>NC_140585.1:479469649-482061667 GCF_964204655.1 Triturus cristatus
TTCAATTTTTCCAGAGGCCCTTCCGCCTCCATAGCTTCACCTATTTGGGAGGCATGATAGAGGCGCGCGACCAACTTAACTCTAGTTTGTGTAGTGTAAATTAACTGTAAGGCACCCAGTGCTTGTGGCTCCTCTGGAAATCCAGGGTATAGCGCCCTCACAGCTGCTCTCAGTCTAACAAAGATAAAGGTCATCATCACAGTGTCATGCCCATAATCCTTTAGTTTTGAGATGCCTATGAATTTCCCCTCTAGAAATAAATCACCCATGTTGCAGAGTCCCGCGTCACATAAGTGCTTAAGTGAGCCAGCTTCGGCTGTCACTGATAATGCATCATGGTGCAGAAGTGGCATGCCTGGGGCATATAGTGTCAGTTTCCGCTCACGCCGCCCAAGCTCTTTCCATGCATGTACAGTACACTGCACCAAGTCTATTTCCCCTTTGTCAAAGATTGTACTATTGTTGACAAGCATTGCTTTAAGCGGCAGAGGGTGAAGTGCACCCACCTCTACTGCTACATGAGGGGTGTAATCCGGGGCTTGCTGCCAGTAGTAGGCATAATGCGCTTGGGCGCAGAGATAATATAACCTGAAATCTGAAGCTGTAAATCCACTCATTTCATATGGTAATATCAGCTGTGTCCACCTCACTCTCACAAGGTTAGGGTGATGAGCAGCGTGCGAAGTGTAGTGAGGTGCTGTGTCAGTCGAATGGGGATATTTAAAAATAAGTGTAAAAATTTCGGTAGCACACACATTTGAATCAATGGCATTCTATCTGCAAGGGACAGTGGTACTTTGATCCACCTAGTGGCCGGATCTTCGAGCTTCGTGATTGCTCTTCTGTAGTTGGACCGAATGACCACCTGTGGGTCCCTATTGATCCAAACTCCAAGATATTTTACTGAGTCTGTACCCCATTCCAGTGGGTACCCGGTGTCCATACGTGGTGTACTGTCAGTGTGTGGGAGAATAATCAATTTGTCCCAATTAATACCCACTCCTGAATGCCACTCAAAGCGGATATGCTCTCAAATTAGCTGTTCAAGATGTGCTCTAGGGTCGCAAACATATAGGACCATGGCGCCGGCATACATTGATACCGCCAGGGGGCATTGGTAAAAGCGCAGCACTGCAGATGCATATCTTTCTTGCAAAATGCATGCTAAGGGCTCAAGTACCACAACGAACAGGAGGGGTGATAAGGGGTAGCCTTGCCTGGTACCACGCTGTATTGGGAAGGGGTCAGATGTCTGTCCATTTATGCGCACCCTCACAGTCGGGTTTGTGTATAATAATTTTATCTAATTAGTATATATAGTATATATAAGGGTACCCCCATGCGGTGTAGGACCGCAAATATATACTTCCATGCAATGGAGTTGAACGCCTTAGCAGCATCTAGTAGGACCGCCACCACAGGCAGTGTTGGCTCCAGTATATGTAGTACCGTGAATAGTGTTCGAAGATTGTGTGAAGTGGAGCGTGTTGGAACAAAACCGGACTGGTCTGGGAGGACCATCACTGAAAGAAGCAGGTTCAATCGATTGGCCAACACTTTAGCCAAGATTTTGGCATCAGTGTTGATAAGGGAGAGTGACCTATATGATCCGCATTTATCCGGTTCCTTCTCTGGCTTCGCGCAGTGTGGGTGAAAGTTGTTGCGTGTCATAGGCCTCCATATATAGTTCATGGAGATATGGGGCCAACAGGTCAATATATTCTTTGTAAAATTCTGCTGGCAGGCCATCCGTGCCCATAGCCTTCACATTGGGTAGCTTCTGGATAGCCTTCAGAATTTCCTCCAACGATATAGGGTGCATTAGAAAATCTTGCTGCCTACGCGATAACCAAACTAACACAATATCCTCCAAATATTGCTCTATCTCCTCCACGCTCGCTGATGGTCTATTGTTGTATAATTCTTGATAGTACTGTACAAAGGTTACCACTATGCCCAGCGTGTCATAGTGTATGATGCCCTCACCCGTGACCGCCTTGACAATGTGTGATTTGGCCCATGGTTCTGCTATTCTATTCGCCAATGCTTTCCCCGGCCTGCCACCTTCCCCATAATACCTCGCCTTCCACCTGCGCGACTTGTGTTTTACTTCCCACTCGGTCGTGTCATTATATTCTGTGACCTTCGATCTGATAGTGGAAAGCATTTCCATAGCAATGTAGGATGGTAACAGTTCCTATGGGGAAAGAGAGAAGAATAAACAGCCAGGTGGGCTGTAGGGAAGTGTGAAGTGTCTCCAGATGGGTTCGAGTGTGCCGAGAAAGAGTAAAGGTACTCCTGTGTGGATCTAGAGGTGCCCTCACACACCCTTGCAGGTGTATAGCATCATCATCGGGCTGGTGCTCCTCGTGGGGGTGGCGCTGCAGTCCCTCACGGGCCCTTTTGACGGGGCTCTTTGATGGAGATCTTTTAGGAGTTTGCCGCACTTGTGAATGGGGGTGTGTGGGTCAAAGTGGTGGTGGTGAGTGAGATATAAAAAGAGCCCAAGGACACTAGCAATTTATTGAGGATGTCCTTGGAGTCTGGTTAAAATATATCACGGGGATGGAGAAGCAAAGTCAGTTGTTTCGCGCTATAAGTAGTCCCTAATGGATCTAAGAGCGCTTCATCAGGACCTAAGAAAAAGGTGTGTCAAATAGGAATCGGGAAAAGACGCCCTATAATCCCATGGGTCCTTATTATAGGAGATACTGTAGAGAAATTAGGTGAGGAACACGTCGTTTATGCGTGTCCCTAGATGCGGCCTATGAAGGAGACAAAAAACACAAAAAGGGGGGGGGGGGGAGAAAAAGAACACAATAGGAGGTCGTCATGTAAAGTCTCAAGTAGTATAGATAGTAAGTCTGTGCATGACGTGGGAAATGTGTCTATCAGTGCCCCAATGGGGATGCTATCTGGACACATGCACACACGTGGATGGAGCAGTGTAACTTGAATGGGGAAGGAATCACTGACATGCGCGGCACAATAATCCGTGGTCTGTGTCAACTACTGTGCATGGGGATGGAAAAAGCCCATCAAAGAGAAATCCCCACGGGTCAGCGGTGCAGAGTGTGTGCACGGGCCGCCATACGGAAAAGCGTCCATGTTATTAACCGTAGGTGGAGGTGTATAATAGTGCGCTATGAGACTCCCTAACAGAGTGTTGTGGATGGAAACGTGACTAAAGATGGTTAAATACATCGTAGGCTTAGTGGTGCACAAAAACATCATAATGTAAACAAACTCCACAATTCCTACCCTCCCTCGCTCAAGGATGGACCTCCTCAGCGTAGCCGTGAAACAGTAGAGGCAGCTGAGGAAAAAACGACAAGGCAGTGAAGCCAAAGCCGGTCAGCTAAGAAAAGGCTTGGAACGGGAAGGAAAGGGTACCGGATAAGAAGCAATATGTCAAAATATCAGGCAGGGTGGAGGGCACTTACTTGGCGCTCTTCCTCTGTGCTCCGGATCACCTACCCGGTAGCCACGGCTACTGGACGGCAACTACAACGGCAGTGTCCGTTAAATACAAACCTCGGGCCATAGAGATAGGTGCAGAGGGGCGAGTAGGCGTCACACGTAGTTTGTGCGTCATGACGGGATCGTCGTAAGGGGTTGGATGGTGGCCATCATGGAACGGGACCCAAAGACGGGACTCCCAATGCTACTGGGATGTTAATATGAGTAGCATCGACATGCCGTGCAAAATAATAGATAAGTGAAAGAAGAATGGAAAATGAAATGCCCTGGTGCTGAGTATGGGGCTTCACAGAACAGAGGAAAAGAGGGTGAAACAGTATCACCGCGAACTCTCCGTAAAACCAGAAGGGTGTCAGGGAAGTTGGAAATGCCCTCATGTAAGGTCACATGAAAAAAGGTGACACGCGTAGTAGGACAAAATGTTGTCGTTGTGAAGTGGTAGGAAAAGTCGGGGAAACATGTGCCCGTGTAGGAGGGAGCCTATGTAAGGATGGTAGTGTGGACTAAACTGACCCATGTCTGCAGTACGTTCATAATCTTGTTCCAAGATACCCAGCTCTCATGTCGACTCATAGTGCCTCTTAGGGATTTTAGTGCATCTGCCTGGAGCCCTATGCAGACTCTGCAGATCGTTACTTTAAATGCTTCCCAAAGCATCCCCACACATTGAACAGAGCCCACATTGTTACAAAAATAGTCTGTAATTTCTTCATTCAATCCTTCTCTAAACACTGGATCAAGCAACAAGGTCGACTGCAGACACCATTGAAACTGGGACGGAGTGTGTTAGGCACTGTCATGTAGAGTAATACTGGGGAGTGGTTAGACAATGTCTTGGGGAGGTGCCAGACTGCAGTGGCCACGTCTTTATATCATGTGTGGCTAACCAGAAGTCGAGCTTTGACCACAATTTGTGAACATAAGAGTGATACGTGCCTTCCTACCTGCCAGGATGGCAGAGTCGCCATACATCCAGCAGTCCAAGATCCCTCATGCAATCTAATACAGATAGAGCAGCTTTTTTATGCACGGTTTTGGCAGTTGTCACTCTATCCTCACCTGGCACTAGCACACATTAAAATCGCCACCACAGATTAGCGCGGCTGGGGGTAGTGTGTGTATCTTACTCCATAGTGTGGTGTAGAAACTAGGGTCATCAATATTGGGGCCGTAGACATTGACAATAGTCATTAATGTGCCACATAATTTACCTTGTGCTATTATACATCGTCCCTGATCGTCCGCATCCACATGCAATAGCTCAAAGGCCACGTTCTTTTTAATCAATATCATGACCCCCCTAGCGTAGAATGAGTAGAATGATGATAAACGTACACTAGCCCATCTAGCAGCTATTGCCCCTGCTGCGTGCGCAGTTAGATGAGTTTCCTGTAAGAGTGCCAACTGAATATTATCTCGGTCTAGGTAGGCCAATACTTGTCACTTTTTTTGGGTTGTTTAAGCCCCGTACATTCCATGTCACCCATGTGATGAGATTGTTACCGTTACCTGTCATACATTGTGTGTCTGCTAACAAGTGCATCTGCACTCCAGTCTATGCTGTTCAAACCTTGACATACCAATAGCCACAACTGTACTTTGCGTGTTAATCAGTTGCAATAAAAAACTACCCCAACAGTGCCCCCCACCCACTTCATCATCCCAATTATGCTAAGGACCCCCACTAGCAGTCTAAGAACATTTACATGTAACATCATGCCTCTCCACAGAGGAACATATAAAACACCCAACATGGTGCTCGACTAAAGGTTGTGAAGCAGCTTGGGGTATACCCTCAAAAGGGGACACCAACAGCCGACCCACCCTCCTGATGCATCGACAAACACGGGGGAGTTGGGGCTGTGACCAAACCTCCCATCCAGTCAGACTCCAATATCTTATCCAGCAAAAAATGGCAAGTGACTTGCCATGAAATATCCTAGAAAAATACTCAAGCAACAGTGGGAATTTCACGAAACGGCATTGCAGAAATCTTCTACTTGCATTATAGGGCGAATCCCCCATGCCACTAAAGAGCACTAGGCACTATCCCTCTAGAACATCAACCACATTGCAGACCCGCATCTGCCATATGGGCATTTACACCTTCATCAGCCCAGTCGCAGCAGAAAAATTCAGCAGGTCCCTGGCCTCAAGCCAAGAAAGGAAAGGAAATTTTGGTTGTTTACAGCCATCACTGTCTCATGGTTTAGCACATTCAGACCTACCCGCCCCGCATAGCCAGCTATTTACAGCATATCAAACATGTCCGTTGAGAACCTTGTAACATACAGATACCCTCCTCAATGCAGGTGTGACCCTAGGGAATCAAAAGTTTAGGCAGAGTTTAGGAGTTCAAACACGACCATCCCCGACTTGTTTGCAGCAAGCAATATGATCACCACCCAAAATCAGCACGGCAGACAGTAAAGGTTGTCAGTGCTCATTGTCTGCCTCTTCTCCTGTGGATCGCAAGGCTCCCTGTTGCTCCACTCGATGGACAAACTGCATAGCGTCTTTTGGTGACGAGAAACTCTTGATTTAACCTTGGTGCTGGATCTGCAATCGCGCCGGATACAGCATTGCATACTGTATTTTCAGTGTCTGGAGTTTTTTCTTGGTCGGATGAAAGTTCCGCTGTGCCTGCTGTACCGCGGTCGTAAAGTCGGGAAACAGCGCAACCTGTACCCCTTGGTAGATTGTTATACCCTTCTCTCTTGCCAGCAGCAGTGCGGTGTCACGATTGCGATAATTTAGAAGCCTAGCTATAATGTGGCACAGTGGGGCGGCAGGCACCGGTTTCGGTGCCAGGGATCTGTGTGCTCTTTCAATGACTAGCATACTGGAAAAGTTTTCTGCACCCAGCATTTCTTTTAACATGGCTTCAACATACAGCTCCATTTTGCCCGTGTTGGTCGTTTCAGGTACTCCCATGATGCGAAGGTGGTTGCGCCGGAAGCGGGCTTCAAGGTTCTCATTCTTCGCCTAAATGACAGCAAGGAATTTTTCCATTTGTGTACATGACTCAGTTAGAGCCCCCACTTGGTCTTTCGCAGTGGAAATGCGCTGCTCCGCCTCCGTAATGCGCAAGCCATGCCTATCAAGCTTCGTCGCCATGCTGTCCATATGCAGATTGAGGGTGTCTATTTTGCTGTCGATGGCTTGTAAACTATGCTGCATGGCAAGCATCATACTGTCCAGTTTACTGCTAGTACTGGGTTCGAGTTCTGGTTCAGTATCCGATGCAATCGTCGCGCCCGTTTTGGTGAGGTGTTTAGTTTCGAACTAAAGCTTTGGCTGTTGCCTATCCGGCTTGCCCATTTTCACACTGTTAGGACAGTTATTCCGCCAGTGGGGTCGCAGGTTCAGTATTATGAGCACCCTCCCTTAATATTTTTGTACATTGTTTGTTATTTTTATACTATCTTTAAATAAATAATATAAATATTAAACCTTTGCATTACATTTACATTTTTTCCAACAATGGGGCCGATTCGGATCCTGGAAAAATGTCCCCCGTCCGAATTGTATCCGGATTTTTTTCCGTCCGAATCGTACAAGTAGCGTACAAACTGCCAAGTACGATTCGCATGGAAAAAACTCCATACGAATCACATCGGGAAGATTTCCCCACACGTCCTCGGGTCGGAAATTGTGTCCGACACATCCCCGGACGATTTACCGTACGAATCGGAAAAATGAAGTCCGACCGCGCAAGTACGATCACTCCCGTCCTTTCGATTTCACAACTGTATGGAAAAAACACAGTACGGACCGAACTCCCATAGCAAACATGGAGACATGTGCCCGCATACGCGCCGAACACCCCACCACAGACCCCGCACGTACGCGCAAAACGCCCCCCGGCCGCGGATGTACGCGCCGAACCCCCACCAGTATATGCATGGAGCGTACCCCCACCCATGTATGCATGGAGCGTACCAACTCCCCACCCGTGTATGTACGGACCGTACCCCCACCCGTGTATGTACGGACCGTACCCCCACTCCACCCGTGTATGTACGGACCGTACCCCCACCCCACCCGTGTATGTACGGACCATTCCCCCACCCCACCCGTGTATGTACGGACCGTACCCCCACCCGTGTATGTACGGACCATACCCCCACCCCACCAGTGTATATATGGACCGTACCCCCACCCGTGTATGTACGGACTGTACCCCCACCCGTGTATGCATGGAGCGTACCAACTCCCCACCCGTGTATGTACAGACCGTATCCCCACCCCACCAGTGTATGTACGGACCGTACCCACACCCCACCCGTGTATGTACGGACCGTACCCACACCCCACCCGTGTATGTACGGATTGTACCCCCACCCGTGTATGCATGGAGCGTACCAACTCCTCACCCGTGTATGTACGGACCGTACCCCCACCCGTGTATGTACGGACCGTACCCCCACCCCACCAGTGTATGTACGGACCGTACCCCCACCCGTGTATGTACGGACCGTACCCCCACCCGTGTATGTACGGACCATACCCCCACCCCACCCGTGTATGTACGGACCGTACCCCCACCCCACCAGTGTATGTACGGACCGTACCCCCACCCGTGTATGTACGGACCATACCCCCACCCGTGTATGTACGGATCGTACCCCCACCCCACCCGTGTATGTACGGACCGTACCCCCACCCCACCAGTGTATGTACGGACCGTACCCCCACTCGTGTATGTACGGACCGTACCCCCACCCGTGTATGCATGGAGCGTACCAACTCCCCACCCGTGTATGTACGGACCATACCCCCACCCCACCAGTGTATGTACGGACCGTACCCACACCCCACCCGTGTATGTACGGACCATACACCCACCCCCCTGTGTATGTACGGACTGTACCCCCACCCGTGTATGCATGGAGCGTACCAACTCCCCACCCGTGTATGTACGGACCCTACACCCAGCCCCCCCTGTATGTACGATGGGAAACACCACCACCGATGGATGGTGCGGACCAACACCCTGCCCGTGTTCGTACGCACCCTACCCCAGGCCCACACACCAGCACCCTCACCCAACATCGCGCATGTATGAGTCGTACTAAGCCATAGCAAAGGACAGCACTGTACAACAACATGGCCCATGTACACACCCTACAGACATAAAAAACACTCGTACTGAACCAGGACAAACCAAAAAAACACAAGGAGAGTCAATTCGAGGCACACAACACCACAAAACATATCCAACAAGGCCAAATACATCCTATACACTGACCTGCAACTGACAAACAGATAAACAGAGGCCCAAACCACTACCACTCCTTATAACACACCCACCCAAAGTTCAAACACAGCCACACCCACAAATGGACCAATAAAAAGGCCCAGCACACACAAACCATGATCCTTTGCAACAGATCCCCTACTGCCAGACCACAGAGACAACGCACTGCACCATACAACATACATAGGCTGTCCGGAATTCGGTTTAAACCGACTCTAACTGACAGTACCACACAGGATGAAAATCAGCTGACCCGGTTTAAACCGAGTGTCACTGATTTTCATAGTTGACGGGGGAGAGGAGCAGCCGTCTGTCTGACTGCGGCCGCACCCGAGTACTTCACAGGTCTTTAAAGAGACCATTTACATAACGAGGCTTTGTTCTTCTTTCTCCCCTTCTCAGAGCCCCTGGGGGTGGGGCTGAGCGCAGAAACAGTCTTTGAATGAAAACCTAGCGTGATGATGTGCACGCGCTGGTGTCGTGATGCTGTGAGGGCCCATATGGTGGACGCCACTCGGAGCGTGGGTAAAATGACAGCAAGGAGAGGTGCACGAGGGAAGAACGGAGGAGTTGGGGGTAGGGAGAGAATGAGAAGAAGCAAAAACAGCAGGGAAAGTGGAAGGAATGGACGGGATAAAAGCATCACAAGGCACACGGGGTGGGCATTTAGGGGGGAAACAGAAAACGAGGAAGAAAGCACGAAAATAGATGCACTCTCACGGAGCGTTGAAGGATAATGAGGACGTTCTCTGAACGTGAACAGCGGTAGGATAGAAGTCATCCAGTGAACATGATGGTGAAGAAGCGTCCCCCAGGGACCGACAGACAATAGACGAGGAAGGAAAGCGATTGAATGACAAACAAGCAAATGAGTGACAAGAAAGCGAACCGATCCTAAGAAACACGGTGAGTGTCTGACACGGTTCACACGAGGTATTTCATTAACAGAGACCTAAAAGTTGTCTGAAGGAAAGACCTAACAATGCCCTGTTTAAGAATCTGGATAAGATAGAGGATTATTGCATTAGAACTGTTCATAATTGTGAGTTTCTATATGTACCTGCTGTGATTCAGTCGTGGGTACAAATATAGAGGCCGCTAAAAAAAGACATTATGTTCAGCACTGGCACAGACAGGCAATTCTGGTGTGTCACACTTTGTGGGATGTTGGTATGCTAGAGCAGAGATGGAGCAAGTATCTTCACTGCAATTGCATTAAGCACCTGGTGACTTTTGAAATCAAAGTTAATTAGAGAACAAACTTGTGAAAAGCCAGCATGCACGAAGGAGCCGAGACATTCAGAGGGTCATCAGAACCAGTATCTCGAGGGGTTGGAGAGATTGGAGGTGGGTGAGGCGTCTTGGGAAGGCTTCCCTCGCCCTTTCAGGACCTCTTTCTCTCTTGCAGTTCCTCTTTCATCCTTTACTTTTGCTTGCTCAGGATTACATTAGATTACACCTCTCCTGGACATGTTTTTTTGTCAAATTCATCCCCAGCTACGCCCTCCGTGCCCTCACCACAGACAAGTGCACCAATCGCCACTTATAAACGAGTGAGTTACATCATTTGATTGTTCTCGCTATGCTTTGTGGGACCTGTAGTTTTGCACTGCCTTGTGCCAGTATTAGTTTTCAAATGCCATCATACTGTCTCTTGATGGCCAGGACTGGCTGCTTGTGTCACACATGGCCTGAGGTACGAATCACATATTATGTCAGCTGTGAAGCTAGCCTCCTTAGCACTTCCCAACGTCTGTTGATTTTGTTTTGCACCTAACTCAAAACTAGAGCCAAATTTCCAGGGGGGGGGGGGGGTTGAACTGAATCTTTAAGCCATAGGCAGAGTGGAGCTGCAGGGGCTCTTAGAAGGGGTGAAACAACAGCGAGGCCTCATTAACATGCAAATGGTCTTTTAAAGACCTGTGAAGTGCTCGGGTGTGGCTGTGTGCGCCGGGAAGCTTCTCATCCCGGGCTGCCACACACGAGGGGGGGGGGGGTGGGGGCTGAAGCCCTTTGAGTCCAATGGGTGTTGCGCGCCTGCTGTTTGCACATCAAAGGCCAAATGCGGAAAGTAAGCCGTGGCTGGCTGGTTCTTTAGTGAGAAAAGATTTTATCAAGCGCTGTAATGTTGTTGGAGTTGCCACAGTGAATGGGTTTTTTAAGACTGCGAATTGCGGAAGATCACAAAATGTTAGGGTGACGCTGAGTTTCAAATGTGTTTCTCTATTTGCAAATGTATCAGCTCTGTCTGTAATGCCACACACTGTTCGATGTTTGTTTCGTATCCATTGAATCGAAACTGTGCCCCACAATGCAGTTACACGCACTGCATTTTAAGAATGAAAAAGCCTGCTAATAAAATTAACGAACTCCTGCCAGGGAGTGTTGTCAGACACATGGGGAGGGTAATCTCACTGACCCCTACTGCTCACACCCCCTCACGCACCAAAGGGCTTCTGACATCTGCGAATAAAGCCCACTTTAAAGAGGCCAGGTAACAGTGACTCCCTCCCCTCGGTTGGGGAGCCCGTTTTGTAGCAGTGCAGCTGTTTTAAAAGCACTGCAGAGGTCCTTGTATTCAACAGTTTTCAGGCAACAATACAAGTGCCAAGAATGGATAACTCTGGTAATTAACATACCTGCAGGAGAGAGATTGGAGTGGGTACTGCTTTTGTCACAGAGGTCCGCTTGTGTAGGAATAAAACTTAGATGGTAAGCGCTCCAATGTTGATTATTAATTTTATATACAGTCAAATTTAGTTGAAGGTATTGCTGCAAGAATATGATTATTTGTGGCACTCCACGATGTTGTTAGAGAATAAAAATCAACAGCTGAATATAAGTTGCCATGAAGACAATAAAAATTCTAAATTGAATAGATCCCTTGTAAGAATCAACCAAAAATGTAAAAAAAATATTATGGCAATTATTGATTCATTGGACTTACGCATTTATTGAGCTGGAACTGTGCCCCACATTAGTCACACGGACTGCATATTAAGAATAAAAAAAACATACTGGTATAATTAACGCGCTGTAAGATATGAAACAGTTAATTACAAAATAAACACACACACAAACAAAGTGGCACAAACTGCATTTGAAATCAACAGACCTGAAGTACATGTTTTCCCATTTTCAAAGTTGGAATCTCTATACCATATCCTTGCAACAAAAGTCCACGTAAACAAAAAAAATTATGGGGCGAAGAAACACAGCTACAAAAAACACATGTAGTAACAAGATGTGTTTATTTCTAAAAATAAGCATTTGCAATGCAATAGGTCTCGCATTTACGCGAGTTTGAGCAATTGACATTGCAAATAACAATGCCTTTTATTTTTGTTTTTGTTTTTAAAACATAAATAAAAGGCTTTGTCATTTACAATGTCAATAGCTTAACCCCTTCCCTGCTCATGACGGAACCGTTCCGTCATGAGCCACGGTTGTCGTGTGCTCATGACGGAACGGTTCCGTCATGACAATCCTGCCGGCGGCCGCTCCGCCTGCGCGGCGCTGTTTCCCCGCCTGTGCGGGGCGACAACGCAAATGGGCGGAGTCATGACGGAACCGTTCCGTCATGAGCACAGCTCAACTGTGGCTCATGACGGAGCGGCTCCGTCATGAGCACAGGCCCGCCGCGCTGCCCCCCTGCCCCCCCCAGCGCTGCAGCGGAATGTCCGCAGCAGCGAAGGGGTTAAACACGCATAAATGTGAGACCATTTGCATTGCAAATGCTTGTTAAACCTTTGCTGCAGAATGAAAGGACAATGGAAAGTATTTCATGACTGTATTAAGCTTCTGAAATATAGAGCAGTATACAATTTCAGAAGAAAAATGGAAAAAGCAATAATAAAAACAAAGCGTTCCATAAACACCGGTAAAACACTGTTTCAGTTGTTTTTTATGGCGCGAAAATGAGTAACTACTGAAAAGCACTGTTTTTTTGAAGTATTGAAATCACTGGAAAACACTGAAAAAACACCACCAGAATTTACCAAAAATAGAAACTGAAAACAGGAAAGCCTAAACATACATCAATACACCTTACACTTGCACTCCTTCACACAACCACCATCACAAACACACCCTCATCACATTCACACACACACACCTGCACAACCACACTCACACACCCACAACCATCCACACCCACACCCCCACAACCATACACACCCACATCCCACACCATGCCCACTAACAAGAATCCAAAGTTCACAAAGGAGGAGCTGGAGGTCCTTGTCGACGAAATCGTCAGAGTCGAGCCACAGCTCTTTGGAACATTGGTCAGACGGACCAGCATATCCGAAAAATCTGCCATGTGGGAGAGGATAGTCAATTCCGTGAATGCTGTTGGGGCCACCAGAAGGACCAGGCATGAGTGCCAAGCCAGGTGGTACGATCTGCGGAGGACGGTCCGCCGCAAAATGACGGACGACCACAACCAGGCCAACATCACTGGAGGAGGTCCGTCCCGCAGACCGGTACACTACCATCCCTGGGAGGAGAAGGTGATGGCCACGCTGCTGCCGGTGGGAGTAGACGGACTAGGAGGAGTCCGAGAGCCTGGTGAGTACACAAACAACTCACCTCACATGGGGGGAACGCCATATACAACCCAAATAACAATCATGCACGCAACCCCCCAAAAGCCTGCACCGTACATAACCACACTCCAAAAACACACACATGCCACTAGCGCCTCCATGCCCCATGCCCCAAGCAAGGCCATGCCAAGTCACAGGCCACACAAAACACCAACACAAGACAGGATGTCCCTGATGCCGGGAGGGTGGGCCTCAAAACTAACATAGAGCAACTCTGAAGCACACAACAATGCCCTCAGCCCATATGGCTTAGGGCACAGCCATACAAACAGTGTGTCCCCACACAGTACTGTATTGCCTGCTAATGGTGGCCGCGTTGCAGGACGACATGGGTATGAAGGCACAATTTGCACATAACAGCAGCTAATGAAGACACATCACACTGAAAGAGTGTCAGCACACACCGCCACAGCAGCAGCGCAGACTCAGACACTCAGCCCAATGGGTGCCGGCTGAGAAGAAACAAACCCACATGAACAAGCCAATGGCCTTTGAAAGACCTGCAAACTGTGTGTGCCCAGGAAGCTGGGCTGAGGTGACAGAGGGTGACACACAGAGGGAGGGAGAGGGGCAGAGAGAGGGACAGAGACAGAGGTGGACACAGGGAGACAGACAGAGGGAGGGAGGAGGCTGACAGAGGGAGGGAGAAGGGGAGACGGACAGAGGGAGGAGGCTGACAGAGGGAGGGAGAAAGGGAGACGGACAGAGGGAGGAGGCTGACAGAGGGAGGGAGAAAGGGAGACGGACAGAGGGAGGAGGCTGACAGAGGGAGGGAGAAAGGGAGACGGACAGAGGGAGGAGGCTGACAGAGGGAGGGAGAAAGGGAGACGGACAGAGGGTGGAGGCTGACAGAGGGAGGGAGAAAGGGAGACGGACAGAGGGAGGATGCTGACAGAGGGAGGGAGAAAGGGAGACAGACAGAGGGAGGAGGCTGACAGAGGGAGGGAGAAAGGGAGTCGGACAGAGGGAGGAGGCTGACAGAGGGAGGGAGAAAGGGAGACGGACAGAGGGAGGAGGCTGACAGAGGGAGGGAGAAAGGGAGACGGACAGAGGGAGGAGGCTGACAGAGGGAGGGAGAAAGGGAGACAGACAGAGGGAGGAGGCTGACAGAGGGAGGGAGAAAGGGAGACGGACAGAGGGAGGAGGCTGACAGAGGGAGGGAGAAAGGGAGACGGACAGAGGGAGGAGGCTGACAGAGGGAGGGAGAAAGGGAGACGGACAGAGGGAGGAGGCTGACAGAGGGAGGGAGAAAGGGAGACAGAGGGAGACCAAATCACCCTTGGGTGGTGTGGCCATGTCCGCTCGTCAGCAGGTGGACTGTGTGCCTGTAGACAAGGTTTGGCAATGCGTGAACCCCCCCTTCAACCTTTGATAAACACTGGGCCATGTGTCAATCTGTGCACGAGTACATCCGTGCTCCTGGCACAAACAGAACCTTACACCCAGTATACCCACCCACTGTGTTTGTCAGAACCCTGTCTACGCCCGCTCACTACACTGCTGACTGCGTTCACAACAGATGCATCAAGTAAGATTGTGTCACACATAGGTAAAGTGTCGAAAGCTGTGGCCAAGGGACAAACCCATGCACAAGTGCACTGTGAGAGGAATGCTCGCCAAATCCAACCACCCAGAGGAACTGTGCCTAATTAAAAAATTAATGAACATGGATGTCGCATGTAACACAATTAACACTGTCTCTCTCACACACAGGTCAACGTCGTCGATCTCCCCCCAACACTGGGGGGGAAGACTCACAGGACCAGGCTCTGCGTGAAGAGGACCCTACCGGCAGCGACGACTCTCACCACTCCGTGGATGACCCAGACCAACCTGGCCCCTCTGGTGTCCAACCACCTGCAGCACCTGCGTCAGGTACAACTGTGCCAACCACCACCCCCATTCCTGCCACATCCCAGGAGACACCCAGGAGCCCTGCCCGCACACAACAACACAGCCAGTCTGTCCAGGAGGGACAAGGTGCTCCGGGCACCGAGGAGGAGGCAGGCGACACCGCAAATGCCATCCCTCAGGGGTCCCAGAGACCCGATGTGCCCACAACGGCAGGCCAGGCGCAAGTGGGCAGGGGTGGTGGGAGTGGAGGACGGCAGAGGCGCGAACCTAACCAGTTGGCTCAGGAACCGGTAATGTCACACATCCACAACATCCTGGACACATACCGGTGTGACTCCAGAGGCATCGACCAGGTAGTGGAGACCCTCAATGAGATGAAGACCCTGCAGGTCGAGCATCATGCCAGTCATCTACAACACCATGGACGGATGGAGGCAAGACTGGCTGAGCTCCTTGCGGTTCACAGGGACGTGAGCCAATCACTCCGTCAGATCGCCCAAAGCCTGGCAAACCCTCCCTGTGCCACCAGGCGTAGACCAGCACCAGAAACAGGGAGGGAGGAGGAGGAGGATTCATCTGACGGAGCGTCCCTAGCATCGTCAAGGCCTGCTTCTGAGGGTCCCCGCAGGAAGGTGGGTCGTCCACGCAAAAGACCTTGAGAGTCAGCGGAACATCACCATCTCCCAGGTCACCTGGCCTGGCACCTGGCCCTCTGGCCCAACAGCAGCACAGCAGCAACTGACACTCTCTGCCACATGGCCTTGCTGGTCACTGTCTGACCAATGTTGACAAAGACTGTGGCACAGACTCTGATGACTTTCAATGGCAGGATACCAACTCCCCCTGTGAACTTTGGATTCTACACTCCCGCCAAGCACCTCTTGTCACCCCCCAAACACGTACCCCAGCACCAATAAAATTCATCACAATCACAAGATGATGCCGTCAGTTTGCATTATTCCACTACATGTGTGTGTTGTAAAGTCAAACCATGCCTGATTTCAGAAGTAACTCCAAACATCCATACCCTGGGGTCTGAGTCTGGCACAAGACAGACATGGAGCACCATACTCACCCGTGATGGGCCCAACCAGCTGAGGGGGTGCCCGCACAACTGTGCCTACAGACCTATTTAGAAGAGCAACAGTCATGTGCAGAGGTCAGGGATCATGTGGAGTGTCCTGGGGTGGGAGTCCCAGGTATGTGTAGACACGTGGCAGAACCATGTCCTGCATGCTTGAGCCAGGTGGATGTGGAGAATGGTGGGCCAGCCAAGGTTGGATGCATGGAGATGGCACAATTGGGTGTTGGATCACAGTGCCACAAGGTTGTGTTGTGGTTGTGGGCTGCATCCTGAGTGTGTGCGTGGATTGAGACGGTCATCCTGCAGCTGGCAGTAATCCACTCCCCCCATCTCTGTTGGACGTTGATGTGGCCTGGTCGCCGGATGTAGTAGCAGAGCTGTGCAGATGCACCCTGGATGTGGACAAGTATCATGGGATTTCTAACGCACATGTCCGTAGAGTGCAGGGTAGGATCAGACACGGATGTCGTAGTTGACCTCGGGGATGGTCTCCCTCTTGCCTTGAGGTTGATGGAACTGGGGATCTTGTGCATAATGCAGAGTGTGCTGCCGCATGAGGCACAGATGCTACTGATCAGCATAGCACATGTCAGCAAGCAATCCATGATGAACACCAGCTCGTTTGCGTGGACACTGGGTGCCCTTGCTGCAGGGCCTGCAGCAGCATGCGCCATGTCAAGAAAACAATGCCACAAGTAACACACAAAGACAAGGATCTCAGGAAGGAACTATGCAAAAGGTGTATGTCAAGGAAGGAATGTCTGGTTCAACATGGCACACACACACACAATGGATTCACATGCAGCACAGTGGCCGTCGTGGAGACTGACATGCCACAATACCTACACAGCCATGGAGATCATGCACAATACAGAATCTAATCCCTGACAAACAGCTTGCATCTTGCTACTCTACACATAGACTCATATGCACCATCTCTGAGAACAATGCCAGACATGCCGCATGCACAGTGGCAACAGACCACCATTGACAGAGATGAGGCACCTTGGAGGCAGAGGGACACCTTTATTACTCATGTGTGTCGGAATGCTAATGCAACTCTGTCAACACATACACAGGTCATGTGAATGAACACATGGGACCAACACTGGCACCCCCCTTACCACCACAGATGCTGGAAATCCATGGCACTGGCACACAAGTGACGGGTTACAGCTAAACACCCCCTGCTGCTCACAGAGAGGCTGCTATACACCATTGAGCCCCTAATGGGGAATTCACACACCATGTAAACCCGGTGCAATCCGTATGTTTCCGAGGGCAGTGTTACACACATTGATGGCTCCATCACAATCCACAATCCCATTACAGATGACTGTCACCAAGTCTGACCATCAATTCAGGTGAATTCAGCTCCATGTCATGTGCCCCATGGTGATTCTACATGTATGTAAAGTATCCAAACATGAACAGGAGCAGTGCACACACATTCAAAACAAATACCACTCCCAAAAAGCCGTGCTGCTTCCCTTACCCGAAGGAGATTTTCGAACTTGTCCGTGCATGTAACGCTGATTCAGCACATGTTGCTGTGTTCATGAGGAATAGCAGGAGCACAACAATGCCACCAGCAGACAGCATGCGCAAGTACCTGTGGATGGGAGACACACCAGAAGTCAGCCAAAAGAAGCACATCCGCATGCATGTGCATGTACTCGACACGTATAAGGTTGTCAACATGCTAGGTGACAATGATGACTCTGGAAAAACATTCTTCTATTGCACCATCACTCGAGTGACACATCCAAACACACCTCTGACTTACTTGGCAGACATGCAGATGGACACACACATTGCAACACTTGCCACACACGGCCCAATGCGTGCACACTCAGACACTGGAACTCACCACTAAGCAAAGAAGTTGCGTATGAGCCGACTCTGCATGTCCTCTACCGCCTCCTCCTCCTCCACATCACTTGCCTCGTGACCAAGCCCTTCATCCTCCACGGGTGGATGGTCCTGCTCATCTGGATCCAGGATGAGTGGCACAGCTTTCTCCACTGCCATGTTGTGCAGCATGCAGCACACGAGGAATATCTTGCAGACCTTCACCGGTGCATATGGGAGTGTGCCACCGGTCTTGTGGAGGCAACGGAATCGGCTCTTCAGGAGGCCAAACGTCCTCTCTATCACTCGCCTGGTCCGCCCATGGGCGTTGTTGTAGCGGTGATCGGCAGCTGTGCTGGGGTTGCGGAGAGGCGTGATCAGCCATGGCATGTTGGGATAGCCAGCGTCCCCTACATGGAAACATCATGGACAAGAGTGGGTCAGGAGAAGCAGTAAGACAGGAAGATGATGTTAAATACAGGACTGCCAGAGTATACCCGCCAACAATACATGCTCGTTCGTTGCGCAGCTGCAGCATCATTTCAGGCACCCTGCTACGCCTCATGATGTAGGCATCGTGTGCTGAGCCTGGAAAACGAGCACAGACATGTGAAATCACCATGTTGGCAAGACACACCACAAGGGCATTAATGGAGTGGTAATGCTTGCGGTTCCTATACGCTACCTCCTGTGCCTGTGGTGGTACCAAAGCCACATGTGTTTCATCTATGGACCCAATGACATGGGGCATCCCTCCCAGGGCATAGAACTCACGCTTGACACCTGTCAACTGCTCAGGAGTTGGGAATTGAATGAACTCATCCAGGTGCTCCAACATGGTCTCTATAAAATCATGCAGAACACGGCTGAACATGGTTGGGGACATGCCACCGACATGGGCAATGGTATGTTGAAAGGTACCTGTGGCAAAGAAATGTAGGGCTGCCATCACCTTCATCTTGGGTGTCAGTGCAGTAGGATACCTGTGTAGCGGTTGGAGGTGTGGTGCCAGCCGGGTCATCAAGTCCTCAATCAAACGTTGAGGGAAGCGGTAGCGGCGTATACAGTCATGTTCCCTCAGGTCAGCCAAGTCCGGAATTGCTCGAGGGAGAGGCGGAGCCCTGCAGTGAATTAGAAGGGACAACGAAGAGTGAGTACAGTACACCACCAATGTCAATGTACTGAGCACATGCTCAACAGGCAATAAACATATGCTACATACAGAGTCAGGTCTGTGCAATATGCCCTGGACACGTATGCCAGGCATGTGACACTCCTACCAAGAGTCAGCTACAAACGTTGATTCTCAACCTCAATATGCCATGCCATGAAACTAGCTGTGGGCCAGTGTAAGTGAGCAGGCAGACGCATTACAGGAGTTACAAACATCCAAATATGTGCAGAAGAAGGATGTTTATTGTACAGACAGGTTGCGGAACACTAGAGGCACAGGTCACATGTCATAGAATAAGGACAGACCACACACCTTGCCATGAAGGATTACATGTCAAGACTGATCACACATACATTGAGAGTATGCAGATATGTCCTTGTTTTGGAACTCCGTGTCGATACATACATACACACCTTACGTCGGATTACACATGTGTGCAGGTGTGCGTAACAGTGTGCCATGCCCATCTACACAAAGACACATGTTGGTTGCAGCAACTGCAGATGCATTTGACCAAACACCTACAGCAAACCTATGGGAACACATGACACACACATGACATAGCTACAGCGTGCAATGCGGGCATTTACTTGTCAGGGGTAACATTCCGTGTACCTGGCATCAGGGGACATTTGCGGGTGTCGGTGACTGTGCCATGCCAGTGACGCATGGCCCACCAAGTCTGTACTACATGCACACATGTCAAAGGAGTGAAAGGGATGTGTGGCACATAGGGCACAATCACACGTGACATGTGTACACAGCTCATCACACTTTAATTAGCTTCACACCTCAGGAGTATGGTGCCACATCACAGCCTGACCCACCTGTGCCCGACACATGTAGTACTGCACAGACAATGCCTTGATGTCCAGCCATGGCCAAGTATGCCAGCTCAATTCCTTCCTGTGTGCCGCCTGTCACCACTGTCAGGTGTGAAACGCACCGTACATACGCTCTGAGGGCGTGTGTAGGGTCCCTATCACTATGGGAGTGCTGGCGTATGCGTACTCCATAGTGATACAGACCGTACACACGTGTGTAGGGTCCCTATCACTATGGGAGTGCTGGCGTACGTGTACGCCATAGTAGTTTGGACCGTACACACGCGTGTGTACGGTCCCTATCACTATGGGGGTGCTCGCGTACGTGTACGCCATAGTAGTTCGGACCGCACACACACGTGTGTACGGTCCCTATCACTATGGTGGTGCTCGCGTACGTGTACGCCATAGTAGATCGGACCGTACACACGCGTGTGTACGGTCCATATCACTATGGGGGTGCTTGCGTACGTGTACGCCATAGTAGTTCGGACCGTACACACGCGTGTGTACGGTCCCTATCACTATGGGGGTGCTCGCGTACGTGTACGCCATAGTAGTTCGGACCGTACACACGGGTGTGTAGGGTCAGTCCGTATCACTATGGTGTACGCATACGCCAGCACTCCCATTGTGATAGGGACCCTACACACGCGTGTACGGTCCGTATCACTGTGGCGTACGCATACGCGAGCACTCCCATAGTGATGGGGACCGTACACACGCGTGTACGGTCCGTTGCAATGCATTTGGGGTGCCCTAGGGCTGTGGAACGCACCGTACCTGTGTTTTAACATAGGATTGACATAGGGGACACATGAGGGTCAAGTATAGGGGCCTAAATGCATGCTGGTTGTCATGGAGCCCGAGTTTCATGTTTGAATTTTGCATCATGTGGCCAGCAGAAGTCGGTTGGAGGCAATATACTTTGTTGCAATGTGGTTGTTGACATTACATCATGCTCAATTTTTAAACCATGCAAAGCCTGTCACTGGGGTAGTTTTAAAGTGATTGGAGGACACGTAGGATGCAAATGTGACTGAGCCAATCACTCTGTACTCCTGTAAATGAAACAGGCCAGCAAGGAAGATATAAGGCAGCCAAGTCCCTTGAGAGAGCACTTGCCTGCACATCCTTTCATTCCACAACACTGCTGCTGCTTGTGATTCCTCTGGCACCATGTCCAGGTCTGTGGAGAGGGCCCAGCCATTCACCATGGAGGAGAATATGGCGTTGGTGGATGTGATCCTCCCACAGTACACCATGCTGTATGGTCGACCAGGGGAGCAGGTGAGTGCAGACTCCACTAGCTTAAACTGTGCCCCTTTTTGTGACTGTGACTTCTGGCATTGTGTCCAGGTGTGACAGACATGCAGGGTTCTTCATAGTGGGTCCCAGGGGGGGAAGGGCTCATGTCTCCCATGCAGAGCATGCTGTAGTTCCTGTGTGCACAACGCACTTGCATAGTGCTTACTGTGACGATCACTGCATGGTGCATGCCGCTTTCGGACTGCCTAATCCTCCTGGAAATGTTGTTTCTACAGTCCTGATGTGAGTCTGTGCTCCCCCCAGGGTGACAGGTGCCAGTACCCACAGATGTGTGTCTGTTCAGTGTACCTGTGGTGAGAGTGTCCAAATGATGTGGTCGTCCCCTGGACATTGGTGTGTGTGTGTGAGTCCCCTGTCATGTGGGTGTATGCATATGTGGAGTGTTGCACCCCAGCTGTATGTGGGATGGATATACCCTGCCCATCTGATGTGAGCAGGGAGCTGTGCTGGATGTCTGCCGTGCTGAGACAGCCCCACATCTGTGACACCCCCAGTCTAGTGGCACATGTGCAGAGTGAGGTTTGTAGCGGCAGTTACCAATGCCAGGTGATTGTTCAGTGCCTGTGTGTGTCTGTGTACTCTGCTGAGGTAGCGTAAGTGGGCTGGGGCATGTGACTGCTTAGGGGTACTGTTCAGATTCCTGGTGTAGCTTGGGATGCACGGTGTGAGCCTGCATCATTGATTGTGTTCCACCCCTCATGCCACCTGTGTACTTTCAATGGCACCTACTGCATTTGCCCATTCCCAGGAGGATGATGTCACTATGACAAAGGTGCAATGAGTTGGCTGCATACTATGGCCAGTTCAAACATGCATAATTTGTAATATGTGTGTCTCTGTATCATTGATAAGGTGGATTGATGTATTGTCACTTTTGCATCCTCACAGGTAGGCGTCTGTGCCAAGGGGGAGATCTGGAAGCAAGCCGTCAGTGCCGTGAGGAGGACGGAGGGTCGGAAGTGGTACCTAGCCCAGGTGAGGAAACGCTGGCAGGATATCCGGTGCTGGACGCGGAGGATCGCACGGGTCCTGCTGGGGGACTCACCTGAGAGCCACAAAAACCGTGGGCGCCGGCGTCTGACCCACATCCAGAAGCGTGTGCTGGCGGTGGTCTTCCCTGACTTGGACAGGCGCTTACTGGAGAAGCAGCAGCAGGAAGGGGGTAGGTACATGTGTGTTTGTTGTGTGTGACCAGCTTTTGGAAGTGTGCAGTTGCATGGATACACTGCCAGGGTTTAAATGTGCAGTGCATATCCTGTTCCCCAAAGTAAAGCGGTGCTGTTCTTCCTCCCTTCCCCTCCTTGCCATGTGTTCCCTGGTCTGTGTGTAGTCACTCTTGCACAAGGTTATCTAGGCTGGCAGTTAATCCAAGTGCCCAATGCTTGCAGCATCATGTGTGGGGGTGGTGTGTAACAGGTTTTTGAACGTTGCCTTTGCCCTGGCCAGTTCTGTCAGTGTGGGGTCCATGTTAGTTGGCACTGATGCTGAGTCCCGACATGGGTGTGTGTGTTTCATGTGTACTGCCTTACTGCCTGCATGTCGAATGTTGTGCCCTCTGACATGATGTGCTTGAGTGTGAGATATGCATAGTGCAGGGATGGGGGCTTGTGTTCCAGTCATATCCATCCAGGGCCATGGAGTAGTGTGGCCACTACAGTCCCCTGGGGCACCTTTTCCTAGGTATCATGTGTGTCATCAGACAATGTGGACATTCTCTGTGTCTTCAGAATAGTTTGGGCCCTGTGGCATAGTACCCTGGCCTCATTTGTATTCACGTATACTGTGCTACATGTGTCCACTGTACAGGGTGACCTAATTTAGCTGGTGCATACTCACAGGGGCCAGTGCGTGTGTGTCTTGGTACAACTATCTGATGATGGTTGTTTGTCAGTGATATATGTGGACAGGCGCACCAGGGGTAGTTTGTGTACGATCAGGATTTATTGCAGGCCATGTGTTTTCATCCCAGACTAAGAGGTGTAAGTACTTCCTCTGTCTCAATCACATTGTCTCAGGTAGGGGGGGGGGGGGTTGGTGCGGGCAAGGCCTACATGTCCAAACCTGAAGTCTCCTTGCTCGGTCTGGCCAGTGTGTGATGTTTGTGTGGACAAACACTCAAGGTGCAGTGACCCAGTCATGTTGGCCATGGTTTTCAGTATTACCTTTGCAGCATGTCCCAAGAGTTGATAGACATGGTTCCTGCTCATCCCTTTCTTGGCTACGCTGTGTGTCGCAGATGCTGTGCTAGATTGTCCCCAGAGCCTGGATCCTCTGAACAATTTGATATCAAGTTATTTGCTATTGTGTCATGCTCTCCATATTTTAACAGTGGCATGGTGGGTCAACAAACTGTGTGTTGCAGGGACTACATATGTACCTTGTATTGTAGATGTTACTCGTGTTGCTTTTCAGGCTATGCACTGTGACCTATGTAGAGTTGACTCATGTGACATATTTATACAGGTGTCTGATTTCTCCTGTCTCTTTACCTTGCCCACAGCATCGTCGGGGGACTACGAGGGAGACACTGGCACGGACCGTGAGGAGGGAGCGAGCACCAGTGCCAGCAGTGCTGAGTTGGCTGTCACATCGAGTGGCATGGAGGCCGACGGGAGTGCAGCGGAGGACCTGTCCAGTCAAACCACCACCGACTATGACGCTGATGGGTCCGAGGCTGAGCTCTCCAAGGGGGCGGAGGCTGCTCCCACAGCTGACAGCAGCACTCCATCACTACCCGCCCCCTCCATTCCGATCACCGGCCTCCCACTTGCTCGTGTCCCTTCCTGCCGTGCTAGGTCACCACGTGTCTCCTTCTTGCCAGGCACCGCACCCCCTGCCCCTGTCTCCACTGCTGCCACCAATGCCGAGTCTGTGGACATCCTGTGGCAGTTGCAGGTTGGTCAGACTGCGATGCTTAATGTCCTCCATGGCCACAGCCGAGTGCTCAACCAGATGGAGGCATACATGGAGGGCATTTCAGCTGCGCAGTCTGACCAACGCAACTTGCTGAGGTCCATAGACTCAACATTGACTGCAGCAGTGGGTCTCCTGCAGCGCTACGTCCCCCTCCCTACCCCTGAACCATCCACACTTCCCACTCCCATGCCTGTCCAAAGCACACCCAGACGTCCCCATGCACGCACCCCACCAGACACAGGCACCACACCACCAGGGAAGGCAAAGCGCACACCTCCTGGCACGCACACACAGGGTGAAGTAGGCACACCCACTGGGTCGGGGGGGAAACGGAAGACACGCAGCCAGAGTGGGAGTCCACATTCCTCACGACCACCACCCTCCAAATCCACTCCCCTCAGCTCTCCTGGCCAAGAGTCGGACACAGGGTCAGTCCTGCCCAGTGTGTCCATCAGCCCCAGTGTGGCACCACCCTGCAAGCTGTGGAGGCAGGACACCGGCAGGGGAGTTGAGTCCCCCCCTGTCCACACCCTCCACCAGTAGCGCTGCGACCCATCCCTCCGCCCCCCCCCCTCCTTGGGGCCTGTGGTTCCTTCGGGTGCAGGGGAGACGCTGGGCGACCTGGCAGTAGTGTGCAGCGCCGTGCTCGAATCCACCTTTGGCGCTGCCCCACCCCCTGTGTTGGAGTCGTCCGTCCCTGCACCCACAACACCTACCCTTGCCCCTCCTGTCCCTGCAGTGCCTGGTCCTTCCCCCCCAAATGATGCCCCCCCCCCTGTGGATGACAAGGTAGTCTGAACTGTGCAGGCAAGCTAGGGGACACGCATCCCAATGTGTCCCCCACCTGGATTGGAACTATGGACTGCCCTATGGGCCTTGTGCATATGGAACTTTTCATACAATACATTTTAGAACATTGCTGAATAAAGCTATTTTATTTTCCTTGGCACACTACTGCTTTTCTGGCATTGCTGTTGGTGGTGCTGCTCCATGATTTGGGGTGGCGATAATGTGTTAGGTGTCTGGGATATGTTGTAGTGTGCTGGTCGTGGGGTGGACCCTGTTACCTGTGTGCCATCACACGGTATTTGCTATCAAACTTTGCTCATGTAAGCTGTTACTGCATGGTGACATTGTCCCAAGGTGTGTACCTTCCTCTGTGGACCCTGACATCTTCCCTGCAGGGTGTTGTGAAGACATTTGTGCAGTGCTGTGTCTACATTTGCTGGGTGTGTGATGGACCCCTTCAACTTTGGCCATGCATGCTGGGCAAGGTCTCCACCTGCATCATTTGTGGCATCCTTGGGGTCACTGTACTTGTGACTGGAATATATATTGACATGACTTCATGTGTACATGTTACCTTTTCCGCACTATGCATGTGTGTACTCCCAGCCTCGCACACATGTGTTTCGCGTTCTGCTGGGTCTTTGAGCACCTGACTGACAATTGTGGGCATTGTATCTGTGGGTACTCCACCCCTTTCTTTCCATGGGCACAGCTGGGAGGACTCTGCACCCACCCCTCCTATGTCTGGGCACTGCTGGGGGGACTCTGCACCCACTCCTCCTGTGTCTGGGCACTGCTGGGGGGACTCTGCACCCACCCCTCCTGTGTCTGGGCACTGCTGGGGGGACTCTGCACCCACCCACCACTCTGTGTCTGGGCACTGCTGGGAGGACTCTGCACCCACCCCTCCTATGTCTGGGCACTGCTGGGAGGACTCTGCACCCACCCCTCCTATGTCTGGGCACTGCTGGGGGGACTCTGCACCCACTCCTCCTGTGTCTGGGCACTGCTGGGGGGACTCTGCACCCACCCCTCCTGTGTCTGGGCACTGCTGGGGGGACTCTGCACCCACCCACCACTCTGTGTCTGGGCACTGCTGGGAGGACTCTGCACCCACCCCTCCTATGTCTGGGCACTGCTGGGAGGACTCTGCACCCACCCCTCCTGTGTCTGGGCACTGCTGGGAGTGATAGGCACCCACCTCTCCTATGTCTGTGCACTGCTGGGAGGACTCTGCACCCACCCCTCCTATGTCTGGGCACTGCTGGGAGGACTCTGCACCCACCCCTCCTGTGTCTGGGCACTGCTGGGAGTGATAGGCACCCACCCCTCCTATGTCTGGGCACTGCTGGGAGGACTCTGCACCCACCCCTCCTGTGTCTGGGCACTGCTGGGAGTGATAGGCACCCACCCCTCCTGTGTCTGGGCACTGCTGGGAGTGATAGGCACCCACCCCTCCTATGTCTGGGCACTGCTGGGAGGGCTCTGCACCCACCCCTCCTATGTCTGGGCACTGCTGGGAGGACTCTGCACCCACCCCTCCTATGTCTGGGCACTGCTGGGAGGACTCTGCACCCACCACTCCTAAGTCTGGGCACTGCTGGGAGGACTCTCACCCACCCCTCCTGTGTCTGGGCACTGCTGGGAGTGATAGGCACCCACCCCTCCTGTGTCTGGGCACTGCTGGGAGTGATAGGCAACCACCCCTCCTATGTCTGGCCATGTACGCTCCATGCATACACGGGTGGGGGTACGCTCCATACATACACGGGTGGGGGTACGCTCCGGACATACACTGGTGGGGTGGCAGTACGCTCCATTCATACACGTGTGGGGGTACGCTTCGTACATACCGTACCCACGCTCTGCGGGCCTGGGTACGGGCCGTACCCATGCCTTTGGAACATGGGTACGGTGCGGACCCCCAATGTTGGCGTGCCGTAGGGGTCCGCGCCGTACCCAGCACTTCAGAGCGTGGGTACGGGCCGTACCACGCACACACCTACGTCACCCCAACAATGGCGGTACGACCCGTACCCACGTTCGGAAGGCCTGGGTATGGGCCGTACCAGCATTGTTGGGGTGATGTAGGGGTACGCGTGGTCCGACACATGCCCATGCTCTGAAGGCCTTGGTACGGCGCGGACTCCTATGGCACCCCAACATTGGGGGTCCGCACCGTACCCACGCTCTTCAAGCATGGGTACGGTGCGGACCCCTACGACACCCCAACATTGGGGGTCCGCACCGTACCCACGCTCTTAAAGCATGGGTACGGTGCGGACCCCCAATGGGGTGCCGTAGGGGTGCGCACCGTACCCAGGCCTTCTGGGCGTGGGTACGGGTCGGACCACGCGTACCCCTACATCACCCCAACAATGCTGGTACGGCCCGTACCCAGGCCTTTTGAACGTGGGTACGGGTCGTACCACCATTGTTGGGGTGACGTGGGTGTGTGCGTGGTACGGCCCGTACCCACGCTCTTAAGGCGTGTGTACGGTACGTACCGGATTTGTTGTGTTGGCGGTTCACGTCATCACCCACTTCCGTTGTGGCGGACACTGGCGTTGCTGGACACGCCCCCACCCCCTCGAGGTGACCAGGCCCTGGAGGTCAGGTACGTGTAGGGCATGTTTGACTTGTGACATGGGTGGGGGTTTGGTTTCCTGTCCCTGCCCCCCCCTTTGCCCCTGGGTGTGGTTCTGACCTTCTGCGGCGTCTGCGTCGGTACCTGTAGAGCAGGTGGACTGCTATGAGGGCCGGGATGACACGTAGGTTCGGGTCCATGGCCGCCGTCGCGTACAGGTGCTCCTTGTGTGCGTCGTCCTGATTTCCCGGCAGTTTTTGGCAGCCGTAAAATATAATCTGTGCGGGGTGACGTCGGTGCGGATCGTACTTCCTGGTTCGTGGACCGCAGGCTGAATGCGTCCCGACGTCACGTCGGCGCTGTCTCGGATCACATTGGTATGTATTTTTTCGTCGGTCGGTGTTTTTTACGATTCGTACGGGAATGGTGTTTCCGTGCGAATCGTACTTGCATGTATGTAATGTTTTTTAACTGGGTACGAGTCGGACGGAGAAAATGCTCCGTCCGACGGTTCGTACCCGGTTTCTCCAGGATCAGAATCGGCACCAATGTGTTAAAATTTAATTTTGACAAATACAAATTTGTAATATAATATGTTAGAAATTCACTAATATATATTTGTATATAATAACAAAACAAGTAATTAGCATCAACATTTTTATTTAAATAAATTCCTTTTGTTTATTAATATTAAACTACTACAATTAATACCTAAATGTTAATAAACCTCCCCAACAAATACTCCTATATCTCTTATATCCAATTCCTAAAAACTAATTTTACGATTTTCTCAAACATTTTAATATTAATATTATTTTTGCAAAATTCCAAATCATTCTTATAAATACTAAAGCATTACAATTAATATATGAGTATTAATACACGTCTCCACCTAAACACCAAAACCCATTGCATCCTGTCCCTAAAAATTATTTTTTAATTGTTGAAAATATTTTTTAACTTGAAATATTCTATAGCAATTACAATGAAGAAATATCAATTCTACAGTCCTAAAATGTATACCTAAGTATTAGTACACTCCCTCACACAATACCCCTATATTCCTTACATACTATCCCTGAGTACTAATTTTAAAATATTATTAAAAATGTTAACAATTACAATCATGATTAATCTTAAACAATTACAATTAATACATTTTAATACAAAAGCATTAAAAATAATACCTGAGTATTAAATAAACTTACCCACCCAATGACCCTATATCCCTTTTATCCTGTCCCTAAAGACTAATTTTGTGTTTTTTTAAATATTTTAAAATAGTAAATTTGTATTAAATAATTTAAAACAATAAAACTTTATATATCTTAATACTAATGTATCAAAATAATGCCTGTGTATTAATACACTTCCCCAACTAATACCCTTATATCCCTTACATCCTGTCCCTCAAACGTATTATCATTAAAAACCTTATCAAATTAATATTTACCAAATACCTATAACATATACTTAGATATATACTGACCCATATACTACATATTTGTGGTAATAACACTAATCGTAAAACACATATGTATTAATTACACTAAAATGTGTGGTAATGACACATGTATGCTAAATACCTAACTTCAAAAATAGTTGAGAAGTAATGCATTGAATTGACACTAGTGTTAAGAACATAGAGCTTTATTACGGTGCCAGGCCGACGCCCGACCATGGGTTGGCGTTTCCTCATACCTTATTATGATGTGACCACACATGGTACGGTCGCATACTCCCATTTCCCTATGGGAGCTTGTGCTGCACCTGTAAACTGGCCATAGTACAAGATCCCATAGGGAAATGGGAGAATCTGTTCATCCCTGCACCGTGTGGCAGGCACCTGCCTGATGGTGCAGGGATCAACAGGGGGGACGATAGGTGCCCCTTCGGCCCCCAACTGGAGGCAGCAGGGTGAAGGGGACTCTGCTAGTGGCCCCCGATGTCGCTTTCCGACAGGCTTTCCATATTGGGCTTTCTGACTTTGTGATCCCAACGGCGGAAATTACGTCCATTGGGATTACATGCCGGTCTCTGACTGGCCGACGGGTTCCTTGGGCCCGTTGGAATCCAGCCGGAATGACCGCCTGCATCATAATGCGCAGTCAAATTGAAACCGGGATGAGGCTTTCTGATTCTGATTGAAATCAGGCCCATAGTACTTGTTAAAACCTGCATGGTAAATACTCATGTTTGGTTAAGACTACATTGTAAAGGTACATTGTTGTTTAGACTGTGTTGTAAATGATGTTTCCCGAATGCAGCATTTCCAGTAAGAGAGTTATAGTCCAACCAAATTATGAGAGAGGGTTGAAGTTTTAGAATTAGAATCCTTTTCTACACTCTGCCGTCAAGTCTGAATGACGATGTGACCAAAGCTTTTGTCTAACTTCACAGCTTGTTGGTCGCTAAATTCTTGACTAATCCACCAGGTGTTAGGGATGCAGAATAACTCCCTTGAGGATGCAAAACAAAATATTTGATAGCCACCATATGGAAAAGATAGCCATAAAATGCAATGGATAATTACTAGATACTGACAGGTGCTAAAGAGACACTAACGAGCATTGAAAATCCCAAGAGGTATGACTTTAAAGTATGTGGAAATGTGAAGCATTACAAGTAATTGGCTTGGGAATGGATATGTATTTGTGTGAAAGCAAAGAAAATGTGGAGAAATATTGGTGAAGGTTAAATGGTCAGGTGATGGTGGAACTTTTGAGTCGGACCTAAACATCCATGTTGGTTAATGACTGCAATCTATGCTGATGACAGAGAAAAACACCATACTTTTTCTAGTTATCTTAGACACTTCAAAAGCCTTACAATGTTTGTGTGTGGCCCTAAAAATTCAAGCTCAGGCAGCAGGATAAATATACAAAATGATTAAAGCAGTGTGAAGGCCTAGCACTATTTTTGTGAAAGCACAGACCTTCTGCCGCATCATAACACGTACTCTTGGCCCCCAACATGTGGGCAGAGCCAGAGCCCCTCTTTAGTGTTCCTTACATAATTGTCTGGCGACAGCTGCACTCTCAGCCAGACCATAAAAAAGGGTTGCCACCAGATGCTTGGGCTAAACTGTTTGCTCAGACATATGTGTTATGTCCAAATTAACATATAAAGACAACCATGCATAATAGAATGCATGAACAGGTGTATAGAGGGTGATTAGGATGGCGGGCGGACTCAAGTCTGCCCGCCACCCGAGCGGTAATGAGACCGCCCGCCTGCCATGCGGCGGTCCCGCCACCTCAATTATTATGCGACCTCTACTCTGCTCAAGCATCTGGATCTTTCATTGAAAACTACTAATAAATAGTGTTTATGATGTTTTTGTTACGTCATCCTGTAGTTTTACATTTAGATCTACTGTGGGGTTACCATGGAGCTCATACCCCTTGGTTCTTTTGCATGTGGCAACTCACTACCCTAAATGCACTCTACATATATGCATGGGCATAAAGCGACCCACCTCCAGGTAACCACGTCCTCCAGTTTATGATGACTACAGTCATATGGAAGTCTTTTGTTATCTATGGACATTCTGTACCTTTCAGATCTGACCTTCTAGGTACTACTCTGGGAAAACCAGCCATTCCAGCACCACAGTCTAGGAGATGCAAGTATCAGTTGCACCCCGCGCTTAATAAATATGAATATGATGGCAAATATCTTCCTGAAAACGTCCTGGTTAGGAGGATAAAGCCAGAAAATCCAATAACAATTCCTATTCAATATTAGCATTTCTGGATTGAAAATAAGAGACTATTCAGGAGTTGACAAGCAGGGTACCAAAACTATCATGGAACCATTGTTGAGAAAAAGCCCAGCATGAGTTCTTCCAAAGCAAGAAATTCAACAAGAATTCTGCTATTGAAAAAAAAAGCAAAAATCGGAGACAAAATGCTTAAAAATGAGGGATTCGCGTTATGAGAATGACAAAACCTAAGGGGAAAAACATATTTGTAATGCATCCGTTGCCTTCTTATAAATAAAGGGGGGATTGAAAATGACATTACTGGAAAAAGCATTAACATTTTCTTGGATTGGGAATGTCGGACAATGAACATTGAGAGGACCACCATCATGAATATTAGTAGAGTTTAGGCTGGATGTATGACGTTACAACGCATACTATTACAACGCATACCTTTACAACGCATTTTTTACAACGCAAGTACTACTACAACGCATTACTTTACAACGAATACTCTTACAACGCAAAACCTATTAAAATACTGAAAAGTGCTGTTACAACGAAATCAATTACAACGCATACCATTACAACGCGATTTTTTTTTTTTTAAATTAAAAGTACAATAAAATCTGGCACGGGATGCAGGGAAATTAGGGGTTTTAGGGTGGGGAAGTGTATTAAAATGTGGAGAAAAACTGAACGTAAATCTATTAAACGCATTACCCAATTAATACTCGAGTATTAAAATTAATACTCGAGTATTAAAATTAATACTCAAAATCCCCCATAAAATTCCGTTTTCACACATTTCAAAGTTTTACAAAAATAACGAAAATTAAAATAACAGTACATACACATTTTTATCATGATTAGATCGGAAAATAAGTAAACAAAGTAAAACATAAGACACATACACATAGGCGCCATTTTAACCATCTCACTTGTAAAACTTGTCCTACCACAGTTTCTATGTAAACAATACCAAAAGACATGTTCCAAAATGGATGCCAAAACGGAGCAAATGAATGAAAACAATACTTTTGTAAAAGCATTTAAAAATTATCATTTTCCACAGTAAAACAAAGCATTTAAAAAAACACAACGAACGCAGTTTTAAAAAAAATTAATAGTGACACAGAGTAAAACTTATAAATACCAGGAAGACACCATTTTGCACTCAGTTGATTATCAACTACCAGAGAGACCAGACGTGAAAAGCTGACCCTCTGTCACCTCCACTGCGACCTCCTCAGAGAGAGCACGGAATTCATTCGTAAAAGCATTACAATAGAGCAACTACTAGTAAGTCATTACAATATTTTTAAACGTTGGTTTTGAGGAAAATATATTTTCTTAACCCCAAAAAAATGTAAATAAAATTATTAATAATAACTTTAAAAATGTACTGTTTCTAATTTATTATCACTAAAAATATACAACAACTTAAAACAAGTATTTTATTTTCCAAAAACAGAAACTCGGAATATATTGAGATTCAACAATTGGTGTACCTAATTTACCATCACCGCCACGTTATCGACTGACATATACAATTGTGAAGGTAAATCTAATGTATTTGTAATTGTTTTACTTGTAAAATATATTTTAAAAAATTAGCTAAAGTGATGTATGGCAAAGGTGTTTTTTTTTTTTACCTCAATCTCACTACATCATAAACGAAAATATACCATGATGCAGGAGTAACAATTACTAATAAGACTTCAGTTGGGTACTACATGTGAAAAAGAGATTCATGTTACTAGGGTAACTATTACTATTCAAAGTCCTAGAATGTACAGCATTACAGTAATTGAGTGATAGTATCGGAGTAACCATTTTTTTTTTTTTGAAAAATGCATTAAATGTGTAATATGTTTACTTTCACCAATGGTTACTCATACTCATTTGTCATATATCATATTGTTTAAAAATTGTATTTTTTTTCCAACCAACGTTGGCTAAGGAACATTAATTTATTAAACTTTTTTTTTTTCCAGAGGACATCTGTAGCAAAAAAATAACTTTATCCTGCTGCAAGCATTACCTTAAAGGCACGAAAAGAAACAACAACTGAAAAAGGTATGTTACCTTTTCAGTATTATTTTTTCTATACATTTTTAATCCTTCCTTTTGCAATTATTACTCCTCTAAAGTACCTAATTAGAAAAATGATGGATAGTTTAGAGTAACAATATACTATTCCTACTCCAGGAAGGTGCAACATTAGGGAGATTTTTTTATGGTGTAGGGGTACATATCTCTATTTCAACTACAGGAAGGTGCATTGGTTTGTACAGTGTCATGTAGTATTAGTTATATTGTATGTCATTATTAATTTAAAGTTACTCAGATTTTACATTTCAAACCAACGTTCATTTTTTTTATTATCCTCATTTTTTTCAAAAGACAACAATTTGATTCGTTGCAGAAAGATTCTTTCCATCACATACGTTAAATCTTGAGCCAACAGACCAAATCATCTTCAGAAGCCTCACCCAGAAAAGCAATTTCTACAAAACAAGGTATTGATTTTCAGCATGGTTTCTTAACCTTCAATATATTAGACTAGCCATCTCATTGCTAATGTTGAAAAAAAAACCAATTTAATTATGGTAACATTTGCAGAATTCAGAATTTTATTTCATGACTAAAGGTTGGTGTAGCATTAGGGAAAGTGTTATCTACTACAACTTATACCAAATATTCAATTTTTTAAAAATTATTGTAAATTCGCATTTCTCAACATCGTTCAGTTTTCTCATTCTTTTCTTTTTTCACTTTTCCAGACATTTATTTTCCCATTAGAAATCCAATCACCACATAAGTGTCTACTCCAGCCTACACGCCATTCCCACTTAAGAAGAGTCAGCAAGAAAAGCAAATTCGAAAGAAAAAGGTATTTTTAGCCAACATTCTAAGGTGCAACAGTTGTAAAAATGTACCATGCTGTAGGAGTAACAATTACTATTCTAACTCCAGGAAGGTGCAGCAGTAGGGAAACTGATGGATGGTGTAGGGGTGAAATTTACTATTCTAACTCCAGGAAGGTGCAGCAGTAGGGAAAGTGTTGGATGATGTAGGGGTGCAATTTACTATTCTAACTCCAGGAAGGTGCAGCAGTAGGGAAAGTGTTGGATGGTGTAGGGGTAACAACTAGTATTCTAACTCCAGGAAGGTGCATCAGTATGGAAAGTGTTGGATGATGTAGGGGTGCAATTTACTATTCTAACTCCAGGAAGGTGCAGCAGTAGGGAAAGTGTTGGATGGTGTAGGGGTGCAATTTACTATTCTAACTGCAGGAAGGTGCAGCAGTAGGGAATGTGTTGGATGGTGTAGGGGTGCAATTTACTATTCTAACTCCAGGAAGGTGCAGCAGTAGGGAAAGTGTTGGATGGTGTAGGGGTAACAATTACTATTCTAACTCCAGGAAGGTGCATCAGTAGGGAAAGTGTTGGATGATGTAGGGGTGCAATTTACTATTCTAACTCCAGGAAGGTGCAGCAGTAGGGAAAGTGTTGGATGGTGTAGGGGTGCAATTTACTATTCTAACTCCAGGAAGGTGCATCAGTAGGGAAAGTGTTGGATGGTGTAGGGGTGCAATTTACTATTCTAACTCCAGGAAGGTGCAGCAGTAGGGAAAGTGTTGGATGGTGTAGGGGTAACAATTACTATTCTAACTCCAGGAAGGTGCTGCAGTAGGGAAAGTGTTGGATGGTGTACGGGTGCAATTTACTATTCTAACTCCAGGAAGGTGCAGCAGTAGGGAAAGTGTTGGATGGTGTAGGGGTAACAATTACTATTCTAACTCCAGGAAGGTGCATCAGTAGGGAAAGTGTTGGATGATGTAGGGGTGCAATTTACTATTCTAACTCCAGGAAGGTGCATCAGTAGGGAAAGTGTTGGATGGTGTAGGGGTGCAATTTACTATTCTAACTCCAGGAAGGTGCAGCAGTAGGGAAAGTGTTGGATGGTGTAGGGGTGCAATTTACTATTCTAACTCCAGGAAGGTGCATCAGTAGGGAAAGTGTTGGATGGTGTAGGGGTGCAATTTACTATTCTAACTCCAGGAAGGTGCAGCAGTAGGGAAAGTGTTGGATGGTGTAGGGGTAACAATTACTATTCTAACTCCAGGAAGGTGCATCAGTAGGGAAAGTGTTGGATGATGTAGGGGTGCAATTTACTATTCTAACTCCAGGAAGGTGCAGCAGTAGGGAAAGTGTTGGATGGTGTAGGGGTGCAATTTACTATTCTAACTCCAGGAAGGTGCATCAGTAGGGAAAGTGTTGGATGATGTAGGGGTGCAATTTACTATTCTAACTCCAGGAAGGTGCTGCAGTAGGGAAAGTGTTGGATGGTGTAGGGGTGCAATTTACTATTCTAACTCCAGGAAGGTGCAGCAGTAGGGAAAGTGTTGGATGGTGTAGGTGTGCAATTTACTATTCTTACTCCAGGAAGGTGCAGCAGTAGGGAAAGTGTTGGATGGTGTAGGGGTGCAATTTACTATTCTAACTCCAGGAAGGTGCAGCAGTAGGGAAAGTGTTGGATGGTGTAGGGGTGCAATTTACTATTCTAACTCCAGGAAGGTGCAGCAGTAGGGAAAGTGTTGGATGGTGTAGGGGTGCAATTTACTATTCTAACTCCAGGAAGGTGCAGCAGTAGGGAAAGTGTTGGATGGTGTAGGGGTGCAATTTACTATTCTAACTCCAGGAACGTGCAGCAGTAGGGAAAGTGTTGGATGGTGTAGGGGTGCAATTTACTATTCTAACTCCAGGAAGGTGCAGCAGTAGGGAAAGTGTTGGATGGTGTAGGGGTGCAATTTACTATTCTAACTCCAGGAAGGTGCATCAGTAGGGAAAGTGTTGGATGATGTAGGTGTGCAATTTACTATTCTAACTGCAGGAAGGTGCAGCAGTAGGGAAAGTGTTGGATGGTGTAGGGGTGCAATTTACTATTCTAACTCCAGGAAGGTGCAGCAGTAGGGAAAGTAATGGATGGTGTAAATATTATGTTTTAGGTATTTCATAATTTTTTTCAGTCTAATTTTTTTTGTCTTCTCTCCTCTTTTCAGATAATGTCTAGCCTGGGAGCTGCAAACTTTATTAAATCCAGGAAGGGCAAAAATTTATTAAACCATGGTGGATACATATATAGTAAGGAAAGAATAAGTTTAACTAGAAATCATTGGAGGTGTGTGCAATACTACACTACCCATTGCAGTGGCAGAGCGGTTACTGTTGATAATTTGGTTGTGAAAACCACAGAACATAACCACTCTGCCTCTGCAATGGATGTAGAAATTAGAGAAACAATAAACGAGATGAAAGCTATTGCAAGCACCTCCAATGATTCTACAGGATCAATTTTAAGAGAGGTTGCACAGCATGTCCCCAGTCATGTTGCTAGTAACATGCCTATAATACCTAATTTGAGAAGAATTATTCAGAGACAAAAGCAGGCAAGTAACATCCAATTATCTACACCACATTCTTTCTCTGACATTAGAATTCCTCATGATCTTTCTATTTCTTTTTCTGATGAACCTTTCCTTCTGCATGACAACGAAAACCCTCAGAAACGTATTTTAATTTTTAGTACCCCACGTAACCTTGCTAAGTTAGAAAGTAGTGAAATTTGGATGATGGATGGGACGTTTAAAAGTACACCCCATCCTTTCACTCAAATTTACACTATACATGCTAAAATTAACAATAGTGTAATTCCCTTAGTTTATAGTTTGCTACCTGATAAGACTTCTGCAACATACACTGAACTTTTATCACTGATTAAAAGTAAAACATCTTCAAGTCCTCGAAAAATAATTATTGATTTTGAATTGAGCATGATCAATGTGATCACTAAAACGTACACGGATACCCAAATTCAGGGATGTTTTTTCCATTTTTCGCAGGCATTTTGGCGTAAATTACAGAAAACATCCCTAGTTGCAGATTATTCTCGGGATAGCAAACTACAATTTGAACTAAAAAAATTAACTGCACTTTGTTTTGTTCCTCCCGATAGTGTGGACGAGTACTACACTGCAATTATAGAATCTGTTTATTATACGAGTAACGAAGAAAAATTGGCACCCATTCTAAATTATTTTGAGGACACATGGATTGGACACCTAAGCAGATCGGGTCGCAGGAGGAAGCCACGATTCCATGTGCAGTGGTGGAACTGCTACACGAGTTGTTTAGAGGGAGAAGCAAAAACAAACAATGCCATTGAGGGATGGCATAACTCCTTCAACCATACAATTGGCAAACCACATCCTAACTTCTACTCATTTTTGGAAACTTTGAAGAAGGAGCAAAGTTTCCAAGAAATGAGAATAGCACAAACACTCGCAGGTAGTCTAAACCCACGAGTAACAGTCAAAACAAGGGAAATGTCTGAGAGACTATTGGCAATTCTACAACAATTTTTGTTGTGTGTGGCTATAGACTACCTGGAAAATCTTTCTAACATTCTTTCTTTTTAAAATAATGTAATAACTTACTTTCCTGCTTTGCTTCAAAATTTAATAATTTTCAAATTACAATTGGCATACAATGTTTTTTTCTAAAATATTTTTCAATCAAACAAGTCGGGTCCTTTTTTTTAAAACAAATCTTCATTTCAAGCAAAAACTACCAATGTCTACAAATTTACTGTCCCATAGTATTTGATCAATTGTTCTACATCGGAACTCCATTAATATAATTTCCGAAAATTTTCAATTTAATTACCGTCATATCAAATCACAAAAACTCAAACATATGTAAATTCTACAATTCAAACCATATTCCAAAATGCACTTTGCAGCTTAATCATCATTTTTATAACGATCGTTAATTTCCAAAATTTGAAAGTACGCAACTTTTTTGCACTTAGAAATGAAGATCGACATTACTTTTGTTACTTTCTAAATAAACAATTCAACTTTCTGAACAGTAACTTTTAATTTTTTAACAGTTACATACTTTTTTAAACTAAATAAATAACTGTTAGCGACCCGACATAGGCATACATTAATGACATTAATGTGGACATGTTTAAAAACATTTAAGTAATCAATTAGTTTTCCCGCAACCTCCCCTTATTCTTTCCTCACTATATATGTATCCCTTTTAAAGGTTTATTCTACAATTACAAATGAAAATATTTCCTACCTGGCCGCAGATCAGCTTCCTGCTGCTTCCTCCTCCGATGCTCTGCAAAATGGCGCATTACGTCGACGCTCACGTCATTACGTCATCGCGTGCATCTAAATTTATAACGGACTACTTTATTTAACTAATCTGTAAATAAATGTTTATAAATGTTAATAAAATATTTATATTTTGTTTAAAAAATGTTACTTACATTGCAAAATTCATTAAAAATATGGTTTATTTTTTCATGATTTTTCTATAAATAAAAAATTTGAAAACAATAATTGTTTGCTGTTATTATTTTTTTAATAGTTATTTAAACTTCAAAATTGTAACTAATTAAATGTAAATTTACTAAATATGTTCCTTACCTCGACTCTATTGTCTGTTCCCTTCAAAACTTTCTCTTTCTTCACTATCTAAGCCTTCTTTTCTTGTTCCGCGGGTTGTATATTCTGAAGCTGCCAAAATAAATGAAGGACAAAGACGCTCATAGACTTCAATGGAAACGCGTGGGAATTTTTTTTAAAAAGTAAGTGTTATTTTTTTTTTTTTTTTTAACTATTATTGTTTTTAAAATGCATTCCTTATTACTCTTTTAATATTTAAATTATTATTATATTTTTAAATTTTTTTAATAAATTTCTCTAATTTTTTAAATAAATAATCCAAAAGTACTCTTCCTTTTTAATAATAAAATTTTCTTTATTTTTGGAACTTAAAAATACTCTAGTATTAATATATCTGATTACTTACCTTTTTGAAAAATACTCTTGTATTAATATTTTTAGAAAGTACTCACAAATTTTAATTAAATTAATTTTAAAATATGCTGTTTCTTAATTTAAAAAAACCAATGAACTAAATTAATCTAAGAAATACACTTTAATATTTAAAAAATACTCAAGTATTAAAATTTAGTTACTCACTCTTATTTATTTTAAATAAAATATTAAATACTCTTTCTATTTAGAATAATTCTCAATTATTAATTTAACTTTAAAAATACTCACTATTCACTGTAATATGTATAAAATTAAATATAAAAAAACTCATTCTATTTTGAGAAATACTCAAGTATTAATTTAACTATCCAACAAAACATTTCTACTAGACAAAATACTCAAGTATTAAGTATCAAGTATTAATATTAAAATACTCAAGTATTAATTTAACTATCCAACAAAACATTTCTACTAGACAAAATACTCAAGTATTAATATTTTGATAAACTACTCACTTGTTATCAATTACAATTTTTTTTAAAAAAAATAATTATACGATATATATTTATTTAAATTAAAATTCCAACATTAAAAAATGCGTTGTAATAGTATATGCGTTGTAAAAGTACTTACCATATAACATCTTGCGTTGTAAATGCATGCGTTGTAAATGCATGCGTTGTAAAGGCATTTTCAAATAATGCGTTGTAAAGGTATATGCGTTGTAAAAGTACTTACCATATAATAGCATGCGTTGTAAAAGCATGCGTTGTAAAAGTTTTTGCGTTGTAAAAAATGCGTTGTAATAGCATAGCGTTGTAAAAGTTGCATTGTAAAGGTGGTTCCCCGTTTAGGCTAGTCCCACTCACTTTTCAGGAAAAGAGTAGTTTCCAGAATCCTGTGTTTGACATCCTTCTATTCGTCCATGTTGCTGCACTTTGTCATTTGTTTCTTTTCCCTGGTGCTCCACACAACACTTGAATATACCCTGTGGCTGACCATAGCTGCAGGAACATTGACATTGGCTGGATGGAACAAAAAGAAAACTTCTCATTATGCGGCAAAGCTGAGGACCCAAATGTGCTGTCTTCTCTCTGGACGTGAGACCAAGAGAGCACACTGCTGCCTCTGATGAGTCTGATCCCCCATAGTAACACAAGCATATTAAGGCCTTCTGAGACTATCTTTTGGAGCTCTCATAATTGTAGGCCCTCCGGTGTCATCATTTTGGGTCCTTGTGATGCCACTGTTTCTTTCTAGCAAAAGACACACAAGTGAGGGACGGAATGAAGAACAAATCAAAACATTCACCCCCAGTCAAGAGATCTGGGTTAAATCCATCATTCTTTTGCTCACCATGCCACTGCTTCTTTCTAGACACCATGTTGCTGACTCAAATGTAATCCTCTATCCCGAGCTCTTTGGGATAAGTGAGATTCACATCTACTAGATGTTGGTGCAATTCTGTAATTACTCAGGATATGTTGCTTCATTATAACATTATATAGTCTGTCATATGTATTTACCTTTGCACTCCTTAAAGCAGTTCTCCAGTGTCTTTATTGAGGGATCTACTCTTCTTCTTAGATAAATACCCTTCAGGAGTGTATGCTCATTGTGCTATGCCCCATCTAGGATAAGTATATGAACCAAAATGTAGGTGACCCAATAGCCCTAGGAAACCTGGTTTATATATAAGAGCAAAAGAAATAGGTTTATGCATCCATGTGCCCAGATGACCTAACAGTGAACATTTATAACTATACCATGTGAACATTTGTTACATCTCTATGCTTGTGCCCTTCTGTGCAATCGGCCACATGCATAGAGATATAACAATGGATTCTTCTTCTCATGCTGGTCAGTTCTGAACAGCATTGCAATTATGCAATGTAAATTATGCAAATTATGATTTTACCTCCAGGCCACTTTACTATTGACATGAAGCATGTTTTCATCTCATGCATCCAAAAGGCATGACACTGTTATATTCAATTTTGCCCTACAGCCAATGATTTTTTCACACATTATTACATCCTCCTCCAGTTTGAAATTAACTTGCTCATACATTGAAGGCGAGGTCTGGGATACTGCAGTGCCGTCTTAACGCATAGGCATGCTAGGAAGTTGCCCGGAGGCCCCACAAGCATAAGCACCCCATGCAGACCAGAATTTAACACTAATTTTATGTTAAACATTTTTAGGTCTCGCGAGCCAAAGGCTCGAAGAGACATTTTATATATGGGCTTCTCAAAGTGCTGCCGTGGCCTAAAGCTACAGTGCACGTGAACGTGCACGCGCGCAGCGCCATGTGTCTTTCCTCCGTAGCGATCAATCACGATCACTTTCGCGGGCTCCTCTGTTCCCCTTCCCGTCAGCTGCGGCCGCACCACTGTGCCCGCCCCCACTCCCCCTCCCTCCTCGTCAACTTCAGTGCGCGCTTGTTATACAATGCAGCCAACTCCCCCTCCCTCCTCGTCAACTTCAGTGCGCGCTTGTTGAATTTATTGCCAGTTTTCCTGGGTTCAAACCCCAACCAACATTTCTCTGTGTTTCTGCCGCTGTCCCCATAACCCCCCACCCTCTGGCCTCTGCGCTTGCACACACGCCCACCCCCATCTTTTTGATTTATTTACCATTGCTTTTTTTGTCTACCTCGACCTCCCTGCAACACGCAGACAACTCCAGTCCGGGCACCACACTCAGCGATTAATCTGCATTTATTAATTGAAACAAGAGTTTCCCTGGCTCAGCTCAGCGCCCGGCTTTAACTCAATCCCTCACATGCCTTATTGCTGCTTCATCTCGCTCCCCCACCCTTTCGTCTCGCTTTTAAGGCCCCTTTCCAAACCAGTCCATGCCTGTTGTTTGGGACAAGAGGAGTACGTAGGTGCACATACCGTGTTCAGTGAGTAATCTGCATTTTTAATGGAATGCCTGGTTGCTTTTTTTAAACCTCAAACAATAGTTCTCTGCGTTTCTGCCCCTCCATCCCCACAAGCCTCCCACCCTCCGTACTTGCATACGCACCCACCCACAGCACACAAACATCGCCGGGAGTAACCTGAGTAATTTTGTATGCGATCCTGTTTTCAAAGGCTCCGGTCTCGGTGCCGCACCCAGCAAGTAATATGCATTTATAATATATTGCCTGTGTTGCTTCTTTCAAACCCTAACCAACACTTCTCCATGTTTCCGCCCCCCCTGCCCACAAGCCCTCCCCACCTTCCATGCTTGTCTAGCAGCAAAGGGGTTAATTTCAGACGGGAATCAATCGTATGCAAAGTTCGTAAGTGCAGCCCAAAAGAAAGCAGCAGTGCAACCGAACTGCTACACCATGTTTACGAGTCTGACGTGATCGAGTGTCTTTATGATAGCCCTGCAATGTTTCCTAAGTCAAGGCGTAACTAGCTCTTCAGTCCAGTTGTTTTAATTTGCATTCTGGGACTTGCAGCTTTTTTCATAAACCAAAGCTAAATGTCACAGAATGCAAGGAAAAGCATGCCTGAGGTTGCTATTGACGTAAGTGGAGGACCCGGGAAACTTCCTACAAACATGAAAGCTTTTGCCTTCTTGTACCACCCAAAATAATATACTGCATGGCTAAAAACGTAGAAGGTCCCAAACGCGAGACCTATTGCATTGCAAATGCTTGTTATTCCTGTGAGTGGTTGTGAAAGCAAGGTCCAGTGCACTGCTTTGCCTGGGGGCCTATAATACTGTTAGGACAGCCCTGGGTTTCTGTTGCTACTATATATTTTCCACCGGCTCACCCCGAGACGTCCAATCTCAATGTGCATGGGGACTTCTATTTAAACAGGGACAAGCATCCCCGCGTGCTGACCCAATAAACCAGACCTGGCAATTCTACAGAACGCCACAGTAGGAAACGGAGATATGGCCCCTTAATATGCCTATCCCGACTTGGTCCAGCTATTTGTCTAATGTTTTGTTTCATTGACAGGCTACTCAAAGGGCTCAATTCATTAGTTGTTGTGCAGGCGGGTAAGAATTCCTGCATGAGACATCTCCTTTTGACTGATGCACAATGAAGTCAGACTACAGCAGACCTTCTGGCCCCTCACCAGCAATTTTGGCCACATACGCTCGACCATATAAATAATACACAGTGATGTTTTTAAAAATGGCGCACCTCCCAGATGCCCCTCGTTGGTCACTTTGGCAGTAAACACTCGACCACAATCGGTGGTTTATTCCTGCATTTGGACAAAAAGTCCTGACCTATTCTTCTTTTTCATCAATGGCTCAACACGAGAAACCAGTTCCTCAAGTTCACAGTTGAGATCAATGACAAAAGGCTAGCCTTTTTAGACCTGTCCATCTTTGTCACACCCACAGGCCTAGAAAGTGAGCTCTATCGGAAACCAATGTCCCGTAATTCTTTATTACGGTATGACAGTCAACACCCAAAATCATTGAGGGACAATTTACCATTTGGACAGTTCCTGCGGGTCCGTAGGAACTGTTCGACTGTGAATACTTTCAAAAAACATGCTGAGGTCCTTACGGAACAATTGATCTCGAGACAATATCCTCCTAGGCTAGTGAAACGCTCACTCAAGCGGGCCACTAACAATCATCGCGAAGCACTTTTGGAACCTGCATTTGAGAAACCCACCCTTGAACGCATGACTTTTGTTACCACATTCAGTACAATGGCGAATAAGATACAAAAAAGCGTCAGAAAACATTGGCGGATTCTGTCCTCATGCGATGGATCTTTGGCACCCCCTCTGTTCTCTTTCAAGAGGTCTAGTAACATACGAGACCGGTTGGTACACACCCGCCCTAAAACCTTGCCCCAGAGATCAGTAGGCACACTTTGGGAGCTCCCGGCAGTGGCTGGCCACTTCCCTTGTGGTAACTGCTCCGTTTGTCCACAAACGACACACACTACCTCTATCGACATAGGTACGAACAGACCCTGGTTGCTGAAGAGGTTCACCAACTGTAACAGTGACAATCTAATTTACTTAATTACTTGTCCGTGCCAATGCAAGTATGTGGGTATGACAACCCGGACAGTAAGAACTCGCATGGTAGAACATAAGAGTTCCTTCAGATGTAAGAGATCAACGACTAAACTTACCAGACATTTCGCTGATCAAAATCATAAAGCAGACGATTTTTTCTGGACAGTGCTTGAAAAACCATTGATACCATCACACATTGTTGACACCACTAAATACCTCTTTATGAAAGAACAGAAATGGGTGTTCAAATTACAGAGCGATGTGAGGGGGTTAAATGACGAAATTCCTTGGACCACCCTATGAAATATTTCTGTGTCCTCTTTTAGCATGCTTTAGTATCTGGGTACCTGTATTTGTCCCTACATGCTACTACACAGCACCTGTCTTCTTGCATTATTGATACGCTTTTTTCCATTACTAGCACGCTTTTAACATTTAACATTGCGATCCTCCCTTTTTTTGATATATTTACAAATTATAGTGCGAGTCATTTTTCTAGCATGGCTAATGGACTACTCATGCCCACACTGTGACGTCATCCTGTAGTCATTGATACCTCCACCACCGGCATGTCCTAATATCCGACATTATGTTTATTACGTATAGATGAGAGTTCTTGTGGTCGCATAAAGGTGTCCATCTGTCATTTGCAGATACACACGGCCTATATCTCAATAACATGCATGGGCACTTTACCACTTTACCATTTGTTACATCTCTATGCTTGTGCCCTTCTGTGCAATCGGCCACATGCATAGAGATATAACAATGGATTCTTCTTCTCATGCTGGTCAGTTCTGAACAGCATTGCAATTATGCAATGTAAATTATGCAAATTATGATTTTACCTCCAGGCCACTTTACTATTGACATGAAGCATGTTTTCATCTCATGCATCCAAAAGGCATGACACTGTTATATTCAATTTTGCCCTACAGCCAATGATTTTTTCACACATTATTACATCCTCCTCCAGTTTGAAATTAACTTGCTCATACATTGAAGGCGAGGTCTGGGATACTGCAGTGCCGTCTTAACGCATAGGCATGCTAGGAAGTTGCCCGGAGGCCCCACAAGCATAAGCACCCCATGCAGACCAGAATTTAACACTAATTTTATGTTAAACATTTTTAGGTCTCGCGAGCCAAAGGCTCGAAGAGACATTTTATATATGGGCTTCTCAAAGTGCTGCCGTGGCCTAAAGCTACAGTGCACGTGAACGTGCACGCGCGCAGCGCCATGTGTCTTTCCTCCGTAGCGATCAATCACGATCACTTTCGCGGGCTCCTCTGTTCCCCTTCCCGTCAGCTGCGGCCGCACCACTGTGCCCGCCCCCACTCCCCCTCCCTCCTCGTCAACTTCAGTGCGCGCTTGTTATACAATGCAGCCAACTCCCCCTCCCTCCTCGTCAACTTCAGTGCGCGCTTGTTGAATTTATTGCCAGTTTTCCTGGGTTCAAACCCCAACCAACATTTCTCTGTGTTTCTGCCGCTGTCCCCATAACCCCCCACCCTCTGGCCTCTGCGCTTGCACACACGCCCACCCCCATCTTTTTGATTTATTTACCATTGCTTTTTTTGTCTACCTCGACCTCCCTGCAACACGCAGACAACTCCAGTCCGGGCACCACACTCAGCGATTAATCTGCATTTATTAATTGAAACAAGAGTTTCCCTGGCTCAGCTCAGCGCCCGGCTTTAACTCAATCCCTCACATGCCTTATTGCTGCTTCATCTCGCTCCCCCACCCTTTCGTCTCGCTTTTAAGGCCCCTTTCCAAACCAGTCCATGCCTGTTGTTTGGGACAAGAGGAGTACGTAGGTGCACATACCGTGTTCAGTGAGTAATCTGCATTTTTAATGGAATGCCTGGTTGCTTTTTTTAAACCTCAAACAATAGTTCTCTGCGTTTCTGCCCCTCCATCCCCACAAGCCTCCCACCCTCCGTACTTGCATACGCACCCACCCACAGCACACAAACATCGCCGGGAGTAACCTGAGTAATTTTGTATGCGATCCTGTTTTCAAAGGCTCCGGTCTCGGTGCCGCACCCAGCAAGTAATATGCATTTATAATATATTGCCTGTGTTGCTTCTTTCAAACCCTAACCAACACTTCTCCATGTTTCCGCCCCCCCTGCCCACAAGCCCTCCCCACCTTCCATGCTTGTCTAGCAGCAAAGGGGTTAATTTCAGACGGGAATCAATCGTATGCAAAGTTCGTAAGTGCAGCCCAAAAGAAAGCAGCAGTGCAACCGAACTGCTACACCATGTTTACGAGTCTGACGTGATCGAGTGTCTTTATGATAGCCCTGCAATGTTTCCTAAGTCAAGGCGTAACTAGCTCTTCAGTCCAGTTGTTTTAATTTGCATTCTGGGACTTGCAGCTTTTTTCATAAACCAAAGCTAAATGTCACAGAATGCAAGGAAAAGCATGCCTGAGGTTGCTATTGACGTAAGTGGAGGACCCGGGAAACTTCCTACAAACATGAAAGCTTTTGCCTTCTTGTACCACCCAAAATAATATACTGCATGGCTAAAAACGTAGAAGGTCCCAAACGCGAGACCTATTGCATTGCAAATGCTTGTTATTCCTGTGAGTGGTTGTGAAAGCAAGGTCCAGTGCACTGCTTTGCCTGGGGGCCTATAATACTGTTAGGACAGCCCTGGGTTTCTGTTGCTACTATATATTTTCCACCGGCTCACCCCGAGACGTCCAATCTCAATGTGCATGGGGACTTCTATTTAAACAGGGACAAGCATCCCCGCGTGCTGACCCAATAAACCAGACCTGGCAATTCTACAGAACGCCACAGTAGGAAACGGAGATATGGCCCCTTAATATGCCTATCCCGACTTGGTCCAGCTATTTGTCTAATGTTTTGTTTCATTGACAGGCTACTCAAAGGGCTCAATTCATTAGTTGTTGTGCAGGCGGGTAAGAATTCCTGCATGAGACATCTCCTTTTGACTGATGCACAATGAAGTCAGACTACAGCAGACCTTCTGGCCCCTCACCAGCAATTTTGGCCACATACGCTCGACCATATAAATAATACACAGTGATGTTTTTAAAAATGGCGCACCTCCCAGATGCCCCTCGTTGGTCACTTTGGCAGTAAACACTCGACCACAATCGGTGGTTTATTCCTGCATTTGGACAAAAAGTCCTGACCTATTCTTCTTTTTCATCAATGGCTCAACACGAGAAACCAGTTCCTCAAGTTCACAGTTGAGATCAATGACAAAAGGCTAGCCTTTTTAGACCTGTCCATCTTTGTCACACCCACAGGCCTAGAAAGTGAGCTCTATCGGAAACCAATGTCCCGTAATTCTTTATTACGGTATGACAGTCAACACCCAAAATCATTGAGGGACAATTTACCATTTGGACAGTTCCTGCGGGTCCGTAGGAACTGTTCGACTGTGAATACTTTCAAAAAACATGCTGAGGTCCTTACGGAACAATTGATCTCGAGACAATATCCTCCTAGGCTAGTGAAACGCTCACTCAAGCGGGCCACTAACAATCATCGCGAAGCACTTTTGGAACCTGCATTTGAGAAACCCACCCTTGAACGCATGACTTTTGTTACCACATTCAGTACAATGGCGAATAAGATACAAAAAAGCGTCAGAAAACATTGGCGGATTCTGTCCTCATGCGATGGATCTTTGGCACCCCCTCTGTTCTCTTTCAAGAGGTCTAGTAACATACGAGACCGGTTGGTACACACCCGCCCTAAAACCTTGCCCCAGAGATCAGTAGGCACACTTTGGGAGCTCCCGGCAGTGGCTGGCCACTTCCCTTGTGGTAACTGCTCCGTTTGTCCACAAACGACACACACTACCTCTATCGACATAGGTACGAACAGACCCTGGTTGCTGAAGAGGTTCACCAACTGTAACAGTGACAATCTAATTTACTTAATTACTTGTCCGTGCCAATGCAAGTATGTGGGTATGACAACCCGGACAGTAAGAACTCGCATGGTAGAACATAAGAGTTCCTTCAGATGTAAGAGATCAACGACTAAACTTACCAGACATTTCGCTGATCAAAATCATAAAGCAGACGATTTTTTCTGGACAGTGCTTGAAAAACCATTGATACCATCACACATTGTTGACACCACTAAATACCTCTTTATGAAAGAACAGAAATGGGTGTTCAAATTACAGAGCGATGTGAGGGGGTTAAATGACGAAATTCCTTGGACCACCCTATGAAATATTTCTGTGTCCTCTTTTAGCATGCTTTAGTATCTGGGTACCTGTATTTGTCCCTACATGCTACTACACAGCACCTGTCTTCTTGCATTATTGATACGCTTTTTTCCATTACTAGCACGCTTTTAACATTTAACATTGCGATCCTCCCTTTTTTTGATATATTTACAAATTATAGTGCGAGTCATTTTTCTAGCATGGCTAATGGACTACTCATGCCCACACTGTGACGTCATCCTGTAGTCATTGATACCTCCACCACCGGCATGTCCTAATATCCGACATTATGTTTATTACGTATAGATGAGAGTTCTTGTGGTCGCATAAAGGTGTCCATCTGTCATTTGCAGATACACACGGCCTATATCTCAATAACATGCATGGGCACTTTACCACTTTACCATTTGTTACATCTCTATGCTTGTGCCCTTCTGTGCAATCGGCCACATGCATAGAGATATAACAATGGATTCTTCTTCTCATGCTGGTCAGTTCTGAACAGCATTGCAATTATGCAATGTAAATTATGCAAATTATGATTTTACCTCCAGGCCACTTTACTATTGACATGAAGCATGTTTTCATCTCATGCATCCAAAAGGCATGACACTGTTATATTCAATTTTGCCCTACAGCCAATGATTTTTTCACACATTATTACATCCTCCTCCAGTTTGAAATTAACTTGCTCATACATTGAAGGCGAGGTCTGGGATACTGCAGTGCCGTCTTAACGCATAGGCATGCTAGGAAGTTGCCCGGAGGCCCCACAAGCATAAGCACCCCATGCAGACCAGAATTTAACACTAATTTTATGTTAAACATTTTTAGGTCTCGCGAGCCAAAGGCTCGAAGAGACATTTTATATATGGGCTTCTCAAAGTGCTGCCGTGGCCTAAAGCTACAGTGCACGTGAACGTGCACGCGCGCAGCGCCATGTGTCTTTCCTCCGTAGCGATCAATCACGATCACTTTCGCGGGCTCCTCTGTTCCCCTTCCCGTCAGCTGCGGCCGCACCACTGTGCCCGCCCCCACTCCCCCTCCCTCCTCGTCAACTTCAGTGCGCGCTTGTTATACAATGCAGCCAACTCCCCCTCCCTCCTCGTCAACTTCAGTGCGCGCTTGTTGAATTTATTGCCAGTTTTCCTTGGTTCAAACCCCAACCAACATTTCTCTGTGTTTCTGCCGCTGTCCCCATAACCCCCCACCCTCTGGCCTCTGCGCTTGCACACACGCCCACCCCCATCTTTTTGATTTATTTACCATTGCTTTTTTTGTCTACCTCGACCTCCCTGCAACACGCAGACAACTCCAGTCCGGGCACCACACTCAGCGATTAATCTGCATTTATTAATTGAAACAAGAGTTTCCCTGGCTCAGCTCAGCGCCCGGCTTTAACTCAATCCCTCACATGCCTTATTGCTGCTTCATCTCGCTCCCCCACCCTTTCGTCTCGCTTTTAAGGCCCCTTTCCAAACCAGTCCATGCCTGTTGTTTGGGACAAGAGGAGTACGTAGGTGCACATACCGTGTTCAGTGAGTAATCTGCATTTTTAATGGAATGCCTGGTTGCTTTTTTTAAACCTCAAACAATAGTTCTCTGCGTTTCTGCCCCTCCATCCCCACAAGCCTCCCACCCTCCGTACTTGCATACGCACCCACCCACAGCACACAAACATCTCCGGGAGTAACCTGAGTAATTTTGTATGCGATCCTGTTTTCAAAGGCTCCGGTCTCGGTGCCGCACCCAGCAAGTAATATGCATTTATAATATATTGCCTGTGTTGCTTCTTTCAAACCCTAACCAACACTTCTCCATGTTTCTGCCCCCCCTGCCCACAAGCCCTCCCCACCTTCCATGCTTGTCTAGCAGCAAAGGGGTTAATTTCAGACGGGAATCAATCGTATGCAAAGTTCGTAAGTGCAGCCCAAAAGAAAGCAGCAGTGCAACCGAACTGCTACACCATGTTTACGAGTCTGACGTGATCGAGTGTCTTTATGATAGCCCTGCAATGTTTCCTAAGTCAAGGCGTAACTAGCTCTTCAGTCCAGTTGTTTTAATTTGCATTCTGGGACTTGCAGCTTTTTTCATAAACCAAAGCTAAATGTCACAGAATGCAAGGAAAAGCATGCCTGAGGTTGCTATTGACGTAAGTGGAGGACCCGGGAAACTTCCTACAAACATGAAAGCTTTTGCCTTCTTGTACCACCCAAAATAATATACTGCATGGCTAAAAACGTAGAAGGTCCCAAACGCGAGACCTATTGCATTGCAAATGCTTGTTATTCCTGTGAGTGGTTGTGAAAGCAAGGTCCAGTGCACTGCTTTGCCTGGGGGCCTATAATACTGTTAGGACAGCCCTGGGTTTCTGTTGCTACTATATATTTTCCACCGGCTCACCCCGAGACGTCCAATCTCAATGTGCATGGGGACTTCTATTTAAACAGGGACAAGCATCCCCGCGTGCTGACCCAATAAACCAGACCTGGCAATTCTACAGAACGCCACAGTAGGAAACGGAGATATGGCCCCTTAATATGCCTATCCCGACTTGGTCCAGCTATTTGTCTAATGTTTTGTTTCATTGACAGGCTACTCAAAGGGCTCAATTCATTAGTTGTTGTGCAGGCGGGTAAGAATTCCTGCATGAGACATCTCCTTTTGACTGATGCACAATGAAGTCAGACTACAGCAGACCTTCTGGCCCCTCACCAGCAATTTTGGCCACATACGCTCGACCATATAAATAATACACAGTGATGTTTTTAAAAATGGCGCACCTCCCAGATGCCCCTCGTTGGTCACTTTGGCAGTAAACACTCGACCACAATCGGTGGTTTATTCCTGCATTTGGACAAAAAGTCCTGACCTATTCTTCTTTTTCATCAATGGCTCAACACGAGAAACCAGTTCCTCAAGTTCACAGTTGAGATCAATGACAAAAGGCTAGCCTTTTTAGACCTGTCCATCTTTGTCACACCCACAGGCCTAGAAAGTGAGCTCTATCGGAAACCAATGTCCCGTAATTCTTTATTACGGTATGACAGTCAACACCCAAAATCATTGAGGGACAATTTACCATTTGGACAGTTCCTGCGGGTCCGTAGGAACTGATCGACTGTGAATACTTTCAAAAAACATGCTGAGGTCCTTACGGAACAATTGATCTCGAGACAATATCCTCCTAGGCTAGTGAAACGCTCACTCAAGCGGGCCACTAACAATCATCGCGAAGCACTTTTGGAACCTGCATTTGAGAAACCCACCCTTGAACGCATGACTTTTGTTACCACATTCAGTACAATGGCGAATAAGATACAAAAAAGCGTCAGAAAACATTGGCGGATTCTGTCCTCATGCGATGGATCTTTGGCACCCCCTCTGTTCTCTTTCAAGAGGTCTAGTAACATACGAGACCGGTTGGTACACACCCGCCCTAAAACCTTGCCCCAGAGATCAGTAGGCACACTTTGGGAGCTCCCGGCAGTGGCTGGCCACTTCCCTTGTGGTAACTGCTCCGTTTGTCCACAAACGACACACACTACCTCTATCGACATAGGTACGAACAGACCCTGGTTGCTGAAGAGGTTCACCAACTGTAACAGTGACAATCTAATTTACTTAATTACTTGTCCGTGCCAATGCAAGTATGTGGGTATGACAACCCGGAAAGTAAGAACTCGCATGGTAGAACATAAGAGTTCCTTCAGATGTAAGAGATCAACGACTAAACTTACCAGACATTTCGCTGATCAAAATCATAAAGCAGACGATTTTTTCTGGACAGTGCTTGAAAAACCATTGATACCATCACACATTGTTGACACCACTAAATACCTCTTTATGAAAGAACAGAAATGGGTGTTCAAATTACAGAGCGATGTGAGGGGGTTAAATGACGAAATTCCTTGGACCACCCTATGAAATATTTCTGTGTCCTCTTTTAGCATGCTTTAGTATCTGGGTACCTGTATTTGTCCCTACATGCTACTACACAGCACCTGTCTTCTTGCATTATTGATATGCTTTTTTCCATTACTAGCACGCTTTTAACATTTAACATTGCGATCCTCCCTTTTTTTGATATATTTACAAATTATAGTGCGAGTCATTTTTCTAGCATGGCTAATGGACTACTCATGCCCACACTGTGACGTCATCCTGTAGTCATTGATACCTCCACCACCGGCATGTCCTAATATCCGACATTATGTTTATTACGTATAGATGAGAGTTCTTGTGGTCGCATAAAGGTGTCCATCTGTCATTTGCAGATACACACGGCCTATATCTCAATAACATGCATGGGCACTTTACCACTTTTTATTATTGACATTAAGCACGCACGCATTACCAGTTTAGCAGTCTCGTCAATAAAATGAAACAAACTACACAAGCGGCCATTATGACATCACCTTGTAGTCCGGTTTTCAGTTTCGTAAACAGAGTTGTCGTAACAGCCAGCATTATCACGCGCTCTGCATTTGACGAGCTTAGGCGGCTTTAATAATACTTTGTTTTGTAAAAATTGGCATGGATTGCACTAAGCACGCACGCACATCTTAGCAGCTTTCAGTAACTACACAAGCGGCCATTATGACGTCACCCTGTAGTCCGGTTTGCACTTCCGGATACAGGGATGACGGACCAATCAATATCCACTCGCGCTCTGCCCTGACGAGCTTCGGCGGCTTTATTAGAACGCCGGTTTTGCAGCAACGGTTACCTCCCTCCTGATTCTGAGGCCGCAACGAGGCAACGACGGAGAGGTGAGCACTGTTGCTTCTGCCTAGAACTTCTTTCTAAGATAATATTGGGCATTTTTACTTAAATATCTTCGAATAACGAAGTCATGAGACCCTTTCACATGTTTTTTTCTTTGATAAAGTTTTTAACATGTAGACTTCACACCAGCTTCTAACATCATAATGTGAACCCCTGCACAACTGCCATTGTTAAAGAGTTGCGGGTGGTTCAGTATGCATGAAAAGTCACGTTTGGTGCTTTTTTGGCATTCAATCTCCCATTTTTGAGCCTTTTACCTTCTGTTGGGGAGTATTCTTTAGTTTGGCATGACACATTTCGTGGTTTTATTCTAACTTTCAGGCTACCAGTTTTTCTGGCTAGTAGTATATCACACTAGTACATACCCACCCTCCTTTATGAGTTTGGATTATGCATTGAGTGCTTTCCAGATATTGGTAGTTCATTTTCTTTTTATACAGAGCGGGGCCTCTTAGTCTGGAATCAGGATCCGGGCGAGGTGAGGTCCGTTCCCCGATCATTACGGGTAAGCCCTCTAACATCCAATATAATGTTAGCTTTCTGGTTAGAACATTGAGAGTGCTTCGATCTTTTATTTCTCCTGTTTGAGACAATTCCCATTTGTTTTCTTGGCAGATGCACGCAGCATCCTTTTGAGACGGAGGATACACATAAGGTGGTACAAGGTGCCATTTTCACATGATAGTGAGATAAATGTACTTGTCTGTCTTTATCTATATGTTTGTCACTATACCTGTTTTTCACTTTTTTGCAGTAGCTAGATATATAACAACATAGGTCCTGAAGAAAGCCGCAGAGGTGATTGTATCTCATTTGGCTGAAACATGTCGACCTTCATACGGCAGTCATTTGTTTAATACTGCTTTTCTGCACTGTTGTTTTACTTAGGATGCGAGACACGTATTAAATTGTTAGTGTTTTCTCGCAATTCTATTTTAACACACCACCTCACTGTTCCTTGTTAGCACTGCACTCCTGTCAATTGTCCTATCATCCAACTATGGTTGGTTTTTCCATTTCAAACCTTTGACAACCTCGGACCACCCACGAGTGAAATTACTCTTATTCAGATGCTCTCTATGATCAAGAGAAGCATCTCACTTTGGATTGGACAACCTGATGATAAGATTGATCACACGGATATTTGATGGGTATCCAATAATTCCGCTCCAAGGCTCACTCTCGATTGCATCTGGTTGTCTCTTTTGTTTCTGCTCTTTCACTCTTTTCACTTCTTTTTGTTCTTTGGGACTTTTTTAGCCCGTTTTTCTCTACATTTCCGCTCAGCAAGCAGGATTTGACTAGACCCCCAGTTCATTGTTTTGTTGTTTTACACTTCTACGAATGCACAGTGATGTTTTACAACTGCACATCTCCTGGGTGTGGCACGCTGGCCACTTTGGCCGCTTCTGTTCGACCGTAACTGGGAGCTTTTTATCCCATTCAAGTATAGTCTCCCAGGGCCTAGACAAGGTGGTATTTTCCCACATTAGAGATTTCTAATTGCCCCATAACAGTGATGTGTTGTAACATAGCAACTATAGTATGACGTGTTGTAAACGATTGCCTCCGGTACATTAGTAACCCCACAGTAGCTTGTCATTACCTTACACACATTTGGTATCCCTTAGGTTGAGAAGACTATCTTGTCTAAGATAAGGATGAGTTCATCTTGCTTTTAATGGTTTCTGCCCCAACGCTGTGAATAATTTACTATCTAGGTGTTATGACACAACCTCATCACTCCGTAATACCAATAAAGCATGCAGAGCCTGCATGTTTTTCTGTACACGCAGCCAGGATTTCACACCTTTTAGAATACATGACCCAAAATTGTCTCCCAAGAACAACATTATACATTTCAGATTGTTGTACCTAATCTGACTGAGTCAAACTCTGCTTTCATTTTACCCTCTATATGCCAGAGGTAAGGCCACCGGCAAGTTTATTTTCACATGAGGTCTTTTATGAAGACAGTGTATTATTGAACCAGTAACTGATATCTTCTTTGTTGCAGTTGTCTACTTCGCCTGTCCTGATGAAGACGCTGTCTTTAAATGGAAAGTTTTGGGGTTGAAACTTCAAAATGTTGCCATGGGTGAAACCCTGAATTTAGGGCTTCCATAATCTTATTTTGTGCAAAACTGAAGTCAACGTGTGTTTTTCATTGAGTATGTTACACTGACCACCTTTTGCTCACCAAATATCTTACCAATCAGCTACACTGCAACATTCACAAACAGCAGCTACAGTGCATTATTTGTTAGAAATGTGCATACCTGAAGTCTGTACAGGACTGTGCACATATGAATATGTGGGTTATATGGGTACCATTAAATAGATGGTCCATTGCTAAATACATGCTTGACCTCGTGCTTGTCTTTCAAGCCTATGAAGCTAAGGCATAAGCTATTTCTTTTATCAGCTAGGATAACAGCTGCATCCCTCACCTGAAAAGGCAATCTCTTGAGCATCATGCTCCCCCTGTATTTTTCTTTGCCTCATGCATAAGTACTGTTAAATGAAAAAAGTGAATACATTTGTATGTCATGGCCAACAACTTAGCTAGTACCTCATCTTGCAGTAAGCGGAGCTAAGGCTTAGCCACCACGCTGGTGTGTCACTGACTGCATGTGTTGCAGCCACCACCTACACTGTGGCTCTGAAGATAAAAATACTTCAGCATTGCTCTTCTCTCCTCTAACACCAGGTTTCGCCTCCAGGCTCAGGGCTGCTGTTGCCTTTTTTCTCATCTTAGAACTTAAAGTAGTGATGAATAGAAAGCTTGAATTAATTTCAGCCACTGAAAATTACTTGGAACATCATGGTTTGCTCACGACACCTTCCAGACAGGAATACGGAAGTCAGACAGAGGGCCTTATTTATATCTTGGGGGACGGTTACTCTATATATATCCCATAGGATGTAGTGTGATTTATGATTCGGCGGATGGGATATTTATCACCATTGTGACAGAGTAACCGATCCCCCAAGATCTAAATCAGGCCCTTACTCCCTTAACAATAGGAACAGTCCATCCTGAATTGATAGGACCTTTCTACACAGGCACACTAACAACCCCAGATTGGTGATGACCTTGTTGGGCCTTCACATTGAAGTACAGCTTGAGTTCTGTGGCACAGTATATTGAACCACATCTAGGCATACCAGTTGCATGTATTTGCTTCTGCGTAAAAGGTGTGATATAATGTTTGCGGTCATCAGCAACTACTCAAAGGGACATTAGGATGACATAGTTAACCATAACTGGCAGGAGAGGGTTCAGCAGTTTTTTTCAACTGATTTTTTAAAGTATATTTTATTTTTTATAATTTTGATAAGTTAATGATTTCATTTTTCAAACTATACATTTTCTTTAACATGAATTTTGGGTTTTGTAATGATATTATTTTCCTATACCCATACTTCAGTTCTCAGAAACAGCCTTCAGTTGGCCTCGAATCAGAACCCACTTGGTAAGAGCTGTGACATTTGGCAATGGTCACAAGCTTGCACCCCTGCACCAGGAGAAAGCTGGGCACAGGACCTGCGCCTTGAGACCCTCACGGGTATGTAGTGCGCTTTACAAATGCCATGATTAATTGATTGATTGATTGACCATGAACTGCACCGAATAGTTCCACCCCCAGTACATGCTTTGCATTTGCCATACCCAGTATACTGTGCCCTGACCCCAGAAGTTCTACAGTTTGCTAATCAAGGCTAAATGCTTTGCCATTCAAGAATGCCCTATCCTCCTGTACCGATTCCTATTGGTCTGGGTGCAGGACAGGTGGTTCTCTACTGAACATCCAGCCGTTTAACACCATGTTGGGCATTTGAGCTGGGTCTGCATGCGATGTTTGGCTGGGATTTGTTCCCAAGAAATAATGTTATACCCACATGACAACACCAGTTCATCATTACTAGGTTTAAAAAACCGTGGGGATCAGTTTTTAAACCCAGATGCATTTTTAACCACTATGCAGTGTTTAGTGAGTCTTATGTTAATTGGCCTATGTCTACCCTACACTCACATTTCGCCAGATTATTTTTCAGAACAATAAAAATGTACTGAGGCTCGTAATGGGTGCTGCATCAGAAATTATTGGCCGATTGCAAAATCTCAAGAATAGGCCAGATCACCTCTCTAGCAAAGGACTTTATGGGACTCTCACCCAGATTTTCAAGTGTTGGTTCTCTAACTGGTCCTCGAATCACACTGTCCCAATAGAAAACTTTTCACATCTCGTAATATTTTCAGGATTACTCTCAATTATAAACAATTTTAAGTTGGACCAAGCACATATCATGTTCAACTTCCCATCACTTTTCAGAGTGGGGATGGTGCTTTAAATGTTATATCACTGAAATGATAGAGACTGTGAATAATTCAAGTGTCACACAAAGAAGAGGTTTAGTAAATGTGTTATGCCAATTTAGCAGGGGAGTGGTATGGGTGTAGTATGTATCTGGTGGTGCATTTTGGAGCACTGGAGATGTAGAGCACTGTCATTTACAAAATGCACATTTCCTGTTGAAATATCTACTAAATTTGAACGGACATGCAGTTTTTTTGGTAAACCAATATAGCGCATAGTGCATAAAAATCAGGTACCAACAAATATTTACCATTTCAGCATCACTAAGCAAGGTGTCTTTATCTTTTTTGATCCTGTTAAAAATATTGTTTCAATCACACTTTAGAATTATACAAAATATGCGTCATTTTTGCTCTCCTAATTGCTGACATAATTTGAAAAATGTGTATAGTTCATGTTATTTAAATGTTGTGTCTGTTAGACTCATCAGCCTTAGGATGGTCTTCCCCCAAATGTTTTGCCTACTTACCTCCAATTCTTGCTCAAATTCGTGTTTGCTGGCCTTAGGACTCTTTACACTTTACCACTGCTAACTAGTGCTAAAGTGCTTATGCTCTCTCCCCTAAACATAGCTTGCCATATTTATGTACTTATAAGTCCCTTTCAGAGTGGTATACCATATACCCGGCGCCTGTCAGTTACATGCGGCCAGTCGCCCTGCAGCAATTATTCTGCCACCCACTCAAGTAGCACCTTAAAACATGCACCAGGCCTGCCACTGCAGCCTGCATGTAATTTTAAACTGCAATGTCGAATTGGCATTCAAACCCCCTTGCCAAGCCTTAAACGCCCCTTTTATTACATTTAAGTCAGCACTCATGTAGGCCCTAGGCAGCCCATAGGGCAGGGTAATATGTAATTAACAGGTTTGACAACACTTTTAGGTTTTACATGTCCTAGTAGTGAAAACTTCCTATGTTTGTTTTTCACTGTATTGAGGTCTACACCTCCCATAGGATAACATTGGGGATTCCTTTGTACATTTATTAAGTGTAATTGCTATTTCGACTCAGGTATATGTCATGTTTTGTGCCTATGAAATTGTAATATTGAACCCACTTTAAAGTCGGAATTGTCATTACAGTTTTGGAAGTGTCACCTATTGAAAGTTGGCCTTTTCCTGCCCTAAGCTCTTTGTGCCTCCTGCTGCCTGACTTGGGCCACATGACTAGGTGCAGCTGACAGTTAGACTTTGTGAATTCCTCACAGGCAGTCACACACTAGAGGAGTTTGTGTGCCTCAATGGGCCATCAACTGGCAGGATGGGGGTGTAAAACTGAGCACAGCCCAACTTACACCTGAATAGCTTGTGCTCTGCCTTAAACAAAGGGCTTAACGGCCCTTTATTGTCAGTGCAGCCAGCGTGGTGCCAGGGCAGGGAAGTCAGAAAATTCCATGCACTTTAAAGAACCTTTCCAGAAACTTGTCCCACCTTCCAAAAGAAGGGCACTAGGGTATACAAATAGGACTTTCAGACCCACTCTTTAGTTCACTACTTGACCTGTGGAGGACTCTCAGAGGACTGCCTGCTGTTGTGATCTGCTGTGCACTCCCCCAGACTGCTGTTGTACCTGTAAGGACAGCTTTGCTGCCTGGAGCTTGCCTTGAACCCTCAGAGGGCAGCCCTGCTGTTGAGCCCTGCTTCTTCATCTGCACCCAATTCTACTAGAAGGGACTTTATGAGCTAGTCTGATGGCCTCCTGTTCAGAAGCACGAAGCTCCAACCATTCAAACCCGCACCTGGACCCAGCTTGAGTGAGTCCTGAACCCCCAAGAGGTGGCCCATCAATCCTGGACCTTTGGTTGTGGTGATAAAGGTGCCCAGATGGCCATCTTCCAAAACTGAGGACAAAAATATGGCTAAAACGTGCTCTGAGAACCAGGTAAAGACCATGACCAACCGGATGGCCCTCCGCCCAAGGTACATCACTGATGGGATTGACTTTGCTCCTTCTCCTGCTACTTTCCTCTGCAGTAACAAATCCTTTTCTACAGTCCTTATTCATTGCAAATGCATAGATTATTTTTTCTGAAGATGTTAAATATACTCTGCATGTTAATGAAATAAACTGCATGTTTGCCCTTTTTATGTCCTTAGTACTAATTAATTCAATGCACGTTTATTCCATGCGAAGATAGAAAATGGATTGCAAAAAAAGAAAAGGCATACTTTTTCTTGCCTTCAGAATATATTTTTCTTCTTGGAAATGAAGTTCTAGAGAGAAAATCACCACAAAGTGATTGGGCGGTTTTCAGGTATATTGTACATCAGAGCTCAAGTGACTCCAGTCTGACTTGAAGAGTGCAATACATTGACTGTGCTTTGCCTCAGACATGAAAATGAAAATTCAAATGTGAAGTGCATGCTACTAGTCGAAGAGCAGCATGAGTATTTCAGATAAGTCTGGATGTGAAAGAATAGCAGTTCCTCTGCCTCAAAAAAGGAGCTGTTTGATTGCCCTGTGCTTTTGTGGTGCACATAATTGTATCAAAAGCAGCAAACTAAAAAGTGGATTTTGTAATTTTAAGAAAAAGGGCAACCCAGCCTTTAAACAGCCCTTTGTCCAGCGGGGAGCCTATAAGTCTAAAAGCCTATTTCCCTCAGCAGAAAATAGCATACTGTACTGAGAAATAAAGGCCTGAGGAGAAGTACAATGACAAAATATGTTTGATAATGTAATTCATTGGGAGCTATTCACTTTATACAGAGCTTTTAAGATCCCAGACAAAAAAAACTAAGCAATTTGCCCCTAAATGCCCCCACAATATAAATGGTCAACAGCTACACATGACAAATACGTAATGCACAAAATTTGCCTTTAACATTGTGAAAGTGCATGTATTGGAGCAGAAGTGAGAAGCTCTGACAACCATGGACAACGAAGAGGCTGGTATGTGATGCAAAATCTTTAATTAAAAATTCTATTGTCTGTGTATATTTTAGGCAGAGATATGTGTTCTTGAGTATATGCCAGAGATTACAACTTCTGGATAAACAAATAATTAATATGAGTCATGGAAGTAATATTAGGATTGTAAGAAATAAGGAAATAAGATAGCCGAGGCAGATCTAAGCCTTGACTGAGATGGCGACTCCTTAGGCTCTCTCCACTGCACCGACCTGACTACAGCTATGTTTGCACACCCCGGCAGCCTTTGGGGGAGCCCTCGAGGCCTGCACCATCACTTACCATCTGTGGATGACCCCACAACCTGCTGCCAGTGCCCCCGTTCACCTTTCCTTCCCGCTGATAAGAGCTGTCACCACTAGGCCACAAAGCGATGCTTTGCGACGTGGTCGTTCCTGATCGGTCCCATCAGAGTGGCCTCAAGGTGCTAAAGGTATCGGCTTCATGCTGCCCTAGTAACCCACCTGCTTGCCCCCTTTGCTGCTGGAGAGGGGGTTGTCCTACTGGGGTCCTTGCTGCTCCTGATGGCTCTACTTCAGGTGGGGTCGGCCACATTTGTTCCTCAATTCATTTGATCACTTCTATGGTGGTGCTGGTGTCCAGTAATGAGCCCCCCTCTCCAGCAACCTGCCTGACTGCCTCCTCCACCCTGCCTGCATCCCTTGAGGGAGCCACCTTTTTATTTTGGTGGCTATCTTGAATTGAGACAGGCATCCCAGATTTTAGCTTCCATTCATCTGACAGATGCCCCTATGATGGATACAACTCAGGGTCCCCCTTCTGCACCCCATGAAGTGCCCAGCGCAAGCCCCCTCCACCCTCTGAGACCCCACAGGGCTCCCTCTGTCCACCTGTGAATCTTTACCACCACCGCTCCACCTTCTATAAATCCCACAGGTGCAGTGGCCATTCCCCTGATGCAAGGGATAATTCCCGATCTCCACTGAAACAAAGACATCCCTGGCACCACCTCTTGACTGCTCCGGTGGATGTTTGGTGACTCATTTTCTATTCCTTCAGGTCGGGTGTAGCTACCAATTCCCAACTAAATTTCACCTGACTACATTCACCACCAAATTTACATGCTATTGTCTTTTCTTCCCTTTCCTTTCTCTTTGGCTCCAGACCAGCCACAAGACTCAATCCCTTGTCCTGGACTTTTCTACTCAGGCCACCCTCACATTTGGCTGCTTCTGACCAGCCATGTCCACCTTTGGCCTGATGGTTCTTTTTCCTCAATGCTCGGGGACTTAACAATTACATTAAACAATAAGAAGGTGCTATCCTTGCTGGATGCTCATAACCCAGACACAGTGTTGATTCAGGAAACACTTTCTGTGTTCATTCGCATGCCTCAGAATACCTGGGCCAAAAACTCCAGGCATGGGACATCCCTGGCACTGTTTCGGACCATGCCCTCACCGGAGGGCTCCTGGACTTGGTAATTGTTCACTTGTTTTGCGGCCTCTAGTGTTATGTATCACATAGGTACCCCAATAAAGGCTCAGGTAGTCACCTAACCTTTCACCTATATTCTCCCCTACCTTTACACTACATAACGGTTCTTGGGACTAAAGTTTTACCTAGTTACAGTACTGCTTACAGGACGTAGGGTTTTCCCTGGAAACTAGCCTCATCCATTATGCATTAGGGTTCTTGGAAACTCAGCAGGACTACCATCTCCTGCATAATAACTATGTATAAGGGTCATTCCTTCTGTCATCCTTAGTCTGACATGACACAGCAAGGTAGAATCCCAGAGGTATATAAACACCATATTGTGCTGGGTTAAGGAGGAGGAGAAAAGGACTTCCATGCTGACACACTGATGCAAGATGCTGAGGTTCCTGCATGCATTCTCTTCAGCTCGCAGTGGTCTGACATCCCTCATGGGGTGTCCATCTCAAGACGGGGTCCCGCAGTCTCTCACTTCAGGTAATGGGGTTGACTTCATCCTAGAGGGATTCTTGGCTCTACACCTACATGCATGCTAGGTACACTTAGGTACATCTAGTTAGGGTCGCATCATAGGAGTGCGCATTATTACTGTCATGTTTTTTTATACCTGCCTGTATTCATCGTTTTAGCACTATGTTAGAAATCTACAATCCTTTTACTGGTGCTTATAATCATTTATATCTGTTTCTGTCTAATGGTTGTTTCAGCACACCTATTTTTCACTAGAAGGACGCTGGTTCAATAAATGCTTATTGAAAAACGTCCCCACCCTTTATTCTGTGTATCTCTCTGAGACAAACTGAGCACGAGTGACTGAGCGAAAAGTATCACACTGTTTCCACGATCCTGAGGGATCCGGGTTGTGATATTCGATAGTTGCCAAGAACTATTCTCTCCTTGGTAAGAGGAGTTTCTAGTGGCACTCTGAGCTAGCTGGTCTACAGGCGAACATACTCGGTGGGGGTGTGTGGAATCAGTCTAAACACCAATCCCACAGTCTATGTTGTCTAAACGTGCAGATGCTATATAGGTTTATAGGAACTACACAACACTGGAAGATGCTGACGTCGAAGTTCAAAGACCCAAGGTGAAACAAATTCTACATGCCCACTTCCAAGAATCCAATGATGGCTCTGTGGAATTCCCTCAGACTCTGTGGGTGGTGTGTAAGACCTTCATGCAAGGACAACTCATGAGGGAAAAACCTTTACAAACACACCGGCTGACCACCACAAAACAACTACTGGAACAAACAATCTTTTCTTTACAGATGTCCTTCAGTGCGCCAAGGTGAACTTAAATAATTTAAAGACGTCCTGGGCTGAAAAAACTCTGGCCTGCATTAAGCATCAGCATTACGAGTGTGCTGAAAATGTTGAACGAATGTTAGCACAACAACTCAAGCAAGTGCATTTGCAAAAGGCTATCACAGCCAATAATATGGCCTCAGGCTTGTTTAGACACTCCCAATAAATCAAGGCCGAATTTCTTGCCTTTTAACCCCTTCGCTGCTAGGCCTTTTCCACCCCTGTGCTAAGCCTTTTTTTGCTATTTGGGGGAGTTCGTGCTTAGGCCTCTGTAGCATTTTGACCACATAAGGTATCCACGCCAAATTTGCGTCCTTTTCTTCCAGCATTCGTGGGATTCTAAAGTGATCCAGTGTTTGTGGATTCCCCTGGAGGGGACCCAGAAATTAGCCAAAATACAGCTACATTCTGTTTTTTTGGGGAAAAATGGGAAAAAAGTGCTGCAAATGAAAGCATCTGGGGTTTTCCCTACAAATGGTATCAAAAAAGGGTTTGTGGGGCTGAAATCACAATTTTCACAGATTTTAGGGAATGACAGACTTTTGTCCGAAAACCAAAACTTTTTACACAGTTTTGGCATTTTACTGGGACATAGCCTATTTTTGCTATTTTTTGTGCTTTTTACCTCCTTCCAGGTAAGGGTAGATATGGGTGTCAAAGCAATAATGGATCCTGGAAATCTATACATTTTTGAAAAGTAGACAAAATTCTGAATTCAGCAAGGGGTCATTTGTGTAGATCCTTCAAGGTTTCTTTATAGAAACTAACAGTTAAATATAGGAAACATTGAAAATTAGTTGAAAAAAACAGCCTTTTGTGTCAACATTTTCACCTGTAACTGCTTCTAATTATGACACCTCTTTGAAAGCAATATACCATTACATCCGCTGGACCTTACTGGCTGTGGAGATATATAGGACTTGTAGGTTCATGAAGAACCCGACGAACCCAGAGCCAAAAACTGAGAAGCGACTTGCAAGGATTTTTTATTATGCACTGGGTATATAGTATTGTATTGTATGTGGAACTTATAAAGCGCAGCTATCACCCAACGGGTATCTTGGCGCTGGTACGTAGATTCTCAACAAGTGGTGGGGGGAAGAACAATATAGGGGGGAGAAAGAACAATATAAACTAACAGCGGCTCCTAAATACCGCATACTCTAGGGAACAACCACGTTTTGATCTTTTTCCTGAACTGTAGCAGATCAGTCATCTGTCTATATTCCAGAGGAATGCTGTTCCATAATTTGGCCGCAGCCAAGCTAAACGCTCTTTCCCCTGATCTGACTCTTTGAGTTCTTGGGACTTTCACCAAACAGGCCGTGGCTGATCGAAGGCGCCTTGATGGTATGCACCATGTAAAGAGCCCCTGCAAAGGTCTAGGTCCCAGGCCATGAAGGGCCTTAACCTCTTCAATGCCCGTGACGAGCTGGTCTCGTCATGGGCCGCGGTTGCGCTGTGCCCATGACGAGACCAGCTCGTCATAAACCCCGCCCGCTAATGAAACGGCCGGCACAGGGCGGGGAAAGGGGCGGGCACTGAAGGGGTTAAAAACCAGACACAGGGACATGAACTGAACCCTCTGTAATACGGGTAGCCAATGAAGCTCTGCCAGTGCTAATGACCCAGACGAGCGACTAGGCCTCATCAATGCCAACTTAGCTGCCACAGTTTGGACTCTTTGGAGGCGTTCAATCAGAAATTTTGGGGCCTCCAATAAGAGGGCATTACAATAATCAAGCCTACTAAGGATAATACTACCGACAACCAGCGCCCTGGTCATCTTTGGCAGTAATGGAAGAATTTTCCTTAGTGCTTTAATCAGGGAGAAACAGCTTCCAACCACCCTATTTACCTGCATTTCCATGGTCAGATGTGCATCCAGCATCACTCCCAAATTCCGTACTATTCCAACAGGAGTTTGAACAGATGTAGTTGTGGAAGGCCAAAAATTTGATGGAAAAGGAGGGGGGACCTTCCCCACACCACAGTATAAGAATTCACTATTCTCACCCCATGCGCTATAGAGCAATTATTCTGGGAAAATGTGTACATGGAAAAATCGGTATGAAAGACACCTATGTATTTCTGAAATGGGAACACAATATTTAGTTTAGAAACAGTAGATATTTGCACATTTCCGAAACTGGGAATACTCATACTAGCATGAGAATTATTGATCATTTTTCAAAAGTACTTATATTTTACACATTGTCTTTCATTTGGAAGGCAGAAATGCATCAAAAGTCAATCGGTAATAACAGTTGCTTTACAAATATGAATTACCCTAAGTCTCCCGATAAAAATGGTACCTCACTTGTGTGGTTAGGCATAGTGCCCACAGCAGGAAACGGCTCAAAACGCAATGTGAACACACCACATTTTCACATTGAAAAATTACCCTTTTTTTTCAAAGTGCCTAGCTGCAGTTTTTTAACCCTAGCTCTGCCGACACCTAGGGAAACCTAGCAAACCTATACATTTTTTAAAACTAAACACCCAGGGGAATCAAGGATGGGGTGACTTGACTGCCTTTCACCAGGTTCTGTTACCCAGAATCCCTTGCAAACCTAAATAAATTTTAAAAAAACACATTTGCCTCACATTTGTGTGGTGGAAACTTCTGGAATCTGCGTGGATCCACAAATTTCCACCCACCCCGCATTTCCCAAAGTCTTCCAAGAAAAATGGTACCTCACTAGTGTGGGTAGACCTAGTGCCCATGACAGGAAACGACGCAAAACCCAACGTGGATACACCACAATTTCACAGTGAAAAATGATCCTTTTTTGGCAAAGTGCCTAGCTGTAGTTTTTGAACCCTAGCTCTGCCGGCACCTAGGGAAACTGAGCAAACCTATGCATTTTTGAAAACTAGACACCCAGGAGAATCCAGAATGGGGTGACCTGATTGTCTCTCACTAGGTTCTGTTACCCAGAATTCCTTGCAAACCTAAACAAAGTAAAAAAAAATATTTTCCTCACATTTCTGTTGTAGAAAGTTCTGGAATCTGCATGGATCCATGAATTTCCACCCACCCCGCGTTCCCCAAAGTCTTCCGAGAAAAATGGTACCCCACTTGTGTGGGTAGGCCTAGTGCCCGTGACAGGAAACGGTGCAAAATGCAACGTGGACACACCACAATTTCACAGTGAAAAATGACCCTTTTATGACAAAGTGCCTAGCTGTCGGTTTTTAACCCTAGCTCTGCCGGCACCTAGTGAAAACTAGCAAACCTATACATTTTTTAAAACTAGACACCCAGGGAAATTCAGGATGGGGTGACTTGACTGCCTCTCACCAGGTTCTGTTACCCAGAATCCCTTGCAAACCTTAAAAAAACAAAAAAAAAACCATTTTCCTCACATTTCTGTGGTAGAAAGTTCTGGAATCTGAGTGGATCCACAAATTTCCACCCACCCCACGTTCCCCAAAGTCTTCAAGAAGAATGGTATCTCACTTGTGCGGGTAGGCCTAGTGCCCGTGACAGGAAACGGCACAAAACGCAACGTGGACACACCACAATTTCACAGTGAAAAATGACCCTTTTTTGACAAAGTGCCTAGCTGTAGTTTTTGAACCGTAGCTCTGCCGGCACCTGGGGAAAGCTAGCAAACCTATACATTTTTTAAAACTACACACCCAGGGGAATCCAGGAGGGGGTGACTTGACTGCCTTTCACCAGGTTCTGTTACCCAGAATCCCTTACAAACCTAAATACATTTAAAAAAACAAATTTTCCTCACATTTGTGTGGTGGAAAGTTCTGTAATCTGCGTGGATCCACAAATTTCCACCCACCCCGCATTTCCCAAAGTCTTCCAAGAAAAATGGTACCTCACTAGTGTGGGTAGACCTAGTGCCCATGACAGGAAACGGCGCAAAACCCAATGTGGATACACCACAATTTCACAGTGAAAAATGATCCTTTTTTGGCAAAGTGCCTAGCTGTAGTTTTTTAACCCTAGCTCTGCCGGCACCTAGGGAAACTGAGCAAACCTATGCATTTTTGAAAACTAGACACCCAGGAGAATCCAGAATGGGGTGACCTGACTGCCTCTCACTAGGTTCTGTTACCCAGAATCCCTTGCAAACCTAAACAAAGTAAAACAAATATTTTCCTCACATTTCTGTTGTAGAAAGTTCTGGAATCTGCGTGGATCCATGAATTTCCACCCACCCCGCGTTCCCCAAAGTCTTCCGAGAAAAATGGTACCCCACTTGTGTGGGTAGACCTAGTGCCCGTGACAGGAAACGGTGCAAAACGCAACGTGGACACACCACAATTTCACAGTGAAAAATGACCCTTTTTTGACAAAGTGCCTAGCTGTCGGTTTTTAACCCTAGCTCTGCCGGCACCTAGTAAAAACTAGCAAACCTATACATTTTTGAAAACTAGACACCCAGGGAAATTCAGGATGGGGTGACTTGACTGCCTCTCACCAGGTTCTGTTACCCAGAATCCCTTGCAAACCTAAAAAAACCCCAAAAAACCACATTTTCCTCACATTTCTGTGGTAGAAAGTTCTGGAATCTGAGTGGATCCACAAATTTCCACCCACCCCACGTTCCCCAAAGTCTTCAAGAAGATTGGTATCTCACTTGTGTGGGTAGGCCTAGTGCCCGCGACAGGAAACGGCACAAAACGCAACGTGGACACACCACAATTTCACAGTGAAAAATGACCCTTTTTTGACAAAGTGCCTAGCTGTAGTTTTTGAACCCTAGCTCTGCCGGCACCTGGGGAAAGCTAGCAAACCTATACATTTTTTAAAACTAAACACCCAGGGGAATCAAGGATGGGGTGACTTGACTGCCTTTCACCAGGTTCTGTTACCCAGAATCCCTTGCAAACCTAAATAAATTTTAAAAAAACACATTTGCCTCACATTTGTGTGGTGGAAACTTCTGGAATCTGCGTGGATCCACAAATTTCCACCCACCCCGCATTTCCCAAAGTCTTCCAAGAAAAATGGTACCTCACTAGTGTGGGTAGACCTAGTGCCCATGACAGGAAACGACGCAAAACCCAACGTGGATACACCACAATTTCACAGTGAAAAATGATCCTTTTTTGGCAAAGTGCCTAGCTGTAGTTTTTGAACCCTAGCTCTGCCGGCACCTAGGGAAACTGAGCAAACCTATGCATTTTTGAAAACTAGACACCCAGGAGAATCCAGAATGGGGTGACCTGACTGCCTCTCACTAGGTTCTGTTACCCAGAATTCCTTGCAAACCTAAACAAAGTAAAAAAAAATATTTTCCTCACATTTCTGTTGTAGAAAGTCCTGGAATCTGCATGGATCCATGAATTTCCACCCACCCCGCGTTCCCCAAAGTCTTCCGAGAAAAATGGTACCCCACTTGTGTGGGTAGGCCTAGTGCCCGTGACAGGAAACGGTGCAAAACGCAACGTGGACACACCACAATTTCACAGTGAAAAATGACCCTTTTATGACAAAGTGCCTAGCTGTCGGTTTTTAACCCTAGCTCTGCCGGCACCTAGTGAAAACTAGCAAACCTATACATTTTTTAAAACTAGACACCCAGGGAAATTCAGGATGGGGTGACTTGACTGCCTCTCACCAGGTTCTGTTACCCAGAATCCCTTGCAAACCTTAAAAAAACAAAAACAAACACATTTTCCTCATATTTCTGTGGTAGAAAGTTCTGGAATCTGAGTGGATCCACAAATTTCCACCCACCCCACGTTCCCCAAAGTCTTCAAGAAGAATGGTATCTCACTTGTGCGGGTAGGCCTAGTGCCCGTGACAGGAAACGGCACAAAACGCAACGTGGACACACCACAATTTCACAGTGAAAAATGACCCTTTTTTGACAAAGTGCCTAGCTGTAGTTTTTGAACCGTAGCTCTGCCGGCACCTGGGGAAAGCTAGCAAACCTATACATTTTTTAAAACTACACACCCAGGGGAATCCAGGAGGGGGTGACTTGACTGCCTTTCACCAGGTTCTGTTACCCAGAATCCCTTACAAACCTAAATACATTTAAAAAAACAAATTTTCCTCACATTTGTGTGGTGGAAAGTTCTGTAATCTGCGTGGATCCACAAATTTCCACCCACCCCGCATTTCCCAAAGTCTTCCAAGAAAAATGGTACCTCACTAGTGTGGGTAGACCTAGTGCCCATGACAGGAAACGGCGCAAAACCCAATGTGGATACACCACAATTTCACAGTGAAAAATGATCCTTTTTTGGCAAAGTGCCTAGCTGTAGTTTTTTAACCCTAGCTCTGCCGGCACCTAGGGAAACTGAGCAAACCTATGCATTTTTGAAAACTAGACACCCAGGAGAATCCAGAATGGGGTGACCTGACTGCCTCTCACTAGGTTCTGTTACCCAGAATCCCTTGCAAACCTAAACAAAGTAAAACAAATATTTTCCTCACATTTCTGTTGTAGAAAGTTCTGGAATCTGCGTGGATCCATGAATTTCCACCCACCCCGCGTTCCCCAAAGTCTTCCGAGAAAAATGGTACCCCACTTGTGTGGGTAGACCTAGTGCCCGTGACAGGAAACGGTGCAAAACGCAACGTGGACACACCACAATTTCACAGTGAAAAATGACCTTTTTTTGACAAAGTGCCTAGCTGTCGGTTTTTAACCCTAGCTCTGCCGGCACCTAGTAAAAACTAGCAAACCTATACATTTTTGAAAACTAGACACCCAGGGAAATTCAGGATGGGGTGACTTGACTGCCTCTCACCAGGTTCTGTTACCCAGAATCCCTTGCAAACCTAAAAAACCCCCAAAAAACCACATTTTCCTCACATTTCTGTGGTAGAAAGTTCTGGAATCTGAGTGGATCCACAAATTTCCACCCACCCCACGTTCCCCAAAGTCTTCAAGAAGATTGGTATCTCACTTGTGTGGGTAGGCCTAGTGCCCGCGACAGGAAACGGCACAAAACGCAACGTGGACACACCACAATTTCACAGTGAAAAATGACCCTTTTTTGACAAAGTGCCTAGCTGTAGTTTTTGAACCCTAGCTCTGCCGGCACCTGGGGAAAGCTAGCAAACCTATACATTTTTTAAAACTAAAAACCCAGGGGAATCAAGGATGGGGTGACTTGACTGCCTTTCACCAGGTTCTGTTACCCAGAATCCCTTGCAAACCTAAATAAATTTTAAAAAAACACATTTGCCTCACATTTGTGTGGTGGAAACTTCTGGAATCTGCGTGAATCCACAAATTTCCACCCACCCCGCATTTCCCAAAGTCTTCCAAGAAAAATGCTACCTCACTAGTGTGGGTAGACCTAGTGCCCATGACAGGAAACGACGCAAAACCCAACGTGGATACACCACAATTTCACAGTGAAAAATGATCCTTTTTTGGCAAAGTGCCTAGCTGTAGTTTTTGAACCCTAGCTCTGCCGGCACCTAGGGAAACTGAGCAAACCTATGCATTTTTGAAAACTAGACACCCAGGAGAATCCAGAATGGGGTGACCTGACTGCCTCTCACTAGGTTCTGTTACCCAGAATTCCTTGCAAACCTAAACAAAGTAAAAAAAAATATTTTCCTCACATTTCTGTTGTAGAAAGTTCTGGAATCTGCATGGATCCATGAATTTCCACCCACCCCGCGTTCCCCAAAGTCTTCCGAGAAAAATGGTAGCCCACTTGTGTGGGTAGGCCTAGTGCCCGTGACAGGAAATGGTGCAAAACGCAACGTGGACACACCACAATATCACAGTGAAAAATGACCCTTTTATGACAAAGTGCCTAGCTGTCGGTTTTTAACCCTAGCTCTGCCGGCACCTAGTGAAAACTAGCAAACCTATACATTTTTTAAAACTAGACACCCAGGGAAATTCAGGATGGGGTGACTTGACTGCCTCTCACCAGGTTCTGTTACCCAGAATCCCTTGCAAACCTTAAAAAAACAAAAAAAAACACATTTTCCTCATATTTCTGTGGTAGAAAGTTCTGGAATCTGAGTGGATCCACAAATTTCCACCCACCCCACGTTCCCCAAAGTCTTCAAGAAGAATGGTATCTCACTTGTGCGGGTAGGCCTAGTGCCCGTGACAGGAAACGGCACAAAACGCAACGTGGACACACCACAATTTCACAGTGAAAAATTACCCTTTTTTGACAAAGTGCCTAGCTGTAGTTTTTGAACCGTAGCTCTGCCGGCACCTGGGGAAAGCTGGCAAACCTATACATTTTTTAAAACTACACACCCAGGGGAATCCAGGAGGGGGTGACTTGACTGCCTTTCACCAGGTTCTGTTACCCAGAATCCCTTACAAACCTAAATACATTTAAAAAAACAAATTTTCCTCACATTTGTGTGGTGGAAAGTTCTGTAATCTGCGTGGATCCACAAATTTCCACCCACCCCGCATTTCCCAAAGTCTTCCAAGAAAAATGGTACCTCACTAGTGTGGGTAGACCTAGTGCCCATGACAGGAAACGGCGCAAAACCCAATGTGGATACACCACAATTTCACAGTGAAAAATGATCCTTTTTTGGCAAAGTGCCTAGCTGTAGTTTTTTAACCCTAGCTCTGCCGGCACCTAGGGAAACTGAGCAAACCTATGCATTTTTGAAAACTAGACACCCAGGAGAATCCAGAATGGGGTGACCTGACTGCCTCTCACTAGGTTCTGTTACCCAGAATCCCTTGCAAACCTAAACAAAGTAAAACAAATATTTTCCTCACATTTCTGTTGTAGAAAGTTCTGGAATCTGCGTGGATCCATGAATTTCCACCCACCCCGCGTTCCCCAAAGTCTTCCGAGAAAAATGGTACCCCACTTGTGTGGGTAGACCTAGTGCCCGTGACAGGAAACGGTGCAAAACGCAACGTGGACACACCACAATTTCACAGTGAAAAATGACCCTTTTTTGACAAAGTGCCTAGCTGTCGGTTTTTAACCCTAGCTCTGCCGGCACCTAGTAAAAACTAGCAAACCTATACATTTTTGAAAACTAGACACCCAGGGAAATTCAGGATGGGGTGACTTGACTGCCTCTCACCAGGTTCTGTTACCCAGAATCCCTTGCAAACCTAAAAAACCCCAAAAAAACCAAATTTTCCTCATATTTCTGTGGTAGAAAGTTCTGGAATCTGAGTGGATCCACAAATTTCCACCCACCCCGTGTTCCCCAAAGTCTTCCAAGAAGGATGGTACCTCACTTGTGTGGGTAGGCCTAGTTCCCGCGACAGGAAACGGCACAAAACGCAACGTGGACACACCACAATTTCACAGTGAAAAATTACCCTTTTTTGACAAAGTGCCTAGCTGTCGGTTTTTAACCCTAGCTCTGCCGGCACCTAGTAAAAACTAGCAAACCTATACATTTTTGAAAACTAGACACCCAGGGAAATTCAGGATGGGGTGACTTGACTGCCTCTCTCCAGGTTCTGTTACCCAGAATCCCTTGCAAACCTAAAAAACCCCCAAAAAACCACATTTTCCTCACATTTCTGTGGTAGAAAGTTCTGGAATCTGAGTGGATCCACAAATTTCCACCCACCCCACGTTCCCCAAAGTCTTCCGAGAAAAATGGTACCCCACTTGTGTGGGTAGACCTAGTGCCCGTGACAGGAAACGGTGCAAAACGCAACGTGGACACACCACAATTTCACAGTGAAAAATGACCCTTTTTTGACAAAGTGCCTAGCTGTCGGTTTTTAACCCTAGCTCTGCCGGCACCTAGTAAAAACTAGCAAACCTATACATTTTTGAAAACTAGACACCCAGGGAAATTCAGGATGGGGTGACTTGACTGCCTCTCACCAGGTTCTGTTACCCAGAATCCCTTGCAAACCTAAAAAAACCCCAAAAAACCACATTTTCCTCACATTTCTGTGGTAGAAAGTTCTGGAATCTGAGTGGATCCACAAATTTCCACCCACCCCACGTTCCCCAAAGTCTTCAAGAAGATTGGTATCTCACTTGTGTGGGTAGGCCTAGTGCCCGCGACAGGAAACGGCACAAAACGCAACGTGGACACACCACAATTTCACAGTGAAAAATGACCCTTTTTTGACAAAGTGCCTAGCTGTAGTTTTTGAACCCTAGCTCTGCCGGCACCTGGGGAAAGCTAGCAAACCTATACATTTTTTAAAACTAAACACCCAGGGGAATCAAGGATGGGGTGACTTGACTGCCTTTCACCAGGTTCTGTTACCCAGAATCCCTTGCAAACCTAAATAACTTTAAAAAAAACACATTTGCCTCACATTTGTGTGGTGGAAACTTCTGGAATCTGCGTGGATCCACAAATTTCCACCCACCCCGCATTTCCCAAAGTCTTCCAAGAAAAATGGTACCTCACTAGTGTGGGTAGACCTAGTGCCCATGACAGGAAACGACGCAAAACCCAACGTGGATACACCACAATTTCACAGTGAAAAATGATCCTTTTTTGGCAAAGTGCCTAGCTGTAGTTTTTGAACCCTAGCTCTGCCGGCACCTAGGGAAACTGAGCAAACCTATGCATTTTTGAAAACTAGACACCCAGGAGAATCCAGAATGGGGTGACCTGACTGCCTCTCACTAGGTTCTGTTACCCAGAATTCCTTGCAAACCTAAACAAAGTAAAAAAAAATATTTTCCTCACATTTCTGTTGTAGAAAGTCCTGGAATCTGCATGGATCCATGAATTTCCACCCACCCCGCGTTCCCCAAAGTCTTCCGAGAAAAATGGTACCCCACTTGTGTGGGTAGGCCTAGTGCCCGTGACAGGAAACGGTGCAAAACGCAACGTGGACACACCACAATTTCACAGTGAAAAATGACCCTTTTATGACAAAGTGCCTAGCTGTCGGTTTTTAACCCTAGCTCTGCCGGCACCTAGTGAAAACTAGCAAACCTATACATTTTTTAAAACTAGACACCCAGGGAAATTCAGGATGGGGTGACTTGACTGCCTCTCACCAGGTTCTGTTACCCAGAATCCCTTGCAAACCTTAAAAAAACAAAAACAAACACATTTTCCTCATATTTCTGTGGTAGAAAGTTCTGGAATCTGAGTGGATCCACAAATTTCCACCCACCCCACGTTCCCCAAAGTCTTCAAGAAGAATGGTATCTCACTTGTGCGGGTAGGCCTAGTGCCCGTGACAGGAAACGGCACAAAACGCAACGTGGACACACCACAATTTCACAGTGAAAAATGACCCTTTTTTGACAAAGTGCCTAGCTGTAGTTTTTGAACCGTAGCTCTGCCGGCACCTGGGGAAAGCTAGCAAACCTATACATTTTTTAAAACTACACACCCAGGGGAATCCAGGAGGGGGTGACTTGACTGCCTTTCACCAGGTTCTGTTACCCAGAATCCCTTACAAACCTAAATACATTTAAAAAAACAAATTTTCCTCACATTTGTGTGGTGGAAAGTTCTGTAATCTGCGTGGATCCACAAATTTCCACCCACCCCGCATTTCCCAAAGTCTTCCAAGAAAAATGGTACCTCACTAGTGTGGGTAGACCGAGTGCCCATGACAGGAAACGGCGCAAAACCCAATGTGGATACACCACAATTTCACAGTGAAAAATGATCCTTTTTTGGCAAAGTGCCTAGCTGTAGTTTTTTAACCCTAGCTCTGCCGGCACCTAGGGAAACTGAGCAAACCTATGCATTTTTGAAAACTAGACACCCAGGAGAATCCAGAATGGGGTGACCTGACTGCCTCTCACTAGGTTCTGTTACCCAGAATCCCTTGCAAACCTAAACAAAGTAAAACAAATATTTTCCTCACATTTCTGTTGTAGAAAGTTCTGGAATCTGCGTGGATCCATGAATTTCCACCCACCCCGCGTTCCCCAAAGTCTTCCGAGAAAAATGGTACCCCACTTGTGTGGGTAGACCTAGTGCCCGTGACAGGAAACGGTGCAAAACGCAACGTGGACACACCACAATTTCACAGTGAAAAATGACCCTTTTTTGACAAAGTGCCTAGCTGTCGGTTTTTAACCCTAGCTCTGCCGGCACCTAGTAAAAACTAGCAAACCTATACATTTTTGAAAACTAGACACCCAGGGAAATTCAGGATGGGGTGACTTGACTGCCTCTCACCAGGTTCTGTTACCCAGAATCCCTTGCAAACCTAAAAAACCCCAAAAAAACCACATTTTCCTCACATTTCTGTGGTAGAAAGTTCTGGAATCTGAGTGGATCCACAAATTTCCACCCACCCCACGTTCCCCAAAGTCTTCAAGAAGATTGGTATCTCACTTGTGTGGGTAGGCCTAGTGCCCGCGACAGGAAACGGCACAAAACGCAACGTGGACACACCACAATTTCACAGTGAAAAATGACCCTTTTTTGACAAAGTGCCTAGCTGTAGTTTTTGAACCCTAGCTCTGCCGGCACCTGGGGAAAGCTAGCAAACCTATACATTTTTTAAAACTAAAAACCCAGGGGAATCAAGGATGGGGTGACTTGACTGCCTTTCACCAGGTTCTGTTACCCAGAATCCCTTGCAAACCTAAATAAATTTTAAAAAAACACATTTGCCTCACATTTGTGTGGTGGAAACTTCTGGAATCTGCGTGAATCCACAAATTTCCACCCACCCCGCATTTCCCAAAGTCTTCCAAGAAAAATGGTACCTCACTAGTGTGGGTAGACCTAGTGCCCATGACAGGAAACGACGCAAAACCCAACGTGGATACACCACAATTTCACAGTGAAAAATGATCCTTTTTTGGCAAAGTGCCTAGCTGTAGTTTTTGAACCCTAGCTCTGCCGGCACCTAGGGAAACTGAGCAAACCTATGCATTTTTGAAAACTAGACACCCAGGAGAATCCAGAATGGGGTGACCTGACTGCCTCTCACTAGGTTCTGTTACCCAGAATTCCTTGCAAACCTAAACAAAGTAAAAAAAAATATTTTCCTCACATTTCTGTTGTAGAAAGTTCTGGAATCTGCATGGATCCATGAATTTCCACCCACCCCGCGTTCCCCAAAGTCTTCCGAGAAAAATGGTAGCCCACTTGTGTGGGTAGGCCTAGTGCCCGTGACAGGAAATGGTGCAAAACGCAACGTCGACACACCACAATTTCACAGTGAAAAATGACCCTTTTATGACAAAGTGCCTAGCTGTCGGTTTTTAACCCTAGCTCTGCCGGCACCTAGTGAAAACTAGCAAACCTATACATTTTTTAAAACTAGACACCCAGGGAAATTCAGGATGGGGTGACTTGACTGCCTCTCACCAGGTTCTTTTACCCAGAATCCCTTGCAAACCTTAAAAAAACAAAAAAAAAAACATTTTCCTCATATTTCTGTGGTAGAAAGTTCTGGAATCTGAGTGGATCCACAAATTTCCACCCACCCCACGTTCCCCAAAGTCTTCAAGAAGAATGGTATCTCACTTGTGCGGGTAGGCCTAGTGCCCGTGACAGGAAACGGCACAAAACGCAACGTGGACACACCACAATTTCACAGTGAAAAATGACCCTTTTTTGACAAAGTGCCTAGCTGTAGTTTTTGAACCGTAGCTCTGCCGGCACCTGGGGAAAGCTGGCAAACCTATACATTTTTTAAAACTACACACCCAGGGGAATCCAGGAGGGGGTGACTTGACTGCCTTTCACCAGGTTCTGTTACCCAGAATCCCTTACAAACCTAAATACATTTAAAAAAACAAATTTTCCTCACATTTGTGTGGTGGAAAGTTCTGTAATCTGCGTGGATCCACAAATTTCCACCCACCCCGCATTTCCCAAAGTCTTCCAAGAAAAATGGTACCTCACTAGTGTGGGTAGACCTAGTGCCCATGACAGGAAACGGCGCAAAACCCAATGTGGATACACCACAATTTCACAGTGAAAAATGATCCTTTTTTGGCAAAGTGCCTAGCTGTAGTTTTTTAACCCTAGCTCTGCCGGCACCTAGGGAAACTGAGCAAACCTATGCATTTTTGAAAACTAGACACCCAGGAGAATCCAGAATGGGGTGACCTGACTGCCTCTCACTAGGTTCTGTTACCCAGAATCCCTTGCAAACCTAAACAAAGTAAAACAAATATTTTCCTCACATTTCTGTTGTAGAAAGTTCTGGAATCTGCGTGGATCCATGAATTTCCACCCACCCCGCGTTCCCCAAAGTCTTCCGAGAAAAATGGTACCCCACTTGTGTGGGTAGACCTAGTGCCCGTGACAGGAAACGGTGCAAAACGCAACGTGGACACACCACAATTTCACAGTGAAAAATGACCCTTTTTTGACAAAGTGCCTAGCTGTCGGTTTTTAACCCTAGCTCTGCCGGCACCTAGTAAAAACTAGCAAACCTATACATTTTTGAAAACTAGACACCCAGGGAAATTCAGGATGGGGTGACTTGACTGCCTCTCACCAGGTTCTGTTACCCAGAATCCCTTGCAAACCTAAAAAACCCCAAAAAAACCAAATTTTCCTCACATTTCTGTGGTAGAAAGTTCTGGAATCTGAGTGGATCCACAAATTTCCACCCACCCCGCGTTCCCCAAAGTCTTCCAAGAAGGATGGTACCTCACTTGTGTGGGTAGGCCTAGTTCCCGCGACAGGAAACGGCACAAAACGCAACGTGGACACACCACAATTTCACAGTGAAAAATTACCCTTTTTTGACAAAGTGCCTAGCTGTCGGTTTTTAACCCTAGCTCTGCCGGCACCTAGTAAAAACTAGCAAACCTATACATTTTTGAAAACTAGACACCCAGGGAAATTCAGGATGGGGTGACTTGACTGCCTCTCACCAGGTTCTGTTACCCAGAATCCCTTGCAAACCTAAAAAACCCCCAAAAAACCACATTTTCCTCACATTTCTGTGGTAGAAAGTTCTGGAATCTGAGTGGATCCACAAATTTCCACCCACCCCACGTTCCCCAAAGTCTTCAAGAAGATTGGTATCTCACTTGTGTGGGTAGGCCTAGTGCCCGCGACAGGAAACGGCACAAAACGCAACGTGGACACACCACAATTTCACAGTGAAAAATGACCCTTTTTTGACAAAGTGCCTAGCTGTAGTTTTTGAACCCTAGCTCTGCCGGCACCTGGGGAAAGCTAGCAAACCTATACATTTTTTAAAACTAAACACCCAGGGGAATCCAGGAGGGGGTGACTTGACTGCCTTTCACCAGGTTCTGTTACCCAGAATCCCTTACAAACCTAAATACATTTAAAAAACACATTTTCCTCACATTTGTGTGGTGGAAAGTTCTGGAATCTGCGTAGATCCACAAATTTCCACCCACCCCGCATTTCCAAAAGTCTTCCAAGAAAAATGGTACCTCACTAGTGTCGGTAGGCCTAGTGCCCATGAGAGGAAACAACACAAAACGCAACGTGGACACACCACAATTTCACAGTGAAAAATGATCCTTTTTTGGCAAAGTGCCTAGCTGTAGTTTTTGAACCCTAGCTCTGCCTGCACCTAGGGAAACCTAGCAAACCTATGCATTTTTCAAACTAGACACCCAGGGGAATCCAGAATGGGGTGACCTGACTGCCTCTCACCAGGTTCTGTTACCCAGAATCCCTTGCAAACCTAAATAAATTTAAAAAACACATTTTTTTTTTAAAAAAACACATTTTTCTCACATTTGTGTGGTGGAAAGTTCTGGAATCTGCGTGGATCCACAAATTTCCTCTCACCCCGCATTTCCCAAAGTCTTCCAAGAAAAATGGTACCTCACTATTGTGGGTAGGCCAAGTGCCCATGACAGGAAATGGCGCAAAACGCAACGTGGACACACCACAATTTCACAGTAAAAAATGATCCTTTTTTGACAAAGTGCCTAGCTGTCGTTTTTGAACCCTAGCTCTGCCGGCACCTAGTGAAACCTAGCAAACCTATACATTTTTGAAAACTAGACACCCAGGGAAATCCAGGATGGGGTGACTAGACTGCCTCTCACCAGGTTCTGTTACCCAGAATCCCTTGCAAGCCTAAACAAATGTCAAAAAAACACATTTTCCTCACATTTCTGTGGTAGAAAGTTCTGGAATCTGAGTGGATCCACAAATTTCCACCCACCCTGCGTTCCCCAAAGTCTTCCAAGAAGGATGGTACCTCACTTGTGTGGGTAGGCCTAGTTCCCGCGACAGGAAACGGCACAAAACGCAACGTGGACACACCACAATTTCACAGTGAAAAATGACCCTTTTTTGACAAAGCGCCTAGCTGTAGTTTTTGAACCCTAGCTCTGCCGGCACCTGGGGAAAGCTAGCAAACCTATACATTTTTGAAAACTACACACCCAGGGAATCTAGGATGAGGTGACTTGACTGACTCTCATCAGGTTCTGTTACCCAGAATCCCTTGCAAACCTAAAAAATTGTCCAAAAAATCACATTTTCCTCACATTTATGTGGTGGAAAGTTTTGGAATCTGCGTGGATCCACAAATTTCCACCCACCCCAAGTTCCCCAAAGTCTTTAGAGAAAAATGGTACCTTACTTACATGGGTGGGTCAAGTACTCATCTGTTATTCATTGAAGTCACGGATGGTGACGAAATGGACAGATCTGGCCAGCGCAACACATATTTTGATCTGGAGGACTCGAGAGATTCCTCTGGGAATGAGAGCACCCACACCTTGGTGGCAGATATCACGGCTATAGAGGGTGGTGCGGAGGACAGCCGACTCTCACCTATGAGAGATAAATGACCCCCCTGACTTCATACACATAAAATGTGCAAACCTGGCATTGTTTCCCAGTCGGAGGCTAGCAAGCCTCAGCAGTTTAGTTTAGTTTTGAGACCTTGATCCACACCCTGCAAGGCGGTACAATTCAGAACAGTGCTGTGGCAGGGCCCACCAAAGACCATTTCCCTTTCTACTTAATGAAGGGTTTGTATAGCGGAAGGATGGAGGGTAGTTCCTTTTTCATTTTTGGGGGGTGGGCGACAGACCTCTCTATCTTTTTCCTACACAAGTGTGTTGTATTAATATAGGTTTGGGTGTAGTGGAAAGAGGAAGGTGGTGGGGCGGGTGGCTCGGTGACGAAGTTACAAAAAAACGAGTGGCGGAGTACAGTACGAACTGCAGTTTGTGCTGGTATTGCTGCCACTCGGGTAGAAATTGTAACGTTCGCGATCGTGAACTTAACGTTCACGATCGCGAGCGGGGAAAATCGCCGCAGCACATCGCGAAGCGGAGTATTCTGCACTCCGTGAGCTCCACGGAGTGTGGAGTGCAGTCATTTCCGCAAACTCCATGAACGGAGCGAAGTTCACCACCCAGGCCTAGTTTTTTTACTTGTTGATGGACCTAGCATTGACACCTATATACCTGGGGGACTCACATTAGGAGGAATAGGTACATGGTTGGGGCCACACCTCTGTTGCCACGACACTCATGTTCCCACACATAGAAGAACAAACTGTCTCGGTATTAACCTGGAAAGTTAATGGACTGAGAGATAGAATCAAACTTGGGTTGGTCACCCAGTATATAAAGCGCCTGCGACCAGACATGGGGGCATATTCTCAAGGAGTTATCGGCACTTTAGCGCAGCCAAAGTTGCGCTACATTTATCGTGCTATTCACAAGCTGGTGCTAACAGCCGATATCACCAGTTTTCCGGCTATAGCAATCTCGAAAAATATCGCCACGGATGACCCCGGCAACTTACGCTAATGAGATGCAGAGTAGGCGTTCCTGAGCAAAAAGCCGCAACAACACCACTCTGCAACATTCTCAACAACCAGCCAGATCAGTGAAAAGATCAAAAAACAGGCGATAAGGCGCGTTAGCAGCAGGAAACTAACACCTGCTCTGACCTGGTGTAAAGTCGGACGACAACCGGCACCAGACAAGGGAGGACAGCCCATCGCCAAACATGAAGAACCACAGATACCTGGAGCAACTGAACATGCAGCTCGGACACCCAAGAGGGCCACAACACCCACCGCCACCACCCGGAAACCCACCACCCACCCCCAATCTCCCTTTGGACAAAGAGAATGCATATCTACCCCACAAAACTATGAACCAAACAAATCGCCTGAAGTCACACAATCACAACACCTAACATACAGGTGTGGCCAGAAAAAAGGAGATCATACATTCATATAACGTAATCCAATTAAAACCTTTATTACAGACGTATAAAAAACTACAATTTTGAAGAGGCACGGCGGGTCTTCTCTGGTCATTCCGTAAGTCACAGCCTGCAATACAGAAATACAGATAAGAAGGTGTGTCATGTGCCCATCAAAGTACAGAGAGAGCGAAAGAGAGAGAGAGACAAGGGGAGCGAGAAAGAGAGAGAGAGAGAGTGAGAGAGCAAGAGAGGGAGAGAGAAAGAGAGAGATAGAGAGGGAGAGAGAGAGAAAGAGAAAGAGAGGGATATAGAAAGGGAGAGAGAGGGGGAGAAAGGGAGAGTAAGAGAGAGGGAGAGAGAAAGAGAGGGAGAGAGAGAGAAAGAAAGAGAGGGAGAGAGAGAGAATGAAAAAGAGGTAGAGAGAAAGAAATAGAGGGAGAGAGAGTGCTGACAATGCAGACCCAGGCCTCACTGCTCACCTGCAGCCACCGGTGTGTCTCCAACCACGTGCCGGTACACACTGCAGTCCTGTAGGTCCCTCATCTGAAACAGTTGCCAGAGACATGAATGGTAGAGTCCATACAGTAGCACAAGCCATCATTGCTTGCCCGCCCCTGCGCACACAGGCAGCTGCATCCCAGCCCCTCCCGCCGCCCAGTGGAGATTGCCCGCCCCTGCGCAACCAGGCCTCACTGCTCACCTTCACCACCGGCGTGTCTCCAAGAGGGCCCACCACATGCCGCTGGGAGCCCCAAGCCCGGGACCCGCAACCATGGCACCCTCCACATCATCGAGCCCCGCAACGCGGGCCACCAGATCACACACTTGATTCTGGGTCATGATTTTGCTATGGCCTCATCGCAGGCTGCACACCCGCTCAGCCCTAAAGGTGCCACTAACTCTGTGAACTGCGAGGCGATGCCACGTGTCGGTATGCCCGCACTTCCTGCTGGCTCAGACTAGGCCTGGCGGTAAATTCCATTCCGTTCGCGGAATTTGCGGAATTTGGGTAATTTCGCGTTCCGCGGAGAACGCGAAATTGCCCAAAAATCTGTGTTCCGCGACTTCGCGAAATTTTTTGCTTGTTCGCGTTCTCAATATGCGTGTTCGCGAGATATTTCACCCCGAGCACGCAAACAGCGATCGCGAACAGGCAAAAAGTATCGCGAACAAGCAATTCCGCATGTTCGCGGAATTTCTGCGTGTTCGCGGAGATTTTTTACCGTTTCGTGGAGATTTGCGTAACGCGATTACGCAAATTCCGCCCACCCCTAGCTCAGACCTAAACTGTGGTCCAGCAGGACTCACACTAATGGCACCATTCCAGACCACCTGGACAGCACATCATCGCAGGCTAAACACTCGCTCAGCACTTTAGGTGCCCCTACCTCAGAGCACCGAAAGACACCGTCCCGTGGCAGTGTGCCTGTGCCTGCCGCAGTGTATTCGGTGCCACCAAGTCTGTGCCCCACAATCCATGGACCCTTTATGTCACCCCTGGCACTGGGCAATGTGAGGTGGCAGAACCCTAGGCACACATGCATAAATGATACCCACATGGAGACACCCAGTTGAAGAGTGGAAATGGAAATGGCGTCCAGCACATGCGCCAAGCCCTTTTTATTAGCAGGGTCACATGTCCTGTGACACCGGTGCTGAATGGGTGTAGTGTGAGTGTGAACTAGCCATGAGGGAGTGGCTGTGACATGTTTACAACTAGACCTGTGAGCAGCAGATCCCTACAGTGAAGACCTGGGACATGTAGCGTTGTTGTCCCCCCCTGTGAGCGTGAGCGGAGTGGGTTGGCCTGGCGTATGCAAATCCAGCGTAAGGGTGTGAAGAAAGACCACGGGGCTCTGGGCGTGCTTCCGTTCTGGGCTGGACAAGGAAGTAACTAATGCGTGTGTCTCCGTTCTAGTGTCGGCGCAACCCGGAGCACAATCGGCAATGTGTCACCCTGTGACCCAAGTCCCACAACATGAGCAACATGGACGTAAGAGATGAATGCTACTGCTTCCTTCTGACCACATGGGCAGATTCCTTCCACACTGTCGTCCTCTGCTGTTTCAGGTGCCTCACATGTGGTTGGTGGTGTTCTGTCTCCAGCACTGCGTGGCAGTTACACCTCAGGGGCTGGAGGTGGAATGTCCGCCACACTGTGTGTCACTGACACATCAGGGGCCAGAGATGTGAATGGAGTGGTAGCAGCAGCATGCATCAGTGCCAGGCCTTGTGGCAGCAATGTCATGAGGAGGGTCTTTATGGCTTTGAGGGACCCAGCTACCTTTCGCTCGTGTGCAGCCATGACAACCCTTCTTTCCGCCCGTGTCTGCTCCATGTTCTCCATGAGCCTCCGCATGAGTCCCAACTCCCAGGCGAGCTCGTTGGAGCCACTCTGACTAGACAGTCATTCTTGTCGCAGAGTCAGGACTCTGGTGATGTTAGCCATGGTTCATTGGAGGGCATGGAGCAGACTGTCAGTGTCCGTTAGGGACTGTGAGTGGTCCCTGATGGGACTAAGACACCAACGTATGGCGTCTAGTTTGGCTGCCATCAGGTCGAACCCCACGTGCACCTGTTCAGTCAGCTTCTCCTGGCCACCGAACACATGGAGTTGGAAGGCCATGTGTACGTCTTGGGGGTCCTGGGAGGCAGCCGTGATGATGGGTGCTGCCTGCAGTGTGTACTGTGCAGGAGGTGGGTTCTCCTCGTAGCAGCTGGGCTGCCCTGCTCCTGGAAGTGGGCTGCGGAGGCTCTCCACAAGCTGTTAGAGGGCGTTGGTGTCGAAGGTGTAGTGGTCCTCTTCGTCATCAGACAAGAGAGGTTGGGACTGCTCTGCTGAAGGTGTTGATTCTCCCTCTGCAATGTGAAGGGGCGATGCAGTTTAACATTGTGTTTACATGTATGTTGACACATTGTACATGTTTACATTCAGACTGCATGACAGTTTACATTGTGACTGTTTGTGGGGAGCTGCCTATTTGATGCGGGACAGTGGACAGTTTGACAACATCACTGATGTGTGTTTTATTTATTTTTATTTATTTATTTATTTATAGTATTTGTAAAGCGCAACACTCATCCCAAGGGATATCACGGCGCTAAGACCAGATGAAAACAGCGGACGGCTAGAAAGGGTTTTTTAGTGATGGAAAGGAAACAGGTAAGTCTTAAGCTTTTTTCGAAACAACAGATAGTTGGTTGTATGTCTGAGATCGTTGGGCAGCTCGTTCCATCTCTTGGCCGCTAGATAAGAGAAGGAGCGGCCGCCCGTTCTTACTTTATATATGCGTTTAGTCCTTGCCAATGCTGAATTAGTGGAACGTAGGTTCCTGGTAGGAACATAGAATTCCATTCTATCCTGGAGTATGGTAGGACCCGTCCTATACAGGGCTCTATGGGCATGACAGAGCAGCTTGAAGGCAGCCCTCTGGCGCACAGGGAGCCAGTGAAGGGTTCTCAGGCATTCCGATGCCGAATCTAGTTTGCCCTTATCACAGATCAATTTGGCGGCTGCATTTTGCAGTACTTGTAGGCGAGAGAAGAGGTGTTTGTTCATCCCCACAAATAATGCATTCCTGTAGTCAAGACGGCTGACCAATAGGGCTTGGGTAACTGAGCGTCTACAGTTCAGTGGTATCCATGGGAATAGTCTCGCTAGGAGCTTCAAGATGGCGAAGCCTTTGCCACAAAGAGATTGTACATGGTCTTTCATGGATAACTCATCATCCATAGTAATTCCCAGATTTCTGGCATGTTGTTTAGGGGTGGGAGCCTGACCCAGAGCTGAAGGCCACCATGAGGCATCCCAGATTCGTTTGGCTCCCCCAAATAGCAGGATCTCCGATTTTCCAGCATTCAGCTTCAGGCAGTGGGCATGCATCCATTGAGCCATTTCAGCCAAACAGCCTTGTAGTTTGGTTTTGGTGATTGCTGGTTTTTCATTTAAGGCCACTTAAGTACTTGTACATTGTTAACTCACATTTCCCTACGATGCCATATGTGAATTGCCAGTTTCTGCACACAAGCGGCATCAGTTGTCTCCGCTGTTCTGTTGTGGACGTGTTGCAGATTGTGCCACATTGTTGTCAATGTTGATGTGCTCTGCATGTGATGTGTGTGTGGTGCATTTTGGGGGAGTCACCCCTGCAGCTCTGATTGGCTGCCCCTTATCCCTTACATGCAGTGTGCCTCTGACTTCTGTTCTTATACAGTGCTGCGATGTTGCATACTTGGGTGCATTGGTCTCTTGGTGGGTGTTGGAGGTCTGGGGCATGGTTTGTCAGCAGATGTGCTATGCTTACTTGTGCATGTGTGCCATTGTGCCCATCTCCCCCCATCCCCCAGTCCCTGTTTGGTACTCACCCTGTTGCGTCCAGTCATGTTGAACAGTGTCTGGGCCCCCAACTCCTGTCACCGTCTCCCCACTGATGACTGTGGACACCATTTCCTCCATCTCGTCCAGCTCCTCCTGTGGCGCTGGACTCCAACCTCCAGTCTGCATTGCTGCCTTCCGGTTGTTTGCGAGTTTCTGCTTGGTTTTGCGCTTGAGATCATTCCAGCGCCTCTTGGCCTCTTCCATTGTCCTCTTCAGCACTCTGACTGCATTCACCTTGTCCACGATGGTGTGCCATATTCCATTTTTAGTTGCCAGTGACACAGTGGAGGTGACGAACAGTAGTTAATGGTGTTTTATCACCTCCATGATCAGGATCCTGTTTTCCTGCAGACTGAACCTTTTCTTCCTACTCTTCTTCTCCTTTCCCTTCTCTGACCCCCAAGTCCCAGGCTGGTCCTCCGGGAGGCTTGTCAGGTTCTGGTTGTCCTCTGCACTTGCTCCGGCTGACTCCATTGTGCTTCGCTGTTGTTTGGCTTTTGTATGTGTTTTTTTTTCCAACTTTTGTAGTGCATTTTCCCACATGTCACATGATTGCGATGTGAAGAGTTGTGTTAAGCTACTTTTGCAGTAGTTATCACATGTTCTTGAGAATATCCCGCATAGTCTTTTTACAAGAAACACATCTACTGGGTACACAATGCAAGTTCCTTAGGGTCTTGGCACATGCCGGCTTTACATCCGGGTCAAGGGGTGTTGCTATTTTGATTAAAAGATCTCCCCCCTTCTAAACGACACGTAAATGGATCGACCCAGATGGTAGATTCACTGGGGTAACTGGAACCTGGGGCAGACGCAACATAACTATCATCTGTGCATACTCGCCGCCTCGATTGCAAGCCCCCATACTCCTTAAAATCGATGATATCCTTCTCCAGACCCCCATCTACTTCCACGTCATAGGGGAGGATTTTAATGATGTCATTAACACAAGAATGAATCGGTCCATTGGGTCAGAGGGAAAGACAGACACAACCCCCCTTTACCGTTCTACAGACTCTATGGGGCTTACTGACATATGGAGACTCCAACATCCGAATGCCCGACAATACTCTTACTTTTCTGGGGTACACGGAGTATATTCCAGACTGGACTACATGTTTGTCCCTAGCGGGGAGATGGGGGTGGAGGGCAAGGCTGAATACCAGGCTAGGGGTCTGTCGGATCATCCGCCTTGGCCTGACCTACAGATTGCCCAAAAAATAGAAACCCTAAGGATTGAGTACTGTGAACTGGCTCAGGGAGAGCCTAGGAAACTGAAGCTAGTGACGCTGCACCATCTGTATGAGGTTGGCGACAAGGCTGGAAAGTTACTGGCCTAGCTCAGCAAAAAAGAGGCAAGATGGGTCGACTCCATTGTTGATGATAGGAGGACTATACATAACACGGACGAGCAGATACTGTCCACATTTGCCAACCATTACGCAGATTTCTATGATCAGAAAACATTCAGTATCACTGAAGAGATTAATAATTACCTCATTAATACTACCACCCCAGGGCTAGACGACGAGGATGTCCAGCTTCTAGAGGAAAATATAACACTGACAGAGGTCGGAGATGCAGTACCCCTGGACCGAATGGGCTCCCTGACGAATCTTTAAAAAAAAGTAAAGACCTCATTTGCCCCCACCTCCTGGCTCTATATAGGGATGCATATGCAGAGGGGATTCTCCCAATTGATCTTCGTACTGCTATTATTGTAGTAATCCGTAAAAAAGGAAAACCCAGAGAGAAATGCGACTCATACTGCCGAATCTCCCTCCTGAATATGGAGGTCAAAATCCTTGCGACAATATTAGCCATGCGGCTACTGAAAGTCATTACAGCCCTTATCCATTGCGACCAATCCGGCTTTATGCTGGGCAGGGTGACCAGCTGAATTCTCCGATGAGCTCATAACTGGATGATGGCGGTCAGGAACCGGACTACCCTGCATGCCTATCTGGTGCTGGACGCCGAGAAGGCCTTCAACGCTGTACACTGGCCTCTCCTTGACGCCGTCCTTGCCAAATTCAGTCTTGGTCCAAACTTTAGGAAATGGGTGGCATTACTATACACAAAACCAAGGGCAAAAGTTAGGGTTAACGGTAGGCTTTCATCTGAGTTGCCAATCTCCTGCGGGACCACACAGGGATGTACCTTGTCCCCACTATTATTCGCCCTAGTAATAGAACCCCTAGTTTGCTTGATCAGAAAACACCCGCAAGTCACAGGCTTTGATCACATCAGACGATCGGGAGGAAGAAAGAATATCGCCGTATGAGGATGATATTCTTTTGTTCATTACGAACATAACTATCACAATCCCCCCCATGTTCTCGATCCTAGAGGAATATGGCTGGTTTTTGGGCTATAAAATTAACTACCAAAGTCTTTTGGCTAAAGGGCCACCCCAGAATTACAATAAACACTCTCCAGCGCAACCCATACAATTGTGGACTTGCACTCCCAGATATAGAGGCTTATTACTGGGCAGCACACCTTATTCCCATAAATGACTGGATACACACCCCCGGGGACCATCCCACCTATAGGTTGGAAAGGGAAACTTTTTCACAAAAAACATTCAAACTCTATTTATATTGTGGAAAAGGGACCAACAGACTACTCCCAGCAACCAGAGCCACTATAAAGGTCTGAAACAGTACTAATACTACATTAGGCTGGGCACACAAAATATCTAGGTCCACCCCCCTGTGGAGAGGAAATTGGTTCAAAGAACTGAATACGCTCTGGGGATTTGAGGCTTGGGATCTGCTCGGGATCTCAATGGTGGGAGATATCATGGCCAAGGGCAACCTCAAACCCTTCCCAGCCCCCAGACGGAATTTCAACTTAATGCCTCACAAATTTTTAAATACACTCAGTTGCGCCATGCTTGGAGTGAAGAGGGAATATAGGCTTCTGGGCTCCCCGAGTTTGCACCACTGGAGGACAGATTACTTCAGGAAGAATTAAAAACAAAGGCAGTTTCTACCACCTACAAAACTATAAACAACAATATGCCTGACACCCTCTTAAACTAAGGGGGGGGTGGGAGGGAGAATTGGAGGACAACAATTGGGAGGCACCTCATTCAATTCAAAATCCTTCCCAGGGCCTATTCCTACAGAGACAAATTACACAAAATGGGTTAAGCAGAGTCGCCTCTGTGTCTGCGCTGTTGTACTAACACCAGCAATTTCCTTCACATGCTTTGGGAGTGTCCACAAATAGGGATTTAATGGCAGACGATCTTTACTGAACTGATGCAGTACAGGGAATCTCCCTACCAATGGACCCTAAATTTATCTTGTTAGGGATCACAGGTGAGGTAGATGTTCCTAGACCCCAACTACTTTTCAGAGCACTGCGCTTGGTGGTGGCCAAGTGGGATATTGCTCATCGCTGGGGCTCGCAAGAGAACCTACATTACAAGAATGGAAAGAGGGTATGGATTTATACATGGCTGCTGAAAGGGCCGTATACAAAAGTAAAGCTGCCCCAAAAAGTTTAAGAAAATATAGGGGTGCTGGATGAGATGGTCTGAGCCCAAGCAAAGAGGATACCCCATTTACTGCAATTGTGGTGTTGGACTAATGATACCTTGCTAGTCCCAGAAGGGGGATGTGAGGATGGGTTGTGGAAGACGGCCCTGCCGTGACGTGTACTAAGGTCCTATATGTCATTTTTGTTTATATTATGATTTGTATCCCTCAGATGCACACAGGATGTGGGAAGAAACAGGTGGTTGATTGTGGTCTAAGTGCAATGTTGTTGTTACAGTTATGGCAATGTTTACAATTGTCGCAAAATAAAAGAAAAATATATTTAAAAAAATAATAATCAGCTGTTATTCTGTGCCATTCTGGCTGAACGTGCACTTTACAAATATGCATTATGTTATGTTTACAATGATGCATGTTCTTTTTTACCAGCAGAAATCATTAAGACTATAAAACAAATGCTCCCATGTAAAGTGCCTATAGACGATGGCTTCCTTATTGAGTTATACACAATAAATGTCATGCTCCTGGATCCTCTGCTGACAAAATTGTTTACTCATTTACGGAAAACCTCATCTCCTCATCTTGAATTTCTGCAACAACTATCATCTATCTTCCCAAACCGAATTAAGACCCACTTCTGAGTGGTAGATACAGGCTCATCTCACCTGTCAATACAGATATGAAGATCTTTGCGAAGGTTCTAGCCACAAGACTTCAGAAATGCATCCTCCTGCTGATTAACAAATTGTAGGTAGGTTTTGTGACTCAGAGGTCCTCCACTAATCATATGCAAATCCTCTCTCACATCATCTGGTAAGCTAACAAAAGCGGAGATCAGCATATGGTGGTTTTGCTTGATGCCAAAAAGGTTTTTGACCTCATCAAATGGCATTATCTCTTCCACATTCTGGAGAAGGGGGTTTCCTTGACTGCTTCATTCAGCTAGTCAAACTTCTTGATGCCCTTCAATCTGCCCAGATCAACAGCACTCACTTTTTTGTGGACTGGTTTGCCATCTCGGGGGCAACAAAGCAGGGTTAACCCTCTCACCGCTCCCCTTCTTCCTGATGCTTAAGCCTTTGGCAATGAAGATCCAAATGACTGTACAGATCTCTCGCATCCCAACATTGGTGGGCAAAATCAAATTCTTGCTCTTCACAGATGACAACCTCATGCTCTAGTTGAAGGTGGACACCTCTTTTTTGTAACTTATAGCACTGATTGTTCACTTTGGTCATTTTTCTGGGTACAAGATTAACTTAGGGAAATGTGATGCATTCCCACTGAACCCCTCCTACTTTGCTAACCAATTCCCTGTCTCAATGGGTGACTTGTTTCGGAACTTACCTAGGAGTTAAAATTGGCAATGATCTCCTTGCAGCAGCATGTGAAAATATGGAGCTCAGTGGCGTAACGATATTTGAGGGGGCCCCCCTGCAAGGTACATGGAGGGGCCCCCTCCGGACTCTATCAGGAGCTCCCCGGCTGAAGTGCAGTGCTGAGGGGGCCCCCTGGAGCTTGGGGACCCCCCGCACTGCGGGGGATGCGGGTGCCTAGGTTACACCCCTGATGGAGCTTTTACTGCCCACCATGGCTCTGGGCTTTAGTAAATGGTAACAACTCTGCCTATCCCTTTGGGGATGCATCCAGATGATCAAAATGATTGCAATTCCCTGATTCAATTAGTTGCTCAGCATGATCCTTCTCAGCATTCTGAAAACCCTACTACTGCAATTGACCAAGACTATCAAAGACTGTGTCTGGGATGGACAGAGAGCAATGCTACCGACCCTCCAAATCAGAAGCTCATACAATGTCTGGGGACCTCCAACTCATGGATATGAATCTGTACTATGAAGCTCACAGGCTTGCCCACCTAGCTAACTTCTTCGCCAAGGACTTGGAAAGACAGAACTGGATCACGATCCAACAGGAGCTCTTGAGATGCACAGCTACTCCTGACCTCCTCTACAAGTCCCTTACCCCAGACAACTATGCCATAAAACTACTGTAGATGCTTGTAAAAATACCGGACAATATTGGCAATACCTGCAATTTTTCCACCGTTTATCTAGAGTCCTGCAGCCACTGCCATGATCCACTCTTGATCCGTTATTTATGACTACCTACAACATTGGAGCTCCTACACAGGAGTAGTTTTGAGAACACTGCTTGAAGAACACCATTCATGACCACTCCGGCTACTCCTGAAAAATCAATTGTGCAACATGCTGGCTAAGAACAACACAGATGATGACTGGTAAAAACTCCAAAATGCCCATGACAGAGGGCTCTGGGAGGCAAGACTTAAACTGTGCTTTTTCGAACTCCTACAGGACTGGCATTGGTCCCCCCACAAAACTACTTCAAGCCAACTCTCCCTCGACTGAGCATTCTGGCGCTGTGCACACTCCCATAGGGATAACACTTTCAACAATGTGGCTATCCCCGGAACTTTTCTGCCTTCGCGATGCACTGGATGGATATACTGGAAATCACCCCACCCACCAAAGGCCGGATAGACATGACTCTCTTGGTGGCTGCGAGGGCGTTTGTGCAACAATGGAAGCAGCAATTGCCCACGATACACAAGGACTGAATTGTGTGAGGGACTGGATGTGCGACAGGACAGTTGCCATCTCTCATGAACAGATCATCTATTTCCTACAGGACCGACTGGACGCTTTTGCGACATATGGTCCCCTTTACTCCAGGACCCACACTAACACTTTTTTTATATATGCTTTCACCACGCCCCTGGTCTCCTTAACCCCTTCCATGCTCATGACGGAACGGTTCCGTCATGAGCATCGGTTGAGCTGTGCTCATGACGGAACCGTTCCGTCATGGCCCCGCCCGCGCTCGAACCCTTCAGCACCGCGGGGGAATCCGCGCAGCGCTGAAGGGGTTAATGGAAGCACTGTCTGATCCGCTACAACACCACCTCTGCAACCTACGGCATTAGTCTCACCTGCAATGGAAACAAGAAAGAACAGAGTCTGCAATGCACATGAAGTTAAACAATTAATTATTAAAGTGAGAGTTTCCAGTGGCTTGCAATTCAGGCCTAAGACTGCAGCTAACATAAGAGAATCAGCATATAAGTTTACGAATTCATATGACGATAATGCAAATTCAACTAATAAAATTACGTACATATGAAATGACATAATTAATAAGCACATTCAATATATGTGTGTGTCAGTTGCAAAATACGAGTTCTTAATGTTAACTCTTTTTGATAGTTACATTTATTCTGTATGCTAGATTTCCATGACATCTTTAAATAAAGCACGTCACATAATTGTGTTAACAGGTTTCAATGTTCTAACACCTCATGTTAACACTAATTGCATGATTATATGAGGATACTTTCTACACGTTTAAATGATTTTTCTGCTAAATAAACACTTTTCAGTGCATCCTCCTTGCGACCCCATGGATTCGCTGTATTTAAAGTACAGGGCTCCATGTAGCAAGGATTGACCGTATACATGAGGAATCCTGACGTATCTGATGGCACAGTAATGACACATTGCTGGAATTGCCGCAAAATATACGCAACTCCAGCAATGTGTCATTACACATGGGTGAGTCCCATGTAAACTCCTGTGGAGCAGGCGTAAGGATTCGAAGCAGTGAACTCGTAGAAGTGGTGCAGTGAAATCTCATAGATATCGCTGCGCCACTTCTATGAGCCTTTTTTATGGGGGAACGCCCACCATGCATACATTATACCTGACGCAAGATTAATGTAGTGCAGGGGTTTACAAAGTGACCCATCTGCCTAGATAGGTCACTTTGGGAATATGGTGCAGTGTGGGCCATTGTTTACGCCACTGCAGTGTCACAAAAAAGTGACGCAACGGCGGCGTAAGGCCTAATAAATAAGGCCCTCAGCTCCCCCATGCTTATAGTTGGCAGCAGCTCTCTGGAAACTCTGGCAGTATCAACCTCTGACCTAGCCGCTTTTCTACCAGAGTACAAGTGACAGTGGCAAGGTCTCTTTACCCCCGTGAAGGTGGGTGACAGTCACTGATCTTTCATGCCCAGGTCCATCATGCAATGTGATGCGATATTTCTTAACAGATATTTTCTTTTACCTTTGTTACATGCTTTTAACAGTTCAATGGATGGGGCTGTTTTCCACGCAGCATTAGATTCAACAAAGAATGTAATTGTCAGGTTGCTTTGAGCGTTGTTGCTGCACCGCCAGATTGTCGATGTTGTGGATCAACATGTTCATCTCAGATAGACTGTGACTCTTTCAAACTGCAAACAGCTGCTATCTACAGGAAATTACGACGTTTTATAAAATGAGAGGGAACAACTGCGCAAACAACAGATTGCAACACCGGTGTGTCTGAAAAATGAACGATGCCTACGTCTGAAAGTGCAATCTTGACATCCGAGAAGGAAAGGATGGTATCAGTAAGGTGAGGGTGTAAACCTGCATACCAGGAACGTGCCTCTTCTTTCTTCCTCCTGCTCAAAATGATTCCGCCTTCTTTTTCAAGGTGGAGCAGTAATAGGCGAGGTTCTGGCCAGCCTACTGCCACCATCCTAGTTACAGTCATTAGCTCCATGCTGAAAAGGTACTGTAGCCGCATGGTGTGGGAACATACATTTGTCATGACTCATGATCTACAGAGTGCCTGTCTGTGATTCCTAACAACCTCCTATTATTTAAAGGCAGTGGATGCCCATCTGCATAACAACTGGGAAGCCGCTCTAAGGGCTAACTATATTGCTATTGCTGTGTACCAAATCCCTCTTCGACCCTCCAATGTCTGTGAAGATATCTGGGGCTCCTTGCTGCCATGGCAACTTAGAATGGGATGCCCCATAGTGCCCAAGTGTAAAATAACAGTCTGGGAGACTGATGTGTATCAGGTAGGCAACACATTTCAATCCATCATGCATAAACACTCAGACTATGTTGGCTCCCCGTTGCAAATGCAATAGGAAATATTTCCTGGTGCTCCACTCTCCTTTCAATAGCGCTAAGAACACTTGTAGACGAATTCTGTGCTTTACTAAAAAACAAATTCGCATAATTTCTCCAAGAGGAATACCAAGGAGATTGAGTCCCCTTGTGCAGTAACATGTTGCCTGTCCGTGATTGGCAAGGTTTATGCGATACCAGCTCGTGGTTTTTTGGCTATATTGTGATACATGGCACGGGCCTAAAGCCTGGATGTAAGCATGTGTAGTAGCTTTCTCTTCCCAGCAGGAACAGTGAATCTAATTTACTATGGCAGCAAGGGAGCTTCAGACTTCTGCACAAAGAAAGTGAAGGGTCAAATAGGGCTTTGGTAAGGAGCACCAGTAGACCAGTTTGTACAATTAATATTCATCAACTACACCCCAATACTACTCCAAATTGAAGACTCATCTCTTTAAAGAACACTTTGTCACAGTGCTTTAACAGTCTGCGAACCAGCTGCTTCTCCCATCTTCCTGTGACCTTTTGCTTGTCTCTGGCCCCGGTCAGAGCTGTGATGCCTTGTGCTAAGTTTGTGCTATAGCAATACCTTTGGGGTGGGCCAAAACTCCGCTCCGCTGGGGGAGTGTGGTGAGTTTTGCCCACTCCTTGTTCAGTTTGCAAAGCAGTGTTCGGAAAAATTCTGCCAACCACTGCATGGTGGAGTTTCTCCTTGCTCGTGGCTTGCCAACGTTAAGGTGGCGAGCCAGAATTTGCATCCTCTTGTGTCATTTTCAGGCTCTAGAACACCTCGCTGTGACACTTCTCAATGTGGACAGTCACAGCAGTTCACAACCATTCACGTTGAAAAATCTGCTGCTTGAGTAGGAAATCTACTCGAGTGGCAGAAAGAATAAGGTCCCTGTGGCGCGCCACTTGGTGTCCTTTGCACTGAATTTACAGCACGGAACAAGCCCCTCGCACTAAAAACCAGCACGAGCACCGAGACATGCCGAATTCTACCTGCTCGCGGACCTCTGCGGAATCTCACTCAGTTTTTATGTAATTGCAGAATGTAACAGAATTAAACTCCTCCCAACCCTAATAAATATACATACACCCTTCTAGAGCCCCACCAGGTACCTGAGGTAAAATGTGCAATTGAGCATCACCCTCTGCCGGAGAGAAAGTCTCACAACCAACGTAATGCTATGTAGATTCCCATCTCAAAGACGTAAAAACAATAGAGACTGCAGAGAGATCTAGGTCCTCCATTTAGGTATGACAGAGCAGTATCCCTGGCAAGGGATACAGCCCATCCAGGTCAAGCCCACCCAGATATGTCATCATTCTGGGTGGGGGTGTCCAATGATGAAGCATGCCACCAAACATTTGTGAGTGAATACCCTATTATAACCTTCCTAGGTTGTCCCCTTTATAATCTTAACAGGTTGTCCTAATAGGTTCATGGAATTAGACATCCCTTAGTATTCCGGCTTTTGATGATGGTTACCTTATCCTTTTTATTATGTTATGACTACAGGGATGTCATAAGGTTTTCCACATATGTCTCCTTCCCCCTCCCTTTTTTAAGGGGATTTAGCTTTGCCATACTAACAGTTGCCCGATGTTTCCAGTCCTGAAATTAACAGATTTGGAAAACTTTACACCTTTTAAAACAGAGGCAGGAGAGTGACAGGGGCGGCATGCAGATGTACAGTCCAGCCCATGGAGGCTGTTTCAGTACCACTGGGGAGCAGACTGCTTACCTTCCAGCCTCAAGTGTGTGCCATCTCTTTCCTTTGGCACCTGCCCAAACTCCAATGCCAACCTGCAGTAAGTTTCCAATCCAATTTACCAACTCCTTTCAGCTGTTGATAACCGGGAAGAGGAAAGCACTGTTACTGGGCCATGAGTCAGGTTTAACATGAGGAAATCGACCCAGTAAATCCATGTCTGCCTGTTAATATTCCTACTAAGTTCAAAAGAATTTACAATGCCCATTGTTTGGTGTGATAATGCTAGCCTGAATCGACTCCCGCCCCATCCTCCTGCCCCCCGTATCCTGGCACAAGAAAATAGGCAAATTATAGTAAATCCTTACTATGAACAACATCTCTCTCCGTGAGTATTTTATCAAAAACAGTCATTATGACCAATTTTTCTAGCTTTTAAAATATCTTTTCCCCCACGAACTAATGCTGTTGCTAAACCACTGATCATAGAAGAATAGGTGACTGATAAATGGAGCAGGCAGTGCCTGAATCATGTGGACCTCGCTACTTTTTTCAATAGTTGAATAACCACAGGTGTCTTAAATGCTGCTTAGATGGTTCCGGACATTATTTAGAAATTTATATCTCAATAATATCAAATTTTTCAATATGAGCCACAGAATTATATTTCCATTAGTGGGAGGATCCAGGGAAGATCCTCAACATATTCTGGATATGTGTATGAAACCATGATGGTTGAAGTAGACCATTGTGATAATATAATCTTTTTCACAATACACTCGATTTTTTAAAGAAATGTTCGTAAGGATTTGGTAAATGTACTTTCCACCAAATAGACGGCACCAACAAGAACCAGCCTTGCCTATATTATCATGTATCACCCCCATATTCTGATTGGCTCACCTGGTCCCATGACACTCCACCCTTGAACCAAAGTACAGCATGTTTTTAGAGAAGCCTTCAAAGTCAATCTCTGTAGGGCTGGTGCACCAATCTCTTTATCCCTTTGCCAAAATTAACCGGTATTGCGTTGCCTGTGTTTCAGTGCTGAGAGGAGCTGACTTGGCTGTTCAGGGGGGGTGCTCCCGTTGGAGCATGTTAATGTCTGATTTAATTATGGCTGGATCAAATCTGAGGTGGCATGGTGCGCAAAATAATGATGGGTTGGAATGGTATCACCCGTGTCTCCGGTGCTGACAAATTGCAAGCATTCCTCCCATCACCTTCTGTGTGCTTGATACAACCACCAGAGCCCCTGAAGCCACACCCATCCTTGTGAAGTCCTACCTTCCCTCTAAATCTGAAAACGTGCCTGAATTTGAGCAAACACTGATGTACTATACTGAGCATACCACAGTACCATATCTGATACCTGACGAAACATTAAACTTCACTCCCTTTCATAGTTTTATTGAACCTCTGCTGATCCCTATACTCAAACAGGCAAACATTTGAAAATGCATTCCTATCATGTCTTATCAACTGGAGCCTGTTCTCTTTTCCAAAACCCACCGTCACTTCCTCCAGTCCAGAAAACTGAAAAAAAGTGATAACTCTATTGTGGTTTCCGATGTAGCAAAATGTTCTCCCTCACATCTTTTGGTCCTCTGAGTTCCATCACTCTCCATCCAATACACAATTTTCCTACCTCTCATTGCGTGCTACAACTAACCTGATTGGCCTGGGTAATAAGACCAGCCCAATTTTATAGGATTTTGCACAGATCTCCTTGAACTGATTGAAGCAAATGCAATTCTCACAATGTACTAAAAGCATATGCCTGGCCCAAAACTATTAAATGAATACTTTAATTCTCCAGGTTGTAAAATTATGTTTAGTTGCATTAAACTTTCCCTTTCAACATAAATTATGACATCTACATGGAAAAAGTAGTCATTACTCAATTATGTAAGAGACTTTCAGTAGTCACCTAGGGCGAGGGCAACTATACCCCTATTATTAAGTAACTAAGGGCTGTCTTGCTGTACATTTGTGTACGCAAGTTAACACATGTTGAATGCAGCCTGCTGAGAGACTTTAACCCTACTTTTTACAGGAAGCTATCTCACTCTAAAAGGAGGCACTGAAATTTGAAGCTCATAGTGAAATTACAAAGAAGCATTGCAGTGAGTGAGACACAATTTCTGGAGTGCCAAGGCACATCAGAGGTGAAAAGTTGGGGATTTTTCCTGCCAGATCCATCTTTAATGAAGGACGCAAGACCAACTTACGATACTTGTTCAGCTTGTTTCTATGTAGAGTTCAGTTTAAGTACTGAAAAGGAATTTTCACATTATCAGATTGAGAGATTGTTAATTGCATGAGATAAGTCAAACACAATAGACACATCTAGAGAAACCAGCATAATTTGTGAAGTAGAGTTTTTAACTTTGTACTTAGGAATTTAGATTGAGAAATAATTACATGACACATTTAATGTGATATTATGGTGACAAATGGGACCGTTATGTACATCTATTTAAACGAACACACCTTCTATGTATATGGCACAAACCCAGCACAAATACTTAAATAAATTTTAAGCACATGAAGAACAATTGTCCTAGCAGTATTGGAAATATAAACAGTCATAATTAGAAATAATTTTTGCTCAGGTATATTTAGGTTAACATAAGGAGGCCTAAAATGTTCATTACTGGTCCTCAGTATGCTTGCCCTTACATCCATTTTAAAGCTATTGGGAAAAAGTGTTGCTTTTATTTTCCATGACTGAGCTTTCATGTTCATGTTTCCAGCTGTTAGTTTTCTTCTTCCAGAAAATAAACTAAATAGATTTCATTTTCGTACTGCTGTAAAAGTTGCATATCAAATGTATTAATTTGTTTGTTGAGAAGGAAACAAAGTACTAGGAGATCTACCATCAAGTAACATTTTCAAGGCCTGCTCCCACGGGCAAAACTGTGCTACATTCATTGAGGAAATGGTTTATTGTTTTGCTTGCTTCAATAGTGCAATGTCATTACCCTTGTTTGGACAGTGAACGGTACTCAAATATTATTCGTAAGGTGCATGTTTTTTGAAATGTTCTTATTTTGTGTAACACAATTCCCCCAATGTTGATTGGTTCTTGTTATGTATCCTTTTAAGTACCGGCCTCTGATCTCACTTTAAGCCATGTCAAATGTGTGGTTTTTCACTATCTTAAACCTATAAAATGTTTAGTTTCTGTGACATGTGCCAGACTTTTCCTGCATTTTCAGTGTGGCAGTCAGACCCGCACAGGACTGGCGAATCTGCTGGGATTGGTGGCGCCGTGGAAAGGGACAGGAATATGCTGGCGGTGCCGCTGCTGCACCTCCGAGCATATTCCAAATTGCATTTGAAAAGGGTGGTGGAGATGCAACAAAGGGGCCCTAACAGGACCACATGCCACTTCTGGACCTGGGGGTGACTGAGGGGGCCACATGTTGTGCCCCCTGGAACTCTACCCCGTTCCTGCCAGTGTGACATGCACAACATGGTGCATTCTGCACTGTGCAAGAATGTGCTGCAGGTGCTGTCACGGCATCGGTCTGCTTTTAAGGCTCTCCTATGACAGCCACTGCCGTGAGACCTCTGCAGCACCACCCACCCGCCCTGGATTCAACTCAAAATCTGGCAAGTGGGGGCACCACAGGCTTGGCGGTCCTCCTGCCAGCGCAACGGAGGCGGTGCTGAAGGAGGACCATCAAACTCATAATAAGGCCCTTAGACCTGTTGCTCCCAGCATCAAAGGCAGCCTCCAAGTTTGACTGTCTGCTGATTCATACTTAAGCCTTTTAGCTCTTTCCTCAGAGGCAGACTTCTTGTTGGTTCCATTGCTGATTTATATTTAGACTCTCTTTTACTTACTAAATGAGCAAATGTATGCCAGTTCTTTGCCGGACAATATTTTGGTTCTGGTTATTTACTTGCTTTGGAGACACCTTATGTATTACCTGTCACAAATAACATTTCTGATCCTGAGTATCAACTCCTTTAATTAGTTAAAAGCATTGGCAACAGCACATGCTTAATAAGAATAGAAATTCTCCAAATCACATTGAGGCATAAACAACATACTGCTCACTTATGAGGTGTCTGTTTGGCCCTCAGCCACTACTGAAGTATGCAAACTCAAGGCCACCGATCACAGGCCGGAGACATACAAACAACATAGAACTCTAGTCTGCTGCTCCAGCAAATAAAGTGCTGTACCATCACTGAATGAAGAAAGCACTTTTGGACAATGCTAAACAGAGTGGCAATAGTCTGATCAGGCTGAGCCTGCAAGCCAATTTTGACCAATCATTAGGTTTGGAATAATCGATCTTCTCCGAATGTTTGCAGGGACCATGGTGACTCACACTCTACACTAAAGGAGAGAGAAGAAAGACTGGATTTTTGATTGTTGACAACAATGATGTTTGTAAGGCAATACAATACAAAGGTGCACTGAGGACACTCATGAGCATTTGCCACTAATCATCAATGACAAAAATGGTAGTTCCTACAATAATGTGACTCAAAGTCCCAAATACAATGCCAAACTGATGTTTGTTCCTCATTCCCCAGCAGTGGACACCGTCTGAGGGAAACTGTTGAGAAATAAAGGTGGGCAGTGAACGTAAGCAAGATAGGAGAAGTTGCCAATAGAATGAAGTTGGGACCACATCTGACTGATTGTAGGGGTAAACTTAGGGTACAGTTTCTCTCATGGGATTCTGGGTTTTTATATTTTTGAGAGGGTTAGATTTAGTTTTGATTTCAATTTTCAACTACAGATGTGGTGTTGGTGATGAAAGGCAAACAACTGCTCCATTGGCCAATGGACTAAGTGTCGCAACTGTTATTTTTTCAATTATACCAATCGTATCTCAAGTGCCTAGACACAGAAAACATTTTCACAAAGAATAAGGCACATGACTCAAATTGCTGTCTACTGTATATGTTTTATCAGAATTATATCATCCATATATTTTACACATATAATCACGGCTGTCAACACAGGTGAAATATTGCAAGTAAGAGGTGGTCAAGTGACATGAGTGCTCAGTGCTCAATGGTGTGTAATATATACATGGTGGAGAAAATTATGTACATGTGGGTGATCGGCCAGACAATTAGGGAAATACAATGACTCTGTTGGCTGACGATTATTCCTGTGTTGTGCAGAGCCTTGGTCAATCTGGGCCTTGTGTGGTCGTCGACGTTTCAACCCAAACTATGCTCCATTCGGTAGTCAAAAGCGGGTCTTCATCAGGACAGAACGGGGGGGGGGAATATTGGAGAGCCTAAAATTTAAGAAAGGGTGTTAGGTGTGTCTCATCTGGCAGAGATACGAATTGAGAGTATAGGGTGAAGGGACTCACCCTAAAAGAACCAGAGTGAATCCTGGAACGCAACCTGGTGGTAGAATCAATGTGGGCCCAGGCGGTAATTATCTAAAAAGTAGAAAGGCGTGTGATTTATACATCAGATGTGCAAGCGTCACATAAATTGCAAGTCAACCCGAATGAGCCCACCCTGGGGATGGATGTGAAAAGAAGGTACAACGTGCCTGCCATAAATGGGGAAAATATTGGTTAAAAAGTTAAATAAATTTAAAAGAGAGACACATCTCTAACTGGTGGGTTGTGGCCTGTTTCGCTGCTCTTGTGTCAAGGAGAGAGCATGACACTGCCAGTGTCCCAGTAACTAGAGGGATTAGTGCCCGTCCCACGCACGCATGTTTGAAACTGTACAAAAGGGTGAGTGGCGTTTGTCAGCCCGAAGATAGAAAGCGGGGTGCGCTAGGCAGCGCAGAGTCAATGTGAAGCTTTGAAAAGCCGTAAGGTATTACACATCTCTATATAGCGCATATATGACCCGCTTGCCTGTTTGTGTGCCAAGGATTGAACACGGTGAGCGGGAGCGCGTAGCAACATAGTGGAAGGTATTCCAAAACCCGGACTAGCATGTTGCTTCGCTGCTTGGGAGTGAAGGCGAATGGGACCACTTGTGCCTTCATCAGGTGACTGTTTTTTGGGCGGTAGTGCTGCTGTGCCGCTAGACAGCTCCAGTGCTTCCGCTCGAGCATAGCCAACGAGAGTGCATAGCAACGCTTGGTGCCTGTCGTGAGTCTAGAGTATCGCGCATTAAACCTATACACCAGAGTGAAATCAAATGGGAGCATATGGCAACGCTCGGTGCCTGTCAATAGACTAAAGCGACGCGCATTAAACCTAAACATCAGAGGAATGCAGCTCTGTAGCCTCTGATTACACAGTGGTCATGGCTCACCTTGGAAAGTTCAAGCATTGGCAATTCAATGCTGGGCGCAGGCAAAGAGGCATCCGTCCTGTATCGCCGCCACAGTGTCAGTGGCAGCCTGGGCCGACAGGTGATTCATTTATGACTGGAGCGCGCAAACGTGATAACGTGCACGCCGTGCAAGTTGCGAACAGCAACTAGATGCTGTGTGCTCCGGTGGCTCGGGCTGGCTTGCCTAATCGATAATGATATGCTACATCGCTCTTTCTGGTGTCTGGTCTATACAATTCCATGTTGTGGTGAAACAAAGTGCCATGATTGATGTATACGTACAGGGGGTAGTACTTCCGAATTCAATGAATGTAAACCAGCAATTTACATGCAAACTGATATTTTGCACATCGTGAGTTATGGTATATTATGTGGTAGAAGGCCATTAAAACAAACACATGATTTAAACATTCAGGTTCGGTGCCATGGTTAATACATACAAGGCACTACTACAGCCAATGCTATTAGATGTGAAAGCAGCGAATTAAGCATGAAAATGATATATCAGTGAAATGGGGATTATGCCTGATATGTGCCCGTCCATAAGTGCCGTACGATGGTTTGAGAGCATATTAAGCAGATATTAATACACATATTGAATTTTAAAGAGGACACGGTGACATATGTGCAACAGTAAATCAATTACAATGAACGCTTCAGTGATGCTAAAGGGTGCTCGTGGTTACATAATTACATTCTACCCTTGCAGTTTAGAATTTTACATTTTACTGATTTCTAAGGCAGCCTATTGAAACAGTAGGTTATTTTCACACGGTAACCTCTGTTGCAAATGCCATTGGTGTGCACAATCAATAGGGGAGGTCAGTCATGTATACCCTGGGTGAACGTGCAGTGCGCTATAGTTGGCCCATCTGTCTTGCAGTCTCCTCTTGGTCGTTGAGGCCCTCGGCCACTGAATTCAAGGAGTGAGTGTTTCACCTAAGTTTGCGCAGATGGTGCTGAATTTGGGGTTTGCTGAGTAGGCTGCCAAACATCACATCAGGTCAGGTACCTCTCACTGGCACTCTTCCACGAGCTCAGTGACTCACTGTAGTGCTTTTAAACAGGAACAGGGGTGGGAGCACACCGCTACACCTCCCAGCAAGGTTCGCCCCTGGTATTATGGTAAATGCACCATCTGCGCCAACTCTGGCGAAACACTCGTAAATATTCTAGCAAAGCAAACAACATGAGACTGCATTTACCATAATGCCAGGAGCGAAGCTTGCTGGGAGGTGTAGCGGTTTGCTCCCACCCCTGTTCCAGTACTAAAAGAGATGGCAATGAGGAGAAAGAATGACAAGAAGTTATATAGAAAACAAGCATTTGCAATGCAATCGGTCTTGCCTTTGGGACCTTATATGTATTTAACTATGCAGCACATTAGTCTGGGTCCTGAAACATCTTCTGTTCTTTAACATGGAGGGAAAGTAAGCACCAAACTGTGTGACACACCAGAGATGGGAACACATGGAGAGAAATATTGCCTTTAAGCGGGTAATGGTATAGTCCAAAGCTCTGTTTTCAATATAAAATCAGGGCCTTTGGTGGTCATATCACTGAAAATACAAGATTTGAAAAAAATATTATTGCCTACGGGTGCTCATGGAAGATAGTTTCTATGGACTGGAATCTAGAAAATGCTAAAGTGACTCTGGTATTTTACTGACCTCTGCTGGTTGTTTTCTATCAAGAAAGTTAAATTGAGGCAGTCACAAGAAAAATTAAAAAAAATAAAGTCCCTCAGCAGAAAGCAATTCTGGTATTTTATTGACCTCTACTGGTCATTTTCTATCAAGCCAGTTAAATAGAGGCAGTTGAACAAGCAGAAAACAATTCTGGTATTTTACTGACCGTTACTGGTTGTTTTCTATCAAGACAGTTAAATAAAGGCAGTTGAACAGAAAAAAAAGTCCTTATGCGGAAGCATACAAGTCTTAGGGCTGATCTCCGGAGCCCACAAAGCACATACACACATAAGTATCTACTAAAGTATATATAAGAGGTCTTGAATGCTCTACATAAAAATGAGTTTCACTGTGGAAATGGCTAAGCAGTATGACTGTACACAGAAGGGATCCTAACCAAACTACATTGCCAATACAAGACCTACTCATTCTTTAATGTGGAAGTGGGTGCAGCAGTTCATGCCTTGATCAAGCAAAAACTGTACATGTGAGTGAGAAAAGTGAAAAGTCACTGTAAACCTGGAACCCCTGTTTATGTTTCTGGGAGCCGTCACCTACTAGGTACAAGGCCAAAACAAAAACTAATCATATCCCTGTTCCTACAAAAGATCCTAGTGGTCCGGATTGAAACTATAATGTAAAAGAGAACCTCCTTTGAATAGGTGCCCACGGACAACATGTGCTAAAAGTTTGACATGCCTTAACTACTGAAGGCAAATGTAAGAATAACAACACTACAATTCTGTTAGCTGAGAGTGGGAAGCTGCAGCCACCATTAGTCAGGGAATCTATTACAATCTGTTACCACGCTTCTTTGGAATCACAAGACTCTTTTCTCTTTAAAAAAATAATGATTACCACATATTACAAGTCTGAGGAACTTGAATAGGCTTTTGTAACGTGACGTTTCCTCCATATGAAAGAGATAAGAATACTGCATCTGCAACATTCCTATTTCATATTAAAAGGCAATTTACTAGCACATGCATCAAAAATGCCATTTGCTATTCCTTATTAGCGAAAAATAAGGATTCGCTAATAAGGAATCGCAAAAGCCTATGCATGTAGAAATCGCTTACAAAATAGCGATTTCTAAATATTTCTTAATTGCAAGTCGCAAATTGCGAGTCGCAATTAAGGAATACCTCCTCATTCATTCCTATGGGCCTAGAGGCCCATAGGAATGAATGGGAGGAAGTTCTCAATTTGCGATTCTCAATTAGAGAATCGCAAATTGAGAATGCAATTTCAAGGGTGCAAGGGTTTCAAAACGACACCCTGTTGCACCCCTGAAATCGATCTGTGTACAAATGTTGCGCACACACATGTTCAAAGGACATGTGTGTGTGTAACCTACCACTTTGAAAAATGCACTTTCTTGCATTTTTCAAAGTTTTTGCAAATTACCATGAAGTTCAACTTCATGGTAATTTGCACCCCCTATCAGCGAAATCGCTAATTATTTTACTTTAATGCATTGCATTTCAGGAATCTCAATTTGTGATTCCTTAAGTGCAATCGCGATTTGAGAACTCGCAATTAATTGCGAATTCTCAAATTGCGAGTGCCTTGACCTTTCATGCATTGCAAAAGCCCTTTTTGCGTCCGCAAACGGGCGATTTTTGCGAATCGCACCGTTTGCGCTCGCAAAAATGGTTGATGCATGTGCCCCTTAGACACTAGCTCAAACTTTCCTTTGATAGGGTTGCCATTGTGTAATCCATTCTGTTAGAAGAGCAAAATTACACAAATTAGGCATGAGGATGACTTTTTGTCAAAGTGGATACTCTTGACAAACAGAGATTGACCCCAGGTCGAAACGGTCTTAGTATAAAGTTAACTCTTGCAATTGTTTTCAGGCTTTAGCAGGTCTAATACCAGCTAAGTCCTCCAATATCAAGCCTGCCATAAAAAACTTCTATACCTCGATTACAAAGGCTCTTGATTCAATTACCCCAGCTAAACCTTCCATCTCCTGAAAAGGTTCCCTCTTGGTTCTCAGAAGACCTATGGGTAGGTAAACGTTGTTGTAAAACTTTAGAGTGGTCTTGGAGGAAATCTTACTCCCTGGTATTAAACCCATCTATGGTAAAGCCATTCAACTATACCAATGACAAATGTGGACTACTAGAGCTACTTACTTTGCCACCAGAAATCGCTGACACTAAGATTTCTACTGGTAAACATTTCGCCATCACTAGCAATTTTCAAAATCCTGATGCTTGCCAAAACAACAATAACCCACTCAGGATATATGTGCCAATTTATCTACATTTTTCCACATTAAAATGGCCAAATTCTACTAGGTTTTCACCTCCTCTATGCATGTGCTCCACAACTTCCAGGTTTTCCTTTAGAATCCCAAGGTCCTCTCAGTTTGATTTTGATTCTCTCAATTTACATGTTTAAATTCCTTCATCTTTCAAACAAATGCAGTTCCAACTAGATGCATGGCAGCCTAATATCTTGTCTTTGGCCATGGATTACGTTGCTTCTTCAATTACAGAGCATTGCAATATGTCTATTACTCTATCTCCTGTCCCTTCTTTTGGACACATGCTATGGTGCTTTCCCCATTAAAAAAATCTTCCGTCGATCCCAAGGACCTTGCCATCTACAGTCCAACTCATTATGACCAGTTCATACCAAGAGTTCAGAAAATGCTGTTAACTCTTAACAATCAAATTATGTTGTTATATTCCCGAGTTAGGCCCATGAAGTGTGGCAACTCATATCTTACATTTTCCTAGAAAACAGCATTTCAGTGTGAACCTTTGCACACATTTGCATGCACGACAATGTTGGATTAGTTTCTCTGAAACTACTTTATTTACACATCCAGCTTCATACAGCATTATCATGTTTTAGGCCTCTCTGTGCACTAGGTACAAAAGTCATTCTATCTTCATCCACAGGGTGACAGTGCTATATAAATATCCATAACATCACTAATAAAGTGTGCAAATTGCGAAGGCTGTTTTTTATTATAAATGATAGGCATCCCAATAGATTGGTAGAGAAGCCACTTCTGCTGACGCTGAAGGTCCTTGCATGCTGGGATATCACCACGTACAGGTCTAACTTTCCGTGTGGGATGTCCAACTCGAGATCCAGACAAGGTCCCTCACTCTCTTCTATCAGGAAATGGGGTTGGATTGTCCCTTGGGGGAATCTTGTGCCTACACCCATATACACTCTAGGTACACTCAGAGCAGGGTTTGCATCGTAGGAGTACGTTAGATTACCATATAGCATATATGCCTGCATATATTTATTGCTTCAGCACCATGGTAGAAATGTATCTACTATTCACTCTCTTGGTGCTTGTAATGTACTTTATATGCTTCTGTATCCTAATCATTGGAGCACTTGTATTTTATACCAGAATAACGTTTGTTCAATAAATGTATTGAAAATGTCCCACTGTATATTCTGTATACTTCTCTGGGAGAAAGTAAGCACGAGTGACTGAGCGGAAGATTCTGTACTGTTTCCACAATCCCTGAGTGACCATAGTTGTCATCTACAGTGGTTGCCAGAGACCATTCGCTCCCTGGTAAGGTTAGGGGGGCTTATGGTAGCACTGTGAGCTAGCTGATCTATAAGCCAACATATCCTGCGGGGGTGTCTGGAATCAGTCTAGGCACCAAGCCCTTAGTTTATGTTGTCCAAACAATGCACAGATCCTACGGATTAGTAGGAACGACACGACAATGTAGAAGCAATCTTCTCAATAAAACCTAATCTAAGTTCCATGCTCACCACAGCATCAAGAATGAACTTCTAGCCATAGTGGATGCTCTAAGATCCATCTTACACAATGGCGGCTCTATCACTTTCATCCTCCTGGACCTCTCTGGAGCCCTTGACACAATTTTCCCACTCATCTTCACTGGCTCCCAGTTTACAAGTGCTCTTTCTTCAAAGCACTCTGCCTGCTATCCAGAGTTTTATTTGCTTCATGTCCCAGATACATCAGAAGCAGAATGCAACCCTACACCCCCACTTGCAACCTACATTCCGGGGCATCTAAACTCCTGATAGTTATTTACATTAAGCATTCTAGCAGAGAAGGTATGGCCTTCTTCTATTTGGCTCCCCTAAATGTGGAATTCTCTTTCTCACAAACTTAACATATATCACCTATTAAACTTCAGGAAACATTTTAAATTCAAGTTATTCCAATCTCTGTTGTACTTGGTGCCACCTCTCTCCTGTTTTAGTGTCAGGATGCTATGTGTAACGGAGTACTCTATACATTTCTTATTTATTAATGTCTTCATTTGAAAGTAGTTAAGTTATTTTAAAAATCTATGGTCTTAATATTAGGTGCATACCTTAAGAGGAAAAAACAAATCCACGTATGTCCCTCACTGCTTTTTTATTACTAGAGAGTCTTATAAATGAATTGAGGCAACAGGCCTCCCAGAATATGACAGAGTCCAATGTATGAAAGGTTGAACCGCTTATTTAAAAAACTTTGAATATTTCTAATAGGTATACTTATATTGGCTAGAGACTAATGGCTGAGATTCTCGAACTGGAGGTTTTGGGAGGGTATTAGAGAGATTAGCAAATGGCTGTCATTTGTTTAATCAGACAACTGTGATGGTAACATGGGTGTTAGGCCTTAGTTTTCTACAAACAAGCAGCACCATAATTCCAACAATCCAATATTCCTGAAATGATGCTTGATATATTATTGCAGTACATCTCTGCTTCCAGTGCAAAGATAGTCATGCTTGACTCCACGGTGCCTGAGGTGTCTTTCAAAACTAAAATCATGAGATCAGACGTTGCATCTCTTCATAAACGTCTGGATACTTCAGACAGCATATGTGACAATGTGAATGGACCCTAGCCATATAAGTAATCTACATGTTTAAAGATGAACTCTTGAACTTTATAGTAACATCATTGCTGTCAGCTATTCACCACTTCTGGATGTAAAATTACTACAAAGTGTAACCTTAAATATCTCCAGCCCCTAAAGTTAGGGGCCTGGGTCTGTAAAACTGTAATTTAAGACCACAAAGTTACTGCTTTCAACTTTGCAAGTGTATTTTGCACTCCGCACACTTGGCAGAGACCTCAGTACCTGGGGATTGGACCTCCAGGACAGAGACCTCCACATGGAAGGGAACAGGAGATTTATAAACACCCGGACTAAATCATACACATTTAACATCCATTCCCTTCCAACAAAATAAATACTGCAGATGCCATATGTTCTAAAGAGGAAGAAAAAATTCACTGCGGTAGAGACAATCCTTATACAAAACAACCTACCATCAGCTACATGGGTTGCCTTCATTCACCCTCAGTGGAACACAGAAGGTATGGTAGGAATTGACAGACTCTCTTAATACATATGGGTAGGAGGCTTTGCACCGTGGTAATTATTTAAAAGAAAAATTGACAAGAGAAGGTTGGTGAAGGAGAAGTTCTCCAGGATTCATCTTGCAAAAACTGTTTCTGGAGAGCCACATAGGTCCTGTCTCCACCTCATCCCCCTTGAGAAGGCTGTCCTCTACACAGTGCACCCTACATGTTATATGGACTGGCTCTTTCTAACATTGCTAATGTGGTGCCAGGTTAGAGTCCAAACCCCTCTCTCTTACTAAAGGCAAACCTAAAATGGCTCTTCCATATCAGTCTTACACCCATACCTACATTGTTAGGTACATTTTACATACATACTCCTAGAAAGCCTCTAATACATACCCTGTGAATACTTACATGTTTTTGCTATATTTCCATTATTTCTACTCTTTTTATACAGTCATTCTTTTGAGTACATTGGTTGCTTCGGCTGGAAAGGGGTCGCTGAAAGTGCAGTAGGGCAAAACAAAGGGCTGGTCTCACAAAGCAACTCAATTACACATATAGGTATGTTCTAATGCTAACAGTGTCAATAGCACACTAAAGGGGATTTCTATCATATGGTTTGTAAAATCCTATCATTATATTTTACAATATGTTTTGCAATGGCATATAATTGTACTCAAAACTGTATTGACATTAATATTGCTAAATTATTATATAGTCTTACTCTATCCTTTCGTTTTTTAAGGCCCTGTGTAGCTGTTCATCCACCACCTGCCACACCATCAGCTTCTGCTCCTACCATTAAACCGGAACCTGGACTTGCACCACAAAGCACACAGGTGATAGAGACTGTTGGTAAGTGAAAGGCCTTCTCTTTGGGCCTTGGGTCTAAACTTTTTCTTTGTTACTCACAGGATAGCTGTAGGTCCTCTGTCACTCAGTCATATTTGCATCCTGGCCAATATGTAATGCAATTGTCAAATAACCTATATATTGTCTGGTAAAATTGACCTTAGGCTTGTCATTAGAAGGGGAGCATTACAAGATAGCTTTTAGGGTTTCATTTAAATTGCAATAGACAAACCTTTATGGGTCTCAAAATTAATATTACGCTATTAAATGTCATCTTCATGTATGATTTAGGGGGATTTATTCCCCTATGTGTGTCTCACCCTGCTGTCAGCTTCTTTCATACAACTGCCCCTGGTGTCTATCTTGTAAATATCAACACCTATCACATCAGGTATTGTCCTGGCAGAAGCTATTAGACCATCTGGACATCCTGGCAGCAGCTATTCGGTCCACTACCATAGGTCGGACAGGTAAGTCTGAAAACCTCTCATTTTATTTCTGCATCTCATTAGCCCTTTCACTAACTAATTTTCAAAATTATTATATTAAATAAAATGTTATAAGTCATGGTGGAGATAACCGTGTAGAAAAGATAGGAATTGTGGAGACAACTGCATGTAGGTTTGTGCATATCATTTTGTAATACGTGAGTAGTACTAACATAGTACTACTAAACATACTACAAAGTGCTGTTTGTGAATAGCCCGTGAGATGCTAAACTGCATCACCTCAAACGTACAACCACATATCTAAAAGACCACTTGCTAAAGGACAACATTCACTTTTATGGTATGACTGAACAGCTCAAGATAGACAACATGATTACATTCTTAACAGACCTTGCTACTCACTTATGAACCTGCAATTCACTGAGCTACTTGAATTCAAAAAGGCAAACAGAACTCCAGTCAAGCAGAGAATGAAGACCAGAAGTTTCACGCCCTGTGGCTGCCTTCCTTTTGTGAAACCAACATGCATGCTAAACCCTGCCAGATCTAATCCTTTGAACTCAAAATACAAAATGGCTTTTCAATACTTTGACCACAAGGGGCTGAATAAGGGATAGAGACTTTTGCAAATGAGAGGGATAAGTCTTAAAGGTTTTTGAAAAGTGACATTGCTGATAAGGACTCCAACAGGCTATATCATATAGGCCTCATGATAACGTTTCCTTGTCTCATACTCCTTGTTCTTAATTACTGTTATTTGTTCATATACCTTGTTCTAATGGTAACTTCTGATAAATATTTGTGTGAAGTTTGCATGACTTCCTGCTAGCATCTTACAGCCTTCATATAGTGGATACACTCTGAGATTCTACCTTATGCCTTGTTACTCAAAGTTGTTACCCAGTTCTTTGGAGTCTGTTGTGTCAACTGCCTCCTCTGTCTGGGATCTGTCCAACTTCAATGTACACTTCACTTCCAAGGAGGTATCTCATTTGAACCCCATCCGGGTGTGGGAATCATGTTTGCCCCATGTGCACCCTCTGATCTTATCTACCGTTTGCTGAACCACATTCATGACTCTCCACCAAGAACAGACTATAATTCCTATGCAGTAACCAAAAGGGAGGACCTCCATCCTATCTGGATTGGAGCTGGGTCAGTAGTGTAAAATTGTCATCATGAGTTAGTTACTTCATAGTTGATATTTTCATTACACTTTTGTCCCTGTAACAGATGTTTTGTATCTTACTTGATCTGTTTTGAGATAACAAGCAATTGATATCCCAAAACTTTTACCACTCTCTCACCACTCTCCTTTCTCTTTTATTACACATTGCACTATATTTCATTGGTACAGTAACTCAACACAGCTTCTACCGCCCCCTCAACCACATTGAGAGCTTAACCCAGCCCAGTTAAAATGCATGCTAATTCCCTTATTTTCAGACCTATGCTATCATATTGATGAAGGTGAATGTCATGACATGCTACATCAAACTCATTTTACATTATCTCAATACCAAAAGAGCAGGCATTAAATTACTACCAGCAATGCAGATATCCATCACGGAGGGAGATAAACTTAAATGAGACTGGATTGGTAGGGTGGTTATGGGTTCCTGATCATTGACGACTGTTCCTGTGCCTTCAACAGATTTCTTCTGCCCCAGAAAATGTGGTGGTGAAATACTATTCAGAAGATCTCATCCTCGCATTATCATCATTATCATAACAGGGGGCGACACAGCCGGTACATCATCTTCAAACTAAAAGAAGCCAGTAAGGCGCTGAGGAATATTTTTCCACCTTTGCAAAAATACGGCCAGTTTGTAGAACCAGAAGCCCTCTGACAAAGGCAGGCTGGACCAATTTACTAACTGTAGCCAAGCAATCTGGTGGGTAATAACCCACAAACCATCTACACTTTACCTGGTGATGGTGCATTCAGGGCAACTGTCAGTCTTTTGATACTAAAAGAGTATTTGCTTTATTTGTGAGTTCCAAAACTCTTTTCACCACGAACAGGGCAATGCAAGAAATACATACAAAGGGCATGATGAACAGATGTAAACTTATGTGTGCTTACAGGCAGCATCTTTATGACTGCACTTAGGCGAAGACTCCGCACTCAGATCGTGAGTGCACACTCGAGGTGGAGGCTCGGCACTCAGGGAGGCGGACTCCGCATGGAAAAGAGGGTGGGAACTACACATGGCAAACTAACTAGCAAGTACATAAACATGAAATTAATTACTGACACCTGAAAATCATCACTATCAAGCCACAGATAAGCACTCCACAATTAAGGCTGTGTTTCCTCACACCTCATTATGTTACCTGGCTGCTACCTTGCCATTTATTGCTCTATGGTGCCACCTCTGCTGAGGAGGGAGAGGGATTTAGGAGAAAAGGTGACATACAAAATTTACACATTTTTACTGCCAACCTACAAAAAACTTTTGGGCTGCCCTTGTATTTTATCAGTGTGACACAGAAAGCAGCCTTATGACAACAGTTGGCAGATGTGGTCAATGCATTGTGGGAGAATGTCCAGACCATGTGTGATATTAAGAAAAAGTGTCAGTATGAGAAGAGATGGGTGAAAGAGATGTTCACTAGGATAGAGGTGGCTAGAGCTGATCCTGATGGACAAACTGGATTCCTTCTCACCTCACTTGAGAAGGGCGTCCTCCCCACAATGTTTTTCATGTTGTTCTAAAGTATTATTCATTCATTAGAAATGTTTTGTCATGTTCATTATTTGTTTTTCAGCATAACAGTTACTAGTATATGTGTGTTTGAAAAGTAAAATGTATTTAATTGGAAATGCTTTAATGTTCTCATAAGCCGAGTGACTTTGACCCAGCTCTCATATCAGGCAAGATTCTGCACCTTGTACTTATATTGCACCTTGTCAGGCACCATACAGCAGTTTGACGATAGCCACTGGAAAGCTCACTCACTTATTACTTCACAGATGACAAATCTTCTGATTTAATGTTTGACATATTAGCATTATTTGTTTTATTTATTTCTAAAGTGTTATATAGTGCGAACATGATCCCGAGGGATATCAGAACACTTTACAAATTGGAGGGAAAGGAAGGTAACAATTGCAGTACAGGTATCAAATAGGAATACCAAACAACACACACACATATCAAATAAGAATACTAAACAAAACGGTTACAGAAAAAGGGGTCAGCAAAGAATAAGATAATAAACTGGAACATAGCAAGCTAGGATGGGAGCAGATGATTCGTAGAAACAAGAATAGCACCCATCACAGTGTAAGTCCAATACTATGGAGCAGATGATCCAAAATCCTTTTACGGTAAGAACTTGTTCATAAGGAATCTTTTTACTTCCAGTTTTAAAGCAGCCTTGGAGGATATTCTCTGTATTTCCGGTGTGAGAGAGTTCCAGATCTTCGGAGCAGAGCCGGAGAAGGCACGGTGACACGTTATCTTTTAGCGAAAGATTTGTGGTTTCAGGAGAAGAGAGTTCGCACTCCTGGAAGGTCTACTCCCTCCGCATAATTCTACCTTTTGCACTAGATAACTGGGGGGTTTGAAATGGAGGGCTTTGTGAGACAGAGCTGTATTCTTGCTTCGTAGGGCAAATAATATAGGGATTTTAATACTGAGGAAATGTGCACATTTCTTTTGGTACCCCCTAACCAGTCTGGCTCCCGCATTCAATGAGGCCCTTAGTGGGGCCAATGTATATTTGGGGAGGCCACAGAGCGTAGCCCTGCCATAGTCTAGCCTCAGCAAAACAAGCGTTTGGACCACTTGCTTGAAGTCAGCTTGTGTGAGGAAAGGTTTGAGATTCCTGAGTATCCTCATCAGATGGTTAGCTCCCTTGCACACATTGCTAATATGATTCTTGATGTTCACATGCTTGTCCAGGGTGATTCCGAGAGATTTTGCTGAGTCAATAATGAGGGGGGAGCAGTTGAAGGCAGTGAGGTGTTTCATCCATAGGTCTAACTTGGGGATGCGATTTGGAGGAGAAATGAGAAGGAATTCTGTTTTAGAGGTGTCGAGCAGGAGGTGGTTCTCGGTTAACCAGTTTTGAGTATTCATTAGGGTAGTGTTGAGTGAGATGAAGTTATCCAGGGAGGAGATTTTCAGATAGAGTTGCGTGTCATCCGCATACATATGGAAGAGAATGTCCGCGGAATTTAGTGCATTAGCTAATGGTTCCAGGAACAAGATGAAAAGTATGGGGGATAGGGCGGACCCTTGGGGGACCCCCAAGGATACTGGATATGGTTGGGAGAGAGAGGGGTTCACCTTAACTCTCTGGGATCTGTGGTGGAGGAAGGAAGAGAACCATTGCAACACCAGACTAGAAAGGCTCATCCTGTGCTCCAAAATGAATAGGAGGTTGTCATGATTAACAGTGTCAAACGCAGATGAAAGGTCAAGGAGGATAAGGAGGCAAGATTAATTTTGGTCAAGCATTTTTAAAATGTCATCCATAACGTGAGTGAGAGTCGATTCATGCTGTGTCCACTCCGAAAGCCAGATTGATGTTGGTCCAGGAGATGGAAATTTTCGATGTGGGCACAGAGTTGAGATTGGATGCATTTTTCTAGGAGTTTGGCTAGAGTGGGGATGTTAGAGATAGGGCGTAAGTTGTTAAGGTCAGCACTATCTGCGGTAGTTTTTTTTAATATAGGTGTAACCTGAATTGCTTTTAGGCATTCCGGGATCGTGCCCTCTGACAGAGACGCCTTGACAATCTTTGTCCAGATGGGAGTGACGACATCCTTGATTTCTTTGAAGATGGAAGGTGGCACCGGGTCGCTGAAGTGATTGGATGGGTTGATACTCTGAAGAACCTTATTTATGTCTCATTCACTGAGGGAAGTAAAGGTGACCCAAGTGGCATTGTTCTTGGTACTCAGGCAAGTCGGATCACTCTTGTCTAATAGGGCCGAGGGGGGCATAGACCCATTGGATGGTAGTAGAGCCTTCCTGGAATCAAGATCAAGATTGATGAGTCTTGATTTCTCAGTAAAGAAGGCAGCCAGCTCATCGCATGGAGGTGGGCTGACTCCAGAGTCAGAGCAGTTTGGTGCTTCCACCGAATGTTGTTTAGCCAGCTCGAAAAGTTTCTTGGGGCGATTAGCGGCTTGATTAAGTTGGGATCTGAAGTAGTCAGCTTTAGTGCTCTTGATTTGTTTGTTATAGGAGCTCCTTACCAATCTAAGGATGTTCAGCTGGTTTGAGGATGGTTTGGATCATTCGATTGCCCCAAAGTTGTGGCGTTCCAAGTAGGGGTGGGCGGAATTTGCGTAATCGCGTTACGCAAATCTCCGCGAAACGGTAAAAAATCTCCGCGAACATGCAGAAATTCCGCGAACACGCGGAATTGCTTGTTCGCGATGCTTTTTTCCTGTTCACAGTTGCTGTTTGCGTGCTCGGGGAGAAATATCTCGCGAACACGCATTTTGAGAACGCGAACAAGAAGAAATTTCACGAAGTCGCGGAAAGCAGAATTTTGGGCAATTTCGCGTTCTCCGCGAAACGCGAAATTACCGAAATTCCGCAAATTCCGCGAGCGGAACGGAATTTACCGCCCAGGCCTAGTTCCAAGTTTAAGTTGCCGTTGAACCATGGTTTGGATAATTTTGTTGAGGCATTTTTTTGTTGGAGTGGAGCAATGGAATCCATGATGCTAGAAATAGTAGAGTTGTAAAAGTCAGTAAGGGCATGAACCTCAGACATGTCAACTTGGGAAGAGAGAGCAGATTTATAGTGGGTTGCTTTGATTTTGTTGGTTGAGCCTTCCTCAGAGACACCCCCATGTTAATATAAAAGAAGATGCTGTGATAGTCAGACCAATCGCAAGGGGTAATGGTATTCATTGTGATGGTGTGACCTTTGGTGATGATGAGGTACAGGATTTCTCCTTTATTATGAGTGGGCCAGTCACAGTGTTGAATCAACTTGTGGTCACTTAAGAAAGATTTGAGGCATGTAACAGCTTGGTCATTGAGGTTAGACCAGTGAAACTTGAAATCACTGAGGAAGATATGGGACATAACGGAATTGACATTGACAGAGATGATTTCCACTAATTTTTCGAAGAAGGGGAGGTTGTCCCCAGGGGGGTGATAACATGTGTATAGTTTGCACACCGGAAGGTTGTTCCTTGAGATGTTGAGACAGAGGTATTCGCATGAGGATGGCATAGAGGATTCTGAGTGGGAAACCGAGAGTGTGCTCCGATGAATACAAGGTAGGCCACCTCCCAGCTTCAAAGCTCTGTCTGGACGAATTATGTGATTGGTAGGAGGCACTAGGAGGTCTAGGATAGGAGTGAAAGAGGGATTAAGCCAAGTTTCAGTGAGGATGATGATGTAAATCTTATTGTGTTGGATGAGGGCGAAGATTTCAGAGGCATGTTTGCTGGCTGACCTGCATGAGTAGAACGCATTTAAGTTGTACCGGTGTATGGGGGGAGGAGTCTGTAAGATGTTCACTCTCATGAGGTTGTCATTGTTATTGACTCTAAGGTTGTGAGGGGGTTCTCTGTTGGGGTTAGCGTGAATTGCTTGAATACGCCCTAGAGGGATCTGTTGGTGTCTGGGATAATCGAGTAAGAGGTGAGTAAGTCACCGATATTGTTAGATGCGAGATTGACCTTCGATCTTCTGGGGCAGGAGGGATCATTAGGTAGGGGTATGGTTTTAGAGATAGTGAGTGGGAGATCTTGTCAAGTCAAGCTCTGACGCTAGTGGGGGCTCTGGGTAGATGTGCAAGAGAGAGGAGGGAACTGAACAAAGGGAGATGACCAAATCATGAAGTTTGACAGTGAGAAGATGGATCTGGAGAGATATATTGTCCAGGCGCGCCACCAGGTCTGAGTGCTGGGTGAGGGGTAAAGGTTGTGTGGGAGGGGGTCTGACGGAGAGGAGGGGGCTCGATGTATGCCAGAGGGGTCTAAGGTGGTATTGAGAGTTTCCAGAGGGGGGAGATTTGTCACACATCCGTGTTGTCACCAAGCTAAACACGCATGATAATGGTTTAAAAGATTTGAACCTTTTCCAACATGTTCTACAATGTGTGTGTATGACCCAAATTTTCAATCATAATTTTTTGTCTGTTTCCAAAGAAATTCATATTATGTTTTCTAAAGGGGATTAGCTCAAACTTTTTTAGTGTCTTTCATTAACCTTTACATTTAGTCTAACACTTACACATATTTGTTCCCATATGTATGTACCTGCATCATTTCAGCTGCCGTTAAGACCACATCAGTCATCATAAGCACTGAAAAAAGACATCTTGGATATCTAGAAACATACTGGCAGCAGCAATTAGGCCCGCTGCCATCCACCCATCAGTTGAGTGTTAATTTTAGTATGTTACCAAAAAAAACTGCAGAATTTACACAACAGCTAAATCTGTTAGAAATGACTTTACAGTATATACACATTTTTCTAATCATGCTATGGTGGTGTAGAATTTCCACTAATACCTTGTGTAATGCCTCTGCTTTAGTTCTGCTATTGACTTTTTAATAAATATGAAAATTTATAAACGGTAAACTTGGTTTTGAAGCTGCTGGATTGAAGAACTCTTTGTCCATTCCATACTCAAGGACCCATGTACAGCAGGTGATGTCACAGGGATATCCAAGCCACACAGATATGTGACTGGAGTTGAATAGTTTGAGTTTGAGTTTCACGTTTCTTTGTCACATCACTGCTAAGCTCCTAGCTATCATACGTTGGTTTTCACAAACTTCATGTTACATGTAACTTGAAACACAGCTAAAGATGTATTTCAATAAACACTATTTTTTACCACTTAATCAAGTATGTGAGGCACTTCTTATGTTGCAATCTTCTTTTCTGGTGCTGGGGACAGTTAGTTGCCACAGAAGCCAAACTATCTACAAGCAGATGTTGGCGGGCAATCAGAGAAGAGAATCCAATCCTACTCCAAGCAGCAATGTCTGCAGCCAGCACAGCTCAACAAGAAGAGAAGGAAGAAGAGGAGCAGAAGTGGTCACGGAGAAGGACATGGATGAAAAGGCGGGAATTACTGCCCCAATGCCTAAAAGACTGAATACCGCTTCACGTCCAGCCATCATTATCCCTCCTACTTCACTCTTTAGGATTGCTAATAACCACCATTCAGCCAACCAGCCATAGAAGCTACCAACCACTACACAACCATCGCATCCTTACAACCCTCCCCTCACATCCCAGGTCGATGTGTAGATCCTCCTATGTTCTCCTTTGTTGAAGGTGATTCTCAGGACTAATCTCAAACATCAGAAAGAGAGAACACATCGGGTGGGGTACATGTATCCTTCTTCAATCAATTACCTTACGTTAAGAAAAATATTTTTTCTTTGACAATAAACAACAAGGTGTCTAATTGGGACAGGACACACTTCTGGATATGCATGGGATACCCCTGTTGGCTAATATGGAGGTACTGGTATCCCCTATGCATATATCTCCGCCCCACAACCTCCCATGTGCCATTCTTCTTTGTGCTGGTTAACCTGATGGTCATATCCAATTTTGTTCCATGCGGAGGGGATGGCATGCACTCATGTTGACCACTGGGAGGAGGAATTTTTCCAACAAGAGACTGATGTGTGGCAGGATATTCGAATACTAGGGGCTATACTGTCTGACATTTCAGACTCACTTCAAAGACTCCTTCAGATGTTTTATAGGCAGACATATTCACTGGATAGTTTTGTGAAATTTTGCCAAAACATGATTAAGATGCACAGAGGTCAAATAAAAAATTATAGGGAAGAGAATGCAAGACCCCAGGGCTTGGCCATGAAGCTGATGGATGGATTTATGCAAATGTTCCAAATTCTAACTTCAAGGTCAATACATGGAGGAGAATCTTCACAACTACCTGCAACTCCACCTGCATAGCTACCTGCTCCACCTTCTACAGCAACTGGCATTTCAACCTATACAGCCATCGGTATCCCATCCTGTACAGTCATCGGCATTCCACTCTGTACTGCTACTGGCCCCAGCAGCACAGCCACCTGAGCCACTTGCACACATCACCAACCATCAGGAATGCGCACACGCTAACAAAGACCTTCACCACCACAATTGAGAAGTCCTAGGAGTACTCTTCCTGTCGGTTATTTTCCTGTTAGCCATTTTGGTTAGGCAGTGCCACCTAGAAGTCAGCGTCATAGTGGGCCAGCACATGTCAGAACCAAAGTGCTCTGCATTCTATTGAAAGCATGCCAATGCCTGGATGTGCTCTGCTATAACAGGTGATTTCTCTATCACATAATTTGTCTTAGTGTGTTGTTAGTGCATTTTTATAATTTGTGAAACTTTTGTCTTAGAGAGTGATTTTTAAACTGTATTCTGAATCTGTTGGGTTGTGTGGGGGTGGTGGGGACTAAGTTTGCAGGATAGTATTCCTGAGCATGACTCGAATATTGAGTCAGTGGTACAGAAGACCAACTCCTGGTTAGTATCCACCTTAGACGACCATATTCCTGTGCATTCCGGTAAGCAGGAAAATTGGGTTTTTCCTTCTGGTATGATGCAAAATTGATTGAGGAAAACAAGCGCTGTAAGGTGCTTGAACGCACCTGGAGGAAATCCTATGATCTCATGGCAAAAAAATGATAGGAGGGCCATTAAGGTTAATCACAAAATGGTTTTAAAAAGCGTACACCATATTTTCCATGGACAAAATTGGAAAAAGCAGCATTCCCTCGATAGAAATCCACGCCATAATGCATAGCTTGCTTAAGCCTGCAGTAAACTCGCATTCAGTTGAAGCATTCAACGAGAAATGTGAAAGGCTTGTGGACTACTTAATAAAAAATGTTGATGACATTTATGGACATTTTCCTGGTGGCATCCTCAGACCAAATGCTGCATGTCCTTGTCGAATGACTGGGAGTACGTTGCTGGGAGATGGGCTGGTGGAGTATGAATTGCTGGACTCTTTCTCTTTTAATTCCCTTATGTGTAAAATTAAGTTTGGCTCCCCTGATAACTCTATTAAACCATTGATGCTTAAAGTACCTTTACTTTAAGAGAGCCTTATTCTAACATTTGTAAATGTAGTTAGTCTTTCAGTGTCCACTACTGGGGTGCCCACTGTGTAGTAACATGCTAAAGTTATTCATCTTTTAAACAAACCTTTTCTAGATCCATCCCTGGCTGAACATTTTTGACCCATCTCGCGTCTACCTTTTTTGGTTAAAGTAGTGGAGAAATATGTGACTAATCTTTCAGTCGACTTCTAAGAGAAAAATCAGCTGTTAGACCCCTCACAGAATGGGTTTATACCTGCCGGTAAGCTGGAATCTACTCTTCCTACAGTGACTGAGGCTCTGCGCCAGTCGGCTTTTGACGGAGGTTCTGCAACACTTATTCTCTTAGACCTAAGTGCACTTTTTGATACGGAATCCCTTGAGATGCTCCTACGGCAATTACAAGAGTTTGGGGTCCATGGCAATGCATGGGATTTGCTCATCTATTTCTTAAGAGATTGATCCTTTGAGATGATATCTCCACCTTTTTTATCAGTGGGGTCTGCAGAGGGCGCTGTTAATTTTCACAACTGTTTGACCGCCATTGCTGACTGGATGAAATCTACCTGCGTGAAGTTGAATGCCAATAAAACTGAGATTCTCTTGGAAGGCAAACATTCCCACGAATGGGGAGATCACTGGTGGCTTAGTGTGCTAGCGCACCCTACCAAGCTCAAAACAGCCGTGAAAAAGCTGGGTATTTGATATGACAATACGCAATCATTCGAGCCACATCTTAATTAGCTGTCTGTAATTGTTTTGGCACCCTGAGAAGCCGTAAAACTATCATTGGCTTTTTCCACTCCCAGGTACGGAGGATGGTCATCCAGTCCTTAATTACCTCCCTCCTCGACTATTGCAACATTTTGTATCTTGGTGCCACCAAGCATGTGAAAAAGCAGGCAGCAAATGGTTCAGAACGTGGTGTCAAGATTACTTTTTCATCTGCCAAAATTCTGATCAGTTTCTAAGCTACTTTCTAAGCTCCTTTGGCTGCTAATGGAGAAACACATTTAGTTTAAGGCTCTGTACGTGGCTCATCAGATTATGAACAAGCAGGGTGCATCAAAATTGCCATAATTTGGTCAGCCCTATAACCCTACCAGGTCTTTATGGTCAGCAGGCTTAAACTGGATGTTGTTTGCATCACTCTGGTTGGGAAGGGAGGGCCCTCTTTCCAGGTGATAGTTCTGGCACTATTGAACAGCTCACCTTTACATCCACAGAGAACTTCCTATCACCTCTGCTTTAAAAACCAAACGAAGAGCTAGCTGTTTGCAGCACAGGTCGGTTTTTGTTATGAGTTATTGCTGTTGTAACAGGCCAGGGCTGGGAAGCCCTTTCATGGGGGCAGCTATGCTTTATAAATCAGTATAATGTATTATAATGTAATGTAGGAGATATCCCCCATAAAATATTGAAGATATGTTTTCATCCTCATCATTGTATATAAATAAAAACATGTGCACTAACCACAACCTGTACCCTAAGTTAACTTGACATTTCTTTAAATGGTTTCTCTGGTTGTAGGACATATCTTTGACTATCACTTTTCATGAGTATTACATGTAGACCAGTAAGACTACTAGTGATTTAAGTCATGTAACCACATTGAAACTAACAATCATTATGCAGAATAAAGAACAGAGTTACATTATTGTACATTGAGCTTTATAAAGGTTGGTTAACAAACGGAGAAATCAACATAAGTTACAACAAAGTCAGATGGAATAGAAGAACCTAACACAAATAGAGTCTTTAGGCAAATGGTTAAAGGAAGTTGGAGGTGGTTGAGCAACCTAAATGTAACGAGTCAGGAAGCTTAGGAAACCAGTCCATATATAAAAGGCCAAACTAACTGGTCCAAAGTCAAAACATAGTTCAAACATAAGTCAACTATGATAATAATGTCAGCCCCTAGGCCACATGCAGTTTGATGACTAGAGTCCGGGCTTAGGGGGCAAAGTCACTGGCCATCCTCACTCTCTGTCTTTACTATAATGATTAAATCTTCCTCTAACATTGACACATTTTGGCTGTCCTTTGCAGGACCAGACACCCCATGGGAAGAGACAGCACAAGGGGTAGCAGGGGAAACAGTGAGGACAGACGAAGTGAGAGACTCAACAACAGTTCGTTGGGTGAGGTTGGAAGCGAACGGAGACATGATAGCGGCAGCAATATATTTTAAAGATGCCAATACAGAGCCACTTGGACCAATAGGACCTCTTCCTTTAAGTCTGGGATATCCTGAGATATCACCGTCTTAGCCTTCTCGATTGCATCATCATCACTCCCTGGAGCGCAGCCACAGGAGCAAACAAATATAGTGGGGATTGGAGCTCACAAGAGAGTGTGGAGTGTCAGGACCAGATGTCTTCTTCGACTCGTGTTCTTCTAGAGAGTCACTGGGAGGTGAAGTAGTGGCAGGGGGTGCATCTGGGAGCCCCAATAAAATGGGGGCCACAGGAGTTAGGGAGGTTCATGGGGAAGGCCCAGATGGTGTTGGAGCCTGCTTTGGGGGCACCAGTTCTGCGGATTCTTCTTGTAGGCCAGGGGCAGACCCAACTTCTTCCCCCCTTGAGCCTCTTCAGCCTCTACCAGATGTTCGAGTAATTGTCTGGGTGGGAGCAATACTCCTGCTGATGTTCAGTTCCTCCTGCTACTCGCTTTTGATGCCAAGCGGATGTGCTCGCCTGAGAGTCGAGGATCTTCTTTCCCGCCCCTGGTACTGCTGAGATGATGCTTGGCCAGCACGGTCCACTGAAAAGTGTTAAAAACAAATCTATATCTGGTTAAAACATTAGGTACAATGAAAAACTCAAAATACCAATTGCTGTCATTGTAGTACCTTGACCTAATTAATGGCTATCCTGTGCAGTAAAATATAATAACTGTGAATTAGATTAAATGTAATTGAAAAATTCCCCAAAAATATTTTTTCACACATTTTATCTATTTAAAGGTAATCCTATAAAAAGGCTTTTTTTTTTTTTTTAAAGAATATTACCCAAGATGATTTCAGATATTTACATTGGTAAAGCCCCTGTTTCTCTTACAATGACTCTTTGCTTGCTTAGTACTGCTATATATAATTTGAACAATAACTCACATAGCAGTGTTCAGTAAATGTGTGCATTTATTATACTTTGGATGTGCATGTATTATATGAAGTAAGATAAAAATACACAATGTCAGCCTTGACTATATTTCAAACAACAAATACTAGTTAAGAGAAACTTCACAAACAAAAAGCATGCTGGAACAAACTGTTAAACTAACAATAAAAAGTTTCAAGAACAATTTTCAGCATAGCATTCAACTTTTAAAAGGTCCTTATGTCATTAGTGATGCCACTCCATTGTTTTTATTTCAGAAATGCACTTGTATTGCAATTCTATCATTTCTGAAAACAAAACTACAAGTCCCAGAATTCCTTAATAAAAGGTTAACCCGAATAAAATACTGATGCATGTACCTTACAAATGTTGCAGCTATGACTCTGTGTTACAGTGAAGTCATGCTGGGCTGCTGTGTATGCGGCTGGGAGAACACACCCATGATGTTCTGGACCTTGATTTATGCCCAGTGTCACAGGTCCTCACAGCGTTTTCTTCACATTTTGTCCTGCTGGTTGTACACTCCCACTACACTGCAGTGACTTGAAATGTCCTGCCAGATTAGGGAACTTCTACATTGCTCAGCTTGCTATCTGGTGCCCATAAAGCTGAGGGTACTTTTCAAGCGCCCCTCACTGATGATGGTCAATTCATTTTCTGTGAAGTGGGTGCCTTCTCATCAAGTTCATCAGCCATGTTGGAAGCAAGATTGATGCAAAGAGCAGCATGATGAAGGAGGATGCTTCACATAGAAGAAGATGGCATGGAATGATTTAAGAATGGCAGACCTTCTCTTCCTGCATGTCATTTCCTGTATGTCATTGCCTGGGGCAAGGGTGCCTGTGTTGGTGCTACATTGCCACAATAGCAGCAGCACAAGGAGATAGCAGAAATGATACCTACCTTGTACAATTTTGTGCATTTCAGGCCCCTTCTTTCACACAACTTAGCACAGCGGCCTTCTCTTCTGTCAAAGTATGTTATATATGTTCACAACTGCGTACTACTGCTTGTCCCCAAAACTGACCCCTCATTTATAGTCATCCAGAGTCTCACTATGTCAGCACTAGAGATTACTCCCTCTCCACCGTTGGCATAAAGCTCCAATGAATTAAACCATTAAGTCCCGTCTGAGTTTTTGCCATTCGTCAGGACTACAATATAAAGTGTGTGGACAAATGTGAAGTTTTTGCTGCCTGTCAGCCTCATGTAAAAGCTGCTTGTAAGGGCCAGTGCAAAGGGGAAAATAACATACACAACAGTGCACCTAAAGCCCATGGAGAGTGTACATATGCTTGTTTTTGTTTTGTAACCTACTAATTCCAAAATAACACATTTTATTAGAAAATTAAATAAATACCAAATTTGCTATAAACCTTTAATTCTCAAAAATGTTCACAAATCCATACCTTGCTCTCTTACTACAGAGACATTAACCATTAGGATGGCTTTTGCTGACAATGCAAGCGATGTCCACTGCACTTGGGGATGTCTTAAAACTCGAGCAAAGGTTGATCCCCAAGGGTAATGGAGACCTTAACTCTGTAGCCCTGACTGACTTAAAACACATCCCACAAAGTATTTTTCATGGAGCATCTTTTAAAACTTAAAAACAACATTTAATTACATACATTATAAAAGGTTTACAGAGTTGTCTCAGGATGGAATTTAAGGACAGACTGTTAAATGTGTCACAGCTGCAGCCACGTGTTGTTGTACAGGGCAAGTGGTGCAGCCATAAACCCAGAATGTAGAGGGTGAGACAGAGGCAGGGGACTCCAGCTAGTCTTCACGTGCTTCCCTTACATTGGTCCTTCTCCTGGAAGGCTCACTAGTTATGGTCAGGATTCTGAGGTGTGGAAGCATGAAAGCTGCACTCAGGAACCCGTTATTGTCTGTAATTGCTTACATAATTCTGATACTTACTTTGTTTCTTGACAGTCACACTGCTGCTACTTCCCGCAACCATGGAGTGGAATATACTGCTTCTTCAAGTGCTGACTCTGCATTTGCTGATTACTTGGCGTTATTTCTGTTTGGTGCCTTCGAAGACTCTGTATCCTGAATATATTTTAGTTTTCTCAGGATTAACACTTCATTCACAGAGTTCCATGCACTAAATACAAAATGGATACGTGTGAAGTATTAGGTTAGAAGGAACACAGTTTATAAGCTTTGTTAGTCCTGTTCATGTTTAAGAGATGAAGGTTCTAAAAAGGTCATTATATTCTTGTAGATGCATGATGATACTAGAACACTGAAGAAACCTGTAGTGCTGAAAATTGATGCAGTCACATCAAAGGGACCTTAGAAAGCTGACTTTAGTGTTTCTCCACTTCTCTTTTCCCATGGGTGCTGTTACCATCTTGAGTTCTATTTATGTCTCAGGTGGTACAGGGCTCCAGGTGGCATAGCAAATTTGCTTCTTGTATTCATGTCTTGCACCCACAAGATTGCACAGTCAGTTACTGAATTGGTTGTGCCCAGACTTTACAAATGTCCCTCAATCGTCACTGACAACAGGCTGTAAAACTACATATTTGCCTGAACCCAACAAGCAAGTCAAGAGCAAAGAGAATTGGCCAGCTGATCACGCACCTGCATAGACTGACCTCTGTTTGGGAGAATACCCCGGTTCCATGGATTTTGACATTGGCGGGGTTCAAAGTTATGTGAGGTCATATTGCAATGTTCTGTAAGACAAAATAGGCTACTAATGGGTGCATGGAACACGAGGCAGTAATTTAGGGCTTTGTAGGCATGTTCGAGGAGCTTGAAGATGACTGGGAGCCAGTGGAGGTCTCTCAGATGAGCGGTGATGTGGCTGCGGGATGGGGATGTTGAGGATAAGTCTGGCACAGGCATTCTGAATGTTCTGCACTTTCTTGAGGAGTTTCTGGGCTGATAAGTGTGAGCAGGACCATCTTTGTGGACTGATCTGGCAGTTCATGGTGAGTGAGGAGTCCAGGAAGATACTGAGGTTTTGTGAGTGGTCTGTGGGTGTGGGAGAGTTTCAAGTGCTGCGGGCCACGAGGAGTTATCCCAGGTGAAGGAGGTGGAGCTGAGGATGAGGATTTCGGTCTTTTCTGAGTTGATCTTTAGGCAGCTGTCCTTCATCCAGGTGGCGACAGCCTTCATTCCATCCTGGAAGTTGTTCTTAGTGACTGTGGGTACATTGGTGAGGGAGGGAATCAGCTGGGTGTCGCCGGCGCAGGAGACGATGTTGAGTCTGTGGTTCCTGATGATGGCTGCGAGCAGGGCCATGAAGATGTTGAAGAGAGTGGGGCTCAGGGAGGAGCCCTGAGGCTCTCCGCAGCTGATCTCTGTGGGTTTAGAGTGGAATGGTGGTATTCTGACTCTCTGTGTTCAGCTGGTGAGGAAGGAGTGGATGCATTCCAGGGCTTTGTAGCAGGTGCCAGTGTCATGGAGTCTTATGCATAGTGTGAGGTGGGAGACGGTATCAAGGCGGCTGAGAGTTCCAGGAGGATGAGGGCTGCAGTTTCGCCTCAGTCGAGGAGGGTGTGGATGTCGTCTGTGGTGGCGAGGAGGGCAGTCTCTGTGCTGTGGTTGTTTCAGAAGCCAGATTGGGAGAGGTCCAGGATGTGGTCCACTTCGATAAACTCAAAAAGTTGGGCATTGATGGACTTCTCGATGACCTTGGATGGAAAGGGGAAGAGAGAGATGGGTCTGAACTTCTTGAGGTCTGTTTGGTCGGCGGGGGAATTCTTCAGCAAAGTGATTGATTTCTGAATGTTTCCAGTCTTCTGGGAAGGAGGTTGAGATGCCAGCTATGTTGAACATGTGGTGTCATCAGAGGTGAGGGGAGGCCGGCTTAGCAGGGTCTGCTGGGATCAGGTGTCATTGGGTGTGGTGGTTGCAGGTGGGGTGAAAGGGTCTTGGGTATCAAGGCTGTTTCAGCTGTCGTAGATCTCCTTAATCTTGTGGTGTTAGAAGGTGCCGAGTTTGTTGCAGGGATCTTCGGAAGGTGGGATGTTTGCTGTTTCTGTGCTGGGTTTGGCAAATTCTCTGACCACGGTGAAGAGTTCTTTGCTATTAAGTGAGTGGCATTGATCCTTTCTTGTAGGGCCACTTTCTTTGTTGTTGTAATGAGGTAGTGCTATTCAGCGACAGCGGATTTGAAGGCTGACTGGTCTTCTGATGTCTTGCTGATACCATATCTCTTCTTGAGTCATCTACAGATGCGTCTGGACTCATGAAGAGCAAGAGAGAATCAGCTGGCTTTCTTGGAGGGTTGCTTGCCTGGAGCTTTCTTCAGGGGAGCCAGTGTGTTGGTGCAGTTGGAAATCCATCGGTGGAGGTTGCGTACTGAGGTGTTAGTTACGGGGGTGGGGTTCAGCTGAGGGAGGTGGTGAGCTGTTCTTTGGGGACCTTTTTCCAACCTCTGCAAGGATATCGGTTTGCATGGTGGTGTACGGTGGGTTTGGTGAAGGAGAAGTGGATGCAGCTGTGGTCTGTCCAAAGGAGCATGGAGGTGTGGCTCTGCAAAGAAGATGGGGTTGTGCATATGTCCTGCTGAGTGGCGAGAGCATGGGGTGCAATAAAGTCAATGATGGAATCACTGAAGGGTGGCCAGGGTACAGGGGGCCTGTAGATGAGGGTGCAGTGGAGGGTGATGTACGGGTTAGTCTGGACCTGGAAGTGGACCTGCTCTATGTTGGTTGAGTGGTCGTCCGAGTGGGTGGTGAGACAGAGGGTGCTTTTGTGTACCATGGCTATGCCTCCACCCGATCTGTTGATGCAGTCCTTGTGGATGATCTTGTAGCCATCTGGGATGGATGTGGCAATGTCTGGGATAGAGGTGGAGTTCATCCAGGTTTCTGTGAGGAAGGCGATGTCAGGGTGGACAGAGTCGAGTAGGTCCCAGATCTCCACTGCATATTTGTGTAGGGAGCGTGTTGTGAGCAGGATACAGCTGAGGTGGTCAGGTCTGGTATTTGTCAGTCGTGCATTGGGTGAGGCTGGTGTGCGGTGGCAGGTGAAGGTGCAGCTACAGTTTCGGCAGAGAAAAGGGCCCTGGGTATCATTCAGTGATGCCTGGCAGCAGGCGGTGTGGCGTACGGTGTTGAGGGCATGGAGGGTGCTGGCGTCATTGTGGTGGATGGTCTAGGGACCAGGGCCCGTGGTGCTGGGTGCAGTCCAGGCACAGAATGGCGCAGATGGGGTTGCCTCTGGTGCGGCTGCCATTAAGTAGCATCAGGGGAGGGCTGGACAGCTGTGAGGTGGGAGAGCATTGATGGAGGGGGACAGGGTTGCAGGGGGCGAGCAGTGGCGAGGACAAAGCACAAAAGTGTAGAAAAGGAAAGAAAGTGAAAAGAAAAGCAGAAAAGATAAATGGTGAAATTTAAGGAAAAGCAGGTGTCAGAGGAGAAAAAGGCAAAAACAGAAAAGGCAGAAACAGAGAGACAGAGGAAAGATCAGAGAGTCACCCCACTGGACCACCAGAGATGAGGCGCAGGGGAGTCCTGGACAGCTGGGAGGCAGAAAAATGGCGCTTGAGCATGGCGGGGATGCGGGGGTGAGCATAGGCAGGGACAAGGCACAAAAGTGTATAAAAGGGAAGAAAGTGAAAGCAAAAAACCAGAAAATATAAAAAGATGAAATTTAAGGACAAGCAGAGGTCAGAAGAGAAAAAGGCAGAAACAGAGAGACAGAGGACAGAGCAGAGCAGAGATGCTCCCTACTGGACCACCAAGGATGAGGTGTAGGCAGATGCCTGCAGGTGGAGTGTGTGCTGATGGAGGAGGGCCTCGAACTCAGGACCTTGATGGATTAGGGGACAACAGCTATCAGGCTGAGCTTGCGTTGAGGGAGGCTCACTCCTTTCTGAATCCCAAATTAAGTGGACCAAGATTGTGCTCTATTCTAGCTCATGTATTAATGTGTGCTCTATTGTACCTCCTCTGAGATACTTTGGTAGGACTTCTGTACAGTGTGAGCAGATGGGGAAGGAGTACAGAAGAAGCATCACCTGAAGAAGAAAATAATAAAACATTGCAAATGGCCAGCTATCGTATGTAGAGTGCATAATGTATGCAACACCGTCTCCCACCGCACCCAAATCACCAGACTCCACGACGTCGGCATCCATGACAATGCTCTACTGGATCCACTCCTTCCTTACCATCTGGATCCAGCAAGTCGGACTACCACTGTTCCTCTCTGAATCCACAGAGATCAGCTGAGGAGTGCCCCAGGGTTCCTTCCTGAGCCCCACCCTCTTCAACGTCTACATGGCCCATCTCGCAGCCATTGTCAGAAACCACACACTCAACATCGCCTCCTACACCAACGACACCCAACTGATCCTCTCCTTCACCAATGAACCCTCAACCACCAGTTGCAACATGGATGAATGACAGCTGCCTCAAGCTCAACTCAGACAAGACTGAAGTTCCCATCTTGGGACCCACCGCATCAGCCTGGGATGACTCCTGGTGGCAAGCCACTCTGGGTTCTCCCCCCACCCCGATAGACCACGCACGTAACCTTGGCATCATACTGGACTCTTCACTCATGATGGACCATCAAATCAATGCAGTCTCCTCAGCTTGCTTCCACACGCTCCGATAGACTTTCAGATGGATTCCCACAGAATCCAGAAGGATGGTCACCCATGCACTCATCACCAGCAGACTCAACTACAGCAACGCACTTTATGCCAGCGTCACCAAGAAACTTTACACATCAGTAAAGCAGCCACTGGCATTATGCACAACCTGCATGTTGATGTAGTTTCTGTTGAGGAAAATGCGTGCTGTGTGTTTGGCCGATCGAAGTACCACATGGGTGCAATCAATAGTAGCTAGCACATGTGTGAAGTGGGAAATGACAAAACATCCTTAGCTCAGATTGCACGAATCTCCCAAGTAGTTGAAGATTCCTCTCTGTCTAGTATGTGTCAATAAAAGGCTTAAATACACTTCTCTAATTATTTTCAATAGAACAGGCTCTTGTGATAAATTATGTAAAGTGCATTGCTTAGCATATCATAGCTTTTCGTCCCAAAAAATCTGTGGCATCCAGCCAAGCTTACCTGCACAGGCGCTAAATACAACAGCTCCTGTGACCTCTGAATTTCCAAACCCTTCCGGATCCTGTTTGTTAATGTTCAGCCCCAACCAGTTAGAGGATTTCCGAGGGCCTAACTAGTACAGGTAAATCAGGCTCACCGCTGGACCCTCTTCCACCATCCTCATGCCATTTATAACAATGCGTCTAAAATGTATCCAATTCTTATTGATCTTTTTAATCTTCCAATGGTCACAGCACATTCTCCTTCCTCATGGAAACATGCAGTGGTGTTTCCATACTGGAAAAAAAACACCTTCTTTGGATACTGCTAAACTGGAAAATGTCCATTCCATACATTTTATCCTGTTCCCCACCAAAGTTCTAGAAAAACATATTAATTGACAACTCTCTTCCTTTATTTGATCTATTGAGATAGACAATAAAAATACAGGATAGTTTAAAAAAGATTTCAGTACAATATGTGTGATTAAATATATCCAAAGACATGGATAAAATGTATACATTTACATTTAAAAAAATCAAACAACCTCAGATAGCAGCCCGGCATACATTTCAGTCTACCCGAATTTCCCTGTGAATCGGCAGTCATCATTTAAAACTAATTTCAATATGTACCGCAATAAATAGACAAAGATAAGATTAGTTAAAAACCACATAAAATACATTGAACAGTTCAGTTCCTAGACACTGGCCGCTAAGTTATTGGAATAAAAAGGCAGGCTATAGCAAGGACCAAAGCATTTTTTTTCTCTTTTAAGGATGCAGGCACGTAGATTAGTCACAGCTAGATCTGAGCCTGACTGCAGACCTCAAAAAACTAAGAACACATAACACAGAATTGCAAGTGAACATTTGCAAAAAAAAAATGCTGGTCTAACCTGTCTAAAATTGCACTTCTTTAAATTGTGAAATAGAAAAAGAATTCCTGGAAAAAATGCATCATGTCCTGTGGAGACTTCCCGTCGCAGCCACAAGAAGGGAGACTCTGGCCCCTATGTACCTCACCCGGGTGGGCCAGGAGGTACTGAAAAAGATCCATACGGAACCTGGTGGGTGAGAATCGATCATGGGAACATTTGAGCTGTAAAAGATAGGGTTCAGTTGATGGCTCGGTTTTCAAAAGGAAATACCAACGCACATTGGGCTTCTTCAATTCTTCTGCTTCCCAGTCTATCTGCCGTTTTTTAAAAAAGTTCTTTTTCACCCAACACAGGTCTCCTCTGCACATATTCTCTAGGTTGGGGAATCAATCATTCCTTACCAAGTCCACAAGACAATCCCTTACATACCTAAGCCAGGGAATATGATAAAAGTGATCGGGGGTAAGTCAATCAGTTAAAATATCCTTACTTAGTGCGATTCCATCCCTAAGCCATAAATTCATCCAAAAACATAGGGGATGGTAAGATAAGAGATCAGAAAGAAAAGCAGAAGCTAATTCTTTGTGGACTATAATAGAGGGGATACACTGCGTTAGACATAAAAGATTTTTTTTTAAAGTATTTTCAACTACTTGGAGTTACTCTTGCTCCTTCTAACCCCATATCTCACTGCCATAAGCCACCTTAGTAATGCACTTTGCCTTGTAGATGTTCAAGAGGGCCCCAATAGGTCTGGTGCCAACCTAGATGCAAAATTAAAGATGGCAGTATTGGCCCTGACAAAGTCCCCTTATTACCTATGGATGAGGGGGCGCCAATTCATGGCAGCATCGAAAACTACACCCAGATACGAAAAGACATCGGTCATAGGGACCGGCGTCGATCCCACCACAAATGTGTACGGTTTGCTGGGGCGTAAACCTACTTGCATTACTAAGGATTTGTTATTATTTAATAGCAAGACCAAATCTTCCATAAAGCAGACAAATGAGGTCATTCAAGTTTACAAACCCCTGGCTGTCCTAATCATGAGGACGTCGTCGTCCGCGTACAATAGTACTGGAAGGATCCGCCGATCCACTTATTGACAGTCAGTTTTTATCTTCACCTGGGTATTCTCCAAATTATTGATATACAGATTAAAAAGAAAGGGGGGCAAAATTCACCCCTCTCGGACCCTTCTCTCACTTGTGAGCTGGCGGGTGACTCTCAGGGGCATATGTACAAGCCCCTATCGCCACCACAATGTCCCCTATAGTGACGTTGTGGTGGCGCGATAGAGGCTGCGCCTTATGGACAAGGCAGCATTAAGCCACTCAACGTGGCTTAACGCTGCCTTGTACATAAGGCCCCCTTTCACGCTATGGTTAGCGTGAAAGGGGTGGGCAGTGGGTGTTGCGGTGGGCGTTCCCCCGCAACACCCATTCATTTTGACGCTGCCCCCTCTGTACAAGGGTGGTGTACATAGGAGGCAGTGCCAAAATCAAGACTAGGTAAAAATTGGTTTTAAGATGGCAAAACGAGGAGAAATGCATTATTTCTCCTCGTTTTTACTGTTTCCATGTGTTCTGTCTTGTGCAGCACACATGGAAAAAGCAAAATGCCATGTCCCTTCCTGTACATAAACAAACAATAAGGAAAAATGTCATTTTGTCAATTTCATGTGTGCTGCATGAAGCAGCACGCATGAAAGTGACAGAATGGCATTTCTAGGATTGTTTATCTGCAGGAAGGGACACATTCCTACATATAAACAATCCTTCCCTGCACGCACACACACTTTCACTCTGGTGCAAGGATGCCTGCGTTGGCGCTAGGTTGCTAAACTTAGCGCCATTGCAGGGGGAAATGCCAGGCTGCACCACATTCTTGTGAATATGGTGCAGCCTTGCGTTTCAGAAGTGGAGGAGAGAGGCGTTAAGCCAAGAAGGCTAACGCCTCTCTCCACTTCCTTGTACATATCCCCCTCAGATCGGTAATGAATCGAACCACCGCCTTGGTGTCACTATGCAAACCTGTTCAATTCTTCAAAGTTAGGTGTTTTCCCTTATTATAAGTCTGCCTTGCTTGCCTTATATGAAGAACTAACATGGACCCTAGATCAAAGTGGCTCAATCGCTATAATACTGCTCGATTTGAGTGCTGCTTTTGGTATGTGTCTCATAACCTGCTATTACAGAGACTACGGAATCGATAGGAAAGGCCATGGAGTGGTTTGATTCATTTTTTAAAGGCCAAACTCCTGAAGACTTGGCTCTTTAAACAGGCTTAGCAGTAACGATGGATCAAGGACGGATCAGCTACCTAGCGCCAAGAAACCTCTTGGTGAACGCGCGCTTTAGAAATACTCAGTAACATAACATAACAAATGCTTTTAAGTCTTTTTCTACCACTTCATCAGTTTTCTGTGGTTGAGTAAATGTTCCTCCTTGAGTGCAACTCTTTTTAACATTCATGTTCATCCACTGGCCGATATTGTGGAATCATTTTGCCTTGCCCTGACCACTCGTGCGGACGACATCCGTCTTGTAATCTTGCTATTGCAGATCAGAGTAACCACTTTGTGGAATTTTGGAATTGTCATTTGGCTGTTGCCGACTGGATGGAAATTAACTGCCTCAAATTTAATAAGACCCACCTTTTGACCCCTTCCTGGTATCTGGCCGGTTCTGAGCCCTTTTCCTCTCCCATAACCAGCAGAAAAAAACCTCACCATTTTGTTTGATGACAAATTAACCTTCAAACCTCAAAATTAGAAGCTTTCTGCATTCTGTTTTGATCTTTTTAGGAGAATCAAGAAAGTTGCCATGGGCTCTTACATCCATCCTAAACTCAAAATAACGGTGGTCCTGGCTATCATTGAGTCTCAACTGGACTATGGGGATTTTCTTCATTTGGGTATCTCACAAAAAATTGCCTACAAATGTTTCGAAACAGGGCACCTCATCTACTCTTGTATATCCCCAAACACCTTTCAATGTCCTGTCATCTTTTCTTATCTTTGGCTGTCGGTCAAAACGCATATTCAATTTAAGTCTCTCTGCAGCACTATTTGTGCCTTTGCCAATAGTGGCTCCATTTCACTCAGACACCTGATTCAACCATACATTCCAACCTGGGCCTTGAGGTCCTCTAATTGCAGACTTTCTCTTGTACCGAGGAACAGAATAGTAAGACATGGAGGAAAGTCATTCTGGTTCTTGGTGTCCAAACTTTGTAATCCCCTTGCACTTCAGCTGCGTCTGAGCCTTAGTAAAGCGATATTCAGAAATAGTTGACGACCTGGCTGTTTTAACTCTTTGTAGGCCTCATGGAGCTTCTTAGTGCCCAGGTTGCCATGCACTGTATAAAGGCTAAACATAAACATATGAATTATGTTGCACCTTTACTAAAATCTATAGCACATAATAAGTCATAATTACATACATATGAATAATTGATGTGCTATCAAACTATAATAAAGCAAACATTAAACGTTGTACATGTGCAATCAATACTGAAAGCAGCACATGTTTATAAATTGAAAATGTGCTCTAAGCTACATGAATATCTGAAATGTAAAGGGGCATCACACCATTGATCCAGGTTGCTGTCTACTTACCCAATACTTGTAAAACAAACATCATCAGGCAATCTATCATCATTATTAGTCCTGGGTAGAATTTGAATTATGAAGGAGTAATGGGAGTTGTTTTGATAATTCAGCGTTACTTGTTGATGTGGAATTATGGATAATAACTCAATCACCCCCGCTCACCTAATTAAGAGTAATTTAGGGGAAAAACATCCTGCCATGAGCACACATTCTACTGCTCTGCATAGGTGCATGGGCAAGGTGACTGGTGAGCCCTACTTGTGCCTTACTCAGCAATAGCAAAGGCAAATATTATCCTCTAGCAACACTGACTGGAGTTCAAAATGCAACTGCTGAATTCAGATTACAATAACAATTGTACCCATCTCCCTAGATATAGACTACGAAATGTCACCATTACCCTCACCACTGCTGAGAAAGTGTTCATATGACAAATGTGGATGCTCAAAGAATGGGGTGGAGAAGACCAGCAGGCTACTCGGACACATACTGCACCAGAGGAAAGTACAGCTTGTGCTCCTCACATTTTTTTGATGGTGGGGTCAATTAGGGATCACTTTACTGAAAGTACAGAGATCTTCACTTTTTTTCTGTGAGAAGCTATATGAAATGAACAAAAAAGTGTACATCCAGAGGAGAACTATATGTGATCCCATAGCCTACTTTCCTTAAGTCAAAAATGTCAATTCCTGATGAAGTAAGATTACCCTGATTAAATTGCTGAAGCTATTACGGACCTGCAGAAATACAGATCCCTTGAAGAGGACAGGGTCCATAAGGAATTGTATGCATCTTGTGAGGTAAAGGTGGAGCCTATGTTTCACAGCACCTTTAAAAAGACAAAGGTAAATTAATCTTAAGGTAACTTCTCCAATAATGTTGTTATAACACTAATCCCCAAGGAGGGAAAGACCTATTGAAATGTGGGAGTTATTACTCTAATTCTTCAAAAATGTTTTGATGTAAGAATCTTGGCCATAGTCCAACCCTCAGGGTCTGCAAAGTTATTCCCCCGCAGGTGTGTCACTCCCAGTTGGGTTTTGTACAGAGATGCTCATCCCAAAAACATGAATTGAGAGTCATGGGCTGTTGCAGTCCAAGGGCTTGGAAGAGCATGTGCAATCCATATCCATCGATGACAAGACCATCAAAAGGCTTGAAGGGAGGCACTTTTTCTGCCCACATAATAGATTGGTCTTGGTTGGGAATTAAATTCCAAGATTACATAATTGTACCACCACCCAACAGTGCAGGTGAAATGTGGAAGCTGCCATCCCAAATCCCAAATTCAGCTCCCATTTGGCACAAGATAGGAATAACCCCTCTCCCAAACATTATTCCTTTTTGCAATTATACACCTGTTGTCTGCAGCCATTCATTCCTTAGATCCCTTAGGTTTCACATGCATTAAAACATTTCTTTTTGCAGATGACATCCTTAGGACCATGACACAAATCAAAACGTCACTACCAACTCTGAAGCTTGATTTCTTCTTGCAATTATCATGGTACAAAATTATCTTGGTGAAATACGAGGCAATGCCATGTGTTACTCCACCAGAAGGCTACCATAACAGGTTTGCATATGTTGTGGATTTAGAAAGGTTTAAAGTATACAGACATACTGTTCAACAGCCACCTTGACAAGATGATAGAGAAATGATACACTCATTGATGGCTAGCTACAAACCCTTAAAAGGAAGAAATCCTACTTACTTGCATAATCAGTAGAAGTCACTTACAAAAAGAGAGCATCTTTCATAAAAAAAATCAAATCAAAAAGGCAGGAAGAGAAATCAAGAAACAAACACGATAAGGAAACAAATATTTTTTCACATAGTATCTTTTATTTATGAAAATATATTTTTACAAATCCAAAAATATATTTTTTAAAATCCAATTAGTTTAAAAATGGAAATCGCATTCCTTATTAGCTTTGGGAATCTCTTCTACAGAAGAAGAGCATATCTGTCTGCCTACATAGGCATCATATTTAAAAAAAAATGAAAATGCTCAGTTTTACAGGTACAATATAAGCTTGCATGGACTTACCAAACCCAACAGCTAACCTGATGGTACACACTAGGTTAAACCTCTGGACGACCAGCCAAATGTGCATCAAAGCTGACACATGGCTACAGTCCTCAGCTGTATAATTGTACAATATATATCTGCTTACAGAGGCACACCTAGTCACTGACACTCTTGGGAATCCACAGACTCTGAATGAGTAGGAGAGCTTTTCCATGGTTCTCTAAAATCCTTTCAAGGTCTCAGGTCTGAAATTGGCCTTAGCCTGGCACACCAGTGGTGGTATAACTAAACTGCCCACTGCCATAGAAACTGACTAGGCAAGGACCCATTATGCGTAAGTGAGAAAATATCTGGAGATATGAGGGTAACACAAAGAGACTAGGGGCTTTAAAGGAGATAATGTTGCATCTGCCTCAAAGGAATTTTGGTATGCAAATTTGCTCTACAACTACAAAACTGGAGACTAGGGGGCATAAGTACAAGAACTTAATGCCACTGTAGTGTCAATTTTTTGACGTTACAGCAGCTTTTTTTTTATCACCTTATTTACAAGTTGCCGCTAACTGCTGTTAGCTGCACTTTTCCGGCTTAAACGTGAATTTTTTAGATTGCTACTTCTGTTAGTGAGACTTCACAAAAATGAGATGCAAGGTGGGCGTTCCTGTGAAAAAACTGCCTCTATCCGCACTTAGTGATATTTACAATGAAATTTCCATATGGCGATAACCAACCAAAACTACAGTTTTAGTTTTAGTCCAGTTAGAGGCAGTTTTTAAAGACCAGAAAATATCTGGTCTTAAAATTGGTGAAAACACTTGGGGCCTCATTTCAGAGGTTTTGGTGCTGGACAGCACTGCAAGGAATGTTGCTGCGCTGCCATGCAACAAAACAAAAGGGCAGGAATGCTTTCTATCAATAAGATAGGGCACATTTCTGGGCCTCAGTCATGAAAAGTGTTGCATTGGTGCGACAAAACAGCGTTGCAACTCTTTTCACTGCCCCCTCCTTGTGACACCATGGATCCTTCATATTCAATGTACTGCACTCTATGTCGGACTCAATGACAGATACGTCTGGAATCCTGAATTATCTGGCAGTACTAAAGTCACGCATTGCTTCAGTTATGTTGTAAGCGTGACGCAACACAAGCAATGCATGGGGCCAGCCTATCCCTATGGCACTGCATCACCCTTACGCCTGCCATAAGGCAGGCGTATGTTTTTGATGCAGTGGTGTCCTAGAATTTTCGCAGTCAAATCTGAAAGACTTCACTGCACCAATCCTACAAGGCATTGTTGTGTTGGAACGCCCACCCGGCATACATCTTAACAAATGCAGGTATAATGTGGCACAGGGCTACAGAAGGTCACGCATATGCCTAGATGCGTCACTTTGTAAATACGGCGCAACGTGGTGCAAGATCCAGGCTGGAAGTACATCAAGAAAATTACACACTGGCAGTGTTAAGCTGCCTGAAGACGCTCCGGATTAAGTCCACCTGTCTTTTTCCCCAATGATGGTGCACAGTGGCTGCCATGCGCCAACGCAGGCACCCTAGCGCCATGGTGCAAGGGTGACTGCATTGCAGAGTTGATTGATGTTGTGGCTCCATCTCTACTCAAGACGTCTGCAGGTGCGTCTGGACCAGTAGAGGGCAGGAGTGAACCAGTGGGCCTTCTCTGAGTGTTGTTTGTCCGGTCTTTTCTTGAGGGGTTCCAGGGAGTAGGTGCAGTTGGAGATCCATCGGTGGAGGTTGCGTGCTGAGAGGTTGGCGGTGTGGTGGTGCTGAGGGAATTGACAAGAAGTACTTCAGTGGCCTTGATCCAGCTGTGACGGGGGCAATGATGGCAGTGGTGTATGGCGGGCATGGTGAAGGCATGATGTATACAATCATGGTTGGTCCAGGGGAGTTCTGTGGTATGACTGTACTTGAAGTTACCGCTGGCGGAGCAGAGCGGCTCGAGTGTGTTTCCGGCTATGTGGGTTGGTGCAGTGACTAACTGCTTGAGTCTGATGTTGGCGAGGTTCCCCAAAAGGGGGGTGGTGTTCTGGTTACTGGGGTTGTCCAGGTAGAACTTGTGGTCTCCGAGTAGGATGTAGTCAGTGGATGGGAGAGCCTCGGGTGATGAGGTCTACAATGGCATTGGTGAATGGGGGTTCATGGCCAGGGGGCCTGTGGATGAGGGGGTCACAGAAGGTGGTGTTGGGTTTGGTCCGAATCTGGAAGTGGAGGTGTTCCATGGTCACCGATGGGTCATTAGAGTGCGTGATCAGTCGGAATGTGCTTTTGTAGACAATGGCAATGCCTCCTCCCAGACGGTCGGGTGATCCTTGCGGATGATTTTGTAGCCGTTGGGGATGGCGTTTAAATGAAGGTTTAAGTGAAGAAGGTGATGTCTGAAGAAGTGGCATTGAGGAGGTCTCAGATTTCTGTGGCGTATTTGTGGAGGGACAAAACGTTGAGGATGATGCAGTTGAGCTGGTCGGGTGCGCTGTTGGTCGGCTGGGCGGCAAGAGGCGCTGGTGTGCTGATGAGGCAGTAGGTGCGTTTTCAGTTTTCGGCAGGTGCAGGGTGCAAGGGTATTCTTTGGTGATGCTAGATAGCAGGCGGCATGGTGTTCAGGGTTGAGGGTGAGGAGGGTGCTGGTGTCGTAGTGGTGGAGTGTCCGAGAAGCAGGGTCCCTGGTGCTGGGCACGGTACCGGGGTGAGCGAACGGACACAGATGAGCCTGCCTTTGGCTTGCCTTCGGCGCACCAGTGGCATGCCTGCTGTGCATGGCCACACAGCATCCGCCATTAGGTAGTGTTGCAGAGGGACTGGACAGCTGGGAGGCAGGAAACAGGTGAAAGGACCCTGGAGGGGGCAGGGACGTGGGGGATCACAGCAGCAATGAAGTAGAGAATAGGGAAAAAGGTACTGCAAAAAAGCAGCGGAAAAACATAGCCAAACAAAGAAAAGACAAAAAAAGACAAAAGTAGAAAATCCACGCAGAAGAGCAGAAAGATGAACAGGAATGGCAGAAAAGAGGGATAGGAGGGCAGTTAAGCTGCAGAGCAGTGACGCTCTATCACTGGACCACCAGAGATGAGGTGCAGGCAGGAGCCTGCGGGTGGAGGAGGGACTTGAACACCTGATCTCTGGGTCAGAGGAACCAGCAGCAGAAGATGGGGACAGCAGCAACCACTCAGCGCAGTGTTGTGGGAAGAGGTAGTCCACTAAGGGTTAGTCCCCTGTACACCCAAAAGCAAACTAACAGGGGGCAAGGAAAGGCGGCACCACCCGGTAGCCTCTTGTGATCTAACAGTGGCGGCCAGATTCCATGTTCCCCAGCGAGTAACGGCTGATCAAGCTGCATATCCAAGGGCCTGTGAAAAGGAGTCTAGGCAAATCACATTATATTTATACGTGCAGGAAAAAAGATCTAGAGAGTGAATAATACAATTACATATATGTTAAACAACATACAACATGACATATGTTATTATCATCAAATTGTTTATTCATCATTTTTTTAGGCAAAGTCTTTTTCCCCTTTTTCTTGAGATAAATATATGAAAGTTTATGTCTGATAGTTTGTTTAAATACTTTAAAAGAATTTTACCAATATTTTCAGGTGTCCAAATTCACAGTGAATACATAGAAATGTGCACATGTAATACATTAGTGAATATTTTCTTTTCTTTTTTACTTAGAAATCATATCAATTAGAGACCCATGAATGCTCTTTATTGACAATGCACAATGCAAATGGCTAAATGATGAACAAAAGCTGGCTGTATGCTGACACTAAGCGCATTTCGGCTTAGCCTTCGTCAGAAATCCGTCGCAGTAAACACTATTGTTATGATGATTCAGCTGTAGAAGAAGGTTTCCTAGAGTAGTTTGAAATATTGCCATGGAACTTGAACATTCCTTGCGAGTTATGCAGTAAGTCTTAGAGAACCAAGGGGCATATTTACAAGCTGGCGATAAAAAATTATCACCGCTTTTGCGGCCGTTTTCAGCCAAAAGCGGCGATAATTTTATCGCCTAATTAGCAAGGCTACGCTAACGCGTGAAACCTTGCTTTAGCGTGGGGATTCCTAACGCCCAGTTTTGCATCTCTAATGAGATGCAAAGTGGGCGTTCCTGACCTAACATGGCAGGAGAAATGTCACTAAGCGACATTTCTCCTATCATCAAGCCCCACGCTATGAAGCATAGCGGCAGGAAAAGTAGCGATAACCCCTGTTATCGCTACTTTCCTTACGCCTGCTTCAGGACTGACTTAGCCATGATATCCTATGGAAGGTGGATATCATGGCTAAGTTTGTGAGTCCCTATCAGCAAGCTAACGCCACACTATGGGCCTCATGTAGGTAAATAAATTTTACCGGTTCATAAATACCGAGCCGTACCGAATCGGTAAATTAGAACCGGTAAGTTATATGTAGGTAAAAATTCGGTAACAGTTACCGATTCGGTAACATTCGGTAAATACGAATCGGAAGTCACCGAATCGGTAAATACCGAGGTGGTATCCACCGAATCGGTAAATACCGAGGTGGTATTTAGCGAATCGGAAAATACCGAGGACACTACCACCTTCCCTTAACTAAGTAGCCAATATCACAATCATGTCATTATAGAAGGTCTCTCAGGCTTGAATAGGGGACCCCATACCTCAAAGATCAGCTTAGTGAAATCACATCACAGGAGCATCAGGAGTCTCCTCGCAGGAAGGCTCGTCTTCGGTCTGAATAATAAACATGACGTCTGAGATATGAAAAGCACCAACTGTCAGGTATGTGCAGCTGCGCGTGTGCCATGGCTAAATCGTGGGTCGAACAACCTAGAGTGGAAAACAAGCATTGTGTAAAATTCCAGACTGTGTGTCACAGCATGTACAGACCAAGGTCGCTGCGCAGAGCTTGGGATGGGAACAACAGAATGCACCCGTCTGAAGGAAGTCTCGAGTCAGCAGTTTATTCAAGAAAGAACATGTAAACGCAGTGTCGTGTGCAAAGACACAAATATGGCTACATAACATTCAACGTGGTAATGCCAACTGAACAATGCATGTACGTATTCAGGGAGAACTCACTACACGCCCCCTTGAGCGAAGCAATATGTAATAGGCACGAAAAGAGAGAACGCAGAGTTCAGTTTCGTCAGAGCAGAACAGGGCGTAACCAATGCAGCGCCAAAGTCCTACAGTCCAATTAATTGCAGCATACAATTCCAAAAACACAATGCAAGTATAGTAAAAAACTCAAGCAGACCATCAGGAAGAGAAAAACGAGAACTAAAAGAAATAAATGTTGCGCCAGGGTGCTGTCCAGTAGCACAGGCGCAATGGACGACAATCCAGTTAATCCATGAATGTATAGGCAGCATATGTGGCCACGGCTTCCAACAAGCAATCGTTTTCAGGGCCACTAAAAGTCTCAGCCATCCAATTGAGTAAAGAAAAGGAACATACGTGTTCTCCAACCAACGGAGCCTCTAGCACAATCAGAGGGCACCCGGAATGTTCCTCCAAATAGCTCATGGACAAGAAGTCGTAGGCTGCCGCTGAGATGTCCCAATTACCCAGGATACCATGCGCCGCTCCACACGCCATGATCCGGACACCAGAACAGGACAACTCGTGAGACACTAAGGGCCTCATCAGTCGATCGAAATCCGGCACCGGAGACACCATGTTGGTCAAGCACAAATCCAGAGGCCATTCAAAGGGACAATCCAGGCAGTGTAATACAGGTTGTACGCAGGTGAAGTAGGAATACCTGAAGGATAATCCATAAGCCAGGCTCAAAGTCGCCAATGGCAAAGTACCATAGAAGTCAAGCATCCTATCACGAAGAAGATGCAGACGGGACAGGTGCTCGTGTGGCACAGAAGGAGCAGCCATTCCGTAGTATGAAAAGTAAAAGCAGCACACCTGCCACCAGCGCCAGAAGCAGCGGAACACCTCCAAAGATGCTCGAGAACAGTGAATGAACAAATGCCGGAATTACACCACAAATTGTTTGGAAAGAGGTCACGAGACCCGAGCCCCACATGTTAGAAAAAATTGAGCCAGGCCGGTCGTGGACGAGGCATTGATAATACTTTGGATCAAAGAGCCGAAATGCAGGGGGAGGTCAGTATTCAGAGGCGCCTGTTCCTCAGTGCGCGTAGTAGCAACGTGAAGGACAAATATTTTAACGAGAGGAAGTCAAAGGCACCTCTTTGTGGGACAATGGCGCTCTATTCTGCTCAACTTGTTGGACTCTGCTTTCAAGGTTGGAATCGAAGGCCAGATGGAAACATCCCGCCGCCCATGCGGGGGTGGAAAAAGAACAGTATTGCAGCAGACAACTTCATGCGAGACAGTTATGTACGGGATTACCACTCACATCCCGCAGCAAACTTCATTAATCATTATTAAATGAATACCGTTTGCAAGCACAGTGAAAGAAGGTGTAATCACAGGCACTGGGATACCTCGTAGGACGCACGCCAAAATCGGGGCTTGTACATTGCATGCGCCGTGTACTTGCATGTGCCTATTGTCTCATGTATGAATCCTAGAAGTGAGAGTGCTAGAGCTAATATCTATAACGGCTTAGGCCTTCTCCATGTTTGCTTGGTCAATAGCTCTCAGTCTGGAAGCCGCCTCACTGTGCGGCAACTTGCAGACCTCGTTGTAAATAGCATACGCGCACCTTTTGGTTCTGCCACCCACGGGACCATTCACAATATCATTCCATTCGGTATGCACATTGATGGAGTGGGTGGACTTCCTGATCCTGTAGATATGCTCTGTGTCAGCTGGTGGACAGAGTGGGATGTGTGTCCCATCAATGCAGCCAATATAATGGGGGAAGTAATTCCTGAAGGAACGGGACAGGCAACTCTGGGATACACCACCCACCGCAGCTGTCACCACCTGAGAAATGCCGGATGCCAGCAGATGTGGGCTGCAGAGCACCTGCACATGTGGGGGTATGGCGTGCGCCCTTCTCATTGGCTGGTCCAGGAGTGGGTGCGGGTCCCTGATTGAGTCCATGATGGTTTCGGGGTGTAGCCTGTACCTCTCATGTATCTCTGCATCAGTCAGCTGGAATAGTGTGATGCGCTGTCTGTGGATGCGTTCCTTCCGTCGCCAAACCCTCAGTCCTGCTGCCTCTAGACGTAGGCGCATTGCAATGACGTACATAGCTGCCAGGGTGTCCACGCTGTTGCATTTTGGGATTGCTTAGCTGCACTGTTGTTGGTTACCACCTGCTTTCAATCCGTGTTAATTACCGACTCTTATTTACCGATTTTCTTGGATTTCTTAATTACCGAGTGCTCCTACATGTCATTTTCACTTTTTACCACTTCATATTTACCACTTCATATTTACCGATTCGTTAATTGTGTATTCGGTAAATATGAATCGGTATTTACCGCCTCATATTTACCGAAAAGTGGTTTTTGGTCTCCTACATCTCACTTGTCTGAATACCGGTCGGTAACGGAATATTTACCGAAATTGGGCCGTTACCGACCGGTATTTCGCTACCTACATGAGGCCCTATGTGAGATTATCGCTGGGTTTCCAGCGCTAATCTCACGTTAGGCAGTTAGCGCGAGGATTTTTATCGCTGAGGAGATAAGCGTTGCTAATAGCACGCTATCTCAGCAAATACAAATCCACGTTACCTGGTGATAATTATCCTCAAGCTAAGAGCGCTGAGCGATAATTATCGCCGGGTGTTGCTGATATGCCCCTAAATGTGATGGTAATAATGCTAAGGCCAACCAGATAAGATAATTAATGCAGATACACTACGTATATATTGGCGTCCCTGGAGGAGTTGGTGTAGTTGGGGTCACCGAGGTGGATGTTGAGGTTGTCGAGTAGAAAGTAGTGTACAGAGTGGATAGCTAGCAGGGCGATAACTCGGAGATGGCGCTGCAGAATTCTGGTCAAGGACCAAGGGGTCTGTAGGCGAGGGTGCCTTTGACGGTGGCTTTGGAGTCAGTTCGAAGTTGAAAGTTCAAATCAGGAGTTGCCTAGCAGCAGTCAGTGTCAGGCAAGTGGGGCAGAGAACGGTAGACTGGCAGCAGAGAGCTAGTGTGGAACCTCTTCAATGGGCCCGCACTGCGACCTCCATTAAGTAGATCATGGGAGGGGCGCTGGGGAGGTGGGCAGTGGGAAGCTAATGCCTGGAAGCAGGTGGGGAGAAAAACGGCACCTAGGGCAGATGACAGGGATCCCCTGAATTTCCCCAAGAAATGTATTTTGATGCATCCACTCGTTGTCTGCAAAAGTAGTTATGATTCCGTCCCTAGATATCTATCAAAAGGTACCTGTGCATGTCTGGAAAAGCTTCGGATGCGCTATCACTCTAGCTTATTTCTTTGCCTGGAACCTGATCGTACTTTTGCTATGGGTTAAGAACTCCGGCGCTATCCATCTGTACACGCTGATTTCGGGTCCTGTTTATTAAAGTAGGAGCATTCTTTGGCTGTTCTGAACATCATGCCATCCAAAGACTGATGGCTGAATGCAAGCACAACAATATTAAATGTATACAGTCAATCAATAGAAACTGCATTATATTTTCAAAGTTAGAAAACATACTGACAGCCACAAAAGGACGAAACAAAGATATTCTACAACTGAGGTATTGCAGACGTGTAGGCATAGGACATTAACTCACAACTCCTTTGTTTTACTTCTGCCAATCGCATTTATAACGGAATAGTACTCTGACATACAAGCGAAATATAGTAAGATAAATATACATACGTGTATCCTTCCTTCTACAACGTATATTGGCAGATACACTTCTCCGCTTGTACTTGCAGTCTTGACATTGGTCAATCCTCGACGAACTGTTTTAAATGTAACATTGGCCAGCCTACTTACTATCATTCCGTTTTCTTGTTTGTTTTTATCTGAATTAAACTGCTGTGTCCTTTGCGTGAACTTACTAGCTGGCAATGTAATGTTTAGGGATAGGGTCATTCTGGGGAATGGTGAGAATGCGTTTGTGACTGCCCTTCATTCATGCCCGCCTCGTGCACTCCCAACTTATGCCCGACCTTTGGGAGAGCAGCCCCGCTTGCAGGATTGACCGTTTACCATCCGCCAGAGGTGGCTCGATGAACTAAAGGCAGCCGTTTCATGTTGCACTCTCGCCATCACAAGTGCCCCTACCGTATGCACGGACCCGTTGCGTGACAACATAATGTTGTCTCGATGCAGACGGTTTTCTGCTGAACACACCGTGAATGTTCATCGACAGGCATGCCACCCGTACAACATCATTCGGTGTAATGACAGTGAAGCTCCACCCTGCCTCTATTATCTCGAGTGTGGTTTAATAACAGTGAGGTACTGCCATCGAGGATGTTTTAACCACTAGCACAACGCCCCCCTCCCCACCCCTGCGTTCAGCACAGAGGCTGAACGGGTGTGTTTTACTCCTTTGCCCCCAATTCAAGGCATACATTGTCCCTGTCTTAGGCAAATTTTTACTGTAATGCATGCAAATCCCACTGGCCTCTTCAAATCAAACAGTTCTCCCAGAAAAGGCTAAGACTCACTAAAGAACAGATAAGGTTTGTCAAAGTCTGAACTGGGCCAGCATAGACTTGGAGCCTGATTCCCAAACTGCTCTTTGTAGTGCGGTTTGTAGTACTAAAAACTCACTACAGAATACAATTCACAAACTATGTATGGAATTTTAACAACTCAGCTCTCCTAATATTTATGTGTGCGGAGGTCTCAGACCCCATATAGAAGTCTTCAGGTTCAGAGAACGCGAAACACATAAGTATAGGGAGAGCAGAGCCGTAAAACTCTACAGGTAGTTTGTGAATACCAAAAAGTACTAAACTTACACAAAAGTGTTAGTTTACCTTTCTGAATTAGTCCCGAAAAGTCTAGTTGTTGGAAGATGTGTTTTCTGATAAAAGTCAGGGCCACATTAATTTATTTTTAGAATAGGTCAGTACCGCAAGCCTTCCTGCTTTGCTATCCTATATCAAGAGTAAAGGGCAGGAACAAACCGTATCAATGAGATACAGCGCATTCCTGTCCTCAATTACTGCACTGTCGCACACATGTCTACATAGCGCCAACACCGTCACCCTTGCACCGTGGTGCAAGGGGGCCTGCACTGTAATCAGGTTGTTTTTATGCAGGAAGGGAAACCTTCCTTCACAAAAACAACCATTATGTCACCCGTGGTTACAGCATGTTGTAATTCTGGAGTGGCCGGTGCAGGTAAGTGTGGTGGGGCGGGTGCAGGGTGGGGGGAGGAGTCAACAGACGTGGGAAAATGACATCAAAAGAAAGAAAATCACTTACCTTGCGCTTGCCACAATGCCGAGTCAGTGATGCTGCAAGCGCAAGGTAAGTGATTTTTTTCCTTTTTTTAATGTTATTTACCTCGTCGTCTGTGGACTCCCCACCCCCTCACCCTACTTACCTGCACTAGCCACTCCAGGTAACACTCATGGGAAGCCTCCATTATCGCAGTGTGAGACCACGCAGAGACTTGCCTCACATCATAACTACAAGGCCATGAAAAGCCACGGAGAGTGGCTTTAGGTGGCCTTGTAGATATGGTTCCGCAGTGTGTACTGCCGGAGCATCATTGAAAGTGACAAGGCTTGTAAATGGGCCCCTCTGTTGTTAAATATATGTTTAATATATGTAATTTTCTAAACTATAAACGGAGATGTGAGGTAATGAAATGTGATTTTGTAAATAATCAGTCTTCACTCAAAACCTGGGTAAGGTATTTTAGCCCCAAAGTCAACCAAAAACTCAACAATGGAGTACTATATTCCTGGAAAAACAGTCGGAATTTAGAATAGATAATAGGGCCGATTACGATGAGTGTTGGAGATCAGAGGCTTTCCGACACTCATCGTCGGTTTCACTTCCTACCGCCAAATTACAATCTAGGCGGTCGGAATTGAAACCGGCTGGTAATTCTGGTTGTATTTCCACGGGCTCTGTACCTTGAGGTCCCTGCCTAGTGGTGCAGGCATGAATACAATCTCCCATTTCTCTATGGGAGCTTGTGCTACGGCCGGTTTGCGGCCATAGCAAAAGGTCACATTGAGAAATGGGAGTATGCAACTGCATTGTAATTGCGGTGTCTAGACCGCCGACCAGAGTTCGGTCAGTCCCAAGACCGCAACGGTGTCAACTCCGACTGACATCTCAATAAGGCCCTAAGTGCTCTTTATAAGGCCTGCTGAATATAAAAAAAATTGAATAGCTTAAATCCTCAACAGCAGCCGTGGCTACATTAGGACGAAGGAGCATCACCGATCGAATTAAAATGGTACATATTTGAAAATAAAATAGTAATAAATTTCATTTTCTTACCATTTTATTTTTCACTACTCCTGAGTAATGGGCGGTTTGGGGCCATTGCTGCTGAGTGGCAGCAATAGGGAGGAGTGGTGTGCACTTCAGTTTAAAGTGTGAATGTCATTTTGGCTGGCTATCTTGAGATGCACACTTTAAACCTCACTAACCCAAGCTGTCTTAGACAGCTGGGTGGAGCAGGCACAGGCCCCCAGTGCCTGAGGGACCGTCGAGCCAGCACACTCCAACCAAGCCTGGCACTTCTCTCATTCTGCTTAACATTCCCAGCAGTAGGAGAGCAGTATCTGGAGTGGATAAAGGTGTTGATTCTGAAACCATGTGCTCCCTGCTGGACTGAGGAACACAGAGGAGAGGAGGACAGGAGGAGGTGAGCCAGTGAGTAAGCACATATTCCTTTTCTATTGCTATTTTCGACTGACAGGTTGTGTGAGAAACTCACACTACCTTCAGCCTCAACTCCTGAGCTCTCAGTCATGGTCCATAATAAACACTTTATAACGAACCATGATTGAGAGCTTTGGCATTGACGCTAAAGGCATTTTCAATGTCTCAGTGCCTGTCATTAAGTCATAATGACTGATTTGTTTGACTCACCTCTTATGCCTGCCACCAGCTGCCACTACTCAACAGCATCTAACTCTAGATTAGATTTCCGCAAATGACAGACAGCTGAACTCATTGGCCATTCAAAGATCCAAATTTGTGCCACAATGCATAATGTCTGATATTAGAGATGAGACAGTAGGGCTCTGTACATTCTAGTATGGCCCTTGTGGGGGTGAAGAAAGTGCATATAATGCTGATACCTGGTCGATAAGTCCAATATGCAAATACAAATATCAAAATATTTAGATCCCAAGAAGAGGCAGCTTCGAATCTTGAATGAGAGGGATTGTTTTTTATTATTACAAGACAAGTTCCCATAGTTAGAGATCACATAGCATGAAAAGAAAAACCTGAGTTAGATGTATTTGAACTCTTATTGGTGGTTTTAATATTTAAACTTTTGCCCTCTGTAGAAGTATATTCTGCTACTGTCCACATAAATTAATTGCCTAGGTAAAGGAAAGACATCTTAGAGATACAACAGCTTTGAATAATTTCAGAAAGATTTGCATATTATGTGCATAGTTTAATTTGGTCAATCTATACTCGTGGATAATAGAAACCGTGGCATGCCCTACTGAGGGGAGTTGAGGTGGCAGAGGTTTATTTTCAAGGAGGTTTAGAGATGTTGACAGGTTAAAGATCAGTGTCTGACACTGCTGCAATTAAAATGTTTTGGAAGGGTGTTGATAGGATTTGCATGATTTTGAACACGCTAAATAGAAACATTCTTTTAAAAAAAATATTTTTCTTTTTATACATATCATTTCTCATCTCTTTTCATATCTGTAATGGAAGGGTTGACATCTCCAAATTGCAATGTTTTTATTGTTGCAATTTAGTTTTAAAAAAACGATTTAAGGTATTGTTTTAATTCACATGGAACTCTTACATGACATTAAAAAATACATTCTTTTTATGATATGTGGACCTCTGCTCCCTTAGATCTCTCAGGGTGCATAGTTCATGGTGAGGATCAAACTAAAAATTCTGACTGAGGGGAATCTATATCTGGATTTGGATCAATCTCTCATACAAGAAAGGAAGCATGGCATATTAAGTGAGTCTCCTTGTTGTAATTTTGTAAATGGTGAAATTTCTTTGCACCTTATTGCTTCACACTTTCTTTAGTAAGAGCTTTTGATGTCACTTACTCAGCTACACAGGAGCACATGCTTTTGGGTGTTCACAAATGACGGATCTTTCCCTAAGATATTTGCTAAATGTTCAGGTACTGTTTTGTACATTTTGGATTCTTGTGGTCTTGGAGGAGTTCAATCTCACCAACGTTCTTTACTTTATTTATTCATTAGAAGTTTTTGTAAGCATGTATGCCACCAGATGGCGACGAGAGGAGCGTTCTGATGGAGAAGATGGCTGTGCTCAAATAGTACAGATAATTTGTAGAGGTCAGTACTGCTTGCCGTGAAACTCTGTTCTTAACATTTTATTACACGTTGCTTGTTCTAAATCCTCTTGGATGTGACAACAAGAAGTTTTTTTATTAAATATGGATAACATATTCTGAGATCTGTGATTGTTGTTTCTTCGTGTGAAAATTGTTATGCCTACACATAATGGTCTCTTGGGCATATCCAATGTGAAAGCTTATTCAAGACACTCATGTTATTTATGAGTTAGATTTATTTGAACTTATATTGTTGGTTCTATTATTTAAACTCTTGCACTGTGTAGAAGTATATTCTGCTACTGTTGTGACCTAACAACCAAAATGTAATAGTGAAGGGGGCCATCAACATCACAGAGTGTGTCAACAAGTGCTAACCATAATTCACACACCAAATACAGTACTCATTACCTCATCCTTGAAATGACAGATGAAATTAGAAATAATGAAACACTAATGATGCTACACAAGAGACTGCATAACTGAGACAACTATGAATATAATATTTTTAATAGAGTTGAATAGCCATGCTATTTAATGATGTGTTGTTGGTACAAGTTGTGAAATGGTTGAAAGCAAAGCATTTGGTGAGAGTTATGGATTGCGCAGCTAAGCATACCTGATTGCTTTCAAAGATAGTTCATTGTTAATTCAAACCAGTAACTAAACTTTACCTGTGTGTCTCTAAAATTAATTTCAGTTGTTTTTGAAACATTGTAAAATTGGATTATTATTTGAGGTGGGCAACCGCCCACCTTAAGGACTAAACACAGCTCTTGTCAGGGTGTTCCCGTAAAGTCACTAAAAAAAGCTGAGCTCAGTATCTCTGGTAGCTATGGCACTGAGCAGACAGACATACATCAAGGTAATATATAAAATATTTATTCAGTACCAACACAGTAATAAAGTCAAATTGTATTCTCCAGTGTAAATTTTTCTATAATCAGATATGGAAACATGTATAGCTGTATGAACTATTTATTATTATTCTACGCATTTTGGAGTAACATAATACGTATGGTGATTGGAAAAATGCATATTATAATTATAATATGAGTGATGATGGGTTAAATATCATTGTGTTTATATTATGTTTTAGATGCCCCTGATGAAGGGAAGGTGCTTTCCCGAAATGCATTTGGTTCTTTTTAATAAATATCAGGACATGTGGGACCAACCTGTGCCCTGGAGTATGTTTTAACATCTACGTGGAAGTAATTGTATGGGTAAAACGAATTAAAGGAATAGATAAAAAAGGATGAGAAACATTTGCATAAAAATCCGGAGAAAAGGAAGTTAAAAATATGGTTGAATTTAATTCATTGGATTCATACTGCGAAAAGGCTGTGCAGTTTGGTGGGACCAGGGATGGTTCCCCCTTTGATTTGTTTTGAATGCAGCGCAAGAGGCGAAGCTCAGAACAAGTCTGCACGCCGATAAAGTGGAATCAGTTTAAACTTGGATAAAAAAGGAAAGAAGGAAGGTGTGCATCTCACCACCCCCAGTTTCATAACATGAACTTTTTTCGTCTCAATTTGCTGAGATTGCACCCACAATTAAAAGTATGACAAACAGTATACAAATATGAAATAATGAAAACAACTGGAGATATCAGAGAGAAACTGATGGTGATTGGCATAGGAATTGTGTTCCCTGTTGTGACCATATCACGGGCATAAAGAGTTCACAGGCAATTAAAGAAGACAAGAATAAATGTACAAAAGAATAAACAAGGAACATTCATTAATAACTGTCCTGGCAATGTATTGTTTTTATTTTTTGATTCGACTTATTAATGAGAGGAACTGGAGATCTGGGTGATTCTATATACATGCATATTGGCTCTATTTAAACACCCAAGCGAGAATGTACGATAGTGATAGCCACTCAATTGAGATGTGGTATAATGCATGCTGGGAGACGTAGTCGTAGAAGCATAAACAAAATAGGTCGCACACTGCTCGTCATACCAGCAAATAGCCCCATAGAACTCTGGATAATGTAGTAGCAACGGTGAGTACGCCTATGCCACGAGTGTGTCACTATAATGCCATCCCTGGACACGTGTTTCGAGGTAATTGCCTCTCGTCAGCAGGGAGCAGGTAGGTGTGTGGGGTGCCAAGTAGACTGCCAAAATATTAAAGGTAAAATACCTCTTACGGCGCGCAGGTGCGGAACCAAGGCTCGTCAGCCCAAATCGCTCGAGGGAGCTTAAATACATAAACAAAATAGGTCGCACACTGATCGTCATACCAGCAAATAGCCCCATAGAACTCTGGATAATGTAGTAGCAACGGTGAGTACGCCTATGCCACGAGTGTGTCACTATAATGCCATCCCTGGACACGTGTCTCGAGGTAATTGCCTCTCGTCAGCAGGGAGCAGGTAGGTGTGTGGGGTGCCAAGTAGACTGCCAAAATATTAAAGGTAAAATACCTCTTACGGCGTGCAGGTGTGGAACCAAGGCTCGTCAGCCCAAATCGCTCGAGGGAGCTTAAATACATAAACAAAATAGGTCGCACACTGCTCGTCATACCAGCAAATAGCCCCATAGAACTCTGGATAATGTAGTAGCAACGGTGAGTACGCCTATGCCACGAGTGTGTCACTATAATGCCATCCCTGGACACGTGTTTTGAGGTAATTGCCTCTCGTCAGCAGGGAGCAGGTAGGTGTGTGGGGTGCCAAGTAGACTGCCAAAATATTAAAGGTAAAATACCTCTTACGGCGCGCAGGTGCGGAACCAAGGCTCGTCAGCCCAAATCGCTCGAGGGAGCTTAAATACATAAACAAAATAGGTCGCACACTGCTCGTCTTACCAGCAAATAGCCCCATAGAACTCTGGATAATGTAGTAGCAACGGTGAGTACGCCTATGCCACGAGTGTGTCACTATAATGCCATCTCTGGACACGTGTTTCGAGGTAATTGCCTCTCGTCAGCAGGGAACAGGTAGGTGTGTGGGGTGCCAAGTAGACTGCCAAAATATTAAAGGTAAAATACCTCTTACGGCGCGCAGGTGCGGAACCAAGGCTCGTCAGCCCAAATCGCTCGAGGGAGCTTAAATACATAAACAAAATAGGTCGCACACTGATCGTCATACCAGCAAATAGCCCCATAGAACTCTGGATAATGTAGTAGCAACGGTGAGTACGCCTATGCCACGAGTGTGTCACTATAATGCCATCCCTGGACACGTGTCTCGAGGTAATTGCCTCTCGTCAGCAGGGAGCAGGTAGGTGTGTGGGGTGCCAAGTAGACTGCCAAAATATTAAAGGTAAAATACCTCTTACGGCGCGCAGGTGCGGAACCAAGGCTTGTCAGCCCAAATCGCTCGAGGGAGCTTAAATACATAAACAAAATAGGTCGCACACTGATCGTCATACCAGCAAATAGCCCCATAGTTCATTGTTAATTCACACCAGTAACTAAACTTTACCTGTGTGTCTCTAAAAATAATTTCAGTTGTTTTTGAAACATTGTAAAATTGGATTATTATTTGAGGTGGGCAACCGCCCACCTTAAGGACTAAACACAACTCTTGTCAGGGTGTTCCCGTAAAGTCACTAAAAAAAGCTGAGCTCAGTATCTCTGGTAGCTATGGCACTGAGCAGACAGACATACATCAAGGTAATATATAAAATATTTATTCAGTACCAAAACAGTAATAAAGTCAAATTGTATTCTCCAGTGTAAAGTTTTCTATAATCAGATATGGAAACATGTATAGCTGTATGAACTATTTATTATTCTTCTACGCATTTTGGAGTAACATAATACGTATGGTGATTGGAAAAATGCATAGTATAATTATAATATGAATGATGATGTGTTAAATATCATTGTGTTTATATTATGTTTTAGATTCCCCTGACGAAGGGAACGTGCTTTCCCGAAAAGCATTGGGTTCTTTTTAATAAATATCATGACATGTGGAACCAAACTGTGCCATAGAGTATGTTTTAACATCTACGTGGAAGTAATGGCATGGATAAAACGAATTGAAGGAATAGATAAAAAAGGATGAGGACCATTTGCATAAAGATACGGAGAAAAGGAAGTTAAAAATATGGTTGAATTTAATTCATTGGATTCATACTGCGAAAAGGCTGTGCAGCTTGGTGGGACCAGGGATGGTTCCCCCTTTGATTTGTTTTGAATGCAGCGCAAGAGGCGAAGCTCAGAACAAGTCTGCACGCCGATAAAGTGGAATCAGTTTAAACTTGGATAAAAAAGGAAAGAAGGAAGGTGTGCATCTCACCACCCCCAGTTTCATAACATGAACTTTTTTCGTCTCAATTTGCTGAGATTGCACCCACAATTAAAAGTATGACAAACAGTATACAAATATGAAATAATGAAAACAACTGGAGATATCAGAGAGTAACTGATGGTGATTGGCATAGGAATTGTGTTCCCTGTTGTGACCATATCACGGGCATAAAGAGTTCACAGGCAATTAAAGAAGACAAGAATAAATGTACAAAAGAATAAACAAGGAACATTCATTAATAACTGTCCTGGCAATGTATTGTTTTTATTTTTTGATTCAACTTATTAATGAGAGGAACTGGAGATCTGGGTGATTCTATATACATGCATATTGGCTCTATTTAAACACCCAAGCGAGAATGTACGATAGTGATAGCCACTCAATTGAGATGTGGTATAATGCATGCTGGGAGACGTAGTCGTAGAAGCATAAACAAAATAGGTCGCACACTGCTCGTCATACCAGCAAATAGCCCCATAGAACTCTGGATAATGTAGTAGCAACGGTGAGTAGGCCTATGCCACGAGTGTGTCACTATAATGCCATCCCTGGACACGTGTTTCGAGGTAATTGCCTCTCGTCAGCAGGGAGCAGGTAGGTGTGTGGGGTGCCAAGTAGACTGCCAAAATATTAAAGGTAAAATACCTCTTACGGCGCGCAGGTGCAGAACCAAGGCTCGTCAGCCCAAATCGCTCGAGGGAGCTTAAATACATAAACAAAATAGGTCGCACACTGATCGTCATACCAGCAAATAGCCCCATAGAACTCTGGATAATGTAGTAGCAACGGTGAGTACGCCTATGCCACGAGTGTGTCACTATAATGCCATCCCTGGACACGTGTCTCGAGGTAATTGCCTCTCGTCAGCAGGGAGCAGGTAGGTGTGTGGGGTGCCAAGTAGACTGCCAAAATATTAAAGGTAAAATACCTCTTACGGCGTGCAGGTGCGGAACCAAGGCTCGTCAGCCCAAATCGCTCGAGGGAGCTTAAATACATAAACAAAATAGGTCGCACACTGCTCGTCATACCAGCAAATAGCCCCATAGAACTCTGGATAATGTAGTAGCAACGGTGAGTACGCCTATGCCACGAGTGTGTCACTATAATGCCATCCCTGGACACGTGTTTTGGGGTAATTGCCTCTCGTCAGCAGGGAGCAGGTAGGTGTGTGGGGTGCCAAGTAGACTGCCAAAATATTAAAGGTAAAATACCTCTTACGGCGCGCAGGTGCGGAACCAAGGCTCGTCAGCCCAAATCGCTCGAGGGAGCTTAAATACATAAACAAAATAGGTCGCACACTGCTCGTCTTACCAGCAAATAGCCCCGTAGAACTCTGGATAATGTAGTAGCAACGGTGAGTACGCCTATGCCACGAGTGTGTCACTATAATGCCATCTCTGGACACGTGTTTCGAGGTAATTGCCTCTCGTGAGCAGGGAACAGGTAGGTGTGTGGGGTGCCAAGTAGACTGCCAAAATATTAAAGGTAAAATACCTCTTACGGCGCGCAGGTGCGGAACCAAGGCTCGTCAGCCCAAATCGCTCGAGGGAGCTTAAATACATAAACAAAATATGTCGCACACTGCTCGTCATACCAGCAAATAGCCCCATAGTTCATTGTTAATTCACACCAGTAACTAAACTTTACCTGTGTGTCTCTAAAATTAATTTCAGTTGTTTTTGAAACATTGTAAAATTGGATTATTATTTGAGGTGGGCAACCGCCCACCTTAAGGACTAAACACAACTCTTGTCAGGGTGTTCCCGTAAAGTCACTAAAAAAAGCTGAGCTCAGTATCTCTGGTAGCTATGGCACTGAGCAGACAGACATACATCAAGGTAATATATAAAATATTTATTCAGTACCAAAACAGTAATAAAGTCAAATTGTATTCTCCAGTGTAAAGTTTTCTATAATCAGATATGGAAACATGTATAGCTGTATGAACTATTTATTATTCTTCTACGCATTTTGGAGTAACATAATACGTATGGTGATTGGAAAAATGCATATTATAATTATAATATGAATGATGATGTGTTAAATATCATTGTGTTTATATTATGTTTTAGATGCCCCTGACGAAGGGAACGTGCTTTCCCGAAAAGCATTGGGTTCTTTTTAATAAATATCATGACATGTGGAACCAAACTGTGCCATAGAGTATGTTTTAACATCTACGTGGAAGTAATGGCATGGATAAAACGAATTGAAGGAATAGATAAAAAAGGATGAGGACCATTTGCATAAAGATACGGAGAAAAGGAAGTTAAAAATATGGTTGAATTTAATTCATTGGATTCATACTGCGAAAAGGCTGTGCAGCTTGGTGGGACCAGGGATGGTTCCCCCTTTGAACAGTTTAATGATAAACATATCCTCACAGGGACAATGCCCTAAAAGCCTTTTTCACTGTAGAAGGGTTGGCTTTTCCATAGGAGAGCGACCCCTGACCCTCCGGGTAGGTCGCTCCCCCTCCGCACAGCTCCGCCTGTGCGCCCCTTCCTCAGCTGCCGCTGCTAAGGACTCGCTCGTAAGTGTGCTCATCCTCCATTTTTGTGCCCGTTTTTTGCCTCTGTGCCACTGTTTTTCCCCATCTTTTGTACCCCATTTTTTTGCTTCTGTGCCACTGTTCCCCCCTCTTTTGTGCCCTGTTTTTTGCCTCTGTGCCACTGTTTGCCCCTCTTTTGTGCCCCGTTTTCTTGCTTCTCTGCCACTGTTTTCCCCCTCTTTTGTGCCCCGTGTTTTGCCTCTGTGCCACTGTTTTCCCTCTCTTTTGTGCCCTGTTTTTTTCTTCTGTGCCACTGTTTTCCCCCTCTTTGGTGCCCCGTTTTTTGCTTCTGTGCCACTGTTTTCCCCCTCTTTTGTGCCCAATTTTCCTTTCTGTGCCACTCGTCTCCCCCGCCACTGTGTCCCCTGCGGCCCCGCCCCCCTGTCTGCCCACTGTCCATTCGCTGCTCCCGTCTCCCGCCTCCCAGCTGCTCCTCCCTCCCACCTCCCCATATTTTGCCGGACGCTGCGCGGTGAGGAGAGCGACCCCTGACCCTCCTGGTAGGACGCTCCCCTTCCACACAGCTCCGCCTTTGCGCCCCTGCCCCAGCTGCCGCTACTAAGGACTCGCTCGTAAGTGTGCTCATCCGCCGTTTTTGTGCCCTATTTTTTTTGCTTCTGTGCCACTGTTTTCCCCCTCTTTTGTGCCCCATTTTTTGCCTCTGTGCCACTATTTTTCCCCCTCTTTTGTGCCCCGTTTTTTTGCTTCTGTGCCAATGTTCCCCCCTCTTTTGTGCCCCGTTTTTTGCCTCTGTGCCACTGTTTTCCCCCTCTTTTGTGCCCCGTTTTTTTGCTTCTGTGCAATTGTTTTCCCCCTCTTTTGTGCCCTGTTTTTTGCCTCTGTGCCACTGTTGTCGCCCTCTTTTGTGCCCCTTTTTTTGCTTCTGTGCCACTGTTTTCCCCCTCTTTTGTGCCCCATTTTTTGCTTCTGTGCCACTGTTTTCCCCCTCTTTTGTGCCCTGTTTTTTTGCTTCTGTACCACTGATTTCCCCCTCTTTTTGTGCCCCATTTTGCTTTCTGTGCCACTCGTCTCCTCCGCCGCTGTGCCCCCTGTGGCTATGCCCCCCTGTCTGCCCACTGCCCATTCGCTGCTCCCACCTCCCGCCTCCCAGCTGCTCCTCCCTCCCACCTCCCCATATATGCCGGACGCTGTGTGGCCACGCCGCAGGCATGCCGAAGGCGCGCCTAAGGCAAGCTCATCTGCGCCCATCTGCGCCTGGACCGCGCCCAGTGCCAGGAACCCTGGCCCCCGCAAACACCACGACGCCTACCTCCGCTACGACCCCAGCACTCTCCACACACTCAACGCCGGACGCTCTCGCACCTGCTGCCAGGCCACCCCGAAACTCACCCAAGGACCCTTCTCCTGCCAAAACTGCAGCTTCACCAGCATCTGGCCCGCCAACCCGCCCAACATGAAAACCAACTTCCTCAGATGCATCGTGCTCAACACCTGCTCCGCCCGCAAACACGCTGTCGAACTCTGGGACCTACTCGACACCAACGCCCCAGACGTCGCCTTCCTGACAGAGACCTGGCTGACCCCCTCCTCGGCACCTGACATCGCCAAAGCCAACCCGGAAGGCTACAAGATCACCCGCAAGGACCGCGCCAACAGAATAGGAGGAGGAATTGCCATCGTCCACAGAAACACTCTCAAATTCTTGACACATGCCGATGACACCCTCAGCACCGCCGAACACCTGCACTTCCAGATCCACACCAACCTCAACACCACCCTCAGAGGCACCCTCATCTACAGACCCCCTGACCTCAACCGCAGTTCAGCGACTCCATCACCGACCTCGTCAGCACACACGTCCTCACCTCCACGGACTACATCCTCCACGGGGACCTGAACTTCCACCTCGAGAACAACCACAATGCCAACTCCACCACCCTGATCGACAACCTCAGCAACCTCAGACTCAGACAACTTGTCACAGCCCCCACACATTCCGCCGGCCACACGCTTGACCCCATCTTCTCAGTGAGCACCCATGTCTTCTTCGACCGCACCACCGAACTCCACTGGACCGACCACCGCTGCATCCTCTTCACCTTCCGGAAACCCACCACACACCACCGCACCCAGCAGATGCCTCGCCGCAGCTGGGGCAAGACCACCGAGGACCAGCTAACTGCCGCCCGCGCCCAGAGCCCACCCGCAGACCCAACCGACCCCGACGCCGCAACCCGCAACCTCAAACAATGGATCAACAACTGCGCCAGCCCCCTCACCCCGCTCAAGAGACCCCCCAACACCCACACCAGCAAGAGAGCCAGCTGGTTCACTGAAGACCTCCAGGTCTCTACGCGAACCTGCCGAAAACTAGAAAAAAACTGGACCCGCGAAAGAACACCGGAAAGCTACACAGCCCACAGGAACGCCACCCGCTGACACCACCAACTCATCAGATCCGCTAAAAGGACTGCATTCAGAGACCGCCTAGACAACAACGCACACAACAGCAAAGAGCTGTTCAGCATCGTGAAGGAACACTCCAACCCCAGCTCCAACACCAATGACATCCCACCGTCACAAGACCGGTGCGACTCGCTGGCCACCTTCTTCCATCGCAAGATCGCAGACATCCACGACAGCTTCAACACCGTCACCACCCCGGCAACAGCTGACACCCCCGCTCCCATGACCACCACCCGCACCAACCGCCTGTGGTGCAGATCAGGGCATATAAATTCTCCCTACTTCCACAGATAGAGTAATTTCACAGATACACGCACATACACTCACCATACGCTTGGGCCCATTTCACTAACATACACTCAGATTACTCTATCAGTACCAACCATGGAGAAAGAAACCTCCTAAACACCCTGCATCTACAGTGAGGTCAATGAGACCAAATTGACACTGTCTTGAGTCATGATTTAAACAATAATAATCACAATAGAGTACTCAATAATTGACAAGAAATAATCACCAACACAGTAATTCAAAATTATGGTACTTTATCTAAAATTAGTTCGAAAGAAAAATCAATCAAAACAAAATCATTATTCTCATAGTTACCTATTCTAGCTAAATGTCATAAATGGGTCAGGACAGGTCTCTCAGTAGAAGTCTCCCAAGTCGCCGTCCTCACAGCATCGATCCTCACCAACGCAAGTTTGGGAAGAAGTGGCCTTAGACCCTCTCTAGTCTAACAATACTTATAGGAAAATTTACAAAATAAAGTAACATAAAATATTCTGAATTTCCGTTGAGCCGCTGAGCAGAGTGAGCAGGAAAGGATGTAGCATCGCTACATTTGGAAAATCTCCGCTCAGAAAAATCACAAAAATAAAAAAACGGAAGAAGGAAACTCGAGTTTACAAATGTAGCTTTTAAAAGTGTTCTTCCTCGGAACCATCACGAAAACCACTACTGTAATCACAAAGTTCATTGTGGCTCTCTTTCCCTCCAAGGTTACTTGGACGATTGCCTGGAGTCGCTGTCATCACGGAGATTTTCAAAACTCCAGCAGAAGCCATAGTCAGATGACTTTCAACAAGGCCTCTCGTCATCCATCTCACTCGAGCACAGGCTGTAAACGGCAGCCATTTTCTCTTAGGCCAAAACGAACCATCTTAATCGAAAGAAATACAAACAACCTTACTACATCATCGCAATGATTAAACAGTGTTAATTCCCACTAATACCCTTATGTGTATGTAATTAACTAGCCATCTGCAACATATTTAAGCATTAGTACACGTTATTTCAAAAGCGTTTTGTGCATTAAAACAAACAACACTTAACAACATTTATTTAATAAAACCCGCACATTATTATTAAGCAACATATATGCATTCCCACGTGTAATTTCTCTTGTTAATTCATGTTGGTTAGTTAGAATTTTCACACAAAACAAATAATTACTGATTAAGAATTAGTATTTTAAGTCAACACATATAGACAAAACTGGAGCTTAAAAAAAACCCGATAAATTTTCATCAGAAAACTCTGCTCCAGCAATCCCCCCTTTGGTGATATTATCACCAAATAAACAACCCCCAAAAAAAAAATTTTAGTCAAATTTAGTCCCATTTTAGGAGAAATTGGAAATGTCTTTTTTCTTTTTCACAACACTACACACCAGACTCCCTTTCATCATCCCTCTTCGTTTCCAAGTAAACACTCTCCCTCAATTCTTCTAATTCTATTTCTTGTGGATCTCTTTTTGACCTTTTATTTCTCTTTTCAATATTTCTTTTGATTAATTTCTTTTCCCTCCCCTGTTTTTACAACACAAACACCCCAATCTTAGTATCAATAAAGCAAAAATTACACAGGTCAAAGGAAACAATATCTTACCTATAATAGTACTACCTATTTTTGCAATAAAACTCTTAACAGCAACTATTTTATTAGCTATTTTAGTCCAGATACTTTCAGCTTCTAATGGTACTAATTCTTCATGCAAATCAGTAATATTTTTGATATAAACCTTCAGGTCCTTGCTTTCGTCAGGAATGTAAGTGCAACAATGTTGAACTTTCAGCATTCCACAAACTCCACCCTCCTTGGCCAATAGAATATCAAGGGCAAGGCGATTTTGCATAGACATGGCACGTACGGCAATCATTTCCGTATTCACCAAAAGAAACCCTCCAGCGGTACTTGTCGATAAGCGATCCACCACTGTTGACAGTTTCCGAATTCCATATGCATTTAAAGAAATTCCCACTGCTGGAATTAAAGCTCCAAAGATATCACCAACTATTTCTGACCAAGTTTCTCTCTTAAAACGTGTTAGTAAATTAATATGTTCTACATCTTCTATTCTATCTATATGAAAGATCTTTGGAAAGACCAGGCCCACATAACACGTGCCATACCAATGGTCAGGCAACCTATAATAAGCCTTGTTCCCACAAACATAATATACTCCTGGGAAAACTGGATCCTCTCCTCCTTTAAAACCCCATCCTGTTGCAATGAAGTATGTATCATGACATTCACTAGTCCCAACAAAATATGTATCATATTGGGATTTTTTCCTTGTAATGCATAGTTTACCCTTCTGTGGTGCATCTAGAGCTAACGTTGGACTAACCCCATTTCTCAATTCTTTCCCCATCTCAATGTCCCAAATTGTCTCACTCACTTTGTATTTCCCTGCCTTTTCATGCATGCTCATTCTCCTTTCCTCTACCATGTTTAGGAAAGCTTTCTCCTCTTCTTTCAAGCTGCAAGTTAAATTATTCTTAAAAATGTAATCTAATGTTAATTCTTCTTTTTCAATAAAAATCTCACCAAAAATGTTAGCTTCTTTAGCTGGATTCAGCCTTTTGTTCATAGGCAACTGCCCAAAAATATTATCTTTGTTAGACATAACATAATCTATTTTCCCTAACAAATAGAAAACACTACTCAACACACTACATGAAATTCCATACGTAGCTGGTAAATGGTGATAAGTAACACCCTCTGAAACGGATGCAGGTAACTGCATACATACGTAGCAATCCCTTACTTCCATTGTCTTCACATATTCATATAACAATTTTGAAAAAACATTACTAGAAAAATCATTAATTGACCTATCTTTATGCATGTAAGTATTACTAATTCTAGTTGGAACTACTTTCTGTGAATTCTTCTCTACATTAGTCTCATTCTCAGTATGTATCACAAATGTACCTATTGTAACTCTAAATGTAACTAATAAAGCTAAAACACCCCATAGTAGCATTAATAATCCAGTACAGCAACAGCACATTCTACACCATCTTTTCAAGAAGGCACATCTACTTTGATTATTTTCTATGTTAGCCATTTTACTACTTTGACCGTGTCTTTTGACTTAGCCTCTACTACTCCACTACTGGAATTTCTAGAACTCTGGATTACTTCAGACAATTAAATTTCAGACTTTCCTCTTTCACTTTTTTTTTTCAAGGAATTTCTTCAGTTCACTCAATTTGGATATTCATCACTCTTCACTTCATTTTCTTCAACATCAAATTGTATTAGATCTCCAACAATATCCTCAGTATCTGACTTTTCTCCAATGTCAGTCAAGATTACTTTCAGGATTTCACCTGTATCTTCCTCAACCACTTCTCGTACGGTCTCCTCTGGATTTCCTTGACTTTCTGCCTCTTCACCTTCAGACAGTGCCACGTACGTCCATTCCGGCGACCTATACTTCTGGTTAGGTTTTCTTATTCTTTTGATCTCTTCTGATTCTTTCGATTCTTTTCGCTTTTCACCTTTTGTTGAATTCTGACTCGACACTTCATTCACCTGTTCAGCTTTCAAGGTATTTGCTCTTATCAGTCTATATCTCAGCCTCTTTACTCTGTTGTTAGGCCAAAGATCTCCTCTTACAACTTTTTTTGGTCTTGTTTCTTTATTATTTCTTTCTCCAATCCAAGTTCTCTTTCTCAGAACTCGACCTTCTGATTTTTCATTCTCACTCTCATCCGATTCTGTTTCAAATGCCTCTTGTTCTTCAGCAGTTTTCTTTCGCTCCACAGTCTTTTTCACCACTGTTTGAGACTTCCCTATTTCTGACCCTCCTCGGGTCTCCGACACGCAATCTTCTTGCTGTCTACTTGTCCCTTCACCTAGCTTATCAGGAATGTTCCCTACACCTCCTCGGGGGTCTTCCGCAATCTGTCCCTCTCTATCTTCTTCTGACCCTGCTTCTTCAGGTATTATCTCAAGTGGATTTTCAACCTCCTCATCTGATTCAGGAGTAGTCTCTGTGGAACTGTTTTTTTCTCTTCTTTCTTCTTCACTGCTTATCGGAACTTCAGGCTCTCTCACAGAATCTGATCTCCCTTTTGAAACTCTCAATGTTTCTTTTGAAGCTTCTCCTGGAAAGAAAGAATCACCTGACTCTCTTTCTCCTTCAGCTCTCCCAGAATTCTGATTTCTCCTCACTGGTTCTGTTTCCTCATCATCACTGGAATCTGACTCTTCAAAATACTCCTTACCAGTCCCATCCTTTGGGTTTGGAACTCTCAGAGTATGACTTGCATGTACCCAGTTTTTCACACCAGCACACTTCACTGCAGTTGTCGTGGTCAGAATAACTTGTCTTGGCCTTCCCCACCTTGGAACCAAGCAATTTCTTCTTCTGTGCACTTTAATCCTCACCCAGTCCCCTGGACTCAGATCATGAGCTTGCTTCTTCTCAAGTGTAGTAGCGTCTTCTCCAACCTGGTGAAACACAGAATGAACTGCGTCAGCCAGGCCTTTACAGTAATCCAAAATCATGTCATCAGTTATTGTCATCAACTTATTGACAGGTACAAATGCATGACGCATTGCACGTCCCATCAAAATCTCATGTGGACTCAAACCAGTAGTTCTATCTGGAGTAGATCTAATAGTCATTAGCACTAGAGGCAAGACATCAGGCCATTTCATTCCAGTGGCTAAACACATCTTACCAATCCTGTTCTTGATTGTGCCATTTATCTGCTCCACAACACCAGAAGCCTCTGGTCTGTAAGCACAATGTGGCTTCTGCTGTATGCTTAATGCTTCACAAATCAAACTCATGAGCTCATTATAGAAGTGTCCACCTCTATCAGATTCAATCGTTACTGGAAATCCGTACCTAGGAATCAACTCTCTTAACAGTAACTTTGCCACTGTTATTCCATCATTTCTCCTAGTCGGATAGGCCTCCACCCATCTTGAGAACAAACAGACTACCACTAAAACATACCTCAATCTGTTCACTTGTGGCATTTCAATGAAATCAATCTGCATTCTCGTAAAAGGACCACCTTCTCTGCCTATTGTTCCTAGACTCACCACTGTCTTTTTCCCAGTGTTAAATTGCTGGCAAATCAAACATCTTTGACAAATGCTTTCTGCAATCATCCTGAACTTTGCATTGTACCAAGTCTGTTTAAAAGACCTGATCATCGCATCCCTTCCCAAATGTCCCTGGCCATGATACATCCTTGCCATTGCTGACAACATTGAATTTGGCATGACTGGTCTACCATCTCTATAGATCCAGACATGATCTGTTTCTCTTGGGGCACAACCTGCCTTGATCCAGTCTTTCTTTTCTTCCTTTCCTGCCTCATCCTGCAACTGTTTCACCTCATCCCACGTTTCTAGGACATTAGTAAACATCACAGAACAAAAAGACATTTCCCCTTCTCGTTCCCTATTAATCGAGTGATTATTTTTAGCACAATACTGTGCAATGTCGTTTGCAAATCTATTTCCAATTGTCACAAAATCATCTCCTTGTCCATGAGCAGCACATTTTACAACCGCTAATTCTTTAGGCAGCTGTATCGCCTCAAGTAATTTTCCAATCACTTCAGCATTCTTTATTGGAGTCCCACTCGACGTCAAGAAACCTCTCTGTAGCCAAAGCTGGCCAAAATCATGCACAACTCCAAATCCATACTGACTATCAGTCATCACAGTCACTCTCAGATCTTTCCCAATTTCCCAAGCTTTCGTCAATGCCACCAATTCAGCAACTTGTGCAGATTTCACTCCTTTCAATGGTGATGCTTCCATATCTTCTGAAACCTTGCACACTGCATATGCTGCACTCAGCACACCATCATCATTTCTCAGACATGATCCATCCACAAACAGCACATGATCACTCTCAGGCAATGGAAGATCTCTTATGTCTGGTCTCGGTTTTGTACAGTAATCCAGCACATCCAAACAATTGTGATCATCTTCTGTCTTTATACCCACACTTTCACTATCTGGTAATAATGTTGCTGGATTCACATTCACACATCTCTCAAGAGTCACATTTGATGCTCCCAGAATGACTTTCTCATATTTAGTCAGCCGACTATGTGACATATACTGAGTTCTGCTTCTTGTCAAAAGAATTGCCACATTATGAGGTACAAATACCCTTACGGGATATCCCATTATGATTCCCTCACTCTGTTCCAGACTTTTACATGTTGCAGCTACAGATTTCAGACAACCTGGTAAACCCACAGCTACAGGGTCAAGTGTCGATGAGAAGTACGCAATAGGCCTTCTCAGTAATCCATGTTTCTGAATTAACACTGAAAGTGCACATCCATTTCTCTCACTGCAGTACAACTCAAACTCTTTTTCATAGTCTGGCATACCTAAAGCAGGGGCTTCACACATTCTGCTCTTCAACTCCTCAAATGCTGCCATTTGTTCTCCATCTAGTTCCAATGGGTCTTTCATCTCACTTTTTGTCAGCTTAATCAGTGGCTTTGCTATCAGGGAGAAATTAATTATCCACTGACGACAATAACCCACCATCCCCAGAAACATCCTCACTTCTCTCTGGGTCCTTGGGGCTTTCATTTCCCTGATAATTCTGATCCTGTCATCAGTCACCTTTCTCAGACCCTTTTCAATATTGTGTCCAAGATAATGCACCTCTTTCTTGCAAAATTGCAATTTGGCTGGAGATACCTTTAACCCTCCATCTGCCAGATGATTCAGTAAAGCTATGGTATCTACTTCACAAGCTTCACGTGTCTTTGATGCCACGAGTAAGTCATCAATATACTGCACTAGTACTGAGTTTTCAGGCATGATTAAACTCTCCAATGACTTTTTCAATAACTGATTGAATATCGAAGGACTCTCCGTGTACCCTTGTGGGATTCGACACCATGCTAAAATACGCTGGCCGAACCTAAATGCAAAAATCGGCTGGCTGTCATGATGCAATGGAATTGAAAAGAAAGCATGACACAAATCAATCACTGTGTACCACTCAGCATCATGTGGAATCTGATACAAAATCACTGACGGATTTGGCACAATGGGACAACATGCCACCACAATTTTGTTAACTTTTGTCAAATCCTGTACAATCCTGAACTTCCCATTAGGTTTCTTTAGCCCCATTATCGGTGAATTACATGGGCTACTCAGTAGTTCTCTCAAAACTCCTTGCTGAATCATTTTCTCAATTATTGGAGTTATTCCTTCAATTATTTCTGGTGTCATTTTGTACTGAGGAATGTTAGGATAAGTAATTCCCTCTTTCACTGAAATTTTCACAGGATCTACATTATTCATTAGTCCCACATCCTCTCCAGTAAAATCCCAAACTGTCTTTTTCACTGTGTCTCTCAGCTCTTGAGGCAAATCCTCTGGATCAAACACAGCATATGTACCAACTATCTCACTTTCTCTATTATCTAGAGTCATTCGGTACAAAACATCTTCATCTTGTGTTTCAAAAGCTATTCCATCCGGAGTACAAAAAATTGTACAATTCATTTTACATAGCAGATCCCTGCCCAACAAGTTCACTGGACTAGTGTCACAGACTACAAATCTGTGCATGTCTGAAAATTTCCCTATTTGTACCCTTACTGGTTCAGTAAGACGTGTCTTGATTTGTGTATTGGCTACACCAACTACTTGGATTGCTTCATCCGAGAGAGGAAGATTTCTAATATCTACTGACCTGACAGTTGATCTTGTCGCACCTGTGTCTACTAAAAAAGTAACACTTTCTTCATTTATTTTCCCATCTACAAATGGTCCTGCCTGGTCTATTTCTAGAGTTGCACCAAGTATGCACTCTTCCTCCTCTCCTCGGCACCGTCAATAATCACCTTCAGACTCACTCCCTTCATTCTTTAACAAATACTGTTGTACCTGGTTAGAACGCCTTGGTTTGTTTACCTGCTCCTCATTGTAGAATCCCGAATCCTGATTGTACTTTTGTGACCCTCTACTCTGCGGCAAGGGCGGTTTTGGCTCTTGGCTCTGCTGTCTCACAACCTTCTGTTGTTGCTGCTGTTGATTATTCCCCTCGTTCTGCACCTGTTGATTTAAGGTTTTACTCTCATTATTCGCTAATGGTGGATTGGTACATTCAGATCTCCAATGTCCCAGTTGGCCACAGTTGTGACAAGGAAACTTTTTTTTCGCTTCCTCAAGATTCCCCTTTCCTTTCCCTGCATATCTGGGCCTATTCCCTGGATTATTTGCCTGTTCCACCAACTGTGCTTCTTGTCTCTCCGCAACCTTCACTTGTGCCCACATTGCTTTCTCTTTCAGCTTTCTCTGTTTTGCTTCAATTTCATCACTGAAGTACTTTGCATGTCTCAGAATCTCATCTATTTTCTTACTCTGCCAGTCCACTGTATGCTCACGAATTCTCTCACTAATCTCAGGTCTCAGGCCATATACAAATCTGTATACAAAATGACTCAAATCCTTGTCACCCAGGTGCTCATCCCCACTGAATTGTTTAAAAGCCAGTATCAGCCTCTCATAAAAAGCATGAACTGATTCTTTTGCTTCCTGATGTGTTCGATCTATCTTAACCCAGTCTGTCTCTTTTGGAGGGACTTTACTTTTCAGGTATACAATCACCTGATCATACTTCCTCATTACCTCTGGATCTGGTGCTCCTGTTCTCTGATCTCTTGGATATTCCTCAGTAGGCCAACTTACAACTATTTTACACTCAGCCCACAAGTCTGCCGGAACAATTATATCAAACAGACTATTCAGGTCAATCCACAGCACTTTTGACAATTTCACAAACCTGTCTACCTGCCTATACCACTCGACGGGCTTTTCTCTCAGTCGAGGGAAATCATTCGTAAATGATAAAATATCCTGTCTGGTCCATGGAACATGTACATATCCTCCTCCAGGTATTTCTCTCATAGGATAAGCATCCACTGTTTTCTCTTTTTCTCTCACAGGAAATGCTGAATAAGTCCTGTCCACTGATTCTTCCCTTTTCTTATACCACCTATCCTTCCATTTTTCTACGTCACCCCATTTTCGCAATAAGGCGATCATCTCTTTAATCTGTCCTGTTCTACCATTACCATTCAGATTTTCAATATCTTTGTCCGTAAAATCCATCCTGTAAGACCTCTGCAATGCTTTCACCTTATCAATGTCAACTCCTTGCTCACTCGCTATTGCTCTTAACCTGTCATGCGTATTTTTAGCTCTCCAGGTAATGTTTTTACACATGAATAACAATTCTCCATCATGATGATTTTTTAGAATATCTGTAGGAACTGTCCCTACAACAAGCTCCTCTAATTCTATGCGTAACTTGGCCACATCAATTGCCTGGGAATCTTTATCCCTCTTTTGAAGGACTCTCATCCAATCATTCAAATCTTCAGCTGTTATTTCAGTAGTTCTTTTCACTGGAACCACCTTTTCTGGCATCCTCTGTGGTTCTAACATTGGCATCCCTGAACAACTAGCATCACTAGTATCCAATCTCGAATTAGACTGTACCTCTAATCCTCCACTGCATGTGTCACGTCTGGATTGTCTCAAATCATCATTACTTTCTGTCCTTTTTCCTGAATCTCCTGAGGGACCAGCCAAATTTGTTATCTTATTCCCAACATATGGAACCACCAAACCTTTTTCACCCATCCTCTGTTTATCAAAAACAGGCATAACCGGACCTATGGTTACAGGCACCGTAACAGCTTCTAGATTCTTCGTCAGTTCTCTAATCTTTTCAGTCAGTTCTGATGTAGTTCTGGCTAATTCTCTCGTATTCTCATCACCACATCTTTTCTCTCTCTCTTTTTCTCTGAAAGGGTTACCACTTCTTAGTTCAGGTGTCACAACTTCTGTCTCAATGATACGCAATGTATCTCTTATCGGAGAAACAACTGGTGTGCTCTCTTCTGGTTCTGGTCTATATGGAGGTGGTCTCTTGTAAATCATGTCATTCAAGACCTCATCCTCATAATCGCTAACTCCATATCTTCTCACTTCTGCCTCAGGAACCCTCTCCGTACCCTTCCTTTCTTCCTTCTCGTCAATTGTTCTCATAGGATATAATCCCTCTGACATACTAGCATCTCGCCATCTCCTCATTCGGTCATGATGAGTTTCACGATCATGTTTCCTCCAAAACATGTATCTATAGTTGCCTCCAGACCTCTGTTTTTCTCGCTCATGTACTTCCTCTTCCCATTCCACCAAAGCCTCAAACTGTGTCGGCCTTGGTCTAGGCTCTAGACCCATCATTTTCTCCCGCAAATTTCTCAACACGGCCAGATTAAATGAACCATGTTCTGGGAATGCTAAGACACCATCTTCCTTAGTATACCTAGCCCAATTCTCCAACCATATACAGGTATGATACCCATATCTCGCAACCATGAAGGATGCAGGCGTTTTCGTTGGAGGTAACAATTCACCTTCTCTTGTTTTAACATCCTTATCCTTGTCAAACCATCCTTTAATTTTCTCGAACAAGGATTTCTTCTTTTTCTCTTCTTGGTAATACATTTCTGCGTTTACCAAAACTTTCTAATCCCTTCCGTAATACAACTGTACAGTACGATATTTCACCCAATAACAGCGCGACTCACACCAACGCACCAATCCTGGAGCGTCTACGTCACCTTGTACCCCTTCCAATCCTTGCGCGGCTCACACCAACGCACCAATCCCAGCGCGAGCACTGTTCTGATCTATTACCCAATCAGAGCGCGGTCTATATGACGTCAGCAGTCGCTGCAGTCGCTCCTGCTCCTGTCTCCTGTCACTCGTCTACCCCTCCTTTACAAAATCTTCTCAGTAGACTTTGTGTCAAATTTTACAAAATCTATTAGTTACAACATATAAACATCTCCATTGTCTGCTTCGCTAACCAAAGAATAGTAAAGAAAATCTATTTCACAAGAATCCCGTCTTTTCCTGAAACAGCACTCACTTCTGTTCCACTACGGAATTAATACTCTCGTTGACACAGTAGCTACTCTGCCCTTCTAACATGCATCCATTAACTGTTTCCTCTAGGACTGCTCCAAAGAGTCTTACAATCAACTAAATGCTCATACATTCACGCACTTTCATACAAGAAAATATAATACATACACACAGAATCCTGCCTTCCCGAGAACAGCGAACAGTCTGTCCTACTACAGAATTATAACACGCATTTAACCAAGCAGTGTTTTCCTCTGCCCAGTCCTTCAGACAAGCTCAGAGAATACCTATTACTTCTCCCGCGATAAGCTTTAACGGCGAACCTTACGGATCCCTGGGACTTAAGACCAGAGTTTCACAGATAACCTTCGCTATCATACACACTCCTTTTATACTAGAAATATATCCCTAATAGTAACACACGACGATGTCACTGATTCCGAACCCAGACAATGTGACGCGCAACTTCAATTGTCACACGTTTTTCCTGCATACGTACAGGACCAACAATCCCGTCTTTCCCGAGAGCAGTATATACTTCCCTCTGCCCTACTACGGAACTGCTACCAGCTCCCAAATTCCAGAAGCACTACATAAAACTCAACACGACAACTCCAACATATAGTATTAGTACATATACCAACATCAATCAATAATCAATAAATCAAAAGCCAATGTACAAGCAATCTAATCAGATCAAGACAATAATCAAAACCATCAAATTCTGCTACCAGGAAATTGGTGCAGATCAGGGCATATAAATTCTCCCTACTTCCACAGATAGAGTAATTTCACAGATACACGCACATACACTCACCATACGCTTGGGCCCATTTCACTAACATACACTCAGATTACTCTATCAGTACCAAACATGGAGAAAGAAACCTCCTAAACACCCTGCATCTACAGTGAGGTCAATGAGAACAAATTGACACTGTCTTGAGTCATGATTTAAACAATAATAATCACAATAGAGTACTCAATAATTGACAAGAAATAATCACCAACACAGTAATTCAAAATTATGGTACTTTATCTAAAATTAGTTCGAAAGAAAAATCAATCAAAACAAAATCATTATTCTCATAGTTACCTATTCTAGCTAAATGTCATAAATGGGTCAGGACAGGTCTCTCAGTAGAAGTCTCCCAAGTCGCCGTCCTCACAGCATCGATCCTCACCAACGCAAGTTTGGGAAGAAGTGGCCTTAGACCCTCTCTAGTCTAACAATACTTATAGGAAAATTTACAAAATAAAGTAACATAAAATATTCTGAATTTCCGTTGAGCCGCTGAGCAGAGCGAACAGGAAAGGATGTAGCATCGCTACATTTGGAAAATCTCCGCTCAGAAAAATCACAAAAATAAAAAAACGGAAGAAGGGAACTCGAGTTTACAAATGTAACTTTTAAAAGTGTTCTTCCTCTGAACCATCACGAAAACCACTACTGTAATCACAAAGTTCATTGTGGCTCTCTTTCCCTCCAAGGTTACTTGGACGATTGCCTGGAGTCGCTGTCATCACGGAAATTTTCAAAACTCCAGCAGAAGCCATAGTCAGATGACTTTCAACAAGGCCTCTCGTCATCCATCTCACTCGAGCACAGGCTGTAAACGGCAGCCATTTTCTCTTAGGCCAAAACGAACTATCTTATTCGAAAGAAATACAAACAACGTTACTACATCATCGCAATGATTAAACAGTGTTAATTCCCACTAATACCCTTATGTGTATGTAATTAACTAGCCATCTGCAACATATTTAAGCATTAGTACACGTTATTTCAAAAGCGTTTTGTGCATTAAAACAAACAACACTTAACAACATTCATTTAATAAAACCCGCACATTATTATTAAGCAACATATATGCATTCCCACGTGTAATTTCTCTTGTTAATTCATGTTGGTTAGTTAGAATTTTCACACAAAACAAATAATTACTGATTAAGAATTAGTATTTTAAGTCAACACATATAGACAAAACTGGAGCTTAAAAAAAACCCGATAAATTTTCATCAGAAAACTCTGCTCCAGCACCTGCTCGCCTGTACCCACACCAACGACGACGACACCATCAAGATCATGAACACTTCCACTCCGGATCCCCGGAAGACCCCTGCCCACACCACATTTTCAACAAAGCCAGCAACACCATCGCACCCCACCTCCGGAGAACCATCAACATCTCCTTTGAGACAGCGACCTTCCCAGAGAGCTGGAAGCAGGCAGAGATCAACACCTATCTAAAGAAACCCAAGGCGGACCCCAAGGACCTCAAGAACTTCCGACCCATCTCCCTGCTCCCGTTCCCGGCGAAGATCATCGAAAAGGCCGTCAACAAACAACTGACCAGCTTCCTCGAAGAGAACAACATCCTGGACCCATCCCAGTCAGGGTTCCGCAGCAACCACAGCACCGAAACCGCCCTCATCGCCGCCACCGACGACATCAGGATCATGCTCGACAACGGAGAAACTGCGGCCCTGATCCTCCTGGACCTGTCAGTCGCTTTCGACACAGTCTGCCACCGCACACTAAGAGCACGCCTCCACAACGCCGGAATCCAAGAGAAAGCCCTGGACTGGACCACCTCCTTCTTCTCCGGGAGAACCCAGAGCGTCCGCGTCCGCCTCCCCCTTCCCCTCCAAAGCCACCGAGATCATCTGTGGCGTACCCCAATGCTCATCTCTCAGCCCAACGTTGTACAACATCTACATGGCACCACTCGCCCACGTCTACCAACAGCATGACCTAAACATCATCTCCTATGCTGATAACACCCAGCTGATCCTCTCGCTCACCAAGGATACCCACACCTGCAAAACCAACCTCCATGAAGGAATGAAGGCTGTCACCGACTGGATGAGGAACAGCCGACTAAAGCTGAACTCGGTCAAGACGGAGTCCTCATCCTCGGCTCCACCCCCTCGGCCTGGGACGACTCCTGGTGGCCGATGGCACTAGGAGCATCCCCTACACCCACCAACCACGCACAAAACCTAGGGGTCATCCTCGACTCCACACTCTCCATGACAAAGCAGGTCAACGCCGTCTCCTGCTCCTGCTTCAACACCCTCCGCATGTTCGCAGGATCTTCAAGTGGATCCCCACCAAAACTAGAAGGACGGTCACCCAGGCCCTCGTCAGCAGCAGACTGGACTACGGCAACACACTCTACGCAGGAGCCCCGGCCAAACTCCTGAAACAACTCCAACGCATCCAGAACGCCTCTGCTCGCCTGATCCTGGATATCCCCCGCCGCAGCCACATCACACCCTACCCGAAAGACCTGCACTGGCTCCCCATTATCAAGAAGATAACCTTCAAGCTCCTCACCCATGCACACAAGGCACTCCACGACTCAGCCTCTACACCCCTGCCCGCCAGCTCCACTCTGCAGACCATGCCCTCGCCACCATCCCCCGCATCCGACGAGTGACCGCCAGCGGCAGATCATTCTCCCACCTTGCCGCCAAGACGTGGAACACCCTCCCCATCCGCCTATGGCAGACCGAAGACCTTCTAACCTTCAGAAGACTCCTCAAGACCTGGCTCTTCGAACAGTGGCAGCATCCCCCCCAGCACCTTGAGACACTTACGGGTATGTAGTGCGCTTTACAAATGCTGTGATTGATTGATTGATTGATTGAAAGCACTGGGATACATTAATAGAGGTAAAATTGTTGTCTCTGCATCAGACCCATATACAAAAATAATTTTTTGACTTTTTGAAATATTTATTACACATCCAATTCATTGGTAAAATTGTAAAACAGTACTTTTATAAAGTGACCATTAGCCTGCCTAAAGCCTCTAAAAGCCAAGCATCCAACTGTCACCCAGGAGCTGAATATCTCCTGGATGAGGTGTGAATTGACTTCCAGAGCTGTACAAAAACCTTGGGTGTGGGAGGTGTTTTATTCCACTGACAGGATTCCCACCTGATCAGTGCCCAGAAACTTAATTAACATCAGAGGTTGCCTACCCTGTCACTGGCAGATGTAGCTCACAACACAGTCTGCCTCTGTTCTGTCTTCCTGACATCTGGCAATCCCAGTGGGAAACTAGCTGACCCCAGAATTGATTTTGAGTGACTACAGAGAAGGGGTTGATCATTTCCCTGTCCACACCACACCTTGTTCTATAGGTAATAATGTTCGATCTGCAGTACTTTCAATATGTAACGTCCTAATTCACACGTTGTATGTTAACAATGATACTGTTTCTTGAAGCTTCCAATATGCCTACTGCTTTTTTGTGCTGAAAATGTAATAAAAACGTTTGAAATTAAAAAAATAATAAACTATCACCAAGGTTGGCAGTGTAGAAGTTCTCCCAGAACCCCGGAGGTGCCTCCTTAATATATGGGATCCTACTGATCTTACCCATGCAGCACGAACATGGACAACCCTGGTGAAACGAAATATTGCACAACACTGGGGGGCGTCCACTGCCCCTCTACACCATCACTGGTGTCAACTTAGACAGGGCCATGGTAGCGGAAAAAATTGCATTTATTCACAGGGGTTGTCCCCGTAAATGGACTCGTGTGTGGGGCAGATGGAACGCATTCCGAGGCAACATATGCTCCCCTCCAGCGGAAGCCTCTGACCCTGAACTAAGTGACTAACCTCTCCAACATGTTATGGGTACACATGGAGGCATGAACTTGATATGTGTTACTTTGATGCCGCAAAGATGGGTGGACATTGCAACCTTGTTTTCCATATCCAGTGTAATATTGCCTTGTCAATGTGAAATTATTACTGATGTCTGATGTCAGCAAATCTGTTTTGTTCATCAATAAAATTTTCAATAAATAAATAAACAATAAGGTGGAACACTCTTTATGGGAAAAGACAGTTGAAAGAAAAAAAACTAGGACTTTTCAGTAATAAGGGTGATTAGGAATTCGGAATCAGTAATAAAAAGTCTTCCTCTTCGAGGTAGTTGTAGTTAGATTGATAACAGAAGGTTAGCTCTATCACCTCAAGGCACAGCTACAACAGGTGGCATAAATTTCCTCTAACGTTTGCTAATGCAGGAAGTTCTTTATATTGCAATATGCACTACACACATTTGAACTCATTCACTTGTTAATGTTATGAGGCCGAAGACAAACCCGCTGAGGCAATTGAAGCAGGATGCAAATGACACCCTCATTTGTTTACAATTCAGAAGTGATGACGGCAGACAGCCTTGCATGTAAAGTTTATTAGTTATAATAAAGTTCCCAACAGAGGAGTGGTGATAGGCAAAGGCAAGAAACTTCCAACTGCCAGAGCAACTTCAAAGACAAGACGGTAGCTCGCAACGCTCATGCTAAAGTAACTTTACAACATATGTGTGAAACTTAAAAGCAACTTACATTATTAACTACAACAAATTCATACCTACTATGTGGCACACACACATCTGGAAGAACTAAAAATGGACAACTACATTTTTATTGCTATTATTCAATTTTCATTTTTAAACAGATTGACTTGCAGTTGTACTCAGCAGGAAAGATCATTAGTTTGAGTAAGAAAGTCCCCTACCCTTGTTGACTTAATAGGTAGTCTGCAAACTCTGCAATCTCAGTCAGATAAGTTAAAATGAGAGTATGATAAAACCGACACATAGCCTGCTGAGTTATAACAAAAATAGCACTATATTTTAAGGCCATTATATTTCAGAGGGCAGCTCATAAACTACGCTGTGCTGTGAATCCTTTAGATGCCCTTCTTATGTAACCATTTACTTCTGAGGAGCTTCCACAGTTCTCTTGTTATTTGATTTTCGGTTGACATGTTTATGCTGCTAGTGCTTAGTGATTAATTTTTTCTTACGGGATTGATGAGAATTAGAAGTAGTGTAATAAATACCAGTGCCGAAGGCGCGCCTAAGGCTAGCCCGTCTGTGCCCGTCCGTACCTGGACTGCACCCTAGGCCAGAACCTCTGGCACCCTAGGCCAGAACCTCTGGCCCCAGCGAGTGCCACGACACCCGATGACGCTACGATGCTGACTTCCTCCACGGACTCAACACCAGCCAATCATCAAACTGCCTCCAGGCCAGCCCGACACTCACCCACGGACCCTTCACATGCCGTGACTGCAGCTTCACCTGCCACCGAACACCCACACGCCCCACTCCACCCCTCACAGCAGAACGTAAAGACCTCAGATGCATACTACTCAATACCCGCTCTGTCCACAAGCACGCCGTCGAACTCTGGGACCTACTCGACTCAGCCTCCCTGGACGTCACCTTCCTAACAGAGACCTGGATGAACCCCTCCTCGGCACCCTACATCACCACAGCCATCCCAGATGGTTACAAGATCACCAGAAGGGACCACACCAACAAACCAGGAGGAGGAATAGCCATCGTCTACAGGAATACCCTCAGAGTCTCGACCTGCACGACAGACACCTCCAGTACCGCCAAACACCTGCACTTTCAGATCCACATCGACCCCAACACCACTCTCAGAGGAACACTCGTCTACAGACCCCCTGGCCCCCAGCCACAGTTCATCGACGCCATCTCCGACATCGTCAGCACGCACGCCCTTGCGGCCGCAGACTACATCCTCCTCGGAGACCTGAATTTCCACCTGGAGAACGCCGATGACAGCAACTCCTCCGCTCTGCTTGATAATCTCTCCAACCTTGGCTCAAACAGATCGTCACGACCCCTACCCACACAACGGGTCATACCCTCGACCCCATCCTCTCATGTCACCTTCAGCCACACCACCAAACTCCACTGGACCGACCACTGCTGGGCCCACTTCACCTTCAAGAAAACCACCGCGCACCACCACCCGCTAAGGATCCCCTACCGCAGCTGGAACAAGGTCACGGAAGACCGGCTCATCACCACCCTCGCTCGAGACCCACCGACAAACACCACCGACACCGATACAGCCACCAGCAACCTCAGGCAATAAATCGACGACTGCGCCAACACTCTCACACCAATCAAAAAACCCTCAAACAGACGCACCGACAGAAAGGCCAGCTGGTTCACCACCGACCTCCAGGAAACTAAGCGGACTTGTCGAAGACTCGAGAAAAGGTGGCACCACGAAAAGACACTGGAAAACCACACAGCCCTTAAGAACGCCATCCGCAAGCCCCACCAACTCATCCGAGCCACCAAAAGAACCTTCTTCAAGGAATGCATCGACAACAATGCACACAACAGCAAAGAGCTCTTCAACATCGTGAAGGAGCTCTCCAACCACATCCCACTGTCGCAAGACCTCTGCGACTCCCTAGCCACCTTCTTTCACTGCAAGATCACAGACATCCACGACAGCTTCAACACCCAGACCCTCCCAACAGCTGCCAACACTTCAGAACCACCACCCCCCAGCCTCACCAACCACCTGCTCTCCTGGACCCACGTCAACGATGATGACACCATCAAGACCATGAACAGCATCCACTCTGGCTCACCAACCAACCCCTGCCCTCACCACATCTTCAACAAAGCAAACCGCATCATCGCCCCCCAACTTCGGAAGATCATCAACAGCTCCTTTGAGACCGCCACCTACCCGGAAAGCTAGAAGCACGCCCTACTCAAGAAACCCACAGCGGACCCAAAGGACCTCAAGAATTACCGGCCCATCTCCCTCATCCCGTTCCTGGCGAAAGTCATCAAAAAGATCGTCAACAAACAACTGACCCACTTCCTCGAGGAGAACAACCTCCTGGACCAGTCCCAATCTGATTTCTGCAGCAACCACAGCACCGAAACCACCCTCATAGCTGCCACAGATGACATCAGGACCCTACTGGACAACGGCAAAACCACAGCCCTCATCTTCCTGGACCTATCGGCCGCCTTCGACACTGTCTGCCACCACACCTTAAACACATGCCTAAATGATGCAGGATTATGCGATTAAACCCTGGACTGGATCACCTCCTTCCTCACCTACAGAAACCAGAGGGTCCGCTTCCCGACCTTCCGTTCCGAAGCCACCAAGATGATCTGCGGCGTACCCCAAGGATCATCCCTCAGCCTTACCCTCTTCAACGTTTACATGGCTCCACTCGCCAACATCGTCTGCTCGCACAACCTTAACATCGTCTCCTATGCCGACGACACTCAACTGATCCTCTCACTCACCAAAAACCCTGCCACCGCCAAAACCAAACACCACGAAGGAATGAAGGCAGTCGCCAGCTGGATGCAGACCAGCCACCTAAAACTTAACTCTGACAAGAGAGAAGTCCTCATCCTTGGATCCCCCCCTCAGCCTGGGACAACTCTTGGTGGCCAGACGCACTGGGAGCCGCACCCACACTCACGGACCACGCACGCAACTTGGGAGTTATCCTGGACTCATCGCTCTCAATGACCCTGCAAGTCAACGCCGTGTCCTCCTCCTGCTTCAACACCCTTCGCATGCTCCGCAAGATCTACAGATTGATCCCCACCGAAACCAGAAGGACGGTCACACAGGCCCTCGTCAGCAGCAGGCTGGACTATGGCAAAGCCCTATACGCAGGAACCGCGGCCAAACTCCAGAAGAGACTCCAACGCATACAGAACGCCTCTGCATGTCTCATCCTCGCCATACCCCACCACATCCACATTACTGCCCACCTCAAGGACCTGCAGTGGCTCCCAGTCAAGGAGAGGATCACCTTCAAGCTCCTCACCTACGCCCACAAAGCACTACACAACACCGTTCCCGCATACCTCAACAAGCGTCTCACCTTCTACACACCGAATCGCCAGCTGCGCTCCGATGACCTCGCCCTTGCCGCCGTCCCACGCATCTACAGGACCTCCACTGGAGGTAGATCCTTCTCCTACGTTGTGGCCAGGATGTGGAACACCCTCCCCACACAGCTGCGACAGACCCAGGACCTTCTGACCTTCAGGAGACTTCTCAAGACCTGGCTGTTCGAGCAGTAGCTGCACCCTCACCCCCGCTCAGCGCCTTGAGACCCTCATGGGTGATTAGCGCGCTCTAAAGAAACTTTGATTGATTGATTGAGTGTACTGTTGCACTGCTGCAACCTCCATCCTTCCATGATTTAATACATAGTAATTATTGAACGAGCAAATTTAATGTAGTATTCTGGGATACAGCCAAACTGAAAAAAACACCAAATCAGCTGCATCAATATTAACACAGAGGGTTTGAAGATTAAAAAATAAATAGATTCCATAAGGGATGTTCTATTTATCAGACGAGACTCTAAACATACAATCTTTTTTTTTAATTACACAGGCGCACACACACACACACACACACACACAAACACTGTCATTTTGATCTCGTTTTCTCCCTTGCTGTCTCTCTCTTGTTTTTATCATCCACTCTCTCTCGCTTTCTCTCTCGCCCACTCTCTCTCCTTGCTCTGTAGCTTGAGTTATTGTCTTTGCCTCCCACATAGCATTGTATGAGCTTGGGAAAATCACTCAGATTCCTTTGCTCTAAAATAGGAGACTTGTAAAAAGCAAAATCTTTAGTGAAGCTTACAAGCATATATACAGTTCATGAAGGAATATTTTAATTCTAAGTTTTTTTTTATTGACAATACTGATTTACAGACATTTCGAATGTCTCCTTTCCAGTAGCTAGGAGGATATTCCCATCAAATATTTCTTCCCCTTTTTGCAAGTGAAGGGGAATTCCTGTGGGTATTACAACAATCGCTTCTTCCATAGCGCCAAACACAGTGTATTATATCGCACATGCTAAAATGATGCCCCTGGTTTCTGTCTACAACATCTATTCATACTTCTGCTTTATAAAGACGACTTCCTTCATTCCGGAGAAAAAACATTCACATACCAGTTCATGCAAATGTCAAGCCATGAGACTTATCGGATTTCCATGAGGCTATAGAAGTAAAGGATATAGCATGCGTGTGTAGAAACAAAGACTGGGAAGTAAAGGGATTTATCTCCTTTGCACAGCCACGAATCAATGGTTTAGATCCTCTAGCATGTGGTTCTGAGAAAAGAAAAACCCTGAGTATGACTCCTAAATGTGAGAACTGCTACTGAACCCGCGATAAACATTAGGAAGTTATTTTAGTTTTAGATATTTTTTCTTCCTACGATAGAATCTTCATTTTAGCTTATGAAAGCAGTGGGTTCCTTTGCTTCAGAGAATTATAGAACTTCAAATGAAAATGAACAATTCACTATTTGTATGTGGTGGCCTCAATTTTAGGTCTGCTTAAGACAGCTTGAGTTATTTTTTCCTATAAATTGAAAACATTCCAAGATGGCTTGCCATGAAATATTGGCAACCATTTCCGAATTGTGTTTTATTTTTGACAATGCTGTTAGAAACAAGCACTTGCAAGCCAAAAGCCTAGGAACTAACTTTTACAGGTGATGAACTTTCACTTCACCAATGCTTCTGATGCTACATTTAGAAAGATAATAATTACTGAGGGCCTTATTTTGATTTGGTTGAAAAGTTACAGCTCTCCATCCATTATCTTTTTGTGTTTGCTCTCTTCGACCACAGGTGGCCAAGGCTATGCCCCGACCTGGATCCCTTGCTCACTGTGCCACTGGATTCAAGCTAGCCTGGCTGCCGAAGGCACACATTCTGAAATAAGTACCAGGAACTTGTTTCTGGTCCAGAGAGGACATAGCCTGGCAGTTCGGTCTGGACTGTCCCCATGAGGAACAGGGTCAAAACTGATTCGCATATGGCTGGGTCCAAACTGTGGTGGCATGGTGAGCAAAAGAACGAGTTCAACCCAGATCTCTTGACTGGGGGTGAGTGGTTGAAATGTTTCAGCACTCCATCCATCATCTTGTTGTGTTTGCTATGTTCACACTAAGTGGCCAAGGGTATGCCTAGACATGGGGAATTTGCTTGCTGTGCCACTGGATTCAAGCTAGACTGGCTGATGAGGGGGTGATACCTAAAACTGTTCCCAGGATGCTTGATGTCAGGCGAACTTGGCCTGGCAGTTCGGCTGACTGTTCCCATGAGGAGCAGGGTCAAGACTGATTTGCATGTGGCTGGGTTCAAACTGGGGTGGAATGGTGAGCAAAAGAACAATGGAGTTAGCCCAGATCTCTTGACTGGGGTGAGTGGTTTGAAAAGTTTCAGCACTCCATCCATCAAATTGTTGTGTTTGCTATGTTTGACCACAAGTGGCCAAGGCTATGCCCAGACCTGGGTCCCTTGCTCACTGTGCCACTGGATTCAAGCTAGCCTAGCTGATGAGGGGTGATACCATGAAACCGGTCCCAGAATGCTTGTTTCCCGTCCAGGGAGGACCTGGCATGGCAGTTTGGGCTGGCCTGTTCCCATGAGGAGCAGGGTAAAGACTGATTTGCATATGGCTGGGTCCAAACTTGGGTGGCATTTTGAGCAAAAGAACAATGGATTAAATCAACATCTCTTGACTGGGGGTGAGTGGTTGAAAAGTTTCAGCACTCCGTCCATCATCTTGTGTTTGCTTATATAGATTTTGCCAGATGGCATACTCCATCACCGTGACAGATATCCTGTCTGCCATATTACAAGTGCCATAGACTATTATGCACCTCTAATATGGTGAACAGGACATCCTACACATTTGTGATGGAGTATCCCATTCATCCTCAGTTTTGAAGGATATGGGTGCATGTGTTGTTTATGTGACTAGTTTACCAGACCATTGTGGCCCTGGAAACCCTTTGGCAGACTTTAAACACTTTAAACATGTAAAACTCTTTGCAGTGTTTAGCCACCTTCATATCTTGATTTGGAAGGTTGCCAAAATACAATTACTCCCTCAAGACCTTGGGTCCACTCCATATGGAGCCCCGTAATGCCTACAACAGAAATAGTTTGCACCTTTATGATCATTGTTTATGGTAATCATTCTCAGCTTGGTTAATTTATAGTGGCTCAGCATACCCAGTATTAGAAGAGAGTGGTCTGCATGGCAACACAGCGGAGTGAATGTGGCCTAATGGCTAGAGCGGTTGACCTCGAAGCTGGGGAGCCAGATTCGAGTCTCAGCAAGGACGCTCAACATACTGTGATTCTAGGCAAATCGTGTAATCTCCCCGTGCCTACCAAAAATGAATGCGTCTATCTGTAATGTAACTGGTGGTCATAGAAAGCGTTCTGATACCTTTGGGTCAAGTTCACACTATATAACACTCTACAAAAAAAAACATACTACAATTTGTGAAGGTCAGGGGCTAAGTGTGCATGAAAAAATCCCTTGGACGGGCTGTAACACAATAAACAGACGTTTACTTAAGACAGTCAGTCATAAACAGTGATACTCTTTCAAACACAATGGACAGCTGTCAAACAGCGATTTAGGACCCCGCAAAAGATATTCAGTGGCACCACCCTATTATTCAGCAACTATGCAACTCATGTAAAGGGGGACAACTAAATCACACAACAACAAATCATTAACTTTGACTTGAAATCAGTTTCAGAAAATGCTATTTCTCTAATGAAAACAATGCAGTCACTGTACTATTCTTTTAAACAAAAAACAACATCTCAAGCAGTCATTTAGAGTTTGGTCAATTGAGAACAGCACTATAAATCAATAATGATTTTCCTCCAATAAATCTGAGATTGATTCACGCTATTTACAGGTGGAGGAACCTTTGACTTCTGTCGGCGGAGTTGCAACTGGCTCTTCTGACAGAAACACTTGACTAGGCAGCCTGTCTGCCCTCGGCTGCTAGTTCATAGTGGTAGTCATCCCCTCCTATTTAGGGCCTGGTGACTAGATCGTAGATCCGGAATTTGTAAAGCGCAAACTACTCACCCTTATGGGTCTCAAAGTGCTGGGGGCCATCGTGGAAATTAAGTGAGTTATTGCCCAGAGTCACATTTTGCTGACCTGATCTGCCGCCGGGGATAAAACCGTGAGCCCTGTGATCCGAAGCCAGCTGCCCTGGCCGCTGCACCACACCTCTCCACTACTGTAGAGGTAGACTGTCACTATATTTTCATACCCTCGACCACCATGTAAGGCATAGGAGTCACAGAGTGGGAAATTATTTAATGTCCGACAAGCATAGGGAATATTCTCCCCTCCTTGTAACTTTAGGGGCAATGATTTATTTTGTTTTTGGTTAGACGTACAGTGGTTCTGCCACAACACACTTATCTAAATCAAAGTTTCTTCGAATTTCTCATACAATTAATGTAAAAGACAAAAAATTGTCTAAACACATGCCTTGCTTAGAAAGCACAAATGAATTGTGTTGGTTTAAATACTTCCAAAGTTATTATGAAGAAATCATATATGTTTAAAGTTCAAGTAATATCCACAAGGTCAAAGTGATAATGGGGAAGTGGGGTGTGAGATACATATATCACAACAAATTACAAATAGGTACAAAACAATATTGACAAAATTACATTCAGGTATAGAGTGAGAAGATATGTTTAATCTCAAGATGACCTAGAAATGCATTATTTTTGTTTTGGCCATATCATATCGTAAAGCTTCTAGTTATGCGTCGAATTTTCAACCCTAGTATAAGTGCTAATTAGGAGCATCAAACACGTGTCTTCCTCAGGATGAAGAGAGAAGGGTTTCTTGTGTATAGCCTATTGAACGTTAGGTTCCAATAGCTGTATCGGAAGCTTGTTAATTACTAACTCCTGTAGCTTGAGAAAATCATCACCACAGAGGGCACTCAAACCCCCTGTGGTCGTAAACCCATTGGCACACAAAGATTGTCATGGGGATAGGGGCACTCAGCCTCCTAATCAGTGAAAGAATCAGCACCTTGTGCTGGTTGTTCCTCTCTGATCTTGTGAACCGTGGCACCGAATGATAGAAGCAGTTAGGGGCACTCAGCCACCTACATGAATGATTATGTATAGGGGGAATCGGCACGTCGTGCAGTTTTCGTCCCGCGTGAAGCGCTGAGGTCTTCACCTTCGTGTAGGGAATGATTCCATTCCACATAAAACAAAATTTAACATGACTATTGCCCTTTGGAGAATGCTTAACCCCTTCCATGCGGGGCGGATTCCCCCGCTGTGCTGACCGTTACCTGCGCGGGCGTGGTCATGACGGAACGGTTCCGTCATGAGCACAGCTCAACCGACGCTCATGACGGAACCGTTCCGTCATGAGCGTCGAAGGGGTTAAAGTAAAAATTATCTTGCCAGGTGACATTTTCCGCTGAAAAAAGAAATGTTCTCCTCGAACCACTCTCATGTCTGCATCTTACATGATTTTCGTTTTCCGTGATGGATACATTCACAAGGAAAAGCTACTCGCATATTGTCAAAATGTATTTTATGTAATACAGGTAGAAACATGTCATTTTTGAGTATTTCGCAAAAAAAAAGACATTCTCAAAAAGAATATATGCACCCCGTACTCTTACTCTGCTCTCCCAACCAGCCTCATGTTTCTTCTTCAGTGACAATTGGCCAGGCCTCCACACCTAACCTCAAAACTCAACAGTCTTTCAAGGAGGTGGCAATTCATTACCCTTGGAAGAGCAAAGCTTTGGACCGGAATCTGCGGTGATACTGGTTTGTGCCTTTGTGACTTTTATACGGGTGTACAATATTGGTGCAGGATGGTAGACCACTGCTATATTTAATTGTATTTTTATTGCAAGTAAATTACTTGCCATGTTTAGGCAGAGGCATGCTTTCTTTTTATCTTACCAGTATTTTTTTAATATATCTTGCATATACCTGTCGAGTTTGAATGTGTTTTATGGTGATGGGTAAGTAGGTGAATGCAATAATGAAACAGCAGAAGGATGAATGGATGCAGTGTCTGCATGGTGCTACCTTTGTTACGTCCCTAAAATCATTAGTAACTTAAGAGGCAGCTTCAATGATAAGCTAGATCTATTGGATATGACAATGCTTGTTATATATTGTGAAGGTCTCCACTCACTAAAAACAACATGCATGACTGGTCTTTTCTTATCATCTAGTGCAACCTAATGATGGCACATTCAGACTGCTGCCTTAACTTGGGTTATGGCTGGTGCAAGCATAATCAATAATCACTCAAATACTTTTTCAGTGGGACTATCTTGAAAGCAAATAATCAGATTGTCTAGGTTTTCACAATTTGTATAAGAAGTAGTAACACTTCAAATCATACTGTGATATTGTTTGCCGTAAGTGTGTACCTATTAAAATTGTGATACTGAATTGGATTTATTAAGTCATTAACTTGGATGAAAAATTGATTTACTCTAAGATACCCAATAACATCATACTCATGTTCTAGAAGCACTGTCTTAGTTAAAAACACATATTCCTTGCACTCTAAAGCAGAAAAATATATATTTGAAACTGATAAGATTACCTTCATAGGTTTTTAGATAATCAGAGACGGCAGTAAGTAGGTCAAGCCTATTGGTTATGTTATAATGTTTCTGTCTTTACACTTTATTCAACATCGGCCTAGTCAGTAGCAATCACCATACACACAGTTATAATATTGCAAATATGCAGAAACATACCACTTGCAAAATTCAAAACCCATCTCAAGAGGCCTAACAAGAATCATTTGTCAGAGTGGGAGTTCGAATGCTAAAACCCTGGCCTACTATGGTAATCCGTGAGATTACAGGTAAAAATACCTGCTGTGGTCTAGTCTGTAACACAATGTGATAACATCCAACTGCCAAAGGCATACTGGATTTAACATATGCTTTACACAATTAATGAGACAGACTAACTGCCTTTGAGATAATGTTTCATAATATGCAGACCAGACCTATATCGTTGGGCATGTTTCCAGTGCACCAAACAGGCATGTCGTTTGTCACCATAACCAACTCAAGCCAGCAGCTTTGAGCATCAGCTTTTTTTACAAGGAAACCGTCAGACACACAACTATAATATTAGAAAGGTATTCAAAATTTCAGTTGGCTAAGAACAATAGTATGTCTCCTAAAATGGCCGAACAAGGATTCTCACAAAGGGAAACCTTCTATATCCACGGTTTGTCACACTGTGTGACCAACACCAAAAACATTGCCACGTAACAAAATACTTTTCTGTAGGCTTTAATATGGACAACCTTAAATGCTTATCATCTTTAACATATGATTTTCAAATAAATACACAAGGTCCAGTGCCTTCATCATAAAATTTCATAATAAACAGATCAGGCCCATAGCCATGCTGCCATAACATACCCAGTCCTCCTGTATTAAGTATAAACTTTGCCGCAAACCAAGATTACAATACAAGCAGTCATTTTAGTGGAAGCACACAAATTCAGCCCTGTATTCAGAGGACTAAGCCCCTCTCTCAATAAGACTCTGAAAGCACTTTTATGTTGATCACATATGGTCAGGTGACAGCTGCAATAGCAAGATAGACCTAAATTAAAAAAATTCCATATAGATTATTATAACCATGAGCTCTCAAACACAAAACTGCACTCTGAAGTCTAAACTGAATGACCAGCCCTGCTCCCATCTGTGATGCTGCCAGAGATAAACACACACAGTAATTAAGTAGTTATTTAATATACTTTAAAAGCATTACAATGTCATGTGTGTGTTTCTGAAAAGCTCAAGCTCAGGCAGCTGGATAAGTAAACAAAATTAATACAGCTGCGTTGAGGGCAAGCACCTTTGTGGAAGCACACAACTTCTGCCCAATCAAAACATGTACTCCTGGCTGTCAACATGTGAGCAGAACCAAATTCCCTCTCCTGGTAAAGCTTTTTACAGCCCTTTATTAGGTTGATCACATAATGTCTTGTGACAACTTCACCGTCAAGCCAGACCTAACAATTATGACTGGAGGTACAGTTTTGAGTTAATTATGGAACGAGAGCTTGTGTTTTTAGATTACATTTAGGAGTGCTTGAACCATTCATTACAAAATAATGTAGTTTACACACAGACAGAGAGGAACAAAAGGTAAGTTCCCTGACATATTGATTTTAGTAATTGTTATTGTTAGACCTGGCACCTTGGCGTGAGTCTCCCTTCCACTTTTTGTCGCTGTGCCTCATGTGTTTTTAAGGTGTTGGCTGCTCAGAGCACTGTGCCACTGCCAACCAGTGCCACAGTGCAAGTGCTCCCTATGTAAAATGGATATGTTGGTTGGATTCCATGATTGGCTTATTTGGTTTACTATCAGACCCCAGTAAAGTGCACCAGGAGTGCCAGGGCGTGTAAATACAAATGCCGCTGGTGGGCTTGCAGCACTGGTTGTGCCACCCACAGAAGCGGCCTGGTAAAATGTGTGTAGGTCTGCCATTGCAGAACCTGCGTACAGTCTGGTACTGACATGCTGACTGGGCAAGTGCACACACTTGCCAGTCCCTAAACCTTCCCTTAACTTCATATTAGTCACCCCTATGGTAGGCCCAAGGGCAGGGTGCATTGTAAGCATAAGGTAGGACAAGCCCTGATGTGTGTGGCATGTCCTAATAGTGATTTACAGCCATTTTCGTTTTTCACTATTGTAAGGCTACCCTGTTCTCATAGGCCAGCATGGGCTGTTAAGATTGTTACATCCTATGATCCTCCACAGGAACCAAGCGACATATATAATCCCTCTAATTCCACTAAAAACTCACACCAGTCTTTTTTAGGTCACCGAGGAGCTCGCAGAGGCAGACAAAGAGTCAGGTTTCAACCTCAACCTCAATTCAGGGGAAACTATCAGGGACCCCACTACCAACCGGATCCCCAATATCTTCTAGAGACAAGGAACCGACAATACTGGAAACAGGGAACATAATACCCATCTTTAATCTATCATCACACCCACTTGACACCCCCAGCACCAACCTTTTAGCAAAAGGTCTATCTTATGTTCCTCACTCCTTTGTAAATAAATTTGAACTATACCAAGACATACATGCTTTTTTCCGCAAAATTAGACTTAAGAAATTCTTCCAAAATCATAAAGATTCAGACCAAGAAACCCCCATTAATAATACACTCTCTTTACCCTCCACCTTTACCCCAACATTAGACCAAGTAGGATCTGAAGTATCCACATTCGAAAACATAGTTCTGAAACAACTAGAAGAAACCCTCAAATTTATACCTAAACCCATTTACAATTTAACCAGAGAAGAATTTCTTGCCATGAAAAATATCACCAACGACAAAACCCTCACAATCAAATGTTGTGACAAAGGGGGCGGCATTGTAGTCTTAAACACTGATGACTACGAACAGAACATGTTGACAATGTTAGAAAACCAAGATTTCTATCGTAGCACCAGAAACAACCCAATTACCAGAATAGAAAAAAGGATTCTCGGCCTTACTAAATTTGCCCTCAATGAAGGTCTCATTACCAACAAGGAATATGATTACCTCAATTATTCTCCAAAGAAAACAGCATGCATCTACGGTGTCCCAAAAATTCACAAAAGTATAGACAAGCCACCATATAGACCCATAGTTTCCACCATTGGAACCATCACGGAACCATTATCCAAATTCATAGATAATATCATAAGACCCCACATCTCCAAAATCATGTCATATATACAAGACACTAGAGACATGATTAATAAAATAGAAAACATACCATTCAATCCTATTCATGATGTTCTTGTAACCTTGGACATTGAATCTTTATACAGTAACATTCCTCAAAATGAAGCCATTGAAGCAACGTCATGGTTTATCGACAAATTTGAAATTCCATTCTCAAAACCATTCATTTTAGAATGCCTGCATATTATCTTAACTGAAAATTATTTTAGTTTTGGGCAACACACCTTTCACCAAACCAAAGGTGTCAGTATGGGCGCTTCGGTGGCGCCATCCATAGCTAACATCTACATGGCACATTGGGAGGACAAATTTATACACAATGAAATTGCCCCGTTTTTTGAGTCTGTCTCCCACTGGTCCAGATACATTGATGACATCTTCTTTATCTGGACCGGGGGAGAAGATACACTATCTGATTACCTGCAATGGCTTAACCTCACAGATCCCAACTTACGATTCACTGCACATAGCCACACCACCATGGTAGAATTTCTCGACATTCTCATTAAAAACAATTGCGGCCACCTGGAAGTAGACTTACATGTTAAGCCGACAGCGAGAAACACACTTCTACATTTTAAAAGCTTTCACCCTAGAAGTCAAAAAGACAGTATCCCCTTCTCCCAATTCCTAAGAGTTCGCCGCAACTGCACTAACCTCACTGACTTTGACAGACAAGCAGTGGAAATGAAGAAGAAATTCCTAGAGAGAGGATACCCCCACAGACTCATTCGAGAATCGTATAAACGGGCCAGATATTACGATAGGGATCACCTATTAAGACCCAACAAACAAGAAGAAAATCACCAACTTGTATGTGTCACCAAACACTCCACCTTGAACAACAAAATTAAACACATCATTAACACCAACTGGCACATCCTTAACTGTACCATGGACAATCAGAATAAATTAGATAAACCTATTTACGCCTATCGCAAAAACAAAAACCTCAAAGATATTCTGGTCCATTCTAAATTCACTAGCCTTAACTCCCAACCACCATTCATCCAAAAAACTATTAACAACAAAGCCCCCATCAAAGGAACAATAAGATGCTCAAACTGCAAATCCTGCGACTCCATTATTCTTGGAGACACTTTAACCCACAATGGATTTAAAATCCAAGCAACTGAATTATGGAACTGCAAAACCTCCAACGTCATCTACTTGATCCTCTGCCCTTGCCAACTAGGATATGTAGGCGAAACTGGGAGAGCCATACACATCAGAATATCAGAACATCGTTCTGCCATCAAAACTAAGAAACTTCAAGCCCCCTTAGTGAAACATTTCCTACAAGCAGAACACCATCCAGATGACTTACGTTGGTGTATCCTAGAAAAGATCAAAACACCTGACACTCAAGGTGGCATTGCAGTCCGCAAAAAACGCGAAGTGTTTTGGATCTTTTCCTTAGACACTTTTCGCAGTGGTCTGAACAGCGACTTGCCGTGGGAAAATGCAATTACCTAATCAGATACACTAGTCATGAAGATACAATACCCCCCCTTGATACTCATTCTCCCATCCCCACTTTTGTATTAGTTTCCTCTCACCAACTTCCCAACCCAACAAACAACCCCAAACAACCCCCCCCCCCTCCCCCTCCCCTCTTCCCTGTAACCTACCCCACACATGCTCCCATTCCCCAATAATACGATTAAATACATTATTGTTCAAAAATAATAATACGATTAAATACATTATTGTTCAAAAATAATATTTTTCCATTCTGCCTCTAAACAATATATTTACAGTCTGCAGACATCACTCACAATATATATTACATTAGATAATTTTCTGGTTACTTTTTATTAAAATCCATAGAATCATCCTGCACATTATAAATGAGACTGCACCCAGGTACAGATCCACAGTAAAAAGATTCCAATAGATGACATCTATCGATCTGCATGCATTAACACATACAGGGCCGCTGTTCACACACCGGGTCCGGCTCTCTACGGTGGCCCTGTTGTTATTTTCTCGTACATGTACCTTTTACTAAACCACAGTTTAGTTTTCACGTTACAACCAACTACGAAACAAGTTATTCCCCCACCCACTCACGACCCACGTAGCACTCACAGTTAGCAACACCCTATCAGATTCACCTAACTTCACTATTTAAACGATCGCAATTCCCGCCATCCTCGCTTATCGGCATCATCCTCAGCTGAGTAAACGTCTACAAAGAAGGAATCGGCACTCCATCACGCCGCAGACCAGGTAAAGATTATTTCCAGCGCTTTGTAGTTTAACCAGCAAACCGTTTTTCTCAAATACTGTTGAATTATTTACATGCCTCGTGCATTTGCTGATAAGATATATTAGCTCATAACATCCATCCCCCAGCCTTGTTTTTTCACTCGACTTCCCCATTTGCAGCTGGCATGTAATCATTCCCCGCACTCGCTGATACGATCTACTCGCTGCTCACATCCATCCCGCAGCCTTCATTTTTTACCTGACCTCCCCCATTTGCAGATGGCATATAATGATCCCTTGCCTCAACGTGGTTATTGTTAAACCGCAATACTTAACACCTACTTAGCTTAACCATCGTTATATATCCTCATTTCACATTCAACCCCTTTCCCCCCCTTCCCTTCTCCCTCCCCTGTCTTTTTCATTTTTAGGACATTTGTCCCTAATATCAGACGCCCGTCATCCATACGGCTCCACTCTTATTATTATCATCTGCGGCAATCCTTCACCAGGTTCACACGGGAATAAAAAGGTAAATAAAGAAACAGCTATAACTCTCACAATGCCCGAGCATCATAAGCACGCATTGTTCTTAATGACATTTTTTTGATTTTTTTCGCTTCATAGTTTTGCTACATAAAGAACATATCTTGAACCCATGAATGAAATCTCCGCTCATTCAAGTCCTTTTGATCGACATATGTGAATTTCCATTCTAGCAGATAGAACAGGTATTTCTACTATATTCAATACAAAGTACATCCATACATCTTTAATAAGAAAAACCCTCTTTTAGATGTTGCCAACACAGTTCCTTCTATACCGCTACAACAGCATGTTATTATTTTTACAGGCTTTATGACCACCACCTGTAACACCCGGCAACGCTCTTTTCTTTTTCTGTGAAATCCCATGGTTATAGGCTTTACATCAATTATCAGGTACTGGAAGACCCCTCCTAGTGACACAGCTTTCAGCGGACATCATTACTGAGTTCCCTATATCTTGTCTCTTGGTCATTTCAGACCGTCAAACACCACCTCCAGATAAATCCTTCACCTGCCATCTACTCGCTAGACTACACCTTGAAGTAAGCATTGCTCTTTATCCATCCAGGGCTCATAAGTAGAGCTAGAATTTATGTTAAATGACGTTCATCAATAACTAACTAGTTCGACATCTGTCATCACACTCTCACTTTATTAACCAGTTTCACATCCCCCCTTTTTTCTGTTTTTTCTGTCCTTCCTCTTTTTCTTTCTTCTTTTTTCGTTTGTCTTCCTTCTTTATTCATTGGATTTTCCTTTATTTCTTGTTTTTCCTTTCTTTTCCTTCTTCCCTATTTCTTCCTTTCTTCCCTTTTGTTCTTTTACTTTCGTTCTTTCCTTCTCTTCTTCTAGCTTTCTTTCTCTCTGCTTGTCTCTTCTTCTGTTCTAACTTTTTCTTCCTTCCCTTTTTTTCCTTGTTTCCATTTCGCTTTTCTCTCTCTCCTTTCTTCTGTTTCTTTATCTCATAACCTTTCCCCAACCTCCTCTTTTCTTCTTTTCTCTCCCCCCCCAACCCCCCCCCCTTTTTCCTTTTCCATCGCTAGACGTTCCATTATTTACATCTCAGAAAGATATTCATTATCATTTTTCACGTACAATTATCTTAAATGTTAATATCATTGCTCTTTCTATCCTTGGGTGAGAATAACAGATTCTCGCTGTATGTGAAGTGTCCATGTATAGTTTATAGCCAATTTTATGTAAAAGATATAAAAACAAAAATTAGTCATGTAATATCTTTTTTTAAATACATTCTCTCCAACCAACAGGAATTGTGGCATTTCCTGACGAAGGCGTGCTTTTCGCCGAAACGCGCGTAGAAGATGATCATATGGCCACAGATTTGTCTTTACTTTTAATTGTTGTTGAATACATTGAATGTCTATACTATGTATAAATGCATTGTTGAATTGTTTTTTTATTGATTTTGTTCGTGATTCTGTGAGAATCATATTAACAATAAACATTTATGTGATATTTTTTTAAAAAATACTGTTTTTGGCTATACTACTTGGACACGTTTTAAATAACAATATACAAAACATGTTAATTGCCTAGGAAGTCATATTCGCACTGTGTTATACCCTGTCCTAGGAATTACATTCCATCTCCTCTTGTTCAGGGGGTCCCTGTTACCCACATAAAAAAACATCCTATGATCCTAACAGGCCCAGGGAACATGGTAGAAAATCGAGTTTAGTATGCCTGAACTCAGAATAATAAGGTACATCTTTTAGCAAGGTTTATTTTAATATTCTGCGTTTGCAAATGCCACTTTTAGAAAAGTTGGCAGTTGCTTGCCTAACCATTTCAGCCAGCCTCTGCGTGATGTGTATCTGCTGTCTGGCTTGCGTGAGTGACAGGGCTGGGGAAACCCAGATGGGCAGGGCTAGGTAGCCTGGTGGTGAATAGGACGATTGACAGGTAGATGGGTGGGAGGAATACACCTGGACTCTGAATAGGACTGTGCTCTGCCACCACAATGCCGGCTCTGCCCCCTGTGGAGCGTCAGATGACTCTGCCCTGCACCCTGAATGAAGAAGCCTGCATCGCGTCAACAAAGTGCTCCAGAACTGGACTGAACTAGGCAAGGGCCCCCCTGGCCTGGGAGAACAAAAGAAATGTAGTATAAATGTAGGAGCCCTGCTCCTAAGAAACCAGATCCTGCTACAAGACGAACCTCTGCCTGAGGGGAAGGAACCGGGAAAGCTGTAGGAGGAGTACTTTCCCTGACCTGGGGGATTGGCCTGCAGTGGTTGCCTTGCTGCTGAAGGAGAGGAGAAAGATTGCTGATAAACTTTGCTACAACTTGTGCTGTTTAAGGTCTCCAAGGGCTTGTGCCGAGCTTGCCCCCTGAACGAAGTCCCTGGACCAGTGGACTTCACCCCCCTTGAGAACCGCCGTTCTCCCCGTGAAGCTGACGCCGAGAAAAGTGTGCGCCTCTCAACTCGGCGCGTACTTTGGCAAGCCTATGCCCCCCTGCCCGGCCCGAGCACCGCGACTAAGGCCCCTCGAGCCGTAGCTCTCAACGTAAAGGAAGAACTTCGTGACACTTGTTATTTGCCCCTCTCCGCATTGCACCCCTTTTGCATGCCCCCCTACCCTTGCTGAGGGCAGGCTCTGGTGCGTAGAGTGGTTGGCACGTGGCTCCCCCCGGAGCGTACTGCCTGCTTCGCATCGCGCGGAGAACAATGGCGCCGCTCTCAAGGTACGGCTCGAACGCCGCAACGAAGAGCCAGTGCATCGTACACCCGCACTGTCCCCCTGAGCATCGCGACTGAGGCCCCCTTCGAGCCGCAGCTCGCACCGCAATTGAAAGGACATCACGCCGTACAAACGCGCTGGGATTCACTGCATCGTCCGTGACAAACTCCTGAAAGATAAAGGTACTGTGCCCCCTTCGCACCGTAAGGTGTACGCATCGCCCGGAGCGTCTGCAAACGCTTGTGAGCCCCGCTCGCAAGTCTCCTTCAGTCACACGAACCGCACGACGCGCACAAAGTGCACAGAACTTCTGAAATACGCTTAAACTCAATAACTACTTATTGCAAAGTATTGTGGGCCGTCTTAACGTTATTGGGTCTTGTGCTAAATCTGCTTATACATAAAATAATTATTATTGGTAAACCCAGTGTGGAGTCCATTTGTGGGGGTGTCATTGAATTGTTGTATGTGGTCCCAAATGCTTAACCATTATGCCTAAGATAACGCCTTGTCTGCTCGCGCCAAGCTACCTAGATGGTGAACAGGGGTTATTGTTAGAGTGTAACCCCTTACCCTGACTGGAGGAAAGGTTCTCTGCTTGGCACAAGTACTTACCTGTGCCAACCCAAGAGTCTGGATTCTAACATTGGTGGTCAGCGATGAGGATTCTGAATTTGCATTTGTGATTTATATACAGCAGTTTTTTGAAACGCCACATAGTGAGTTCAGACCCATAACGTAGCCACATACTTTTTTAATTTTTGTTTTGCTGGAAATCGCCATTGTTGGAAGAAACCATGCCTGATTCAGTCATTGTGGAGAGAGCAGCATCTGTCGTCTCTGAAATTGAGGATGTTGAATGGGAAGAGGAGAGACTAGAGAGCTACACCAAGGCCCAGCTGAAGGGCTTCTGTAAAAAGTTCAAAGTCCCCATTGTTGGATGTAAGCTCAAGGCAGATCTACTCAAGGCGCTGAGGGCCTGGATTGAGTCATGGGCACCTGGAGAAGTAGTAGTTGTTGAACCAGCAGAAAGCGTCCAGAGTTTTGGAAGAGGCCTGTCGCCAGGAGAGTTGGCAGACAGGAAAGAAACCAGGATGCATGAAATTGAGATGGCAAAACTTAAATTGAATGGGCAACTGGAGCTGGAAAGCAAAAAGCTGGCTCTGGAAGAGAGAAGAATCCAAATGGAGCATGAAATGAAGTTGAGGGAATTAGATCTGAAAGCTAAAAGTTTAGAGCCTACTCCCTCTGGTGGCAGCACACCGTCAGTGCAGGCAGAATCAAGAGTGTACATACCCAAGGATGTGGTAAGGGATTTTTTTAAGAATGATGACATAGGGCAGTGGTTCAAGGCCTATGAGGTAGCCATGTCTTCCCACCGGGTCCCTGAGAAGGATTGGGGAGCGGGGTTGTGGGGACGGTTCCTTAGTGAAGAGCGGGACACACTGCTAGACTTACCTTCAGATGTTTATAATTCTTATCCCCATATGAAGGCAGCATTGATGACTAGGTATGGGTTGACCCCTGAGTTGTATAGAAAAAGGTTCAGGGGTTGCACAAAGATTCCTAACAGTACGTATGTGGAGTATGTAACTTTTTTTATCAGAGCACTGGATGGTTGGGTGAAGGGTAGCAAGGTTGAAGATTTTCAAGGGCTTCTTGATTTAATGGCATGGGAGCACTTGTCCAGTAATTGTTTTCCTGAGCTACGCCAACACCTGATTGATAGTAGGCTGACTAACCCTAGAAAGCTTGCTGAGGAGGCGGACCGCTGGTTCAGTACCAGGGTCCACAAGTGTCACGTGGGAGATTCCGCCAAAGGTGGGCAGGGTCCCCAGCAGAAGAGTGGAGGGGACAGGGGTAACCAGAGGGAGTTCCCAAAAGGCCCCAAAGTAATCCCCAAGGGAACCAAGGGAAAGGTTCTCAGCCTCCCCCACCCCAGAAACCGACCGAGGCCCCGACAGGTCGACCTGTTCAAAAGGGGCCCATAAAATGTTACAAGTGGGGTACCGTAGGGCATTATGCCTCTGATTAAAGTGTCCTTTGTTTGGTAAACCAGCACCCACTGGTGCCCCAACCCAGCAGATGGCTAGTGTAGCCTTGGGGGAGGAGATGGCAGTCCAAGGTGGGTGGGGTCCTGCAGAAATGTCCCTTGTCTCATTAGGAGACTGTGAGATGGTCCCCCAAACCCAGCTGCCTGATAACACTAAGAAATACAGGCAGTAGATGACCATCAATGGCTGTAGGGTGGAAGCTCTGAGAGATACAGGAGCCAGTGTGACAGCTGTCAAGTGTCACCTGGTGTCTCAAGAGCAGGTTGTCCCAGGAGCATTCTATCCAGTTGTTGCCGCCGACAACACAGAGAGTCACTGCAAGGTGGCTCAGGTTCCCTTTTAGTGGGGGGGGGGTCTCTGGTACTCTTCAGGCAGCTATGAGGCCCACCATGCCTGTAGACTGTCTGTTAGGGAATGATTTGGAGAGCTCACCTTGGGCTAAGGTGGAGCAGAGTGCTCACCTGGAGATGTTGGGTATGCCGGATTGGGCGTGTGTCACCACACGGTCCATGGCTGCAAGTAGAGGTACTCAAGAGGTCCTGGAGCCTGAGAGGGAGGCCCAGGGACTGGCCTTAGAGAGAAGGAGCAGGGGGCGCAGGAAACTAGCCCCTGAAGTTCCCACGGTCCAGGAGGAAGCAGACCATGACGGGGATGCCCTGGAGCCTACAGGGGAGCAGATAGCTGAACTGGGAGACCTGCCTGAGCTGACCCATTGGCAGCAGGAAGGGGGTCCCTCCAGGGAGGACTTTTGTAAGGCACAGAAAGAATGCCCTTCTCTCGTGGGTGTGCGGCAGCAGACTGCAGACCAGGCCGCAGATGATCAGTCTGGGTCACATTTCATTTACTGGGAGAACGACCTCCTATATACAGAGCCTAAGGTTGCTGAGCCTGTGTCAGCCCGTGCGCTGGTGGTACCCCAGGACTTCAGAGCCTTCCTACTGGGGCTGGCTCACGATATGCCATTGGCAGGAAATTTGGGGCAGGACAAGACCTTTGAAAGGCTTGTCACCCACTTTTATTGGCCCCAAATGCGCAGGAGTTCAGACACTCATTGCAGGACCTATCAGACTTGCCAGGCAAGTGGAAATAGTGGGAGGAAGCAGAAGGCTTCTCTCCAGCCATTCCCTGTGGTCGGTACCCCATTCCAGCGAGTGGGGATTGACATTGTGGGACCACTGGACCCCAGGACAGCCATGGGCAACAGATTTATCCTAGTCCTGGTGGACCATGCCACCCGGTACCCAGAAGCCATCCCTCTGAGGACAGTGACGGCCCCTGTGGTGGGACGTGCACTGATGGGAATTTTCTCCAGAGTGGGATTCCCTCTAGAGGTGGTGTCTGACCGGGGTACCAATTTCATATCCAAGTATATGAAATCCCTTTGGCAAGAGCGTGGTGTAACCTACAAGTTCACCACACCTTACCACCCCCAAGGAAACGGGTTGGTTGAGAGATTCAACCGTACCCTCAAGTGCATGATAATGGGTCTGGAAGAACCCATGAGGCTTAAGTGGGACGTCCTCTTGCCATGCCTTCTCTTTGCGTACCGTGAGGTGCCACAGAAGTCTCTAGTGTTCAGCCCCTTTGATCTCCTGTATGGCCACCCAGTAAGAGGACCTCTAAGTCTGGTCAAGGAAGGCTGGGAGCAATCTCCCAAGAAACCTCCCCAGAATGTATATAGCTACATGCTGGCCTTCAGGAATCAGACTAGGCGTTTTAGGCAACTTGCTGAGGCTAATCTGGAAGCCAGCCAGGAGGAGATGAAGTGGTGGTACGACCAGAATGCCACTCTGGTAGAGCTTCAGCCTGGACAGAAGGTGTGGGTCTTGTCCCCCATGGAGCCGTGTGCGCTCCAGGATAAGTGGACTGGTCCCTTTGAGGTTGTGGAGCGCAAGAGTCCTGTTACCTACGTGGTGGACCTGAAGTCTCCTAGGAACCCCTTAAGGGTCCTACATGTCAACCGCCTCAAGCCCCACTTGGAGAGGTCCCAAGTGGGCCTGCTCTTGGCAACAGATGCTGGGATGGAAGAGGAGACCAAGCCTCTTCCTGACCTCCTGTCAGCCCAGGAGCAAGATGGGTCAGTGGATGGTGTCATCCTCTCTTCCGCCCTGACCCCTGAGAATGATTGTCGCCAATTGCTGGGGCAATTTTCTGATCTGTTTTCCCTGGTTCCCGGTGTCACTGACTGGTGCGTCCATGATGTGGACACTGGGGATAGTACCCCCGTAAGGCACAAGGCCTACAGGGTGACTGACAGGGTGAGGACATGCATCAAGGAGGAGGTCTCCAAGATATTTGCACTCGGGTTAATTGAGTCCTCCAGCAGTCCTTGGGCCAGCCCAGTGGTCTTGGTCCCAAAGGCTGCAGCGCCAGGAGCCACACCCGAACTCCGGTTCTGTGTGGACTACACAGGACTCAATTCAGTCACCAGGACTGACGCACACCCCATCCCCAGAGCTGATGAGCTCATAGATCGGCTAGGGGCTGCCAAGTACCTCAGCACGTTTGATTTAACGTCTGGGTACTGGCAGATCGCCTTGACCGATGGGGCCAAAGAGAGGTCAGCATTTTCCACCCCAGATGGGCACTACCAGTTCCGGGTCATGCCCTTTGGAATGAAAAATGCCCCTGCCACCTTCCAGAGGTTGGTCAACCAGGTGTTGGCTGGACTGGATTCGTTCAGTGCAGCCTACCTGGATGACATCGCGGTTTTCCGCTCCACTTGGGAAGAACACCTGCGCCACCTCTGGGAAGTGTTGATGGCGCTGCGCAAGGCAGGCCTCACGATCAAGGCGAGTAAGTGCCAGATCGGGAAGGGTTCCGTGGTGTACTTGGGGCACCAGGTTGGGAGCGGCCAGGTGGCGCCCCTTCAACCCAAGATTGAAACCATCCTGAATTGGGAGTCGCCCAAAACCCAGCCAGAGGTGAGAGCCTTCCTAGGTCTCACTGGGTACTACAGGAGGTTTGTCAAGGGGTATGGCAACATGGTTGCCCCCTTGACAGCGCTGACTTCTAAGAAGCAGCCCAGGAAAGTCATTTGGACTGACACCTGTCAGAAAGCTTTTGAGGCCCTGAAAGCTGCTATGTGCACGGCGCCCGTGCTCTTGGTTCCCAACTTCTCCAAAGAGTTTATCGTTCAGACAGACACTTCGGAGCATGGTGTGGGGGCTGTTCTTTCACAGATTAATGAAGAGGGCCTAGATCAACCTGTAGCCTTTCTTAGCAGGAGGTTACTTCCACGGGAACAGAGATGGAGTGCTATTGAGCATGAGGCATTTGCTGTGGTCTGGGCACTGAAGAAGCTAAGACCCTACCTGTTTGGGTCTCACTTACGGGTTCAGACAGACCACATGCCCCTCAGATGGTTGATGCATATGAGGGGTGAGAATCCAAAACTGTTGAGGTGGTCCATTTTCCTACAGGGTATGGACTTTACGGTGGAACATCGCCCTGGTACAGGTCCCTCCAATGCTGACGGTCTGTCCAGATTTTTCCGCCTTAGTGATGAGGAACTCCCTGGCACTGTGGCACTGTGGCCAACCAGTGCCACAGTGCAAGTGCACCCTATGTAAAATGGATATGTTGGTTGGATTCCATGATTGGCTTATTTGGTTTACTATCAGGCCCCAGTAAAGTGCACCAGGAGTGCCAGGGCGTGTAAATACAAATGCCGCTGGTGGGCTTGCAGCACTGGTTGTGCCACCCACAGAAGCGGCCTGGTAAAATGGGCATAGGTCTGCCATTGCAGAACCTGCGTGCAGTCTGGTACTGACATGCTGACTGGGCAAGTGCACACACTTGCCAGTCCCTAAACCTTCCCTTAACTTCATATTAGTCACCCCTATGGTAGGTCCAAGGGCAGGGTGCATTGTAAGCATAAGGTAGGACAAGCCCCGATGTGTGTGGCATGTCCTAATAGTGATTTACAGCCATTTTCGTTTTTCACTATTGTAAGGCTACCCTGTTCTCATAGGCCAGCATGGGCTGTTAAGATTGTTACATCCTATGATCCTAACAGGCCCAGGGAACATGGTAGAAAATCGAGTTTAGTATGCCTGAACTCAGAATAATAAGGTACATCTTTTAGCAAGGTTTATTTTAATATTCTGCGTTTGCAAATGCCACTTTTAGAAAAGTTGGCAGTTGCTTGCCTAACCATTTCAGCTCGCCTCTGCGTGATGTGTATCTGCTGTCTGGCTTGCGTGAGGGACAGGGCTGGGGAAACCCAGATGGGCAGGGCTAGGTAGCCTGGTGGTGAATAGGATGATTGACAGGTAGATGGGTGGGAGGAGTACACCTGGACTCTGAATAGGACTGTGCTCTGCCACCACAATGCTGGCTCCACTCCCTGTGGAGCGTCTGATGACTCTGCCCTGCACCCTGAATGAAGAAGCCTGCATCGCGTCAACAAAGTGCTCCAGAACTGGACTGAACTAGGCAAGGGCCCCCCTGGCCTGGGAGAACAAAAGAAATGTAGTATAAATGTAGGAGCCCTAAGATACCAGATCCTGCTACAAGACAAACCTCTGCCTGAGGGGAAGGAACCGGGTAAGCTGTAGGAGGAGTACTGTCCTTGACCTGGGGGATTGGCCTGCAGTGGTTGCCTTGCTGCTGAAGGAGAGGAGAAAGATTGCTGATAAACTTTGCTTCAACTTGTGCTGTTTAAGGTCTCCAAGGGCTTGTGCTGAGCTTGCCCCCTGAACGAAGTCCCAGGACCAGTGGACTTCACCCCCCTTGAGAACCGCTGTTCTCCCCGTGAAGCTGACGCCGAGAAAAGTGTGCGCCTCTCAACTCGGTGCGTACTTTGGCAAGCCTGTGCCCCCCTGCCCGGCCCGAGCACCGTGACTACGGCCCCTCGAGCCGCAGCTCGCAACGTAAAGGAAGGACTTTGTGACACTTGTTATTTGCCTCTCTCCGCATCGTACCCCTTTTGTGTGCCCCCCTACCCTTGCTGAGGGCAGGCTGTGGTGCGAAGAGTGGTTGGTACGCGGCTCCCCCAGGAGCATACTGCCTGCTTCGCATCAAGCTGAGAACAAAGGCGCCGCTCTCAATGTACGGCTCGAACGCCACAACGAAGAGCCAGCACACCGTACACCCTCACTGTCCCCCTGAGCATCGCGACTGAGGCCCCCTTCAAGCCGTAGCTCGCACCGCAATTGAAAGGACATCACGCCGTACAAACGCGCTGGGATTCACCGCATCGTCCGTGACGAACTCCTGAAAGATAAAGGTACTGTGCCCCCTTCACACCGTAAGGTGTATGCATCACCCGGAGAGTCTGCAAACGCTTGTGAGCCCCGCTCGCAAGCCTCTTCCAGTCATACGAACCGCACAACGCGCACTAAGCGCACAGAACTTCTGAAATACGCTTAAACTCAAGAACTACTTATTGCAAAGTATTGTGGGCCCGTCTTAACGTTATTGGGACTTGTGCTAAATCTGCTTATACATAAAATAATTATTGTTGGTAAACCCAGTGTGGAGTCCATTTGTGGGGGTGTCATTGAATTGTTGTATGTGGTCCCAAATGCTTAACCATTACGCCTAAGATAACGCCTTGTCTGCTCGCACCAAGCTACCTAGAGGGTGAGCAGGGGTTATTGTTAGAGTGTAACCCCTTACCCTGACTGGAGGAAAGGTTCCCTGCTTGGCACAAGTACCTACCTGTGCCAACCCGAAAGTCTGTATTCTAACAGTTATGTAGTGATGAGCCATAATTAATCAGCAGATGGTTACTGTAACTATGGGTCTGGAGCATTTCACAAGCCTTCATTGGAACAGCAGTCATTAGAGGCCACATAGCGAGAAGGGTGTTTGCTTCTTCCTATTGCACCATGCTGTTATAAATCTGCAACGTTTCATGTGTTGCATAATTTGGATTCCCTCATCTTATGTTCCATGATTTGAGCTTTCGTCCTGGGATGCAAGAATACAAGAGTGACCACCCACAAAAGTGAATGCAATCTAGGCTACCTTTGGCCTTCATTCTCAGATTGTCAATCAACAGTCCTCCAAAACCAGGTCTAATGGAGGAGCGTTTCTCTGCCACTTAAACTGTGAATGGTTGCCAACGATTTTGACAGCCACTTTACAAAATAGAGTAATGTAATACCCAAGAAATCCAAGCATTGTCAAAGCCAATAGGTCTCCCCAATGAGAGCTATTGGTTTTGGCAGTGTATTATAGTCATGTTGTACATTAAGCGCCTGCTGTATAGCATGGCCAAAATGAATTTTAAAAGTTGCAATGATGCTGGACTGGAGGGCTGGAGGGGCTTGGTAAAGCATACTGACAATGGATCCTGTTTGAGTGGGTCTGGGCAAGAAGCCAGACAGCAGAGAGTGGGTGTGAAGGGCTTGGAAGCAGATGAACAATGGAGGTTGGACAAGAGGGCCTGGAGGCATGCGCACGGACAATGGAGGGTGGTCGAAAGGGGCAGGGGAACCCCAAAGGCACCTGAGGTTGGGCGGTAGTTGCCGGCGGTGATGCAGATGGACAGCAGAGGGTGGCAGCTGGGTTTAGGGCAAGTGTGTAGACAATGGGGGTGGTTGGGAGGGGCTGAGGCAGGCAGACAGACAGACAACATAGAGTGAATTAGAGAGACTTGTGAAAGCAGACTGGCAATGGAGTATGGTAGGGAGTATGGTAGGGAGGGGATGAGGGCAAGTAGACAGACGGAGGGACAGTTCAAGCAGCTTGGGGAAAGCAGACAGAAAATGTACGGTGTGTGGGTTGATTTGGGGCAAGCACAAAGACAACAGAGGATGGGCAGGAGGGTTTTGGGGTAATCAGATGGACGATGGGGTGTAGGCAGGAGCGGCTGATGCTAAGCATATGGACAATAGAGGGTGGTCAGAAGGGGAAGGGCAAACCCCAGACAAACAGAAGGTGGGCAAGAGGTGCTGGGGCAAGTACACGGATATTGGATGATTGTAAGCAAGTAGCTGCGCAAAGGAGGGTGGGCAGGAGGGCCTATGGCAAGCAGACAGACAATGACTTACTGGAGGAAAGCACACAGAAAGTGGAGAATAGTTGGGAAAAACTGGGGCAGGGTAACTGAGGGGGAAGTAGTACGCAAAGGAGACAGCAGAAAAATACACACTATCTTATAGGGCTTAAAAAACAAGAAAAAAGGGGTGCCTGAAAAATTAGCACGAAAGGACACAAGTAATGCGTCCATGCTCAGTGGGTGGAACAAACACACAAAGAGGGAAGAAGCCATCCAAAGCTGACTTATAAGAAGTGTTAGAAATGGGATCTCTGGTTGGCTAAAGCTTGCGCCAAAGCCAGGCATAGACCACCACTCTAGTCAGGGCAAGGTAGTTACACACCACAGATAACCCCTGCTCACCCCCTTTGTAGCTTGGCACGAGCAGTCAGGCTTATCCCGGTGGCAATGTGTAAAGCATTTGCACACGCACACAGCAACAACATCCCAGGCACACCACAAAAGGAACTCCACACAAGGTTATATCAAAAATAGCCTTTTTATTCTCATAACATATTAGAATAGCAAACACATAATATACATCGTACCCCCTGACACTAGGTCATATTTACAAGGGATTAGATATCAAATCCAATTGGCCGCACACTGCTCGTCACACCAGCATGTTGCCCCAAGGAACTCTGGTCGATGTAGTGGCGACGGCGAGTACGCCTATGCCACAGTGTTGAAAAAAAGTATGTGTCGCATTAGCCATCCCTGGACACGTGTTTCGAGGTAGTTGCCTCTCGTCAGCTGGGAGTAGGTAAGTGTAAGGGGGTGCCACGTGGACTGCCAATAACGTAAAAGCAGGTAGAGTACCTTTCATGGCACGCAGGTGCTGGTCCAGAGCTCGTCAGCCCAAATGGCTCAAGGGAGCCTTTATATAACAAATCCAATTGGCCACACACTGCTCGTCACACCAGCATGTTGCCCCAAGGAACTCTGGTCGATGTAGTGGCGACGGCGAGTACACTACATCGACCAGAGTTCCTTGGGGCAACATGCTGGTGTGACGAGCAGTGTGCGGCCAACTGGATTTGTTATATAAAGGCTCCCTTGAGCCATTTGGGCTGACGAGCTCTGGACGAGCACCTGCGCGCCATGAGAGGTACTTTACCTGTTATTACGTTATTGGCAGTCCACGCGGCACCCCTTTACACTTACCTACTGCCTGCTGGCGAGAGGCAACTACCTCGAAACACGTGTCCAGGGATGGCTAATGCGACACATACTTCCTTTTAACACTGTGGCATAGGCGTACTCGCCGTCGCCACTACATCGACCAGAGTTCCTTGGGGCAACATGCTGGTGTGACGAGCAGTGTGCGGCCACCTGGATTTGTTATATAAAGGCTCCCTTGAGCCATTTGGGCTGACGAGCTCTGGACCAGCACCTGCGCGCCATGAGAGGTACTTTAACTGTTATTACGTTATTGGCAGTCCACGCGGCACCCCCTTACACTTACCTACTCCCTGCTGACGAGAGGCAACTACCTTGAAACACGTGTCCAGGGATGGCTAATGCGACACATACTTCCTTTTAACACTGTGGCATAGGCGTACTCGCCGTCGCCACTACATCGACCAGAGTCCCTTGGGGCAACATGCTGGTGTGACGAGCAGTGTGCGGCCAACTGGATTTGTTATATAAAGGCTCCCTTGAGCCATTTGGGCTGACGAGCTCTGGACCAGCACCTGCGCGCCATAAGAGGTACTTTACCTGTTATTACGTTATTGGCAGTCCACACGGCACCCCCTTACACTTACCTACTCCCTGCTGACGAGAAGCAACTACCTCGAAACACGTGTCCAGGGATGGCTAATGCGACACATACTTCCTTTTAACACTGTGGCATAGGCTTACTCGCCGTCGCCACTACATCGACCAGAGTTCCTTGGGGCAACATGCTGGTGTGACGAGCAGTGTGCGGCCAACTGGATTTGTTATATAAGGGATTAGATACACCTGACAGGGCCCACTGGACCACTGTCAGAACCATCACAAAGCGAACTAAATAAAAGTAAAACAGATCATAAACGTACAACCAGTAACCACTGGTAATCACTGTACTTAGCATCAGCCTGTAACTACATTATGCATAGTATCACATCAGGCGCGAATTACATTCTGCGCCTACCTCACCAGCATAAACACATTATGCAATCCTCTCATAAGTCTAAAATGCATTAGACCCAACCTCCTAAGCATAACTCACATTAGGGGCATAAATCACACAGTGAAACGTAATCTCACTAGCATAAACCATAATATGCAAAACAACCTCATAATCACAAGAACCACATATAGAGGTATAAACCAGGTTGTGTAAATCATACTACATACATTACATTTCCTAGCACCCTATAAATCACATCAGGGCCTGGCGCCCTACAAACCTAATAGTCCCCCTGGCCAACAGGCCATCTCAAAAGGGGCTCAAATGCCCTATGTCCAACAGTCAGGGCACGCTGCCAAGGCAGCGGAAGCCAAGGGTGCGCAACTGCACAGACCTAAACGTTGCAGCTGCCCACTACTTGCTGGGGAGCTGAGAATATCACGTGGGGCCTAAACGATGCAGCTGGCACTAATTGCTGTGCAGCTGAGAGGACCAAATGAAGTACTGGGCTCCCAATATGCCGCCTGTCCCACTCAGGGACTGCTAAAATAGAATAGCCCCCTTGTTGCAGCGGCCCGCAACTGCGGCGCCGCTGTGAAGCAAAGAAAGAACTGGCACCACTGTGCCTGAGGACCCCCACTGGAGCCCTTTCAATAAAATTACCCCCTTGGTACAGCGGCCATCTGCAAGTGGGGCAGCTGAAGTCCTCGCAAAGTGGGGAAGCACTGGCCCCTCTGGGCTCTTAAACAATAAGAATGCCCCCCGTTGGAGCACACGGGCCCTTTAAATAAACATGCCCACTTCGTTGGAGTTGCCCGCTCTCTTGCGTGGCCACTCAGGACCAATGCTACCATAGTGCCGCGATCAGCACCAACAATGCGCCTAGCCTTGGCAGGGGGGGACTACTCTCTTCCTGGTCTCCTCTCTTCACCTGGGCGGCTCCTCTCTCAGCATACGCGGGATTCCCTCAGCTCACGGGAGCCCCGGTATGCATTTCTTGTCTTCTGGGCCACCTACTCTGATGCGGCGGGCACAGCGGGTCTCTCACCCGTCGAATGAGCCCTGCTTCACATGCGCCGGCTTCCTGGCTGCCTTCTCTTCACCTGGGCCCCCTCCTGGGAACCGGGACTCCTCAGTACTTCGGCTGCCACCACGGGGCTCTCCCTCAAACATGGGAGCCACACGTCATCACGTTGCGCTGGCCTCTTCCAGCTCGGTGGCAAGCCCCGCCCACGTTCCATGCAGGCATGCCTGACTTCCGGGAGGGCCATGGCCCGGGCCGCTGCGGTAATTATCTATTGAAGTAGAACGTGGGATCGTCTCCCGCTAAGGTAGTATAAGGCGGGGTGGCACCCGCCATTAAAATAAACTGAGAAGGCGGCAATACCACGGGGCAGGCACCCACTAAAGCACACGAACAGCAGGGTGGGCTCCCGCTCCTTTTAGCATCCCGGTGGGGAAATCCCCACGTCGGGATTCCCTCAAAGGAAATTACCACTCCGTGGTGCGGAGCCCACGCGCTCCTTTCTGAATACAATTAAAGCGCTCTTTAAGATAAAAGCAACAAAGCTCACAGGGTGCAGAAGCAAGAAGAAACAATAACGCGCTCACCAGGTGCTAGAAGTAAAGCCCACAGTCCTTAGAGATAAAGAGAATAAAGCAAAAGGTCCCAAGAGTCCTTTAGGCATCCGGGGGAAATGCAGGGCCCAGGGGCCAGCACACAGGGCCCTCCAGCAGGGAGGCAGCCCCCATGGCGGTCCCTCCTGGGCCCCACCAGCAGCAAGCCCCCCTCCGTCAGGAACAGAACAGGAACACTGAACATTTTCATGGGGTCACAGCCCTTATATTTATATGCCGTTTTCCTTTGTGTCACAGCACAGGGCTTGGGGATACCAGTCAGAACTGGTTTAGGGGAGGTTTGGATCACTTTGTTTTGCTCAGCTCCTCTCTCCTTTGTCAGGTGGGGGCTCAGGGATTAGACGCACCACAGGGGGCAGAGCCAGCATTGTAGAGGGAAGGCACAGCCCTATTTAGGTCCCAGGTGCAACTCCTCCCTCCTTCTCTTAAGATGAGTGTTTCCTCTTTTACTTCTTCTCCGTGCCCTGTTTTCTGTGCTTGGAGTTGTAGTCTAATACAGCAGTGTCAGGGGTTGGGTCTTACCTGGGAGCCTACACAAGGGCTGAGTTCAAAGCACGGTGTCCTGCAGCTGTCTGCAAAATATTGTACTCACTTATTACCTATTCGTCATATCAGCATTCATGACTTTATCTCAATTAACCCACCTACATTTGTTGGCAGAGGCAAAGGCAGTGTATTGATTATATTTTACTCTCTGCAGATCTGGTATCCATATTGGCGAGCTGTGAGGTGTGCCTCTCGCCCTTTTGTGATCATTACCCAATGATTATTAGTCTTTCCTTTCCGATGTGATCTAATTCTAGGCACAGGACCAAGCCCCCTCTATACGATACTGCTAACAGTGGGATTTGCATGAAATGGGAACACATTGATCCTAATAAATTCTTTACAGACATGGTCATTAACAATTACAAGGACATATTTTGTTGTCTCTCTAAAAAGGCTGCTCTCACTAGAATTTGAGATAGTTTCATAGTACTCTGCAAATCTATTTCTCCTATGCTAACTAGAGTCAAAAGACTGACAAGGTCAGTAATTTGGACTCTACTACAGCTTACCAAGCCCTTAAAAGGGCTACTAACATGATTCCAAGTATCCCAGGTCCCATCAAGGCAACCAGAAAAGATTATAAACAGACCATAGAAAATATAAAGCATGAACTTAGATAAAAAGTCAGAGAAGATCTGGAAGGGGCTGCCCAATCAAGAGATAATATGGCTTTTTAGGAGATTTTTAATCGCCTGTTTTTACTGAAGTCACAACCTCAGGCATTGAATGTCATGTCCTAGAACATGAGTGGGTTGAACACATCTCCCAAATGTATGATCCCGGCAATTTAGTATAGGAGCAACCCCACACGATATGCCTCCCGGCACCGCCCTCTGCCAAACTATATTTAAGTGAGTCCATTACCTTGGCCGGTGTGTCCAAAGCCATTCTTAGTTCTGCGTCTAGGGAGGCACCAGGGCCTGACTGGGTCCTGTTGGTTTCTTTAAACACAACCCCACCTTTTGGGCTTCCGTAATAGCAAATGTTCTTAGAGGTATTATAAGCGAGGGCCCTGTTGACTTATGGAGATACTCAATAACTGTACCAATGTTCCAGAAAGGGGATAGCAATCTCCCTGCAAACTATCAGCCCATTTCGGTCATAGACTCTTCTGCTAAAATACTAGGGTGGCTAATTTCAGCTAAAACGAAAGCTTGAGCTGAGGCCAATTCTTTTCTTTCAGAAGTCTAATATGGGTTTAAGGCCAGTCTCGACACAAGCACGTAACCTGGCTCTGATTTTAGGAAAATACGTCATGGCCAAAAGAGGGGCCATTGACATGTAGTGCCTAACAAACATAAATGTGTCCATCTGTAACGTAACTGGTGCTCATATAAAGCGCTTTGATACCTTCGGGTCAAGTTCGCGCTATATAAAACTCGAAAAAAAATACATGGCCTTTATGTGCCTCTCCTGTGCCTTTGACATAGTAGATAGAGGCAAACTCTGGGAGTTGATGGAAAAATTATGTATCGACCCTCGCTTATTAGATCTCTGCAGGCGCCACCGTGAGGACATAACTATGATATTACCCTATACCCAAACTGTTGATTGCACTTACTCCATACAGGTTACACGAGGGGTAAGACAGGGTTGTATATTAGCACCCTTTTTATTTTCATTTTATATTTATGTTTTAGACACATTTTAATCTCCCGTGCAAAAACGTTCCCAAAATGGGCTCTTGTATGGTCCCCGTATTTTTGTATGCAGACAACGTAGTCCTTATTACACTCACAATCAATGCACCACAGGCCCTTTTAGATTGTTTTAATGATTTTATGAAGGATTTTAATCTGAAGGTTAACCATAAAAAATCCTTCATTCCTACCTGCAGTGCAAAAAACACTTGCTCCAAAAGATTTATTTCACTTAGGTATCCAATTTTAAATATTTGACATTATTTGTGTTGCCAACCTAACTTGCGATAGGTTAACAACTCCCAGATCCCACAAGATGGTGGCATCTTGTGAATCAATCTTTAGCTTCACAAAAAATCAAGGACATAAGCCATTCAGATATGTTTATGTTATAGAGGAGTATCTGTCTCTCAGTCATCACATATGGGACAGGGGTATGGGGATACGCCGGTTTGGGCACCTTGAAGGAAGCTAAAAATACATTTTTTTGCAGACTGCTGGCAATCCCCAAAAATCATGCCCAGTTTTATTTCAACACCAGAAACTGGGTCTAGGTTATGTGGGTGATGATGTAAGTCTGGTTCCCATTTTATTATGGTTAAAAGTATGAGCTATCTCCTGAGCCATGTTTCTAGCACAAGTTAATAGAGGAATCTCCTAACTGAAGCAATACATTAGCTATTCCCTTGCTAGCATATGTTAAGAACCCCCTTTGAGATCTTGTGTTTGAGCAATCCATTTGACACCCCAGGTAGTATTGGCCCCCATGCTAAGGAGTTGGTAAAACAAAAGTATCCTTCACATAGGGAGAAAGCCAGAATAATAAAATCTCTTGACATGGTCTCTATCCTCCAGAACCTACCAATTTCAACCACCGTAGGTATAGAACTGTGCCTATCCAGGATAGTGGATACAGAACTAAGATTTTATCTTACTTATCTAAGAGTATGTATGATTCACTTTTAGTGGCTTTTCCCCTGAGGACTCACTGGTTTCCATGTGATGGAGTCTTTTCCCAATCTACAAAGCACGTTATGCATTTTTGCACACTGTATTTCACTTTCAGACATAATTTTATATGCCCTGTTTTGATAGGATATGAATTTTAAAACACATCAAGAAGGGTTGCAATTTTTACAACACCCAGATCCTCTCCTCAATATGCTTTTCAGTCATACATTTTATCTCTTCTGCCTTAAAATTGAGAAGGAAATACGCGTTTTGCTTATGATTACTAATTGACTCTCGTCTTGCTGTGATGCTCATATTTAAATAATCATACTTTAAAAAAATGTATTTGTTTAAGAAGAGCTTATTTGTAATGAATTGTTTTTGTATTTAACTATCTGTACTTTATGTACTGAAATGTACTGTTCGTTCCTTATGGACATAAACAGGATGGTTTTCTACCAAGTTCTATTCTTCTTTTATTACCTGAGAATGTTTTTTATGTTTTTAAATTATAATGTTTTTTAGTCTTTTAATCATTAATTCATTCTTATGCTGAATAGCAAATTGTGTTATGTTGATGTGACAATATTTTTTTTCATGTGCCTTTAAGGTCATATTTTTGACAGAATAAAGATTTTGATTGATTGACAATAAAAACGACTAACTCTCGTCAATTAGACAATCACTAACTCTATGGTCTCATTACTATCTATATTTAAAATATCTAAATGCATTCCATGGTGGTCTTTAGGCTCCTGTGTATATTTTAGTAATATATCCGCTTTTGTTTTCATGAATAATTATTATGATTTATTACATCTTTTGGCTAATAGCTACTGGATCTGGAAATTCTTTGTCAACTACAACTAAAAAATCTCAGCAGCTGACATCACAGGGGATCTCCAAACCACTCATCCCTGGGGCTGAGCTGGTGAGTTCACATTGTTAAATAATGTGTTGTGAAATACAGTCTTCTTCTTCCAGTTACATGGGACATTGAGCCGGACAATGATGCTGAGCCATCTACAAGCAAAGGATGGCAGGCAATCCCAAGAGAGAATCCAATCCTCCTCCAAGAATCAATATCTGTGTCCAACACTGGTCAAGCAGAAGAAGAGGAGGAAGATGATGAGCAGGAGCTGGTTGAGGAGGAGGAGGACCTGGACGAAGAAGCGCACGCTATTGCCCTCACCATAAATCCTCTAGATAGGTAACAGTGTTCCTCCTAAATCCCATCTGAAGATTGCTAGTCAACAGCCACTAGGCAAGCAGCCATGGATGCTACATCTGCTTACATTACAATCACCAACAATTGTGTTAACTTATTGTTCTCAGCTCTTTCTTTAAATAAATATATGAACACTTTTTACCCCACAAAACTGTCAACTTTTCATCTATCTAGAGTTTTATCGTTTTCAACATACAATATTGTTTACTTTCTTCTTTATACATTTTTAAACGTTTTACTTTTCAAAAATGTATAGAGCTATAGGAAACATTTTAACAAAAACTAGATATTTCTTTGGAAGGACATAGAATGCATCATACAGTATGTTTAATAGATTCAAGAACAAGGTTTGTTTTGGATTTAAATATTTTTATATGCTTGAATAATGTAATAAAATAGCAATTGAAAGGGTTTTTCAAAACATCCTGCCTTTGGGAAGGGGCCGAAATAAAAAAAATGAACTCTTAGTCCAGAAGGGAAACGTAAACTTGGCGGGGTTGGGCAAATTATAATTAAACATCAGGAAGTGGCATGGGAACTTGTCTATATACAAAGAATTGGAAATAACTGCCAGTAGTCCCAAAATAGTCTAAACCTAAGAGTCCAATGTCAAACTACAAAATTAAGTCCAACCACCAAGCCAGAGAATGGATCCAAATCAGTTTCTTGGCTTGGATGCAAATGTCAACGACCCTGCTCCCTTTCAGTTTTGACTAAAATACTCAAATCCTTTTCTCACATGGATGTGAATTAGCTGTCTAAAGCAGGAACAAACATGTCATAGGAAAAAGTACACGAGGAGTAGCATGGGAATCCGCAACAAAAGACGAACTGGCAAACGAGTCTACAGGCGGTGTAGCAGTTTGGGTTTACAGATGTATAATAGTGGCAGTCAAGGAGTTGATGCAAGTTAAAGTATGTAGCTACTCAGAGCATCCAGACTTCTACCATAAAGTCCTGATTGTCCCAAGAGAGAGCTCCTGAGCCGCTACAATTGACATTATCCCCTCCTGGAATGAAGTCACTGGAATAGACTCAGTTGGTTTGATGTGAAGATTATAAAGCCCAACTCCATTTTAAGTAGTCAAAGACTTGATTTTTTTATTTTGGCCGATACATCAAGATATCTGCCTTTGATATTGGTGTCACTCAGACACCAATATCAACAAGACACCTGATGTGACATCATTGTGGAACAAGTGCCATGTAATCTCTATTTAAAGGTCAAACAAGAACAATATCCAATACAGTAAAGTCCGAATTGTCATTTGTATACCCTAAGAATGTGATGTTGGCAATTCCATCTTCGATGCTCATTGGTTGCATCAGACATTCCTAAGGTGATGTTGGAGATTCCATCTTAGATAAGATCTAGTACAAAAGGGCTGCCACTTGACCACTTGTTGAAGGTCCTTTTCCCTAGGTTATCACTCAACATACTGCCAAAGAAGATCCTGACTGCCGGAGATGTTGCTGTACCGCACTTTTGATTGAAAGCTGATATCAAACCGGAGTGGGAAGAAGCTGATGCAGATGCAACGTGAGTTTGCCTTTCGCAAGGAACACTACCTCCGTAACTACTGATAATTACAGTGCCTGGCTGTAATCAGAAATGCAGTACGCTGATTCCTCCTAACAAAATCTAGATTCAAGTTATATTACTACATACTCTCATAGCATAGTGCATACAAGTTGGCTTAAGTTGTTCATTTTTCAAATTACATTTTAACCATGGTAGAAATGTTCACTTTATTCTTGTTGTTCACAGCATGCATTTGTGCTATTTTAATTATATTCAGTGCTAAGCAACTGGGTGCACCTATTGAAATATACAAGTTTTTTAGTTAAAGTGTCTTTTTCTTAGTCCCGTTCATGTGTGCAGTAGCGAGAAAGATGGAATTGGTTTGTTTAGACAAAGGTGTCCCTGGATCCCTATTTAGGGAATGTTAGTTACCCAGGAGCATTCACGTCACTTCAACTTTGTTGAACTACGTTCACCCATGTCACCCGTGGGTGTGAAATCAAACCTTGTAGAGCTGAGCCAGAGCCTCAGTTTGTGCAACATAGGTGCCCAGCATTGGGCTTGGATGTTTTGGGAACCATTGAGTAGCTTCTTTCTGATATAGACACACAAGTAAACCATTATTATGTCATTACATAGACGTCATAATCATGGTTACCTCCTACAGGAAATAAAGGAGCACCTTTTGCTGTAGGTTTGTAAAGCCTGACTCTTAAAAAGCCATCCCCCATTTTGTGGGTTTTCCAATTCTTTGGATCCATTTCACTTGAGCCCATTCAAGTTGGCCCCTATTGTAATAGGAGGCAATAACTGCAAAGCAATTACTCAGCATCTCAAGCTTTGAGGTGTCCCCGATGCAGGGGGCAGTTACTTTTGTAATAGTTACTCGTGTGGTATATGCCTTTGAGACATTTTACTCATTTGTGGATTTTAAGGCTATAGACACTGCCTCTGCGCAGCTTCAGGCTTAAGAGGCTTCACCACTACCTGCACAGTATAAGGTTTACCAAGATTTGGAAATTCCTTTAACAGGAATAGCAGAATTGGTTTGCTGGTCAGTTATCACACATGCACTGGAATGTCTGCCCGGGACCCCTGAGCAATGAAAGAGTTACGTGGCCAGTCTTAACTTATCCCGTTACCTTGGCACTCGCTGAGGTGGTAGGGGTTTTAAATTACACATTTGCCTTATACAAGAGACTTGAACAGTTTGTAGAACGTACTATGAACTCTAGATCTGCTCTTGCAGTGGGACCAGCAGTTCAGGAACAGGTACAAACCCTTAGTCCAACTCACATGCGCAAATACACAGGGAATTCAACCTCTCATCCCCAAAATAGATCCTGAAAGCCCGATTCATAGCCTATTGTTTAAAAGCAAACCAAGCCCGGGACAACACACTAAATAAAAGCATCTGGTCAATAAAAAAAACCTGAGGGTCCACATGGTGTAAATTTCAAGCTCATTGTGTTGAGGCACTGGAAGCAAAGGAAATATGGTCAGCCCTCATACCAATATTAGTGGCAGCGAAACTTTTAACAAAACAGGCAAATCTTCTGTTGGCCGACAGTGATATGCAAACCACAACAAAAATCTAAGTCATGGATGCTGGGCATCAAAACATTACAGAAGTGGGTCTTTGCCACACTACTTGTCCACCCCTTCAAAACCAATACTGAAAAGCCAATTAATGTAATTGCCCTTCGGATTGATACCATTGTTGGCTTACAAATATGGGCGAGGGTACAAAGAAACAGTTGCCACTCAGTGCCAAGCATGAGGAGCAGTAGAGGAATTTTTAATCCATATTCTGTGCATCTGCGAGAAACTCTGCACACTGAGAATATACTGGCTTCACCCCATTTGGTGCTCTTTAAATGTAAGGATGCCAAGCTGCCTTGGTCGAGTGCATGAAAGGCGAATCAGTGCAGCTGGCGGCATGCTTTATGAAATACCTGAGTAAAGGCAGTTTTGAATTCAGACTATCATATCGAACTATAAAGCATAATGCAGTGCCCAGCTTTTTAAGGATTTCATGTTTACAGTTGCTTAACTGGAGCCTAAACCTTTTTTAATATTTAAAAACAACAAAGTGAAATAATTCTTTTTATATGCTCTTTTTATAATATTTTTAACATGTGCATTTCACATTGTTTTTTTATGTAGTCGGTCTCATTGCAATGATTTTAATTAACTGTGCAATAAAAATTATCTTATCTTATCCCACAGACTATTAATGCTATCATGGAAAAAGGACCCACAAAGCATGAAGAGACTACCTTCTGGATTGCTCGCAAGACCAACTAATTGGAATCAGCCTATCAGCATACAATACATCAACACAAACAAAGAATACTGACTACATGTGATCCTCTTGGGATGGTGCCACCCATAGAGGAATGTAACACCTGGGGAAGCATTTTTGCATGCATTTTCTCTAGAATACAGGGTACGCCTTCATTGGTAGTTCTCCCTGAAGTCCTGAAATAAGTACAGAATGAGCATGGGACTGTACTAGCTCTGGACCTAGGAATTAAGTTATGGGGAAGGTTTCAACAGTTTTCTCGAGCATCCTGAGCAACATTATGTGAGAAGCTTGGGTTCTGACCATATGACAGAGACTTGAAGCAGTTCCAGTTCCAGTTCCAGTTAATGAATGGGAGCTAACAAAAATAATTGCAGACGTGTACACCTCTGTGGGTCGTGATGCCTTAGTTTCACAAGCAGTTAAGCCACATGTAAAACCTAAAAGTGATATTTAGTGCTCTAAGAAATCAACAACGGAGGGTAGAAAGAAACAGTGGGAAGACAGCAAAGACAAACTGGATCTCCCGCATCTGGAGAAACCGGTAGAGAGGGGTTATACATCATGAGTGCGAAAAAATGTAAAAACTAGAACAGTATAGGTATTCTGATATCTGCACTCCACCTTCATTTCAAGACACTGAATGGTACACAAGCATAGAGAGGAGTCGATCTGAGTACCAAAGAAAGGAGGAGTATAGCACAAAAGGTGAAACAGGAAGAGAGGCTGAAGTCAGCCTGAAAAGGGAAGAAAAAAGATAGGACTCTAAGGACCTGATTTAGATCTTGGCAGACGGGTTACTCCATCATAACTGTGAGGGATATCCCATCTGCCAAAATATAAATCCCATTATATCCTATGGCCATGTTACAGTTAGGAATTAGTTAGGTTGACCCTAGGATCTTTCTGTATAGAAAGGATAAACGATGTGATCAATTCTTGGACCAAGTGATCTTGAAGCCCTCTTTAAGAAGGAAGGTCTATCAGCCTTTGAGAGTAAAAATAATGAGCGAGTCATCCTTAGTCTCGTTCAGGCCTGAGGTGAATTGTGTGAAGCCTTTCTCATCTTCAACATAGCTAAGAGGATTAAGCCCAAAGTTACTGTTCAGGACCCAGGTCCTTAACCTGGAAAGGGAAAAACTCACAAACAAAATAACATCAAACAAAAGGCAAAAAAAAGATTGAGAAGAATAACTAAGACATTAACAAGAAAGGTTACATTTCAGGCCGTGGAATTGCCATCTGAGAAGTCCACTATGCCGTCCTCGCATTTTACTGAAAAAAACTCTGCTTCCCTAGGTGCAGCTTCTCCTGGCATAGCTGCAATTCCAATTGAGTCCTTGGGGTCAGATACAAGGGCATTTTTCAAGCCCACTCATGTCAACCATGTTGCATTCTCGGCTACACAGGTAGTGGGGGCACTCACTGTGGGAGATGGAGTGGGAAAGGCTAGTTCAGAGGAGGACACATGGTGGAAGTTAAAACCCACTGCCAATCCCTATGATGGCGTTGTTTGGGTTCTCCAATTCGTTAATATTTTTGCATATTTTAAGGTAGAAGGGATGCCCAACAGATCATGTATTTTATCTCTCTTTGAATCTATTCAATAGCTAGCTAAAATCTCCTCTTATCTCTTTTGTCGTCCGGCCTAAAACCAGTGTGCCATCTGCTTCTTAGCCATCCGTATGGGCTCATTTCTATTTTAGAGTGGTGGTGGAAAAAGTAACCCTGGGCGTAGTTCGCGAAGTAGCGCTATGCGTAGCTACGCAAAGAGCACTTCGCACTGCGCAAGCTACGCGTAGCACTTCACGAACTGCGTAGTACCCTGTTCGCACTGTGCAAGATGACGTTTGCAATGATTGCACAGTGCGGACAAGCATCCGGCACTGTGCAATCATTGAAAACGGCATCTTGCACGGTGCGAGCTGTAGTTTTCTGCCGCTCGAGTAGATTTTTAATCGAGCGGCAGCTTTCTCAACGCAAACTGGTAGTTTCTCATTGTGAGCGCTCTCGAGCATGCGCGACCACTCGCAATGAGAAACCTGGCCTCCACGCATTGAGAATCTCGCAGGGAGGTTTATTTTCCACGCTCCCGATCGCCAACTTGATGTTGCTGATCGCGATCGAGGAAAAAGTCTCGCCGGGATGTCATTTTGCTTGCTCGCGGTCGCCAACTTGACGTTGAGGACCGCGAGCAAGCAAAAAATGACCGCTGCACTACGCAACGCTACGTTACGCGTGTTTGCACTGTGCTACGTGCAATTCGCATAGTGCAAAGTAGCGCAAACTTTGCAAATTACGCGAGCGTAGCGTAGTGCTTTGCCCAGGCTTAGGAAAAGGTCTTAAACTCACTTGATTAGCTTGCGCTGTCAGGCTTTGATATTTAATCAACATTTATCCATCAGCAGGATCTCCCCTCTGCCCATCCAATGTTTGAAGCAAGCAATGGGGACTGGCTTGGGTTTCATTCCTCCCTATGCAATCATGTTCCCTTGCCTCCAGGCGACGGTTGCCAGTGGAAGCAGGCTTGGAAAAGATCTTTGTTGTGAAAACGGATAAGGGTAGGCAAATTTCTACTAACCGAGTGGAGACTCCCAAAAATAGTGAATCTACATGGAGCTGGTTTGCTGGTACAATCAGCTAATAAAAAATAGTTATCAAACGCCTCTTTTATGGGTCCTGAGATCTCCGGGGTCAATCTACTGTGGAGGCTAAGACCTGGAACACCCTCCCCCTGTACCTCAGAGCCTCAACATTGTGCCAACAGTTTAGGAAGGACCTCATGACCTGGATGTTCAACCAATAGGAACAGGCAGCATGATCCAGAAGCATGTTTCTATAAAGTTTAAATATGTTATATATATATGCCATGGTATATTGAAGAATGAGTGGGTGTATAAGTATCTGGATGCATGATTTAGTAGGTTCATGACTGACTGTATAAGTGAGTGATTAAATGTGTCTTACTGAATGCATGGGTTAGTGACTTATGCAGACATTCACACAGTTTAGTTTGTCAGTTGGTGTGTAAGCGGTTGCATGGGTTGATGAGTAGCTAAATGAGGATCTATATAGGTTATTGATGGGTGTGTCAGAGTCTGTGTGGGTGGGCAGGGTGTGTGTGTGACTCCCTGCATGGAAGTGTGAGTGGGTGATTCACTGGGTGTATGGGTTCAAGAGTGCATCTGTAAGAGGCTATATGGGTGGGTAAGTGTGTGTATAGCTGTGTTGGTGAGTGAGTGGATGTCTCAGGGGAACATCTGTGAGTAACTACATATGTGAAAGGCAGTATATGTCAGTGTTGGAGTATATAAATGATTATATGTGAGTGAGTGATTTTGAGAGTAGCGGTATGGATGGATCAGTGTGTGCTTGTGTCAGTGATTGTATAAGAGAGTAAGTATGTGTTAGTATCTGTATAAATAAGTGAGGTGGTGTGTGTATAACTGTGTAGGTGAGTAAATGAGAGTGTGATTGATTCTTTGCATTATTGACTAGCTGTGTGAGTAACTCTTTGGGTGAGTGGTGGTGTGTGAGTGTCTGTATGGGTGAATGAGTACATATGATAGTAGCTGTATTGATGAGTGACTGTATTTAAGAGTGACTGTATGGATGAGGGAGTAGATGTGCATGTAGACCTATGAATCAGTGAGTGGGTATGCAGTAACTGGTATTGGTGGAGCTATGGTTCAAGAATGCCAGTCTGTATTTGAGAGTGGGTGTATCAAAGGTTATATTAGGGTGTGAGGATGTGCATCAGATTATCACGTGGATGACCTCATCAGTGATGTCATCAGTGATGTCATTTGAGATATCATCAGTGATGTCATGAGTGATGTCACTGACCATGTCATGAGTGATGTAATATGTGACGTCATCAGCAGTGCATTGCGGGGGCGTGAGTCATAGTTAGCTCAACTAACTATAACAGCCAAATTTCTCTGGATTTGTACAAGTGAAATGTCCAACTAACTATAACGTCCCTGATACCTATGTTTTTTTCAGTGAATTTCTAAGGTTTTTTAAATGCTAATTCCTGATTATAACACCCCTGAAAACTATTTTTTTTCAGAGGTAGGACATGTGCAGAAAGAGGAAGAACATCGGAGAAAGAAGCAAGAGAAATGCAGAAAGATGCAACAGAAGTTCAGAATGATGAAGAAAGGTGCAGGAAGAAGCAAGAGATATGCAGAAAGAACCAACAGAGGTGCAGAAAGAGGCAAGGCAGGTGCACAAACAGGTAGGAAAGGTGCAGAAATAGAAAAGGGTGTAAAAGGAGGCAAGAGAGGTACAGAAAGAGGGAAGAAGGGTGCAGAAAGAGACAAGAGGGGTGCAGAAAGTGGCAAGAGGGGTGCAGAAAGAAGCAAGTGAGCTGCAGAGAGAGGCAAGAGAACTGCAGAAAGAGGCAAGAGAACTGCAGAAAGAGGCAAGAGAGTTACAGAAATGGGCAAAAGGGTGCCAAAAGAGGGAACAGATGTGCAAGAGAGGTGCAGAAAAACAGAAGAGGAGTACAGAAAGAGGCAAGAGGGATGCATACATTTGCAAAAGAGGTACAGAAAGAAGCAAGAGCAGTGCAGAAAGAACAAACAGAGGTGCAAAAAGAGGTAAGAGGGGTGCAGAAAATAGTAGGAGAGGTGCACCAAGAGACAAGACAAGTACAAAAAGAGGCAGGATGGGTGCAGAAAGAAGGAAGAGAAGTGCAGAAAGAAGCAGCAGAAGTACAGAAAGAGGCAAGAAAGGTGCAGAAACAGGCAGGAAAGGTGCAGAAAGAGGGAACAGGGGTACAGAGAGATGCACGAGAGGTGCAGAAAGAGAAAAAAGGGGTGCAAAAAGAGGCAAGAGGGGTACAGAAAGAAGCAAGTGAAGTGCAGAAAGAGGCAACAGAGGTGCAGAAAGACACACAAGAGGTGCAGAAACAAGCAAACGAAGTGCAGAAAGAGGCAAGAGAATTGCTGAAAGAAGCAACAGAGGTGTGGAAAGAAGCAAGAGAAGTGCAGAAAGAGGAAAGTGAGGTGCAGAAAGAGGCAAGAGAGTTGCAGAAAATGGCAAGAAAACAGTAGAAAGAGGCAAGAGGGATGCAAAAAAGGGAACAAGGGTGCAGAAAGAAGCAAGAGAGGTGCAGAAAAAAGCAAGAGAAGTGCAGAAAGAAGCAAGAGAGGTGCAGAAAGAGGGAAGACGAGTGCAGAAAGAGACAACAGGGGTGCAGAGAGAGACAACAGGGTTGCAGAAAGAAGCAAGAGATGTGCAGAAAGAGAAAAAAGGGGTGCAAAAGTTGGCAAGAGGGGAGCAGAAAGAAGCAAGTGAGGTACAGAAAGAGGCAACAGAGGTGCAGAAAGTCTCAAGAGAACTGCAGAAACATGCAAGAGAAGTGCAGAAAGAGGCAAGAGAATTGCTGAAAGAAGCAACAGAGGTGTGGAAAGAAGCAAGAGAAGTGCATAAAGAGCCAAGTGAGGTGCAGAAGGAGGCAAGACAGGTGCAGAAAGAAGCAAGTAAGGTGCAAAAAGAGGGAACAGGGGTGCAGAAAGACGCAAGAGAAGTACAGAAACAGGCAGGAAAGGTGCAGAAAGAGGCAAGAGAGGTTCAGAAACAAGCAGGAACGGTGCAGAAAGAGGGAACGGGGTACAGAAAGACACAAGAGAGGTGCGAAAAGAGAAAAAACAGGTGCAAAAATAGGCAAGAGGGGTGCAGAAAGAAGCAAGTGAGGTGAAGAAAGAGGCAACAGAGGTGCAGAAAGACACAAGAGAGGTGTGGAAACAAGCCAGAGAAGTGCAGAAAGAGGCAAAAGAATTGCTGAAAGAAGCAACAGAGATGTGGAAAGAAGCAGGAGAAGTGCAAAAGAGGAAAGTGAGGTGCATAAAGAGAAAAAACGGGTGCAAAAATAGGCAAGAGGGGTGCAAAAACAAGCAAGTGAAGTGAAGAAAGAGGCAACAGAGGTGAAGAAAGACACACGAGAGGTGCAGAAACAAGCAAGCGAAGTGCAGAAAGAGGCAAGAGAATTGCTGAAAGAAGCAACAGAGGTGGGGAAAGAAGCAAGAGAAGTGCAGAAAGAGGCAAGAGAGGTGCAGAAAATGTCAAGAGAACAGCCGAAAGAGGCAAGAGGGATGCATAAAAGGGAAGAAGGGTACAGAAAGGAGCAAGAGAGGTACAGAAAGAAGCACGAAAAGTGCAGAAAGACGCAAGAGAGGTGCAGAAAGAGAGAAGACGAGTGCAGAAACAAGCAAGAGAGGTGCAGAAATAGGCAATAGAAGTGCAGAAAGAGGCAGGTGAGGAGCAGAAGGAGGCAAGAGAACTGCATAAAGAGGCAAGAGCGTTGCAGAAACAGGCAAAAGGGATAGAGAAAGAGGGAACAGGTGTGCAAACAGAGGCAAGAGAGGTGCAGAAAGAGGCACGAGAGGTGCAGGAAGAGGGAAGAAGGGTACAGAAAGAAGCAAGAGGTGCAGAAAGAGAAAAGAGGAGTGCAGAAAGAGGCAATAGATCTGCAGGAAAAAACTGCCATTCTACACTCTGCTCTCTCACTGCCCTGCTTCAGGCCCCCTCCCCCCCTGTTCTTGTGCTCCAAGCCCTCCGTACACACTGTGCCGAATGATTTAACTGGTTTAAGCACATTTACAGTGTGCCCAGCCACCGTCCTCACTGCCCTCGTTGACTGTGCAAGCACCTTTTCACTGTCCTGCTGTGTGTTCACCCTCACTGCACCAACACAACCCGAGTGTCCCTCAATGACCAACTGGAGCTTTGCCCCCTTACTTTCAAGCTGCTTCAAAACTACTGCCCTGCTCCACGCTCACCCATCTCAGCCTTGTTTCAAACTCTGACCCCTCACTGCCATGTTTAAGACTATGCCCTTCACTGCCCTGCTGCACACTCACCACTTATAACTGAACTCCACACTCACAACCTCACTATTGCCCCTCTTGCGTATAAGCCCTCCTTGGTCCCATGGTCCAGGCTCTGCCTCTGACTGACCTGCCCCATACTCAGCCCATTCACTGCCCTGTGCCATTTTCAGCCCCCCTTTCCTGCTCTTCAGTCTGAGCATTCCTCGCTCCTGGTCCAGCCTCAGAGCCCACACTGACTTCTCACTGTCCGGCTCCATACTCAGCCCCTCACAGCTCAGCTCAGCTCCACACTTAACTCTTCAGTATCTCTCCTCAATATGAGCCTTCCTCGCCCCCTGGTCCAGTCTCAGCCCCTCCTGCCCTGCTCCGATCTCAGCACTCGCACTGCCCCTCTCTATACTTAGCCCCCTCACATCCATGTGCCATAAGCAGCTCCATCAATGTCCCGCTCCAAACTCAGCCCCAAACTGTGGTTCCATGTTGTGGAACACCTTCAACCAATCCCAGGTTTGCGGCCAAATATACATTGCATTCTGGGATTTGTAGTCTTACTTTTAACAAGGTAAGCACTGGCTCAAAAATCCCAGCATGGACATTGACGTTGGCCTAAACAGTCACGACTCACTACCGGATGACAGTATTGGGCATGACACTAGGCTAGTGGTTAGTTCTTTTTTTTTTTTTACAGTTTTATATAGCACGATCTTGGCTTGAAGTATCGGGTATCAGACCGCTTTACACGAGCACAAGTTGCGTTACATCATGAGGACACAATAATTTTTGTTAGGCATGAACAGCCCATTATTATGACAACAGGAGGTGTGGGGGGTATCCGGCGGGACTTTCCCACTAAAAACAAAAGAAGGACTTCAGTGACAGAGCGATGGGACCAAAACTATCTGAAAATAAAGTTTCCCTTCCAGAAAGATTAGCTTGCACAGCAGTGAGTCGAAGCCCTGCTTCCCATACAAGTACCAGTCACACTATGAATTCACTCCCTTCCATGTCTGCACATCCGAGAGGCGTGCTACAAACCGAACAATGTGTGCACAGCGGAAGCTGCGCCATGGACCATATTGTGTACACAATACCGAGTAATTGCTACCAGAGCTACGCTAATGCGACTGCTCCTGTCTTCCAGCACAATAAAACCCAGTACTGCTTAATGGAGCCGCGAGCTATCTTCTTATACATAGCGCTTCCTATCACAGAGGTGCTGTTTTGTGTGTAAATAAATAGCAGGTGTTACTGAGACCGAGCACAATGGTGCTCAGTTTAGGCACCTCAGAAGGATTCAAGGCTGAGCCAGCTCTGCCCAGCGCTGGGCCTATGAACTGTAAGCTACATACAGATCCGGTATGTATCAGCAAGTGCTTCACTCGCTATGCTGTTTTATTTCCCGGTCGAGAAAGTCTCCTTCCGAATACCAGAACCTGGACAAAGAGGGATGGGGTGCCTAGAAGAAACCCAAGAGTTTCCAGCAGCACCCTTTTATTACCTTGTTCCAGTCAGGAAAAAGAAATACGGCATCATGGCCTCTGTGATGCGGCTTTTGGGCTGAGTACTGACGGCTGTGCCCTCATTGCTATCATTTCCTCACGGCGGACACATATCGGGTTAGTCGCATACCCCTCAAGAAAGGCCTGACACAGCTCCCCAGCATCAGCACTTGATGCCACAACAACCGGTTCCTACTAGGGCAGAGTGCTTTGCTTAGAAAGCAATAAACAAAACCGATCTGCAGATTCCTCTTGTGCAGTTTAAGCGAGGGGGGAGGTCCATTCTGGGTCTATGGAAAAATGCATTATTAGCAGCATGCAGCTTACAAGTATAGCCCCTTATCAAATTTCCACCAGGCGCCTAATACTCTGCTACAATATACTAATCTGCTCCCCAGGGGTTTCCAAGGGCGTCCTCTTGTCGGCGCAGCTCCCAGAGTCTCCGGCTAGTGGGGCAGCCGCATCCTTCAGCTGAGCACGGCACGTCTCAGGGGTCCCAGTCAGCTGCGATGACTGCAGGGTGCCGGCTCCAGCACCGCACAGGAGCCGCGGCAGCCCAAACATGCAGCCGTGTAAACAGCTGCCGCCGCCCCCTGCTCTGCAGGCTCCGAGCAGAGGGGTACAGCTGAGCACTCCCAGCGCCGACCCAGTTCAAATCAAGAGACTGCATATGATCACGGACCTAGGGCACCTCACACCAACAGCGTTTATCGCCCCAGGCACACTCCGATGTCCCAACTGCGTTTTTCCTGCAGTCCTCGCCTCCACCACTCCATGCCTGCATCCACAGGCAGAACTCAGCACACGTCATCAACGATCTCCGCAGCCATCCCCCTTTTCTGCTTTCAGTACATGCATCTTCAAGTAGAAGCACTCCATAAATAATATCTTCATTACTTTGCAAACTAACCCGAACTGCTGCTGTTCTTGGCAGTTACATTGATTTTCACTCAATGTGAAGCACAAGATGGCTGCCAACACTTCCTGGTTTGAAGTGGTGGCAGCCAATTAGAGCCAAGCTCGTGCTCGGGGGTTAGGCTCCGCCCAGATATTGAACGTTTTCTTTTTTTAATTTCTCAAAAACTACTGAACCGATTTACACCATATAAAAAAAAAGGGCTCTTTCTGAACCAAGACCTAACTTTTTGTCAAACTTGGTGTAATTCCATTCAGCAGTTCAGGCTGTAGCTTTGTCTAAAGTTTCCTATGGAAATTAACATGGGGAAAACGCGTTTTGGGAACCCCCTTTTTTCTCGGCCCTGCTTGATGATTCACCCCAAAACTTTCAAGACAGGAGCTGACCAGAGCGGGTCAGTAGTTTTGCTACGTACTGGTGACCGCCAGTAGGTAAAAAAATATATATATATATATCAACGAACAAATCCAGCACTCCTACTAGTGCACCAGAATGACGACACCGCAATCTCCAACTTAAGGTATGAAAACCTTTATTCTCTTTTGCTTGGGGCTATGACGTGTTTCGTTAGGATCCCCTGCCTTGATCACATAAGAAGCTATTTTTACAGAACACTTTTAAAGTGTAAGTGCGTAACATCACATGACCCAATGGACATAAAGAACATACTCCACTGGTTCTCAAAATTGCACTATTTACAAAATACATTTTAAATTCCACAGAATTTGTTACATATCATTTTGAATTATGCTTTTCTAATTTTCCATTTTTATTTTGTTTTTCTGTTTCTTAGTGCAATGATGTGTTGTTCTTTCCTTTCCTTTGAACTAAACGTTATTGTACCGCTTTCTGACACATCCACAAGCCCGTGAGTACCAGCTATGTGTTATCTAGTGCATTGTTTGCGGTGATATTCATGTGGTTGTTGTTATATAATTTGTCTCCTATGTGTGTCATAGAGTTGACAAATGACGGAGGTATTGTTGCGGACTTGATTCGTATGTGACAATTTGTGCAATTCATTATGTCTCATCTTAGTTCTGCTGGTTTTACAATGTCTTGAAATTAATTTTTTTCATACGAAATGAATGTACAAATACATAATGGAAGTGTGCAAATATGCAATAGCAGCTTTTAAATTCAACCATATTTTGAAATACCTGCAAATATGTTGTATTAGCAGCTTACTTTTTCTTACGGCTTATAAGTATTTCCATATTATTTATATATATTCACTGCAAAAAACATAGGTTTCAGGGACGTTATAGTTAGTTAGACATTTCACTCGTACAAAAACAGTGCAATTCCGCCATTATAGTTAGGTTAGCTAACTATAATTCGCGCCCCTGCAATGCACTGCTGATTATGTCACATATTACATCATTCATGACATGGTCAGTGAAATCACTGATGACATCATTGATAACATTTCAAATGACATCACTGATGACATCATCCGGTGACTGTGTGTTTCTATAAAGTTTAAATATGTTTTATATATATATATATTCACTGGAAAACCATAGGTTTCAGGGGTGTTATAGTTAGCTGGACATTTCCCTCGTACAAAACCCTAGAAATTACCCTGTTATAATTAGTTCAGCTAACTATAACTCGCACCCCCGCAATGCACTGTTGATGATGTCACATATTACATCACTCATGACATGGTCAGTGACATCACTGATGACATCACTGATGACATCTCAAATGACATCACTGATGACATTACTGATGACGTCATCCATGTGATAAATTCATGCATCTTCTCACACCCTAATATAACCTTTGATACACCGACTCAAAATTTCAGACGGCCATTTTGACAACCATAGATACTCCAATACCAATACCTACACACCAACTCATTGACTTTTAGGTCTACATACATGTCCACTCACTCACCTGTACGGTCACTCATACTTACAGTCACTCTGTGCATTTATACACCTATATAGACACTCACACTCCGCCAATCATCCATTGAGGTACTGACACATCTAGTCAGTCATGCAAATAATTAATCACAGTCCAATTTACTCACCTATACAGTTAAACACACTCAAGTTCACTTACTCATAAAAATACTAACAAATTCTGTGTCTTCCTGCAGAAAAACAAACAGCACATGACACAGATATCCTTGCACTATGGCGCATAGAGCCACTCCCAAAATCACACACTCTCACATATAGATAGTTATATACTCTTACACACATATACACTGCGTTTCACATATGTAGTTACTGACACATGTACAACTGAGATATACATTCAATCACTAACACACCCATACATACACTCACCCAACCATACAGTCCATCACAGATGCACTATTAAAACCATGCACCCACTGAATCACCCACTCACACATGTAGTCACAGAGTCACACACACCCTACCCACACAAACACTCAGGCACCCATACAGATACTCAGACAACCAATCAATAACCCATATAGACACTCATATAGCTATTCACAAAACCGTGCAGCCACTTATACACCAACACACAGATACATACAGACATTCACACAGTTTAGTCACTAGTCTGCAGTAAGATACATTTAATGACTCACTTATAGAGTCAGTTACGCACCTAGAAAATCATCCATTCACACACTTGTACACCCACTTATTTTTCAACAGGCCTTTCCCTATATATATTAAACATATTAAAACTGTTCAGAAACACATACTCAATGGATGATGTCATCAGTGATGTCATCAGTGATATCATTTGAGATGTCATCAGTGATGTCATCAGTGATGTCACAGACCATGTCATGAGTGATGTAATATGTGACGTCATCAGCAGTGCATTGCGGGGGCGCGATTTATAGTTAGCTGAACTAACTATAATAGGGGAATTTCTAGGGTTTTGTACGAGGGAAATGTCCAGCTAACTATAACACCCCTGAAACCTATGTTTTTTTCAGTGAATTTCGAAGGTTTTTTAAATGCCAATTCCTATCTATAACTTATCTCTAAAGATATCATGAAAAGCATTCTTTTTTAAAAGTAGGGTGCACATTAGTTTTGTGGAAAAGCATCTTTGTGATTGGTTAAGAAAAAGCAGGTTCAACGTGGAGTACATATCATAGGATAAAATTTGCTCAGCTCAACCACACCTGCTACTTGCATTTGGAAGGCACTGTTCGAACTTAAAACAATCAACAACTTTTAACCTGCACGTGTCGTTAAATGTTCAAGAAAATGTTACAAAAAAATATCGTAACGTTTTAAAAAATTGATGAACTTTTAACCTGCACGTATTGCAGAATGTTCTAGAAAGTGTGTTGATAGAATACGTTGCACTTCTGACTTCTATGTGTTGTTGAATATATAAAAAAACAGTTCATACGGAAAATTAAAAAGAAACCAATAGAGAAGTTTTGAAACCTAAAAGAATCAAGGAACTATTCTAATTTATTCTTTACATGTATTTATGTGTGCAGCAACAAAATTATAGACACAACAGCACTAGGAAGAGGAAGAAGCAGGGAGTGGGGGGACGGGGGGAGATGGGCAGAATGGCACACATGCAAAATTAAGTACAGCACAAGTATAGACAAACAATGGCCAAAATGAAACACACTAACAAGGAGCACAAGTCACACAACCCGCCAACATCACACCACTGAACGAGCATAGAAGTGAAAACCACGCTGTATTCATACAGGATGTGTACAAAGGCCAGTCGTTGGTGTTGTGGGATGTCTGCGACCGTGGTCATCATGGATGAGATGCCCAGCATGTGGCACATGGTCGAGTTCACTGTGTGTTATGCTGCCAAATGGCTGCTCCTCCCTCCCACGAGCCCCCACACTTTTGTACAGTGCGCTGTTGTATCTCGTGCACTCGTACGGCACACCATTGTAATGCCTATGTGCGCATGTCCTGCTACATTCCAACTACAACATGTTATGTTATGTTATGTTATGTTATTTATTCATTTCTATAGCGCACGGCTACTCAAAAAGAGTGTCCCGGCGCTTTAATGGAGAAAGAGATAATACTGCAACATAAAAAACATAACACCAAATAGAACTAACAGAAGAATGGGCCAAAGATTCACGGAGAACCAGCTACTGAGAAAACAACCAGGTTTTAAGGCCTTTCCTAAAAGCTAATAGGCTGCTGGCTCCCCGCAGGGCCAGTGGTAAAGAGTTCCACAGCTGAGAAGCCAGCAATCCAAACGAGCGGCCTCCGAGGCGCGCTTTCTTGACCCGGGGGACGACAGCAAAATGCAGGGCTTCCGACCTCAGAGACCTGGTTGGATGGTAAAAAACCAGTCTCTTTTGGAGGTACTTGGCTCCCTCCTTGTGAAGAGCTTTATAGGCCAAGGTCAGCGCCTTAAAAGCGATCCTCTTACGAATAGGAAGCCAGTGTAAAGTTGCCAGCAGGCCCGAGGCCCTGGATCGCCTGCTAAGGCCAAAGATTGCCCTTGCAGCGGCATTCTGTACCACTTGAAGCCGCTGCAACAAGTACTCTGGAAGGCCCAGGTAGAGAGCGTTGGAATAATCCAACCTGGACCCAATCAGAGCCTGGACAGTCAGCGTCCTGTGTTCCATGGATAACAGAGGAAGAAACCTCCGCAGCATCCTGAGGACGCCAAAGCAAATGCCCGACACCCCCAGGATCTGGGATTTCAAGGTAAGCCTGTTATCCATCTTCACCCCCAGATTCTTAGCAACCTGAGAGGAACAGGACGGAGGGAACATATCCCGTGGCCACCAGGCCTGCCAGTCTGGTTCTGTATCACACCCAAAGAAAAGTACTTCGGACTTGTCGGAATTGCACTTAAGGCTGTTTAGATGGAACCAATGAAAAACAGCCCCAAGGCAATCCCGAATGCTCTCCCCATCAAAGTCGCCTCCTCTCTTACAAGAGAAGAGGAGCTGGGTGTCGTCCGCATAGGATACGATCTGGGCACCATGCGACTCCACCAACGCCGCCAATGGGGTCATAATGATGTTAAAGAGGGTCGGGCTTAAAATAGAGCCCTGAGGGACCCCGACTCCCAGAGGCGGCATCACGGCGGAATCCGGCGGGGCCCAGATCGACTGCCGGCGGCCGGCTAGAAAAGAAGAAAACCAGTCGAACACCGTCCCCCGCAGGCCTATCTCGAAAAGTCTAGCGAGAAGACCAACATGGGGAACGGTGTCGAATGCCGCCGACAGATCTAACATCACCAGCATGACTTTGCCCCCGGAGTCCAGAACCCCTTTAATGGTTTCCGAGACCTCCAGGAGCGCAGTCTCAGTACTGTGATGGGGACGAAAGCCCGATTGGGTGGCGTGCAGGATCCCATTAGATTCAACAAAGTTGGAAAGCACGCCATGGACGTGCTTTTCCAGCATCTTCGTAAGGGCCGGCAGCAAAGAGATGGGCCTATAATTAACCGGGGCCTTCGGATCCAAACCAGATTTTTTGAGCAATGGAATCACCATCGCCTGCTTCCAGGACTGCGGGACGACACCAAGCCTCAGTGAAAGATTTAAAAGCGGATTGGCCAACGGGTTGATCACCTCCGCCACTTTCGCCAAAAATTTAGCAGGGCATGGGTCAAGAGGAGAACCCGATTTTAAATTGCCCATAAGAGCCAGGGAGTCCGGAGCAGAGATGGAGGGAAACACACTCAACGTCGCCCCTGGCCCGGCCTGTGGCAGTATGGTGATGTCAAGTTCAGCCTGGCCGGCAGACACTGGTGCAAGGAATGACTCCTGAATGCGTAGGATCTTGCTCGTAAAAAAATCTGCAAGGTCCGTGGCCCAGGTACCAGATGGTTTTTGGTCCGAGGCGTTAGACCAAGAGGAGGTGAATTCTCTCACAATAGAGAAAATCTCTTTGCAAGAGTTTGAAGCCGCATCGATTCTCCTGGCTAAATAAGCTTTTTTTCCTAAACGGATGTCCCGGTGGTAAGCCTTAACCACCGTTTTGTATGCCAACTTGGCAACAGTGTCATAATGTGCCCGCCAGGCTCTTTCGGCTACCTTGCACTGCTGCCGCGTAGCCGACAGTGCAGCGGTAAACCAAGGCGCAGAGACCCGTTTTGGTGTCGAGCGTGATGTTACTTCCGGGGCAAGATCATTGAGCCTATCCAGTAGCCAATCATGCAAGGTCTGCGGATCCCTGTCTAGATCACCTGAAAGAAGACAGGGATGGGCCTCAGCTGCCTGGGCCAGCATCTCCAGGGTAACGCAATGGAGAGGCCTATAGACACGACCCTGATGATGTACCGGAATAGCCGCAGATTTAACTATGCCCTTGATCACAAATTTTGCAAGGAAGTGGTCAGACCATAAGACAGGAGTGATCTCAATACCCTCGAGAGGCACAGACGAAAAGACCTGATCGAGGGTATGCCCCTTCTCATGCGTAGGCTCCTGAAAATAGGGAATGAGCCCCAGCGGGGTCAGTGCCTCCGAAAGTTTGGCGGCCGCCGGGTCGGATGAATCATCCATCCGGAAGTTGAAATCGCCAGCCACGATGAAATGTTCGGCTTTCAGGGCCAGCTCCACCAGCACCATATCCAGATCTTCAAAAAAGGTGCCGGGGGAGCCAGGCGGTCTATAAACAAGCAATCCCTTAAAGGATTGGTGGGGGGACAGAGTGATAGAAAAGGCTAGGCTTTCCGAGCCACGAATGTCAATAGCTGGCAGGATCTCGCAAGGAGTTCCTTTCCGGACCACTAGCGCTACTCCGCCTCCCCTACCCATGGCTCTATCCTTTCTGAAGATGTTATATTCAGGCGGGATTGCCAGGACGACATCAGGGTTAGAGAAGTCGCCCCACCATGTCTCAGTGAGCATGAGACATAGTGGTTTATCTACATCCAGAAGCTCATAGATGTCCTGCGCATGTTTGCAGGCTGACCTGGTGTTCAGTAGCATACACCCGAAGCCCATACTAGAGCCATTGGTGCTCGGCCGTGAGAAGAGCGAGCGGGTCGGGCGCCAGCCACAAGCCGGGCAGCGGGTTTTCCCATGATAACGGCCCGGGAATACTGTACGACAACCATTGCCGAGAGGACGGAATGAGCGAAGATCGCCAGAGGAATAGCGCAGAAGAGACCCCGGGGAAATCATCCCTGATGGTAGAGTCCCACCCGCCGCTCCGCCCGCTTCCGGGACGCTGACGGGCGCAGACGGGCAGGACTCTGGCTTGACTCCGGCGAGAGTCCGGCGCTCCCGCTGCGCGTCACCGCTGCGCGCAGGAGGCGAGCTTTAAGTAGGGCTCACCTGTGTTACAAAAGAGCGCTAGAGCGCTCCCACAAGTGGCACACTCGCTCCACACTACCCCCAAGATGGCGCCCAGCACCAGACACGAAGGCTAGGTGCCGTTTGGAGGTGGTGCATGCCACTTTACAACATTGACTGCTGCGGCTCTTGAAACAGGCCACACCAGAACACAGAGACACACTAACCGCACTTCCTGTACACGGACATGTCCGAGACACCCTGTTCCCCTTGCCGGATAGGCACACCCCTCCACTGCCCTGTGAACCCCAGGCCAGCACATGCCAGTTGTGCATGCAGGAGGATGCGTGCGTAGCTACACATTCAGGCTCACTGCCAACGCTGAGGTGACAGCACACTGAGATGTTGCAGGGCTCGTGCCTATCATGCTAAGACAATGACCACAGGGACACACTTACTAAGATGTGGGTTTGGGGGGCATTGGCGGTCCTGGAGTTGTTGAGATAAGTCTTCTGGCCCTCATGGGTATCCCTGTATCATGCTCATTGACTCTATGGCACCTGTGGGTGTTCTGGTGTGGATCTTGGCTGTGTTCCCTTTCATGGTGCAGGTAGTTGTCCTGCTTAACACCAGCAGAAAGCAGGAGTAAAAACCCTGGTGCTAACGTGTCTTATCGCCGGAATTTGTTTTGCATTGCAATTGGTGTGAAAGTTGGGATGTGATTTTTTTCGTGTGCAGAACAATATACGAACTGAGCAGTGTATCTCGTCAAGATCCAGCACCTGACGCACTATTCCCAATCAATATAAATACAATGAGATTTCTTAATAGATTTTGTGTGTACACTGTAAGTGCAGCCAATACCTCAGTGCAATACAATACAGGATTTTAGTTTTTAGAATAAATCGGAAAGGTGCACCTCGTGTCTTTTTGCACGGGAACGGCTACTCTCCATTTCATTATCAGCACTTTAACGGAAGTAAAGTTGAGATAAATCTAACACACTATTCAGAAGTTGGTGCAAACTGCAGATATCAGCAGTATTCCAGCGGTAAGTGCCCCAAAATGTAACACCATGGTGGACTCCATCAAATAACAGTAATAAGAACAAGAAAGAGTCACACAGCAGTTAAGAGAACAACCAAAAACATTATTAATTTTTTTTCCAAAGTTTATTTTTTCTAATAATAAATATATAAACGATAAACTATTTTCAAACGTAATTTTTTTATTAACATAAATATAAGCAATAAACTAATAAACAAAATGTAACAACTAAAATACAAAACAACAAGGCGGAACACTCCTGTGGGAACCCCGGATGTCGACGACAGACCTGGAAAATCAGAAAGATTGTTAAAAAAAAAACAACATGGTATTCTCAACAAAATACCACAAGAAACAAATCACAGATATATAAAATGCATACAGCTAACAAAATGTTATAAGTTTAACATACAAAAACTGTAAATGTTGCCGCTTTAAAATATTTACCAAATCTGAGGACTTTTTTTGCAGAAGGCACCACACCCACAATGTTTTTCTTCAGTGGTGAGGACATTTTTTACTTTTTCCAAGGGGCAAACAAAGACCAATGCCACCTTCGTCACTCACAAGATTTGCCAAACAGTTATGTTACGAGGGGATCCTAACAAAAAATACTCGTGCGGCACAGCAAGTATGATCAAACACCTAAAGACCCTTCATCCAAACAATCTTGCACGAGAAGAGTGCAAACAGATGAGAAACACTTCTGTTCTGTATCTGTAAAAAAGAATCACAAATAAATGTATATTAATAACTTTCAAATTTATACTATTCCATTACCGCACAAACACATTTTATATAAAAACTGACTAAGAAACTATAGCCCTGAACCACAAGTGTGACGATCGTTAAAACACTACATGCATAGTGCATACTACTTTAAAGCAGTTCATGCCCTAAAGCCTACCTCACTAAAAGACTACATGCTAACTGACTAAATGATTACAGTACTATAAGGAGACACACTGGGTGAGTGACAGGGTGTTTGCTAGAAGAGTATGAATACTAACTAGGGAATTGAAGGTGTGAAACACAACTGTGTAGGTGATTAGAGGACTGCATCCATACTGCATAGGCATTTAAAGCAGTCCATGTGCTAAGGCCTGGCTCACTGCATGACTACTTGGGTACTGACTGAATGATTAGAGTACAGAAAGGAGAGTGCCTAGGTGAATTTATAAGTGCTAGGCTTTTCGCACAGGGAATGGATTAGTACTTGGTACTGAATGGGTCACTAGAGGAGTGCAAAGGCAGTGACAAGTGCTGGACTGTATGGATACTGACTAGGAAATTGAAAGTGTGAAAGACACGTGTCTAGGTGGTTAGAAGACTGCATGCATAGTGCATAGGGGTTTGAAGCAGACCATGTACTAAGGCCTGGCTCAGTGTATGAATACTTAGACACTGACTGAATGATTGGAGTACTGCAAAGATAGTATCTTGGTGAATTTATAAGTGTTTGGGTTTTAGCACAGTGAGTGGATTAGTACATGGTGCTGAATGGGTCACTAGAGGACTGCAAAGGGAGTGACAGGGTATTTCGTGGAAGTGTATGGATACTGACTAGGGAATTGAAGGTGAGAAAGACAATTGTGTAGGTGGTTAGAGGACTGCATGCATAGTGGATAAGGCTTTGAAGCAGTCCATATACTAAGGACTTGGTCACTGGATGAGTACTTTGGTACTGACTGAATGATTAGAGTACTGCAAGGAGAGTGCCTGGGTGAATTTATTAGGGTTTGGCGCAGTGAATGGATTAGTACATGATGCTGAATGGGTCACTAGAGGAGTGCAAGGGGAGTGACAGGGTGTTTGCTGGAAGTGAACAGATACTGACTGGGGAATTGAAGGTGTGAAAGACAAGTGTGTAGATGGTTAGAGGACTGCATGCATAGTGGATAGGGGTTTGAAGAAGTCCATTTGCTAAGACCTGGCTCAGTGCATGAATACTTAGGCAGTGACTGAATCATTAGAGTACTGGAAAGAGAGTGTCTTGGTGAATAGAGTGTATGGCTTTTGGCACAGTGAATGGATTAGTACATGCTGTTGAATGGGTCTCTAAAGAACTGCAAAGGATGTTTCTGACTCGGGAATTGAAGGTGTAAAAGACAAGTGTATAGTATGTTAGAACACTACATGCATACTGCATAGACATTTGAAGCAATCTATTTGGTACTTAGAAACTGACTAAATAATCAGACTACTTCTAGAACAGTGCTTAGGTAAAACTTTAAAATGTTCAGTTTTGCCACAGTGAACAGAATAGTACATGGTACTGCACCTTAATGTCAAACCCTGACTCATTTTATCAATGCATAAGCAAAGACTAGTTTCTAATGCTACTAAAACTTGACAACATGAGAGGTTTTAAATTAGTTATCTGTCAGCAAATACACGATGTTCCCACATGCTTCTCTCACAGTGGTTCTCAAATGCACACAGACTCACAGTGTGATTCTAGACAACAACCACTATACCTAGGAGTTTACCAAAAATCATTCACTACTGTGGAAGTGGTAAGGGAACTGCACACAATCGTCATATTTCAGGACTGCACTTTTATGTCAAAGCCTGACTCATATAATCAAAGCATAAGCAAAGACTGGCTTCTAATGCTACTAAAACTTCACAACATGACCGGTTTTAAAACAGGTATCTGTCAGCAAATACACGATGTTACCAAATGATTCTCTCGTACTGATCCCAAATACACACTAACTCACAGTGTGATTCTAGACAACCACCACTATCCCTATGAGTTTACCAAAACTCATTCACTACAGTGCAAGTGGTAAGGGAACCGCACACAATCTACATATTTCACGACTGCAATTTACTGTCAATGCATGACTCATTTAATGAAAGCATAAGCCATAACTGTCTTCTAATGCTACTAAAACTTGACAACATGACTGGTTTTAAAACAGTTATCTGTCAGCAAATACACGATGTTACCAAATGCTTCTCTCACAATCCTTACCCAAATGCACACAGACTCACAGTGTGATTTTAGACAATCAACACTATCCTAGGAGTTTACCAAAACTCATTCACTAGTCTGGAAGAGTTAATGGTACTGAACACAATCTACATATTTAAGTACAGCACATCAGTGTCAAAGCATGACTCATTTAATCAACGCATAAGCAAAGACTGGATTCTAATGCTACTAAAACTTCACAACATGACAGGTTTTAAAAAAGTTATCTGTAAGCAAATACATGATATCACCAAATGCTTCTCTCACACTGATCCCAAATACACACTAACTCACACTGTGATTCTAGACATGCACCACTATCCCTAGGAGTTTACCAAAACTCATTCACTACAGTGCAACTGGTAAGGGAACTGCACACAATCTACATATTTCAGGACTGCACTTTTCTGTCAAAGCCTGACTCATTTAATCAAATCATAAGCCATAACTGTCTTCTAATGCTACTAAAACTTCACAACATGACAAGTTAAAACAGTTATCTGTCAGCAAATACACGATGTTACCAAATGCTTCTCTCACAGTGGTTCTCAAATGCACACTATATATATATATATATATATATATATATATATATATATTACCTACTGGCAGTCGCCAGTAGGTAGTTATAGTTAGGACCTATTTTCCATAGGAAATACGCAACATTCTATTTGGAATAACGTTGGGGGCCGATTGACAATTCTTTGCGAATTTTTCCAAACTTTTGGCCAGCTCCGGTCCGCTCCTATCCTGAAAATTTCACGGTGATTCATCAAGTGGGGTCCGAGAAAAAAGGCGGCTCCCAAAACGCATTTTCCCCATGCATTTTCCCATAGGACCTGTTGACACAGCTACAGCCCGAACTGCTGAACGGAATTACACCAAATTTGGCAAAGAGGTAGTCCTCAGTTCAGACTTGTGCCTTTTGCTTAAATGGTGTAAATCCGTTCAGTAGTTCCTGAGAAAATTAGAGTTAAAAAGATAGATATATCTGGGCTGAGCCTAACCACACATCTCATCGTGAGCTCTGATTGGCTGTCAGTACTTCATCCAAAAGTGTTGGCAGCCATCTTGGGACCAATATACATGATAGCACCTCATTAAAAAGCATTGCAGTTAATAGAAGGTTTTAAGACTTTAGTTACATTATAAATCAATTGTTGATGGTACCATACTCATTTTAGGAATTGTGGTGTGTTCTAAGGTGATTTTACCATGTGAAAAAGCCTTCTGCTGTGATATCATGAATCATGTTTGAGAGAAAACTATTTTCTCATGCTTTTCCCACAGAGGTTTGGAAGGTGATCTATGAGCTAAACTGAGAGCATATTTTCTGTAAATTCACATTATATTTCTCAGTCATGTGAGAATGAAGTCTGACATTCTCAGTCAAACATGTACATCCAACAAGGGCAGAGACTGTCAGTTGATTCCTTTGTGTTCTACTGCAGCTTTCCAGAGTGTTCTAAAGAACGGCTAGAGCACTAACAGTCTTACTTATGACAAAGTATGACACACCTGAAGCTATCTTGATTGGAATAAAGTGGTAACACTTAAAACATTTAATTACAAAGGAACAAAATGAGGGGGTTCATTTTGCCATAGAAATTATGATTAGTGCTGCAGAAAGAAAAATTAGGGCACATTTTGACTTCTCAAATCCTCTTCTATTTCATAAAACAATTCTGACATGCACTTTGAATACCAGCAGCAGACTTCCCTGGTGAGCAGTAGCTTTACTACAGTGATCTAATGAGCAACTAGAGTGCTAACATTCAGAATTTATGGCAAATGTGCGACACATCTGAATGCCTTCTTGATGGAACCAAAGTAAAAAACTGAAAGTATTTCCTATGAGGAGACTGCAGTAAATGGGGAAATTAGGAAACTTCATAACAAATAAATCTCCCAAGATGGCCACCAGAGACAAAAGAGCCCAAATGTAGCCCAAATATCACCCAGATGTAGCCCAAGTATAGCCCAATGACAGAATGTCCCAGAGAGTTCTAACGAAGAACTAGTGCTCTAACAGTCTTAGTTATGACAAAAGTATGCGACACCTGAAGCCATCTTGATTGGAATAAAGTGGTAACACTTAAAACATTTAATTTACAAAGGAACAAAATGAGGGGGTTCATTTTGCCATAGAAATTATGATTAGTGCTGCAAATAGAAAAATTAGGGCACATTTTGACTTCTCAAATCCTCTTTTATTTCATAAAAAAATTCTGACATGTAGACTGAAACATGCACTTTGAATACCAGCAGCAGACTTCCCTGGTGAGCAGTAGCTTTACTACAGTGTGCTAACATTCAGAATTTATGGCAAATGTGTGACACATCTGAATGCCTTCTTGATGATAAAACTGAAAGTATTTCCTACTGAGGAGACTTCAGTAAATGAGGAAATTAGGAAACTTCATAGCAAATAAATCTCCCAAGATGGCAACCAGAGACAAAAGAGACAAAAGAGCCCAAATGTAGCCCAAATATCACCCAGATGTAGCCCAAGTATAGCCCAACGACAGAATGTCTCAGAGTGTTCTTAAGAACAAATAGAGCGCTTACTGTCTTACTTATGACAAAAGTATGGCACACCTGAAGCCATCTTGATTGGAATAAACTGGTAACACTTAAAACATTTAATTTAAAAAGGAACACAATGAGGGGGTTCATTTTGCCATAGAAATTATGATTAGTGCTGAAGAAAGAAAAATTAGGGCACATTTTGAGTGACTTCTCAGATCCTCCTACATTTCATTAAAAAATTCTGATATGCAGACTGAAACATGCACTTTTAGTCAGTCAGTCAGTCAAAAAGTCTTTATTCGATTTGCATCATAAAAGACATACTACACATATTAGACAATTCGACTACAAAACAATTCATGTACAATACAAAAATAGACTATAAAACCTTTAAAATGGTAGATAAAATAGTAGATTGAAAATGATCACATCATGGTAAAAAAATACAATAAAGTGCAAAGAGAGACGTGCCGTTTAGGCCATGGACCAAAGTAGATACTATTGTGTTTCAGCAGGGAACAAAGATTACGGCTTCAGTTTCTTAGCCCTAAGGATCCATGCCCAACTAATAAATTTAGCAACACCAATTACTATAGGAGTGGAAGTATCGGTTTTCAAAATTCTGCTAGCGACCTGTGCAGAACGGGTGCTCATTAGTCTGCATGCAGGTCGAAGCCAGATACGTCTAGGAAGTTGATAAGTTGGGCAACAAAAAAGGAAGTGGTCCATGGTTTCAATCTTGTCTACACAGAATGGGCATTTATCACTACCAAGAGGACTCCAACTTTTGGTGAGTCCTCGCAGTGGTAGAGCGCCCACTCTGAACTGGTGATACAACTTACGATCTAGGAACTTCAAGATAGTATCCCAGTAACTTTCATAGACAGAGTCATCCTTAAAAACTAGGAAAGAAGCAGTCATCGTGGAACCTGTAAGGGAAGCACATCTCCTATTCTTAATGTAATTCCAGTACGCATCCTTAAGCACCTTTTTTGCCGGGAAAACTTCTGTATCAGGGTTAACCCATAGATCACGCATCCCGAGATCATACAACAGGGTTTTGATGCTAGACAACCAGGGAATCCTATGCGACCCCTCCAACCCTTTGATCTCCAGAAGGGCTTTTGCATAGTTAGATAGTTCGGGGGTCGTCCACAAGCGGCGCCAGAACGCCAGGGGTCTATACCCTGCCCAGTCCTCTGTAGGCTGAATTCCCAGGTCAAACAAAAGAGGGATGCGTGGAGTGGATTGAGGAAGCCCAATAGCTGTCCGGAGGAATTTATTCTGGGCAGTTATCAATTTGGACAAGTTATTAAAGCCCCAGATCTCAGCTCCATATAAAATTGCAGGTAAAATCTTGGAGCCGTAGATCTTCATGAGTGGGGCTATTGGTTTTGTTAAAGAGTGTTTGTGCTCTTTCAACAAAGCTCCTCCCAGTTGGGCATGCTTGAGCGCGAGAAGATCCAGCTGGTGAGACCAGCTGCACGTCTCGCTAAAAGTGACTCCAAGATAAGTAAATACTGCCGTTTGGGATAAGTTGACACCACCCAAACACACCTCCGCCTTAACCCGCCGAGGGCCGCGAAAAACCATAAACTTGGTCTTCCCAACGTTTATTTCCAACTCATACTCGCGGCAAAAGATCTCGAAGCGAGACAGGGCCAGCTGCAGTCCCTGTCTCGTCCTCGAGATCAAAAGGGTGTCATCCGCGAACATGAGCAGGGGAATCTTCATTCCTGCCAAGGTAGGTGCATCTGTAGGGCTATTTAAGAAGTAGTTTACAACCCCATTGATAAATAATGAAAACAGGGTGGGTGCGAGTACACACCCTTGTCGTACACCTTTGGATACTTTAAATCTATCGGTCAGCTCCCCGGGTTTACCCCATCGGACACGGGCGTACGTGTTTTCATGCATGGTGACCAAAAAAGAAACCAGATCTTTTTTCATGCCCATGTCCAAGAGAACTTTCCATAGCTTGTCCCTCGGCACAAGGTCAAACGCAGACCTTAAGTCTACAAAGGCTGCATACAATTTGCCTCCCCCCAGAAAGACAACCTTCCAATACAGAAGTACTACCCTGAATACTTGGTCCAGGGTCCCAGTGTGAGAACGAAACCCTGCCTGAAGTGGAGACAGCACATCAAAGTCAGACATCCAAATTTGGATACGACCGAGTACAAGGCGGGCAATAATTTTTTGTACTGCGTCTATTAGACTAATGGGTCTGTAGTTACCCGAGGCAGAGCGATCGCCTTTCTTATATATCGGCAGTATCTCTGCCCCGAGCCACGAGTCAGGGACTACAGCACCACCCGCAAGGGCATTAGCCAGGAGGGTCAAGTATGGAATCCATACATCATGTTCGTGAATAAATAGGTCGGGAGGGATACAGTCAGGTCCTGGGGCTTTACCACTCTTGATCGAATGTAGGACTAACTTAGTTTCATCAGGGGAAAATTTTAGTGTATTTTCAACAACTAGAGGACAAGAAAACTGCCTGTCCGTTAAAGCACCAACCTTAAATTGTTCCTCAAAATACGCTACCCCTTGTTGTGGTTCTACTTGATTAGAGGGGCGAATATCCAAGGGGGAGTTACCCCATTTAAGGAGATGCCAGAATTGGACCATGTTGCGATCATGGCAAGCCTGATATAAATCCCTCTAACGCTCCTCATCCCAATTTTGCTTGGCCTTATATTGGGCGTTTTTGTAAACAAGTCTACACTTTTGGATGGTAGAAAGAGAGCCTGATTTAATGGCCTCTTTCAGAGCACTTTGAGCCATTCTGCAATCCTTATTGAACCATGTACGTGGTCTCAACTCTTTACCCCTACCGGTGGCGGGTTGGCTTTTCACAAAAAAGGATTTGAGCTCCGCGAAGAGTTTGTTGTGGGAATCCCGGATGTTATCCTTAATCAAGTTTTGGGATTCCATTTTATTAAGTGTGACCAGGGTACTGTTGATTAGTTCCCTGATGGCCACACGTGAAGATTCACAAGTGGCGATCTTCGGCCATCTCACCCTTCTAAGATCGTTGGTAACGATGACATCTATAGGGGAACTGCCATCTGGGTAGGTGGGGGAGGCTGCAAAAATATTAACCTTGATACACAGTGCAAGGGGATTGTGGTCACTCTCGACTCTACTTACTACCACCATGTCGTCTATGAGTGGCCACAAATCCAAGCTGGCTAATATATAATCAATTCGGCTCCCTGACCTACCATTGTCAAATGTGAACCTCCCCATCCTATCAGATTTAGTTCGCCCGTTTACTGCTCTCATGCCCTGATTTAAACATAAACCCTTCATAAAAAGAGCAGCTTGAGACCATTTGTTAACTGGTTCCAGCTCCAATATGGGAACACCCCAGGTTGAATCTTCTTCCTCGGTGAAGTCCCCACAATCGGCCCCCAATGGCTCAAAACAAACATTGAAATCTCCAGCCACAATCTTATACGTGAACATAGAAGCGGTCTCCAGAAAATTCTCCAGTAGTAGACAAGTGGGAGAGCACTTGCCTCCCGGGAGACCTCTTACATAGATGTTAATTATAAGAAAATCGGGGCCGCTACGAGATTTGACCCTGATAATCAAAATATCAGGACTATCAATTGGAACCTCTGACACTGTAACACCTTCACATTGACGGATCCAGGTGGTTAAGCCCCCCATGGGTCTGCCTCTATGGCTCTTAACAGCAGGTTTGTGGAAATTCAAAAACCCTGTACGAAAGTGAGGATACAGTGCCCAAGTCTCCTGAAATGTCCATATTTCGAACTCGTCAATAAAGTCAGCCCAATCAGGGATCTCGAGCCTTGACCCCAGCCCTGCAATATTCCAGGAGCCCATTTTTAATGTAGACTTCTCGACCCTGGTTTCAGCTGCTTGACCTGAGACATGATGAGAATCGAACGTTTCAACAGATGGTATCAAGATGTGACCAGGTGAGATAATCAAACAGGAACGATCTTTAGGGGGGGGTGTCTTGATCGTAAAATCATGGCTCAGATGACAATTAGGACCCACCAACCCTAGAGCAAGCACTGGGGTACGTAGGGAGCCATCCATGTGTCAATCATTATCCTCCAGTGTAGAAAGAATATCAAAGCGGTTGAACTTTTAATACCAGCAGCAGACTTCCGTGGTGAGCAGTAGCTTTACTACAGTGATCTAATGAGCAACTAGAGTTCTAACATTCAGAATTTATGGCAAATGTGTGACACATCTGAATACCTTCTTGATGGAATCAAAGTAAAAAACCGAAAGAATTTCCTACTGAGGAGACTGCAGTCAATGAGGAAATTAGGAAACTTCATAACAAATAAATCTCCCAAGATGGCCACCAGAGACAAAAGAGCCCAAATGCAGCACAAATATCACCCAGATGTAGCCCACATGTAGCCCAATGACAGAAGTGTGCAAAACACTTATATTTTGTGTATTTGCAGTTTTATATAGTGCACACTTGTCAGGTATTGGAGTGCTTTACATGAGCATTGGTTACATCACACAAGATCAAATTCATTTTGGTTGTAGACATGGGGAGATTAAGTGATTTGACCAGAATCACAGAATGTTGAGCTGAAGCAGAAACTCCAACCTGGTTCCCCAGTTGCAAAGTCTGCAGCTCTGGAAGTAACACTACATCCTCTCCCCTAGGTGCAACATTTAATCAAGTAGTCAACTGGATAAAAAAACATAAAGATTACAAATAATTTAAAAGTTCTTTGTCGCTATTTGAAAACTCAGAAAATATGTCCTCATTTTAGTTTTTTAGAGCACTAACCATAATTTTGATGCAAATAAGACCCTCTCATATATGCAATTTCTAAAGGAAATGTTCTAGGTATTACAGTTTTGATTACATCAAGATGACGTCAGGCGTTCCACACTTTTGTAATAAATATAGAATGTTAGCAATCTAGTTGTTCATTGGGATACTGTTGAGAGGCAGAGGCCAGGGGCACGGACTCTGAAAATTGAAGGCAGGCAGGAAGGGCAGTGGCAGCACAACAGACTATGGAGGGCAGTGGAAAGGGGGGCAGGGGAAACAAACCAACAATACAGGACTGGCAAGAGAGGCTGTGCAATATAATAGACCATTGTGGGCAGAAGGAAGAGGCAGTGGTAGTACAACCATACATGCCAACAGACCCGTTTCAGCCAGGAAACGTCCAATGTTTTTAAGCTCAAATGGGCTTTATTTGATCTGTCGCCTGTCTACAATCTCCTTTTTTTCAATGTAACTCAAAGGGGAAAATCAATACCCCAGTTTGTTTTCAAAATCTCCCTCTTACCAAGTTCAAAATGTTCGCAAGAATGCTACATTGGATCATGGTAGGCAGGAGGAATTGGGGTAGGGACATGGACTCTGATAACAGAGGACAGGAGGGACATGGAGAGGTGCACCAAACTGACCCTACAGGGCAGGCATCAGGGTTTGCAGCAGCACAATACACCACACAGGGCATGCGGGACGGGAGTGCAGCACAACAATCCATAGAAAGCAATAGGGAGGGGACAGGACCATGCAAATGGACAACAGAGAACAGAGGGGAAAGAGGCAATGGTAGCTAGCTGACCATAATGGACAGACAGGAGAGAAAGCTGCAGCATAACAGACCATAAAGGGCAGGAGGAACGGATCAGGGGCATTACAATGGTACAGACAAGCCAGGAGGGAGGGAATAGGGGTCTCCACATGGAAACAGAGGGCTGGGGGCAAGGGGCCAGGGCAGGAGCAGCAAAATGACCATGGCGGTCAGGCAGGATGGGCACTAGAAACAAGACATCATGGAGAGCAACAGTGAGACTATGATGGCATATACACAGACCATGGAGGGTAGGTGGGAGGGGGTCAGGGGCAGCTAGCTGACCACACAGGGAAGGTGGGAGGGGCTTTGGCAGCACAGAAGACCATGCATGGCAAGCGGGAGGGTTAGTGGCAGCACAATGGCTATGATGGGCAAGAAGGAGGGTGCAGAGGCATGCACAAAGGACCATGGAAGATAGAAGGGAGGGTCAGGACCTGGGCACAGACAAGAGAGTTCAGGGGAAGGGGCCTCACAACAGACCATGCGGGGCAGGCAGGAGGAGCAGTCGCAGCACAACAGACCAGGGAGGGCAGAAGGGTGTGGCAGCAAAATGGACCATGGAGGACAGGAGGAAGGGGATAGGGGCATGGCATGTGGACAGGCAGGGTGGAGTTGGCAGAGACAGGTTACAGTAATCTGACAATGCTAGGCAGGTGGGAGGGAAGTGGCAGCTCAACAGAACACTCAGAGTAGATAGGAGTGGCAGGTCCATGGAGCATGGTGGGCAAAAAGGATGGAGCAGGGGCATGCACAAAGACATCGGAGGGCAGGGGGAAGGAGAATAGGGGCAGCAAGCTAAGCACAGAGGCTAAGCAGGAGGTCAATGATGGGCCATAGAATTGGGCAATGGAGGGCAGGAGGAGTGGACTGGTACATAATGCTAAATGGAGGGCAGTGGCAGCACATCAGACCATGCATGGCAGGAGGGAGGAGGCTAGTCCATGGATTCAGACAACAGAGGATAGGGAGGAGGTGGATGGGGCAGCAAGCTAACTGTTCAGAGAAGGTGGGTATTAGAAACTTTATTGGTTTTAAAATGTGTGTATGTGCGAACTACTTAAAATATGAACAAGTATGCAGCATAATCTCACTTTTATTCAGGAAGAAGAGGACGTTTGTGACTGTGACTCCGGGCTCACTTGGCAGAGACACCCCCTGACCCTCCACCCCCATCGCAAAATGTAATGCCCGTGAAAAGGGTAGGTGGACGCAGTGTTATATAGAACATAGTCCTGAGAGCACGATTGAAAATGAAAACTAGATATAGTATATGGTATAAACTATGCACCAAAAAGTGTGATATAAGATGAACCGGGGTGTGAAATATAATATGCAATACATTGTGCACAATGACAGATTCATTGGAGAGTGCGAGATAGCACAGGCACTAGCCCGTGCAATGCGATATGCGCCTTGGAGCGTAATATGCACTGGGCAGTGTTGTGTAACCTAACTAGTTTCTAAAGTTGTAATATACAATATGTGCTGGGGAGTGTAACGTTGCATATGCACTGTGACAAAGATATGGATCCCAGATTGTAATATGTATGGCATAGCGCTCTGCGTTATAACATAGGCATTGAGGAAGGCACGTTAGATGGGGCAATATAACCCGGGCGAAAGCAAGTGTGGCATGACATATTCACAGGGTGGTGTTACAGTGCACATGGCTAGAGAGTGTCATAGCATATGCACTAGCTGGTGGAATACAACACAGAGGTGTGTGGCACTCGGCGGACACTGGTGGGTGTAACACAGCATTGGGCTCAGCCAGGAGCATGCTGTGATTCTCAAGTGAGGTTTGTCTCCTTTCCAGAGAGTAAAATAAAAAGTATTACACATCCGGCGGTGGATGTGTGTTTTATTAACCGTGAGGGGGGTTTCTTGCATAGTTTGTTCGAATTTTTGTTGAATCCCCTTTGAATGGCTTGGTGTGCGTGTGTATTAAATGTGCCCGTCAATAGCTACCCATGTTTGTATAAATAAACAACAAGGGTGTCTACTTGGAGAGTACCCACCGGCGGGGGCACCGGGATTAGGCACGGTAGGGCGTCAGACACGTCAGAGCTTCACTAGCGGTGTAAATACATTCCACATGGATTTGTTGTATGCACAGTCGCCTTTTAATGAATATCACGCAACTCGTCATGGTGATAGGTACATAAGGTTTGTCCAGCATGTCCTAGGTGTTTCTATAAATATATATATTTTTTAAATAATAAAAAACAAAGACCGGCCCCAGGGGATGGGGTCCCCGGGGCCATAAGTGGCCTGAGGAGGGGGGCAACGCAGCCCCCCTCCTAAACACTTAAAAACAAAAAGGCCATGAGCCGGGCGTTGGGGTCCCCGGGGCCGATTAAGGCCTTGGGAGGGCCACATTTTTTTTTTCAACAAAACACATTATGGTGCAGGCCCTGGGGGATGGGGTCCCCAGGGCCAATAAATTAGAAAAAGAAGGGGGGCCACACAGCCCTCCTTCTTAAAAAATAAAATAAATAAAAGACTGGCATCATGCCGGAGGCCACGCCCCCTCCTTGCAGCACTCTGCAAAAGAGCCCCCTGGCCAGTTGTAAACTATGGAATTAATTACCCTTCAATACTGAGGGTCCCTGAGGGCCAACTAGCCCAACAGGTATCTCCAGTATGCGCCAGGGAGCTGCGTTGCAGACAGGTGTTCTGAGGCCACGCCCCTTTTTATGCAACGCAGCTCTGTGGCGCTTACTGGAGGTTCCTAGTGGGCTAGTTTGACCCTAGGGACCCTGAGGATTCAAGGGGACTTAATCTCTCAACTTAGAACGGCCACAGGGCGCGTTTACACAGTGGTGAAGGGAGGGGACGGGGCCTGAGGTGACGTGTGCAAACAAGCCCTGTGGCGCGTTTTAAGTTGGGGAAATAATTCCCTTTCATTCCTGAGGGACCCTGGGGGCCAACTAGTCCACCAGGTGCTTCCAGTAAGCGCCACTGCTCTGCGTTGCAGAGAGGTGGTGCAGGCTGTGCCCCTTTTTACACCTCTCTGCAATGGCGCTTACTGGACGAACCTAGTGGCCTATTTTGCCCCTGGGGACCCTCAGGATTCAAGAAGACTTAATCTCCCAACTTAAAAAACAGCCACAGGGCGTGTTTACACAGTGGGGAAGGGAGGGGACGGGGCCTGAGATGACGTGTGCAAACACGCCCTGTGGCGTGTTTTAAGTTGGGAAAATAATACCCCTTTAATCCTGAGGGACCCTGGGGGCCAACTAGCCCACCAGGTGCTTCCAGTAAGCGCCACTGCTCTGCGTTGCAGAGAGGTGGTCTAGGCCGTGCCCCTTTTTACATCTCTCTGCAACGCAGCTCTGTGGCGCTTACTTGAGGTACCTAGTGGTCTAGTTGGACCCTAGGGATCCTCAGGATTCAAGGGGACTTAATCTCCCAATTTAAAACGGCCACAGGGCATGTTTACACAGTGGGGAAGGGAGGGGACGGGGCCTGAGGTGACGTGTGCAAACACGCCCTGTGGCGCGTTTTAAGAGGTAGTTTTAATCCCCTGCCCTATTATATACTAGGGGCTTACAGGGGAGGTCATGCTAATAACAGGGGGACCCCAACGCACAGGTGTTTTCACTGTGTGTCTTTTAACATAGCACTGGCTCTAGGACTGGTTAGTCAGACTCAGTTACCACCAGTATCCGTCTGAAAAAGTTGAAGGTACAGGATGATTTTGCAACAAGGCTTCTTTCTGCTCTTCTGTTTGTTCTTTCTGTACGTTATCCTTCTTCCTGCACTTTTCTTCCTCTTTGAGGACTTCTGTTGCTTCTTTCTGCATTTCTTTTTTTTCTTTCTGTGCGTGTTTTCTTCTTTCTTCACATGTCCTATCTCTGTAGGCATAGTTAGAAATTAGCATTTGAAAAACCTTTGAAATTCACTGAAAAAACCATAGGTTTCAGGCACGTTATAGTTAGGAATTAGCATTTAAAAAACCTTAGAAATTAACTGAAAAAACCATAGGTTTCAGGGGCGTTATAGTTAGCTGGACTTTTCACTCGTACAAAACCATTGAAATTCCCCCGTTATAGTTAGTTCAGCTAACTATAACTCGCGCGCCCGCAATGCACTGCTGATGACGTCACATATTACATCACTCATGACATGGTCAGTGACATCACTGATGACATCACTGATGACATCTCAAATGACATCACTGATGACATCACTGATGACATCATCCTTGTGATAGAGTGGCAGACCTCCTCTCCCCCTAATATAACCTTTGATACACACATTCAAAAATAGAAACTAAAATGTTCAAAACAATGGACATACCAATACCAGTTACAACAACCTATTCAGTAATTCTAAGATCCACATACACATCCACTCATGCACCAACAGTCCTATACAGTCACTCATACATGTACTCACTCATCATATGTACTCATACACCTATACATCCTGTTACTCAACGCCACTCATCTATAGAGTTACTCACACACATAGTCACTCATACTAATAAAGAATCAAACATCCATTTACCTGCATATACAGTTATACACACACCACCACACTTACTTCTACAGAAACTTACACATACTTAGTCTTTTAAACAATCACTTATAGAAACACATACTTATTCATACAGGAACTCTTCCAATCTCTCACTCTCACATATACTCACTTATATACACCAATAGTCAAATATACTAGTTTAAAACATATGTAGTTACTCATAAAGACACTATTGAGACAGTCATTCACTCACTAACACACCCATGCACACACTCATCCACCCATACAGTCCTGCACACATGCTGTCTTCAACACATACAAACAGTGAGTCACTCATTCATGCACCTATGCACGACGTAATACCCCCCACCGAACCATACAGACACTCAGACACTCATACTGATACTCAAAAAACCAACTAATAACCTATATAGACATTCATGTAGCTACTCACAACCCATGCATCCAGTGATACACAAAGTGAGAGACTGATACAGATATTTACATATTTATTTAAACATTACTCACTAAGCCATGTATTCACTAAGATACACTTAATCAGTCAGTTATACAATCAATTTTTCAAAAACAAATCATTCATTTAGACACTTATATACCCATTTATTCTTCCATCGACATTGAGATATACACATATAAAACATATGTAATTTTCAGAATGTGATGTCATCAGTGATGTCATTTGAGATGTCATCAGTGATGTCATCAGTGATGTCACTGACCCTGACCATGTCATGAGTGATGTAATATGTGACGTCATCAGCAGTGCATTGCGGGCGCGCGAGTTATAGTTGGCTGAACTAACTATAACGGGGGAATTTCAATGGTTTTGTACGAGTGAAAAGTCCAGCTAACTATAACGCCCCTGAAACTTATGGTTTTTTTCAATGAATTTCTAAGGTTTTTTAAATGCTAATTCCTGACTATAACGTGCCTGAAACCTATGTTTTTTTCAGTGAATATATATATATATATATATATATTCACTGAAAAAATCATAGGTTTCACACACGTTATAGTTAGGAATTAGCATTTAAAAAACCTTGCAAATTCAATGAAAAAACCAAAGGTTTCACACATGTTATAGTTAGCTGGACATTTCACTCGTAAAAAACCAATGAAATTCCCCCGTTATAGTTAGTTCAGCTAACTATAACTCGCGCGCCCGCAATGCACTGCTGATGACGTCACATATTACATCACTCATGACATGGTCAGTAACATCACTCATGACATCACTGATGACATCTCAAATGACATCACTGATGACATCATCCAGTGAATGTGTGTTTTTCTGAAAATTAAATATGTTTTATATATGTATATCTCAAGGTCGATGGAAGAATAAATGGGTATCTAAGTGTCTAAATGGATGATTTGTTTTTGAAAAATTGATTGTGTAACTGACTGATTAAGTGTATCATAGTGAATTCATGGCTTAGTGAGTAATGTTTAAATATGTAAATATCTGTATCAGTCTCTCACTTTGTGTATAAGTGGCTGCATGGGTTGGTGAGTAGCTACATGGGTGTCTATATAGGTTATTAGTTGGTTTTTGAGTATCAGTCTGAGTGTCTGCATGGTTCGTGGGGGGTATTACGTAGTGTATAGGTGCATGAATGAATGACTCAGTCTTTGTATGTGTTGAAGACAGCATGTGTGCAGGACTCTATGGGTGCATGAGTGTGTGCATGGGTGTGTTAGTGAGTGAATGACTGTCTCAATAGTGTCTCTATGAGTAACTACATATGTTTTAAAGTAGTATATGTGACTATTGGTGTATATAAGCGAGTATATGTGAGAGTGAGAGATTGAAAGAGTTCCTGTATGAATAAGTATGTGTTTCGTTAAGTGATTGTTTAAAAGACTAAGTATGTGTAAGTTTCCGTAGAAGTAAGTGTGGTGGTGTGTGTATAACTGTATATGCAAGTAAATGGATGTTTGATTCTTTATTAGCATGAGTGACTATGTGTGTGAGTAACTCTATGGATGAGTGGCATTGTGTAACAGGGTGTATAGGTGTATGAGTACATATGATGAGTGAGTACATGTATGAGTGACTGTATAGGGCTGTTGGTGAATGAGTGGATGTGTATGGGGATCTTAGAATTACTGTATAGGTTGTTTTAACCGGTATTGGTATGTCCATTGTTTTTAAAATTAAAATTTCTCTTTTTTTAAGTGTTTGTACCAAAGGTTATATTAGGGGAAGAGGTGGTCTGTCACTCTATCACAAGGATGATGTCATCAGTGATGTCATCAGTGATGTCATTTGAGATGTCATCAGTGATGTCATGAGTGATGTCACTGACCATGTCATGAGTGATGTAATATGTGACGTCATCAGCAGTGCATTGCGGGCGCGCGAGTTATAGTTAGCTGAACTAACTATAACGGGGAAATTTCATTGGTTTTTTACGAGTGAAATGTCCAGCTAACTATAACATGTGTGTAACCTTTGGTTTTTTCATTGAATTTGCAAGGTTTTTTAAATGCTAATTCCTAACTATAACGTGTGTGAAACCTATGGTTTTTTCAGTGAATTTGCAAGGTTTTTTAAATGCTAATCCCTAACTATAACGTTTTTGAAACCTTTGGTTTTTTCAGTGTATTTGTATGGTTTTTTATATGCTAAGTTATGTATTTTTAATTAAAGATATTTTTTTTTAATAAAATAAAATTACTATATATTCATTTATATATTATCTGTATTTTTTTATAAATTATTTTTTTTAAAAATTCAATTAGGATATTTTTTTTTTTTGTAAATTTTTTAAATTATTTTAAGTCCACTTTTTTTTTTTTTTTTTTATAAATTCTTGGGGTGCGCGCTCTGAGCGCGCTCCTAGTACTATTTCGTAAGTTTTTTATGAATTCCGGCGTACGTTATTTACGTGCGCAAATATACTTCATGGTGCGCGCTGGGAGCGCGCACCCAGTACGTATGCGTACGTACGTACGCATGCGTCCTACGCGCTCGACGCGGTTTACTTCCGCATACGCTAAAATTATGCGCAATAACGGTCGCGTATACGCGTGTTCAACGTATGCGCGCTAGGTACGCGCATATGACGTATGCACCTGCGCGTTTACGCGTTCGTGCATACGTCATCACGGGGTGCGCGCTCGGAGCTTGCGCAGTGCGCGCACCTCGTGTTTATACATAATAAAACAATATTTCTTATTGGTTATCATTACTTTCAGTTTCTAATTGTTTCAATACTACACCCAATCCCCTCATGGCAAGTCATGTGATCAAGAATCATTACTTTTGATTGGTTTGAAGTACTTTCTGTTCCAGATTCTTCCCAAACCACACCTACTCCCCTCATTATTAGTTCTGATTCCTTTGGAGAAGGAGCTATTCTGTTGTTGAGAGACAATGGCTGAACAGCAACCAACTTCAGACAGTGACCAGGACACTCTTGAGAGGCAGAGGAACAGGAAGCAGAAAGACAGCTTTATATGGCAGTTTTTCTCTTTTCCAGATGGTGAGAAAAAGGTAAATGCACCGAAAGTTACATGTCTACTTTGTAAAAAAGTCTTATCTCGTGGGAATCCTAACAAGAAATATTCTTTTAGCATTCACACTATGTTGAGACATGTTTACAAAATGCATCCAGTAACTTATCGTCGAGCTTCTGGAGAAAACCCTCCACCTGCTCAGCCGACGACATCAGCAGCAGCTCAGCCGAGCACATCTTCGGCAGCTCAGGGGAGCAATTCAGCTGCGATGGTGCCTTCACCTGTTTCTATACCTCTTGTTGGTCCACCTTGTTTGGCGAGGTTGTCTACACGGTGCACTGATTGCGGTTCTCTTATTTCTGTGGGGGAGACCAGTCTTGATCTCCTTCAGAGAAAATTTGATGCGCATCCGTGCACTAGGCCATAGATGTTTTTTCTTTTTTTGCGTTTTTCTCTTCCTGTTTCCCTCCATTAACTCAAGGGCTCTTTTAAGAGCCACTTATAAACTTAACCAAACAAATTTTTTTTTTAGAAATTTTTTTTGAAATTTTTTTGAGGTGCGCGCACCCTGCGCGCACCCAAGGTTTTTTTTTTTTTTTTTTTTTTTTTGAGAGACTACAATTAAAAATAGAAAATGTGATTGTAGAGAAGTAGAAAAAAAGGAACCATGATATTGGTGACTTACCATACCCACTCAAAAAAATATTTTTTCATTTATTTTTCTAAAAAATTGCTTTAAAAATGGTTCTATTTTTCGTAAATTTTCTATATCAATCTGAAAAAAAAAAAAAAAGTATTAATATTTTTTAAAACATTTTATAATACAGTACACATATTTACATATTTATCAAAAAAAATTTTTGCCTTTTTTTGCTGTTTTCAGAATATATTGCATTTCACTATAAATTGTGAAAGCAATTGCATTCATCATTTAACAGCGGGCAAAAAAAAAATAACAATCTCAAAGATTGTATTAAAAAAGCCCAGAATCTCTTCTCACTTAAACTTAACATTATAGAAATGCATAATATTCTAAAAAAATATCATCTAAAAACAATACTTATTTCTTTAAAATACCGTCTGATATTTTTGTTTCAGAAGTATAATCACAATATTATATCTCAAATAACTCCACAATACATCTGATTCCATTTCCTTTAGGCCAAATAGTAATTTTAAAATTCTTTTTTGATTAAATTCCCAATGGTAATCCAATAAAATTCTAAAGTTAAATTTGTACAGATCTCACCGTTTCTCTGTAACATTTTGGTTCCCGAAAGATTTATTAATAATTTAATAGGTCCACAATAGAATTGGTTACTTTTCCGCATGGCCAAATAGTAATTTTAAAATTCTTTTTTGAAAAAAATTTCCAATGGCACTCCAATAACATTCCAAAATTTGAATTGTGCAGATGTTACCAATTTTATCTACATTTTTGGTTTTTGAAAGTTTCATAAAAAATTATAAAAGTCCACATTACAATTGGTTATCTTTCCATTAGGCCAAATGATAATTTAAAAAATCTTTTTTTTGAAAATTCCAATGGTAATCCAATAAAATGGTAAAATTGTTTTGTCCAGATTTTGCCAAGTCTCTCTAAAATTTAGGTTTCAGGAAGATTAGATAGGAATTTGCTAAATCAAAAGGCAAACGTTGCTTAAAAACCAATTGGGAATCATTACACAGTGTCCAGCCTTTCTCACATTTAAGATAAACTGTGTAATGTCCAGAAGTAACAGTAGGTCCTTCATGGAAAATTATTGCAACAGTTACAAAAGTTTTTCCTGAAATTGATAATTGCTGTCCTGTAAACTTCTTTATTAAAGTATCCAATTTTGAACCATCAGCTCTACATCGTTGCATCATTAAAATTACATACTGTCCGTATTCCTTTAAAATTAATGTTGAAAACATGTCAGATTGACACTCACCGCATTGCATGCTATGATTAGCATCTTTAACTAATTTAGCAAAAGTGACTGTTTTACTCTCTGGCAATGTTAAATAAATAAACCTTTCAGAATCAACATTAGAGCCACATGTATTATAACAGTTTTCACAAGTATGTTCCTATTTATAAGAGAGACCAAATAAAATATCAATTGCAACTTCTTCTTCTTCCAGTACTTGAAGAAAATACATCAAAAATTCATGTGCATCTTGCTGTTCATTTTGAGAAAACTGTGTTCGTCCTGAACATACATCTAAAAGTTTTCTAATTTCAGTAGCACTTTCTATTTGAGTTTTATCATTACTCAGCTTTTGAAAAAGGAGACTCAACTCAGAACAGAATCTTTTTCTTTGATTTACTATTATCTGCTCTTGCAAACTTTCCAGATAAAATGCAACATTCAGCACTACATTAGCGTAGCAGTTGACACCAGAGCTATTTTCAAAATGACATCCTACAACCTGTTCTTCATTTTCCTTTTTCTTTTTGCTTGCAATTACATCACTCCTCTTTTTTTTCCTCCTCTCTACATCTTCATTACAGATATTCTCATTTCTCCTTTTACGAGAAACTACATGTTTCTCCAACACAGGATACTGACCTAAATGAGGAGCATAGGTTCTTCTTAATCTATTATACTCCTTTACACAATTTGCATCAGCACTAACTTTTGAGTCATCAAAGTCTATCATGAATAAACCAGATAATGTTTTCACTCGTGACAAAGCTACATAAGCCATACCTTCTTTGAACACAGTTGAACCAATGTTCACAAAAGCACAATCTACAGTCAATCCTTGAGACTTGTGAATAGTTACAGCATATGCTAGAGAAAACGGAAACTGCTTCCTACGTACATATAAGTCTTTCACAAGCATGAAACGAACTGAACAACGACAAATGTCTTTAACTTCTTCTATCTGATCAAATTTTATTTTTAAACATTCAATTCCATCTTTTTTCTGATAATTAATAAAACCCACAACTCTTCCCATAGCTCCATTAACTAAACCTTTTTCAACATCCAAATTTCTCCTTAAAAATACTCTACAGTTCATGCAAACATATAGATTTTTTTCTAATCCAGCTGTTTTGGAAATGTTCTTCTCTAGTGAATCCAATTTATTTTTCAGTGTGCCTGTTAATGTGATAGTAATTCTTCCATCCTCAATTTTGTCCACTGCTTCCAATTTCCTGATATCTTCCTTTTCCAATTTTAAAAGCTCCTCATTGAATATTGAGCATTCACGTAGAGTTGGCATTAAGCAGATGACACTTTTCTTTTCTGCAATGTTCTTGTATATCTTCTCTGCAACTATTTCTTCCTTTGGAAATAAATTATGTAGCAGCCGACTCTGTAATGCTTTTTTGCCAAAACGAAATTTCTTTGCCAATTTGAAAGCACACTTACTGCTCTTTTCAGACTGACACATTATGAATCCACTTTTCAGATTTTTTAAAAAGCCCATGTCCAGACTGCTTTTTCAGACCACCACCATGAGTATGCTGGGTGACTGCCTACACTCCAGCAAGGGCAACCAGCCTTAGTGATGCTGAATGTATTTGCATTACAGACTGAAACCTCAAACCCCACTCGCTTGTGAATACTGTGCATGATTATACATGGAAATTAGCTGGGTGTGTGCTAAGAGTCTGCTTCTGCACCAAAAAATCGCTCCCCTTTTTCCTACTAATGCAACTGTGAAATCACCAGAGCAAAACGCAATAAATCTCTGCCTGTAATTCCTATTTGCACACAGAGTCATGTTTTCACATTAGTCACAAAACGAAATTTCTTTGCCAATTTCAAAGCACACTTACTGCTCTTTTTTTTGACAAGTAATAATCACTTTTACAGACTGACACATTATGAATCCACTTTTCAGATTTTTTAAAAAGCCCATGTCCAGACTGCTTTTTCAGACCACCACCATGTGTATGCTGGGTGACTGCCTACACTCCAGCAAGGGCAACCAGCCTTAGTGATGCTGAATGTATTTGCATTACAGACTGAAACCTCAAACCCCACTCGCTTGTGAATACTGTGCATGATTATACATGGAAATTAGCTGGGTGTGTGCTAAGAGTCTGCTTCTGCACCAAAAAATCGCTCCCCCTTTTTCCTACTAATGCAACTGTGAAATCACCAGAGCAAAACGCAATAAATCTCTGCCTGTAATTCCTATTTGCACACAGAGTCATGTTTTCACATTAGTCACAAAACGAAATTTCTTTGCCAATTTCAAAGCACACTTACTGCTCTTTTTTTTTGACAAGTAATAATCACTTTTACAGACTGACACATTATGAATCCACTTTTCAGATTTTTTAAAAAGCCCATGTCCAGACTGCTTTTTCAGACCACCACCATGTGTATGCTGGGTGACTGCCTACACTCCAGCAAGGGCAACCAGCCTTAGTGATGCTGAATGTATTTGCATTACAGACTGAAACCTCAAACCCCACTCGCTTGTGAATACTGTGCATGATTATACATGGAAATTAGCTGGGTGTGTGCTAAGAGTCTGCTTCTGCACCAAAAAATCGCTCCCCCTTTTTCCTACTAATGCAACTGTGAAATCACCAGAGCAAAACGCAATAAATCTCTGCCTGTAATTCCTATTTGCACACAGAGTCATGTTTTCACATTAGTCACAAAACGAAATTTCTTTGCCAATTTCAAAGCACACTTACTGCTCTTTTTTTTTGACAAGTAATAATCACTTTTACAGACTGACACATTATGAATCCACTTTTCAGATTTTTTAAAAAGCCCATGTCCAGACTGCTTTTTCAGACCACCACCATGTGTATGCTGGGTGACTGCCTACACTCCAGCAAGGGCAACCAGCCTTAGTGATGCTGAATGTATTTGCATTACAGACTGAAACCTCAAACCCCACTCGCTTGTGAATACTGTGCATGATTATACATGGAAATTAGCTGGGTGTGTGCTAAGAGTCTGCTTCTGCACCAAAAAATCGCTCCCCCTTTTTCCTACTAATGCAACTGTGAAATCACCAGAGCAAAACGCAATAAATCTCTGCCTGTAATTCCTATTTGCACACAGAGTCATGTTTTCACATTAGTCACAAAACGAAATTTCTTTGCCAATTTCAAAGCACACTTACTGCTCTTTTTTTTGACAAGTAATAATCACTTTTACAGACTGACACATTATGAATCCACTTTTCAGATTTTTTAAAAAGCCGATGTCCAGACCAATACACCTTAATTTATCGTGAAAACATAGTCCATATTATTTTACATGTTCCTCACATTTAAATTTCTCCCAAAACAGAAAATAATAAACACAACTTCAACAAAAAGAATTACATTTCTATTATTCATTTCTTAATTTACCATATACATCTCCTCTCAAACTCTAACCTCACCTTTAAAATTAGTTAGTTGTGATAGAAAAGTGGCACTCAAACAGCAGATTATCAGAGCCAGGATCTCTGTTCTCTACACCTCTCTCCTCTCAGCAGAACCAGATAATGGCAAACTTTCCCTCTCTTTTTCCACACATATACATGTTAATTTCAAATCTCACTGCTTCCCCCTTTTTTTCAAATGTAATCACACATTTCTATTGGTTGAAAACCAACCCTTTTCCAAAAGTACCCTTCCCCCTACTTGACTTCTGCCTAGTACCCTTCCCCCAACTTGACTTCTGCCTGCTACCATAGCAACAGCTCATGGAACACTGCTGTGTGGAGTTAGGTCAGAAGTTCGCCACACAATGTTTCAATTCCACAGAGCAAGAGTGCTTGACTTTTCAAACCTAACAGCAAATCCAAAATACTGTTCTTTGGTAACACATTTTTCTGTACCAATACAAAACATGCTTCTATTATTTTACACATACAGCCTAGTTTTTAGTGTAGAATGGTATGAAACAGCCAATCAGTTCTGTTTTTTTATAAAAAAATATGTATGCCTCCATTTCCAAACTGTCTTTCATTTCTTTTTACCATTCTACTGAATTACACCTCCTGAGTGCATCCAGATCTCCTTTGAAGATGTTCACAGTGTGGATTGTAGGACACAGCTATGTCTTCTGGAGTGAAAAATTTGCAGAGAAAAGAGGTATGGTGAGAGACCTTGCTTTGCCAAATGTAGACATCAAATGGATTGGTCAGAGAGGGTTAAAGTGGCACCAATTATTGCCTTTGATGAAAACCTTTCAACATCTCCCACAGCCTAACCTTATTATTGTGCACTGTGGTGGTAATGATCTAGGCACTTTAACTGGGGTAGGTCTGGAAATGCTTATTAAGGACACCTTTGTGCAATTGATGTCGCTTTTTCCACAAACTGCCTTTGTATATTCTAACATATGCCAAAGGCAAAAGTGGAACTGGTCCAACCAATTTTGTCCGCAGATTGACAAAGCAAGGAAGCACGTCAACAAATCTATTTCTGCTTTCCTCAGAGACTATGGTATGGGTTCCATTTACCACAACAACTTGCGTTACGACATGCAAGACATTTATAGAGGAGATGGTGTGCACTTCACTGATGAAGGCAACAGAGTCTTCCTCTTGAACCTCAGACTCTGCATCGGTACTTACTTGTAGGTACCAAAAAACAAACAATAAACACAAGGGCTCTTTTTAGAGCCACCTTATATCTAAACACTTAAATGCGTTTTTTTAAAATTTGTTTTATTAAGTTTTTTTCCGGGTGCGCGCTGGGTGCGCGCACTCGGCGATATTTTTTAACAAAATATTAATCTTTTTTTTTGCCCTACAAGGTCCTACTTTGACCCCCTTACAATGCCTACTGGGTCTATTTCTACCCACTCTGCCCCCTTTTCAAGTTCTCCCCCTTTGTTTATCACCCCCTCTTTATGCGAGAGACAAAATGGCGGCCGCCGCTTCCTGATTTCCACCGATTCGAATGTTTACTAAGATCTAACAACCAATCAGAATTGCGCTCGCGCACGGCGAGGTGCGCGCACCCAGCGCGCACGGAGCGCGCTTAGATATATATATATTGATTTAAAGGCTATTTTCTCAGAATCTACTGAACAGATTTACACCAAACCTGCAAAAGGCACTTCCTTGACCTGAGGACTACCTCTCTGCCAAATTTCTAGTAATTCTGTTCAGCCGTTCGGGCTGTAGCCCTGTCTAAAGGTCCTATGGAAAAATGCATGGGGAAAATGCGTTTTGGGACCCCCCTTTTATCTCAGCCCCCGCTTGACGAATTCCCCCGAGACTTTCAGGGTAGGAGCGGAGCGTAGCGCCCCACCTATTTTGAAAAATTCGCGAGGATTCGTCGACCGGCGCCAAAGTTATTCAAAATAGAATGTTGAGGTTTTCCTATGGAAAAGGGGTCCTAACTATAACTACCTACTGGCGACCGCCAGTAGGTAATATATATATATATATATATATATATATATATATATATATATATGTATATATATATTACCTACTGGCGGTTGCACGGAACGAACTGCGTTAACTGGGCGCGCAACGCCACGAATGGCGTAAAGTAACTTAGCATTTAAAAAACCGTACAAATTCACTGAAAAAACCATAGGTTTCACACACGTTATAGTTAGGAATTAGCATTTAAAAAACCTTGCAAATTCACTGAAAAAACCATAGGTTTCACACATGTTATAGTTAGCTGGACATTTTACTGATAAAAAACCAATGAAATTCCCCCGTTATAGTTAGTGCAGGCAACTATAACTCACGCGACCGCAATCTTCTGCTGATGACATATGTGTCTTTATGAAAAAAAAATATTTGTAATATATGTATAGCTAAAAATTAATGGAAGAAGACATGGGCAAATAAGTGTCTAAATACAGTATTAGCATCAGCAGAGGATTGCGGTCGCGTGAGTTATAGTTGCCTGCACTAACTATAACGGGGGAATTTCATTGGTTTTTTATCAGTAAAATGTCCAGCTAACTATAACATGTGTGAAACCTATAGTTTTTTCAGTGAATATATATATATATATATATATATATATATATATATATGCGCCAAGGTGTATTGAAGAATGAGTGGTGTATAAGTGTCTGAATGCGTGACTGTATAAGTGAGTGATTAGACATGTCTTAGTGAATGTATGGATTAGTGATTAAACTGTGTAAATGTCTGTATCACTCTGTCAGTTGGTGTGTAATGTTGGGTTATTAATTGGTTGTCTGAGTATTTGTATGGGTGCCCGAGTGCCTGTGTGGGTGCGTGGGGGTGTGTGAGTCCCTGCATGGATGTGTGAGTGGGTGATTTACTGGGTGTATGGGTTCAAGAGTGCATCTGTGTAGGGCTGAATGCGTGGGTGAGTGTGTTTATGGCTTAGTTGGTGAGTGAATGGATGCCTTAGTGGTATATGTGTAAGTAACTACATATGTGAAATACAGTATATGTGAGTGTTGGAGTATATAAATGACTATATGTGAGAGTGAGTGATTGTGAGAGTGGCTGTATGGATGAGTGTGTGCTTGTATTAGTTATTGTATTAGTGCAAGTATGTGCTAGTGTATGTGTAATAAGTGAGGTGGTGTGTGTATAACTGTATAAGTGAGTAAATTGCTTCTTTGCATGACTGACTAGCTGTGTAAGTAACTCTATGGGTGAGTGGCGGTATGTGAGTGTCTGTATAGGTGTATGAGTGCATACAATAGTGCTGTATTGATGGTTGACTGCATGTATGAGTGACTGTATGGGTGAATGAGTGTATGTGTATGTAGACCTAGGAATCAGTGAGTGAGTATGTAGTAACTGGTATTGGTGTGTCTATGGTATCAAAAGTGGTAGTCTGTATCTTAGAGTGGGTGTATCAAAGGTTATATTAGGGTACGAGGAGGTGCATCAGATTATCACATGAATGATGTCATCAGTCATGTCATCAGTGATGCCATTTGAGATGTCATCAGTGATGTCATCAGTGATGTCACTGACCATGTCATGAATGATGTAATATGTGACGTAATTAGCAGTGCATTGCGGGGGCGCAAGTTATAGTTAGGCGAACTAACTATAATGGCAGAATTTCACTAGTTTTATATGAGTCAAATGTCCAACGAACTATAACGTCCCTGAAACCTATGTTTTTTTCAGTGAATATATATATATATAGTCACTGAAAAAACCATAGGTTTCAGGCCTGATATAGTTAGGAATTAGCATTAAAAAACCTGCGAAATTCACTTAAAAAACCATAGGTTTCAGGCCTGATATAGTTAGGAATTAGCATTTAAAAAACCTTAGAAATTCACTGAAAAAACTATAGGTTTTAGGGGTGTTATAGTTAGCTGGACATTTCACTCGAACAAAACCAATGAAATTCCTCCGATATAGTTAGTTGTACTAACTACATCTCGCGCGCCCAGAATCCACTGCTGATGATGTCACATATTACATCATTCATGACATGGTCAGTGACATCACTGATGACATCTCAAATGACATCACTGATGACATCATCCAGAGAATGTGGTTTGGTTCGTTATTTAAATATGTATTATATATATATAGCAATTTGATTTTGAAGAATGAGCTGATATATAAATATAAATATGTGGATGGAGGATTTGGTAGCAGTGTGATTGACTGTTTACTTGACTAATTTATAGTGTCTCACTAAATATATTAGATAGTGACTAAACTGTGTGAATATCTGTATCACTTTGTCAGTTGTTGTGTAAGCTGCTACACTAGTTGGTTACTAGCTACGTGAAAGTCTATATTATTTATTGATTAGTTAACTGACTATTTGTATCGGAGAGTGAATGTGTGTGTGGTTCGGTGGGGGGGTGTGACTGCCCAAAGATGTGTGAATAGTTGATTCAGTAGGCATATGAAGTTAAAACTACATGTTATAACAGTTGTTTGTGTGAGTGAATATCTATATGGGTGTGGCGATGAGCAAATATATGTCTCAATGGTACATGTCCAACAAACTAGAAAAATAAAAGCCAGTGTATGTGTCAGTTGTTGTATATAAATAAGTATACATAAGACACAGTGATTGTATGAGTGACTGTATGGATAACTGTATAGTTGTAATAGTGATTTTAAAACACACTAAGTATGAGCTATTATCTATTTGAATAGATGAAGTTGTGTTTTTATAATTGTATAGTTAAGTAAAAGTAAGTATGATCCATTGTTTGCATAAGTGAGTAGGATGACTTCATAAGTGATTAGGATGTGTGCTGGTGTGTAATGTCGATATAGCTGTATAAGTATATTTGATAGTGTTCTATTGATCATTGACAGCATGTATGAGTGAATCTATAGGTAAGTGATTAGATGTGTGCATAGATCTAGGAATCACTGAGTGGGTGTTTAGAAACTTGTATTGGTGTGTCAATGGTTTTGGAAGCGTATGTGTACTTCGCAGAAAGTTAGCGCTACATGTTTTTCACTGTAGAAAGATTTAATTAAATTTTAATAGCACAAATCCTTTTTAAAAAATTAGTCTACAGTACATTGTAGTATTGCTTATTAGTTCCCCACTCACCCGCATTGGTTGTTAGGGAAGTCTGGGTTCAGCTGACAGCCTGCACGCCTTGGTCCGACTCGGTGACTATCGCCGTTGAGCGGAGGGCGGACAGGCAGACCCAGTCACTTCCGCATTACGGGCGGTTAGCGCTCTAGCTTGTGAGTCTCAGGACTACAAAGGGTGCTCGTCACTCTAAGCGCGCAGCGGTTGCGCGCAGGGGTGTGCCTAAGAACGCGCCTAAGACAAGCCAAAGAGAAGCCCGTCTGCGCCCGTCCGCGACTGGACGAGGCTAGGGGCTAGAGGATATGGCCTTGAGTGTTGCCCTCTCTGCTACCCTCACTACACCCCGGGTAAGATACTCTTCAGTAGATCTGTTACGTATTCGTAAGCCTGTGCTCCAGGGCTGTACCGGAGGGATAGGCTCTCCACCCGAGGGTCCTTTCTCCTGTCGGAAATGTCACTATCAAGCCTCTTCCGACCACTTGCTAAACCCACCGCATGAAACTCCATCAATAACTACATCCCCACAGGACTCCTATAAGAGCAGAAATCTTCTCTGCAATATCAGATCCCTGTCTAAACACCACAGTGAAGTATGGGACATGATTGCCTCGACCCAACCTGAAATCTGCTATCTGACAGAAACATGGCTGAAACCGCACTCTGTCCCAGCCATTACATTGGGGATCCCAGAGGGCTATAAAAAAGCCAGGCTTGACAGGCCCATCAAGACAGGGGGAGGTATTGCCATTGTATATAAGAATAATCTATCAGTCACCATCTTAGAGGAAATGAGCACCCTTGACTTAGAAATTCTTGTATTTAAAATTGGTATTTCCTCGAAAATCAGCTATAAAGGGGCATTGGTCTATCGCCCTCCCGGTCCTTGCACTTGCTTTAACCTCTTGCTGTTGGAGATACTTGCCAGACACATTGATACTGAGCACGATTTTATACTTCTAGGTGATTTTAATGTCCACAGCGACCTGAAAGATAATGCTGAGGCACAATCCTTAATAACTGATATCTCCTTGTTTGGATTAACCCTAATGAATACTGGCCCTACCCATTTAGCAGGACATACTTTGGATCTTATTTTTTCCAATAAACCTAACACCCTGCTATGTGCCTCTTCTACTCAGGTTAATTGGACTGATCACTTTGTCTTGGAATTTTTCACCTTCCACTCAGGTAAAGCCCCTCCTCAGGCGCAAGCCCTTCCTACCAGGCGTAGGCCATGGCACAAAATTACCTCGGAAATATTTCAGGAGCATTTTGCTGCACTCCCCATCTGCTCTGGAGAGAATGTTGATAAGGCGTTAGGCCACTATAATCAGGCTATACTTAGGGTGGTTAACAGGATTGCCCCTATGAAAACCTACAAACCTCGTTTAGCTCGTAAACAGGAGGTATGGTTTACGGAGCACCTGGGATCTCTTAAACAGCAGGCGAGGAAATTAGAAAAGGTGTGGAGAACGACCCATGATGACATTGATAAGACTCATTTCTGGGCAGTCTTAATTAAATATCATAAAGAAATTCGTAATGCCCGAAAATTCCACATACAGACTCTTCTTTTAGCTGCAGGAAATACTCTCAGGATCTTATAGCAAACCTTAAACTCATTTGTGAAACCAGCAGCCTGTGAAACTTCTGAATTGTCTTCTCAACAACTCTGCGATGAAGTTGCTCAGTTTTTCACAAATAAAATAAATAAGATTCATGATGATATTTCCAAATCCAATCTACCTCCCATTGGAGATACCTCATTACTTTTGGGAAAGAAGGAAGAGTCAGGAACTACGCACCTGCAATCCTTTTTCCCTATCTCCTTGATTGATACCGAATGTTATCTCGGTCAGATTAAAAGCGGGAGCCCCTCAGACATTATCCCAGCCAGAATTATCTCGGCAGTAGGAAAAAGTCTGAGCCCACAGATTCAAAGTCTCATTAATCTTTCTCTGACGGATGGGCAAGTCCCCGGGGAATGGAAAAAAGCAATAGTAAGGCCCATTAGGAAAAACTCTTCCATCCCCTGGACCGACTTATCCAATTTGAGGCCCATCTCGTTACTCCCTTTTTTGGGGAAAGTTATAGAGAAACATGTTAACAAACAGGTATCACATTACATCGAACAGTCTGGTAAGCTAGATAGCTCTCAGTTTGGCTTTAGACCTAAACATAGTACTGAATCTGCCTTGCTATCTGTGACAGATGACCTTCTCTTGTATCAGGATCAAGGGTATTCGGCGATCTTGGTACTGCTGGATCTATCGGCGGCATTCGATACGATATCTCATAAAATCTTAATCGAACGCCTGACCACAATTGGGATTGAGAGCACAGCGCTAACCTGGCTAAAGATTTTTCTATCTGACCGTACCCAAGCCGTTAGCATGGGCTCATTTCGGTCGACTGAAACTTATATCACCAAGGGGGTGCCACAGGGCTCCTGTCTAAGCCCGACTCTTTTTAACATCTACGTGGCCCCCCTGGCCAGCATATTGAGAGACTTTGGGTTTGTCCCTGTCTCCTATGCTGATGATACGCAGCTCTTATTCCCTTTTAAACATCTTACCGATGAAGTGAAGGTGGCCTTCTCAGAGGGCATGAAGGCTGTAGCGAATTGGATGAAGTCTAACTATCTCCAATGTATTGTGAATAAGACCGAAGTAATGCTTTTTGGGAAGGTTAGAGCTCTGTGGACTCCGGAGTGGTGGCCTTGCGAGCTTGGTCAAGTACCTGTACCTAAGCTGGTCGTAAAAAACCTAGGGGTTCGTCTTGATCAGGAGCTCACCTTTAAACAGCATGGCAACTGGGTGGTTGGCCAATGTTTTCATGCAATTGGACTTCTACGCAAAGTGTTTCCACTATTGCCTGATTCCACCAGAAAAACCCTGGTACAGGCACTAGTGTTGGGCCGCCTGGATTACTGCAATGGACTCCTGTTGTCAGCTAATGAGGGAGTCCTGGCAAAACTCCAGGTAATACAAAACACCGCGGCTAGACTTGTATTGAATGCCCCCCCAAGAACTCCTTCCAAACCACTCCTTGACAAACTACATTGGCTCCCAGTCCGTAAAAGGATTATTTTTAAGACATGTTGTCTTATCCATAGAACTATACATGGATCTGGACCCTCTTATTGGAAGTACAAATTTACTCCGTACAACCCCATTCGGCCTCTTAGGTCTAGTAGCCAACTCCTACTTAAAATACCTACCATTAAGAGGAGCAGACTTGGTGGGAAAGCCTTGTCTGTGACCGGCCCCACATTATGGAATGAACATCCTCTTGAGCTTAGGCAATGCCCAGAACTCTCTGTTTTTAGGAAAAAACTCAAAACGTTTTTATTTTAGTAATCTATCAGCTGTTTAAGCTTTGTACACTGAATTGAACTGAGCTGTACGACATTCCTCCTGCACCTGCCGATTCTCTTCCTTTTTCTTCTATCCCTGTGCGCAGAGATACTCTTTAAGAGACGATTCTAGCGCGGTATAAATCTATAAATAAATAAATAAATGGTTTTAAATCTGGCACTCTATTTTACAGTGAGTGATGAAAGGTTATACTAGTGTATGATGATGTGTATCTGATTGTCACGTGGATGATGTCATCAGTGATGTCATCAGTGATGTCATTTGAGATGTCATCAGTGATTTCACTGACCATGTCATGAATGATGTAATATGTGACTTCATCAGCAGTGGATTGCGGGTGCGCGGGATGTAGTTGGTACAACTAACTATATCGGAGGAATTTCAATGGTTTTGTTCGAGTGAAATGTCCAGCTAACTATAACACCCCTAAAACCTATTGTTTTTTCAGTGAATTTCTAAGGTTTTTAAAATGCTAATTCCTAACTATATCAGGCCTGAAACCTATGGTTTTTTCAGTGAATTTCAAAGGTTTTGTAAATGACAATTTGTAATGTATTCATTGTTATACTGGTTTTTTTATACTGATTTACTACATTGTTTAAACTGTTTATTTTTATATATTTTATTTTTTTAATTACATTATACATTACAATACAAAATATACTTTCTCAGAATGAATTACTTTAGTTTAAATACTTTGCAAATAGGCAATAGACTTTAAAGTACAGTATTTACAGTTGTTGCAATGGGCAACACAATTTCAAACACAAAGCAACATTGAGCTCAATGTTAATTTCTAGTCAAATGCAATTAGTTACTTTATGGATTACTTTTCTAACCACAGGACTGGATGCTAGATTCAGTCCTTGGACATCTCCTGTAAACAGTTGAGTAAAAGCGTTTTGGTTACAGTAGTGATTTTTAAGGATTATTATTGTATTTTAAAAGTTGACACTTAGAAATTTTTTCACATAGAATCACCAATGTTATCCTATGGCAGAAAATTTACTTAGCAGGTAAGTACTGTTATCGTTACTTTTTCTTACTCAGTGGTGGATCCTGGATCCAGCACAGGTGAATCTCCTGTAAGCAGTTGAAAGAATGTGTTTAAGTCATGCAGACGATTTTTTAGGAATATTTTTAGTTTGTGAAAATAGACACAGAAAAGCACACAATGGATTCCTATGGAAGGAAATACAAGTTACTGTTAAGTACTCTTAAAATTACTTTTCAGGGTCAGTGCTGGTCTAAAAGATGCAGCAATGGGTTCTCGCCTGATAACAGGTGAGTAAATCGGAATTTGTAGTTCGGCTGATTTTAGAGGAATATTTGTACGTTTCAAAAATGGACACTTAGAACCTTTTCTGCTGAAAACCACACAATGGATTCCTATGGAAAGAAATACAAGTTACTGGTAAGTACGCTAAAAATTACTTTTCAGGGTCAGTGCTGGTCTAAAAGATGCAGCACTGGGTTCTCTCCTGATAACAGGTGAGTAAATCGGAATTCGTAGTTCGGCTGATTTTAGAGGAATATTTGTACTTTTCAAAAATGGACACAGAAACTTTTCTGCTGAAAACCACACAATGGATTCCTATGGAAAGAAATACAAGTTACTGGTAAGTACACTTAGAATTACTTTTCAGGGTCAGTGCTGGGCTAAATGATGCAGCACTGGGTTCTCTCCTGATAACAGGTGAGTAAATCGGAATTTGTAGTTCGGCTGATTTTAGAGGAATATTTGTACGTTTCAAAAATGGACACTTAGAAACTTTTCTGCTGAAAACCACACAATGGATTCCTATGGAAGGAAATACAAGTTACTGGTAAGTACACTTAGAATTACTTTTCAGGGACAGTGCTGGTCTAAAAGATGCAGCCCTGGGTTCTCTCCTGATAACAGGTGAGTAAATCGGAATTCGTAGTTCAGCTGATTTTAGAGGAATATTTGTACACTGGTAAAGGAAGGGGGTGGGGCCTGAGGTGAAGTGTGCAAACACGCCCTGTGGTGCATTTTAAGTTGGGGAATTAATTCCTCTTCAATCCTGCGGTCCCCTGGGGGCCAACTAGCCCACCAGGTACCTCCAGTATGCGTCAGGGAGCTGCGTTGCAGAGAGGTGTTCAGAGGCCATGCCCCTTTTTACAACACTCTGCAACGCAGCTCCGTGGCGCTTCCTGGAGGTACCCCTATCTTCACCACTGTGCAAACGCACCCCGTGGCGCGTTTTAAGTTGGGGGATTAAGTCCCCTTGAATCCTGAGGTCCCCTAGCGGCCAACTAGGCCACCAGGTACCTCCAGTAAGCGCCACGGAGCTGCATTGCAGAGAGGTGTAAAAAGGAGAGTGCCCTCATTACACCTCTCTGCAACACAGCCCCCTGGCGCATACTGGAAGTTCCTGGTGGGCTAGTTGGCCCTCAGGGACCCCAGTATTCAAGGGGAATTAGTTCCCCCTCTCTAAACGCGCCAGGGGGCACGTTTGCAGAGTGGTGTAAGGAGGGGGTATGGCCTACGGCCTGATCCTGTTTTTTTTTTCCACATCAAATCGTTTTAAGCCCCGGGGGGTGGCGGTCCCCAGGGCTGCGGGGGGCCATGAGCACCCCGCATGTACAATCTTGGAGCCCCGGGGGGTGGCAGTCCCTGGGGCAGTGTGGGGGGATTGAGACCCCCCCCACACTTTTTTTTTTAATTATGCCCCTGGGATTTGGCCCCTGGGGGCAAATTAGAATATTCAGCGCGGGAGCGTGTGCTGAATTATTTTTTTATTTTCGGCCGAAATTCGCGCTGGGAGCGCGAACTTTGCCAATTTTTTTAAAAAAAAATAATCTTTTTTTGGCCCTGGGGGTCCTTGTGGGACCCCCTGAGCAGGCCTAGGGGGTCAGGGTGTTTCTACCCTGCCCTCTTGTCGCGTTTTTCGCGTTTGTTTTGGGGTTTCTTGAGCCTCGGTTCTACCGAGGCACAAGATGGCTGCCAACACTTCCTGATCTGGAGTGTTGACAGCCAATTAGAATACAGCTCGTGCATGGCAGGGTGCGCGCTGGGTGCGGGGAGGGTGCGTGGCTCCTCCGAGGCCATAGATATATTTATCTTTTTAACTCTAATTTTCTCAGGAACTACTGAACGGATTTACACCAGCAAAAGGCACGAGTCTGAACTGAGGACTACCTCTTTGCCAAAGTTGGTGTAATTCCGTTCAGCAGTTCGGGCTGTAGCTGCGTCAACAGGTCCTATGGGAAAATGCATGGGGAAAACACGTTTTGGGACCCCCCTTTTTTCTCGGCCCCCGCTTGATGAATAACTATGAAATTTTCAGGATAGGAGCGGAGCGGAGCTGGCCAAAAGTTTGGAAAACTTCACGACGATTCGTCAATCGGCGCCAACGGTATTCCAAATTGAATGTTGCGGATTTCCTATGGAAAATAGGTCCTAACTATATCTACCTACTGGCGACCGCCAGTAGGTAATGTATACATATATATATATATATATATATATATATATATATATATATATATATATATATATATATATATATATATATATATATTCACTGAAAAAAACATAAGTTTCAAACGTGTTATAGTTAGCTGCACATTTCACTCATACAAAACCATTGAAATTCCCCTGTTATAGTTAGTTCAGCTAACTATAACTAGCGCGACCGCAATCCACTGCTGATGACGTCACATATTACATCACTCATGACATGGTCAGTGACATCACTCATGACATCACTGATGACATCTCAAATGACATCACTGATGACATCACTGATGACGTCATCCAGTGAATACGTGTCTTTCTGAAAAATAAATATTTTTTATATATGTATATCTAAAGGTTAATGGAAGAACTAATGGGTAAATAAGTTTCTAAATGGATGTTTTTTTTTTTAAATTAATTGTATAAATGACTCATTAACTGTATCTTAGTGAATACTAGTATTAGTGAGTAATGTTTAAATATTTAAATATCTGTATCAGTGTCTCACTTTGTGTATAAGTGGCTGCATGGGTTGATGAGAAGCTACATGACTGTGTATATGGGTTATTAGTTCGTTTTTAGAGTATCAGTATGAGTGTCTGTATGGTTCAGTGCGGTATGTTACCTAGCGTATAGATGCATGAATGAGTGACTCACTGTTTGTATGTGTTTTGAAGACAGTATGTGAGCAGGACAGTATGGGTGGATGAGTGTGTGTATGGGTGAGTAAGATAGTGAATGACTGTCTCAATAGTGACTTTATGAGTAAGTCCATATGTTTTAAACTAGTATATGTGAGTATTGATGTATATAAGTGAGGATATATGAGAGTGAGAGATTGGAGGACTTCCTGTATAAATAAGTATGTGTTTCTATAAGTGATTGTTTAAGAGAGTAAGTATGTGTATGTTTCTGTAGAAGTACGTGTAGTAGTATGTGTATAGCTGTATATGCAAGTAAATGGATGTTTATTTGCATGTGTGAGTATGTGTGTGAGTAACTCTGTGTATGAGTGTAGGTGTGTAACAGGTTGTATAGGTGTATGAGTACATATGATGACTGAGTACATGTATGAGTGACTATATAGAAGTGTTGATGAATGAGTGGATGCGTATGTAGATTTTGGAATTACTGAATAGGTTGTTCTAACTGGTATTGGTATCTCTATAGTTTTCAAAACTTTAGTTTGTATTTTTCAATGTGTGTATCAAAGTATATATTCGGATAAGAGAAGGTCTGCCACTCTTACACAAGGATGATGTCATCAGTGATGTCATCAGTGATGTCATTTGAGATGTCATCAGTGATGTCATGAGTGATGTCACTGACCATGTCATGAGTGATGTAATATGTGACGTCATCAGCAGTGGATTGCGGTCGCGTGAGTTATAGTTAGCTGAACTAACTATAACGGGGGAATTTCAATGGTTTTGTACGAGTGAAATGTGCAGCTAACTATAACATGTGTGAAACCCATGGTTTTTCAGTGAATTTGCAAGGTTTTTTAAATGCTAATTCCTAACTATTACGTGTGTGAAACCTATGGTTTTCTCAGTGAATTTCAAAGGTTTTTTTAAATGCTAATTCCTAACTATAACGTGTGTGAAACCTATTTTTTTTTAGTGAATTTGTAAGGTATTTTAAATGCTAATTTATCTATGTATTATTATATTTTTTATATATTTATTTTACAATAAACTACCTATGTATATAGTTATAGATTGATTGTATCCTGTAATATGGAATGGCTCAGCTCTTTTTTTTTTATTTGGATAAAGTAGAACAGCATACTTAATATCTTCTATAAGCTTATAAACAGTTTAAAATGTTGTTGTTTTTTCTTAAGGGTTTTTCACGGTGCGTGCACCGTGCGCGTACCGTGCGCGTACCGTGCGCGCACGGCCGATTTTTTTTTAATCAAACAAAATGTTTTTTTTTTATTTATGAGGTCCTTTAGCGACCCCCTGAGAAGGTCTAGGGGGTCAGGGAGTGTCTTCCCTGCCTCCTTTTTATGTTTTAGAAATCGGGTTCAAAGTTATTCATTTCCGATCCGTGCGAGCACCGTGCTTGCACGTCCGATTTTTTTTTTTCAAACAAAATGGTTTTTTAAAATTTACGAGGTCCTTTAGGAACCCCCTGAGAAGGTCTAAGGGGTCAGGGAGTGTCTCCCCTGCCTCCTTTTTATGTTTTGGAAATTGGGTTCAAAGTAATTCATTTCCGATCCGTGCGTGCACCGTGCGCTCATCGGTGCGTGCACCGTGCGCGTATGCATGCGTGCACCGTGCGCGTACCATGCGCGTACCGTGCTCGCACCGTCTTCGTGTGCGCATGTGTGCTTCGTGTGCGCATGCGTGCGTGCTCCATGCGTGCTCTGTGCATGCTCCGAGTGCACATGCGTGCGTGCTCCATGTGCGCACGCGTGCGTGCTCGGAGTGCACATGTGTGCGTGCTCCATGTGCGCACGCGTGCATGCTCCGTGCGCGCACGGCAAGTCATGTGATTACGAAACAACACTTTTTCATTGGTTCATAGTAGTTTCTGTTCCAGAATCTTCAAAAACCACACCCACTCCCACTCCCCTGACTATTTCTACTTATTTCCTGAGAGAAGGTTGCTGAAGAGCTACTCTAGTGAAATGGCAGAACACCAGTTATCTTCAGACAGTGAGGAGACCTTTCAAGAACCACCAAGAAAGAGCAAACAGAAGCACTCTTTTATTTGGAATTATTTTACTTTTCCAGATGGGCAAAAAAAAGTGAATGCGCCAAAGGTCAATTGTACAATTTGCGGAAGTGTCCTGTCTAGAGGGGATCCGGCCAAAAAATACTCCTTCAGTTTTTTTTGCATGCTCAGGCACTTTAAATCAATGCATCCAATTCGGTATGCTCGTGAAACCACAAGAGCCCTAAGGGAGAACCCTCCACCTGGATCTTCTCAGCCGAGCACATCATCTGCGGCCGCAGATTCACCATGCACCAGGCCTCTTGACATCCGGCCCCTGTTCCAAAAAGTGCACATTCATTGCAATGTGTGCAATGAGGTAATTTGCTATGGAGAGAGTAGCATAAATTTAATTGAAAACCGTATACAGCAGCACACATGCTCCAGGTACTAATTTTTTGGGGTTTTTTTTTTTGTTCCTGTTGAGCAGTTTTTGATTCCCAGTTTTGTTTTGGTGCTGTAAAAAAATCCCCCAAAAATAAAAAATTGTTAAGAAACAAAAAAAAAAATATAAAACAAAAAAAAGACAAAAAAACAGTTCTTTTAAGAACTCACTTCACTTCTCCAAAAAGAGCTATATTCCTAATATACTGTTTTTTATTTTGATTGAATGAATGTGTACTGTATACATGAATGATTGAAATGATTGAAATGACTGAAGAGGAGGAAAGGACAGACAGAATGAGTGAGAAAAGGAAATTATGATCAGTCATGAAAGGGAAGTGAAAGACTGACTGCAACAAAAGGACTAAAGGTAGAGGATACAGGTAAGAAGAGTAAATGAGTAAGGAAATGGCAGTGAGTAATGGAGAGAGAGGGAGGGGGAGTGAGAAAAGGAGAGTAAGGGACAGAGATAGGAAAAGGGAGTAACAGACGAAGCGGATGAAGTACAGCAGGGTAAAGGGATTGAAAGTAAGAGAAGTGGAGTGATGGTGAAATAACAGGTATGAGGATTAAAAAAGGGGGTAAGAGAAAGTGAGAGATGGGGAGTGAGGGGATGGAGGGATTTAGGAAACTGGAGTGAGAGAAAGGGAGTCAGGATTTCAATGAGCAAAGCAGAGTGAGGGAGAGTGAAGGAAAGAATGTGAAAAGGTGAAGGGGTGTGAGATACAGACAGGAGGAAGTGAAGTAGGAGAATAGGAGTGACTATGAGTAAAGGATAGTGACAGTTAGGGAAGGTGAGGGAAGGAGAATGACGGAGAAGGTTAAAAAATTAACATAGATGGAAAATGAGTGATGGAGAGAGGAGGAGTGGTAGAAACAGAGGGGCAGATTTATAACAAACTAACGCAGCACGGTGCAGCAAGTAATTTTGCTGCACCGTGCTGCGTTAGTTTCGAAGCACAGAGATGCAACATATTTACAAGAATATATCGCATCTCTATGCTGCCCCTGCGCTGGCGCAGAAACTGCAGCCATGCGCCGGCGCAGGCTCCCTTGCACCATGCTGCAAGCATGCCTGCGTGGTGGGGAGATTGTTCTTCGGCAGGAAGGGACACCTTCCTGCACAAAAACAATCACAAGAGGCTTTTTCCTCTTTCAATGCGTGCTGTAGCATGCAGCACGCACTGAAAGAGGAAAAAACGAGGAGAAATTAAAACATTTCTCCTCGTTGTGCCTCGCTACGCCACCTTTAGGGTGGCGTAGCATTCACATGCATCTCCAGAGTTCCGATTTCTCGTAAATCTGGAGATGTGTCTAGTTCTATGGGTGTTGCGTGGGAACACCCACAACAACACCCATTGAACGCCCCTTCAACGCACAGTGCTGCGTGTGAAGTGGCTGTATTTACGAGGAGAGGAAAAGTCATGCAGGGTGGCTTTTCCTCTCCTTGTAAATATGGAGGAGGCCCCTGCACCACCAGTACGTCATGAAAAGTGACGTAGTGGTGGCGCAGGGGGCTTGTAAATCTGCCCCAGAGATGTTAAGGAAATTAAGGGTAAGACAGACAAAGGGAGAGAGACAGAAGCAAGGAGAAGGAGTAAGGCAGTTAGAATAACTGAGACATATGGTGACAGGGAGAGAAACATGGTTGAAAAAATAGTGATGGAGGCAGTAAACCTAGGGGAGTAGTAGAGAAGGAGTGAGGGAGTTATGAAAGATCAGTAAAGTAAGAAGAGAGAGTGAAGGGGAATGAGAAAAGCAGAGTGAGGAGAAGTGAAGAAAAGGGAGCATGAAAGTGAAGGGGTGACAAATACAGATATTTTAAACTTACCTGACCAACAAAATAACTTAATTAGAAATAAATGTGTTTTTTTTTATTACAAGAAAAATGGATTCAATTTCCTAAATTTTCTTTCTCGATCTGAAAAAAAAGAAAAAAAGTAGTAATATTTATCAATACATTTTAGAATACAGTACACATATTTTCATATTTAACAAAGTAATTTTTTGCTGTTTTCAGAATATATTGAATTTCACTGAAAATAGTGATATCAATTGCATTCATCACTTAACAGCGGGCAAAAAAATAAACAATCAGAAAGATTGTTTAAAAAAGCCCTGAATCTATCCTCAGTAAAAAATACCTTGATAGAAATGTAATATACATATTAAAAATATCTTCTAAGAACAATAACTATTTACAATAAATAACATCTGTAAATCTTGTTGCTTAAGCACATACACCAAAATAATATATGTCAAAGAAGTCCACAATAGAAACAGTTACCTTTCCATGAGGCCAAATGGTAATTTTTAAATTCCAATGGTAATCCAATAAAATAAAAATAATGGTTTCTTCAGATGCTGCAATTTGTATCTAAAATTTAGGTTTTAGAAAAATTAAGTAGGAATTTGGTAATTCTGCAGGCAAACGTTGCTTGAAAATCAATTGAGAATCATTACACAGTGTCCAGCCTTTTTCACATTTTAGATAAACTGTGTAATGACCAGAAGTTATAGAAGGTCCATCATGGAAAATTATTGCAACTGCAACAAAAGTCTTTCCTGATATTGATAATTGATTTACTACAAACTTCTTTATTAATGTGTCCAATTTTGTTCCATCAGCTCTACAACGTTGCATCATTAAAATTATATACTGTCCATATTTCTTTAAAAATAACCTTGATAACATTTCTGATTTACATTGAGAACATTCCATGTTGTGATTTGCATCTTTAACTAATTTACTAAAAGTCACTGATTTACTCTCTGGTAATGTTAAATGTATGAACCTTTCAGAATCAACATTAGTGCTGCATGTGTTCAAACAGTTTTCACAACAATGTTCCCATTTATAAGAGAGACCAAACATATTTTCTATTTCTACTCCTTCATCTTCCAGTACCATAAGCATATACATTAAGAATTCCTATGCATCTTGCTGGACATTTTGTGTAAACTGTGTACATCCAGAACATACATCTAAAAGATTTCTAACATCAGAAGCACTTTCTATTTTAGTTTTATCATTACTCAACTTCTCATAAAGGAAACTCAGCAGAGAACAAAATCTTTTTTCATGATTTAGTATTATCTGCTCTTGCAAACTTTCAAGATAAAATACAACATTCAGCACTACATTAGCGTAGCAGTTGACACCAGAGCTATTTTCAAAATGACAACCAACAACCTCTTCAACATTGTCCTTTTTCTTTTTGCTTGCAATCACATCACTCTCCTTTTTATTTCTCTTCTGTACATCCTCATTACAGATATTCTCAATTCTCCTTTTCCGACAAACAACACGTTTTTCAAACACAGGATACTGACCTAAATGAGGAGCATAGCTTCTTCTTAATCCATTATACTCCTTTACACAATTTGCATCAGCACTCACTTTTGAGTCATCAAAGTCTATCATGAATAGGGGTGGGCGGAATTTGCGTAATCGCGTTACGCAAATCTCCGCGAAATGGTAAAAAATCTCCGCGAACACGCAGAAATTCCGCGAACACGCGGAATTGCTTGTTCGCGATGCTTTTTTCCTGTTCACAATCGCTGTTTGCGTGCTCGGGGAGAAATATCTCGCGAACACGCATTTTGAGAATGCGAACAAGCAAAACATTTCGCGAAGTTGCGGAAAGCAGAATTTTGGGCAATTTCGCGTTCTCCGCGGAACGCGAAATTACCCAAATTCCGCGAGTGGAACGGAATTTGCCGCCCAGGCCTAATCATGAATAAACCAGATAAGGTTTTCACTCATGACAAAGCAACATATGCCATACCTTCTTTAAACACACTAGATCCAATGTTTACAAAAGCACTATCTACAGTTAATCCTTGAGATTTGTGAATAGTTACAGCATATGCTAGAGAAAACGGAAACTGCTTCCTACGTACATATAAGCCTTTCACAAGCAAAAAACGAACTGAACAACGACTAATGTCTTTAACCTCTTCAATCTGATCAAATTTTATTTTTAAAAATTCAATTCCATCTTTTTCTGGTAATTAACAAAACCCATGACTTTACCCATAGCTCCATTCACTACACCTTTTTCTACATTCAAATTACGTCTTAAAATTACTCGACAGTTCATGCATACATAAAGATTCTTTTCTAAACCAGCTGTTTTCGATATGTTTTTCTCTAGAGAATCCAATTTAGTTTTCAATTTGCCTGTCAATGTAATAGTTATTCCTTCATGCTGTATTTTGTCCACTGCTTGCATTTTCATAATCTCTTCATTTTCCAATTTCAAAAGTTCTTCATTGAATATAGAACATTCATGTAGTGTTGGCATTAAGCAGATTACAGTATTTTTTTCTGCAATGTTCTTGTATATTTTCTCTGGAACTATTTGTTCTGTTGGAAACAAATTACATAGCAATCAACTCTGTAAAGCTTTTCTGCCATGTTCTGTGAGTAGTCCAATTCTGATATCTTTGAGAATACTTGCATAATCACCATTATTTGCTTGCCGCATATTGGTAATGAGATATTTGTACTCAAAGTATGACCAAATATTAACATTACCCATACTTCCTAACGACTTTTTCGTGTCTTCATGTGTAACAGTATTAAATACTGGTTGTCCTTTAACTGGAGTGAGCTGCAATAGATCCCCAAAAACTATAACATGTTTTCCTCCAAATAACCGTCATAGTCTGTCTTTAGAATTTGCTGCATTCTTAAATGCACAAAGGCAAGCATTAAGTTTGATACCATGCTTACCTCATCAATAATGAGAACTTTCATTTTCTTCAACAGTCTTGAAATTCTAAACATGCTTCTCCTGTTAGCTTGTGGTATTCTATTTTGTTCTCATGCTCTACTGGTAACATTAGCAAACGATGTAAGGTAATTCCTTTTATGTTATATGCTGCTAAAACCAGTTGGAGCAGTAACAACACAAGACAAAGGTGAATCAGTTTTTTCTGTAGGTAGCTTCTAATTACTTTAATCAAGAAACTTTTTCCAGTTCCAGCTTGTCCACTCACATACATTCTGATTGGTTCAAATGCTGTGCATGAGCACTCTTTATTTTCATGTAGTAATCCATGATCAATTTGTTTTGTGACTTCTTCATAAATTTGTTGTTGTTCATCATTCAGTTGTTGTTCCAAATTTGGTAAGTCTATTAAATCTTCCTGAGCTTGATTCATAGCTGTTTCCACTTCAGTCATGGCTATTGCAGCTTCATTTTCTACGATTGGTTGTCCTAGGGGATCTTGACTGAGCGTTCCAGAACTTAAGCTGTCTTGAGAACTGTCTCTAGCTACTTCAGCTGCAATTGTAGCTTCTTGTTCAATTTCTTCATTTAACATTTGTACATAATTTGAGAAAGAAAGTACTGCATTCTATGTTATCTTTGCATGCATTAAAGGAATCTTCATAGCTCTGAAAATCTCCAAGTAATTCATCCTCTGAACGCCATGGTTTAAACAGCTGTAAAAGTGCTAAGTAGTAAAATTCCTTTTTGTCAGTAGTGTCGTAACTCAGCTTCCTGTGATTAATCAAACTTCCTTTTGTTTGTTTCACCAAACATCCTTCCTCACCAATGACTTTATATTTTCCATTGTTGATGTCTTCTGTGGCATTCCGTTTATAAATGTAGTTCTGCAGCACTTCATAGAGACACATGTTCTCAAGATGATGACTTCTGTTTGGGTAACATGTGTCCAACATATTTGTTTTCAAAATGTCTGTACTTTCTGGTTCTTTCTCTGCTAAATATTCAATTTCTCAAATAGATTTCAGTACCCGATTTCGCATTCCTGCAAGGCCTAAACTTACCCAAATTATTCTTCTGGATTTGGAGTACAGACTTGCAGATGATAACCTATCTGAGCATTCATATGAGCCAATTTCTCGATGCGATAGCATCTTTAAACTGAAACTGTATAGCTTTTTCCTGACAAACTTCTCGTGAGAAATTTCTTCCCACATTTCTTTCAATTCCCTTTTCTCAGATTTAGTGATGTAAGATGTGAACTACCAAGCAACAGCAATAGAATTGTCAGCTACATACTGAATATCCATGTTAGAATTCCACATGGATAAAATGACTGGGTTGTAGTCATTTATATATTTTGACTCTTCTTTTCTTCTTAGGTTGTAGGTATTTTTCGGAGATTTTCTTGTAATGGTATGTCGCACAGCTGACATAAAACTGTCTACTCTTCCTTTTGAAAGAACACGTCGTGGAAATCCAAATTGACATTTTGTGTAGAATTTATCTTTACTCTTGTACTTTCGTCGACAGTATTTTCCACACCGATGACTTTGGAAACGTAAAACTTGCTCTTTTAAGTTTTTTTTCTTCTGTGCCTTTAGGTATAGCACATGTTGCATATTCTTCAATGAAAGATAAAACTGCATCATCAGAATCTGTTCCAAATTTTGGGGCATCCTTGATCCACAACACCATATGAATATGTGGAGCACCTCTTGCTTGGTACTCTTTTCTCCAAAAGAAATCCACAACTTCTCCAAGAGGTGGATTTTTTTATTGCAGATGAAGGACATCATAGCCTCAAATATATGATTGAAATATCTGCAAACATTAACCGGATCCAATGAGCACAATTCTCCTGCTGTCTTGTATTGGATGTTTTCAATATTTGAATTTGCCTCTCGAAGATAATCCAGTAAATCATCCCAAGCGTACTCAGCACAGCTTAGGGTAAGGAACCATGTAGGAGTTCCTAAATTCCGTAACATACATTTCAATTCTCCATGGCATCGGTACCAATATTCATTAGTTCCACACTGACAAGCCATCAGATTAATCAATTGAGATTCCAAATGATCATCTCGCTGTTGCACTTTGTTCATAAAGTCCTTTGCAGACACATTATGTAGATGTACTCCAGTTTTTAAAATGTGATTTACTGCATAAGATAGTGCAGACAAGTCACTTTCAAATAAAAGATGGAACAAATAAGGAATACTTTGATGAAATCTTGGATCTTCTGCATATAATCTTGTAGTCCGATACTCAGAAGCAGGAATCTGTACTGGACATTCGTCATATCGTCCACCTTTTCCTGTAGGAAATAGCTGGGGAAAACAACGAGCTTCCAAGCTCTCCTCCCATACACTCACGGGAGTTCCTTTTGCTTTTTTCATCTGAAACAGTTCAATAGTGTTTCCCATAACTTATTTAGAATGAAGAGGATGTATGCTGAAATTTTCATAAATTTCTTCTTCTTTTGACTTATCCACTTTTTCATTTTGCCCAGTTGGTATTCCTGTGTCTGCTAGTAAAACTTCTTCATCTTTATCCATATAAATTGATTCATAGTACTTATTATTTCTTTTCAAATATAAATTTGCTCTTTGTACTTTTCGTACATCTAGTAGCTCCTGCCAAATTTTCTTATTCTTTGTAGGTACATCATTAACCAGAATTACTAATGGTTCAGTTTCCAAACTATCTGCATCAATTGTTTCAATATTTTTTTTCAAATCTAACGGCAAATAGACAACTCTTCCGTTTAAACCTCTTTGTAAATCTGAAGGAGGTAATTTACCTGTTTTGGGCTCCATACGAACTATAGTCTGAAACGGATGGACACATTGAATGAGTATAGACTCATACGTATTTAAATCACTAAGTTCTGCAGGAATATCAAACAATTCTAAATTATTATATACAGCTCTAGCTGGCATTTTATTTTCTTCTAACTTGTTATAACAGTATTTACAAATACGCTGATCTTCACCCAAATCAAAACAATTTTCCAGAAACAAATATGTAGCAAAATCCTTCCACTTAGAATTATTTTCTTTGTCACTTTTTTTATAGAGATCAACATTCCTTGTTTGAGTTTTATAATGGGTTCTCCGGCAACAAATACAAGTAATATTTGGTCTTTCATTAGAGATGATAGTACATTTTGTCATTTGATCTTCAAACGTTTTACTAACAGTGAGCTCTACATTCTCTTCCACATTTTCCTCAATAACTGTGTCAATTCCTGCACTTTCTTGCTCTGGACCAAAGTAAAAAAACTGAATATCATCAATAACCTTCTCTACATCTGATACAGATCCACAGAACAGAGCACTATTCAACTCATGTAACTTTAGTGCTGGATTTTTAGCAAAATACAATCTTCTCACAAACTTTCTCATTTCAGTATGATGAACTGCCAGCATCCTAAAATGGTGAAAAACACTTTGACAAACTTTCCTAGAAAGACAAGCCAGAGAATGTCCTTGCAAACCAGTATTCTTTCTCACTCTGCATGGATCTAGTCTTTGAAGCACCTTAATCTTCTGTTTAACACTTATTTTTACTATATTCTCTTAGAAAGTCACATAATTTATCAATAGATTCTTGTTGTACAGTACAAATACTACTACAATTCCAATTGTACACTGGGGCTTTAGGACGTTTCCCCATAACCTCATCAGCTAACACTTCTTCCTCATTTCTTGGAACCATTTTCTCCTTTTCCATTACACAACCATCCTTAACTTCATAAGCTCGACCACTGGTGTCAACTGCATGCAGCAAACTATTACTTTGAAGATAACTCTCTTCCTTAAAAAATGGTTCAGTACTTGAACTATGCTTCCATTCTCCTAAGAACACTTTGCAAAAGTTATTTTTTTTCACTACTCTTTTCCTTTTGCTTTTTGACTTCATTACATTGACTATTTTATCTAATGTATGGATCCTGTTCAAAATTAAAATGAATAGTTTTCTTTTTAATTCCAAAGCCTTTGCAACAATTGATTCAATAAGTTTCTTTTTCTTATAAAATTGTGCTTTCTTCCTATATTTTTTCACATCCTTTAGCAAATTGAACATCACTCTTCTCTGAAACATTTTTCTACGAATGTTTTGAAATTCTGTTTTTCTTTTTAAGTCATTCTTTCCTGCTTCTGATTGTACATTAGCATTTAGTATTTTCTTTCTATTGTCTTGTTGTTTTCTACTTGAAACACTATTTGCAGTGGATATAGTTTATACATTTTTTCTATGTTTGAGGATATTTTAAAAAAAAATCCTTAGTCTGCTTACCAGAAGACTTTTTCTTTTTTCCAACATGAGGTTCTTCAACTAATTTGTGTTGTCAGTTGTCTTCAAATATAAATGTTTTTGCTGTTCTTTTCTCTTTCTTGATTATATAGGCATGTTTAATTTATTTCAGTGTTGTTCAGCAATGCCTAAAAGAAACTAAAAAAAAATACCTTTATGTAATTTTAACATATTACTATATTTTTTTTTGAGCTTTTCAAATCCTATCATATTATCTGCCCCTTTCCTACGAATGCAAGTCTTACAGAACAACAGCAACACAAATTAAATCTCTGACAACAATTCCTGTGTGCACACAGACTCATGGTGTGATTCTAGGCAGAAAACGATATTTGATTGGCAATTTCAAAGCACATTTACTACTGTGGTTTTGCAAGTGATAATTACTGGAACAGCCTGACACATTTCCTTATAGTTTAGAGAAGCAGAAAAGAGCACATGTCCTAACAGCTACTTGAGACCATGAGCATGTGTTAGCCTGGGTGAGTGATTAGACTACAGCAAAGGAAATGAGCCTTGGTGATCTTGAATGTGTTAACGTTACCCACTGCTATCTGATATACCACACAGTGCTGAATAGTAAGCATGAGAGTGCAGGAGAAGCAGCTGGCTGTGTGCTAAGAGTGTGTTTCTGGAGACTGTGTATTGTCAGGTGAGCATGTGGAACCTGGGTGAGTGATTAGACTACAGCAAAGGAAATGAGCCTTGGTGATGTTGAATGTGTTAGCGTTACACACTGCTATCTGAAATACCACACAGTGCTGAATAGTAAGCATGAGAGTGCAGGAGAAGCAGCTGGCTGTGCGCTAAGTGTGTGTTTCTGGAGACTGTGTATTGTCACGTGAGCATGTGGAACCTGGGTGAGTGATTAGACTACAGCAAAGGAAATGAGCCTTGGTGATGTTGAATGTGTTAGCGTTACTCACTGCTATCTGAAATACCACACAGTGCTGAATAGAAAGCATGAGAGTGCAGGAGAAGCAGCTGGCTGTGTGCTAAGAGTGTGCTTCTGGAGACTGTGTATTGTCAGGTGCAAGAGAGATCTGCATGGACGCTTGCACAACTGCATGAAGACTGCAGAGATGTATATAAGAGTACATGTGTGATAAGTTTTAATTGGAGTTTTAAACATGTAGGAACTACCTCACCCATTGCAGGAGTGGCAGGAAAATCTACCATGTTGATTTCAAATGTGTTAGCATTTGCCTCTCATTTGTGAGATATTGATTTGTGCTGAATGCTAGCCATCACAGTTCAAGAAAACAAGCTGCCCCTTTCCTCCGAATGCAAGTATTACAGAACCAGACCAACACAAATTAAATCTCTAACAACAATTCCTTTGTGCACACAGACTCATGGTGTGATTCTAGGCAGTAAACGATATTTGATTGGCAATTTGAAAGCACATTTACTACTGTGGTTTTGCAAGTGATAATTACTGTAACAGCCTGACACATTTTCCTTATAGTTTAGAGAGGCAGAAAAGAGCACATGTCCTAACAGCTACTTGAGACCATGAGCATGTGTTAGCCTGGGTGAGTGATTAGACTACAGCAAAGGAAATGAGCCTTGGTGATGTTGAATGTGTTAACGTTACCCACTACTATCTGAAATACCACACAGTGCTGAATAGTAAGCATGAGAGTGCAGGAGAAGCAGCTGGCTGTGTGCTAAGAGTGTGCTTCTGGAGACTGTGTATTGTTAGGTGCAAGAGAGATCTGCATGGACGCTTGCACAACTGCATGAAGACTGCACAGATGTATGTAAGAGTACATGTATGGTAAGTTTTAATTGGAGTTTTGAACATGTAGGAACTACCTCACCCATTGCAGGAGTGGAAGGAAAATCTACCATGTTGATTTCATTTGTGTTAGCATTTGCCTCTCATTTGTGACATATTGATTTGTGCTGAATGCTAGCCATCACAGTTCAAGAATACAAGCTGCCCCTTTCCTACGAATGCAAGTCTTACAGAACCAGACCAACTCGAATTAAATCTCTGACAACAATTCCTTTGTGCACACAGACTCATGGTGTGATTCTAGGCAGAAAACGGTATTTGATTGGCAATTTTAAAGCACATTTACTACTGTGGTTTTGCAAGTGATAATTACTGTAACAGCCTGACACATTTCCTTATAGTTTAGAGAAGCAGAAAAGAGCACATGTCCTAACAGCTACTTGAGACCATGAGCATGTGTTAGCCTGGGTGAGTGATTAGACTACAGCAAAGGAAATGAGCCTTGGTGATCTTGAATGTGTTAACGTTACCCACTGCTATCTGATATACCACACAGTGCTGAATAGTAAGCATGAGAGTGCAGGAGAAGCAGCTGGCTGTGTGCTAAGAGTGTGTTTCTGGAGACTGTGTATTGTCAGGTGAGCATGTGGAACCTGGGTGAGTGATTAGACTACAGCAAAGGAAATGAGCCTTGGTGATGTTGAATGTGTTAGCGTTACACACTGCTATCTGAAATACCACACAGTGCTGAATAGTAAGCATGAGAGTGCAGGAGAAGCAGCTGGCTGTGCGCTAAGTGTGTGTTTCTGGAGACTGTGTATTGTCACGTGAGCATGTGGAACCTGGGTGAGTGATTAGACTACAGCAAAGGAAATGAGCCTTGGTGATGTTGAATGTGTTAGCGTTACTCACTGCTATCTGAAATACCACACAGTGCTGAATAGAAAGCATGAGAGTGCAGGAGAAGCAGCTGGCTGTGTGCTAAGAGTGTGCTTCTGGAGACTGTGTATTGTCAGGTGCAAGAGAGATCTGCATGGACGCTTGCACAACTGCATGAAGACTGCAGAGATGTATGTAAGATTACATGTGTGGTAAATTTTAATTGGATTTTTGAACATGTAGGATCTACCTCACCCATTGCAGGAGTGGAAGGAAAATCTACCATGTTGATATGATATGTGTTAGCATTTGCCTCTCATTTGTGAGATATTGATTTGTGCTGAATACTAGCCATCACAGTTCAAGAAAACAAGCTGCCCCTTTCCTACGAATGCAAGTCTTACAGAACCAGACCAACACCAATTAAATATCTGACAACAATTCCTTTGTGCACACAGACTCACGATATGATTCTAGGCACAAAACAGTATTCCTTAGTGATACCAGTACACCTTAACTTATGGTGAAGACATACTACATAATATCTTACAAGTTCAAGGCAGTTAAATATCTTCCAAAACATAAAATGTAAAACACAACTTTAAGACAAGAATCACATTTCTATTATTTATATCAAAATGCACCACATACATCCCCTCTCAAATTCATAACTCACCTTTAAAAGTAGTTAGTTGAGAAAGAAATGTGGCACTCACTCAGCAGATTATCAGAGCCAGAATCTCTGAACTGTACACCTCTCACCAGAACCAGTAAATGGCAAACTTTTCCTCTCTGTTTTCACACATATACATGTTAACTTCAAATCACATTGCTTCCCACATTTTTTCAAATGGAAACACACATTTCTATTGGTTGCAAATTTCAACCCTTTTCCAAATCATTCCTACCCCAACATGACTTCTGCCTGCTAGCATAGCAACAGGTCATGGAACACTGGTGTGAGCAGAGAGGTCAGAAGTTCAGCACACAATGTTTCTAATCCAAAGAGCAAGAGTGCTTGACTTTTCAAACCTAACAGCAAATCCAAAGTAATGTTCTGTGGGAACACATTTTTCTGAACCAATACAAAACATGCTTTTAAAAATTTAAACATACAGCCTAGTTTTTAGTGTTGAATGGTCTGAAACAGCCAATGAGCTCTTTTTATTAAAAAAAGTATGTAAGCCCTCATTTTACAACTATCTTTCTTTTCATATTGCCATTCTACTGAAAGACACCTTCTGAGTGCATCCAGATCTCCTTGAAAGATGTTCACAGTGTGGATTGTAGGTCATAGCTATGTCTTCTGGATTGAAAAGTATGCAGAAAAAAGAGGTATTGTGAAAGACCTTGCTTTGCCAAATGTAGACATTAAATGGATTGGTCAGAGAGGGTTAAAGTGGCACCAATTAATGCCTTTGGTGAAATCCTTTCTACATCTTCCACAGCCTAACCTTATAATTGTGCACTTTGGTGGAAATGACCTAGGCACTTTGACTGAGGTAGGTCTGGAAATGCTTGTTAAGGACACATTTGTGCAATTGATGTCACTTTTTCCACAAACTACCTTTGTATATTCTAATATATGCCAAAGGCAAAAGTGGAACTGGTCCAACCAATATTGTCCGCAGATTGAGAAAGCAAGCAAGCACGTCAATAAGTCTGTTTCTGCTTTCCTCAGAGACTATGGTATGGGTTCTATATACCACAACAACTTGCGATACAACATGCAAGGCATTTATAGAGGAGACGTGAACATTTCACAGATGAAGGCAACAGAGTCTTCCTCTTCAACTTTAGACTCTGCATCGGTACTTACTTGTAGGTACAAAAAAACACTCAATGAACACAACGGCTCTTTTTAGAGCCAACCAACATCTAAACACTTAAATTTGATTTTTAATTCTATTTTTTTTATGAATTTATTGCCGCCGTGCGAGCACCGTGTGAGCACCGTGCGCGCACCGTGCACGCACTCTGCGATATTTATTAAAATTGTTTGGTTTTTTTGGGACCTAAGGGGTCTTTCATGGTCCCCCTCAGAAGGCCTAGCGGGTCAGGAACTCTCTACCCTGCCCCCTTTTCACGTTCTCCACTTGTGTTTTTAACTCTCTTCTGCCTCTAAAATTCAAAATGGCGGCTAGGGGTGCGCGCACCGTGCGCGCACGCTGCGATTTTTTGAAAAAAAATAAAATGTTTTTTTCACCCTTCGGGGGCCTTCAGGGACCCCCTGACAAAGGCTAGGGGTTTAGGAACGCTCTACCCTGCCCCCTTTTCACGTTCTCCACCTTTCTTTTTCACTGCCACACACAAAATGGCGTCCGACACTTCCTGATTTCGACCGATTCGAATGTTGACTGAAATGTAACCACCAATCAGAATTACACTTGCGCACGGCAGCCTCAATCAAGGGTATGGACAGCTTCAAAGTAGCGGGTTGGTAACCTCCGTCGTCTCCTCGAGTGCTGCTCAAGAAGGACTACCACACTTTGGAATCTAGAGACAGCGGTCCGGCTGTCGAGAAAGCACCATCCCATGAAGCAGGGGGGCCGTGCGGTCAGATACACTGGTCTTAATACGGAGAAGCGGCGTGGGATTGAGGACGACTTCTGTGGTGGGGGTTCACTGAGGACTTCTATTTTTGGCAGTAATTGTGCACCTGATAATTTTTAAAAAAGGTGAAATAAATTGCACTACATCCCCCACAATGCCTATAGCAACACTTAATTGGAAGCTCCATATAGGGGCGTGTCATTGTGGGCCAATGAATGGGGGAGCAGGCACACCATTGCACGTTTTCCTTTCGTTCAAAAGCCTCCGACGAAGCGATACAGCGAAACGCGTCAGGCATGATGAAAGGCTGCCGCAACCAACCCGCTACTTTGAAGCTGTCCATACCCTTGATTGAGGCTGGTAACCTCCATCGTCTCCTCGAGTGCTGCTCAAGAAGGACTACCACACTTTGTAATCTAGAGACGGCGGTCCGGCCGTCGAGAAAGCACCACCCCATGAAGCAGGGGGGCCGTGAGGTCAGATACACTGGTCTTAATACAGAGAAGCGGTGTGGGATTGAGGACGACTTCTGTGGTGGGGGTTCACTAAGGACTTCTATTTTTGGCAGTAATTGTGCACCTGATAATTTTTAAAAAAGGTGAAATAAATTGCACTACATCCCCCACAATGCCTATAGCAACACTTAATTGGAAGCTCCATATAGGGGCGTGTCATTGTGGGCCAATGAATGGGGGAGCAGGCACACCATTGCACGTTTTCCTTTCGTTCAAAAGCCTCCGAAGAAGCAATACAGCGAAACGCGTCAGGCATGATGAAAGGCTGCCGCAACCAACCCGCTACTTTGAAGCTGTCCATACCCTTGATTGAGGCTGGTAACCTCCGTCGTCTCCTCGAGTGCTGCTCAAGAAGGACTACCACACTTTGTAATCTAGAGACGGCGGTCCGGCCGTCGAGAAAGCACCACCCCATGAAGCAGGGGGGCCGTGAGGTCAGATACACTGGTCTTAATACGGAGAAGCGGCGTGGGATTGAGGACGACTTCTGTGGTGGGGGTTCACTAAGGACTTCTATTTTTGGCAGTAATCGTGCACCTGATAATTTTGAAAAAAGGTGAAATAAATTGCACTACATCCCCCACAATGCCTATAGCAACACTTAGTTGGAAGCTCCATATAGGGGCGTGTCATTGTGGGCCAATGAATGGGGGAGCAGGCACACCATTGCACGTTTTCCTTTCGTTCAAAAGCCTCCGAAGAAGCGATACAGCGAAACGCGTCAGGCATGATGAAAGGCTGCCGCAACCAACCCGCTACTTTGAAGCTGTCCATACCCTTGATTGAGGCTGGTAACCTCCGTCGTGTCCTCGAGTGCTGCTCAAGAAGGACTACCACACTTTGTAATCTAGAGACGGCGGTCCGGCCGTCGAGAAAGCAGCACCCCATGAAGCAGGGGGGCCGTGAGGTCAGATACACTGGTCTTAATACGGAGAAGCAGCGTGGGATTGAGGACGACTTCTGTGGTGGGGGTTCACTAAGGACTTCTATTTTTGGCAGTAATTGTGCACCTGATAATTTTTAAAAAAGGTGAAATAAATTGCACTACATCCCCCACAATGCCTATAGCAACACTTAATTGGAAGCTCCATATAGGGGCGTGTCATTGTGGGCCAATGAATGGGGGAGCAGGCACACCATTGCACGTTTTCCTTTCGTTCAAAAGCCTCCGACGAAGCGATACAGCGAAACGCGTCAGGCATGATGAAAGGCTGCCGCAACCAACCCGCTACTTTGAAGCTGTCCATACCCTTGATTGAGGCTGGTAACCTCCATCGTCTCCTCGAGTGCTGCTCAAGAAGGACTACCACACTTTGTAATCTAGAGACGGCGGTCCGGCCGTCGAGAAAGCACCACCCCATGAAGCAGGGGGGCCGTGAGGTCAGATACACTGGTCTTAATACAGAGAAGCGGTGTGGGATTGAGGACGACTTCTGTGGTGGGGGTTCACTAAGGACTTCTATTTTTGGCAGTAATTGTGCACCTGATAATTTTTAAAAAAGGTGAAATAAATTGCACTACATCCCCCACAATGCCTATAGCAACACTTAATTGGAAGCTCCATATAGGGGCGTGTCATTGTGGGCCAATGAATGGGGGAGCAGGCACACCATTGCACGTTTTCCTTTCGTTCAAAAGCCTCCGAAGAAGCGATACAGCGAAACGCGTCAGGCATGATGAAAGGCTGCCGCAACCAACCCGCTACTTTGAAGCTGTCCATACCCTTGATTGAGGCTGGTAACCTCCGTCGTCTCCTCGAGTGCTGCTCAAGAAGGACTACCACACTTTGTAATCTAGAGACGGCGGTCCGGCCGTCGAGAAAGCACCACCCCATGAAGCAGGGGGGCCGTGAGGTCAGATACACTGGTCTTAATACGGAGAAGCGGCGTGGGATTGAGGACGACTTCTGTGGTGGGGGTTCACTAAGGACTTCTATTTTTGGCAGTAATCGTGCACCTGATAATTTTAAAAAAGGTGAAATAAATTGCACTACATCCCCCACAATGCCTATAGCAACACTTAGTTGGAAGCTCCATATAGGGGCGTGTCATTGTGGGCCAATGAATGGGGGAGCAGGCACACCATTGCACGTTTTCCTTTCGTTCAAAAGCCTCCGAAGAAGCGATACAGCGAAACGCGTCAGGCATGATGAAAGGCTGCCGCAACCAACCCGCTACTTTGAAGCTGTCCATACCCTTGATTGAGGCTGGTAACCTCCGTCGTGTCCTCGAGTGCTGCTCAAGAAGGACTACCACACTTTGTAATCTAGAGACGGCGGTCCGGCCGTCGAGAAAGCAGCACCCCATGAAGCAGGGGGGCCGTGAGGTCAGATACACTGGTCTTAATACGGAGAAGCGGCGTGGGATTGAGGACAACTTCTGTGGTGGGGGTTCACTAAGGACTTCTATTTTTGGCAGTAACTGTGCACCTGATAATTTTAAAAAAAATGTGAAATAAATTGCACTACATCCCCCACAATGCCTATAGCAACACTTAATTGGAAGCTCCATATAGGGGCGTGTCATTGTGGGCCAATGAATGGGGGAGCAGGCACACCATTGCATGTTTTCCTTTCGTTCAAAAGCCTCCGAAGAAGCGATACAGCGAAAGGCGTCAGGCATGATGAAAGGCTGCCTTAACCAACCCGCTACTTTGAAGCTGTCCATACCCTTGATTGAGGCTGGTGACCTCCGTCGTCTCCTCGAGTGCTGCTCAAGAAGGACTACCACACTTTTGAATCTAGAGACGGCGGTCCGGCCGTCGAGAAAGCACCACCCCATGAAGCAGGGGGGCCGTGAGGTCAGATACACTGGTCTTAATACGGAGAAGCGGCGTGGGATTGAGGACGACTTCTGTGGTGGGGGTTCACTAAGGACTTCTATTTTTGGCAGTAATTGTGCACCTGATAATTTTTTTAAAAGGTGAAATAAATTGCACTACATCCCCCACAATGCCTATAGCAACACTTAATTGGAAGCTCCATATAGGGGCGTGTCATTGTGGGCCAATGAATGGGGGAGCAGGCACACCATTGCACGTTTTCCTTTCGTTCAAAAGCCTCCGACGAAGCGATACAGCGAAACGCGTCAGGCATGATGAAAGGCTGCCGCAACCAACCCGCTACTTTGAAGCTGTCCATACCCTTGATTGAGGCTGGTAACCTCCATCGTCTCCTCGAGTGCTGCTCAAGAAGGACTACCACACTTTGTAATCTAGAGACGGCGGTCCGGCCGTCGAGAAAGCACCACCCCATGAAGCAGGGGGGCCGTGAGGTCAGATACACTGGTCTTAATACAGAGAAGCGGTGTGGGATTGAGGACGACTTCTGTGGTGGGGGTTCACTAAGGACTTCTATTTTTGGCAGTAATTGTGCACCTGATAATTTTTAAAAAAGGTGAAATAAATTGCACTACATCCCCCACAATGCCTATAGCAACACTTAATTGGAAGCTCCATATAGGGGCGTGTCATTGTGGGCCAATGAATGGGGGAGCAGGCACACCATTGCACGTTTTCCTTTCGTTCAAAAGCCTCCGAAGAAGCGATACAGCGAAACGCGTCAGGCATGATGAAAGGCTGCCGCAACCAACCCGCTACTTTGAAGCTGTCCATACCCTTGATTGAGGCTGGTAACCTCCGTCGTCTCCTCGAGTGCTGCTCAAGAAGGACTACCACACTTTGTAATCTAGAGACGGCGGTCCGGCCGTCGAGAAAGCACCACCCCATGAAGCAGGGGGGCCGTGAGGTCAGATACACTGGTCTTAATACGGAGAAGCGGCGTGGGATTGAGGACGACTTCTGTGGTGGGGGTTCACTAAGGACTTCTATTTTTGGCAGTAATCGTGCACCTGATAATTTTAAAAAAAGGTGAAATAAATTGCACTACATCCCCCACAATGCCTATAGCAACACTTAGTTGGAAGCTCCATATAGGGGCGTGTCATTGTGGGCCAATGAATGGGGGAGCAGGCACACCATTGCACGTTTTCCTTTCGTTCAAAAGCCTCCGAAGAAGCGATACAGCGAAACGCGTCAGGCATGATGAAAGGCTGCCGCAACCAACCCGCTACTTTGAAGCTGTCCATACCCTTGATTGAGGCTGGTAACCTCCGTCGTGTCCTCGAGTGCTGCTCAAGAAGGACTACCACACTTTGTAATCTAGAGACGGCGGTCCGGCCGTCGAGAAAGCAGCACCCCATGAAGCAGGGGGGCCGTGAGGTCAGATACACTGGTCTTAATACGGAGAAGCGGCGTGGGATTGAGGACAACTTCTTTGGTGGGGGTTCACTAAGGACTTCTATTTTTGGCAGTAACTGTGCACCTGATAATTTTAAAAAAAATGTGAAATAAATTGCACTACATCCCCCACAATGCCTATAGCAACACTTAATTGGAAGCTCCATATAGGGGCGTGTCATTGTGGGCCAATGAATGGGGGAGCAGGCACACCATTGCATGTTTTCCTTTCGTTCAAAAGCCTCCGAAGAAGCGATACAGCGAAAGGCGTCAGGCATGATGAAAGGCTGCCTTAACCAACCCGCTACTTTGAAGCTGTCCATACCCTTGATCGAGGCTGGTGACCTCCGTCGTCTCCTCGAGTGCTGCTCAAGAAGGACTACCACACTTTTGAATCTAGAGACGGCGGTCCGGCCGTCGAGAAAGCACCACCCCATGAAGCAGGGGGGCCGTGAGGTCAGATACACTGGTCTTAATACGGAGAAGCGGCGTGGGATTGAGGACGACTTCTGTGGTGGGGGTTCACTAAGGACTTCTATTTTTGGCAGTAATTGTGCACCTGATAATTTTTTTAAAAGGTGAAATAAATTGCACTACATCCCCCACAATGCCTATAGCAACACTTAATTGGAAGCTCCATATAGGGGCGTGTCATTGTGGGCCAATGAATGGGGGAGCAGGCACACCATTGCACGTTTTCCTTTCGTTCAAAAGCCTCCGAAGAAGCGATACAGCGAAAAGCGTAAGGCATGATGAAAGGCTGCCGCAACCAACCCGCTACTTTGAAGCTGTCCATACCCTTGATTGAGGCTGGTAACCTCCGTCGTCTCCTCGAGTGCTACTCAAGAAAGACTACCACACTTTGTGATCTAGAGACGGCGGTCCGGCCGTCGAGAAAGCACCACCCCATGAAGCAGGGGGGCCATGAGGTCAGATACACTGGTCTTAATACGGAGAAGCGGCGTGGGATTGAGGACGACTTTTGTGGTGGGGGTTCACTAAGGACTTCTATTTTTGGCAGTAATTGTGCACCTGATAATTTTTAAAAAAGGTGAAATAAATTGCACTACATCCCCCACAATGCCTATAGCAACACTTAATTGGAAGCTTCATATAGGGGCGTGTCATTGTGGGCCAATGAATGGAGGAGCAGGCACACCATTGCACGTTTTCCTTTCGTTCAAAAGCCTCCGAAGAAGCGATACAGCGAAACGCGTCAGGCATGATGAAAGGCTGCCGCAACCAACCCGCTACTTTGAAGCTGTCCATACCCTTGATTGAGGCTGGTAACCTCCGTCGTCTCCTCGAGTGCTGCTCAAGAAGGACTACCACACTTTGTAATATATATATATATATATATATATATATATATATATATATATATATATATATATTAGTTATAGTTAGGACCGTGTTTCCATAGGAAATCCGCAACATTCTATTTTTAATAACTTTGGCTCCGATCGACGAATCCTGGCGAAATTTTCAAAATAGGTGGGGCGCTCCACTCCGCTCCTACCCTGAAAGTCTCGGGGGGATTCATCAAGCGGGGGCTGAGAAAAAGGGGGGTCCCTAAACGTGTTTTCCCTGTGCATTTTTCCTCAGGACCTTTAGTCCAAGCTACAGCCCGAACGGCTGAACAGAATTACTTGAAATTTGTCAGAGAGGTAGTCCTCAGTTCAGGGATGTGCCTTTTGTAGGTCTGGTGTAAATGTGTTCAGTATTTGCTGAGAAAATAGCATTTAAATCAATATATATATTTATAGGCGCGCTCCGAGCGCGTACGGTAAGCTTACCGTACTCGCATGCTGCCGTGCGCGAGCTTAATTCTGATTGGTGGTTACATGACTGTAAACATTCGAATTGGTCGAAATCAGGAAGTGTCGGCCTCCATTTTGTGTGTCTCACACTGATAAACAAAGGAGGAGAACGTGGAAAGGGGGCAACGAAGAGAGTTGCAGACCCCTAGCGTTTGTCAGGGGGTCCACGAAGGTCATAAAAGTATGAAAAATAGATTTACATTTTTTTTTTTAAATCACGGGGTGCGCGTACGGTAAGCTTACCGTAAGCGTACGGTAGAAAAAAAAAACAAAAAAAAAATAGAAGAAAAAAACAAATTTAAGTGTTAAGATATTAAGGGGCTCTAAAAAGAGCTGTTGTGTTTATGAAGTGTTTTTTGGTACCTATAAGTAAGTACCGATGCAGAGTCTAAAGTTCAAGAGGAAGACTCTGTTGCCTTCATCAGTGAAATGTGCACCGTCTCTTCTATAAATGCCTTGCATGTTGTAACGCAAGTTGTTGTGGTATATAGAACCCATACCATAGTCTCTGAGGAAAGCAGAAATAGATTTTTTGACGTGCTTTCTTGCTTTGTCAATCTGCGGACAAAATTGGTTGGACCAGTTCCACTTTTGCCTTTGGCATATGTTAGAATATACAAAAGCAGATTGAGGAAAAAGCGACATCAATTGCACAAAGGTGTCCTTAATAAGCATTTCCAGACCTACACCAGTTAAAGTGCCTAAGTCATTTCCACCACAGTGCACAATAATAATGTTAGGCTGTGGGAGATGTTGAAAGGTTTTCACCAAAGGCAATAATTGGTGCCACTTTAACCCTCTCTGACCAATCCATTTAATGTCTACATTTGGCAAAGCAAGGTCTCTCACCATACCTCTGTTTTCTGCATACTTTTCACTCCAGAAGACATAGCTGTGACCTGCAATCCACACTGTGAACATCTTTCAAGGAGATCTGGATGCACTCAGAAGGTGTCTTTCAGTAGAATGGCAATATGAAATGAAAGACAGTTGGAAAATGGAGGCATACATATTTTTTTTAAATAAAAAGAACTCATTGGCTGATTCAAATCTTTTTACAGTAAAAAGTAGGCTGTATGTGTACATTTTTAGAAGCATGTTTTGTATTGGTTCAGAAAATTGTGTTCCCACAGAAGATTAGTTTGGATTTGCTGTTAGGTTGGACAGGTGAAGCACTCTTGCTCTTTGGATTTGAAACATTGTGTGGTGAACTTCTGACCTCTCTCCTCACAGCAGTGTTCCATGAGCTGTTGCTATGGTAGCAGGCAGAAGTCAAATTGGGGGAAGGGTACATTTGGAAAAGGGTTGAAGTTTTCAACCAATAGAAATGTGTGATTTCATTTGAAAAAAAGTGGGAAGCACTGAGATTTGTAATTAACATGTATATGTGTGAAAAAAGAGAGGGAAACATTGCCATTTACTGGTTGTGGAGAGAGGAGAATATGTAGAGCTCTGATATTCTGACTCTGATAGTCTGCTGTTTGAGTGCCACATTTCTTTCTCAACTAACTAATTTTAAAGGTGAGTTATGAGTTTGAGAGGGGATGTATGTGGTGATTTTTGATATAAATATTAGAATTGTGATTCTTCTTTAAAAGTTATGTTTTACATTTTGTGGTTTGGGAGATATTTAACTGTCTTTAACTAGTTAAATATTATGGAGTGTGTTTTTACCATAAGTTAAGGTGTACTGGTATCACTGAGGAATACTGTTTTGTGTCTAGAATCAACCCATGAGTCTGTGTGCACACAGGAATTGTTGTTAGAGATTTTAATAGTCATGGTCCGGTACAGTAAGAATGGCATTTGTAGGAAAGGGGCAGCTTTCTTTTTGTAAATATGATGGTTTCTATTCAGCATAAGTCAGTAAGACACAAATGGGAGGCAAATGCTAACACATTTGAAATTGATATCGCAGATTTTGCTTATAATCATGCAATTGCTGAGCTTGGTCATACATATACAAAACTGCAATTAAACCTTGCCACACATGTACTTTTACATACATTACTACAATGTTTAAGCTGTTAAGGATGCATGCATGAATATGTCTCTTGCAACTGAAAATACACAGTCTGCATAAGCAGACTGTTAGCACACACCCAGCAGTTTATCCTGTAGAATCATGCTGAGTATTCACAAGTGAGTGGTTTTTCAGGTAGCAGTGAGTAACGCTAATACATTCAACATCACTAAGGCTGATTTCTTTTGCTGGAGTGTAGTCAGTCACCAAGGTCACACATGTTCATGGTCTCAAAAAGCTGTTTGCACATGTGCTCTTTTCTGTTTCTGAAAACTGTAATGAAAATGTATCAGACTGTTAGAGTACTTAACACTTGCAGAAAAAACAGTAGTAAGTGTGCTTTGAAATTGGCAAGCAAATTTCATTTTCTGCCTAGAATCACAGCATGAGTCTGTGAGCACACAGGAATTGTTGTCAGAGATGTATTTCGTGTCACTCTGGGTCTTTTTGGATGTATCCATGCATATGACTCTTGTAACTGAAAATACACAGTCTGCATAAGCAGACTCTTAGCACACACCCAGCAGTTTATCCTGTAGAATCATGCTTAGTATTCACAAGTGAGTGGTGTTTCAGATAGCAGTGAGTAATGCTAATACATTCAACATCACTAAGGCTGATTTCTTTTGCTGGAGTGTAGTCAGTCACCAAGGTCACACATGTTCATGGTCTCAAAAAGCTGTTTGCACATGTGCTGTTTTCTGTATCTGAAAACTGTAATGAAAATGAATGCGACTGTTAGAGTACTTAACACTTACAGAAAAAAAACAGTAGTAAGTGTGCTTTGAAATTGGCAAGGAAATTTCATTTTCTGCCTAAAATCACAGAAAACAGTAGTAAGTGTGCTTTGAAATTGGCAAGCAAATTTCATTTTCTGCCTAGAATCACAGCATGAGTCTGTGAGCACACAGGAATTGTTGTCAGAGATGTATTTCGTGTCACTCTGGCTCTTTTTGGATGTATCCATGCATATGTCTATTGTAACTGAAAATACACAGTCTGCATAAGCAGACTCTAGCACACACCCAGCAGTTTATCCTGTAGAATCATGCTGAGTATTCACAAGTGAGTGGTGTTTCAGGTAGCAGTGAGTAACACTAATACATTCAACATCACTAAGGCTGATTTCTTTTGCTGGGGTGTAGTCAGTCACCAAGGTCACACATGTTCATGGTCTCAAAAAGCTGTTTGCACATGTGCTCTTTTCTGTTTCTGAAAACTGTAATGAAAATGTATCAGACTGTTAGAGTACTTAACACTTGCAGAAAAAACAGTAGTAAGTGTGCTTTGAAATTGGCAAGCAAATTTGATTTTCTGCCTAGAATCACAGCATGAGTCTGTGAGCACACAGGAATTGTTGTCAGAGATGTATTTCGTGTCACTCTGGGTCTTTTTGGATGTATCCATGCATATGACTCTTGTAACTGAAAATACACAGTCTGCATAAGCAGACTCTTAGCACACACCCAGCAGTTTATCCTGTAGAATCATGCTTAGTATTCACAAGTGAGTGGTGTTTCAGGTAGCAGTGAGTAATGCTAATACATTCAACATCACTAAGGCTGATTTCTTTTGCTGGAGTGTAGTCAGTCACCAAGGTCACACATGTTCATGGTCTCAAAAAGCTGTTTGCACATGTGCTGTTTTCTGTATGTGAAAACTGTAATGAAAATGTATGCGACTGTTAGAGTACTTAACACTTGCAGGAAAAAAACAGTAGTAAGTGTGCTTTGAAATTGGCAAGCAAATTTCATTTTCTGCCTAAAATCACAGAAAACAGTAGTAAGTGTGCTTTGAAATTGGCAAGCAAATTTCATTTTCTGCCTAGAATCACAGCATGAGTCTGTGAGCACACAGGAATTGTTGTCAGAGATGTATTTCGTGTCACTCTGGCTCTTTTTGGATGTATCAATGCATATGTCTCTTGTAACTGAAAATACACAGTCTGCATAAGCAGACTCTTAGTACACACCCAGCAGTTTATCCTGTAGACTCATGCTTAGTATTCACAAGTGAGTGGTGTTTCAGGTAGCAGTGAGTAACGCTAATACATTCAACATCACTAAGGCAGATTACTTTTGCTGGAGTGTAGTCATTCACCAAGGTCACACATGTTCATGGTCTCAAAAAGCTGTTTGCACATGTGCTGTTTTCTGTATCTGAAAACTGTAATGAAAATGTAAGAGACTGTTAGAGTACTTAACACTTGCAGAAAAAAACAGTAGTAAGTGTGCTTTGAAATTGGCAAGCAAATTTCATGTTCTGCCTAGAATCACAGCATGAGTCTGTGAGCACACAGGAATTGTTGTCAGAGATCTATTTCGTGATACTCTGCTTCATTTAGAATTGCATTCGTATGAAAGGGGAAGCTTGTTTTCTGGAAATGTGGTGGTTAGCATTCAGCCCAAAACAGTTTCTCAAATAAGAGGCAAATGCTAGCATATTTGAAATCAACATGGTAGATTTTTCTTCCACTCTTGCAATGGGTCATGTAGTTGCTACATGCTAAAAACTCTTACCACATATGTAGTCTTACATACATGTTTACAGTGTTTATGCAGTTATGTAAGGGTCCAATCAAGTCTCTCTTGCACCTGACAGTAGACAGTCTCCAGAACCACACTCTTAGCAGAGAGCTAGCTGTTTTTCCTGTACACTCATGCTTACTAATCAGCACTGTGTGGTGTTTTAGGTAGGAGTGAGGAACGCTAATGCATTAAACATCACCAAGAATCATTATCTTTGCTGGAGTGTAGTCAGTCAGCCAGGTTACACATGTACATGCTCTAAAAAAGCTGATTGGACATGTGCTCTTTTCTGCCTCTCTAAACTATAAAGAAAATGTGTCAGACTGTTAGAGTAATTAACAGTTGCAAAAAAAAAAAAAGTAAGTGTGCTTTTGATTTGCAAATGAAATATCGTGTTCTGCCTAGAATCACACCAAGAGTCTGTGTGCACACAGGAATTGTTCTTAGAGATTAAATTTGTGTTGGTTTTGTTGTGTTTTTCACTTGTAGGAAAGGGGTAGGTAGTGTTATAAGAAAAGAAAAGATCATAACAAATATAGTAATATATTAAAATTACAAAAAGGTATTTTTTTTTAGTTTCTTTCAGGTATTGCTGCAGAGCAGTGAAGGAAATATAAGATGCCTATAAAATCAAGACAGTGAAAACAACAGAAAAAACATGTATATTTGAAGACAACTGGAGGACCCAAGTTAGTTGAAGATGCTCATGTTGGGAAAAAGAAAAAGTCTTCTGGTAAGCAGACAAAGGAATTCTTTAAAAATATATTCAAAAAAAGGAAAAATTAAAAAAATGTCCCCATTGGAAAAACTGTTTCAAGTAGAAAACAACAGGAGAATAGTGAGAATTTACTAAATGCTAATGTACAAGCAGAAGCTATAAAAATTGACTTGAAAAGAAAATCAGCATTTAAAGAGATCCGTAGGAAAATGTTTCAGAGAAGAGTGATGTCCAATTTGCTAAAGGATGTGAAAAAATATAAGAAAAGAGCTAAATTTTACAAGAAAAAAAAAGATATTGAAGCCATTGTAGCTAAGGCTTTAGAATTAAAAAGAAAACTATTCATTTTAATTTTGAACAGGATGCGTACATTAGAAAAAATAGTCAATGTAATGAAGTCACAAAGCAAAACGAAAAGAGTAGTGAAAAGAAATAACTTTTGTAAAGTGTTTTTAGGAGAATGGATGCATAGTTCAAGTACTGAACCATTTTTTAATGAAGAGAGTTATCTTCAAAGTAATAGTTTGCTGCATGCAGTTGACACCAGTGGACGAGCATATGAAGTAAAAGATGGTTGTATAATGGAATAGGAGAAAATGGTTCCAAGAAATGAGGAAGAAGTGATTGCGGATGAGGTTATGGGGAGACGTCCTAAAGCCCCAGTGTATACTTGGAATTGTAGTAGTATTTGTACTTTGCGACAGGAATCTATTGATAAATTACGTGAGTTTTTAAGAGAATATAGTAAAAAGAGTGTTAAACAGAAGATTAAGGTGCTTCAAGGACTAGATCCATGCAGAGTGAGAGAGAATACTGGTTTGCAAGGACACTCTCTGGCTTGTCTATCTAGGAAAGTTTGTCAAAGTGTTTTTCACCATTTTAGGATGCTGGCAGTTCATCATACTAAAATTAGAAAATTTGTGAGAAGATTGTATTTTGCTAAAAGTCCAGCAGTAAAGTTAAATGAGTTGAATAAGGCTCTGTTCCGTGGATCTGTATCAGATGTTGAGAAGGTTACTGATGAAATTCAGTTAAGTTACTTTGGACCGGAACAAGAAAGTGCAGGGAATGACACAGTTATTGAGGAAAATGTGGAAGAGAATGTAGAACCCTCCGTAAATAAGAAATTTGAAGATCAAATAACAAAATTTGCTATCATCTCTAATGAAAGACCAAATATTACTTGTATTTGTTGCCGGAGAAGCCATTATAAAATCCAAACAAGGAATGTTGATCTCTACAAAAAAAGTGAAGAAGAAGAAAATTATAAGTGGAAGGATTTTGCAACATATATATTTCTTGAAAATTGTTTTGATTTGGGTGAAGATCATCGTATTTGTAAATACTGTTACAACAAGTTAGAAGAAAATAAAATGCCAGCTAGAGCTGTACATAATAATATAGAATTGGTTGAAGTTCCTGCAGAACTTTCTGATTTAAATACGTATGAGTCTATACTCATTCAATGTGTTCATCCGTTCCATACCATAGTACGTATGGAGCCAAAAACAGGCAAATTACCTCCTTCAGATTTACAGAGAGGTTTAAAAGGAAGAGTTGTCTATTTGCCGTTGGATTTGAAAAAAAATATGGAAACTATTGATACAGATACTTTGGAAACTGAACCATTAGTTATTCTGGTTAATGGTGTACCTACAAAGAGTAAGAAAATTTGGCAGGAGCTGGTAGATGTACGAAAAGTACAAAGAGCAAATTTGTATTTGAAAAAAAATAATAAATGGTATGAATCAATTTATATAGATGAAGATGAAGAAGATGTACTAGGAGACACAGAAACACCAACTGGGCAAATTGAAAAAGTTGACAAGTCAAAAGAAGAAGAAATTTATGAACATTTCAGCATACATCCTCTTCATTCAAAAGAAGTAATGGCAAACACCATTGATCTTTTTCAAATGAAAAAAGCACAAGGAACTCCTGTGAGTGTATGGGAGGAGAGCGTGGAAGCTCGTTGTTTTCCCCAGCTGTTTCCTACAGGAGAAGGTGGACGATACGATGAACGTCCAGTCCAGATTCCTGCTTCTGAGTATCGGACTACAAGATTATATGCAGAAGATCCCAGATTTCGTCAAAGTATTCCTTATTTGTTCCATCTGTTATTTGAAAGTGACTTGTCTGCACTATCTTATGCAGTAAACCATATTTTAAAAAGTGGAACACATCTACATAATGTGTCTGCTAAGGATTTTATGAACAAAGTGCAGCAGCGAGATGATCATTTGGAATCAAAATTGATCAATCTGATGGCTTGTCAGCGTGGGACGAATGAATATTGGTACCGACGCCATGGAGAATTGAAATGTATGTTACGGAATTTAGGAACTCCGACATGGTTCCTAACCCTAAGCTGTGCCGAGTACGCTTGGGATGATTTACTCGATTTTCTACGAGAGGCAAATTCAAACATTAAAAACATCGAATACAAGACAGCAGGAGAACTGTGCTCATTGGATCCGGTTAATGTTTGCAGATATTTCAATCATAGATTTGAGGCTATGATGTCCTTGTGGATTTCTTTTGGAGAACAGAGTACCAAGCAAGAGGTGCTCCTCATATTCATATGCTGTTGTGGATCAAGGATGCTCCAAAATTTGGAACAGATGCTGATGAAGCAGTGTTATCTTTCATTGAAGAATATGCAACATGTGCTATACCTAAAAGCACGGAAGAAAAAAAAGTTAAAAAAGCAAGTTTTACGTTTCCAAAGTCATCGGTGTGGAAAATACTGTCGACGGAAGTACAAGACCAAAGATAAATTGTACACAAAATGTCGATTTGGATTTCCTAGACCTGTTCTTTCAAAAGTAAGAGTCAACAGTTTTATGTCAGCTGTGCGACATACTATTACAAGAAAATCTCCCAAAAATACGTACAACCTAAGAAGAAAAGAAGAGTCAAAATATATAAATGACTACAACCCAGTCATTTTATCCATGTGGAATGCTAACATGGATATTCAGTATGTGGCAGACAATTCTATTGCTGTTGCTCGGTATGTCACATCTTACATCACTAAATCTGAGAAAACGGAATTGAAGGAAATGTGGGAAGAGATTTCTCACGAGAAGACTGTCAGTAAGAAGCTGTACAGTTTCAGTTTAAAGATGTTATCACATCGAGAAATTAGATCCTATGAATGTTCAGATAGGTTATCATCTGCAAGTCTGTACTCGAAATCAAGAAGAATAATTTGGGTCAGTTTAGGCCTTGCAGGAATGCGAAATCGGGTACTGAAATCTGTTGGAGAAATTGAATATTTGGCCGAGAACGACCCAGAAAGTACAGATATTTTGAAAACAAACATGTTGGACACATATTACCCAAAAAGAAGTCATCATCTTGAGAACATGTATCTCTATGAAGTGCTGCAGAACTACATTTTTTCACGGAAAGCCACAGAAGACATCAACAATGGAAAATATAAAGTCATTGGTGAGGAAGGATGTTTGGTGAAGCAAACAAAAGGAAGTTTGATTAATCACAGGAAGCTGAGTTGTGACACTACTGACAAAAAGGAATTTTACTACTTGGCACTTTTACAGCTGTTTAAACCATGGCGTTCAGAGGACGAACTACTTGGAGAATTTCAAAGCTATGAGGATTCATTTAATGCATGTAAAGATACCATTGAATGCAGTATTTTCAGGAATTATGTCCAAATGTTAAACGAAGAAATTGAACAGGAAGCTACAATTGCAGCTGAAGTAGCTAGAGACAGTTCTCAAGACAGCCTAAGTTCTGGAACGCTCAGTCAAGATCCATTAGGACAGCCAATCTTAGAAAATGAAGCTGCAATAGCCATGACTGAAGTGGAAACGGCTATGAATCAAGCTCAGGAAGATTTAATAGATTTACCAGATTTGGAACAACAAATGAATGAAGAACAACAACAAATTTATGAAGAAGTCAGAAAAAAAATTGATTACGGATTACTACATGAAAATAAAGAGTGCACATGCATATCATTTGAACCAATTAGGTTGTATGTGAGTGGACAAGCTGGAACTGGGAAAAGTTTCTTAATTAAAGTCATCAGAAGCTACCTACAGCAAAAAACTGATTCAACTTTATCTTGTGTTGTTACTGCTCCAACTGGGTTAGCAGCATATAATATTAAAGGAATTACTCTCCATCGCTTGCTAATGTTACCAGTGGAGCATGAGAACAAAATAGAATATCACAAGCTAACTGGCGAAGCATGTTTCGAAGTTTCAAGAGTGTTGAAGAAGATGCAAGTTCTCATTATTGATGAGGTAAGCGTGGTATCAAACTTAATGCTTGCCTTTGTGCATTTAAGAATGCAGCAAATTCTAAAGAGAGACTATGACGTGTTATTTGGTGGAAAACATGTTATAGTTTTTGGGGATCTTCTACAGCTTACTCCAGTTAAAGGACAACCAGTGTTTAATACTGTGACACATGAGGACACGAAGAAGTCATTAGGAAGCATTGGTAATGCGAATATTTGGTCATTCTTTGAGTACAAAGAACTCACTACCAATATGAGGCAAGCAAGCGATGAAGAATATGGAAGTATTCTGAAAGATATCAGAATTGGACTACTCACAGAAGTTGGCAGAAAAGCATTACAGAGTCGGTTGCTACATAATTTATTTCCAAGTGAAGAAATAGTTGCAGAGAAAATATACAAGAACATTGCAGAAAAAAATACTGTAATCTGCTTAATGCCAACACTACGTGAATGCTCAATATTTAATGAGGAACTTTTGAAATTGGAAAAGGAAGAGATTAAGAAAATGCAAAATCCAACATGAAAGAATTACTATTACATTAACAGGCGAATGAACTGAAAAATAAATTGGATTCTCTAGAGAAGAACATTTCGAAAACAGCTGGATTAGAAAAAAATCTATATCTTTGCATGAACTGTCGAGTGTTTTTAAGGAGAAATTTGGATGTTGAAAAAGGTTTAGTAAATGGAGCTATGGGTAAAGTTGTGGGTTTTGTTAACTACCAGAAAAAAGAAGGAATTGAGTTTTTAAAAATAAAATTTGATCAGATTGAAGAGGTAAAAGACATTAGTCGTTGTTCAGTTCGTTTTTTGCTTGTGAAAGACTTATATGTACGTAGGAAGCAGTTTCCATTTTTTCTAGCATATGCTGTAACTATTCACAAGTGTCAAGGATTAACTGTGCATTTGTAAACATTGGAACATTGGATCTACTGTGTTCAAAGAAGGTATGGCATATGTTGCTTTGTCACGAGTGAAAACATTATCCGGTTTATTCATGATAGACTTTGATGACTCAAAAGTTAGTGCTGATGCAAGTTGTGTAAAGGAGTATAATAGATTAAGAAGAACCTATGCTCCTCATTTAGGTCAGTATCCTGTGTTGGAGAAACGTGTTGTTTGTCGGAAAAGGAGAATTGAGAATATCTGTAATGAGGATGTACAGAAGAGAAAACAAAAAGAGAGTCATGTGATTGCAAGCAAAAAGAAAAAGGACAATGTTGAAGAGGTTGTTGGTTGCCATTTTGAAAATAGCTCTGGTGTCAACTGCTACGCAAATGTAGTGCTGAATGTTGTATTTTATCTTGAAAGTTTGCAAGAGCAGATAATTGAAAATCATGAAAAAAGATTCTGTTCTGTGCTAAGTCTTCTTTATGAGAAGCTGAGTGTTGATAAAGCTAAAATAGAAAGTGCGACTGAAATTAGAAATCTATTAGATGTATGTTCAGGACGAACACAGTTTTCTCAAAATGTCCAGCAAGATGCACAGGAATTCTTGATGTACATCCTTTTGGTACTTGACGATGAAGGGATAGAAATTGAAAATTTGTTTGGTCTCTGTTATAAATGGGAACATAGTTGTGAAAACTGTTTCTACACATGCAGCTCTAATGTTGATTCAGAATCTATTTAACATTGCCAGAGACTAAATCAGTGACTTTTAGTAAATTAGTTAAAGATGCCAATCATAGCATGGAATGTTGTGAATGTAAATCTGACATGTTTTCACCCTTACTTTTAAAGAAATATGGACAGTATGTTATTTTAATGATGCAACGTTGTAGAGCTGATGGAACAAAATTGGACACTTTAATAAAGAAATTTACAGGACAGCAATTATCAATTTCTGGAAAAACTTTTGTCACAGTTGCAATAATTTTCCATGATGGGCCTATTGTAACTTCTGGTCATTACACAGTTTTTCTTAAATGTGAAAAAGGCTGGACACTGCGTAATGATTCTCAATTGGTTTTCAAGCAACGTTTGCCTTTTGATTTAGAAAATTCCTATTTAATTTTTCTGAAACCAAAATTTTAGACAGAAATTGCAACATCTGTACAAAATATTATTGCAATTTAATTGGATTACCATTGGAAAAGTCATCAAAAAATATTTTAAAAATTACCATTTGGCCTAAAGGAAAGGTAATAATTTGCATTGTGTACTTCTTTGACACAAATTATTTTGGTGATTATGCTTATGCAACAGAATTTTCAGACGATATTTTTGGGAATTAGTTATTGTTCTTAGGTGAGATTTTTATTGCAAATGTTACATTTCTATTACGGTATGTTTTAGTGAGAAGAGATTCTGGGCTTTTTTTAAACAATGTTTCAGATTGTTTTGTTTTTTTTGCCCGCTGTTAAGTGATGAATGCAATTGCTTTTACGATTTACAGTGAAATGCAATATATTCTGAAAACAGCAAAAAAAGCGCAAAAAAATCTTTGTTGAAATATGAAAATATGTGCACTGTATTCTAAAATGTATTGTTAAATATTAATACCTTTTTCTTTCTTTACAGATTGAGAAAGGAAAAATATGAAAAATAAACTTCTTTATAGAAAGTTAAATAAATCACTTATTTTTAATTAAGTTATTTTGATTGGCAGGTAAGTGTGAAATTTCTGGAATTATCACACATTTACTTTAATGCTCACTTTTTTTCACTACTCTTCTCTATGCTTTTCTCATTTCTGTAGTAGTCCCTCAAGGACCTTGTAGGGTGATTAAAAATATTTTGTTTTTACGCGTATGGTAAAAAAAATTAAAAAAAAGTTATTAAATTTTTTTAAAAAAAGTTAAGAGGTAAGGTTGGCTCTTAAAAGAACCGTTGTGTTCATAAAGGGAAAGAGGAAAGAAAGAATGGGAATACTAATAAGAAACACAGATGTGCTGGTCTATCCTATTGTTTATTAGGGAAACACTGGTCTCCGCATGAACAATAAGGCCATGACATCTTGTGCACCTCATTGAAACCCTCCCAAAACGAGGGTTTATATCCAGAGGAGCAGAAGAGGGTGATGCTCCCACCGCAGAGGAAGGGCTCAGCTGAGCTGCCGAAGATGTACTCGGCTGAGCTTCTGCAGGTGTGCTCGGGTGACTTACTGGAGATGTTTCTCCAGTATGTCGAGCATAAGTCCTGGGATGTTTATCCTTAATGTGTCTAACCATAGAGTGATTGCCAAAGGAATACTTCTTCCTTGGATTCCCTCTAGATAAGACACGCTCACAAAGTGAGCAGGTGACTAAAGGAGCATTTACCTTTTTCTGCCCCTCTGGATAGGTAAAATATTCCCATACAAAAGAAGTCTTTTGTTTCCTCCTTCTCTCTCTGATGATGCTGCTACTAGGCTCACTCTCAGAAGAGGACTGCTGTTCTGCCATCGTATCTCAAAGGCAACTCAGCTCCTTCTCCTAAGGGGTCACAAGCAGTAATGAGGGGAATGGGTGTGGTGTAGGAAGGTTCTAGAACTGAAAGTAGTTTAAACCAATCAAAAGTGTTGTTTCTTGATCACATGACCAACCGTACGCGTACGTTACGCTTACGGAGCGCTTATGGTAAAAGTACGCATGCGCGTACGAAAGACACGCGCATGCGCGCATGCGCATAACAGGCACGCTCGAACACTTCCGCGTAACGTGCGCACGCGCGTACGCTTGTAAAGCATGCGCTTACGCGTCGCGTAGGAAGTACGGACGCCTACGCAAATTGCGTAACCATACGCAAACAGAGTAGAAATATTACGTACATAAAGCGAAATGTGCGCTTACGGTAAGCTTACCGTACGCGCACGGTAAAAAAATTTACAAAAAAAAATACAAAATTTGTTAAAAAGATTCACTATGTTATACAACTATATCTTACCTTTTTTTTTAAAAAAAGGTGAAACTTTATATATTGCAGAATGCATTACATTTTACCATACTGAGGAGACTGCAGTAAAAGGGAAAAAAAAGTTTAAAAAAAAGATGTAAAGAACCTTGCAAAGTTAAAAAAAAAAAGAAATGTTTCACACACGTTAAATTTAAGAATTAGCATTTAAAAAACCATACAAATTCACTGAAAAAACCATGGGTTTCACACACGTTATAGTTAGGAATAAGCATTTAAAAAACCTTGCAAATTCAGTGAAAAAACCATAGGTTTCACACACGTTATAGTTAGCTGGACATTTCACTCGTAAAAAACCAATGAAATTCCCCCGTTATAGTTAGTTCAGCTAACTATAACTCGCGCACCCGCAATCCACTGCTGATGACGTCACATATTACATCACTCATGACATGGTCAGTGACATCACTCATGACATCACTGATGACATCTCAAATGACATCACTGATGACATCACTGATGACGTCATCAATGTGATAAATTACCACATCTTCTCACATCCTTATAAAACCTTTGATATACCAACTCAAAATTACAGAGTTCCATTCTCAAATCCATAAATAATGCAATACCAATAACTGCATACCCACATATTAACTTTTAGGTCTTCATACACCTCCACACACTCACCTGTACAGTCACTCATAGTTACAGTCACTCCATAAAAAAGTATCATATGAATTTATACACACACCTATATAGACACTCACACACTACCAATCATCCATAGAGGGACTCTCACACCTAGTCATTCATACAAATAATCACACTGCCATTTACTCACCTATGCAGTTATACACACTCAAGTTCCTTTGCTCACAAAAATAGTATCACATTCTTATGCTCTATTAGAATCATTGACACAAGCACACACTCATCCATACAATCACTGTCACAATCACACACTCTCACATCTAGCCACTTATATACTCTTACACACATATATACTGCCTTTCACATATGTAGTTAGTCACAAATGTACCACTGAGATATACATTCAATTCATAACACAGCCATACATACACTCACTCAACCATACAGTCCATCACAGATGCACTTTTAAAAACATCCACTCATAGAATCACCCACTCACTCATCTATGCACAGAGTCACACACACCTTACCCACACAAACACTCAGGAACTCATACAGATACTGAGACAAGCAATCAATAACTCATATAGACACTTATATAGCTATTCACAAAACCATGCCGCCACTTATACACCAACACACAGACACATACAAACATTTATACAGTTTAGTCACTAGTCTGAAGTAAGATGCAGTTAAACGACTCACTTATCGAGTCAGTTACGCAACACAGAAAATCATCCCTTTACACACTTGTACACCCACTCATTCTTTAACAGGCCTTTCCCTATATATATAAAAGATATTGAAAATTTTAAGAAAATCACACATTCACTGGATGACGTCATCAGTGATGTCATCAGTGATGTCATTTGAGATGTCATCAGTGATGTCATGAGTGATGTCACTGACCATGTCATGAGTGATGTAATATGTGACGTCATCAGCAGTGGATTGCGGGTGCGCGAGTTATAGTTAGCTGAACTAACTATTACGGGGGAATTTCATTGTTTTTTTACGAGTGAAATGTCCAGCTAACTATAACGTGTGTGAAACCTATGGTTTTTTCACTGAATATATATAAATATATATATATAGGCATTTTGTTTTACCTGTCTCATTTGAAATCTGATAAAGTCTTTCTGTTAGGAAGGATTGCATTAATAAAACCCCACGTTTTAGTTTGAAACTGTCTCCATGTGCTTTCTTCTTATTTTACCGAATGCCTCTACTTGGGAGTGCTGAATTTCTTTTATTTGGGAGTGTAAAACAAGATAAGTAAAAATAAAAATTAGGAGCTAAAGCAGTGCTCACTAAAAAAAGTAAAAGAGTCGTACAGAGAACCTTTAGGAAAGACATGCGGAAAATCAAGGTGTGAAAAATTCAAGGGCCCAAGAGGCAGATGGTATTTCCTCAGAAATCACTAAACTTAACCCCTCCCTCTGAGCATAACTCCTGGCACCGTTGCATGGAGAAATACTTGGTTAGCATTATATGCTGGAATGCTGGATAGGTAGTATTGGGGTGCCTTTTGTTTAAAAAGGGTGACAGGCTTTGTCCTCTATCGTATGATCACATTGTTGGGCGTCCTGAGTAAAATCTAAGTGAGGCATTTGTTTGGCCTATTAGAAATTTGGGTGAGTGTTGCCAGAATCCTTCCTTTAACGCAAATGGTCTTTCGGAAAGGGAGCTCAACTACGGATGGCTGTTTGATATTAAATCTGTTGACTGAAAATTATGCGTTCAAAAGGAAACAGTCCCTTTATATGTCTTACATCAAATTGTCAACTGGTCTCTTCTCTGGGAAAAATGGCCAGTTGGAATTGCCCCCCGGGTCTTTTGAATTTGTTAGTTAAATTACATGAGTGCTTATGGACCGGAGTGCAACTTGGAGGTAATGGGCCCTTTTCCAAAAAGATCAGTACCCCTAATGAGATATGGCAACGGTGCATCCTGGCACTGCTTTTGTTTTCAACTTATATAGCGGATGACATGGCAGGCCTAAACCAGGTCCAGCCTTTTCCTCCTAATTTGAGGATGGTGACTATATCTGCTCTGCTTTATGTGGCTGGCATGGTGTTACTAGATATACCACCAGTCGGTCTGCAAATGCAACTTGATGCTTTCTTACATTACTGAAAGGAATATGACCTAAAGATCAATAAGACCAAAACTAAGATCCTGGGTTTCTCAAAAGGGAAGAGGCATCCCCTGAAGGTGGTGGCTGAGTAGTGTTCAAGTGAAGGTGGTAAATAAATACAGGTTCTCAGGCCTGGTATTTATTCACAATCTAAACTTCAGGGCTCATGTCTTCTTTCATGAATCATATGCCAAGTCTATTGCTGGTGTGCTACTGAGACTTGATTTACATTTGAGCCACAAGTCCGTAGAAGTACTGGCAGAGGCGTATTAGTTACTCTGTTACTCTATGGTTGCAAAGTTTTGTTTGAAAAATATAATAAGCGCTTGCAAATTATTGTAATCACCATCTGGGAAACATGGCTGGTACTGTCTGAGCAGTTCAGTGAAAAGTGACCTGAGGCTTGATTTGGGCCTTACTAACATTCTTTTAACATATAAACAGAGGTTGCTCAACTATTAGGCTGGTCTTTTAAAATCTGAAGGAGGCTCTTTGAGGCATTTCAGTAAACTCCACTCACAAGAGAACTATATAGGTCAATGGGTGAACAACCTACTGGTTATCCTGTCTCCCATGAATCTCCCTGCCTGATATGTCCCCTTAAACATGTCTGCATTCCAACAGAAACAAGCAGCCTTGCTGATGTTTGTCAGAGAATTAACCTGCAGGATTTATTGGAGGGATTCTAGTGGTTTAATCCCACCGTACCTGAGGAATTCAGGGGCATATTATTAAGCACTGCGTTAAAATTATCGCTGCTTTAGCGGCAGAAAACTGCCGCTAAAGCAGCGATAATGGGCTTGATAATATGCCACAGAGAATTCCCATAGAAGCCCATGTTGACACCAGAACATGGGCTTCTTTTGGAATTCCATAGGGCATATTATCAAGCCCATTATCGCCGCTTTATCAACATTTTTCTGCCTCTAAAGTGGCGATAATTTTAACGCCGTTTGTTGATAATATGCCCCATAAAGAGTAGAACCGGTAGGTAATGGGCCCTGAAGGTCAGAGTGGGGCAAGTCCCTTCCTTCATTAGGTAGAAAGAGATTAGTCAGGTGGAGTGGGCCTTTACTGTAAGCTTGATGCACTGTCACTTTCACACAATTATTATCTTCTGTGCTCCCTTTGCTAAAATAAGGAGCAGCCTGTTATTGCCGGTTTTTAGAAAGCTGCAGGGTCATCGCATTAGTGACTTGTTGAGGGTGATTCTATAGTCTAATAATATGTTGGCATTCTTGGCTTGGCAAAATTCCTGTCTGCTGTATCTGAAAATTAGCTACCATGATTTCGCTTAGTTGGGTTCTGTGTTAGTTATGTAACTGATCTTTTTTTAGCCAAGTTCAGGCTCTCGAAGTATGGAGCTCTTGTATGTACAGATTGTTTTATATCAGTGAAATACTAATTTTGGCCCATGGGTCTATGTGACTTCACTTTTTAAATCTACCAAGATGCAGCCTTTCACAATGTGCCTTTTTTGCACAATTTGCCTTTATAATAAATTTTCCTCTACTGCGCAAATTGCCTCAATATTAAATACCCTGTATTTTTAGGTCCTGGATTGTGTTGTTTAAGCAGTCCCGTGTCCAGTGCAGGGTTGGGGTCTGCACTATACCTATCCTTTCAAACTTTATATGTGTCCTCTTTTTTTTCTTGCATACTGTCCAGCAGTTCCTTAATTGAAGGTATTGATCTCCATGTGAATATTGGTTGCTTTATTGGTGATTTTATGCATTTTCTTGAATTTTACCTTTTTATTGATATGTTATGAGGTAAGTGGTTTGTGTTGTCTAACTGGAATATATCAAACTAATAAAATATATTAAATACAAATAATTAAAAATGATTGAATAACTGTTATTCAATTGTAAATTAGTTAGCTTCTCACCAAATACCCTGCAAACCTGGAAGCTGGCACCTAAAATATAAAAAAAAAAACGGTTCTATAATTTACATATTTAAAAATTAATTAAATAATTAGTTGACGATGAATACTTAATTGGTATTTATTTATTACTTATTTAAGTTCACACCTTAGACCCTTACAAATCTAGCAGCCCGCAGCTAAGTTATAAGTAAAATAAATACGTATTTCATAAATTACATGACAAAAATCCATTAAATAATTAAAAATGAATTAACAATTAATTATTATCCAATTAATGTCCCACTCAATACCCCTACAAACCTAACACCTGCAAATAACGTGTAACAAAAGTAAATCGGGATTACCTAATTTACATAATAAACAACACACATATAATTGAATACAATGTATTAAATAATGCATAATTAATTATTACCTAATCAACTTCTATTAAAATTAAATAAACATTTCCAAATCAGTTAAAGTTACATTGTACATTTTTTTTAAATGAATAACATTTATATGAGAAATAGTACGACATAAAATTAATATATTAACTTAAACACATTTAAACCATAACAAAATTATATTTTTAACACTGTGGCCCCTATTATAATGCAAACACAAAGAGATGATAGACAGAGTGTTGAACCTTTTCAAACACTCACCCACAATCACAGATCTGGGTTGAATCCATCACATTCTTTAGCTCCCCAGTTCAGACACAGCAATATGCAAATCAGTCTTGACCCCGTGCCTCATGGGACAAGTCCAGCCCACAGGGTCAAGACTGATTTGCATATGGCTGGGTCCAAACTGGAATGGCATGGTGAGCAAAAAAGCAATGGATTTAGGCCCAGATCTCTGTACTGGGGTGAATGCATTACATTGTTCTGCATTCTGTTCATCAATTGTTGTTTTTGCATTTGTCACCCCGAGTGGGAAGGGTATGCCCAAACGTGGGTCCCGTGCTCTCCATGCTACTGGAGTCAAGCTATCCTGGCTGATCAGGGCTGAAAGCCCGAAACCGGTCCTAGGATGCTTGTTTCCAGTCCAGGGAGGACCTGGCCTTGTAGTTTACGTTGGACTGTTCCCATTGGGCGCAGGGTCAAGACTGATTTGCATATGGCTGGGTCCAAACTGGAATGGCATGGTGAGCAAAAAAACAATGGATTTAGGCCCAGATCTCTGTATTGGTGTGAATGTATGACATTGTTCTGCATTCTTTCCATCAATTGTTGTTTTTGCATTTGTCACCCCGAGTGGGACGGGTATGCCCAGACATGGGTCTCGTGCTCTCCATGCCACTGGAGTCAAGCTAACCTGGCTGATGAGGGCTGAAAGCCTGAAACCAGTCCTAGAATGCTTGTTTCCAGTCCAGGGAGGATCTGGCCTGGCAGTTTGGGCTGGACTGTTCCTATTGGGTGCAGGGTCAAAACTGATTTGCATATGGCTGGGCCCAAACTGGAATGGCATGGTGAGCAAAAAACGATGGATTTAGGCCCAGATCTATGTACTGGGGTGAATGTATGACATTGTTCTGCATTCTGTCCATCAATTGTTGTTTTTGCCCCTATTATAATGTCAGACCGAAAGCCATTCAACAGCTTAACATCATAGGTTTCTGTCTGACAGCTGTATTATGATACTGGTAGTTGGAGGGAGACCCACAGGGGAAATTCCTATCCACTTCCCATGGGCTCACAAGCCCGTTGGGGCAGTATGTGGAATTGTAATCCCAAAATGACAGTGGAGCCAGCCTCAGCTCCACCGTCAAGAATACGATGACGCTTTCCGCCTGCTCTTTCATGGTGGTCCGACTGCATGGTGCCTGCCACACGGTGCAGGGATGTTTGAAAACATTCTTTTTTCTATTGCTGCTTGTGCTGCGGCCCTTTTCCGTCTGACACACAACTTGCAGTAGAAAAATTGATGTTTTCGACTGCCCATAGGGCGTTCACATCCTAAAATTGCAGGTAGACCCTTGACTAATAGTCTGGTGTTTCCTTTCCCACTACGGTGTCGGTCATCATAATAAGGGTCAGTATTACTGAAAATAATATTACAAACATCGATATTACATAAAAAGTTATTAATTACCTCAAAAATGATATTCTTGTTAATTATATTCTTGCATCACAACTTTTATGTATCATAATATTTTATTTCCAATATTTCTGTCCCCCGATATTTACAACTCAATATTTGATCAAAAAAATCTAACCAAACAAATGACATACAATAATACAAAAACATAACACATTTTGAAAACGCTACACCTATCAACGAGTAGTCATAAATAAATACAACACTTAACTCTTAATAAACGTACAAAAACAAACACAACTATAAAGTACATAAACATTTCCCGTTCAATAATAATAACTAAAATATAGCTCTCAGTTTTGTAGCTAATCGTATGATCTAGAGTAGACCACAAAAAAAATCCACAATTAGATGAAAAAATCATCTAAAAATGCAAAACTGCAATACATGAGAACAAATCCACAGGGAAAAATGACACTCTTCAGACTCTTTCAAAAAACAAAAAATGCTTAATGAAGACCAGTAAATAAATTAATTTAGAAACAATGCTGGTTAAATATAAAAAATATTATTTCCATTGAAAAATAAGTAACACATCCAAAAACATGAAAAATCATCTAGTCTGACCCAAAAAACTGTAAAAGCATGAAATACCCATCCACACAAAACAAATACCCCGTAAACATTGCAAGTAGCATAAAATTAACTATAAGTAAATATACATTTAATACAAAGAGCAGAACATTACAATAAGCCGTACATAACATATTACGGCCAACTGCGCTGCTTCACAAAACCTTTAACTAAAACCTAACACTTAAAAACCAAACCACAACAAAACACTAACCCACACTAACAGTACTAACCCTAAACACATCCCACCAAATACCAAAAATGTAACTTAAAAGTAATCTTACCTGGTCTGTAGAGCAGCATCAGGGAATTCTGACCAACAGGAACCTGGCAAGACCAAAAATGCATATAATAGCAATAAAACAGAACTGGTTGAAAATGCAAATAAAAAATGGGAATAAAAAAAGTGTAAAATAATGTATAAAAAATATATGAAAACATCTATTAAAATGTAGCTTAATGCAATACACTTTAGCAATGTGAATGTATGCAAAATGATTAAAAAAGTCTATTTTTGATTTGACAGAAAAATAGAAACCTGTCAAAAAAATGTTTGTCAAAAATGATAGTTTCAATATACGTAATCAAAAGATCATATAGTGAAATGTAAAATGTACATGTGAAATGTTTTGTTTGAAAATAAAAAAGCAAACAACCACAAAGGAGGAACGATATTAATAGTATGCTAATTGTGAAACTGTATGTAAGAAAGTGTCTAAATGTGTGAGAATAAAACTAACATTCAAAACAAAATGTTTACACATTATTGGTAATAATGCAACAACCCTACGCTGTATCCTCTAAATTAGAGCCTATATAATTTATTGAGGGTTCCTTACTATTCTCACTTAAAGGTAAGCTACATTGGGGAACGTGTTCAACAGTGGAGGGAGTAAATTTAGTATTCCCTCTTCAATCAAACATACATTGGGAAAGTCATTGGACATTAAAGGGATTACATTTTATATTCTCATTTCAATTTAAGCTACTATGGATAAGGTGTTGAATATTAAATGTACTATTCCCACTCCAGTCGAAGATCTATTGGGAAGGTGTCGGTCTTTAAAAGAGTTGTATTTACTATTTCCAATCCATTGCAGGCTACCCCGGGGAAAAGTTTGCGCATTTAAGGGAATACATTAAGGGGATCTTTACAATGGCAGTCAGATTTCCTCCGGTCGCCACCGTAGCAGAGATTGGGTCCGACCGTCATGCATGCAGCGGTCCCGCTCATCAAATTATGATGGGCCTGCCACCGCTGCAGACAGATTCCGGACCGTTAACATTGTGGCGGTCGGTGCTGGCAGCAGCACCGCCATGATGTGAAAAAGAGCATGTTGTGCATTTCACTGCACTACCTGGCAGGGACTACACTGTGCCTGCCACTTGGTGCAGTGAAATGTAGGGGGTACCATGGGTACCCGCCAGTGCACCCACAATGCCCCACAGCAAGGGGGGCTCGCAACAGGACCCACAACCAATCCCTGCCAGCCTTTCCCTGGCGGTTCAACCGCCACGGAATGGCTAGCTTTCGCCAGCATCCTAATATGGCAGACAGTGTCTGCTAGGCACCACCACCATATTAGTGGTCCTGCTCTGCCCGGCAGGCAATCGGAATTATTGCTACCGGCCAAAAAGTGGCAGATGGACTTTCCCTCACCGAGGTACCCACCACCATCATGATGTGGCGGGGAGTTTTTCACGTTACTATGGCAGAGCAGTCGCAACCGGCTATCATAATCACCCCATTAGTATCTCTACTCCAAAGTAAGGGAAATAGGGGAAGGTGTTGAACATTGAAAGGGCTAGTCTACGTTTCCCCCTCCAATCTAAGCTACATTAGAGAAAATGTTGGACATTGAAGGGGTTACATTTACTGTTCCTACTCCAATCTAAGGTACATTGAGGAAGGCATTGGACATGAAAGTGAATAAATATACTAATCCTACTCCAATCTAAGCAGCATAGGGAAACGTGTTGGATTTTAAAAGGGAAAGATTTTGTATTTATACTGCAATCTAAGGTTTACTAGGGAAAGCATTTGAGGGTGAAGGTGTAAAATTCAGCCGCAGTCGGTACAGATAACAGCGGTGGGGTGGTGGGGCCGGGTAAGAGGGGATTTTGAGGGATGATACTGAGGGAAAATTAAATTAATAATTAATTTTCTCTTAGCATTGTCCTTCGAAATACCGCCACCGCTTTTACCTGCACACACTGCTGCTGGAAAAATCAGCTATACCCACTTCAAACTAAGATACATTCGGGAAGATGTTGGACCTTAAAATTATAGATTTACTATTCCCACTTGAATCAATGATAAATTGGATATAGTGTTGGACATAGAAAGGGGTACATTTACTCTTCCCACTACAATCTAAGTACTTCTGTGAAAATGTTCGACATTGAAGGGGTTACATTTAATTTTCCTACACCAATCTAAGGTACATTGGGGAATATGTTGTACATCAAAATGTTTAAATGTACTACTTCCTCTTCACTTTAAGCTATGTTGGGGAAGGTGCTGAACTTTTAATGAGTAGGTTTACTATTTTAACTTCAAACTAAGCTACATTGGGAAAAATGTTACCTATTGAATGGGAGAAATGTACTATTAGAACTCCAATTGAAACTACATTGGAGAAAGAATAAGACATTAAAGGGATTTACTGTAATATTCATACTTCAAACTAATTTACACTGTAGAAAACATAATACAAAATGAGATATGTCAATTGTAAGTACCTTAAAGAAACCTTTTATTGCTACTTTTATTCAATTTTTGAATTAAACAAATGTTAAGAATTAAAACAATAACTAATTGGTATTGTATAAAATCGAAATTTAAAATAAATACAATACCTTTTTGAAAATACATGACATTTTCTGCTAAAAAAGTAAAAAATAAAATATCAAACACATCTTATAGCCAGAAATAAACGTTATGTTTTTTAAATAAACACTCCCATCATTTTCCCTTATACACTTTACATAGCACTACTAAATAATGAAACATCAATATAACAAATTACCTCAACAGAGTACAAAATTACAATTAATATAAATGTACAACTTTAAAATGAATTTTAAAACAAAAGAAAAAAACGCATACAATTTAATTTCTTTTTTGCATAAAAAATAAGTCAAATATACTCCCCGCCTGGATGTCATTTAGGGGCTGCCAGGGGAAGCAGCTGAAACCCCTAGCCTGCCCCTAGCCTGCCCCTTGCTACCCCTGGCACTGCTTTGCGACCCCTGACCTCAGTCAAAATCAATGCCTGGGAAACAGGGGCAGCCCTTCCTAATGGACTCTGGTTAGAGCCTCACTTGCCTGGTTTTCTGTCATGTTTTTTAAATTTGCAAATAGTGAATAATATTATTTACTATTAGTGTAATACAAAATGGAGTACATTAGCTGGAATATGACCCTACCTGGAAGCTAAGGTACGTAAAAAGTTATCTTAAATGTATGTTGTATGAATGCTTGTGGGTGAAAGTCTGTTTATGTGAACAAGAGTGTGTGAATGAGTTAGTATGTGACAGCATGTATGTGAGTCAAAGTAAAGGTCAATTGGTGTGTGATGTCACTTCCGCTACCCCAGGCATTTGGTGAATTGACGTCCATGGATACAAACCCCAAAAAACAAATTGAAAATATGTAAACACTTCATTAAAAAAAGTTGAATTCCTACACCAACGATATTCTAGCAAGATGATATTTCCAGCTCATTACTTCGTTCGAACACCACATGGAAAATTTTCAATGTCGGTATCTGTTTCTTCAATAGTGTTTCTCAGTTGCAAAACCTATTTAAATTTTGTATCTCTGTTTGACTTTTGCTGTACATACATTTGAAGTGCAACTACTAAGGTAAACAAAGGTAAATAATAAATGCAGCAGCGGTTGAATTAAAAGTGGTGTTCAGATGATAGCAAGCTAGCACAACAAAGTTCATCAGATCTACCATCGAAAGCATCATGCAAATGGTGAGTTCTGTGCAGATTTCATTATAAAGTATGATGGAAATGGCACATCAGTCATCAAACAGATTCATAATCATTGATGTTACTGGCAAAGTACATATGTCAATGTATCACTGAGGATAATGGCTCATGTGTATAGTCACCTACTCAATTGTTCACAGCTTTTCATTCTATACATGAACGGAGAGTCATTTATGATTTGCAGTTGAAGAGAATTTGAACAGTTTAGGTAGCCTGTGGTAATGTCTCCTCATGTGTCCTTATTAATTTTATAAGATCTATAACACTTCTTTTTACTTTTTAGCCTTCTAGGAAAATTGTATTCATAATGTGATTTTAGTATCAAAATACAGTAAAATTTATTATGAGACACCTGTTTTAAAGATAATTTTGTCAACTCATCTTATTCACTTGGTATTGCAATATATCCTCCTTTAAGAATGGTTCTCGAATACAAAACATCCTGGAACAATCCGAAAGACAATCTTGAGAAATAGCATAATTTTACAAAAAAACCTAGATGAGCACAAAACAAGTCTTTAATGCACAAGACAGTTTTGACAAATCTATCCGCGAATTTCAATCCATTACACATACTCGTAAAATGACACATTCAGAAACGACATACAAAACTACAGAAAGAAAATACTTACCCATACCTATCCCTAACACAGCCACATGAGTGCTATATAACTAGAAATCATCCATAGAAAAAAAAGTTGTCCTCTCAGAATTCTCATCTTCATGTAATTGTGAGTCAGAATGAAGCTGGTGGCTGCGACAGCTAATATCTCTGCACCCACAGTCATTCCTCAAGCATGGCAACCTTTTTGGGACAGTGAGGATGCATGAGATTGTTTCAAAAGCAATATCATGAAGGGGAACACCCAATTCAATGGCAAACTACCTAATGTACTCTTATATTGAAACATCTGATTAAATGTAGAGAACAATGAATCAATAGTATCAGGGTTAAAAGGGACTTAAACAAAACTGGAACTTAACAATGAAAGTTGATGACAAAGAGGATGTCATTGTCCTAGAAAATTTTATGGACTACAACAATACATTAATAAGACAAATTTGAGTCATCGAACACTACACCTGATTGATGATAGAACCAGTGAATTGTTTCCTGTAACTGGTTGATTTAACTTTATTGGCCCAAAGCTGTTAATACAGTCTTTCTGAGACCCCTGGGTGTTTTCCACCAATCTGTCCAAGGGAGATTAGAAAGCTTATTAGACACCCAGGATTTTGAGATGATGGAAATAAAAGATGGGGATTCTGCACACAGGCAGTGGGTTACACCTCCATCCCAAAAGGGGCAACACATTCTTTCTGCTCCCCTGGGGGCACAGTGGGAGTTTGCTTCCGATCTACACTTTGGGGGCAGAAGGTCCACCAAATATCAGGGTATTCTTTAAAGAAACAAGCAATGAATATTGTGAGCTCAGCACAGCAAACCTTTTGTTGTTTCCATTTTTAGGGGGAAAAAATGCATTTCTTGCACAGCACTTTTTTCCCATTGTTCCCCCAAAAAAACAAATGTAGCTATATTTTGCCAATTCTCTCAGTTCTCTCCAGGGTAGATTACAAATTCTGGGTATCTTTAGAATCCCCTGGATGTTAGAAAACTGATGTAAGTTTGGCATGGATACCTTATGAGGAATAACCCAAGACAGCATAAGCAAGTATCCCAAATAACAAAAAAAAGGCCAGCAGTGGCCAGAGGTAAAACAGCCTCAGTGGGTACGTGGTTAATACTGTTTGGTACTGCTTGAACTTAACATATCTTTCTGTGGAGAATTGCCTTCTGCTAGCGCCAAGGCTGCAAGGGGCTAATCCGACATTCCTTTAGAACCGTGTTGCGACCTAACCAGATTGTGCTTATTACATTAATAGGAGTGACTCCTCAAATAATGATAATACAGTTTCGGTCATAAAATAGTTACAGATTATCCACAGAGAATGGTATTTTGTGCAAGAACAAATATTCCTTACAGATATTAATCTCCACACATTCGACAAATTAGGTCTTACCACCAGAACATGGCGATAGCAACAGCCCTTGGATGACTTATCATTTTACAGTATGACTTTGCACTACAAAGCTTTTAACATTAAATTAGACTTCCTTACATCTCATGTTCTGCACACAAGGACATTTTTCTTTGAGACACTAATCATGTATCCCTAATCTATTTGCTTACTTATGCGTTTTTGTATATCGCAAACTTTGCCCAAAGGTGTCAGAACGATTTCTAATACAACCATTACTTTATATAAGGACTTCCAAGTACATGAATTACATAAAAGATACAAAACAGATAAACTCTAAACTCACATAAGAATGATAGTAAATATGTCTATTACAGATACTAGTTGTTAGAGTTACATATATACAAGTTGCAAATTCTCTCGAGATTATGTTTCATGGAAAGTTGAAGAGATTAGAGTTGGACAAATATATATTAAATATTTAGACATCATGATCTTGTCACCATTACGGGGGTTCTTGCTTTCAGCCCAGCCTTCAGTGTGTTGTTGTACTCACAGGTGGTGTTCTTCGGCCTGGAGGGATCCCAGAGCGGGTGATGGCCGTGGGGGCAGAAGCCGGTGGTAGTGGGCAAAGGTGGCTACGGTAGTCTGCAGGTAGATCTCTCGCTGCACAGGGGGAATCGAGCCAGGTCGTAAATATCTTTCCCCATGATGGGCCAGCAGAGCGGTCGAGCATCCAAAAGGGTCCCAATCCTCTGACAGTCTCGGCCGCCTCGAGGGCTAGGGGTCGGCACTGATTGTTAAAAATTATACGGACATTTGTGCACCCACTGCACTGTGGCAAGTCCTCTGGGGAAGCTCCAGTGCCGGCCTTCCCCGTAGCCAATGTCGTTGCCACTCTCCGTGGCTGGGTCCCTCCGTGCCACAGCTTAAAGACCCACCCCAGGTCTCTGGCCATGCTGCAGGAGCCCCCAGGCCTCCGACTACAGGAGCAAATTTCCTCTAAAGCACTATGTGACTCACGGGCCCACCGCACGTAGAGCAGTGCAGGCTTGTGCCACCATCTTGCATCTTGCCTCATTGTCTAACCGAACGGAACGCCTTCATCGTATATAGCTATGATGCCATTCGGAATGAGTACCAGTGAGAACGATTAGAGGTATTGGAAGTCAGAACAGAAATTCTAGGCGGAGTCACGTCTTCAGTGGGTGTATCAACCAGTTGAGACTGCATTAATATGTTAAAATATCTGCTTTAGAACAATTATTATTACCAAGTTAAGAGTGCACCCATAGGTCACAGCTTTAGCATCAAACATCACTAATCTTTACATGACTGCTTTTCAGAAGACATTTCTTAAGCAACGCTATAATTCCTTCAGAGAAAATATCTTAGCCTTATAGACAATATATTAAGGACTGGTATGATCTGTAGGGTTTTTGTAGTGGTTCAACAACCTCAGCCTGACAATGGACTCTGATGCTAAAATCGTGCGTTTTCTTGAACTTCACATTCAGTGTGAAGAAGGAAAACTATACAATACACTGTATCAAAACCAGCATGTATGCCTAAACCACTCTTGGCATGGCCTGGCGTGTTAGTATCACATAAATACCACCACTCTTCTCTGAGATGGATAGATAGATAGATAGATAGATAGATAGATAGATAGATAGATAGATAGATAGATAGATAGATAGATAGATAGATAGATAGATAGATAGATAGATAGATAGATAGATAGATAGATAGATAGATAGATAGATAGATAAATAGATAGATAGATAGATAGATAGATAGATAGATAGATAGATAGATAGATAGATAGATAGATAGATAGATAGATAGATAGATAGATAGATAGATAGATAGATAGATAGATAGATAGATAGATAGATAGATAGATAGATAGATAGATAGATAGATAGATAGATAGATAGATAGATAGATAGATAGATAGATAGATAGATAGATAGATAGATAGATAGATAGACAGACATAGAGATAGATAGATAGATAGATAGATAGATAGATAGATAGATAGATAGATAGATAGATAGATAGATAGATAGATAGATAGATAGATAGATAGATAGATAGATAGATAGATAGATAGATAGATAGATAGATAGATAGATAGATAGATAGATAGATAGATAGATAGATAGATAGATAGATAGATAGATAGATAGATAGATAGATAGATAGATAGATAGATAGATAGATAGATAGATAGATAGACCACTCAAGGATAATTCCATGATTTGCTTTGCATTGGAAATTTGGGAGTGCATACAAATGTACTGTTTGGGGCATTCCCAAACTACTCTCTGCGCCCCTTTCCATGCTCAAAATGGTTGGAAATCTAATGAAAAACAGTGCTAGACTAATTTCAGTTCTGACGTGGGCAGGGGATGGATCACGATCACAGTTGGTGTGGATGAAGAGAAAGGATTTTCCCCAGGGGGAAAAATAGATGTATCCACACAGAAAAAAAAAGAAAAAGTGTGTGTATTCCTATGGGGCTTCTACGCCTCTGCGTGGATGTCTCAGCTTTGCTTTGCTTTGCTCTACAGAGAGAGAATAGGACTCCATGGCAGCTGTCACATGGCTTTCCCAGAAGTGCGTATGGTTACTGCACCTGTTGATGAATATAGGCCCCAGCTAGGCCCGCAGAGTACAAGGGTTCGCTCTCCTGTAATGGAAGCTACAAGGAAGTTGGCACGGAAACTGCAAAGTACAAAGACAAAGTTTATTAACCCTTAAGGGTGGTCCTACAACCTATACAACACTCTTCAGTATTGCATAGAGTAGCACAAAGAACTTTCGTACACAGTCCCCTTTTATACACAACAATGGGGCTCATAAGTGGGTGGATACAACATGAGGCAAGGAACATTACCTTTTATGGACATTTTCAATACAGAATCAATATGTGGGCAGAGTAACTAATTTTCTGAGCCCGCGAAAACATGGTCAAGCAAGGATTAACTGATAACAGATGTGGTCAAGTCTGGGCATGCGCCGGACGGACAAAGGAGCTATTTATAGACTGTTACTAGGCAGATTACAAGAGCAACTAACACGAAGATAGGACTCTTCTCGTGCAGAGCACGTGGAAACACGACAATACAAAATGGAGTCCGGACATTAGTCAACATAAGAAGAGAAACTAGTTCTAAGTAAGGGGAATTCATGTCTTTAGTGAATGCTTAATCACATCGCTGTTTCAATTTTCAACAGACGACCCTTTCAGCATTTACTGAAGACATCCGGTTAATTGGAATAATCATCATATATGTCAATTCTCATCATTTCTTCTACTTCCTTAGTTAAATGTTTCTGATAGGTGACATTGGCAATAGCTTTCTTATCAGGAATACAGAATGACACACATAGGGAACAGAGTAAAAGACCACATTGGACACAAATGCAACAAGAAAACAGAATTGCTACGATAATACAGAGACCAGTTAGAACCTTCCATCCCCATGCAGTGATCAATGCCCAAAACCATCCAGAAAAGGTCCAAGAGCCATTTTCTGTATGGATTTCAGCTGCAATTTTATGTAATTTATTGATAGCATTATAAACTGAAGGCGTGTGGTCAGGAATAAACACACAACAACTACTTCCAATTATTTTACATGCTCCACCTCGGTCAGCTAACATAACATCTAATACCATACGATTCTGTAATGCAACGATTCTAGTAATTTGCAATTCTTCCGTAAGATTCCCAAGAGAAGCAGCGGTCTGATTTGTCACGGCCTCTACAACTCTTGTTAATCTTTGAACTTTCCTACTATTTAGGGCAGCTCCAACAAAGAAAAACAATCCTAAATTAAAATCAATATACTGCTGTAAGCTAGTATCAGTTTGATCGACGTCATCAATAGATAGAGTACGTTTATACCTATTTACAGTCACATTATTCAACAACTTCAAATCTTTATGATAAGATGCAGGTGCCAAGAATACAGGAGGTAATAAGAATGCTACATAACATACTCCGGACCAACCAGCCGGTAAGCGATAATAACCCTTATTCCCACACACGAAGTATGTATTATGGGAGGCTAAGAAAGTACTGTTATTTAGCCCATCTATATTCAGCACGATAATACAATCACTAACACCGACAGGAATATGACCCCACTCTGGACACACAGGTCTGCTTGAGCTTGTGCCACCTGAATCACAAAGCGCTCTTGTCCTGTAGTGTCTCTGGTGTTCGTGAAGATGTAGGGAATTGATTCATTGTCCGGTCGATACTCTTCCCATTCCCATATTGTCCCATTCGCTTGTGGATAGCCATCCTTATCTTGATGACACTCCCTATTAAGTCTGAAAAGTAATCGTCCCACTGTAGGTTTCTGCGTGGCAAACAGCAAAGTGTACCATGCTCTACAAGAGCCATTATGAGAAAAAGGAAGAGGTATGAATGGCGTTCCTCCCTTCTTCTGATGAGCTGGCATCATACCACATATCCAACAGTTCGTAGCATTCGTGGCAACGTGGGTATGATGCAACATCTGGATGAAAGTGTTATTCAAATAAGACTGACGATACTTCAGTTCTTGATACGGAAGTGTATAAAAGTAGTGCTCCTCAGGCACTGGAGTAGTCAAAACAAGCAACTCCCGGGCAGGAGTCACATCCTCAACAAACCATGTGGTTATACCAACAATAGCTACTGTAATAATAAAACCTGTTGCGCAAAGAATCTTCTTCTTCTCCATCTTAGAGTAAAAAGTCAATATCTTCCTGAAACTAAAAGGTTGTCAGAACTCTTCCCCTTAGGCAGCGGTTGATTTCTTAACCAGCGGGCCAAGACGGGTGTCGCTACACTAATGCAGGGCTGACCCCCCCCTTGCCACATTGGCTCTCCGTTTCACTAACCTAAGGGCCGTTCTGACAACTTTGGATACAGCAGTCACTTCCTCGGTCTGAGGTGATATCTTCTTCCTCCAGGAATCGCTTGGTCCGGAAAGAGCTCCTCAGTGTCGTTCGGTTCCACAGCACGGCCTTTCTCCGCAGTCAGAATTTCTCGATGGTCGGTCAATACAGCAGGCTCCACCAATCCGGGCGGCACTTTGCGACAGTGCAGGGAATGGATCCAGTTCTTTCGATTGGAAACCCGCACAGCCGTCCTCGTTGCAAGTAAGACTTGCTCAGGACCAACCCATCTCGGCTCCAGGCTGTTTGTCCTTTCGAAAATCTTCAGCATAACATAGTCTCCAGGTCGGAGATTATGACCTTCACCTGTGGACCGATCAGGGAGCGCCTCTCAGACCTGTTGATGAATAGAAACCAAATTATCCGTTAACTGTGCCAGATAATCATTCATCATTACACAAGGTACATCATACACAGACTTAGTTTTTGGTGGACCCCAAATATTCATTGGGCGTCCAAAGACGATCTCATGAGGTGTGAGACCGGTTCGAGAATGCGGTATCGATCTAATTGACAATAATGCCAGCGGCAAAGCGTCTGGCCAAGTCAAAGAAGTCGAAGCTTGGATCTTAGCGATCTTGAGCTTCAGAGTACCGTTATACTTCTCAACCAATCCTGCAGACTGAGGGTGAAATACTGCATGGAACTTCTGGGTAATGCCTAGACCCTTCAGGACATACTTTATAACGTCTGCTATAAAATGAGGTCCGTTATCACTCCACAACAATCTGCAAACACCGTATCGAGGGAAGAACTCCTTCAATAGCATCTTAGCTGTAGTCATTGCAGTATTGTCTTTCGTAGGGTATGCCTCAACCCATTTACTGAAGGCACAAACCACTACTAGAACATACTTCAGATTGTTACAGCGCTCAAGCTGGATGTAATCCATCTGCAAAACCTCAAATGGTGCAGTAGGTGTCGCAAATCCTCCTGCTGGAGTTCGGGTACTCTTTCCTGGGTTATACCTCAGGCAAATCATGCAGGTCTGCACTACCCTCTTTGCCGTACTAGCGATCTCCGGATGCTCCCAAACTCGTGTGAGTAATTTAACAATTGCGGAAGCTCCGACATGCGCTAGTCCATGTGCCATCTGAACCATAGGTTGTACAAAGGCTGTGGGTAACTTCCATTTATCCATCTGCTTATTTCTCCAACATCCTTCGTCATCTAATTCTCCATCATTGGACCATTGCTCCCGTTCCTTATCGGAAGCGGTCCTCTGTATTTCCAGCACCTCTCTCCTAGCATCGTGCCATCTTTCTGCCTGTGACTTCACAACATACATTGCAGTAGCACCAGGCTGCATCGCAGTCTCTCGTGCCACCCGGTCTGCCAAAGCATTCCCTTCTCCAACTTTATCAATCACTTTCTTATGGGCACTACATTTAATTATAGCGATCTTCTTTGGATATGTTAATGCAGTCAAGAGGTTGTGAACTAACTCCCCGTACATTATCTGCGCTCCATGGGACGTTAGAAACCCTCTCTCCTTCCAGAGTAGGCCGAAATCGTGCGCTACTCCGAAGGCATAGCGGCTATCTGTATAAACATTCACACACAATCCTGCACTGAGCTCACATGCCCGTGTTAATGCTATCAGTTCCGCTGCTTGAGCTGATTTCTGTGGTATGCGTGCTGTCTCCACTATTGTTTGCAGTGTGGTGATTGCATACGCTGCTGAAGTCGTACCATCTGGTAGCTTCAGGCATGATCCGTCCACCCACAGTTCTCCATCTACATCTGTAAAGGGCGTATCCTGGAGATCAACACGACCCTTTGTCTGTTCCTCAGTCACAAGAATACAGTCATGTGCCTTCCGTGCTTCAGACTGAGTTTCCGGGAACGGCAACAATGTGGCCGGGTTTAACGTTACACACCTCTTTAACGTAATATGAGGAGCCAAAAGCGTCAACTCATATCCCGTTAAACGGGCACTGGTCAAATGCTGTGTCTTTGTCTGATTAAGCAGGGCATCAACAGCATGGGGGACTAATACCAACAGTTTGTGAGATAACACAATTCCCTCGCTTTGACGTATTGACACAGCTGTCGCCGCAACCGAGCGAAAACACCCTGGTAATGCTCGGGCAACAGGATCAAGTACAGCCGAAAAATATGCACAAGGGCGCTGCTTGTCGCCGTGCATCTGCACTAAAACTGATAATGCACATCCATCTTTCTCATGCACATACAGTGAAAAGGGCTTCGTATAATCGGGGGTCCCTAACACTGGTGCTGAACAAAGGGCCTGTCGCAGTTGCTGAAATGCAATTTCACACTCATTTGACCAAGGAAGAGGAATTGGTGTGTCCTTTGTCAAAAGGGCTAACAATGGTTTAGCTATGTGTGAAAATCCCAATATCCATTGCCTACAAAAAGAAACAAGACCCAAAAATGCACGCACGTCCTTCTGTGTGGAAGGCACTGGCGTGTCCAAAATTGCTTGAATACGATCTGGTGTGAGTGCATGCCCCTCCTTAGACAAAAGGTGACCCAAATAAGTCACCTTTGGTCTACAGAATTGCAATTTCTTCTTCGACACTTTGTGATTGTGAGATGCCAAAAAGGAAAGCAAGGATAACGTACTCTTCTCACACAACTCAGGAGTGTCAGCCGCCAACAAGATGTCATCGACATATTGTATAAGGGCGACACCCTCGGGCAGAACAAAGGAATCCAATTGCCTTTTCAATGCTTGACTGTAAATGCTAGGGCTTTCTGTGTAGCCCTGAGGGACTCTACAAAATCCATAAGACCTATTATTCAAAGTAAAACCAAAGAGGTATCGGCTATCAGGATGAATAGGGATCGAGAAGAAGGCATTTTTCAAATCAATAACTGAAAACGTGGTCGCCGTTGGCGGGACCAAAGTGAGCAACATCGTGATATCAGAAACCACCGGATACTGAGGTATCACGATCTTGTTCACTTCCCGTAAATCAATGATAAACCGATAAACTTTAGCATCCGTGTCTTTCTTTAAGATGGGTAAAATAGGACTGTTGCAAACATTATAGGGAACTTCTTCCACTACCCCCACCTTAATCAAATCCTGCACAATCTGAATGAGCGCCTCCTCCCCCTCCTGGGAAATGCGATACTGAGGGAGGCGCGGTAACACCGCACCCTCCTGGACACTAATATGGACTGGTGGAATCACCATCTGTCCCACATCAGTATCTGAAGTAGCCCACAAAGAATGAGGGAGAGAAGCTAACACAGAATCCTCCACGACCACACACATCCGGTCTGTCATCGGGTGATTATCATTTAATATCACACGTACTCCAGCGGGGGAACAGCGGATCGTAGCTCTGAAGTGCTTGAGCATATCAAGACCCATAATGTTGTCAGGCGTGTTCGGGGCAAGCAGAAATGGACAGGGTGCAGAAAAGGGATCAACATGGAATGCAAGGGGTCGAGAAAGAGGGCTTCGAGAGAGTGTACCATCAAACCCTACCGATGTAACCATTAAGCCAGATGGGGGAGCCCTCGGAACCAATTGTTTGGACAGCGCACTGCGGGTCGCTCCTGTATCAACTAGGAACCGATCAGTAGAACCCAAAACCTTTGCTGAAACATAAGGGCCCTTCTGATCAACCGGCACTTCAACTGATTCCAACCCCCATCCAATGCATTCCTATGCATGCCGCGAATCATGGTACCCAACGCTGTCAGTCCCTGACATTTGATACTGGTGCTGTCGATCAAATACATTGGGTCTATCTCGCTGCTGCGCGTTAGGTTCAAAGCGAGCACGATCAGTAGAACTCCCTCTGAAATTCGAAAAGCCCCCTCTACCTCTCGGTGGACCTTGCCCACGTCCCTGACGAGATGCATACAACGCCGGACAATCTCTGGCCCAATGACCCGGCTGTTTACAATACGCACATTGATTCCTATTTACATCTGACCGACCCGAAGGGGGACCATAAAATCCTCACCTACCTCTGTCGACACCCCGACGAGGCGGACCATATACTTGTGCTAACATCACCTTTGTTTTTAAATCTTTCGATTTCTTCTCCTCCTGCCCCTTCGCTTCTTGTTCCTGACGCTCATAATACTGAGCCATAGTCAGGAGGGATGCCGGAGACGAAGTGGACCAGGAACTTTCACTCGCTTTTAAACGAGCTGCTATTCCCGGTAATAAATTCGCCACATATTTATCCACAAAAAGATGTCTACCCGTGTCATCCGTAAGTGACTGACCACTAAAATCGTGAAATGTCTCCTCAAAGCGCGTAAAGAAATCTGAGACTCATTCATCAACCTTCCGTTTACATGATGCTAACATATTCCAGTCAATCTTTTTAGGGGGAATAATCGTTTTCAACTTAGTCAAGATAGCAGCGGGAAGATCTAAAATAATCTGCGGTGGTTTTTGCGCGGGTTTTCTCTCCCTATCCTCATCCTCAATCTCGGACCACTTAGCCTTAAAAGCGGGAACATCATCCACCTTCCACACAGATCTCCACATATCCGGTGGTAAAATGAGCCCAAAGAACAAATCTATATCTGCTAAAGTCATAGTACAAGAATTCAAGGCCCCTTCGACCTCTTCATAAAAGGCCGCTGGGTTTTTTCGGGGGTCAGGTAAAGCATTCTTTAATGCCATAACATCAGCCCTATGCCAGGGAGTATAGACCCAATTATACACAAAATATCCCTTAGCATCGGCGGAAGTAATATCCGAACTAGTTCCCGCTCCTTTAGGAGGAACATACAAAGGCGCTGCCTCTCGCATCGGTTTAGTATGCACTAGTTCACTCTTATCTGAGTGGGAGGTAGATGACTGGTCATCGCCGACACGTGGATTCGACTGCTCCTGTTCCCCTGCCTGTTGGCGCGCTCTCTCCTTAAGGTCACTCGCCGCGTCCCGTAATGCAAACAGCCGTCGAACCGCATCGGGTGCCTTAGAGGGAGAAAAAACACCGTTACGCAATGCTTTAGCATCTAATACTACATCATCAGGCTCAAAAACTTCTGAATATTTCCGAAAGGCAGAAATCACTTCATCAGAAAAGTGTCCCAAAAAATACAACTTCTCTCTATCCTGCCACTTTTCCCAAGAGTCCAACAATTCAGTGAGGGATAACTTGCCCTTAAGTGCACGAAAAGAAACTTTCCGAAGCTCACCCATTTGGTCAACCGATAACATGGACCGCGTGTCTACCTTATCCGAACCCGATCCAGAATCCTGTGACCTCGGGGCAGACGCGCCAACATAGGGGGGCGGAGAGCGATCTAATAAATAAAAATCATCTTCAAGATTAGTAAGGACAGGATAAAGTGGCTGGCGGACAGAATATTGACCCGAGACTTGCAACCTACGCTCTTTCTCTTGTCTCTCCGCCAGTTCTCTTTCCTCCCGACGCTTCGCTTCCTGTGCTCGCACATGATCATTCTTCCGTTGCTCTTTATCAAACAGCGCTTTCTCACGTTTCTCACGCTCACGCACTTCCTTCACCCATAACCGTACACATTCAAACATGTCTTGCCGAGCACGCCGTTTACACATACACTGTTCCACATACTCAATCTTACGCATATCAAATGAGCCATACAAAGGCCAGCGCAACTCAGGATCCTTTTTGGTGTATTTCCTCCATATTGTGCTGTACATTATAGAAGAAAGACCATGCTTCACATACATATCCCTATTAGGAGTCCCCTCTGGGGGAGCTGGAGCAGATTCCTCGAGGTTTAACCAGTTTCCAAAGCAGCAGCACCACTTACGGAGTGCGCTAAAGGCAGGCATGCTCAAAAATAATGCAAAATATGCAGTATTATCAAAAATGGCACTTAAACTTTGCGCCGCTCAAATTTACACAGCTCCGGAGAAATATCTCCACATTACCTGCCTATATGTGTTGCAACGCATATATTCTCACAGTAATCAATACAAAGCATGACCGGTCATCACAAAACCAAACTCAAATAGCCAACCTAGGCTTCAAAACTCGGAGCAAGTACCGTACAACGGTTCTTACCAATCAAGAGTCCAGATTCCAACTGCCAAGCTCCAAAATTCGCCCAAACGGCTGTCACGGCAAAACCGACAGAAGAGGTCTCAGTCGAGGACCGGCGCCACCCAGAAGGTCAGTTCCGAAGGGGAGGAAGAAAACCTCGGGATGCCAGGACTAAAATGCCTCTGGCAGTGATCACATCCCCGGCCAAATTCCTCACCTTCGTCACAACCAGTCCTTCGAGCATCCGAGTCGCCGATGAGCCCCACGTGACGGGCACCAATTGATGAATATAGGCCCCAGCTAGGCCCGCAGAGTACAAGGGTTCGCTCTCCTGTAATGGAAGCTACAAGGAAGTTGGCACAGAAACTGCAAAGTACAAAGACAAAGTTTATTAACCCTTAAGGGTGGTCCTACAACCTATACAACACTCTTCAGTATTGCATAGAGTAGCACAAAGAACTTGCGTACACAGTCCCCTTTTATACACAACAGTGGGGCTCATAAGTGGGTGGATACAACATGAGGCAAGGAACATTACCTTTTATGGACATTTTCAATACAGAATCAATATGTGGGCGGAGTAACTAATTTTCTGAGCCCGCGAAAACATGGTCAAGCAAGGATTAACTGATAACAGATGTGGTCAAGTCTGGGCATGCGCCGGACGGACAAAGGAGCTATTTATAGACTGTTACTAGGCAGATTACAAGAGCAACTAACACGAAGATAGGACTCTTCTCGTGCAGAGCACGTGGAAACACGACAATACAAAATGGAGTCCGGACATTAGTCAACATAAGAAGAGAAACTAGTTCTAAGTAAGGGGAATTCATGTCTTTAGTGAATGCTTAATCACATCGCTGTTTCAATTTTCAACACTATAACCGCTTTCCAGGTAGAATTCGGGTAATGTTTGGAAATCCCCAAAAAGTAGAAAGAATCTCTGCACCAACACGCACCTGCAGATTTACTACTTCCATCGTGTATCGGACATCACGGTTGTCACTCGTAGCTGAGAGTGACATCTGTACCTGTTAGACTTGGGGGTCTCTCGTTGGCATAGGTTGGTACCTGTGACAAATAGGGACACTCGCCTCTAGTCAGGGTAAGGGGGTACACTCCTAAAATAACCCCTGCTCACCCCCTTGGTAACTTGGCTCGAGCAGACAGGCTTATCTCAGAGGCAGTGTGTAAAGCATTTGTGAACACATACAGTAATCAAGTGACAACACTACAGATGGACACCACACAGGTTTTATATAAAAAATAAGTATTCTTTATATAGATTTACCACAAGACCATAAACGACAAAAATCCACAATTCTGTTACTTTAAGATGGTAGAATTTAGCTTAGTTCTTAAATGCGACACTTTAAGTCAAAGTACCTTTTAGATGCGACACGCAGGGCAACGAAAGTGTTGCAACGATGTTGATGCGATGAAAATTTGGTGCAAAGAAAGAAAGACGTGAATATCTTCCAGATGCGGCACGCTTCTCTGATGTTGCGAGAAGACTCGATTCAATGCGGCAGCGGCGACACCCCTTTATGCGATGCGACAACAGCGGCTATGGCGGTGACACTCTTCTCCGATGTTTGTGAGACGCTTCCGTTCGATGCGACAACTGCAGCAGCGACACCCTTTGCGCGATGCGACGACAACAGCTCCGACGGCGGCATGCTTCTCCGTGGATGCAAAGCGCTTTTCTTGATGCGGTGCAAGGCGACAGCTACAGCTGCGTCATCCAAGATGCGACGGCAGCGGCTGCAATGGCGACACGCTTCTTCCTCGATGCGAGACTCTTCTCTTGATGCGGTGCCATGCGTCAGCTACGATGACTGCGATGGCGACACACTTCTTCGGCGTAGCGAGACCCTTCTTCGAAGATGCGAGATGCTTCCGCTCGATGTGACAACTGCAGCGGCGACACCCCTTTACGCGATGCGACGACAACAGCTCCGATGGCAGCACGCTTCTCCTTCTTGAGTCGCGCTTCCAGCTCCTTGCGACACGCAGTCCCTCAGGAGGCCCCAAAACAGCAGCAGGCACTTCCAAAGAACTCTGGGGAGCTGGTGGTTGAAGTCTGTTGTTCCTGAGACTTCAGCAGGGGGCAAGCTCTTTTCCAAGCCCTTGGAGATCCTTCACAAGTTGTGCAAAAGTACAAACAAAGTTCCTTTCTCCTCTCTTTGGCAGTAGGCAATCCCTGCAGGCCAATCCCCCAGTTTCAGGGATAGTCTCTCCTCAGTTTCTTCTTGGTTCCTCTCCTCAACAGAGGTTTCTTCTTGTTTTCCCAAAGTGATCTAAATTCTTGGGAACAGGGTCCCACTACGTATACCCCAAAAACCTTTGTCCTCTGAAGGCAGAGGGGCCTTTGCCTTGTTCAAACCAGTTCTGGTCAGTCCTGGAGCATTTTGTTTACCTGACTCCTTCTTTCCTTTCAGAGTGCAGGGCAGAGACATCAGACACACCACAGTAGGTGGAGCCAGCATTGTGGAGGGAAGGCGCAGCCCTATTCAGGTCCCAGGTGCAACTCCTCCCTCCCATCTAGATGCAGATCTCTCTATTCACCACTGGGCCAGCTCACCCTGTCTCCTGGAATTCCACAGCCCTGTCACTCAAACTCCAGACAAGGAATACACAGCCTAGCCGAGGCAGGTTTGAATGGTTAGACAAGAAAATACTTACTTTCTAAAAGTGGTATTTTCAAACACAGAATGTCAAAACCAACTTCACTAAAAGATGTATTTTATCATCCTGAGTTCAGGCATACTAAATTCGAATTTCTACAATGTTCCCTGAGTCAGTTAGGATTATAAGATGTAATAATCAAACTGCCTATTCTGGCCTATGGAGTACAGGTAGCCTTGAAATAGTGAAAAACTAAAATGGCTGTAATTCACTATTAGAACATGCCACACACACCAGGGCATGTCCTACCTTATCCTTACAATGCACCCTGCCCTTGGGCCTACCATAGGGGTGTCTGATATAAAGTATTGGGAAGGTTTCGGGATTGGCAAGTGGGTGCACTTGCCCAGTCAGCATGACAGTACCAGACTGCACGCAGGCTCTGCAATGGCAGACCTTAGACACACTTTTACAGGCTGCTTCTGTGGGTGGCACAACCAGTGTAGCAAGCCCACCAGCAGCATTTGGATTTACAAGCCCTGGGCTCTCCTGGTGCACTGTACTAGGGTCTGACAGGTAAACCAACCCAACCAATCATGGAATCACCAATTCATACATTAATTTACAATAGGGAGCACTTGCACTGTAGCACTGGACAGCAGTGGCACAGTGCCCTGAGCAACTAACACCAGGAAAAACACATGAGGCAACAGCAAAAATGGAAGGGAGACCCACACCAAGGTGCCAGGTCTAACAGTACACAAATGCCAAAAATTCTCCAATACAGGAGTGTGATGACTGAGTGCATTTCCATCCTTATTGGGGGGAGAGGGGGGTATTAATTGTGCAGTTTACATAGACCAGTTACAGCACTGTCATCTGCAATGCAAGCTTCCTTAACACACAGCAAGTACAGTGGTAAGCTTCTCACACCAAGCACAGTAAAGCATCTACATAGTAAGCATTCATCTACCTCACATATCGAACATGCACAGCACACACAGCAATGGAATTTTCCATGTACAGACAGGCTGGTTACAGCGTTGGTAAAATAAGGGCAAGCTCACTCACACGTAGACAGATGCTTGTACTGTGCTTGGTGAAAGTGTGAGGCATAAAGTGAGAATAAAGCCATCTGTAGTGCAAGATTCGCTCAGTTCACAGGCTCACAACAACTGCCAACATTCCACTAACTCTGTGTTCATAAATGTACAGTGAGACCTGGCAGAAAAACACCGCCAGTCCCCAGATGTTGCCGTGTTTTTTACCCATTGCAGCACTCAGACACTCTTGCTTATTCTTTGACTTTGCACAGGTGGTCTGTCATCTCAGACTGCTCTTTGTGAATGGACGGCATACTGCCTTCATCTGCATATATTTCGTGCCTACTGTAATCTACATTAATTGCATCAAAACCTTTATTCCGTCCAACATTCAGCAATTGCAACAAACAAAACATTCACCTAAAATTGACTAGACCCGTTGGATTTGTCAGTGCTTGTTAGTGAATGGGGCCTGTATTATTCAGTTCAGTAAGATACATTACACCAACCTGCTGCAATGTACTGCGCGATATGACTTTGAAAATCATTGCACTCTATGAAATCCATGATTGAACAGGTATCGCATTGTCTTTTTGCTGTCGCTAGAGAAGTTAGCATTTCCACCATCCTGCTGTCTTCTGCATGGATAGCTTCAGCCTGTGCCACTTAGTTAATCTTGGCAGATTGAGGTTGCAGATGTCAACACGGGCGGCTTCCTTCTCATTCTTTGTATTCCCTGACTGGCCCCTTCTGTAGCATCGTTTGTAATTTTCCACAGTTGACTGTGCCAGCAGCTGTGCTTTCTCTGCAGTGTAATGAAGACTCAGTACTAAACTCACATTTTTTGGTTGGTATCTTTTTAAGGGAGAGTGTGACGAATTAGCCACTCAATAAGTAGTCTGTACCCGGAATTGAACCTCTAATGAACGTTCTCAAGTGAAATATTTCCGCCTCCATAATTATATACCCAAGCCGCAAGTGACTGCGTTCTTTAGCAGTTCTTAAATCAGCTGAGCAGTATGTTCTACTAGCTAATTTATTTTTACACTTTTATTCCATGGTTTCTGTGGCATATTATGACCAGCAAAAATATTGCAATACTAAGTATCGCATAAAAATATCAAGGACACATATAGCGAGTTTACACACTTGCTGTGTAAAGTATAAAAGTACTGCAAAAATATAGTGGAGTAAATATCGTAATTAAATAGTTAACCATATTATATTTAAAATATTTTACATTATTTGAACTTTACAAAATATATTAACTTTGCAAAAATATTACATGTAATTGAATACATGCATATAATAGAATATATAGGTATTAAAAACATAAGTAAGAATATATGCATCAAAATAAATGTCCACATTATTTTTTATTTCATTCTTTTTTATTGATCTAAAACAGATCAAGAAAAAGACAAATAACAGAAGCAAAAGCACTAGATACATTACTTAGCAGGCAAATGAAATAGGAGTATAGCTAGTGACAGAGCAAAACCAATCAACCTTAATCTAAAAGAAACCCATTTGGCTAAGCAGATAGTACATTTTCCTGTAAATTGCAACAAAAATCACAAAAGTAAAAACAAATCCATATAGTTAATAGCAGTGGATAGGTGGAGGAGAGCATCATGGAAGCTTACTTAAAAAAAGGAAAATATAACTAGACAAGCAAGTCCTGTGACGCAGCTACGTTGGCCAACCAGCCCAGGACAGGGTCCCAGAGGTGACCGAGCTTTCTCTTCAGAGAAGTGTTCTCAATTGGAACCATCTCCGATCTGCTTATGACAGATAAATTGCTTTATAGACGCGCCTGATGTTTCTCTTTAGAGGAGCATTTCTTATAAGATCAGGACAAGGGTCATCAATACAGCTCAGATCTTCTATCCTTAAGACTAAAAATGAAAAGCCTCATCTGCAGATATCTGAAAAAGACTAAGATGAAGGAGAAAACTGTTGCTATATATTCCAGAATGAAGAGAAGACATCAATATCGAATAACAGTCCTAGAATCTGGAGGTTGGCTCTTCCCCAAGCCTTCCTGAAGCCCTTGTGAGCACATTAAGGAAATTCACCTTCATAGCCAGATGTGTGAGCTGGTTAAACGGGGTAGTTCCAGAGAATATCTGCTTTAAAAGAGTTGCAAATAAGATGAAAAACCTTTCGAGTATTAAAGTGAGATTGTTTAAAGTATACAGTATCGACAAAAATGTGGTGTGTCCACGTTGCCTTTTGGCCCGTTTCCTGTTGCGGGCACTAGGCCTACCCACACAAGTGAGGTACCATTTTTATCTGGAGACTATGTAGAATGCGGGGTGGGTGGAAGTTTGTGGACCATGAGAGACCAGAACTTTCCATCACTGTAATGTGGGGAAAATGTGTTTTTTTTTTTACAAAGTTTGAGGTATGCAAGGTATTCTGGGCAACAGAACCTGGTAAGAGCCACACAAGTCACCCTATCCTGGATTCCCCTGGGTGTCTAGTTTTCAAAAGTGTATAGGTTTGCTAGGTTTCCCGAGGTGCCGGCAGAGCTAGGGTTCAAAATCTACAATTAGGCACTTTGCCATGAAAGGGTCAGTTTTCACTGTAAAAATGTGGTGTGTCCACATTGCATTATGGGCCGTTTACTGTCACAGGCACTAAGCCTACCCACACAAGTGAGGCATCACTTTTATCGGGAGACTTTGGGGAATGCGGAGTGGGTGGAAGTTTGTGGACCAACACAAATTCCAGAACTTGCCATCACAGAAATATGGGGAAAATGTTTTTTTTTTAAGTTTGAGGTTTGCAAGGGATTCTGGGTAACAGAACCTGGTGAGAGCCACACAAGTCACCCAACCCTGGATTCCCCTGGCTGTCTAGTTTTAGAAAATGTATAGGTTTGCTACGTTTCCCTAGGTGCCGGCAGAGCTAGGGTTCAAAATCTACAACTAGGCACTTTGCAAAAAACGGTCAGTTTTCACTGTAAAAATGTGGAATGTCCACATTGCGTTTTGGGCCATTTAAATAACCACTGACTCAAGAGAGTTTTAAATGTTTATATGGTAAATTTCATGTGAACCAAATAATACAAAGTACAACTCAAACACCGTTTTCTTTAAGGAAGGAAAATCAAATTAAGTCAGAGATTTCAGACTAAGTTATAATAATGACAGTACCTGAAAAAGGAGAAAACAGAGGGAGCAGTACAATGACATACTACACAGAATTATATTTACCTAGAATGGTGTGGAAACCAACCCCTTGGCCTAGGAGCAGGACTGGGTCCCCTGGGACAGGTCGGGAGACCAAAGGATTCAGGACATGATAGATGACCTCTTCTAGATCCAACGCCTGCGTCGCACCCCTCTCTGATGCTCTCTTACTCCTCGATTCTTCCGCGATGTTCTTCTAACTCTTTTCCTACTTCCCTCCTCAATTCTTCCACAATGTTTTTCTAATTTATCTTTGGTTCTAAGTTCTGTAGTTCGGTTCTTCTTTAGGATCTGCTCAATTCTCGGGCAGCATCTCAGTCTCTCAGCATCTCTTCAGCATGAGCGGTATCTAACTAACTAAACTACCTCAATTATACTCTTCTAATAGTAACCACCACCCCTAAATGTTTCAAATTCATGAAACGCCTAATTCTGATTGGACAAGCAAGGGGAGATGATCATCACACCATGCTAAGTTTTAATATTTTTCTAAAACTTATTGTTTAATGTTCCCACCCCTTAAATTACTTTCCCAAGCTTTATTTACCATCTGTATTCACATCTTAATCAATACATTGTAAGCAATTTGGTTCCTGTTCACAGGACTTCATGCTTTTTCCCAGGACATGTTGATGCATTCTTTTGGATGGCATTCAAGGCTTTGCATAGCGGTTCATGGTTTGTTGTTACTGCGCATGTGAACTAGTCACATGGTACACGAGCTTCAGTCCCTCTTTGAGGCCCAAATATGAACTAATAGAGAGGTCAAAGAAAAGAATATTAAAATCAAAAATAAATGGTTTCACTGTATATCATCTATCTCTACTCTACTCCCATTTACTTATAATAATCTTTCGCATTAGCATTTTTGTAAACTTACAAAGGGTTAGTTTCAGCAAATCATGAGCATTATCATGTGGGTTTCAAGCGGCCATTTTAAGAGCAACTGCACAGCTGCAAAGGTTTACCTCCAAACGATAGTACATCATACTACGTAGATGCAGTAGGCGCATGCGCAATGCAGAATCCTGGGTTTAGCAGCCATCTTTAGTGACACACAGATTGCTTGTTAGTAAGACACATAGGCAAGCTTCCCCTAGATTCCAATGTACCAATTTTGGTGCAGATTATTACTTACAAACACAATTATTATGGAGTTATATGAGTTATTTGAGGGAATTGCTTCCGAGCAAGTCTCCTTTTATACGAGTCCTAGCTCCATCAAATCAGATGCCAACTTTAGCACATCTCCATTCCTTCTTCAATCTTTTCAATCCTTTCTTTTCTTTCTTTTTCGTTATAAATCTGGAAATTCTTAATCTTTTTGTATAGATCTCCTTTCATCTCCTCTAGCTGTATTTCATTGTATTTTCTCTTCTTTCCCTTTTCCTTTACTGTATATCTCTTTCTTTTCTTGCAACACTTGAACCATGTAATTATTGCTAAAACTAATAGTGTTATTCCTATTACTGGTAGTATTATTTGACATATAAGACTATTACCTAAATTAGAAAACCAGCTGCCTATGGTTGTAATACTACTTGTTAATTTCTTCCATACACTGTCAACTTCCAGTGGTTCCAAATCTTCCTCTAATTTCGTAATGTTTTTAATGTATCTTCCAATTTCGACACTTTTGTTAGGAATGTAAGTGCAACAATGTTGCGCTTCCAACATTTTACAGACTCCTCCCTCTTTTGCTAATAATATATCAAGAGCAAGTCGATTTTGCAAAACCATAGATCTAATCGCAACCATTTCTGTATTAATCATTAAGAATCCTCCAGCAGTATCAGTCGATAGACGATCAACCACTGTAGATAGTTGACAAATCCTTCGTGAGTTTAGAATTACTCCCACTGAAGGTATCAATGCACTGAATATATCACCTACTATTTCAGAAAAACTAGCTCTCTTCATACGTGTTAGTTCCTTTGCGTTTTCATTGCTTCCAGTGATTCTCTTCACATGATACTTTTGGGAATACTATTCCAAAATAGCAACTCCCGTACCAATGATCAGGCAGCTTAAAATATGCTTTGTCTCCACATACATAATAAATTCCAGGAAATACTGGATCCATTCCACCTTTTAGTCCCCATCCCCCAATTACTAGAAAATTATTTTCACATTCACTGGAACCAATAAATACATTGTTATATTCAGTCTTTAATTTATGGAGGCAGATCTTCCCTTTCTTTTCAAAGTCTAGGGACATAGCAGCCTGAGTCTTGCCAGTTGTGTACATATTTTCTTTCTCAGCCCATTGGGTATCTGAGGTTTCTTCTTCACGTAATTTACATGTTAAATTTTGCTTGTGTGCTTCAGCTATATCTATTGTTTTCATAGTTATAAAATATTCTCACATAAACTGTGCATCCTTTGTAATAAGAACTGGGTTCATGCTCTTTCGCATAGGAACCTCAGAAAAAATCACATCTACATTAGAATAATAATATTGCAACTTTCCTCTTCTATAAAACAAACTTGCTAACACGCTACAAGAAATACCATAGGTCAAGGGAATATGTTGCTATGTTACACCTTCCGCTACTGATGCTGGTAATTTCATACATACATAACAATCACTCATTTCCAAAGTGTCTACATATTGCACTTATAGATTTGTGAAATCATTTAAAGCAGTGTCATTAATTGTGGTGTACATCTAACTCATCTGGTGCTCCTAAATCTACTTTATCTCTTTCAGTCTTGGACTCATTCGGTGCTTCTAACTCTACACTATCTCCTTCAATGTTATCTTTCCATTCATGCATACTTGTGTTATTCTTTTCTTTTGAAACCATCAAATAAGGAATGGCTACTGTCAGTACTAACCAAATCATGAGTACTAGAAATATACTACATATACATATTTTACAACATTTTTGTACACAATTTCGTTTTGATTTTCCAGCAGCCCTATCATCAGCCATCTTGGGCTAAGAAGATCTCTCCTCTTTAATTCAGATTAAGAATTGAAAAATAATTTTTTGGGGGAAATTTTCAAGTTGGTCTCACTTCTTCGGCAATCTGTTCTGCACTTACTTCTTCATTACTTTCTTCATTTGAATCTAAATTCTCAAAATCTTCAAGAATTACATAGGTCCATTCAGGACCTTTGAACTTATTGTTCAGTTTTCTTAATCTTTGACTTTGTCGTCTAGGCTGTTCAGCAGATGTCCCAGACTGACTAGAAATTTCGATTACTTGGTCAGGTTCTTGATTAACTGTTTTGAAATGATACTTTAACCTTTTCACAACACTTGACCAGTTATCACCCCATCTGACCTTTTTTGCTTGTACTGCACTGTCACTGTCTTCAAGTGTTCTTTTATTTTCATTAAGTTGTGGCACAATTTGATCATTTTCGGTTTCAGAAACCCTCTCTGTCTGATCCTGTCCAGGGCTTGTTTTTGCAATGTCTTTTTCTGCCTGTATGCATTCTTCTTCCCTGTCTTGACCCTGTTCAGGTTTTATTTCAGTTTTCTCTTTTTCTTCTACCTGAACTTTTTCTTCTTTTCTTGTCTGTTCCTGCTCAGGTCTTATTGCACTTTGGGTTTCTGCAGCCCGAACGTGTACTTCTAGACCTATCTGTCCCTCCACAGACTTGTGAATGGTTTCATTCACTTCCGTCTGAGTAGATTGTTCTTTCCTTATCTGGTCCTGCTCAGGTTCTCCAATAATTGTATTTTCACCTTCCTGAGCTTGTTCTTCTATTCCTATTTGGTCCTCACTCATTTCTTGCCTTTCTAACTTTGTTTGACTTCTTGTTCTCACAATTACTTCAGGTATGTCAACCACTGGTATCCAGTCATCCTGACTTGTGCTCAGTTGTTCTCGATCAGGTATTACAGGATCTGATATTCTAGATCCATCAGCTGTACCACCTTCTGCAGCCTCAACTGCTTGTGTCAGTTGAGAACCTTCCGTGTCAGGTGCTGGTACTCTCTTGGTATGGCTTGCATGAATCCAATTAGGCAAGCCGGCACATTTCACTGCTGTGGTTGTAACCAATATAACCTGATGTGGCTTTCCCCACCTGGGTGCTAGACCCGACTCTCGAGTGTGTTCCTTCACCACCACCCAATCACCAGGATTCAGATCATGTGCTTGATTCTGCTGCCTGGCAACTGTGTCTTCTCCAAGCTGGTGAGAGATAGAACGCACTAGGTCAGCCAGTTCTTTGTAATATTCCAATACCAATTCATCAGATATATTCAACAGTTTTGAGTCCTGGTATACATGCCTGCCTCATTGCTCTTCCCATGGGTATTTCATGGGGACTCAACCCTGTTTTCCTATCAGGAATGCTTCTGAGCCCCATCAGAGCAAGAGGTAAAGCATCAGGCCAGTCCAGTGGGGTGGATGCACATACCTTTCCCAGTCTTGCCTTTATAGTGCCGTTCAGTTGTTCTACCACTCCAGAAGCCTCTGGGTGGTATACCCCATGCAGTTTTTGTTCAATTTTAAGTGCTTCACAGATTAGTCGAATTGCTTCATTATTAAAATGAGACCCTCTATCTGATTCCAAGCTCACTGGAAAACCGAACCGTGGATTCAGTTCTGTCAACAATAATTTGGCAACTGTTATACTGTCATTTCTTCTAGTAGGGTAGGTCTCCACCCACCGTGAGAATAAACAGACTATGACAAGTATATACGTCAAACCTCTGCAAGGTGGTAATTGGATAAAATCTAATTGTAATCTTATAAATGGACCTTCGACTTTTCCAATTTTTCCTTTACTGACCACTGTCTTACGACCTGGGTTCATTTGTTGACAAATTAAGCATCTCTGGCATAGGCTCTCTGCTATACTCCTAAACCTTGGGTTATACCAATCTTGTTTGAAGAGTCCTAGCAAATTGTTAAAGCATACAATTTGGCATTACTGGCCTGCCATCTAGGTAAACCCACACAATGTCTTGTGACCTTTTTTCGCATCCTTCTTTCACCCATTCTTCCTTTTCTTTCAATTCTACTTCCTCTTGTAGTTGTCTTACTTCTTCCCATGTTTCTAATCCTGAGAGTAGCATACGTTGGCAGCTGATTCCACTTGTTTCAATTTTCTTGTTCACTGCCATTTTATATTTTGGGCAACCTGGTCAGCATACCTGTTCCCAGCTGTCACATAGTCATTTCCTGACTGATGTGCGACACACTTGACCGCTGCCACTTCTTTTGGCAATTGTATTGCTTCCAGCAGTTCTTTTACGAATTGACAATTTTTTATTGGGGATCCTGAAGAAGTCAAGAAATCCCTCTGCATCCAGAGCTGGCCAAAATCATGCACAACCCTGTAACCATACTGGCTATCAGTTAAAATGGTTACTTTCCAATTTTTCCCAATTTTATATGCTTTAATTAAAGCCACCAATTCAGCTACTTGTGCAGATTTGACTCCTGGTAAATAGGATGCTTTAACTATTCCAGAAAATGTACACACAGCATAAGCAGCACTTACTCCTCCCTCCTCATGACGCACACACGAGCCATCTACAAACAGCTCATCTTCAGCATTCTTCAGGGGTTCTTCTTGTATGTCTGGACGGTGTTTAGTGCAGAGTTCAGCACGTCCAGACAGTTGTGTTCAACCTCATCTCTCACTTTTTCTCCATATACATCTGACAACAAGGTAGCTGGGTTTAAAATGGTACACCTGACTATTGTCACATTCTCAGCCCCTAATATGATTCTTTCATACTTAGTCATCCGGCTAGGGGTAAGATAATGAGTTTGAGTTCTTGTCAACAGAATCTCAACTGAATGAGAACATGCACCTTTACTGGATGTCCCATCACAATTGACTCACTTTGCTCTAGACTGGTACAGGTTGCAACTACTCCTTTTAAACAACCAGGTAAAGCTGAGGCTACAGGGTCTAAAGTAGCAGAAAAATATGCAACTGGTTGTTGCATCAAGCCATGTCTCTGAGTTAAAACTGAAATTGTACAACTATTCCTTTCACAACAAAATAGTGCAAATTCTTTAGAGTAATCTGGCATACCTAAGGCAGGAGCTTTACATAGACATTTTTCGTAATTGTACAAATGCTTTGATACTGTCATCATCCCATTCTATTGGATCTTTTGCTTGTTTCTTGGTCATTTGTATTAAGGGTTTGGCCAGCAAGGAAAACCCTACAATCAACTGCCTACAGTATCCCACAACTCCATGGAACATTCTTATTTCCCTCTGGGTTTCAGGCAATTTCATCTGTCTTATTATTTCTATTCTCTCAGGAGTCACTCTCCTCACTCCACGTTCTATTTGGTGTCCAAGATATTTGACTCCGGTTCGGCAAAACTGTAATTTTTCTGGGGACACTTTATGTCCACCTTCAGCCAAATGGTTCAGCAAGGCAATCGAATCAGTAACACAGTCATCTCTTTTTTTAGATGCGACTAGTAAGTAGTCAATTTACTGCACCAGGACTGACTTTCTAGGCAGCACCAAAGTTTCTAGAAACTTATTCAAAATTTGATTAAAAATTTAAGGACTTTCAGTATACCCTTGAGGAACACGATTCCAAATGAAAATATGATCCTCAAATTTAAAAGGAAACAAATATTGGCTATCAGGATGCAATGAAATAGAAAAGAAAGTGTGACATAAATCAATTACAGTAAACCATCCTACCTTTAAAGGTATCTGGTACAAAATTACTGCTGGGTTAGGCACTACAGGGCAGCATGATACAACAATCTTGTTGATTTTTCCTAAATAACCACCCTATATTTCCAATTGGGTTTCTTAATGCCAATTATAGGTGAATTGCATGGACTGCTCATTATTTCTTTTAGGATGCCTTGGTCCACCATTCGATCAATTTCTGCTGCTACACCAGCTTTAATTTCGGGACTCATTTTATATCATCGAGTGTTAGGATAGACTGCACCTTCCTTCACGGTTACTTTTACTGGATCTACATTTGCCATTAGTCTTACGTCTTTTCCTGTAAAATCCCACACATCTGGATTGACTGTCAATTTGTCCTCATCTGGCAAATCATCTTTGTCATCAGAGAATACATTTCGTCTACCTCTGTGCCTTGCAAAATATTGTGCAATTCATTTGGCATAGTAGATCTCTTCCTAATAAATTTACAGGACTGAAGTCACACACTAAGAATTTGTTAATTTCCCTGGAATTGCCAATGGGTACCTCCATGTGTTCTGTAATAGGGGTTCTAATCTGCTTATTAGAAACGCCCACTACTTGGATTGAATCTCCAGAGAGGGGTAGGTTTGGAATGTCTGCTGTTTTCCCAGTAGAACGGGTGGCACCAGTGTCCAACAAAAAGGTAATATCTTTTCCTTGTACTTTACCATCAATATATGGACCTGACTGATCTACCGGTAAGGATGCGCCAAGTACGTTCTCCTCTTCCTCCCCCCTCAGGTACCGTCATTGATCGCTATCACTGAAATAATTATCCTGTAAAAGAAATTGTGATGTTACAGAATTTTTCTTACCACTTCCTCCTTGAAATCCAGTGTCCGCATTGTACTTGGCTTGATTCACAAAACTTGGCATAGGGGCAGGTGACAACTGACTCTGTAGATTAACAACCTGCTGCGGTTGGCTCATTATCACCTCATTCTGCGTCTGTGGATTTACATTTTGATTTGGGCCATTATTATTCTGTACACTTTTACACTCATTTTTCCAATGCCCCAATTTTCCGCACCTGTGACAGGGAAACTTTTTCTTAGCCTCCTCTCTACTCATTCTTGCCTTTGGTTTTCCCCCGTTAATTTCACCTTGGCCTTGCCCTTTACCTTGATTTCCTGTCTGACTATTTAATTGAAGTTCCTGCTGTTCTGCTAGTTTTACGTGGGTCCACATCACTTTTTCTTCTAGTTTTTTCCATTTATTGTCAATTTCATCACCGCAGTACTTTGCGTACTTGAGTATATCATCCATTGGCCTTGCTTGCCAACACAACATGTGTTCGCGAATCATGTCTCCAATTTCTGGGTTCAACCCTGTCACAAACTTATATACAAAATGTCCCATATCTTTATCTCCGATATTCTCAAATCTGCTATATTGCTTAAACACTTGCAGCAGTCGTTCATAATAAATTTGTACTGACTCATTTCTATCCTGGGTTGTTCTGTCGATATTTACCCAATCTGTTTCTTTCAGAGGAATTTTCCCTTTCAAGAAAGTGATTACCTGGTGATATTTCTTCATTACCTCTTCTGAAGGAGCTCCTGTTTTCTCATCTCTCGGGTATTCTTCACTAGGCCAATCAACGATAATTTTACATTCTGTCCACAAATCTGCAGGTACTACTATGTCAAACAGACCATCCAAATTTTTTAGTAAAACCATTGAAACCTTCACAAATCTCTTAACTTGCCTGTACCATTCAACAGGTTTTTCTCTTAGCTTTGGGAAATCATTAGTAAATGGCAAAATATCCTGTCTTGTCCATGGAATATGTACATATCCTCCTCCTGGTACCTCTCTCATGGGACATAGTCTTTCAACCTTTCCTGTTTCTTTCAACAGATATTCAGAGGTTGTTCTTTTTGCCTGTGCTTCTTCATTTTCCCTCATCCATCTAGCTTTCCACTTGTCTAGATCAACCTGCTTTTGCAGTATGTTCATTAATTCTTTAACCTGTAATTTTCTTCCGGACAGATTCATATTTTCTAAGTCTTTATCACTGAATTCTGCTCTGTATGGTTTCTGTAATACCTTAGATTTCCCTATTTCGATTCCCATTTCATGGGCTAAATCTGTTAATTTCTCATGGAATACTTTTGTTTTTCTGATCATACTCCTAAAAATGAACAGCAATTCTTCTTCACTGTAAGTATTTAGTCTGTCTAGTCCCACATTTCCAGCTATCATTTCTTTCAATTCTACTTTTAAATTGTAAATATCTAAAATTTTCAGTGGCGGTTTTGGCTTGTCTATTCCCTGTGCCCACCTTTCTATTTCTTCTGATGATGCTATTGTGGCATTTTTGTTCCTGTGGAAGTCTCTATCAGTACTTCCCTTGAACTACTAGGTGTAATTCTTCTTGGAGTTTCATTTGTCTTATTGGGAAATCCATTAATGATATCACTGACTCACATTCACTGCCTTGGTCATCAACAATTATTTTCTCCTTTCTTTGTTCAATTACAGGTGTGGACATTACTGGAAGTTTGGGGTCGATCACTTTATCCCCATACAGTGGAACAACCGGACCTATAGTCACTGGTATGGCTAATGCTTCGGGATTGGTATTCAATTGGGTTATTTTCTGTATTAATTCTTCTCTGTTCTTATTCATTGCCTCTCTTTCTTTTTCCTGAAGCGCCCTTCTATTCGTTGGATCATGTATAACTTGTAGAACCAATGGTATTCCCAAACCCGAGGCACTAGGAATAGTTCTACTGGCTTCATCGTGATATGGCGGAGGGTTATTCAATAAAATAACCTCCATAAAATTATCTTCTGATTATCCACTACCTGTCATTGTTATATGTTTTGTTTTCTCTGTGCACTTGCCTCCTGACTGTTCCATTGGATTGAGTTTAGGAAGTGTGTTTTTGGGGGTGGCCTTGCTGTGTTGTTGGGCCTGGCCATGTGGCTGGTGGCCATTTTGAGGCCTAGGCCTGCAAGCTTGCCTGGCCTTGTCTGCCAACAGGCCTGCTTTCATCCACTAGGACCAGAGCAGGTAGCCACAGCTTTATTAATCTACTGTTTTCTATGTGATCTGTTGAATTTAGACATCATTTAGGGCATGGATGGCATTGGATTGAGTTTAGGAAGTGTGTTTTTGGGGGTGGCCTTGCTGATATTGTTGGGCCTGGCCATGTGGCTGGTGGCCATTTTGAGGCCTAGGCCTGCAAGCTTTCCTGGCCTTGTCTGCCAACAGGCCTGCTTTCATCCACTAGGACCAGAGCAGGTAGCCACAGCTTTATTAATCTACTGTTTTCTATGTGGTCTGTTGAATTTAGACACCATTTAGGGCATGGATGGCATTGGATTGAGTTTAGGAAGTGTGTTTTTGGGGGTGGCCTTGCTGATGTTGTTGGGCCTGGCCATGTGGCTGGTGGCCATTTTGAGGCCTAGGCCTGCAAGCTTGCCTGGCCTTGTCTGCCAACAGGCCTGCTTTCATCCACTAGGACCAGAGCAGGTAGCCACAGCTTTATTAATCTACCGTTTTCTATGTGATCTGTTGAATTTAGACATAATTTAGGGCATGGATGGCATTGGATTGAGTTGGGGAAGTGTGTTTTTGGGGGTGGCCTTGCTGATGTTGTTGGGCCTGGCCATGTGGCTGGTGGACATTTTGAGGCCTAGGCCTGCAAGCTTGCCTGGCCTTGTCTGCCAACAGGCCTGCTTTTTCATCCACTGGGATCAGAGCAGGTAGCCACAGCTTTATTGATCAAGTGTTTTCTATGTGATCTGTTGAATTTAGACATCATTTAGGGCATGGATGGCATTGGATTGAGTTGGGGAAGTGTGTTTTTGGGGGTGGCCTTGCTGATGTTGTTGGGCCTGGCCATGTGGCTGGTGGCCATTTTGAGGCCTAGGCCTGCAAGCTTGCCTGGCCTTGTCTGCCAACAGGCCTGCTTTCATCCACTAGGACCAGAGCAGGTAGCCACAGCTTTATTAATCTACTGTTTCCTATGTGATCTGTTGAATTTAGACATCATTTAGGGCATGGATGGCATTGGATTGAGTTGGGGAAGTGTGTTTTTGGGGGTGGCCTTGCTGATGTTGTTGGGCCTGGCCATGTGGCTGGTGGCCATTTTGAGGCCTAGGCCTGCAAGCTTGCCTGGCCTTGTCTGCCAACAGGCCTGCTTTTTCATCCACTAGGATCAGAGCAGGTAGCCACAGCTTTATTGATCAAGTGTTTTCTATGCGATCTGTTGAATTTAGACTTCATTTAGGGCATGGATGGCATTGGATTGAGTTGGGGAAGTGTGCTTTTTGGGGGGTGGCCTTGCTGATGTTGGTTGTCTTAAAGACAATCCATGCTTTTTTATGTGTCTGGTCACTGGTGTGTTGGTGTGCAATGCATGCACCCTGCAGAGCTTTTGGGGCCTGTGAATGTTCCTACATTTTGTTGCATTAAAAAGTCAGAGCAGTGTGCTTTAGCAGGCATCCTTTACCTGGCTTTTATAGGCCTTTTGTCAGCTCCTGGTGTTTCCCAGGCCCCCGGCTTCTTTGTGATTTGTGTGTGTCCATGTGGATGGTGGGCTTTTTGGGTGTTTGGACTGTGAGTATTAGTGCCCTGCTTTTGCCATAGGCCTGCATGGTTTTCCTATTGGCTCTTTGGCTTACTGCTTCCATCCATCCACCCCCTTTGCCAGCAGCAGCTCCATGGATGCTGAGATGCTCAAATAATGCAATGGTCCACCCCACTTCCATTAGATTTTTATTCTGTTGTTTATTATTAACTTTCCTATCCTTCCTGAGAGTGTACTGTGTGGCTGTACACAGTACTAGTAGTATTGCTGCAGATCGGAGCATATAAATTCTCCCTACTTCCACGGATAGAGTAATTCCACAGTCATACGCACATACACTCACCATACGCTAGGGCCCGTCACACTAACATTCACTCTACTACTCTATCCATACTGAATATACGAGAGAAATCCTAAACACTCTGCATCTAAACTGAGGTCAATGCGACCTAATTGATCAGTCTTGAGTCATGATTTTAAACATTAGGAATACATTTGAAAAACTCAATAAATGACAAAGAAATAACCACCCGACACTGTGATTCAAACAAAAGGTTATTTTATCTAAAATTAGTTCAAATGAAAGTCAATCAATAGCGAAATCATTATTCTCATAATTACCTATTCTAGCTAAATGTCGCATTTGGGTCAGAACGGGTCTCTCAGTAAAGTCTCCCGAGTCGCCGTCCTCTCAATCAGCGTCGATCCTCTCGAGCATAGGTTCTAGAAGAAGTGGCCTTAGACCCTCCCTAGTCTAACAGTATTCATACTAAAACTTACATATTGAAAGTTACAAACAAACTCTAAACGTCCGTTAAGCCATTGAGCAGAGCTAGCAGGAAAGGATGTTGACTCGCAACATTTAGAAAACCTCCGCTCTCGAAAATCTCAAAAATAAAAACACGGAAGAAGGAAGCTCAAACTAAAAAAAAATGTGACATCCATGAATGCTCTTCCTCGGAATCATAGTGAAGCCACCGCAAGTTTATCAGAGTTCATTGTGGCTTTATTCTTTTCCAAGGGCAACTGGCATCAAGCCCGGAGCTGCTGTCCTCACGGAAACTTTTAATACAGTCAGAGGCCGAGGTCAGGTGGTTTTCAACCATATTCAGCGAGGCCTCTCTTCGTATTTCATCTACTCAAATGCAGGCTGTAAATATCGGCCATCTTTGACTAGGCCAAAACGGACCATCTTAACTAAAAGAAACACAAAACAGCGTTACCACATCGTAATGATTATACAGTGTTAATTCCCACTAATACCCTTATGTGTATGTAATTATCTAGCCATCTGCAACACAAGGAAGCATTAAAGCACATTATTTTAAAGCGCAAACACATTACAAATAGCACTTTAGCCACACATATTTAATTAATCTGCTCACCAACTTAGTCAACATAAATGCAATCCCGCGTGTAATTCTTTCATTAGTAAGGTTGATTAGTCAGAAACTTCAACAAAATTAATATTTAATAATTAATTATCAGTAATTTTAATTATGACATATAAACATATACTGGAGTTTAAATTTCAATAAATTTTCAATAGAAAACCCTGCTCCAGCAATCCCCCCTTTGGTGCTATATTATCACCACAAAAACCAACTCAAACAAAAAATGTTGTCCCCATTTCTTAGGAGAAATTCAAATGTCTTTTTGAACAACATGCTACACACCAGTCTCTCTTTCATCCTCTTCTCTCGATTCTAGATACACACTCTCCCTAAATTTCTCTAATTCGATTTCTTGTGGGTCTCTCTTTGACCTCTTTTGTTTCTTTTCAGTATTTTGTCTTATTATTTTCTTTTTCCCTCCCCTGTTTTTACAACACAAACACCCTAATCTTAGTATCAATAAAGCAACAATTACGCATGTCAAAGGAAATAATATCTTACCAATTATAGTACTACCTATCTTAGCAATAAAGTTCTTAACAGCAACTATCTTATTAGCCAATTTAGTCCAGATACTTTCAGCTTCCAGTGGTACTAATTCTTCATGCAAATCAGTAATATTTTTGATATAGACCTTTAGATCTCTGCTTTCGTCAGGAATGTAAGTGCAACAATGTTGAACTTTCAGCATTCCACAGACTCCACCCTCTTTGGCCAATAGAATATCAAGGGCAAGTCGATTTTGCATAGACATGGCGCGTACGGCAACCATCTCCGTATTTACCAAAAGAAACCCTCCAGCGGTGCTTGTCGATAAGCGATCCACCACTGTTGACAGTTTCCGAATTCCATATGCATTTAATGAAATTCCCACTGCTGGAATTAAAGCTCCAAAAATATCTCCTACAATTTCTGACCAAGTTTCTCTCTTAAAACGTGTTAGTAGATTAATCTGTTCTGCATCTTCTATTCTATCCATATGGAAAATCTTTGGAAAGACCAGGCCAACATAACATGTGCCATACCAATGGTCAGGCAACCTGTAATAAGCCTTATTCCCACAAATATAATACACTCCCGGGAAAACTGGATCTTCTCCTCCTTTGAATCCCCATCCTGTTGCAACAAAGTATGTATCATGACACTCACTAGTCCCAATGAAATAATGATCATATTGAGATTTCCTTCTGGTAATGCATAGTTTACCCTTCTGTGGTGCATCCAAAGCCAAATTTGGACTGGCCCCATTCTTCAACTCCTTTCCCATCTCAATATCCCATATTGTCTCACTCATTTTATATCCCCCTGCCTTTTCATGCATGCTCACTCTTCTTTTCTCTACCATGTCTAGGAAAGCCTTTTCTTCTTCTTTCAAACTGCAAGTTAAATTGTTTCTAAAAATATAATCTAATATTAATTCTTCTGTCTCAATAAAAATCTCACCAAAAATGTTAGCTTCTTTAGCAGGGTTCAGTTTCTTATTCATAGGCAATTTCCCAAAAATGTTATCTTTGTTAGACATCTCATAATCTATTTTCCCTAGCAAATAAAAAACACTACTTAATACACTACATGAAGTCCCATAAGTAGCTGGAAGATGGTGATAAGTAACTCCTTCTGAAACAGATGCAGGCAATTGCATACAGACGTAGCAATCCCTCACTTCCATTGTTTTTACGTATTCGTACAACAACTTTGAAAAAACATTGCTAGAAAAATCATTAATTGACCTATCTTTATGTATGTAAATGTTACTAATTCTAGTAGGAACTACTTTCTGTGAACTCTTCTCTATGTTAGTCACATTCCCTGTATGTATTCCAAAAGTGTCTACTGTAACTCTAAAAGTAACTAATAAAGCAAGTACACCCCATAGTAGCATTAATAATCCTGTACAGCAGCAGCACATTCTACACCATCTTTTCAAGAAGGTACATCTACTTTGATTATTTTCTGTGTTAGCCATCTTATTACTCTGGCAGTGTCTTTTGACTTAGCCTCTACTACTCCACTACTGAATTTCTAGAACTCTAGATTATTTCAAACAGCTAATTTTAGATTTTCTTCTTTTCACTCTTCTCCAAGTGACTCCGTTCATTCAATTTCGATTTTCCACACTTTTCACTTCTTCCTAAGCAACATCAAACTGTATCAGATCTTCAATATCCTGAGCATCTGACTCTTCTCCAATGTCAGTCAAGATAACTTTCAGGATTCCAACAGTTTTCTCCTCCTCAACCACTTCTCGTAAGGTCCCCTCTGGATTTCCTTGACTTTCTGCCTCTTCTTCTTCAGACAGTGCCACGTACGTCCATTCCGGTGACCTATACTTCTGGTTAGGCTTTCTTATTCTCTTGATCTCCTCTGGTTCTTTTGAGACCTTTTGTTTATCACCCTTTGCTTGATTCTGACTGGACACCTTGTTCACCTGTTCAGCTTTCGATGAATTCGCTCGTGTCAGTCTGTACCTTAGCCTCTTTATCTTGTTAGGCCAATGATCTCCTCTTACACTCCTTTTTGGTCTCACTTCTTTATTATTTCTTTCTCCGATCCAAGTTCTCTTTCTCAGAACTCGACCCTCTGATTTCTCATTCTCACTTTCATCCGATTCTGTTTCATTTGCCTCTGGTACATCAACAATTTGCTGTCTACTTGTCCCTTCACCTAGCTTATCAGGAATGTTCCCTACACCTCCTCTGTGGTCTTCCGCAATCTGTCCCTCTCTATCTTCTTCTGACCCTACTTCTTCAGGAGTAATCTCAAGTGGGTTTTCAATCTCTTCATCTGACTCAGGTGTAGTCTCTGTGGAATTGCTCTTTTCTCCTCTTTCTTCTCCACTGCTTGTTGGAACTTCAGGCACTCTTTCAGAATCCGATCTCTCCTCTGAGGCTCTCAATGTTTCTCTTGAACTCTCTCTCGGGAAGAAAAAAGAATCACCTGACTCTCTTTCCAACTCTTCCCCCCTTTCAGGATTCTTTTTTCTTCTCACTGGTTCAGTCTCTGCATCATCACTGGAATCTGACTCTTCAAAATACTCTTTACCAGTCCCATCCTTTGGATTCGGAACTCTCAGAGTATGACTTGCATGAACCCAGTTTTTCACACCAGCACACTTTACTGCAGTTGTCGTAGTCAGAATAACTTGTCTTGGCCTTCCCCACATTGGAACCAAGCAATTTCTTCTTCTGTGCACTTTTATCCTCACCCAGTCCCCTGGACTCAGATCATGGGCTTGCTTCTTTTCAAGTGTGGTGGCATCTCCTCCAACCTGGTGAAACACAGAATGAACTGCGTCAGCCAGGCCTTTACAGTAATCCAAAATCATGTCATCAGTTATTGTCATCAACTTGTTGACAGGCACGAAAGCATGTCTCATTGCTCGTCCCATCAATATTTCATGTGGACTCAACCTTGTGGTTCTATCTGGAGTAGACCTAATAGTCATTAGCACTAGAGGCAAGACATCAGGCCATTTCATTCCAGTGGCTAAACACATCTTACCAATTCTGTTTTTGATTGTGCCATTCATCTGTTCAACAACACCAGAAGCCTCTGGTCTGTATGCACAATGTAGCTTCTGCTGTATGCTCAATGCTTCACAAATTAAACCCATGAGCTCATTGTAGAAGTGTCCACCTCTGTCTGACTCAATTGTCACTGGGAACCCGTACCCAGGAATCAACTCTCTTAGCAGCAACTTTGCCACTGTTATTCCATCATTTCTCCTAGTCGGATAGGCTTCTACCCATCTTGAGAACAAACAGACTACCACTAGAACATACCTCAATCTATTCACTTGGGGCATTTCAATGAAATCTATTTGCATTCTGGTAAAAGGACCTCCTTCTCTGCCTATTGTTCCTAGACTCACCACTGTCTTTTTTCCAGTATTGAACAGCTGACAAATCAAACATCTCTGACAGATGCTCTCTGCAATTAGCCTGAACTTTGCATTGTACCAGGTTTGTTTAAAGGACCTAATCATAGCGTCCCTCCCCAGATGTCCCTGTCCATGATACATTCTTGCCATTGTTGATAGCATCGAGTTAGGCATGACTGGTCTTTCATCTCTATAGATCCAAACATGATCTTTCTCTCTTGGGGCACAACCTGCCTTGATCCAATCTCTCATTTCCTTATCTCCTGCTTCATCCTGCAACTGTTTCACTTCATCCCATGTTTCCAGAACATTAGTAAACATCACAGAACAAAAAGACATTTCCCTTTCTCTTCCCCGGTTAATCGAATGATTGTTCTTTGCACAATACTGTGCTATGTCATTTGCAAAACGATTACCAAGAGTAACAAAATCATCTCCTTGTCCATGAGCAGCACATTTTACAACTGCTAGTTCTTTAGGCAGCTGTATCGCCTCAAGCAACTTCCCAATCACTTCAGCATTCTTTATGGGAGTCCCACTCGACGTCAAGAAACCTCTCTGTAGCCAAAGTTGGCCAAAATCATGAACCACTCCTAATCCATACTGACTATCAGTCATCACAGTCACTCTCAAATTCTTCCCAATCTTGCAAGCTTTTGTCAATGCCACCAATTCAGCTACTTGAGCAGATCTAACTCCTTTCAAAGGCAAAGCTTCCATAACTTCTGAAACTTTGCACACCGCATATGCTGCACTCAGCACACCATCATCAGTTCTCAAACATGATCCATCCACAAACAACACATGATCCCTCTCAGGTAGTGGCAGATCTCTTATGTCTGGTCTGGGTGTTGTGCAGTAATCAAGCACATCCAAACAATCATGATCAACATCATCTCCCACATTCACATTTTCAGCATCTGGCAAAAGAGTTGCTGGATTCACATTTACACATCTCTCAAGAGTCACATTTGATGCTCCCAGAATGATTTTCTCATATTTAGTCAGCCGCCTATGTGACATATATTGAGTCCTGCTTCTCGTCAAAAGAATTGCCACATCATGAGGTACGAACACCCTTACAGGATATCCCATTATTATACCCTCACTCTGTTCCAAGCTTCTGCATGTAGCAGCTACTGCTTTCAGGCAACCTGGCAAACCCACAGCTACCGGGTCAAGTGTTGATGAGAAATACGCAATTGGCCTTCTCAGTCGTCCATGTTTCTGAATTAACACTGAAAGTGCACATCCATTTCTCTCACTACAGTACAATTCAAACTCCTTCTCATAGTCTGGCATTCCCAAAGCAGGAGCTTCACACATTCTGCTTTTCAATTCTTCAAATGCTGCCATTTGTTCTGCATTCAGTTCCAATGGGTCTTTCACTTCACTTTTGGTCAATTTAATCAGTGGCTTTGCTATCAGGGGGAAATTACTTATCCACTGACGACAATAACCCACCATCCCCAGAAACATCCTCACCTCTCTCTGGGTCATTGGGGCTCTCATTCCTCTGATAATTTTGATCCTGTCATTGGTCACTTTTCTCAGACCTTTCTCAATATTGTGTCCAAGATAATGCACCTCTTTCTTGCAAAATTGCAATTTGGCCGGAGATACCTTTAACCCTCCATCTGCCAGATGATTCAGTAAAGCTATGGTATCTACTTCACAAGCTTCACGTGTCTTCGATGCCACAAGTAGGTCATCGATATACTGCACTAGTACTGAGCTTTCAGGCATGATCAAACTCTCCAAAGACTTTTTCAACAACTGATTGAATATTGAAGGACTCTCTGTATACCCCTGTGGGATACGGCACCACGCCAAAATACGCTGCCCAAACCGAAATGCAAAAATCGGCTGGCTGTCATGATGCAATGGAATTGAAAAGAAAGCATGACACAAATCAATTACCGTGTACCATTCAGCATCATGAGGAATCTGATACAAAATCACTGACGGATTTGGCACAATGGGACAACATGCCACCACAATTTTGTTAATCTTTCTCAAATCTTGTACGATCCTGAACTTACCATTAGGTTTCTTCAGCCCCATTATCGGTGAATTACACGGGCTACTCAGTAACTCCCTCAAAACACCCTATTGAATCATCTTGTCAATTATAGAAGTTATTCCCTCAATTATCTCTGGTGTCAATCTGTACTGTGGGATATTAGGATAAACGATTCCTTCTTTCACTGAAATCTTCACTGGATCTACATTATTCATCGATCCCACATCTTCTCCAGTAAAATCCCAAACCGCTGCTTTTACTGTGTGTCTCAACTCTTGAGGCAAATCATCTGGATTAAACACAGCATATGTTCCAACAATCTCACTTTCTCTATTATCTAAAGTCATCCTGTACAAGACATCCTCATCTGGTGTCTCAAAAGCTATTCCATCCGGAGTACAAAAAATTGTGCAATTCATCTTACACAATAAGTCCCTACCTAACAAGTTCACTGGACTAGTGTCACAGACTACAAATCTGTGCATGTCTGAAAATGTCCCTCTTCTTACCCTTACTGGTTCGGTAAAACGAGTTTTAATCTGTGTATTAGCTACACCAACCACTTGGATTGCTTCGTCCGAGAGAGGAAGATTTCTTATATCTGCTGACCTGACAGTTGATCTCGTCGCTCCTGTGTCTACCAAAAAAGTAACACTCTCCCCATTTATTTTCCCATCTACAAATGGTCCTGCCTGGTCTATTTCTAGAGTTGCACCAAGTTTGCACTCTTCCTCCTCTCTTCGGCACCGTCAATAGTCCCCTTCAGACTCACTCCCCTCATTCTTTAGCCAGTACTGCTGTACCGGGTTAGTACGCCTCAGTTTGTTTACCTGCTCATCATTGTAGAATCCTGAGTCCTGGTTATATTTCTGGGACCCTCTATTCTGCGGCAAGGGCGGTTTTGGCTCTTGACTCTGCTGTCTGACAACCTTCTGCTGTTGCTGCTGATGATTACACCCCTCGTTCTGCACCTGTTGATTCAATGATTTATTCTCATTACTCACTAATGGTGGATTCGTACACTCGGATCTCCAATGCCCCAATTGTCCACAGTTGTGACATTGGAACTTCTTCTTGGCCTCTTCTAGATTCCCCTTTCCTTTTCCTGTACCGTATCTGGGCCTATTTCCTGGATTATTTGCTTGTTCCACCAACTGTGCTTCTTGTCTTTCTGCAACTTTCACCTGTGCCCATATTGCTTTTTCTTTCAGCTTTCTCTGTTTTGCCTCAATCTCATCACTGAAGTACTTTGCATGTCTCAAGATTTCATCAATCTTCTTAGTCTGCCAATCAACTGTGTGCTCACAAATCCTTTCACTGATTTCAGGTCTCAAGCCATATACAAACCTGTATACAAAATGACTCAAATCCTTATCACCCAGGTGTTCATCTCCACTAAACTGTTTAAAAGCCAGTATCAGCCTTTCATAAAAAGCATGAACTGATTCTTTTGCTTCCCGATGTGTTCGATCTATCTAACCCCAGTCTGTCTCTTTAGGGGGTACCTTATTCTTCAGGAACACAATAACCTGCTCGTACTTCTTCATGACCTCCGGGTCTGGTGCTCCAGTTTTCTGATCCCTTGGATACTCCTTAGCAGGCCAATCTACAACTATTTTACACTCTGCCCACAAGTCTGCTGGAACAATTATATCAAACAGACTATTCAGGTCAATCCACAGCACTTTTGACAATTTCACAAACCTGTCTACCTGCCTATACCACTCAACGTTCTTTTCTCTCAGTCGAGGGAAATCATTCGTAAATGACAATATATCTTGTCTAGTCCATGGGACATGTACATATCCTCCTCCAGGAATCTCTCTCATAGGATAAGCATCCACGTTTTTTTCTTTTTCTCTCATAGGAAAAGCTGAGTAAGTCCTGTCCACTGAATCTTCCCTTTTCTTGTACCACCTATCCTTCCACTTTTCCACATCACCCCATTTCGCAATAAGGAAATCATTTCCTTAATCTGCCCTGTTCTGCCAATACCATTTAGATTCTCAATGTCCTTATCAGAAAAATCCACCCTGTAAGGCTTCTGCAAAGCTTTCACCTTATCCATATCAACTCCTAGTTCACTCACTATTCCTTTTAACCTGTCATGTGTACTCTTAGCCCTCCAGGTGATACTCTTGCACATAAATAACAACTCTCCATCATGATGATTTTTCAACATTTCTGTAGGAATTGTTCCTGCAATAAGCTCCTCCAATTCTATGCGCAACCTGGCTACATCAATTGCCTGTGAATCTTTATCTTTCTTTTGGAGAACTTTCAACCAATCATTCAAATCCTCAGCCGTTATTTCTGTAGACCTTTTCACTGTACTCACTCGTTCTGCCATCCTCTATGGTTCCAAAATTGATCCTCCTAAACAACCAGTATTCAATCCTGAATTAGGCTGTACATCTGATCCTCCACTACATGTGCCATGTCTCAACTGTCTCAAATGATTCTCTTCTGTCATTATTCCTGATTCTCCCAAAGAACAAGAACCAACCAAACCATTTCCTACATAGGGAACTGTCAAACCATTTTCACCCATTCTTTGTTTATCAAATATAGGCATAACCGGACCTATGGTTACAGGCACTGTAACAGCCTCTAGATTTTTCGTTAGCTCTCTAATTTTCTCTGTCAACTCAGATGTCGTTCTTGCTAACTCTCTTGTTTTCTCGTCCCCAATTTGATTCTCTCTCTCTCGCTCTCTCTCTCTCTCCCTTTCCGTGAAAGAGCTACCACTTTTCAAATCAGGTGTCACAATTTCTGTTTTAACAATTCGCAAAGTATCTCTTATGGGAGAAGCAACTGGCGTTCTCTCTTCTGGTTCTGGTCTATATGGAGGTGGTCTCTTGTAAATCATGTCATCCTAGACTTCATCCTCATAATCATTAGCCCCATACCTTCTCACTTCTGTATCAGGCACCTTTTCTGTACCCTTCCTCCCTTCCGTCTCTTCAACAGTTCTCATAGGATATAGTCCCTCTGACATACTAGCATCTCGCCATCTCCTCATTCGATCATTATGAGTTTCACTATCATATTTCCTCCCAAAAATATACCTATAATTGCCTCCACTCCTCTGCTTTTCTCGCTCATGCACCTCATCTTCCCATCCTACCAACGCCTCAAATTGTGTCGGCCTTGGTCTAGGCTCTAGACACATCAATTTTTCCCGTAAATTTCTCAACACGGCCAGATTAAATGAACCATGTTCCGGGAACGCTAAAACACCATCCTCCTTAGTGTACTTAGCCCAGTTGTCTAACCATATACAGGTATGATACCCATATTTCGCAACCATGAAGGATGCAGGAGTTCTTGTCGGAGGTAGCAATTCACCTTCTCTAGTTATTATGTCTTTATCCTTGTCGAACCACCTTTTAATTTTACCGAACAAGGATTTTTTCTTCTTTTCCTCCGTTTGGTAATACATTTTAGCGGTTACCACTATTCTCTAGTCCCTTCCGCAACTGTACGATCTTTTATCCAATAACAGCGCGACTCACACCAACGCACCAATCCTGGAGCGTCTACATCACCCTGTACTCCTTCCAATCCCTGCGCGGCTCACACCAACGCACCAATCCCAGTGCAAGCACTGTTCTAATCCACTGCCCAATCACAGCGCGGTCTGTCTCTGACGTCAGTAGTCGCTGCAGTCGCTTCTACTCTGTCTTCTGTCACTCGTCTACCCCTCCTTTACAACGCCTTCTCAGTAGACTTCGTTTCAGATTCTACAAAATCTATTAGTTACAACATAAAAACATCTCCATTGTCTGCTTCGCTAACCATAGAATAGTAAAGAAAAGTCTTTCTCACAAGAATCCCGCTTCTCTCTAGAACAGCGCTTACCTCTGCTCCACTACGGAATTATTACTTTCGTTGACACAGTAGCACATCCCTCTACTCTGCCCTTCTATCATGCATCCATTAACTGTTTCCTCCAGGAATGCTCCAAAGAGTCTCACAATCAACTAAATGCTCATACATTCACGCACTTTCACACCAGAAAATGTAGTACATTCACACAGAATCCTGCCTTTCCCGAGAACAGCAAACAGTCTGTCCCACTACAGAATTATAACACGTTAACCAAGCAGCGCTTACCTCTGCCCAGTCCTTCAAACAAGCTCAGAGAATACCAATTGCTTCTCCAGCAGTAAGCTTTAACGGCGAACCTTACGGATCCCTGGGACTTAAAACCAGAGTTTCACAGATAATCTTCGCTACCATACACACTCCTTTTATACTGAAAATATGTCTCTAATAGTAACACACGGCGATGTCACTAATTCCGAACCCAGACAATGCGACGCGCAACTTCAATTGTCACACGTTTTTCCCTGCATACGTACAGGGCCAACAATCCCGTCTTTCCCGAGAGCAGCACTCACTTCCCTCTGCCCTACTACGGAACTGTCACCAGCTCCCCACGTTCCAGAAGCCTTTACACACTACATATAACTCAATACGACGACTTCAACATATAGTATTAGTACATATATCAACATTAATCAATAAATCAATGAATCCAAAAGCCTATGTAAAAGCAATCCATCAGATCAAGACAATAATCAAAACCATCCTCTGCTACCAGGAAACTGCTGCAGATCGGAGCATATAAATTCTCCCTACTTCCACGGATAGAGTAATTCCACAGTCATACGCACATACACTCACAATACGCTAGGGCCCGTCACACTAACATTCACTCTACTACTCTATCCATACTGAATATACGAGAGAAATCCTAAACACTCTGCATCTAAACTGAGGTCAATGCGACCTAATTGATCAGTCTTGAGTCATGATTTTAAACATTAGGAATACATTTGAAAAACTCAATAAATGACAAAGAAATAACCACCCGACACTGTGATTCAAACAAAAGGTTATTTTATCTAAAATTAGTTCAAATGAAAGTCAATCAATAGCGAAATCATTATTCTCATAATTACCTATTCTAGCTAAATGTCGCATTTGGGTCAGAACGGGTCTCTCAGTAAAGTCTCCTGAGTCGCCGTCCTCTCAATCAGCGTCGATCCTCTCGAGCATAGGTTCAAGAAGAAGTGGCCTTAGACCCTCCCTAGTCTAACAGTATTTATACTAAAACTTACATATTGAAAGTTAAAAACAAACTCTAAACGTCCGTTAAGTCATTGAGCAGAGCTAGCAGGAAAGGATGTTGACTCGCAACATTTAGAAAACCTCCGCTCTCGAAAATCTCAAAAATAAAAACACGGAAGAAGGAAGCTCAAACTAAAAAAAAATGTAACATCCATGAATGCTCTTCCTCGGAATCATAGTGAAGCCACCGCAAGTTTATCAGAGTTCATTGTGGCTTTATTCTTTTCCAAGGGCAACTGGCATCAAGCCCGGAGCTGCTGTCCTCACGGAAACTTTTAATACAGTCAGAGGCCGAGGTCAGGTGGTTTTCAACCATATTCAGCGAGGCCTCTCTTCGTTTTTCATCTACTCAAATGCAGGCTGTAAATATCGGCTATCTTTGACTAGGCCAAAACGGACCATCTTAACTAAAAGAAACACAAAACAGCGTTACCACATCGTAATGATTATACAGTGTTAATTCCCACTAATACCCTTATGTGTATGTAATTATCTAGCCATCTGCAACACAAGGAAGCATTAAAGCACGTTATTTTAAAGCGCAAACACATTACAAATAGCACTTTAGCCACACATATTTAATTTAACTGCTCACCAACTTAGTTCACGTATTAATAAAGCAACATAAATGCAATCCCGCGTGTAATTCTTTCATTAGTAAGGTTGATTAGTCAGAAACTTCAACAAAATTAATATTTAATAAATAATTATCAGTAATTTTAATTATGACATATAAACATAAACTGGAGTTTAAATTTCAATAAATTTTCAATAGAAAACACTGCTCCAGCAGTATAACATAGCTCTAGTTAAAAAAAATAGTCATAAATGGCTAGACTATCTTTTGTTTGCACTAGTACAGTACTAAGTAACTGAACCACAACAACAAATGCAACATTTCACTCATGTTCTTCTCCTGTCTTCTTTGCTTTTAGGTGCACTAAAGACAGAGTAGGAGGTGTCATCGGCATCACCTGGCTACCCGTTGTACTGCCAGCCAGACAGAAGTCCTGCTGCGCATCACGCCCACGTGTGACCAGAACTTGTTGTGCATCTGCCTCCTGCCTGACATCTGAAGAAGCTGGCCCCAAAGAAAGGTACCAGGTCCAGTACCAAGAGAGTTGCCGGTGAGAAGAAGGAACAGAAAAAGGAAGTGCCATTAACCATGACTGGTGGTGTGCCGGCCAATGTTTTTTTTGGCACCAAAGCATTGTCCGGGAACCAAGCTGGGAGCAGCACAGCGGTCAAAACCCACCAACCTAGGCCCAAGGGCTTTAGTGTCGCAGAGGTAGCCAGTCTACTAACGAGCAGCGATGTTCAAGAAATGTCATTACCGCAAAGTAGTACACAATCAAGTTCAACGCACGTGCAAACTCAGCAGATCAGTGTCAAGCCGCCGCAACCAGAACAGCAGCAGCTGCCGCAACCAGAACAGCAGCAGCTGCCGCAAACAGAACAGCAGCAGCCGCCGCAACCAGAACATCAGCAGCCGCCACAACCAGAACAGCAGCAGCCGCCGCAACAGCCCACCATAGTAGTTGTTGCTCCTGACGTAGGGCATTTCAGGAAATCGAGCTTCCTGCAGACAAAGTGGAGCGAAGTCAAACCACTGTTTCAGAAGATCAATTGTCTTCCAGACCACCAGCAAGGAAAAGGAGGCTTAGTCCATCATCTTCTTCTTCAAGCCCCGCTTCTGATGATCGTGATGACACTTGGGTCCCACCAGCTCGGTCTGAGAGTGATGTATGCCACAAGACATTGCTTCTGAAAAGGAAGGTCCCAGAAAAACTTAGAGTTATGGAGGTAGATGTAGAAGAGGGGGGTGATGATGTTGATGAAGACGAGCCAGTCATCACGCACATTACTCCTGCCCCAAACGGATTGGAGACCGACATTCTCACCCTATCCAGAAAGGCTGCTACTGAGCGGGATGTAGCACGGATCTCACCAACACAGGTTACACCACCACTATCTCCAGCTGCCATATTTTCCAAGGCCCGGCAGGGACCTACATCCAGCTCAACCATCTCAGTAGGTAGTGGTAGTAAAAGTCACAGTGTAGGTGGACAGGGTCACATATTTTCAAGCACCCCCTCAAGTTCATCTGGTGTTGAAAGTGGCACATCCAGCAGTGCCAGAAAGTTCTCCTCCCCAGTTTGGGACTTCTTTTCTGTTAGCGCCAAGGAGGAGAACGTTGCTATATGCTCAATTTGTCGGCAAGGTGTTCGGCGTGGTAAGCTTGGTACAAACTATGGTACCGGAGGACAAGCAAGTCATCTAAAAATACACCACACTATCGTGTGGGAGGATCACCTACGTAAGTTAAAAGAAAGTAGAAAAACTCAACCCATTGAAGTTGGTCAGGAATCAGGGGGCGATATTATTGTGGTTGCAGGTGAAGAACACGGAGGCATTTCTAGCCCTGTCCCCAGTACTGCAGTGGTAACGCCCACATCCTCCTCAGTAACATCAGAGTGGCACCGCAGTAAAAGCCATACTCAGAGTCAGGATGAGACACCAAGGCGACCGGCGACTACCTCAATGAGACAATCTGTGTCGTTGAGCCTTAGTGGGTTAATGAAAACAGCACCACTAAGGAAAGTAAGCCAGCCTACCATTGAGAGCATGTTTAGGTTGGAGGGGCAGTTCCAACACAACCACCCAACGGCACGATTGTACAATGCGAAGCTGGCTAAAATGTTAGCGCTGGACCTTCTTCCTTTTTCATTTGTGGAAGGGGTGGGTTTCCTTGAATTTGTGTCTGCCATCTGCCCTAAATGGAAGGATCCCAGCCGGTCCTATTTTGCACGAATTGCTGTTCCGGCACTACATCATGATGTGCTGGAATTGGTTGGTCAAGGTTTGCAGCAGAGTGCTGTGCACAATATCCACCTGACAACAGACATGTGGAGCAGTTGCCAAGCCACAGATTACATGTGCATCACTGCACACTGGATCTCTTTTGTGGGGGTTAGAGATCAACTATCTGCACGAGGTGTTGTTGACACAGCTGCGATTTTTGAAGGTACTCGGAAACATGCAACTGTAGCCATGTTCGCCATGGAGAAATCTCATACGGCTGAAAACATTTTAGAAGAGTTTCGCACCAAGGTTTTGGAATGGCTGCGGCCCAGAGGGCTTGGTATTGGTTTTGTTGCCACAGACAATGGCAGTAATGTACTAAAGGCCATGGAACTTGGTTCCTATTTCAGGGTTCCATGGCTGGCACACTGCATAAACATTATAGTGCAAGACTTTCTTAAAAAAGAACCCATAGTCAGCAATTTACTGGCCATCTGCCGAAGAATATGCACTCATTTCAGCCATTCTTTTAAAGCTCGGAAGCAGCTGAGGATCATCCAACGTGAATTTAGGATGCCAGTCAAGGCACTCATCCAGGAGGTGGCAACACGTTGGAACTCAACGTATTACATGCTTCATCGTCTGTACGAACAGCACAGGTCACTCCATGAATATGTCTGGTACAGAAGCAGTGATGCTAGTGTTAAAGGCATGACCCTTCAGAGGGAGCAATGGACCCTAATTAAATGCCTGACTGAGATGCTGTCTCCTTTTGAGGTCTTCACACGTGAAGTCAGCAAGGAGGACTGTACAATGGGCCAAGCTATCCCATTGTTGCAAATGCTAGAGCATGAGCTGAATAATGTGTCTGAATCCTACAAAGGTGTAGAGGACAGAAGGCAAGCCCATGACTTGGTGGAGAGCTTATCCAGGCGCTTAACTGAAAATGTAAGGATACAAAATAAAATTTTGTCACAAAAACATTACATTTGTGCCACAATTCTGGATCCACGTGCAAAATTAGGACTAGTGAAGACATTCCTTGCTTTTTCCGACAATGATGTTGCCCGCTACAAAAGTTGTATAGCTGAAGCAGCCATTAAGTTTGAAAAGGAAGGGCTGCTAATTAAAAGCCCGCCACATCAACCCACAACAAGTACTGATACTGAAGCAGGCCATGCAGAATCAAGTGCAACTTCGTCGGCTGAGGGCAGTGCGGTTGGCTCACAATCACAACACTCACCATCACCATCGACTACAGAAACAATAACTGGATCATTAGGCCGAGTACAATCATTATCAGATTGGTATGTAAAGATGGGCTATTGTAAGCACAGTGCTGATGCACAGAAAAAAACAGCACAAAAGCTTACCAGCAGCAACCCTGAACATTGAGCGGATGGTCCAGGCCTATCTGGACGACCCAACAGAGGTGTACGTTGATCAAAACCCAGTGCAGTATTGGTATAGGAAAAGGTCTGAATGGCCACAGCTCAGCAGGCTGGCGATAAGCTATCTGGCTTGCCCTGTCGCAAGGGTCTCTTCCGAACGTGTTTTCAGTGCTGCTGGTTCCATTGTAACCTTGAGAAGGACCAGTCTATCTCCAAAAAACGTGGAGAGGTTAACAATGATCAAAATGAATCAGCACTTCATACCACCGAATTACACAATGCATGAATCAACAGAGGAAGATGAGGGCAGCGGCTCAGGTGACGGAAGTATTGTGTCAGATGATTACCTACTACTGGAAGAACCCCCAGAGTTTGAGGACGAGCTATACTTCCCTGACAATTAGGCTCGCACTTACTGTCTTCCTCCCTTTTTTCCCCCTTTGTTTATGTGTCTGTCGTTCCGGTTATAAACTTGTGAATCGCAACAAATCCATTCTCATCGTCTTCTACTCTTCTAATTTAAGATACAAGTTTCAGGTGTCTGCCATTTGACACTACAGTCCTCAGAATCCAGCTCCTCCGCTCGATCATACTGAATCTCCTGCTCAATTCCATTTCCCTCATGAATGATGATTGGATGATGGTAACAACAAATTCAAACTTTCCTCGTCCTTCCAAAACAAGTGGACCATGAATCAGATGACTACTATAGCTATCCTCCTTTCAGAGCCGAGAGAGACTGGCCATTAACTGAAAATAAGATGGAACAGGTAATGATTGATGCCATTCATTGGCCGCAGAATCGCAGACTGAATGATGTAGATTTTGTTGTGTGTGTTGCGCATGAATTGATGTAATTGTGCACTGCCACTAATCAACTTTCTACAGAACACACTAATTTTCCCCTTCTTGCAAACAAGAAATGTGTACTTCTCCTGCATCTTGGTGATACATTGCTTTTAATTCAATACAGGAAGGGGACTCACTCAATCTGCGCAATGCAAATGACTGTGACTTAACAGCACCGTCCATCATGATGATGGCGAAAGAGACGGCCTGCAGCGTTAACAAGATGAGATGGAACAGGTAATGATTGATGCCATGCATTGGCCGCAGAATCGCAGACTGAATGATGTAGATTTTGTTGTGTGTGTTGCGCATGAATTGATGTAATTGTGCACTACCACTAATCAACTTTCTACAGAACACACTAATTTTCCCCTTCTTGCAAACAAGAAATCTGTACTTCTCCTGCATCTTGGTGATACATTGCTTTTAATTCAATACAGGAAGGGGACTCACTCAATCTGCGCAATGCAAATGACTGTGACTTAACAGCACCGTCCATCATGATGATGGCGAAAGAGACGGCCAGTTAACTTAAGATGAGAAGGAACAGGTAATGAATGATGACAATTAATGGCATGCATTGGACACCTGACTCTGAGCTATTGGTCTTTGTGTTTGCGTTGTTTGTTTGTTGTGCACAAAGTGATGTTAAAGTGTACTAGTAGTAATCTATCTTTCTGTACACAATAAAGAATGACTCAAGTCAGTAATATTTATATTTCTACTCTTGTTGTGTCATAAAAATTATACTTATACTGCAGGCCGATCTTCAGTCAGTAAAAGTATCGGAGATGATGATGAAGTCAGGAGGAGGATGTTTCAGGAGTGGCATAAAACGGAAAAGCCTAAAGGTAAACACGTCAACAACAACCACAGCAGACCCAAATGTCTGTGTAGAAGTTGAATAGAGTGTAGCGGTGGGATGACTGTAGTGCATTGATTTTACTAACTTAAACTGTAAAATGCTATGTTTGGAATGGATAATGTGCTTTGTGTTTGTCAAACTCTTTGAGAGAAAAAAAAAGGACTCTAAAGTGTTAACGTAGGATGTGCTAATGGTAAGCACTGTGGGCCTGATCTCTCCTGTTACTGTTGAAGGTCAATGTTGGAAACAGAGTAGAGTAGAGATGATTCATATGCATACATGCCACCTCGGAAAGTGTTCTTGTTGCACTACACCATCACTTGTGCATTTGTTTTCACTTGATTTCTCAATATCCCCTTTGGTTTTCTATCTACAATTACAGTCCGGGCCTTGGCCAAAACTTTGTAAAACATTACAATGCATATTAATTACCTTACCAATCAATCACCTTTTTTTCCAGCCGGGCAGTGGCGAGGGGCGAGGCGACACACCCAAGATTGATGGACGAGAGGAGCAAGAGGAATGCCGAGATGCAAAAATCCAGTCCACATTTTTGACCAGGATAACACAGTAACAGTATCCACTTTTAACTTCTTTTAAATAATTTGATTAATATCTTGTATACAATCTTTACAACAGTGTGTTCTTGGAGTTGTTATTATCAATCATCATTAGGTTTGCTCTGTGTTTACGATTCTTCACTACCAATATTTAACATTTCTATTTGCTATCTGTTAAAGTATTAAGGCCGGAACAGAACAAGAAATAGAAGTGTATGTAATCCGGGTCTCATCATCATGCATGCATTGCCTTTTTCTCCCTTAACATAAGGATATGGTAGTCTTCAATGATTGTCATTTGTTTGTCTATGTATGCATACTGTTTTTCTATGTCAAACCTTTCCCAAAATCCCCCTTCCCATCCATTCAACAAACCCTAACCCTCTTCCCCCGGGCTGTGTGACTTATTGTCGAGGTGTAACTAAATTAAATTTACACCAATACTTAATCACACACTTGCTGGGGCGGATGTGGTGAAAGCAACACTACTTCAATTTCAATGCAGAGCGATGATCTTCTTCTGCTTGCCCACCCATGAGTAGGATATTTCAGAGGTTATTTTATTTAACAAAGGAACATATACCTCAGCATGAATTGCCGGCATTGATTGGATTTGTTTGTTGTCATTCCTCATATACAGCACTAACTGTTAGACTGTAGGCATAGTCAAGTGACTCGAGTCGACACAACTATAGTTTGTAACTCTGTCTAGTAGGCTATCCTCATAACCACCATTCAGTTTTTTTGTCAAATTATATTTGAGCATATAATTGTTGCTCGGTAAGTTCTGTAATGTACTTCATTCAACTACTCCTCTAACAGTCTCTCAAAGGCGATTGACTGTCTCCTTTTCTTTTTTTGGAAATGCTGCCACCCTGCCAGTGTCTACAACTACTACTATACTACCACCACCACCACCCCAATCATGGCATGTATGAAAAAGGAAACCATCTTCACCATGCAGCCAGTGCTGTGCCACAGTTGAACATAAACATCAAGCACCGGTAAGAGAGAAATTTGGGGGAGGCAGAATTAATAATGGACATGTTGTCAATGATTTCATTTTCACACACCACTCCAAAGAATGCATAGACTAGAGGACGGACTGAAAGTACTAGAAGGACCAGTCAATGAGTGAGGTGTGTCGCATCTATCTGTTTGTGTCTTATACAGTCAGCAAATTATTGAAATCAAACACAGGCTATGGGCGGCCATGCACCAGCAAGGAAACAGTGTGATGTAAAACAGTTACCCCACCTACAAAACATTAACAACATTGCATGTAACATAGAAAAATATATTTAATTTAACCTAACAAAAATAAACTAAACCCACAAAAGCTGACCCACCCCCCTCCCTAACCCCAACCACTGTCCACAGTAGAAAAAAGTCTTAACGGCCAAACGAGCAAAGAACAAGAACAGGAATTAAAAAAGGGGCAGTGACAGGGACTAACTGGTGGGGCGGGACTGGAGGAGGACACGCATCTGGCACATCTTGTCCTCTAAATGGGCGACACGGCATCTAAGGCCGCGGCAGTTGCAGCCCCAGGGGGGGGCACCGGAGATGGCACGGTGGCGGCGGGCAGCCGCCAGACGGTGGCGCCGTACCGCTGGATGGCGGTGGCTGGGGCCCGGGGCACTGGAGGAGGCTTGAATTGCTGCTGCAGTCTCCTCCTCCTCCTCGGCTAGGACCACCAGCCGCCGGTATTCCTGCTGGATTGCCTCCAGCTTCCGGCGCCGTGCCTTGGCGGCCAACTCCTTCCGGTTGAGTTTTGGAGTAGCTGTGTATCAAAAAGAAAAAAACAAGACAATTATAAAATATAGTCTTAATAAAACAGTAGGACAAGGTAATTATTTATACACATAGTGGCATGGTAGAGTAGCACTATAAAATAAAGCACAGTAGTACATAACATTTTAAATGTCGCCCGTCCTTCTTCCTTCCACCTGTCTTACACTTTTTAGTTGAACAGTGCACCAGGTGCTCTTCTCCATAAAACTTTCAAAGCGGAGTTGAAATCAGATAGATGAGGCCATTGGTTACTCAATACTCCGGCTCCTAGTCCTATACCAATTAAAGGGAATTCTAGTCTTCTAGTTCACTCTTCAAACGTCCCCAACAACTCATACTTACTTACGACATCGGATAGCGGGCGGACTTTGTCCGCCCGCCATCCGACTGCTAAAAAGGGTGGGGGTCCCGTGGGTACAATTAATTAGGATGATGCGCCCGGCACAGTGGCGGGCGCACCCTGTTTTTTTAAATTTAAATTCTGGTTGGCTTTGCTGAAAGCAATGCTAAAATGTTGTGCTGCTTTTCCCAGCACAACATGACGGGCCCCGCACGGAGCCTGTCACGTTTTGCTTTGAAAGTCGGGGGGTACCATAGCATAGGTAGGTACCCTTCATGGGGGCCCCCAAGCATACTTTGCAATGTGTGCATGCCATTCCGTGGCGGACGGCAATGCTGCCACGCAAAGGCATTCCAAAATGCAGATTATATGGCTGGCGGTGTGGTGAGGGAGACACCACCGCCATATTGAACCCTTTTCCGCCTTGACATGTCTGAATATTTTCTACAGGGATGGCGGGAGTTGCCCCTGCGGTGACGGCAGTGAATTCCAGCCGGCCCGGCGGGGGCAATACGCCCACCATCCTAATGGGGCCCTAAGTCACAACTGTACAGTATACATATACATACAGTACACCCTTGCAGTGAGTGTGCTGTCAAGTTCAACAATAGTTAAGGATTATGAATCTAACTTACCACCGCCTGCCACTGGTGCTGCCACTCCCCCTACCGCTCCGTTGCTATCTGCAACTGCCGCATCCTCACCCTCCGCGTCGCCTTCGCTGGCCCCGGCAATGGTGGTCGGTAGTGTGCCTAGAAAACATTACACATTTATTAGGGGTCATATACACCTCCCCCCTATTGATCAGTAGCAAGGTTGAAAAATGAGTTAATACTAACATACATCACTAGTACAAATCAGGTAGTAGTAGAGTAGACACTAATAGTTATATGATCATTGTAGCCTTTGCTTGATTAGCCCTAGCCATGCACATGTGACGTTACCTTTACCTTGCAGCTTCTTAAGACACCTTTGAGCCCACATGACCTGCCTCACACTGCTACTGTCTAGTCTACGCGCTGCGTACAAGCGGTCAACAAACATTAACAAGCCACTTTTTTAGGAAGAACTGGTGTACTACTGTTACTGTTAGTCCATATCGCTTATCCATAGATGCTACACTTTCTGGCACGGCTGAGAAATGCTTGCAAGTTGCAATATACTAACGCACACCATTTCTTTTTTCGCATTACAGACGCAAGATTCCCTTCTACGAACCAGAGCTTCTGAACGATGCACCAACTACCAGTACTAGGTTCTTCTGAGGTGAGGGGTCCCTTCACTCACATCTTCATTTATAAATTTATATAAACTAAATTGCTATGGGATGGTGGTGCTGCCTTCCACCACTGTTCAGTTATCATGATTTAATTCCCAACTGTATAAGTGTAACAATGTATATTGTTTTAATGTTATTGATTTGCCGGTTGGTGCTGCTAAGAAAACAGTGTACAGACCTTCTCAAATTGAAATAAACATTTTAAACTTACATAGACTTGGTGGTATTTGGTGTGGACTAACTTACACGAGTGAGCAAATTAAGGTAAGGGTGTGCATGTGAATTGCTTCCACGACAGAGGTTGGGTGTGTTATGTTCTGGGTTGTGTACTGGTTGGGTATCTTGGGGGGAGGGTTCCGAGACCTAATAGGTATGACAAGACAGTACTATAGTCAAGCAGTGGAATTGTGGTGGGTGCGGAATTTCTGATTGAGGTGTGCAAGGAAGGTCCAACCTACCATCACCAACACCCTATTTTCTGGTGCAAATGGATGTGCAAGATCCCTACAACAGTGGTATGTCCTATAGGGTATCATATCAAAATATTAAGAAATCTGGTAGGGCTGTTGTTGCTGTGAATTTTCAAAGCCTCAACATCAATAAGAGTAAAAGTAGTACAAGACAACGACCCAACGGATTGTACGAGCTACTGGTGAATATGAGTTTTATATTACAACCTTTCACAAAGAGTGGCACTGGCCAACTGGGCAAGACTAGCTACTACAGTACAGACAGACTGATAGTATGTAGTAGTAGTAGTAGTACTCAGAGTCATTATAGCGGAGGCAGGGATAAGATTTTTGAAACCGTACAGATCGAAGGATAATTGGTGGTAAAAAAATAGCATTTGGAAACACACTATAGTTCGGGAAAAATGGGGCAGTAAAAGTTATGGAATAAGAAATATTATCAAAAACAAGAAGACTTACTGGGGCCAGCAGAGGAGCCCTCAGCGGTGTCCTCCTGGTGGTGTTCCTGTCCCACCGACTGCCCAGTCCCTGTCGGTCTGCCCCTGGGTGCTGATGAACAGGAAAGATATAAGAAGAGACAAACATTGATGGATGGTGTCAAACAAATACAATATTTTTCAACAACGGTCAAAAAACACTTATGTAAACAACAATTGCAATAACTACATTGACCGATCTCATCTGGTCAACATGTAATATCGGGGGATTTGCAGTTCGACTACTTAAGGTACTATTTATCAACAGTAATCCAGTCTTCCATTCTGATTCCAGAAAACTAAGTTACAACTAAGCCTAAGTAGTAGTACAACGTACCACCCAACCTAGCCACCTATTCCAGGCATGCCAATTGTACATTAAGTATGCATTTCCACTGTATTCCTCAACAATGCGTATGGTCCAATCATGGAGGACACATGAACATGACTACATTTTTTGTATACACCAAATTTTGGTTTGATTGATGCTGATCTGCTACTGCTAAGTAACTGCTAAGCCTACCTCCACTCATTGAACAAACTAGAAAAGGTTCTAAAGACTGCCGTACTAACAGCACGTCACGTAACTGAGTGAGGGGGGGGCATCACGCATACCACTAACCAATTAGAAGCTCATACAAAGTACCTAAACCTAAGTATCAATCCGCCCCTATCTATTAGTGACAGGACAAAGTAAGGAGTGGACGTGAGTCACTGTAGCATTACGTAACTTAATTTCTCTAAAATAAACTCGTAAAGAATCACGCTAAGCAAAGCTGCAAACATGTAAGATTAGTAGTAGCGCAGAAGAGCACCTGTGTCATAATCACAGAAGACTTTTAAACGTTATTAACCTGGAATGTATTGTAAGCAGCAACATTCTAGCTGGTTGGAAGGAAAAAAAGATATTCGCAATATATAGCATAGAGCAGAAGAACAGACACAAATTTGTAATAATTAAATAGGTACTCACCAAGCCCCGGGACCTCCACTCCTAGCAGGTCCAGCAGGTCCTGCTCACGGTCCAGGATGTCGGACCACCGGTGCGTCAGCTGTGCCTGGGTGCGCCGGACCCCAGAGATGCGCGACACTGCCCGGCGCACCTTCCCCCACCGCTGCTCCCGGAGGCCGTACCCGGACCCAGGCCTGCCACCTGCTGCCAGGGTTGAGGGGAGGTGGCGCTGCACAAAGAAAATTAGTGCAGCCAACAACACCTCCCCAAATAAGGCCCGTGCCTGCACCCCTTGTGGGCGCCGCCTTCCGCAAGGAAGGCGGTCGCGGCTCTGGCTGCGCCGGCGAACAGCCCTACCCTTGGACATGGTTCTGGGGACGGGGCGGGAAAGAAAAGGTAAAATAAATAAAGGAGTAAAGGAAATAAATAGCAGGCAATAGAAAGAGAAAAAGTAGCTAAAAAACAAAAAAAAAGTAGACAAAAACCAAAAATATAGAAGCAGGAAAATAGTTGGAGAAATAATAAGTAATAAAGATCCAAAAAAAAGTGGCTATAAACAAAGGATTGAAAAGATTTAGGGAGGATTGAAAATCAGGCCCCAGAACCATGCAATAGAGTGTAAAACAAGATGGCCGCGCCCATTGCGACCACGTGCGCAAGTTTGCGCGATATTTTCTCCCCGAGCAAGCAAAAAGCAACGCGATCAAGTAAAAGCGGTCGCGAACAGGAAATATCGACCGCGAACAGGCGCGAACATGCATTGCGCGACCCGGAACAGGAAGTAAGCATCGCGAGAGGGCGGGACAAGTGAAAACAAGATGGCCGCGCCCGTGAGCAACCGCATGGGTAAGTTGGCGACCCGCGATCACGCAAATAATACCGCGAACAGGCAGCAAAAAAACTTCCGCGTCTTCGCGATATTTCCGGCGTGTTTGCGGAGATTTTCTGCATTTTCGCGATAATTTGCGAAAGTTAATTTCGCAAATTCCGCCCACCCCTACTGTATTCTTGAGGGGTTTTATCATATATAAAATAATTTTTATTTTCTGCATAAATTTCATCTTCCTCTTTTCTCCATACATTTTTGTCGTCGATCTTTTTATATATTGGTCTCTAGCAAATCCTAAATATCTTCTGTCTGGGCGATTCCCTTTTAATGTTGGATCATGTCTCCACATGGAAAACCCACTATAAATTATTATTGTGGCTTCTATTTTCAAACTAATCAAATGTTTTTTTTAACTTTAATAATTGACCAATACAAGCGCGGCTTCTATTAATCTGACCAATCAAGTTCCGTCTCACGCTATGCGTTTAGCTAATACTAGCGCAACTTTTCTGTGACGTTAGTAGTATCACTCCTTACTACTTATCCCTCCTTTAGAAATTTCGCGTCAGTCACATGCTTGCTGTTCCAACCAATCCCAGTGCTACCTTCTATGACCTTCTATGATGTCATTGCAGTATTCGCAACTGACCCCTCCTTTACAAGGTAACACAAATGACTTCTTTTCTTATAATTCTCATGCAAAGGTTCATTAAATGACAACATAAAACATTTGCTACTCTGTTTGCTTCTGCTAAAATCAGAAAATCGATTTACATTTACTGCGAGTAAAACTATTCCGCTTACTCTTCGCAAACTACGAGTAAAACCTTCCACCTACTCTTCACTCAAGCATCAATGAACCTGCTACTCCTTCGGAATTACCCTTTCTAGGTGATATAAGACCAAAGTTTCACCAGCGAACTCTTTGCTGTCAATCACTCTCACTTTTATACAAATTAATCTCTATCTCAACACTGTCAGCCCTGCATAGCTTTTCAGTGCTACCTTAAACAAACGAGTAACCTCACTGCAGTGTGGATTCCAGTTACCACCCGCTATTCACTATTCCTGGGAAATTCCAGACAACATAGAACAAGATACAAAAACGGGTGTGTTAATACATTAATTCAGATCTCAATATTTACACCTAACTTAACTAAAACTAACCATCCTCTCTGCCACCAGAAAAACTGATTCTTCCGCGATGTTCTTCTAATTTAGCTTTGGTTCTAATTTCTGTAGTTCGGTTCTTCTTCAGGATCTGCTCAATTCTCGGGCAGCATCTCGGTCTCTCAGTATCTCTGCAGCATGAGCGGTATCTAACTAACTAAACTACCTCAATTATACTCTTCTAATAGTAATCACCACCCCTAAATGTTTCAGATTCATGAAACGCTTAATTCTGATTGGGCAAGCAAGGGGAGATGACCATCACAAAATGCTAAGTTTTAATATTTTCTAAAGCTTATTGGTTAATGTTCCCACCCCTTAATTTACTTTCCCAAGCTTTATTTCCCACCCGTATTCACATCTTAATCAAAACATTGTAAGCAATTTGGTTACTGTTCACAGGACATCATGCTTGTTCCCAGGACATGTTGCTGTTTTCTTTTGGATGACATGCAAGGTTTTGCATCGCGGTTCCTGGTTTGTCGTTACTGGACATGTAAACTAGTCACATGGTACACGAGCTTCAGTCCCTCTTTGAGGCCCAAATATGAACTAAAAGAGAGGTCAAAGAAAAGAATATTACAATAAAAAATAAATGATTTCACTGTATACCACCTAACTCTCTCTACTCCCATTTACTTATAATAATCTTTTGCATTATCATTTTTCTAAACTTACATGGTTTAGTTTCAGCAAAGCATGCGCATTATCATGTGGGTTTCAAGCGGCCATTTTAAGAGCAACTGCGCACCTGCAAAGATTTCCCTCCAAGCGATAGTACATCATACTACGTGGATGCAGTAGATGTAGATGAATTTTGAAAAACATTTACCGCTGGTGCCTAGTGGTCTTTCTGATCCCAAGGGGGCAGATAAGGGTACATTTCCTCCGTCTGCCTCCTGGGGGGGCAGAAAGACTGTGGCAGTTTTTGGGTGGTGTTGAGGCGATAGGAATGCATATTCTAGGCAGCCCCCACCCCGAACTTTGGAGGGAAAAATTCCTGGTGCCTATTGGGCTTTCTGCCCCCCGCAGGGCAAGATAAGTGGCTATTGCCCAATCTGTCTCCCAGGAAGGGCAGAAAGACTGTAGTAATTTATTGAGGGTACGGGGTTTGGCATGCCCATTCTGGGCAGCCCCACCCCATGTATATAAAAATATCCCTCGTGCCTTGTGGGCTTTCTGCCCCCTCCGGGGCAACAGATAAGGGGCTATTGCCCCATCTTCCTCCAAGCAGGGGCAGAAAGACTACCGCATTTCGTTTTGGTGGGGGCATTGGCTGCCTATTACGGGCAGCGCCCACACCTACATTTTAAAAAAAATCCCTGGTGCCTAGTGGGCTTTCTGCCCCACCTGGGGGGCGGATCAAGGGCTATTGCCCCATCTGCCTCCTGGGAGGGGCATAACATCTTTTATCTTGTAGGGTGCTTTCTGCACCCCCATGGGGGCAGTTTGGGTGCTGCAGCCCCCATCTGCCACCGGGGGGCAGAAAGACTGTCTGTGGCAAAAATGTATGGGGGAGCAAAGGCCCTTGTCCAGGTGGCCGCTCCCCCTTCCTGGTGCTAGTGGGTGGCGATCCCCAAACAGGGATCCACTAGGGAAGAGTACCATTGGAAAGGGGAGATTCTCCCCTTTCCAACGATACCTCTCCTATGTGTTTGGTGCTCGGGGGCTGAGATAGCCCCACAAGCACCAAAACTGTGAAACTGAAACTAAGGGGTTGATTAGGATGGCGGGCGGAAAACCATTCCGACCGCCGTTGTAGCGGAAATTAACCGTCCGTAGGTTCCCGAGAGAAAACCGGCGGATGAACCGCCATAAAAATCCAACAGCGGCAGACGGATTCCATGAAAGAACGCTGGGAGCATGCGGAGCAGGTGATAATCCGTCCGCGGCGTTCAGATTTGCTGCGGAAAGACCCCAAACTGCCGCACAGTCAACTGATTGACTGCACGTGAAATTAGGATACCATTGCTTTGACAGCGGAACGATCCACTGTTTATGACCGCCGCGATCGCAACCATTGATGAATGAGAGAGCTGGCAGAAGGGCGGCTGTATACCCACCGCCGCGGTTGCTCTGGAACAGTAATGGTGGTCAACAAAAAAACACACAACAAGGCTACCAAGTGTGGCCATTAACCTAGCTCAGCCTCAAAAAACACCTAACACACCCCAATTACACATCGCCATGGCAAATAAAAAATACAAATCCCAGGTCAACCCACACAACACATCTGACAGGAAAACATCATTTTGACCCACCCACTTAGCTGAGTATAAAACCATCCCCTTCCCTGACCAGAACCCTTTGCACTACTCCACTACTGAAGGAACCAACCCCACAGCACAAAGGAGAGGCAAATCTGTACACATCACACTATCACAACACCACACACATCACCACATACATTCACACCTGCACCTTTAACCCATTTGCACATCACACAACATGTCACAGAAGAAAATGCCCAAATTCACTGACAATGAGTTGTCAGTGATGGTAGATGAGTAGAACCACGTTTGTTTGCAAGCCTGGTCCAACAGACACCACAAGCCACTAAAACTCAAATGTGGGCAAGGATAGTTAACAAGGTCAATGCAGTAGGGACTATCCTGCACTCCCAGAAGGAGATCAGGAAGCGGTGGAATGACCTCAAGAGCAAGGTGAAAGAGAGGAACAACAAGAACCCTAAGCTGGCTCAGATGACTGGCGGTGGCCCTCCCATTCCACTATGAACATTCACCGAATGGGAGGAGAAGGTGCTTGTCACACTGCATCCAGAGAGTCTCACAGGAATAGTCTGGGGAGTGGAGGCTGGTAAGTACCAACAAATGTCTACCATCACACTGCTATGTACTGTCTTGCACAACTACAAAGCTACACCTCCTAGGTCCAAATGCATGCATGTGCACCACACTCTCCCCAACACATGTCTCACAGATCCAACATTCACTCCCCTGATTCACCCCAAAGATAGCCAGAAATTCTACCATGGGGGCAGGTGTACAGACAGCTAGCACTAGAAATCCCACCAGGCACCCTAGTCCCAAAGCAGAGCAGAATGTAACACTCCACCCCAACCATGTGTCAGCCCTTGCATTGCCGCATCAAACTAACAGGTAGGCAGCCATCTTAACAGGGAGGGGTGTTTGTGAGTGGGAAGCCAGCACTACAACTCCCACCAGGCTCCCTGTCTCAAAGCTCAACTGGATGGAGCACTCCCCCGTCACTCAGAAGCAGGTGGCAGCCATTACATTGCCCTCATCAAACTAACAGGTAGGTAGCCATCTTAACAGGTAAGGGTGTTTGCTCACATCAATCTTACAGATAGATAGCCATCTTAACAGGGAGGGGGGTTTGCTCGCATCACACTTACAGGTAGGTAGCCATCTTAACAGGGAGGGGTGTTTGCTCACATCAAACTTACAGGTAGGTAGCCATCTTAACAGGGAGGGGGGTTTGCTCACATTAAACTTACAGGTAGGTAGCCATCTTAACAGGGAGGGGGGTTTGCTCACATCAAACTTACAGGTAGGTAGCCATCTTAACAGGGAGGGGTGTATGCTCACATCAAACTAACAGGTAGGTAGCCATCTTAACAGGGAGGGGTGTTTGCTCAAATCAAACTTAGAGGTAGGTGGCCATCTAAACAGGGAGGTTGTGTTTGTGGGTGGGAATCCTGCACTACAACTCCCACCAGGCCCCCTGTCCCAAAACTCAGCTGGATGGAGAACTCCCCCCCACCCAGGAGCAAGTGGTAGCCATTGCATTTCACTCATCAAACTAACAGGTAGGTAGCCCTCTCAACAGGAAGGGTGCTTGTGGATTGGAAGCCTGCACTACAACTCCCACCAGGCCCCTTTGCCCCACGGCAGAGCAGGATGGAACACTCCCCACACCCACAACCATGTGACAGACATTGCATTGCTCTCTTCAAACTTACAGGTAGGTAGCCAACTTATGTTCTGTTGTCCAATCCCTGAGCAGGATGGCACACTCCCCCATTCAAGAGCCATGTGTAGCCTATTTCCTTCCTCTGCTCCACTTCACAAGTAGGCAGCCATCCTAACAAGGAGGGGGGTCTGTGGGTGGGAAGCCAGCACTACAACTCCCACCAGGCCCCCTTGTCCCACAGCTCATCAGGATTGAACACTCCCCACACCCACAGCCATGTGGCAGCAATTTCCCTCTTCTGTGTCACAGAACAGGTAGGTAGACAATGCATGCACCCTGCAATTCCTCTCAAAAAGCATGGAGCCATATGACAACACCAGCCCTCACATGTCATCCAACTTGGCATAGATCCAATAGCCACTTCCAATGTGCAGACAGCTAAGCGTATTTAACTGTCACTGAAATTAAAGTGTGACTCACCAAATCACATGTAGAAGAAAATCAGGACACCATCATGCACAGCACTGAATGCCATGTGTAAGTGCCATGGGGGCAGAGCATCAAGGCCCATATGAACACAAAACATGCATGGTCAGTTGGTAAAAGAAAGTAAAGTACATGATATGACAAAGGTATGCATAAGATTACAATGGCTAATTCATGCTCAAATGTAATGTCTTCCATGCAGAGTAAACAAAAAAGACGCTTCACATAAAGTTGTTGTGCTGCTAGTCGTTAGATGACGACATTTTCCTGGAATAACATAATCTGTACATGGGACATGGTATCTATTTATATGTCACACCATGGACAATTAATGTATGTACCTCAACATCATTTCATGATGCTCAGTATCTTGCAGCCATACCAAGCGAGTGAAATGTAAACTGTGTGGTGTCTCACATGTAACATCCAAACATCTAACACTAAGCTTGTGGGGTGCTCTTCAATGACCATTTCACCTCTGTCCAACAGGAGATCAACAATTGACTGCTGCAGATGACAACACTGACCTGCAGAGCCTCTCTCTCCCCTGGCACATGGACTCTCGGATGCAGACTCCCTAAGTTTATATGATGCGGAGTCCAAACCTGGCCCATCAGGACTGTCAGGGTGCAGCACGTCCCTGCACCCACTGTCCCCACCACAACCACCTCAGCAACAGCAAACAGGCTGACCCCTGCTGCAACGACCTGTGCGGCCTCAACCACCACCACCACCTGTGCTGCCCGAAACACTCTCCCTGCCTCAGAGGATACCAACACCACCCCACAATCTGAGGATGGCAGGGAGAGTCTGCGGGTGCATTGAGTGGCAACGCCATAGGTCCGGGACAGCAGGGCAGGTGGGAGGGCAACTGGGGGACTAAATCGATAGGACACTGGGGCCGAAGCCCTGGCCAACATCGCCAGAGTCCTAGGGGCATATGAACAAACCCAGGGACACATGGGCCAGGTAATGGAAGAAGTGCGTGAGCTCTGCCTGCTGCTGAGGTCCATGGATAGCGTATGGGCCAAATCATAGACCTCATGGGCCAGCTTGTTGGTGTTCTGAGGGACAGAAATGCGGCCCTAAGGGCAGCTCAACCTCCCTCCAGTGGCCCACAAGTTGATACTCTCACCACCTCAGCTGTGGCCACAGAGTGGGGTCTGCTGGAACAGGATGACTCCTCAGACACCGCTGAGCCCGAAGCAGAGGCCCCCCCAGGAAAACGCAAAAAAGGGCCGTCCAAGAAACACCATGGGAGTATCACATGGCAAAGCACCAGCCACACACAAGTTAAAGAGCCAGCCATGATGGCACCTCTCTTCACCTTGACATTGACTTTGTTGACTATACTTAAGCACACTGCCATGTTGATGGCAGGTGTCTGTTGGACTGTGTCACCACATCAATGTGGTGACTACTCTATTGTCTCGTCTACCATCACTGACAACTCATTGATTCACTTTGCACCATTTTCTTAAACATCACTTGTCTCTCACATACACTTTTTGTAAATAAACCCTCTTTACACACCTATGTCTTTGTGTCACCTCCATATTTATCACAGGATGCTCAATGTTGACTCTGATTCCAATGTACCAGAAGCGCTGATTGTGATGAGGCATTCAGAGGCTGAAGGAACCTAGAAAGACACAAGAGAATGACATTTACTTGTCAGGTGATGGCATCACAGCCAGTGCACAACACTAGTCATCAAGGTACACAACCCAGCACACATCACAATGAGAAACAATAACAACATAGCCATCATGTGTTTGGTCATGACTACACTGTGCCATAAACATCAGCCATCAGCACAGAGCCAACAACAGGCAGCAGTCAAAAAGCTCCCCTAGGCCTTTTCACTACCATCAAAGACAGCAGACAATGGCACTGTTGTACAATGTCACTCACACTCAAGGGAAGTAGCGGTTGATGAGCTGTTGACAAAGGTCAACACCTTCCTCCTCTCCACTATCCTCATCACTGGACATGTGTGGGTTTTCAGGCGGGACCATCTGCTGCTCATCTTAGTCCAGGATCAGGGGGATCTCTTTGCGCAAGGCCAGGTTGTGGAGCATGCAGCGTGCAACTACGATCTGACACACCTTTTGGGGAGAGTAGAGTAATGCACCTCTGCTCTTGTCCAAACACCGGAATCTAAACTTCAAAAGACCAAAAGTACGCTCCACCACAGGATGTGTCTTCCCATGGGCATCATTGTAGCGGACTTCCACCCGGGGTCCTGGGATTCCTCAGTGAGCTCAGCAACCAAGGCCGGTTGGGATATGCAGAGTCACCTAGGTGTGAGATACACAGAGCAATTTTGTAATATAACTGTGGCTGAGGACAGCATGTCACACATTCAGCACGCTACTTGACTCTGCATACTCTCCCACAATCCACGCATGCTCCGGATGCAGATTTGCCATCAGCTGTGGTATGATGCTGTTACGCAGTATGTAGGAGTTGTGTGCTGATCCTGGAATCCCCTCCGCTATTCAAATTAATCTCTGTAGGTCAGTCACCCTCTTTATGGTCATTTTGCTTTCTTTTCTGTTTCGTCCTAGTATCCTTACAGACGACATTCATTATTATATGAATGGGTTTCAACAGTTAACCCTCGATGCCTTATTGTCAAACACATTTCAAAATTATGGTGAGTTCAGCCCACACCCTCCTATCTTCGCTGTGCATGGCGCTAGTACAAATAAACGATGAACTCACTCCTACTTTACCCCTCTGCAGGATTCATTATCATTGTTCCTGCTCACTCTACAGGCATAACTATGTCCGGTAAGCCATCCCTTCTACCACTTACTGTAGGTGGTTATGTGGACACTCCAGTCACACAATGCTGATTACTTGTATGTATCCTCAATAGGTACTCCTCCCTACTATCCAGTATCACTCCAGAAATAGACGCCCAGAGTTGACTACAGTAAGCCACAGTGTGCTAGTTATTGTCAGTCTTAGCCCATCCCACGTTCATGAAGTATTCCCTTGCCACACTGATACTTTTCCCTTATCAGTCCCCAGAAACGTTGTCCTGACGAGACCCCGTATCATGAGAGGGTCGAAACGCCGTCGACACCATTAAAAGAGAGAAACAGATTTTTACCAATAACCTGTTCACTTGTTACTTAGCACTCACCACGTTAGGTTATGGTCACATCAGTGGGGCTCACAAATCACCACAATGGGGCACATGCATCAACAATGCCATTTGCGATTCCTTATTAGCGAAAAATAAGGAATAGCTAATAAGGAATAGCAAAAGGCTATGCATGTAGGAATCGCTATTCAAATAGCGATTCCTTAACTTTCCTTAATTGCTACTAGCAAATTGCGAGTAGCAATTAAGGAATGCCATCCCAATCATTCCTATGGGCCTCCAGGCCCATAGGAATGAATTGGAGATTGCATGAGCAAATAGCGAGTACCAGTAGGTTCTCGCAAATTGCTCATGCAATTTCAAGGGTGCAAGGGTATCAAAATGACACCCTATTGCACCCCTGAAATTGATATGTGCACATATGTTGCACACACACATGCTCTAAGGGCATGTTTGTGCGCAACATGAAACTTTGAAAAATGCACAAAAGTGCATTTTTCAAACTTTTAGCAAATTACCATGAAGTTCATCTTCATGGTAATTTGCTCCCCCTATTAGCGAATTCGCTAATTTTTTAACTTTCATGCATTGCATTTAAGGAATCCCAAATTGAGATTCCTTAAATTAAGGAATCTCAATTTGGGATTCCTTAAATGCTATCGCTATTTAAGGAATCGCTATTTAAGGATTCCTTAAATAGCGATTTTTGCTTTTGGGTTGATGCATTGGGATTGGGTATTTTTAACTCAATACCGGGAGCTATTAGCGAATCGGTATTTTACCGACTGGATTTTGGCTTGATGCATGAGGCTGAATGTGCAGTAAATGTATACTTTCCAAATGTTTTTTGTGTAAGGAAGTACATCTGTGGAAATTATTGTGATTAGTGAATTAAATCTTCTCACTTCGGCTGAAGTGAGAACCACTTTGAATAACTTGTTGGTTTGGGCTCTTTGAAGAATTTAACAATGATATTGCGTAACATTTATACATCTCTTAGGTATTTTTACCGTGACCTATCTAAGAAGGTTGGAAATAGAATTATATGCTGTTAATTAATTTGAACAAGTTATTTCTTCTTGCACATTCTTAATATATTCTTGAGAAATGAGTTCCTTGTGAACATTGTAATTTTTAGCTTGATGTAAAACCCAGTTCACAAGGACGTGTGGGTAGCTCTTGTTCTTTTAAATATTGATCCTGGAAATATGGCACAGACATGGGAGATTATTATATCCTCCTGGCATACCACTTGCACATTAATGGAATGGAAATGCTTCCTGTTCCTGTAGATGTGCTCACGTGCCTGTGGTGGAACCAGGCCAACATGTGTGCAGTCAATGGCACCAACAACATTAGGGATGTGGGCAAGGTCATAATAATCACCCTTCACAGCTGCCAATTCATGTCTCCTGGGAAAATGGATGTAGCTGTCCTTGTAGGTCATCATATTGGACAGGACATCACGTAGCACCATGCTGAACATTGGTTGAGACATCCCAACTGCGCAGGACACTGTGTACTGGAACAAACCAGTTGCAAAACAATGCACCTTACATGTTGGTGTTAAAGCAGTCGGATAGGTTCTGCAAGGCCTCAGATGGGGCTCCAACTGACCACATAGGTCTTGAAGGGTAGGTCGATCCAAACAGAATTTACATATGATAGCCTCATCCTCCATGTCGTCAAGCAATGTGAAAGGACGATGCACATTTGGCCGCCTCCTAGGTGAGATGAAAGGGGACACATGTCAATTCAATTCCCCTATGAGATGTGTCCAACATCTTACATTTTGACTGACACACCTCCAACAATGACTATCCTGAAATTACAGCTTACAGCACAAGTCGCTTGCAGAGACACCTTGATCTAAAGCAGTTGTACACGTGTCCAGTATGTACATAGTGAGTACCCCAAAACAGATTCTGACTATGTGAATGCCTAATGGTACATTATAACATCTTGTGTCACCAGCCCTGAGAGTAGTTGACAAAGCACATGTCGGATACAGCAACACTGCTGGCTTCAACGTAGCTGCTGTACCTGCTACACCTTCTTGCGTGATTCTGACCGGGCACCCATTACCAACACAATGAGCACAGTGTGTGCATACAGATCAAGTATAAACATGAGTTCAGCAATCTACACAGTGAACTAGGCACGTTATGTAGCCAGTCCATCATTACTGTGGGTTGCTTAGCCATCTCACACATTGACATGTGTACATACTTGTGAGTCCATCACACAACAGATCTGTGTACATGCACAACAACATCATAAGTGACATGTGAGGAAGTACGTGCCAATGCATGTAATCCTGTGCACTGACATGGCATGTGTAGTCATCAGTGAGTTAAATGTCACTAGCATTGAATTACACTATCTGGTGGCATGATTCATAGTAAGTGGCTACTGTTCAATGCTGAGAACTGGCCATTGCCCTTGCCACAGCATGATGTGTCCATAGGTACCGCAAACGTGCACCACCACCGCAATCACGGCCATTGGCACCAATTGAAAGATGGCAAATCGCTGTAGCGACCGTATGGGCCCCGCAGTGTGACACCGCCAATTTCCATGCCCTTACAGCCAATGGGAACCGCAATCGCGGTAGTTAAATACACATTTGAAAATTGCAGTAAGCATGCTCCACTACCGCGGGGCCGGTCATTGTTTACATTTGAATAAAGCTGACCTGGAACACCAATTGCAGCTGCTAAGTACCACTGAAACAACCCCAGGGGGCTATATATGTCTGGAAGAGAGCCACACATTTCCACTGCATCCAGACACTACTACCTGACATTCTTCGACACCAACTGCTGCTGTTCCTGTCTCCCAGTGATGGCGACAACTGAGAACATCAGGGCCCCTCCACAGAGGAGCTGGAGGTCCTAGTGGACAAGGTGCTTTCACAGTATGGGAGGCTATTTGGTGCTCCTGATGTAGTAGTAAGTGTGTGAGAGTGAAAGTTGGAGAGTGTAAAGAGTGCACACATGAAGTTTATCTGCTGTAGTATGTGCATGTGAGTGCAAGTTTGTGTGATACACTGCCTAGCATGCTGACTTCAAGTAAATGGTGTTTGTAGCCTAATTTCCACAGATCCATGGCTGCATTTCAGGATGGGAGGGATATGCAGTGTTTTTGCAGCCATACAGTAACACTGCTGGTTTGGAAAGTGGAAGTCAGAGCAAACATTGCTGTGCTAATGGATGTCAGAGTCCATGAGGTTTTCACGTGTTCATTTGTGACATTACAAAGCTGTTTAGTCTAGAGGGTAATGAAGGATGTGTGTCCATTTTTTATATCGCCACCATGGATATGTAAGCATTATGCACAAGATTGATGTGCCTGAGGTGACACTTTTGGTGGAAATTCACCTATGACACATTATATTAATGTACTTCTGAAACATCCTCCTTCCCTTGTTTTCATTATGTGTATTGACTCGCATGTGTAGGCACTGTTTGCCCTCTCATATTGTACATGCATGTGAATGTTCTGATGGCCCATGTTTAACCTCAGTGTGAGTCCCCCTGGCCTGCGCAGATACTGCCCAATTTTACAGGGACCCATTAGTAAATGGACAGAGTGAGACATATGTGTTGTCTGCCACCCTATTCATCAATGAGCTATCTTAGGCCTGTGGATAGCACAAGACAGACCTTGTGAGAAGGGTGTGAGAATGTAAGATCATGTCCCTAAATGTGACCTCCATGACACAGTGAGCCATTCACAGGCCAAGGACATTGAGGGGTGTGTAGCGTTGGTCATAGTGAGTCTGCCCCACACATCATTTCCAATGTAATGCATGTCTTGCTCCCTCACATACTGCATCACAGATGAGGACCTTCTTCACACTGCTTTCTGTGCTGGCATTCTGCATGTGTATGAGATGGCCAGGTACAAAACCCAGTGTCACTGAAACTTCCTCTTCTTGTCTCTCATGCTTGCAGCTTAATTTCTTCCAGCGTAAGTCCTTATGGAGGGCCATTGCTCACAAGGTGCGGGCTCAGGTTGTCTCCAACCGACGGCACACACACTATCACAAGAGGTGGGATGACATCTACCAGCTGAGCAAAAACGTGGCAGAGATGACACTGGGGCTGCTCCCTTGGACTGGGAGGTTAGTGCGCAAGAGCATGACACTACTAACGGCCCGCATCTTGGCTGTGACACGGCCAGAGCTGGATGGATGTTTGAGGGCCCATCAGCAGCAAGTTGGGGGTAAGTATTCTGTGAAGGGGGGCTTTGGATGTGAGTGACTGCATGTATCCCAACCCTGAGCCAGTGCGGAGCTCTTCGATGTTTCTTGATGTTTCTTGTGTGATGCAATGGCTTGTAAGTGGCCTCTGTGTTGAGTGTTGTGTGCAGCTGTCATGCATTTTCGCTACATGTACTTTCTCATGTGTTTAATATAATGGCCCTTGACATTGCAAGACCAGATGTGGCCTTATGACATCGGCTGCATTATGTGTGTCATAGACATCACTGGGAAGTGTTAACAAACAAGGGGGTGTTATTTATTCTGTCAGGTTATTTCTGAGCGCTCTCTTTATTAACGTTCTCGTGTAAGCTTGAATATATCAGAAACGGTGCCACAGGAGAGGGAAAAATACCCCTAAACCCTCTAGTGGTGGGCCACAGGCCCACTTGTACAAACAGGATACAAACTGTGCACACGTTAAGTTCAGTGTATAATGCGTAATAGCATATTATTTCAAAATCATTCAATAAACAAAGCAACTGAAGAAAGCGAGGGACCACAGGATACAAGATTAAATTCAGTCTTTCTGTTTATGTGGAGTTTAGATATTCCAGCCAGCCAACACGTGTTTCGTCAAGGGGCACAAAACCCCAGACTTCTTAGGGCTGATGAGAAAACATACATAAAGTACGTATCACAAAAGGTACAATTTGTATAACACTTCAAACATGCAAACCCTTAAGTGTCCAACAATAAATGGTAGGGAAAGTCACCAGTTAAAACGCAATTAAACCCTAATAGGAAATCAAATGTGTTGGGTTGTAATGAGAACCCAGTCTGTAAATCACAGTAAAGTTGAACGGAAGTTTGAAGAATCTTGACAAAAAACCAAGAAAAGTGTGCAAGGTCCGGCATGCATAAGGTTGCAAAACTACAAAATACGTTGGAGTCACGAAGTGAGAATCGGAATACAAATATCAGGATGTGTTTATGTCACTAAAGCTTGTGTAGACCAGTCGTATACTATGAAAGTGAGAAGAAGCACCCTATATCACTGTGCCTCTACTATAAATCACGAAGTGAAAAGGTTATAAGCTACTTGAAATGCCCCACATAGAAGAGTAAACGTGCGAGCGGTTTATATAACCCCTACCTTCTATATATGTGGCGAATATATCAGACCTGTGAGTATAGGAGAAAATCAGATAGGCATAAAAACACACATAACCCTAGGTATCAGATACCGTTGCATGGAAAACTGTATATCCGTGTCACCAGAGTATAATTCTACCGCCAGGCTTACCTCAAACCTGGTGATAATTCCAACCCAGTAGGTCTTAACAATTATGCGGACCGGGAACGTTCTAAGATGAAAGTGTAGAGAACAATTGGTCCGAAAGATACGGCCGTCCAAGTAATGCCGATTTAAGTCACCTCGAATCTGTAAAAAATATATAATTTACATGTACCCACTCAGTCGTGAACTAAACTGCCTAAGAAATGTATCAAGAAAGGTGACCATGTAAAATGAAGGCTAAATCTTACCTAAGATGAGTACATCAAAGAATCACAGCCTGATTCTCTCCGCGTGTGGTTGTGTGTTGTGTGACTGCTGACATCGGCGCTGGGATTGGGGCGGACTTCATTGCCTGGCATTCCCTCTGTGGCGCACGGCCCCCACGCAACCGGGAAGCACCAGGAAGCGCTTCATAGGCGGACGCGGATTCCCGCAGCGCGGGACGCGCGTGGGCGTGCCCGGGCCAAGGGTGGGCCCATCTGCGCCCGTCAGCGACCGGAGGAGGCCGAGCCGGGCCCCCCCTCTGAGATCTGTTAAGATTAAGGTACAGTGGACGGCTCCTTTAATAGGAAATATTTTAAGTCAACTTAAAGTCAACTTATTCCCCAGCATCTACCACCTGTTGATTTTAACTGTTGTCGGTTAGACATATTACATATCAAAATGAACAAGCGCGAGGGGAAGGGTGTACTGTCGGGCTGGGAAGTGAACAGCAGTGTGCCTCATCTTTGTGTGCTTACGTCGATGTGTGCAGTGCCTGAGTTCGAAATTGTGAGAACTACACATCTGACATCAATGTGCAAGGGTCGTTGTGCTTCAAAGCACAACATGGTGGACATCAGTAGCTCATGCGTATAGTATAAGGACATTTTGGAGTCAGTATCTGTGTTGTCCTCTTAAAGTGGCTCCGTATGTGACTGACAACATGTTGAGATGTACATCTATCTCACCTATAGGCACGTAGGTATGCTTACAGAAAGCAGTATGTCAGGTTACAAGGAGTCACGGGCCAGCTATTTGGCTGTGTGAATGTCACATGGGTCATTAATGCCAACTATGCATGTTTCCATGCATCTTCTGAGTTTTGCATTAAGGTTGCACATGCAGACTGCACAGGGTGGTGTGCAACATGGGGGTATCATATTCCAGCGTTGTGCTTTGCTTGCATATGTTTGTGAGAATGGCACTATACTGAACCTACGTCTCTGTCTATTGTAGCATCTACCGAGGGCACAGAAGGACAGGGGACAGACACCAGTGGTGAGGCATCTGGAACGACTGCTACACATGAGCTCACTGACGGAGTGGGACAGCAGTACCCTTGAAGAATCATGCACAGAAACACCAACCTCAACATCATCTGACTCCAGCAGTGACTCAACAATGTTGATGGGCACAGGGAGTGGTAAATCTGCCTCTTCTTTCACCACACATCTCCCAGTGCACACCCTCTGGGCTACTGCCACTAGTGCCGCCCGTGCCCGCAGCAGTAAGAAGGGTAGGGTGTTATTTCCCCAAGGCACCGCTGCCCCTGCCCCTGTCTCCCCTGCTGTCCTCAGTGTTGAGGCGGTGGACTTTTTGCGCCAGCTGTGTGTGGGTCAGACTACTCTCCTGAATGCCTTCCAGAATCATGATCAGAAGTTGGCACAGGTAGTTGCCTTCATGAAGGGCATTCATTCTGACGTGGGTGGGCTAAACAGAACTGTCCAATCTTTGTCCTCCACAGTGATGGCAGTCATTCCGCTGTCACAGGCTCAGAGTCCAGCTCCAGTCCCTTCAGCAACCACCCTGCCAGTGGCAACATCTGACGAGAGTGACCACACAATACAGCTCTCAGGCTCCAAGTACTCAACATGCAGCACAAAACAGCAGCACTCCAAGAGGCCCAGCACTCAGTCACCATCCCCAAAACAAAAAAGAGGCACACAGGAGCGCAAAGGCAAAAGCCCTTCAGGTGACAATCAGGGCCATCAGGCCAAGAAGCAGGCCTCAGGCTCATATGCATCCAAACCACCCACATCCCAGGAAACTCCTGTCCCCAAACCTGCTTCCAAAGACAAACAAACAGTTGCCCTGCCTGCTGTGAAGCTGGTGCCTGCAAAGAGTCCACACAAACAGCTCTTTAAGGAAGATTCACCCACAACCTCAACTCTCACCCACACCGCTGTGAAGCTGGGACAGGAGAGCAATGTGGGGGGTTCACCTGGTCAACAGGGGGTGGAGGGGAAAAGGCAAGGCCAGTCCAAGCAACCAGATCCAGCAAATCCCCACAGGGAGAGCCACCTTTGCCTGATGCACATTTGGTGGAGAGTGAGGCTGTTGTGCCTGCCCCACTTCCCACTCCTACCAAGACAATTCATACCTATCGAATCCCAAAGATGTGGAGAGGCAGCCCTCCACATTCACCCTCACACACTGTGTCTCACAGCAGCATGTCTCTGCCTCCCTGTGCTACCATGCCACCCGGTCCAAGCAGCCCTCCGGCTCCCAAGGCTACTGATGCCTCTACGTCAGCTGGTCCTCTCTCTCTCAGGTCCAGTCTTCCAACTGGCCCCGACAATCAGCCACCTCCCAGTTCAACTGACAGCCAAGTCTGAGGCAAAGTCCCCCTCCCAAACCCATCTCTCCCACAGTGGTGCCTGGACTGCCCATTTGTCTCCCCCGAACTGTGGTGATTCCCATGGCAGTGTACGGTTTTACTCATTGCCTGTGCAGGTTCTCATGCACACATGTACATACTTTGAACTATGGACTGGCCAATGGCCTTGCTGTTTGTCACTTTAGATGCTTATTCCCTGTGCAGGTTCTCATGTACATACTTTTAACTATGGACTGGCTAATGGCCTTGCTGTTTTCTACTTTTGATGCCTATCTGGGTAATAAAGACAGTTACTCCTGTTGTCTGCTTTGTCAGTGTCCTTGCTAAATAAAATGTTTTCTGTATGGGTATGGTTGCATGTGACAAATGCTCTGTATGCCACTTTAACATTGCCAATTGCTTGTTTTACTTTTTCATAGTTTGCCAGGGGTGACAGGCACTTTAGTCCCACAAATTGCTGCCAAAACTGCAAAAACTGCCGCCTACCCTTCTTCCGGTCCGAGGGGACCGCAACGCCTGCTCCTGGTCTCCCGCTGCTCCCACCGGACTGCTGACATCGGCGCTGGGATTGGGGCGGACTTCATTGCCTGGCATTCCCTCTGTGGCGCTCGGCCAACACGCAACCGGGAAGCACCAGGAGGCGCTTCATAGGCAGACGCGGATTCCCGCAGCGGGGGACGCGCGTGGGCGTGCCCGGGCCAAGGGTGGGCCCATCTGCGCCCGTCAGCGACCGGAGGAGGCCGGGCCGGGCCCCCCCTCTAAGATCTGCTAAGATTAAGGTACAGTGGACGGCTCCTTTAATAGGAATTATTTTAAGTCAACTTAAAGTCAACTTATTCCCCAGCATCTACCACCTGTTGATTTTAACTGTTGTCGGTTAGACATATTACATATCAAAATGAACAAGCGCGAGGGGAAGGGTGTACTGTCGGGCGATAGCATTGCTGGGACCCTTGACCAATTCTTGATCAGGGCTACGTCAGTATTGGAACACGAAATAGTGAGGACAGAACGTCGCTTATCCCTGGAGCCGCTTGCAAACAAAAGATCCTCACTGGGGGGCTTGGCTTCCTTCTCTACTCTGGACTGCGGATCTAAAATGGACCAACTGAGTGAAATAGTATCAGCTGTAGTCCCAGAGACAGTCCCCGAACCTTTCATTGAACTGTCACCCTGTGAGTCCACTCTGGAAATAGAGCCCTATTGTACCAACCAGACAGCCACAACTATGGCTAGAAGAGTAACCTGGATAGGGCCATCAAGGAAAGAAAAGGGGGGGGATTGTGTAGTCTAAAATTTCAATAATTGTTTTATTGTAACATTTCTACTGGATATGATGTGCTCCGATTTAGATATGAATCTGAACAATATCAGGGTGCTCCCTTTGGGCGTTTACTACAGACGACCCCATCTAATAACACTACAGATTCATCAACAAAGTTTTGTGCGGGGGAGACAAACTAGGGCGGTCTTAGGAGGCTCAACAAATGAATATAACCTAAATTGTGAAAATAGATTTGCTCCACTTTCTGACTTAGAAGCTTGCGACTGACTACAGGCCCCACTATCGCTTTACAATGAGAATAATATAAGCCAGTCTCAATCAACCTTGTTAAATGGGGTTAATGCACAGGATATAACACCAATCCAACCAGAGAATAGTGGGACCTTTTTGTCCCCCGCGTCTGCCGCTGAGGACATCTTACCGTCACCTATTAGTTTGTTGGGGTCTTACAACACGGTAAACAACGTAGGTTCTAGGATGATTTTGGTAAATGACCTAATACAATGTAATGGAAAAAGGTCAAATCTACAGCAAAATATTAACTCCCTTTCAACCATCTTTAGGGAATATAAGAGCAAATCAAACAATACTAAATTAAACTCCAATTATCCAGGGAAATACAAACCATGAGGACATTGACCTCCAAAATTGTGACTCTGTAAGCCAAAGACCACTAGGCATTGCATCATGGAATATAGCTGGTTTACAAGCAAAGACTGCATCTTCTGACTGGTCTTCTTTTGTAGAGGGGTTTGATATTTGGGCTTTCCAAGAAACTTGGTCACAGAATACCATTTTTCATCAGGGATTCTTACATTTCGCAAAACCTGCTATCTCTAATCCAAAGGGGAGACCCTCGGGGGGATTAACTACATGTGTAAGAAAACACATAGGTTATAGGATTGAAGAAATACAAACGGATAGCCCAGATATTTTAGCTATCATACTGAGATCAAAACAAGATTCAAATATGATAGTGATTAATGTCTATGCATGGGTTGGCGGGTGGAAAATTCTCACACACATTTGCCACATTAGATAATTTTATTAACAATTTTAGGGGGAACAACTATATAGTTATTGCAGGCGGTTTTAATTGTACATTTGAGCACCTAGGCTACGAAGATGGTGGTCTTAGCAGTGAAGAAGACTCACTCTGGGGTATCCCACTGCTAACATTACCAAAAAAAAAAAAATGGACAGAGGCAGTACTCCAGTTAAAACGCCTGTGTCTGGAATGTGGTATCAGGGCTGTAAACGGAAGGAGCCTATCAGACAGTGAAGATCAGCACACCTTTAATAATGGGACAAGAAGTAGTCGTATTGACTATTTTCTTTTTAGCGTGTAGCTTTGGCCCCGTCTTATAGATATGGCAATACAACCGAGAACATAGAGTGACCATAACCCCTTATTGTTAACATTACAGCTAATGGGATTGGGTTGCCAATCAGAGCACACTGAGATAGCGACATCTGATATAATTATGACGAATTATATCAGAAGGGTAAAATGGTCGAAGTTATTGGGAAATGCCCATAACTTAGAGCTGATGAAGACTGCATTGGAAAACACGATATTAATTATCTCAGCTTTAGATCTTAATGTGGATAATAACTATGCATTTATAAAAGCTCATGAAGATCTCTTCGCTAAACTTAAAGGTTTTTTTATTAAGACTAAAAAAAACAACAACAAGGAATCGAGCCCCCAAAAAATCAGCCAAGTGGTACAACAAGGACTGCAGAGTAGCGTATAGGAATCTGTCTCAAACAATAAGGGGGAAGACAATAGAGGAGGTTAGAATTGCACGGACTGCTTACAAAAAAGCCCACCATACAGCTAAACAGGAGTAAGATGGAAAGAGTTGATGCAAGCTAGCTCTGGGAAAGATATGCAGACATTTTGACATATTGTAAAATGGGGGAGTGGTGAAATGTTGCAAACCCCGGTCAACAACGTTGCACCGGAACAGTGGGTTTCTTATTTCGAGGCACAAATTTTTACCCCACCAAACATCTTAAACATATGTCCCATTTTAGTCCCAGAGACGACACTGATCTTTGAGATTAGGGAGGTTTAAGTAGCCCTGGATGCAATTCAAGCTGGAAGGACACCAGGCCCGGATTGCATTCCTGACGATTTATTTAAATTCAATAAAGGAAACTGGACCAAATATATCCATTTATTAGTAAACGCTATAGCAAGAGGGGCACCTACCCTGGACTCTTGACGTGGAGCTGAGATTATCCCGATCTATAATAAAGGGGATTGTACCATCCGAAAAAACTATAGGCCAATAAGTTTAATAGACACGATGCAAAAGATTATGGCCCGTCTTGTGTTGAGCCGTATAAATATTTGGATATACGAATGGGAGATTTTATCAAAACTACAGGCTGGTTTTCGTCCCCATGTTAGTACTATAGATCAAGTTTTTAGATTCACGATGATTTATTGGAACACAGTAATTCTGACAGTGGGAACTATATATGCAGCTTTTACATATTTAAAATCTGTCTTTGATCTAGTCCCCCGTAATAAACTATGGGAATCCCTAAAGGAAGCAGGGATCCCTCTAGAACTTCTTTCTGTGTTCTGTGTAGTTTTGGCCCCGTCTTATAGATATGGCAATACAACCGAGAACATAGAGTGACCATAACCCCTTATTGTTAACATTACAGCTAATGGGATTGGGTTGCCAATCAGAGCACACTGAGATAGCGATCTGATGTAATTATGACGAATGATATGAGAAGCTTAAAATGGTCGAAGTTATTGGGAAATACCCATAACTTAGAGCTGATGAAGACTGCATTGGAAAACACAATATTAATTATCTCAGCTTTAGATCTTAATGTGGATAATAACTATGCATTTATAAAAGCTCATGAAGATCTCTTCGCTAAACTTAAAGGTTTTTTTATTAAGACTAAAAAAAAAAACAACAAGGAATCTAGCCCCAAAAAAATCAGCCAAGTGGTACAAAAAGGACTGCAGAGTAGCGTATAGGAATCTGTCTCAGAAAATAAGGGGGAAGACAATAGAGGAGGTTAGAATTGCACGGACTGCTTACAAAAAAGCCCAACATATAGCTAAACAGGAGTTTGATAAACTAAGATGGAAAGAGTTGATGCAAGCTAGCTCTGGGAAAGATATGCAGAATTTTTGGCATATTGTAAAATGGGAGAGTGGTGAAATTTTGCAAACCCCGGTCAACAACGTTGCACCGGAACAGTGGGTTTCTTATTTCGAGGCACAATTTTTTACCCTACCAAACATCTTAAGCATTAGCCCCGTTTTAGTCCCAGAGACGACACTGATTTTTGAGATTAGGGCGGTTAAAATAGCCCTGGATGCAATTCAAGCTGGAAGGGCACCAGGCCCGGATTGCATTCCTGCCGATTTATTTAAATTCGATAAAGCAAACTGGACCAAATATATCCATTTATTAGTAAACGCTATAGCAAGAGGCGCACCTACCCAGACTCTTGGCGTGGAGATGAGATTATACCGATCTATAATAAAGGGGATCGTACCAGCCCAAAAAACTATAGGCCAATAAGTTTAATAGACACGATGCAAAAGATTATGGCCTGGCTTGTGTTGAGCCGTATAAATATTTGGATATACGAATGGGAGATTTTATCAAAACTACAGGTTGGTTTTCGTCCCCATGTTAGTACTGTAGATCAAGTTTTTTGATTCATGATGATTTATTGGAACACAGTAATTCTGACAGGGGGAACTATATATGCAACTTTTATAGATTTAAAATCTGTATTTGATCTAGTCCCCCGTAATAAACTATGGGAATCCCTAAAGGAAGCAGGGATCCCTCTAGAAGTTCTTTCTGTGATCATCAAATTGCATGAGTCTAACTATGCTCAGGTCCGCTGGGGTTCCCAGGGGAAGGTCACTGAACGATTCCCTGTATGTAAAGGGGTACGTCAAGGGTGTGTTTTGGCACCTACCCTTTTTTCGCTTTTTATTAATAGGGCTTTTACATATTTTTTATCATATCCAACAGATGCTCCCTCACTAGCTGGCACTAAGGTAACACTACTAATGTTTGCGGATGATATCTTAATTCTATCTAAGACACAAATTGGCTTGCAACTGGCGCTGGATAGATTTACGGTATTTTGCAAAGACCATGACCTAGTGGTGAATGTAGATAAAACAAAATGTATGGTTTTACACAGATATAAATCAGTAAAAGGAAGAGTAGTAATGGATAATGCCATACTTGAACAAACAGATACATTTAGTTATCTTGGTGTGACCTTGGGAAAAAGGCTAAATTAGAAACCACAGATTGATACATTGGCCCTAAGGCATGCCCAACTTGCAGGTGTCCTCTTAAAAGAATTTCGGCTTTGACAAACTAAGCCGGTAGGCCCTGCAATAACGATTTACAATGCAAAGATCAGAGCCTCGATATTGTACGGTGCCAAATTATGTGGCTTCCAAAATATAACATCGCTAACTAAAGCCCAAAACAAATTCTTGCGAGCATTGACAGGCCTCCCACAATCCACGCCACTAAAACCTCTTACTTTAGATCTAGGTTGTAGCACCCTGGAGGAGCTAGCACCATATAGGCCTATAGCGTATTGGAGAAGGCTCTGGACTATGCCAGAGTTACTACCATATGCGAATGCATTGAAACATGTTAAAGAAATCGACTCGGCATGCAAAATTAAATGGTTACAAAAGGTAAAGAGCACATTGGCCGATATGGGGTTTAGCTACCTGCGGTAGGATTCAATGGGTAGTAGGTTCCCATCTAAAAAAGATTATAAGGAAGCTTATTGGAACATGATGAACACTAAGTTGTTGTCACTATTACAAAATACCTCCCTTATTGGCATTTTCCTTGAACACAAAATAGAACCGAGATTTGAAACTTATTGGAATTTCATTACGAGACACAGTGATAGGAAACTGTTCCATTAATTTAGAGTAGGCGCGTTGCCCATAAAAACTTTTACTAGAAAATGGCAAAATGAAATAGATACCAAATGTCCCTCATGGCAATTGATGGACGAGTCCATAATGCATATTCTATTTGTATGCCCTGCATATAAACGCCCCAGAAATAAATGGTTAAAATTGACATGCTCTAATCTGGGCACAAGATCATGTTTATCTGACTTCTGCATTCTGAAAACAAACCCGCGTGAAGACATAGCTATTGCAATGGCCAAGTACTTGAGCTGGATGTGGGCCATTCGCAGAAATAACATTAATAGACTTGTGGAACTTGAATAGGGATTTTATGGTATCTGAGGTTTAGAATGTGGTATCAGGGCTGTAAACGGAAGGAGCCTATCAGACAGTGAAGGTCAGCACACCTTTAATAATGGGACAAGAAGTAGTCGTATTGACTATTTTCTTATTATCGTGTAGTTTTGGCCCCGTCTTATAGATATGGCAATACAACCGAGAACATAGAGTGACCATAACCCCTTATTGTTAACATTACAGCTAATGGGATTGGGTTGCCAATCAGAGCACACTGAGATAGCGACATCTGATGTAATTATGACGAATGATATGAGAAGGGTAAAATGGTCGAAGTTATTGGGAAATGCCCATAACTTAGAGCCGATGAAGACTGCATTGGAAAACACAATATTAATTATCTCAGCTTTAGATCTTAATGTGGATAATAACTATGCATTTATAAAAGCTCATGAAGATCTCTTCGCTAAACTTAAAGGTTTTTTTATTAAGACTAAAAAAAAAAAACAACAAGGAATCGAGCCCCAAAAAAATCAGCCAAGTGGTACAACAAGGACTGCAGAGTAGCGTATAGGAATCTGTCTCAGAAAATAAGGGGGAAGACAATAGAGGAGGTTAGAATTGCACGGACTGCTTACAAAAAAGCCCAACATACAGCTGAACAGGAGTTTGAAAAACTAAGATGGAAAGAGTTGATGCAAGCTAGCTCTGGGAAAGATATGCAGAATTTTTGGCATATTGTAAAATGGGGGAGTGGTGAAATTTTGCAAACCCCGGTCAACAACGTTGCACCGGAACAGTGGGTTTCTTATTTCGAGGCACAATATTTTACCCTACCAAACATCTTAAGCATTAGCCCTGTTTTAGTCCCAGAGACGACACTGATTTTTGAGATTAGGGCGGTTGAAATAGCCCTGGATGCAATTAAAGCTGGAAGGGCACCAGGCCCGATTGCATTCCTGCCGATTTCTTTAAATTCGATAAAGCAAACTGGACCAAATATATCCATTTATTAGTAAACGCTATGGCAAGAGGCGCACCTACCCCGGACTCTTGGCGTGGAGATGAGATTATACCGATCTATAATAAAGGGGATCGTACCAGCCCAAAAAACTATAGGCCAATAAGTTTAATAGACACGATGCAAAAGATTATGGCCTGGCTTGTGTTGAGCCGTATAAATATTTGGATATACGAATGGGAGATTTTATCAAAACTACAGGTTGGTTTTCGTCCCCATGTTAGTACTATAGATCAAGTTTTTTGATTGATGATGATTTATTGGAACACAGTAATTCTGACAGGGGGAACTATATATGCAACTTTTATAGATTTAAAATCTGTATTTGATCTAGTCCCCCGTAATAAACTATGGGAATCCCGAAAGGAAGCAGGGATCCCTCTAGAACTTCTTTCTGTGATCATCCAATTGCATGAGTCTAACTATGCTCAGGTCCGCTGGGGTTCCCAGGGGAAGGTCACTGAACGATTCCCTGTATGAAAAGGGGTACGTCAAGGGTGTGTTTTGGCACCTACCCTTTTTTCGCTTTTTATTAATAGGGCTTTTACATATTTTTTATCATATCCAACAGATGCTCCCTCACTAGCTGGCACTAAGGTAACACTACTAATGTTTGCGGATGATACCTTAATTCTATCTAAGACACAAATTGGCTTGCAACTGGCGCTGGATAGATTTACGGTATTTTGCAAAGACCATGACCTAGTGGTGAATGTAGATAAAACGAAATGTATGGTTTTACACAGATATAAATCAGTAAAAGGAAGAGTAGTAATGGATAATGCCATACTTGAACAAACAGATACATTTACTTATCTTGGTGTGACCTTGGGAAAAAGGCTAAATTAGAAACCACAGATTGATACATTGGCCCTAAGGCATGCCCAACTTGCAGGTGTCCTGTTAAAAGAATTTCGGCTTTCACAAACTAAGCCGGTAGGCCTGCAATAACGATTTACAATGCAAAGATCAGAGCCTCGATATTGTATGGTGCCAAATTATGTGGCTTCCAAAATATAACATCGCTAACTAAAGCCCAAAACAAATTCTTGCGAGCATTGACAGGCCTCCCAAAATCCACGCCACTAAAACCTCTTACTTTAGATCTAGGTTGTAGCACCCTGGAGGAGCTAGCACCATATAGGCCTATGGCGTATTGGAGAAGGCTCTGGACTATGCCAGAGTTACTACCATATGCGAATGCATTGAAACATGTTAAAGAAATCGACTCGGCATGCAAAATTAAATGGTTACAAAAGGTAAAGAGCACATTGGCCGATATGGGGTTTAGCTACCTGTGGTAGGATTCAATGGGTAGTAGGTTCCCATCTAAAAAAGATTATAAGGAAGCTTATTGGAACATGATGAACACTAAGTTGTTGTCACTAGTACAAAATACCTCCCTTATTGACATTTTCCTTGAACACAAAATAGAACCGAGATTTGAAACTTATTGGAATTTCATTACGAGACCCAGTGATAGGAAACTGTTCCATCAATTTAGAGTAGGCTTGTTGCCCATAAAAGCTTTTACTAGAAAATGGCAAAATGAAATAGATACCAAATGTCCCTCATGGCAATTGATGGACAAGTCCATAATGCATATTCTATTTGTATGCCCTGCATATAAACGCCCCAGAAATAAATGGTTAAAATTGACTTGCTCTAATCTGGGCACAAGATCATGTTTATCTGCCTTCCGCATTCTGAAAACAAACCCGCGTGAAGACATAGCTATTGCAATGGCCAAGTACTTGAGCTGGATGTGGGCCATTCGCAGAAATAACATTAATAGACTTGTGGAACTTGAATAGGGATTTTATGGTATCTGAGGTTTAGAATGTGGTATCAGGGCTGTAAACGGAAGGAGCCTATCAGACAGTGAAGATCAGCACACCTTTAATAATGGGACAAGAAGTAGTCGTATTGACTATTTTCTTATTAGCGTGTAGCTTTGGCCCCGTCTTATAGATATGGCAATACAACCGAGAACATAGAGTGACCATAACCCCTTATTGTTAACATTACAGCTAATGGGATTGGGTTGCCAATCAGAGCACACTGAGATAGCGACATCTGATGTAATTATGACGAATGATATGAGAAGGGTAAAATGGTCGAAGTTATGGGGAAATGCCCATAACTTAGAGCTGATGAAGACTGCATTGGAAAACACAATATTAATTATCTCAGCTTTAGATCTTAATGTGGATAATAACTATGCATTTATAAAAGCTCATGAAGATCTCTTCGCTAAACTTAAAGGTTTTTTTATTAAGACTAAAAAAAACAACAAGGAATCGAGCCCCAAAAAAATCAGGCAAGTGGTACATTAAGGACTGCAGAGTAGCGTATAGGAATCTGTCTCAGAAAATAAGGGGGAAGACAATAGAGGAGATTAGAATTGCACGGACTGCTTAAAAAAAGCCCAACATACAGCTAAACAGGAGTTTGATGAACTAAGATGTAAAGAGTTGATGCAAGCTAGCTCTGGGAAAGATATGCAGAAATTTTGGCATATTGTAAAATGGGGGAGTGGTGAAATTTTGCAAACCCCGGTCAACAACGTTGCACCGGAACAGTGGGTTTCTTATTTCGAGGCACAATTTTTTACCCCACCAAACATCTTAAGCATAAGCCCCATTTTAGTCCCAGAGACGACACTGATTTTTGAGATTAGGGCGGTTGAAATAGCCCTGGATGCAATTCAAGCTGGAAGGGCACCAGGCCCGGATTGCATTCCTGCCGATTTATTTAAATTCGATAAAGCAAACTGGACCAAATATATCCATTTATTAGTAAACGCTATAGCAAGAGGCGCACCTACCCCGGACTCTTGGCGTGGAGATGAGATTATACCGATCTATAATAAAGGGGATCGTACCAGCCCAAAAAGCTATAGGCCAATAAGTTTAATAGACACGATGCAAAAGATTATGGCCTGGCTTGTGTTGAGCCGTATAAATATTTGGATATACGAATGGGAGATTTTATCAAAACTACAGGTTGGTTTTTGTCCCCATGTTAGTACTATAGATCAAGGTTTTTGATTCATGATGATTTATTGGAACACAGTAATTCTGACAGGGGGAACTATATATGCAACTTTCATAGATTTAAAATCTGTATTTGATCTAGTCCCCCGTAATAAACTATGGGAATCCCTAAAGGATGCAGGGATCCCTCTATAACTTCTTTCTGTGATCATCAAATTGCATGAATCTAACTATGCTCAGGTCCGCTGGGGTTCCCAGGGGAAGATCACTGAACGATTCCCTGTATGTAAAGGGGTACGTCAAGGGTGTGTTTTGGCACCTACCCTTTTTTCGCTTTTTATTAATAGGGCTTTTACATATTTTTTATCATATCCAACAGATGCTCCCTCACTAGCTGGCACTAAGGTAACACTACTAATGTTTGCGGATGATACCTTAATTCTATCTAAGACACAAATTGGCTTGCAACTGGCGCTGGATAGATTTACAGTATTTTGCAAAGACCATGACCTAGTGGTGAATGTAGATAAAACGAAATTTATGGTTTTACACAGATATAAATCAGTAAAAGGAAGAGTAGTAATGGATAATGCCATACTTGAACAAACAGATACATTTACTTATCTTGGTGTGACCTTGGGAAAAAGGCTAAATTAGAAACCACAGATTGATACATTGGCCCTAAGGCATGCCCAACTTGCAGGTGTCCTCTTAAAAGAATTTCGGCTTTCACAAACTAAGCCGGTAGGCCCTGCTATAACGATTTACAATGCAAAGATCAGAGCCTCAATATTGTATTGTGCCAAATGATGTGGCTTCCAAAATATAACATCGCTAACTAAAGCCCAAAACAAGTTCTTGCGAGCATTGACAGGCCTCCCACAATCCACGCCACTAAAACCTCTTACTTTAGATCTAGGTTGTAGCACCCTGGAGGAGCTAGCACCATATAGGCCTATAGCGTATTGGAGAAGGCGCTGGACTATGCCAGAGTTACTACCATATGCGAATGCATTGAAACATGTTAAAGAAATCGACTCGGCATGCAAAATTAAATGGTTACAAAAGGTAAAGAGCACATTGGCCGATATGGGGTTTAGATACCTGTGGTAGGATTCAATGGGTAGTAGGTTCCCATCTAAAAAAGATTATAAGGAAGCTTATTGGAACATGATGAACACTAAGTTGTTGTCACTAGTACAAAATACCTCCCTTATTGGCATTTTCCTTGAACACAAAATAGAACCGAGATTTGAAGCTTATTGGAATTTCATTACGAGACCCAGTGATAGGAAACTGTTCCATCAATTTAGAGTAGGCTCGTTGCCCATAAAAACTTTTACTAGAAAATGGCAAAATGAAATAGATACCAAATGTCCCTCATGGCAATTGATGGACGAGTCCATAATGCATATTCTATTTGTATGCCCTGCATATAAACGCCCCAGAAATAAATGGCTAAAATTGACTTGCTCTAATCTGGGCACAAGATCATGTTTATCTGCCTTCCGCATTCTGAAAACAAACCCGCGTGAAGACATAGCTATTGCAATGGCCAAGTACTTGAGCTGGATGTGGGCCATTCGCAGAAATAACATTAATAGACTTGTGGAACTTGCATAGGGATTTTATGGTATCTGAGGTTTAGAATGTGGTATCAGGGCTGTAAACGGAAGGAGCCTATCAGACAGTGAAGATCAGCACACCTTTAATAATGGGACAAGAAGTAGTCGTATTGACTATTTTCTTATTAGCGTGTAGCTTTGGCCCCGTCTTATAGATATGGCAATACAACCGAGAACATAGAGTGACCATAACCCCTTATTGTTAACATTACAGCTAATGCGATTGGGTTGCCAATCAGAGCACACTGAGATAGCGAGATCTGATGTAATTATGACGAATGATATGAGAAGGGTAAAATGGTCGAAGTTATTGGGAAATGCCTATAACTTAGAGCTGATGAAGACTGCATTGGAAAACACAATAATAATTATCTCAGCTTTAGATCTTAATGTGGATAATAACTATGCATTTATAAAAGCTCATGAAGATCTCTTCGCTAAACTTAAAGGTTTTTTTATTAAGACTAAAAAAAAAACAACAAGGAATCGAGCCCCCAAAAAATCAGCCAAGTGGTACAACAAGGACTGCAGAGTAGCGTATAGGAATCTGTCTCAGAAAATAAGGGGGAAGACAATAGAGGAGGTTAGAATTGCACGGACTGCTTACAAAAAAGCCCAACATACAGCTAAACAGGAGTTTGATAAACTAAGATGGAAAGAGTTGATGCAAGCTAGCTCTGGGAAAGATATGCAGAAATTTTGGCATATTGTAAAATGGGGGAGTGGTGAAATTTTGCAAACCCCGGTCAACAACGTTGCACCGGAGCTGTGGGTTTCTTATTTCGAGGCACAATTTTTAACCCCACCAAACATCTTAAGCATAAGCCCCGTTTTAGTCCCAGAGACGACACAGATTTTTTAGATTAGGGCGGTTGAACTAGCCCTGGATGCAATTCAAGCTGGAAGGGCACCCGGCCCGGATTGCATTCCTGCCGATTTATTTAAATTCGATAAAGCAAACTGGACCAAATATATCCATTTATTAGTAAACGCTATAGCAAGAGGCGCATCTACCCCGGACTCTTGGCGTGGAGATGAGATTATACCGATCTATAATAAAGGGGATCGTACCAGCCCAAAAAGCTATAGGCCAATAAGTTTAATAGACACGATGTAAAAGATTATGGCCTGGCTTGTGTTGAGCCATATAAATATTTGGATATACGAATGGGAGATTTTATCAAAACTACAGGTTGGTTTTCGTCCCCATATTAGTACTATAGATCAAGTTTTTTGATCCATGATGATTTATTGGAACACAGTAATTCTGACAGGGGGAACTATATATGCAACTTTCATAGATTTAAAATCTGTATTTGATCTAGTCCCCTGTAATAAACTATGAGAATCCCTAAAGGAAGCAGGGATCCCTCTAGAACTTCTTCCTGTGATCATCAAATTGCATGAGTCTAACTATGCTCAGGTCCGCTGGGGTTCCCAGGGGAAGGTCACTGAACGATTCCCTGTATGTAAAGGGGTACGTCAAGGGTGTGTTTTGGCACCTACCCTTTTTTAAGCTTTTTATTAATAGGGCTTTTACATATTTTTCATCATATCCAACAGATGCTCCCTCACTAGCTGGCACTAAGGTACCACTACTAATGTTTGCGGATGATACCTTAATTCTATCTAAGACACAAATTGGCTTGCAACTGGCGCTGGATAGATTTACGGTATTTTGCAAAGACCATGACCTAGTGGTGAATGTAGATAAAACAAAATGTATGGTTTTACACAGATATAAATCAGTAAAAGGAAGAGTAGTAATGGATAATGCCATACTTGAACAAACAGATACATTTACTTATCTTGGTGTGACCTTGGGAAAAAGGCTAAATTAGAAACCACAGATTGATACATTGGCCCTAAGGCATGCCCAACTTGCAGGTGTCCTCTTAAAAGAATTTCGGCTTTCACAAACTAAGCTGTTAGGCCCTGCTATAACGATTTACAATGCAAAGATCAGAGCCTCAATATTTTATGGTGCCAAATTATGTGGCTTCCAAAATATAACATCGCTAACTAAAGCCCAAAACAAGTTCTTGCGAGCATTGACAGGCCTCCCACAATCCACGCCACTAAAACCTCTTACTTTAGATCTAGGTTGTAGCACCCTGGAGGAGCTAGCACCATATAGGCCTATAGCGTATTGGAGAAGGCTCTGGACTATGCCAGAGTTACTACCATATGCGAATGCATTGAAACATGTTAAAGAAATCGACTCGGCATGCAAAATTAAATGGTTACAAAAGGTAAAGAGCACATTGGCCGATATGGGGTTTAGCTACCTGTGGTAGGATTCAATGGGTAGTAGGTTCCCATCTAAAAAAGATTATAAGGAAGCTTATTGGAACATGATGAACACTAAGTTGTTGTCACTAGTACAAAATACCTCCCTTATTGGCATTTTCCTTGAACACAAAATAGAACCGAGATTTGAAGCTTATTGGAATTTCATTATGAGACCCAGTGATAGGAAACTGTTCCATCAATTTAGAGTAGGCTCGTTGCCCATAAAAACTTTTACTAGAAAATGGCAAAATGAAATAGATACTAAATGTCCCTCATGGCAATTGATGGACGAGTCCATAATGCATATTCTATTTGTATGCCCTGCATATAAACGCCCCAGAAATAAATGGTTGAAATTGACTTGCTCTAATCTGGGCACAAGATCATGTTTAACTGCCTTCCGCATTCTGAAAACGAACCCACGTGAATACATAGCTATCGCAATGGGCCATTCGCAGAAATAACATTAATAAACTTGTGGGACTTGAATAAGGATTTTATGGTATCTGAGGTTTAGTTCCTTAGCTGTATAGTTTTAGAAAATGATTACATTCTCGCTGCTATATACAAGGGTATTACAAGTGCTTTGCTATAAAATGTTTAATGCTTTAAAAAAAAATATATATATATATATATTTCTAACCTTTAAATTATTTTAATATCTTAACCCTATCTTTTACATTAATTGTATTATCAAATCTTGCTGCTAGTTGTGTATGAGGAATAATGTACTTTTTTATTTTTATTGTGTCTTTGGTGATTAAAATTATCGAAATAAAGACTACTTTGACTTTGACTCTGAGGCTTGAGGGTGCAATGATGGTTGTTTGTGATGATCTACTGCTATCCTAATCATTCTATGGTCATGTTTGCTAAATTATACACGTCATGTTATGATGTAATACCACAACAGAGGTGACGTTTATCCACAGGATTTCTTGAGTGGTGTCCATGGTCTATCATATCTGTGTGATCTTCCTTGATGTGTGTACAGCAGTGTTGATGTGTGGTCATCTTGTGTAGGCCTGTCTTCCTAGTCACATGGGTACATGAATATGTGAACTTGAGTGGTCATACAATGTGAATGGGCTGTCATTGTCAGTAGTGTTGATGTGTGTGTGCCCCTGCAATGCAAACTGCACACATGTGTTATCCAGATAATGAGTGACTGTTTGTTTAAATTGTCTGCCATGTGCTTCAGATTGTGGGCACATGTAGGAGTTGGTTGGTTGGGTACTGTGCAGTATGTTGGTGTGTCCTTGCACTCCTGGGGACATCCACTTGTTGTTACTGCCAGTTGTGAGTATCCAGAGTGTGTGACTGCCAAGTCTGTGTTGTGTTTTGTTGATCAGACATGTGTCTTGTTACTGTTTGCGCTCAATTTGCAGACCTGCTTAGCCACACTGACATTATTTGTGAGTTTTCTCATGCATTGCTGTCACTTGACCCATTTTTGGCTCCAGTATGGTATGTGGTATGTGGAGTCATGCCATCCCCTGTAGGTGCTTCTGATGCCTACACATTGTGGGTAACTCCTCTATGTGTTTGTGTGCTGTACACTTCTCACCTGTCCACTACTGATGTACACACCACTTCAATCTCATGCCTTCCAACCTATGGCTTGCCAGTGTGTGATTCTCCCCACCACTTCATAGTGTGACACTATACTTTGTGAGGCTGAACTGTGTACAGGACCAATGTGCCACTCAGGACAGTTTCCCAATTAGTTGTGTGTTATTTTCGTCTACTGGTTGGCTGTCATGGTTGCTCATGTGCAGTGCATATATTTGAACAGCACAGTCCTCTAGTCATGTTGTTTGCCCCTGGGTTTCCCTTAGTTGTGCATCTGTGGGTGGTGGGTAAGCTGTATGTTTGTTTGCTGAGGTGCTGCTACCTCTCCTGAGTGTGATGTTCTCTGTGTGCTGTGAGGATTTGTGTTGTGGGAGTTCATGGTGTGTCACTCAGATGTGTGTGCTACTGGTTTGGTTGGTGTGCACACACTGCTTAATGTGCATGCAGTGCTGTCAGTGTATTTTGCCTTGTACTTGCCTGGTGTGTATTCCCCTGATGTCCAGCTGAGTTTGCAATGTGATGGATTGGTATGTGCTTCTGTTGTGTTTTTGTTGTGGATGTATGCAGTGTTTGGCCTGTGCTATGTGTGTGTGATGTTCTATTTGCATGACATTGCGTGTGAGTAGATGTTGCTGTGTGATACATTCTGATGTGTGTTGCAAGTATAGTGTGCATTACTTGTGTGTCTGTCACATGCAGCAAGGTGTATTTTTGTTACTGAGCTTGTTTTGAGTGCACATTGGTGGTTTGTCCTCCTATTTTTGACCTGTCACTTGTAAGCGTGGGTGGCAAATTCCGTTCCGCTTGTCAGGGTGGGTGGATTTTCCGCTGCGGTGTGATGGGCTGTTTGCGGCATCGTGATTTGTACGGCAGATGGGACGTCATTCTGCATGGCGGTGTGTCTCTATTGGCTGCCTCCGACGCGGTGGCGGGCGCAAATTTCTGGCAGTTCATATAACTTTGCAGCGGATGGAAAATGGGCTAAGTTTGCCCATTGTAATATGGCGGGCGCGAGGACCGCTGCTGGAGTGTGCAAAAAGACATTTTCCGCCAGCACCACGGTTGTGGCTCCGCCCGCCATCCTAATGAGCCCCTAAGTTTCAGTTTTGTTTTTGTTGTAATGACGACAGCGCACCATGCGCACAATCGTCATTACAAGGAAAACCAAAACCATCCTACGCATCCTGACCATCATCGCCCAATAGTCTGTTGGCACCAACACAGCGGACAACCAACATCCCTCCGCAGACAAAGCTGCTGCCTGTGCTGCACCTGTTGGCCCCTGGTACCCCCAACCAACACCCAACAGAGTCGGAGGAGCCTTACAACCAGCCACATCCAAGTACCTCACACCTGTCCTGGACATCACCATCAGCCTCATACCCCAGTCTCTATACGTCCAACACAATACGCAGGATCTGCTGGAGACCAAGCAAGGAGCATACGCCATAGCTGGATGCACACACGTGCTGGGCGCAATCCACAGCACACATGTCATACCTGTGCCCCCTGGTGACATAGCACACAATCACCCCAACAGAAAGCACATGTCTCACATCAATGTGCAGGCAACATCTGAACACCGTGGAATCCCCACCAACGTCGTCACCAAATACCCAGCCAGTGTGCATGATTCCTTCATCCTCCGACAGTCCATCATCAACCAGCGCCACCAGGATGGCACCAAGGGAAATGCACAGCCCCTTTCAAGTTCCAAATGAATACCCCAAACACCTCAACTCCACAACCATGCAACACACAACTCTGGCAATGCACACGTCACAAAATCATATACAACATGCAAAACAACATGCCCATCCACCAGGCATGACAGAACAACTCACAATGGTAACCTGGGCAAGCCGTGAACATGAGCCCTCAACGGCATGGCACCTCAGCCACACAATAGCAGAATGTGGGGAGAGGTGGGAACCAGGCATGTGTGAAGGAGGCAGGACAACCATGATTGGGAAAGTACATAATGCCAAGAGTGGCGGCGATGTGCTGGACAGACCGCAGTATGCAGAACACACCCAGATCCATGGCAACATACACCCCTGGTGTATGGAGTTCAGTGGACAGTGGACGCAACCATGTTACCCCAGCCAGTGGGAGAGTTTGCAGAAATGTTGCCTGTTACGTTCCCCCATAAGTGTGAGCAGAGTGGGATGGTCCGGCGTACATCAGGCCATCATAGGGGTGTGAATAAAAAGCACATAGCCCTGGGTGTGATCCTCCTCCGGAATGCATAACGTCTCTGCCAGGGTGGTGCATCTCACCCCACCACGAGGCCGACGCTGTCCTCGTGAGCAGATTTGCCTGCGATCCTGTTTGCCTGCTGTACCCCGGCCCGCTGGACCCCGAACCCGTCAGGCCCTCCCCTGCGCAGACAGGCCACACTGATCACCTGCCGACACTGGCGTGTGTCAAGGAGGGCTCACCATGTGCCGGCGCAAGCTCCAAGCCTGAGGCCCACGACCTTGACAGCCTCCTCAGACTATCACGGCCTTCACGACACAGGCCCGCTTTAGTCCTTTCTCGCTGACGTACTCTACTGCTGCCTCCAGCCTACACTACGCTCAAGTAGGTCACACATTTGGAACTGAGCCTTGATTACACGATGGCAGAGTACATATGTTCATTGCAGATTTTACATCAGTGTACTCCCTTTGACGTGGTGCCACAAACTCTGTGCATGGCATGCTCACGACACATGTCTGTTGTCCCCTGATGACTACTTCTTCCGGCCTACACTCTGGACAAGTAGGTCACACATTTGGAAGTGAGTCTTGATCATACATTGTCCGTGTACGCACAACAATGAAGATTCTACTTCACTGTACTCCCTACGATCAGGTGGCAGCAACCATGTGCATAGCATCCCAACGACAAGTGGCTGTGGGCCCTTGCTGACCACTCCCTCCGGTCCACGCTGCGGGTGAGTAGGTCACACATTTGGGACTGAGTCTTGACCATACATTATCCGAGTACGCACATTAATGAAGAGTTAATTTCACTGTACTCCCTTCGATGTGGTGACACCAAGTATGTGCCTGGCCTCCCAACCACATGTGTCTGTGGGTGCTTGATGACTATGCCATCGTTCTACACTACGGTCCAGCAGGCCTCATGCCAATCCACTCCAGTACGTACCAGGCAGGACACGTCATCGTCGCTGACTGAACACCCGCTCGGCTCTGGTGCTTTTGCCTTAATCAACCACAAGTCACCCCCAAATGTCATCTCAACGTCATGTGTTAGAGTACCAGGAAGGGCTTGCTGAAACGCGTCTGGCTCTTGCTGACCGCTAACTCCGGCCTACACTGCTGTCCAGTAGATCATACACAATTTTGAATGCAGACTTGATTTATTTATGGCAGACTTGATGTCATTGTACAGGCCTCATCGCAGACTGCATCCCCTTTCAGCCCCGGTGCCACTAAGTCTGTTCCGCGAAACCCTTGGACACTTCCTGGTTGGACTTTGGTGGCACCTGAGTCCATGGACTTGTGGTTGTCGTCGCCATCATGTCGGTGATACTGACTTTGTGGCGAAAACGATGTTGTGGCATTCCACTCCTCCATTTGCTGCTTCCGGACAGCTTCCACCCTCTGCACCATGCCCTGGAGGACAGCTTACACTGGCCCCTGCAACCCTCTGAAACATACACCTCGCACATTGATAAGGACCCACTCAGGTCGCATGGCCCCTCTGACTGCACCGCAAGTCACCGTCCCGTGGCTGGGTGCCTGTGTCGGACGCAGGGCGTCTGGGGCCACTAACTCTGTGCTGGTTAGGTCCGGGACACATTCTTCTCAGACATTAGATGGCCTCTGAGGTGATGGCCTTGGGGTCATCAACGCAATGTGTCTGTGGCCCTGCACTGTCGGCATCCTCCGGACTCAACTGCAGCCCACCAGGGCTCACACATTAAATCGAGTCCTGACCGGCCCGGCCCGGACGTCGCATCACCGCAGGAGGCACATGCCACCACCGCAAGGACCACCTCCAACCCCCATCTGCCAGAGTCGAAACGGTGGTCCTGACAGACTTACATAGTTGCTCACACTTGTCGTGATGCCATCATCGGCCTGATACCCTGCTCAGCACTCCAGTGCACCACAAGCCATCGTCCGTTACTGATTTTGTGTTGTGCTGTGGAGAGGTTGCGCAGCAATGTCATCTCAAGCAGAGTGGGAGACCTGGGACGTTGATGAGGATGATGATGCCGGTCTAATACACCCCACTGCATCTGCATCAGGAATATCTCTAAGGGACACAATCGAGACTTTTTCTTCACATGAGCGTGCTCATCTCTAGTGCCCCGACCACAGTGCACTGCAACTCACAGACACTTTAGTTTGCATGTTGGGTGTCCTCTGGACTTTCTCCAGCTACCTCCATGTTGCTCAGTAGTTGAATCTGTTATGCAGGTCTTTTCAGTTTCTGTTGCACTGGTGTCCACTGTTCAAGTGGTTGCCAGGACCAAGCATTCTGGGTGTGCTGGCTTACACTCACCCCACACACAACCAGCACAGGCATCACTGTACATGTGGCCCTGACAATAAAGGGGTCGGGCACACGTGCCCGTAGCCAGTTCAACATGGTATCTGCGTGTGTCCCTATGGTCTTGTTGTATGCATAAGGGGCCTGGGCCCTACGACATTTCATTGTGCTGTGTACAGTGGATGCTGACATGTCACCGCAGGCAGAGGGTCAGAGCTTGGACATGTAGCTTTGTCATCACCCACTCAATTCGTAAGGGGAGAGGCCTGGGCCGTGATACACAGAGCCAATGTGGGTGTGTGACTGCTATTTGCGTGACCCCGGGCATGCTTCTGTACTGTGAATGTGCATCAGCATGTGCCCATGGCAGTGTGGGTCTCCTTTGTGGGGTGTAGGGGGTCCCTGAAGGGTAATAGACACCCATGTATGTGATCTAGTTCGCCTTCCAGGGGTTCGGACTCCACCCACACCTGTTCACCACCTCCTTTTGGCATGCTGACACATGGTATTGGGGTGCCATGGGTGGGTGAAGTGTCGTGAGCCAGCTGTGCTTGCGGGTGCTTCCTGCTGTGTGGTCTGTTGCAGGGTCTGTGTACTCCTCTGAGTAGCTTGGCTGCACAGGTCCTGGTGGTGGGTTGCGTGAGATGTCCATGGCGTGTTGTAGGGCATTGGTGTTGAAGGTGTGCTGGTCCTCTCCGGCATCACAGATATTTTGTCTTCTGTGCTCTGCTGAAGGTGTTGTGTGCCCCTGTGCAATGTGAAGGGGAGATGCATGTTGACAATGTGTTGACATTTATGTTGGCGCATTGTTCTGGTTTACATGCAGACTGTTTGACAATGTACATTGTGACTGTTTGGGAGGTGCTGAGTACTGCTGCGGGGCAGTGTACATTTGGACTACATGACGGATGTGAGGTCGTACGCGTACTTTTCCATTGCACAGTTTCCTGCGCTGTCAGATGTAGTAGGCATGTTTCTGTGCGTGTGCAGAGGCAGTTGTGTCCTCTGTTCTGCAGTGTCGGCTTTGCGCATTGTACCACGTTGTAGTCAATTTGGGTGTGCTGTGATTGCTATGTGTGTGTGCTGCAGTGTGCCAAGGGGATGAGAGACATCATCCAGATTAATTGTGGGTGTGCAGTGTGCTACACATCATTGTGCATGTGTGCCATTGAGCCCATCTCTCCCCGTCCCCCCAATCCCTGGTCATTACTCACCCTGTTGATGTTGTGTCCGGTCTACTCGGGCTGTGTCTGTACTCCCTACTCCTTGCACCATCTCCACACTGATGACTGTGGCCTAGCTTTCCTCCAGTTCCTCCTGTAGCACAGGACTGCCACCTCCTCTCGCCATTGCAGCCTTCCTGTTTGCAGAGGGTTTGTGCCTGATTTAGGTTGTCACATCATGGCAGCACCTCTTGGCTTCCTCGATTGGCCTCCTCGGCACTCCGACTGCATTCCAGGTGGTCTACTTGTGGGTCAGTTGATGGTAGTGTTCTGTCACCTCCGTGATTCTGATCTGGTTTCGCTGCGGACTGCACCCTGTCTTCCTCTCCCTCTTCTCCTCGGCCGTCCCCGTCCCGTTGTTCCTTGCTGGTGGTCTGTGGGGGTTGTGGGGTTCACGTTGGTCTTTGTGCTGGGTCAGGGTGCATCCATGGTGCTGTGCACTTTGGATTGTTTCTGGTGTGTTTTTTTTGTTCTGCTTTTATAGTGCATTTTCCCACCAGACATGTGGGATTTGCAGGCCTGTGGCTGGTTCTCGCTGCTTTTTGTATCGCGATTAGCCTCATCGTAGCTTATTAGGCGTTCATGTTTCGCATTTTTGCGGTGTGCCGTTGATTTTAACGCAGCCATTTGGCACATTATCTGTTGACTATCGCATGGTACCGCCGTGCTGTGAATACTTGCTTAACACGGTGTAAATTTCCCACGATAGACTGCGATGTTGTAAGTTGCGTTAAGTAACTTTTGCGGTGGTTATCACACGTTCTTGAGAATAAGCCCCAATATGTAACGTTTGTGGATACTCTTCAGGGAAATGCAATTTGTCTACCTCGAAGGCATGAGGCAGCATACGTAACAGCTGGTGTTGGCTGTGGTTGTGCCTATATTGTGCATTTGCTGGTACTACATATTCTCACTACTAGTATCATTATCAGTATAGTTGATGAAGAAAAAAATAAATAGAATTACACAAGACTGAAAGCATTAATATTAGTACATCGAGGAGGAAAATTAAAATGAAATAGATCATTTAAAATACTTATTGTCCCTTATTGGAGCAGCAAAGGTGGGCTTTAATCTGGTTGCTTCTCCTGTTCTCCCCCTCTTTTTCCTGCTTTGTGTCTGGAGGGGTGCATGGAATGACTGGGTCCAGGCGGATGTCCGAGCAGTGGAACCATAGTTTGTGCCCTTGGATTTTCACAGTCATAGCTGTGCACCGAGATGGGTCTGTTAAATTGGTCTGGGCGTCTGTTGGTCATCCACTGCAGGTGTGGTGGCACGCTCGTTGACTGCACATGTAATCTGCCTGCAGAAGAACTTTGAAGCTTTTGTTGGCATGGGAACTATTTCTCCATTTAATTTCTTAATACATTTACTGTGCGCGTCTGTAGTGCTTGATTGAGAAAGGCATTTTAGCGCTTGTATCTAGTGCAATGTGCAATAGAGATTTTTTGTGCATATGTTTATATATATACATACACACATACATATATATATATATATATTCACAGAAAAAAAACATAGGTTTCAGGCACGTTATAGTTAGGAATTAGCATTTAAAAAACATCAGAAATTCACTGAAAAAACCATAGGTTTCAGGGGTGTTATAGTTAGCTGGACTTTTCACTTGTACAAAACCATTGAAATTCCCCCGCTATAGTTAGTTCAGCTAACTATAACTCGCGCGCCCACAATGCACTGCTGATGATGTCACATATTACATCACTCATGACATGGTCAGTGACATCACTCATGACATCACTGATGACATCTCAAATGACATCACTGATGACATCATCCAGTGAATGTGTGTTTTTCTGAAAATTATATATGTTTTATATATGTATATCTCAAGGTCGATGGAAGAATAAATGGGTATATAAATGTCTAAATGGATGATTTGTTTTCGAAAAATTGATTGTATTACTGACTGATTAAGTGTATCTTAGTGAGTAATGTTTAAATATGTAAATATCTGTATCAGTCTCTCACTTTGTGTATAAGTGGCTGCATGGGTTGGTGAGTAGCTACATGAGTGTCTATATAGGTTATTACTATTAGTTTTATTTTTTGAGTATCAGTATGAGTGTCTGATGTCTGTATGGTTCGGTCGGGGGTATTATGTAGTGCATAGGTGCATGAATGAGTGACTCACTGTTTGTATGTGTTGAACACAGCATGTGTGCAGGACTGTATGGGTGGATGAGTGTGTGTATGGGTGTGTTAGTGAGTGAATGACTGTCTCAATAGTGTCTTTATGAGTAACTACATATGTTTTAAACTAGTATATGTGACTATTGGTGTATATATGTGAGTATATGTGAGAGTGAGAGATTGAAAGAGTTCCTGTATGAATAAGTATGTGTTTCTATAAGTGATTGTTTAAAAGACTAAGTATGTGTAAGTTTCTGTAGAAGTAAGTGTGGTGGTGAGTGTATAACTGTATATGCAAGTAAATGTATGTTTGATTCTTTATTAGCATGAGTGACTATGTGTGTGAGTAACTCTATGGATGAGTGGCATTGTGTAACAGGATGTATAGGTGTATGAGTACATATGATGAGTGAGTACATGTATGAGTGACTGTATAGGACTGTTGGTGAATGAGTGGATGTGTATGTGGATCTTAAAATTACTGAAGAGGTTGTTGTAACTGGTATTGGTATGTCCATTGTTTTGAAAATTTTAGTTTCTATTTTTGAATGTGTGTATCAAAGGTTATATTAGGGTTAGAGGAGGTCTGCGACTCTATCACAGGATGAGGTCATCAGTGATGTCATCAGTGATGTCATTTGAGATGTCATCAGTGATGTCATGAGTGATGTCACTGACCATGTCATGAGTGATGTAATATGTGACGTCATCAGCAGTGCATTGCGGACGCGCGAGTTATAGTTAGCTGAACTAACTATAACGGGGGAATTTCAATGGTTTTGTACAAGTGAAAAGTCCAGCTAACTATAACACCCCTGAAACCTATGGTTTTTTCAGTGAATTTCTGAGGTTTTTTAAATGCTAATTCCTAACTATAACGTGCCTGAAACCTATGGTTTTTTCTGTGAATTTCAAAGGTTTTTTAAGTGCTAATTTCTAACTATGCCTGCAGAGATAGGACATGTGAAGAAAGAAGAAAAAATGCACAGAAAGAAACAAAAGAAGTGCAGAAAGAAGCAACACAAGTCCTCAAATACGAAGATAAGTGCAGGAAGAAGGATAACGTGCAGAAAGAACAAAAAGAAGAGCAGAAAGAAGCCTTGTTGCAAAATCATCCTGTACCCTTAACTTTTTCAGACGGATACTGGTGGTAACTGAGTCTGACTAACCAGTCCTAGAGCCAGTGCTATGTTAAAAGACACTTAGAATACAGTGAAAACACCTACATACACTAGGGAACATTATGCATTGGGGTCCCCCTGTGATTAGCATGACCTCCTCTGTAAGCCCCTAGTATATAATAGGGCATGGGGATTAAAACTACCTCTTAAAACAGGCCACAGGGCGTTTTTGCACACGTTAACTCAGGCCCTGTCCCCTCCCTTCACCACTGTGTAAACACGCCCTGTGTCCGTTTTTAGTTGGGAGATTAAGTTCATTTGAATCCTGAGGGTCCCTAGGGTCCAACTAGCCCACTAGGTACCTCCAGTAAGTGCCACAGAGCTGCGTTGCAGAGAGGTGTAAAAAGTGGCACGGCCTGGACCACCTCTCTGCAATGCAGCTCAGTGGCGCTTACTGGAAGCACTTGGTGGGCTAGTTAGCCCCCAGGGGCCCTCAGTATTGAAGGGAAATTATATCCCCAATTTAAAACGTGCCATAGTGCGTGTTTGCACACGTCACCTCAGGCCCCGTCCCCTCCCTTCACCACTGTGTAAACGCGCCCTGTGGCTGTTCTAAGTTGAGAGATTAAGTCCCCTTGAATCCTAAGGGTCCCTAGGGTCAAACTAGACCACTAGGTACCTCCAGTAAGCACCACTGAGCTGCGTTGCAGAGAGGTGTAAAAAGGGGCTTGGCCTCAGAACACCTGTCTGCAGCGCAGCTCCCTTGCGCATACTGGAGATGCCTGTTGGGGGCGCGTTTGCAGAGTGCTGCGCGGAGGGGGCATGGCCTCCGGCACGATGCCAGTCTTTTATTTATTTTAATTTTTTAAGAAGGGGGGCTGTGTGGTTCCCCTTCTTATTCTAATTTATTGGCCCTGATGACCCCATCCCCCAGGGCCTGTCTCCTAATTATATTTTTTTGACCCCAATCCCCAGGGCCGGCCACTGTTTTTTATTATTTTTAAAAAATATATATTTATAGACACACCTAGGACATGCTGGACAAACCGTACGTACGTATCACCATGACGATTTGCGTGATATTCATTAAAAGGCGACTATGCATGCAATGAATCCACGTGGAATGTATTTACACCACTAGTGAAGCTCTGACATGTCTGATGCCCTACCGTGCCTAATCCCGGTAGACACCCTTGTCGTTTATTTATACAAACATGGGTAGCTATTGACGGGCACATTTAATACACATGCACACCAAGCCATTCAAAGGGGATTCGACAAAAATTCGACCAAAACTATGCAAGAAACCCCCCTCACGGTTAATAAAACACACATCCACTGCCGGATGTGTAATACTTTTTATTTTACTCTCTGGAAAGGGGACGAACCTCACTTGAGAGTCACAGCGCGCTCCTGACAGAGCCCAATGCTGAGTTACACCCACCATTGCCTGCCGAGTGCCACACACCTCTGTGTTGTATTCCACTAGCTAGTGCATATGCTATGACACTCTCTAGCCCATGTGCACTGTAACACCACCCCGTGAATATGTCATGCCACACTTGTCTTCGCACGGGTTATATTGCCCCATCTAACGTGCCTTCCTCGATGCCTATGTTATAACGCACAGTGCTATGCCATACATATTACAATCTGGGATCCATATCTTTGTCACAGTGCATATGCAACGTTACACTCCCCAGCACATATTTTATATTACAACTTTAGAAACTAGTTAGGTTACACAACTCTGCCCTGTGCATATTACACTCCAAGGCGCATATCGCATAGCACGTGCTAGTGCCTGTGCTATCTCGCGCTCTCCAATTAATCTGTCATTGCGCACAATGTAGTGCATATTATATTTCACGCCCGGTTCATCTTATATCACACTTTTTGGTGCATAGTTTATATACCATACACTATATCTAGTTTTCATTTTCAATCGTGCTCTCAGGACTATGTTCTATATAACACTGTGTTCACCTACCCTTTTCACGGGCATTACATTTTGCGATAGGGGGTGGAGGGTCAGGGGGTGTTTCTGCCAAGTGAGCCCGGAGTCACAGTCACAAACGTACTCTTCTTCCTGAATAAAAGTGAGATTATGCTGCATACTTGTTCATATTTTAAGTAGTTCGCACAGACACAATGTTTTAAAAACAATAAAGTTCCTAATACCCGCCTTCTCTGAACAGTTAGCTTGCTGCCCCATCCCCCTCCTCCCTATCCTCTGTTGTGTGAATCCATGGACTAGCCTCCTCCCTCCTGCCATGCATGGTCTGATGTGCTGCCACTGCCCTTAATTTAGTATGATGTACCAGTCCACTCCTCCTGCCCTCCATTGCCCAATTCTATGCCCCATCATTGACCTCCTGCTTAAACTCTGTGCTTAGCTTGCTGCCCCTATTCTCCTTCCCCCTGCCCTCCGATGTCTTTGTGCATGCCCCTGCTCCATCATTTTTGCCCACCATGTCCCATGGACCTGCCACTCCTATCTACTCTGAGTGTTCTGTTGAGCTGCCACTCCCCTCCCACCTGCCTAGCATTGTCAGATGACTGTAACCTGTCCCTGCCACCTCCACCCTGCCTGTCCACATGCCATGCCCCTATCCTCTTCCTCCTGTCCTATATGGTCCATTGTACTGCCACACCCTTCTGCCCTCCCTGGTCTGTTGTGCTGAAACTGCTCCTCCTGCTTGCCCCGTGTGGTCTGTTGTGAGGCCCCTTCCCCTGAATTTTCTTGTCTGTGCACAGGTCCTGACCCTCCCTTCTATCCTCCATCGTCCTTTGTGCATGCCCCTGCACCCTCCTTCTTGCCCATCATAGCCATTGTGCTGCCACTAACCCTCCCACTTGCCATGCATGGTCTTCTGTGCTGCCATGGCCCCTCCCACCTTCCCTGTGTGGTCAGTTAGCTGCCCCTGACCCCCTCCCACCTTCCCTCCATGGTCTGTGTGTATGCCATCACAGTCTCACTGTTGCTCTTCATGGTGTGTCTTGCTTCTAGTGCCCATCATGCCTGACCTCCATGGCTATCTTGCTGCTCCTGCCCTGCCCCCTTGCCCCCAGCCCTCTGTTTACATGTGCAGACCCCTACTCCCTCCCTCCTGGCTTGTCTGTTCCATTATAATGCCCCTGATCCATCCCTCCTGCCCTTTATGGTCTGTTATGCTGCAGCTTTCTCTCCTGTCTGTCCATTATGGTCAGCTAGCTACCATTCCCTCTGTTCTCTGTTGTCCATGTATGGTTGTACTACCATTGCCTCTTCCTTCTGCCCACTATGGTCTATTACAGTGCCACAGCCTCTCTTGCAAGTCCTGTATTGTTGGTTTGTTGCCCCTGCCCCCCTTTCCACTGCCCTCCATAGTCTGTTGTGCTTCCACGGCCCTTCCTGCCTGCTCAGTGTGGTTAAATTGTTGCCTTTGCACCCTCCTACCTGCCTTCAATTTTCAGAGTCCGTGCCCCTGGCCTCTGCCTCTCAACAGTATCCTAATGAACAACTAGATTGCTAACATTCTATCTTTATTACAAAGGTGTGGAACGCCTGACATCATCTTGATGTAATCAAAACTGTAATACCTAGAGCATTTCCTTTAGAAATTACATATATGAGAGGGTCTTATTGGCATCAAAATTATGGTTAGTGCTCTAAAATACTAAAATAAGGACATATTTTCTGAGTTTTCAAATAGCGACAAAGCACTTTTAAATTATTTGTTATCTTTATGTTTTTTTATCCAGTTGACCACTTGATTAAATGTTGCACTTAGGGGAGAGGATGTGGTGTTACTTCCAGAACTGCAGACTTTGCAACTGGGGAACCAGGTTGAAGTTTCTGCTTCAGCTCGACATTCTGTGATTCTGGTCAAATCACTTAGTCTCCCCATGTCTACAACCAAAATGAATTTGTTCTTGTGTGATGTAACCAATGCTCATGTAAATCACTCCAATACCTGACAAGTCTGCACTATATAACACTGCAAAAACACAAAATAATAAGGGCCTCATTTATGAAAAGTGACGCATCACTGCGTGAAAACAGTGATGCGCCACTTTTCACTGCGCCCTCCCTGCGACTCCAGTGATGCGTCATATTTACAGTATGACGCATCATGTCGCAAGGAGTCACAGATACGTCAGTATTTCTGACGTATCTGTAGGCGCAAAAGTGACGCATCGCTGGAGTGTGTCACGAAAGTGACGCAACTCCAGCAATGTGTCCTTTCACATGGGGCAAGCCCCATGTGAAAGGGCCTGCGTCAGTCTTACGCCTGCTGTGAGGCAGGCGCAAGAAATTGACGCATTTGCACACTAAAAGTGGCGCAGTGGAATCTCGTAGATTTCACTGCATCACTTCTACGACCCTTTCTTGCGTCAAAACGCCCCCCTTGCATACATTATACCTGGCGCAGGTATAATGTGGCGCAGGGGTTTACAAAGTGACGCATCTACCTAGATGCGTCACTTTGTAAATATGGCGCAACATGGTGCATGTTTTATGCCACTGGTGCGTTACAAAAAGTGACGCACCGGCGGCGCAAAAGTGACGCAGGGGCTCATAAATGAGCCCCATAGTGTTTTGCACACTTCTGTCATTGGGCTATATTTGGGCTACATCTGGGTGATTTTGGGCTACATTTGGGCTCTTTTGTCTCCGGTGGCCATCTTGGGAGATTTATTTGTTATGAAGTTTCCTAATTTCCTCATGTACTGCAGTCTCCTCAGTAGGAAATGCTTTCAGTTTTATACTTTGATTCCATCAGGAAGGTATTCAGATATGTCACACATTTGCCATAAATTCTGAATGTTAGCACTCTAGTTGCTCATTAGATCACTGTAGCAAAACTACTGTTCACCACAGAAGTCTGCTCCTGGTATTAAAAGTGCATGTTTCAGTCTGCATGTCAGAATTTTTTAATGAAATAGAAGAGGATTTGAGAAGTCACTCAAAATGTGCCCTAAATTTTCTTTCTGCAGCACTAATCATACTTTTTATGGAAAAATGAACCCCCTCATTTTGTTCCTTTTTAAATTAAATGTTTTAAGAGTTACCACTTTAATCCAAGCAAGATGGCTTCAGGTGTGCCATACGTTTATCATAAGTAGGACTGTTAGCGCGCTAGTAGTTCTTTGGAACACTCTGGGAAGCTGCAGTAGAACACAAAGGAATCAACTGACAGTCTCTGCCCTTGTTGGATGTACATGTTTTACTGAGAATGTCAGACTTCATTCTCACATGACTGAGAAAGATAATGTGAATTTACAGAAAATAAGCTCTCAGTTTAGCTAATAGATCACCTTCCAAACCTCTGTGGTAAAAGCATGAGAAAATATTTTTCTCTCAATCATGATATCCCAGCAGAAGGCTTTTTCACATGGTGAAATCACCTTAGAACATACCACAATTCCTAAAATGAGTATGGTACCATCAACAAATGATTTATAATGTAACTAAAGTCTTAAAACCTTCTATTAACTGCAATGCTTTTTAATGAGGTGCTATCATGTATATTGGTCCCAAGATGGCTGCCAACACTTCTTGGATGAAGTGCTGACAGCCAATCAGATCTCAGGATGAGATGTGTGGTTAGGCTCCGCCCACATATATATTTGCTTTTAAATGCTATTTTCTCAGGAAATACTGAACAGATTTACACCAGACCTGCAAAAGGCACTTCCTTGACCTTATGGCTACCTCTCTGCCAAATTTCAAGTAATTCTGTTCAGCCGTTCGGGCTGTAGCTGTGTCTAAAGGTCCTATGGAAAAATGCATGGGGAAAACACGTTTTGGGACCCCCCTTTTTTCTCGGCCCCTGCTTGACGAATCACCCTGAGACTTTCAGGGTAGGAGCTGAACGGAGCGCCCCATTAGTTTTGCAAATTTCGCGAGGATTCATCAACCGGCGCCAAAGTTATTTAAAATAGAATTTTGAGATTTCCTATGGAAACTAGGTTGTAACTATAACTATCTACTGGCGACCGCCAGTAGATAATATACATATATATATATATATGTATATATATATATATTCCCTGAAAAAACCATAGGTTTCAGGCACATTATAGTTAGAAATTAGCATTTAAAAAACCATAGAAATGAACTGAAAAAACCATAGGTTTCAGGAACGTTATAGTTAGTTGGATATTTCAGTCGTACAAAACCATAGAAATTTCGGCGTTATAGTTAGTTCAGCTAACTATAACTCGTGCCTCCGCAATGCACTGCTGATGACATCCCATATTACATCATTCATAACATGGTCAGTGACATCACTGATAACATCACTGATGACATCTCAAATGACATCACTGATGACATCATCCAGTGACTGTGTGTTTCTGTAAACTTTAATTTTGTTTTATATATATGCTAAGCTGTATTGAGGAATGAGTGGGTGTATAAGTGTCTGTATGGATGATTTAGTAGGTACGTGACTGACTGTATAACTGTGTGATTAAATGTGTCTTACTGAATGCATGGGTTAGTGACTAAACTGTGTGAAAGTCTGTATCAGTCTGTCTGTTGTTGTGTAAGCTGCTGCATTGGTTGGTGAGTAGCTGCATGAGTGTCTTTATGGGTTATTGATTGCTTGCCTGAGTATTTGTATGGATGCCTGATTGTGTGCGTGGGTGGGTGGGAGGTGTGTGACTCTGTCCATAGATGTGTGAGTGGTTGATTCACTGGGTGTGTGGGTTCAAGAGTGCATGTGGAATCAGCTGTATGGGTGGGTGAGTGTGTGTATGGGTGTGTTGGTGAGTGAATGGATGTCTCAGTGGTACATGTGCAAGTAACTACATATGTAAAAGGCAGTATATGTGAGTGATGGTGTATATAAATAACTATATGTGAGAGTCAGTAATTGTGAGAGTGGCTGCATGGATGAGTGTGTATTTGTATCAGTGATTCTATAAAAGAGTAATTATGTGTTAGTATCTGTATGAATAAGTGAGGTTGTGTCTGTATAACTGTATAGGTGAGTAAATGGAAGTATGATTGATTCTTTACATGACTGACTAAGTGTGTGAGTAACTCTGGATATGTGGCAGTGTGTGAGTGTCTGTATAGGTGTATGAGTGCATATGATAGTGTTGTATTGATGAGTGACTGAATATATGAGTTACTGTATGGGTGAATGATTGGATGTGTATGTATTTAGTAACTGGTATTGATGTGTCTATTTTTTCAAAAATGGTAGTCTGTATTTTAGAGTGGGTGTATCAAAGGTTATATTCAGGTGTGAGGAGGTGCATCAGATTTTCACATGGATGATGTCATCAGTGATGTCACTGACCATGTCATGAATGATGTAATATGTGACATCATCAGCAGTGCAGTGTGGGGGCGAGTTATAGTTAGCTGAACTAACTATAACGCCGGAATTTCTATGGTTTTGTACGAGTGAAATCTCCAACTAACTATAACGTTCCTGAAACCTATGGTTTTTTCAGTTCATTTCTATGGTTTTTTTAAATGATAATTTCTAACTATAACGTGCCTGAAACCTATGGTTTTTTCAGTGAATTTCAAAGGTTTTTTAAATGAAAATGTGTAAGTCTAATGTACCTCAATCCTATGTTTTTTATATATATATATATATATATATATATATATATATATACATATACATATATATATATATATTAAAAGAATTAAATAATTTTTAGTTAGGAAAATTATATTCATTCTTTTTTTAAATATTATACAGAAGCCACGCACCCTTCGTGCACCCTACACGATGGCTGCGCGCATTCCGGTAGCCATTTTGAAAAGTCGTGCTGGGGTCGCGCCTTCAGCGTAATTTATAAAGTATGAAATATCTTTAAATTAATTATAAATAAAAGTATTCCTTTAAGTGTTTGTCTAAATTTATTAATAAAAGTATTTTTAAAGTATTATTTTCAATATAATTTTGACTAAAAATTATTGAATTATTATTGGATTTGGAGGTTAGGAGGGATGGCCATTTTGCTCGATCTGTTTTGCAAGATGTTTTTGGTCTAGTCAGATGGACACCCTCCTCTGGGTAAGGTACGGCTTGAGGATTCTATTCAAAAGTTGAGGAATCAACAGGCAGAAGTATCCATCAGAAGAGCAAGTTACTTACCTTCGGTAACGCTTTTTCTGGTGGATACAGTATCTGCCTGTGGATTCCTCACTGTCCCACCCGCCTCCCCATTGTCCACCTGTATCTACCAAAAAGATGCTTTTACTGTTTGGCATGAATGTTTTTAATATGTCTTAATCATGCTTATGTTTAAATAGTGAGAAATGTTTGATCTGTTGCTATTTCTTTATGCCTTTATTGATTATGCATTTGAATACTATGTATACATGTGAAAATGTGTCGGTCCACCTGTTTACCTTGGTGGCACGGAAAAAATGGGTGGAACTGATGTCAGCACACCGATGAGGTCCTCTTATGGCTCCTATGACGTCATACAGTGTCGCGAGCCGAGCTGCGCTGTTATAACATGGCAGATCTAGGAAAGAATTTCCACGGAATGCTGGCGCAGGGGATATTCACCTAAGTGTTCAGGTTAGTCCTTTGGGAGCAACTGTTTATGTTGCCACTCCAGAAACCGAAACCAGTGATCCGAGTGCAGAGGCCCTGCAGATGGCACACAATTTGAGGAGCGCAGTCGTGTGCACCGGCGCGGCAGCGAAGTGACAAGCACCACTACCCACAGAAAAGGTAACAAGGGCACTGAATAACACAGGTTCTTCTCTTTGTATCGGGCAGGAACAACAAGGTTAAAATGCTCTAGTTCCAAAATGTAGAATTAGTGCTACAACGGTCTTCAAGAGGACCTGCGATGAATGCCGCTTCTGCCTTCTGTACACTGGAGGCGGCACATGTGTCACGCGGTACGGTCATACTAAGGTGGGACGCACACTCGTTGACCTCTCATGGCACTGCTCCACACTTCAGGGACAACCCTTTCCATTAGCTGTGTTTTCTGATGACGTGTCACGCCGGCCCCGTCCAACAGCAGAACGCCTTTCGATCCAAACAGACTCGTCCATTCTCTCACCGGAAGTGCAACCAGGCCATGCATACACTTTCACAATACAACAGCCGGGAATGCACTTTTTGGTAAAAAAAACACATTCCTTCCTTCTAATTTATCAAATAAACGACTCACTGAAGAACAGGGGCCCGCTTTGATCGGTGAATAGCCGTTACAACGACTTTTTTACTTCGCGATACCATTACAACGCATGCATTACCACGCATGCGTTGTACATCGTGAAGTCATTCCTATGCATTTTTTTAGAACGCATGGTCATTTACCATGCATGCCTTTACAACGAATTTTGTTTTAAAGGTATGTATGGTAAATGATCATGAGTTCTAAAAAAAATTAGACGATCCACGTCGTTGTAAGGAAAGAGAGCCTGTTCCGTTTCCTCAAAATGACATGAACCACCCCTCAGAGACAACATGAAGCAGGAACCACGAGGAGAGAGGTACCATGAGGAGTGAGAGGAAAGGGGTATTGGGCATGGGGTGGTGTTTACATTTCTAGGGTTTAGGGTAGTGCAGTGGTGTTTGGGTAGTGTAGGGTGTCATAGTGGGGGTGGTGTTTCAGGGTTTAGGGCAGTGCAGTGGTGTTTGGGCAGTGTAGGGGTCATGCTGGGGGTGGTGTTTCAGGGTTTAGGGCAGTGCAGTGGTGTTCGGGCAGTGTAGGGGTTGTGCTGGTGGTGGTGTTTCAGGGTTTAGGGCAGTGCAGAGGTGTTCGAGCAGTGTAGGGGGTCATGCTAGGGCTAGTGTTTCAGGGTTTTTGCAGTACAGAGGTGTTCAGACAGTGTAGGGGGTCGTGCTGGGGCTAGTGTTTCCGGGTTTAGGGCAGTCCTGTGGTGTTTGGGCAGTGTAGGGGTCGTGCTGGGGCTGGTGTTTCAGGGCTTAGGGCAGAACAGTGGTGTTCGGGGAGTGTAGGGGGTCATGATGGGAGTGATTTTTTAGCGTTTAGCGCAGAGCAGTGCTGTTCCGACAGAGTAGGGGGTCGTGCTGGGGTGGTGTTTCAGGGTTTAGGGCAGTGCAGTGGTGCTCGGGCAGTGTAGGGGGTCGTGCTGGGGGTGGTGTTTCAGGGTATAGGACAGTGCAGTGGGGTTCGGGCAGTGTAGTGGGTCATGCCGGGGGTGGTGTTTCAGGGTATAGGGCAGGGCAGTGGTGTTCGGGCAGTGTAGAGGGTCTTGCAGGGGGTGGTGTTTCAGGGTTTAGGGCAGTGGTGTTCAGGCAGTGTAGCGGGTATCACTGGGGCTGGTGTTTCAGGGTTTAGGGCAGTGCAGTGGTGTTCGGGCAGTGTAGGGGGTCGTGCTGGAGCTGGTGTTTCAGGGTTTAGGGCAGTGCAGTGGTGTTTGGGCAGTGTAGGGAGTTGTCCTGGGGCTGGTGTTTCGGGGTTTAGGGCAGTGGTGTTCGGGCAATGTAGGGGGTCTTGCTGGGGTTGGTGTTTCAGGGATTAGGGCAGTGCAGTGGTGTTCGGGCAATGTAGGGTGTCGTGCTGGGGGTGGTGTTTCAGGGTTTAGGGCAGTGCAGTGGTGTTCGGGTAGTGTAGGGGATCGTGCTGTGGCTGGTGTTTCAGGGTTTAGGGCAGTGCAGTGGTGTTCGGGCAGTGTAGGGGGTTGTGCTGGGGCTGGTATTTCAGGGTTTAGGGCAGTGATGTTCGGGCAGTGTAGGGTGGTGGGTGGTGTTTCAGGGTTTAGGGCAGTGGTGTTTGGGCAGTGTAGGGGGTCTTGCTGGGGGTGGTGTTTCAGGGTTTAGGGCTGTGCAGTGGTGTTCGGGCAGTGTAGGGGGTCTTGCTGGGGGTGGTGTTTCAGGGTTTAGGGCAGTGCAGTGGTGTTCGGGCAGTGTAGGGTTCGTGCTGGGGTGGTGTTTCAGGGTTTAGGGCAGCGCAGTGGTGTTCGGGCAGTGTAGGGGGTCGTGCTGGGGGTAGTGTTTCAGGGTTTAGGGCAGTGCAGTGGTGTTCTGGCAGTGTAGGGGGTTGTGCTGGGGGTGGTGTTTCAGGGTTTAGGGCAGTGCAGTGGTGTTCGGGTAGTGTAGGGGTCGTGCTGGGGATGGTGTTTCAGGGTTTAAGGCAATGCAGAGGTGTTCGGGCAGTGTAGGGCTTGTGCAGGTGGGTGGTGTTTCTGGGTTTAGGGCAGTGCAGTGCTGTTCGGGCAGTGTAGGGGGTCGTGCTAGGGCTAGTGTTTCAGGGTTTTAGCAGTACAGTGGTGTTCAGGCAGTGTAGGGGGTCATGCTGGCACTAGTGTTTCCGGGTTTAGGGCAGTGCTGTGGTGTTTGGGCAGTGTAGGGGTCGTGCTGGGGCTGGTGTTTCAGGGCTTAGGGCAGAGCAGTGGTGTTCGGGGAGTGTAGGGGGTCATGATGGGAGTGATTGTTTAGGGTTTAGCGCAGAGCAGTGGTGTTCGGGCAGAGTAGGGGGTCGTGCTGGGATGGTGTTTCAGGGTTTAGAGCAGTGCAGTGGTGCTCGGGCAGTGTAGGGGTTCGTACTGGGGGTGGTGTTTCAGGGTATAGGACAGTGCAGTGGGGTTCGGGCAGTGTAGGGGGTCATGCCAGGGTGGTGTTTCAGGGTATAGGGCAGGGCAGTGGTGTTCGGGCAGTGTAGAGGGTCTTGCAGGGGGTGGTGTTCCAGGGTTTAGGGCAGTGGTGTTCGGGCAGTGTAGGGGGTCTTGCTGGGATAGTGTTTCAGGTTTTAGCACAATGCAGTGATGTTTGGGCAGTGTAGGGGGTCATGCTGGGGGTGGTTATTCAAGGTTTAGGGCAGTACAGTGGTGTTCGGGCAGTGTAGGGGGTCATGCAGGGGAGAGGTGTTTCAGGGTTTAGGGCAGTGCAGTGGTGTTCAGGCAGTGTAGGGGGTCGTGCTGGGGGTGGTGTTTCCGGGTTTAGGGCAGTGCAGTGGAGCTCAGGCAGTGTAGGGGGTCATGCAGGGAGTGGTGTTTCAGGGTTTAGGGCAGTGCAGTGGTGTTCGGGCCGTGTAGGGAGTCATGCAGGGGGTTGTGTTTCAGGGTTTAGGGCAGTGCAGTGGTGTTCGGCAGTGTAGGGGGTCATGCAGGGGGGTGGTGTTTTAGGGTTTAGGGCAGTGCAGTGGAGCTCGGGCCGTGTAGGGAGTCATGCTGGGGATGGTGTTTCAGGGTTTAGGGCAGTGCAGTGGTGTTCGGACAGTGTAGGGGTCGTGCCGGGGGTGGTGTCTCAGGTTTTAGGGCAATGCAGTGGTGTTCGGGCAGTGTAGGGGGTCATGCTGGGGGTGATGTTTCAGGGTTGAGGGCAGTGCAGTGGTGTTCGGGCAGTGTGGGGGGTCATGCTGGGGGTGGTGTTTCAGGGTTTAGGGCAGTGCAGTGGTGTTCGGGCAGTGTAGGAGGTCATGCTGGGGGTGGTGTTTCAGGGTTTAGGGCAGTGCAGTGGTGTTCGGGCAGTGTAGGGGTCGTGCTGGGGGTGGTGTTTCAGGGTTTAGGGCAGTGCAGTGGTGTTTGGGCAGTGTAGGGTGTGATGCTGGGGCTGGAGTCTCAGGGTTTAGGGCAGTGCAGTGGTGTTTGGGCTCTGTAGGGGGTCGTGCTGGGGCTGGTGTTTCAGGGTTTAGGGCAGTGCAGTGGTGTTCGGGCAGTGTAGGGGTCATGCTGGGGCTGGTGTTTCAGGGTTAAGGGCAGAGCAGTGGTGTTCGGGCAGTGTAGGGGGTCGTGCTGGGATTGTGTTTCAGGGTTTAGGGCAGAGCAGTGGTGTTCGGGCAGAGTAGGGGGTCGTGCTGGGGGTGGTGTTTCAGGGTTTAGGGCAGAGCAGTGCTGTTCGGGCAGTGTAGGGGGTCGTGCTGGGGGTGGTGTTTCAGGGTATAGGGCAGTGCATTGGTTTTCGGGTAGTTTAGGGGTCATGCAGGGGGTGGTGTTTTAGGGTTTAGGGCAGGGCAATGGTTTTCGGGCAGTGTAGGGGGTCTTGCAGGGGGTGGTGTTTCAGGGTTTAAGGCAGTGGAGTTCAGGCAGTGTGGGGGTCTTGCTGGGGGTGGTGTTTCAGGGTTTAGGGCAGTGCAGTGATGTTTGGGCAGTGTAGGGGGTCGTGCTGGGGCTGGTGTTTCAGGATTTAGGGCAGTGCAGTGGTGTTTGGGCAGTGTATGAGGTCGTGCTGGGAGTGGTGCTTCAGGGTTTATGGCAGTGCAGTGGTGTTCAGGTAGTGTAGGGGGTCGTGCTGGGGGTAGTGTTTCAGGGTTTAGGGCAGAGCAGTGGTGTTTGAGCAGTGTAGGTGGTCGTGCTGGGGGTGGTGTTTCAGGGTTTAGGGCAGGACAGTGGTGTACAGGAAGTGTAGGGGGTCTTGCTGGGATAGTGTTTCAGGGTTTAGGGCAGTGCAGTGGTGTTCTGGCAGTGTAGGGGGTTGTGCTGGGGGTGGTGTTTCAGGGTTTAGGGCAGTGCAGTGGTGTTTGGGTGGTATAGGGGTTGTGCAGGTGGGTGGTGTTTCAGGGTTTAGGGCAGTGCAGTGGTGTTCGAGCAGTGTAGGGGGTCATGCTAGGGCTAGTGTTTCAGGGTTTTTGCAGTACAGAGGTGTTCAGACAGTGTAGGGGGTCGTGCTGGGGCTAGTGTTTCCGGGTTTAGGGCAGTCCTGTGGTGTTTGGGCAGTGTAGGGGTCGTGCTGGGGCTGGTGTTTCAGGGCTTAGGGCAGAACAGTGGTGTTCGGGGAGTGTAGGGGGTCATGATGGGAGTGATTTTTTAGCGTTTAGCGCAGAGCAGTGCTGTTCCGACAGAGTAGGGGGTCGTGCTGGGGTGGTGTTTCAGGGTTTAGGGCAGTGCAGTGGTGCTCGGGCAGTGTAGGGGGTCGTGCTGGGGGTGGTGTTTCAGGGTATAGGACAGTGCAGTGGGGTTCGGGCAGTGTAGTGGGTCATGCCGGGGGTGGTGTTTCAGGGTATAGGGCAGGGCAGTGGTGTTCGGGCAGTGTAGAGGGTCTTGCAGGGGGTGGTGTTTCAGGGTTTAGGGCAGTGGTGTTCAGGCCGTGTAGCGGGTATCACTGGGGCTGGTGTTTCAGGGTTTAGGGCAGTGCAGTGGTGTTCGGGCAGTGTAGGGGGTCGTGCTGGAGCTGGTGTTTCAGGGTTTAGGGCAGTGCAGTGGTGTTTGGGCAGTGTAGGGAGTTGTCCTGGGGCTGGTGTTTCGGGGTTTAGGGCAGTGGTGTTCGGGCAATGTAGGGGGTCTTGCTGGGGGTGGTGTTTCAGGGATTAGGGCAGTGCATTGGTGTTCGGGCAATGTAGGGTGTCGTGCTGGGGGTGGTGTTTCAGGGTTTAGGGCAGTGCAGTGGTGTTCGGGTAGTGTAGGGGATCGTGCTGTGGCTGGTGTTTCAGGGTTTAGGGCAGTGCAGTGGTGTTCGGGCAGTGTAGGGGGTTGTGCTGGGGCTGGTATTTCAGGGTTTAGGGCAGTGATGTTCGGGCAGTGTAGGGTGGTGGGTGGTGTTTCAGGGTTTAGGGCAGTGGTGTTTGGGCAGTGTAGGGGGTCTTGCTGGGGGTGGTGTTTCAGGGTTTAGGGCTGTGCAGTGGTGTTCGGGCAGTGTAGGGGGTCTTGCTGGGGGTGGTGTTTCAGGGTTTAGGGCAGTGCAGTGGTGTTCGGGCAGTGTAGGGTTCGTGCTGGGGTGGTGTTTCAGGGTTTAGGGCAGCGCAGTGGTGTTCGGGCAGTGTAGGGGGTCGTGCTGGGGGTAGTGTTTCAGGGTTTAGGGCAGTGCAGTGGTGTTCTGGCAGTGTAGGGGGTTGTGCTGGGGGTGGTGTTTCAGGGTTTAGGGCAGTGCAGTGGTGTTCGGGTAGTGTAGGGGTCGTGCTGGGGGTGGTGTTTCAGGGTTTAAGGCAATGCAGAGGTGTTCGGGCAGTGTAGGGCTTGTGCAGGTGGGTGGTGTTTCTGGGTTTAGGGCAGTGCAGTGCTGTTCGGGCAGTGTAGGGGGTTGTGCTAGGGCTAGTGTTTCAGGGTTTTAGCAGTACAGTGGTGTTCAGGCAGTGTAGGGGGTCGTGCTGGCACTAGTGTTTCCGGGTTTAGGGCAGTGCTGTGGTGTTTGGGCAGTGTAGGGGTCGTGCTGGGGCTGGTGTTTCAGGGCTTAGGGCAGAGCAGTGGTGTTCGGGGAGTGTAGGGGGTCATGATGGGAGTGATTGTTTAGGGTTTAGCGCAGAGCAGTGGTGTTCGGGCAGAGTAGGGGGTCGTGCTGGGATGGTGTTTCAGGGTTTAGAGCAGTGCAGTGGTGCTCGGGCAGTGTAGGGGTTCGTACTGGGGGTGGTGTTTCAGGGTATAGGACAGTGCAGTGGGGTTCGGGCAGTGTAGGGGGTCATGCCAGGGTGGTGTTTCAGGGTATAGGGCAGAGCAGTGGTGTTCGGGCAGTGTAGAGGGTCTTGCAGGGGGTGGTGTTCCAGGGTTTAGGGCAGTGGTGTTCGGGCAGTGTAGGGGGTCTTGCTGGGATAGTGTTTCAGGTTTTAGCACAATGCAGTGATGTTTGGGCAGTGTAGGGGGTCATGCTGGGGGTGGTTATTCAAGGTTTAGGGCAGTACAGTGGTGTTCGGGCAGTGTAGGGGGTCATGCAGGGGAGAGGTGTTTCAGGGTTTAGGGCAGTGCAGTGGTGTTCAGGCAGTGTAGGGGGTCGTGCTGGGGGTGGTGTTTCCGGGTTTAGGGCAGTGCAGTGGAGCTCAGGCAGTGTAGGGGGTCATGCAGGGAGTGGTGTTTCAGGGTTTAGGGCAGTGCAGTGGTGTTCGGGCCGTGTAGGGAGTCGTGCAGGGGGTTGTGTTTCAGGGTTTAGGGCAGTGCAGTGGTGTTCGGCAGTGTAGGGGGTCATGCAGGGGGGTGGTGTTTTAGGGTTTAGGGCAGTGCAGTGGAGCTCGGGCCGTGTAGGGAGTCATGCTGGGGATGGTGTTTCAGGGTTTAGGGCAGTGCAGTGGTGTTCGGACAGTGTAGGGGTCGTGCTGGGGGTGGTGTCTCAGGTTTTAGGGCAATGCAGTGGTGTTCGGGCAGTGTAGGGGGTCATGCTGGGGGTGATGTTTCAGGGTTGAGGGCAGTGCAGTGGTGTTCGGGCAGTGTAGGGGGCATGCTGGGGGTGGTGTTTCAGGGTTTAGGGCAGTGCAGTGGTGTTCGGGCAGTGTAGGAGGTCATGCTGGGGGTGGTGTTTCAGGGTTTAGGGCAGTGCAGTGGTGTTCGGGCAGTGTAGGGGTCGTGCTGGGGGTGGTGTTTCAGGGTTTAGGGCAGTGCAGTGGTGTTTGGGCAGTGTAGGGTGTGATGCTGGGGCTGGAGTCTCAGGGTTTAGGGCAGTGCAGTGGTGTTTGGGCTCTGTAGGGGGTCGTGCTGGGGCTGGTGTTTCAGGATTTAGGGCAGTGCAGTGGTGTTCGGGCAGTGTAGGGGTCATGCTGGGGCTGGTGTTTCAGGGTTAAGGGCAGAGCAGTGGTGTTCGGGCAGTGTAGGGGGTCGTGCTGGGATTGTGTTTCAGGGTTTAGGGCAGAGCAGTGGTGTTCGGGCAGAGTAGGGGGTCGTGCTGGGGGTGGTGTTTCAGGGTTTAGGGCAGAGCAGTGCTGTTCGGGCAGTGTAGGGGGTCGTGCTGGGGGTGGTGTTTCAGGGTATAGGGCAGTGCATTGGTTTTCGGGTAGTTTAGGGGTCATGCAGGGGGTGGTGTTTTAGGGTTTAGGGCAGGGCAATGGTTTTCGGGCAGTGTAGGGGGTCTTGCAGGGGGTGGTGTTTCAGGGTTTAAGGCAGTGGAGTTCAGGCAGTGTGGGGGTCTTGCTGGGGGTGGTGTTTCAGGGTTTAGGGCAGTGCAGTGATGTTTGGGCAGTGTATGAGGTCATGCTGGGAATGGTGCTTCAGGGTTTATGGCAGTGCAGTGGTGTTCAGGTAGTGTAGGGGGTCGTGCTGGGGGTAGTGTTTCAGGGTTTAGGGCAGAGCAGTGGTGTTTGAGCAGTGTAGGTGGTCGTGCTGGGGGTGGTGTTTCAGGGTTTAGGGCAGGACAGTGGTGTACAGGAAGTGTAGGGGGTCTTGCTGGGATAGTGTTTCAGGGTTTAGGACATTGCAGTGGTGTTCGGGCAGTGTAGGGGGTTGTGCACGGGGGTGGTGTTTCAGGGTTTAGGGCAGTGCAGTGGTGTTCGGGCAGTGTAGGGGGTCGTGCTGGGGTTGGTGTTTCAGAGTTTAGGGCAGTGCAGTGGTGTTCGGGAAGTGTAGGGGGTCGTGCTGGGGGTGGTGTTTCAGGGTTTAGGGCAGAGCAGTGGTGTTCGGGCAGAGTAAGGGGTCGTGCTGGGGTGGTGTTTCAGGATTTAGGGCAGTGCAGTGGTGTTTGAGCAGTGTAGGTGGTCGTGCTGGGGGTGGTGTTTCAGGATTTAGGGCAGTGCAGTGGTTCTCGGGCAGTGTAGGGGGTCGTGCATGGGTTGGTGTACAGTGGTGTTTGGGCAGTGTAGGGGGACTTATTGGGGATGGTGTTTCAGGGTTTAGGCCTGTGCAGTGGTATTTGTGCAGTGTAGGGGGTCGTGCTGGGGTAGTGTTTTAGGGTTTAGGGCAGTGCGGTGGTGTTTGTGTAGTGCGCAGCGCATGCGCTGCATCGCTAGGCGAGACCTAAAAAACATTGCTCCAAGATTGCTGCCAACACTTCCTGGATTGAAGTATTTGCAGCCAATTAGAGCCAAGCTTGTGCTTGTGTAGCTAGGTCCCGTCCAGATATATAAAGGTTTTTTTCTTTTAATATCTCGAAAAACTACTGAATGGATTTACACCATTTAAAAAAAAAAGGGTGCTTTCTATACATAGCACTACCTTTTTGCCAAATTTGGTGTAATTCCGTTCAGCGGTTTTGGCTGTAACCGTGTCTAAAGTTTCCTATGGGAAAAATGATTTTCCGACCTTTAATTTCTCAGAAACTGCTGAACGGATTTACACCATTTAAAAAAAAAGGTCTCTTTCTGAACCAACGGCTACCTTCTTGCCCAATTTGGTGTTATTCCGTTCAGCAGTTCGGACTGTAGTCGTGTCTAAAACTTCCTATGAGAATTAACATGGAGAAAACACGTTTTGAGACCCCCCTTTTTTCTCGGCCCCCGCTTGGCCAATCATCCCGAAACTTTCAGGATAGGAACTGATAAGAGCGGAACCAACGTTTTGAAAATTTGTTAACCGGCGCCAAAGTTATTGTGAAAAGAAAAAACGGTTTTTGAATAGAAACAAGGTCCTATCAATAACTATCTACTGGCGACCGATAGTAGATAATATATATTTATATATATATATTCACTGAAAAAACCAAAGGTTTCAGGGGCGTTGTAGTTAGGAATTGGCATTTAAAAAACCTTAGAAATTCACTAAAAAAACATAGGTTTTTAGGGGCGTTATAGTTAGCTGGACATTTCCCTCGTGCAAAACCCTAGAAATTCCCGTTATAGTTAGTTCAGCTAACTATAACTAGTCACATATTACATCACTCATGACATGGTCAGAGACATCACTGATGACATCACTGATGACATCTCAAATGACATCACTGATGACATCACTGATGACATCATCCAGTGAATGTGTGTTTTTCTGAAAAGTTTAAATATGTTTTATATATTTATAGTGAAAGTCCTATGGAAGAATGAGTGGGTGTATAAGTGTGTGAATGGGTGATTTTCTAGGTGCGTAACTGACTCTATAAGTGAGTCATTAAATGTATCTTACTGCAGACTAAACTGTGTGAATGTCTGTATGTGTCTGTGTGTTGGTGTATAAGTGGCTGCATGGTTTTGTGAATAGCTATATGAGTGTCTATATGGGTTATTGATTGGTTGTCTGAGTATCTGTATGGCTGCCTGAGTGTTTGTGTGGGTAGGGTGTGTGTGACTCTGTGCATAGATGTGTGAGTGGGTGATTCAGTGGGTGCATGGTTTTAAGAGTGCATCTGTGATGGACTGTATGGTTGGGTGACTGTATGTAAGGGTGTGTTAGTGATTGAATGTATATCTCAGTTGTACATGTGTCAGTAACTACATATGTGAAACACAGTGTATATGTGTGTAAGAGTATATAACTATTTATATGTGAGAGTGTGTGATTTTGGGAGTGGCTGTATGGATGAGTGTGTGCTTGTATCAGTAATTGTATAAGAGCGTCAGAATTTGTTAGTATTTTTATGAGTAAGTGAACTTGAGTGTGTTTAACTGTATAGGTGAGTAAATTGGACTGTAATTAATTATTTGCATGACTGACTAGGTGTGTCTGTACCTCAATGGATGATTGGCGGTGTGTGAGTGTCTATATAGGTGTATAAATGCATGTGTATTGTCCTGTACTGAGTGACTGTCAGTATGAGTGACTGTACAGGTGAGTGAGTGGAGGTGTATGTAGACCTAAGAGTCAATGAGTGGGTATGTAGTTATTGGTTTTGGAGTATCTATGGTTTTCAAAATGGCCGTCTGCAATTTTGAGTCGGTGTATCAAAGGTTATATTTGGGTGTGAGAAGATGCACTAATTTATCACATGGATGACGTCATCAGTGATGTCATCAGTGATGTAATTCGAGATGTCATCAGTGATGTCATCAGTGATGTCACTGACCATGTCATGAGTGATGTAATATGTGACGTCATCAGCATTGCATTGCGGGGGCGCAAGTTATAGTTAGCTGAACTAACTATAACAGGGGAATTTCTAGGGTTTTGTATGAGGGGAATGTCCAGCTAACTATAACGCCCCTGAAACCTATGGTTTTTTTTGTGAATTTCTAAGGTTTTTTAAATGTCAATTCCTAACTATAACGCCCCTGAAACCATTGGTTTTTTCAGTGAATTTCAAAGGTTTTTTAAATGCCAATTCCTAACTATAACGTGCATGAAACCTATGGGTTTTTCAGTGAATTTCAAAGGTTTTTTAAATGCTAATTCCTATCCATAACTTGTCTTTAAAGATATCATGTTTAATTATTTTGATAGGATTTCTATATTTTTCAAATTCAGTGTGTCAATTTCATTAATTATGGGTTTTTTGAAATTCTTTTTTATCACCATTTTTGAAATTTATTTTTTAAATTCATTCTTTTAAAAATTTAAAATTATTATTTGTTTTTATTTTCAAATATTTTTTTAATATTTTTTTTAACTATATGTTCAAAACTTTATTTTATATATTTTTCCATTTTTTTGAGATCTGCGCACCCTATGCGCACCGTTCTCGAACCCTTCGCGATAGCATCCACGCATGGTATGCGTTGGGTACGTGTTTATTGCGTGATCGCAATGCGACCGGTATGTGACTCCCAGCTTATACGTGACACGTTCGATGTACGTAACGCGACGTTTAAGTGCTTCCGCGATGCGTCATCTGCGTCTATGACGCAGTAGGTGCACGGATCCCGCGAAATATTTAACATTTAAAAAAACATATATATATGTATTTCATGTGAATATTAATTGAAGACAAACTCTAAACTAGTCTTAAAACTAATATATTTTTACATCTAATCCTATAAGTTTTTTTTAATTCAATTTCGCGGATCCATGCTGGGTGCGTGCTGCCTATGCGCAGGGTGCGCGGATCCCATGTGACCTGCAAAAAAAGAGATTTGATTGGTTCATTACACTTCCTCTTCTAACTATTGAAAGACCCCACCCAATTCAATCAGTCTTCTTTGACCTTCTTTAGAGGAGCATCTCTTTGCAGAGAAGAAGGTTTTTTTAGACTAAGTTTACACTTAGCTCTAACTTTTTTCAACTAAAAATGGCTTCAGGGCAGCAGGCATCACCTGCATCTCCTCATACATCTGAGGATGAATTTTTGGAGGAGGCACCACGCAAAGAACGTTTTTCTTCAGTGGTGTGGACATTTTTTACTTTTCCCGAGGGGCAGAAGAAGACCAATGCCACCTTGGTCACATGCAAGATTTGCAAATGAGTGCTGTCGTGAGGGGATCCTAATCCTAACAAGAAATACTCGTGCGGCACGGCTAGTAAGATGAAGCACCTAAGGACCCTTCATCCAAACAATCTTGCATGAGAAGATTGCAAACGGATGAGAAACACTCCTGCTCCTGCGCCTTCCACCTCATCGCAGCCAAGCACTTCAAGAGTGCATCCATCAGCCCAAAATTTGGACATCCGTCCTCAATTTCAATATTTAAAAGTGCTCTGCACTAAGTGCAATGCGACTTTGTGCTACGGTGAGCAGTCGATCGATCTGATCTGCCGCCGGCAAGAGAGTCACATTTGCTAGGTTTTTTTGGTTTTTTTACTGTTCCCTGGAGTTCATTGTTTGGTTCCTCCTGTTTTGTTTTTTGTTTTTTGCAGAAAAACCAACAAAAATTTAAAATTGTTCAGAAAACCCCCCCAAAAATATAAAAGAAGAAAGAAGAAAAAAAAAAGTTCTTGTAAGAATTAACTTTCCTGATTTAAAAAAAGAGCTAAATTTCTTTGTTAGTGTGTGAAAGTTTAGATGAATGTATGTGTAGTACGTAATTGACTGAATGAATGCATTAGTAGCGTATGGTGAATGTATAAGTGCAGAACTATGAGGAAGTGCTGCAGCATCACACAGTAACCTCTTTAACTGCAGTGTGCTGTAGTACTTCCGAAGCACAGGTATGCAACATATGTACATAAATATGTTGCAAATCTATGCTTCTCTCTGCACGGCTGCTTAAACTGCAGCCATGTGGTGACACAGGCACCCTTGCACCATAGTGCAAGGATATCTGTGTCATGTGCTGTTTGTTTTTGTGCAGGAAGACACACCTTCCTGCAACAAAAACAATCAGTAAAGGCATTTTTCTCCTTCAATGTATGCTGAGCATTGTAGCATGCATTGAAGATATAAAAATATGGAGAAATGAAAACAATTCTCCTTGTTGTGCTTTCCTACACCAATTTTAGAATGGTGCAGCATTCACACACTTATCGAGATTCATGATTTCTGACAAATCTTGACATGTGTCTTGTTCTATGAGTATTCAGTGCAATCATGCACAACAACACTTATAGAAAACCCTTTCAACGCAAACTGGTGTGCATAATTAGGTTGTATTTACATGGAGTATAAAATGTGCACAAAGTGCCTTTTCCTCTCTTTGTAAATATGAAAGAGTGTCTTGCGCAATAACTATGTTACAAAAAGTGACATATTTCCAGTTTTAAAATTCCTTGCGAATGATAGAAGGTAAGCATAGAGTTTTGTCTGCAAAGATGTTCAAAGAAGAATGATTGAAATGATTGCGGTCATTCAATAGCTACAATGGGAAATATTATGAACCCCTCAAATCTCTTTTTTTGCAGGTCACATGATATCTGATTATGGTCAGATTTCAAAACTACATAGGTATAAACAGAGTGTTTTTAGAAACGTGTTTCAACTTTGTAGCTTCTTGCAGACCTCCTCATTCTGCATATTGAGACTTAGTTAAACTTACCTTCACAGTAATAGCAATAAAAAATGGTATACATTTTTTTCAGATTTTCATTGCAATCTAAGGGGCATATCAGTAAGGCGAGGCGATGGAATTATCGCCGCTTTTGCGGCCGTTTTCGGCCGAAAAGCGGCGATAATTTTATTATCGCCAAATTAGCAAGCTCACGCTAAGTCGTGAAAACTTGCGTTAGAGTAGAAATTCCTAACGACCAGCTTTGCATCTCTAATGAGATGCAAAGTGGGCGTTCCTGACCTGACATGACAGGAGAAATGTCGCTAAGCGACATTTCTCCTATCATCAAGCCCCACGCTATGAAGCATAGCGGCAAAAAAAGTAGCGATAACCCCTGTTATCGCTACTTTCCTTACGCCTGCTTCAGGACTGACTTAGCCATGATATCCTATGGAAGGTGGATATCATGGCTAAGTTTGTGAGTCCCTATCATCAAGCTAACGCCACATTGCGTGCGATTATCGCTGGGTTTCTAGCGATAATCTCACGTTAGGCAGTTAGCGTGAGGATTTTTATCGCTTTTGAGATAAGCGTTGCTAATAGCACGCTATCTCAGTGATAAAAATCCACGCTAGCTGACGATAATTATCCTAGCGCTAAGTGCGCTTAGCGATAATTATCGCCGGTTGTTGCTAATATGCCCCTAAATTCATATAAATTGCTTATTTTTAAATTTGGATCTGTGAAAGAAAACAAATAAAAAATTATAACATGTAATAATACATTTTTTACAACACAGCATAATTTCCACAAAGTAATTTGTTTGCCTTTTTTGCTGTTCTCAGAATATATTGAATTTCACTAAAAATAGCGATTTCAATCGTACTCATCACTTAACAGCAGGCAAAAAAAAACAATCAGAAAGATTGTTAAAAAACAACAACATGCTATTCTCAGCAAAATACCACAAGATACAAATCACAGATATATAAAATGCTTACAGCTAACAAAATTTTTAAAGTTTAACTTACAAAAACTGTAAATGTTGTTGCTTTAAAATATTCACCGAATCTAAGGGTGAATTTTTGGAGGAGGCACTACGCCCACAACGTTTTTCTTCAGTGCTGTGGAAATGTTTTACTTTTCCCGAGGAGCAAACAAAGATCAATGCCACCTTGGTCATGTGCAAGATTTGCAAAAGAGTTCTGTTGCGAGGGGATCCTAACAAGAAATACTCGTACGGCACGGCAAGTATGATGAAACATCTAAGAACCCTTCATCCAAACAATCTTGCACGAGAAGAGTGCAAACGGATGATAAACACTCCTGTTCTGTATCTGTATAAAGAATCACAAATAAATGTATATTAATAACTTTCAAATGTATACTATTCCATTACTGTACAAACACATTTTATATAAAAACTGACTAAGAAACTATAGCCCTGAACCACAAGTGTGACGATGGTTAAAACACTACATGCATAGTGCATACTACTTTGAAGCAGTTCATGCCCTAAAGTCTACCTCACTAAATGACTACATGCTAACTGACTGAATGGTTACAGTACTATAAGGAGACACACTGGGTGAGTAACAGGGTGTTTGCTAGAAGTGTGTGAATACTGACTGGGGAATTGAAGGTGCGAAAGACAACTGTGTAGGTGGTTAGAGGCCTGCATGCATAGTGAATAGGCATTTGAAGCAGTCTATGTGCTAAGGCCTGGCTCACTGCATGAGTACTTGGGAACTGACGGAATGATTAGAGTACAGCAAAGAGAGTGCCTGGGTGTATCTATAAGTGGTTGGCTTTTGACACAGTGAATGGATTAGTACTTGGTACTAAATGGGTCACTAGAGGAGTGCAAAGGGAGTGACAGGATGTTTGCTGGACTGTATGGATACTGACTAGGGAGTTGAAGATGTGAAAGACAAGTGTATAGTATGTTAGAAGACTGCATGCATACTGCATAGACATTTGAAACAGCCTATGTGGTAAAGTATGGTTCACAACATGAGTACTTGGAAACTGACTAAATCATCAGACTACTGCTAGGACAGTGCCTGGGTAAAACTTTTAAATTTTCAGTTCTGGCACAGTGAAGAGAATAGTACATGGTACTGCACTTTAGTGTCAAACACTGACTCATTTTATCAATGCATAAGCAAAGAATAGCTTCTAAAGCTACTAAAACTTGACAACATGACCGGTTTTAAAATAGTTTTGTCAGCAAATACACAGTGTTACCAAATGCTTCTATCACAATCCTTACCCAAATGTACACAGACTCACAGTGTGATTTTAGACAAGCAACACTATCCTAGGAGTTTACCAAAACTCATTCACTAGTCTAGAAGAGATAAGGGTACTGCACACAATCTACATATTTAAGTAAAGCACATTAGTGTCAAAGCATGACTCATTTTATTAAAGCATAAGCAAAAACTGCCTTCCAATGCTACTAAAACTTGACAACATGACCGGTTTTAAAACAGTTATCTGTCAGCAAATACACTATGTTACCAAATACTTCTATCACAGTGGTTCCCAAATGCACACAGACTCACAGTGTGATTCCAGACAAGCAACATTATCCCTAGCAGCTTACAAAAACTCATTCACTATTGTGCAAGGGGTAAGGAGACTACACACAATCTACATATTAAAGTACAGCACATTAGTGTCAAAACATGACTCATTTTATCAATGCATAAGCAAAGACTGGCTTCTAATGCTACTAAAACTTGACAACATGACAGGTTTTAAAACAGTTATCTGTCAGCAAATACACGATGTTACCAAATGCTTCTCTCACAGTGGTTCCCAAATGCACACATACTCACTGTGTGATTCTAGACAAACAACACTATCCCTTGCACTATACCAAAACACATTTCTTCATCTAGAAGGAGTACTACATTTTATTATTGAAACATAACTTATTTCACAAATTCATAAACAATGACTGGTTTCTAAAATATAAAAACAGCACAGTTATCTGTCTGCAAACACATGAAAAACACAAATGCTTATCACAGAATGGGTTCTACATGCACACACACTGTCAATAAGATTGTAGAGAAAAAAAGTACTCCCTACACTTTAGCAGGAGAAATACATTAGTCTGATTAAAATCACTGTGCCACTGCTATTCAGTGCCACAGTGCAAGTGCTCCCTATTGTAAGTTGTTGTAATGGATTAGTGACTCCATGATTGACTTATTTGATTTACTTGTCAGACCCTAGTGCAGTGCACCATGTGTGCCCAGGGCCTCTAGATCAAATGCAACTAGTGCCATCCACAGAAGCACCTTGTAAAGTGTGTCTCAGGCCTGCCATTGCAGAGCCTGTGTGCAGTCTAGTATTGCCATGTCGACTTGGTAAGTGCACCCACTTACCAGTTCCTAAACCTTCCCTTTTCTACAAGTTAGCCATCCCTAAGGTAGGCCCAAGAGCAGGGTGCATTGTAAGTAAAAGGTAGGGCATGCCCTGGTGTGTGTGTGCCATGTCCTGATAGTGAATTACAGCCAATTTAGTTTTTCACTCTTGCAAGGTTACCTGTCCCCATAGGGCAGAATGGGCAGTTTGATTATAACATCTTATAATCCTAAATGACCCGGGGAACATGGTAGAAAAGCGAATTTAGTATGCCTGAACTCAGAATGTTAAAATACATCTTTTAGTGAAGGTAATTTTTACATTCTGTGTTTGAAAATACCTAACCATCCAGCCTGCCTCTGCTACGTCGTGTATTGCATGTCTGGTTTGTAAGTGACAGGAGGGCTTGGGCTCCAGCAGTCTGATGAGTCAGGGCTGGGCTGAATAGGACCTTGGCTGAATAGAGAGTGGGGGCGGAGATTTCCTTTCACTCCCCTGAGCCCTCATAGAATAGAGAGTAGGGGGAGGAGATTTCCTTTCAGCTACCTAGGCCAGGTCTGCTTTTAACAATGCTGTCTCCACCTTCTGCCAGGAAGCTGCACCAGTGAGGACAGAACTGGTTTTGGCCATGTACAGACACTCTCTGCCTTCAGAGAACAAATAAATTAGTAGTATAAATATTGGGGCCCAGACCCCAAGACTGTAGATCACTTCTGGGAATCAAGACGAACCTTTGCCAAGGAGAGGCACGATAAGAAGCTGAAGGAGTTGACTGCCCCTGTGCCAGTGTGCTATTTTCTGGGGTTGGCCTGCACTGGTTGCTTATTTGCCAAGGAAAGGAGAAGGAACTTTTATTGAACTTTCATCATCACCAAGAAGAATCTCCAAGGGCTTGAACTGTGCTTGCCTCCTGCTGAAGTCTCAGGGATACAAGACTTCACCCCCAGCTCCCCCCTGAATTTCCTTGCTGGGAATTCTGTCTGCAGAAGCCTGTGTATTGTTGGGAGCTGGAAGCGCGATTCAACAAGAAGAAGCGTGTTGCAGCCGCAGCTGTTGCCATCGCATCATCAGAGAAGCGTGTCGCCACCGCAAGGGTCGCCGTCGCATCACCAGAGAAGCGTGTCTCCGTCGCAGATGATTGTCATTGCATCACCGGAGAAGCGTGTCGCCATAGCAAGCCTCGCTGTCGCATCACCAGAGAAGAATGTAGCAGGGCCTGTTGCGGCTCATGAGTTCCAGAGTCATCGCACAGCCATCGGGTGTGCACACATCACCTTCACGTCGTCACATCGCATCAAAGACGCCCTCTTGTCGCATAGCACTGGATTGTCGCATCTCATCGAGGTGCCATCTTGTTGCATCGCAACCGGAACACAACACGAGATCGTCGCATCACCTCCTCTCTGGTAAGGAACAGACGCATTGCCTACTTTGCGTAAGCACAGAGGGACAGACCCATCATCTCCCCCAAAGCAAGGAACCGACGCATCGTTCTCCCTGCGAACTTTTTATTTATCTTGCGTGACGCATCCAAAGGTACTTTGTGAGAAACGTGTCACATTTACCATCATCTTTGAACTAAGCTATTTCTACCATTTAAAAGTCATTTTCTTAAAACTGTATTGTGGATTTTTGTCGTTTGGGTCTTGTGTTAAGTCTATATAAAGAATACTTATTTTTATAACACCTGTGTGGTGTCCATCTGTAGTGTTTTAACAGTATTACTGTATGAGTTCACAAATGCTTTACACACTGCCTCTGAGATAAGCCTTCCTGCTCATGCCAAGGTACCACAGGGTTGAGCAGGGGTTATTTTAGGAGTGTAGCCCCATTACCCTGACTAGAAGCAAGGGTCATTGTTCGGACAAAGGTGCAAACCATTGCCAACTAGAGACCCCCAGTTCTAACTATATAAAACCACCATTCTTCATAACACCCCAAAATACAGGTAAGGAAAAGAGAATGTAGATTTCTATTTACATGTACATATACATATTCATCAATTCTAAACTACGTACTATGGCAATAGTCATTGGTCACTTTCCTCCACATTCATAGAGGTCATTAAATTTCACTATTTGTAACTACAAATTGTGACTTCCAGACTCAAGATCTGGGTTTGCAAAAGTGACTTGAGTGTTCTGTTCTTACTCAGGATGAAGTCTGATGCCTACATACAAACAAAGGGAGGGACTAGGAGCTGATAAAGGTCCAGTACCCACACTCGGGAACACTTAATCACAAGTACAGGAAGAGGGTTGAGGCCAATATGACATCTACTTTTGACATGTAATTGGGAGCTCCACATCATGCCAGTCCTAGATCCTGCATTAATCCCCCACATCCCTACCATCCTCGATTCCCGTCACCAGTGAAGTGAGTGGTTGGGGCGTGACTGACCACTTCTCTGGCAAAATCAAATGTTCCCTGCCGGGTAATCATCCGCGGCGACCGAGGCCGAGCCTGGCAGGATGGCCCAATCACGACTCTGGGGCACAGGTTCGCCTGAGGTGACCTTATCAAGCACACTGAATAGGAGGCTAGCTCCAGGGCTTTGGGGATCACCCAGAGCTGCGAATTTCCACCCTGCATGCGGGTCGGGTCACCTCAGGACCCAATATCTTGCCGTTGCTGATGGTAAGAAGAGCGGAGTGTGCTAGGAATTCCTGGCACCTTACTGAGCATCCTGCTGCGGGCCCTGATCCCCTGGGAGGACCAGAGTGGTGCCCCAGAATACTTCAGGCCGAGGTACTGGGGGCGACCTTACAGACCACCCCAGATGACCGGAGCTGGTGAGGCGGGGCAGAGTTAGGGGAACTGGCTTGTCTCCTCTGCCCCCCCCACTTTATATGTCCTGGCCGTAGAATCCTGTGGTGGGCCATTCTAACAAGCTGTTGTGGGTCAGCCGGACTGTGCCTTCCTTGGGCCCTTCATTACAGCGCCTGTGGAGGTGGCCCTAGAAAAGAACTTTACTGCAACTCTCACCCAGGTGCGTTTGCACTTCATCAGCCATCTGGATGCTCAGCTGGCGGGCATGGCTTGCGGTCCTGTGTGTGGAGGTGGTGAACTCCCTGGGACCATCCTCAGGGTTGGGAGTGCTGGGGTCGAACCTGAGGGACAGAGACTCCAAGCCCTACTGCTGTCGTGCACCAGGGCCGATTGCTGCTTTCCTTTCATTGGCTGCCTCCTTGCCCTGCAGGCCTTGTATCAGCCATTGCCCTGATGGAACTGGTGGTGGTGAGATGGAGGCTCCCTCTGCAATGGGCCTAGTGGAGGGTGTGAAGGCGGGATGGCTGTAGGGGTTACTGCTCGATCCGGGTGCTGCTGGCACCGCTCGTGGTGGAAACTATATTATGCCTGGAGCACCTGGACCCTGGTTTCCCTGGCGACACACTCTCCACCGCAATACATATAATATTTCAGGACTCTTTGGTGGGCATGACCTGCTGCACGGGAACCTCCCTAGAGACTGATACTGTGCCTCCCTCTTGCCCCTGAGGTACTGGCAGGACTCCTGATGCTTCGGGTGCTTCACTTCCATGGGAAAAACCATAATTTGCAGCCGCACTGTTACTTGGCACGCATTGATGACCAGCGTTCCCCAGGAGGTATGCATAGACTGATAGCTCAGTGGTGAATTTTCACTCGACACAGAGTGACCATCATTAGATTCTTCGTTCTGAATGAGCGCCTGCTGTCCTGCCATCGACAAGCCTACTTCACAGCAGAACCCCACGGTGTATTTGGTCGAGTGCCCAGGGCACAGCCTGAGCCCTCCACATAATTAGGATTGCAGCTTCAGGGATCATGAACTGATTGTCCCCTTGCTCTCCCCACGGACTATCGCTGCTATCCTCTAGTGATGGTGAAGCCAAAGACTACTAAATAGCAACCGCTGGGTGGTACTGACCCAGAGGTGGACTCCACACAGGTGGACAAGACCCTTGTCAGCCTGCAGCAACTAGAGAAGATGTTCCTTGCCCACTCTGCCCAGTTCAACAATTTTGTTCAGGCCATCATGGACATTAAAACCTCCTTGGAGATCAACATAGACTCCGTCACAGGGGAGATCAGCTTACTGTGGGCTGACAACCGCAGACTAGTGGAGTGAGTGAGATAAGTAGAGGCCACACTGGCAACAGCATGGCCTTCTCTTCAGAGCATACAGAAATGCCTGATGAAGATGGAAGCTGAGGTTCACACCCTGCATCGCAGAGCATATGACGCCAAGGCCAGGTCAAGATGCAACAATATTGGCCTAATTGGATTTCATGAATTGCTCGGAGGGCCCCAGCGTGGAGCTGTTCTTAGAGGAAAGGCGAGTGAGGAATGTCTCAAAATGGCAAGGTGCCTGCCCTCTTCTCATTTGAAGGAGCACATCACACACCGGGAAGACCCCCTCCCCCGGGGGCTCCCCCACACCCTATAATAGCACGGCGCCTTAATTACCGTGATCACGACTTGCTCCTACAATGTTTCCACACCAAGGGCCCATATCCCACGAAAGTGCCCAGATCGCAGAGTACCCCAACGTAACCATGGAGATGTACCGCCGGCGGGAGTCATACTCCTGCTTCAAGCACTGCCTCCAAGAGCTGGCCCTGAAGTATGCTCTTTTATTGCCTGCTAAGCTCTGTGTCATTGATGGCAACAAGACTTGCATCTTCTACTCACCTGAGGATGTGTGAACATGGCTTAATGCGAAATATATGCTACCTTTTCCTACTTCGGATCAGAATGATGGTGAATGGTTAATACTTAATCCAAGACGATGTCATCTTTGTCCCCTGAGGGCGTGACCATCCAAGGTGCAGGCCACTGGAGAAAAACCCCAAGCTGTAGCAGAGGACTCCCTCCACAGCCCAAATTTCTTTGCACCGCTCTGAGATGAACACCCATCAGAGTAAGGATTGGACTCGGGCGGGTCACTTCCTTCAGTCATTGGGGACCCTCAGGTACTGAAGTTAACTCCCAGGTCAGCTGATGACCTGTGAGTGAACCCAGGGGCTGCTGTGTCTCTGGCACCTAACTGGGCACACGCTTCGTTGCACCGATCGTCAAGAGGTGGTACATATGGGACTTAGAGGCACTAATGAGCACAGGGCCTGCACCGTGGTTTTGCAAAGGAATGCTACCTATCCACAAGGGCCAGTGATGGCCCTTTACTTTGATTTTGGTCTCATGTCACTCCATTGTTCCCAAATGGACTCCGGAATTAGCTGTTTTCTCTTCTATTGTGCTTTTCTTTGTTACCATTACAACATTCTTGGTGTATAGGGGCAGCCGCTGAGTTGTGGAATCCCCAGTTCACACACAATACATGATGAATGAGTTGGCAGAAGCCCGTGTCCCTCAATATCGTATAATCACCTGTAATGTACGCGGTATGGCCACTCCATCTAAATGATACCAAATATATGCCCATCTCAAGTGGAACTAGATACAAATAGCTTGGCTCTAAGAAACACACCTCAACGCCACTGAATTACATAAACACTGTGCTAAATGAAGGGGGCAGGCACATGGCACCACTGAGTCCTCCTGTGCACAAGGGGTCTTAATCTGGGTAGCTCTCGGGGTACCTTACACTGTGGACACACTCCTAGGGTGGACATGCGGGTCAGATTGTGATCCTGAAGGGCCAACTGGATGGTGAACCCCTTACGCTGTCTGTGATTTATGCTCCCAACACAGAACAGGGTGCATTTTTAAATACCCTTACACCGGTGCTCCTTGAGAACCCATCTTACCGTGTTCTCTGGGGTGGGGATTTTTACTGTGTCCCAGACCTGACGCTTTATCGCTCCACACCCCCGCTCTGAGTGGCTTCTACAAGACGGGGCGCAAAACACTTTGGTCAGTAGCTGTAGCAAATGCACCTTCTGGATGTATGGCTGCACTTGCACCCCGTAGACCGTGAGTACTCCTTGTACTCGCAGGTTCACAATATGCACACCAGAATGTATCTTTTTTTTGTGCGGCCAGGCTTGGAGTGCATTTCTTTGGGGTGGATTACCTGCTACACACCTTATCAGACCATTGCCCACTGTGGCCGACCCTGTAGTGTGGATGACAAAGCCCAACCATACCCCCCTGGTGGCTTCAGGCGGGTATGGTTTTTCTGAGTCTCCTTCTGCACAGACCTCTCCCAATGCATTGACCAATATTGTTCTCTCAATGCGGGAACTACCATGTCTCAAGCGGTCGAATGGGATGCCCATAAAGTGGTGGTGTGGGCCACTGCTTGGCAGCCTCCTGGGGGTATGCAAAAGGCTGTTGAAAGACCTCTTGTGTATAGAGCATGACCTCCACTCCCTGGAGAACTGGGTAGCCAGTAATGCAGCCCCCACTGTGCTGCTTCGCCAACTGCAAATTAAAGCGGTAGAACGTGGTAGAGGGCATGCTCAGCAAATATGATTATAGATGAAACGAGGCCTTGCAGCATACAGAGGGCGACCGCTCGGTTGACTACTTGCCTGGCTAGTGAGGGAGGATCAACAGCGCATCCCCATAGGTGCGATAAGCAAGGTCACTGATGGGTTGCACACCATGCAGTTAGACATAAACGGGGATTTTCGCAATTAATATCGCAAACTGTATGCTGCTCCTGCTCCACCATCTCTGTCCTGCATTCATGATTTCTTTTACCCCCTCCAGCTTGTACGCCTGAATGCCTTGCAGCGGGCTGAACTGGAAAAGCCACTGCAACTTTAGGAGATCCACATGGCTGTAGCTCAGATCATGTGCGGGAAAACCCAGGGCATCAACGGATTGCTGATTGAGCACTACATCACCTTTGTCACCGAAACCTCCCAGTGCCTTTTAGATGTATTTGCGGAGGCTAGGGAGCGGGGGCACCTTCTGGACACACTTCATGAGGCCATGATCGTGGTTCTTTCGAAAGCCAGCAGGGGCCCACTGGATGTGTGCTCCTACCATCCCCTCTCACCTGCTTAACCTGGAGTGCAAGATTCTGTGCAGGTTGTTGGCAAACCGTCTTATCCCTCTTACCCACCTGTTGGCTGACACTAATCTATCCGGTTCATACCCTGGTACAGTACTTTCATTAATATCCGCCGGCTGCTGAGCCCCATGCACGCAACACCACAGCAACCCACACAAACAAGTAGCGGTGCCACTGCATGTGAGAAGGTGTTCAACACCTTGAGCTGGGACTATCTTTTGCTGGTCCTCGCTGAGATGGGGTTTGGACCAGGATTCCTGGGTTGGCTTTACACTCTTTATGCCAACCTCATGGTGCCAGTAAAGCCAGGGCATGTCATTTCGGATGGGTTTGATATCTGTAGGGGTACACGAACAGGGATGCCCGTTGTCCCTTCTCCTTTTTGCACTGGCCATGGAATCCATAGCCTGTCACCTCTGTCTATGGGCAGAGGAGTGGGGCATCTGAGAACTTGTTATGCACCACATTGTATCTCTATACGCTGATGATGCCTTAATCTTCTTCCATGATGTGGATGCATCACTCCAGGGCCTCATGCAGATATTAGATGCCTTTGGTGAGATCGCTTGGCTGCATTTGAACTGGCATAAGTCCTGTGTATTCTCTTTGGTGTGCAGATTGACTGTGGATTGGATGGATCCCCCAGGGACCCACCTGTGATGATACTAAGACACATTTAAATATCTAGGTATACAAATATACCAAACTGAGAAACACCTCAAGGAGGGAAATCTGGATAAGGCTGTGAGTTCCATACACCAACCCCTGCCTTTCTGGTGCTCGCTCTCTCTATCTGGATAATATCTAAAAAGTTGGTTCTCCCCCGACTGCTGTACTTCTTTGTAGCCCTCCCTGTCACTCTCCCTAGGAGCTTCTTTCGGGAGCTGAACGGGTTGTTGCTTGGACTGATACGGGGCTCGTAACACCATCAGGTTACCTTGAATACAATACAATTCCCACTCAACGAGGGTGGTTTAGGAGCACCCCCTTTTGGGCTCTATTATACTACCACACAGTTGCACTGGCTGACGGCCTGGTTGTACATTTCGCAGCATCCTGAGACCTTGTTTGCGCAGTGCTGAGGGGCAGGAGCACCTATACCTGGTTGTCCGTCTCCGCATCCCGCCCACGACACAAGTTCAGACAGACGGTGGTGGCTCGCAAATGCTGGAGTAGATATGTACACTCCAAGTGATCAATTGTAATTTGGGATTTGCCATTACTATGCAGGGCAGCACAATGCCCCAACCCAGCTCCTTGGAGCGATGTGGAGCTCACACTACTGGGTGACCTCTATAATGAGGGCATGCTCCTGTTGTTCCAAGACCTAGTGGAGTTACATGGTTTGAGCAATGGTCAGTTGCTAACACACCAGGATCTCCAGAATGTTATCTAGGAGACTTGGAATGCGGACAACTTTGAGGCACCCATTTCCCCATGGTTACACGCCCTCCTGTCTGCCACATGCACCAGTCATATAATCACAACCTTGTCTACAGCGCTCAACAATCCCCCAGCTGATCACTCTGTGAAGGCACGTGCCTGGAGGAATGAAGTGCTCAAACAACCATTAACTGATGAATGGTGTTTCCCGCAACCTCGATTTCCTTTACACACAATTTAATTTCATTCACCACACTTACCTCTCCACACACCACATCCATCACATGTTTTCGGCACTCTCCCTAGAATGCCACAGATGTAAACTATATAATGCAGACTTCTTTCATATGGTTTGGGCATGCTCCTCACTGCAACCTTCATGGAAAAAGATAACTGCAATGGTGGCTGACATGATGGCATGCACTCTCAACTTCACCCCCAAATCATGCTTCCTCCGGTCATGTCCCAGAGCAAAGGGCGATAAACAAGTACACCATTTTGTAGACATGGCTTTTGTTTTATTTAAGTGCAGTATCGCTATGGCATGGGGATCTACCACCCCCTCAGACACTCAATGGTGGGTAAGTAGTTTGCTGACTTGGACTAGGGCATAAACACATACATTCAGGTTTCTTTGCATGTGAGGTGACTCCCGAACAGGAGATGAGTGCTGGGAGACTTTCCTACTCACAGTGGAAGGCAAAACTGAGGAACATCCCCCGTGGCAATCATGTCACCCACATCTATCGGTAATGGCTCGTCGTGTGTTACCATGACCGCTCCACCTGTCAGAAAGATGACCATTGCTTCATATGCACACTTTACTACCATGCCTCAGCTTTATATGATGGCCTTGGGGAGTATTCTCCCAATCACTGGCCATGATCGGACACATAATCTGAACTTCCACAAGACACCAATTCCTTCTATTGCCTCCTGGGAGGTACAGGCTGGGTATAGCCCTCCCACCACCATCACGCTTCTTTCCTTAGGTGTGGCACTTTCACATAACACCAGGGAGTCACCTGGCATGGCGGGGTGGTGGGAGGGATGCCCACCAACCATGGATAACTGGTTAGGAATCTGAGAGATCTCATAATGTTTTACTGTTTATATTTATTACTTATTGTTTTCATGACCTGCTTCCCCTACGCACTGATTTAACCAGAGCAGGGGCCACTGAGTCTGTTGCTTCAGCCTGTTACTTAACAATTGAGATGTTGAGATCCCTTTATCCTACTATTATGGCACTGAAAATATGTGGCAGGATTACCACTAACGATCATTGTATTACAAGAAAAATGCTGTCAATAAAAATATTTTGAAAACAAATCACAAGTACAGGACAGTACTTTTCTTATCATGGAAAGGAAGGAAGAAGAAGCAGTTGTAGAGTCGTAGGGGATGCTACTGATTGTTCTTTGTCACCCTCACACATCCAAAAGGAGGTCATGCTTCATTATAGGGCATGCTCCTCATAGTGCTGGCGCTGAAATGCCCTACGAGCCCCAGGAAGGGTCTCTTTGCAGGAGAACTTTTTATTTTTAGCCGTAATGATGCATGTGCATATGATGGTATGGGACATATAGGGTGGAGTGGGTGTTTAAGTGGAGTGAAAAGAGTAAGGTTAAAACTGCCTCAGGGATACCACATAGTGTTTAATGTGGAGGCCCCCTTGACAGGATTAAAACACATAAAGGGAGGCTATTTGAAGGGCTCAATTGACCATAATATCCTGGAAAAAGAGTGTGGTCAGGTCAACATGTTTTGTGCCTAATGTCCAGCCAGTTCCCTGGGGCTTCCTCAGGACTAAAAAGAGCACTACTCCACACATTGGATGTGATATGTGGAGCCAGGTGCTCCCCTCTAGGAAACTACCTTATGAATCCAAGGTACTGAGATCGTTCCTATCAGCATCAGGGAGTTGAGGGAGAGTAAGTTCCATCAGAAAAGCACCAACCACGTCAACAACTAAGAGGGGATGACTCATATTTAGAGTAGTAGTACCCATAGAATGCATGTAAGATGTTACACTGTACATAGAGTCTATTGCCAGTGGATGAGGTTTTTATAGAATGGGGCCCCAGCGAGTGTCTTATCTGGCTCAGCAAGCAAGGAGGCAACCAGATTTGTCTACCTTCCGATGTGTCTTAGCCTCGTAGGCATTGAGGTTGAAGCAGCGCAGCCACTTCAGAAGTGTGGCGTGGTGAGTTTTGGCCTCAGCCAATGCAGTGCCTTTAGAGGTGTCATGTATTACACCCCTTTCCCATGTGGGCAGTAGTCCTTCAGCCTTCCTTACCTCCTTATAAAGCATCCTGCAGAATCATGCTACCTCCTGCAGGCAGAATCCCCTCATTGCCACTTTAAAGGAGTCCCACTCTATTGCCCTATTGATTGCCAAATCAGGTTTTCCTTGAAGCGGTGTCAAATGTGTGACTCCTGGGATTTGTGAAATGCCGGATCTTCCAGACATTCCCTGGGGAGACTCCATATAGGTGTTGGGGGAACTGGGGCGTTATCCAGTATGTTTGCATCGTGGTAAGAGATGAGGCACCCCAGGTAGTCAGCATGTTAGACCGTGTCTAGTACAAAGAGAGAGCAGAGAATTCAGTCAAGGTTCACACATAGGTCATGTGGCACTGAGCAGAATTAATAGATTTGGAAGTTTGGCTGTCTGGCTCTCTAGATATCGACCAGTGCCCACTGACAGACCCACCCCTCAAAGCGCTCGGATGGTGTGTGTGGAGGGAAGCGGGGGAACAAATGGTGGTAGCATGTGAGCTGTGTGTCAAGTCCACTGTTGTAGTTCCCACCTAGTACCCACAGTATTTAAGGCTTCCTGTGCACTAGTATGCCTGAGAGTGTGACCCAGAAAGCCCCCTGGTTGGTGTTTGGGGCATAGATGCTTCCTCGGAGAATGAGCGAGCATGTACTGCCCCTCTTTGTCTATGATGATGTTGACCACCTGGAAGGGGACACCAGCCAGATACAGAATAGCCCCCAGCAGACATACACAGTGTAGGAGGTGGCATAGACTGACCCCTTCCATAGCTTTTGTAGGTGCTGCATTCTTGCAGCCGTGGTGTGAGTTTCCTGAAGGAGTATTATGTGTGCATTGTGATGCATTGTGATGCTTAATATTGGAGGAGACGGAATATTGCTTTCTCGCTGTATGTATGCCACACACGTTCTGGGTATAGGACGTTGTGTGTGTTTGGTTTGAGTAAAGGATGCAGACTCGTGAGTCTCCCTGGTTGCAATGGCACAGCCACCTGCCCTCTGTGAAATGAGTAACGCTTACCCACCTGGCCAAATCGTTAAATTAGGAATTGCGGGAACTTGCTACCAAATACAAACAACAACTCATGGAGCCTACCACAAATGGCCTCTCACCCAAACTAACTACAGCATCAAACCATTGAGTAAAGTTGGGTGGTGACTAAGCGATATTGCGCAAAGGAAGGGATTGCCCTGGATGCCAACATCTGAACTGAGCATGACTGTGGTGAAGCAGGGAAGGGGCAACACACAACTCTCTAACACTAACATTCCTCCAGACAGCGGCAGTCTTGATGGTGCCGGACAGTATCCAAGTTGCAGGATCAAGAACAACGGCGTCCTGTGTTCATCCGCTCGTGGTGAAAACTATATTATGCTATCTGCTGTCTGTGGAGTTACCATCAGCTGGGATTGACACTCTAAGTTAAAGCCATCTGTTGTGGTCATCGTCGTCTGAGGAGAAGATGTATGGGCCCCTTTCTTCATCCGGGACTCCAATGCAATCCCCAGAGACACCACCACCTGGAGAGTCCGACTGCAGTCCTCGATGATTTACTCCAGAGCAGGAGCCTTGGGAAGCGGGTATGGACCCCACAGCTGTGGATTTTGTCTGCACCGCAGCTAGTGTCTTTTCCCCATCAGCAACCCTGTCTGCAAGTTTACAGTGATCATCACATAGGAAACATATCTCTCCTACCAGGGAGCCAAGCTTGTTCTCCATAGAGATTCAGGAGCTTTCTATGGCTGCAAGAACCTTTTCCAGTTTATCGACTGCATGCACCAAGGTGCACTGAGAGCCCTCCGGTATAGAGGTGTCCGGCACAATGGTCGGCGGCTCAGCTGCCAGAATCAGCCGGATCTGTGTAGTTGACCATTACCGGCCCAGCCCAGGGAAACTGGTTGTCCCAAATTAGATCCAGTCACGGGAATTAGATAAAGGGAGAGCTTCCAATGTATAGTCCACGTCCAGAATGGATCAGTGCCTACTTCAGTCACCACAGGGACCCCTATTACAGTAGTCCCAAAGAAGGAGTGGTCCCCCGGACACAGTAGCTCACAGTGGCCACTCAGCATGGTCAGTAGAGTGATGAAGCGGAACAGAGGCGGGTATTCCCCTGCCTGGGCAACAATGGTCTTGAGGTGTCGCTGTTGATGCTACACTTCCTGTTGGCCATAGGCACTTATTAAGTTCTCAGATGTATCAACTGGTGGCAAAGTTGGGAGGAACAGAAGCTGAGCCAGGTCAGTGTGAGTTCTTACACTGAGAGGTCCATTAGGGGGATTGCCGGAAGTAAAATTCTTGACTTAGTTTTTATAAATTATAAATTGAAGGTGGATGGCTGTTGGTGACTACCTCAAATTTAGAAAAGTGGGGAGTACAAAACACCTAAAGTGATAGGGTTTGAACCACAGTTCATGGTGATTATACCTTCAGAGACCCAGGCCTGTGTAGATGATTATCGATTGAGAGGAGGGCGACCTGGGTCTATTTCCCTCTGTAGCTCCTTATTGTGTGCATGTTTAGAACGGCGGATCAGCCGTGAGAGCTTTTTTAGAAAATATTGTGATTACACTGTTTATTAGAGACACACACATACTTTACTGTTCCCACTTTTCAGTTCTCCCTTTAGAGACCCCTCTAGATACTCCTTGGGGTGGGTTTTTCCTTATAGTCTAGCTCTTCCCATTTTTAAATGGACAGAAACTGTCTAGCTTTTTCAGACGAACAGATAGCAGCGATTCCATCAGGTCCTTCGCTTTTTCCTGATGCCCCCCTATTGAATGTGACATCAGCAAGGGAGGAGTGGGAGAGACTCAGTATAACTAAGAAGAAACAAGTAAGGATAGCTCTCCATGGGGCGTTAATGACCGAATATTTGAGAGCAGGGGCAGCCCCAGCAAGTCTTCTGGTGAGGATAGAACCTAAGATCTTCCTGGAAGACAAAACCTTTAGATTGGATTGGAGCTATATAGCCAACAAATGCACACGGGATTGGCTAATCCTTATAATTAATACTGCAAAACGATTAAGTGAAGAATTACTTAAAGAAATTGTGGACCAAGAAGAGAGCATTAGGCGAGATACTACTCTTGTTGACACCAAGGAGCAGCTCTTGAGGATCCAGGAAGATTTGAGTGATTATAAAAATTATATGATCAACCAGAAAATCAAAGGGTTGAAACGGAATCTTGATCGTTTCTCCCACGAGTGGTCGTTCCCTTATGTGGAGGATAAACATTATGACCCAGTATTAGAACAATCATTCAAAGGGGGTAGAGGAAGAGGTGGGAGACAACAGAACAAGCGTACACCTAATAACTGGACTTTCGACAACACTTCCAGCGAAGAGGAAGAGCTAGGCCCCCAGACTAACCCCGCTAGAGTGAGATTTAACCAACAGGAGAAGAGTAACGAAGATCTGGGCGCTCTTTTGCGCTCTTTTTTAGGACAGAGCCACAGGGGCAACAGAGGGGGAGGTCCGGGTGGCAGAGGTCATGGGAGGGGCAATCAAAGCCAACAATGGCAAACCCACTCCCCGAGGATAACACGAAGTCGCGGACGGAATCAGTTATGATTGAAAATAACATTGTGGTGAACCTATCAGATCATGTACTCACCACTAATGAAGAAAGGGTTTTAAACAAAGAGTTAGGGTTTGTTCCCACTCCCACACATGACCCCTTTAAATGTAGGATCGAGTTTCACGAAACTTTGCGGAGAGTGAAATTGAAAAAATTCTTCGCCAATAAACCACAAGACCCAGCACTCTTGTTTAACACCACACTAAGAAAACCTTCTAATTTTGTCCACCTAACGCAATGGTAGGCCCGGAAGTGATGGTATTTGAAAACAAGGTACTACAAGATATCTCTCGGTTTGAACAGGAAGGTACATCTCCTAAATTTAACAATATGAGCCGGGATGACTGGGAGGCAGTAAAAGGCCTACAGAATAACCAGCAATTGACGATTAAAAATGCGGATAAGGGTGGAGCAGTGGTCGTTATGAATACCATCGACTATGATACTGTAGTGATGAGATTGTTGGGTGTCCGCAATAACTACCGCCCACTGAAACAGGACCCCCTTAATGAACTTTTAGAGATCATCAAGAAGATGGTAGGCGTTGCGAAAGAAAAAAAGTGGATTACGACCAAGGAGGCGGAGTTCTTGGTTAATGAAAAGCCAAGAACTCCGGCCTTCTATATTTTACCCAAAATCCATAAGCCACAACGCCCCCCGCCTGGCCGGCCCATTGTTTCAGGGATCCAATCGGTGTTGGAGCCCCTCTCACAGTTCGCCGACTTTTTTCTTAGGGAGTCTGTTGTTAACTAACAATCCTTTGTCAAAGATACAACTGAAATTCTGAACATCTTGGAGGATTTCCTTTTTGACACAGGTAGCGAACTGTTGGTCACTATCGATATAGAGTCACTCTATACGTGTATACCACAAGATGCTGCGCTGGTGGCAGCAGCGCATGCTCTTAAGGGACAAGAGTGGTTCTATGATGCTCCACAATCCTTCGTGTTACAGTGCATAGAACTTGCCTTAACACGGAATTACTTCTGTTACAAAGACAACATGTACCTTCAAACCACAGGTACCTCAATGGGCGCGACGATGGCGCCCAGTCTAGCTTGTATTTATGTCGGCCAGTTTGAGGAACACGTCATATACCATCAATCTAATCCCTTCCAGAACAAGATCCGTCTCTGGAAGAGGTATATAGCCGAAGTGTTCTGCATCTGGTCTGGACAAGAAGACGGGTTGTTGGAGTTTCTTAACTGGCTCAACCATCAGGACCCCAGCCTCAGGTTCACATGGAATTACAGTAACCCGACAGCAAAATACCTTGATTTGGACATTTATGTAGAAAGGGACACATTATGCTCCCGAGTACACCAAAAACCCACAGATAAAAATTCACTCCTGTCTTATAATTCATATCACCCTAGAGCGCTCAAGGACAATCTACCTGTGGGGCAGTTCCTTCGGTACCGAAGGAACTGTTCATCCACCGTAGCATTTCTGGATCAATCAGAAGATCTTTGTGCGAAACTTGAGATGAGACAGTACCCTCGTTAAATCATTAGACAAGCTAAAAAAAGATCAATTAATACTCCCCAGGGTGTATTGCTTCAGAAAAATGAAAAAACAAGAGACAAATGCTTGCCTGTGGTCATGACGTTTGATCCCTTAGCTACACGGATCCGCCAGTCTATACGCAAGCATTGGGCACTATTGTCTACTAAGGATTTCATCATGCCTCCCCCTAGGTTTGCCTTTAAAAGATCGAGCAACCTAAGGGATAAACTTGTACATACACGTGTAGAAATGGCACAGAGGTCGACAGAGTCAACCATCCCTCCTGGGCACTATCCATGTGGATTATGCTCTGTATGTGGACTGACCAAGAAAACACAGCGTGTCACTCTAAATTCAGGAAAGATCTGGTACTTGAAATGTTTCAGCAATTGTAACACCGCGAATGTGGTCTATAGATTGACTTGCCAATGTAACCTTCAATATATAGGGCTCACAACGAGGAGGTGAAGGTCAGAATGCAGGAACATCTTAGTACGATTAGAGCAGGCAAGCTTACCACCAAATTGGTGCAACATTGTCATGCTACTAAACACATGTTCACATGGGTGGTACTCGAGAAAATAATGGGCAACCCCCAAAATATCGAGGACTTATTGGCCTCTAAAGAAGCACGATGGATTTTCAGAAGAAGTCCGATCAAATCGGGTTAAACTACCAAATTGAATGGAGTAAGGCAAAATACTGAATGGCAAAATATTGAACCAAATTAACGAACTGAAGAATATTTCCTCCCTCCACCTCTTTCTGTTAGGGTACTCTGGGTATAACTAAGAGACTGCATTAGCCACTTTTGATTATACGATGACAGCCGCTTCACAATGGGAAAAGTAGTTTATGATAGGAACAAGGTATTACTCAAACGGCGGCCGCTGGGAGGCTGCGCAGCGGATGCGCGCGCCTAAGGCTAACCCGTCTGCGCCCGTCCGCGCCTGGACCGCGCCCAGTGCCACAACCCCTGGCCCCCGCGACCCCCACCTCCCCCGCCACCCCCGCCTGACCTACGACTCCGCCGTCCTCACTGTTCTCAACCCCGGCCACACGCCGGGCTGCTGCCACGCCACCCCAAAGCGGACCCACGGACCCTTCACCTGCCGCAACTGCCATTTCACCTGCCTACGAACTCACATCGCACCCAACAGGAACGACTCGCCCGGAAACAACCTCGACTGCATCCTGGTCAACACCCGATCCGCCCACGGGCACGCCATCGAACTGTGGAACCTCATCGACTACAAACCCGGACATCGCCTTCCTCACCGAGACCTGGATGAACCCCTCCTCGGCACCCGACATCGCCATAGCCATCCCCGACGGCTACAAAATCATCAGGAAAGATCGCACCAACCGCACCGGAGGAGGCATCGCCATTGCCCACAAGAGCTCCATCTGCATCGCTACCTACACCGACGACTCACTCCCCGACGCCGAGCACCTCCACTTCTCAATCCACAGCGACCCCAAGACCACCCTCAGAGGCACCCTCATATACAGACCACCAGGACCACGCACAAAGTTCAGCGAAGACATCGCAGACTTCATCAGCCCACACGCACTCCCGTCCACCGACTACATCCTCCTAGGGGACCTCAACTTCCACCTGGAGAACCGCACCGACAACAACACCACCGCCTTATTGGACAACCTCGCCAACCTGGGACTGAAACAACTAGTCAACACCCCCACCCACTATGCCGGACACACGCTCGACCCCATCTTCTCTTCCAGCAAACACATCTCGTCCAGCCACACCACCGAACTCTCCTGGACAGACCACAGCTGTGTCCACTTCAGCTTCAAGAAGACCAACGTACACCACCACGCCCAACAACCACCAAGAAGACAGTGGAACCGAATCACTACGGAACAACTCGCATCAACCCTCTCTCAGAACTCACCCACCAGCACTACAGACTCCAACGAAGCCGCCAACAACCTCACAAGCTGGATCTCAGACTGCGCCAACCTCCTGGCCCCCCTGAAGACCCAAGCAAACAAAAACAACCACAAGAAAAACTCCTGGTTCACCCCCGACCTCAAGGACTCCAAAAAAGAATGCCGCACCCTCGAGAAGGCCTGGCGCCTCAACCAAACCGACGATAACATGTCTGCCCTCAAGAACGCCCCCCGCAAACACCACCAACTCCTCCGCGCCGCACGAAAATCAGCCTTCCAGAACAGACTAGACAACAACGCCCACAACAGCAAGGAACTATTTGGCATCGTCAAAGAGCTCTCCAACCCCGACGCCGAAAACAACTCCATCCCTCCCTCACAGGACCTCTGCGACTCCCTCGCAGCCTTATTCCACCACAAGATCACCGACATCTACAACAGCTTCACCACAACCAACACGAGCCCTCCACCGGAACCCGCCACCGACAACACCACCATCCACACCTGGAACCCAACCACCACCGAGGAAACCACCTGCGTCATGAACTCCATCCACTCAGGATCACCATCCGACCCCTGCCCGCACCACATCTTCAACAAAGCCGACAACATCATCGCACCCCACCTCCGAGACGTCATCAACACATCTTTTACCACCGCCACCTTCCCGGAGAACTGGAAACACGCCGAACTGAACGCCCTCCTAAAGAAACCAACAGCAGACCCCACCGAACTCAAAAACTTCCGGCCCATCTCGCTCCTACCGTTCCCCGCCAAAGTGATTGAGAAAATCGTCAACGCTCAACTCACCACCGCCCTGGAAACCAACGACTCACTCGACCCCTCACAGTTCAGCTTCAGAGCTAACCACAGCACCGAGACCGTCCTCATCGCAGCCACAGACGACATCAGATCCCTGACCGACAAAGGAGAAACCGTGGCCCTCATACTCCTGGACCTCTCTGCAGCATTCGACACGGTCTGCCACCGTACCCTGATACGTCGCCTCAACAAAGCCGGCATCAGAGGCAAGGCCCTGGAATGGATCATCTCCTTCCTCTCCGGAAGAACTCAGAGAGTCCGCCTCCCCCCTTCAGATCCACAGCTACGGAGATCATCTGCGGCGTCCCCCAAGGATCCTCCCTCAGCCCCACCCTCTTCAACATCTACATGACCCCCCTGGCGAACATCGCACATAAACACGGACTCAACCTCATATCCTACGCAGACGACACCCAGCTCATCCTATCCCTCACCAACAACCCCACCTCAGCAAGAACCAGACTACACGAAGGCATGAAGGAAGTAGCGAACTGGATGACAGACAGCCGGCTTAAACTGAACACAGAGAAGACGGAGGTCCTCATCCTCGGCCCTACACCCAATGCCTGGGACGACTCCTGGTGGCCCCCCGCCCTAGGCAGCACTCCCCAACCCACCGACCACGCACCCAACCTCTGCTTCATCCTGGACTCATCCCTCTCCATGACCAGACAGGTCAATGCGGTGACCTCGGCATGCTTCAACACTCTCCGCATGCTCCGCAAGATCTTCCGCTGGATCCCCACCGATACCAGGAAGACCATCACCCACGCCCTCGTCACCAGTCGCTTGGACTATGGGAACACTCTGTACGCCGGCATCACCACCAAGCTGCAGAGGAAACTTCAACGAATCCAGAACGCGGCCGCACGACTCATCCTGAACATACCCCGCCACCACCACATCTCCGGACACCTGAAGAAACTCCACTGGCTCCCAGTCAACAAGAGGATCGCCTTCAGACTCCTCACCCACGCACACAAAGCCCTGCACAACCTCGGACCAAAACTCATCAACCACCGCGTCTCCTTCTACACTCCTCCTCGCACCCTACGCTCGAGCGGACAAGCCCTGGCAGCCGTACCTCGCATTCGCAAAGCCACCGCCGGAGGCAGGTCTTTCTCTTACCTAGCAGCGAAGACCTGGAACTCTCTTCCCAGCTACCTTCGCGCCATACAAGACCACCTCCCCTTCAGAAGGCAGCTCAAGACCTGGCTCTTCGAGCACTGACCCCCCCCTCCCCAGCGCCTTGAGACCCGTACGGGTGAGTAGCGCGCTTTATAAATGCAATTGATTGATTGATTGACTATTCTCTGATTATGGGGTAGGTACTGATTGGCCCACAGGTATCATCTAAACTAGGGCTACACGTCGATATATACAAGACTACAAAATATAAAAGTTAAGATCAGAAAATAAAGGAAAGCAGTTGGAAATACATCCAGTACAGAGAGATGGATATGTGAACTAATCACCATTAGACAGGGTCCCCTCGAGAAGGGTAAAGGCGATGCAACAGGGTACTCGGAATATTAAACTGGTAATACTATTTATTTGCAGAATGTCATGTGGCTCACTATCCCAGTCAAAGATGGCACCCATAGTTTTTAAGACTGTTACGGAGACCGGAAGGAAGGCGGGTATGTAGCAGCCAATTGAGAATTACTAAGGGGCTCGCTTTTGAGGAGTACCAGCAGGTGAACTAAATCTAACGGTGTTACTCAGGACATAAATGCGCATAAGAAGATCTTGACAGATAGTGACATGAGGAGGAGGAGAATGAAGACTCCTTATATTTGGTTTAATCTCCCCAATCCAAGATGGCGCGCATAAGTGTGACGCGGGGACTTGGGCGTTCTCCCTCGTAAGAGTATAAACAGATACGGGAGGAGAACACGGCTCACCGGTGGAGATAAGGAGCTCTGTGAGACTTTGGGTGGTAAGGAGGTCTGATTGAGAAGGAGTGTGCTGTGTGTTATGCTTACTATCCCCCGTTTGAATACTGGTACCATTCTTTTAATTCCGTTAGAATTACCAACTAACTCATGCCGTTAGGAACACGAGTAATAGGGGAATATTCCCCAGCCTTCGGCGTTCCGTCAGTGCACTGGATAGTAGAGACACTGATAAATGGCTAAGTGATGAGAAAAAGAAGGGGGCTTCATTTTTCAGTATCGAGTGTTGCGAGTTACGAGTGACGATACTGAGATATGTATGGATAACGATGGCTTTCTTCCGCACTCTTGTTTTAAGAATACATACCGGGTTTTCTGAAACACCGGTGATGAGTGTGTATATATATATACCAAAAAAGAAGAGGAATACAAATAAGCATGGGTATCTCGATGTAGCCCAGTGAGACCTTAGGTTGTTAAAAAGATAACGTAGGAAATAGGGACTAATGAGAAATTTTATTATCTCTAGATTCGCATTACAGCTGAATGCGGAACCACTACGAGGACTCATATATGGAGCCCGTGTTGTGACTTGTAAAAACGAGCTGGTACACGAGGCCATGGCTCAAGAAGGGTAATGAGTGGATCTAAGTGAGAGATATATATCCATCAGTGGAAAATGGGTACTAAGTAAGAGTTGTGTGTTGTGTGTGTTTTTTACTTTTGGCAGTCCGCGAATGAAATTTTAAGAAGTGTCCCCGACTAGTGCAAAGCGACTGTAGTTGCCCTGACAAAATCGCTACAAATACCTCTGGCGATGAAACCTGTTGGCACAGCACAATGGTATGCATATTAAGCAACCTTTTTAAACTTTGAATTGGGTGCACATCTAAGGAGGAAGAAAGTTTGACCTATAGAAGGTGCATCTTCTTCATTTTTTACTTTCACAATTCAGTCGCATCTTGATATGTGATTTTCTCACCACTTACCTTCACATTTTGGGTTTATCTTTGTGGACACTTTATTTATTTATTTTTGGGGCAAGATGACAACCGATGATGATAAAAGTGGGCAGAGCGGGTGAGTACCAATCAGCAAGCTCAATTAGTGTTGCACACGTGGGGTGTCATCTTGCTTCCTTCACATTTTTTCATAGGATTGTAAAAACACCCGGTGTATTTGACGTGTGAGTTCTTACACTGAGAGGTCCATTAGGGGGATTGCCGGAAGTAAAATTCTTGACTTAGTTTTTATAAATTATAAATTGAAGGTGGATGGCTGTTGGTGACTACCTCAAATTTAGAAAAGTGGGGAGTACAAAACACCTAAAGTGATAGGGTTTGAACCACAGTCCATGGTGATTATACCTTCAGAGACCCAGGCCTGTGTAGATGATTATCGATTGAGAGGAGGGCGACCTGGGTCTATTTCCCTCTGTAGCTCCTTATTGTGTGCATGCCCACTCAATCGAGCCTGTCTATAAGGACTGCTTAACTACCCCTATCAAGCACCGTGACAAGGCCCCCATGGGGCTGTCCCCTGCCTCTCCAGATATCTTGTTGCTGCTCCTGAGTCTTCTGTGGTATCTCCCCAGGTGCCAAGGAGAAGCTGACCCCAATGCTTAGTCCACATCCCCTATCAGGCTCGCACCAAGCTCTGTTTTGTGGCCCCCTCCATTCAGCAGTGTCCATGGCCTAGCCAAACCAGGTCTATCATGCTCTGCCACCTCCTCATTTGCCCTTGTCCCCTGTCTCCTGGCTCCTCTGCACTTCTCTGCTCACCTTCAAAGTCCAAAGTGGAGGAGGAGGGAAGGCAAGCCTCATTGCTCCCTGACACCGGACACCTCCCGGTGCCTGGGAGAAGAAGGCTGCAGGAGGTCTCCAGCAGCAGGCACCACCTTGCCAAGCCTCCCCGCCTCGTCTATGCAGGCCAACCTCTATTGGATCTTTTTTTCTTTTTTTTTAAATTTGTTTATTGGCATTTTAAAATAGGCAATACATAGCATAAATCAGGATTGCTTGGATATATAGCATAAACAGCTGCATTGAAATGACATAACAGTCTAAAACAGAGGCATCTTAATCAAATACGAAAAGTGCTAGAACCGGCATTACAGAGAGATTCTATTTATTGGATGGCTGTAGACATGACTAAGGACTGAAAATGCGAAATCAACCAGTGGTGCAACAGCATGTCATATGAACAGTTGGTGACGTGTGGTCGGCAGGAAGATATGTATTGGCAGACTGTCAGTGGATTGCGCTGAAAGTTTCCGGGGTTTGTGTAGTTTCTGTGTTGCGTGAGGACAGCCAAGCTAGGAAGGGACTCCAAATGTCTTTAGGTCGAGAAGTCTGGGGCAGGAGCTCCCAATATGTATTAAGCTGTTCTTGACAGAAGGTAACATCAAGAACCCAGAGTTTAGTAGTAGGTGGGCCTTGTTTACCCCAGTGCATGGCAATCCGGCGTTTGGCTAGTAGGAGCAACATGGCCAAAAGTCTAAAACGCCCCGGCATGACATCCTGTACGTGGCCCAGAAGACAGACCTTGGGGGACGGGGATAGCTGTATATCAAGAATCTCGCCTATGTATTTGAGAATCTCGGCCCAGTAACGTTCAACCCCAGGACAGCCCCAGGCCATGTGTAAGAAGGAGGCATCTGGCGCTGCGCATCTCCATCAGTTTGCCTCATGACGGAGACCCATACACTTAAGTTGCACTGGTGTCCTATAAATACGGTGCAAGTATTTAAAATGTATAAGGCGAAGCTTATAATTGGGAGACAGCATCTCCAACTGTCCGCAGCAAAATTTCCACTGAGCCTCTGTTAGTGAGTCACTCAGATCGTCATTCCATCGTGCCATGGCCTGCGGATGTATGATTGGTGAGGAACGCTGCATACTACGGTAAAAGTTAGTGATCAGCTTGTCTGGGAACATGTTCGTCAATATCATCTCCAGTGCTGGAAGCGAGGGGGGTGGAGTTGGGAACGTGTCGTGTAATGCGCAGCATGTACCTCTGATTGTGTAATATAGCAGCATATTGGAAAAGCCAGTGGTGTCACCTGATGAAGAGGTAGTTGGAGTCAAGAAAGAGTCTCCTGGATATAGGTCGCCGTATGTCTCCCATCCTAGAGCCCGTGCACATGCAGAACTACCCCTATCCTCCATCACGGGGAGCTGTGGATTTTGTGCCAGTATGATTGATGGAACATATAGAATTGACTGATGCGCTCGGTTTTGGAGTTGATCCCAGGCCCATTGGAGGGTGTCTGGTGTATGAACAATAGTATGGTGTCATTTGTAGGGTTTATACTGTCAGCGGTAATGGGGCAACTCTTTCGGTTTCTACAGCTACGTGTGGTTGGAATGGGGTGGGAAATGTCCAGTGGTGCAGGAATTGTGCCTGTGCGCAGTAGGCGTAAAGCACCAGATCTGGGGCCCCAAGCCCAGCTTGTGCCTGTGGCAATGTAAGAATATCCCACGCTAAGCGGGGCTGCTTCCCAACCCAGACCAAAGAGATCATCAAGGAGCGTAGTGTTTTCAAAAATGATTGCGTGAGCTGCAGAGGTATGTTAATAAAAAGGTATAAGAATTTAGGAAGCACAATCATCTTTGCAATAGCGATTCGGCCTGTAAATGATATGGGGAGCTTAGACCAGACCGCTATTTTCCCCTCCAGCCAGGTCACAGTGCGGCCGAAATTTTCGTTCCGGAGCTCTTGAATGTCTGTGCTGAGCCAGATCCCCAAATATCTTACTGGGTCATCTGCCCACTGAATAGGGTAGTCTGGTTCAAATATGGGAAAATTGGGGGTGAGAGGTAGTAAACTGGACTTGGACCATTTAATATGTACCCCGGAGAGCCCCCCGAATCTTGTGAGCTCACAAGGAAATGGGTTTAGATTGTCTTGCGGGTCTCGCATGTAAAGAGCGATGTAATCGGCATATTGAGATATAATAATGTCTCTCATTGAGATGTCAATACCTCTTGTTTTGTGATGTTGTCTGATTCTGGCTGCCCGAGGTTCAATGGCAATGGCAAACAGTAGGGGCGAATGGGGGCATCCCTGCCTAGTACCACGTGTGACCTCAAATGAGGCTGAGATCAGTCCATTAGCTCGAAGTATCGCGGTCGGCTGTGAAAAGAATAATAATTTAACCTGTGCCATAAAAAGGGGACTGAGGCCGACCTAAAATGATAGGGACGTTCGAGCGAGTCGAAGGTTTTGGTGGCATCTAAAAAGGTGGCTAACACTGGCGTGAGCGGGTCCACTTGATGTAGGAGAGAGAAAAATGTTCGCAGATTGTGGGAGGTGGAGCAGCCTGGGATAAAGCCAGATTGATCCAGCCGTGCAATTAGAGGGAGCAAGGGCTGACGCCGTTTCGCAAGGAGTTTTGCATATATTTTGTTGTCTATATTAAGAAAGGAAAGGGGCCGGAAAGAATCACATTTATTGGGAGATTTGCCTGGTTTAAGCAATGTGGAGATAACAGCCTCCCTCGTCGTTGTGGGGAGCGAACCATTCTCTAAGGATTCAGAGTACATTTCCACAAGGTGAGGCGCTAGTATAGTGGCGTAGGTTTTGTAGAACGCTGTAGTGAGGCCATCGAGACCAGGAGCTTTGTCTAGTGGGAGACTCCTGATAACCCATATTATGTCCTCTTCAGAGAAGTTTTCGTCTAGGTGTTCCCTATGGACATCATCAAGCCATAAAAGTTCTATCGAATCTAGGTAAGGAATGAGGTTGGCATCCGCATGTGGGTTGGAGGAGGTATATAACGAGGAGTAAAATTCAGGGAAGTGTTCATGTACCTCTGTGGGTCCTCTGATTAATGTGCCTTCATCGTCTAATATCTCTGTGACAAATGGGGAACAATGAGAGGGTTTGAGTAAATTAGCTAGAGTCCTCCCCAGGCGACCTCCCTCCCCGTACCTCCTGGTCGTGGCATGTTTCCCTAAAAATGTAAGTTTCCTTGCGGCCTCTTCGTGAATTTCGGAGAGTTTCTCACGTATAACAGTCAGATGGAGGGATCATTATGTTGAAAGTATTGTGATTCTAGGGTCTTAAGTTCAGTCTCTAGCTTGCTCAATGTGCCTCTGAGTGATTTCAAAATTCCTGATTGACGTGCGATGCACTTTCCCCTGATGACGACCTTGAATGCTTCCCATAAAGTTGATGTGGAAGAAAAGGTACCTGTGTTTAGGGTGAAGTATTCGGTGATATCATTTCTAATTTCAGCTTGAAAAGCCGAATCCAAAAGAGCATAAGGGGGGAGTCTCCATGTGAGCTCTCGTCGTACAGAGGTGGGGAAGGCCACTTTGCAAGTACATGGAGAGTGATCAGACAGTGTCTTCGAAAGAATCTGTCTATCCACAGTCCAAGCCGCCATATCTCCCGATATGAGCCACCAATCTAGTCTTGACCAGGAATTGTACATGCCCTCGCGTTTCTGTAGATTAAAGGTTCTCCAGATATCCACTAAGTGAGATTCTGTCAAGATCGAGTTGAGTGCCTGACTAGATCTGTGATGTAGCGTGCGGGAAGCACCAGCCCGGTCGAGGTTGTCACACAGAATGGCATTAAAGTCTCCCCCCAAATAATGGTGTCACAGCCCATGCCCATAATTTTAGGTTCCACTTCATGTAAAAAATCAGGACTATCTGTATTGGGTCAGTATGTGGCAGCAAGGACCAGCTGGGTCCCGCCAAGGGAGCCTTTTACTATGACGTATCTGCCCTCAGGGTCAATGTGTGAGTGTATCATCATCCAGTCCGCCCCGCGCCGGATGAGTATAGCTATCCCTCTGGAAAAACTAGAAAAAATTGGAAGAGTATGTTGCCCCCCAGTGTTTATGCTGTAGTCTGCCATTGTCTGCCGGTACGTTTCCTGTTGAAAACACACATCTACTTTTTGGTGTACCAAATACGCGTGCACCAATCTTGCCTTCCTATGATTATTTAAGCCCCGGACGTTCTAGGTTAAAAAGTGGTGAGATACAGACAGGAAGGCTAGAGACATGAATGCATTAAGGGTTTCACATGCCCAATGCAGTCCGCAATGGGCAGAGCAATTGAAAGAGCGTACCGTCACTGTCCACCGTGTTCAAATGCCCATGAATGATGAAGGTAGATGTTACTGTGTGAGTTTCCGAAATGTCTCAAGTAGTGCTGGATATGTGCCTTTGTAAAACCTGAACAGGTACTAAACCCCATTATCCTCCCTCCACCCACACCAACCCCCCAATCAGGTTGTGAAAACCCCTCCACCCTCCACCCTGATAGCCCACAAACAAAGCAAAACAGATTGAAACATGGGAGCTCTCCCAGTGGGGGCATGGGTTGCCGGCTAACACCCTTGCCACGTGGCAAGGTGGCTGGGTGATAAGATATAACATCAGCTTATGTATAATACATGTAAGACTGCACAGAGGAAAAAAAACATCAGAGTCTCAAGCATCAATATGTCATGTGGAGCGACTGGCATCAAGTGTATACATGGAGTCGGACATGCCGCCCCGCAGTTACCGTTGTACCTCAGTCCTTGTCACTAAGATTGGCATCTTTCTCCACGAGCTGTGTGGAACGGGGCGACCCCCGCCCGGTGCAAATGTTTTTAGCATATTTATGAGCAGACTTGGCGTGCGTAAAAAAATGCGCTTGGCCATCGTAAGAAATCTTGAGTTTGGACGGATAGAGCATTGCATAGGGAATCTCGGCCTTCTGCAGTAACTTTTTGGTAGGAAGGAATTTCTTGCATGCGGCCTGTACTAACGGAGTAAAGCCAGGGAATATAGAGATGTTGTTCCCTTGGTGAGTGATGGGGCCATGTTCCCTGGCAGCCCTAAGGACAGAGTCTCTATTTTGGTAGTTCAAAATACCGGCGATGATAGGTCTTGGTGTTCCACCTACCGGAGGCCTGGGGCCTAGCGATCTGTTTTCTCTCTCCGCCATGAATACAGTGAACAGAGCCTGGGGGAACAAGTCTCACAGTAGTGACTCACCATAAGCTTCATCTTGGAGATGGCAGTGGTTTCTGGTATGCCAGCTATGCGGAGGTTATTGCGCCGAGAGCGCGCCTCCAAATCGTTATTTTTGGCTTGTATAACAGATAGGACTTTCTCCATGCTAGTGAGATGTTTTTTAGCTTCAACTTGGAATTCGTTAACCTCCGTTGCTCTATTGTCTAGAATGTCAAGCCTGGTTTCTTATGTATCTACCTGTCGTTTTACCTGTCGTTTCACGGAGTCCAATCTGGTCGTAAGAGCGTCCAATTTAGTGTCGATGGATTTGAGATTAGAAGGCACATCTAGCATGATGGAGCAGAGGTCTCCTTCTTCCTGTGGATCGCCAAGTGTTTGGGGGTCTGAGTCGAGCTCAGAGGCGAAGTCCATGTTGCGGGTGTGTTGTTTGTTTTCAAAGGTGATTTTAGGCTGTTTTGGGTCATATTTTACCCATACTGACTGCTGGCAGTGTATCCTATGTAGGCTGTTGTGGGGTAGGATTGCTGAGCGTGCCCAGGACTCCACAGGATGATGCGCTGGTCTGCCCAGTGGGTCTCTAGTTAGGGTAGACGCAAGCATCGGCCTTGAGGCAGCGGATACACGACCCAGCACAGACCCCGAGCGTCACACGGAGTCGTGAGCCATGCCATGCCACGCACCTCACACCTCAGCATGCACTCACCGCCCTTCCTGCCAAGGCCCTTGAGTCACCTCCAGCGTATGGGCCCCGCCATGGGCCCCTGCTCATGCACGTTTCCCCCACCACCCCCCTCGGGCTCAGTATCGTGCCCGGTAGGGAACCAGCGAGCACACGTGCACTGGCACTAGGCCACAGGTACCCACAGACACAAACAGGTACTCACTGTGGTGGACAGGCGCTTTGCCACTGTCATTCCCTCCTGCATTGGCCATTGGGGCCCAGTATCACTCTCCTGCGTGTCACATGGGGCCACAGCCCCCGAACACTGCACAAGGACTCACTCCAGGTTCTGCTCCGTGGCGAGTGCCGACTCCGCTCCCAGTATTGGGTCCAGCGATCACGTTCCCACCAGTGCCAGCAGCCCCCATGGGGGTAAAGTTCTCCGAGTCCCAAGCACCGCAGTACCTTAAGGGCCCGCAGTGGGAATCACTGCCAGCATTATTTCATCCGCATCTGGGCAAATGTATCTTGCGTGCGTGTCTGCAGGTACCCATAGAGTTCAATAGTCGCTGTGAGTCTTGGCTGTTGGGTAATGACTCTTCCAACCCTCTTCAGAGCGACACAAAGCAAACATAGACACCAGCAGCCACAAAACACAGGAAATGTATTTGCACCTTTCTCCTTTTATTGGCATGCCAAGGCAGACGCAGTGTCACGTCTTGGAACAAGCTTCTTCTGCCCCATATAGATAATCAGGGGAGCACATATAGGGCAGAAAGTGTTGTTATCAGTAAAATCCTTAGATATGGACAAGGCCAAATTCGGTTGTACATATACAAATAGAATTGTCATGCAAGCACAAGACATAGAGGACACAAGGGGACAGAAAGCATGTTTAGCGAAACCTGCAAGAATCGGAGGCTTTTGACAGCTGTTAAACCAGGACGTGTCAGAGAGGGCAATAGAAGGTCCATGGGTCAGGCTGGAATAGGAAGGGGGAATTTTAGGAGCACAGAGCAAGCAGGTTGGTCAGAGACAGAGGTAGTTAGCTCAGTGGGTCTGAGATAGTGTGGGGAAGAATCTGGTATTGATTCACTTATTTGGCTGATGCAAACATATGGATATATATTTTTCCTCACAATATCCCTCCTTTTTGATAGCAATATCAAATACCGTTGTAAGAAAAAATATAAATATATATACATATGGTAGAAATATAAAGTATCGATAAAGTACATATCTTTGAATGGCATTATACAGTGTTTAAATAACATGCATATATTGGCGTAGACATATCTAAGAGGTATTCATTTTTCAACATAGTTAAAATTATATACTATTACTCAATGCATTTATATTATATATCTATAGCCATCAATTCAAATGTTTCTTTGTGTGCTTTTTATACATCCTGTTGTATTTGGAGATATCTGCAGGCTAGCTCCTGCTCTGTAGGAGGTAGAATTTTAACTGCAGAAATTGAATGGATGCTTTTACTACACAATTGCTGTCCCATGGAGCAACAACACCAAAGACAACACAAAAATATCACTATTGTTAAAAAGATACCCAGTAGTGCTAGAACTAAGTGCTTTAACCATCCTTTTGGTAGCCATGACCATAGCCAGGACCAGTCATCAGAATCTGTAATTTTCCCTGGTCCATGGAATATTTGAACTGCATTCTTAATTTGTGCCACATCCCTTGCTATGTGTCCACTTTTGTTTAAAAAATAACAGCAAGAGGAATTTAATAAAACACACAATCCTCCTTGTTGTACAGTCAAGAGGTCAGGTGCAATTTGATGGTGAATAGCCATGGCAGCTACTTAATTAATTTCCATCTGCAACTGTTGAAGTGCTTCTCTTGTGGCATTGAATGCTACAGCTAGCTCAGCAGACATATAAATAAGGGCCAATTCTAAATCATATACACCATATCCAGGAATAAATATACGCATTAGTTCAAGGAATAGACCTTGTATAAGTTCCAGAATAGGTGCATGTATATCTCTTTTATATCTATGAGCAAAACTCCCCAAATTTAGTGGCTCATGGGCTGCAATGTGTGGCATGACTGAAATGTTTGGTGTAAGATAAGAAATATCACACATGCCTTTCCAGTGCAGGGGAAGCACTGTGTATGCTTTAGTGCCACAAATAAAATACATTCCACTCTGTAACTGTGTGTCCAATGTGTGAATATTTACTGAGAGGAAGGCCTACCCCTTCAGGAAAGGTATTTTGGAATTGATCATACCATTTGTAATCAATCCATGAAGACTTTATAAGCGTAACATTTGCCCATGGTGCCATGTATGATCAGCGATCTGGCCATACGGGGTATTCTAATAGTTTAGAAATCATATTTGGTGCCCTAGCATGCTTATTCCAATTACCTGTGGTATTATCAAATTCTAATATGTTAGGACACTGGCTTCTTTTTAAATGTCCTAAGTATTGGCAAGCTGGGTTACATCCTGAGCCATGATGCTTTAAACATACAGGAAATGTTTTTTCCATTTCATTGTATTCTACTGTAGGTGACACTTGGTATTGGGCTTGAATAGTTGGCAGTATGGTACAACGTGGGTACCATCCAATCCTTCCTTCTCCACAATCCCAAGTTATGTTGGATAGGAGGCATCCTATTCCTTGCGCATAATTTTGTATAGGCACAGGTGTTTCATATAGGCCAATTGGATCGTTGGGGTGTCTGGATAATTCTCTACTAATCCAGCAATTTTGAAGACCTAAAGCCTGGGCAACTTTCTCATGTACTGCAATGAGGGGATGGTCAGCAGGTTGTTGCAATACAGGTAGCACACACATTATTAAGGTACTAAAAAATAGCGTTAGCATAATGCAATTCATTTTCTTGACAGTGGTAAGTATCACTTTCAGGATTTAAAATATTATTAGGCAGTGCCTTACTGTCTCAGTTCCAGGGTACTTTCTGTAAGTGTCAATAATGAAAGTTCTCGTGGTGCACTGTCATCTGCTTCTCCTCCTGGTCCGTAGTCGTCTTGTTCAAGGGCAGTTGCCCGGACATGCCCTGCGTTGTCCTCTTCAGCCTATTTTTGGGAGGTGCAGACCATCACCTTTTTCTAGACTGTGTTGCATGCTTCACTCAACAGCATCAGTTGGTGTCACCGTTCCTGGGACACATGATGATGAACCCTCAGCTTTGTTGTTAGGAAAGGTCTGGTCTGTCTCCCCCTTGTCCTGTGTTTCACGCTGCTTCACGGGTGGCGGGTGCTCATCTGTTAAAGGTGCCTCTGCCTGAGGCGTTGGTGGTGCATCCCTGCATCATATTCCGTGCAGCCACTCGGTACATCCCTGCACCTTTAGTGATGTTCTGGTAACCAGGAGCACAATGTGGGGTCCAGTCCACATAGAAGTAAGAAAAACATTTCTCACCATGACCATGTCTCCAGGTTTAAAAGGGTGTGATTGTTCTGAGGAAGGATGGGGCAAAGCTTCCTTCACCTGGAGATGGTGATGCCTCAAGACCACCGACAATTATACAGCATAGTCAGAAATCTTCTCATCCGTCCACAGCAGTGCTACTTGGGATGCTGTGAGAGGCAACCTCAACCCCACTGACATGGGCCGCCCCATCAATACCTCATGGGGGGACAAGAGAGTTGTTCTAGATGGTGTTGCTCTTATGGCATGCAGCCCTAAAGGCAGCTCATCTGGCCATTTCAGGCCTGTTGCATCAGTTGTTTTGGCTAATTTGTTTTATTGTGAAGTTAATTCTCTCCACCTGGCCTGAATTTTGTGGGTGGTAAGGGGCATGCAGTTTCCACTCTATTCCCAAATAGTCACACATCTTGTCCACAACTGCAGCCACAAATTCACCCCCTCTGTCACTGTTTATTCTCTGGGGAACTCCAAACCGGGGTATTAAATCTTTCATCAAGCATTGCACAACAGTTGCTGCATAATTTTTCCTTGTGGAAAACGCCTCCAGCCATTTTGAAAATTGATCCACACATACCAGCAAATATTTGAACCCATTCACTGGAGGCATATAGGCGAAGTCTATTTGAATATTGGTAAAGGGACCCTCTGGTACTGGCAAGTGATCATGGGTAGCGGGGGACCGACCTTTAGCATGTTGGGTACAGACAAGACATTGGGAGCAGAATTGTGCAGTGAAAGCTGTTATCACTGGTGCACACCATTCTCGTCTAATCAAACCATTCATCCCTCCTTGAGTCATGTGAGTGGGTCCATGAGCAAGCCTTGTAAGGGGCAGGAACATACTGCGTGGGGTCACAGGCCTCCCATCCTGGTGGACCCACAATCCCTAATCATTCGGCTCACATCCAGTATCAATCCAGGCTCTTTCTTCCTCTGGTGGTGCAGACCATTGTGCTTCTTTCACATCAGCAAGCAACAATTGTCTTTGAAGCAGCTGTATTTTTGGAATACTTTTTGCCATTAAAGGCACCATCTGTACTGGCTGTAACATGCTCTCTTTTACTGCTGTGTCAGCCATGGCGTTACCTCTAGCTATCTCTAGCTCATGTATGTGCTTCACATTTTATTACTAATATTCTGTTGGGTAGTAGTATTGCCTGTAGCAAATTCTTTACTAAGGGGCCATTTTGAATGGGGCGTCCTGCTGCTGTTATGAAACCACGATACTGCCACAGCTGGGCAAAATCGTGAACAACTCCAAAGGACTAATGTGAATCAGTGTAAATGTTAACATTTTTCCCTCTGCTAGGATGCATGCTCTTGTTACAGCATACAGCTCGGCTTGCTGGGCAGATGTGCCAGGGGGAGGGATGCGCTTTCAACTATGGTGGCTACTATTGTTAAAGCATGCCCTGCTCTGTAATCTGTGTCTGTTAGTCTGCTGTAGGAACCATCAGTGTACCACTCAAAGTCTGTTTTTTCTAATGATGTTTGCTGCAAATCTGGTCTGGGTGTGTTGCATGTCTCTACAACTTCAACACAGTCATGGTCAGGGGTCTCATCTGAATCACCTAATGGAGGTAATAATGTTGCCAAATTAACAGGTGGGCATCTTTTAATGGTGATATTGGTGTTAGACAACAGAGTGACCTCATAACCTGTTTGCCTGGCCGCCAAAAAATATTGTGTTGCTGAAGATGACAACAACAACTGTACCGAATGTGGCACATAAACAATACAAGGGTAGTCCAACACAATGGGAGCCGTCCTTTCTACCATCACAGCTGCTGATGCCACTGCTCTCAAACTAGCTGGATGCCCAGTTACTGCTGCAGGCAAAGTCACAGAGTAGTATGCCACAGGTCTTTTTCCTGAGCCATGCTGCTGTGTCAGCACTCCAATTGCAATGCCATTGTGCTCTGACACATAGAGATGGAAGGGCAGTTTGTAATGAGGCAGCCCCAGGGCTGGCGCAGTACACAAAGTCTCTTTCAGTTTCTTAAAACAGTCTGCAAGTTCATTAGTCCATACAATGTTGTTGGGAGCATCTTGTAGTGTACATTGTAGCAGGATAGCATCATAGGATCTGTACTCAGGGATCCACTGGCGACAGTCGTTCATCATCCCAAGGAATGACAGCATTCCTTTCTTGGTGGATGAAGGCTGCATGCACTGAATAATTTTTATCCTGTCAGGTGATATGCGGCGTGTACCTTTGGATACCACATAACCCAGGTAAGTCACCTCTTTTTGGCAGCACTGGAATTTTGACAATGAAGCTTTGTGTCCTCTCTCCTGGAGGTGATTCAGCAGTGCTACAGTTTCTTTTTCACAGGCCTCAAGTGATGAAGATGCCATGAGTAGATCATCAGCCTACTGCAAGATGATGCTACCTCCTTCCAGGTGTAGGCTGTCCAGGTCTCTCTTCACTGCCTGCGCATTAGACTGTGGGACTCTCAGTATAGCCTTGAGCTAGTCTTCTGAAAGTATAGTGGGTATCTTTCACTGTGAAAACAAAAAGCTACTCGCTCTCTGGATGGACTCTAATACTGAAAAACGCAGAGGATAGATCAATGACTGAAAAGTACTCTGCCTCTACAGGTATAGAAGATAATATAGTATTGGTGTCAGGCACAACAGGTGCTAAGGGAACCACAATGTTGTTTATCTGTCGTAAGTCCTGTATGAACCTATACTGCCCAGTATTGCCCTTGGGCAATGGAATGATAGGGCTATTACGGGGGCTGGAGGTCTTTTATATGATACCTTGTTGCAAGAGAGATTCAATCACAGGTTGTATTCCCTCCTATGCCTGAGGTGACAGTCTGTACTGATGGACATAAGGTAATTCAGCATTTTCTTTAAGTGTCACTTGATGGAGAGGGCATGTTTTCAATAGTCCTGCCTCATTTTTGTGTTTTGCCCAAACCTCTGAGTTCACTTGCTCTAGGACCTTGTTTTTAGTTATCTGTAAAGCCATATTCCCTTCAAGCTTGTTAAAAACTGGATTTCTGTCATTTCTGTTAATACACAACGCCCAACACCACCCTTCTCCATCTCCCAACACAGACATAATTTCTAAAGGAAATGTAAAATCCTTAGTTCTAGGTAAGTCCTGAAGGCGTTTGACCATGGGGCCCAAATACTTAGGGTAGTAACCTGGTGCTACAGCTTTGGATACATGTGGTTCAGAATCTGGTACTTGAAATAACCTAATTTCCTGTGGTCCTAGTTCAATGCTCACTGCACACCCTTCTTTTCCTACATATAATGTGTGCTCGAGCAACTCCATTGTCCAGTACAAATGTTTGTCTGCCCTGTAGGCGTACCATTCAGGCACTGCTCCTGTGAAAAATGCTGCGGTACAGTGTATGGGCTCAGGTACTAATGTCAACTGCAGTTCTTGAAACATGTTTTCATAAAAATCTCCATGTAATGGAGTCCATTGGTAACGTGTTGGAGAGAGAGACAAGATGGGTGTTGCACATAACAGAGAGTCCTCACTTAAAAACAGTAAGTGTTCTATTAGCCGATTCTAACTTGTCCTCAGGTACTTGTAAGTATATCCCATTTTGTGAAAAATATAATGTTGCATGCAATTTACAGAGGAGGTCTCTCCCCAGCAAATTGACGGGTGCATCTGGTGACAGGAGAAACTGATGGGTCATTGGGAAGTCATCAACAGAAACTGGTAGGGGTTCTGACAATTCTTCATGCATCTTCATTCCATTTACTGCTATAGTAGTGACTGTTTCACCACTACCAGTACCCAACTTGTTTCTTACTGCGGATAGGGTTGCACCACTATCTATAAGGAAATCGATCTCTTTACTTCCTACCTTAATTTGGAACATGGGATTCTCCTCAGGTGTGTCTGATACCTTCATCATAAAGCACTCGGCTCTGGTTGCTGCAGTTTGTCCCATCTCTCTCTCCACGTGGTCCTATGCTGATCCATGTTGCTCGTGGAAAGGATTCCTCAGGGAGTGCTGGGTCTGCTTCAGGTCTCTGGGCATGGGTGGTGCGGATGGCTGGATCTCATTTCTGTCAAACCTTTCATTCCTGTTGTTTCTATCATTTCTATTATACTGGTCACTTCTCTCATTCTAGTCCCTTCTACCTCTATAATTTCTACAATTGCGTCCCAAGTGCCCATACCTCCGGCAAATATAACACTAATCCCTACTTTTGTCTCTTCCCTGGTATCCTTGTCCATTATCTTGTCTATGCTGTGCCCCCTGATAGTACTTTCCCTCTGGCTCCTCCTCTCTTTGTACTTGCTGCAACATCATTCCTTTGTCATTTTTAGCAATGTCCTACCTTACCCTAAAAATACCATCTCTTTCCATGTTTATGAGAAGTGTGCACAACTTGTGATATCCTTTAGTGGACCAATCAGGGTGGCACAGTTTACAACTGTGGTCCACAGAAGCTAGCAATCCATTCATAAGGGTTTGCATAGCCAATACCTTACAGGTCTCTGTGGTGCGCGGTACCCCTGCACTGTTCTCCCATGCTTCATTGTACCTTAAGATGTAATCAGCCACTGACTCACCTGGCTTCTGCAACGTGGCAGTGACTTGAGAAAAATCACCATGTTTAACTGCTAGACCATTAATTGTGTCCATGGTAGACTCTAACCAGTTAATCAATCTATTTTCTGTGACATCCATATTATTAGTCAGTATGGTCCAATCTCTTTCCTGTGGAATTTGGAACGCACTTTTTACTAAAGACCATCTGTTCCCATATCCTATTTTTAATAACATTTCTACATCTCGAGGGAGGGGGGTATAGGCAATACATATTTTATGAAGCCACACATAATATTTTACACTGGCAGTCAGTGGGTGAGGCGCGTCCTTAGTCATTTGGGTTGCCTCCAAGGGGGTCCATGGCTTTAGCATGGCTGTCCCCCCAACACTATTTTAGGTGTAGTTATTTTAGTGTTCAATAGTATGTCATCAGTATATGAGTTCCCACCCTTTCCCTTTAGGGTCCGTGTGCGTGACCGTGTATGTATCAGCCGTTCCCTCCTCTCTAGCTTATCCTGTAGTTTATTAATGGAGCATTGTATTTCCTCCATATCAGTGTTCACTTCTTCTTGGAACTCATCTGCCTCTTTCCTCAGGTGTGTCAACTGCTCATGTTCCTCATTGTTTCTCTCTTTTGCACTCGGCCCAAAATCTTCCCTCAGACCAAAAGTGGAAGTTTGGGCTGGGGATTCAAAAGCATGTAGCTTCCTCCTAAGGATAAGTGCCCATTTAGGACTGGTGTTCTAAAACTGCCCTCTCTGGGGCTAGTTGGCATGTCAGATACCCTAGTTAAATCACCTTCCAGGGATATGTGGAAATAAGGTACACGTGATAAGCTTGGTTGTGAAGCCAGTGCTTGCTCAGGTATGGTATGTCTTTCACACTGTATGTAGGGGCCTGAAAGTGGTGGATAAATTGAAGTTGCTGGAGGAGGGGCTGAGAATTGAGGTGAAGGAGGACCAGGCCCTACAGACTGGATGTTTTGTCCTAATGTTGGGTGGCTTTTCTCATTGCTGGCTCTCTCTGAGACCCAGGAATTAAATTCACTATTTGCATTTACTCCCTGTCTTTTCTTTTCTTCCTCATTAAACAACAAAATCTCCTCCTCAGTCAATGCGCTACTAGTTATTTGCTCATTGTCTGTTCCTTCCCCCAGTTTGACAAAAAGGCCTTGAGGCTTGGAGGCGATAAACAATTTTTTAACACTTATTTATGTCAATATTTAGTTGGCGGTGCGTCCAAATACATAGCGGAGCAGCAGCCCTTCTAGAAGTAGTGGCATTTGGTATTTCTTTAACCCTGTGTGCTTTAATTGTTGAAAACCCACTCTTTTGCCATAGTGACAACAAATGCTGTTCTGTTTGCACATAGTTACTTAATTCCAATAAACACTGGCTATAAGATGTGGGCCTATCTTTTGCTAGCTCTAGCTCCTTTTTAGTAGGCTTCTTGCACTCATTGTTTATCATTGCTATTGCAGAGCAGTCTCTGTATTCAGTGGCGGCATTTCCCTGGCCTTTCTTTTTTGAAAGGAGATCTTTATTTTTTGCAATTGAAAGCCACTGCTGTAAACAATCTTTCACATAGTGTGAATTCCATGTAGGGTCACCTTTTAAGTGTATACTTTCTGTCAAGCGTTCAATATCATCTGTCTCAAGAGAACCAAATTTAGGCCACAGCCCTTCATTCCCTTTCCACGTCCATACTAGCACGCAAAAAGGTGTTACATATTCTAAACAATTTGTATCTTTTACAACCTGAGCTGCAAGGCTATCTGCTGGTAATTAAAAATCCTTCTCTAATGACAGTTGTTTAAACAATTGTTTTGTCTTTGTCACCATGCGAGGCCTTACCACCTCCATGGTTCCTTTAGAAGTGCCTGTGACCTTTGTGCCCTTCAATCACAATTTGAAACCCTGAAAAATAAACACATTTGTCTCCTGGAAGGAAAAATTGGTTAAAATTTGGATAGAGAGATTTGAGAGAAAAAAAATCAACAGTTGTGGATCACTCAGACACTACACAAAACAATTTGACTTCTCTGATGCACTAATGCACTATTTTTTTATATCACTCAAAGAAGCATTTCAAAGAAACATAGCGGGACAATACTTTTAAAGATCAACACATAAACATAATTAAATACAACCATTGATCAATGACAGAACAGTACAAATTTGAAAATCATTTCCTTGTGTCTTGCGGCCAGCCAATAGTCAATGCCTCCCATGCTACACTCCGGGAGGGTTGTTTTTATTTCTTCGTCCCCTCTACTTTTGGGTCATAAATTATTCTCTTGCCTAGGCTACCCTGTTATGGGTTATGGGGTCCCGTAGACCCTTGCCACATATCAATTCAAAGGTATTGATACAGAGAAAGATTTCAATGATGATAAAATATGTCAATGAATGTTTCTTTACAGTCCTCTAGTTAGATTAAATGCCAGTTACTACCCCTTTTTAAAACAAAATGTATTTCAATAATAATACTATGTTTTGACTAAGCATTTGAAACACTGAAAGGTCATTTTAGCAACTTATTTTAGCTTTACAGCCTACTTACCAACTGGTGACATTACAGTCCTTCAATGCATCCCACTTCTGACGCCATCTGTTGGGTAATAACTCTTCCAACCCTCCTCAGGGCGACGCAAAGCAAGCATAGACACAAGCAGCCACAAAACACAGGAAATGTATTTGCACTTTCTCCTTTTATTGGCATGCCAAGGCAGAAGGCAGACGCAGTGTCACGTCTTGGAACAAGCTTCTTCTGCCCCACATAGATAATCAGGGTAGCATATATAGGGCAGAAAGTGCTGTCATCTGTAAAATCCTTAGATGTGGACAAGGCCAAATACGTACATATACAAATAGAATTGTCATGTAAGCACAAGACATAGAGGACACAAGGGGACAGAAAGCAAGTTTAAGTGAAACCTGCAAGAATCAGAGGCTTTTGACAGCTGTTAACCCAGGACGTGTCAGAGAGGGCACTAAAAGGTCCTTGGGTCAGGCTCAAATAGAGTTGTAAAGGAGGGTGATTTTAGGAGCACAGAGCAAGTAGTTTGGTCAGAGACAGACATATTTAGCTCAGTGGGTCTGAGATAGTGTGGAGGAGCATTTGGTATTGATTCACTTATTTGGCTGATGCAAACATATAGATATATATTTTTCCTCACAGTGGCCTCTCGTATCGTCAGCCCCAGTTGAGTGTGGTCACCGGATCTATACCCTCCGATGCTCCTGGCAGGCCACCGAGTTTCCCCAGCCAGTGGTTGCAAGTGCGGCCTGTGCGTGGCTTGATTAAGCTCAGAAAGCTCCACCCCCGCCGAGTGCGCTCCTGCCTCGATAAGAACTTCAGCCCTCTCCGCTGTGCATACCAGCCACCACAGCCGACGAGAGCGCACAAGTTGGTGTGGGAATCGTGTCGGACATGGCGCCGGGTTCTAGCATCGAGCCCAGGCACACCGTCTAGTGAGGGGACCGGCCGTTTGAGGACACCTGAAATCGACGGATGCACCAGCCGCTCACCCATCCCCCCTTTCGCAGGTTCGGAGCTCCTAGTGTTCCGGAGCCAGGTCTCCCACTTCTGTTGTGCCGATCTCTTGACGTCGGAGCCCGCAACCATCGAGGTAACGCCCCAGGCGGCAAGCTGCAAAGTCGGCGTTGAATTACAGGCACAGTCCGCCATGCTCGCCTCTGGGCGTAGTGTGATCGTGCGCTCAGCTCTCACTGTAGGTGTCTCTGATGCACCAAGATGGTCGCACATGATGCAGCGATGTCTGGTGAGTGTGCCTGCAGTCTTTTGGGGCAAGAGTTGTCCGCTGTGAGGAGGGTGATGAAGGATAGAAAGCCCAGCTGGCGGAGCTCACTCAACAAGCGGCCATTTCGCTGCTTGGCTAAGCCACACCCCCAAACCTCCATTGGCTCTTTGCTGTCAGCGGTGATCTGCCGCCGCAACTTTCTTCAGTGCTGTGCCTTCTAAGCTGCTGTCCCACCCTACCGCAGATGTTACTGGTATCAGGGCAGGGAAGGGCAAACTTTTCAGAATACAGCCATTCTATAAGGCTTGTGATAGTTATTATGGGGATAAGACACACGGTGAGTGTGATGCAGTGTCCTATTTCACCACAACTGCGCTCCATCTGTGGACCTCAGACTGGTGAAAAGTGATGTTTTTGGGTTCACCAAAGCTGTTGCATCAGAAATCCATGCCTCAGCGCTTTGAAGTGCTTGCTTGTAGGACCTTTGGTGATGTGGCTGAGACATCTCAAGGGACTTGCTCTGTTTGGTATAGGGAGAACCATGTGCATTCTTGTTCTGAGCAGCATTTCATCCTGATGGTGTAAGCTATGTACAAATGAGGGGATAGCAATATTTTGACACAAGTATAGACAAATATTACGTTAGTTTGTGCTACATTAAACCGATTTCTTTGCAGGGCATTTACCAATTCCCCTTTCCCACTTAGTCAAAATGGTGATGCTTGTTTCAAATGCTCATGATGAATTTTGTAAATAGTGCAATGTCATCTAGTTGTTTAACGGGTTTATACTCCTTCTTGTTTCTCAGAGCCAGATTTCTCAGTCATCTCCCATTCTCTTCTGCGTGAGCATATTAAGGGTGCTGTCTACCCAGATTAGAGCATTGCCTTGATACTCGATGGCAAGTTTCCCGTGTTTAGCGGGTGTGGTGTCCTGTGTCTATGTGTGGGGGGCCTCTAGTGGTCATGGCAGCCTCCTTACAAGTATTACTAATCTGGTAGGTGTGACTGGGTGTGGTTGATAAAGTGTTTGGCACAGCGCGTACTGTTAACGGTTGCATGCTGAAGAATAAAGACGTTCAAATGTTATTTCCAGCAGACCCACCTCGACCATCATTTGTTCCCTGCTAGTGGCGTAACACCTACCCCTGTAGCCCCCACAGTGGGGGGGGCAAGTTATAGGGGTCTCCCTCAGCACAGTACTCTCGCTGGAGAGCTCCTTAATGAGTCCAGAGGGGGCCCCTCCACGTACCTTGCAGAGGGGGCCCTCAAGTTTTGTTAAAGTCAGTTTTTCCCACTATTGCTGCCATCCACCATTCGCAGTAACATGTTTACATCCTTTGCTTCAACATTCTGTCTGCACACATTACTATGCTGCAAGATCTTCTACGCATTACATGGAAAATACCTTGGGGAAGATTTATGTTAGACTTGCGCCACTTTTACGCCGCCGTTGCGTCACTTTTATGACGCAGCGGCGGCGTAAACCATGCGCCATGTTGCACCTTATTTACAACGTGACGCATCTAGGGAGATGCGTCACGTTTTAAAGCCCTGCGCTACATTAAACCTGCGTCAGGTTTAATGTATGCAGGGCGGGCGTTCCATCAGAAAAAGCCTCGGAAAAGTGACGCAGTGAAATCTACAAGATTTCACTCAGTCACTTTCCGACGCTGCTGCGTCAAAACCTTGCGCCTGCTTGAAGCAGGCGTAAGGCATGACGCAGCATGTTAGGTATGGGCAGCCCCTAAACATTGCTGGAGTTGCGTCGTGCTTGCGACGCGACTCCAGCAATGCGCCGCCCTTACGCCATCAGATGCGTCACGCATCTGTTTATCCTTGCGCCACGATGCACTGCATTGTAAATGCGGCGCATCTGTGGTGGCGCAAGGGTAAACTTGCGTGACGCATCTTTCCTGGTGCATCCCTGCTGATTTGCAGGGATGCGCCAGGAAACATAAATCTGCCCCCTTGTATGTCACGTCCCAGAACAACCTGTCACTTCAGCTCCAGCCTCCGGTTTGCTAAAAGAACAGCACGATGTGCGTGGGTGTGATCCGCTCGGGCGACCGCCCGCGTCACAGAACATATTTACAGCTGAGCTTTCTTTGATGGACGTGCCCTGCGGAGGCAGGGACACATGGCAATCGTTATGCGAAGAAACTGCGTGTAAAAATGTAAATCCCAATTTAACGCTAATTTAATGCAAGAGAAGAAAAGCCCACCGAGCATACGAAAGACATTTCATATGCACCATCGAATGTCCTCTGCATGTTTCCAGGGCACTGTCACAGAGAGAAGAGGACTGATTGATGATACAGCTGTGATAACGATGCCAGCGTCTCCTTCCTTGTCATTTCTCTGAAGATTGCGGTCGCTTTCATATCTGTGCTGCACTCGTTTCAAGCGCAGTTTGGAATTTCCATGCGGAAGCTGACCATTGCCGTGAGGTTGCGGTGTTGGGTCTGCCTCTTGGCTCTGACTGTGGCTGGTCCCCGTGTGAAGTTGGAGGAGACGGTCCGGCCTGGTTAGTCTTTCAGGAACTAGAGTCAGTTATTCATGAGTTATATGACTCCGAAGGAATGCAAGAGGTTTAAAAGACACGCTTGTTCTTTCAAAAACATCTTCCTAAAAGGCTCTCGCCATGGAACCCTCTCAGTAGTCCTAATCTATGTGTGAAATTGGCCTTCCTCTGTGTGAAGCACGTCCCTTCTAAGATTGCTATCTGTTTCTGTGGTGCCAAGTTAAAAGTTTTCGGCAGGCATCTAAAACCCAGCAGGATGCTATTGAGTTTTCTCCCAAATCTGGAGGTATTTTGCTCCATTTCACTGACTTCCCTAGGTACTAGGGGGCAGATTTATGTTTGACTTGCGCCGCATTTACGCCGCCGTTGCGTCACTTTTGTGACGCAGCAGCGGCGCAAATCCTGCGCCATGGTGCGGGGTATTTACAACGTGATGCATCTGGGAGATGCGTCACGTTGTAAAGCCCTGCGCCACATGTAGGCGTTCCAAGGCAGGTGGGGGCGTTCCGGCGCAGGAACGCCTCCTAAAAGTGGATGAGTGAAATCTACAAGATTTCACTCAGTCACTTTTGAGCCCATGCTGCGTCAAAACCCTGCGCCTGCTTGAAGCAGGCGTAAGGATTGACGCAGCATTGTGCAAATAGGGCCCCCCAGAGCATTGCTGGAGCTACGTCGCGCTTGCGACGCAACTCCAGCAATGCGCCACTTTTACGGCACAGATGCGTGACACATCTGTGCCGTTTTTGCCCCATGGTGCGCCGCATTATCAATGCGGCGCATCCATGATGGCGGAGCTGGGGCGCAAAGTAACTGGCGCATCCCTGCTGATATGCAGGGATGCGTCAGTTATTATAAATATGCCCCTAGTGGTTTAGGAATGTTCGTCAATTGTTCACATTTTCTACGACTATTTGGCATGAAAATATTTCATGGCAAGTAATTGTGCATAAGGAGGACATCTCTGTAGGGGGCATATTGACAAGGGCTTTATCTCCGCTTTTTTGGCTTTAAAAGCCAAAGAAGCGGAGATAAAAATATCTCCCTATCAACAACAGGGTGCTAACATGCAAAATCGCATGTTAGCACCCTTTTTCACTACGCTTCCCTTTGCATCTCTAATGAGATGCAAAGTGGGCATTGCAGAGCAAATTAATAGGAGAAATGTCATTCTCCTATTATCAAGCTTCACGCTAACCCTGTTAGAGACAAAAAAAGCAGCGCTAACCACGGTTAACGCTGCTTTTTTACGTCTGCTAATTTTCAGATTTAGCCATGTAATCCAATGGGAGGTGGATTACATGGCTAAGTCCACCATGGGCTATCAACAAGTATATCCCTATCCTTGTAGTTTTATCGCTGCATAACCTCCCAAAATGCCGCTATCGCTGGATTTTTTGATCGCCTAGGCGGTTAGCGTTGTTAATAACACGATAACCAGGCGATATTATCCAGCGATAGCGGGCGTTAAAAAAATTAACGCTAAGCGCCCTTAGCGTTAATTTTCCCTGTTCCTTGTTAATATGCCCCATGGTTTCTAATTTAATAACCCTAACAAAAAGGGTATGCAAATTAGAGACAGTTAAAATGTGTATTTTGTTCTACTTTTCATTTCATAAAAATATTTTTCATTAAAGCCATTCTTTTTATCACGCATTTGATAAAAAGGAATTCTGGTGCACATTCCATCTTGCACTACATTAAGTACCCCTAGTTAAAGTAGCTTTACGTTTAGAATTACTGATAACTGTGTGGAAGACATTGAAAATGTTTCTGAAGAACAACAATGCTCCACCACACAATTAGAGGAAACACAAAGCCGTAGCTCCCATCTTTGGTCCTAAAACTTTGCAGCAAACTTCACTAAAGTTTATATTGTAGAAGATCTTCTCTTTGCAGCCAGACAATAAAACATTGATGAGCCTGGAAAATAAAACAGGCAGGGGTTTACAATAACAAAACAGTCTATCCTTAACTTATTTGCATTTACATTTGGCTTTCCTTCAACATATGGCAATAGCTGGTAGATTAAACAACTTTAATGGTCCATTACAGTTTATTATCCTCCATAAATCTGTAAAGGTCATTAGTGAGCTGTGCAACTTCTGCCACACCCTTCATTCCACTTACACATAATACAGCAAGACAATAATCCCCTGGAGACCAGGTTCATGGCTGAGTAACGAGTAGCTTCTAAGATTAATTTGGCCTGCGATGTTTCCTATACGCTCTCATACTTGACTAAGTTGCAGCGTGAGGGTCCTTCCGTTCAATGATTCATTACGACTAAGGAATTGCACTACTGCCAATTCTTCTGTGATAGGTTTCAATGAGGGTTCTTTAACAGACGTTATTTTCAACCATTTGTCCTGAAGCTGGCCTCAGCACATATTAGACATCTATAGACCAAAGCGTCAATTGTATGACCTCTACAAATGCTGGTTAATGGACTTTAAACCCATATGTAATGAAAGGACTCTAAATGGGTTTCAAGAACTTTCACAATCTGTTGAGTAGTCACCCGCGCTGATGATTTGCACTTGGAATCTGTGTGAACATTTGGGACAGGGGGGCCGGTGCTGTTGTATATTACCCTAAAACAAGATCTATTGTTGTTAAATAAATTAATGTCATTGTTATACTACGAGATTAAGAACTACACATATTACATTTTGTTGTTGGATTCATAACTGGGATCAAGACTTCTGCATACATTAATATAGCCTTATAGCCCACCGTAGCGGGCTATACCGGCTAATAAAGGCCCGCTCCCGCGTTAAAGGTCAGAGCCGAAGGCGAGGGACTTTAGCAAGGGAACTGGACTTTAATAGCCGGTATAGCCCTGCTACAAAGGGCTATAAGGCTATTAGAACATTCTGCCACTAGAGGGCAGAAAGCTCTAACAAATAAAACAAAGGCCTCTCCAAGCTCGAGGGGATTTAAATCCCCTCGAGCTTTGAGAGGCCTTTGTAAATCATTGGAATGTTGCTCTGCAGGCCTTTACCTGCCCGTAGAAGCAGGGAGCACTCCATTGTCTTCAATGGAGCTCCCAACATTCCAACGTTCTAATTTGTATTAGGTATTGTATTTGGAACTGTATATAGTACTTACCAATCGTCCAACCAAGTGACTATTTGTGGAATTACTCCTTCAGGAGTCATTTTGTGTTTGTATTTGCAGCCTTTTTTCCGGCGTCACGGTCATGGCATCGTTGGTTCTGCAGTCTTGATTCTGGTTTTTTAAAGAATATGTGATGGCTTCTTGGTGAAATTGGTCCACTGCAAAGGAACTTCGGTGAAACCAGAAGTTCAAAGTGAATACAGCTACAGCTGAAGTTCTCACACCACTCTAAGGGGCTCATTACGATAGTGGGCGGACCTGATTCCGCCCGCCATCGTTACACTGTTTGGGACTGCCTGCCAAACATGCGACAGTCTCACCACTGCAATTAGGATGTGCCCACCACACTGGAGGCGCATCAAGGGCCTTCAACATTGCAGACGGTGCTGCTAGCTACAGCACTCTACACAATGTTAAAATGGCATGCACTGCATTTCCCTGCATTACATGGCCGGCACCATGTGGCGCCTGCCACACAGTGCAGGGAAATGCAGCATGGGTACCATGGGTACCCTCCCAGTGCAGGAGCACCTCCCCCCACAACAAGGGGGGGCCTGCTATGGGCACCCGAATCCCTTTCCGCCTGTCTTTTCGTGGTGGGATGTCCGCCGTGAAAAGACAGGTGGAAAGGGATATCGTAATCCTATGACGGTGCCTGCAAGGCACTGCCGCAATGCTGCCCCATCTTTCGGTTCCGCAAGGTGAGCGGAAACGGACCGCCTTGCGGAACCGTGGTGGACGGTCTTTGTGTCCGCCATGCTGCCCTGAGGTTTTCCCCCACCATCATAATCTGGCAGGGGGAAAACCGCTGTCAGATGGCAGAAGGACCACCACCGCCAGTCTTTCCGGTGGTGGTCCTTCCGCCATCCTAATCAGCCCCTTAGTGAGCAAACTGCAACCTTCAGAAGGAGAGTAGGGCTCATGTGTATACCCAGTAATTAAACAGGGACGCACGAAGGCCACTTATAGTATCTTAATAAATGTTTGTAAACCTATAGAAAAGATACCAATGTTGCTGACAAAAAATGTGGGTGAAACACACCACATCAGTCCCAAGACTAACCAAACTGGGAGCAGATCACATTACATAGTTTGGTGATACCTGAATGGAAGTGGCCATGCCCTAGTAATGGCCCCACAAAGAAAGGATGACGTTGTAATAAATCCAACTGAAGGAAGTGAGACAGCTATAGTGGAGGGCCCGTGACATTACCTTTCACCCTCAATGTCACCGATTGTTGTCAAGGCTTGCCAGGAAAGACATGAAGGAAGCAAGCAACAAGGCAAGGGTCGCGGACTGTCCCATCCAGCTCCCACTGTCTTTCCTGCAGAACATCTCAAACCACCAAAAACCACAGACACCCTAAAGAATATTCAGAATTTAAAAACTGAACAACATTAAACTCTGAAACCTCTTGCACCACTAGAGAAAATTAGCTGCAAGATCTAGTTCATGCTGAATCCAATTGCAGGAGAAACATATGAACCCCGGAATGCACAACATGATTGATTATTCAAGCAATCTTGCAATGATCAATGTAGTTTAGACTGAGTTTTTAGAAGCCTACAGGTGAAGTTGTGTTGTCGAAAGCTATTCTGTATCACCTAGTCAGTAACAAGGTTATTGATATAGAGGATGATGCACAGCTTTTTATGCATTCATTTTGCTGCACCTAAATGTTAATGTAGTTGAATTTAAATCTTCTGAATCGCTGTATGCTATTCTTCAGCCGAAGGTCATACTCATCAGGCACAGTGTTTGAAATCCAACTCAAGTGTGCTTCACATTAGCAGGGAACTGTACAATCTTCAACAGTGAATGCATTGAGTTTTATGGGTATATTCTGCAGGCTTATACCTACTTACAGGAATGAAGATTGTTGATGACAAAGACTTCGGTTGATTAGTTCCACCCATCGGTCTTTAAATATTTTTGGGAAGACCAATAGATAGACACACAAGATGACTCAAAAATCTCTAAAAATGTCTCCAATGAAATAAGGTCAACTGAAACTCGAAAAGATGAAAGGTTCACTTGGCCTCGCTGGACTCAAACTTGGCACCTGTATTCATAAAAATGCCAGCAGTGAGTGTTTATGTCACTAAGTCATCTTGCTGCTCTCAGGTGCACTTTTCTTTTTTTCTGGGACTGCTAAGTGTTTTGACTCAGAATTGTGTAGCTGCAGAAAGTTTTCTCTCTCAAATGCTGACTTTGTCAGAAACAGCACCGCACACATCCACTGAAGCTTCCTGGCAAGGGCAGTCGGCCATACATATTATTAGCCTGTCGCACATAAAAGGCAGCCTGAGAGGTAAGAAAGGGGTACATACTAGCAGCCAATGTTTACGACGCACCTGTTGCATGTGTTGCTAAACTGATGTTCTCGGCATTTTAAAGAAATGTGACCTTCTCAAGGCTGTCTGTGAGACCCATTTTTTTAGAAGTGAAGAGGGCAGATATGAAGGTCCTATTTTTTAGTTTCAATACTTTATGGTCAAGGTCTCTAGAGTGATTCAGAAGATGCCAATGGTGTTTTGGTTTCCTATCCTGGAGACGGAAAGCTGCTACAGTGGCTGGGCAGGCATGTAGCATGTGCCGAGATAGCACCCATGACAGTGCTTTCAAGGAAGAGCAGATGCAGCAGAAGTCCAATCAGGCCCTGAGGCACACTCGGAGGCTGCGCCTTCAATACACGTAGAGCCCGATTACGAGGTTAGGACCGCCCTACCACAGCACTGCCAAACCCTCTTGAGAACCGCCCACCATATTGGAATTTCATTCCGCTTCTGACAGGCTCACGCGGCCCGTTGGGGCCGCGGGTAGAATTGTAATACCAAAATGGCAGCAGAGCCAGCCTCGGCTCTGCCTTTGGTATTACAATGTCGCTTTCCACCTGCCCTTTCATGGCGGTTTGCCCACCATGAAAAGGCAGACGGAAAGTGACTTTAAGGGGCCCTGGTATGGCCCCCTTCTCCCCTGGCCCTCCGCTATGGGGCCTGGTGGCCACCTGTGGTGCCCCCTAAATATCTCTTTACCATGTGGCAGGCACTGCTTGGGGCCTGCCACATGGTGCAGGGATGTTTGAAAACATCAATTTTCCTACTGAAGCTTGTGCTGCCACCCTTGGATGGTTTCTGACCGCCCATAGGGTAGTTGAGTCCTAATGCTGCGGGTGGAACCGCTGACTAATAGTCTGGTGGATTCCATCCCAGTACGGTGTCGGTCGGACGGTCATTGATCGACATCGTAATAGGGACCATTCTTTTGATAAGACAGTTTAAGATGCCTTATATAGGTTTGAAAAACGTGCATCACTAAACTAAACAGACTCCAAAATTTTGAAACTAAGCTAGCTTTCACGCTAGGACAGAGAAAGTTGGTTCTGTACTCTTTTTAAAAGACTGGTATATTTATAAACTTAGTTCCACAGCGAGCAAAATTGGCTAACCCACATCCCACATTCGTCTTTATATACTGGGCCAGCTTTCGTCATGGAGTCAGGCTCAGGGTATCAATCTTCAGAGCAGAGCATAGAGGTGTCTGCACTAAGGTTTTTCAAGCAGCAGTATCTCTCTCACTTCAGTTTAATCACTTTTAGCATGCCTCAAGTTTCACTGTTTGTTGTGTTGGAGGTGGCTGTCGGTTTATGACCTGTTTTTGAGTGATGGGTGGTCTATTCATGAATATTCATTTAACATCATTAATCCTTCATGTTATTGTAGTTTTGGACCAATTCAAGTGGACCCTTCAAGTACCAGATTAAATGAAGTAGGTTAGCTGTCAATACATTTATGGTTGCAGAATGTGTGCATGTGCAGGCGTGGAGTGACTGAGTTATGGTGAGCCGGTGGCAAAGCTGCAGAGTGGCCTGTGTTATGGGCACATTCCGCTAGTCATGTTTTTTTTGCCGGAGTCTAGGCTTTTATCTCAACGTTATTACAGTGCCGAAAAGATGGAACTGCCAATTTTGTGATGAAATGGTACCCTGTCACACAGAAGGTAGAAAGCATCACACATAATCACACCAATAATGTGGAAATGTCACGCATTGGAAAGCTAAAAACTTGGCAGCTGTGGCCTGAGATCTCCTGACTGGGCCCGGAGAGTGGGGGGGTCATGTATTTTGCAGAGCCCCCCCCCTCCTTAAGTTTTTTACGCCACTGACTAGACTAGAGTTCCACAAAGTTATTTTCTTTCATGAGAAATGGTTCTATGAAAGGAACACGCTGTACCCACTGCCCTTTGCTTGGATTCACAATGCTCCTCTTGATTTAATTTCCTGCCAGATCATTTCTGTTTCTATTAACAGGGTGGTTCAGTTTGATAATGTAATTGCCTTAAAATACCAAAGGATATTAATGCAGGGCTACTGATATATTTTAACAACAGTAAATGTGGTATTTCTCGATTATGTGAAAATGTAAAAAAAAATGTAAGCTGCCAGCTTATTAAATCCTTTTGTACTACCTGTATTATTCTCTTTAACCAATATTATCTAAATCTGCCCTAATATCCCACATGTGTAAATTCCAAGGTACACCAATCACCGTGTTCTCAATGTTGAAAGGAGAATAAATGCATCTCCAAGATACAGCCTGGCTCTGTGTAAAGAGCTCTGCAGTCTTGGCAGTCCTTGCGTATGGAAGATTTTTTATCTGCATAAGAGACTGTCTGGCATTATCAGTCGAGCAGTGATCAAACTCAAACACGATTCTTCATTTTATGCTCCAGCTTGTGAAAAATGAAGCGCCCTCACGTTGGAGTCCCAGTCCGCCTGCCTGATGCGGATGCCAGACTTCGCCTTTGAGGTGCATACACAAGCAGTATCTTCTGTCTAGTTACATGACATGCTCTGACACCTGGCTGTGTGGTGGGACTTGAAGCAGCGCTGAGAGGCCGTCACTTGCCATAAAGTCCATATGCGTTCAGAAAACAAGATTTCCTGAACTGTATTAGAATGTAAAGCATGCATTAAAAAGCAGTCAGCTGTGAAAAGAAAATTGTGATCACTAACACTTCACTTCAACGCTTGCGTTCTCGTGAAAATAGGCAGTAATGACAGCAGGTTGTGCTGCTGAGGACGTGTCGGCAGATCACAGAGTGCCATTAGCGAGGCAGTGTCTTTTGCATCCGTGAAGGGTCCCGACGCATTTTGCTGCATTGTCTGGCTTATCAAATCACTTACTGGCAGAAAACACAGCGCTTCTCCACTAAAAACAAATGTGCGCAGTTTTTCTTCCTCAATGTGAAATGTTTCAGGTACAACGCATGTCAGCCTGACAGAGCAGCTTTCTTAAGCTTCTAGGTATTGGTGAAACTGCGTTGGCATTGCACTAAAATGCAATTGAGTTGCACTGGAACTTCTTCTCTAATATTCATTCCACTAGACAGACGCTCTGCACAATTTTTAGGTCTCGCTTTGCGAGGCATGCAGTATACACTATAGCGTGGAAGCTTCGTGGAAGCTCTGCCCACTGTCTGCCAATGTTTTTGATTGGCTTAGGTGCTAAATGCTGCCTTCCCATTGGTTTTAGCCTTGTTAGTCCCTCCTCCTGAAGGCCATGTTGTCATTTGTGTACTTGCATGGCTACTGGCCCCATTACTTTTAAAACTATTTTGTTCCCGTGGCTCCTCAACTCTCCTCCCGCAAGCCATGACTTCTCTGCCCAGCACCAACCCCCCCACTCCAGTTCGGGACATTTTGCCTGCCCGCACTGTTGTTTTAAATGCAATAAGACTCGTGTAAATGTGAGTTCTATTGCATTGCAAGTGCTTGTTTTAAAGTAGTGTGCAGTCATTTACATTTGACATGCACGCGATGCCTGACATCACAGCCCCCGCCCCTTTCCCTTCCTTCCGCACCACCTCTCTCTCGGTATAGCGTCCTCGCAACCTCTATTCCAATGAAAAAGACAGTAAACCTATACAAGATGGCTGCCATGTTTACCATATCGGGAACACTACCGATATTGTCGCTTTCATAGATGCGAGCTAGAAACCAAACCATGTCTTTTCAATGAGGTCCGAAAATAAACAGCGTGTACAGTATTACCCAAGGCAACCACAAATGCAGGAGGGCACTGGTTACGCCAGGTCTGGTAAGAGGAGTAGCTTCGCTTCGAGTCTCCACCTATCACAGCGCCGGCCACAGCCTCCACACAAGTAATCCGCTTCCCTCGTGGGGCATCCACTGCTGCCTCCAGATAGCTGAGCAGACATGAGTGCACCTTTGTTGCGAGCTTTGGTGGGATTTGGCAGGGTTAGTCCAGCGGCATCGGTGAGCTCCCAGCCCAGAACTTATTGTGCAGTCTATTTGGGTGAGCAGTAGGCTCAGCTTTAGTATTGGCGACAGAAAGTTAGGAACTCCTATACATTCAAAGCGTGTTTGTGTCGTCTCTTTGTTTTTTCTCTCTCTGCAGTGTTCTTAATCTTGCGCTTGATAGAGCAGGGCAACATACAAACATTTTTGTACCCCCTTCGAAGTTAATGACCTCATGACCTTAAAAATACTAACTGTTTGAATGCATGAAAAGTAATCAATAAATGCACCTTTAATTAGACACTACACACAGGAAACTAACTGGCATTTGCAAAAATCTAATTTATTTACCAATGTGAAATTAAATTAACATAGGTTTGTGATTTGTGTAAAAAATAGAAGTAGATTGCATGTATTTCGTTTGTAGTAAAATATATTGTGCAAAAAGAATGCAGATGGTAAGTAAAATGGCTTTAAATGTCGCTTGTGCTAGGTAACACCCGGGTCATTAGAATGGTGGGTGGTAAACAGAAGGGCTTATTTTCTATGTCTAATTTCTGCCATGTTGTTTACATATTTGTTCCGTTCGGGCCTGCTAGGCCTCGCTTGGAAAATGGCTGCTGCCGAGAGATGTGACTGTACGCAAGAACAAAAATGGCCCCCGCGCATGAGCAGAATGGAAGTTTCAGTCACAAGGGTGTGGCCTATGCCCGGAGTGAGAGATGTCAAGGCCGAGCTGACCTAGCACAAGAGCTGTGTCAACAATCCCTGTGTGAATGCATGGGAATGGATGAGAGAATCGAAACTGCAGAAGATGATCCTATTCATCATTGATGGGAATTTTTGCAAATACTTTAACAAAGTTAAATATTGGGACTTGAAAAGTCACGAGAGTGGTGCAAAAACGTATTATCTACAGAACCAGTTTAGGCAAGGAGGACAATGAAAAGACCATCACCATACCTCCAATGGACCAATCCGAATGAATGCAGCCCCTAAAAAAGTTTCAATTTTGGGTATAGCAAGTTATTGAAAGGGTATAAAAAGTGGTGCTTATGATGACGTTGTGGCTCTTGCTTATTCTTCTATTCAACACGACACGCTGTCTGTTGAGACGGTTTTTATTCCTGATGCTGAAAAGACTTTGACAAATTTGAACTTCGAACTTTGATGGGGAAAAGGAACGAGACCGTCGGCGCATTCTATCCTGGGAGAGAGTAGGTCCGAGGAGGTTAGAGGGACAGTCAGTCAGTTTGAGAACCTATCCTGTGATCTGCGGTTCATGTTCTGGTGAACCATTCTCGTCATCGCCCTAAGGGTAATGAGTATTTTCCATTTCTATTTCAATCTTGAATGTTTATGAAATGAATATCTATAATTTTGTCTAATAAAACTTTACATATTCTGTTTATTCAATGATTCTAGATAAAATTTCATGCTAACTCAAACTGAGTCTGTGGTTATTATAATTAAAGTTATGATCCATAAAAGTTAAAGGTTTTAATGGTAATTGAGCTGGACTTAATCGCCATCAACTGATTCCTACTAGTTGGTCCATCGACCCAAAATAGAGAGTATCTTGATGTTTAAAACCAAGAATTCTAGAGTCAAATGTATATAATGTCTATAGTTATTATTTAGGGAAAAATAGTATCAAGATAACACCGTATGTCTTGCAGCTCGCCAACTTATCACTGATCCAGAAAACTGAGTGAATGGATGTTTTCGGTGTTATGGGCCCCACCGATGAACAAGTGGTGTAAGGGTTTTTCTGGGTTGGTGTCGTTTGTAAAGGTTTTATTATAGCCGCGCTGCATCAGTTTTCTTGATAGCAGAGTTATGGTTTCTATAGGTCAGTTTAGGGGATTATTGATTATTGATTAACCCTAGGCATGGTTTGCGAAGTAGCGCTACGCGTAGCTACGCAAAGTGCACTTCGCACTACGCGAGCTGCGTGTAGCTTCGCAAACTGCGTAGTGCACTGTGCAAGATGCTGCTCGCACTGATTGCACAGTGCCGGATGCTTGTCTGCACTGTGCAATCAGTGCAAACTGCATCTTGCACAGTGCAAGCAGTAATTTTCTGCCTCTCGAGTAGATTTCTACCCGAGCGGCAGCTTTCTCAACGCGGACTGGTAGTTTCTCATCGCGAGCGGTCGCGAGCATACGCGACCACTCGCAATGAGAAACCTGACCTCCCCAAGTTTATAAGCTCATCGGGAGGTTTATTTTCCATGCTTGCGATCGGAAACTTCATGTTGCTGATCACGAACGAGGAAAAAGTCTCACCAGGATGTCATTTTGCTTGCTCGCGGTCGCCAACTTCACGTTGAGGACCACGAGCAAGCAAAACATGACTGCTGCACTACGCTATGCTACGCATGTTTGCACTGTGCTACGTGCAATTCACGTAGTGCGAAGTATGTCTAATACTTCATGTTAATTTTTATGTCGCATTGTATGTAGTCGGAATTTTGAAGCTTCCGGGAAGTAGGAAGTGGATTTGTGTGACAAGAGAAGTCACATGGAATTGTGCATTGTCTGATTTCAATTTGGAGATAAGACAGGACTGTGTTATGTTACTGAAATTCATGCGTGAGTTGTGTTGAGTGAAATAGCAACAGGTTTTCTTGTGAAACTCTGGCCTTAAATCTCAGGAGCAGTATAGTCTCCACATGTGTTTTATCCCCAGAGAAACGGGTTTACCTTTTGCTTGAGAGAAGGGTAAGGTAGAGGGAAGTGCTACACTTATCGAACGAAACAGTATTCTTGAATGTTTGAATAAACTACCACTTTTGTTTAGCAAAATGGACAATGGTAATGTGTTTTATGTCGTAACTAACCGATTTTGTCAAATCAACGAGTTATACATTTGTGCCGATAATTTTGTAAAGAAGGGGTCAGCAGAAGCGGGAGTAGAGCTGACTTCAACAAAAACCGCGCTGGGATTAGTCAGTTGCGGAAATACGAAGAGCTTTTTGATTGGTGCGTTGGTGTGAGTCGCTCTGAGATTGGTCAGTGTGAGAGTGACGTAAAGCTTTCTGATTGGTGCGTTAGTGTGGTTCGCGCTGGGATAGGACAGAATAGTTAAGCAGATTAGAGAAGAGTTGTGTGAATTGTTTTGGCAAATAATTGTGAAATATGGCTTATTATGATGGACGAGAGATAGAGAAACCTTCATGGTTTACGAAATTCAAGAGCCTTTTTAAGAAAGACAAAAAGATTGTAACAAGAGAGGGTGAAGTGTTTCCTCCACCGAGAACATCAGCATCTTATATGATGACGAAATATGGTTATCATACTTGTATTTGGTTGGAAAATTGGGCAAAATATACTCAAAATGATGGAGTATTGGCAATTCCAGAAACTGGTTCGCTTAGCACAGCTATACTACGAAATTTAAGAAATAAAATGATGAAGCTTGAACCGAGACCTAGACCGACACAGTTTGAAACCTTAGGTGAATGGGAAGATGAGATGTATGAAAGAGAGAGACACAGAGGTACAAGGGATGATGGGTTTGTTCCTGGAAGAGTATGGGGTTGGAGTCATGAAGACAGGATGAGACGATGGAGGTATGCTAATATGACAGATGGTATGTTTCCTCCAAGAACAGTTGAAGAGGGAACAGGGAAAAGTGTGCAGAGAAAAAGAAGCACACAGTACCAGAAAGGTGTGGATATGGAGTAAGTAAAACAGTTGCTGGAAGGCAAATTAAATAAAAGACCCTCTCCATATCAACAGGTTTCTGCGGTGGTGACACCAAATACACCGCCAATGGAAACTGGGATGAACCAAAATCTAGAACGATTTTCTGAAGTAAATAGTCCATTTAATAGACGGAAAATGCCACAGACTGTAGAACCTGATAATCATAATGCATCTGAACCAGCAAGAACAACAAAAGAATTGGCTGAAAAGATAAAAGAATTGACAAAGAATGTAGAAGCTGTAACTGTACCAGTAACCATAGGTCCAATGATACCTGTATTTGAAAATCAAAAGAGAGATGAACATTCTTTAACAATGCCCTTAAATTCTAGTATGCAAAAAGTACGAGAAAAGATTTATCTTGAAATTAAGGAGACAAAAGAGTCAGTCAGATTAACTCCACCTATGGATTTGACAATAAATCAGAGTCCAATAAATAAAATTCCAGTGGGAGCTGAGTCAGCAACTGAAACACCAGAGAAAAGTGTGAATAGAGTAGATTTGAATGCGACTCCTGTGGGTCCAACGGTGGAAGAATTAAATGAATGGGTCAAGAGTCTGAAGAGGAAAGATACAGGACCACAACCTTTGGATGTAGTTAGATTAAAAATAGACATGGAAGAACTGATTCTAGAAACTATTGGTACAGATAGGTTAAAAACATATCAGGATGAAGAGCTGATGTTTATGTGTAAAAGTATTACTTGGAGAGCTAAGAATTTGCATGAAAAATTGGAAGAAACAGCAATTGGGTTGGGAGTAGATTTTGCAAAAGTTAGAGGATTACAGAAACCTTATAGAGTAGATTTTAGTGAGAAAGATATAGAGAATTTGAACACTTCAGGACGGTTAACTCAGATAAAAGAACTAAGGGCCATATTATCAAGAAACGGCGATCACATTATCGCCGCTTTAGCGGCAGGAAACTGCCGCTAAAGCAGCGATAATGGGATATATTGTCATATATATATATATTGTCATTTACAAATGATTTTCCAAGATTGAGAGAAAAGCCTGTAGAATGGTATAGACAAGTGGAAAGGTTTGTAAAGGTTTCAAAGGTATTGTGGGAAGATTTGGATGGATTGCTTGAGATTGTTGTACCTGCTGATTTATGGACAGAATGTAAAATCACTATTGATTGGCCGAAGGAAGAATATCCTAGAGATGCCAAAACAGGAGGTCCAGGTCCAGAGGTAATGAGAACATATGAGCAAGTAATCACATGTCTAAAAAATAAGATTTCTCCAAGAGAAACAGATTGGGTGAAGATTGATAGAACAACTCAGGAAGCAAAAGAGTCAGTGCATGCTTGTTATGAAAGGTTGTTTCTAGTTTTTAAACAGTACAGTGGATATGAGAGCTTAAATGAAAAAGACATGAGTCACTTCGTATATCGATTTGTGTATGGTTTGAGACCTGAGATAAGTGAAATGATCAAGCAGCATATGTTGTGTTGGCAGTCTAGTACAGTGGATGAGGTTTTAAGGTATGCAAAATATTGTAGTGATGATATTAAAACTAGACAACGTAAGCTCAAAGAAAAAGCAATGTGGGCACAGGTGAAGGTTGCAGAACAGCAAGAAGCTCAGATACTTAACTACATTAATGACGCAGGGCAGACAAAAATGAAACCAAACATTGGTAAAGGGAAAGGTCAGAAGAATATAGAAGAAGCTAAAAAGAAATGGCCATGTCATAATTGCGGAAAATTAGGGCATTGGAAAAACAAGTGTAATTACTTCCAAAAGTGAATTCTTAAAATAAATCATTAAATCCACAGGTGCAGAATGAGGTGGGTTATCAACAACCGCCATGGCAACAGGTAGTTACTCAACAGAGTCATGTACCACATCCACCTCTCCCAAAGAGTGTCAATCTTCAAAGATACAGCGCAGAGACAGGATTCTACGGTGGAGAGCAGGTAACAAAATTGCCGTGCGCAGCTGCTGTTTCACAGTATTGACTACGACCGGATGGAAATGAATTGGATGAAAGTTTATGACGGTGCCTAGGAGAGGAAGAGGAGTGTGTGCTTGGCGCAACTGTAGAGGTAGATCAGTCAGGTCCGTTCGTGGATGGAAAGGTGAATGGTGTAAATGTTACTTTCCTTGTGGACACTGGCGCTACCCGTTCTACTGTAAGATCAGTTGAAATTCCAAACCTTCCTCTCTCAGGTGAATTCATCCAAGTTGTAGGTGCCTCCAACAGACAAATTAAAGCCCCTTTCACTAAACCAGTAGAGGTGGAAGTTGGTCCCTTTAAAGACATGCACAGTTTTGTAGTGTGCAATTGCAGTCCCGTAAACTTACATGGACGTGATATCCTTTGTAAAATGAACTGCACCATCTATTGTACTCCAGATGGTATTGCATTCCAGACATCAGATGATGATGTTCTGTATAAAGTGACTATGACAGCACTTGAACCAGAAAATTGTGATACATTTCCTGTGTTTGATGCAGAGAAAATCCCTACTGAATTGAAAGGAACAGTGAAGACTGATGTATGGGATTTTACGGGTGAAGATATAGGTCTAATGAAAGGAGTTGACCCTGTAAAAATTACTGTAAAAGAAGAAGCAATTTACCCGAATACTCCACAGTACAAATTAACGCCAGAAATTATTGAAGGAATAACATCAGTGATTGATAAAATGATTGAACAAGGGATTCTGAGAAAAAAAATGAGTAGCCCATGCACTTCACCTATAATGGGATTGAAAAAGCCTAATGGAACCTATTGGATAGTGCAAGACCTGAGAAAGGTGAATAAAATCGTTGTTCCCTGTTGTTCACTTGTACCAAACCCTGCAGTTATTGATTTGCGCCATGCATTCTTTTCAATTCCATTACACCCTGCTAGCCAGCCATTATTTGCCTTCCAGTTTGGCAAGCGTATTTTGGCATGGTGTCGAATTCCTAGAGGGTATACTGAAAGTCTTTCCATTTTTAATCAGATTCTGAAGAAATCTCTAGAAAATGTGAAAATGCCTGAGAAATCTGTTATGGCCCAGTATATTGATGACCTATTGGTGGCATCAAGGACCAAAGAGGCATGTATTACTGACACCATTGCATTGCTCACTCATTTGGCAGAAGGAGGACATAAGGTGTCTCCATCTAAACTGCAGTTCTGTCAACAAGAAGTACAATATTTAGGTCATAACATTGAAAAAGGGATGTGAAAAATAACAACAGAAAGAATCAGGATTATCAAAGGAATGAGAGCCCCAATGACACAGAGAGAGGTGAGAATGTTTCTTGGAATGGTTGGTTACTGCCAACAGTGGATAAATGGATTTTCATTGATTGCCAACCCTTAAAAACGATTAACAAAACGTGATGTAAAAGATCCAATTGTGTTGAATGAGCAAGAGATGGAAGCTTTTGAGCAACTGAGAAACAGGTTGTGTGAAGCCCCAGCATTGGGAATGCCTGATTATGAGAAAGAATTTGAGTTGTACTGTAGTGAAAGAGATGGATGTGCACTTTCGGTACTAGTACAAAGGCATGGAAGAATGAGACAGCCCATAGCATACTTTTCAGCTGTTTTGGACCCAGTAGCAAAAGCATTGCCTGGATGTCTAAAAGCAGTAGCAGCCACTTGTGTGAGTTTGGAACAGAGTGAAGGCATTGTGATGGGATACCCGTTAAAGGCATATGTCCCACATTCAGTTGAAATCCTTTTGACCAGAACAAAGACCCAATTCATGACACATAGTCGATTAACCAGATATGAGAAGGTGATTCTGGGTGCAGACAATGTAACGATTGTGAGATGCATAAGTGAGAATCCTTCCACTTTATTACCTAATGCAGTAAATGCAGAGGTCAAACATGATGTTGATCACAATTGCCTGGATGTACTTGAATGCTGTACAAAGCCCTGCCCTGACATCAAAGATGAACCTCTAGAAGAATCAGATTATGTGATGTTTGTGGATGGATCATGCTTGAGAACGAAAAAAGGAGTTTTGAGTGCTGCATATGCTGTATGTATGGTGGCAGACATCATGGAAGCATCTTATTTGAGAGGAATACGTTCAGCCTAAGTTGCTGAGCTGATTGCTCTGATTCGAGCTTGTAAACTGGGAAGAAAATTCCGAATCACTGTGATCACGGATAGCCAATATGGCTTCGGAGTGGTGCATGATTTTGGACAGATCTGGTCCCAGAGGGGATTCATGACTTCTTCAGGATCTCCAATTAGGGATGGTGAGTTTGTGAAAATGTTGCTTGAGGTGATACAGCTGCCTACACAGATTGCAGTCGTGTGCTGCACACAAAAATGGTGATGACTACATTACAGAAGGCAATAGGTTCGCTGATGAAATAGCTCAATATTGTGCCAGACATACAACCCCAATGAATCGGAGGAGGGAAAAAGAACATGTTTCATGTCCTTTGATGTTTACTAACACAGTTGAAATGTGGGAAGAAGTGAGACAATTGCAAGAAGAAGCAGGTGATGAGGAAAAAGAGATATGGATACAATCAGGCTGTAGACAAAGAGAAGAAGATGGAGTTTGGGTTTATAGGGATGAAAGACCAGTTATGCTTGATAGCATGATCTCTAACATGGCACAGATGTACCATGGACAGGCACACATAGGTAGAGATGCAATGATCAGACTTTTTAAACAGACTTGGTACAACCCAAAATTTAGGGTTATAGCTGAAAGCCTTTGTCAAAGATGTTGTATATGTCAACAGTTGAATCCAGGAAGGAAAACAGTAGTGAGTTTAGGAACCACAGGATGAGAAGAAGGTCCAATTACCAGAATGCAACTAGATTTCATTGAAATGCCCCCGAGTAACAGACTAAGGTATGTTTTAGTGGTTGTCTGTTTATTTTCTCGTTGGGTGGAAGCATATCCGACAAGAAGGAATGATGGAGTTACTGTAGCTAAACTCCTGCTGAGAGAATTCATTCCTAGGTATGGTTTTCCAGTCATGATAGAAATAGATAGAGGAAGTCATTTCCAAAATGAAGTCATCTAGCTGATATGTGAAGCATTAGACATTCAACAGAAGCTGCATTGTGCCTACAGACCAGAGGCTTCTGAGGTAGTTGAGCATTTAAATGGCACAATCAAGAATAGGCCAGGAAAGATGTGTCTAGCCACAGGACTCAAATGGCCAGATGCCCTACCTCTTGTGCTCATGAGCATGAGGAGCATACCAGACAGAAAGACTGGTTTGAGTCCGCATGAAATAATAATGGGACGAGTAATGAGACAAGCATTCTTACCTGTCAACAAACTGCTGACAATAACTGATGATCTTATTCTGGACTATTGCAAAGGATTGGCTGATGTGGTGCATTCTGTGTTTCATCAGGTTGGACTGGATACGATCACTCTTGAAAGAAACCCAGCTCATGATCTGAGTCCGGGAGACTGGGTCCGCATAAAAGTCCATCGAAGAAGAAATTGCCTGGTTCCTCACTGGGACAGACCACGACAAGTGATCCTAGTGACTAACACAGCAGTAAAGTGTGCAGGTGTGAAAAATTTGATTCATGCCAGTCATACGATCAAAGTCCCAGATCCTGGAGATCGACCTGTGAGTCGACATCTGGAAATATCAGACACCAGTTCGGCATCTGAGACAGAAACTGAAACAGTCAGAGTTCCAGATCCTGAATATCGACCTGTAAGTCGACATCTGGAAATATCAGATACCAGTTCGATATCTGAAGCAGAACAATCTGAATTTGGTGAAAACCAAACTGAGGACATTGAAAAGCAAACTGAGGACATTGAAAAGCAAACAGAGGACTTTGAAAAACAGATAATTGATATTGAAACAGGAGAGACAGAAATAATTCACAGTGATGTTGAACAACCAAGTACAAGTACACGTTTTGAGGAAGTCCCTTCGAAAGTAATTAGAACAACAGAAGAGAATCTAAAATCAGACGAAAAATCAGAAATCATAAAGTTCAAAGTTAAAGAAAGTGAAGTGAGATCTGAAACAGAATCAGAAGAAAGTGAAGAAGAATTAAGACAAAGGAGAGGACCAAGAAAGAGAGCTTGGAAAGTAGAATGAGAAGAAACAGAGACTGGACTAAAAAGATCACGAAAAGGAGATAATTGGCCCAACGAATGTAAAAGACTGAGATATAAAATAATCAATTTGAACAAAGACAAGGAGGAACAAGTGAATGAAATAACAAGCCAAAGAAATCAATTACATTTGAATAAAGGACAATTGCAAAGACCGAAAAGAGTAAAAAGACCTAATTTGAAATACAAATCACCTGAATGGACATACATAGCTGTCACGTTGCGGCCTAGATAGTGTGGAAAAGATAGTATGAGTGTCTGTATGAATGTTGCACTATCCGGACTACATCTCCCAGAAGGCCAAGCGGCCATTCCCGTGACACAGGCATAGGAAGCATACTTAAGCACCTCCCTTCCTCTTGACCGGTGCTTGTCAATCCAAGTTCCCGAGTGATTCTCTGATGTTCAGTTTGTCTCCGCAGCACCGTGGAAGAACGCTACTTCTCATCAGGTGTGGCGGAATTCTTCCTTTAAGCGCGCTCCTAGAGTGGGCGTTACCTAGACTTTACCGCTAGCTATCTTCGAACGCACAGAACCGTGCGTAGAAACCGGAACCGTTGCCCCGCAGCTCTCGTGCTCCGCGCTGAAGCGCACTGGGAACGCTGCCTACTTTCGTGTCTACGAGACCGAGTCCTTCGTAGTACTCCTCGAGAACCGGCAACTCTCTCTCACGAGCGAAGGCTCGTCGGCGAGCCGCTTGAAAGGCTCGGATCCCGAGGAGCGTTTTTTCTTTCGTTTCATTTTTTTGGTTGTGAACTACGCAGAGCGGCTGGACAAAGGGCATTGTGTTTCCGTGAAGGCTCTTTCCTGGGGTTTGCCTTTCTGAACTTCGGAGGCCATTCTTCAGGGAGACAGTGGCGGAGGACTTCATGACAGCCAGCCTTCAGCTAAGTACTTTATTTCATTTGATAATTATCGAAACACTGACGTTCTGCAGAAAGCACTGCCTGGACTAGTGTCTATTTCATGCCTTTCGGTCTCTAAGGTGTCTACTTCTATCACCAGTGATCAAGCGTCTATGACCTGGGTTAATTGCAGTTGCCTGTCCAGTAAGTGACCTGCCCAATGGTATACGTATATATATATATCATTATCCCTGCATGCCATATAAGTCTTTCTGTGTGATTGTGTTTCTGTCTCACTACAGGGAACACGGGCTTAGATAGCAGGGGATCCCGACTTATAATGAGGGTCGCTTTATCAGTCCTATCCCGGAGTGTGATTTCACAGCTGCACTTTTTTCTTCTTTCATTTGTCCCTTTTTTCCCTTTCCCCAGTGCGGAGTTGTCCCTTGAGGGGTGTTCACAACCTCGGGGGCGGTTCCGTGGTGGGGGACGGGGTTAACTTGCACCATCCATCCCTCCTGCTGCATCCGGAGTGACAGGTTAGTGGGTAACCTGTCTAAAGTCTGACAATAGCACTGTCTGACATCAAAGAGGTGGATAGCAGTCAAGAGAACTCAAACGAAAATTATAAACGAGGAGAGTGAAAGTGAACTGTGCCCATCCTGAAGAGACTGGAATAGAATAAAGACAAACTGGTGAACTTAAAGAAAATTTGAAGGACCAAACAGTGCGCCAAGGGCCTTTGGTTCAAACGCCATATATTTCTGAGTGTGGAGAGATACATTTTTCTGTACATATCTTAGATTATAGTTTACAATGGCAGATAATGAAAATAGAAGATCTAGGTGTAGTTTTCTACGCAGATGGTGTAGAATGTGTTTTTATTGTACAGGTTTACTGATGCTTATTTGGTTCATTTTAGCAATAGTCATTCCACCTAGATTAACTACATAGAATACGTCTGGGATGAACAATAAAACAAATACTGATAAGGCACATAACACAAAGGATACTGCAACACTAATAGATAGGTAGGTATAGCTTTATTCGATAAAAATATCATAAAAGCACAACATACAATAAAGGTTAAAAAGGATCAACTATGATGATTATGGCTAAAATACACTACATCACATAATATAATAACATACTACATACAATAAAAACAGGAAATTCATTATAAGAAGATTGGTAGAAGAAGGATAAAAAGGGTTGTGCAGCCGAGCCTCGACAACATTTCAGTGCACAAGTGTGGCGAGTTTTTTTCCCCTCAACAGCCAAGCACATCCCAGGTACTTTGCCAGTCCACATACCACAAAAAGAGATGATGTATCTGTTTTTAAAATACGTAACACAGTTGCATAATCTCTAGAGCCCAGGATTCTACAAATTGGTCTCAGCCACTTGGATCTCGCTCTTCCATAGGTATGACAGGCAGAGAGAAAGTGAGGAATAGACTCCTTCGGGGATGCACAACTTGGACAACCAGTTAATGTGTGTATGTGACCCTTCCAACCACCCGTAACAGAGTTAAGTGGTAAAGTTCCTAGTCTGAATCTTATATACAATGACCTATCTAGTGGAATCTGGATAAAATCAAGGTATGGTTCCAATTTACAAAGTGTGTTGTGCTCAAAATAAGACTCAGTTAGTTTCCCCACATTAGGATTCCTTAACTCTCTCTCTTTGACCCATCTCCAATAGACCTTCTTACGATCCAATTTTGGGGGAGGTAACTGGGATTCCCAACAGTCTGCATATCCTATTTCTCTCAACAATTGTCTTACATTAGTGATCCATTTTATCTTGTTCCCAGTATCAGCTAATGTAAGTTCACTTAGGGCTGCAGCATACTTAGCGAGCTCCGGTGTCCTTCGTAGTCTTGCCCAGAACAGTAATGGGCGAAGTCGTACGATGTCTTGGATAGAATGTCTACCCAAATCATAGAACAATGGTTTTAATGGGGTTGATGTGGGAAGAGAGATAAGGTCCATCATAAACTTATTCTCAGACTTAACTAGCTCAGGGATGTTTTCATAGCCCCAAATTTCAGCTCCATACATTGAGCAAGATAGTGCTTTTGCCTCATATACCACAAGGGCCGGGCCACTGGTCTACTCGTAGAGAGATGTTGTTCTCTAATGATGGCACCAGAAGCCCTCTTGTGGCATAAGAGCATCTTAGTTAAGTGAGAGCTCCACTTCATCCCCTTCGCAATCCGGACACCCAAATAATCAAAGGAGTCCACAATATCTAGCGGGTTGCCATTCAAAGTAAAAACATTTCTAGAACGTCTTGTAGGGTTAATTACCATTAATTTGGTTTTCTCAGTATTTATAATCAAGCCATAAGACCTACAAAAAGTGCTAAACCTATTTAAGATCTTTTGCAGGCCACCTGGGGATTTTGAGATCAGAAGAGTGTCATCGGCGAACAGGAGGGTAGGGATTTTTTCACCAGCCAGGGCTGGAGCATCAGCTGGGTCCTCTCTAAGAAGATCCACCACCCCATTGATGTATAAAGAGAACAGGGTGGGGGCTAATACACAGCCCTGGCGGACCCCCTGTTCACCATGACACCTTCTGTGAGCTGTCCCTGAACACCCCATCTAATCTTGGCGTGATTATCCTCATGTAAAAGCATTAAAAAAGCGAGAATCTCTGGGTGGAACACCTAATTCAGATAAAACCTGCCATAGCCTTTGGCGCGGGATCAGGTCAAACGCAGACTTAAGATCTATAAAAGCCAAATATAAAGTGCCTTTTCCTAAAACTACCACTTTCCAATAAATCATATAAAATCTAAAAACTTGATCCATTGTGCCTACCTTTTGTCTAAAACCTGCTTGAAGATGGGATAAAATATTCATGTTCTCAATCCACAGCTTCAATCTCATGAGAAGGACCCTGCCAACCACCTTCTGGATCACATCTATTAGACTAATAGGTCTGTAGTTGGCAGGATCCTCTTTGTTGCCCTTTTTATATATTGGAATCACTACTGCGGCTTTCCAGGACCCTGGTACTGTGAAACCCTAACTATAGCATTCATTATGGCGGAAATAAATGATGCCTAGGGTGATGGATCATGCAAAAGCAAACCTCCTGGAAGGCCGTCTGGGCCCGCCGCTTTGCCCGGTGCAATACTTTTTATTGCCAAAGTCACTTCCTGGATCTCAAAAGTAACATCGGGTGGAAAGATTACAGCAGGAGTCAAATTATGCTCTTGCTCAGAGGCCGGGGAGGCATCCTCTCCCGCGTATATAACAGAGAAATGGTCTTGCCATTGCCGCTCGATTATATGATTGGGGATGGTTTCCGTTTTTCCCCTCTTTGCTCTATTTAAGAGGTCCCAGAATAAAGTGGAATCTCTTTTCAATGATGCCTCTTTAAGCTCCTGCCAATATATTTCCTCCCATTCCCGTTTAGTGACTAGCAAGGATCTAGTGTATTCCTGTCTTGCTCTTTTAATCATACTACTATCTTGTTTCTTTAAAGCTTTTGATAATGCCACTCGTTTTTCTCTACAGGCTTTGGAATACCATAGATTCGATCCTTTCATTGGGGCCCCTTTGCAGGGTAGTTTCCCTTCTAGAGTAAAGAATTTTCCTATCTTTCTTATAGTATCCCGGTAGAGTGAGGATACAAATTGAAGGTCTCCCACTTTGTTTTGAACCTCAGCAAGCTCCTCATTTTTCCCCACCAGTATTTCCTTAATACTTTCCAGCTTGCTCTCATGTTGTGAAACCCCATGCCATTTAAGGCGTCTATTACAACCTGCCAGCATTACCTCTTTAGTTGACATCAGGGGTGGTTTGTTGATCTCACACTCTGGTGTCGACCAGACATCATTAATTTGCAAACAGAGTGGATTATGGTCGCTGTCCATAGTATTTTTCACGATCATATCCACAACGTTCCCCCAGAAGTGAATATCAATAAGAATATAATCAATACGGGACGGGGTAGTTAACCTATTATATGTGTATGCTCCACCCATATCAGATCTAGACCTGCCATTCACTGCTCTCAAAATGAATTCCTGAGTAAGAGCATTCATTTGAATTGCCCTTTGCGACCATTTCTTAATGGGAGGCAACTCGAGAGGCGGAATGCCCCATCTAAGATCTTCCTCAGTGGTTCTCATTAGATCTTCAGAACATAGGGGTTCGAATGTGCAGTTAAGATCCCCGCATACAATGATGTTAGAATGGGGGTCAATATGGGATATTTCACATTCCAGATCAGATACTGTCTAGGATGTCTGTCCACCCACAGTCCCTCTGGCATAGATGTTAAATAGCTCTAGGGTTGGTCCCCCTGATGGACCTTTAATAGTTAGATGTAAAAGATCAGGGGAGCCACCAGTGTGGGCTTTCACTGTCCAAGTGTGTGTTTTATTAACTCACACTAGTAGCCCCCCTGATGGTCGGCCCTTCCCTAGGCTTATAGCTAGCTTGTAATAGGTGGCGTAGCCTGTTTCGTTAACGGGTGGTTAAGCTCCATGTTTCCTGGAATAGGCAGACATCAAAAGTACCAATAAATTCCTGCCATTCTGGAATTAAAAGTTTTTTCGGGAGCCCTGCGATATTCCACGATACAATATTTAAAGTTGCTGGGGAAGGAGGGGAATTTGTGCTCGCCTGATACCCAAGGTCTTCCAAGGAATTAGGGCAGTTAGTTGGAGATATCTCTCGAGGAGCTAAAGACTCTAGAGGGGATAAAGACTCAGGAGGGGTTGATATAGGTGCTTTGATAGGGTCAGAATGGATTAAGCCTATATCTCTAGTGCGTCCCTGTGGCAATTCTTGATCCAGTTAATCCACCCTGTTTAGGTTTGACTCTTCTCTCTGGGTCCCTACTCTGCCCTGAGGCTCCCGCCCTGGGAAAGGCCAGAGCGGTGAGCGCCTGATCTGTATGGAAAAATAATCTGGTGAGGATGTACGGAATTCCAAAACCAACAGATTCTCAGCTAATTTAGTGTTAGTGAATAGGAGCTCAATACAATCAAATTGGCTGGTATGGAGCGAGAGTCTTCTTGCTCTAATAATATCTTCTTGTATTATTGACCTACATCCTCTGACGTGCCTTATCCAGTGTATGGCTTTATTCTTTAAGGATTCTCCATTTTCATGGCCTTGGGTATTGGAAAGTTTAGGTACTTTAACCATGTAAACTGTTTCCGCATTATACAGTGGGTGGTCAGGGGTTGTATTGGATGCGGTATTGGCTTGGGAATAAGCATGGACCTCCTGATAACTTAATCTCGGAGGACCAGCAGAATTTAAAGTGTTGAAAATATTAGGGTGATCTTTTGAGATTTTTGAGCTTTTGACAATGTCCGTGTATAGACCTCTACTACCACTGACAAAAGCCAGTAACTTTTGTGTTGGCTCATTCCTATTACAAACTGAATGGGTCCCCCCATATGGTGTTAACGATAAATTATGCTGGACTGCTATCAAGGGGGCTAGTGGTGTTGCGTTTGCAGGATGACATAACGGGTCAATGGGCATAGATGTTAATGGAACCCTCTTGTTTAGTTCCACCACTATTTTTTTCAAGGATTCTACCTCTTTTAATAATTGGTCAATTTTCGGTTCAAGAATCTCTCCCTGCATATTGTATGTCTGTACTGCTTTGTTATCAACCAAACCATTTTTTCCACATTCCAAGGATGCAGGGGATAATGCCTCCTCGTCTAGACCCTCCAGAATCGCGAATCTATTTGAACATAGAAGTTCGGGGGTAACTGAACCTATAGACGAATGGATTTCAATGGCGGGTAATGTTTTCGAGGGATTCAGATTTACTTCCGTACAGAGCTCAGACTACCCAATTAGATTAGTACGGGAAATGGCTTTGGAAGTTACTTGTTTAACACTTCTAAACATTGTTGGGATCTTATGATTTTGGCTGCTACCTATGGGTTCACCCGCTAATGCTAATGCTGCCTCTGGTGGTACCATGGATTCCTCCAGCATCTCTTGGCAATCACTTACTATTGTTTCAATCCAATACACAATTGCTAGCTGCATGATTAACTTTCTTAATCTTTTTCCCCTTTTTATTTGAACTGCCCCCGCCACCCTCCATAGACTTTCTTTTAGACATTAAATTATAATGGAAGAGGGTAGCAAAATAGACTGCTAAATATACTTTCGGCACTCTTGCTAATAAGTTCTTTGTCCTGTTGTAATTTAAAGCAGTCACTACTTGTTCGCCGCTGGAGCCACAGCGATATTTTCTATATTGTAGTATTGGGGTCACAGTACCTTCATGATGTGGGCGAAATGTTGGGGGGGGATGCCCGGCCTGGCCTCTACCGGCCCCCTGACGGCCACACGACGGCCCGCCCTTTGGCCGGGCTTAGCCCGGCGCGTCCCGCGCGCGTCCTCGCGGGACGAGGGACCAGACGGGGCTTTATGCGCCTCCTGGCGTGCTCTGTAGCAGTCACCTGGGCCAAGGGGATCCTGGGTAACGTAGTCTAGGACCGGCGGAGCCAAGCCCGGCCAGTCAGTCAGCTGGCTGGTAGTCCACCGAAGCAGTGCGGAGCGAAACCCAACAAAGACCGGCAGTCCCACAGGGCGTCACCCGGCAGTCAGGAGGTAAGGGACACACTGGACTCGGCCCCGGACGGGGCTTTATGCGCCTCCTGGCGCGCTCTGTAGCAGTCACCTGGGCCAAGGGGATCCTGGGTAACGTAGTCTAGGACTGGCGGAGCCAAGCCCGGCCGGTCAGTCAGCTGGCTGGTAGTCCACCGAAGCAGTGCGGAGCGAAGCCCAACAAAGACCGGCAGTCCCACAGGGCGTCACCCAGCAGTCAGGAGGTAAGGGACACACTGGACTCGGCCCCGGACGGGGCTTTATGCGCCTCCTGGCGTGCTCTGTAGCAGTCACCTGGGCCAAGGGGATCCTGGGTAACGTAGTCTAGGACCGGCGGAGCCAAGCCCGGCCGGTCAGTCAGCTGGCTGGTAGACCACCGAAGCAGTGCAGAGCGAAGCCCAACCCCAACAAAGACCGACAGTCCCACAGGGCGTCACCCGGCAGTCAGGAGGTAAGGGACACACTGGACTCGGCCCCGGATGGGGCTTTATGCGCCTTCTGGCGTGCTCTGTAGCAGTCACCTGGGCCAAAGGGATCCTGGGTAACGTAGTCTAGGACCGGCAGAGCCAAGCCCGGCCGGTCAGTCAGCTGGCTGGTAGTCCACCGAAGCAGTGCGGAGCGAAGCCCAACAAAGACCGGCAGTCCCACAGTGCATCACCCGGCAGTCAGGAGGTAAGGGACACACTGGACTCGGCCCCGGACGGGGCTTTATGCGCCTCCTGGCACGCTCTGTAGCAGTCACCTGGGCCAAGGGGATCCTGGGTAACGTAGTCTAGGACCGGCAGAGCCAAGCCCGGCCGGTCAGTCAGCTGGCTGGTAGTCCACCGAAGCAGTGCGGAGCGAAGCCCAACAAAGACCGGCAGTCCCACAGGGCGTCACCCGGCAGTCAGGAGGTAAGGGACACACTGGACTCCGCCCCGGACGGGGCTTTATGTGCCTCCTGGCGCGCTCTGTAGCAGTCACCTGGGCCAAGGGGATCCTGGGTAACGTAGTCTAGGACCGGTGGAGCCAAGCCCGGCCGGTCAGTCGGCTGGCTGGTAGTCCACCGAAGCAGTGCGGAGCGAAGCCCAACAAAGACCGGCAGTCCCACACTGCGTCACCCAGCAGTCAGGAGTAAGGGACACCCAATAGATAATACTGAATTTGATAGAGACAGGTCAATAAATGATTTTTCTAAGAATGTTTTTACAAAGCTTTTATATGAATATGTAGAGACAATGGATGTTAGGGATTGTTATGTCTGCATGCAGTTGCCTGCGTCTGTGACAGAGGGTGTAACATATCATCACCTTCCTTTGACGTATGGAATAGGCCTGGGCGAAAATTTCGTTCCGTTCGCGGAAATTGCGATAATTTGACACTTTTGCGTTCCGCGGAGAGCACGAAAATGTCTAAATTTCCGGTTTCCGCAGCTTGGCGATAATTTGTTTCTTTGTCGCGCTGTAAAATAATACATTCTCGCGCGCGCGCGATCGCCTTACCTGAATCCCTGCGTTCGCCAACAAGTTTTCTCGATCCGGTCGCGTTCTCCATGAGATGTTGTATTGTTTTTAGCCATTTGCGTTGTCTCGAGACAGTTCGCGCCCGAAGTGACGTCATGCGTCGCGCGATCGCGTCTTTCTTCTCACGATCATGCACCGCGAGACAACTCAAAATAAGATGGCCGCGCCCGCAAGCAACCACATGGGTAAGTTGGCGACTCGCAACCATGCAGAAAATCTCGCGAACATGCCGGAAAAAAATGGCCGCATCTTCGCGATATTTCCGCTTGTTTGCGATAATTTTAAACATTTTCGCGATAATTTGCGAAAGTTAATTTCGCAAATTCCGCCCACCCCTAGTATGGAATACCTTGCAGTGTGATGGCTAGCTTATTTTATAAGACAGGCAAACTAGAATATTACTATACTGATATGGATGATGTTTTTGCTAAAGTTTCTGGCAAAGCCTGGTAAAGTTTTTGGAGAATTTTCTTAGAAACTAAAGAATTAACATTAGAATATGCATTTAGATACAACCTTATTTGTAGATTAAGAAAAGAAGAAAAAGTATTTTTAGACATGGTAGAGGATAGAAGGGTTAGGTTTCAAAGAAAAGTGGCAGGGGAAAAGATGAAAACACCACTTTGGGGTTTTGAGGAGGGAAGTTATGATAAGAGCGAAACTAATGTAGCAATAGGGTTAGATTTACCTCAACAAGGGAAATTATGCGTTCGTAGAGATAACACTATATATGATAACTATTTCGTGGGTACTAGTGAATGCCGAGATACATACAGAATTATAGGGGGATGGGGATTCAAAGGAGGAAAAGATCCAGTATTCCCAGGGACCTATTTTGTTTGTGGGAACAAAGCTTATTATAGGTTACCGGACCATTGGTACGGAACATGTTATCTAGGCCTGGTCTTTGCAAAGACATTTCATGTAGATAGGGGAACTAAAGGAACTCACGAAATAGGTAAACCACTAACATGTAGAAGAAGGTAAAGTTTCTCTGAGATAATAGGTGACATTTTTGGAGCATTGATACCAGCAGTGGGTGTATCTTGTAATGCATATAAGATCTGGAAATTGTCAACAATAGTAGATCGTTTATCAACGAATACTGCTGGAGGGTTCTTGATGGTAAATACCGAGATGGTTGCCATGAGAGCTATGGTGATGCAAAATCGACTTATCCTTGATATTCTTTTGGCAAAAGAGGGAGGAGTCTGTAGAATGCTGAAGGTACAACATTGTTGCATTTACATTCCCTATAAAAGTCTGAATATACAAAAGTATATTAAGAATATTACTGAATTGCATAAAGAAATTACCCCACTGGAGGTTGATGGTGCTTGGGAGAAACTTGGTAAGAGTTTTTCCTCAGTAAAGAAATGGTTTACAGAAATAGATAGTTCATTAGTTGGGAAAATATTAATACCTGTGACAATAGTGATATTAATGACATTAATATTGAGATTAGCATGTGTATGTATTAGAAAAAGAAAAGGACAAAATCAGGTAAAAAGACAAAATGAGAAAAATAAACAAAGAGAACAAGAAATGGGAGAGATTAAATTAGAAGAATTTAAAGAGAAAATATACAACAAGACTAAGAGACAGAATGTGAAGAATACAATTGTTTGAACTAACAAAATAAAAAGGACAAGAAACATGATTTCTGATAAATTGGTAAAGATGGTTTTTGTGGTGATATTAAAAATCACCAAAGGGGGGAATTGATGTAGTGGGGGAAAATACAAGATTTTTTGTACCCCCTTTGAAGTTAATGACCTTGTAACCTTAAAAATACTAACTGATTGAATGCATGAAAAGTAATCAATAAATGCACCTTTAATTAGACACTACACGCGGGAAACTAACTGGCATTTGCAAAAATCGAATTTATTTACCAATGTGGAATTAAATTAACATAGGTTTGTGATTTGTGTAAAAAATAGAAGTAGATTACATGCATTTCGTTTGTAGTCAAATATATTGAGCAAAAAAAATGCAGATGGAAAATGAAATGGTTTTAAATGTCGCTTATGCTAGGTAACACCTAACACGGTCATTAGAATTGTGGGTGGTAAACAGAAGGGCTTATTTGCTATGTCTAATTTCTGCTATGTTGTTTTCATATTAGTTCTGTTTGGGCCTGCTAGGCCTCGCTTGGAAAATGGCTGCTGCCGAGAGATGTGACTGTACGCAAGAACAAAAGTGGCCCGCGCATGAGCAGAATGGATGTTTCAGTCACGAGGGTGTGGCCTATGCCCATAGTGAGAGATGTCAAGGCCGAGCTGACCTAGCACAAGAGCTGTACCAACAATCCCTGTGTGAATGCATAGGAACGGATGAGAGACTCGAACTGCAGAAGGTGATCCTATTCATCATTGATGGAAATTGTTGCAAATATCCTTAACAAACTTAAATATTGGGACTTGACAAGTCATGAGAGTGGTGCAAAAACGTATTATCTACAGAACCAGTTTAGGCAAGGAGGACAATGAAAAGACCATCACCACACCTCCAATGGACCAATCCAAATGAATGCAGCCCCTAAAAAAGTTTCAATTTTGGGTATAGGAAATTAGTGAAAGGGTATAAAAAGCGGTGCTTATGATGACGTTGTGGCTCTTGCTTATTCTTCTATTCAACGCGACACGCTGCCTGTTGATACGATTTTTCTTCCTAATGCTGAAAAGAATTTGACAAATTTGAACTTTGAACTTTGATGGGGGAAAAGAGAAACAAGACCATCGCGGGATTCTATCCTGGGAGGGAATACGTCCAAGGAGGTTAGAGGGACCGTCAGTCAGTTTGGGAACCTATCCTGTGATCTGCGGTTCATGTTCTGGTGAACCATTCTCGTCATCGCCCTAAGGCCAAGGTTAATGAGTATTTTCCGTTTCTATTTCAATCTTTACTTGAATGTTTATGAAATTAATGTCTATAATTTTGTCTAATAAAACTTTACATATTCAAATTATTCAATGAATCTAGATAACATTTCTTGCTAACTCAAACTGAGTCTGTAGTTATTAGAATTAAAGTTATGATCCATAAAGTTAAATGTTTTAATTGTGATTGAGCTGGACTTAATCGCCATCAACTGATTCCTACTAGTTGGTCCATTGACCCAAAATAGTGGAGTATCTTGATGCTTAAAACCGAAAATTCTAGAGTCAAATGTATATAATGTAGATAGTCATTATGTAGGGAAAAATAGTATCAAGATACCCCGTATGTCTTGCAGCTCGCCAACTTATCACTGATCTAGAAAACTGAGTGAATGGATGTTTTCGGTGTTATGGGCCCGGGCATCTTTGTTTCCTGCTAATCCAATGCCATCCCAGTGTGCTGTCTGTTCGTGCACCTCCCCACTCTCCCTGGTTTTCTTTTGCCTCCCGAACATTTATTTACACAATGATATTGGGTATGCTTTAACTTTGATTAATACAATTTGTAACCATCGGCATGTTTTTGTAAGAGTCCACACCAAGACTTGAACCCATTTCCCCAGGCCACATCCCTATAACATGTTCACACTTTGCAAAGCGCGTGGGCATAAAGGTGTTTCCTTTGAACAAAAGTGCATTGAGGGATAGCACAAGCTTTTGTGTTGCCCCACCCCTTTCTGCACTCAACCCCTCACTTATGTCCATGGCTCCCTTGTTGGGCCTGTAAACTGGTGCCGTCTTCGCCTCTTGGACTGCCAGTGCCTCCATAACCAGCGACCAAGAATTATAGCCACCAGCATTGGATTAAGGCCATGCAGGTGAGGCGATGTAGCCGAGGCAGGGAGAACTCTAGCCGCTGCCCAAGTGCATCACCGACGGGCGTGTTATAATCCAACAATGTAATAGGTCTCACAATACTGAACGTTTGAGCTATTACAAAACGTAATGCAATGTAAATAGCTCATACTTTCAATAATGAGATGCCTATTGCATTGTACTTGCTATGTCACTGCAGAATCATCACAAGTGCATCGACTCCACAACAAGAAGGTTTCACTTTCAATTTTATTCCCTGGGTGCCCCATTCTAGCTGCTTTTGTCTGCCACACTGTCTCGTGCAGAAACACAATGTTGCAATATCCATACTCACATGACTACTCTGTACCCGTATGGCAGTCATGCAGAAAATATGCAGGAGTGAGAAGGGTACCAACATTAACCGCTTGTCCCCCTGTATCCCTGACTGCATAGTGACATGACAACAGTGGACTGGCAGGGTTAAAAGTCTTACGGAGATAATAATACCCTACAATCACTTAAAGCATATGCCACAAGTCTCATCACATGTCTTTCAGTAACAAACACAAGAAACCCAGCGGCAGCACCACAGTACCACAAACTGGAGCATAACGTAATACGTAAGAAAGCCGAGATTCACGATGGAGAGTAAGGGTGTACACCGTTTCAACTTTGACTCGGCAAAGGCTGTAGAAGACTTCTGAGTTTGCCTGACTTCACCCGCGGCACAGTAAATCTTTTCTGACACTGCTGCAGGCCAAATTTTGCTTTCAGTTTTTGCTTCTTTACACAAGGTGCCCCGTTAGGCGACCTTCTTGTTTGGGTTTGACTAGGTGTGGGAGAGAAGGAGGGAAGGGGCACATGGAAGCAAGGGAGTACTCAAGTCTACTGTGGGCTTGATGACAATAACAGAATTGGCAGGTTTTAGGCCCAAAGTACCATAAGCGTGCAGGTGTTGGAGGGGCTAGGGGGAGAAAGATCTGTGTGCTGGACTAGGACCTGCCAACCAGGCAAGTACACTCGTATGTGAAAGCCTAATGTGTAGTAGGCAGCCCAGGTGTGGAGCAGTAGGAAACCCTGTAACAAGGAACGAGGGACATGGCTAAATGCTTATAAGGTCCATAAGGCGAGGCAGATTGCATTGCAAATGCTTGTTTTAAATGATTCCAAATTCACATCTCTCCCTGCACTTCTGTAGACAAAATTACACCTTAGAATGATATGAAAGAGAATGTAAACAAAAGCTATTAGACCCTTGTGGGGTGGGGGCAGAAGGACGTGGCGCAAGCAGGGGCTACTGGGCCACAGATGTGGGCACTGGGTTTGTTTGTCTCTGATGTCTTGCGGTCCATCCTACCATGGCTCTGAAAATTGGGCTAAGTACAACCAATTCAGCACTACACTCACAGTTGTAGCAATGGCGACCAATCACAGGCTTCTCAGGGAGATAGTGTTGGGGGCATCAAGCTCAGACCTTAACAATCGCCTAGCAGTACAATAACTCATTGTCCAACCCAGTAATAATTTTTTAAAGAAAATAAAGCATTTTAATACACTCAAAAAAGAAATGCTACACCCTACAATAAATAGGCACAATATAGAGTCACTAATCCATTGATGCAAGGGCAGTGTACTCAGGATTTACAGTCCCCCACTGGCCCCTACCCTCCCGTTTGCTCTATGTAAGGGTAGTGTGGGAGATTTGAGTAACAAGTCCAGTGCTATTCCTCTGCCCTTTAGAGAGTGTGCTCTGTTTCATAATTTCTAATCCAAATGCCAGTCTTACCACTGCCAGTCTCTGCCATCTGTGGTCTGTCCTGCAGCACACGTATGATCTTCCATCTCTCTTCTAGGAGAACCACATGTGGGTTTCAAGTGGAGGGTCACTTATCTCCTGTCTTGGATATAGCAGCTGCAGGTTGGCTACCAGGGATCTGGCTATTGAGGGTTCTGGGCCACTGACAGCTCTTGATGATCTCAAGCCCTCTTCTGGGCAAGGGGAATTGGTGGGTCAGAGGTCACAAGGCCACTGTCGGAACGTTTCAGGTGGCTCCAATTCTACTCTCTAGAGTGACACAGCACCTTGGTCTGCTTTTGAGCACAATGTTCAGGGTCACAGGGTGCGGTCTATGGTCCAAGGTCCTGCGGCCTTGGAATACCAGTGGTGCAGCCCACTTTAGAACACTTCTGCAGTTCAATGGTCCTACTTTTTTATCATAACAGCTGCTCAGTCCCCTTCAGGGGTGCATTATTACAGTGCCATGGAACAGGCCACTGCAAGCTCGGGAGATAACGTTATGGTTCAGGAGCACACCAGTCACTTCTTTCGAGTCGCTTCTAGGCAGGCAGATGGAACTCAAAGCTCCGGGTTCAGCCGCTTCTTGCATGCTCTTGTAGTCAGCATCTTCTACAGGGTTGGCACACTCTTTCCATCATTCAGCAGGCATGTTGGACTCCAGGAGCTTCAGGACAGGTTTGGCAGCTTCTTCTTTCCAGTTCAGGCTCCAAATGAGGACCCTTCACCTCAGGGGAGCTGGATGTCAGGCAAACATCAGATCGGTATCGGCAGCAGCCCTTTGTGTACTCTGTGGAGCACCCCCTTGGTCAATGAGATTTTGGAACTGAACAACAAGTAGCTCAGCAGCCCCGACCTTTATACTGCTAAAGTAGGCAGGGGATGTGTATTCTCTGTCTGCACATTCTGAATCTGTTTCGGTCAGTTCTGCTTTCTTGTGTCGTTTCCATGTTGTCTGCCAGAATCAGCCTTCATATATAGAGAAGCACCTCCAAGCTGGAATGTATCAAGGTTGGAGCCCCTATTCCCAAGGAACAAAGAGGTGTGAACATTCTGAATCTGGCATTCAACAGCTACACTTAGGAGAAATTGTAAAGAGAGTCAACAGACTGGCCACCCCTAAAGGATCTTTCACTCCCCTGAACAACTGTGACTGCAGTACCACCCTCCACCAAATGGCAGTGCTTGTGATCAAATCAAATGTATAAAGGGAACCCTGTCTCCTCTTTCCCACTTGAGAAACTAGGTTTCCTCCCTCCTGCTCAGGAATGTCAGGAATGCACTTCCACTATCTGGAAAAGCAGCCTCTCCTCCTTTTTGAGCATAGGAACAGATCAGCGTCTTTCAAAATGTAACCTACATATCTTCATTACTCTTCACAACCATGCTAGATAATGGTGATTCTGGAGCTAAAAGGAAAAACCAGCATACCAGCTAAACGCAGTAGGGCACGCAGCGCAGAGGAATATACCTGAACACCATACAGGGGACATTCCTCCCAAAAAACATAATTCGATGAGTTTCATGCATGATATGGTACCTCTTCGTATCTGAGGCATGTCTGTTGTAAATTGAAACCACAATGTGATTAAGCATTTACTAAAGACATGAATTCTCCTTCCTTAGACATGTCTCTTTCGTTATGTTGACTAAAGTTTGGACTCCATTTTGTATTGTCATGTCTCCACGTGCTCAACACGAGAAGAGTCCTATCTCCGTGTTAGTTGCTCTTGTAATCTGCCTAGTAACAGTGTCCGCCTGGCGCATGCCCAGGCTTGACCACATCTGTTATCAGTTAGTCCTTGCTTGACCATGTTTTCGCGGGCTCAAGGAGTATGTCAGCTCCACCCACATATTGATCTTGTATCGAAAATGTCCATAAAAGGTAACATTCCTTGCCTCATGTTGTATCCTCCCACTTATGAGCCCCTCTGTTGTGTATAAAAGGGGACCGTGTACGCAAGTTCTTTGTGCTACTCTATGCAATACTGAAGGGTATTGTATGGATTGTAGGACCACCCTTAAGGGTTAATAAACTTTGTCTTTGTACTTTGCAGTTTCCGTGCCAACTTCCTTATAGATTCCATTGCAGGAGAGCGAACCCTTGTGTCCTGCGGGCCTAGCTGAGGCCTGTATTCATCAATTGGCGCCCGTCACGTGGGGCTCATCGGCGACTCGGATGCTCGAAGGATTGGTCGCGACGAAGGTGAGGAATTTGGCCGGGGATGTGATCACTGCCAGAGACACTTTAGTCCTGGCATCCCGAGGTTTTTCTTCCTTCCCTTCCGACCTGACCATCTGGGTGGCGCCGGTCCTCGACTGAGACCTCTTCTGTCGGTCCTGCCGTGACAGCCGTTTGGGCGAATTTTGGGAGCTTGGCAGTTGGAATCTGGACTCTTGATTGGTAAGAACCGTTGTACGGTACTTGCTCCGAGTTTTTGAAGCCTGGTTTGGCTATTTGAGTTTGATTTGTGATGACCGGTCATATCTTGTATTGATTATTGTGAGAATATATGCGTTGCAACACATATAGGCAGGTAATGTGGAGATATTTCTCCGGAACTGTGTAACTTTGAACGGCACAACGTTTAAGTGCCATTTTTGATAATACTGCATATTCTGCATTATTTTTGAGCATGCCTGCTTTTAGCGCACTCCGTAAGTGGTGCTGCTGCTTTGGAAACCGGTTAAACCTCGAGGAATCTGCTCCAGCTCCCCCAGAGGGGACTCCTAATAGGGATATGTATGTGAAGCATGGTCTTTCTTCCATAATGTACAGCACAGTATGGAGGAAATATACCAGAGAGGATCCTGAGTTACGGTGGCCGTTGTATGGGTCGTTTGATATGCGTAAGATTGAGTATGTGGAACAGTGTATGTGTAAGCGGCGTGCTCGTCAAGACATGTTTGAATGTGTGCGATTATGGGTGAAGGAAGTGCGTGAGCGAGAGAAGCGTGAGAAAGCGCTGTTTGATAAAGAGCAACGGAAGAATGATCATGTGAGAGCACAGGAAGCAAAGCGTCGGGAGGAAAGAGAACAGACGGAGAGGCAAGAGAAAGAGCGTAGGTTACAAGTCTCGGGTCAATATGCTGTTCGTCAGTCACTTTATCCTGTCCTTGATAATCATGACGATGATTTTTATTTATTAGATCGTTCTCCGCCTCCTTATGTCGGCGCATCTGCCCCGAGGCCACAAGATTCTGGATCGGGCTCGGGGAAGGTGGACACGCGGTCCATGTTATCGGCTGACCGAATGGGTGAGCTTCGGCAAGTTTCCTATCGTGCACTCAAGGGCAAGTTATCCCTTGCTGAGTTGTTGAATTCTTGGGAGTTGTGGCAGGATAGAGAAAAGTTGTATTTTTTGGGCCACTTTTCTGAGGAAGTGATTGCTGCTTTCCGGAAATATTCCAGTGTCTTTGAACCTGACGATGTGGTATTAGATGCTAAAGCATTGCGTAATGGTGTTTTCTCTCCCTCTAAGGCGCCTGATGCGGTTCGGCGACTGTTTGCGTTGCGGGATGCGGCGAGGGACCTTAAAGAGAAAGCACACCAACAAGCTGAGGAGGAGAAGCGGTCGGATTCGCGTACCGGAGATGGCCATTCATCCACCTCTCAGTCAGATAAGAGCGACCTAGTGCATGCTAAACCAATGCGAGAGGCGGCGCCTTTGTATGTTCCTCCTAAAGGAGCGGGGACTAGCTCGGATATTACCTCCGCCGATGCTAAGGGATATTTTGTGTATAATTGGGTTTATACTCCCTGGCACAGGGCTGACGTCATGGCGTTAAAGAATGCGTTGCCTGATCTCCGCAAGAATCCAGCGGCCTTTTACGAAGAAGTCGAGGGGGCCTTGAATTCTTGTACTATGACCTTAGCAGATATAGATTTGTTCTTTGGGCTTATTTTACCACCAGATATGTGGCGAACTGTGCGGAAGGTGGATGATGTTGCCGCTTTTAAGGCTCGGTGGTCTGAGCTTGAGGATGAGGATAGGGAGAGGAAGCCCGCGCAGAAACCACCTCAGATTATCTTAGATCTCCCTGCTGCTATTCTGACTAAGTTGAAGACAATCATTCCCCCTAAAAAGATTGACTGGAATATGCTAGCCTCGTGCAAGCAGAAAGTCGATGAATCAGTTGCAGATTTCTTTACGCGCTTTGAGGAGACGTTTCATGATTTTAGTGGTCAGTCACTTACGGATGATACGGGTCGACACCTCTTTGCTGATAAATATGTGGTGAATTTATTACCGGCGATCGCAGCCCGCCTAAAAGCGAGTGAAAGTTCTTGGTCCACTGCGACCCCGACAGCCCTACTGACTATAGCTCAGTACTATGAGCGCCAGGAGCAAGAAGCGAAGGGGCAGGAGGAGAGGAAATCGAAGGATTTAAAAACGAAGGTGATGTTAGCACAAGTATATGGTCCGCCCCGACGGGGTGTAAATAGAGGTAGGGGAGGATTTTATGGTCCTCCCTCGGGCCGATCTGATTTGAACAGGAATCAATGTGCGTATTGTAAGCAATCGGGACACTGGGCCAGAGATTGCCCGGCGTTGCATGCTTCGCGTCAGGGACACAATCAGGGTGGCCCGAGAGGTAGAGGGGGTTTCTCGAATTTTAGAGGGAATTCTAACGATCACGCTCGTTTTGACCCTGCCGGGCAGCAACGAGATAGGCCTAATGTTTTTGATCGACAAAACCAGTATCAAGTGTCGGGGATTGACCGTTCTGGGTACCATGATTCTCAGCATGCATAGGAATGCGTTGGATGGGGGTTAGAATCAGTTGAGGTGCCGGTTGATCAGAAGGGTCCTTACGTATCAGCTGAGGTTTTGGGTTCTACTGATCAGTTCCTAGTGGATACAGGAGCGACTCGTAGTGCGCTGTCTAAACAATTGGTTCCGAGGGCTCCCCATCTGGCTTAATGGTTACATCGGTAGGGTTTGATGGTACACTCTCCCGAAGCCCTCTTTCACGGCCCCTCACATTTCAGGTTGATTCTTTTTCTGCACCCTGTCCGTTTCTGCTTGCCCCGAACACGCCGGACAATATTATGGGCCTTGATATGTTGAAGCACTTCAGAGCTACGATCCGCTGCTCCCCTGCTGGAGTGCGGGTGATATTAAATGACAATTACCCCCTGTCTGAACGGATGTGTGTGGTTGCAGAAGATGCTGTGTTAGCTACCCTCCCTTGTGCTTTGTGGGCCACCTCGGATACTGATGTGGGACAGATGGTGATTCCGCCTGTTCACATTAGTGTCCAGGAGGGGGCGGTGTTACCACGCCTTCCACAGTATCGTATTTCGCAGGAGGGGGAAGAGGCTCTTATACAGATAGTGCAGGATTTGATTAAGGTGGGAGTAGTGGAAGAAGTTCCCTATAACGTCTGTAATAGCCCGATTTTACCCATTTTGAAAAAGGATACGGATGCTAAAGTCTATCGGTTTATAATTGACTTGAGAGAAGTGAACAAGATCATGATACCTCAGTACCCAGTGGTTTCTGATATCACGACGTTGCTTACTTTGGTCCCGCCTACGGCGACCACGTTTTCAGTTATTGATTTGAAAAATGCCTTCTTTTCAATTCCTATTCATCCCGATAGTCGATACCTCTTTGGTTTCACTCTAAATAATAGGTCTTACCGATTTTGTAGAATCCCTCAGGGTTACACGGAAAGCCCTAGCATTTACAGTCAAGCTTTGAAAAGACAATTGGACTCCTTTGTTCTGCCCGAGGGCGTCGCCCTCATTCAATATGTCGATGACATCTTGCTGGCGGCCGACACTCCGGAGTTGTGTGAAACGAGTACGTTGTCTTTGCTTTCCTTTTTGGCATCGCATAATCACAAAGTATCTCGGAAAAAGTTACAGTTCTGTAGACCAAAGGTGACTTATCTGGGTCACCTTTTGTCTAAGGAGGGGCGTGCACTCACACCAGATCGTGTCCAAGTAATTCTGGACACGCCGACGCCGTCCACGCAGAAGGACGTGCGTGCATTTTTGGGTCTTGTTTCGTTTTGTAGGCAATGGATACTAGGGTTTTCACACATAGCTAAGCCATTGTTAGCCCTTTTGACAAAAGACACACCTATTCCGCTTCCTTGGACGAATGAGTGTGACACTGCCTTTCAGAAATTGCGACAGGCTCTTTGTTCAGCACCAGTGTTAGGGACTCCTGATTATACCAAACCTTTTTCGCTGTATGTGCATGAGAAAGATGGATGTGCATTATCAGTTTTAGTGCAGATGCACGGCGACAAGCAGCACCCTTGTGCATATTTTTCGGCTGTACTTGATCCTGTTGCCCGAGCATTGCCTGGTTGGTCGCTCGGTTGCGGCGACAGCTGTGTCAATACGCCAAAGCGAGGGAATTGTGTTATCTCATAAGCTGTTGGTATTAGTCCCCCATGCTGTTGATGCCCTGCTTAATCAGACAAAGACGCAGCATTTGACCAGTGCCCGTTTAACGGGATATGAGCTGACGCTTTTGGCTCCTCATATTACGTTAAAGAGGTGCGTGACGTTAAATCCGGCCACATTGTTGCCATACCCCGAGACTCAGTCTGAAGCACGGAAAGCACATGATTGTATTCTTGTGACTGAGGAACAAACAAAGGGTCGTATTGATCTCCAGGATACGCCCTTTCCAGATGTAGATGGAGAACTGTGGGTGGACGGGTCATGCCTGAAGCTACCAGATGGTACGACTTCAGCAGCGTATGCAATTACCACATTGGAGGCAGCACGCATACCACAGAAGTCAGCTCAAGCAGCGGAACTGATAGCATTAACACGAGCATGTGAGCTCAGTACAGGATTGTGTGTGAATGTTTATACAGATAGCCGGTATGCCTTCGGAGTAGCGCACGATTTCGGCCTGCTCTGGAAGGAGAGAGGGTTTTTAACGTCACATGGAGTACAAATAATGCATGGTGAGTTAGTTCATAATCTTTTAACTGCATTGACATATCCGAAGAAAATTGCCTTCGTTAAATGTAGCGCCCATAGGAAAGTAGTCGATAAAGTTGGAGAAGGGAATGCGTTAGCAGACCGGGTGGCACGGGAGACTGCGATGCAGCCTGGTGCTACTGCCATGTATGTAGTGAAGTCGCAAGTAGAAAGATGGCATGATGCGAAGGAAGAAGTGCGAGAAATACAGAGGACCGTTTCTGATAAAGAGCGGGAGCAATGGTAAAGTGAGGGAGAATTGGATGATGAGGGTTGCTGGAGAAATAAGCAGATGGATAGATGGAAACTACCCACGGCTTTTGTACAACCTATGGTTCAGATGGCACATGGGCTAGCACATGTTGGAGCTTCCGCAATTGTAAAATTGCTTACCCAAGTCTGTGAGCATCCAGAGATTGCTAGCACGGCAAAGAGGGTGGTGCAGACCTGTATGATCTGCCTGAGGTACAACCCAGGAAAGGGTACTCGAACTCCAGCGGGAGGATTTGTAACACCTACTGCACCCTTTGAGGTTCTGCAGATGGATTACATCCAGCTTGAGCGCTGTAACAATTTGAAGTATGTTCTAGTAGTGGTTTGTGCCTTTAGCAAATGGGTTGAGGCATACCCTACGAAAGACAATACTGCAATGACTACCGCCAAGATGCTGTTGAAGGAGTTCTTCCCTCGATATGGCGTTTGTAGACTTCTGTGGAGTGATAACGGACCCCACTTTATAGCGGATGTTATAAGGTATGTTTTGAAGGGTCTGGGCATCACCCAGAAGTTCCACGCAGTATTTCACCCTCAATCTGCAGGACTAGTCGAGAAGTATAATGGTACACTGAAGCTCAAGATCGCTAAAATCCAAGCTTCGACGTCTTTGACTTGGCCAGATGCTTTACCGCTGGCGTTATTGTCAATTAGGTCGGTACCGCACTCTCGAACCGGTCTTACACCGTACGAGATTGTCTTTGGACGTCCAATGAATATTTGGGGTCCACCAAAACCTAAGACTGTGTATGATGTACCTTGTGTAATGATGAATGATTATCTGGCACAGTTAACGGATAACTTGGTTTCTATTCATCAACAGGTCCGGGAGGCGCTCCCTGATCGGTCCACCGGTGAAGGACATAGTCTCCGGCCTGGCGACTATGTCATGATAAAAATCTTTGACAGGACGAACAGCCTGGAGCCGAGATGGGTTGGTCCTGAGCAAGTCCTACTTGCAACGAGGACGGCTGTGCGAGTTTCCAACAGAAAGAATTGGATCCATTCCCTGCACTGCCGCAAAGTACCGCCCGGATTGGTGGAGCCTGCTGTATTGACCGATCAACGAGAGATTCTGACCACAGAGAAAGGCCGTGCTGTGGAATCGAACGACGCTGAGGAGCTCTTTCCGGACCACGCGACTCCTGGAGGAAAGCGATATCATCTGAGGCCAAGAAAGTGAATCCTTCAGTATCGGGACATGTTGTCAGAATGGCCCTTGGGTTAGTGAAACGGAGAGCCAATGAGGCAAGGGGGGGGGATCAGCCCTGCATTAGTGTAGTGACACCCGTCTTGGCCCGTTGGTGAAGAAATCGACCGCTGCCTAAGGGGAAGAGTTCTGACAAACCTTTTAGTTTCAGGAAGATATTGATTCTTTATCTTGACATGGAGAAAAAGAAGATCCTTTGTGCAACAGGTTTTATGCTCACAGTAGCTATTGTTGGGATAACCACATGGTTTTTGGAGGATGTGACTCCTGCTCGAGAGTTACTTGTGTTGACCACTCCAGTGCCTGAGGAGCACTACTTCTATACCCTTCCGTATCAAGAATTGAAGCATCGTCAGTCTTATTTGAATAACACTTTCATCCAGATGTTGCATCATACCCACGTTGCCACGAATGCTACGAACTGTTGGATATGTGGTATGATGCCAGCTCATCAGAAGAAAGGAGGAACGCCATTCATACCTCTTCCTTTCTCTCATAATGGCTCTTGTAGAGCATGGTACACTTTGCTTTTTGCCACCCGGAAACCCACAGTGGGACGATTACTCTTCAGACTCAATAAAGAATGTCATCAGGATAAAGATGGATATCCGCAAGCGAATGGGACAATTTGGGAATGGGAAGAGTATCGACCAGACAATGAATCGATTCCTTATATTTTCACGAACACCAGAGACACTGTAGGAAAAGACAAATTTGTGATTCAAGTGGCACAAGCTCAAGCGGACCTGTGTGTCCAGAGAGTGGGTTATATTCCTGTCGATGTTAGTGATTGTATTACCACATTAAACATCGACGGGTTGAATAACAGTACCTTCTTAGCATCCCATAATACATACTTCGTATGCGGAAATAAAGGTTATTACCGTTTGCCAGCTGGTTGGTCCGGAGTATGTTATGTAGCATTTCTATGGCCTCCTGTATTTTTGGCACCTGCATCCTATCATAAGGATTTGAAGTTGTTAAATAATGTGACTGTAAATAGGTATAAACGTACTCTATCAATTGATGATGTGGATCAGACTGACACCAGTCTGCAGCAGTACATTGATTTTAATTTAGGATTGTTTTTCTTCGTTGGAGCTGCCCTAAATAGTAGGAAAGTTCGAAGATTAACAAGAGTGGTAGAGGCTGTGACAAACCAAACCGCTGCTGCTCTTGGGAATCTTACGGAAGAATTGCAGATTACCAGAATTGTTGCATTGCAGAATCGTATGGTGTTAGATGTTATGTTAGCTGATCGAGGTGGAACTTGTAAAATTATCGGGAGTAGTTGCTGTGTGTTTATCCCTGACCACACACCGTCAGTCTATAATGCAATCAACAGGTTGCATAAAATTGCAGCTGAAATCCATACAGAAAACGGCACTTGGTCCTTTTCTGGATAGTTTTGGGCATTGATCACTGCTTGGGGTTGGAAGGTTTTAACTGGTCTCTGTATAATTATAGCAGTTCTGTTTTCTTACTGCATCTGTGTCCAATGTGGTCCTTTGCTCTGTTCCTTATGTGTATCATTCTGTATTCCCGATAAGAAAGCTATTGCCAATGTCACTTATCAGAAACGTTTAGCTAAGGAAGTAGAAGGAATGATGACAATTGACATATACGATGATTATCCTAACAAACCGGATGTCTTCAGTAAATGCTGAAAGGGTCGTCTGTTGTAAATTGAAACCACGATGTGATTAAGCATTTACTAAAGACATGAATTCTCCTTCCTTAGACATGTCTCTTTCGTTATGTTGACTAAAGTTTGGACTCCATTTTGTATTGTCATGTCTCCACGTGCTCAACACGAGAAGAGTCCTATCTCCGTGTTAGTTGCTCTTGTAATCTGCCTAGTAACAGTGTCCGCCTGGCGCATGCCCAGGCTTGACCACATCTGTTATCAGTTAGTCCTTGCTTGACCATGTTTTCGCGGGTATGTCAGCTCCACCCACATATTGATCTTGTATCGAAAATGTCCATAAAAGGTAACATTCCTTGCCTCATGATGTATCCTCCCACTTATGAGCCCCTCTGTTGTGTATAAAAGGGGACCGTGTACGCAAGTTCTTTGTGCTACTCTATGCAATACTGAAGGGTATTGTATGGATTGTAGGACCACCCTTAAGGGTTAATAAACTTTGTCTTTGTACTTTGCAGTTTCCGTGCCAACTTCCTTATAGATTCCATTGCAGGAGAGCGAACCCTTGTGTCCTGCGGGCCTAGCTGAGGCCTGTATTCATCATGTCTGTGCCTGTATGTTTTTAGGTTGAGAGGTGGACATTATTTGCTGTGGTATGTTCTTGGTTGTTGTAAGTAAGCAAGTAAGGGTTGTTAATTGAGGTGGATCTGAGTCCACCACAATGAATACATCCACATACCTGTGATATACCTTGATCAGGAGTGTCACAATTCATCTGGATTCTCACTAGTTTATCAGATGTCCCCTGAGTGTCTTCTCTTGACGTACATCTCTTTGCTGTAGCAGTTTGTTCCCATAATTTATAATAGGGACACTGTCCTCCTGATGCCTCTTAAATCCTCATCCTCGCAGGATTCTTTGGGACAATTTCTGGAATTTATTTAGCTCTGATGAACTTTGTACATGTTCTTTATGTGTGAGATAGGCTTGCCCTGCTGAGCTGATACACAGAATATTCAGTTTGTGAGTGATGCACAAACTGCTGCTACCAGCCAGTGCTTGTCCTGTGTGTGGGGAAACCTGCATGGCTCCTGCCATTTTGAATCCCTTATTATAAAGGCACATGTATTCTATTGCTTTCAAAACCCTTCACTGTGTAAAGGAACGTAGCACTGTTTGTGATGTGTTCTGAGATGACGGTTGTTAGAAATGGGGGTCTCTGGCCGAGGTAGGTACCTTGGTCCAACTAGGGACCCTTGCTTCTAGTCAGGGTGAGGGGGATACACACTTTAGATAACCCCTGCTCACCCCCTTGGTAGCTTTGCACGAGCAGACAGGCTTATCCAAAATGCAATGTGTAAAGTATTTGTACTCACAACACAGAGTAACACAGTGAAAACACCACAAATGGGCACCTCACCAGTTTAGAAAAAGTTGGTATTTTTTCTAAAACAACCAAGACCAAACGACAAAGATCCAACATCCATATATCAAAATAGCTCTTAAAAACAGTTACATGTAGAAATAGAATTTGTAGAAACAAAGAGCTCCACCTGGGCTATTACGACATTGTGACAGGCATAAATGCAAAGTACTGTGCAACCGCGAGGTGCGCGGCTTCGGGCACGGAGTCACATGGACCCCCAAACAACAGTACCTTGGAAAACAAAGTTTATGGAGAATGCACAGCATTGTGGAGTTGAGGTGTCTGTCTGTGCTGAGGTCAAGGCTGGTTACCTGCTTGCCAAGGGGGAGGCAAGGCATCATGTCCATGAGGAGGTGAGGCATCAGGTCCGGGAAAGGGGAATTCAGCAGTGTTGGTGGTGAGACGTTGGTTCCAGTGAGGCGATGTGAAGTTGAAGAGTTCGTGAGTTACCCTTGTTGGTTATCTGCGCCACGATAAGGGGAGGCAGGCGCTGGCGCTGATGGTGTCGGTGCAAATGCAGGTGTTGGGAAGGCCCATAACTGTAGGAGTCGAAGGGCATCGAAGGGCCTCAGAGCTGCGTTGCAGGTGGGGCGGCGCGTTGTGCACTCACGAGCGGTATCTCGGCCTCAGTACAGGTCTTTGCTTCACTGATGGCATTGGAGCTATTTTTCTTGCTTTTTACAAGTTTTTTCCAGCTCCCAACAGTACGAACAATCTCCAGAGACCCAAACTGGAATAGGCACATCCTGGCAAGTCAGAACTCCCATCAGTGGAGTTCAGGGGAGCTGGTGGTGAAGTCTTTGTGTCCCTAAGACTTCAGAACAGGAGGCCAGCACACACAAACCCTTGGAGATTCTTCTTCCAGCAGGTTCTCAGCAAAGTTCCAGCCTTTGTCCTCTTCCTTGGCAGAAGCAGCAACTGCAGGCCAACCCTGCAAGACACACAGCAAAGGGACAGCTCTTCTCCATGGCAAAAGGTTCCTCTTGAGTCCAGAAGTGATCTAATTCTCTGGGGTTTAAGGTCCAATATTTATACCCCATTTCGTCTTTGTTCTCTTTGTGGCAAGGGTCCCTGAGCCCAGTCCAAACCAGTCCTGTCCTCTCTGGTGCAGCTTCACTACAGGAGGTGGTGTCAGGTCCGACCAGATTCTCCATAATTCTGTGCTAAGGTGTCCCGATCATAAGTTTGGGAAGGTTTCTAGACTTGCCCTTTCACCTTATACTTGGAGAGAATTGGTGGCTAGACGCTTGTTTGGCAGAGTACATTCAACATGGAGGGCGGGTGCAGGTAGTTAGCGTTCTAGTGTTACCCTCTCTTTAGCCTGACAGCCACTCTGTTATTGTTCGCGCGCTGCAGCTGCTCTGCGCACTTCAACCGTCAAACCTTCAGAGGAGGCAGGTTCTGTACTGTGCTCCTCAGTGACTGGATTTTCTTTTCAGAGACTTCAATATTTTGGGAGTTCCTGAACCAGCGAGGAGTGTTAGGAGTTTAAGGCTGTGTCTGAGATGTGTTACTGCTGTTGAGGTTATTTATTTCTTGAAGCAGTTCTAGCCAGCGCCGGTTCCTGCGCTGAACATTCCCTTTGTGAGGCAGTCTTCATCTTCAGAAGTAACTCAGTATTTTGAATTGTGCTCAGACTGAGTTTAATAATTTTCCGGCAATGGACTGTTTGTTCGTTCTTCGCCAAAGGACTGAATCTCCAATTATTAATAGAGACATATTTCTAAAGATTTGCTCACTGTGCTCCAGAACTAAGGAGAAGACTGAGATAACTTTAAAGTTGTTTAGAATCCTACTTGCTTGTTATTTTTTCTAAGTTAGTTTCTAGCCTTAGCATTAGTACAGAATACTACTTAGTTCTGGCGTCAAGTAACCTTCAAAAAACATATCAGCAAGCAGAGTAAAGTCTACAATCATCACAATTCGACTGTATGTATTAATTATATATAAATATATTATACTTACCAACCACCAAGTCAGCATCCTTTCAGGAAGAATACCTAAAAGAGAAGGAGAAAGACGGTTAATTCATTTGGATTGTTTCATGGTCAATTCAAGTGCTTATTTACTAAACTCCAGTAAGAAAGGTTGCATAAGATTTTCTAACAGTATAGAGAGAGGCAAAATCCACTATCAGACAGGTAAAGAAAAGTTAAATGTGATGTTAAATTGTTAGATTCTCAAAAGGGTTTTCTGTACGTAGTAATTCTGTGCTTGTCATTGCAGGTGCAGATACTCCCCTGACGGATACAGCGAGGGCACCAGAGTGGCAGTCTCTCTTGCTATTTTCCCATTCCCCTTCCCCCCCCCCCCCCCGTTTCTGAGTCCAGAGTGTATTCTGGTTCAGAGGTGTAGGGGAGTTGGGAACTATACTCCATTAGGACTTCGGCCTTCTGCTCCCGTGGACTTCAACAGGTTCAGGTATCGATTCTTGACAGGTGGAGACAGATTTGTGCAGAGGAGACACTACCCATTCAGGTGCAAGCGAAATCTCCTCCCACCACTCTAAGTGCAGCCAAGGTCTATTCAGCTCAGCTATGAGTCACCCACGAGAGGCAGGACACACCTCTAACCCCCTTGTGGCTGTCTACAGTGAATGCACATCCCCAGCCCCTGTCACTCCAAAACCAGACAGTCAATACACAAAATAGCAGAGGCACACTTAATAGTTAAATAAGAAAATGCCTACTTTCTAAAAGTGGAATTTCCAAACACACAATTTAAAAACCTCTCCCTAAATAGACGTGTCATTTAATTCTCAGTTCTGAGAGCCTAAAATCCACTTCTCCATCTTGTCCCAATTGAAAGTTATACTTGTAAGATGATACAAAATAACTCCCAATGCAGCCTATGGGACAGATAGCTTTTCAATATTGAAAAACAAATTGGCAGAATTTCACTATCAAGGCATATAACACACACTAGTACATGTCCTAACTTTCACATACACTACACCCTGCCTTACATGTAAGGAAAGGGAAGGTTTGGGCCTGGCAAATGGGTGAACTTGCCAGGTCAACATGGCTGTTTAAAACTGTGCGCAGACACTGCAGTGGCAGGTCTGAGATACCTGTACAGGGCTACTCGTGAGCGGCAAATCAGTGGTGAAGGCCCACTGATAGCATTCGATTTACAGGCCCTGGCACACTTAGTGCCCTTTACTAGGGACTTACCAGTAAATCAAGTATGCCAATCAGGATCAAGTATGCCAATCAGGGATAATCAATTAGAAGAATAATTTACACAGGGAGCACTTGCACTTTGACACTGATCAGCAGTGGCAAAGTGCCCAAAGCATCTAAGCCAGCAAAAAGGAAATCCAGCATAGCATTAAAAAAAAAGAAGGTAGAAGCAAATATTCAGGTCTAACTGCCATGCTGGTGGCTTTAATGTCTATTAAAGAGGGTTGCTTTCACTGCTGCCAACGACCAGATGCTTTGTACTGTAGGAGTAGTCACAAATATGAATATTTTAGCACGCCTTCAGTGCTACAAACACTAAAACTATGCAATGGTCACATTTTCTGGCACAGCTACAGGGTCCTCCTGTCTGACCAAAGAAACAGCAACACACTGTCCAAGAATCTGAAAAGTGAAGAAAACATTTATTCTTACAGTGCACCACTTTCATGATTTCTTTGTTGTAAACTTTCATTTTCGCATATGGGAGGGGCTTGCAATTTCTTGAAGTATTTTTCCTGAGTTGTTGTTGAGATGTCAGAGGCCGAAATTTCTGCAGCAATTTCCCCACAATGCAGTTTAAATGATATAGGAAATAATAACCACTCACACAGTGATGGGTTTCTTATTTGAGAACCATTTTATCCAAGCTGACAGCCGTCAGATGTCAACAGATGCGCATTGGTCAGGTCGAATGCATTTAGCGTCAGTCCATCTGCACCTTCACGCTCCTTTGCACTCTGTGCTGTTGAGGATCGTGGCTCCCTAGAACACAGCCTGAGCACTTTCAAAGGGTCTTACTGTCCAAGACCAGTAGCAACAGGCACTGCGTGGTAGAAAACAATCTAGTTCTTTTTTCCAAGTTGGTACATGTCCCTCAACTTTTTTTCCTGATATTATCAATTTTGGGTCGTGGAGTTATTCAAATATTTTAAAGAATGGTGTTTTCTGCTTATGACGGCTGTCATTTGTAATATTTCACTGCTATAGCTTCTGTTCCGCCTTTATCGCAGAAAATAAATTATTTGAAACATTTCCAGTTTGCAGCAGTATTGACTGCAATTCACAAAGAATCAAAAATCTTTGGCCATTTTTCAGGGTATAAACTCAACGCCCATAAAACTCAAATCCTTCATAAGTTAGATTTGCCCACACCTATAACTGGTGACTGCGCTGTTGCAATCTACTTGGGGGTTCGGATTTCTGCTACTATCGAACAAAGATTGAGGCTTAATTACGAGCCATTACTGCACTTGGTTATACAAAAGTCGAAGAATTGGAATACACTTCCAATAACCATTATTGGCAGGTGCAATATAATTAAGATGTAGAATAAGCTCCAAGAACTCCACAGTACAATAACAGATGCAGTCTCGTAAATAAATGTCCAATGTCTTTTATTCAGACATATGTTCTATTGTTTCTTAGTTGTTTCATCTGTACATATTCTTGGTCAACAACAGCTTTAAGCCAACATGTGTTTTGTCTTTTAAATTACAACTGGACTTCATCAGGGCTGAAATTAACAGAATAGTAACATAAGGAATGAAGGGAATAAGTTCCAGCAGACCCTTCTCGAAGTCACCAAGTGTTACAGCTTAGGGTGACAGTTAGTGCTATGGTTGAATCATATGAGTCAGTGAATTCGTGATTGTAACAAAATGGGAGAACGAGTGTGAATAATATTAAGAACAGTCCCTCACAACCACATGTGTGTCCAAATGCCCCCAAGAACATATTCCAGTTGCAGTCGCCATTGGAGAGGGCTGCGCTGCTTTCGCCTGCCTCCCGTCCCGTTGTTGCCTGCTCGGAGCAGTCAAGGAGTGCTATGGCTGTGGCTGAGTTTGCCCCCGCCGCCGTGCCGCTGACGCCGTGCGGCCGTGGAGTGGGGCGGACTACACTACCCAGCGACACCGCCCACTACCTGGTTCCCGCGCCTGGAGGCATTGAAAAGAAGGTAGCTCCCACCGGGGAGCGGGGAACATATTCCAGTTGCAGTCGCCATTGGAGAGGGCTGCGCTGCTTTCGCCTGCCTCCCGTCCCGTTGTTGCCTGCTCGGAGCAGTCAAGGAGTGCTGTGGCTGTGGCTGAGTTTGCCCCCGCCGCCGTGCCGCTGACGCCGCGCGGCCGTGGAGTGGGGCGGACTACACTACCCAGCCTGCCCAGCGACACCGCCCACTACCTGATTCCCGCGCCTGGAGGCGTTGAAAAGAAGGTAGCTCCCACCAGGGAGCGGGGAACATATTCCAGTTGCAGTCGCCATTGGAGAGGGCTGCGCTGCTTTCGCCTGCCTCCCGTCCCGTTGTTGCCTGCTCGGAGCAGTCAAGGAGTGCTGTGGCTGTGGCTGAGTTTGCCCCCGCCGCTGTGCCGCTGACGCCGCACGTTGAAAAGAAAGCACCCCCCCCCCGCCTCGCGGACGCGCTCGGGCGGCGCCGGGCTGAGCCCGGGCAGAGGGCGGGCCATCTGTGGCCGTCAGGAGCCGGAGAGGCCGGGCTGGGCCACCCCTCTGTGCCGTGCCTCCGGGATACTGCCGAAAAGACACTCTACCGGACCAAAAACTACTGCCTCCCCATTGCTCCATACGGGTCTGTCAACTATAGCAGCCGGTAAAGTATCATCCCATTGATTACTATAGTCTGTACTTTTCCGCGCCAATCATCATTTTCTATCTCTACAACTGTTCCACCTCTTCAAAATGGAAACACGCAAAAACACAGCGGGAACACTAGACGCCTATTTACTGAGGGCAGAATCCCTAATCATACAGGAAATACAATCAACTGAAAGGAGGCTCTCTTTAGAACCCCTTACAAGACCTAATCGATTTGCCGACGCTGTAAATTCACCCTCAACGTCCAAATCATCCACTTTGTTGACCACTACTGAACTCTTACCCAACCCCCTTTCAAATTCATCTGAACAACTCGGACTTCGGCAGAACATCGCCATACCACAACCCAAGGGTCCACTAACACGAGGAAAAGCTCAAACTAAAACGAACAATGGGAGGGGGACACACAAAAAAGGACAGCTTTCCAAAGGGGGGAAGACCCTACTATTCCCAGTTACCTGTGACATAGGCATACAAACAGAGGAAATAAGTCTACCCCCCCACGACCAATTATTAAACCTTGGCGAAATGATTAAACTATCGGTAGAAAACAGCGTAAAGACACTACAACTAGCTGTCAGTGAAGATATCGAAGATAAACTTGGCGAAATGATCTCCCTACTTTCTTCGGTATTTGAAGATAAATTTGCTCAACTCACTAAAACTGTACTCGATGGCAAAACCCGATCAAACTTGACAAATACATCACTGGTAACCAGTCAACAAAACGTACAACAAAACCGGAATACACCACCTATAACCACTCATTCCAATAATCCTAGTGTAAATATCCCTACTACAATTCCCACAACTAGATTGACGAAGATTCAAGTAACAAAGGGAGCCTCAAGACTAAACAATGAAACAGACCCACTTGTGAACTCTAAAGTAATCCCAAATCACAATAATAGGGCCGATCCTACTGTTTCCACCATCCCAAACAAAGATCACCTACACTTACCACCAGCCGCTCGGCCATACGTCCTGGTCCTAACAAACGTCCCTTTTTTACAAAAAGACTCTATTGAAACTTGGGTTTCGTTAAGGAACAAGGTCACTAAGGGCCAGATGTATCAAAGGGTTTTGCCCATTCTGTGTCTATGGGGAAATGTGTTGATACATATGGCCCTAACTGGCTTACTAAAAACACCTACTTCCACCCAAGACACATAGACCAGATCTTGATGGTGCGGAGAGTGAATTGGATTGGTGACTCTCACAAAAAAATTCCTGGAGACTGTATAGTCGTAAACTTCAGGTCACCAGGTCTAGTTCGCTCTCTACTCAGAGTCAACACGTCAATAACACATGAAACTACTCACATTAACATGGTGTCACTCGACTATTTCTATCGCAGTGAGCAAATAAATGCTCACAGAGGGAATGGGTCTATTCTTACCCAAAATAGATTTGAACAGCTCACCACACTAGAGGAGGTGGATTGACAGTTAACATCATCGGACAATTTTGTCCTTCCAATCGCCATCCCTCCTTCACCTTTACTAACTGTCCATTTTGAGTCACATCTCGGTAAAAAGAAGACCCTCCCTCTTTCAACTCACTTAACACCCACAAATCACCAAGGAAATGCACACAACCCTGAACAGATTAGCATTGCTGAAAATATTCTCTCTCCGATAGACAGACTCCATAGGGAGGGTGACACCAGTACCATTATGGACCCTACTGTACATAACCAAAACACTCTCAGGACCTATCCCATACGCAAGAAAATAAATTCACCTTTAAAAATAACATTTTGGAATATCTCAGGTCTTCGTCCAGAGATCCAAAACGAAGATTGGATCAAATTTATTAGAGAAAGCGAAATCATTGCTCTCCAGGAGACATGGCAAACAACTCCCATACATATAAATGGCTTTAAGACCTTTTTCAGCCCAGCGCTCCCCTCAACATCTGGTAGAGCAAAGGGTGGACTAACCACATATGTCTCAAATCTAATACCAACTCTGGAGGCCCTCACTCTCAAAACTGAGCCACAATACCAGATTATACGCGTTACCATAAGCAAAATGTCACCTATCCTTTTAGTTAATATCTACAATAACCTCCCAGACTCTAGTTTCACAGAGGTCATAAAAGAAATTTGCGTTTCCTTACAAAAACAACTTACCTCTAGTAAAGGAAAGGAACCAACAATAATATGGGGGGGGGATTTTAACTCAGCACTATGCAAGAACACCTTAAATGGTAACTGCGGTTATCTGGACCATTTACAAAATGACATCCCTCATTTTTTACACTCTCACAAGGGATCTGTTCTAAATGAGACCATGACTCTTCTTTAACTGGTCTTCGCAAATGAACTCACTATCCCCATAACTCCTTTTGTCCCAACTTTCAACGGCAGAGGTTTATCCTCCTGTATTGATTGCATTCTAGCAGGGAACATCCCCCCTAATCTGATAACTGATGTCATCACTCATGACTGTGCATTTAGTGATCACTTTCCATTGACTGTCATAATCCATACCACTGCCCCACAAAAAAATGCAGAAACACTACTTCACATAGACCTTATCTCTATGCCCCGCTCAAACGGCTACGCACTGAAATGGTCCAAAATTAACCCCATCGCCATTCTAGAAAGTGTAATTAATGTGGCCCGCCCAGCCTTTGAAGCCTGCTTAACGGAGTCATCCACTCCTGCAGAGATTGTGGCCAACTATGAAAAAATAACTTCAGAGGTTAAGAACGCCCTGACAGTGCACCCTCGGGTGCAAAAAACACCACAGAATAAACCTAAGTTCAGGTGGTTGATTCAGTATGCTCCAGAGCCCATAAAAATCTCAAGATCGCCCTCAAAAAATCCCCTAGAAACATCCTTGAAGTCCTAACAGCCAGGCAAAAATACAACAAGGCAGTAGCATCCAGGAAAAGGGAACTCAAAGATGAACACTGGACCGCATTACATAATAGCTGCCAAAACAAAGACTTAATAACTTTCTGGGAGATTGTAAATTCCTCTTTTCTGACGGGACGGAAAGCCAGTGGCACACTCGAAACAAACATTTCCGACCAAGAGTGGATCACCCACTTTTCAAAAATCTTTTCAATCCCAGCCGGCCAAATTACACACACTCATTCCCCACCACCAGCACGACCAAATCTACTAAGCATGAACTTCGAGCTCGCAGAGGTAGAGCTGGCCCTGAATGCTAGCAGGTCAGGAAAGGCCCCGGGACCTGACGCAGTCCCTATGGACCTATATAAATCAAAAATCGATCTCTGGGCTCCCCTGCTATTAAATGTCCTAAAGGCGCTGGGTCACACAGGACTACCAACTTCCTGGTCAGACTCGATCCTAATCCCCATATTCAAAAAGGGTGACAGGAACAGTCCGGCGTGCTACAGACCCATTTCCTTACTGGATTCCTTTGGAAAAGTAGTGGGCAGAATCCTTTTAGCATGCCTACAAAACTGGGCTGAGGCAAATAATATTCTATCTGACCTTCAGTACGGGTTCAGGGAAGGAAGAGGCACCACAGAACAGGTCCTCAACCTTACCCTCCTGAGAGGGAAGTATGTCCATGCAAAGGGTGGCAGTCTTTACATGGCATACGTTGACCTGTCTGCAGCGTTCGACTGCGTAGATCACACCAAGCTCTGGACTGTTATGACCGAAATGGGTGTTGACACTAACCTGGTTAATTACATCAGAGAAATCTACTCGAATACCACTACTAGAGTAAGATATGGCATTGGGGGGCAGCTGACACCATCTTTTGGAATTGAGCGGGGGGTAAGGCAGGGCTGTGTCCTGGCTCCCTTTCTTTTTAATATTTACACCAATGGCCTAGAAACAGCCCTGTTACAAGGTAGCCAGGACCAACCACGCATTAAACAACCCCCAATCCCCGCCCTCCTTTATGCGGACGACGCGGTAATACTCGCACGAACCCCCCTCGAGTTACAACGGGCCCTGGTCAGATATACAAATTTTATGAAACACCTGGACCTAAACATTAACGCCAAAAAGACCTTCGTGATGGCATCAGGGAAACACCAACGGAAAAAGAAAAACATCTTCTTACATGACACGAAAATAGAGTATACCACCACTTATCCCTACTTAGGAGTTGCAATTGATGATAAAAACACCTGGAAAAGTGCCATAGAGAACAGAAATATACAATTTCTAAAAGCAACAACGGCCCTGAGAGTGTTCGCCCGGAGATTGGGTAAAAGAGCATCCAAGGAAATGCTGGACATTTACAACTCAAAATGCCTTAGTACGGCGACTTACGGGGCTGGGATTTGGGGAAATGCACGAGTCACTTTACTTCAAAAGACAGAAAACTCCTTTCTGAAATTCCTGTTGGGAGTCCCGCCGTCCACTTCAACTTTTTACATCCACAGCGAATTGGGCCTCCCACACATCACAGACGTGATCCGTATGCAGCCTATTCTTTTATGGCATCGCATCTGGTCCACACCAGAATTAAAATTCACTCAGGAACTCATCATTGATTGCATGAAACTGGACCATGGTTCACTAATTACCTGGCTCGCTTTTGTCAAAAACTTTCTAACGGATTTAGGACTTGATCATCTTTTTTCAAATCCCCAAAACATCACCTCAATCCCTAGAAAAAGACTCCGAGACATGTGCCTAAGCCATCTAACCGATTTGCGCTTGACTACCGAACTAAACAAAAACTCTGTACAACTGTCTCTTTCTATACAAACAACAGACCAAATGGAGCCTTATTTGAATTCCACACTAAGCAACTATGAGAAATTCCTACTGACCAGAACGCGATTGAACATATTTCACCGTCTAATTACCTTCCCCGTGATAAATGACTGGACTCCCCAATTGATGTTGTGTCCCTGCGATGATTTCTCACCCCAGTCAACTTTACATGTAATCATGCTCTGTAAATTCTATGTAGAGCCAAGAAAGTTATACCTGATCCCTTTTTTGAAACATTCGGGCCTAACCCAATGTCGGCCAGCCTTTATGGCCCTCCAAATGCTTGAAACAGAACCACTGGCAAAAAATATGGCAATGTTTTTAAAATTCTGTGTGCGACATAGAACTAACCTCTAAACGCAGATTTGTCCCCTCTCCTTGTTCTTAATCATTTAGCTGACAGACGGTCTTCATGAGTAATTTAAACTTACCCTACGATGAACTGGGTTTAGCCCCCCCATGCATCCTAAAATTGCTAGCGGGGGGTTATGTTCTCTTCCTGCGCTGTATCGTCTAAATATTCTCACTGTATTTTATCATTCTTTTAATGACTATTAATACATCTCTTTTAAGCGATTCTCCAAAGCACTTACTCCCACTTATGTGCATAACTGTTAACGTATTTGATATGCAAAATGCTTTTATGGTATGAAACTGCCTTACCGAATAAAGTTTTCAACACCCCAAGGTTCAAAATAACCACAAAAAAACTGTTGTGCTCAATATTAATGTGCCATTCAACAAGCCACATTATCCAGAACCTGACTCACCTTATTATTAGCATTTATAATGTATTTTGCTATGTCACCAAGACAAACTCTGCATCCAAGATCTAAGGGTCGAGAAAAAACAGTGTAAAAGGATCGCCTTCTAACGTTCAAACTTTACGAGCAATCCATCTAAACAATTGTTTTACTCACCAGCCTACTTTGACCGTCTTCTATCTTTAACTCTGTAATGATTAGTGTGATCTTGCTCCGCAATCTGTATTGTCAAGTATATGGTGTGTTATCAACACGTAACCTTGTTGTTAATGTGAATCATTATTATATGTCTCAAGATGCACCAAGTGAACCTTGCATGTTAATTCTAACAAATTTATTAGCACCCACACGGGTGAATTAAAGCAGTCAAAAAATAACCGTATCTATGCCAAACGTAATACGATGGCACACTGGCCCGATACCTCGGCACGAAAAGCCAGTAAAATGGGCTACAGGCAGTATAGCTATAACAATCATACCTTTAGCACACCAAAATTGCTTTACCAAAGATACACTTGAACAACGCACCAATAGGTAGAATACTCCTGTCATCTGCAGAAACCCCGGCGTTGTGCACCGGCGCCATCTTCCACTCTCAAGTTCAAGTGACCCGAGACCGAAAGTAAGGTTTTTTTGTAAATGGCGGCCATCTTACTGTGTATACTATACACGTCACGTAAATCCAATACAACTTCCCGCATTTCTATTAAATACCGAACATGATGTAAATCCAGCCTGTTGCATGTCAAAATTACCCATATTTTTGCAACTCGAGGTACATGTGGCAAATCCCATATGTAATCGAAAATTCAATCACTTCAATCATTCTGTACTTTATGAGAGTCTCCCGTTTGTCTTAAGACTAGAATAATAAGTCTGGCTGTTTCTTGTCCACAATATTTGTAAGGCCATGATATAACTAAACTGTTATATTGCTAGGGAGTTTAAATTGTTTCAGCACAAGCATGACGTTACTAAATTAGATGAAGGACTAGGGGGAGCCTGAAAATCCGGTGGCTATCTTGTAGTCTCCAAATGACATTAAATACACCGTGATGGTTTATCAAAATGAGCAGTGCATCTAATATTCGAGAAAAATTCTTCTTACTACTTTTTATCCAATTGTTTTTAAGGCCATATCAATAGTATACTGTTATATTGGTAAAGCATTTATATTATTTCTGCACAAACATACAGTTCCCCACATAAATGATGGACTCGGGGGAGCCTGGAACCCTCGCGGCCATCTTTCTAATCTCAACATCCCATCAAATCACCGTAGCCTTGTATCTAGTACAACATCGCTTTGGTAATCGTGATGAAATCGAGCATCAATAGCAAAATTGAAAGAGTGCAAAAGATATTAGTCAACTCCCAAAGAAGTGAAGGGAGAAATTAGAAAAGGAAAAGCAAGAGAAAAGGGGGCATTTGCAAGTCCGTTATAGTGGTTAAATCCCCAAAGAAGTGCGAAAAGGAGAAAGAAAATAAAATAACATTTTCGAAATACGAAATAGTCATTGTTCTATACATATGTATCTCATATAGAAGAGACACATTTACAGCTAATCATTGTCCAAAATTGGACTTTCTTGTCCTTAAACCAAGGTTTCATTATCTGCGTAGCTGATTTACAACATTTAATTCATTAAGTCGGGCATACCTATTTCCACTAATATCCATAAACATTCTACATTTTCATTGAGGCTTTAGAGCTAATTTACTACCTTCAATAGAGCTGATACATTGTTCATCTCTCTGATGGTGTTATTAGGATTGACCATTTCTGTAAAACAGAATTATACAAACAAATTTCACAAGCTCTGTTGATACACACAAAATATAAATGTAATGGATTTATCCATACAGTTATTAATTTCCCCAAAAAATAATGTAACTCCCGGTCCATGTTTAGTTTGTCCTCAACTGCTCTGAGGCGCATAATCCAAACTACCTCTTGACGTCGTAATCTCAGCTCTCTTTTCCCACCCCTTACTAAAGGTGGTACCATTTCAATACCATGGTAATGGAAAGTCTTGTGTTGGTCCTGCTTCTCGCAGGTCATTGTGTGAATTGCAAATGGATACCTGGGGTCGCCCTGTTTGACTGCCCTGAAGTGTTCTTGAATCTTGTCTTTGAGCATTCTAATAGTGCTCCCCACATAAATTCGATCACATTTGCAAATTAAAACATAAACTACAAACCTTGTGTAGCAATTAATGTTAGCATCAATTAAGAATTTTGGACTATTATTGTAGGAAAATTCTTCAACAACCAAACATAATCTACGCAATGAACTATTCCCACATTTATGTGAGCCCTTATTCCAAGTTGTAAGCCAATCCTGTCTCCTAGTATAAGTTGGATAGCTGGGGCTGATCAGTCCCCCCAGCGTTATCTCCTTACGAAAAGTAATGCTTGGATTCCTGGGAATAAATGGAGCAATGCTTTTATCACCCTTTAGTAGATACTAATGCCTTTTAAGTATTCCACTAATGTACCCTGTGTTACTCCCAAACAACATAATTGGTCTTATCAAATCCTTTTGTCATGTAAGTGTTCTAGGATTATCAGAGAGTGTATCTTCTCTTTTCAGTCTCATGGCTTTGGTAGCAGCTTTTTTGATAAGCTGTTCACCATAACCTCTAGTTCTAAACCTCATTTTGATATCCTCTATGTTGCTCTTAAACTCATCATTAGAGCTACAATTGTGCCTCGCCATAACCATCTAGCCAAATGGTATTGCTGCAATCTGATGGTTAGGTTTCACACTGGTAGCATGTAAAACCGAGTTGCACGACTTTTCCTTTCTGTACATCCTGCTGTTAAGTTGATGATCACTTATGTACAATTCCACATCTAAAAACACAATTCTCTGTATACTGTAATGCATGGTAAATGCCATATTGTAGGGGTTGCTTTCCAAATGTTGTTTGAAGGCATGCAGTTGTTCTTCTGTTCCCGTCCATATTAACAAAATGTCGTCAATATTCCTGCCCCAAAACTATGTGCACTGTATCCAATCAGTACCTGGTCTAACCCAGATCCACTCCCTCTGAAACCAACCCATAAAAAGGTTGGCGTAAGAGGGAGCGAACCTAGAACCCATGGCAATACCGCTGGTTTGTTGGTACCATCTGCCCTCAAACAGGAAAACATCATTCTGAAGAAGGATCTCAATAATCTTCATAATCATTTCTGTGTGTAGTCGTAATTCTACAGGTCTTTTGTGTAAAAAATATTTGATGGCAGTCATTCCAAACTCAGGAATAATGTTCATATATAGGGATACCACATCCAACGTAACTAGAGTAGTCTTGTCATCCCACAATATATCAGTCATCATGTTTAAAACATGCTTTGTGTCTCTAATATATGAAGGTAATAATGGTGCTAAAGGTTTAAAAAAAGTATCCACAAAATGGAACAGGTGATCTGTGGGTCCCCCTATGCCAGACACTATTGGCCTACCCGGTAGAAAGAGGGCAATTTATGAATCTTCGGTAAAGTATACAAACATGGAAATTTCGGTCTGTCAATCTTTAGATATGTGTATTTTTCAAGAGAAAGCAACCCTTCCTCATACCACTTTCTGAGTTCCTTGTTGACTGTATTTGTAATGCGTGCCATCGGATTTTCCATCCAAGGCTGTATAGCAAGCTGTATTCTCAAGCTTTAAAAATATTTTTGTGCTCCCCCGAGTCCATCATTTATGTGAGAAACAGTATGTTTGTGCTGAAATAATATAAATGCTTTACCAATATAACAGTATACTATTGATAAGGCCTTACAAACAATTGGATAAGAAGTATTAGAACATTGGAATGTTGGGAGCTCCATTGAAAACAATGGAGTGCTCCGGGCTTATAATGGCTGGTATAAGCCCGGAGCCCCAACATTCCAATGTGTCTTTGTTCACAGCTCTGGTTGTGAACAAAGACTTCAGGGAGCCTGAGGGGATTTCAATCTCCTCGCGCTCCCTGAAGGCATTGTTTTGTTAGAACATTCTGCCCTCTAGTGGCAGAATGTTCTAATAGCCTTAAAGCCCTTCTTAGCAGGGCTATACCGGCTTTTAAAGTCCCTCTGCTTTGTTAAAGTCCCTCGCCTTCGGCTCGGGCCAGTAACAGCCGGTATAGCCCGCTACGGCGGGCTATAAGGCTATATATAGTAAGACATATCACTTTAGTCTTAAGAATTTTTTGCGAGTATTAGGTGCGATGCTCATTTAGATAAACCATCATGGTGTACTTAATGTCATTTGGAGACTACAAGATGGCCGCCGGAGTTTCAGGCTCCCCCTAGTCCTTCATCTAATTTAGGAACGGCATGCTTGTGCTGAAACAATTTAAACTCCCTATCTATATAACAGTTTAGTTATGTCATGGCCTTATAAATATTGTGGACAAGAAACAGCCAGACTTATTATTCTAGTCTTAAGACAAACGGGAGACTCTCATAAAGCACAGAATGATTGAAGTGACTGAATTTTTGATTACATATAGGATTTGCTACACGTTCCTCGTTTTGCAAAAATATGGGTGATTTTGACATGCAACAGGGTGGATTTACATCATGTTCGGTATTTAATAGAAATGCGGGAAGTAGTATTGAATGTACGAGACGTGTATACACTGTAAGATGGCCGCCATTTACGAAAAACCTTACTTCCTGTCTCGGGTCACTTGAAATTGAGAGTGTAAGATGGCGCCGGTGCACAACGCTGGGAGTTTTGCAGACAACAGGAGTACTCTACCTATTAGTATGTTGTTCGAGCGTGTCTTTGGTAAAGCAATTTTGGTGTGCTAAAGGTACGATTGTTATAGCTATACTGCCTGTAGCCCATTTTACTGGCTTTTCGTGCCGAGGTATCGGGCTAGTGTGCAATCGTATTACCTTTGGTATAGGTACAGTTATTTTTTGACTGCTTTTATTCACCCATGTGTGTGCCCAGCGAAGTGAGCACTGATGCCATGCGATTGACGGCGTATTTTAAAGCATTTGTTGGAATTAATACGCAAGGTTCATTTGGATCAGCTTGAGATATATAATAATGATGCACATTAACAAGTACAACCCCATATACTTAACATTACAGATTGCGGAGCAAGATTACACTAATCATTACAAAGTAAAAGAGAGAAGACGGTCAAGTAGGCTGGTGAGTGAAACATTTGTTTAGATGGATTGCTCGTAAAGTTTGAACGTTAGAACGTTAGAAGGTGATACTTTTACACTGTTTTCTCTTTATTCTTAGATCTTGGATACAGAGTTTGTCTTGCTGACATAGCAAAGGACATTATAAATGCTAATAATAAGGTGAGCCAGGTTCTGGATAATGTGGCTTGTTGAATGGCACATTAATATCGAGCACGACAGCTTGTGTGGTTAATTTGAACCTTGGGGGCATTTGGACACACATGTGGTTGTGAGGGACTGTTCTTAATATTAATCACACTTGTTCCCCTGTTTTGTTTCAACCACGAATTCACTGATCATATGATTCAACCACAGCACTGTCACTCAATGCTTTAACACTTGGTGACTTCGAGAACGGTCTACGGTAACTTATTCCCTTCATTCCTTACGTTACTATTCTGTTCATTTCAGCCCTGATGAAGTCCAGTTGTAATTTAACGGATGAAACACATGTTGGCTTGCAGCTGTTGTTGACCGAGAATATGTACAGATGAAACAACTAAGGAACAAGAGAACATATGTCTGAATAAAAGACATTGGACATTTATTTACGAGACTACATCTGTTATTGTACTGTGGAGTGCTTGGAGCTTAGTCTACAAATTACCTAAGAAGAAGATCTTTGTCTTCTTCCATTTTGAGGGGGATTAGGTAGCTCTCCCTCCTCCTGAAGCACCAAACGCAAATAGTTGTATGGTTTATGGACAACTGTTGACCCAATTGGAGTGTGCGCCATTACCCAGCCACTGGTTCTGTATTATTGTAATATCATTAAGATGACAATTCTGCATAAGTTTCTATATTTATTCCGAGCTATCCCTATTCATGTCCCCAACAATTTTTTCAAAAAATTTGAAGGTGCAATCAACAGTTTCAAGCACCTCATATGATACGTCTCCTTAATCTCCCCTATAAGCTTATAACTCCCTGATTTTAAACTTTACTTTTGGGCTGCATTTACTGGGTATTTGCACAGTTTATTAAGTGATAAACAACCATACTTTGGCCGTTCTCTTCCATTGGGCACAGAGAGCAAAATGTGTCTATATAGGATCAATGATCCTAACTATTATAAAAGAGTCCGTTTCTAGACCATTAGGGACATGGTCCGTATATGGCATGAAATTCTCGATTATTGCTCATTCTCTTTCGAGGATCTTACTCAACATGACTATTTCAAATTATGGAAGAATACAATTCTCCCAAGTATATTTCATGATCTCACTGCTTGCAGGTGGGCATGGTGTGGAATTGAACGGCTTGGCCAGCTTTATGATATAAACTGCATTTGTACCTTTGTATCTTTACAATCTGCCTTTAACTTCCACAACAATCTTTTCTTAAATATTTACAAATCAGAGACTACTTCTTAAAACGACAACTGCTGCAACTTCCACATTCTCATGAACTACTGACATTTTTTTCAATCTTTTGCTTAAAACCAGAATTATTGCAATATATTTACAACTCTGCCGTTTCAGGAGTGATGATACTGATCGTTTAGCTTCCAAATGGAGTCAGACATTAGGTATCACTATGGATACTTCTGAGATTGTCTCAGCTTTGGACACTTTAGATAACTCTATCCATTCTATGGGGCAGATTTATGAGGCCCTTGCGCCTCATTTACGCCGCCGTGTCGTCACTTTTGTGACGCAGCGGCGGCGCAAATCCTGCGCCATGGTGCGGGGTATTCATAACGTGACGCATCTGGGAGATGCGTCACGTTGTGAAGCTCTGCGCCACATATAGGCGTTCCGGCGCGGGGGGGGGGCGTTCCGGCGCAGGAACGGCTCCTAAAAGTGGCTGAGTGAAATCTACAAGATTTCACTCAATCACTGTTGAGCCCATGCTGCGTCAAAACCCTGTGCCTGCTTGAAGCAGGTGTAAGGATTGACGCAGCATTGTGCAGATAGGGCACCCCAGAGCCTTGCTGGAGCTGCGTCGTGCTTGCGACGCAACTCCATCAATGCGCCACTTTTACGGCACAGATGCGTGACGCATCTGTGCCGTTTTTGCCCCATGGTGCGCCGCATTATAAATGCGGCGCATCCATGATGGCGGAGCTGGGGCGCAAAATAACTGGCGCATCCCTGCTGATATGCAGGGATGCGTCAGTTATTATAAATCTGCCCCTATAAGTCGAAAGTTGCAACAATTCCAAACTATTTGTATTTTATTTATTTATTTTTATCTTTAGAGTTTTCTAGAGTGTGAACAAGACCCAGGGTAGGGTATCAGAGCACTTTACAAAGAAAGCAGAGTAAGTATAGAACATTTTGCAAAAACAGAGCAGAAAAAGTATCAACATATTTTTAACAAGGTTCGGCAGGTAGCAGGAACAAAAAAGGAGACGATTTGTTCGGAGCAGTAAGAACAAGTTTGAGTACGCGTAAGTCATAAAGGCGAAGGTGTCATTAAGGGGAGTGAAGAAACCAGTTTGGAGTCATAGACTGGTTCAGTGTCTTGCAAGTCAGTGAGAAGTTGGTGTGGAAGTAAGGCCCCATATGGTGAGGCATGTGTGGAATTGTATGCTTTATTACACTCCTGGAAGGATTAGTAAATGGCAACAAAAGGCACAGGGGATTGTGGTAGATAGCGTAGATAGATCATGCTGCCCTAAGTGTGGTTTTATTGCAGCTAACATCCTCCACATGTTCTGCTCTTGTCCTATGTAAGGAGTTTTTTGGGGGAAAGTTACACAACATATTGGTCACTGTTTGGGTTCTAATTTTTTTCTAACTAACAAAGAGATCATGTGAGGGCTTGAGGAGAGTGATAACCGTGTCATGAGAAGTTTTTTATCTATTGCATTAGTTGCTGCCCTCCTCTGCATCGCGAGGGCATGGATATCGCCTAACCCTCCTATTATATTCGGCCGCCTATGGGAATTCTTTGAGTGATTCTCTAGACATATATAGTTATTTTTCTTCCTTCCTTTTCCCCTTCTTTCTTTTTCTCTTTCTTGCCTGCTTGATATGATTATCTGCCATATGTATGCAATTAATAGTTATTCTTCTTTGTTTATCTACTTCTTTTTATGTACCCTCTGCATTAGAAAAGAAAATAGAAACATTTCCAGTTTGATTGCATCATGTATCTTCTGTCATTTGTCATGTCCTTTACCAATTGGCAGGTCATTGATAATATTGATTACTTTCAGTTGCAACTGCTTTCCAAGCAGTGCATACTAAGTAGATGACTGTATAAGTATATTATAATGCTCCTATTTACTAGCAAGCACATGTAGCAGTCCATCCTCTTCTGGACCTCCAGTGTAGGGGTATGCAACCTCTTCTCAACATAAGAATTGCACCTATGAACTGAGAAATGTATTCTTCAAAGAGAAAGAAAATGATAAAGCATTGCCTGCACAATTGCTAAAAACATAGTTTTACAAGTGGCTTTATCAATGACACAGCTGAGAAGTCTATTTTGATCACAGGACCTCTCTTTAACACAGAAGTCTTCAAACTGTCAAGGATTCCCTGGTGGAGTGGGGAGGAGGGCAGTTGGGTGCTGGAAAAGATCTTAGTAGGGGTGGGCCTGGGGGCAGGGTCTAGCAAAAAGAACATTTGCTGTGCCCTTGGAGAACACAGACAAAATGTTAGAAACTGAATTACTGGTTGACTGCGGTGGGAGCCCTGGTCAAGCAGCAACCATAATCCTAGTCGTAGTAAGGCTCATACATACCCCAAATTAACATGTGAACAACCCCCTGGTAGCTTGGCTCAGAGCAACCAGGCTTAATTTAGAGGCAGTGGGTGGAGTATTTGTGCAACACTTCAAACAGTAAAACAGTGAAAACACCACACAGAAAGTATCCCAAACTAGATCAGAGAAATAGAGATTGATTTAATTAACAAAATAAGAACAACACAAATAAAAATCAAATCAAAAGAACCAGAGTAATGAATAAAAAAATGAAATAAACTGAACTATAGAACTTAAAAGCTTTAAGCTCTAACAGCTGCCATCTGGTCGCACTGGACTGGGTGTCATTCAAAAGTTCAAGCCGACTCCGATGCAGTGTGCCATGCCCTGGGCACATGTAGTGCACTTTACAAGCGTCTCACAGGTAAATTAAAAAAACCAATTGGGGATGAGCCAATATTACCATGTTATAAGAAGTGAGCACATGCACTTTCGCAATGATTAGCAGTGGTGAAGTGGGCAGGGTCCTAATGCCAGCAAAAATAAGATCAGAAAAAAGAAGGAGGAAGGCAAAAAGTTTGGGGAAAGACCACCCTAAGGCTGATCGGTCTAACACAAACATCATTTTGAAAACCGTGCTGTGCAAAGCTCTGGGACTCTGGATTTTAGTTTACATGTTTTAGCCAAGCCTTAATTACATAGGCCAAGTGCCACGTCGAGGCGAATACCCCCCCACACCTCTTTTTTCATCTCACTTAAAGTCCTGGTGCTGTGTTTTGTGAGTGAAAACAGAGTGGCAGCGAGAGTTTAGAAGGACGTGCATCTCACAGCCTTTTCTCAGGTCTTAGAAAAGGTGGGTAGCTGCAGTCTCTTGACACTACTGTGCTTACAAATGTATTTTCTTATTGTGATATATCACTTATATACTGCCTTCCTGACACTGGTGCAGTCGTGAAGCACGTTCGATACCAGCGACGGCCCGTATAGGGCGTGTTACCGGGGCGGTGACGTGGGGCAGAGCGGGGGGGAGCGAGGGGGGGTTGCAAAATGTGGCATATGGCCGATTGCAGGTAAATTCCGAATAAAAAAAAAAAAATCGTTGCGCGCGCAGCATCGCCAAATGCGATGCAGCGCGTGCAACAAAATTAGTTTTCTTTATTTTTTTCGTAACTCACCTGCAATCGGCCGTATGCCGCATTTTGCAACCCACCTGCCCCTCCTCTGCCCCACGTCACCGCCGCGGTAACATGCCCTATATGGGCCGTCGCTGGTTGTATGTTTGTTTTCGCTTTAAATACCAGCCAAAGAAATAAAAAAAAACAACCATGCCAAACAGTTGGCAACCAATGAAACAAAAGCTTTTCGTTTAGATAACGTTTTTGTTGGCTTTATTTTAAGGTATTTGTATCTTTCGAAATCCCATTGGTTCAAGAGTTTTGTGTCGTAAGACATTCTAAATGGAAGCCCTTTAATTAACAGTAACAATACAGTGTTTTACATATATGCAGGCTATTTGCAAACACTTGTGAAGTAGTTACTTGTGGCTCCAGCAAGACAGACGTCAAGCTATGCAGCTACTTTGAAGTTATTTGGTTTCTTTGTGCCCCTGAAGCATACGATTTCAAGAAGAGCTGTGAAGTACTTGAGTGCGGCTTTAACACCGAGCGATTCTGCCCCAGCTTTCCTAGACTAGTCACACAGCACGTCGGAAGATGAAAACTGAAATCACATTTATGTCCCTAAGCAGCTGCGAGTCAGAGCTACACAGGCAAATTATGGAGAAATAAAACGGGGGCGGGCTCATAAACGTAATGAGGAAATATAGACTGTGTGCATATAGTGTGCACCATAATACTATGTGCAGCAGAGAAGAGCCATACACTGAGTATAACGTTCTCTGCTATTGTTCTGACAAGGCGCCTGTACACTAATATTAACATTTGGCAAAAATAAATTGAATTGCTTTATGCCTAATATTTAAAGGGCAGTTCAGTTGCTAAGTTTGGCACTGCAAGATATCAGAGGAAGAGAGCAGCTTGGGCAGGGTTATGAAAGGAGTAAATGAAGGATTCTTTAGAGTTTTGTGTTGGGAAGGGGAAACATATTTTGTCATGCCAGGAAAAAAATTGGAGCCCGCTTAAGTACATTTTTATTACAGTCTAAAATATATGTAGCGCTAACTTGCATGTTTATTCCAGCAGTAAATAAATAGAGCCTGCCTACTTACATTTCTATGCTACTGAGTTTAATTTGCGCATTGTGATGTCCTCAGTTTTCCACTTACTCAAATAAATTTTGAGCGTTTACTAAAATCGCTCAGGGACACATGACTAACAACTGTCTTCGGGCTCTGTGTGAAGTAATTAGCTGAAGCTCCATGAACACGGACATGAAGCCACGGATCTACTTTGAAGTTATTTGTTTTTTAGTGCATATGAAGCACATGACTTCAAGAACACCTGTGAAGCCCGCGTTTCCCAGACAGCAAAACCGGTTCCTCAGTTGCATTGCCGAAGTCTGAATCACATCTATACTAAATGATAAGGGAGTTAGTGGAAGTCATTCCAGGGTTAATCTCTAACAAAAATACACATATATATGTAATGCCCATATCCATTAGAATCACACATACTAAACAAAATCAAATTCCCCATGCATACCAAAAGAAATGTGTTCTTGTATAATGTAACTAGTGCTCATAAAAAGCGCGCCTATACCTGCGGTCTAATTAAATTAAGAGAAAGTGCAAAAACACACATACACTGTCACACGGGTAGTACCGAACATATTAGAGTACGGATCTATAACAAACCATGGCTAGCAATTTAATAAGCGGGCACTGTTTGTTCATTAGCTACGTATTTATCGTACGCGTTTACCTCACACTTAAATGTATAGCGCTGCTTAATTTGTAAACATAATTGTAGTTTCTGCCCAAATCAATATGATGTCCAAACTACTTTCCATCCCAAACACCAGAACAATCCCTTAGTGCCATTGCTGAGCTTTAAATCACGTTTATGCTAAATTAGAAGGAAGTTGGCTGCAGTGACACAAAATCCAGTTCTGTCCATCTCTCTGCGCGTAGCTTTGGATGCGCTCCCTCTCTCAAAGAATGTCACATGGAGTAGCGCTGTGCATTAAAATTAATGGCGAGCACTTGGCTACTTTGCTGGTAACAGCGCAGCCTCGTCAATCCTTATAAATTTGCATCAGCTCCAATAGTTATATCCAAAGGGTGGCACACATTTAAAAGCATATTTACACAGGTTAAAAAGCATATGGAGCCCTCCTCTTTCTATGACTAAATTGCTTGTTCTTAAAAAAAACACCCGATCCCAAGCAGCAGCCGCTCTGAATACGTTACACGAGTGTCTGCATACAGGTTTAAAGGCGTGTAAGGCACTCGTCTTTCTGTGTTTGTACAAAAAAGACTATAAAACATCCAGGCACTCCATTAACATCACAGGCTTCAACGAAAAAAAAAAAAAACAACAATGAAAAACCGGCACCATATGTGTGTGCCTAGGGAGCATTCCATCAGCATCACGTGCAGATAAAAAAGTCCGTGCCTGGGAGGCACTCCATTAACATCACGTGCTTTAACCCCTTTAGTGCCCATGACGAGCTGGACTCGTCATGGGCTGCGGTGGCGCTGTGCCCATGACGAGTCCAGCTCGTCATGAACTCCGCCCGCTAATACAAAGCGCGGCACTGGGCGGGGAAAGGGCCGGGCATGCAAGGGGTTAACAATGTGTTTCTGCCTAAATCACGTGCTTTAACGATGTGTTTCTGCCTAGGGAGCATTTTGTCAGCATCACTTGCAGGAAATAAAAAAAAGTCCAACAACCAAAGCAACACCCCTAATACAAGTAAAGGGGCCAATGCCATAGGCGTGGCTAACAGCCCAAAAGGAGGGACTTCAAACACTTGTGACCAATACCAAGTAGAAACAGTTTGAGAGGCACATTGAAGAACGAATGAAAACAACTATTTAAAAAGAGGCGGTCAGACCCTCACTAAAGTATATACTGCATGTCTCAATGAGACAGCGCAAGTGCTGCCTAGACGAGACATAAAAATAGTTCATGAACATGCTGCAAAAATCTGTGTAATATGAGCGCTGGACCTCTGTGAACCCTCTCGCTGACACATCAAGTGCCGTGGCACAGAATCCACGGCTGAAGGGAGTCCAGAAATCCGCATTATGGCTTATGCTACCAAACTGTGGGGTGGAGAGGAAATGTCCACGGTTTAGCTTCCATCCTTCTCATGCTGCTAAATGTACTACTATTTTATGGTTAACAGTACCAAGTGTTATTGACACTTTGGAATTCACTACTTAGTACACACAAAAGTAGCTTGCACAATTTGTCTAGAACGTTTGCCTTCCAGACAGTTTTTCTATTATTTCAAGCATGTTTTTTTATCATGGTGGCTCTGTTGCCTATTACATTTTCCTTTCCCGGATGAGCACACTTTTTTGCACAATAATATAGCTGTTCAGCTGATGAGAATTCTTATACCAGTGTGCAAAACTTTTGAGGTGCATAAATTCTCTTTTGTTTTTATCAATTCCTCACTAGCCTCCACAAATATTATATAATTAGAAAACAGCCAATATATTTTACTGCACCGACTACCATGGGTGTTTCTAATGCATCTCCATGTATCAGTTCACTTATTCATACACATAAACAGTGTTTTAGTTTGAGGAGCTATAGAGTAATTTTTCAATCTTGTTTCACGAATTTAGAGCACAGCTGCGGTAACAGTGCTCTCAAAACTTCCATGATCACTGGTGTGTTTTTTTGGAACCTTAACGGTATGCAAGACTCAAATAAATCACCATGGTTGACTTTTAGGCATTACCAAACTGAGATTTGCTTTGGGGTTATAATGTTATAATGTTGACGCAAGTCAACATTATAAAAGAATGTTTAGCTATAGGTTTCTGATAAGGCTCATTTTTAGAATTGGCCACAGACAACTTTAGATGTGCCTGGCAAACATCCTGTTACTAATTCTTAAAAATATTCACACTATAGGCTCAGAGGAGTATTATGTTCCCACCTGTAAGAAGTTTGGTTACTGGCTAAGGGGTATGAAACCCTACTAAAGCAGCAAAAACCTTCCTTGTCAGGGTGAAGTCACAAGCAACCCCTAAATTAGCCTGTACTCAACCCTATGGTAGCTTGGCACAGAGCAGCCAGGCTTAACTTAGACACAATGTGCAAAATGGTTGTGCAACACTTCAAACAGTAATCAAGTGAAAATACCGCACAACAAAAGATCACAACAATTTACAAAAAATTGAGTGAATTCCCTAAACAATAATGTCCCTGTAACCTTTAGTTTTTTTCAGTGAATGTATACATATTACGTATACCATCCCTATAACTAGCCCAGGATCTCATGATTGTGCACTGTGGTGGCAATGACCTAGGCACATTAACTGAAGTAGGACTGGAAATCCTAATGAAGGACACATTTGCTGAATTGATGATGCTTTTCCCTCACACTGTCTTGCTGTATTCTAATACGTGCAACAAGGAGCTTAGGGGGTAAATGGGCAGGTTGCCCCCCACTCATCAATCAATAACAACACAGGACCTGCTCAAAATAACCAGTGATAATCTTTCAACAGTGGCTCCTTCAACCTTCAAACGTCATCCTAATTGTCATGACCACATAGCGGCTATTTTTATACCGTCTAGAGGAGGGGTCCTGGATCACCTGAATCTCTTTAAAAAGGATTGTGTCTGTATATATTGTCTCCCCTACTTTCTCCCTACCAACAGTGTACGAGAAAGAAAAGCATGCAAAGGTGAAAAAAACTGGTGAAAAAGGATGACAGTGCCTCACGCAAGTTAAGACCGGGTTCGCGGGCTGACCAGACTAATGCATATGCAGTTTACTTGGCGGCCAGTGAAAGAGTGGACTGGTACACTCAGATACAAATTGAATCCTCACATTAGAATGGTATAGGTATGCAAACGGAGTGCGACAATGTGGTGCAGATAAACTAAAAAATAAAATATGGATAAATAATGGTGCAGTGTGGTTAGTTGACCCTTGCCCTGATGAAATTGCCGCAAGTCCCCTGAGGCAATGAAACATGTTGGTTTTTTAAGTGAGCAAACACACAGCATGGAATAAAAAGTCAGATAGCTAGTGGTGTTTAGCTTATTTTTAACTAGGATTGGCCCCGGGTTTTGAACAGACCCCGTCAGTCCTTTTAGGGTTGACACTACTTTGGGCCCGGATGTGTATACCGGTGCCTAATGTTCACATGCAGCACTTTTAGCAGTTCTTTTCATATCACACAAAAATGTTCTCACAGGGTGGCAGTTGCTAATGATGAGAACCTGAGGAAGCAGGCGAGTACCAGTCTGCTAAACTCCCATGGTGTTACTCCCGTGAGGCACTGTCATCCTTTTCGCCAATTTTTTTTCTCTCAATTTTTTTCCCTTTTGCATGCTTTTTTTTCTCATACACTGTTGGTAGGGAGAGTAGGGTAGACAATATATACAGACACAATCCTTTTTACAAAGATTCAGGTGATCCAGAGCCCCTCCTCTAGACGGTATAAAAATAGCCGCTATGTGGTCATGACAATTAGGATGACGTTTGAAGGTTGAAGAGGCCACTGTTGAAAGATTATCACTGGTTATTTTGAGCAGGTCCTTTGTTGTTTTTTACTCTAATACATGCCAAAGACAGAAATAGAAGTAGTCATATCAATTTTAACATGCATGGAATCTATAGAAGTGATCGAGTTCACTTTACAGATGAAGGGAAGAGGGTGTTTTTAAAGCAACCTGAACCATGCCTAAGTTTTATCTGTAATTGTTTTATACCTACTCTCAACACAAAGGCTCTTGCCAGTATCTGAGTGGGTCTGTGAGTGGGTACATGATTGTCCAAGTGGGTCTGTGCATGGGTGTAAGAGTCTCTAAGTGGTTATGAGACTGTGTGCATGAGTCTATGAGTGGGTCTCTAGGAAGGTGCGTGAGTCTCTGAGTAGGTGTGTAAATTGGTGTGTCACTCTCAGAGTGAGACTGTAATTGGGTGCAAGAGTACCTGAATGAGTGTGTGAATGTGTTCATGAGTATCTGAGTGGGTATGTGACTGGATGTATAAATGTGTGAGTGGGTATGTGAATGGGTGTGAAGTGTCTGAGTGAGTTTGAGAGTGTTTACATGAGTCTGTGACAGTGAGCAGTGAGTGTGTACAAATATATATATATTTTATTTTTGTCATCAATATTCGTGATGTTGCCACAATATTTGCAATGTCCCCGTGATGGTACACAGGGGCTGTGCTGGCAGTCGTGGCGTTGTTGCAAATATCTTGCGCTATTTAAAAAATCAACTTTGGACACATAACTTGTGTCACCAATGCCCCATTTCTCAAACATGTGGTCAGAGTATCTCCACCCTTCTTAGCTTTGACACAAATTTTCAACAATGAGAACTGTTCCCAATCGATAAAATGGCTGCTGCAACTTTATGCTCAGGTTGCGTCCAGCCTATGAAAGCATTCCCGTTGTCACACTTTCGCAATTTACCTAAAACGCATTGAGATTTAACACAGTTCCCTCTTTTTTCCCGTTAGGAGATCACTGCTGCTATGGAGGAGAGATCCAGCTTTACATTCAAAGTTACTGGTAGCTACAAATATCAACTTTACCCTGGTAAATTCAGTCACAGATATCTTCATCTCCTAACTGGGATGATACATAACAGTCTGCACTTAGGTGTACATCTATTCTGAGAAATTGTGAATAACACAAAGTGCAGGAGTAGATTTACACATTCACCTTTGTGAATAGGCTCCTACGTTTTGTGTTATGCATCACTCTTCACTCGATTTTCAGTTTTTTGACAAAGGTGACCTCTTCTATTTTAGTTTTGTTGCAGGCGGTAAGCTGGTTCTTTTTCTGTGGATGACATCCCTGTTTGCTTTTGTTACGTGGGTCCTATCAGCTCTTTTCCTTGTTGGAGTTCCATCATACATTTGGGCAAGCCTATCTCTCATTAATTCCCTTTGGTTCATTAATTCCATGCCCATATCGGGCTCTCACATCATGCGTCGAAGGGTAGGTGGAGAATTGTTCTGCAGTGTACAGAAAGAGTGACAAAGGCCATCTACCTGCCACCAGTACCGCCATTACCACCACCATTACTAGTAATGTAGCCATTACTATCACCATCACTGTTACAACAATTAATATTAAAATCACCACTGCATTTATGAATGTGTGTGTTTGCATTCTTTACCTCATAAAAGCTAGACTTGTTGGCTTTGCCAGAGACTGTTTTGCCCACCATCAAACCATTTTAGACCACATGTTTCAGATGCACGAAAGACTGACTAAACTCCTCTTATGGTAGATAATAATGCTGTGCATAACTGACAAGTGATAGTTTTGTTGTGTAGTGTGTCCTTTTGAATTAGAAGCTGAAAAGAATGTGTGCCGTCTTAAGTGATGTCAGATTGTGCCACTCCACCTTCCTCCCAAAGCAGCCACCTTTGTGTCTTTTGATAGCAATTTGACATAACTCTGCTATTGCCACAGTTGAAGAACTCCTACATATGATTTACAGTAGTATTGGACTTAAGTGTCTGTGGTACTAAGATAATGTTTCAATCAATCAATCAATCAGCGGAACTGTGGAGGCATTTGTAGGGGTAGGGGAGAATCTTGAAAGTAAATCTCTTCTCAATGGGGAGCGAGTGGAGGTCTTGTAGGTGTTCGGTGATGTATTCGCGTCAGGGGATGTCGAGTATGAGTCTGGCTGCGGTGTTCTGTATGGTCTGGAGCTTGCGGAGCAAGGGCCGGTAGATCCCAGAATAGAGGGCGTTTCCATAGTCAAGTCTGCTGGTTATGAGTGCATAGGTGACAGTGTTTCTTGATTCGTGGAGAATCCATTTGAAGGTCTTTTGGAGGATGTGGAGGGTGTTAAAACAGCTGGAGGTGACGGCATTGACCTGTTGGGTCATGGAGAGGGAGGAGTCGAGTACGATGCTGAAGTTCTGACGATGGTCTGTGGGGGTAGGAGGGCTGCCGAGGGAAGTGGGCCACCAGAGGATGTCCCATGCAGATGGGGAGGGTCCGAGGACGAGGACCACCATTTTCTCTGGGTTGAGCTTCAGCTAGCTGCAGCTCATCTAGGAAGCGACGTCCTTCATTCCTTCCTGGAAGTTGATTCTGGTGGTGATAGGGTCCTTGATGAGGGAGAGGATAAGCTGGGTGTCTTCAGCATATGATACTATGCTGAGTTCGTGCTGTCTGATGATGGTGGCGAGGGGGGCCATGTGCATGTTGAAGAGCGTGGGGCTGAGCGTCGAACCTTTGTGTACTCCGCAGTTAATTTCTGTGGGTTCCTTGGTCAAGGAGGGTGCGGAGGTCATCTGTGGTGGCGAGTAGGGTGGTCTTGGTGCTGTGGTTGCTGCATAATCCCGATTGGGAGGGGTCGAGGATAGAGTTTTCTTCGATTAATTTTGTTAGCTGTGCATTGACAGTCTTCTCAGTGACATGGGCTGCGAAGGGGAGGAGGGAGATGGAACAGTAGTTCTTGAGATCCGTGGGATCTGCTGTGGGGTTCTTGAGCAGGCGTCTAACTTCTGCGCGTTTCCAGTTGTCGAGACAGATGCCGGTCTTGAAGGTGGCGTTGATGGTGCAACATAGTTCTGGAGTGATGTGGAAGATGTGCGGCGGGCAGGGGTCATGGGGGCCCCTGAGTGTATGCCTTTCATGGTTGAAGTAGTGTTTTTGGTGGTGACTGGGGTCCAGGAGGAGATGGTGGGCAGGCTGGCGTTGCTGGAGAGGGAGGTGGTTTTGGAGTCAGGTGCCTGGTAGTTGAAGTTGTCGAAGAGGCCCTTGATTTTCAGATGGAAGTAGGATCAGAGCGTATTGCAGAGGCTCTGGAATGGGGTGATGTCAGTGGTTTCGCTGGGGGGGGTGCTTGGTGAATTCCTGGATGATGCTGAAGAGTTCTTTGGAGTTTCTGGAGTTGGCGAGGACCTTGTTTTGAATGAAGGCCCTTTTGTTGGATCTAATGCATTAGTAGTATTGTGTCATGGCGTTCTTGGAGGCGGTGCGGTCTTCTGACATTTTGCTGTTTCTTCAGTTCTTCTCGAGACATCTGCAGGTGTGTCTGGATTCTTGGAGGTCAGCGGTGAACCAGGTGGCCTTCCTGGGGTGCTGTCTGTTGGGGTGACATAGGGGTGCGAGCTTGTCTGCGCAATTGGAGATCCATCTGTGGAGTTCTTTGGCTGCGAGGTTGGCATTGGTCGAGGTGGTAGGGGTGTCATGGTTGAGGGTGGCGATAAGCTGCTCCTCTGTGACTTTTCTCCAGTTTCTTCATGGAGGTCAAGGTGTAGGTTTGGGCGGTGTGGGTTTGTTGACGAGGAAGTGTACGCATTGGTGGTCCATCCATGGAGGTTGCGTGGTGTGGCTGTAGCTGATATTGTTCCAGCTTGCAAAGATTTGGTCAAGGGTGTGTCCTGCCTTGTGGGTAGGGGTGGTGACAAGCTATTTCAGTCTGACATTGGCGAGGTTGTCAAGGAGGGTGACGGAGTTGGGGTCACTGGGGTCATCGAGGTGAAAGTTCAGGTCTCCGATGAGTATGTAGTTCGTGGAGGTGATGACGTGAGGGGCCATGAGGTCAGCCATGATAGTGGTGAATGGGGTATGGGATCTGGGGGGTCTGTAGGCGAGGGTGCAGCAAAGTGTGTTTCTAGGGCTGGTCTGGATCTGGAAGTGAAGATGTTCCATGATCAAGAATGAGTCGCTCGAGGTGGACAGTCGGAGGGAGCTCTTGTGTGCAACGGCTTGTCCTCCTCCTGGATGGAATGGCGGTGGCGATGTCGGGGCGGAGAAGGCGTTCGTCCAGGTTTCTTTGAAGAAGGCAACGTCTGGTGACAGGGTGTCGAGGAGGTCCCAGATCTCTACGGCATGTCTGTGCAGGGAACGTATGTTGAGGAGGTGAGCAGAGGGTGGTGAAGATTCGACGGCAGTGACAGCAGGAGAACTGGCCGTGGGTGGTGTTTGCCATGGACAGCTGGCAGTTGTTGCTCCTTCTGGTGTTGAGTGCGATTAGGGCAGCTCTGTCATAGCGGTGGGAGGTCGGAGATTCAGGGTCCCTGGTGCGGGTCATGGTCGGGTCGCAGATGGGCGCAGATGGGCTTGCCTTTGGCGAGCCTTCGGTGGGCCCGCTGCACGCAGCTGCTGTTTAATAGGGGAGAGGGGAGGGAGGGAAGCGCAGCTGAGAGGCGGGAGCGGGAAAACTGGCAGGGGGAGGTGGTGTGAGGGCAGCAGCGGCAGGCGGGAAAACTGGGCATGCAACGGGATGAGAGCAACCAGCAAGCAGGGAGAGAGGCACAATACCAGGACAACAACAATAACAAAAATGAAGGTGCAATACCAGGACAATAACAAGAATGATGGCACAATACCGGGACACGGACAGGTCTGGCACAAAATAGGGGCACGAGCTGTGAGGCAGGCAGTTGCCTCAAACACCCACAGGCAGAGGAGACGAGGGGTCAGCGGTGGCATCTCAACAATGTTTAAAGCCTATTTGTTCTAGAGTAGACAAACCCTAGAGATGTTACTTCAAATGTTCATGTTTAACAGAATACCACCCTTTTCAAGGACAAGATCTGGAAGCTGTTTGCTAGTAAAACCATTATGTGGCCTTTCTATTTCACTCTGGCCAGCCCATAAAATTCATAAAGGCTTCAGCTGCTATAAAACTAACTGTCTCAGCAATATAATATTGTTATGTTATGTTAAAAACGATTTGTTAAGCGCACATACACCAGGCGGTTTCTTGGCGCTGAAGGGAGGACTGTTGCAGTCGCAGAATAGTGAGTTCAGTTATATGCCTGGGAGAAAAGCCAAGTTTTAAGTGATTTCCTGAATTGGGTGTAAGAGCTTGCCATACACAGTTTGGGAGAGAGAAGGTTCCAGAATTGAGAAGCCGAGGTCATAAATCTAATGTCCCCATGTTTCTTTAGTTTGAAGGGATTGGGGGACAACAGGTTCTTGTTAGAAGAGCGTAGGTCACGCGAAGGAATATACCGCTGTAACTTTGAGGCGATGAAGGCAAGACCACGTCCTGAGAGAGCTTTATAGATGGTGCAGCCTAGCTTAAATATCCAGCGTTGGGACACAGGAAGCCAAAGGAGGCTTTTCAGCAGTGGTCTCACATGTTGGTGTTTCGGCTGACCAAAGATTAGCCTAGCCGCTTGATTCTGGACCAATTGCAGCCAATGCAATTGGTATGCAGGTATACCAGTGTACAGAGAATTTGCGTAGTCAATATGGGAGATTACCAGGGCAAGGACGACTTGAGTCAAGGCCTCTGTGGACAAGAATCTACAGATTTTCCGAATTACTGATCACAATTCCCAGACTTTTTACAGAACTAGCGAGGAGTGGGGGACTCCCCAGTAACAGAGGCCAGAAGTTGGAATTCCAAGGGTTGGCCAACCTGCCAGTAAGGATCAGCTCGGTTTTATCAGGGTTTAATTTGAACTGATTTATATTCATCCAATCACTGATGAAATTCATTGTGGATTGGAAACTCGCAACTGATGATGCAGATGAGTCAATGTTAACCAGCAACTGAAGATCGCCGGCATAATTAAAAACTATAACCTCTCTTTTACGCAAAGCCAGGATCAGAGGTAAAATGTACAAGTTAAAAAGAAGGGGTGAGAGGGAAGAGCCTTGTGGGACCCCAGAGGTCAATTTTCCTTGTTCTGCACAAAAATTAGCGAGGTGAACTGATTGGGAGCGATTGTCGAGAAAGGAAGTGATCCACTTCAGCGACAGACCCTGGTTTTGGGCGCAGCCAACACGGTCGATCAAAAGATGGTGGCCGACCGTGTCAAAAGCGGCTGACAAATCCAGGAGCACCAGGGCGTGAGTAGTGCCCTGATAAGCCCCCTTCTCAGTTCATCCAAGACTGCCAAGATGAAAGACTCAGTTGAATGTTCAGGTCTAAACCCTGCTTGATGAGAGTCCAGATAATAAGATTGCTCTACAAAAGAACTGAGACAATTCAATTGGCAATGTGGGCTTTCAAAATCTTGCTTAAGTAAGGCAACAAATATTAATTTCTTTTAAGAGGCAGGATAAGCAGACAGTCAAATTTGTTTATGGAGGAGACAAGAAAGGGAGAATGTGAATCTTGTAAATTAATAGGGAGAATGTGAATCTACGTAAATGAAGAGGGAAACTGTTCACAAAACATTTTCTATGTGAACATTTGACTTATGCTTGCGTAAAGTAGCAGCAATTTGCAAAGGAGTTAGTTATGGCTAAATACATGTTATCCCTGATTCACAAGCTTCTGGAAATTATGTAAATCTTCCACATTTATAAGTGACACCTAAATGTATAGACAGAGACTTTTCCATTCATAAACTGGTAGCTATACTCAATTGAGTCTATATATTTAAGACATCTATCAGTATATTCAAATGTACACCATATTGAATCAGACATGCCGGACGTAAAATGCCAAAATGTGCGCCATTTGGCCTCCATAGACGTAGATGGGAAGACATGTCATGGAAAATGTTTTTCTTTGAATAAAGAGAACTCACGAGATACGTTTTGTTAACGCTATTTCTCTAATGTTACACATATGGAATCAATACACGCAGAACGGGTTAGTGAAAATAGACAATGTCAATAAGGTGGAGGAACAAAGGGGGCCTCGTTCATGGGGATGCATGTGCCCCCCTGTCTGCTATCACCCCCAGCTACAACACGGCATGGATGTCACCGTCCATGCTGTTCTGCAAAATTTTTGCCGTTCCCATTGCGGTGCGTGTTTTTCTGGCACTGCCATGGGAATGGCAAAAAAGACCATCTGCCTGCACGAGAAAAGTAATCAGGCGTGCGGAATTTGCGCAGCTTTGGAACAGCCATGCTAGTGAAGAGACAGTGCAACTGCGCCAAACTCGTAATCAGCCCCAGATTTCCCAGCAAGACATGCACACACTCTTAAGGGATAGGCAATTTTATCATGAATTGGGCATTAAAGTTTAATTTATCTAATATCATCCACACAGTCAGTAGCAGGTGCTGTTCCTCTCTTTTACTGGTAATTGGAGCTGTGATCTTATTGCTCATTTGCATTTTACCTCCTTCATTTCATTGTAGGATGTTCTTGGAGGAGCCTGGCTTCAACCATCAGACTCTTAGGAGTCTTTCTTTTATTGTTTCACTTTTTTTCATTTATGTCTTTCATTATACACACATTTACATTATTTTACTTTTATTCCGGTGTACTTTCAGGTAAGGGAGCTTGCCGTGTGGGTGGGTTGGGAGGGAGAAAGGCACTACTGGGCTTTAGTTTGCACTTTGCTCCCCCCGAGGTTTTATTTACACAAGGCAGTTGCGGCACTTTGAGCGCTACACGTTCCATTGATTTTTTGAAACCCTACCTGCCCTCTCATGTCAACCGTCAATAAAGATGCATCTATGCAAACACACTAAAGGCAAGAACATCTTCCGTATCTGGACTGCTCCCAGTGCCAGAACTCTGATCCCTATGACCCAGCTTAACAGGGGTGCCGTAAATACCCTTCTCAAACTCTTCACAATTTAATCTCTAGCGGTAAATGTTCCTAGAAGGCTCAAGCTTTATCACCTGAGGACCAGTTGTATAGGTTGCAAAGTTTTAACCCTTGCCCACTCAACGCCACTACAACCAAACTAATTTGCTATCATGTCATCTAATGAATGTGAAGTCTACTCTTAAGCATTGTGTACAACTACGGGGATTCATTCCCACAAAAATCCAGATTTAGTCTTTTTGAGTGAAACCTGGCTTAAAGACAGCTTCCATCGTAATATTTCATTCAAGGGTGGCTCCTCCGCTATGTGAGCGCCACCCACTGCGTAAAGGCACACAATGAAAAATAAATTGCTTTATTATCATTTTATTTTTCATTGACTCAGCCGGGCTTGCTGAGTCCACGCGTGGGACGGGGTGGGGTTAGGTCACAGCGTCACCAGCAGGGGGAGAAGGAGTAGTGGGCACTAAGCATTTGCATGTCAGTTTGGCTAGCAGTCCACACCCAACAAACCCGATATGCGCACTTGGATATTTCCAGGCTATTCCTTGGAGATGCCTGCAGGTTTCAGGAGCAGAGGCTCCTAGTCCCTGCTGGAGCATGAAACCGGCCTGCTCTGCTCAATCCCAGCATTTCTCTACTTCTGGGAGTAATAGCATGAGAGAAATGATGGGATTGCATGGTGAGCTGGGAGCCTGTGCTGATGGGAACTGCAGTGCCAGGAGCAGAGGAGCAGTGAGGCGTGGCGTGGGAGCAGAAGGTAGGATATATTTATTTATTATTGATTTATCTTTCCCTGCGCTGCCCTTGCACTGCCCCACAACGTAGAATGGGCAGCAGCCACAACTGATTTTATTAGCTGTACCTGATGGTTGCAACACATTTCTTCATAGCCCCCATATCATTGGGAAGGGGATATTGCTATTATGTATAGCTCCCAGTTGAGATGCACTTTTAGCACTCAATTCCAGTCCCAGGCTCCAGAAGCAGAATGTTTATTCTCTATTCAAGCTAATCCCTCTTGAAATATATCATGAGCTCTCATTTATCGAACCCTTGTCCCTTCAGCCACCTTCATAGAAAAATTTGTCATTATCCTTGCTCTCAGACACACTAGTGTATGTGCTTTATCATCTCTTTCCTAATGCCTGGCTAGCCTTAAACATTGTTCAACTTATTAAATATCCTGCACATGCAGCAGGTCACACCCTTGATCTTCTTTTCTAAAACTCTATGTCAATCCAGTGAGACTTCTTATGTGAACTGATCATGCAGCAATTCCTTTCCCATTTCAATCTATGTCCACAGCTATTCCCTAACATTGCCCCCACCAAACCTTTGAAAGTCTGGAGTAAAGTCACAGCTGAAAGTTTTAATAGCACTTTGACTGACCAATTCTGACTACTCTTCTTCCGCCTTCTTCTACACACTTCAGGTCACATCGTCCCCCGGTGCCTTGGTTTTCCATTGATTGGAAAGCCCTGCGCACTAACTGCAAGGCTTTAGAGCGGAAATGGCGGCACTCCTACTCAGTCGCTCAGAAGACTGCTTATAAAGAGGCTTTAAGAGATTACCATCTAAAATGTAAAACCGCCAGAGCTGCTTACATTGCGGATACTGTTACACAAGCTCAGAACTGCCCTCGTACTCTTTTCTCTGTCGTTAAAAAACTGACAGGTGCTGATACCATCCCACCACCTCCAGCTTTAGATGAGGCCCAGTGTAACTCTATTGCAAAATTTTTCATAGCAAAGATTGAACGTATTTACGACTCCATGAGCCCCCCTTTGAATACAGAGGAATTGTGTTCTGAACAGACTGGAGATATCGAACCGCTTTTTTCTAGGGTGAAGTTGACACATTGGGAATTGTTTGACGACACTTCGTTCTTCACCTGTTTACGCAGTATACGATCGGGTTCACCGCGTGATCCTGTACCTGTAAAATTTCTTAAATTACTGGATCTTGCACCTCGGCGTGTTCTTATGAGACTTTTAAACGCCTCATTACGTGAATCCCAGGTGCTACGGGATTGGAAGCACGCAATGGTTGTCCCCCTTCTAAAAAAAGCTGGAGCCGACATGTCCAATCTTGCCAACTTTAGACCAATATCATTGCTACCTGTACTTTCTAAAGTGCTGGAAAGGCATGTCAACACCCAATTATACCATCTAGTGGAATCGTCGGGATTTCTGCATCCATCCCAGTCTGGTTTTCATGCCAATTATTCCACTGAGACCGCCCTTCTTGGGGTAACAGAGAGTTTAAGACACGGTATCGACCGCGGTGAAACATCTGCGCTTATCCTTTTGGATTTAAGTGCGGCGTTCGATACCGTGTCCCATTCCATTCTTCTGAACTCTCTTCGATCCCTGGGATTGGACGGTCCGGCTTTGGCCTGGATTGCCTCCTTTCTAAGTGAGCGCGCCTTCCAGGTCTTTTCCACGAAAGCCACTTCTTCCACTTGTACATCGGCATATGGCGTCCCTCAGGGGTCCATACTCAGCCCTCTGTTGTTCAACATCTACGTAAGACCCCTTGCTTCTATTGCAGAAGACGCCGGGCTGACCATTTTTTCATATGCTGATGACACTCAGATTGTTTTTTCCCTCTCTAGCTGTGAAAGCAATGATATATCGGTTTTGAAAATCGGGTTGTTACGTATAGCTGAGTGGATGCAAAGGCATCTCCTCAAGCTAAACGGTGACAAAACCGAAATCCTCATTTTCGGGAAACAGAAAGATCTATGGGGCCCACAACATTGGCCTAGTGAGATGGGACCTCTTCCTCAGCCATCTTCAGTGGTCCGCAACCTCGGTTTTCTCATCGACGACAAACTCTCCATGAGACAGCAGGCCACACAGGTAGCCGCCATCTGTTTCACTACCTTACGATGGCTCCAGAAAATGTTATGGATGCTGCCTCTATCCACCAGGAGAACCGTTGTCCAGGCGTTAGTAACCTCTCGCCTGGACTACGGAAATGTCCTCTACCTTGGTGCTGATGTGGCCACTGTTAATAAACTTCAGGTTGTTCAGAATTCTGCAGCCCGTCTTCTTTGTAACATCCCGAGAAGACAATCAGCCATGCAGGCCTTACGCGATCTACATTGGCTCAGGATTCCCAGTCGTATCAACTTTAAAGCCTTATGCTATCTTTTTAAAATTAAGCAGGGCTCGGCCCCGAAGTATTTGCGTAATCTTGTCCAACTTTACAAGCCAAATCGCACACTTAGATCCTCCGCTAACTGTGACTTTGTTATTCCTCGATTTAAACTTGTAAAAATGGGAGGGCGGGCCTTCACTCACCTTGCCCCTAAACACTGGAATGCGTTACCCTCCACCTTGAAAACTGAGACTAATTTTCTCGTCTTTAGGAAAAAATTGAAAACATTACTCTTCCAGTGATTTGCATGTTGATCCAGTTGTCTCTTGGTGCTGCTTCTAAAGGTCCGTTTTTTCTTCTCGAGTCTATCCCTTCGCGCCGGGAAACCCACTGCGGGTAGCTGTTGCGCGTTATAAGTTCAAATAAATAAAATAAATAAATAAATTGTTATCCCTTATGGGGAGTATATCCATCAATGCAATCAATTTAAATGCTTAATTTCTCAAGCCAACATATCATGCTTAAAGGAGCATGAGCCTAAACACTCCTTTCTTGTTCGGCTGTGGTTCAATGCCTATCTTAGAAATACAACAGCAACTGCAAACATGCCTCTGGCGTCACAGCTAGGACCCTGTAGGCACTGACAATATATCATAACCTAGTCCACAAAACACATGAAGAGTTCTTTGAAACCTTTTCACTTCAACTTATAATTCACCTAGGGAAATCTTTGCTGAAATGAAATCCTTATTTCAATCCACTGATTGTAGTCAGAAGATAGTCCCTCCTGAAGATCTATGTGGCAACATGGCCAAATTCTTTCAAAGACAAAATTCTTACATTCTATAAAGATTACCCAGAACAAATTGATCTATATTTTCTTGAGCTCCTAATGACGTCATCTAAGGGTCCTTGAGAGGTCTCCTTCCCCAATTTTGAACCACTATCAGAAGATGAGATTCATGATAAGCCAGCATATCTTAATGTTCCATTAACCTCTTCCATCTTCTTTAAGGGCCTCCCTACTATTTGATCTATTTTTTTAAATGACTGATTGACTTCTCAATCATATCATCAATGTTCCCCTCAGTCTGGAATTCAAAATAAGTGAGCTCTCTTTTAAAGACCATTCAACAAATCTGGTCACCTCATCAGACTACAGATCAATCTCATTACTTCCTTCACTGGCTAAAATTAGATGTTAGGACGATACAAAGTCAAGTTTTCAACAATACAGTATGAAAACAGCCCTTTTAGTAGCCAAAGAATCTTTCTGGGCACTCTTTGACAATGGGCCTTCTGCCACACTCATACTTTCTGAACTCTCCAGCGGGGTTTGCACATAGTCCCTCAGGACATCCTTCTTTCCTTCTTAACCGTCTAATGTGTTTACCTCCAGTGATGGGCTTCTGTTTATTACATCAAATTGTTCTCAATGGGTATCTCAACACCTCTTTTCCTCATCCACCATAGAATTACCAAATGGAGTACATCTAACGTTAGCCCAATTCTGTTTAGGGTGTACATCACTCCCTTTGTCAATTTCTCATCACTCAAATACTATCGTATGTGGATATGTGTATGACACACAACTGATTGTAACCTTCTTATAAACAGACACTAGCCTGCAAACTAACTTTAAAGATGGTCTCTCCTCAGTCGTCAAATGGTTGATTTCTATTTTTGTTATGTTTACCTTAGATAAAACAGAAATCATCCTTTTGAACAGTTGCCATGGATCTGGTTTGCAGTCCTGAAGCCCTTCACTGTCCCCCTGACCCTACCTCAGTTGTGTGAACCATGAACATTATCAGTCATTCTAACTTTATCTTTGATTCCCAGACTATCTGTTTCTCCCTACTTAAGGGCCTTATTAAAATCTTTGCGTTCAACCCAAACCCTACTGGAAAATGAGTGGTACATGTATTAATAACCTCTATATTCAACTATAGAAAATCCCTCCTACTGGGTGCCCAAAACTATCTGACTCATAATCGCCAGCTTGTTCAGAATGTGGCAGTGATATTGATAAAAAAAATCCCAGTCGTTGTTTCATTTCCCCCACCCTGAACATCTTCATTTTCTGCCTATCATCTGGAGAATTTCATTTAAGCAATTACCTTGACTTTCAGAGCACCTTTGGACAAAGGGCCCACATTTCTTTAGAAACGTCTATCTTGGGATGCCCCTGCCAGAGCTCTGAGGCCCTCTGGAAATGAACTGCTTATTTTTACTAGCTTACCCTGACATGGGAAAATGGACACCGAAACTACCACTTTGCCTGTGTGATAGAAAGTCAAAGCAGTCAACTCTACATTTTATTCTTTTTTTGTGACTTTTATAAGGATATAAGAAAAACTGTTTTACGTCCCCTCTTTCATAGTGAAAAATTATATTTTTATAAAGCTTCCTGTGGCCTTTTACGTACAATTATCGATCAAAAGATGGAAAGAAAACTTGTACCTTGCAGCCCTACAACATGAAATTACATAGGTCATACACATATAATGGAAGACCGTAACACTGACTGTTTATTACCATTTCAGGATCGATTTTACCACATACTGTTATTTTATATGTACCTTATCGTTCACTTTATAATAGAAACTATATTACCATTGAGCAGTTATTATTTATGCACTTTATTGTCTAGTTGATGGCAAAGTACAATATTCGTCTAAAGTCGCTTCTAACATTATGAGGTCTGGAAACTGAGATATAAATAATTCTGCTGTTCCTTCCATATAATCAAATGATAAAACAAGGAAGATAAATTATATCCTGTGGTTTTATTAGATGAAGTTAAAACATGGTACATACTTACATGATAGTTTACATTTTCTGCTCTTTAGTCTATTTCCTGATTAAGTTACAAATACTACATGCTGCTACTATAAGTATTGTTATTTCTGTACCCCTTCTTTTTTTATTTGTAGTATTTTATTGATTTTAGATTCGATTGTCGCCTTCCAATGACTTCGCAAAATTGTTGTATTTGCTCGGCATGTATTATTTTTAAGATTGCTTTTCCGGTTGTTATTTTAACCAAATAAAGTTGAAATTAATTGATTGATTGACCGCTTATTATCCTTAGATTCTCCTGATCCCAGATTCTTGAAAATGACCATCTTTTGAAGGTGTACCCAAAGATTTTAGCCTCTCCTGTTTTTGCTGCTTGTGGAACTCTGTCCACGTGCCCCGGCTACTCAGTGGTAAAGTGCCTGTGCTCCCTCTTTCAACATGATGAAATTGGCATATCTTTTACTGGTATATTTAACTCACCTGACCCTAGTCCCTAGTATATGGCAGACAATTTTACCTATGGCTGTTACATGTCAAAAGTGGACTGCAGCATCAATTGTGCCATCCACAACAGTGTCAATGTAGACGTGACAGCAGGCCTTTCAGGTGTAGCCTGATGGAAGTCTTCAAGCAGCAGAGCAGTCTTTGAATGTATCTTTACATAAACTTCGTATTAATATTTCAAAAAGACACTGATCAGTTTGTCCTATAGTGTAAACTATGGCCCTGATCAAGATGTTGGTCGGAGTTGCTGCAGATGGGGAACTGATCAACCTCAGGTCGCAGGTTCGACACCACAATTAGGATGCGACTGCACATGGTGCAGTCCCAAACTTCCATTTCTCAATGGGAGCTTGTGTGGTGGGCCGCAACTGCCGGCAGCACAAGCTCCCATTGAAAAATTTAAGTTTTTACACATCCCTGTTCCGTGTGACAGGCACCACTTGATGTAGGGATGTGAAGTTATGGTGCCCCCCAGGGCGTCATGAGGAGGGCCAGGAGTAAGGGGCCCCTGCTAAGGACCTCCAAAGATACTTTCTGACTGTAGTTCCATGTTGGAAAGGCCAACATGGAACTGCTGTCGGAAAGTGGCATCATAATCCCGATGGTGGAAACACTGTCCTTTAGGTATTATGAAGCCTTTCTGTCTGGCTGATTGGCTCCTTGAGCCAGTCGGAACTGAGTCAAATTCCCTGGCCGGTTTAAACTTCGACTGCCATCATTGTAATACGGTGGTCAGAGTTGAAACCTATAATGTTGGTTGGAAAGCCTCTGACCAGAGGTCGGAGGCTTTCCAATCAACATTGTAATTTGGCCCTATGTGTTTTCATTATGTATATCTATTTTAAAGGTGTTTGTGATAGCTTTTGGGGGAGACTCAAGAGATCGCAGAGTTATGCTTTTTTTTCTAATCAGCTGTACAGAGTTCTTTTTCACCTGCTCAGTTAATATTAAGTGTTAATGTCTAATAATTACAATAGTACAGTATGTATATTGTATTTCATATTTTGTTTACAAACTTACAGCGCTCATGAGACGATCGTGGGAGCCGAACACACTAACCACGGTGAGCCGTATGAAGGGGCTGTGTTTCCTGTGTGCCTCTTGTGATCCACTCATGAAAGGGTACATTTGGAATTAAGTTCATAACAGTGTATTCTTGTAATTTTGAAGAAAGTAGGACATAAGAAGTGTTGTTTAAAGTACAAAAGCAGTTGATGTATTATTGTATTTAAGACATTAAAAAGGTTCTCTGGATTTTATTATCTTGTGGCCCTCTCACGAGACACCTGCGAGACACCGGGGAGAGGACAAAAATCCCATGGAAAGATTGTAATTGGTTCATATGGATGTTGTTATTTAGCAAATAAAGTTTCCTTCCTTGTTGCATCATTTGCCTATTGGGTTTTTCTCCGATTACACATTTTTAGCTACCTTTCTGACTTTGCTCATTTTTCGTTGTCAGGATGTCATCATCTAATTCGGATGATAATGCTACTCCTGTTCCTGTAAATCAGCCACTACAGCCACCCATGGAGTCATTGGCCTGGCAATTGTTTCAGATTAGGCCTGGTGGGAAGAAAGTGTCTTGCAAATATGGAATTTGTAACATACAAAAAAAAGAGTTCAGCATGGGCAGCTGAACCAAGCAATATTCCATGAGGACCACTGGGATGTGGTGACATTTGAGAGCTATGCACTCCAATGCCTTGCATGGTCTGAATTATCCTGTGCTATAGAGTTTTATAACTTCTCAGGGGGTCCACATCTTTTCAGCCTGGTGACAGTGTGCCTGCCCAGGTACTTACCACACAAGCAGATAACAACCTAGCATATCTGAACAGATCCCTTTTTCTTCTTTATGCAAAGAGATTTTATTTTCTTCTGAGTCAAGCAGGTTTGCATGGGACAGGTTTGTCCGGGATCATAAATTCCCACTTATCAGTAGTTTTTTTCTTCTAACATGTATTTTTCTCCTCTTTGTTTTGAAGGTGATGTTGCTGGGCTTTTTACTTCCAGTTTCTTGTTTTTGATCTATTTCTTTTAAAACAAAATAGACAAAAAAAGAATACAAATGTTAAAAAAACTCAAAATAATACAGTTGTTGAAAATGTTAATTATAAAAGCTCTTTTCAGAGCTACCCCATACTTTCATTATGTATGTTGTTTGTCCTATGTACCATGTTTTTTTCCTTCTTGATGACTCTCGTGAGACACTTGATTGTCTCAGACAGAGTGTGGTTGATTGCAAGAGCCAGGTGCAAAGTCCTCTGCACCCACGCAGAGGGGGCATTGTTTGCTGCTTTACACAAGAGAGCATACTTTTATAATGGAATTTCCATTTTCACTGAACAGATCCAGTTGTAATAGGTATAATTTATATTTGGCCTGGGCAGCGTCCGCGGAGTTCAGCAACGCAGAACTTCTGCAATGTTCCAAAAAAACTCAGCCGCTCTCCACAGAGTTCCACAAGCGGCAGAGTGCGGTAAGTTGCGTGGTCTTTTAGCACCTAGGAGTTTGTCCCACCCTGTAAAATCAGCATGAACTGCACCACCTGCAATGCAACAGGGCACTGCTTCTTTCCGCCTCTACTTGAGCAACAGCTTCCTCAACGCGTGCGGTAGGATTCTCAATGCGAGTGATAGTGACCTGCCACAGCCGCCCATATTGTGAAATCTCGCCTGGAGGTGGTCTAGCATATGATTTTTCTCGGTCACACTCGCAAACCTAAAGTTGGTGAGCCATGCAAGAGGAAAATCTCCGCTCTTCGACACTTTTCTAAGTTTTTTGGAACTCTGAGCAGTGCAAGGAGTGGGCAAAACTCTGCGAACTCCACCTGTGAAGCGGAATTCATCGCCCACCCCTAATTTATATGCACCAGAAATTCACGACCCTTTTTCTTATACAATTTCACAAGATGAGATTATAACTTTTTAGAAAATAGGAAATAACAATGTATTCATCACAGTACTTATCTCTTACATACTTTCTCCCAAAAACAAGCACCCTAACATGCATTTAAACTAATGGAGTATATTGTGAACTCATCTACTCCATTTTACTATTCGCAATCCCACAAGAGTCCCAGGAGAATGTAACAATTAGTGAAAAACAATATAAATTAATTTTCTTCACAGTAGTTATCCCTTAGACACCTCCTCTCTTAACCTAGGGGGACAACATGCCTTTTTGCTTCCCCCTTATATAGCACTTTTTCATTGTATACAGTAATGGTGGCCATTTAATTCTAACATTCCAACAGCCAGCCAGTCAGAGCACTTGCTCTTGCTCTTGGGAGACTTGCAAGAGCCTCTCACTCCTGCAAGAGCATGTAGACGCACAGGAAAAATGGACCTCTCCACCAATCAGATGGCTGCAATTTTGATTTTACGCTCTCACAGGAGCCTCGCAGGACTCTTGCAAACCCAACTGCCAAAATACACAATTATTTTTGGCCTTGAATTTCTCAAAAACTACTGCAATGTTCCAAAAAAACTCAGCCACTCTCCACAGAGTTCCACAAGCGGCAGAGTGCGGTAAGTTGCGTGGTCTTTTAGCACCTAGGAGTTTGTCCCACCCTGTAAAATCAGCATGAACTGCACCACCTGCAATGCAACAGGGCACTGCTTCTTTCCGCCTCTACTTGAGCAACAGCTTCCTCAACGCGTGCGGTAGGATTCTCAATGCGAGTGATAGTGACCTGCCACAGCCGCCCATATTGTGAAATCTCACCTGGAGGTGGTCTAGCATATGATTTTTCTCGGTCACACTCGCAAACCTAAAGTTGGTGAGCCATGCAAGAGGAAAATCTCCGCTCTTCGACACTTTTCTAAGTTTTTTGGAACTCTGAGCAGTGCAAGGAGTGGGCAAAACTCTGCGAACTCCACCTGTGAAGCGGAATTCATCGCCCACCCCTAATTTATATGCACCAGAAATTCACGACCCTTTTTCTTATACAATTTCACAAGATGAGATTATAACTTTTTAGAAAATAGGAAATAACAATGTATTCATCACAGTACTTATCTCTTACAAACTTTATCCCAAAAACAAGCACCCTAACATGCATTTAAACTAATGGAGTATATTGTGAACTCATCTACTCCATTTTACTATTCGCAATCCCACAAGAGTCCCAGGAGAATGTAACAATTAGTGAAAAACAATATAAATTAATTTTCTTCACAGTAGTTATCCCTTAGACACCTCCTCTCTTTACCTAGGGGGACAACATGCCTTTTTGCTTCCCCCTTATGTAGCACTTTTTCATTGTATACAGTAATGGTGGCCATTTAATTCTAACATTCCAACAGCCAGCCAGTCAGAGCACTTGCTCTTGCTCTTGGGAGACTTGCAAGAGCCTCTCACTCCTGCAAGAGCGTGTAGACGCACAGGAAAAATGGACCTCTCCACCAATCAGATGGCTGCAATTTTGATTTTACGCTCTCACAGGAGGCTCGCAGGACTCTTGCAAACCCAACTGCCAAAATATACAATTATTTTTGGTCCTGAATTTCTCAAAAACTACTGCACAGATTTCCACCAAATAACAAAAGGTACAATCTGCAGACCAAGATCTAGCTTTCTGCTGAATTTGGTTACTTTCTGCAGTTTTTGCTGTAGCCCTGTCCAAAGATGTCTAAGGAAAATGCATGGGGATTTAACATTTTGGGACCATCATTATTTCTTGGTCCCCACTTGATGGATCACCCCAAAATGCTAAAGGAAGGAGCTGAGGTGGATAACCTTTCTCTTTGAAAAGTATTGTGAAGGTTGGTCAAACAGGACCAAAGTTATTAGCAAACCAAAAAACGCTCCGTCGATAGAAAGGCAGACCTAACTATAACTACCTATTGGCCACTGCAAATGTATATTGCGTTTGGCACCCGCCCATCTCAGTATTATGCAAAGGCCTTCCCACCTTTTTCCAGGATGATGGACAGCTTAACAGGTGGTCCCCCAGCAGGTTTAATGATTTTGATGAGGAGTTCTTGATACCGAGGAATATGAGGAAATCTCCAACAAACAAAGAAGCACTTACTTCATATAGTTAAGAAGAAAGACTTTTCTTTGGTGGAGATTTACCTCTTTGTAATCTCGCTGTCATCTCTTTAGAAGGATTCATGTTATCACATATTACCTGGAAAAAAGACGTACCAAAAACAATCACATTGCAAAAACACATACAAGGTCACTGGTGACATTTTGTCATGCTCCATTACTCAGCTGTAGTGTAGAATATGTACTGGACATTAACTATTAACCAGAAGAAAGTACTCCACTTGGGTAGATATTTTGTGCAAAACTTTGGACTTTTGTTGGATAAAATGGCAAGTGCCTTTCCTTTATGGCTGAGTCACACACTCACCTGAACACATCTACTCAGACACTCACACACCCACTCACAGAGGCATTCAGACACTTAGTCAGACACTCATGCACCCACTCTCTGATCCATACATCTATTCACACAGCCACTCACAGAAACTCATGCACCCACTCAGACATGCACTCAGACACTCTTGCACCTACTCACAGACCCACTCATACAGTGGGTCTGTGAGTAGGTACTGTGAGAAGGCACTCACTCACACACTCACTCTCAAAGGTTATAGTTAGGAAATAACATTATAAAAAAACCTTAGTAATTCAATAAAAAGACAGAAGGTTACAGGGAGGTTATAGTTAAGAAACAACATTAAAAAAATGTAATGGAAACAATCAAAGGTCGCAAACAATGTGAAATCAATTGGCTGTCATATTGATATGGATGAATGGTCCACATAGTAGAGCAAACATGAACGGAATGCAGTCAACAGGCAAAGGTAATGGGCCATGTTTGCATTTCAAGGTGCAAATAGCACACTATAAATAGTATCTAGCCAAAGTCCACAGGCTCAGGGACATCTTAAAGATTTTGGGGGCCCCTGTTCAGAACATATTTGAATTTATTATCCAATTTCAATTATTCCATAGCCTCTTAGGCCAGGTCACTGGCAGTGTACACAGGCACACTGGACCAACAAAATTGTGAACACATTTTTTGACAATTTAGACCTTTTAAGTGGTACAAAGCACACACCTCCACGATGCAATTCCGTATATGAATTTCTGGCTAAGGAAGAAGAACTACAATTTACAAGAAGACCTTTAATTACAAGAACTACAACCAGAGTTTCTCAAACATACGAGACAGATTTTAACATCAGTAAACTGAAAAAGAAGGCTTTATTTCAAAATGTAATGCCTTAAAGAAAAAAATTAGATGTATTGCAGTCTTCTTGGGATCATTTCATGTTAACTGCAGGCATTTTTTATACATTGAAATGACTGACACATTTTTAGGTGGAGTATTTTACTCATCCATACTGCTGTCACAGACTTGACTTTGGAAAACTGAGGGTCGAGATTTACTAAAAGCTGATGCAACTAAAGGCAGCAAGCAAAGTTGCTTCACAGCATTGCCTTAACTGGAAAAAGCAGAACTGCACCATATCCATAAAAAAAAATGGCACAGTTCTGCTCTCGCCAGGCACTAGCACACTTTGTGCAGCCATGCACCAACACAGGCACACTTGTACATTAGTGCTAGGGTGTCAATGCTGTGGCCAGCATGCATAGTTTTTGTGCAGAAAGGGTTCCCAGTGCAAGCCTTACTGAGAAATAGAACAATCCTAGTAGAGACAAGAGGAGAGCTAACATCCTTTGGACAGTGCAGACAGCAATAGTGCAAAAGGCGTCAACAGTGTGAACTCCCTTTAGGCAACAAACAGACATCTCCAGTGAAAGCTTATGTCCGAGACAGAACTGACCTAGCAAAGGAAGAACCAAGTTTGCAAGATCCCTTCATACGAACGACACATTAATGTGGGCAGCAGCACATGCACATGTCCCTGAAACAGTGAAGATGCACCAAAAGTTCACTTCACAGAAGCATGCAGAAGGAGGTACAGACCCTACTCTCACAGATACAGTATGGGCAGTGGAACTGCAAGCTGTGTTCACACACACATGCACACACACATGCATGCACACACGTGCACACACACCTGGTTCAGCACACTGACAGACACCATACAAGTGACAGAGTCTCAGCAAATAGAGCAGAACAGCTGTGCACTGCACTTGAAAGTAGAAGGTGGACCCTGTGGGGTTGCTGCACGATGGATTGTCGTGGTGCAGGTAACATTAGCAGCACTAAGGAGGCACTGGCCTAGAACAAAGGCATACTCGGGGTAACAATGTAGTACTTCTATTGTTGTCGTACTCGGGGGTCCCTCTCTGAGGCCACGCCCGGCAACAGCCACTTATTTTACAACAGTACCACATGGTGTGGGTTCAGTAGTTTTTGAGCAAATAACGCTCAAAAACTTTGTATATCTATGAATGAGGAGCCTCCATGGACCTGACAGATCTCAAGCTCAGATATGATTGGCTTCCACTATATCAACCAGGATTGTGGGCAGCCAATTTAGGACTTGGAATTCAGTTCTGGGTCCTTCTAAAAAAGTACAAAGAAACCCACAGAGGCAGGGTAGGGATACCCTCATCCCTATGACCTCATGGTGTGGTCCTCGGAGCAAAAACATTTGCCGCAAATCCACGTCAAAGTTTTTTTTAAAGCAGGGTCTCCCACACTTGTTAAAATAAAAAAAAACAGTGGTCCAAGGCTCGGCACGACGGCACATACTGTGAGTTGGAGATGGGTGCATGTGGCCACCTCACCAAGGCTCGGTGATACCCAGGAACCCCATCTCCTGGGACATAGGTTAAAAATGTCAGAAGGGGGCAATCAGCCACCCTTTCAGAGCCTTTTAAGGCCCCGGAGACCCCCTCTCCTGGGCCAGAGTGTATTGAAAAGGAGAGGGGGCCCATGTAGACCCCCTCCTAAAGACTTGAAAAGGTCCCATCCCCTAGGGCCAAAATGTAGAATGACAAACTCCCCTTTCTAATCACAACAGGTCCAGGCTTGAGGCACTTCTCCCTTAATAATGTCATGTGGCCCTGGAGGATGGGGTCCCTGGGGTCTGATAAGGCTCGGAGAGGGGGGGGGGCGAATAAACCCCCTCCTCTTTTTTATTGGTTTTGGTCCCAGGGCATGGCTCGGGTGGGGGCCCACAGCAATGCTAATTACCCCACGTATTACGTCACTCATGACATCATCTATGACATTATTGATAATATCTCTTCCAACATTTGCAATTTTAAATTTTGATTCGAAAACTGTGCATAGCAGGTGCACAAGTTATTGTTAGCTTTGGGCACGAGTTATAGTTACTTGAGATAACTATAGCTGGTAAATTTCAATCTCTTTTTCACTTTAAAATGTTGTTACTGAATAATTCATCTGACTATAACATTACTTTAGTTTAAACTTTGATTCTTGCTGTGAGTATGTATATATATATATATATATCAACAATCAGAGTCGGGTCCTCCTGGGATCAATCCGTCGTCAGGTGGTGCGTTGACCGGCGAACCCAGAGCCGGTTAAATTAATGTCGAATAATCCAAGAAAAAACGCACTCTCGGAGGTCAGTTATTTATCTCTAAACAATCGCTACGCGTTTCGACACCAAAATGTGTCTTGCTCACACGATGTATACACTTTTACTAAACGTACATTTCTACAGATATGTAAAAATAAAATAAAATAAGTACTTTCACGTTTCCTAGTCAGCACTGTCAACATGGCAGCCATTATGGAACAGGTAATAGACTTACGTTTTGAATCATTGAATACATGATACAATGGTGTATTGAAAACAAAATGTAAAACAAAATGCTGATATTCCAGTACTCATTATTGCTGTTAATGTTGGAAACATGATTTATAATCAATGCGAGTTCATATCACTTAATCTGGCACCTGGTGTATACTGCCTGCAATAGCATTTGAATTAACGAAACTTTATAGATTGCAGTCGGGCACAAATTGTCATTATATACCATGTCAATACATCCCAACTAGCCATACACGTTACAAGCGGACTAGTGCCATATGCGGGCGTATTTGCAATGGTGCTTTTTGTTGGTGATTCACGCGTGTACAATATCATTTGTAAAACATTGTGTTCAACTTGTAAACACAAAATTGACCAATTACAGAGTTATGCTACCCGTATGAATGGCTGAAAAAAGATAAAACAATATAGAGTTTGATCTATACCAGCACTAGTGCCCCAATATCATCATAGACATGTATATGAGCAGGAAACTATCTCTAAATATCAAATGGTAAAAATAATAACAGTTTATACTTCTCAGTTGGAACCACATCGTGCTAACCTGGAAAGGATTTGCAATAAAGTGAGTCTATATTTCAAGAAAAAAAAAACTAGAACAAAAAGGAGTGATCAAAAAACGTGTAGTTCTTATCTTATTGGGCGTGCAGTGGCAATCCTGGTGAAGAAAAGGGTAGGGAACCTGTGCCGTGTCTTGAAAAGTGAAGGGTCCCTTCCTTTCCTCCTGGATAATAAGAAAAAGAACAAGTTAAAATTGAAGACAACTCAAAATGATCATCCTTACAGCAATATAAGAGTGTCTAAATTACCATAAAACAGCATACAAAGCATACAGGAGAAACAAATAACGTGGGACACAGGTTCAGTCATCATGTAAGTGAGTTGCCAATTCCTCGTCAAGATTGTGTCCCCCTGGAAACTTAGTTTCCAATTCCATTATCCATTTGGATTCCCTCTTTCTGAGGGCTAACTCTCTGTTACCTCCTCTTTTGCCTGTATTAACCTGTTCTATGGCAAAGTATTTGAGCAGGGAGTTGTTGGAATGATGTTTTTCCTGAAAGTGTCGTGCGATGGGATAGTTCTGGTCTGTGTTTGTAATAGCTCTGAGATGTTCCTGAATGCGTTTCTTTACCATGCAAGTTGTACTCCCTACATACCTGAGTTTGAAAGGACATTCAAGTATATACACAACATAACTGGTACTGCAAGTCAAGAACTGTGTTATGATCTTGTTTTGTCTTGATCCCACAATATCAAATTCTTTCACCATGTGGCTAGATTTACACGCTCTGCAATGACCGCATGGATAGAAGCCCTTGAGATTAAATAGGTTTCTATTAGGGGTTTCTGTGATGTCCCCTTTAACCAGCATGTCCTTCAAATGTTTCCTTTTCCTGTATGTAATTAAGGGTCTGTCGCTGATACTACCACCTATGATGGAATCAGATTTTAAGATTCTCCAATTGTCGGCCAGAATCTTCTGAACCTGTTTGGATATGTGGTTAAATGTTGTTATAACTCTGATTTGTATTTCATCATTGTCATTCCTTTCTGTGTATTCTAGAGCTTTGGATCTGCTGATTTCTTTGATCTTATCCGTGGCTTTTTTTAAAACCCATTCTGGGTAACCACACTCCTTAAATCTACCAAGCGTGGTACTTTGTTCCTGTAGAAAGTACTCTTCCGTACTGCAGTTTCTCCGTGCCCTCAGTAACTCTCCGAATTGAATGCTCAATTTTAATGACTCAGGATGAGCACTGAGGGCATGTAACAAGCTAATGCCGGAAGTTTCCTTCCGGTGCAAGCTTGATACCATGATACCATCCTGTATCATAATGAGAGTATCAAGGAATTCAATTCTGTTTCTGCTCATGCTCGAAGTAAGCTGTATATTGTATACATTGTTATTTAGTTTTCTGATGAACTCCCTTGCTTCTCTTTCGCTACCTTTCCATATAACGAAGAGGTCATCGATATACGTCAACCATACTTGGACCTTGTTAAAGTCAGAGTCCAGATCTTTATCTTTCCGAAGTTCCTCCTCCCACTTCCCTAGGAAGAGGTTCACAAAACTCGGTGCGAAGCACGTTCCCATAGCAGTGCCCCGCACCTGTTTGTACAGCTCACCATTAAACAAAAAGATATTATTATTGAGGCATACCTTCATCATGTCAGCTAACATCTTAGTATGTTCAAGATAGCAGATGTTTCTTGCCTTTAGAAAGTGTACACAAGCTTCTATACCCTGGCTGTGATCAATGATGGTATACAATGAATTCACATCCAGGGTAATCAGTATGAATTCCTCATCACACGTGATATCTGCAATTTTATTAAGGAAATCTTTAGTATCCCTAATGTGTGATGGTAATTGAACAACATATTCTCTTATGGTATTTCATATATCGGAAAATACAGCCAGCACTTCCTCTGAAGGTGAAATAACAACCAAACACCGACGACGGCAGTTGTTTTCACAAATTTCCCTGTATAAATCTCCCCCCGAAACCATATACAGTCATCATGGCGGGTGTTCCTAGGCTTTTGCAGGTTAAAACAGAATCCCACAATGAATTGAAGAACAAAGTAATTTATTGGTTAAATCGCCACAGACCACTTTCGGCTAGACTCTGTGCCGAAATTCTTACTGTCCGTAGGGTGTGTTGGTTGGGCAAGGGGGTCAAAGGTGTGGAGGGCGATTGTGTGATTATTAATTTTCGGGATCCTATGGTAGTGTCCTACATATGCTCCTACTCCAATTCTACGAACAACACTGGTATAATCACTCTGGATTTGTCGCATTTTTACCCTCTTGGTCAGTGTGATTTTTCTGATGATCTGGTTTCTGGCTGGGAAAGGGTCAACAGGGGTTCTTCTTGCCACCCAGGTCCAGACTTCCACCTCCCATTGTTCAACTCTTTCGCCCCCTTGAACAACCTGGATGGGGTTGATTGACCACTCACAAACTGGCACACCCAGGGCAGTGTGTTTAAGGATTCTGTCGACTCTGCTTATCCTGGGTTTGACAGTTGGGGTGGGCCCAGGAGGGCTTCTTTGGGGCCGGGTATTTTGCTTTTGAATTCTGTGTACGATCCCGTTATTGCCCCAGCTAGTAATTTAGCTCTTCACCCTCTTGCTCTGGTATGTCATGAAAATCTCTCACCCCCCAGTTGTACAACTGGTAACACTCAAAGAATTGAGCGGATACCTCACGTGGATGTGGCGCTTATTGCCATTCCACAAACCTTGTCCGTTGCTTCCTGTGATTTAGCGATTGATAGTATGACATCAGATATTAGTGTTTCCCACTTAGTAGCCCCTCGGTCCTCACCATCTTTGTTACCACTCGAATCTTCCAGCTCCCCCCTCCTTACCCTGGTTTCTTGGAACATCGCCGGTCTCCGCAGTAAAATCTCTACGGATGACTGGTCGGTTTGGGCATCCTCCCACGATATCCTTGCTTTTCAGGAAACGTGGGCTGTGGATCCCATCTATTTTCCTGGGTATGTGAACTTTTTTAAGGGGGCTTCCAGTGGTCCTAGGGGTCGTCCTTCGGGGGGACTTTGCATATGGGTTAGGCAAACCCATAGGTTTACCTTAACCGAATTGGCTATTGATAACCCCGATTTATTGATCGTCTCCCTGCAACACAATAATGACCCCAAAATTTTGATTATTAACATATACAATAGGGGCCTACCGGGTGGGCGTGGTTCAAACACCTTTTCACAATTGGACGGGTTTTTAGATACTGTCGACCCAAGCTCAAATGTGGTGATAGTGGGTGACTTTAATTGTTGTTTTGAGCCAATGCACCCCGCTTGGGAATCACTCACTTCGGAGGTGGATACCATCCTGAACATCCCCACTCTCGACCTTCCACCCATTAAGAGGTGGACTGAGTCCGTTGTTCAGTGGATGAGTTTATGTATGGAACGTGGCTTTCGGGCTGCAAATGGACGCACGCCTTCGGATAAAAATGGCAAGGTGACCTTCTCTGATAGCCGCGGTCGTAGTAGTAGAATTGACTACGCTCTAATTAAGGTGGAGTTCTGGCCCTCTCTAAGCGATATGATGGTTATTGACCGCGCTGAGAGTGACCACAACCCCTTAGTCTTGTCACTTCTGCTTTGCCCTGACCATAGAAATCCACAAAATGAGTTAGTGACAGCTGACGCTCTCCTTGCCAACAACCAGCGGAGAGTGCGATGGGAAAAAGTCGCCCTTGATAGTTCAGTAGTTTTCGAGATCAGTCGAAAAGTCTCCTGTGCGTTGGAAGAACTGCAGTCTCTTTGGGACCCGGAGGATGTTGTTGGGGATTCTACCAACATTCATGAAACCCTATTTTCAGGCCTTAAGTCCCATTTTTCAAAATCTTGTAAAGCCAAGGGACACCACAACCCAAAACCAAGCTCCTGGTATACTAAAGCTTGCCGGATGTCCTACAGTCAACTGAAAATTGCAATTAATACCAAAAATCAGGCAATTATTAGATCTGCTAGGAAAAATTATAATAAGGCCAAAATACAAGCAAAGCAAGACTGGGATAACGATCATTGGAATGAACTCTTGGCGGCAAGCAAACATAGGAACTTAACATTGTTCTGGCATATTTTGAAGTGGGGTAAACATCCGAGTATGCAGACTCCCTCTAACAACGTAGTCCCGGACTTATGGGTGGCACATTATGAATCCCAGTTTACGGACACAAATCAGGTTGAAGCCCCCATTTCTTCGCTTAGCAGGGATCTGTCGATTTCTCCAAATTTTATATTTGAAGAAGTCGAGGTCTTGTCTGCTCTCTCCAAGGTGCCTGGTGGCAGGGCTCCAGGAATCGATACTGTCCCTGCGGACCTTTTTAAATCCGATCTTGGCACTTGGGTGCCCTACATTGCTCGCATGGCCAATGCTATAGCTAAGGGGGCTCCCATCCCAGAATCTTGGAAGGGTGCCGAGATTCTACCGATTTTTAAAAAAGGTGACCGTTCCTGCCCGGGGAATTATCGCCCCATTAGTCTTATTGACTCAATCCAAAAAACATTTGCAAGAATGATCCTGGCAAGGATCCAGTCTTGGATCGAGCAGGACGATGTTATCTCCCCTCTGCAGGCCGGCTTCAGGTCCCATATTAGTACCATAGACCAGGCATTCAAATTTCAATTGATTGTCTGGAAGACGGTGTATCTTTGTGGTGGAACAATATATGCAGCATTTGTAGATCTTCGGTCTGCATTTGACCTAGTTAATAGGACCAAACTATGGGATGTACTAGGAGTACTTGGGATGCCAGACGATCTTTTAAACCTCATTATTAGACTGCACGAAAATAACTTCGCCCAAATTAGATGGGGTAATCAAGGCCAAGTCACTGAAAGATTCAAAGTAAGTAGGGGTGTCAGGCAAGGGTGCGTCCTTGCGCCTACTCTATTTCTGCTTTTTATTAATAGAGTTGTGCAATACTTTTCCTCCATCTCTACGGACACCCCCACGGTGGGTGGTTCTAAAATACCCCTCCTTATGTTTGCAGATGACACCCTACTTTTATCCCAGACTATGTCCGGGTTACAGACGGCTTTGAATGTGTTTGCCAATTTTTGCTCTGACTTTGACCTTCTAGTCAATGTTTCCAAAACTAAATATATGGTATTCAACAAAGGGAAGCATGTGAAAGGGCACGTGTCTATGAACAACGACACTCTGGAACGAACTAACATCATGACCTATTTGGGGGTAGTATTTGAAAACAAGTTTAGTTGGAGGCCACAAATAGATGTTCTTTCCTTGAAATTTGCTCAACTTTCCGGTTGTTTGGTCAAAGATCAGAGACAGACACAGACGAAACTGATTGGCCCCCCCATTAAAATTTATAATGCTAGGATAAATTCAGCTATTCTTTATGGTGCCGAACTTTGGGACTTTGCTGATCTTTCTCCCCTGGTCAAGGCTCAATATAAATTTTTAAGAAAACTTACGGCCCTCCCCTGCTCCACCCCTTTGAAACCGCTTTTGTTGGATTTAGGATGTTATTCTTTTGATGACATAGCAAGATTTAAACCCTTGGCTTTTTGGAGGAGACTCTGGACGACTCCTGAACTAGGTCCCTATGCCAGGGCTTTCTTAAATGTCCGCTCTATTTTGGGTTCCGATAACATTATTTGGTTCAGGCAGGTCAGATTACTATTGGAATCTATGGGATTAGGATTACTCTGGACTGACCCAGGTGCCAACCCTTTCCCATCTAAGAAAGATTTTAAAAATCTCTACTGGTCAATGGTTTTTCAAAAACAATCGTCCCTGGTTCATGCAGAGTCTTTGTCCGGCAGGTTTTTTTAATACAAAACAGTTCCTCTTCTTGAAGCTTACTGGGACATTATCTCCAGGCCCAGTGATCGAAAACTTTACCATCAATTTAGGGTTGGTACTTTACCAACAAAATCATTTACCAAAAAATGGAAGGGAGGGTCTTCTGAGTTTTGCAGCTGGTGCCCAGATTGTGTTGATTCAGTAGGGCACATATTTTTTGCTTGCCCAGCTTATACTGCCCCTAGGGCCAAATGGCTTAAACCTATCTGCCGTAATCTGGGTACCAGACAGGGGTTTGCAGCCCTTAGTATCTTGAGATTTGATACCAGTGAATGTGTCGTTGTTGCAGTGGCCAAATTTTTGGGTTGGACATGGATAATTAGGAATAGGAGGCAATAGTGCTTACGTGTAATGCTCTGTCTTTGAATGGCCATCATTGTATCGTGATTTTATGGATTATGTTTTTTTATATCTGTTCTTTGTATTTTTAATTGTATGTCAGTGTCTTTTATGATGAAACTTTATCGATAATAAAGACAAACGAAACGGAAACAGACTCACTTTATTGCAAATCCTTTCCAGGTTAGCACGATGTGGTTCCAACTGAGAAGTATAAACTGTTATTATTTTTACCATTTGGTATTTAGAGATAGTTTCCTGCTCATATACATGTCTATGATGATATAGGGGCACTAGTCCTGGTATAGATCAAACTCTATATTGTTTTATCTTTTTTCAGCCATTCATACGGGTAGCATAACTCTGTAATTGGTCAATTTTGTGTTTACAAGTTGAACACAATGTTTTACAAATCTTCTTGTACACGCGTGAATCACCAACAAAAAGCACAATTGCAAATACGCCCGCATATGGCACTAGTCCGCTTGTAACGTGTATGGCTAGTTTGGATGTATTGACATGGTATATAACGACAATTTGTGCCCGACTGCAATCTATAAAGTTTTGTTAATTCAAAGGCTATTGCAGGCAGTATACACCAGGTGCCAGATTAAGTGATATGAACTCGCATTGATTATAAATCATGTTTCCAACATTAACAGCAATAATGAGTACTGGAATATCAGCATTTTGTTTTACATTTTGTTTTCAATACACCAATATATCATGTATTCAATGATTCAAAACGTAAGTCTATTACCTGTTCCATAATGGCTGCCATGTTGACAGTGCTGACTAGGAAACATGAAAGTACATATCTGTATAAATGTACGTTTAGTAAAAGTGTATACATCGTGTGAGCAAGACACATTTTGGTGTCGAAACGCGTAGCGATTGTTTAGAAATAAATAACTGACCTCCGAGAGTGCGTTTTTTCTTGGATTATTCGATATATATATATATATATATATATATATATTTTCACTGAAAAAGCCATAGGTTTCAGGGGTGTTATAGTTAGCTGGACATTTCCCTCGTACAAAACCCTAGGCCTAGAAATTCCCCCGTTATAGTTAGTTCAGCTAACTATAACTCGCGCGTCCCCACAATGCACTGCTGATGATGTCACATATTACATCACTCATGACATGGTCAGTGACATCTCTGATGACATCACTGATGACATCTCAAATGATATCACTGATGACATCACTGATGACGTCATCCAGTGAGTCTGTGTTTCTTAAAGTTTTAATATGTTTAATATATATAGGGAAAGACCTATGGAAGAATGAGTGGGTGTATAAGTGTGTGAATGGATGATTTGATAGGTGTGTGACTGACTCTATAAGTGAGTCATTTCATGTAACTTACTGCAGACTAGTAACTAAACTGTGTGAATGTCTGTATCTGTCTGTCTGTTGGTGTATAAGTGGCTGCATGGTTTTGTGAATAGTTATATGAGTGTTTATATGGGTTATTGATTGGTTGTCTGCGTATCTGTATGGGTGCCTGAGTGTTTGTGTGGGTAGGGTGTGTGTGACTCTGTGCATAGATGTGTGAGTGGGTAATTCTATGGGTGCATGGTTTTAAGAGTACATCTGCGATGGACTGTATGGTTGGGTGAGTGTATGTATGGGTGTGTTAGTGATTGAATGTATATCTCAGTGGTACATGTGTGAGTAACTACATATGTGAAAGGCAGGGAATATGTGTGTAAGAGTATATAACTGGGTATATGTGAGAGCGTGTGAATGTGAGAGTGGCTGTATGGATGAGTGTGTGCTTGTATCAGTAATTGGATAAGAGCATAAGAATGTGGTAGTATTTTTATGAGTAAGTGAACTTGTGTGTGTATAACTGTATAGGTGAGTAAATTGGAGTGTGATTAATTATTTGCATGATTGACTAGGTGTGTGAGTATGTCTATGGATGATTGGCGGTGTCTGAGTGTCTATATAGGTGTATAAATGCATATGATAGTCCTATACTGAGTGACTGTAAGTATAAGTGACTCTACAGGTGAGTGAGTGGAGGTATGTGTAGACCTAAGAGTCAATGAGTGGGTATGTAGTTATTGGTATTGGAGTATCTATGGTTTTGAGAATGGCCGTCTGAAATTTTGAGTCGGTGTACCAAAGGTTATATTAGGGTGTGAGAAGATGCACCAATTTATCACATGGATGATGTCATCAGTGATATCATCAGTGATGTCATCAGTGATGTCACTGACCATGCCATGAGTGATGTAATATGTGACGTCATGAGCAGTGCATTGCGGGGGCGCGTGAGTTATAGTTAGCTGAACTAACTATAATGGGGGAATTTCTAGGGTTTTGTACGAGGGAAATGTCCAGCTAACTATAACACCCCAGAAACCTATGGTTTTTTCAGTGAATTTCTATGGTTTTTTAAATGCCAATTCCCAACTATAACGTGCATGAAACCTATGGTTTTTTCAGTGAATTTCAAAGGTTTTTTAAATGCTAATTCCTATCTATAATTTATCTCTAAAGCTATGATGTTTAATGATTTTCATTGAATTTCTAAATTTTTCAATTTCAGTGTGTCAATTCCTTTAATTATGTTTATTTTAAATACTTTTTTATCACTTTTTTAAAAATTTAAAAATATTATTTGTTTTTATTGGGTGTTTAAAAAAAAAAATTGTTAATGTTTTAAAATATATTTAAAAAAAATATTTTGTAAACTATATTTGCAAAACTTTGTTTTCAATTTTTTGGGGATCTGCGTACCCTATGCCAACCGTTCTCGACCCCTATGCGAAAGCATCCGCGTACGGTAAGCGCTGGGTACGTGTTTGGTGCGCAATTGCAATGCGACCGGTACGCGACTCCAAGCCTATACGCGACACGTACGATGCTCGTTACGCGACGCTTGCACGCTTCTGCGATGCATCATGTGCGTGCAAGACGCGGCGGGTGCGCGAAATATTTAACATTTAAAAAAACATATATGTATGTATTTTAGGTGAATATTAATTGAAGACAAACTGTAAACTACTCATAAAAGTAATATATTTTTACATCTAATCCTATATTCTTTTTAAATTCAATTTCGCGGATGCACGCTGTGTGCGTGCTGCGTAAGCGCACGGTGCACGGATCCCATGTGACCTGAAAAAAAGAGATTTGATTGGTTCGTTACACTTCCTGTTTTAACTATTGAAAGACCTCAACCATATCAATCATTCTTCTTTGACCTTCTTTGGAGGAGCATCTCTTTACAGAGAAGAAGCTTTTTGACTAGGTTTTCACTTAGCTCAAACTATTTTCTTAACAAACAATGGCTTCAGGGCAGCAGGCATCTCCTGGATCTCCTCATTCATCTGAGGATGATTATGCTGAAATTTTTCACATTTCCTGAGGGGCAAACAAAGATCAATGCCACCTTGGTGACCTGCAAGATCTCCCAGAGAGTGCTGTCCCGTGGGGATCCAAACAAAAAATATTCATGCGGAACTGCGAGCATGATGAAACATCTAAAGACCCTTCATCCGGTAAACCTTGCTCAGGAGGAATGCCGAAGAATGAGAGTCGTTCCTGCTCCTTCGGATTCATCGCAGCCAAGCACTTCAAGAGTGCATCCTTCTGCACAAAATTTGGACATCCGTCCCCAGTTCCAATACTTGAAAGTGCTCTGCATAAAATGCAATGCTACTTTATGCTACGGGGAGCAGTCTATTGATCTAATCTGCCGCAAGCAAGAGAGTCACCATTGCTAGTTTTTTGGGGGTTTTTTTCCCTGAAGTTCATTGTTTTGTTCCTCCAGTTCTGTTTTTTCCTTTTTTTTTTCAAGAAAATCCACCAAAAATTAATAATTGTTCAAAAAAATATTTAGAAAAAAGAAGAAAAAAAAAGTTCTTCTAAGGACTAACTTTCCTGGTTTAAAAAAGAGCTATATATTTGTTTGTTGGTGTGTGAAAGTTTAGATGAATGTATGTGTAGAACGTAATTGACTGAATGAATGCATTACTAGCATATGGTGAATGTATAAGTGCAGAACTATGAGAAAGTGCTGCAGCATCACACAGTAACCTCTTTAACTGCAGTGTGCTGTAGTACTTCCGAAGCACAGGGATGCAACATATGTACATAAACATGTTGCACATCTATGCTTCTCTCTGCACGGCTGCTTAAATTGCAGCCATGTGGTGACACAGGCACCCTTGCACCATAGTGAAAGGATATCTGTGTCATGTGCTGTTTGTTTTTGTGCAGAAAGACACACCTTCCTGCACAAAAACAACCAGTAACCGCATTTTTCTCCTTCAATGTATGCTGAACATTTTAGCACGCATTGAAGATTTAAAAATGAGGAGAAAAGAAAACAATTCTAATGTTGCTAATCAAAACACCAAGTGTGCTTGACTTTTCAACATATCAGCTTATCATATATAATGTTCCCTTCAATCACTTTTTGTTAACAAATAAGAATCATGCGTTTAAAAAACAGAAACATGCACCCTACCTTTCAGTGTAGAAGGTTGTCAAACAACCAATGATTTCATGTCTTTTTTCAAAACTGCATCTTAGCCACCATTTTCAAACTGCCATTTCATTTACAGAGACCATCTGAGTGCATCCAGACCTCCCTTCAGGATGCTTAGAGTGTGGATTGTGGGACACAGCTATATTTTCTGGAGCCAAAGGTATGCAGAAAACAAAGGCATTCACAAAGACCTAGGTTTGCCAAATGTAGACATTAAATTGATTGGACAGAGAGGGTTAAAGTGGCACCAATTGATGCCATTGGTAAAATCCTTTATGCATAACCAACACCCTGACCTCATAATAGTGCACTGTGGTGGCAATGAACTAGGCACTTTGACTGGGGTAGGTCTGGAAATGCTTATGAAGGACACCTTTGCAGAATTGGTTCCACTTTTTCCCAAAACTGCCTTTGTGTATTCTAACATATGCCAAAGGCTGAAATGGAACTGGTCCAATCATTTTTGTCCACAAATTGAGGAAGCTAGGAAACATGTGAATACATTTGTTTCTGCTTTTCTCCGAGACTATAGAATGGGGTCCATTTACTATAACAATCTGCGCTTTCATATGCAAGAGATGTATAGGAGAGATGGAGTACACTTTACTGATGAAGGAAACCGAGTCTTCCTCAACAACTTTAGACTCTGTATAGGTACTTACTTATAAGTACCAAAAACTCTCAATGAACACAACGGTTCTTTTTAGAGCCACTCAAGAACAAAACACTTAAGCTTGATGTTTATCTCCCAAACATTTCAGTTTTTTTTCCTTGGATCCCCGCACCCAACGCGTTAGGAACCGTGCACCCAACCCGAGAGAAACCGTGCACCCAACGCGTTAGGATGCGCGACTCCTAATTTTACCGTAAAAAAAAAATAGCCCCTATCACTAATTTTTATTATCCACGGGGACCCCGTCTCCCGGGGCTTATAAAAAAATGTTGGAGACCGTGGGGGGAGCCCCAACGCCCCCACGGTCGCAGCCGGCTTCCTGCGTCCTTTGGGAGCTGGCATTGCTTTTCCATATGGGGAGCTGCTGACATGCAGCTACCCGTGTGGAAAAGCAATATCGTTTGGATTTTGAAAGAGAGAGCAGGTTTCCCTACTCTCTCTTTCAAAATCCTAACAAAGTTTGCTATGGGAGGGCGGGAGACTCCCGCCCTCTCATAGCAAACAACAGTGTCCTGGGGGTGGGCACCCCAGGACACTGTTGGAGCTGGCCCTGGGGGGTGGCAGTCCCCAGGGCCCTGGAGGGCTTCAGGAGGGGGGCCACGCAGCCCCCCTCCCCCTATTAATTTACAAACATTTTGCCCCCGGGATTTTGCCCACCCGGGGGCTAATTATTAACGAAGCGCGGAAGCCCGCGCTTCGGGTATTTTTTTTTCTGGCCGGATCCGTGCACCCTGCGCGCATTTCGACTATTTTTTTCTTTTTTAAAAAGGGGGCCCCAGGGGGTCCTTTTGGGACCCCCTAAGCAACACTAGAGGGTCAGAGTATTTCTACCCTGCCCCCTTTATATGTTTTTAACACTTATTCCCCTTACTTCTTCAGCCTCGCTTCTACCAAGGTACAAAATGGCTGCCAACAGTTCCTGGTTTAGAATGTAGACAGACACTTGACAGCCAATTAGCATTCAGCGCGTGATCGGGAGGGTGCGCGCTCGGTTCGGGGAGGGTGCGCATAGGGTGCGCTTAGGGTGCACGGATCCTCCGAGGCCATAGATATATCTATCTTTTTAAGTCTAATTTTCTCAGGAACTACTGAACAGATTTATACCATTTATGCAAAAGGCACGAGTCTGAACTGAGGACTGCCTCTTTGCCAAATTTGGTGTAATTCCGTCCAGCAGTTCGGGCTGTAGCTGCGTCAACAGGTCCTATGGGAAATTGCAATGGGAAAACGCGTTTTGGGACCCCCCTTTTTTCTCGGCCCCCGCTTGACGAATCACCACGAAACTTTCAGGATAGGAGCGAACCGGAGCTGGCCAAAAGTTTAGAAAATTTCGCAAAGATTGGTCAACCGGCACCAGACTTATTGGGAATAGAATGTAGCGGATTTCCTATGGAAAATAGGTCCTAACTATAACTACCTACTGGCGACCGCCAGTAAGTAATATAGTGAATACAGTAGAGTGATTTTGAAAATGGAACAACATAAGCTCAAATGAAGTTAGAGGAGGTAAACTGCCCAATAATTGGAAAGCATTGGCCTCACATGGGGTTCACCGCGCACTGGATGGTTTACATAAGATGCGGCCTGCTCATCTTTTGTTGTTTGTGCAGGATGCCTTTATATTACCTATTTGAATCGTTTTTAAAGGTTGAAAAGCTTGATGAGTCAGGGGTTTTCCTCTGGGATTTAAAAAATTATTTCTATACCACTTTTGGCAAAAATAAAATTAGATGGAAGATGATAGAGTGAAGAAAGTTAGACTATGTATTTATTAATTCAATTGCTGTACATGAACAAATACCAGTTGTGTTTCCTGTATCTTCACTTTTTACAGGCCTATCCATGTTTAAGACAGCCATGGCACAACTTTATTAATTGCAGGACAATACTGCCTTTTAATGGAGGTCCGGTGGGCTGAAACATTACATTTTATAGAAAAAATGAAATCAAAAGATGGGTAATAGCCCAAATTACTTCCATCGGAATGTTGCCATACTTTATATTACTTGAGTAAAATAGACTGCTAAAAATTAAACCAGCAGTAAAACATGTAGGACAAACAAGAAAAAGAGGTTAATGACTGCAGAATGAGGTTAAATAAGGGTGTAATTTCAATAAAGAATTAATGAGGCTGGTGAATCCGTTAATAAATTTGATGGAAATGGCCGTATGAATAGTGCCATCTTTAGGAAAAGAACAAAATAACTACTCTTGCCTACCACATAATGAGAATTTGAAACTTTGTAAAGCAAGTTTTACAGTATTCCTTCACCTATGCTTGAAAATGAGAACTCTGCATTAACTACTGTAACTGGGATACATTCTAAACCAAAGCCAAGAAGAGAGCTACTCTGTCCGATGATGCAGGCAGCTTTTTTAATTCAACTTTGGCAAAGTGGTGTAGCATTAAACTTGATAATGATAGCAGCAAATAGTTTCTGCTAATCCATTGAAATCAACATTAGTTTTGATAGGTCACCATTCAGTCTGAGTAAGGAAAAGATCAAAATTAACTTCATTAAGGACTTGTAACAGACACACGGCGTTATGAATGCATTTTCCCATCACTCGGAGTCCTGAACTGGCTCCAAGTCGAAGTTAGGACCCAACTGAAGGTTGCTTGCATAACACACAAAGCTCTACACAATTCTGGGCCTAAATACATGGCAAATACAATAAACTATCTGGAGGCAGAAGGGATTCTATAAGCGCTAAATCCTGCATACTTGAACCAGTTAGATTCACAAAGAGGAAAACACACAGCCGCACTTTTGCCGGATCTGTTTCAAAAATATGGAACTCCCTACCGCCCTCAATGAGAGCAATTATCTCTTTCTGATTTTTCAAGAAGGAAGTTTGAGCCTTACTACTAGAAAAACATGTGTCATAAGAGAATGTTTTTTAAACTGTTTTTCACCCTATTTCATATTTGTATACCACAGTTTGGTACCACACCTTTTGACTGCTGTGTACAGTGTGTCATAAGAGTTTGGTGCCTTACTGTACTTCAACCAGCATCAGCATTCTTTGTACAGCACTCTTATACCTTGCTGGTCATGTCGTGCTTTATAAAACATTATTAATAAATAAATAAATCAATGGATAAACTGCAAAAATGTTTGACGTTGACTCAAATGAAGATAGAAAAACATTGTAAGAAGATGGATCTGAGAGGTTTTGAAAGAAATAATGTATTCCTTTTAGAAAGTTGTTTTATCTCCCTTTTTCCTGCTGCATATGGGTATACCAGTTGTTAAAGGCCTTGAAATTGCGTTATGGCCCGAAGCTGCAGGCAAAGACCTGTCACAAGGGAGAGGGCCTTTAACAGCCAGTATAGCCAAGAAAAAAGGGCTATAAGGCTTTTAGAACGTTCCACCCACTAAGGGTTGAGTGTTCTCAATTAAAAAGGGAAAACAAACATTGCAATGGTGGAGTTATGGGCGTATACCACTCATTATAGGCCTGGAACTACTTCATTGTCTTCAATGGAGCTCCCAACCTTCCAACGTTCTCATGTTTAATACAATATGAATTAAAAGACTTCCAGGAACTTTAGAAATAATATCTAACCAGAAACAAAAAAATCTAATTGCTTAAAGACACCTGATGCACATGTAGGCGCCTGACATGCATAGACAGGAGATGCCACAGATAAATGTAGAGTCCGATATAAAGATGTGGGTCCCGGGCTCACTGTGCCACTGGATTCAAGCAATCCTGGCTGATGAGGGGTGAAACCCCGAATCTGGTCCTAGGATGCTTGTTTCCTGTCCAGGGAGGACCTGGCTTGGCAGTTCAGGCTGGACTGTTCCCATGAGGTACAGGGTCAAGACTGATTTGCATATGGCCAGATCTAAACTGGGGTGGCATGGTGAGCAAAAGAATGATGGATTTAACCCAGATCTCTTGACGGGGGTGAATGTCTTGATTTATTTTGCATTCTGTCCATCAACTGTGTGTCTTTTTCTTCCTTGCCCTAAGTGAGCCGGGTATGCCCAGATGTGGGTCCTGGGCTCACTGTGCCACTGGATTCAAGCTATCCTGGCTGATGAGGGGTAAAGCCCTGAAACCGGTCCTAGGATGTTTGTTTCTGGTCCAGGGAGGACTTGGCTTGGTAGTCCGGCTGCACTGTTCCCAGGAGGTATAGGGTCAAGACTGATTTGCATATGGCCAGGTCCAAACTGGGGTGGCATGGTGAGCAAAAGAATGATGGATTTAACCCATATCTCTTGACTGGGGGTGAATGTTTTGATTTCTTCTGCATTCCATCCATCAACTGTGTGTCTTTTGCTGATTTAAAGTTTGGGGGACAAGTTGCTCCATCACAAATGTGGTGGATAGTCCGTCTGACATATTAGAAGTGCATGATATTCAATGGCATTTGTAATACGGTAAATGAGATATCTGTCATGTTTGTGATTGAATATCCCATCCGCCAATCTATGAATTAGGCCCTAATTGAACATGATAACGTTTCGTTCATTTTAAAAGTTTTTTCACATGTTTAATTGATAAATACCACTAATAACCAATTGCTATAAATATTTAGCATGGTCATAGACATACAAGAAATCAGAACAAAAATGGAGAGAGTTCAAATCCTAAAACTCACTGACATCAGAGTTTTTGATACTCAAGATTAGGAAGAACAATTTTGGAAAAAGAAAAAAGAAAAAATATGAAAATGCAGGTTATGGTGTGATAAGGAACATTTGGGGTGAAGAACTGTTTGTCTAGATTATATCCAGGGGTGGGTCCTCTGCTATGGCGTAGGAGTGTTGCCCCACTGTTTGGATATCTCTAGGCTATTCCTTGGGGATATCTTCAGGGCTCAGGAGCACAGGCTGCCAGTCCCTGCTGGAGCGTGAAACCGGCCCACCCTTCCCAATCCCAGCACTTCTCTTATCCGGGAGTAATAGCATGAGAGACGTGCTCGGATTGCGTGGTGAGCTGGCAGCCTGTGCTCATGGGAACTGCAGTGCCGAGAGCAGAGGAGCAGTGCAAGGTAAGTGTATAGATATGCACTTTTTCCCACGCGGACCATGCACTGCATCACCACATAGAATGAGTAGCAGCCGCGATTGATTATATCTGCTATCGAGCACACGGAGAGGAAATTAGGAATGCTTTTGAAGGGGATTGTGGGCATTGTACAGAGCTCATGCGTGGGCAGAAGTCAATTTCTCCATGGATATATTATGATGAGATCTCCACCCTCCTGGTGCCTTGCTCTGCTCACAATTGCTGGCTGCTCAAGAGACACATCCATTTGCCCTAGGCCTCTAATCCTAAAAGCAATCACCTCCCCTACAGGTCTCAGAGAAATAAAATTACATTAAAATAAAAAAAAATCAACTCTGAGACTGAACATTTGTGCATGGTATTGAAATGATTTACTTTTCCTGATTCTGGAGGCGGTGAGAGTGATAGGGCACTTAAGCAATAGCAATTCACAGAGGGGTTTTCTCAAGAGTATTCCACTTCTACATGCCTAGAGGCCAGGTGACTTTAACCAAATGAAATCCTGTATGAACACAGCACAGGGTGAGTTAAGGTTCCCATTTCAGCCCTGCCAAGTGCCACACACCAGTAGTTAGCTTACTGCATTTTAGTGTTGTCTACATCACTGCACTGAAATGCAAAGTCATGCTAACCAAGATCCTTGGTCTGTGCCTTATTGTTCGAGGCTCTGTCAACCTACTGGTCGTATAGCCAGTGTGACCTTTTGGCCTGCAGTGAAGATCCTCAGCCAGGGGTCGAGCAGAAATGAGGTTGCCATGGGTAGGAATAACCAGACCTTGTAAGGCGAATGCAGCTGCTGCTTTGTAGTCTTATTAGAGCATTATAACTTGTGTGTGTTGTGCTGCTCGAATAGGTTGAAGCTGTCTATGTGAACAAAAGGTGGAGCTGAGCCATGGCTGGGAAAATGCAGCAGAAGTCTCACTGGTGCTCACTCAACTTTGCATCTTGAGAACCGCAACTGACTCTGAGCCCCATGATGCACCCAGACTGCTGAGAGTTTCAGACTCTCCAACGCTAACAACGGCCTAGACTACTTTGGCTGCCTCGTGGGCCTGAGACAGAGGCCTGTCTTGTTATGTGGTGGTTACAGTCAGACACTGAAATCCATATGAGTCCACTGAATACCTCTGGGAAGTTTTCTCAGGCCTCGTAGACAGTCCAGGGCAGATGTATGATGTTACAATGCAGACCATTACAACGCATACCTTTACAATGCAACTTCCATTACAAAGCCTGCCGTTATAATGCAAGCCATTACAACGCGTGATCCATTACAACGAAAATTACTATTCTAACACCTCCTGGTGCTCACCTCAGGGAAGGTGCTAGTCAGTGAAGGATATGCTTTGTAATGGCATGCAGTCAAAATAAAGGGTAAACCCATATAGTCACTGGGACCTGGGTATAGAGCAGTATAAGAATAGTGGTCCCAGTATACAAGATCATTCAATATAAAACAATTAAACAAACAATGTACCAAGAAAACTTTTTAGGAAGGTTCAAATGCCTATTTAATCACATTGAACACAAATTAATAGTTATGACTGAGCTCCATAGTACAGACAATATTGAAATATCATAGCAGTGCCCAGGAAGGAGGAATGGGGGTAGGGAGGTGGGTGATGAAGTGTAGGGTTTGGAGGGAAGTGAATACAAAAATTTTTTGGATGCATTGAGAACAAAATCAAATTTGAAGGCAAAATTAATTCACTGCCTTATTTACATTCCGATCAAATCATAAATCCAATATCGACAATTTTTAGAAAAAGCCATATATATGAAGAAAATCACAGTACATCCTGAACTGGTGATAATATTGGCAAAGATGTTGTGTCGACGTTTCGACCCCTTAAGGCATGTAGGTACTCATTGCGACCTTACGGGATGGGGTCTTCATCAGGACTGGAGTGCGTGTGGATGGGGGGTGAGTGTGGGCACCCAAACTGTCAGAAGACAGGACTCTGAGATGTCAAAGGATCATCAAAGGTAGAGGGTAGTAGACTCCTCGAGGGTAACGACAGAAGCGGGAAAAGGGTGAGGTTCCACTGATTCGCAGAAGAGCTTTGCTGTCGAATTACATCAGGAGGCTCCTATTGATCAGCACTCCCGGAGAGAAATCCATTGTGAGTAAGGCAAATGGGGATAAGTCATTACATGGGACCGGAGAAGCAGGATTAACTCCCTGATGGTGAATCAGTGGTGACTTATCCCCATTTGCCTTACTCACAATGGATTTCTCTCCGGGAGTGCTGATCAATAGGAGCCTCCTGATGTAATTCGACAGCAAAGCTCTTCTGCGAATCAGTGGAACCTCACCCTTTTCCCGCTTCTGTCGTTACCCTCGAGGAGTCTACTACCCTCTACCTTTGATGATCCTTTGACATCTCAGAGTCCTGTCTTCTGACAGTTTGGGTGCCCACACTCACCCCCCATCCACACGCACTCCAGTCCTGATGAAGACCCCATCCCGTAAGGTCGCAATGAGTACCTACATGCCTTAAGGGGTCGAAACGTCGACACAACATCTTTGCCAATATTATCACCAGTTCAGGATGTACTGTGATTTTCTTCATATATATGGCTTTTTCTAAAAATTGTCGATATTGGATTTATGATTTGATCGGAATGTAAATAAGGCAGTGAATTAATTTTGCCTTCAAATTTGATTTTGTTCTCAATGCATCCAAAAATTTTTTGTATTCACTTCCCTCCAAACCCTACACTTCATCACCCACCTCCCTACCCCCATTCCTCCTTCCTGGGCACTGCTATGATATTTCAATATTGTCTGTACTATGGAGCTCAGTCATAACTATTAATTTGTGTTCAATGTGATTAAATAGGCATTTGAACCTTCCTAAAAAGTTTTCTTGGTACATTGTTTGTTTAATTGTTTTATATTGAATGATCTTGTATACTGGGACCACTATTCTTATATTGTAATGGCATGCGGCATGCGTTGAAATGGAACTTGCATTGTATTGACTGTGTTGTAAAGGCATTACGTTGAAATGCCTGCGTTGTAATGGATGTCTCCCGTTCAGTGCAGGTCTCCTTATAATCCATCCAGGACTTTCTGTGCTTGACAGAACAGGGCCCCTGAAAGTGTTATGGATACCACGGATAAGGAAGCATTTTTTTAAAAATGAATTACTGTGGAAAATTCAGAAAGCATGTATAGCTTGTGGACATAGCAGTTATTATGTAGTAGTGCTCTCAAAAATGGACACATGACTAGTGAAATACTAGTAAATGTAATATATTTATTTTGCATTGTGCACGTAGTACAGTACTTAGGTTGTTCAGCGCCTTCAAGAGTAGAAAGTCATTGCCTTTTAGCATGTGCACTGCAAGAACATTCATTCCCCGTAGCATAGGGAGGATTTTAGGAAGCAGACAGAGGGAGAGGGAAAGGCAAGGAAAAAAGAGAAAAAGTGTAAAGTAATAGAGAAATTAAAATGTGGAAGGAGGGGGGTGACAGAGAGAAGCGAAAGTTAGCAAGTGTGCGACTGCAGACAACTAGAAAATATAATGACAATGGACTGTCTGAAAGGAGAAGTGGTCAGAGAGGAGACTTGTAAACAAAGAATGGGAAGGAGGAACATTGGAGGGATATGGAAATGCAAGAAAGCAGAAGGAGACTGGATAGGAGAGCAAGAAAGGAGAATGGAAGGGAGAGAAATGAAGACAAAGCTGAAAAGTGGAAACTGGTACAGGTACAAAAAAGGTGAATGGGGAAGAGAAAGAAATGGGAGCGGCGGTGTGAGGGTGGGAGAAGCCAAGGTGGAGGGAACGAGTAGGGGAGAACAATACTGCATCCAGCTGATGCTGGCAAGGAAATGTGTTTTATTAACATTTAAGGCTCATGTTTATGTTAGATAGCTGCATTTTAATATAGAGGCTGAAGAACTGTTGTGTTCAATTGGGCGCTTTACGATTTTACTTCTGCCAATCAGGCGCAACAATGAAACTGATAGCATGGGAGATCCTATCTCATTTGTAGGGGTGCATCATAATCACATGTTGAGCACACCCGCATATAACCATTTGTTGTATTAATGTGAAGTGTAAGATTGTAAAATGTGTTAACATGAAACATAGTGTATTCTAGGCCATTAAAAAGTAACATGGAGAATCAATGCAGAAAATGAAGTAAGTAGCAGAAAACATTAACATGAAGAACTTGTGTTGTTTTATTGACAAATATACATGTACTAGGATGTGCTTATTATTTATGTCATTTCATACGTAGGTAAATGCATTTGTTGAAAGTTCCTTAACATTATGTGAACTCAGAAAGCTTGCATGAAGCTTTCTTATGTTAGCTGAATTTCGAAGGCCTGAAATGCAAGTCCCTGATAATCTCGCTTTAGAATTAACAGTTTGAAGAAGTTGTCTTTTTTCACATTTTGGGGCCGATTCCGATTCAGGCCGCAAAACGAACCGACCAACACGGACCCGGACCGAATACCGACCGACACGGACCAGTGCCGTACGACCCGTGCAGTACGATGCAACGCGAGTGAATTACAACCGACCCGTACGGAATACAAGCCGTACGACCGAGCCAGAGGGAAAATAGTGATCCGGCCAGAAAACCGATGCGATTTTCACCGACCGACAGGAACCCGGAATGAACCCGACCGACCCATACCCGAGATGTACGATTAGCGCAGTACGATGCAATGCGTGTAAAACCAGACCGACTCGCACGGAGACCAAGCCGCACGACCGACACGCACAGACAACCCGGCACACAAGCAATAGAGACCGCCATGAACGGCACGTACCAAACACAGAAGACAGGCAGCGTCAACGAGGCGGAGAAGCCCGCACGAGACAACAGCAGCGTCCGTTTCCGTCACATGAACGTCTCCGTCATGCCTACAAAACACAAAGGAAAAAACACAAAAAAGGATCAAACAATCAATGACTAAGCCAATAAATACCCCCAAAAAAAACATGGGACAAAGACACACCCACAACTCCAACTATATAAAGGACTACAATCACTACCATCATCCCTTGCAAACAGGAGACACAGCCAGCAGCAAACACCAGTACACAGCAACCACAGACACACTCACAACGCACCCATCACACAACTCACACACATCAGCACCTCATACGAAAGCACACACACATACACACAGCAAAACCAACACCAAACCAACATCACTTGCACCCTCACACACACATCCCCCACCACCACCACCCATCACCATACCTCCAAAGAAGAATCCAAAGTTCACAGATACTGAGTTAGAAGTGCTGGTAGACGAGATCAATAGAGTAGAGCCACATTTGTTTGGTACATTAGTTCAAAGGACCCCCATCTCACAGAAAACCAAGATGTGGGCAAGGATTGTGGACAAGGTGAACGCACAAGCACCAACGTTGCACACAAAGGATGATATCCAGAACTGGTGGTATGACGTGCGCAGGAGGGTCAAGAAACTCATCAAGAAAGATCACGCCCTGAGTCAGCGCACCGGCGGTGGCCCTCCTGCCAAACCAGTCTACTTCAGGACCTGGGAGGAGAAGGTGCGGGACATCCTACCACCAGAGAGAATCCATGGCCTAACAGACATGCCAGAACCTGGTGAGTGCACAAACAACTTAACCAAGATTGTGTGGCAAGGGGACAGTGAAACCATGCACCGCAAGCAAAGCTAGACTAACCAATAGATAATCAACCCAAGATGTGCATGCCAGTCACACAAACACAATACCTGTCATCTCAGAGTGACTGTGGACTGTGTCATGACATGCACCAACCTACAAACAAATAGAGCAAGCCAGTGGCACTAAGCCAAATACACCCAGCCAGACAGTTTGCCACCACAAACACACCACCTCACAGTGCAGCTGACTGTCAGGAAGGAATAGTGGGGATGCAGGTGAAGTGAGTGTAGACAAAAGCATGATGGGGCCTGTAGTCACAGATAATGCCCCCCCCTCCTGATTGGCCCATCAAGACCCCTCTGAAACATGCCCACATCACAGGGAGTGGAAAATGACTGACAGGATGGCTGACACTGGCTCCTGCTGTGGGGAGCACAAGGCCCTGCTAGGGCTTGTGTGCAAATCACAAGCAGGACGCCACTGACTGACATCCTGAAAGACAACTTGCACGCCCTACAATGGAAGCATGTTTCATGATGGTAAGGAGGACAGACAGCCCTGACCATACTACTCAGCATGGGGAGACACCCCCTCAACACAAGCTCCACACAACTGACCGGGTACAATGCATTGACACACACCTCATTGAAATATCAGCAAAAAATACCCCGTACTGGGTGCTGCTGTGTGAAGCACAGGGGCTCACTTGGTACTTGTACAAACACCAGGATTTCACAGTCAGCCATCTTGCCATTGATGTCAAACCCCCTCACAGGGCAGCAGAGTCAAGAGGGAGGAAGCATGGACATGCTGAGAAGGGGGGTGTAGCCAAGAGTATGATGGGACTCGCAGTCACGCACAACCTACACCCACCCACATGGCCCTGCAAGATCAACCTGAACCATACTCGCCTCACGGGGAGTGGGAAGAGACTGACAAGATGTCTGACACTGGGCTCTGTTGTGGGGAGCACAAGGCCATGCTGGGACTGGTAGCCAAACATACACCAGGATTTCACAGTCAGCCATCTTGCCATTGATGTCACACCCCCTCACAGGGAAGCAGAGTCAAGAGGGAGGAAGCATGGGCATTCTGGAAAGGGGGGTGTAGCCAAGAGTATGATGGGACTCGCAGTCACAGACAACCTACACCCACCCACATGGCCCTGCAAGATCAACCTGAACCATACTCGCCCCACAGGGAGTGGGAAGGGACTGATAAGATGTCTGACTGGGCTCTGTTGTGGGGAGCACAAGGCCATGCTGGCAAATGGCCAACAACAATATCAAACTCTGTCTATGACAAGCTGGGAAAAAGCAGTGTACAGGCAGGCATCTGTTTGAAAAGTAGAAAATGTCATGTTTGTGAACCAATGATGCATGTAGAAACATAAATCACATTGTGCGTCTCTTCCAAACACAGGTTGTGCTGGGCACCCAGCACCAAATGACGAGGATACCCAGTCCCAGACTCTGGGGGACACTGAGCTCTCTGGTCTGACTCTCTCACTGTCCTCTTCGGATGACGACGACCAACCTGGTCCCTTGTGAGCCATCAGCAGCAACATCTGCCCCCCTATACCCACGCCTCCAGCATCTGGACACCGACAGGGCACCCCTGACAACACAGACGGACCAAGGACAATCAACACCCACAGCACAGGGACACAGGACCCCCCCGGAAGCTACAGCCAACACCACCAGCAACACCACCCAAGGGTCCCAGTGTCACCTGTACGTACCGCCGCTGGTCCTGCCCGTGTGGACAGGGGTGCTGGGAGGGGTGGGAGGCACAGGGCACGCCTTGCAGTGGGGTCTGGACTGCATGATGACCCCCAACTGGCACGCATCTTAGATGCGTACCAGGATAGCACCGGAGGATTTGGCCAGGTAGTGGGGATCCTCAAGGACATGCAACACGAGCAGGTCGCCCACCATGCCCGCATGGAGGCAAAGTGGGATGCCCTTACTGAGGTGCATCAGGACATACTACAATGCCTCTGCCAGATCAACACCAACGTGTCCACACCCCCTGTGTGCCCACAACATCTGTCGCAACACCATCTGCCAGCGCCACAGGGAGGGAGGAGGACTCTGGCGGAGAGTCCCCTGCACCGCAGAGGCCTGCACATGAGGATCTCCCCCCCCCGGAAGAAGAGGGTCGCCTGAAGAAGGACATGTGAGAGGCAGATGTCCCAGCACATCCCCCAGGGCCTCCAAACCTGTTCTGGACAATGTTCTTTGTGCGCAACCCGTTCACCTTGTCCAATCGCACACAACTCACCCACATTACATGGAGGGTTCATGTTGGGCCAATGTAGCAGACGACTGTGGACTTTACTCTGGACATTTCATCTACCAGCACTTCCAACTCTAATGTGAACTTTGGATTCCCAAACCACTGTACAGCACCCACCATCCTGTGCACTTCACTCACACATGTTTGTAAATAAACTCACCAGTACACCATACTTGCCTCTGTTGTGATTCCAACTTGTCATGTTCAGGGCAAAGTCGATCTGCTACACAACACAGTGCATGCCAAATACTGCAACAATGTGACCAACGTACGGTGAGTCATGGGAATGTGACACATGTGAGGGAGACACACCACTATGGCAACAAAAAACATACTCACCATGGCCATGTTACTCATCCCACACAATGATGTTGACCTGAAACACATTGGCATGCACAGACACAACACCAAGCATAGTCAATGGCAACAAGTCCACAGGTGAGGTAAGCAGATGTCACTCAGATGTGGGAAGACAGACAACACACATAACAAAGCGTAGCACAGGTTCATTACACATCAGCAACACGTTTATTCCACACTAGTTGCACGGTAATTCTACGTAACAGTGGACACACGCTCACAATGTGTTGGAGAATGGAAGTCCAGGGATGTGTGGTACATCAGTTGATGGGAATTGTCAACTTCCACACAGATGTTGGCTTCTGGGTGTTGGAAGTCAGTGTTGACCACACAACAGGCAAAGGACACTGGGAAGGACAGACAAGATACAGTCAAAAGCACAGACGAACAGGAGAGAAATGCATTACACATGCCCAAAACATGATGCAAAACACCTACACAAACTCTAGTTAGCAGAACTACCCTATTGTGGAGTACACACCACCTGAATGGACACATCACAGCACGCATCCAGTCAAGTGGCACACAGACACACTCAGACAGCAACAGAGCTGGCTCAACACATTCCAGGCTACCTCCATACATTCCTCCGTGCTCGGTGGTTTCACTAGGTTGACTTACTGGGCGGTAGACTTGGATGATTTGTTCTGTAGTCCCGCCACCCACCTGTATGCCTAAGGAGCAGGTTATCTTTCCTTTTTCACATATTCTAAAGGCCTTTGTGGATTTCTCGAGGGCCCACACAAAACTGTGAGTGTGTCCGGTTCTTTTGCACCTGAGGTTAGGGTGAGCCTTAGCGAGCTCATACCGCCAAGGTGCTGGTTCTATATATAAGGTCCTGAAGAAAGCTTTGTTAATAAACGATAATAAGCTGAAACATGTCGACCAAATATTAATATAGGATGTACCTGACCAAATAATGCCAGTATTAACCATCCTACACTGTTTTTACTAATGCTTGATCCGACACCATTAAAATTGTTTGTGGACGAATCACCGGCATTTTTTAAACTTCACTTTTTCTTTCATCATACACGAGAATGTCGTTGATCTGATATTTACGCTCCGCTCTAAAAAAGCGTCGAAGCACACCAGAGGTGCAGTAGGCACCCCTGGTGGAACCCTATGATGAAGCATGTCACCGACTAGGTCGGTGAGTGAGAGTTCTATACACATATCTAAATGATTGGTCTGTGGCGCATATATATTGATCCGCTTAGGTATCAATTCCCCCCTTTTTTTGCCATTGGGATTTCACTCTTTTGCGTTTCCCTCTTCACACTCTTTTGTTGTTGAATTTACCTCCATACATTGACATAACAACCCTGGAAACTCACATTCAGGTGAGGAAGTTGTTGATGAGCTGGGAGCGGACATCACCATCATCTTCATCATCACTTGCATCTTGGCCCAGGCTGGGATCCTCCATAGGTGCCGGACGTTGGTCGTCGTCATCGTCATCCTGGATGAGAGGCACCTCCTTCCGCACCGCCATGTTGTGTAGCATGCAGCAGACCAGTTTTATTTGCACACCTTTGCAGGCTCATATGGGAGGGCCCCTCCGGTCTTGTCCAGGCAGCAAAAGCGGCTTCTCAGAAGGCCGAATGTCCGCTCAATCACCCTCCTGCTCCGACCATGTGCCTTATTGTAGCGCAGCTTGGCTGGTGTCACAGAGTTCCTGAGGGGTGTCAGCAACCACGGCATGTTGGGGTATACAGAGTCACCTACACACACAAAAATGAACAAGTAGCTGAGTTTTGTAGGAGTGCGGAATACAACACTGATAACACACACAATGAGAAACAGTCAGTACACACCGACAAGCCAGGCACGCTGAGCTGGCATCTGTGACATCAGCGTTGCAATGTGACTACTCCTCATAATGTAGGTATCGTGCGCCGAACCAGGGAACCGTGCACACACATGTGTGATCAACATGTCAGTAAGACAGACCACCAGAGCATTTATCGAATGGTAGTGCTTCCTGTTCCGGTATGCCTGCTCATGTGCCTGTGGTGGTATCAGGGCAACATGTGTCCTGTCAATGGATCCAATGACATTTGGCATCCTCCCCAGTGTCTAAAAGGCATCCTTAATTTCAGGGAGTTCATCTTGGCTCGGGAACTTGATATACAGGTCGAGGAATTGCAATATCCCCTCCAAGACATCGCGTAGCACCCGACTAAACATTGTTTGCGACATACCACCAGCAGTAGCCACAGTGTACTGGAAGGTACTGGTAGCAAAGAAGTGCAGGGCTGCCATCACCTTCACCTCTGGGATAAGTGCTGTAGGGTATGTCCGGCCAGGTAGCAGATGTGGCGCCAACTGCTCCACCAACTCCTCAATCAGTTGTCTGGTGAAGCGATACCGTCTGATGCTGTCGCTTTCCTGCATGGTTGCAAGTTCTGGGAAAGGCCGATGGACAGCTTGTGCCCTGCAGTACAGAGATGCACAAAGAAAGATTGTCAGTACATCCACCCATGTGGCCATGACCACGATCACTATCAGATGCTAGTTCATGACATTACACAATGTACTGAGGTGTGTGCTGTTGGGCATGGACACATATGTCACCTTCAAGACCACCACCTCACATCTCAATTCCACATGTCCACATGAGTGCCATGTAGTGCAATGGGCTAATCATCTGGCTGTGTCACCCAAACTATGTGCTGCTGCAACGTTCAAAATACCCACCCCAGTGGCAAATGAGGACTCATGTCTCCCAGGCATCACAGATCTTTGCCTTGCAGAAACCCAGGCTCTCTGTATTGCCACATCAACACAGCAATGGACATGGCATAGCACGTATACAACTCAAGGCAAGCGTAAGTCCCACAGGTAGTGGCCACTGTTGTTCCTGCCGGCCCTACATGTACGTCTCTTCGACACACACCCCATCAAGGTTGATGCATATACCACATGGATGTGGAGACTGTCACCTATTGGTAACATGTGATTAGACACATCTGAGACACAACATGCACACAGACTGTGGGTGCACATCAGTATTGAGGCTACAGGTCTCACTGTGACGTACGTGCCATCACCCCCAGGACTCAGGGTGTATGTGACATGTCTTAAACATATCCAACCTGACACTGTGGCCTTCACTCATGCCCATTACTGTCCAATTGCACATCACAGTGCTAATGTGCACAACACACAAAGGACTCTGCCCCCATGTACACGTGCACAGCCTGGGAGTGGCTGCACAAAGTGCCAGACAAAACACAGCTGTGGCCCCCTCAAACATCCAGGGAATGCAGCCTCACATGCCATGGGACACTGTGTGGCCAATGCTATAGTGTGGCAGGTGTGTGCAGGTGTCCATGGCCAGTATATGTGTGTTGCATCCGTCTAATAGTCACACTAATGAGGTCCGACGCGGGTGACAATGCGTACGCATTGCACGGGTCATGACCGAGCCGTGCGTACGCCTTGTCATTGCATACAATGAGGTCCGACGCGGGTGACAATGCGTACGCATTGCACGGGTCATGACCGAGCCGTGCATACGCCTTGTCATTGAATCCAATGAGGTCCGACGCAGCTGACAATGCGTACGCATTGCACGGGTCATGACCGAGCCGTGCGTACGCCTTGTCATTGAATCTAATGAGGTCCGACGCGGGTGACAATGCGTACGCATTGCACAGGTCATGACCGAGCCGTGCGTACGCCTTGTCATTGAATCCAATGAGGTCTGACGCGGGTGACAATGCGTACGCATTGCACGGGTCATGACCGAGCCGTGCGTACGCCTGGTCATTGAATCCAATGAGGTCCGACGCAGGTGACAATGCATACGCATTGCATGGGTCATGACCGAGCCGTGCGTACGCCTTGTCATTGCATACAATGAGGTCCGACGCGGGTGACAATGCATACGCATTGCACGGGTCATGACCGAGCTGTGTGTGCGCCTTGTCATTGCATACAATGAGGTCCGACGCGGGTGACTATCATGCATACGCGTTGGACAGGCATGGTCCGAGACAGGCGTACGCTTGGGACATTGAATCGTATGGAGACGGGTGCATGTGTATATTCAAAATACGCGTTGTACAGTCAGTTGAACGAGCCGGGCGCACCCATTGGCTCAGGACTGTCGTGGAGATGGATACGGATTCAAAACTTGTACGAGTTGTGCACTGGAAATTCAGTTGGATGCCTACAACAATGTTGCAATTTCAAGTGTTCCATGAAGGCGAAGATTTGAACGATGCGGAAGGCGTGTACGAGTCATACTTTTGAATGGATTGGCCAGATTCATAGGATGCAACCGTGTTGGACCTATCACACATGGCACAGAGTCTGTCTCTGCAGCACACATATAAGGCTGGCTGCCCCCCAGGGAGCTCACTTGCCTGCACTACATGCTATTGGACCACATCCCTGCTACCACTGCTGCTGTCTATGCATTATCTGGCTTCTGCTATGGCACGTACACTGGAGAGGGCCCCAGCCTTCACTGAGGAGGAGAACCAGGCCCTGCTGGACGGGCTCCTTCCAGAGTACAGAAAGCTCTATGGGACACCATGGGAGCAGGTGAGTGTGCTGTCCACTGCCTTCCGAATTATGCATGTTGTCTGACTAGCAGTACTAGCAGTGTGCACACCAGTGGCAAGCATTTTCACTGACTACTTTCATCCACCAAAGTGTGTAGGTACATGTAATGAATAGTTGTCATGCTGCTAAAGTGCATTATTGCAAGCCTAAACTATCCAGGAATTGTTAACATGTCAGACATGCATGTGAGTTTTCATTCCCCATGGTTGCACTACCTGTGTAATTTATTTCCCTTTGTGATGATGACATGTATATCCAATAGTGTGCTGCACAAATCTGGGGCATGTGTGTTAATGTACTTTTCACTTTGTCATCCTCACAGGTTGATGCCCACCAGAAGCAGGAGATCTGGCTGACCATCACCCGGGCTGTTCGTTCTGTGGGGGTCTACAAGCGCCGGATCCGCAACTGCCAGAAGAGGTGGCAGGACCTTCGTGGCTGGACCCGGAGGATAGCTAGAGTCCAGCTGAAGCTGTCACCTCCATGCAGGAGGGGCGGACACTGGACCCTGACTCCCCACATGCTCCGGATACTGGTGGTGGTCTTCCCGGACCTGGATAGGCAGCTGAAGGCCAGACAGCAGCAGGAAGGGGGTAAGTCCATGCCTGATCTGTGTACTATGTCTGACATGCAAATAGCAGTCTTTTGTCCTGGTCACACTTCCACATTACGTAGGTCTTCTAGTCCCAAAATCAGGTCCCTCATTTGTGTGATGCACCCTCCTCATCTGTTCCACAGGTGTGACCCCTACAGTCTGTTGCTTGTGTCACTAGGGCACTGTGTCCCTGCAGTCAGCTATGTTTCAGGTACCAGTCAGCATCAGTTCCCGTGACTCTGTTGTGTGTTTCATGGGTGGGTCAATTGTTTTCACAATGCCTGAGATCTGACATGTGAACTGTGTGTGCCCTTGAGATGTGTACCAATTGCTGGTCTGACTCGCAACATGTTTCTGGGGTATTCAAAACAAAACCATGCAGCAGGGGACTCCAATTGTGTGGACATCAGGAGTATGGATATCAAGTATGTCACAATTGCTTAGCCACCTGACTACTGTCCGGGGCAATACACTGTTTCACTTAGTCCTGCCCAGTCATGCCCCCTCAAGGGCATTCAGAAACACTCTGTAATCCCACTCCTGTGCATGAAATTGCAGGTTGTGCTTAGTGACATTTGCCCTCAGGTGTGTGCCTCTGTGTCATTAGGGTGTGGCTTGTTGCTACGTACAACTGGGGTGTCCATGATTCAGAGGGTCAGCATGACATCTGCAAAGTGACTGTGGGAGACAAGACCTGTGTGACATATAGGTGTGTGATCATCTGACAGCGCACAATGGTGTATGCAACTCTGTCCCTCATGCAGCTGGGTTATATGCATGGCAGACTGTGATGTGTTAATGTACATGGATTTGTGTTTGCTGAGACTCATATGAATGATTTGCATGATGTGGGGTCTTCTGGGTCCTGGATATGTTGTTTGCATGGGATGGGCAAGTGTGCCAGTCATCTGCAGAGTCAGATTTACCCCTGAGCTAGGATTGTGAGTTAGTGCATATTGTTGTTGTCTGGATGCCCTGCCCCTGTGACAGGAGACAGTGTTGACTGACTTTCAGGGCATTGCAGTGCCATGGCATTGAACTTGCTATGAGTGAGCCTGTTTTGTGTTGAAGTGTGCACCATGCACCCCATCAGGACATGAGTACATCATAGTGTGTGTTGCTGGCATGCATCCCAAGCATGTGAAATGGGTCTCTGCCCATCCCTTCATCCGGACACCTGTACTGAGTCAGTCGCAAGAGATGTGCTGTGTGTCTAGTGACATACTCCTACATGTTCACTTGCATGTACAACGAATGTGTGGGTGGTGCATGTTGGCACATTGGTGTGTTAGCATCCAACATGCAACGGACATATGTGTGAAAGTCAAGGAGGGATATGTGTGCCACGGTTGATGTCGAGAAGGACATTTGTCTCATCCTAAACAGTGTTTGCACTTTGAGCTATGTTCAGCTGATGATGCCAGGGCTTGCCCTGTGATGTGATGTACTCACTGTGGTGTGTGCAGATGGTGTCGGATGGATTAAGCCACGCCCTATTTACAACACTAAGTTAGCATAACCGAGATAATTGTTAGCAAGCCTGCTTGCCGTTTCTGCTGGGCTGCACACGACACTGATGTTATGTGTTATTCATTTTAGAAATGCTGACTCGACTTTGCCTTACAGGATAACAAACTGTTGTTTCACATTCTTACAGTGAAATGTGCCCTTGGTCTGTACATCATGTAAGGAACGAGTCTGGGTCACTAGAAAGTACAGAGTGTTGTGATTAGATTGATCGTACCACTTTTTAGACATATCATACATGCAGCTGCCAATATTTGAAGGACAAGCGTCTTTAATATTGCAGAAAAGTCTGGGTTTGCACTCATTCGAACAGAGGAGCTGATGCATGAGAGAGCTAGCTGATCCTTTGATGTGATTCTACTAAGCTGATCTATACGGTATGGGGTCCCCCCTGTTAACCTAAGAGACCTTATAATAGTCTAATAATAATAATGTATTAGATTCTAGAGAAAGGAGTGTGGCTGTATACCACTGTCATTATTAGTAGGCCTGGGCAAAAATTTCGTTCCGTTCGCGGAAATTGCGATATTTTGACATTTTTGCGTTCCGCGGAGAGCGCGAAAATGTCAAAAATTCCGGTTTCCGCAGCTTGGCGATAATTTGTTTCTTGCTCGCGCTGTAAAATGATACATTCTCGCGCGCGCGCGATCGCCTTACCTGAATCCCTGCGTTCGCCGACAAGTTTTCTTGATCCGGTCGCGTTCTCCATGAGATGTTGTATTGTTTTTAGCCATTTGCGCTGTCTCGCGACAGTTCGCGCCCGCAGTGACGTCATGCGTCGCGCGATCACGTCTTTCTTCTCGCGATCATGCACCGCGAGAACAACTCAAAACAAGATGGCCGCGCCCGCAAGCAGCCACATGGGTAAGTTGGCGACCCGCAACCATGCAGAAAATCGCGCGAACATGCCGGAAAAAAACTTCCGCATCTTCGCGATATTTCTGCTTGTTTGCGATAATTTTAAACATTCTCGCGATAATTTGCGAAGGTTAATTCCGCAAATTCCGCCCACCCCTAATTATTAGTATGATTGCTCCTTTCATTTTGTATGGTATTGTAATAATGCTTATGGTTCTGATCTGTACTGTTAGTCTGCTAGTGTTAGCCAAAGTACTGCATCTTAGGACGTGAGGTTTATAAAATAAACTCTTTAAACTTTTCCGTGTCTGTATTATTATGTTGTGGACTAACAAATAGATACGAACAGGTATTTCGGATTCCCACCACTCCTGAGAAATATCTAAGTCGCTTGTTCTGGTTTGTCTATACATTGGGACCGCCTAGCTAGATCTAGGCTAACGAATGGGATACTAAGCTAGTCGGATAAGGGGTTCTGGGTTCTGAGGGGAGTTTTCTGGTACACCACAATTCTCTGAGGTCCTGGTCTCCTGCGCATAGTTCTGTGCATAAGCAGAATCCCTGCAACAATGGTGCAGGTGACTGATGTTGTTCTGTTACTTCCTATTCCTATCCAGATACATCCACGGCCAAAGGAGGGGACAGCTCCACGGACCAGGAGGAGCCACAGAGCCTTACAGGGACAGAAGGAGAGGAGTCAGGTGAACCCAGTGGCACGGAGGGCGAGTTGAGCCACACAGAGGAGTTGTCAGCACCATCCCCGCCAGCTGAAGGCCACAGCAGCTCTGAGGATGACTCCCCTGTGGAGGCGGGTGTCAGCAGCCACCAAACACCAGCTAGTGAGGCTGTCTCCGCCATCACCACCACCACCACCACCTTCCCATCAGCTCCCATCCCAGAGGTCCCTGTGGGATCCTGTGTTGCTGAGCATGTCTCCTTTGTGCCAGGCACCGCACCCCCTGCCCCTGTGTCCCCTGCTGCCCTGAGTGAGGAGTCTGTGGACTTACTTCGACAGATCCATGTAGGGCAGACATCGATGCTGAAGGTCCTCCATGCACACACAGGTCTGTTGACACAACTGGTGTCATTCATGGAGGGCATTTCCTCGGGCATGTCTGCCCTACAGAGGACCAACCAGTCCTAGCACCCTACCTGTCCCAAGCACAGAAAACCCCAAACCAAGGGCTAGACGTACATACAAGCAAGCATAGGGGACTGATTCCACACTCACAGGGGCTGGGTTGCTGACACACACACAGTCATCCACAACCACTCCACAGTCCTCCGAGACCTCTCCCTCCCAGCCCCCTTCCCTTGCCTCACCTGCAACCCCATCCCCCCAGAAGCTCTTCCTCTGTGACCTTGGCCTCTTCCCCACCGACCCAGCAGATCCTGATTACAAGGGGAAGAGGAAGTCCCCACACACAGAAGGGAGTGCCCCTCACACTCGGACACCCTCCCCCAGGCGCAGTCAGACCGAGACGTCCACCCGCAAGTCCCCCCGGTGCAAGAAGAGCAAGAACCCCCCACCACCACGCAGCTCCAAGGCAAAGTCTCCATCCTCCATCACCGAGGCCACCACTCCAGAGGTTCCCCCGCCACTCCCTGCCCCGGGTTCCCCCACAGACAGATACACCAGCCCCAAAATGCTAAGGCCATCCCCCCCTAGCACTTGCTCCTCCAAATCTGGTCAGACAGTTGGTGCCACTGATGTGGGGACCGTGTCCCCCCCTGCCCTGCCGACCTCACCTGTCCCCCATTCCGCTCCCATGGATGTAGGCACTGCTTTGGAGTCCACGACCACCCCGTCTGACTTGGGCACTGCAGTGGTGAGCCAATCCACTCCATCTGACCTGCCCACTGGAGTTGTGCCGGCACCCACCCCATCTCACTTGTGCCCCACAGTTGTGACAGCACCCACCACTTCAGTCAGCTCCACTGCAGTTGCAAGTGTCTAGACTGCATCCCCCACCTCTTCACTGCCTCCTTCTGCTGCGCCCTGATCCTGTGCCTGCAGTGCCTGGCTTGCCCCCATGTATTCCCCTCCGAGGGGATGACCCCGGTCCTTAGCAGTGCAGGCAAGCAAGGTGTGGCAGTTGTCACTCTAGTTCACTCCTTGGCATTTTGACATTGACTGGCCATTGGCCTTTTGGTTGCACAGGCGTTTAGCATTTCATATACTGAATTTGTCAGTCTAGTTCACTCCTTGCCATTTGGACATGGACTGGCCAGTGGCCTTTTGTTGGAACAGACGTTTCGCTTTTCATATGCTGAATAAAGCTTTTTTCTTTGTCCCTGTGAAATTGATTTAGCTGAACATCATGTTGATGTTGTTTTATATGCCCTTGCACCTGTAATGCTTGGTTTACAATGTTGCATACTGATGTGTTGATGTGAGGTACTCCCTGTGGTCCTTGAGATATGTATCCTATTCTGGTGGGTATCCATGTCATCCTTTGCAGCTACCTGGGTGTGTCTGGATCAAATATTTGTGTACATCTCTCTGTGAGCATTTCATTGGCATGGTCACATCTGAGGCTTGCACCCCTGCACATGTGATGTGCTTCCCATTGTCCAAATTGTCACTTCCACATACTTCGTGCTCATCACTACTGGCCCTACAGGTGTGTGCATCATTGTAATAGGAGCAACTGGGTCCTCTGTGCAACTTGCTAGACATATGTTTTGGGTATGTGCAGCTGACTTAGGGGAGACTCCCGTACCCAGGCTGTTGTGACCAGAGTCTTCATTGTGTGGTAACTGATGGCTGACTGACCAAGTGTTCTGCAGACATGAGTGGGACTTGCGGTGAATATGTTTGGCACAGCTGGGCTCCCACAGGAGTTGTGTCCCCTCAAGTTACTGTGTTGTCCAGTGACATGGCCTGGGTCCATGGTGTGTGTTGTATGTGCATGTGTGTGTGTCCACATCCCTGTTCATACACAGACAGTGTTCCCTTGATATGTTCCTGTTGTTGATGCTTGCTGAGTGGTACTGGATTCATCCCACTACTTTTCCAATGGGCTACCAGATGTGTGGGTGCATGACACACTACTGTTAATTGGTGTATGATCATTGGGATTTGTCAGTTCTGAGTGGTGATGATGTTGTCAGACACAGATGGGACACAGTCAGGGTTTCTCAAGGCACTTGTTTGTTCGCAATATCATGTAGTTGTCCCTAGGTGGTAGCTTTCAGTGATTGAGACATTTGTATGTGTGTGTGACTGCTCCCACTTGTCGGGTTCACGCCAACAATGCTGGCAGGTGTCAGCATGGGTGCCTTGTGTTCCTCCTTGGCATCATTCTGCATAGTCCTGGGACTGTGGCAGGGATTCTGAAGGTTACATGAGCGTTGAGGTCATGGCCATGTACCGCATACTGTGCAGTGTGTCTGTCATTCCCCTGGGTTGTAAACAGTCCTTGTGTGATGTGTGTGGGCACCTTAGTTCCTGGCAACATCCCTGTGTTTGTCATGGGTGCATGTGCAATGTCACCTGTCCATGTGGACTTCACTGATACACATTGTTGCAGTTCAGGTGTGTGGTGTTGATGGTGGACCATCAACCAGGAGTTAGGGGACCATCCATGCAAACATTCTGTTGTTTGCATGGATGGTCCCCTAGCTCCTGTTTGTCCATGGATGATGGGCCATGCTGAGTGATTTGTGTTTTTGTATGTGTGATGTATGTTTGTGGCACAGGACACATGTCTGGGTTTCCCAGTTTGTATGACATCTGCCATTGTCATCACAGTGGAGGTGTCATGCATGCTTGTGTCACCCCACTGTCTGGTCCCTGGGGGTAGTGGTGTTGTGTGTCAGTCTCTTGCTGTGTTAGTTGGTGTTGATTCCAGCTTGTGTCATATGTGTCTGTTGTGCTCCCTCTCATCTCCCAATGCCTGATTGCCCACTGAGGGTGTCCCAATGATGGTTTACTTTTGTATGGCACTGTGTCCAGATCTGTGTCACTGTGTTCAGCCTCCCTCACGTGTTGTGTAGTTGCCTGGGGATACTGTGACACACACATGTTGTGTCAGATGTGCAGTGTGAGGTTGTCTGTTTGTGTTTGTGCATCTGCATCAGTGCATTGGTATTGCTGTTGTGGGCCCTTGTCTGGATGCTGTTTCTGTGATTTTGCCTGCTGTCCCTGTAAGTCATTTCACATCATTGTGCACATTCATCCTGGTTGTTGGGTGCCATTGCTGGCATGGAATGTGAGTTTGTGAGCTGACACCTACAGTCTACACATGTTGTTTTGATTGGTGTGTCCATTTTCGAGATGTGTGCATGCTTGGTGATGGTCACTTCTGCTGTTGTGTCATTGTACGCTGTATGCATTGTCAGCCCCCATGTGTAGTGCTTGTCTGCACATGGCCGAGAGTGTTATGTTTTCACAGCACTGTTAGCCTCACCACGTCTCTGTGTGTATGGGACACAACCACTAGTTTGCCCCAGAAGTGTTTGATGTGTTGGGAGCAGGGATCATACATGCTGTTTGTTATTTGCAGCTTTGACCATGATGACACTTACCTTTTGGTCACTGTGATGAGGGGGGTTTGGTCCCCATCACCACAATGCTCCACATCTGCTGCATTTTGTGAGCCCCCACTTAATTTCTGCTCTACACAGTGAGGGGGTGTTGTTTTTACATTGCCACAGTGCTATGGTGATGCTTGCCTTGTGTATGTCACACTCATGTGTTGGGCACACATGTGCTGTTACTTACATTGTATGCTCGTAGCCATAATCACTGTTGTGGGCATTTGTCACAGACTACACACTGTTGTCATGATGTCATGGGGGATGTATTTTGCGGACATACCTTATGTTGCGTATGCTGGATGTGTTGTGCATCACCCATCCTATGGCTGGGGGTGGCAGGGGTGATGGGCAACAGGTCCCCTGTGAGTGGGGGTGGCAGGGGTGATGGGCAACAGGTCCCCTATTTGTGTGGGTGGCAGGGGTGATGGGCAACATAAGCCCTATGGCTGGGGGTGGCAGGGGTGATGGGCAACAGGTCCCCTGTGAGTGGGGGTGTCAGGGGGGATGGGCCACATAAGCCCTGTGAGTGGGGGTGGCAGGGGTGATCGGCAACAGGTCCCCTGTGAGTGGGGGTGGCAGGGGTGATGGGCAACAGGTACCCTGTGAGTGGGGGTGGCAGGCGTGATGGGCAACATAGTCCCTATGGGTGGGGGTGGCAGTAGTGATGGGCAACAGGTCCCCTGTGAGTGGGGGTGGGAGGGGTGATGGGCAACAGGTCCCCTGTGAGTGGGGGTGGCAGGGGTGATGGGCAACATAGTCCCTATGGGTGGGGTTGGCAGTAGTGATGGACAACAGGTCCCCTGTGAGTGGGGGTGGCAGTAGTGATGGGCAACAGGTCCCCTGTGAGTGGGGGTGGCAGGGGTGATGGGTAACATAAGCCCTATGGCTGGGGGTGGCAGGGGTGATGAGCAACATAAGCCCTATGGCTGGGGGTGGCAGGGGTGATGGGCAACAGGCCTCCTGTGAGTGGGGGTGGCAGGGGTGATGGGCAACAGGTCCCCTGTGAGTGGGGGTGGCAGGGGTGATAGGCAACATAAGCCCTGTGAGTGGGGGTGGCAGGGGTGATGGGCAACATAAGCCCTATGGCTGGGGGTGGCAGGGGTGATGGGCAATAGGTCCCCTGTGAGTGGGGGTGGCAGGGGTGATGGGCAACAGGTCCCCTGTGAGTGGGGGTGGCAGGGGTGGCAGGGGTGATGGGCAACATAAGCCCTGTGAGTGGGGGTGGCAGGGGTGATGGGCAACATAGTCCCTATGGGTGGGGGTGGTAGTAGTGATGGGCAACAGGTCCCCTGTGAGAGGGGGTGGCAGGGGTGATGGGCAACAGGTCCCCTATGGGTGTGGGTGGCAGGGGTGATGGGCAACATAGTCCATATGGGTGGGGGTGGCAGTAGTGACGGGCAACAGGCACCCTATGGGTGGGGGTGTTAGTGGTAATGGCCATGCAACCCCTATGGTGGGCTGTTGTTGGTGGGCAGGATGTGGATCCCCTGTGTGTGTGTGTGCCATTTTGCGGGTACGTGTCGTTTGTTTATGTGGTAGGTGTCTGACTTACTGCCTGCGCCGTCGGCGTCGGTTCCTGATCCGGTCATAGATGTAGAGCACTGGTATGACCTGCGCGATGGGATTCATGATGTGTTCGTGTCGTACACGCTGCTTGTTGCTCTATCTCGTACCCACTGCAAGCTGGTCCGTCTCGTAGCCATGTATTGATTTGTGGCACGAATCATAGCTGATATGCTTGTTTTCCGGATGCTGTGACGTGCCGTACGTGACGACCAGTCTGGCGCGTAGGAAGTACGCATCGTACTTGTCATGCCGGAAACTGCTATGGATACTGCTTCCGGGCAACACGGTTCCTCTTTAGGAGTTACGGCTCGGACGGAGAATGGGTCTTGATTCACAGCCTACGTGTCGGTCGTGGTTTTGGCAGTTATGCGCATCGTACTTACTCTACAGGACGACCGGCTCTGGGTACGTGTCGGTCGCAGGGTAAGGCTACAGACAGCTGTCCGACCGGCCATCGGAATCGGCCCCTTTGTGTTGGAGGTGAAAGAAGCGCTCTCATTAGATAGAATAATACCTTTGTTTGACCAATTAGGCAAATAGAGAAAAAGTTTCAATTGTGTGGTTTGAGCCGATAGAGTAAGGTTGCTGTGCTTCACACAGGAGAAGGGCTGGAAACCAAGGACATATTGTATCAAGGAAGATGCACCGCTGTTCCGTGGAAAATTTCCTTCCGGAATATTCCCAGGGTGGATGGCGTAATCCAAAGTGCACCATGGGAGTGCCACCTGAGAATAATTGTATGTTGGAATTAGGGGTAAAGTACAGCCTTCAGAGAGAGAGCATCCTAGAACAAGCTCTGTCTTTGGTAGCTTTATGCTCCTTGTCTTATCTTTAACCGTGATCAGTGCTGGTTCCTCCAAATCGTGAAGAAAAGGGTAGGTGACCTCTACTGCTACATACAGATAAGTGTCGGTACCGAACTTTCCTCCTGTAAATAAGAGAAAGAGGTGAGAGTTAAAATATGAAACCAGCCTGAGGTCAAAAACTGCTCAACATACACACATATGGCTATACAGTAAAAGAGTTAACTAGTAACTGCATCACTCTAGAGAAGTGTATTGTCCCTCAACTATGTCTTGGCATTATATGTATGGCAGTGCAACCCACTGACTAGTGTGTGAGCAAGGGGACTTTGTTCCCCGAAACGCGTAACTGGTATTAACTATTCATTGAAAAAAACATAGGTTTCAGGCACGTTTTAGTTAGAAATTAGCATTTAAAAAACCTTAGAAATTCACAAAGAAAAACATAGGTTTTAGGGAAAGTTATAGTTAGTTGGACATTTCACTCGTATAAAAACATAGAAATTCCCCTGTTATAGTTAGTTCAGCTAACTATAACTCGTGCCCCCGCAATGCACTGCTGATGACGTCACATATCACAGCCCTCATGACATGGTCAGTGACATCACTGATGACATCTCAAATGACATCACTGATGACATCACTGATGACATCATCCAGTGACTGTGTGTTTCTGTAAAGTTTAAATATTTGTCATATATGTCTATGACAAGGTGTATTGAAGAATGAGTGGATTTACAAGTGCTTGAAGGGATTATTAGTAGATGTGTGACTGACTGTATAAGTGAGTGATTGAACATGTCTTACTGAATGCATGGGTTAGTGACTAAACTGTTTGAAAGTCTGTATTAGTCTCTCAGTTGGTGTGTAAGCAACTGCATGGGTTGGTGAGTAGCTACATGAGTATCTATATGGATTATTGATTTGTTGTCTAAGTATCTGTATGGGTGTCTGAGTGTTTGTGTGGGTGGGGTTTTTCTGTGACTCTGTGCATAGATGTATGAGTGGGCGATTCACTGGGTGCATGGTTTCAAGAGTGCATCTGTGATGGACTGTATGGGTGGGTGACTGTGTGAATTGGTGTGTTAGTGAGTGAATGTATATCTCAGTTGTATATGTGTGGGTAACTACATATGTGAAAGGCAGTATATATGTGTGTTGGAGTAAATAAATGACTATAAGTGAGAGTGAGTAATTGTGAGAGTGACTGTATGGATAAGTCTGTGCTCGTATCAGTGATTGTATAAGAGTGTAAGTATGTGCTAGTATTTGTATGAGTAAGTGAGTTTGTGTGTGTATAACTGTATAGGTGAGTACATGGCAGTGTGATTAATTATTTGCATGACTGACTAGGTGTGTGAGTACCTTTATGGATGAGTGGTGGTGTGTGAGTTTCTATATAGGTGTATGAGTGCATATGATAGTCCTGCACTGAGTGACCGTAAGTATGAGTGACTGTATAGGTGAATGTCTGGATGTGTGTGTAGACCTAATAATCAGTGAGTGAATATGTAGTTATTGATGTTGGAGTGTCTATGGTTTTGAGAATGGCAGTCTGTAATTTAGAGTGGGTGTATCAAAAGTTATATTTGAGTGTGAGAAGACGCAGGAAATTATCACATGGATGATGTCATCAGTGATGCTATCAGTGATGTCATTTGAGATGTCATCAGTGATGTTATCAGTGATGTCACTGACCATGTCATGAGTGATGTAATATGTGACGTCATCAGCAGTGCTTTGTGGGGGCGCGAGTTATAGTTAGGTGAATTAACTATAACAGGGGAATTTCTATGGTTTTATACGAGTGGAATGTCCAACTAAATATAACTTTCCCTAAAACCTATGTTTTTTTAGTGAATTTCTAAGGTTTTTTAAATGCTAATTTCTAACTATAACGTGCCTGAAACCTATGGTTTTTTCAGTGAATTTCAAAGGTTTTTAAATGCTAATTTCTAACTATAAGGTGCCTGAAACCTATGGTTTTTTCAGTGAATTTCAAAGATTTTTTAAATGCTAATTTTTAATTATAAAATTAGTTATACCTATGTTTTTGTACAGAATTTGAAAAAAAATTTAAACTGTTAATGTGTAAGTATATGATTTATTAAACAATATTATATACTTTTCTGAAAATTGTTATACATTTTTAAAAAAATTAATAAAAACTGAAATATACTGTAATTATATTGTTTTATTTTTTAATATATTTATATATATATATATTTTTTTTTTAAAGTAATTTTGGAGTCGCGCACCCAAAGCGTACCTAACGCGACGGGTGTGCGTATTACCCGCCATATTAGAAAAGTCGTGAAGGATCCGTGTATGATGTGCAACGGGTGCGTGTTTTCCAGTTACGCGATATGCTTATAATATTACTTGTTGTGCGCGATAGGTATGCGACGGATGCGCGACTCCTGCTCCTGCTAATTCGCGACACATGCGCATTACGGTACGCGATGTTTGCGTGGTGGCAGGCCCCGCGTGACTTCAAATGTGGGGCGCACAGGGTGCGCGGTTCCCGCAAATTTGTTTTATATATTAAAATGATATATAAGTGTCTTTAATGTACATATTAGGGCAAGAGATTATCTAAGGTATTCATAAAAATAATATATTTGTACTTGTAATGAAATAATATTATTTTGAAATATATTTTCGCGGAGTCGTGTTCGGTGCGTTCTTCCTAAGCGCAGGGTGCGCGACTCCCATGTGACCTTAAAAAAAGGGATTTTATTAGTTTATAACATTTCCCACTGTAACTATTGAAGGACCCCACCCATTTTAATCATTCTTCTTGGGCCATCTTCAGAGAAGCATCTCTTCTCCAACTAGAACCTTTTGGTTTTTTTTGGGTGTTTCTTTCACTTGTCTCTTGCAAAATGGCATCTGGAGAGCAGCAGGTAGTCCTACTTCCTGAAGAAGATGTGTTGGAGGAAAACCCACCCAAGAAGAGACCAGAGTCTGTTATCTGGAAAGTCTTCAGTTTTCCAGAAGGAGAGAAAAACGAAATGCCAGGAAGGTGACATGCTTGCTGTGTGGGAGGGCCCTGTCGCGAGGCAGTGACATAAAATACTCCTGTGGTACAGCAAGTATGTACAAACATTTGTGTACCATACAACCACAGAATCTTGCTCAGGAGGAAATGAGGCGAGCTGCAGAAAATCCACCAACAGCAGTTGCTAGCACCTCTGGAGCATCTCAGGCAACACCTTCAATGGACATTCGGGCATTGTTCGCATTTTTAGAACAGCACTGTGTGAAGGCCAAAAAATTATCTGCTTCGGCGAGCAGTCAGTGAATGCAGTTTGTGCTGCACAACGCAACCACCACTGTTATTTTTTTTTTGTTTTTTTGGGAATGAAAACTAATCACAAAAATCACCTGTTTACTTTGTTTATTTTTTTGTTTTTTTTAAAAAAACACCAAAACAATAAAAAATTGTTGATAAAATACAAAAAAAAAGAAGAAAAAAAGTTCTTGTCAGAACTACATTATCTGGTTAAAGAAAAGAACTAGAATTACACGGTAATGTGTGAAAGTTTGGTTGAATATATGTGTAGTGCATGATTGACTGAAAGAATGCATTAGTAGTGTATGGTGAATGTATGGGGCAGGTGTATGAGGAAGTGCTGCAGTGTGGCACTGCAAGCCTTTTTGCTGTACTGCGCTACAGCACTTCTGAAGCACAGAGATCCGACATATTTACATGAATATGTCGCAACTCTATCCTTCACTCTACACTGGTGCACAAACTGTGGCCATATGCTGGCACAGGCACCCTTGCACCATGGTGCAAGGATGCCTACATCATGGGGAGATTGTTTTTGTGCAGGAAGGGACACGTTCCTGTACAAAAACAATCACTAAAGACATTTTCCTCCTTCAATGTGTGGTGTAGAATGCAGCATGCATTAAAGGAGGAAACAATTAGGAGAAATGAAAACATTTCTCCTCGTTGTGTCTTGCTACACCACCTCTAGAGTGCTGCAGTATTCACAAACATGATTAGATTTATGATTTCTTGTAAATCTAGACATATATCTTGTTCCATGGGTGTTGTGTGGGAACATACCCAGCAACAGCCATGGAACGCCTCTTCAACAGAAAATGTTGCGTATGACGGGGCTGTATTTACAAGGAGAGGAAAAGCCATGCAGGGTGGCTTTTCCTCTCCTTGTAAACATGGAGCTGCCCCCAGCACCACCACTACATCACAACGAGTGACCTACTAGTTGCGCTCCATAAGAGCTTACGGATTGGCAGAGAAATACGATAAGTACATAGTGCTGGATGGATTATTGAGACGTGCATAGCAGTAACAGGAGGATTGCTAGACTGCATGGGTACTACCTTAGTATTTACAGGAGTGATCCAATTGTATGTATGTGGTTGGAGGTGTGCATGCATAGTGCAATGAATGCTGTAGGTGTACTTGTGTTAGTGGCTAGGCCACTCTATATGTATATTTGTAGTCAGGATTATTACAAGAGTGGAGAGAGAGTGACAGTGTGATTAGAGCAGTGCATGAGTACTACCTAGATTATTACAAGAGTGAATCAGTAGTCTACAGGGGGTTAGGAGCCTGCATAGCTTGTGCACATTTGACTGTAGCACGGTGTCTCTTCATGCCTGAGTCATTGTACAAGTGCATAGACAGTGACTGGACAGATAGAGTGCTGGTAGTTGACAGCAGGGTGAGTTTATAAGTGCTTGTGTTTCGCAACAGAGATTCGATAAGGGCATGGTTCTGTGAGGATGATTGCAAGAGTGGAGAGAGAGTGAGAGTGTAATTGAGGCACTCCATGAGTACTACCGAAATCATTACATGAGTGAATCAGTAGTCTACAGGGGGTTAGGGGCCTGCATAGATTGTGCACATTTGACTGTAGCACAGTGTCTATTCATGCCTGAGTCATGGTACAAGTGCATAGACAGTGACTGGGTAGATAGAGTGCTGTAGTTGACACCAGGGTGAGTTTAAAAGTGCGTGTGTTTCGGCAAGGAGGTTAGATGAGGGCATGGTTCTATGAGGATAATTGCAACAGTGAAGAGAGAGTGAGAGTGTGATTGGAGCACCGCATGAGTAGTACCTAGATTATTACAGGAGTGAATCAGTAGTCTACAGGGGGTTACAGGCCTGTATAGATTGTGCACAGTTAACTGTAGCACGGTCTCTTCATGCCTGAATCATTGTACAAGTGTATACACAGTGACTGAGTAGATAGAGTGCTAGTAGTTGACACCAGGGTGAGTTTATAAGTGCTTGTGTTTCGACACAGAGATTAGATGAGGTCATGGTTCTATGAGGATGATTGCAACAGTGAAGAGAGAGTGAGAGTGTGATTAGCGCACTGCATGAGTAGTACTTAGATTATTACAGGAGTGAATCAGTAGTCTACAGGGGATTACAGTCCTACATAGATTGTGCACATTTAACTGTAGCACAGTGTGTCTTCAAGCCCGAATCATTGTAGAAGTGCATACACAGTGACTGAGTAGATAGAGTGCTGGTAGTTGACAGCAGGGTGAGTTTATAAGTGCTTGTGTTTCGCAACAGAGATTCGATAAGGGCATGGTTCTATGAGGATGATTGCAAGAGTGGAGAGAGAGTGTGATTGAGGCACTCCATGAGTACTACCTAGATTATTACAAGAGTGAATCAGTAGTCTACAGGGGGTTAGGGGGCTGCATAGATTGTGCACATTTGACTGTAGCAAAGTGTCTCTTCATGCCTGAGTCATTGTCCAAGTGCATGGGCAGTGACTGGGTAGATAGAGTGCTGGTATTTGAGAGCACAGTGAGTTTATAAATGCTTGTTTTTGGCACAGAGATTTGATGAGGGCATGGTTCTATGACGATGATTGCAACAGTGAAGAGAGAGTGAGAGTGTGATTGGAGCACTGCATGAGTACTACATAGATTATTACAAAAGTGAATCAGTAGTCTACAGGGGGTTAGGGGCCTGCATACATTGTGCACATTTAAATGTAGCACATTGTCTCTTCATGCCTGAAACATTGTACAAGTGTATACACAGTGACTGAGTAGATAGAGTGCTGGTATTTTAGAGAAGAGTGAGTTTATAAGTGCTTGTGTTTTGCAACAGAGATTTGATAAGGGCATGGTTCCAATGAAGATGATTGCAACAGTGAAGAGAGAGTGAGAGAGTGTGATTAGAGCACTGCATGAGTAGTACTTAGATTATTACAGGAGTGAATCCGTAGTCTACAGGGGGTTACAGGCCTGCATAGATTGTGCACATTTAACTGTAGCACAGTGTCTCTTCATGCCTTAATCATTGTAGAAGTGCATACACAGTGACTGAGTAGATAGAGTGCTGGTAGTTGACAGGAGGGTGAGTTTATACGTGCTTGTGTTTCGCAACAGAGATTCGATAAGGGCATGGTTCTGTGAGGATGATTGCAAGAGTGGAGAGAGAGTGAGAGTGGGATTGAGGCACTCCATGAGTACTACCTAGATTATGAATGAAGAAAGAAAAGCGCCAAGGCACCTAACAAAAAAGATCAAAACAGACCAGAACTACACCTACGGGTAGGCCTTGGCAAAGAGCCATGTCTTTAATGCCTTTCGAAACATAGGGAGATTATGCTGGGATTTGATTTCAATAGGGCAGGAATTCCACAATTTTGGGGCTAGGGACGAGAAGGCCATTATTACATGAGTGAATCAGTAGTCTACAGGGGGTTAGGGACCTGCATAGATTGTGCACATTTGACTGTAGCACAGTGTCTCTTCATGCCTGAGTCATTGTCCAAGTGCATGGGCAGTGACTGGGTTGATAAAGTGCTGGTATTTGAGAGCAGAGTGAGTTTATAAGTGTGTGTTTTTCGGCACAGAGATTAGATACGGACATAGTTCTACTGAATGATTAGAGTATTGCAAGGAGATCATCTGACAAAATGTATAACTGCTTGGGTACTGACAGGTATTGAATTAGTACATGCTAGTAGTAAATGACTTAAAAACTGCATTACCAGTAACATAGTGATTGGTGGACTGCATGGTTAGTACCTGAGGTATTTTAGACATTAATAAGCAGTGAGTAGGTGTTTAAAGGTGTGTATGAATAGTGCCAGGATGAATGTAGTAGTGGATGGATAGTGTTTGGATTACTTAACCTTTCCTTTGCAGTAGTAGATATCAAAATATTGTAAACATTTTTTGCAGTTGTTTGTTATATTTTAAAGTTTAAAAACGTTTTAACTTTAGAATTTGGATCTGTAAAAAAGAAGAAAAAAATGCAGTTATAATATATAATATTATCATTTTATAAATACAACATAATTTAAGCATAATATAAATTATGTTATTTGCCTTTTTGCTGTCCTCAGAATATATTGAATTTCACTATAAATAGTGATTACAATGTTAATCATCACATAACAGCGGGCAAAAAAAAACAATCAAGAAGATTGTTTAAAAAAAAAAATCTGTGTCAAAAATATTTTCAACATAGTGAACTATGTCTGCACATTGAATAAAAAATAACATCCTCAACAACATAGCATATAATACAAACACACATATATAAAATGCTTCTTTATAGGAAAAGTTTGTTACTACAAGATAAAAGAAACAAAACAATAATTCAATCAATACTTCTTTATAATTTACATATACTCTAAATGATATTCTTTAAAATATGTGCTGTCAGAATATCCCAGAAAAAGTGCCTAATTCACATTAATATCTTTCCTGTAGGCCATATGATATTCCTGAAATCCTTTACACTGAAATTGTCCAAAGTAATTGTATTAATAGAGTTTAACATATACCGAATAGGTCGAATTATGTTCTTAGAACTTTGGCTTTAAGAATATTAGGTATGAATTTGGTAATACGTTTGGCTAACGATTTCTAAAAACTAAATGAGCATCATTACAATATGTCCATCCTTTTTTGCATTTTAAATAGACAGTGTAATGTCCAGATGTGTTAGAAGGTCAATCTGGAAAATAATTGCTACTGCTACAAAAGTTCTTCCTGATAGTGATAGTTGACTTGCTACAAAATATTTAATTAAAGTTTCCAATTTTCTTCCATCAGCTGTACAATGTTGTATCATTAAAATTATATATTGTCCACATTTTTGTATAAATATTGTTGGTAACATTTCTGAATTGCATTGGCTATACACCATGTTCTGATTTGCTGCTTTAACTAATTTCATTTGTTGAAAGACACTGTTTTACAGTCTGGTATTGTTAAATATATAAATCTCTCAGTGTCTATGTTAGTGGTAGAAGTAAATGGACAAATTTCACATTCATGTTCCCATTTATAACAAAGTCCAAATAGATTTTCAATTTGTATTCTTTCTTCTTCTAATACTGTGAGCATATACATTAGAAATTCCTGAGCATATTGTTGCACATTCTGTGTGAACTGCGTAGAACCAGAACATATATTCAAAAGCTTCCTAATATCAGAAACAGTTTGGATTTTACTTTTATCAGTTATCAATTTTTCAAAAATAGAATACAACAAGGAACAAAACCTTTTTTCTCGATTTTCTATAATTTGCTGTAGCAGATTTTCGAGAAAAAATACAACATTTACCCCTACATTAGCATAGCAGTTGATACCTGAACTAATTTCTAACTGATATCCGACAATCTCTTCAATACTGTCCTTTGTCTTTTTGTTTGGATTTTCAACATTATCCTGTTTTTTTCTTCTCTTTAACTTCACTACAAATATTCTCATACCTTTTTTTCGACCTACTACACGCTTTTCATATTTCACCTAAATTGGGAGCATACAGTCTCCTTAAACGATTATACTCTCTTACACAATTTATATCTGCACTAATCTTTCTCTCATAAAAATCAATCACATACAATCCAGATAAAGTTCTGCCTCGGGACACAGCAACATATGCCATACCCTCTTTAAATACGGTACTTCCAATATTTACCAAAGCACTGTCTACACTTAAACCTTGAGATTTATGAATAGTCACCGCATATGCCAAAGAAAGAGGAAACTGTTTTCTATGAACATACACATCTTTAACAAGCAAAAAACGAGCAGAACAACGATCAATTTGTTTTACTTCTTAAATCTGATCAAATTTGATTTTCAAATATTCAATTCGATCTTTTTTTGATAATTAACATAATCAAGAACTTTTCCCATTGCTCCATTTACTAAACCTTTTTCTACATCCAAATTACGCAGTAAAATAACCCGACAGTTTACACATACATATAAATTATTTTCTAAACCAGCAGTTTTAGATACAGATTTTTCCAAAGAATCCAATTTTGTTTTCAGTTTTTCTGTCAAAATAATAGTAATTCCTTCATGCTCTATTTTATCAATGGCTTCTTGCAGTGTTGGCATGAGGCAGATTATAGATTTATTTTCTGCAATTTTTTGTATATTTTTGCAGGATCAATATTTTCATTTGGAAACAAGTTGGTAAGTATCCGACTTTTCAAAGCTTCTTTGCCATGTTCTGTCAATACTACAATTCTTATATTTTGAAGAATGGTTCCATAAACTTCATCATTTGCTTGTTGCATATTTCAATGAGTCCTTTGTACTAAAAATATGACCAAATGTTAGCGTTTCTAACTGTTCCCAAAGACTTTCTGGTATCTTCATGCACAAGTGTTTTAAATACTGGTTGCCCTTTTACAGGAGTAAGTTGCAGTAGATCACCAAAAACTATCACATGTTTTCCTCCAAATAAGACATCATATTCTGTTTTTAAAATTTGCTGCATTCCTAAAGGCACAAAGGCAAGCATTAAGTTTGAGACCATGCTCACCTCATCAATAATCAGAAGTTTCATTTTCTTTAGCACTCTTGAAACTTCATAACAAGCTTCTCCAGATAGCTTGTGATATTCCAATTTATGTTAATGTTCCACAGGTAGCATTTGTAAAGAATATGTTGGAAACCGGGCAACCGGGTTAGCAGTCACCAGGTTCCCAGCACAGTGGTAGCTTGGCTCGAGCGGTTGGGGGTCAGGCACCGTGTTAAGCGTACATCACACCCTCACAATAACCATGCGTTCATCCGTTCCAAAAACGACACTACACCGTAAAAATTATGGGAGACAAGATGAAAATATAAATGTCTTTATCTTATTTTCTCTTAGTTGCAGGTTTCATAACATAAATACAATACAATAGGATTTTCCTTCAAAAGAGCAGGTCAAATAAACAATACTACTTCTGAATTTCCACAAATAGGTTCAGGTCATCATTAAGCAAGGAATAAATAGATGTGCAATAAATACAGACGGCAAATAAATACAGTCAGACAATAAATACAGTGCAGGAATAAATTAGTGGAAGACAATAAATAAAGCACCTTCAATAAATAAGGTAAAACAATCAACGACAATTACAGATCAGGTCATTTTCATGAGGTCATTTGGTCTTACTTTGCCCATACACTGCTTATGGTCATTTGGATGGCATGGGGGTGTCCCACCTAGATTGGTCAAGGCTGGGGCCTAAGCTGAGGCAGAACAAGGGTAATCTAAAGATCTGGCCCTCCAAACTACACAGCTCTTTATGTAGGTCACTGTACCAGTCTCAGTTCACCCCTAGCACTCCCAGGCTGGTTCTAGCACCCCTTTAACTCCTAGAATGGTCTTTTAGGGCTCCACGGGGCCTCAGACGCCCCCTCTACCACTTACTGTCCTTTTCAAGATGATTGGCTCCGCTCGGCACCGTGTCGACGCCGTGAGGCGGCTCCGGATCGATGTCGCTGGGTGGTCTCGACTCGATGTCGCTGGGCGGTCTCGACGCGGTGTCGCTGGACGGTCTCGACTCGATGTCGCTGGACGGTCTCGACTCGATGTCGCTGGGCGGTCTCGACTCGATGTCGCTGGACGGTCTCGACTCGATCTCGCTGGACGGTCTCGAATCGATGTCGCTGGGCGGTCTCGACTCGATGTCGCCTTCCGGCGTCGCAGGGACACAGTCTCCCCGCTTCCTCGTGTCTCCGGAGCGCGATCTCCACTCCCGACCTCCGTCGCGCTTCACCTCTGTTTCCGGCGACTCCGGTGGGCGGACTTCACTCCCTTGTCGATGCCTCACCTCGACCTCGGGTGTCTCTCTACTCGACCTCCGGCGCCTCTCCACGACCTCCGGCGCCTCTCCACGACCTCCGTCGGTGCCCTCACTCGACCTCTGATGACTCCCTACTCGACCTCCGGTGCCTCTCCACGACCTCCGTCGGCGCCCTCACTCGACCTCTGGCAGCTCCGGGTACGACGTCTGCTTTCTGTCAGCGCCGCTTCTCTACCTCAGGCAACAGGTCTCCAGGCTTCTCGACGTCAGGACTCCAGGAGGACACTGCTGAACAGGTCAGGAGCTTGCTGTTCTTCCTCTTTAAGGCCTGTTCCAAATGTTCAGTTCCTTAAGATGGTTCTTCTGGTCTTGGTCCCACACAGGGCTTTAGGCTGGGCTTGGTCAGTAGGGACTAGCATCAAGAGTGGGTTTCTGGACCCCACTCCAAGCACTGGTTTCCACCCCTGCTGCCTTACTCCGACCTCCTTCTATCTCTGTCCTCTCTCTTCTCCAGTCAGATGCCAACTGCCACTCTGAGATGGCCTCCCAACATTCTAAACTGCCTCCCACTATCACAGGATTCTAGAATGTTCCAGGAGGTTCTAGTTATGTCACAGGTGACAATGGGTGGCCACCATTTTGTGTCTCAGGCCCTCAGACAGAAGTTCCAGGGGTAGGGAAAATGGCTCCCTGACACTGCATCAACACTAAAAAGTCTGGTGGTTCCCAAAAAGGAAAAATTATAATAGGGTTTGAGGCAGAAGTGGGACAAAATAAATAATGGTGAGGAGGGACCACCCAAATGGCTGACAGGTCTAACACGCGTCCCCCCCAGCTGAAAGTGGGGAGAGCTACCCAACCCCTTGGGAGTTCTCATCACTAAGGCGGAAATACCTTGAGAGACCATCTGCATTGGCGTGGTCCACTCCAGGCCGATGTTCCACCTGAAAGTCCATTCCCTGTAGGGAGATAGACCACCTTAGCAACTTGGGATTCCCCCCTTCATCTGCATCAGCCACCAAAGGGGTCTGTGGTCGGTCTGAACTAGGAAGTGCGAGCCAAACAGGTATGGCCGCAACTTCTTCAGAGCCCATACCACTGCAAAGGCTTCACGCTCTATTGCACTCCACTTCTGTTCCCTGGGAAGTAGTCTCCGGGATAGGAAGACCACGGGTTGATCCAGACCCTCTTCATTGAGTTGCGATAACACTGCCCCAATGCCATGTTTCGATGCATCCGTATGGACAATGAACTCCTTGGAAAAGTCTGGGGCCCTTAAGACCGGGGCCTGGCACATGGCTTGCTTCAGTTTCACAAAGGCCTGCTGACAAGCCTCCGTCCAGACTACCCGTCAAGGTTGCTTCTTGGACGTAAGCTCCGTGAGGGGGGCCACAATGGTACCATACCCCTTCACGAAGCGGCGGTAATATCCGGTGAGGCCCAGAAAAGCTCGGACCTCAGTCTGAGTCTTGGGGGGTTCCCAGGCCATGATGGCCTCGATTTTCGCCTGGAGGGGTTGCACCGCTCCCCTACCCACCAAGTGTCCAAGGTACACTACCGACCCCTGCCCGATCTGGCATTTACTGGCCTTAATCGTTAAACCAGCTTGTTTCAGGGCCTGGAGAACAGTTTGCAGGTGACGCAAGTGATCCTCCCAGCTGTTACTGAAGACGGCAATGTCGTCCAGATAAGCAGCAGAGAAACTCTCCATTCCAGTGAGGATCTGGTTCACCAGACGCTGAAACGTGGCAGGTGCGTTCTTGAGCCCAAAGGGCATCACGCAGAACTGGTAGTGGCCCTTGGGCGTGGAGAAGGCTGACCTTTCCTTAGCTCCATCAGTCAGAGATCTGCCAGTACCCGGAAGTAAGGTCAAAGGTACTCAGATATTGGGCAGCTCCCAGCCGGTCAATCAGTTCATCCGCCCTCGGAATCGGATGAGCATCAGTCTTGGTTACTGAGTTCAGTCCCCGGTAGTCCACACAGAACCTCAGTTCCGGTTGGGCACCCGGTGGTACAGCTTTTGGTACTAATACCACCGGACTGGACCAGGGGCTGCTGGAAGGTCCAATCACTCCTAGCTCCAGCATCTTAGTGACTTCACTGTGAATGCTGGCCTTCACCTTGTCTGTCATCCGGTAGATCTTTGACTTCACAGGTGGGCTGTCTCCTGTGTCCACATCATGGACGCACAGGTGAGTCCTACCCGGAACAAGGGAGAACAACGAAGAATACTGCCCCAGGACCTGGCGGCAGTCCTCCCGCTGTTCAGGAGTTAGGGACGGGGAGAGAATCACTCCCTCCACCAACCCATCCTTCTCTTGAGACGCAAATAAGTCGGGGAGAGGCTCACTTTCCACGTCCTCTGCTCCGTCAGTCACCATCAGCAAGATGACTTCGGGCCTCTCATGGTGGGGTTTGAGGCGGTTGGCATGCAGCACCCGTAGGGGCTGGCGAGGGGTCTTCAGATCCACCAAGTAGGTAGCCTTACCCTTCTTCTCCAACACCTCAAAGGGTCCTGACCAGCGATCCTGGAGGGCGCTAAGCTCTCCTGGTTCGATCACCCACACCTTCTGGCCAGGTTTCAACTCCACCGGATGAGCATTGTGGTCATACCACGCCTTCATCACTGCTTGGCTGGCTTCCAAGTTGTCAGAAGCTTGCTTCCACAACTTAGCCATTTGGCTCCGGAAGGCCAGCATGTAGCTCACCACGTCCTGGGGAAGCTTTCTGGGAGTTCTTTCCCATCCGTCTCTCACCAGGCCGAGAGGTCCACGCACAGGGTGCCTATACAAAAGCTCGAAGGGGCTGAAGCCCACTCCCTTCTGTGGCACTTCCCTGTAAGAAAACAATAGACAGGGTAGGAGGACGTCCCATTTCCTCCGCAGGCTTTCAGGCAGACTTCTGATCATGCCTTTCAAGGTTTTATTGAACCTCTCCACCAGACCATTGGTCTGGGGGTGGTAAGGGGTGGTGAACCGGTAGGTCACTCCACACTCCTTCCACATGGCCCGCATGTATGCTGACATGAAGTTGGTCCCCCTGTCAGACACAACTTCCTTGGGAAAACCCACTCAGGTAAAGATTCCCATCAGGGCCCTAGCCACAACAGGTGCAGTAATGGTCCTCAGAGGTATAGCCTTTGGGTACCATGTGGCATGATCCACAAGAACCAGGATAAACCTGTGACCAGCTGTAGTAGGCGGATCTAACGGACCCACAATGTCGATGCCCACCCTTTCAAAGGGGGTGCTAACGACAGGAAGTGGTTCCAGGGGAGCTTTCAGCTTCACCCCTGTTTTCCCACTGGCTTGACAAGACACACACGTCCGGCAATAGGTGTCGGACGACACTTTCATTTGAGGCCAATAAAAGTGTGGGATAAGCCGGGCAAAGGTCTTGTCTTGCCCCAGGTGTCCTGCCAAGGGGATCTCATGAGCCAATTCCAGGAGAAAGGCTTGATAACGTTGAGGGACAACCAAGGCCCGTGACGATCCGTGCATGGGTGCCTTGGGTTCACTGTAGAGGAGGCCATCCTCCCAGTAAATGTGGTAGTTCCCCTCAACGTTCCCTGCTGCCTGGGCTTCGGCCTGTCGCCTCAGTCCCTCAAGGGTAGGACACTCCCTCTGGCCCTTGCAGAATTCCTCCCTGGTCTGCCCTCCCTCCACGTGCCACTCGGCCGGGATGGGTAGGTTCTCCAGTTCGGTAACATCCCCCTCCGCGGACTCCTGGTCCACCACCTCCGGTGGCCTATCCGTCACACGGGGCGCGGATGCCGAGGCAGGCTCCTCCTGCCCTCGGTTCTTCCCTTGGTCGGCCGCCGGCTGTGCCTTTGTTCTAGGCTCCAGCCTAAACGAACTCCCTCTCCGGGTAGTCGCAGACCCTGTGCTGACACAGGCCCAGTCAGGTGTACCCAGCATCTCAGCATGAGTCCGGTATTCCACCTCCTTCCAAGCATTATGCTCCATGTCATTCCCCAGCAGACAATCGACTGGCATGGCAGGGCTTACGGCAACTCGAAGCAACCATGTAACCCCTTCCCATTCAAATGGAACCTCAGCCACCGGATAGTGGCCCATTCTGCCGTCAGCCATTGCGGCAGGGTGGAGTACATCGGGAATCACCTGCTCTGGAGACACCAGTTGGCTACGTACCATAGTCATACTGGCTCCTGTGTCTCTCAGAGCCTCCCCTCTTTGGCCGTTGATGGTGACCCACTGCCCATACTTTGTGGTATTTGCGGGCACCTGGATCTTAGGAACCATCTCCCGTTCTCCCAGGGACACTAAAGTGACACCCGCCCACTCCCTTCCCTTATCTAAAGGCATCTCCTCCCCGAGCACTACACTAGCTACTCCAGGGGCCTTTCCTCCGATGGGAGGGGGTGGTCTTTTCGGGCACTTCACATCTCCCTTATAGTGTCCGACACCACCGCACTCGAAGCAATGGACAACCCTTGGCTGCTGACTCTGGCCAGGATTAGGGTTTCTGGGTGGGTTAGCCCTAGGGGTGAATCCCGTTCCCCTCCCTTGGAAACTATTTTGGGGGCCTTTAGAGAACTCCGTTTTCTTTTCCCCTCCCTCTTTCTTCTGGGGGGCGCCCTGTCCGGTCCTTTGAGAGTCCCCTCCAGTCCCCCTTGTGGACACCCGGGTACTAGCCCAAATGTCCGCCTCCTCAGCAAGCTTCCGGGGATTGGTCAGCTTGCTATCCACCAGGTGTTGACGCAGTTCAGGGAAACATTTTTCGAGCAGGTGTTCCTTCAACATCAAATCAAACAACCCCTCGTAGTCCTTCACCTCGCTGCCCTGTATCCAACCCTCTAATGCCTTCTTTGCATAGTCCAGGAAATCCACCCAATTCTGTGTGCCCAGTTTGTGGCTACCCCGGAACTTCTGTCTGTATTTCTCGGGTGTTAGTCCAAACTTCCTCACGAGCGCCACTTTCATGGCGGGGTAGTGGGTCTGCTCATCCTGCTCCAGGGCCAATAATGTATCCCTGCCAGCTGGAGGCATGTATTTATACAATCCCCCTCCCCAATATTTCTCTGGAACCCCATGGGCTCTTAAAGAGACCTCATAGGCCGCTAGCCACTTGGCGATGTCATCTCCCGCACTATAGCTGGCTACTATGTCTTTTGGCAGATAGGGTTTGGGCTCCCTGGTGATTTCTCTCTCTTCGCTGCCACCATTAGGAACAGTGTGTGCCCCGACCCGTAGGATCTGGAGATCTATCTCCCTGAGCCTCAACTCGTGAGCCATCCTCCGTTCCTCCTTTTCTTTCTCCAGCTTCGCCAACTCCCATGTGAGCTGTCTTTTCTCCCTCCGGTCAGTTAATTCTGCTTCTGATAAGCCGCCACTAGAGACACTGCTGCCCTTCCTTGAAAGTGTTCTGGGCCCCGCTAATAGGTTCCCCACCTCAGGTTGGTACAAACCAGCCCCCTCGCTGACAGCCTCTCCATCCCTGTCCTCCTTCTCAACCTTACTTTCTCGTCGTGCCTCCCCCCAAGCCCTCAAGCTGGTCTGGAGCTCACCCTTCTTTGCACCTTGGGGACAAAACACCCCCTCTCGCTGACAAAACTCTCTGAGTTGGGCCACAGTGTAAGTTTCCACATCCTCCAACACAAACTCCATTTTGCCCACTCAGGATAGAAGACAGTTGCTTACAGAAGCTATGCAGGGGGGTACCTTTTGTAATACCTCCTCCCACCACCAGAAGTAAATTTGGAAAAAACAAAACTCAAAATTAGGAAGTCCGCTTGGAGAAAACTCCCGGTGTAGGCCTATGGACTACCCAAAGTTATTGTCGAGTAGACGCAAGCACAGCTCTATCCCACCGCTGAACACCAATTTTATGTTGGAAACCGGGCAACCGGGTTAGCAGTCACCAGGTTCCCAGCACAGTGGTAGCTTGGCTCGAGCGGTTGGGGGTCAGGCACCATGTTAAGCGTACGTCACACCCTCACAATAACCATGCATTCATCCGTTCCAAAAACGACACTACACCGTAAAAATTATGGGAGACAAGATGAAAATATAAATGTCTTTATCTTATTTTCTCTTAGTTGCAGGTTTCATAACATAAATACAATACAATAGGATTTTCCTTCAAAAGAGCAGGTCAAATAAACAATACTACTTCTGAATTTCCACAAATAGGTTCAGGTCATCATTAAGCAAGGAATAAATAGATGTGCAATAAATACAGACGGCAAATAAATACAGTCAGACAATAAATACAGTGCAGGAATAAATTAGTGGAAGACAATAAATAAAGCACCTTCAATAAATAAGGTAAAACAATCAACGACAATTACAGATCAGGTCATTTTCATGAGGTCACTTGGTCTTACTTTGCCCATACACTGCTTATGGTCATTTGGATGGCATGGGGGTGTCCCACCTAGATTGGTCAAGGCTGGGGCCTAAGCTGAGGCAGAACAAGGGTAATCTAAAGATCTGGCCCTCCAAACTACACAGCTCTTTATGTAGGTCACTGTACCAGTCTCAGTTCACCCCTGGCACTCCCAGGCTGGTTCTAGCACCCCTTTAACCCCTAGAATGGTCTTTTAGGGCTCCACGGGGCCTCAGACGCCCCCTCTACCACTTACTGTCCTTTTCAAGATGATCGGCTCCGCTCGGCACCGTGTCGACGCCGTGAGGCGGCTCCGGATCGATGTCGCTGGGTGGTCTCGACTCGATGTCGCTGGGTGGTCTCGACGCGGTGTCGCTGGACGGTCTCGACTCGATGTCACTGGACGGTCTCGACTCGATGTCGCTGGGCGGTCTCGACTCGATGTCGCTGGACGGTCTCGACTCGATGTCGCTGGACGGTCTCGACTCGATGTCGCTGGGCGGTCTCGACTCGATGTCGCCTTCCGGCGTCGCAGGGACACGGTCTCCCCGCTTCCTCGTGTCTCCGGAGCGCGATCTCCACTCCCGACCTCCGTCGCGCTTCACCTCTGTTTCCGGCGACTCCGGTGGGCGGACTTCACTCCCTCGTCGACGCCTCACCTCGACCTCGGGTGTCTCTCTACTCGACCTCCGGCGCCTCTCCACGACCTCCGGCGCCTCTCCACGACCTCCGTCGGTGCCCTCACTCGACCTCTGATGACTCCCTACTCGACCTCCGGTGCCTCTCCACGACCTCCTTCGGCGCCCTCACTCGACCTCTGGCGGCTCCGGGTATGACGTCTGCTTTCTGTCAGCGCCGCTTCTCTACCTCAGGCCCCAGGTCTCCAGGCTTCTCGACGTCAGGACTCCAGGAGGACACTGCTGAACAGGTCAGGAGCTTGCTGTTCTTCCTCTTTAAGGCCTGTTCCAAATGTTCAGTTCCTTAAGATGGTTCTTCTGGTCTTGGTCCCACACAGGGCTTTAGGCTGGGCTTGGTCAGTAGGGACTAGCATCAAGGGTGGGTTTCTGGACCCCACTCCAATCACTGGTTTCCACCCCTGCTGCCTTACTCCGACCTCCTTCTATCTCTGTCCTCTCTCTTCTCCAGTCAGATGCCAACTGCCACTCTGAGATGGCCTCCCAACATTCTAAACTGCCTCCCACTATCACAGGATTCTAGAATGTTCCAGGAGGTTCTAGTTATGTCACAGGTGACAATGGGTGGCCACCATTTTGTGTCTCAGGCCCTCAGACAGAAGTTCCAGGGGTAGGGAAAATGGCTCCCTGACCCTGCATCAACACTAAAAAGTCTGGTGGTTCCCAAAAAGGAAAAATTATAATAGGGTTTGAGGCAGAAGTGGGACAAAATAAATAATGGTGAGGAGGGACCACCCAAAGGGCTGACAGGTCTAACAGAATGTAATGTAATTCCTTTCATGTTGTGTGCTGCCAATCCAGTTGGAGCAGTTACAATACAAGACAAATGTGAGTCAGTTATTTTCTGTAGATAAGTGGTCAAAACTTTAATCAAGAAACTTTTTCCTGTACCAGCTTGACCACTGATATACATTTGGAGAGGTTGAAATGATGTGCATGTGCATTCTTTCTTTTCATGAAGAAAACCATGGTCGATCAGTTGTCTAACTTGCTGATATATTTCTTTTGGTTCAATATTTAGTTGTTCTTCCAAGTTTTCTAAGTCCATAATATCTTCTTGAGCTTGATGCATTGCTGTTTCCACTTCATTCATGGCGATCGCTGCTTCATTTTCAAGAATTGGTTGTCCTAGTGGATCTTGACTCAGAGGTCCAGAACTTTGACTGTCTTGAGAACTGTCTCTAGCAATCTCAGCTGCAATAGTAGCTTCTTGATCAATTCCTCATTTAACATTTTCAGATAATTTGCAAAAACTGGGCATTCAATGCTATCTTTACATGCATTGAAAGAATCTTCATAGCGCTGAAAATCTCCAAGTAATTCCAATTCCGTACGCCAAGGCTTGAACAGTTGTAAAAGTGCTAAATAGTAAAATTCTCTTTTATCAGTAGTATCACAACTAAGGTGCCGATTCCAATCGGGTAAAATTATTTACTGTACGACTCGTATCCGTATATTTTTACGTACGAATCGTACAAGTTCCATCCCACCGGCGAAGTACGATTCGTACGTGAAAAATACATACGAATCGCTTTGGGAAAAGGTCTACGAGACATACCCGGACAGTTTTACATACAAATCATAAAACTGAAGTCCAAGCGCACAAGTACGATCCATAACGCCCTTTCGAATATACAAGCGTATGTAAAACGGCCCGTACGGAGCAAACTCTGTACCACTCGTATCCCGGGTAAACTTGTGCCCGGGATACGAGTCGTACAGCCCCCCCCCCGCGTATGTCCGCACGTCCCCCATATGTCAGAACCGTACCCCCCGTATGTCAGCACCGTACCCCCCCATGTCCGCACCGTACCCCAGCCCCGTACTTGTACGCACCGTACCCCAGCCCCGTACTTGTACGCACCGTACTCCAGCACCGTACCCCAGCCCCGTACTTGGACGCACCGTACCCCAGCACCGTGCTTGTATGCACCGTACCCCAGCACTGTACCCCAGCCCCATACTTGGACGCACTGTACCCCAGCCCCGTACTTGGACGCACCGTGCCCAAGCCCTGTACTTGTACGCACCGTACCCCAGCACCGTACCCCAGCCCCGTACTTGGACGTACCGTACCCCAGCCCCGTACTTGGACGCACCGTACCCCAGCACCGTACTTGGACGCACCGTATCCCAGCACCATACCCCAGCCCCGTACTTGGACGCACCATACCCCAGCACCGTACCCCAGCCCCGTACTTGTACGCACCATACCCCAGCACCGTACTTGTATGCACCGTACCCCAGCACTGTCCCCCAGCATCGCGTATGTACGGACCTTACAACAACATTGCGTATGCGAGCACGGTACAACAACATCGCGTAAGGACGCACCTTACATACGCGAAAACGACTCGTACTGAACCAGGACACTGTAAAACAGCACAAGGAGGGTCAATTCGACTCGCACAACAGCACAAAACACGTCTACAGTACAAAAAACATCAAAATGCCTGAACTGGCACATCCAAACAGGTAAACAGAGGCCCAAACTCACAACCACCTCTTATAACACACCCACCAAAAATTCAAACTCAGGCCCACCCACAAATGGACCAATAAAAAGGGCTCACACACACAAACCATGAGCCTTTGCAACAGACTCACAGCAGCTACAGAGCACACCCCAACAACTGCACCCATACACCTTAACATATACACCTTCACACACACTCCTTCACACATACCCCCTCTTCACATTCTCACACACACCTTCACATTCACACCCACACCCCCAACCATCCACACCCTCACCCCACACCATGCCCACAGACAAGAATCCAAAGTTCACAAGGGAGGAGCTGGACATCCTTGTCATCAAAGTCATCATAGTTGAGCCACAGCTCTTTGGAACATTGGTCAGACAGACCAGCATAGCTGAAAAATCACGCCTGTGGCAGAGGATCGTCGATAGGGTGAATGCTGTTGCGCCCATCAGAAGGACCAGGAATGAATGCCAAGCCAGGTGGTACGATCTGCAGAGGGCAGTTAAGCGGAAAATGAACGAGGACTACGCCCAGAGCAACATCACTGGAGGTGGGCTGCCCCTCAGACAAGTACATTACCATCCCTGGGAGGAGAAGGTGATGGCCCTGCTTCCGCAGGTGGGAGTACACGGAGTCGAAGGAGTTGCAGAGCCTGGTGAGTACACAAACAACTTAAGTAACATGGGGGTAATGGCATCCACACCCCAACTACACCAAATGCACGCAAATACCCCCAAGCCCTCACAGGACACCACCACACTCAAAAACAATGCTCATACCACTAACATGTGTATGCCCCATCCACAAAGCAAGGCCATGCCATGTCCCAGGCTACACGAAGCACAAACCCAAGACTGGATGTCCGGGATGCTGGGAGGGTGGGGCTCAAAAAACACATTGTTCAACTCTGAATCAGACACCATTGCCCTCAGCCCATATGGCCCAGGTACATACCCATGTAAATGTAAATTGATACTTGTATAGCGCACTACTCACCCGCAAGGGTCTCAAGGCGCTTGTACGAATACCACTGTGGAACCCATCCTGGCTTTCCCTGTGAGGCGTCCACTCCTGGGCACCCCCAAGGTGGAGGCCAGGCATCCTTAGCGTTGTGGGGGCCGTTGTGGAGATTAAGCAAGCTATTGCCCAGAGTTGCAGAGTGGGACTCCATTATTGGAATGGCACCGAGGCGAGAATTATCAGGTCCGTGGAATTTTTTTGAGCCCAAGACCCGCCGAGGCGGGGAATTGAACCCTGGTCCCGGGCTAGACCTCTGCATCAGGGTCTGCTGCTCTAATCATTGAGCCACACTTCTCCACTCCATGCACCATGCTCAATGCACAGGGACTGGCAACGTACTGACAAGGTAGCTGACATTTGGCCCTGCTGTAGGCAGCACAAGGCCCTCCTGTGACCACTGTAAATTCAAACACCAACACCACAAGCTCAGATATCTAGGACAGGAACTCACACTCACTGTCATGGCAGCATGCACCATGAGGGGACAGATACATCACCTGGGAGACCCACAGCCAAATCACACTACACCCACCAGCAGGCCCTGTCACACACACGCCTTACACAAGCACACACCCCCAGGGCAGGCAATGGACTTACCCACTCTCACAATGGACATGTGACACAACAAGATCAATCCATAGCCAAAAAAGCATCCAAGCCAAAAATCCACATGTCAAACACTCAGGAGAACATATCAATCTGTCCCCCGCAACATACCCATCCACAAGTGAACAGTGAGGGGAATGCTAGGCACATACAACTACCTGGAGGAACTGTGCCAACTTGAATATGTATGAAACATGGATGTCGCATGAAAGAGCATTAACATTGTCTCTCTCTCACACACAGGGCAACCTCATGGATCTCCCCCCAACAATGGGGGGGAAGAATCACAGTCCCAGGCTCGGGAGGAACCTGATCCCACCGGCAGCGACGCCTCTCAACACTCCGCGGATGACCCCCAACCCACCTGGACCCTCTGGTGTCCAAGCCCCTGCAGCACCTGCCTCAGGTACATCTGTGCCAACCACCACCCCCATTCCTGCCACATCCCAGGAGACACCCAGGAGCCCTGCCCGCACTGAGCAACTGAGCCAGTCTGACCTGGAGGGACAAGGTTCGCCGGGCACCCAGGAGGAGGCAGACAACCCCGCAACTGTCATCCCTCAGGGGTCCCGTAGACCTGATGTGCCCACAACGGCAGGCCAGGCTCGTGTGGGCAGGGGTGGTGGGAGTGGAGGCAGGCGGAGGCGAGAACCTGACCAGCCAGCTGAAGGTGTCTGGTATGTCACACATACGCAACATCATGGACACATACCGGCGTGACACCAGGGCCATCTACCAGGTAGTGGAGACCCTCACAGAGGTTAAGAACCTGCAGGCCGAGCAACACGCCAGTCAACAACAACACCAAGGACGGATGGAGGCAAGACTGGCTGAGCTCCTGGTGGTGCAAACGGACATAAGCCGTTCACTCCGTCGGATCGCCGACAACATGGGCAACCCTCCCTGTGCCACCAGACGAAGACCAACACCAGCCACAGGGAGGGAGGAGAAGGAGGATTCGTCTGACGGAGCATCCCAAACATCGTCAAGGCCTGCATCTGAGGGTCCCACGAGGAAGGTGGGTCGTCCACGGAAAAGACCGTGAGAGGCAGCGGACCATCCACATCTCCCAGGTCACCTGGCCTGGCACCTGGCCTTCATGCGCAACAGCAGCACCTCATTCACTGACATTCTCTGCCACATGGACTTGCTGGTCACAGTCTGACCAATGATGACAAACACTGTGTTCTGGACTCTGATGACTTCAAATGCAAAGGATCCCATCTCCCCCTGCGAACTTTGGATTCTAGGCACACTGTATAGCATCTATTTTTACCCACAATAGATGCCCCCCACCGATAATAAAACTAATTTTGTTTAATTAGATGTTGCAGTCATTTTGCATGAGTCCACAACATATGTGTGGGGAAATGTCAAACTATGCCAGAGTGTTGAACTAACTCCAGCCATCCATACCCTGGGATCTGAGTCCTGTACAGGACACACATGGGTCACAATGTATCATCCAATACAGACATGGAGCACAATACTCACCCGTGATGGCCTCAAGCTGCTGAGGGGGGGCTTGCAATACTGTGCGGACAGACCTATTTGGAAGAGCATCATTAAGGTGTAGAGGTCATGGCTCATGTGGAGGTGCCCGGGGAGGGAGTCCCAGGTATGTTTAGCCAGGTGGGAGAACTATGTCCTGCATGCTGGACTTCGGTGGATGTGAAGAATGTTGGCCAGGGCAAGGTTGGATGCACGGAGTTGGCCCAACGGGGTCTTGGATGACAGACGTCCAAGGTTAGTTTGGGGTCTGGGGTTGTGGACTGCCTCCTGAGTGTGGGTGAGGAGTCTGAAGGTCATCCTGCAGCAGACAGTGATCCATTACAGCTATCTCAGGTGGACGATGATGTGGCTGGGGTGCGGGATGTTGAAGCTGAGGTGTGCAGATGCACCCTGGATGTGGACAAGTTTTCCGGGAGTTTGGCTGTACTTGCTCCGTAGAGGGCGGGGCTGTAGTTGACGCGGCTGGTGTCGTGGACCTGGGGGACGGTCTGTCTTGCCTTGGAGTGGATCTATCTGTGGGTCATGTGCATCATGCGGAGGGTGTTGCAGCATGAGGTACAGATGCTGGTGAGTTGCATGGCAATTGTGAGCGACGAGTCCATGATGCACACCATCTTGTGTGCGTGGCCACTGGGAGCTGGTGCAGTGCCCTGGCGGGTGGGACACAAGGAGTTGCCCCAGCTGTAAAAGGAACAATCCTCAGATGATTACCTCAGTCCTGTACAAGTCCATCCTCAGGTGGCTGATGTTCAGCCATTCATCAACGGACCTCATGCCTTCTTGAAGGTTGGAACTAGCAATGGCTGTGTCTTTGGTGAGGGTGAGGAGCAGCTGGCTGTCAATGGCATACGAGATGATGATGAGGTTGTGTGCGCATGTAATGGTGGAGAGGAGGGTCATGGACACATTGAAGATTGACACGCTGAGAGATGAGCCCTGGGCCATGTGCCAGATGACGCCACTGTACTACATGCTGAAGGCTTGAGTCCCACTCCCATGGCCTTGCTGGTGAGCCACTTGGTGATTTCATCCTGGTCCATCCCCTGGATACAAGTGTTGGAGATATGTGAGCTGACAGTGTGTGAGCACATCATGCATAATGCTGTGGAGAGGTCAAGGGGGGTGGCCTCACCATTGTTAAGCAGGGCAAAGTTGTCGGTGGTGGTGGCAATGATGACGGTTGCAGTGGGGTGATTACTGTGGAAGACGGTCTTGTGCAGGTTGCCTGGAGCTCTTTGCGTGGAGGAAGTTTGTCTATTGCACGTTGACTGTCTTCCTGATGACATTTGCTGGCTAGGGAAGCACGTTGAGGTTCCTTGAGAGCTAGCGTTCCTGCCGTCCATTCTCTAAGAAGGGCCTGGGTCACTGCATGGCTCTATCTACCATGGAATGTGGCTTACTCCAAAGATACATACATGACGTGCTGGACGGGGGCTACAAGGATGGGGAATGATGTGGTTGAGATGTTGTGTGGGAAGGGTCCTGATGGAGATCCCCAGGGGATGTTGCACATGAGCCGGGTGTTGTATCTACTGATGATGGAAGTCCAAAACCTGAGGGTGGTTGGTCGCGCATATAATAGTGCGTTCTGCCTCTGTGTGCCAAGGCTTGCGTGTATGTCCATGAGCTTGCAGTGGTAGAAAGTTGCAAGGGATTGGCTCAGCCTTGCAAGGGTGGGGTGTCTTTTGGATGGAGAGCTGATGTCAGTGCACTCACGATGCTGATGAGCTCCTTGATGTCGTGCTGTTTTTTGGCCTCGTCCCCATCTGAAGAATCTCCAATTGTCCTTCCTGATGATATGGTGATGGCTGTGTGTGCCGTTTTCCAGGGTTGTAAGGCCACTGATGGTTATTTGTGTTGCAAGCTGTGCACAAGAGTCCTGCTAGACGTGTATAAGTCCAGTAGGTCTGCCTTGTCCCAGGTGGCTTAATTGTTGATGTGCGTCACAGGAAAGTCCGTCAACGTGGCTAGATTGTTGGATCAGTTGCTGATCCAGTGTGTGAGGTTGCAGGGTGTGGCGGTGGTGTTGGTTCCAGTGTCCCACACAGCATGTCTGTGTTGACTTACATCAAGCATCTTTGGGGGATTGGTAGCGGGGTGTGTGGCAGTGTGTTGCCCGTCTGAGACCTGGATGCTAATGTGGATGGACCAATGATGGATGCTGGTGTGGTTCTCATTCAGCCAGTAGTTCCTGGCCCACAGCCACATGTATCCTGTGGATGTGAGGGTGTGCGTGACGATGGACGTGTTGATGGCTTTGCGGAATTGTGGATGTAGGCCTGGAGATCTGTAGATGAGTGTTACTCTGAGGGTTTGCAGGGGGTTTGTGCCAAACCGGATTTGTGACCCTGAGTGCGTACTTGGGAATAGATATCAATTCATCCTCCGGGATTGTTAGTGCCGTCCCTGCGGGTGCTCTTGTATCCGTCTGAGATGGTAATGAAGAAGTTGTGTGCTGAGGATGCTTTCATCCAGGTCACTGTCATGATGGTGATGTGTGGGCCTGTTGTGTTGAGGAGGTAACAGAGTCCAATGGCGTGCTGTTGGACGGTGCCGGTGTGGAGTAGGAGGGATATGACCTGGTTGGTGTGACAGGACCTGGAAGGTGGGGCAGTGCTGTGTAGGCAGTTGGAGTTGCACACTCAGCATGCGAAGGTGTCGTGTGTGCGCTTAGGGTATGCCTGAGAGCAGGCGGTTGATTTTCGCTTGGACATTGCTTGGAGGGTGGCTGCAACATGAGACTGTTGTATGATGTGGGTCATGCAAGGACATGAGGGTCGTGCAATGTGCACGTTGCATGCACTGACGGTCCTGCCTTTGGCACCGCCTGGCCGCAACAGTGGCACAGACAAGCTGATGACAGCCTAATGAATGGGTGGAGGGAGGAAGGGAGGAGCATCTTGGAGGTGTGTGGGTTGCAGAATCGGGGAACTTGGTGGGCCCTTGCCGCAGGGCCCGCAGCAGCAGGCGGCATGTACTGGAAACTAGGCCAAAAGTAGCACACAAAGACAAGGATGTCAGAAAGGACAACTGCAACAGGTGCATGTGAAGGAAGGAGTGTCAGGTTACACATGGCTCACCCAGAGAAAATCGATGAACAATCACCAGAGATGACTGACACAGGATCAGGAAACAGAAGGCCGAGCTGCGCACAGGAGACACACCCTCAGCAGGCGTTGACGGCCTGTTGGTGGGAGCAACCTGCCCAAATACATACACAACCATGGACTTCATGCACAATAAAGATTAATTATCCATGAAGAACTACATGCATGTTGCCAAACTACATATACACTCATATGTACAATCGTTGACAACTATGCCAGAGATGACGCATGCAAAGTGGCAAGAGTCCTGCATTGACTGAGATGAGGCACTTCGAAGGGTGAGGAACACCTTTATTACTCAAGCTCACACTGAGGGAAATGCATCAATATGAACAGACTCACAGGTCATTTGACTGAACATGTGGGACCTACGCTGGTCACCCCCTTCACAACACAGATGTTGTAAATCCAAATGAACTGGCACACAAGTTAATGGGATGAGCCAAAAACACCTCCTGCTGCACACGGAGAGGCTCCAATTCCCCATTGAGCCCGTCATGGGGATGTCCCACACTATGTCCACCCGTAGCATTCCGTATGTTTCAGAGGAAAGTTTTACACACATTGATGCCTTCATCAGAATCCAAAAACCATTACAGATGACTGTCACGAAGGGTGACTGTCAATTCATGGGAGTCATGCTACATGTTATGTGCCCCATGGTGAGTCAACATGTATGCATGGTAACACAACATGCACAGAAGCAGTCCCCACACATTCCAAACACGTACCAACCCCAAAATGCCTTGCTGCAATCCTTACCCAAATTGAAATTACCCCATGTCCGTGCATGGAACGCTGATTCAACACACGTTGCAATACTCATGAGGAATAGCATGAGGACAACGATGACACGAGCAGACAACATGCGCAAGAACCTAGGAATGACAGACACACAAGAAGTCAGCTAGAAGATTTTTCTCCACATACATGGTCATTTACTAAACAGGAACAATGTTGTCCCCATGCAAATTTAAAAGAAAGTGTCCCTGCTACAATGTGTGGAATGACATCATCACTCGAGTGACACATCAGAACACACATCTAAGTCACTTAGCATACAGTAAGCTGGACACACACATTGCAACACATGCCACCCAAGGCTACAAGCGTGCACACTCAGACCCAGTGACTCACCATTATGAGAAAAAGTTGCGTATGAGCTGACTCCGGATATCCTCCTCCTCCTCCTCCTCACTTGCCTCGTGACCAAGCCCTTCATCCTCCACGGGTGGATGTTCCTGCTCATCCTGCTCCAGGATGGGTGGCACTGCTTTCTCCACTGCCATGTTGTGCAGCATGCAGCACACGAGGAAGATTTTGCAGACCTTCGCCGGTGCATATGGGAGGGACCCGCCTGTCTTGTGGAGGCACCGGAATCGGCTCTTCAGGAGGCCAAACGTCCGCTCAATCACTCGCCTGGTCTGCCCGTGTGCATTGTTGTACCGGTGATCTGCAGCTGATCTTGGGTTGCAGAGAGACGTCATCCGCCATGGCATGTTGGGATAGCCAGAGTCCCCTACATGGAAACATCATGTAAATAAGTGGGTCAGGAGATGCTGTAAGAGCCAGAGATACCGCAACACACAGGACAAACAGAGTATACCCACCAACAAGACATGCTCGTTCGTTGTGCAGCCGCAGCCTCATTTGTGGCACCCTGCTATGCCTCATGATGTAGGCATTGTGTGCTGACCCTGGAAAACGTGCACAGACATGGGAAATCAGCATGTTAGCAAGACACACCACAAGGGCATTTATAGAGTGGTAATGTTTACGGTTGCGATAGGCTACCTCCTGTGCCTGTGGTGGTACCAAAGTCACATGTGTCCCATCAATGGACCCAATTACATGGGGCATCCCTCCCAGGGCATAGAACTCACCCTTGATACCTGTCAACTGCTCAGGATTAGGAAAATGGATGAAATCATCCAGGTGCTCCAACATGGCTGCCAAAACATCACGCAGGACACAGCTGAACATTGTCTGTGACATGCCACCAACATCAGCTATGGTGAATTGAAACGTACCTGTGGCAAAAAAATGTAGGGCTGCCATCACCTTCATCTTGGGGGTCAGCGCAGTGGGATGCCTGTGTCGCGGTTGAAGGTGTGGTGCCACCTTGGTGGTCAAGTCCTCAATCAACTGTTGAGTGAATCTGTAATGTCGGATGCAGGCACGTTCCCTCATGGCACCCAAGTCTGGCATTGGTCGGGGGACAGGCGGTGCCCTGCAGAAAATTGTGATGAATGACGAAGATTGAGAGCATAACAACATCAATGTCAATGAACAGAGCACATGCTCAACTGCTACTACACATCTGCTAAATACAGAGTCTGCTGTGTGCAATACATCCAGGACATGTATGCTAGCTTGGTGATACTCCTACGAAAAGCCAGATACACCCGTTGATTGGCAAGTCTACATGACATGCCCTGAAACGAGCTGGGGGCCAGTCTGAGTGAACAGCCAGAGACATCACAGGAGTGACATACATCCACATAGCTGCATTTAAAGGATGTCATCTCATACAGACATCTGACGGCAAGCTAGACGCACAGGTCACATGAAATGTCAAATGTACAGATCACACATATTGCGATGAAGGGGTACACGTGAAAACAGAAAACACAGACATTGAAACGACGTAGATATGTCCTCATGTGAAAATATCATGTCCGATCCATACAGACCCTGCTTACGTGGGAATCCACATGTGGCATGATGTGCGTAGATGTGTGCCATGCCCATCTCCACACAGACACATGTTGGATGCAGCAACAGCAGATGTAGTTGACGGAACAGTAACAGCAAGCTCATGGGAACAAATGACACACACATGACATAGTCACATTGGGGCACGCTGATTGTGAAATGTCAGTTGTTGGTGTCCCTGTCCCTGGCATCAGGGGACAGTTGCGGGTGGTAGTGACTGTGCCATACCAGTGATGCTGTGCTTGACACGTTTGTACTACAGGCACACATGTGCAAAGTGTGAAGGGGAAGTGTGCCACATAGTGCCCCATCACACATGACATGTGTACACAGGTCATCACACATCACTTGTGCAACTACATGAGGAGACATGTGCAATATCACTGCCTGACACACCTAGGCCCTGCACATGAAAGTCTGCAATGACAATGACTTGATGTACAGCCTTGTGCAAGCCGGAGACCTCTATTCCTTTCGTGTGCGCCTCCTATCACCAGTGTAAGTGTGTGAAACGCACCATACACATGCTCTGAGTGCGTGTGTACGGTCCATATCACTATAGTAGTGGTGCTGTAGGTGTATGCGTGGTACAGACCGTACACACGCTCTCAGAGCGTGTGTACGGTCCGTATCACTATAGTAGTGGTGCCGTAGGAGTACGCGTGTTACGGACCGTACACACGTCGTGTGTACGGTCCATATCACTATAGTAGTGGTGCCGTAGGAGTACGCGTGGTACAGACCGTACACATGTCGCGTGTACAGCCCGTATCACTATAGTAGTGGTGCCGTAGGAGTACGCGTGGTATGGACCATACACACGTCTTGTGTATGGTCCGTATCACTATAGTAGTGGTGCCATAGGAGTACGCGTGTTACGGACCGTACACACACACGTACTCCTACGGCACCACTACTATAGTGATACTGACCGTACACAGGTTCTCAGAGCGTGTGTACGGTCCGTATCACTATAGTAGTGGTGCCGTAGGAGTACACGTGGTACGGACCGTACACACACGCATACTCCTATGGCACCACTACTATAGTGATACGGACCGTACACAGGCTCTCAGAGCGTGTGTACGTTCCGTATCACTATTGTAGTGGTGCCGTACGTGTACGTGTGAAGCGCACGTACATGTTTTTTTTTAATCAAAAATTACATAGGGGACAAGTATTAGGCCCAAAATGCATGCTGGTTGTCATGGATACAGATATTTCAGTTGCAATGTGGCCATCATGTGGGCTTGAAAAGTCAGTTGGCCCAAAAATTACAATGTTGCAAAGTGGTGTTTGCCTTGCTATGATGCTCAAAATTTGAACCATGCAAATTCGTGTAATTGGTGTATGTTTAAAGGGATTGGAGGAAACGTAGGATGCAAATGAGTCTGACCAATCACTCTGTACTCCTGTAAATGAAAGCCCCCAGCAAGACAGATATAAGTCAGTCAGAACCCATGAGAAGGCACTTGCCTGCACAACTTTCCTGTCAACCACACTGCTGCTGTCTGTACTTCCTCTGGCACCATGTCGCGGACAGTGGAGAGGGCCCAGCCATTCACCATGGAGGAGAATGAGGCCTTGCTGAATGTCCTCCTCCCACAGTACCCCAGCCTGTATGGGAGACCAGGGGAGCAGGTGAGTGCTGACCCCACTACCTTTGACTGTCCACCTTTTTCGTGGCTGTCACTTCTGGCATTGTGTCCAGGTGTGACAGACATGCAATGAGGTTTAGGGGGTTCCAGGGGGGACGAAAGGCTTATGTCTGTCATGCAGGGCATGAAGTAATTTTGGTGTGCACTCCTCACTTGCATTGTACTTACTGTGACATTCACTGCACAGTGCATGACACATTCAGCCTGGCAAATCCTTGGTGGCATTTTTTGACTATTGTCCTGAGGTGATTCAGTGGTCCCCCCGGTGTGACAGGTGACTGTACCCACGGATGTGTATGAGTTGAGGGGAGCTGTGGTGAGAGTGTCCAAGTGATGTGTACGCCCTCCTGGACATTGATGTGTGAAGGTTACTTGTCATGTGGGTGAGTGTCTATGTGAAGTGTTGCACCACAGCTGCATGGAGGAGGCAACAGCTCTACCCATCTGATGTGAGAAGTAAGCTGTGCTGTGTGTCTGACTTGCTGAGCTAGCCCGACACCTGTGGCACCCCACAGGCAAGTGGCACATGTGCAGAGTGAGGTATGTATTCGCTGTTGCCAATGGCAGGTGATTGATCTGTGCCTGTGTGTGTCTGTGTACTCTGCTGAGGTTGCGTCAGTGGGCTGGGGCATGTAACTACTTTGAGGTGCTGTCCATCAGCCTGGTGTTGCATGTGATGCACAGTGTTCAGGGAGTGTGTCGCACCCCTCCTGCCACCTGTGTAGTTTCAATGCCATGTAGTGCATTGGGGCTTCCACAGAGGCCAATGTCGATATGAGTAAGATGGGATTCCTTGGCAGCATCCTATGCCCTGTTCAACATATCATCGATGTTCAAATGTGTGTCTCTGTGACATGGAGCAGGTGTAGTGATGTTGTCTCACTTTGTCATCCTCACAGGTAACTGCCTACGTGAAGGGGGGGATCTGGAAGCGGATCGTTAGGGTCGTGAGAGTGGTGGGGGGTCGCAGTCGGCACCTAGCCCAAGTCAGAAAACGATGGCAGGACATCCGGTGCTGCACCCGGCGGATCGCCTGGGTCCAGCTGGGGGTCTCACCTCCATGCCCCCACGGCGGGCGCTGACGCATGACCAACCACATGATTTGTGTCCTGGTGGTGGTGTTCCCTGACCTGGATAGGCAGTTACAGGAGGGACAGCAGCAAGGAGGGGGTAGGTACCAGTCTGTTTGTTGTGTTGTGTGTCCCCAGCTTTTGGAAGTGCTCTGTAGCCTGGATACGCTGCCAGGGTTTATATGTGCAGTGCATATTCTGTTCCCCAAAGTCAACCGGTGCTCTTATTCGTCCCTTCCCCTACTTGACATGTGTCCCCTGGTCTGTGTGTAATCACAATTGCACATGGTCATCTAGCCTGCCAGTTGATCCAAGTGCACATTGCTTTCTGCATCATGTGGGAGGGTGGTCTGTGACATGTGTTGTTACCTTGCCTGTGCCCTGTCCTGTTCACTCTGTTGGGGGTCCATATTTGTTGGCACTGATAATGAGTCTGAACATGGGAGTGTGAGGTCTCAAATGAACACCCTTGCAGCATGCATGACCAATGATGTGGCCTCAGACATGATGTGCATGAGTGGGAGATATGCATAGTGCCAGGACGGTTGCTCATGTTACAGTCAGATCATTCCAGGAACAAGGAGCAGTGTGCCCACTACAGTCCCCTGAGACACCCTTGCCTCGTAATCATGTGTGTCATCCAACACTGTGTCCATTCTCAGTGTGTTCAGCATATGTTTGCCTCTGTGGCATTGTTCCCTGGCCTCATTTGTATTTATCCAACGTGTGCTACATGTGTCCACTGGACAGGGAGACCCCATTGGCTTGTGTATACTCACACTGGGCAGTTCCTGTGTGTCTATTCACAACTATCTGTTGATGGTTGTTAGTCACAAATATGTGTTGGCAGCCTCACGAGGTGATGTGGAGTACATTTGGGAAGTCTTGCTGGACATTTTAGTAAAGCCTGATTAAGAGGTGTCACTTCTTGATCTGTCTCATTCACATTGTCTCAGGTATGGGGGATTTGTGCGGGCGAGGCCTACATGGCCAGACCTTATGTCTCATTGCCAGGTCTGACCTGTGTGTGATAATTGGCTGGACAGAGACTCAACGTGCAGTGTCCCAGTGATGTTGTGCAGGGTTTAATTTTTGTGCTTTGTAGCATGTGTCAATTGTTTAAATACATGATTCCTGCTCATTCATTTTTTGCACCAGTGTGTGGTCAAGATGCTACGTAGTTTGGTCTTTGTGAGCTGACATCTGTGTGGACATTCTGGCTTGCCATGGGGGTGTCTCCTCAGTGCAGGTATGCCTTTTTACAACACAATAGCAGGCCCATTAGCTCATGCATTGTCCTGGGTTTGGACATGTGTGCCACTCCACATGACAGGCAGTGGGTCAGATGTGTTGGCAACTGTGTAATCAGGTAACGGATGGCCATGTGACAACTGACATAATTCAAGTTGTTAGTCACAAGGTATTGTACCTTGGCACTCACAACACTTGTCAACAGGTCTTCATGTTTTCTATGCTTTAGTTTGATGTTTTGTTGTTAAGAACAATAATGTGCCTGCATGACAGATGTCTCCCAAGGAAGTGCACACCAAACCACCTTTACACTTTCAGGGAACACGCTGGCACAATTTTAAAGAAGGCACTGTTCTAATGAGACTGTTTTTCAGATTATACATATACATGTTATCCCAGTGTTGTGGAAATTGGGTAAGCCCTTGGTTGTTGGTGATACCAACTTACGAGTGTCAAGTCATCAAGCCCTCCGTGGGCCCATGTATATGTACTTTCTGCAACAACATTTCTTTCTAACAGTGGCTTCTTTAAAGAAGGCTGCCAGCTTCTTCAATGACTGGGTAAATGTAGTTTTGTGTGCACCTCCTTGGGAGCCATCTGTTATGAAGGCACATGTGTGTTCTGTTCACAAAATAGCACATTCCCACATTCTGACCATGTCGATTGTGTCAAGTATTGTGATTCCCAAGGGACCAACTTTTTTTCGTTTTGTGTTCCAAAGTTCTTACAGGTCTCTGAGTGTGGGGACACCTTTGGTAATGAGGTGTGTTACTTTGCCTTGGGTGCACCACTACTGTTTCTTTCAGGGTAAACAAGAGGTGGCATGACTTCATTGTATTGCTGTGCTCACCTGTTCCCAGACACTAGCTCCTCAGTGTTTTCTCATTCAAGTTTTGGACTGGTGTGTCCTATTGTTCCCTGTGTCCAAGTGCCATGATGGGTCTACCAACTGGGGAGCACAGGGCTTACATATGTGCGGAGTAATCTAGCTGTTACTTATGAGGCATTGCCTGATGTGCACTGTGACCTATTGCTTTTGTACTCATGTGTCAGATGTATACAGGTGACTGATGTTTTTCTGTATCTTCACCTTGCCCACAGCATCATCATTGGAAACCGAGGGAGACACCTGCAAGGACCTGGATGAGGGACCCAGCACCAGTGCCACCAGTGCTGGCGAGTCTGCGGGAGCCAGTGGCACGGAGGGTGAGGGGAGTCAGTCAGAGGACCTGTCTGGTGGCGATTCCAACTACGACGCCGACGGGTCCGAGGCTGACCTCATCGAGGGGGCGGAGGCTGCTACAACACCTGGCAGCAGCCCAACATCTGTCCCCGCCTCCTCCATTCCCAGCACCGCTCTCCCAGTTGCTCCGGTCCCTTCTGTCCGTGCAGGGCACCACCATGTCTCCTTTGCTCCTTTGGGACAGGCACCACACCCCCTGCCCCTGTCACCCTTGCTGCCCTCAGTGCAGAGTCTGTGGACATACTGCGGCAGTTGCAGGTTGGGCAGGCATCGGTGCTGACTGTCCTCCATGGCCACACCACACTGCTAACACAGCTGGTGTCGTTCATGGAGGGCATGTCAGCATTGATGTCTGAACAACGCAGGTTTCTGCAGTCCATGGACTCTTCACTGATGGCAGCATTGAGTCTCCTGCAGTGCTTCGTCTCCCCACCCCAGCCCCATCCACACTTCCCTCTCCCATACCTGTCCCATGCACACCCAGACATTCCCAAGCACGCACCCCACCAGACGCAGGCAGCACACCACCAAGTAAGGGCAAGCGCACACCTCCTGTCACGCACACTCAGGGGGATGTAGGCACACCCACTGGGTCTGGGGCAAAAAGACATACACACAGCCACAGTCTGAGTCCGCAGGCCTCACAACCCAGTCCCTCCAAAAGCACTCCCCTTGGCTCCCCTGCCAAACTGACACCCGAAGAGCTGGCCATCACCCCCACTGTGACACCACCACACAAGCGGGCGAGGAAGTCCCCGGACAGGGTAGTCAAGTCCCCCCCTGTCCACCCCCTTCCCCACGAGCGCTGCACCCCATCCCTCGGCCAGCCCCCTTCCGTTGGCACTGGGGTTTCTTCCGGTGCAGGGCTTACCCTAGGAGCCCTGGCAGCAGTGTGCAGCGACGTGCTCACATCCACCTTTGACGCTGCCCCACCCCCTACATTGGAGACATCCACCCCTGCACCCACCACACCTGCCCTTCCCCCTCCTGTCCCTGCGGTGCCTGGTCCTTCCCCACATGATGCCCCCCGGTCGACGAACCTGAGGGTTCCAATGTGCAGGCAAGCTAGGGGAGACGCGTGCCCATGTGTCCCCCCAAGGACTTCTATTGTGGACTGGCCATTGGCCTTTATATATAGTGTAATTTCCATTTTTGTTTTGTATGCTGAATAAAACATTTTATTTATACTTTGCACACTATTGCATTTCAGGTATTGATGTTGGTGCTGAGGCTCCTGGAGTTGGTGTTGTGGTAATGTGTTATGGTTCTGAGAAATGTTCTACTCTGATGGTCATGAGATGGACCATGGTTTCTGCGTGCCATCACAAGGTCTCTGCAAAGAATCATTGGTAGTGTGTGTTATTTTAGTTTTGAGACATTGTCCCAAGGAGTGTTCCTTCCTCTGTGGCACCTGACATCTTCCCTGCAAAGAGTTGCACAATTGTTGTGCTGACCTGTGTCTACATTTCCTTTGTTGGTGACGGATCCCTTCAACTATGGCCATGCCTGCTCAGCAATGTCTCCGGCTGCATCGTCTATGCCATCCTTGCTAGTCACTGTACTTGTGTATTGAGTATGTCGAAATGCCTTCATGGAGAAATTCTCCCTTTTCAGCAGTATGCCTGTGTGTTCTCCCGGCCTAGCACACATATGGTACTTTTTCTGCTGGGTATTTGGGCACCTGACTCACAATTGTGGGCATTATATCTGTGGGAAATCCACCCTAGTCCTTCCATGAGAGACAACATCTTGGTGGCTGGCCCAGCACCTGAACATTCTTATCAGTCCTGGGATGTGCGTGACAGTGTGGCTCTCTTAGTTTAGTAGGCAGTGACATGACTATACAGTCTTATGGCATGATCTCAGTGTGTGTATTGTGCTGCATCCGCCATGGGTGGGTATGCATGTGTTGTTTGTCCTCACACCCACATGTGGTGTGTCATGCAGTGGGGGAGTGACATCCATCCTCCTGGGAGTGGGACACTGCTGTCAGTGATGTGTTGTTATGGCACTCTCATCAGTGTCCACAGTTAGGGATGTGTACATACACCCATGGAGTTGTGGTCATGTGATAATGATGTACACCCCCCATGTCTCTGTCCACTGCTGGGAGTCCTCTGCACCCACACACATATGTCTGTCCACTGCTGGGAGTCATATACACCCACCCCTCACATGTCTGTCCACTGCTGGGAGTGATATGCACCCACCCCTCATATTGCAGGCTACATATGGGAGTCATGTGCAGCCACCCCTCACATGTCTGTCCACTGCTGGGAGTGATATGCACCCACCCCCATGTCTCTGTCCACTGCTGGGAGTCCTCTGCACCCACACACATATGTCTGTCCACTGCTGGGAGTCATATACACCCTCCCCTCACATGTCTGTCCACTGCTGGGAGTGATATGCACCCACCCCTCATATTGCAGGCCACTGCTGGGAGTCCTCTGCATCCACCCCTCACATGTCTGTCCACTGCTGGGAGTGATATGCACCCACTCCTCATATTGCAGGACACTGCTGGGAGTCCTGTGCACCCACCCCTCACATGTCTCTCCACTGCTGGGAGTGATATGCACCCACCCCCATGTCTCTGTCCACTGCTGGGAGTCCTCTGCACCAACACACATGTCTGTCCACTACTGGGAGTCATATACACCCCCCTCACATGTCTGTCCACTGCTGGGAGTGATATGCACCCACCCCTCATATTGCAGGCTACTGCTGGGAGTCCTGTGCACCCACCCCTCACATGTCTGTCCACTGCTGGGAGTAATATGCACCCACCCCCATGTCTTTGTCCAATGCTGGGAGTCCTCTGCACCCACACACATATGTCTGTCCACTGCTGGGAGTCATATACACCCTCCCCTTACATGTCTGTCCACTACTGAGAGTGATATGCACCCACCCCTCATATTTCAGGCCACTGCTGGGAGTCCTCTGCACCCACCTCTTACATGTCTGTCCACTGCTGGGAGTGATATGCACCCACCCCCATGTCTCTGTCCACTACTGGGAGTCCGCTGCACCCACACACATATGTCTGTCCACTGCTGGGAGTCATATACACCCACCCCTCACATGTCTGTCCACTGCTGGGAGTGATATGCACCCACCCCTCATATTGCAGGCCACTGCTGGGAGTCCTCTGCACCCACCCCTCACATGTCTGTCCACTGCTGGGAATCCTATGCAGCCACCCAATGCCCTCAGAGCGTGTGTACGGTCCATACCACGCGTACCCCTACGGCACCACTCCAATGGTGTTCCGGACCGTACACATGCTCTGAGGGCATGTGTACGGTCCGTACCACGCGTACCCCTACATCACCACTACAATGGTGATACGGACCGTACACACGCTCTGAGGGCGTGTGTACGGTCCGTACCATGCGTACCCCTACGGCACCACTACAATGGTGATACGGACCATACACACACTCTGAGGGCGTGTGTACGGTCTGTACCAAGCGTACCCCTATGGCACCACTACAATGGTGATACGGACCGTACACACGCTCTGAGGGTGTGTGTACGGTCCGTACCACGCGTACCCCCACGGCCCCACTGATATAGTGCTACGGACCGTACCCATGCTATGTATGTGTGTGTACGGTGCTTATCACTATTGTAGTGTTGCCGTAGGGGTACGCGTACATGTCCACTTCCGTTGTTGCGTGACGCAGGGATTGGTGGACATGCCCCCCGGAGTGACCAGACCCTTGAGGTAATGTATGTCCTCTATATTGTAGGTTTTTATTTGGGTAGGGGGTATGTTTCCTGCCCCTCAACCCCCCTTGGCCCCTGGGTGCTGTTCTCACCTTCTGCGGTGTATGCATCGGGTTCGGTGCACCAGGTCGTAGGCTGAGAGGGCCGGGATGACACGTAGGATGGGGTCCGTGGCTGTCCGTCACGTACCGGGGCTCTGTTTTCGCGTCGGACTCAGTTTTACGATTTTTTGGGCTGCCGTAAAAAAAGTAGCTGTGCGGAGTGATGTAGGGACGAATCGTACTTGCTGGTCCGTAAAACGCTGACTGACTCCGTACGGACGTCGCGTACGCGCTGTCCAGGATCAGACTCGTAGGTATTTTTTAGCCGTACGGTGTTTTGTACAAATCGCACAGAAATGGTATTTCTGTACGAATCGTACTTGCTGGATTATACAGTGGATTTCCCGGGTACAAATCGTATGGAGAATACGCTCCGTACGACAAATCGTACCCGGGTTTTACAGGATCGGAATCGGCACCTAAGTTTCCTGTGATTAATTAGATTTCCTTTAGTATGTTTCACCAAACATCCTTCTGAACCAATCACTGCATATTTTCCTTCATTTATGTTTTCTGTAGTATTTTCCTTAAAACTGTAAAATTGCAGCACTTCATAGAGACATATGTTCTCAAGATGACGACTTCTATTTGGATATTATGTATCCAACATGTTTGGTTTGACAATAGCTGTACTTCCCGGTTCATTTACTGCTAAATATTCGATTTCTTGTATAGGTTTAAGTACTCGATTTCGCGTTGCAGCAAGACCTAGACTCACCCAAATAATCCCTCTTGACTTTGAATATAAACTTGCAGACGACAACCGATCCGAGCATTCGTACGCTCCAATCTCTTGATGGGATAACATCTTCAAACTAAAACTGTACAAATTCTTACTAAGACTCTTCTCGTGGGAAATTTCTTCCCACATTTCTTTCAACTCCGTCTTTTCTGATTTTGTTATGCATGATGTTACATACCGAGCAACAGCAATGGAATTGTCCGAAACATACTGAATATCCATATTAGCCTTCCACATTGAGAGAATAACTGGATTATAATCATTGATATACTTTGATTCTTCACTTCTTCTCAAATTGTACGTATTTTTGGGAGATTTTCTAGTGATGGTTTGTCTCACTGCTGATTTGAAACTGTTTACTCTTCCTTTGGATATTACTGGACGTGGAAATTCAAAACGACATTTGGTATAAAACTTTTCCTTTGACTTGTATTTTCGTCGACAGTATTTGCCACATCGATGACTTTGGAATCGTAACACTTGTTGCCTTAAGGTGTTTTCTCCTGTTCTTTTTGGTATAGCACATGTGACAGAATCTTCAATAAAAGATAAAACAGTGTCATCCGAATCAGTTCCAAATTTGGGTGTATCCTTGACCCATAAAAGCATATGTATATGAGGAGCACCTCTAGCTTGATACTCCTTTCTCCAAAAGAAATCAATAACTTCTCCAAGAGGAGGATTCTTTTTATTGCAGATAAAAGACATCATAGCTTCAAACCTATGGTTGAAATATCTGCATACATTTACAGGATCCAAAGAGCACAATTCCCCAGGTGTCTGGTGTTCAATATTTGTAATATTTGAATTAGCCTCTCGAAGAAATTCAAGTAAATCATCCCAAGCGTATTCAGCGCAGCTTAGGGTAACAAACCACGTAGGAGTTCCTAGGTTCCTTACCATGCATTTAAGTTCTCCATGATGACGATACCAATACTCATTAGTACCGCGCTGACATGCCATCAAATTAATCAGTTGAGAGTCTAAATGATCGTCTCTCTGATGTACTTTATCCATGAATTCCTTTGCAGAAACATTTCTAATATGTACTCCTGTTTGTAAGATGTGGTTGACAGCATATGAAAGTCCAGACAAGTCACTCTCAAACAAAAGATGAAATATATATGAGATACATTGTCGAAATCTTGGATCTTCTGCATACAATCTTGTTGTCCGATATTCTGATGCAGGAATCTGTACTGATCGTTTATCATAGCGTCCACCTTTTCCAGTTTGGAACAGCTGGGGAAAACAACGAGCTTCCAAACTTTTTTCCCATACACTCATGGGAGTCCCCTTCGCTTCCTTCATTTGGAATAATTCAATACTATTCCCCATCACTTCTTTTGAATGAAGTGGATGTACATTATAATGTTCATAAATTTCTTCACTTTTGGACATGTCAACTTTTTCAATTTGACCACTTGACGTTTCACTATCATCTCCTAAAACTATTTCTTCTTCTTCTACATAAACATTTTTGTAGTAATCATTGTTTTTTTATAAGATATAATGTTGCCTTTTGCACTTTCCTAACATCAACTAATTCCTGCCAAATTTTCTTACTCTTAGTAGGAACACCATTAACTAGAATAACTAGTGGTTCACTTCCTACATTTTCTACACCAATAGTTTGAACATTTTTCTTTAAATCTAGAGGTAAATATACAATTCTACCTTTTAATCCTCGCTGTAAATCTGTAGGAGGCAATTGACCTGTTTTAGGCTCTTTGCGAACAATATCCTGAAATGGGTGCCCACATTGAATCAGAATAGACTCATACGTGTTTAAATCTCTCAGTTCTGGAGGAATAGTTACTAACTCAAGATCATTATGGACAGCTCTAGCAGGCATTTTATTATCATATAATTTGTTTTTACAATATTTACAAATACGCTGATCAGTACCCAAATCAAAGCAATAATCTACCAACAAATAAGTTGCAAATTCCTTCCATTGATCATTATTTTCTCTTTCACTTTTTAAATACAGGTCAACAGTCCTCGTCTGATTTCTATAGTGAGTTCGTCGGCAACAAATACAAGTGTAATTTGGCCTCTAACACGAAATTACCTTAAACTTTGTAAATTGTTCTTCAAACTTCTCTGTACTACTATTTTCCACATTTTCTTCAACATCTACTTCTATTAATGTCTCACTTTGTCCACTCTCTTCTTCAGAACCAATGTAACGAAACTCTATTTCATCACAATCTTTTGTGACATCTGATACTGTTCCATGCAAAAGAGCACTGTTTAAGTCACTTAAAATTAGTGCTGGACTTTTAGCATAAAACAATCTTCTCACAAACTTCCGCATTTGAGAATGATGTACTGCTAACATTCTAAAATGATGAAAAACACTTTGAAATACTTTACTTGAAATACAAGCCAAAGAATGACTTTGCAAACCAGTATTTTTTCTTACTCTGCAAGGATCTAGTCCTTGCAACATCTTAATCTTTTGTTTAACAATTTTTAGTCTCGTAGGAAATTGTGCAAAATTTCAATAGATTCTAGTCGTATACTACAAATACTACTACAATCTCAAGTATATACAGGAGCTTTAGAATGTCTCCCTAGAACTTCATTAGCTACCACTTCTTCTACATCTATGGGAACCATCTTCTCTTTCTCAATTGGACAACCATTTTTAACCTCATAAGCTCGACCACTGGTATCAACTGCAAGCAACAATGAATTGGTTTGAACATAACTCTCTTCATTAAAAAAAGGCTCTGAACTTGAACTGTGTTTCCATTCACCCCAAAAAAATCACAAAAGTTACTTCTGTTAATAACTTTCTCCTTCTTACTTTTGGCCTTCATAAAATATATTTGCTTATCAAGTGATCGAATTCTGTTTAAAACTAAGATGAATAATTTCCTTTTTAATTCAAAAGCCTTGTCAACAATAGTTTCAATCAGTTTCTTCTTTTTATAAAATGCTGATCTTCTTTTATATTTCTTCACATTTTTCAACAAATTAAAAACAACTCTATTGTAAAACATTCTCTTTCTAACTTCTTCCAACTGATTCTTTCTCCTTTCACCATACATTGATTTTTCAGAATGCATTTTTCTATTAACTTCTCCTATTATCTTTTTATTCTTCTTTCTTGTTGGGGCATTCTTTATACGTTCCACATTGTGCACACTGGGCCCGATTCACAGAACTAACTTAAGACAAAATCCTAAACTTACTACCATTTTGGAATTCACAGAATGCACTTACTCATTTCGGTATTCACAGAAGTTGGGAGTCCTAACTTTAGGACTCCTAAATGCCTTCTGTGAACACCAAAAGTCTTAAAATTAGGATTTTTCTCAGTTTAGGAGTCCTAAAGTTAGGATGTCCTTCACATCTAACATGGGCTTCAATTGGAATTCCATAGAGTATATTATCAAGCCCATTACCGCTGATTTAGGGGCTGTTTTCTGCCGCAAAAGCGGTGACGGATCCCTTCAACTATGGCCATGCCTGCTCAGGAATGTCTCCGGCTGCATCGTCCGTGCCATCCTTGCTAGTCACTGTACTTGTGTATTGAGTATTTCGAAATGCCTTCATGGAGAAATTCTCCCTTTTCAGCACTATGCCTGTGTGTACTCCCGGCCTAGCACACATATGGTACTTTTTCTGCTGGGTATTTGGGCACCTGACTCACAATTGTGGGCATTATATCTGTGGGAAATCCACCCTAGTCCTTCCATGAGAGACAACATCTTGGTGGCTGGCCCAGCACCTGAACATTCTTATCAGTCCTGGGATGTGTGTGACAGTGTGGCTCTCTTAGTTTAGTGGGCAGTGACATGACTATACAGTCTTATGGCATGATCTCAGTGTGTGTATTGTGCTGCATCCGCCATGGGTGGGTATGCATGTGTTGTTTGTCCTCACACCCACATGTGGTGTGACTCCACAAATGGGTAATGACTGTCACAGACCAACCAGTGGGGGAGTGACATCCATCCTCCTGGGAGTGGGACACTGCTGTCAGTGATGTGTTGTTATGGCACTATCATCAGTGTCCACAGTTAGGGATGCGTACATACACCCATGGAGTTGTGGTCATGTGATAATGATGTACACACCCATGTCTCTGTCCACTGCTGGGAGTCCTCTGCACCCACACACATATGTCTGTCCACTGCTGGGAGTCATATACACCCACCCCTCACATGTCTGTCCACTGCTGGGAGTGATATGCACCCACCCCTCATATTGCAGGCTACATCTGGGAGTCATGTGCACCCACCCCTCACATGTCTGTCCACTGCTGGGAGTGATATGCACCCACCCCCATGACTCTGTCCACTGCTGGGAGTCCTCTGCACCCACACACATATGTCTGTCCACTGCTGGGAGTCATATACACCCTCCCCTCACATGTCTGTCCACTGCTGGGAGTGATATGCACCCACCCCTCATATTGCAGGCCACTGCTGGGAGTCCTCTGCACCCACCCCTCACATGTCTGTCCACTGCTGGGAGTGATATGCACCCACTCCTCATATTGCAGGACACTGCTGGGAGTCCTGTGCACCCACCCCTCACATGTCTCTCCACTGCTGGGAGTGATATGCACCCACCCCCATGTCTCTGTCCACTGCTGGGAGTCCTCTGCACCCACACACATATGTCTGTCCACTGCTGGGAGTCATATACACCCCCCTCACATGTCTGGCCCCTGCTGGGAGTGATATGCACCCACCCCTCATATTGCAGGCTACTGCTGGGAGTCCTGTGCACCCACCCCTCACATGTCTGTCCACTGCTGGAAGTGATATGCACCCACCCCCATGTCTCTGTCCACTGCTGGGAGTCCTCTGCACCCACACACATATGTCTGTCCACTGCTGGGAGTCATATACACCCTCCCCTTACATGTCTGTCCACTACTGGGAGTGATATGCACCCACCCCTCATATTGCAGGCCACTGCTGGGAGTCCTCTGCACCCACCTCTTACATGTCTGTCCACTGCTGGGAGTGATATGCACCCACCCCCATGTCTCTGTCCACTACTGGGAGTCCTCTGCACCCACACACATATGTCTGTCCACTGCTGGGAGTCATATACACCCATCCCTCACATGTCTGTCCACTGCTGGGAGTGATATGCACCCACCCCAGATATTGCAGGCCACTGCTGGGAGTCCTCTGCACCCACCCCTCACATGTCTGTCCACTGCTGGGAATCCTATGCAGCCACCCAATGCCCTCAGAGCGTGTGTACGGTCGATACCACGCGTACCCCTACGGCACCACTCCAATGGTGTTCCGGACCGTACACACGCTCTGAGGGCGTGTGTACGGTCCGTACCATGAGTACCCCTACGGCACCACTACAATGGTGATAAGGACCGTACACACACTCTGAGGGCGTGTGTAAGGTCCGTACCACGCGTACCCCTATGGCACCACTACAATGGTGATACGGACCGTACACACGCTCTGAGGGTGTGTGTACGGTCCGTACCACGCGTACCACCACGGCACCACTGATATAGTGCTACGTACCGTACCCACGCTATGTATGTGTGTGTACGGTGCTTATCACTATTGTAGTGTTGCCGTAGGGGTACGCGTACATGTCCACTTCCGTTGTTGCGTGACGCAGGGATTGGTGGACATGCCCCCCGGAGTGACCAGACCCTTGAGGTAATGTATGTCCTCTATATTGTAGGTTTTTATTCGGGTAGGGGGTATGTTTCCTGCCCCTCAACCCCCCTTGGCCCCTGGGTGCTGTTCTCACCTTCTGCGGCGTATGCGTCGGGTTCGGTGCACCAGGTCGTAGGCTGAGAGGGCCGGGATGACACGTAGGATGGGGTCCGTGGCTGTCCGTCACGTACCGGGGCTCCGTTTTCACGTCGGACTCAGTTTTACGACTTTTTTGGGCTGCCGTAAAAAAATAGCTGTGCGGAGTGATGTAGGGACGAATCGTACTTGCTGGTCCGTAAAAAGCTGCCTGACTCCATACGGACGTCGCGTACGCGCTGTCCAGGATCAGACTCGTAGGTATTTTTTAGCCGTACGGTGTTTTGTACAAATCGTACGGAAATGGTATTTCTGTACGAATCGTATTTGCTGGATTATACAGTGGATTTCCCGGGTACGAATCGTATGGAGAATACGCTCCGTACGACAAATCGTACCCGGGTTTTACAGGATCGGAATCGGCACCTAAGTTTCCTGTGATTAATTAGATTTCCTTTAGTATGTTTCACCAAACATCCTTCTGAACCAATCACTGCATATTTTCCTTCATTTATGTTTTCGGTAGTATTTTCCTTAAAACTGTAAAATTGCAGCACTTCATAGAGACATATGTTCTCAAGATGACGACTTCTATTTGGATATTATGTATTCAACATGTTTGGTTTGACAATAGCTGTACTTCCCGGTTCATTTACTGCTAAATATTCGATTTCTTGTATAGGTTTAAGTACTCGATTTTGCGTTGCAGCAAGACCTAGACTCACCCAAATAATCCCTCTTGACTTTGAATATAAACTTGCAGAAGACAACCGATCCGAGCATTCGTACGCTCCAATCTCTTGATGGGATAACATCTTCAAACTAAAACTGTACAAATTCTTACTAAGACTCTTCTCGTGGGAAATTTCTTCCCACATTTCTTTCAACTCCGTCTTTTCTGATTTTGTTATGCATGATGTTACATACCGAGCAACAGCAATGGAATTGTCCGAAACATACTGAATATCCATATTAGCCTTCCACATTGAGAGAATAACTGGATTATAATCATTGATATACTTTGATTCTTCACTTCTTCTCAAATTGTACGTATTTTTGGGAGATTTTCTAGTGATGGTTTGTCTCACTGCTGATTTGAAACTGTTTACTCTTCCTTTGGATATTACTGGACGTGGAAATTCAAAACGACATTTGGTATAAAACTTTTCCTTTGACTTGTATTTTCGTCGACAGTATTTGCCACATCGATGACTTTGGAATCGTAACACTTGTTGCCTTAAGGTGTTTTCTCCTGTTCTTTTTGGTATAGCACATGTGACAGAATCTTCAATAAAAGATAAAACAGTGTCATCCGAATCAGTTCCAAATTTGGGTGTATCCTTGACCCATAAAAGCATATGTATATGAGGAGCACCTCTAGCTTGATACTCCTTTCTCCAAAAGAAATCAATAACTTCTCCAAGAGGAGGATTCTTTTTATTGCAGATAAAAGACATCATAGCTTCAAACCTATGGTTGAAATATCTGCATACATTTACAGGATCCAAAGAGCACAATTCCCCAGGTGTCTGGTGTTCAATATTTGTAATATTTGAATTAGCCTCTCGAAGAAATTCAAGTAAATCATCCCAAGCGTATTCAGCGCAGCTTAGGGTAACAAACCACGTAGGAGTTCCTAGGTTCCTTACCATGCATTTAAGTTCTCCATGATGACGATACCAATACTCATTAGTACCGCGCTGACATGCCATCAAATTAATCAGTTGAGAGTCTAAATGATCGTCTCTCTGATGTACTTTATCCATGAATTCCTTTGCAGAAACATTTCTAATATGTACTCCTGTTTGTAAGATGTGGTTGACAGCATATGAAAGTCCAGACAAGTCACTCTCAAACAAAAGATGAAATATATATGAGATACATTGTCGAAATCTTGGATCTTCTGCATACAATCTTGTTGTCCGATATTCTGATGCAGGAATCTGTACTGATCGTTTATCATAGCGTCCACCTTTTCCAGTTTGGAACAGCTGGGGAAAACAACGAGCTTCCAAACTTTTTTCCCATACACTCATGGGAGTCCCCTTCGCTTCCTTCATTTGGAATAATTCAATACTATTCCCCATCACTTCTTTTGAATGAAGTGGATGTACATTATAATGTTCATAAATTTCTTCACTTTTGGACATGTCAACTTTTTCAATTTGACCACTTGACGTTTCACTATCATCTCCTAAAACTATTTCTTATTCTTCTACATAAACATTTTTGTAGTAATCATTGTTTTTTTATAAGATATAATGTTGCCTTTTGCACTTTCCTAACATCAACTAATTCCTGCCAAATTTTCTTACTCTTAGTAGGAACACCATTAACTAGAATAACTAGTGGTTCACTTCCTACATTTTCTACACCAATAGTTTGAACATTTTTCTTTAAATCTAGAGGTAAATATACAATTCTACCTTTTAATCCTCGCTGTAAATCTGTAGGAGGCAATTGACCTGTTTTAGGCTCTTTGCGAACAATATCCTGAAATGGGTGCCCACATTGAATCAGAATAGACTCATACGTGTTTAAATCTCTCAGTTCTGGAGGAATAGTTACTAACTCAAGATCATTATGGACAGCTCTAGCAGGCATTTTATTATCATATAATTTGTTTTTACAATATTTACAAATACGCTGATCAGTACCCAAATCAAAGCAATAATCTACCAACAAATAAGTTGCAAATTCCTTCCATTGATCATTATTTTCTCTTTCACTTTTTAAATACAGGTCAACAGTTCTCGTCTGATTTCTATAGTGAGTTCGTCGGCAACAAATAATTTGGCCTCTAACACGAAATTACCTTAAACTTTGTAAATTGTTCTTCAAACTTCTCTGTACTACTATTTTCCACATTTTCTTCAACATCTACTTCTATTAATGTCTCACTTTGTCCACTCTCTTCTTCAGAACCAATGTAACGAAACTCTATTTCATCACAATCTTTTGTGACATCTGATACTGTTCCATGCAAAAGAGCACTGTTTAAGTCACTTAAAATTAGTGCTGGACTTTTAGCATAAAACAATCTTCTCACAAACTTCCGCATTTGAGAATGATGTACTGCTAACATTCTAAAATGATGAAAAACACTTTGAAATACTTTACTTGAAATACAAGCCAAAGAATGACTTTGCAAACCAGTATTTTTTCTTACTCTGCAAGGATCTAGTCCTTGCAACATCTTAATCTTTTGTTTAACAATTTTTAGTCTCGTAGGAAATTGTGCAAAATTTCAATAGATTCTAGTCGTATACTACAAATACTACTACAATCTCAAGTATATACAGGAGCTTTAGAATGTCTCCCTAGAACTTCATTAGCTACCACTTCTTCTACATCTATGGGAACCATCTTCTCTTTCTCAATTGGACAACCATTTTTAACCTCATAAGCTCGACCACTGGTATCAACTGCAAGCAACAATGAATTGGTTTGAACATAACTCTCTTCATTAAAAAAAGGCTCTGAACTTGAACTGTGTTTCCATTCACCCCAAAAAAATCACAAAAGTTACTTCTGTTAATAACTTTCTCCTTCTTACTTTTGGCCTTCATAAAATATATTTGCTTATCAAGTGATCGAATTCTGTTTAAAACTAAGATGAATAATTTCCTTTTTAATTCAAAAGCCTTGTCAACAATAGTTTCAATCAGTTTCTTCTTTTTATAAAATGCTGATCTTCTTTTATATTTCTTCACATTTTTCAACAAATTAAAAACAACTCTATTGTAAAACATTCTCTTTCTAACTTCTTCCAACTGATTCTTTCTCCTTTCACCATACATTGATTTTTCAGAATGCATTTTTCTATTAACTTCTCCTATTATCTTTTTATTCTTCTTTCTTGTTGGGGCATTCTTTATACGTTCCACATTGTGCACACTGGGCCCGATTCACAGAACTAACTTAAGACAAAATCCTAAACTTACTACCATTTTGGAATTCACAGAATGCACTTACTCATTTCGGTATTCACAGAAGTTGGGAGTCCTAACTTTAGGACTCCTAAATGCCTTCTGTGAACACCAAAAGTCTTAAAATTAGGATTTTTCTCAGTTTAGGAGTCCTAAAGTTAGGATGTCCTTCACATCTAACATGGGCTTCAATTGGAATTCCATAGAGTATATTATCAAGCCCATTACCGCTGATTTAGCGGCTGTTTTCTGCCGCAAAAGCGGTGACGGATCCCTTCAACTATGGCCATGCCTGCTCAGGAATGTCTCCGGCTGCATCGTCCGTGCCATCCTTGCTAGTCACTGTACTTGTGTATTGAGTATTTCGAAATGCCTTCATGGAGAAATTCTCCCTTTTCAGCACTATGCCTGTGTGTACTCCCGGCCTAGCACACATATGGTACTTTTTCTGCTGGGTATTTGGGCACCTGACTCACAATTGTGGGCATTATATCTGTGGGAAATCCACCCTAGTCCTTCCATGACAGACAACATCTTGGTGGCTGGCCCAGCACCTGAACATTCTTATCAGTCCTGGGATGTGTGTGACAGTGTGGCTCTCTTAGTTTAGTGGGCAGTGACATGACTATACAGTCTTATGGCATGATCTCAGTGTGTGTATTGTGCTGCATCCGCCATGGGTGGGTATGCATGTGTTGTTTGTCCTCACACCCACATGTGGTGTGACTCCACAAATGGGTAATGACTGTCACAGACCAACCAGTGGGGGAGTGACATCCATCCTCCTGGGAGTGGGACACTGCTGTCAGTGATGTGTTGTTATGGCACTATCATCAGTGTCCACAGTTAGGGATGCGTACATACACCCATGGAGTTGTGGTCATGTGATAATGATGTACACCCCCATGTCTCTGTCCACTGCTGGGAGTCCTCTGCACCCACACACATATGTCTGTCCACTGCTGGGAGTCATATACACCCACCCCTCACATGTCTGTCCACTGCTGGGAGTGATATGCACCCACCCCTCATATTGCAGGCTACATCTGGGAGTCATGTGCACCCACCCCTCACATGTCTGTCCACTGCTGGGAGTGATATGCACCCACCCCCATGTCTCTGTCCACTGCTGGGAGTCCTCTGCACCCACACACATATGTCTGTCCACTGCTGGGAGTCATATACACCCTCCCCTCACATGTCTGTCCACTGCTGGGAGTGATATGCACCCACCCCTCATATTGCAGGCCACTGCTGGGAGTCCTCTGCACCCACCCCTCACATGTCTGTCCACTGCTGGGAGTGATATGCACCCACTCCTCATATTGCAGGACACTGCTGGGAGTCCTCTGCACCCACACACATATGTCTGTCCACTGCTGGGAGTCATATACACCCTCCCCTCACATGTTTGTCCACTGCTGGGAGTGATATGCACCCACCCCTCATATTGCAGGCCACTGCTGGGAGTCCTCTGCACCCACCCCTCACATGTCTGTCCACTGCTGGGAGTGATATGCACCCACTCCTCATATTGCAGGACACTGCTGGGAGTCCTGTGCACCCACCCCTCACATGTCTCTCCACTGCTGGGAGTGATATGCACCCACCCCCATGTCTCTGTCCACTGCTGGGAGTCCTCTGCACCCACACACATATGTCTGTCCACTGCTGGGAGTCATATACACCCCCCTCACATGTCTGGCCACTGCTGGGAGTGATATGCACCCACCCCTCATATTGCAGGCTACTGCTGGGAGTCCTGTGCACCCACCCCTCACATGTCTGTCCACTGCTGGGAGTGATATGCACCCACTCCCATGTCTCTGTCCACTGCTGGGAGTCCTCTGCACCCACACACATATGTCTGTCCACTGCTGGGAGTCATATACACCCTCCCCTTACATGTCTGTCCACTACTGGGAGTGATATGCACCCACCCCTCATATTGCAGGCCACTGCTGGGAGTCCTCTGCACCCACCTCTTACATGTCTGTCCACTGCTGGGAGTGATATGCACCCACCCCCATGTCTCTGTCCACTACTGGGAGTCCTCTGCACCCACACACATATGTCTGTCCACTGCTGGGAGTCATATACACCCATCCCTCACATGTCTGTCCACTGCTGGGAGTGATATGCACCCACCCCAGATATTGCAGGCCACTGCTGGGAGTCCTCTGCACCCACCCCTCACATGTCTGTCCACTGCTGGGAATCCTATGCAGCCACCCAATGCCCTCAGAGCGTGTGTACGGTCGATACCACGCGTACCCCTACGGCACCACTCCAATGGTGTTCCGGACCGTACACACGCTCTGAGGGCGTGTGTACGGTCCGTACCATGAGTACCCCTACGGCACCACTACAATGGTGATAAGGACCGTACACACACTCTGAGGGCGTGTGTAAGGTCTGTACCACGCGTACCCCTATGGCACCACTACAATGGTGATACGGACTGTACACACGCTCTGAGGGTGTGTGTACGGTCCGTACCACGCGTACCACCACGGCACCACTGATATAGTGCTACGTACCGTACCCACGCTATGTATGTGTGTGTACGGTGCTTATCACTATTGTAGTGTTGCCGTAGGGGTACGCGTACATGTCCACTTCCGTTGTTGCGTGACGCAGGGATTGGTGGACATGCCCCCCGGAGTGACCAGACCCTTGAGGTAATGTATGTCCTCTATATTGTAGGTTTTTATTTGGGTAGGGGGTATGTTTCCTGCCCCTCAACCCCCCTTGGCCCCTGGGTGCTGTTCTCACCTTCTGCGGCGTATGCGTCGGGTTCGGTGCACCAGGTCGTAGGCTGAGAGGGCCGGGATGACACGTAGGATGGGGTCCGTGGCTGTCCGTCACGTACCGGGGCTCCGTTTTCACGTCGGACTCAGTTTTACGACTTTTTTGGGCTGCCGTAAAAAAATAGCTGTGCGGAGTGATGTAGGGACGAATCGTACTTGCTGGTCCGTAAAACGCTGCCTGACTCCATACGGACGTCGCGTACGCGCTGTCCAGGATCAGACTCGTAGGTATTTTTTAGCCGTACGGTGTTTTGTACAAATCGTACGGAAATGGTATTTCTGTACGAATCGTATTTGCTGGATTATACAGTGGATTTCCCGGGTACGAATCGTATGGAGAATACGCTCCGTACGACAAATCGTACCCGGGTTTTACAGGATCGGAATCGGCACCTAAGTTTCCTGTGATTAATTAGATTTCCTTTAGTATGTTTCACCAAACATCCTTCTGAACCAATCACTGCATATTTTCCTTCATTTATGTTTTCGGTAGTATTTTCCTTAAAACTGTAAAATTGCAGCACTTCATAGAGACATATGTTCTCAAGATGACGACTTCTATTTGGATATTATGTATTCAACATGTTTGGTTTGACAATAGCTGTACTTCCCGGTTCATTTACTGCTAAATATTCGATTTCTTGTATAGGTTTAAGTACTCAATTTTGCGTTGCAGCAAGACCTAGACTCACCCAAATAATCCCTCTTGACTTTGAATATAAACTTGCAGAAGACAACCGATCCGAGCATTCGTACGCTCCAATCTCTTGATGGGATAACATCTTCAAACTAAAACTGTACAAATTCTTACTAAGACTCTTCTCGTGGGAAATTTCTTCCCACATTTCTTTCAACTCCGTCTTTTCTGATTTTGTTATGCATGATGTTACATACCGAGCAACAGCAATGGAATTGTCCGAAACATACTGAATATCCATATTAGCCTTCCACATTGAGAGAATAACTGGATTATAATCATTGATATACTTTGATTCTTCACTTCTTCTCAAATTGTACGTATTTTTGGGAGATTTTCTAGTGATGGTTTGTCTCACTGCTGATTTGAAACTGTTTACTCTTCCTTTGGATATTACTGGACGTGGAAATTCAAAACGACATTTGGTATAAAACTTTTCCTTTGACTTGTATTTTCGTCGACAGTATTTGCCACATCGATGACTTTGGAATCGTAACACTTGTTGCCTTAAGGTGTTTTCTCCTGTTCTTTTTGGTATAGCACATGTGACAGAATCTTCAATAAAAGATAAAACAGTGTCATCCGAATCAGTTCCAAATTTGGGTGTATCCTTGACCCATAAAAGCATATGTATATGAGGAGCACCTCTAGCTTGATACTCCTTTCTCCAAAAGAAATCAATAACTTCTCCAAGAGGAGGATTCTTTTTATTGCAGATAAAAGACATCATAGCTTCAAACCTATGGTTGAAATATCTGCATACATTTACAGGATCCAAAGAGCACAATGCTCCAGGTGTCTGGTGTTCAATATTTGTAATATTTGAATTAGCCTCTCGAACAAATTCAAGTAAATCATCCCAAGCGTATTTAGCACAGCTTAAGGTAACAAACCACGTAGGAGTTCCTAGGTTCCTTACCATGCATTTAAGTTCTCCATGATGACGATACCAATACTCATTAGTACCGCGCTGACATGCCATCAAATTAATCAGTTGAGAGTCTAAATGATCGTCTCTCTGATGTACTTTATCCATGAATTCCTTTGCAGAAACATTTCTAAGATGTACTCCTGTTTGTAAGATGTGGTTGACAGCATATGAAAGTCCAGACAAGTCACTCTCAAACAAAAGATGAAATATATATGAGATACATTGTCGAAATCTTGTATCTTCTGCATACAATCTTGTTGTCCGATATTCTGATGCAGGAATCTGTACTGATCGTTTATCATAGCGTCCACCTTTTCCAGTTTGGAACAGCTGGGGAAAACAACGAGCTTCCAAGCTTTTTTCCCATACACTCATGGGAGTCCCCTTCGCTTCCTTCATTTGGAATAATTCAATACTATTCCCCATCACTTCTTTTGAATGAAGTGGATGTACATTATAATGTTCATAAATTTCTTCACTTTTGGACATGTCAACTTTTTCAATTTGACCACTTGACGTTTCACTATCATCTCCTAAAACTATTTCTTCTTCTTCTACATAAACATTTTTGTAGTAATCATTGTTTTTTATAAGATATAATGTTGCCTGTTGCACTTTCCTAACATCAACTAATTCCTGCCAAATTTTCTTATTCTTAGTAGGAACACCATTAACTAGAATAACTAGTGGTTCACTTCCTACATTTTCTACACCAATAGTTTGAACATTTTTCTTTAAATCTAGAGGTAAATATACAACTCTACCTTTTAATCCTCGCTGTAAATCTGTAGGAGGCAATTGACCTGTTTTAGGCTCTTTGCGAACAATATCCTGAAATGGGTGCCCACATTGAATCAAAATAGACTCATACGTGTTTAAATCTATCAGTTCTGGAGGAATAGTTGCTAACTCAAGATCATTATGGACAGCTCTAGCAGGCATTTTATTATCGTATAATTTGTTATAACAATATTTACAAATACGCTGATCTGTACCCAAATCAAAGCAATAATCTACCAACAAATAAGTTGCAAATTCCTTCCATTGATCATTATTTTCTCTTTCACTTTTTAAATACAGGTCAACAGTCCTCGTCTGATTTCTATAGTGAGTTCGTCGGCAACAAATACAAGTGTAATTTGGCCTCTAACACGAAATTACCTTAAACTTTGTAAATTGTTCTCCAAACTTCTCTGTACTACTATTTTCCACATTTTCTTCAACATCTACTTCTATTAATGTCTCACTTTGTCCACTCTCTTCTTCAGAACCAATGTAACGAAACTCTATTTCATCACAAACTTTTGTGACATCTGATACTGTTCCATGCAAAAGAGCACTGTTTAAGTCACTTAAAATTAGTGCTGGACTTTTAGCATAATACAATCTTCTCACAAACTTCCGCATTTGAGAATGATGTACTGCTAACATTCTAAAATGATGAAAAACACTTTGAAATACTTTACTTGAAATACAAGCCAAAGAATGACTTTGCAAACCAGTATTTTTTCTTACTCTGCAAGGATCTAGTCCTTGCAACATCTTAATCTTTTGTTTAACAATTTTTAGTCTCGTAGGAAATTGTGCAAAATTTCAATAGATTCTAGTCGTATACTACAAATACTACTACAATCTCAAGTATATACAGGAGCTTTAGGATGTCTCCCTAGAACTTCATTAGCTACCACTTCTTCTACATCTATGGGAACCATCTTCTCTTTCTCAATTGGACAACCATTTTTAACCTCATAAGCTCGACCACTGGTATCAACTGCAAGCAACAATGAATTGGTTTGAAAATAACTCTCTTCATTAAAAAAAGGCTCTGAACTTGAACTGTGTTTCCATTCACCCAAAAAAAATCACAAAAGTTAATTCTGTTAATAACTTTCTCCTTCTTACTTTTGGCCTTTATAAAATATATTTGCTTATCAAGTGATCGAATTCTGTTTAAAACTAAGATGAATAATTTCCTTTTTAATTCAAAAGCCTTGTCAACAATAGTTTCAATCAGTTTCTTCTTTTTATAAAATGCTGATCTTCTTTTATATTTCTTCACATCTTTCAACAAATTAAAAACAACTCTATTGTAAAACATTCTCTTTCTAACTTCTTCCAACTGATTCTTTCTCCTTTTACCATACATTGATTTTTCAGAATGCATTTTTCTATTAACTTCTCCTATTATCTTTTTATTCTTCTTTCTTGTTGGGGCATTCTTTATACGTTCCACATTGTGCACACTGGGCCCGATTCACAGAACTAACTTAAGACAAAATCCTAAACTTACTACCATTTTGGAATTCACAGAATGCACTTACTCATTTCGGTATTCACAGAAGTTAGGAGTCCTAACTTTAGGACTCCTAAATGCCTTCTGTGAACACCAAAAGTCTTAAAATGAGGATTTTTCTCAGTTTAGGAGTCCTAAAGTTAGGATGTCCTTCACATCTAACGTGGGCTTCAATTGGAATTCCATAGAGTATATTATCAAGCCCATTATCGCTGATTTAGCGGCTGTTTTCTGCCGCAAAAGCGGTGAAAATGTTATCGCCTGTCTTGATAATATGCCCTCATGTTCTCCTGTGCAACAGAGTTCATTTGAGGTTCGATCAGACCATTATATCATTCCCTGCTTTGAGCCAACACAGTTCTCACTGTACAATAAAATCTCAAAAAGAAATAAAATGTTATGGAGAGTGAAAATATATCCAATTTATCTGGCAGTGATCGTTAAATGCAAACACTAATAATGTGGTGACGTGACAGTTTATAATTACTATCATTTTTTATCGCAACCATCATTAATTCAACACTGTAGTTCAATGTGCAAGATTGTTCATTGGTTAAATGAGTGTAGATATATGCATGAAACTGTTGGTCACAGTTTCAATACCAATAAGGCCTGCACAGCTGTTTAGCCTTTTCTGCCGCTCCCCCCCCAAAAAAAGCTTTATATTAAATTTGGAGTAAATTCGTTCAACCGTTTTTTATGTCTCCGGCTGTTAACGTTTCTGTGGGAATTAAAAGGGGAAATCGTACTTTTGAACCTCCCCTGTCCCCGGATTATTGAGAAACCTTCCATAGAGTAGCCAAAGTGAATTAACAATTTTGGAATATCAGTGTGTAATGGATGTCTGAGTTGCTCTATGCGTGTGTGACTGGCTGTATGAATGTGTTAGTGGGTATGTGAGGATCTGTATGGGTTAGTGAGTGGTTGTGTGGGTGAGGGTGTAGGTGTGTAAGTGGCAGTATTGGAGAGTGAATGTCTGTGTGAGTGGCTGTAAGGGTAAGTGAGTGGGTGTGTGAGTGGTTGTAGGGATGTGGGAATGGGTATATAAATGGTTCTGTGGGTGTGCGAGTGGGAGTGGTTGTATGGGTAAGTGAGTGGCCGTGTTAGTGGCTGTATGGGTAAGTGATTGAGTGTGTGAGTAGATATATTGGTGAGAGAGGTGGCAGTATGAGTGGCAGTATGGGTGAGTGTGTTGATATGTGAGTACCTGTATGGATTAGTGAGTGGCTGTGTGAGTTTCTGTATGGGTGATTTTGTGGGTGTGTAAGTGGTTGTAAGGGTGTATAAGTGGGCATATGAGTTTCTGTATATCTGTAATACTAAATAAGTGAGTGGCTCTATTGGTGACTGGGGGGGTGCATGAGTGGCTAAATGGGTGAGTTAGTAGCTGTGTGAGTGGCTGTTTGAGTGAGTAGATGTGTGATTGGCTCTATGGATGAGTAATTGGTTGTGTGAGCATTGATATGTATCTGTAAATGGGTATGTGAGAGGTTGGTGGCAGTGGGAGTGGATGTATGAGAAGTACTATGGGGTGTGAGTGGATGTCTGTAGGAGAGTAGGATCTGCTTCACATGGGTACCCCCACTTTTTGCTGGTGTTTCACTGTTTTTCTGCCTTAGTCTGGCTGTGGCCCTGCTAATCAGGACCCCAGTCTAGCTGCTTCCTCTCTAAAACGGTTTCCATGTACATTAGGTACATCTCTAATTGGATTCTGGAATGCCTTATAAGTTCCTAGTATATGGTATAATATGTACCCACGGCATAGGTACCTCAGAGGCCTACCAGGGGCTGCAGCAAGTATTATGCCACCCCTGGGAAGCACTCCAAAATGACACCACAGCTACTGCAGCCTTGGTAAGGAGGTGCATGCACCCCTTACTGTGGTATAGGCCACCTATATCACTACCATTGCACACACATAGAAAACCTATAAGTCACTCCTGTGGCAGGCCTTAACAATCCTGAAGGCAGAGTGCTTGGTTTTTATGTGAGAGGGTGCCCCTGCATGAGCAGAGCCCCTCTGCAGCATTCAGAGTACCTCCTCTGATGCTGTTTGTAGTGCAACCTGACCATATACTCTTAAGTGCATTATAACCTCGCGGTAAATGCTAACTTAGGACTGGCTGCACGGAAACATGTTGTGTTTGGTTTCAAACACTTTGGAATACTACCCCCCGCCAGTTCTGGTGGTGGGGGTAGCATTCCACCCTTCTAGAGGGAGAGACATGTACCCACTGGTCTAACCGGTAAAGACTTTCTAGAGCCCTGGCATCACAAAATGGATGCCGCTGCCACAGACACGGGTCTGGCCTCCTGCTGCTGACTGAAACTCTGGCAGGGGAGGCCTGGACAATAGGTTTCGTGTCACAGGGAGGTGTAACCACCTCCCCAGACAGGCAGATGTGTATTGGGGCTGGGCGGGAGCACACTCTGGTGCTTTGAAGTCCTGCACTGAGGGCACACTTGGTGTCCCTGTGAATAGCCTAGTTCAAACCGTTTGCAGGGGCTACCCGCCCCTGCTCTGGCACAAAACTGGACAAAGGAAATGGGTGTAACCACCCCTCTTTCTAAACCCTCCCATAGGTGGGTCCTCAGAGCATGTCCAACCCCCTATCTTAGTATAAGTATAGGAATCCAGTCCTTGAGACTTTAGATTACCCTGGACGAAACTCTGCAACATATATCCTGGACCTTCGACTTTCTATTTCGACTACAAAACTGAAGAAATCTCCCTTGGGGTCAAGGAGTGACTCCCCTGCTTGGCAGGCACCAAAGAAGCAACTGTCCAGTCTGCAACTCTAAATCTCCCGCCGGACGCCAAAGTCTTTGCATCACCAGAGGTGGATTTCTAGACTTCCCCAAGGCTACCCTGAGTCCACAGCAAAGCTGAGGCCCATGGCTATCGTGGTTGACGTGGAACCATGACCCCTGGACACAGTGAACTTTTGCCGGTACATCATCTTCCTGGTCTTCCTCGAAGTTGTGCTTTGGACTTCAAGTAGCCCCAGCCTTGAGCACCAACTGCACTGAAGATCTCTGGCCTCTACTCCACGAGTGATCCGTGGGCCAGTTTCCAGTGCGATTGCTTGAGGCTCCTTTGCGATCGCTAGCCCGTTGGCTAGTGGGTCCCCACGAAGACAACTTTTCTGCTTGAGCTTTCCCGGTTGCTCCAGACATGCCCTGACTTACCCTTGCTGGGTGAGTCCCCCAGACCTTGCTGGTCTGCACCGACGTCTTTCTTCTATTTCCACTTGACTTGACGTTGACAAGGCTTGTTGAGTCCATTCTGGTCGCTGACACCGCAGCACTCAACAGACTTTGTGGGACAGCTCGAATCCAGCTCCTGATTGTCGTCGATGCCTCCTGGATCTTGTGGCTCAAGAGTCAAGACACCTGTCAACTCACCTGAAGCACCCGACATCTGTGGGCATTGGACTATCGTGCCCCTGGTCACTGGTAAGTGACCCAGACTATGTCCCCTCTGCTTTCAGGTTCCTTCCATCCTTGATCCAGGCTTGGATCTCTTCGGACACTTCTCCTCTTCACGGCAGCAGCACTTTTTTGCCAGCTTCTATTGAGAATGACACCAAAAGACACCTATGCATCTGGCTTCCCTGGGTGAGGTAACACGAGTACTCTGGTGCTCCCATGGGTGTTGGCCCTAGACACCTCTAAGTCCAAAAGGGTTTGCTTGTAGTCGTCCTCTAAGTGTCCTTAACTTGTAATTTTTCAACCGGGACTTTCCCCATAGAAGTCAACGGCGATTCGCGCCTGTGTTCTAACACTGCACGCGTCCCCCGTGGGTCCCCTACGTCACTACCTTGGGTGGTTCCTTGGGGCCGAAGCACTTCTAAAGGCTCTAGGCCTTGTGTCTAGTTCAGTCTTGGTTCTTATACCACTTTATTGGTATATGGTTTGGTACGCCCCTAGGGCCCAAACGTGTATTTGTGATTTTACTGTTGAATACTGACTTATAACTTAAGTACTTCGAACTCCAGCCTCGTAAAGAGACTAGAGGGGTGTGTTTTATCTTAAATACATATATTTTGAATATATACCTGGTGTGGTTGTCCTTTCATTTGGTCATTCAAGAGATTATAGACTGGTAAAACAAGCGCTTTACATTCCTTCAAGACTTAGCCTGAAGGCTGCTCTCCATAGCTACCACTAGAATAGCTTTCAATAAAGGTTGTCTTTAACCTATCACCATAAGGGGTTGTTTGGACTGGTACAGGGTGCCCACTTTAATTAGTGGCCAGCATATACCACGCCAAATTCTCACAGTTTCTGAATGGTTCTATGGATGATGTCATCGGTGATGTTATCAGTGATATAATTTGAGATGTCATCAGGGATGTCACTGACCATTTCAATTCTATTTCCTAGTTATAACAACCCTGTAACCTTTGTTCTTTTAAGTGAATTCCAAGGGTTTTCAAATTCTATTTCCTAACAATAATGTCCCTGTAACCTTTGTTTTTTAAGTAAATTTCTATATTTTTTTAACTAGTAGTGACATTGGCATAGTGGTGGAGAAAGGGGGCCTCCGAAGAGCTCTCAGCAACCCTGCTGTGTCAGATTTACTAGAGGTAACAGGCTTGTTGGCACCAAGGACATGCTAAAGCCAAGGGGACTTCATCCCCTCCACCGGACTACATTGGACTAACCACAGCTGCATCCACTTCAGCTTCAGAAGAACCACGACCCACCACCACCTGCAACAGGTCCCTCGCAGGAACTGGAACAAGATCACCGCCGACCAGCTCACTACCTCCCTCAGCCAGAACCCTCCTGCAAGCACAACGAACCCCAAAGAAGCAGCCAGCAACCTCACACAGTGGATCACCAACAGTGCAGACGTCCTCGCACCTCTGAAGACCCCTCCCAGCAGACCCGGCAGCAAGAAAGCCTCTTGGTTCACCGACGAACTTAAGAACTCCAAGAAGAACTGCCGCACCCTCGAGAAAACATGGCGCAAAGACCGGACCACAGACAACATGACTGCCCTCAAGCACGCCACCCACAAACACCACCAGCTGATCCGCACCACCAAGAAGACAGCATTCAAAGAACGTCTGGACAACAACGCCCACAACAGCAAGGAACTCTTCAGCATCGTCAAAGAGCTCTCCAACTCCGGCGCCGGAAACAACAACATCACTCCCTCACAAGACCTCTGCGACTCACTCGCCTCAATCTTCCACCGCAAGATCGCCGAAATACATAACAGCTTCAGCGCACCAACCTCACACCCAACCACCGAACCAACGCCCCCCACCACCACCCTCTGTGCCTGGACCCCGGTCAGCACCGAAGACACCACCCGCACGATGAACACCATCCACTCCGGATCCCCTACCGACCCCTGCCCCCACCACGTCATCAACAAGGCCGACTCCATCATTGCACCCCAACTCCGGGACATCATCAACGCCTCCTTCAACACCGCCACCTTCCCGGCAAGCTGGAAGCACGCTGAGATCAGCGCCCTCCTGAAGAAACCAACAGCGGACCCCTCCGACCTCAAGAACTTTCGCCCCATCTCGCTCCTCCCTTTTCCTGCCAAAGTCATCGAGAAGACAGTCAACAGACAGCTTGCCGCCTTCCTCGAGATGAACGGATCCCTCGACAACTAGCAGTCCGGCTTGCGAGCCAACCACAGCACCGAGACAGCCCTCATCGCAGCCACTGATGACATCAGATCCCTGCTCGACAATGGAGAAACAGCGGCCCTCATCCTCCTGGACATCTCCGCAGCGTTCGACACGGTCTGCCACCGCACCCTAGTGCAGCGCCTCAGCGACATCGGAATCCAAGAGAAGGCACTGGAGTGGATCATCCCGTTCCTCGCCGGAAGAACCCAGAGAGTCCGCCTCCCCCCGGTCAGATCCGGGGCCACCAAAGTCATCTGCGGCGTACCACAGGGATCTTCGCTCAGCCCCACCCTCTTCAACGTCTACATGAGCCCCCTTGCAGCCATCGCACGCCAACACAACCTCAACATCATCTCCTATGCCGACGACACCCAGCTGATCCTCTCCCTCACCAACGACCCAGCCACCGCCAGAACAAGCCTACACGAAGGGATGAAAGACGTCGCCGAGTGGATAAAGAGCAGCCACCTGAAACTGACCTCAGACAAGATGGAAGTCCTCATCCTGGGATCATCGTCCTCCGTCTGGGATGACTCCTGGTGGCCCCTTGCCCTGGGCACCACCCCCAAGCCAACGGACCACGCACGTAACCTGGGCTTCATCCTGGACTCCTCCCTCTCGATGACCAGATAAGTCAACGCCGTCTCATCATCGTGCTTCAACACCCTGCGCATGCTCCGAAAGATTTTCCGATGGATCCCCACTGAAACCAGGAAGACGGTTACCCAGGCACTCGTCACCAGCCGACTGGACTACGGAAACACCCTCTACGCCGGAACAACAGCCAAACTTCAGAAAAGACTCCAACGCATCCAGGACGCCTCCGCACGACTCGTCCTGGACATCCCCCGACACAGCCACATCACCAGCCACCTGAGAGACCAGCACTGGCTCCCCATCAGCAAGAGGATCACGTTCAGACTCCTCACCCATGCACACAAGGCTCTCCACGACTTGGGCCCCAAGTACCTCAACAGCCGCCTGACCTTCTACACGCCCACCCGCCAGCTACGGTCGACCAGCCTCGCCCTCGCCACCGTCCCACACATCCGCAGAGCCACCGCCGGAGGAAGATCCTTCTCCTACCTGGCAGCCAAGACATGGAACTCCCTCCCCTTCCACCTTCGGCTAACCCAGGACCACCTCTCCTTCAGGAAGCAACTCAAGACCTGGCTTTTCGAGCAGTAACGGACCCCTCTCCCCCAGCGCCTTGAGACCCTTCCGGGTGAGTAGCGCACTTTACAAATGTCATGATTGATTGATCCCCCAACCAGCAGTGTGCCAGGAGGTGTGTTTGCAGAGTGATGGAGAAAGGGGGCATGACCTTCAAAGTCCTCTTAGCAAACATGCTCTGTGGGACTTACTGGAGGTAAATGACCCTCTAGAATCAAAGGGACTTCATCCCCCAACCAGGAGTGCACCAGGAAGCGAGTTTGCAAAGTGGTGGAAAAAGGGGGTGTGGCCTACAAAGTCCTCTCAGCAATCCCGCTGTTTGGGACTTACTGGAGGTAACAGGAGGAATTATTGGCCCCCAAGGACCCTCACTAACCATGTCATGAATGACGTAATATGTGATGTCATCAGCAGTGTATTGCGGGGGCGAGAGTTATAGTTAGCTGAACTAACTATAAAGGCCAAATTTTACTGGCTTTGTACGAGTGAAATGTCCAACTAACTATAACGTCCCTGAAACCTGTGTTTTTTTCAGTGAACTAAGGTGTTTTAAATGCTAATTTCTAACTATATGGTGCCTGAAACCTATGGTTTTTTCAGTGAATTTCAAAGGATTTGTAAATGCTAATTTCTAACTATGCTTACAGAGGTAGGACATGTGAAGAAAGAGGAACAAAGGCACAGAAAGAAGCAATAGAAATGCAGAATTTGGCAACAAAATTCCAGAAAGATGAAGAAAAGTGCAGGAAGAAGCAAGAGATGTGCAGAAAGAACTAACAGAGGAGCAGAAAGAGACCTTGTTGCAAAGTCATCCTGTGCCCCCAACTTTTTGCTGACGGGTACTGGTGGTAACTGACTGACTAACCAGGCCTAGAGCCTGTGCTATGCTAAAAGGCACTTAGAATAGAGTGAAAACACCTACATACACTAGGGAACACTATGCGTTGGGGTACCCCTGTGATTGTCATGACCTACTCTGTAAGGCCCTAGTACATAGTAGGGCAGGGGGATTAAAACTACCTCTAAGTCGGAGGTGCAGAAAGATGCTTCTTTAAGTAGTAGCCACATTTGCAGAGTGGTGTAGAAAGGGTGCTGGGCCCCCGACCAGCACTCAGGAATTTTGCTGCGTAGGACTTAGAGGAGGTACCAGGAGGGCTTCTTGGCCCCCAAACTACCCCAGGAGTAAATTGGACTCCATCCCCCATCCCGTAGTCTGTCAGGAAGTGGTGGAGAAAGGGGGGCATGGTCTCCGAAAACGTCTCAGCAATCCCACTGTGTGGGGCTTACTGGGGGTAACAAGAGGCGTAGTTGGCCCACAAGAACATCCTTGGGGGCCAACTACCCCTCCTATTATCTCAAGTAAGTCCCACACAGCAGCATTGTTAAGTACTCATAGCAGGCCACGCCCCCTTTGCCCACCACTCTGCAAACACGCTCCCTGGCACGCTCTTGGATGGGGATTGTAGTCCCCTTTGCTGCTGGGTGTCCTTTAGGGGTCAACTAGCCTACCTCTTACCTTCAGTAAGCCCCAGGCAGTGGGATTGCTGAGAGGTAGACAAAGGCCATGCCCCCTTTCTCCAGCACTCTGCAAACACGCCCCCTTGCACGATGTTAGTTGGGGAATTAATTCCCCTTTTATACTGAGGGTCCCTGTGGGCCAACTAGCCCACCAGGTACCTCCAGGGATGCCCCCTTTTTACACCACTCTGCAAACGTGCCTCTTGGCGCACTGCTGCTCGGGGGATGAAGTCCACTTGTGTCCTAAGATCTTTGGTCATGCACGCTAACTCTTTCCTTCCCATGTAAACATTTATCTGTGAAAAGGCCCTGTCAACATTAGCTATTCAGGAAGGCAAATGCAAGATAGCCAGTATACAAAACCATACAATTCTTCTTTAGTCTACAGAAGTATAGTATGGTAAAATACAGTAAGTTTGATTTGTAAAAATATACTTGGGCCTCATATACCCGGTACGCACACTGTCTATACACCTGCACAATCAGTGCAGAAAGCAAAAATAATAAAAGCAAAACATTTATTATACATCAGAAAAACACTGTTTCTGTTGTTTTTAATGGTATGAAAATGTGTAACCACTGGGAACCACTGTTATTTTAAGGTATTGAAAACACTGAAAAAACCTCACCAGAATTGACTAAAAATAGAAACTGAAAACAGGAAAGCCTATATATAAGTAAGTGTACTAATGTTGGCAAACTTATTCTGCACAGTATTTACACAGTGAAAAGCTATATGGGGAGGTGTAGATGTGTTAATATAGCTTTTAGGAGGCACACATTATAGTGTAGAGAGATGCAGATTGTATTAAAAATGGTGTTTCAACTTTATATGCACATAAATAATGGAAGTGCTGTTTCTTAAATTAATAAAATAAAGAATGCATCCAGATTGCTCCGCGGGGATTTAGGTACCTGGGTATCTTCATTACCCTGGACGCGGAGACCCGGTATAAACAGAACTTGCTTCCCCCCCTCCAGCGCCTGAAGGATGATGTCGCGCGTTGGAGGCGCTTGCCGCTCTCGCCGCTCGGCCGGGCGGCATTGTTTAAGATGATGTCGCTGCCACGTTTCCTGTACGCCTTACAGAACACAATGGACGTTGTCCCGGCGCGCTACTTTCGCGAAGTGGAGAGTTTGCAGCGCCGCCTGTTCTGGGAGGGTAGACCGCGTATCGCCCTGGCGAAGCTGACGCTCCCGTGGTACGACGGGGGGGTTGCCCTCCCAGACATCAAGCGATATTACTGGGCCTCCCAGCTGGCTGCGATAAATCACGGCCTTTACGGGCCCGCTCTAAACCCGGCCATTGAGATGGATAAAATGTTACTGCCGGGCGGCGACTATAATCGGGCGCTTTATTCTAGCTCGCTCGACGCACGTCTGACGGGCCCCACGCGGGTCATGGTGTGAGTGTGGCACGCGGCTAACTTGGCGATGGGGTGGAAGGATCGTTTGACTCGGGCGACGCCACTATACGCATCTGAGCGGCTGGGCTCCCTGTGGACCTCGAAGGGCTTTGAGAAGTGGGACATGATAGGCATCAGCAGGGTGGGCGATCTCTGGACGAGGGGGGGATTCAAAACATTCGATGTGCTGCAGACGGAATTCCAGTTGCAGGACAGGGAGTACTTTCGATATATGCAGATCCGTCATGCGTTGTGCTCCGTATTCCCGGACGTTGCCTCCATCCCGGAGTACTCCCCTCTGGAAGATAGAGTGCTAGATGGGCATGTACCGGACGGCACGATTTCATTAATTTACAAAAAACTCATCAATGATCGCTCGGGACTGCTGACTGGCCTTCGTGAGGCGTGGGGGGCTGATGGATTGGAGCTGGATGACGAGGACTGGGTGTCTGCGGTGGCCTCCCCGAAAGAGGTGGCCATACCGGCTCGCCTTCGTTTTGTCCAGCTCAAGATACTCCATAGGGTCTATGTTACGGGGCCGAGTCTGATGCGTATGGGCTATGCTGTGGACGGGTTGTGTAAGCGCGGGTGTGGTTCTTTGGGGACTTTTCTCCATATTTTGTGGGAATGCCCAGAGGTGGCGCGATTCTGGCGTGGTGTGCATGAGGTTTTGCAGGCAGTTACGCATGTGCCGCTGCTGCCCGAGGCGAGGAGATGTCTCCTGAATGTGTGGGAGCCAACCGACTACTCAGTGCCGCAGTCGTGGTGGGTGACTCTGGGATATATGGTGGCCAAGCGTGATATTGCGCAATTGTGGGGTTCCCAGAGGTCACCGACTGTCTCGGCGTGGAAGGACAACATGGATTGGTGTATGTTTCGGGAAAAGGTGGTGTATGTTGCGAGAGGTAAGCCTGGGAAATGGGTGAAAGTGTGGGGCCCCTGGAACGCCTACCGTGGGGGAATCTGTACCCCGCCGCTGATGCCTGATCCGTCACCGGCCCCGTCTCCTTAGCCTGCTTGTCTTCCTGGTTCTGGGCATTGAGTCCACTTTGTCTCCGTCCCGACCTATCCCCCCCCTTGATATTCCTGTGTATCGGTAGGGTCCCCCCCAGGGGAGCACATGCTATTGTTTCCGATTGTGGGTTGCCTTGTGGACTTGTTTTTTCGTTATTTATAGAAAAATGAAACCGTTGTGTGGGGTCCGGATGGTGTGGCTGCCAACGCTTCTCTCAACTCCTGTGATCTCACTTCTGCCGCAGCGTGTGTTCTACTGTTTGTATTATATGCTCTTTTTGTTTGCTAGCGGCCGGCCTGAAGGTTGTAGGCCCATCTTTGTATATCTTTTGGATTCTGTAATAAACGGTTTCAAAAAAAAAAAAAAAAAAAAAAAAAAATAAAGAATGCAATAATACAAGCTCCACTGTTCTCATGAGCCTCTTTAGCCCTACAAGATGTTTGAGTGGTGATATTGCTATTTTTAGTGTAAAGCACTGTGGTGAGTGTTTGCAAAGGTTTGTCACTTCGTGTTACTTTATAAATTGTGATCGAAGCAGAGTTTATGGCATGTCATTGTATAATTGCAAAAATATGAAAATATACTGTGTGGGGATGTGAAGCTTTTCAGGAGAAAGGAAAAGCACATCACTGGGGTTTGGCCCTGGCCGGCCCCTGTGGAATGACTCCTGGTGGCCGGTGGAGGCCGGGGAATGCCCGTGTCCTGTCCCCAAGGTCAGGAACCTTGGGGTTATCTTCAATGCCCAACTAAATTTTTCTCCCGAGGTAAACAGTCTTACTTCCTCTTGTTTCTTCTTACTAAAAACCTTGAGAAAAATCTTCCTGTTTATCTAACAAGATCTGCAAAAGACGGCAGTGGTGGCACTCTTCCTGTCTAGAATGGACTATTGCAATGCCCTTTTTTTGGGCATTGATAAGTTCCAGATGAGAAAACTGCAGTCTTTACAGAATGCTGCAGCAAGATTACTGCTAAACATACCCAAAGGACAGCCAACCTCGGCAGGAATCAAGTCACTGCACTGGCTTCCTATCCAGCAGCGCATGGAACTCAAGGCCTTATGCCTGGTGCACAAAGCACTTTATGTTGGAGGTGCAGAGGATATCTAAAGAATGTTCCCACCCTATATCCCCTCACATGCCCTTAGATCTGCTAATTTGGGCCTTCTTAATACTACTAAGATCAGACGGGCAAGATGGGGTGGCAGAACTAAATCGAACTGTGCGGCAAAGCTATGGAACAAAATGCCTTTGGCGATGAAATTTCATTCCAATCGGCAGCTCTTTAGGAAGGACGTGAAAACATGGCTGTTCACTTCCACATAGTCCTCCAGTAACACAGGCCGTACTTCCTTTCTACATACAGGCCAAGACGCCACGGCAATCGAGCACTCTATAAACATATATCCTATCCTACTTTTACACTAGATATAAATACGTGATAGTGGGTGAAAAATGTAGTGAACTTTAGACAATATACTGATGTATCACTGTTATGAATTAGTGATCATTAGGTAACTTTGGGGCTCATTACGATGGCGGAGAGACTGTCACCGCCAGGCCGGCGGTGGCGGTCCCTCTGCCATCATGCTCCCATTTCCCCCGCCACATTAGGATAGCGGGGGGAATCGTGCCACGAGCCTGGCGGGCGCTCTTTGTGTCCGCCATGCTTCTGCCACAGGCAATCGTAACGATTGCCTGGCGGAGCGGATAAGGCAGGGGATATGGGGGCGGTGCCTCAAAGGCACCGCATTCCCCGATCTCAATGCCGGCATCAGCCAATCTTTCCATGCCGGTTGAACCGCCATGGAAAGGCAGGCGGAGGCTGGCTTCGGGGGGGCCTGTTACGGGCCCCTTCTGTGGTGGGGGGCAGCTGTGCACTGGGGGTACCCATGGTACCCCCCTACATTTCCATGCACAAGGTGGCAGGAACCGCGCAGTGCCTGCCACGTTGTGCAGGGAAATGCACAGAATGGCCATTTACCATTGCGGGGGGGTGCTGCAGCCAGCAGCATCCCCCGCAATGTTAAATTGCCAGATGTGACCGCCGCGGTGGTTGTCGTATCATAATTAGGGGTGTGGGACCACCGCATTACAGGCGGGTGGTCCCGATCCTCGGCCCCATCGATCTGTTTTGTTATTTTGTCTTTTTTTAGGAGGAAAATGGAAACTTGTCTGAGAAAATACTTATCTGCTTACAACAATAAAGAGTTTTGTTGACACAAGCAGGATAATTTGGGCTGTTCTGCAATAACTACCTCTTGAAGCACATTGTTTTCAGGTTGGAAGGCTGTGGAAGTGACTGAAGAGTTATGCAATACAGCTGCACAAGCTAGCTTTGCATGGGCTAAATTTGTGAGTTGTAATTTATTCATTTGGTGCTTTGCTGAACTTTTCTTGCCACCAAGACTGCTAATATTTACCAGGAAACTGAAGACTGTTTGGCTGGCTAACGTGGCAAAAAGACTAGAAAAGAAGTGCTACGAAAATCAAAAGGCAAGAGGCAAATAAAGCAAAAAGGAGAGAAACATTAGCACCTGATGTGATGATAGGCGTTAGAGAACATTTTATACATTATATACTTTTTTGTTTTGTTTTTATAATAGTTGTTCATATAATTTGTTAATTTAGTTGTAGTTTGTATTGTTATATTGTTTTGCTGTAATAAAAAAGTTTAAAGTTACTTCTGATTTCTTTATTTAATACTTATTATGAATTTCAATGTTATTATTGTAATGCAGTATTCACTAAAAGTGTCAATTCCATCTTTGGGGACTGTAAATATGCTGCTGCATGTATATGTATTTCTGTGGCACTATGCATATCTTATGTCCTACAAGGATGTAATAATGGAGAAGCCAAATATTTGGTTATGCAGCTATGGGGGCTTGTTATGCAACACTGAGGTGTCAGTGGAGGGATCATTTCTAGTCCACCCTGTAGTATAGGGACCTCAGATACAAGAGAGATTTCTTGGCATAGAGGGCAGGGCATTTCATACTTTAATCCACACTCCTGTTAGCTACTGTGCCCGCAGTATTACGCATGACTGTCTCCATTGGTAGATGTCTGACAGAGAGGTTAATATGTCCCCACAATCAAATAAGCAGAAAATGCTCTTGTTTGCTTAAAGTGTAGCATGTCTGTTTCCCTGCCCGCTGTCAAACGAGCAGGGAAACAGACACATTGCTTTGAGATCCAGGGAACTTCATGTTAGCAGCTCCCTGGAGCAGAGAGCTGGCAGGGACCGCAGGAGCCTTCAGGCTCCCCCTGAGGTTCGCAACAAAGGAGCCAGGCCCCTGGGAAAGGGTCCCAGGGAGGGGGGCCACATGGGCCCCCTCCCCTTTTTTAAAAATATACAAAGAACTGGCCCCGGGGGATGGGGTTCCCAGGCCAAATCAGCCTGGGGAGGGGGGACCGCACTGCCCCTACCCTTTTCTTTTTTAAATATATACCCGCCTGGCTCCCCTCCCACGTAACACAAATCAAAACAATAAATACAATAAAAGGCAGGCCCCAGGGGATGGGGTCCCTGGGGCTGAAATTGGCCCTGGAAGGGGGGCCATGCAGCCCCCTCCCCATTTTTAACATGCCTGACCGCAGTTAATGTGGTCCCCAGGGCTGAAATCAGCTAAGCAGACCCCCTTCCCTTTGGAAACAAACAAACAAACAAAATAAAAAAGGCAGGCAACTCGCCAGAGGCCCCACTCCTTTCCTCCCCTATTCTGCAAATGCTCCTTTGGGCCACACAGTGGAATTGCTGAGAGATGGCCAGAGGCCACAGAGCTACTCACTCACTCACACACCCCCTCACAAACCCACACAGACACAAACCTTAGAAATATCCCCCAAAAAAGCTTAATAGTAAGTTATAGTTAGGAAATAACATTAAAAAGATTAGAAATTCACTGAAAAAAGCAAAGATTACAGGGACATTATAGTTAGGAAATAGAATTTTTAAAAAACCTTAGAAATTCACTGAAAAAACACAGGTTACAGGGATGTTATAGCTAGGCTCAGATTTCACATTTACAAAACCATAACAGTTCTTCAGTTAGAGTTACCTGAGATAACTCTAAATTGCACCCCCACAATGCACTGCTTAGAACCTCACATATTACATCACTCATGACATGTTCAGTGACATAGACTCACAATAAGAAGGGACAGCATCCATGCGATGCCTAATGTATTATATTTATCGGGGTCTGGGAAAGCCTAGGGGGTTGTTAATACTGACCCCAGCCACTAGTTAGTCGCATGCTTCATCATAGTACCGCTACTACACCATACTGTAGACCAACATACAAGGTGTAGCGCAAAAAAAGTATTTTGAAAAAATATTTCATGAAATCAAAATGCACTAGCGGATCGCTGATTGCAGAGGCTATCTCGGAGAGTACCCTCTCTACTCTTTATTCACAGGCCCTTCCTGCCGAGGGCACCCTCTGTGCTTTAATCAATGAGACAACATTTTCAAACCTAGTTTGCCACTCACTTCAGCTGCGGTTTGGACATTTTTGGGTGATTCTTCAAGCAGGGGCAGAGAAAAAGGGGGGGGGGGGCAAAACACACTTTACCCATCCTATTTCCCATGGGGGTTTTAAACACGACTACAGCCCGAACAGCTGAACAGAATTACACTAAATTTTGCAGAAATCTAGATCTTAGTCCAGAAAAATCTCTTTTTGTAATATAGTTGGTAGGTTTGGAATTATTAAAGAAAAAATATTTATGTATATCAAGGGACGTGGAGTCCCCACAGAACTGACTGATATGATTGGCTGCCAAAGTGATGGCAACCGTCTTGGGAATCAGGTGTTGGAGCAGGTAAGAATTTTGCCTAATGGCAGTTTTATCTCATCATAATTTAGCACAGAGGGTTAATAGGCCTGCTGCAAAGAACATGTACCATGCAGCTCACAGAACTCTATTTTATGTGCATAGCTCAGTGGGTTACTGCTTGTGTCATGATTGTACCCATTTGTTGACTGATGCTGGTGGTTACTGGCTCTGAAAGTGCCCTGGGCTATGCTAACCAGGCCCAGGGCCAGTGCTCTGTCCTCTAAAGGTATATGGTAATTGGTTTTATCCTAATTGGCAATGACAACCTAACTGTAAGGCCCTAGTTCATGGTAGGGCATGTAGGTTTAGAGACCACAGTGGACACATTTTAAAGCCAGGCATGCCTTGCAACCTGATTTTAAAATAAAACTATGTCCAAATTAGACTTTGGAATTAAATGTACTTCCCAAGTCCAAATCTGCCTTTATATGACGTATAAGTCACCCCAAAGTCTGCCCTAGGTTTCCCAAGGGTAGGATGCATTGTTATAAAAAGCTGGGATACTACAAAATATTCATTTTTATGCCCTGGTAGGTATGAACAGCCAAAGGCATTTTTCTCGGCGTAGGCTAACATGGGAAGGCAGTATTAAACTTAAAAAAGTCTAACTGTTGACTGGAACTAGCTAGAAATATCATTCAAAGTATCAATTTAATGGTCACATTGAATGTAACTATTACAGGAAAGTAGTTTTAGAACTTACTATCCTGAGTTACATAAAATAGCCCTGTAGCAGCCTCTTCTGATTGGTCAGCCTTTGATAGCCTGAGCAAAGCTGCTCCCTGAGTAGGTGTGAAGAGGCCTGGGGCTGAAGAAATACAGACATTTGGTGGGAGGAGATTTGCTACTTGTAGAAGCTAGGGAGAAGAAGGGGGCTGGGGAGATAAGCTTAACTTTAAAAGCTTGCGAAGAGATGTCACAGGACCTAGACCAGCCCCCACTTCCTCAAGCTAGGAGCCCCCCCCTAATTAGTGGAGGGCCTGGAAGGGGAATGTAGTAAGTTGCTAGCCACCCCTTTGGGTTGGGTTACACTGACACACACACCAAAGAGAGATTTTCTCCATTTTGATTTTTGTGGAAACAGTGCATTTTGGTTCAAACATATGCCACACTTAGCTGGAAGTGGTCATAGCAGAGGAAGGTAACTTTACAACTAGTTGTTGGGGTGTCCCCCTTGCCAGCCCAGAATGTATGGTAAATATGAAAGGGCTACAGGAGCTCCTCCGATAACTGCTTGAAACATCAGAAAAAGATGGACTTCCCTGCTGGACTGCACCACATAAGGCTTGCACTCAGAGGGACTGGCCCTGCTGCACTCACAAGGCTCCAAAAAGAAAGGACAGTGTATTACTCAAAGGAGTGTCTGACTCAAAGGAGTGTCTGACTCAAAGAAGGAGTGTCTGACTCAAAGGAGTGGATCAGCACCAGGCATAACAGAGATGTAAGAAGTCACCTGCCACACCAAAGGGTCCTAGCCCACAAGAGCTAATCCAGTGTCTCTGAACCCTTGGCTGGTGCCCTAAAGCAACCAAGAAACTGCAAGACCTAAAAGTTTAGTAACTTTTCAGAAAAGCTCCAGGAGGTGACTGGCTCAACATTGAGAGTTGCCTACTCACGAATCAGCCTGACTATGCTGCTTTGTCCATCTGAAAGCTCCACTTTCAGAGGCTCAGTGAGGCATTGTGCTGCAGCTGGCTGCCATTGTCAATTCAAACTTCAGGTCTGAGGAACCCAAAGACTCATCTTCAAGAGAAAATCTCCAAGAAAAAGACTAAGGAGCCTATTCCGAGAACGGTGGTCCAAGGACTGCCGTTCTCGCGGTGGGGGTCCAGCCACCACCATCACTGACACTGCGGGTCCGTCCGCTGTATTTCGAGAGTGACAGTCAGACAACAGGACCACCACCTCTGCCAGGATCCAGGATCCTGCTCCGTTGGGGAAGCAGAAAGTGGCAGGAATATGCTGGTGGTGCCAATGCAGCACAGCCGAACATCTTCCGAATTTTTTTAATCCACCACCTATTTCATATCAGTAAGATCGTCATGAAAAGGGTGGTGGATGTGCAAGTAAGGGGGCCAGACCAGGACCCCTGCTTCCTCTGGGCCAGAGGGTGCATGTGGGGGGGCACATTTAGTGCCCCCCTGGAATTGCACCCGTTTCCCTGCATCGTGTGGTGTGAAAGTTTGATTTTTCTTTTTTAAATGCATCCCGTTTTCCTTAACCCCTTCGCTGCTAGGCCTTTTCCCCTCCTGTGCTAAGCCCTTTTTGGGCTATTTGAGGTAGTGCGCGCTTAGGCCCCTGTAACTTTTTGACCACATTAGGTATCCACGCCAAATTTGCGTCCTTTTCTTCCAACATCTTGGGGATTCTAAAGGTACCCAGGGTTTGTGGATTCTCCTAGAGGGGTCACAGAAATTAGTCAAAATACAGCAATTTTTTTTTTTTTTGTGAAAAATGTGAAAAACGGGCTGCAAATGAAAGCTTCTGGGTTTTTCTCTGCAAATGGTATCAAAAAAGGGTTTGTGGGGCTGAAATCACAATTTCTCCAGCTTTTAGGGAATGACAGACTTTTGTTAGAAAACCAACATTTTTTACACAGTTTTGGCATTTTTCTGGGACATACCCTAATTTTGCTATTTTTTGTGCTTTCAACCTCCTTCCAGTTAACGGTAGAAAAGGGTAACAAAACAATAATGGATCCTGGAAAGCTATACATTTTTGAAAAGTAGACAAAATTCTGAATTCAGCAAGGGGTCATTTGCGTAGATCCATCAAGGTTTCTTTATAGAAATTTACAGGCAAATATAGGAGAAATTAAAAATTTGTTGAAAAAAGCAGCCTCTTGAGTCAACGTTTTTACCTGTAACTTCTTCGAATTATGACATCTCTTTGAAAGCAATGTACCGTTACATCCGGTAGACCTTCCTGGTTGTGGGGACATATAGGACTTGTAGGTTCATCAAGAGCCCAACGAACCCAGAGTAGAAAAATGAGCAGCATTTTGTAATGTTTTTTTTTTTTGGTCCGGGTATATAGCAATTATTGTGGGAAAATGTATACTTGGAAAAATCGGTATGAAAGTCACCTATGTATTTCTGAAATGGGAACAAATTACAGAGTTCAGAAACAGTGCATATTTGCACATTTTCGAAATTGGGAATACTCATATTTGCATGACAATTATTGGTCATTTTTCAAAATGACTTTTTTTATACACAATGTCTTTCATTTGGAAGGGAGAAATGCATCAAAAATCAACAGGTAATAACAGTTGCTTTACAAATTTGAACTACCCTAAGTCTCCCGAGAAAAATGGTACCTCACTTGTGTGGGTAGGCATAGTGCCCACGACAGGAAGTGGCTCAAAACCTAAGGTGAACACACCACATTTTCACACTGAAAATTTACACTTTTTTTGCAAAGAGTCTAGCTGTAGTTTTTGAACCCTAGCCCTGCCGGCACCTAGGGAAACCTAGCAAACCTATACATTTTTGAAAACTAGACACCCAGGGGAATCCAGGATGGGGTGACTTGACTGCCTCCCACCATGGTCTGTTACCCAGAATCCCTTGCAAACGTAAAAAATTGACAAAAAAAACACATTTTCCCCACATTTCTGTGATGGAAAGTTCTGGAATCTGCGTGGATCCACAAATTTCCACCCACCCCGCGTTCCCCAAAGTCCTACGAGAAAAATGGTACCTCACTTGTGCGGGTCGGCCTAGTGCCCGCGACAGGAAACGGCGCAAAACGCAACGTGGTTTTGGAGTGAAAAATGACCCTTTTTTTGGCAAAGTGACTAGCTGTAGATTTTGTACCCTAGCCCTGCCGGCACCTAGGGAAACCTAGCAAACCTATACATTTCTGAAAACTAGACACCCAGGGGAATCCAGGATGGGGTGACTTGACTGCCTCCCACCATGGTCTGTTACCCAGAATCCCTAGCAAACGTAAAAAATTGACAAAAAAAACACATTTTCCCCACATTTCTGTGATGGAAAGTTCTGGAATCTGCGTGGATCCACAAATTTCCACCCACCCCGCGTTCCCCAAAGTCCTACGAGAAAAATGGTACCTCACTTGTGCGGGTCGGCCTAGTGCCCGCGACAGGAAACGGCGCAAAACGCAACGTGGTTTTGGAGTGAAAAATGACCCTTTTTTTGGCAAAGTGACTAGCTGTAGATTTTGTACCCTAGCCCTGCCGGCACCTAGGGAAACCTAGCAAACCTATACATTTCTGAAAACTAGACACCCAGGGGAATCCAGGATGGGGTGACTTGACTGCCTCCCACCATGGTCTGTTACCCAGAATCCCTTGCAAACGTAAAAAATTGAAAAAAAAACCACATTTTCCCCACATTTCTGTGATGGAAAGTTCTGGAATCTGCGTGGATCCACAAATTTCCACCCACCCCGCGTTCCCCAAAGTCCTACGAGAAAAATGGTACCTCACTTGTGCGGGTCGGCCTAGTGCCCGCGACAGGAAACGGCGCAAAACGCAACGTGGTTTTGGAGTGAAAAATGACCCTTTTTTTGGCAAAGTGACTAGCTGTAGATTTTGTACCCTAGCCCTGCCGGCACCTAGGGAAACCTAGCAAACCTATACATTTCTGAAAACTAGACACCCAGGGGAATCCAGGATGGGGTGACTTGACTGCCTCCCACCATGGTCTGTTACCCAGAATCCCTTGCAAAAGTAAAAAATTGAAAAAAAACCCACATTTTCCCCACATTTCTGTGATGGAAAGTTCTGGAATCTGCGTGGATCCACAAATTTCCACCCACCCCGCGTTCCCCAAAGTCCTACGAGAAAAATGGTACCTCACTTGTGCGGGTTGGCCTAGTGCCCGCGACAGGAAACGGCGCAAAACGCAACGTGGTTTTGGAGTGAAAAATGACCCTTTTTTTGGCAAAGTGACTAGCTGTAGATTTTGTACCCTAGCCCTGCCGGCACCTAGGGAAACCTAGCAAACCTATACATTTCTGAAAACTAGACACCCAGGGGAATCCAGGATGGGGTGACTTGACTGCCTCCCACCATGGTCTGTTACCCAGAATCCCTTGCAAACGTAAAAAATTGGAAAAAAACCACATTTTCCCCACATTTCTGTGATGGAAAGTTCTGGAATCTGCGTGGATCCACAAATTTCCACCCACCCCGCGTTCCCCAAAGTCCTACGAGAAAAATGGTACCTCACTTGTGCGGGTCGGCCTAGTGCCCGCGACAGGAAACGGCGCAAAACGCAACGTGGTTTTGGAGTGAAAAATGACCCTTTTTTTGGCAAAGTGACTAGCTGTAGATTTTGTACCCTAGCCCTGCCGGCACCTAGGGAAACCTAGCAAACCTATACATTTCTGAAAACTAGACACCCAGGGGAATCCAGGATGGGGTGACTTGACTGCCTCCCACCATGGTCTGTTACCCAGAATCCCTTGCAAACGTAAAAAATTGACAAAAAAAACACATTTTCCCCACATTTCTGTGATGGAAAGTTCTGGAATCTGCGTGGATCCACAAATTTCCACCCACCCCGCGTTCCCCAAAGTCCTACGAGAAAAATGGTACCTCACTTGTGCGGGTCGGCCTAGTGCCCGCGACAGGAAACGGCGCAAAACGCAACGTGGTTTTGGAGTGAAAAATGACCCTTTTTTTGGCAAAGTGACTAGCTGTAGATTTTGTACCCTAGCCCTGCCGGCACCTAGGGAAACCTAGCAAACCTATACATTTCTGAAAACTAGTCACCCAGGGGAATCCAGGATGGGGTGACTTGACTGCCTCCCACCATGGTCTGTTACCCAGAATCCCTTGCAAACGTAAAAAATTGACAAAAAAAACACATTTTCCCCACATTTCTGTGATGGAAAGTTCTGGAATCTGCGTGGATCCACAAATTTCCACCCACCCCGCGTTCCCCAAAGTCCTACGAGAAAAATGGTACCTCACTTGTGCGGGTCGGCCTAGTGCCCGCGACAGGAAACGGCGCAAAACGCAACGTGGTTTTGGAGTGAAAAATGACCCTTTTTTTGGCAAAGTGACTAGCTGTAGATTTTGTACCCTAGCCCTGCCGGCACCTAGGGAAACCTAGCAAACCTATACATTTCTGAAAACTAGACACCCAGGGGAATCCAGGATGGGGTGACTTGACTGCCTCCCACCATGGTCTGTTACCCAGAATCCCTTGCAAACGTAAAAAATTGACAAAAAAAAACACATTTTCCCCACATTTCTGTGATGGAAAGTTCTGGAATCTGCGTGGATCCACAAATTTCCACCCACCCCGCGTTCCCCAAAGTCCTACGAGAAAAATGGTACCTCACTTGTGCGGGTTGGCCTAGTGCCCGCGACAGGAAACGGCGCAAAACGCAACGTGGTTTTGGAGTGAAAAATGACCCTTTTTTTGGCAAAGTGACTAGCTGTAGATTTTGTACCCTAGCCCTGCCGGCACCTAGGGAAACCTAGCAAACCTATACATTTCTGAAAACTAGACACCCAGGGGAATCCAGGATGGGGTGACTTGACTGCCTCCCACCATGGTCTGTTACCCAGAATCCCTTGCAAACATAAAAAATTGAAAAAAAACCCACATTTTCCCCACATTTCTGTGATGGAAAGTTCTGGAATCTGCGTGGATCCACAAATTTCCACCCACCCCGCGTTCCCCAAAGTCCTACGAGAAAAATGGTACCTCACTTGTGCGGGTTGGCCTAGTGCCCGCGACAGGAAACGGCGCAAAACGCAACGTGGTTTTGGAGTGAAAAATGACCCTTTTTTTGGCAAAGTGACTAGCTGTAGATTTTGTACCCTAGCCCTGCCGGCACCTAGGGAAACCTAGCAAACCTATACATTTTTGAAAACTAGACACCCAGGGGAATCCAGGATGGGGTGACTTGACTGCCTCCCACCATGGTCTGTTACCCAGAATCCCTTGCAAACGTAAAAAATTGAAAAAAAACCCACATTTTCCCCACATTTCTGTGATGGAAAGTTCTGGAATCTGCGTGGATCCACAAATTTCCACCCACCCCGCGTTCCCCAAAGTCCTACGAGAAAAATGGTACCTCACTTGTGCGGGTCGGCCTAGTGCCCGCGACAGGAAACGGCGCAAAACGCAACGTGGTTTTGGAGTGAAAAATGACCCTTTTTTTGGCAAAGTGACTAGCTGTAGATTTTGTACCCTAGCCCTGCCGGCACCTAGGGAAACCTAGCAAACCTATACATTTCTGAAAACTAGACACCCGGCAGTTTCCAGGGAGGTATGGCTTGCGTGGATCCCCCAACGTTTCCTTACCCAGAATCCCCTGCAAACCTCAATTTTTGCCCAAAAAATCACTTTTTTCACACATTTTGGGGTGGGAAAGTAGTGGCATCACCGGGCTCACACAAATTTACCACCACCCAGCGTTCCCCCAGGTCTCCCGGTAAAAATGGTGCCTCACTTGTGTGGGAGGCCCAAGTACCCGCGGCAGGCAAGGGCCCCAAACGTAGTGAGGCGACCTCAAGATGGCCTATCGCCAAACCACCTGGTTTTGCAAGGGGGGTCACTTTGGTTTTTGGCCCGGTGCACGGCGGCCATCTAGGGAAACCTACCAAACCCAGGCATTTTTGAAAACTAGACACCCGGCGGCTTGCAGGGAGGTATGGCTTGCGTGGATCCCCCAACGTTTCCTTACCCAGAATCCCCTGCAAACCTCAATTTTTGCCCAAAAAATCACTTTTTTCACACATTTTGGGGTGGGAAAGTAGTGGCATCACCGGGCTCACACAAATTTACCACCACCCAGCGTTCCCCCAGGTCTCCCGGTAAAAATGGTGCCTCACTTGTGTGGGAGGCCCAAGTACCCGCGGCAGGCAAGGGCCCCAAACGTAGTGAGGCGACCTCAAGATGGCCTATCGCCAAACCACCTGGTTTTGCAAGGGGGGTCACTTTGGTTTTTGGCCCGGTGCACGGCGGCCATCTAGGGAAACCTACCAAACCCAGGCATTTTTGAAAACTAGACACCCGGCGGCTTCCAGGGAGGTATGGCTTGCGTGGATCCCCCAACGTTTCCTTACCCAGAATCCCCTGCAAACCTCAATTTTTGCTTAAAAAATCACTTTTTTCACACATTTTGGGGTGGGAAAGTAGTGGCATCACCGGGCTCACACAAATTTACCACCACCCAGCGTTCCCCCAGGTCTCCCGGTAAAAATGGTGCCTCACTTGTGTGGGAGGCCCAAGTACCCGCGGCAGGCAAGGGCCCCAAACGTAGTGAGGCGACCTCAAGATGGCCTATCGCCAAACCACCTGGTTTTGCAAGGGGGGTCACTTTGGTTTTTGGCCCGGTGCGCGGCGGCCATCAAGGGAAACCTACCAAACCCAGGCATTTTTGAAAACTAGACACCCGGCGGCTTCCAGGGAGGTATGGCTTGCGTGGATCCCCCAACGTTTCCTTACCCAGAATCCCCTGCAAACCTCAATTTTTGCTTAAAAAATCACTTTTTTCACACATTTTGGGGTGGGAAAGTAGTGGCATCACCGGGCTCACACAAATTTACCACCACCCAGCGTTCCCCCAGGTCTCCCGGTAAAAATGGTGCCTCACTTGTGTGGGAGGCCCAAGTACCCGCGGCAGGCAAGGGCCCCAAACGTAGTGAGGCGACCTCAAGATGGCCTATCGCCAAACCACCTAGTTTTGCAAGGGGGGTCACTTTGGTTTTTGGCCCGGTGCGCGGCGGCCATCTAGGGAAACCTACCAAACCCAGGCATTTTTGAAAACTAGACACCCGGCGGCTTCCAGGGAGGTATGGCTTGCGTGGATCCCCCAACGTTTCCTTACCCAGAATCCCCTGCAAACCTCAACTTTTGCCCCAAAAATCACTTTTTTCACACATTTTGGGGTGGGAAAGTAGTGGCATCACCGGGCTCACACAAATTTACCACCACCCAGCGTTCCCCCAGGTCTCCCGGTAAAAATGGTGCCTCACTTGTGTGGGAGGCCCAAGTACCCGCGGCAGGCAAGGGCCCCAAACGTAGTGAGGCGACATCAAGATGGCCTATCGCCAAACCACCTGGTTTTGCAAGGGGGGTCACTTTGGTTTTTGGCCCGGTGCACGGCGGCCATCTAGGGAAACCTACCAAACCCAGGCATTTTTGAAAACTAGACACCCGGCGGCTTCCAGGGAGGTATGGCTTGCGTGGATCCCCCAACGTTTCCTTACCCAGAATCCCCTGCAAACCTCAATTTTTGCTCAAAAAATCACTTTTTTCACACATTTTGGGGTGGGAAAGTAGTGGCATCACCGGGCTCACACAAATTTACCACCACCCAGCGTTCCCCCAGGTCTCCCGGTAAAAATGGTGCCTCACTTGTGTGGGAGGCCCAAGTACCCGCGGCAGGCAAGGGCCCCAAACGTAGTGAGGCGACCTCAAGATGGCCTATCGCCAAACCACCTGGTTTTGCAAGGGGGGTCACTTTGGTTTTTGGCCCGGTGCGCGGCGGCCATCTAGGGAAACCTACCAAACCCAGGCATTTTTGAAAACTAGACACCCGGCGGCTTCCAGGGAGGTATGGCTTGCGTGGATCCCCCAACGTTTCCTTACCCAGAATCCCCTGCAAACCTCAATTTTTGCTCAAAAAATCACTTTTTTCACACATTTTGGGGTGGAAAATTAGTGGCATCACCGGGCTCACACAAATTTACCACCACCCAGCGTTCCCCCAGGTCTCCCGGTAAAAATGGTGCCTCACTTGTGTGGGAGGCCCAAGTACCCGCGGCAGGCAAGGACAACAAACGTAGTGAGGCAACATCAACATTGCCTATCCCAAATGTCGCCTCACTACGTTTGTTGTCCTTGCCTGCCGCGGGTACTTGGGCCTCCCACACAAGTGAGGCACCATTTTTACCGGGAGACCTGGGGGAACGCTGGGTGGTGGTAAATTTGTGTGAGCCCGGTGATGCCACTACTTTCCCACCCCAAAATGTGTGAAAAAAGTGATTTTTTGGGCAAAATTTGAGGTTTGCAGGGGATTCTGGGTAAGGAAACGTTGGGGGATCCACGCAAGCCATACCTCCCTGGAAGCCGCCGGGTGTCTAGTTTTCAAAAATGCCTGGGTTTGGTAGGTTTCCCTAGATGGCCGCCGCGCACCGGGCCAAAAACCAAAGTGACCCCCCTTGCAAAACCAGGTGGTTTGGCGATAGGCCATCTTGAGGTCGCCTCACTACGTTTGGGGCCCTTGCCTGCCGCGGGTACTTCGGCCTCCCACACAAGTGAGGCACCATTTTTACCGGGAGACCTGGGGGAACGCTGGGTGGTGGTAAATTTGTGTGAGCCCGGTGATGCCACTACTTTCCCACCCCAAAATGTGTGAAAAAAGTGCTTTTTTGAGCAAAAATTGAGGTTTGCAGGGGATTCTGGGTAAGGAAACGTTGGGGGATCCACGCAAGCCATACCTCCCTGGAAGCCGCCGGGTGTCTAGTTTTCAAAAATGCCTGGGTTTGGTAGGTTTCCCTAGATGGCCGCCGCGCACCGGGCCAAAAACCAAAGTGACCCCCCTTGCAAAACCAGGTGGTTTGGCGATAGGCCATCTTGAGGTCGCCTCACTACGTTTGGGGCCCTTGCCTGCCGCGGGTACTTGGGCCTCCCACACAAGTGAGGCACCATTTTTACCGGGAGACCTGGGGGAACGCTGGGTGGTGGTAAATTTGTGTGAGCCCGGTGATGCCACTACTTTCCCACCCCAAAATGTGTGAAAAAAGTGATTTTTTGGGCAAAATTTGAGGTTTGCAGGGGATTCTGGGTAAGGAAACGTTGGGGGATCCACGCAAGCCATACCTCCCTGGAAGCCGCCGGGTGTCTAGTTTTCAAAAATGCCTGGGTTTGGTAGGTTTCCCTAGATGGCCGCCGCGCACCGGGCCAAAAACCAAAGTGACCCCCCTTGCAAAACCAGGTGGTTTGGCGATAGGCCATCTTGAGGTCGCCTCACTACGTTTGGGGCCCTTGCCTGCCGCGGGTACTTGGGCCTCCCACACAAGTGAGGCACCATTTTTACCGGGAGACCTGGGGGAACGCTGGGTGGTGGTAAATTTGTGTGAGCCCGGTGATGCCACTACTTTCCCACCCCAAAATGTGTGAAAAAAGTGATTTTTTGGGCAAAATTTGAGGTTTGCAGGGGATTCTGGGTAAGGAAACGTTGGGGGATCCACGCAAGCCATACCTCCCTGGAAGCCGCCGGGTGTCTAGTTTTCAAAAATGCCTGGGTTTGGTAGGTTTCCCTAGATGGCCGCCGCGCACCGGGCCAAAAACCAAAGTGACCCCCCTTGCAAAACCAGGTGGTTTGGCGATAGGCCATCTTGAGGTCGCCTCACTACGTTTGGGGCCCTTGCCTGCCGCGGGTACTTGGGCCTCCCACACAAGTGAGGCACCATTTTTACCGGGAGACCTGGGGGAACGCTGGGTGGTGGTAAATTTGTGTGAGCCCGGTGATGCCACTACTTTCCCACCCCAAAATGTGTGAAAAAAGTGATTTTTTGGGCAAAATTTGAGGTTTGCAGGGGATTCTGGGTAAGGAAACGTTGGGGGATCCACGCAAGCCATACCTCCCTGGAAGCCGCCGGGTGTCTAGTTTTCAAAAATGCCTGGGTTTGGTAGGTTTCCCTAGATGGCCGCCGCGCACCGGGCCAAAAACCAAAGTGACCCCCCTTGCAAAACCAGGTGGTTTGGCGATAGGCCATCTTGAGGTCGCCTCACTACGTTTGGGGCCCTTGCCTGCCGCGGGTACTTGGGCCTCCCACACAAGTGAGGCACCATTTTTACCGGGAGACCTGGGGGAACGCTGGGTGGTGGTAAATTTGTGTGAGCCCGGTGATGCCACTACTTTCCCACCCCAAAATGTGTGAAAAAAGTGATTTTTTGGGCAAAATTTGAGGTTTGCAGGGGATTCTGGGTAAGGAAACGTTGGGGGATCCACGCAAGCCATACCTCCCTGGAAGCCGCCGGGTGTCTAGTTTTCAAAAATGCCTGGGTTTGGTAGGTTTCCCTAGATGGCCGCCGTGCACCGGGCCAAAAACCAAAGTGACCCCCCTTGCAAAACCAGGTGGTTTGGCGATAGGCCATCTTGAGGTCGCCTCACTACGTTTGGGGCCCTTGCCTGTCGCGGGTACTTGGGCCTCCCACACAAGTGAGGCACCATTTTTACCGGGAGACCTGGGGGAACGCTGGGTGGTGGTAAATTTGTGTGAGCCCGGTGATGCCACTACTTTCCCACCCCAAAATGTGTGAAAAAAGTGATTTTTTGAGCAAAAATTGAGGTTTGCAGGGGATTCTGGGTAAGGAAACGTTGGGGGATCCACGCAAGCCATACCTCCCTGGAAGCCGCCGGGTGTCTAGTTTTCAAAAATGCCTGGGTTTGGTAGGTTTCCCTAGATGGCCGCCGTGCACCGGGCCAAAAACCAAAGTGACCCCCCTTGCAAAACCAGGTGGTTTGGCGATAGGCCATCTTGAGGTCGCCTCACTACGTTTGGGGCCCTTGCCTGCCGCGGGTACTTGGGCCTCCCACACAAGTGAGGCACCATTTTTACCGGGAGACCTGGGGGAACGCTGGGTGGTGGTAAATTTGTGTGAGCCCGGTGATGCCACTACTTTCCCACCCCAAAATGTGTGAAAAAAGTGATTTTTTGAGCAAAAATTGAGGTTTGCAGGGGATTCTGGGTAAGGAAACGTTGGGGGATCCACGCAAGCCATACCTCCCTGGAAGCCGCCGGGTGTCTAGTTTTCAAAAATGCCTGGGTTTGGTAGGTTTCCCTAGATGGCCGCCGTGCACCGGGCCAAAAACCAAAGTGACCCCCCTTGCAAAACCAGGTGGTTTGGCGATAGGCCATCTTGATGTCGCCTCACTACGTTTGGGGCCCTTGCCTGCCGCGGGTACTTGGGCCTCCCACACAAGTGAGGCACCATTTTTACCGGGAGACCTGGGGGAACGCTGGGTGGTGGTAAATTTGTGTGAGCCCGGTGATGCCACTACTTTCCCACCCCAAAATGTGTGAAAAAAGTGATTTTTTGGGCAAAATTTGAGGTTTGCAGGGGATTCTGGGTAAGGAAACGTTGGGGGATCCACGCAAGCCATACCTCCCTGGAAGCCGCCGGGTGTCTAGTTTTCAAAAATGCCTGGGTTTGGTAGGTTTCCCTAGATGGCCGCCGCGCACCGGGCCAAAAACCAAAGTGACCCCCCTTGCAAAACCAGGTGGTTTGGCGATAGGCCATCTTGAGGTCGCCTCACTACGTTTGGGGCCCTTGCCTGCCGCGGGTACTTGGGCCTCCCACACAAGTGAGGCACCATTTTTACCGGGAGACCTGGGGGAACGCTGGGTGGTGGTAAATTTGTGTGAGCCCGGTGATGCCACTACTTTCCCACCCCAAAATGTGTGAAAAAAGTGATTTTTTGGGCAAAAATTGAGGTTTGCAGGGGATTCTAGGTAAGGAAACGTTGGGGGATCCACGCAAGCCATACCTCCCTGGAAGCCGCCGGGTGTCTAGTTTTCAGAAATGCGTGGGTTGGAAAGGTTTCCCTAGATGGCCGCCGAGCCCTGGGCAAAAAACCAAAGTAACCCCCCTTGCAAAACCAGATTACCTATTGTTACTACAGCGTGAGAATTTAGGAATAATACTGCAAAGAAAATGTGGCAGACAATTTGAGGTTTACAGGACAATGGGGATAAAAAATATTTTTCAAATCACTAGAGAGACATCACCATGAACTCCCAAAGGTTTTCGACAATATCTACAGTTGGTGGGTTATTCTTACATGGAAAGTGTACCTTGGCAGAGAAACAAAAAACAAAGATTCCTGCACAACCATCTATTCCTCAAACACACACACATACTGGTTGGATTTGGCACGAGGGCAAGTCATGGTTCAGTGTATTAAATTTTATTAACAAGAGATTTCACAAAAATGAAATGCACTGTCAATAATTAAATTCACAAAAAACCAAACCAATGACTTGCAGCTCGTGAGCTGTAAAGCCACGTCAAGGCACCAACCGCTTTACAGGCCATTCACACACCTTTCATACGTGATACAAACAAGACCATTCGCACCACCAGGTACAAAAGCAACACAGTACAAAAATCACCAAAAAGGGACAAGGTACACCCTGCTTCAGAAAGACAAATATTACTGCACAGTCATCTAACCCGCAAGCACACACACATACTGGTTGGATTTGGCACGAGGGTGAGTGATGGTTCAGTAGATAAAATTGTATTACCAAGTGATTTCACAAAACATGAAATGCACTGGTAATAATTGAAAGGGCAAGAAACTGAACCATTGACTCACAGCTCGTGAGCTGTAAAGCCACGACAAGGCACCAACCTCTTTACAGGCCATTCATACACCTTTCATACGTGTGAGACATACAAAACCATTCACACCGCCAGCCGCGGGCCCATCACATAACAAAACTCACACCAGCACACAGCGCCATTCAAGGGCCCATCACTTTCACACGCCCACAATCCAGACACAGCAACTACACAGGCTGAAGGATTGCGTGGAGTGGCACTCAGCTAGCAGTGTGTGTAGTGACCAGCAGAAAGTCACTACTCACACACAGCCAGCCAAGCACCAGTCGACACACACCGCTAGCCAAACGCCAGTCCACGCACACCGCTAGCCAAGCGCCAGTCCAGGCACACCGCCATCCAATCGCCAGTCCAGGCACACCGGCAGCCAATCGCCAATCCACCTACACCGCCAGCCAAGCTCCAGTCCACGGACACCACCAGACAAGCACCATTCCACGCACACCGCCAGCCAAGCTCCAGTCCACACACACCACCAGACAAGCTCCAGTCCACGGACACCACCAGCCAAGCTCCAGTCCACGGACACCACCAGCCAAACACCAGTCCGCACACACCACCAGTCCACACACACTGCCAGCCAAGTACCAGTCCACGCACAGCGCCAGCCAAGCACCATTCCACGCACACCACCAGCCAAGCACCATTCCACGCACACCGCCAGCCAAGCACCATTCCACGCACACCACCAGCCACGCACCAGTCCACGCACACCGCCAGCCAAGCACCATTCCACGCACACCACCAGCCACGCACCAGTCCACGCACACCGCCAGTCCATGCACACCGCCAGTCCACGCACACCGTCAGCCAAGCACCATTCCACGCACACCACCAACCAAGTGCCAGTCCACACACACCAACAGCCAAGCGCAAGCCTACACACACCGCCATCACATTTTGGATTTTTTTAGAAAAAAATAAAAACACAAACAAATTGCAAATAGATACAAATCTTCTAACAGAAAATCAGCAACTAAATACATTGCACTAACACCAACATTGAAACAGAATCAAATTATCCAAAGAATACAGACCAGGCAGTTCACTTTACCACTCAAGAATCCTCCCAAAAATTCTTTTGCGTGTGGTACGCTCTAAAACAAGCAGAGAGACACAGTGCAGGATGAGAAGGACAGTCGGGGCAGTACATACGACTCTCCTTCCGCGAACCTCTTCGCCAACAGACTCTACATCTCCTACTGGGAAAATCTTTTGCGGGTGTGGGAGGAATGTGATCTGGAAAGTGGCGTTCTTTCAATCTAGCAACATCTTCCACCAGTCCAACTCTAGGAACACTTGCCTGTTCCACTACAACAAGGCTGCCTATTACAGACTCCTGAAACTTAGCAAAAGTCATCTTTGACTCAGGGCAAGAATCCTGGAACACAACAAAAGCATTAAACATTGCCAAGTGGAAAAGATGGATAGCCAACTTCTTGTACCAAATGTAAGCCTTACGAAGAGCAGTGTAAGGTTCCAACCTCTGATCTACTCTGTCAACACCACCCATGTACCTATTATAGTCTAAAACACATACAGGTTTGCGCGCTTCAGCGACCTGACCCCAAACAGTCACAGGTGCAGTGCTTTCATCATGGATGGAAGTCAGCATGTAGACATCTCTCCTGTCTGTAAACTTCACAGCAAGAAGCTCCTGGCAACGCAACGCACTGCACTGTCCCCGCACAAGCTTTTGACAAACAAGTTCTTTCGGAAAACCTTTACGGTTACAGCGGACTGTGCCACAAGCAAAAGTGTCCACTTTGGCCAATTCCCTGAACAACCGCACACCAGTGTAGAAGTTATCTACATATAAATGGTGGCCTTTGTTAAAAAATCCTCTTCCAAGTTCCCAAACAATTTTCTCAGTCACTCCAAAAGTGGACGGACAACCAGGGAGGTTAAACCTAGATTCCTTACCGGTGTACACCCTGAAATTAGAGACATATCCAGTCCTACTGTCACACAGCATATACAGCTTTATTCCATAGCGTGCCCTCTTACTAGGAATGTATTGCCTAAAAACCAAGCGGCCCTTGAACAACACCAAAGACTCATCCACTGCAATTTCTCTACCAGGGGCATAAATCTCAGAAAATCGATCAACAAAGTGATCAAGGACAGGCCTAATCTTAAAAAGACGGTCACAATCAGGGTGATCTCGTGGCAACGCTAAACCATTATCTACAAAGTGCATCATCCGAAGCAGAAGCAAATACCTGTCACGACTCATGACTGCCGGAAAAATAGACGTTGCCATCAAGGGACTGCTAGACCAATATGAAGCCAATGATGGCTTCCTTAGCAAGCCCATCAAAAAAGTTAAACCCAAGAACTTCTTCATCTCTTCAACATTTGTGGGAGTCCACCGGGTAGCTCTAGAGTGTGGCTTAAGACTGGCACTGTTGTCCCTCAAAAACTGTTCGGCATACAAATTAGTCTGCTCAACAATCTCTGCCAAAAACACATCGTCCATAAACAACTGAAAAAAATTTACAGGCAAAAAGTTCTCGGTATTCACTCTAGACCCTGGTACACCAGTAAACTCAGGAAATTCCGGCTGCACCATGCCAGGGGCAACCCAGAGGTCATCACTTTCAACGGGAAGACTTGCAGCCCCAGCCTGCAGCCCAGATGTCTCTTGCCGCACTACACCAACGGAAAGGCTTGCAGCCCCAGCCTGCAGCCCAGATGCCTCTTGCCGCACTACACCAACGGGAAGCCTTGCAGTCCCAGCCTGCAGCCCAGATGTCTCTTGCCGCACTACACCAACGGGAAGCCTTGCAGCCGCAGGCTGCAGCCCAGATGCCTCTTGCCGCACTATCGGCACATCAGTCTCCTCCTCTAACACAGGCACTTCATCCGCACTAAGAGTATCTTCATCATCCGATGACCCCATACGGAGAGAAAACTCACTGCCAGAATCGTCCCCTGCCCCCTCTCCCTCAGAAGCAGAGTCAGTCTCTGACCCAATATCAGAGGAAGACTCAAACAGCAAACCAACAACCTGCTGAGCAGTCATCCTGCGGCTAGCCATTATACCTACTAAGATGGAAGACTGCACAAACAAGTCAACAACAACCAACAATGTGCAAACCAAGTAAGTAAAGAAATGTGTACCTTATATCAATAAGATCAATGTACTCAAAAACTATACAATCCAAAATCAAAAGAGACAGCTACACTCACCAGAAACAAACTCTGCAGTGACACAGCAAAGACCAACGATATCAAACTAGAAAGAAGAAAAAAAAACAAATTACTCACAAGACAACAAAATACACATCGTGCACCAATGCAAAAAGTTTTTGAAACTCAAAAACCAAACATACTGCTATTATTACACCATTTGCAAAAAAAAACAGGCAGAGAAATCAAACACATTTGCATTGTACAAAAAAACAGTCTCTTACCAAACTACACAAACAGCAAAACCACCAGAACCAAAACGTCACCGTGAACAGAAGAAAAGCCTTCACCTAGAACAAAAAAGTAAACAAAAAAAACATTACAATTGGAAATCACAAAAAATATAACAATAAACATTATAACATGCCATGTCACTACCCAAATGGTCAATCGGTTTGTGTGCCAGGTCAGGCAGAAAACAGCAGGAAAAAAAAGGCTATTCAGTCCCGGGGCAGGTGAGCCAAATACATATAACAAATTGCACCCTGGAAGCGAGGGGTCACTTCTATTTCTAATTGAACTAATTCCCTGGTGTCTAGTGGGCTTTTCTGCCTCCAATGGGAGCAGAAACGGCAAAAAAATAAAACCGATCTGCCCACAGAGGGGCAAGAAAAGTCTTCAAAACATTTAGGGGCCCAAGGAAGCGACCCTTGCCCAAGGGGTCGCTTCCTACAATAATATTTCTATCCCTGGTGTCTAGTGGGCTTTTCTACCCCCCCCAAGGAGCAGAAACGGACAGAAAGACGACCAATCTGCCCCCAGGGGGGGCAGAAAAGTATTCTACATAATTAGGCCGCAAAGGAAGCGACCCTTGCCCAAGGGGTCGCTTCCTACATAAAGAAAAAGACATCCCTGGTGTCTAGTGGGCTTTTCTGCCCCCCCTGGGGGCAGAAACGGGCAGAAAGACGACCGATCTGCCCCCAGGGGGGGCAGAAAAGTCTTCAAATTATTTGACCCCACAAGGAAGCGACCCTTGCCTAAGGGGTCGCTTCCTACATAGCATAAACGACATCCCTGGTGTCTAGTGGGCTTTTCTGCCCCCCCTGGGGGCAGAAACGCGCAGAAAGCGGACCGATCTGCCCCCAGGGGGGGCAGAAAAGACTTCCACAAATTTTGCCCCCAAGGAAGCGACCCTTGCCCAAGGGGTCGCTTCCTACATAGTAAAAACGACATCCCTGGTGTCTAGTGGGATTTTCTGCCCCCCCCTGGGGGCAGAAACGCGCAGAAAGCGGACCGATCTGCCCCCAGGGGGGGCAGAAAAGACTTCCACAAATTTTGCCCCCAAGGAAGCGACCCTTGCCCAAGGGGTCGCTTCCTACATAGTAAAAACGACATCCCTGGTGTCTAGTGGGCTTTTCTGCCCCCCCTGGGGGCAGAAACGCGCAGAAAGCGGGCCGATCTGCCCCCAGGGGGGGCAGAAAAGACTTTGCCAAATTTTCACCCCCAAGGAAGCGACCCTTGCCCAAGGGGTCGCTTCCCAAACTCAAAATACAAAATCCCTGGTGTCTAGTGGGGCATCCCTACTCCACGATCGCGACGCTGTGCGCGATCGTGGAGCAGGAATGCCCTGTATTGAGACATCGGGGGAGAGGAAATACTCTTTCCTCTCCCCCGATGCCTCAATACTACAGATTTCACCGCCGCGGCCCCCACCAGACGACAAACACCTACCTCTGCTCCCCTTGGACGCGCTGGAAGAAATGGATTCCAGCGCGTCCAACGCTTCCTGATGACGCCGGCGCGCGCTGTGCGCGCTGACGTCATCAGAAAGCGTGGGGGGGCTCGGGGGGGGTCGGGGGTGGCAGCGGAAGCTCTTCCGCTGCCACCCCCGTAAAGGGGGGCAAGATCGAGGCACAAGGGGGGGAGCGCCAGCGCTTCCCCCGGGGGCTGTCCTCATGACGGAACGGTTCCGTCATGAGCACAGCCCAACCGATGCTCATGACGGAACCGTTCCGTCATGAGCATCGAAGGGGTTAAAGGAAAATGGCCAGCATTTTGTTTTTAAAAAAATGCTTTTTTGCAAAAGCAGTCACAGGCCACCATCCCTGTGAGTGCTAGCCATTCCCAATTTAGTCGCAAATGAATATTGATGAGGCATGCAATTTGCGACCCAATTGGGAATCGCAAACAGGGTCTGAGACACTGTTGTACATTCACTTTAGCAAGTCGCAAATTGCGAGTCACAATTCTGCTTAATTTGCGACTCGCTAAACTGAATGGTCGTACATCTGGCCCTTAGAGTGGTATTGACTTTATATACATGCAAAATAAAAAGGTGGCATTTCAGAACAAAATGGCCAGCTTTAGAAAAAGTCTATCAGTTATTTGATGATAAAATTATTGCTTTTAAACAATCTACCTAAATAGCAATATTATGGTGAGTTAAATAAAACAATGCTGAATGAATTTACATACTGACATTGAACATCTGCTGCTTTGGCATGTGGGAAATATTTTACCTTCTATATCACATTGTCATCAATACTGATGCCAGAACCTGCAAGAATGGTGTAACGTTAAGAAAATATTCATTGTCTGAACCTATACGCTCTCTACCCTGAGTAGTAGCACTTGTGTGTGGAGCCTGTGTGATCTGTCTAACGTAACAGTTAGGTCTGTGTTCTACTGACAGAGACTGATATGTGGGTAACCTTTCTTTTCCAACCTGACCGTTTCCCCCACTTATCCACTGTCACAATATTAGACGGAAAATCTACATCAAATGAACGGTATGAGAATATGAAAAAAGGTGAAAAGTAATAGTGCAGAAATATACTGAAAACATCTAAAACATTATAGGTTATGTCACATTGAATATTCAGCGTTCATCAAAAGATGAGAAATCGTGTGACTTTTTAGACCCGTTTGATGATAATTGGGCTGTAAAATTTACTCTTAGACCAAATGTTTTTAAAATGTTCTCAATAAAAGTGAAAAGGATCCTCAGCTAACAGTAACCTTAAAATGGACCCGCGATATCATCTGTTAAATGTGATAGTGAGGACATTATGGTTATTGCAACAAAATCAATTAAATGGGACTGCTAAGTTGATTACGAATGTATGCACTGTGAGAGTAAACCTTAATGAAAGATATAATGTCAAATAAACCAGTCATAAATCTCAATCATTTTGTAACTAAATGGGGTGTATTAATATCTAAAACGTTCAGTTTCCTCTAATCATAGACCAGTTTGTTAATTAGATCGTGCAAGCTACGAACATCTTTAAACTCTACTATACATCAACTAAAGTACACACAGAGAAAAAACTAAGATTTTTTTTATTTTCCTGTGTTTTATAAAGCACGAAATTGACCCAAAGGTAGCGGCTATCAGAGCTCTTTACATAGCACCAGTTGTGTTACATGAGGACACATTCATTTTTATTAGGCACTGGGAAGATTAAATGATTTGCCCAGAATCACAGGATGATCAGCATCTTTGCCAAGACACGAACCTGGGGCCATATTACCAACAAACTGCGATAAACATCGCAGAGCGCGCTAAGTGCGAATAGTTTTATCGCCGGCTATCGCTGGAATATTTAGCCACGCTAACTCTGTATTAGCAACGAATAGCGCTATGGTGTTAAATATTCCAGCGACAGCGTGAAAAACAGCCAGACATCGCTGAAAAACCAGCAAACATCCTGGCAATACGGCAAAATGCTTGCTGATATGGCCAAGTGGCCGTAACCCCATAATCCACCTCCCATTATATGCATGCCTAAGTAGGTATGTTTTCAGTCGCTTTGATGTTGGGAACGCCCACTTTGCATGTCATTAGCAATAAATATCGCTGACATGCAAAGCAGCACCCAAACCGGTCGCTTTCGTCAGAAAACTGTCGCTAACTGCTGTTAAGTGCCACTAAAGCAGTGATGAGGCCCTTGGTAATATGCCCCCTGGTTCCCCAGATTCGAGGTCGACCGCCCTAGCCATTAGGACAACTCCTCTCTCAAGATATGCCTTCAAACTTCCTGTTTCAAGCTATAGAGACTTTGAAATTTGACAACTAATAAAGGAACTAAAACGTACAATATACTCTAATGAATTACAACAATAACATCTTTGCACTGAGCTCTAGAAGGCTATAAATAAGAACACTTGCAGATTCTGGGCTTTTATAGGCTTTGGAACGCAAACATATGAGCATTATGGAGATTATCACACAAATTATTAAAATGGGAAGTTTTTATCAACCAGCAATATTGATCTAATAGCCATACTCCTGGAAAACAAGTAAGTACCATGGCTTAATTTTTATAGGAAGTTACAGAAGATGAAACGAAGAAAAACTACAGCTACTAAATCCACACGCCCCCTAGTGCCAAATGACATTTCAAATGCCATTATAAAAGAATAAAGAGAAACTTGACTAACTGGACCACCATTTTAACAACCGTGTTAAACTGCAGGCTCCTAACAGGCAGATGCCATCCTGCTGGAAAGGTTCTATTCTGCAATTGATTTATAAACTTGACAAATAGCTATTACGTGATCGCACTACTCGATGCACATGGTAAAATCTTCACAAACCAGTTACAAAAACGTTTGTCAAAATGGACAGAGAAAGGGAAATAATAATATTCCATCAAAATGTTTAGAACTAGCTGTTCCACACTTGCTAATAATATTGTAATAAGCAGTTTGGTAAAACATTTATTATACTTTACACAAAAGAGGCTATAGACCTGTTTTATAGACTTTTCAACTGCATTCAACCAAGTTTATGTAAACAAACTCTGGATGGAATTGACAGTGTGAGGAAATGACTAAACTCTCCCAGAGTTGACTATAGACTGCATTCAGAAACCTGGGTCAAGATCAAACTGCGTGACTAACACTTATAACTAAAACAAGTAATGGCTTAAAACAAGACTCTATCCTAGCTCTAGTTCTTTTTGACTTATATTCAGACCCTGAAGAAATGTATCTCACGTTGCTTATGCAGATGTTCTAGTCTTATTATCTACTACTAAAAATGTATTTATTACAACAGTACCAAACATGTCTACAGGTATATAATTGTTGTATTGAGCTGAAAATAAAGTATGATAAAACTAAAATAATATGGTTTGGAAATTGCTTACCAAGGGGCCGATTATGATGGCGGTAGGATCGCACACCGACAGATTGTTGGTGGCAGTCCAGCTGCCAAGCAGTGGTGGTGCGTCCATTGGGGGCGTTGGGGCGTTGCCCCACTAGCCATGGACGACCGTCACGCTGATTCAGGATTCAAAATCAACATAAATAATCTGAGCGTGAGCACACTCGCAGTCTGCGGCAACGCTCTAGCTCAGAGAGCTGTACCCGGAACTGGCCCGACTGACTCGGACATCGCGGAATGTGTGGGGGCGGGGCTGCGGCAGTGATTGACAGCGCAGCAGACATAGCGCTGCTGCAGTGTGTGTGTTTTGGACTTGGCCCTTTTTGCAGGGTCATCCCTAAACTTTTTGCCTTCCTCCTGTATTTTTTCTGACCTGTTGTTGGCTGTTTTATGACTCTGGGCACTTTACCACTGCTGTTCAGTTCTAAAGTGCATATGCTCTCCCCATTATAAATGTATATGTTGGTTGGATTCCATGATTGGCTTATTTGGTTTACTATCAGACCCCAGTAAAGTGCACCAGGAGTGCCAGGGCATGTAAATACAAATGCCGCTGGTGGGCTTGCAGCACTGGTTGTGCCACCCACAGAAGCGGCCTGGTAAAATATGTCTAAGGTCTGCCATTGCAGAACCTGCGTGCAGTCTGGTACTGTCATGCTGACTGCGCAAGTGCACACACTTGCCAGCCCTAAACCTTCCCTTAACTTCATATTAGTCACCCCTATGGTAGGCCCAAGGGCAGGGTGCATTGTAAGCATAAGGTAGGACAAGCCCTGATGTGTGTGGCATGTCCTAATAGTGAATTACAGCCATTTTCGTTTTTCACTATTGTAAGGCTACCTGTTCTCATAGGCCAGAATGGGCTGTTAAGATTGTTACATCCTATGATCCTAACAGACCCAGGGAACATGGTAGAAAATCGAGTTTAGTATGCCTGAACTCAGAATAATAAGGTACATCTTTTAGTAAGGTTTATTTTAATATTTTGCGTTTGCAAATGCCACTTTTAGAAAGTTGGCCTTTGCTTGCCTAACCATTTCAGCCCGCCTCTGCTTGATGTGTATCTGCTGTCTGGCTTGTGTGAGTGACAGGGCTGGGGAAACCCAGATGGGCAGGGCTAGGTAGCCTGGTGGTGAATAGGAAGATTGACAGATCGATGGGTGGGAGGAGTACACCTGGACTCTGAATAGGATTGTGCTCTGCCACCACAATGCTGGCTCCGCCCCCTGTGGAGCGTCTGATGGCTCTGCCCTGCACCCTGAAAGAAGCAGCCTGCATCGCAAAAACAAAGTGCTCAGAAACCGGACTGGACCAGGCAAGGCCCCCCTGGCCTGGCAGAACAAAAGAATTGCTGTATAAATGTAGGAGCCCTGCTCCCAAGAAATCAGATCCTGTCCTGCCAAGAAGAAACCTCTCTCCGACGAGAAGGAACTGGGAAAGCTGCATGAAGGAGTACTGTCCCTGACCTGGGGTATTGGCCTGCAGTGGTTGCCTTGCTGCTGAAGAAGAGGAACAAAGACTAAAGAGACTTTTATTTGACTTGGGCTGAAGATCTCCAAGGGCTTGTGAGTGAGCTTGCCTCCTCAACGAAGTCCCAGGAACAGTGGACTTGACCGCCGTGGAATCGCCTTGGAAAACAGACCGTTTTCCTCACATCTTCGCGTCCAACTGCTGTGTACGTCCCGCTGATCGCGGCGTACTCCCTGTGAGCTGATATGCCGCTGTCTGGCACGAACAATGCGTCTTTGGCCCCTCTACGAGCCGTAGCTCGCACCGCGAAGGAAGGTACTACCAGCCCAAGCAACGCGAGTTATTGCTCCTACGAGCCGTAGCTCGCACCGTAATTGAAGGACATCACCGTACCAGATCGCACCCCCCTACGGACCGTTCTATCACTGTACGCGCCTCTCCCCTGCATTGGGAAAGGCCGTAGTATGTGTGGTGGTCACGTACGTCTGCCGTCCGGAGCGTACTGTTCGTCTGTCTCAGCAGTCTAAGTGAAGATCAGCGATCCCGGTACATCACGCACCCGAACGTCTGGCAGTACGGACCGTACTTTTGCCCCGTCCCCTGAGCCGCGCACGCCTAAGGTCTCCCGTACCGTAGTACGCACCGCCCGGAGGACTTCGCACCGTACTGTACGCCTGCTGCCAAGGAAGTGTCCGTGACGAACTCACCAAGCATCAAGGTACTGTGCCCGTTCGCGCCTTAGGGCGTACGCTTCACCTGAAGCGCCTGCAGCGCGTGTACGACCCGTCCCAAAGCCTGTGTCTACCGCGTATGACGCGTACGTAGAAGGACGACGCGCACAGAACTGTAAAAGTACGCTAAACTTAAGAACTCTTTGAAAATAAGTATTGTGGCCTGCTGAAACGTTATTTGGTCTTGTACTAAGCCTGATTATTCTATATAAAGTATTTTTAATATATATCCTGTGTGGAGTCCATTTGTGAAGGGTCACTGTATTACTGTGTGGGTATTTACAAATGCTTAACCTAAACGCCCTGAGATAACGCCTTGTCTGCTCGCGCCAAGCTACCTAGAGGGTGAGCAGGGGTTACTATTGGAGTGTATCCCCCTACCCTGACTAGAGGAACGGTTCCTTGCTTGACACAAGTACCTACCTGTGCCAACCAGAGAACCCGGATTCCAACTGTGCGCATGTCAATTTTTGGGCTAGTCATTTTTATGACTGGCCCGCGCATGCGCACATGCAGTAGTACCTTCCCTCCTCCTCCCCTATAGCGATTCAGACTGGCGAGGGACCCAGGCCCCCGGGTCTCATTATGGGCAGGCAGTAACCCTGCTCTTAGCCAATCCTGGCGCAGTGGCGCTGCTAATGCAAAGCAAGCATGACTGCAAAAATGTCACACAACCCACAAGTATGGCGGCGGGCCGATGACGAGTATTTCAAGCTCGCTGGCTCGTGCCACACAAGACCAACAGATCTTGGCGTCCAGCGGGAAGCAGGGAAGCGGGAAGATTTAGGATGGTGCTGCGTGTGGGTGGTGGCACTGCTCGTATGGCCAATCACACTGTGGCTTATGTGAGCCATGCAGTGGTGATTGGCCATTTCCTCTACGCTGTCGGCACGACACCGCGCCTGGCGCGCCAGTGCCACACGAGTCGACGAGTCAGAGTCAAGACTCCGAGAGTCGTCAAGCGTAAGATTTTATTTTAACACAGACCACAGTCAGTTGTTTGGGCTATAGAACAATAAATAAAAACTTCAAAGAGTGAAAATAAGCTTTGAAGAAAATTACTGATATCCCTACAGGTCAATGGGATCTGAGCTAACAACATTCGGCAAGAATAGACAAAATACACCTATGAGTCGTTTTAAAGGAATTGGTTTTGAATTTTTAATTCGTTTTGTTTATTTTAATTGCAATAACGTGTCATCTCCGCAGGCTCGATACCAAAAAGTACAGAGACTTCCGAACACCCCTCAAATAAACACTTTGAAGGAAGAGAATATGTTTTTTTTAAACGCCTTAACTCGGCAGTTGTGCATAAAATGGCATTGGTGAATAACTGCGAGAAGCTAGAATGTGCATTCTTACTTTTTTGGGCGTATGCACAAAGAGAAGAGGGCTACTTCAAGAGAAGGCCCAAAGGCAAAAAATAAAGTGTGTGAGTTCAAAAATGGGAATTTCTTTCAAATGGGAATTTCTTTCACATATTTGGCGTACATTTGGCAGAAGGTAATGTAGCATTATTAAGCTTATAGCAAGGCAATAATGCACGTTATATGCCCAGCTTCACGCGATCTAGCTGATTTAAATCAGACAGACCCTGTATGTACCCCTTACATTTCCTGCTACACCTTTTTACAACCAGCCTTCCCTGGATCCCCCTCAATGTGCCCTGCACTCTACTCTACAGCTCCTCTCTATGCCCTTCCCAACTGTTGCTCCTGTACCCCAGTTTCGCACCTAGTGCCCTTTGTGAGTGTCTGTGTTACCTCTCTGAGCAAACATCTGAACCCCATAGGCCACCCTGCCACACCCCTTTAGCCTCCATGTGTGTCATCGGCTTCGCCCGCTGTCCGTCTCTGACAGTGACACCAAGCCCTACAGGCCCTTCATGTTTCCACGCCTGACTGCAAACCTCGCTGTACTGCACAGGCCAGCCCCTTGTGCACTTCAATGTGCTTCCCACTTGTTTCTAAATTCTAACATGGCGCGGGCGCATCGTTTCTTCATACTTAGACAACGGCTCTTCTGCTTTGAATAATTATTGCTCTGGGTCCGGGTCGATATTCCCGACGACAGATCCTAAGTGTACTGCTGTGCAATCATATGTCATAGGCTTTAAGGCTTCTCGTCGGAAATGTCTGCGGTTGCATATCCTACGACTTTTGGCCAGTGCAATAATACAAATACTGTGTGCAGTAAATGCAGCACGTGGATATTTTCATAAGAATGGGCCTCGTCCTTTTTGTGCAATGGCCACATTCCCAGTTACATTCACAGAAACGTCCAGCATTGAAGCTCAGCACGGCTCAGGAGGACCGCGTGACATCTTTGCTATGAATTCTTTAAGACATTGCGGGTTTGCCCTGCCTGAGTGTGGCAGGAACTTTTACGTTTTGAGTGCTATCACGACACTACTATGACTGCAAAAATGTCACACAACCCACAAGTATGGCGGCCAATGAGTATTGCGAGCTGGCTCATGCCAAACAAGAGATTTTGGTGTTCAGGTGGAAGCAGGGAAGCGGGAAAAACAGTGTAGTCATGTCTCTCCCTCAAACATCAAGCAGGGGGGAGACACAATGGTGCCAAGAAGCTTACATTGGCTGTGAACCAGCAGCACCTGCACCCTGGGACAGCAGGGTAAGAGAATGGATTTAGAGATTAGTGAGAAAGAGGGAAGTGATGGAAGGCGCGGGTGGAAGAGGACGCAGAAGAACGAAGAAGAGGTGCTGAAGGACAGAGGAAGTAGAACAAATGTGTATGTTGTTTTTAATAATAAATAAGAATGTAAATTTAGAAACGTTCGAGGAAAGAGGCTAAATCAGGAACACATGGCAGCCATTTCTGGTGGCTGCGGTTTGCTCAACAGACTCAACACTGGGTTCAGATGTTCATTGTTGGTCAATGATACATCCTAGAGTGGCATGTAACTTGTAACATATTCACTGCGCTCTTGCCAAACAGCACTGTTATCGTGTGCATATGGACCTGCATTAGTCCCTCGGAGAGGGACTGTGTAATGGTTTGTATATTTGAAAAATATTATCATTTATATTATAGCTATATTTGGAAAATAAATTAATTTTAAGCTATCTTGCCTCTACCTTGTTTAATTTTTGCAGTGTATGTGTTCGATTGCTAGTTCACAAAAGATCAAACGGTGTGACTGTCTAACACATACAACAGTGGGCGACAGGGCGTGTGGCCTTTTTGCCTTGAGGTAGTCTACAACTGAGAACACTTTGGTTTGTTAAAATCGTTTTAATTCTATGTGTATTCATTTATTCATTCATTTATTGGCAGCAACTGTACAAATGGAGATTGTTTCATGTTTCTTAAAGACCTTCCCAAGATCACAGATGTTTATTACTACTAAAGTTGACACAGCAGTTGTTCCTAACGCAGAGGTTACACCATCACTGTACACATGTACATACCAGAAGAAGTCCGAAACACAGCAATGATGTTGACCCTTTCCGCACATCCTTGCAGGCAGCACTGAAATAGTTGCAATTTTTTTTCTCAAAAAAGACTTCTAGGTTAGGCAGATAATAGCCTTGTGTTCATGACTGTCTGGCACGACTGATGACGATTTCAGGCACGAGGGCCTGGTTACGTGGAAGCATATTCACGAAGGCACTGGCATAATAATTGTTTAAGCTGCTGACAAAGCCAGGTTATATTTCAAGGGCGGTGCGATGTACAAGCAGCCCATCCCTTGGGAAGCATCGCTGACCCTTGCAGTCAACATCCTAAAGCCAAGCCTAGCTCCCCGAGTGCGTCATGAGGCGCACCCGGGGCTGTAGTGAGTTTGTAGCTGACAGATCTTGTTTTGTGTGCTCGGCTCAGCTGCTAAATCATGCTGTGCACAGCTTAGTAAATAATGTAGGCACACTGACCAGTCATGACCTGCAGGAAGGGTATGAAAGGGGGAGCACTGAATGGGCTAGCCCATGTGTGTGCTTCCAAATCTCTTTGATCCCTTGTATGCCAATCGACACTTTGATTCACCAGGTCTGCCTGAAGCAATCAGAGCAGCGTGGTCTCATTTTGTGCCATGTGCTTTCATAGATGATTGTGGATTTATTCATTTTCACGGTCGTTTGTATCTAACTGTACTTTTAGGGTTTCATCGACGCGCGGCAGGGCCTCCTTGTGCAGTAGTTAACACTGGCATTGACTTGACACAGCAGGGATTCAGCGTCATTAGTAAAGGGACAAGTCGGAGACTCATGGAAAATGAACTTTCTGCGGCACAGCCACGAGCGCCAACAGGTCTCGCCTTTGGGACCTTATAATTAAATGTTTAGCCATGCAACACTTGATGTTGTTGCACCAAGGATATTGTTAATGTTTTTCCTAGAGAGAGATCTGAGTTTTGTCTAATGGAAGTTTTCACTCATGGAAAGGTAGCGCAGAAGGTTAATGTGCCTTGTGGATTTAATAGCAAGCATAGACAAGGAAATAGAAGCACATTTAGCAAGTGCTACAGTCTTTAAGGGCACCTCTAAAACTATACAAAATGAACTCCTTGAGTGTATGCTAGAAATTATGAGAAGCCATTTTGTCCAAGAGTTGCAAAACACAGACTTTGTGGCTATTCTGGCTGATGACACCACTTATGTGGCCACACAAACACAGTCCGTATTAGTCTTTCGGTACCTGGACAATGACAGTAATGTTGTGGAGAGGTTCTATGGTTTCACTCATTTAAGAGACTCTACTGCAGAAACCATTACTGCAGCTATACTGCATCAACTGAACTTCATTTTTCCAGAGGTGCACCAAAAAAAAAACGTATTGCACAAAGATATGATGGTGCGTCCGTAATGAGTAGAAGCCTTGGTGGAGTACATAAAAGAATTAGAGATGTGTACCCTTATGCTCATTATGTGCACTGTTACGCCCACCAACTTAATCTTATTGTGAAATGAAATACCGCTATGTTTGTTGAACGCATAAGCAAAATAAGAGACGAGGTTGACAATTTAGACAGCAAACTGCCAGAGGCTTCAACTTTTTCAAACCACAGAAAAAACATCACCACTCTGGTCCGAAATACAAAAGAGATATGTGCCATTGTAATTGTGCATGCACAAGAATGTTTAGCTTTTACAAAACATTTGATGAGTGTCGCATTATTGGAAAGTGAATACTTTGCAAAATATGATGAATCCTTCCCTGAGCATGCTCTGCATGAGGCTGTGGAAGCTTATCCTATGCTCAACCAAGAGGACCTGAAAACTGAGTTGACTACTGTACTCAATGCCTGTGTACCGAAAGACCAAAGATGCCAGGTCTTTGCTGGCTTTAACTCATAAACTTAATGTGGGAAAGACATTTACAGAGACAATGGCTTTACTAAAAATTGTAATTACCACTCCTACGACAACAGCAGAGGCAGAATCATCTTTTTCCGCCTTAAAGAGGATGAAGACATTCCTGAGGAACACCATGCTTGAGGAAAGACTAAATGCTTTGGCAATGCTCTCTATAGAGAGCGAATTAGTGAAAAGAATCACAGACTTTAACATTTAAGTTATAGAAAAATTTGCTGCTCTTAAAGACAGACGTGCTGATTTTAGATACAAAAAGTAAACATATGTTGAATGCTGCTAGTTTGCGACCTGTTTAGTTGTTTGTTAAATAAAAAACATCTGTGAGGTACTCAGAAATGCATTATATCTCAAAGTCTGTTATGAAGCTCTGTGGTTATACTGAATAAGCAGCTACCTATGTTATATGACATCTCTTTATTAATGTAATAACTGCACTTTCACTATTGCTTTATTAACCTTCCTGCTTTCTCAAATTTGCTTGAAAATGCACCATTTTTCAACTCTTTTTTCAAAATTTTCTCAGGGGAGAACTCCCCCAAACCCCCCTTAGGTTGTTCGCTCGCTACGGTGAAGTATCACAATCATTTTACGACTCACCACTTTCAAATGTCACCATCCGCCACTGCTGCCATCAGCCCTTTAGTCCGACCGCTGGATTACAATTCTGGTGGTTGGACCCACTGCAGGATGTGCCCTGTAGGCTGAGGAGGTAATGGAGGGTGGGCTTGAAAGCTAAGCTAGGTCATCACAAGAAGCATGTAGCTCAGAGCAAAAGAGACAGGCCCAATGTCATGAGGTAGAGAGGCATGAGCTCTTTCTTGAGAGAGAAAGGGCACACAACCGGGATTTAGACCAAGAACACAGGATGTGGCGCTCCTCTCATGAGGTTTCACTCCCAAGAATTATGTCCCTAAGATGCCTACATAACACAGATTAATCAATGACGGTGTCTGCCACCGACTCGACTGCCTTCACTAATGCAGTCCTCAGGATTATTGCTAACACACCGGAACTGAAGGAACAGAAGTTACAACTGCCCAACAAATTAATATTCAACCAGGAGGGACATCATGACTGGCAACCCCAAGAGGAATTATTGTTCCGCTTAGAGGCCTGCCTATGGAATCTTGCTGGCCACCAATAAAGCAAACGTGATATGGGTGTGAATCATCTTTGTAAATCCCGGCCTCAGTGTACGGGAGGTAGCAGGTGACTAGCTGTTTAGCAAGTGTTCAGGAGTCTCAGATTTTATTTTGGCAGAGTCGATTGAGGTTGGGGTAGTGCTGCAAAGTTGGGCACCGGTGCCCACGGCTGTACTGTCAACCTTCCAGGAGCAGAACTTGGCAAAGGTGCCAGCGCAACTTTGGTCAAAGGAGCAGTATGACGGTGTACTCATTAACACAGTCGAACCTGTGAAGATAACACTGAGAGAAGGGGCCACCCTACCCATAGTGTACAAATACCCCCTCTTAGGGAACCCGACAATGGTATAGCGCCCACAGTTCAGGCACCGATTGATTAAGGAGTCCCCTACGTGAGAGTATTCCCCTGCAATACACCGATTTTCCCAGTAAAAACACCATGGCTATGGGGGATACATGGCACCTGGTACAGGATCGGGGAACAACCTTTACAACGCAACTTTTACAACGCACTACCATTACAACTAAACTGTTACAACGCGAGTGCATTGACAACGCAGGACATTACAACGCAAGTCTTTACATCGACTTGCACAAGATGGCGGGCTAACATTAAAAATAGTGTAGTTTACTATCCCAACACCTTCCCTACTGTTACGTGGACTGGAGTTGGAATAGTAAATTACACTTTTTTAATGTTAGCACGCCATCTAGTGCAAGTCGATGTAAAGACTTGCGTTGTAATGTCCTGCGTTGTCAATGCACTCGCGTTGTAAAACTTTCGTTGTAACAGCATGCATTGTAACAGCATCAATGACATCGTAGTTCCAGAATTTCCCATAGTACCAGACCCCTTCATCATCTTAACTAATATACCGGCGGACACAAGCCATTTTTCCTGTAATAGAGATTTTTTGGCATCCAGCTGCATCCCGATAGTCAGAACCTAACTTACATTTTCTGGGGTTCAGCTGCCATTCCAGAGGTTACACAAGGGTCCCCAAGTATCTTCAATTGAATACTAAGGAGGGATCTTGCCAACTTCTAGTCGAATAGCACCCTAATACAATACGCAGATGACATTTTGATATGCAGCCACTCTTAAGCAATATGTCATCAGAACACGATAGCTCTTCTCATCTCATTTGCTGAGAAGGATTACAAAGCGGAGAAGGGGAAGGTGTAGTATGTGCTGAAGGAGGTTAACTATTTAGGCTAACGTGGACACCGGAGATGTGCAATATTTTCTGCAAACCTAAAACAGAGATAATACACTCCACGGTGCTAGGGACACCCGACTATAACAAGGAATTCTTCTTACTTAGCCACAGTGACAGGCGAGTCATGTCAGCAGTCTTGATGCAGAAACATGCCTTGGGGCACAAACCCCTAGCACAAACCCCTTGAGTACTACAGGGGCACTTAGACTCTGTCATGCTGAGTCACTTCCCATGTGAGCAAGCGCAGTAGTTTTTGCCATTGATAAAAGCACCCCCATAATTATAGGGGCACCACTGTTACTGTATGCAGAACATTCAGTATTTGCAGTTATTCAAAAGAGCAAGAGTATGCTGACTATGCATCTGGATTCGGGTTACAAACCAAGGATTTCCAGCCCGCCATTAAAAGTAGTACGATGTCACCTCAAAAACCGACCATCGTCTTAGTCCATGAAGTTCAGGACGGGGGAGGAGATTTGTGATTGTGCAACATACACCCCTGATGGGATTAGCCATATAGACGAGGATCCCATAGTGAGGAACTGTTCGTCAACCGGTCCTCTAGGATAGATCAGGACACAGGGATAAGACACATAGGGCAGCAGTAGTGACAGCTCGTAGCCATGCGCCATCAGAAATGCTGTAGGTCACCGCGCAGGTAACTCTCCTTCCACACCTCTCTGCACAAGCAGCAAAATTGCTAGCATCAATTGAAGCCATCACCCCAAATGCGAGGAAGACTGTAACGATTTACTCAGACTCGGCACACGTCACCACCATAGTTCATTCAAGCATAGGGAGGTGGAAAAGGCGAAGCTTCCCGAATTCGGATGGAAAAACCCATCATGCACAAGGTCCTCCTCGAGTTATTAATTGACGCAGTGACCCTGCCTAAAGGTGTGGCTGTAGTGAAATGTGCCACGCATACCTAGGGCAAAAATGTCAAATTGCGGGGAAATGCAGTTGCTGACTAGACTGTAAAGAGGGCAGCTTACAAAGTGGTTGGGGAGACTCACGTACTTCCCTTACAGCAGGCAGATGAGACGGGGCCCACTCAGGACACACTATTCACAGAAATGTCAATATCATATCTGCGAGAGTTGGAAGAAAGCACAATGGGTGGCCAGTTCCTACACACAGACCGCGCACAACCTCATATATCAGCAGAGACCCACAGAAAAACCAGTCATGCCCCAGAGCTAAGACAACATAGCACTGCCCCCATTACACCTCCCAGCACATGCTGCAAAAGAAAACATGTTGGTGGAACTTTAGACTGACTGGTTTATCCCCAATGTTATGGAGGTAGTAACAATGTATCTAAGTAAATGCACCATTCACCAATTATATTTACCCAAACCCACACTCAAGGTCTGTTAGACCTGACACCATTGACGTGAGTCTCCCTTCCATTTTTCGCTGTGTCTTCTCTGTTTTTTGCTGGTAATAGATACTCTGGGCGCTGTACCACTGCCATTCAGTGCCACAGTGCGAATGCTCTCTGTGTAAAGATGACATGTGAATTGGTATATCCATGATTGGCTTATTTGGTTTGCCTGTTAGTCCCTAGTAGCACGGTCTGTGTGTGCCCAGGGCTGGTAAACCAAATGCTGCTGGAGGGCCTGCAGCGCTGGTTTGCGCCACCCACAGAAGCAGCTTGTAAAGTGTGTCTCAGACCTGGCACTGCAGTGTCTGTGTGCAGTCTGAACTGCCATCTTGGCTGTGAAGTGCACCCACTTCCCAGCCCCTGAACCTTGCCTTGGCATCATGTAAGCCACCCCTATGGTAGGGTGCATTGTATGTGTAAGGTAGGACATGCTCTGGTGTGTGTAGCATGTCCTGGTAGTGAATTACACCCAATTCCGTATTTCACTACTGTAAGGCTACCTGTTCTCCATTGGCCAGAATGGGAGGTTTGGCTATTACCTTCTATAGTCCTAACTGACCCATAGAACATGGTAGAAAAACGAATTTAGTATGCCTGAGCTCAGAATATTAAAATACATCTTTTAGTGAAGTTTATTTTTATATTCTGTGTTTGAAAATACCACTTTTAGAAAGTAGGTATTTTCTTGCCTAAGCCTTCCAGTGTGCTCTGCTGTTATGTGTATTGGCTGTCTGGTTTTGGAGGTACAGGGCAGGCTGAGTCAGACCTGGGCTGAATAGAGAGATCTGCATTGGAGTATGGGGAGGGGTAGCTCCTGGACTTGAATAGGGCTGTGCCTGGCAAGGTGAATGCTGGCTCCACCGCCCACTGTGCATCTGATGGCAAACCCCCTCTTTCTGAAAGGAAGGATGCAGCCTGGTAAACAAAGTGCTCCAGGGCTGGGCAAAACTGGTTCTGGCTGGGTTCAGTGACTTGTGACTCTTTAGAACAAAGACTTTTGGGGTATAAATATCTGTGCTGAAACCCCTACAATTTGTATTGCTCCTGGACAAGAAGAAGAACCTCTGTCCGTGTAACTTAAGGAATCTGCAGGAGAAGGGCTGTCCTTGTGCTTGTGTGCTGTTTCTTGGACTGGCCTGCAGGGGTTACTACTGGACTTGGAAGAAGAGGAAAAGGACTTTGAAGGAACTTTTATTTTTGCTACAGCAATCACCCAAGCGCTAGAAGAGAGCTAGCCTCCTGCAGGAGTCTCAGTCACATCAGACTCCACCACCAGCCTCCTGTTTCCTCCCAGCGAGGATTTCTATCTGCAGGTGAGGCTCTTGTGAGTTCCAGTGCCTCTAGTTCTACTGTGGAGAAGAGAGTGCTGAAAATCGTCGCTAACGCCCGTTAGCGAGCCGCTGCAACTGAAGAGCATAAGGAAAATCGTCACGCTGCTGCCGCCGAGTGCTCGCTACCGGAGATCATCACATCACCTGTCTGCGGGCTGCCAAATGCTCGCTAAACCCGAAGATTATCGCATCGCATGTTAACGGGCCTCAAAAAGCTCGCTAACCAAAGATGATTGCATCGAGTTCATCGCAGAGCGACATCGCAGAGCGAACGCCGAGCGTTCGCCATTTTCATCGCATCGCATCAGGATCGTCGCTCCCTCGCGGAGGGCCATTTTCTTTCATCGCAACAAGATCGCACACGCAACAGGCTCGGCGCATCATCCTCCCTTCGCGGCAAGGATTTTATGGCATCGCCGGCTTAGCGTGCAGAAGTTTGTCGCTTTGTCCTGCACACAAATCAGCGCATCATCCTCCCTTGCGGCAAGGATTCAACGCATCGCTGGTTAGCATGAGGAAAATCATCTCCACAACTCCTTAGCGACATTTTTGTTGCTTTGCTACAGAATCCAGGTATCTTGTGAGTAAAAGGGTCGCAGAGACCACTGCCTTGAACAGAACAACTCTTTGCACACCTTGAACCATTTTTGCAGCATTTTAAGAGTAACCCTAATTTTCTAGTATTGTGGATTTTTACTGTTATTGGTCTTGTGTTAAGCCAATATATAAAGATACTTATTTTTTATAACTACCTGTGTGGTGTCCCTTTGTAGTGTTCTTCACTGTGTTACTGTGTATGGTCATAAATGCTTCACACACTGCCTCTGAGATAAGCCTAGCTGCTCGTGCTACGTTACCACAGGGTTGAGCAGGGTTTGTCAAAGGGTGTAGTCTGCTTACTCTGACTTAGGAAGAAGGGTCCCTACTTGGACAGTGGCCAGCCATTGCCAACTAGAGACCCCCATTTCTAACAAGGTCCTAGCATCGTCCATCCCTAGAGCAACCGGACCCTTTAGGGCACAGCACATCAACTTCATTGACATGATCAATCAATGCGCTAATTACAATTATTTGATTGTGGTTGTCGTTTCATGCTCTAGATGATTCAAAGCCAGCCCCTGCATGCACTGTGACACGAAATCAGTGGCATCCTTCCAGGTTAGGAAGCTCATACCCCAGTGGGGGCATCCCCAATGTTATCTGATGAGATAATAGGAGGCACTTGTTCGACAACATCTACCCTGCTAGGAATAACACAGAAATTAGCATCGACATACCACCTACAAAGTAACAGCATTGTAGAAAGGCTCAATGGCATGTTAAAAAATTTAATTAGTAAAATGTGCGCCACCTTTAAAAAGAAGTGGTTCCGATGTTTGCCCCTAGCCTTATTTGTACTAAGAAACACAACTAGCAGTGATCACCATCTCACACCACACCAGATCGCGACCAGTAGATTGATGGGGATGGCCATCCCAAAAACCAGGACCAGGTTAAGCTCCGAGGTTAACTCCAAAGCATTGAGAGATGAATTGCATGTATATCTTTCAAAACTAACCAAAACTGCTAGGTTATTATCCAAATAGGTCAACCACTGAACAATTAAGTGCACCAATGTCAAGCTACCATATCAAAAATCCCACCCAGGACAGGAAGTGTAAATTTGAAATTATGAAATGAAATGGAAAAAGCTCAAGTTTAAGGGGCCCCACCGGCTGATCTTCGCAACTCCCACGGACCTCAAAGTGGAGGGAAAGAGTGCATGGGTCCACCTCTCCGACGTATGGCTGATCCTGTACACCACGAATTCTTCATGAACTAAACTTTGTGAACATTTTCCAAATGGGTGGAAGAAATACAGCCACTGGAAGAGCACAGGTATCTCGGGAAGGCCCCCCCACCAAATGACCATCACATGACAAAAGTTATGTATATTTCTCTGCTTATGTACCTTCTGTTTACTTTGGGTAATCCCACGCTTATTTACCATTGAGGAACTGCCGAGTGATAAGAGGGTGACTAATGGGGAAATACAGCGTCCGTGTAAGGACCTTAGTCGGCTCCCAAGCATCAGCCAGGTCATGTTAAGTCTGTTCACTGATCCCACATATAATAGGCACAGATAGGCTTTACCTGTCCCAAGAGGTAGCCCCCCAAAAAGCCAAGTGCCTTATTTACCTTTACCAAAATAATAAGGGCCAAGATCCAGCCCAACAAGATAGAACCTAATAAGGTAGATGTGACTATAACAAGAAACGACACCAACCCAACAGCGTTATACCTCTTCACCGAACTCAATAATATCCAGGCCGAGCTGGACAGGATGAGTAGAAAGGGCACAACCGGCAAGGATACTGTTTGGCCTGAGACTTCCTAGAGAAGAGATTCATGGTGGTAGCAAAACCCCCAATGCAATGCACAAACACGTCCACTCCTACATCCGTTTGTTGACAGAGGGTGGCCCTTAGCGTATCTGGGGTGGTCTTTAAAAACAAGTGGTCCCCAACATGGAGTTCCTGTGTTGGGCCATCCAACTCAGGGAAAACAAAAGGAACAAGTTGCATAGGGGAGGATTTGATGAAAGTGTGGCTAACACATGTCAGGAAATCTGGGACACTGAGGTGGATGGATACACTTGGTTAGAAGAAAACGGTCAAACCCTTATTGTACGGAATCTTAGCCTGTATTCCTTATGTTCCAGAGGAAATGGAATGGGCCCAATGGGCATGAATGCCAACTGCCGCGTGATATTGCACATTCAGGATATGTAATGCTGCACCTCCATGCTTGTGGATTTCTACTGGTGGTGCGGTGAACACACCTACACCCAACTGGTTCCCTGTTAGTGGGGAATGGGCTCCCTCATGACTGTGCACTCCCAGCCCTGGTCTTTCCCAGAGAAGAACAAACAGAACTGTGCCAATGCCTTTTAAAGAAAGAGACCACCTTGCTGCACCAAGCTCATGACAAGACAGCAGCAGACTAGTTTGGCTGGGTTCAGTTCAAGTACCTCTCTGAAGAGTTTAGACTATTCACAGAGGCACTGCTGGGGCAGAAGGGTTGATACCATTCTTTACACTATAGACAAAAACTAATGCCCACTGGTTGCAGATAACCAGGTGGGAAATGCTCAAGGTGATGAACATCACTAAGCTCTGCCTCAATTCGATCAAGGCAGAAATGCTATCCATCCGCCTTATGGTAATGTAGCATCGTTATGTGCTGGAGTTAATGACCACAATGGAGGGAGGGGTCTGTGCCAAGATCGACCTTGTCTGCTGCCCTTTCATCCCAGGAAATGACATAGATAATGTAACTTTGGCATTTGCCTTCCAAGCCCTCAGTGGCGGCTAGTGATTACAAAATGTGGTGAGCGGAAATCCATAGACAGAATTGCACTACTTAATGTAGCACAGCAAGCAAACCTGATTCCCGATATTCTCAGGGAGAGTTTGACTGGGAATAGAGGGTGAACACATGCTCATTTTTACGCAGCTCAATCATTTTTTTGTAATCAACCTAGAGAGGGTGAAAGGCTGAGTGGAGCATCAGAGTTTAAGGGTCAAATAAAGATCATCAGCCTAGTTGGAAGGCTTAATTGATGCATAAGCCCAGTAAGCCTTCAGACCCAGCTATGTGCCTCTTAGCTGGGTCTGAAGGCTCAGACTGAGCCGAATCCATTCAAACCTTCACCAGTATTACCAATCTATGTTCAGTGCAATTTCTCATCAACTCACATTCATCCATCTTCCTATACACTCTCATTTCCTATTGAACTATATATTCACACCCACACACCCATTCTGCTGTTCACCTACTCGCTCATACCCATTCATGCACTCACTCATACATTCTCATCTAACTACCCTCCCACTCATTTACCTTATTCACATTGCCTTACCCACTCACTGTTATATTTTCAGTTATTGAAATGTTATTAAAGGTAGCAAGTTGTATTTCAGTCAATTTGTCATGCTTTAAAAACTTTTGTCTACCCAACTTATCATTCTCACAGTCATCCGCCCAGTTACTCACTCAACTACTAACTTAAGATCCTTCCCCTTCCTATCTACCCGCATTCACCAATTATTTTACTTTCTCCAATCTTACATCATTTGCCTACTCACTCATATTCACCCATCAGCATCAAGCGCCTCACTGTCGTTCACCTATTTAATGTAAACAGTCGTCACATTTACCTATCCACAGAGTCAAACCCCACATTCAATGACTCACCCATTCATAAACACAAACCAAACATCACAAATTGAGTAATCAGAAAGCTACACTAAGTGGCCTTGTTAGTGCATTTTTTATTCTCCCGGCAGATTACATTCGATGTCTAATGCCACAACAATAAGCACAATTGATCTGCACGGGAGATAAAACAGCCATATGTAGTTGTAACAGTAAAGAGTTTTGCACTGACCTCATTGGTGCTGCAGAGGTGACAGCACAACAGTTAGAAAGGAATAGATTTGTGCTTTTTTCTCCCAACTTATTTGTGCTGGTTTTTTTTAGACAGCTGCTAGTCCAATCATTTTACTTGAAAAGGTTAAGTTAGGTTACAGTCATCATGATATCTTTTTAACAGTTTTATTTAGTATGAACTCGACCCAAAGGTCATGTTCACCAGTTACATTACACAAGAGCATATTCGTTTTAGCTAGGGTGTGGGTAAGTGACGTGCCCAGAATTACAGGATGTTTAGCTGACCCAGACACATGGCTCTCCAGTTCCACAGTCATTACACCGCATCTTAGTCTATATTCAGAATCTTTACAACTTTTCGTGTGCCACGGTATAGAGATAAAAACATCCTGTTTCAAGCCTATCTTAATTAACCTAAGACTCCAGAATGCAGCTTTATACATTTCTAACCTCAGACATACGTGTCAGTGGTGGTGCGTCCATTATGGCGCTGGGGCGTTGCCCCACAAGCTGCCCACGCTCGCAGCTCCCTCGGGGTCTCTGAACTTAAGTAAACTCTCAGTTTACTTAAGTTCAGAGAGGCTGAGGGAGAACTGACAATGCATCAGCATGATGATGTCGGACCTAGCACCCCCTTCAGAGTCTGAAGGGGGTGGACAGTCCAGCGTCATGTTGACTGACAGGCATTGTCAGGACACGTAGTGATCACGCGTTCCCCAATATGGACATCTGGACACCTTCACCACTGGCCACACTGTGTCCATGCAAGGTCAAGACCCACCTGTAGTAACCATTTGACCATACATTTATGGCTCTTATGCAGCAGCCAACATTCCTCTCCATATATGGTGCGCCGGATACGTTTATGGCTTGATGTAAAAAATTACTTGCGTGAATCTAATGTAAATTGAGACAGTCCTCAGACCTCGTGCCTGTAACTGTTCCCTGGCCGCATTATTTAATGAAACAAAACTGTTCCTGTTTTGCCAAATGCCTCTTGTCTTGTCTTTTTTAAGATATTCGACCCCTAGTAGCAACACGTGCAGAAAATAGAGGCATGAGAAGAGGGGTTACCAAATAGCATGCTCGAGAATCTGACGCTTCTCATCGATTAGAGAAGCCAGCCAACTCCAAGAGTCTGCTGTTATTACTGGCCTCAGTTTTTATGTAGCGCCTGAGTTCACCTATGCCTTCTAAATATTGTATGCATCTTCTTTCCGTACTATAAATTATGATTGCAGCCCCCTTATCATTTCGTGTTTAGCTTTAAGGAAAGGTGTCTACGCAGACAAAAAAACAGAACCATAAATATGCAGTTGAGCCACTGTCTTGTATAATTCTTGTGAGAAAACCCTTGTCGGGGCAGCCAGGGTGGCTGGCCGGCCCAGTGGTTCAGCACGACATTAGCGAGCCTTTCACCTCAAGGTCAGTGATACACACTCAGACTAAACGAGAAGTGATTGAAAATCATTATATTCTGGCAGCTGCTTGATTGCTTAAGGGAAAGAGCTGGTGTCCCTCGTTCAGCTCTCACCCTATCCATTATTTCACGGTGAAACCCTTCACGTGGCATCTTCCTGGCAGTGCAGCGTATAATTCCCTTGTCTGGACTGGCATCGGTGCGGCAGTGCCCAGCGTGTAGCACACTCCTTCAGCAGCACAGCCGGTGCCAAAGCCACCGGTCACGTGGTGTCTTCTGTGGTGGCATGTGTGAAAAAGAGGATACTTCACTTTTCACTGTTGACTCCAACCTTGGAATTCTGTAATCTTTCTCCGTCACCTTGCGCCGTAACGCAGGAGGCCTGCATTTATCTTATCCATAGGAGCCATGCCTTCCAACCTTCTTTTCGGACGAGAATGCGATTCTCTTGCATCTATTACAGTCCGAAAGAAAGAGGGACTGATGAAAAAATCAATACCGCGCGAAAAGGCCGACTTTAAAAACCTATAGGAATTGTGCAACGAGAAACAATGTCTGTATTGTCAGAAACTTAAATGCAATCAGTAAAAGTATTTACCGCACAGTCGGTGCCATGATAGCGCCTCCGCTGCTTGAATCCGTCCTGCCTCTGACATCAAATAACCTTGTCGGGCCTACCTTCTACGAAGAAGAAAGATAGTTGGGAAGGGGCCAGGGGAGGAAAAAAACATAAAAAGTCTTCATGTTGGAGTGCGTAAAGGCACAACAGTGAGGCCTTGATTCATACGGACATCCTGTTGCATCAAATGTTTTATTGTATATAGAAGTATCTTTCAACAGAAGCCCCTGTGTGATCTGAGGACATGTCGCCCACTTCTGCGACATCACTTCACTCCACAATTTATTTATGTGTTTTTATGTAGCGTCCACTTTACCCGAAGGTGTCAGAGCCCTTTACAATTGAACCAGTTACATTATATAAGAACTTCAGAGTACTTGAATTACATACAAGGTACGAAACAGATACATGGGTCTAAACACAATAAGATGTTACAATGGTGTGTACCAGAGCTGTGCAAGTTAAATTAACAGTGTGGGGAAGTGAGCACAAAGAGTATCGGTGGGAAGTGAACGCAAAGAAAATAGAAATAGCATAATGATATTATATAGCATTGTATTATAACAACATATTGGTCAGTTCGTATGTCCAAAAGCATCCAAGGGCCCCAGCCGCTAGTCCTGTACCCGCGATCAGCCCACAGGAAGGGCTCAGCTTCACAGGGAGGATCCACAGAACAAATAGGCCTGATGTAACATCCTACCCTAACAAGGAGGACATGACGGCACAAGCTACTTGCAGGATGGAAGTATGCCCAAACAGAAGCACGCTCTATATCATGGGTTCAGGAGGTGGAGGGGAGCTGTTTGATGTAGAACACTCAGCGTGGGGACAATCTCACGGTCTCCTACAACACTGAGGCCATCTCCAAGGCGGCAGCAGAGAACACTGGTTGTCTATGTGGTGTCAATGGGGGTACAGGAGTTCTCTTTTGCGTTGCTCGACCCAGCACACAAACTGGGGGTTCGAAACAGGATTGGCAGCAGAGTGGGTGGGAATGTCAAAGCCAGAGGGGGCTGCAGCTCACCTTTAGCGCTGAGTTGGTATTTCTTTGTGTCAGTAGCAGCAGTCCTCCCTTTACCAGTCAGCTGGGCACAGCAGGGCACCGGCAGTGGACCCAGAGCTACACGCCAGAAGATCCCTGGCAGTCTACCCACCATCGGCAGCTGTGCAGGGCTGAGCACCAGCAGTGGATCTGGGACCAACATGTCGGACGAGACAGGATTGGGCCGTAGAGTGCGTATCGCTCTCTCGACAGAGAGCTCCTTTGGGAGGGAGGGGGGCAAGCCAAACCAAGACCAATTTTTTGTGTGTGTAAAAGGCCACTTTATTGAAACAGGTGCATATCACAGTTTATCACCACTGGCAACTGCCTTACAAAACTAATACCTCACTATACATGAGTTACCTGACCCCCTGTTCCCCCCCCCACCCCTACGATCCCCACATCAAATCCCCCACCCTGCCGAATACAACATAACATTACATAACAATCATATGAAACAATCTTACCCAATATTGAATTTACAAATCCTGTCCTCCAATGACCCAAACCCCTGCCTGCCTTTGTGCAACTGTAACTAACAAACAGCTAGTCTAAACTTAGCCTACCTGGTTACCCTTTACCTGCCCCTGCTGACAAGCTTCCAACACTTAACTAAAAACTTCAGACAATCTTGGCCAACTTTCAACAACCCCGCCAGCACCTGTTCCAAGCGACAAATACACAACTTATCCAAAACCCCTATGCGACTGTTCCAATACCCGCCCATAGGAAAACCCTAGCCCCAAAGAAAACACCCAAGAAACCCCTGAAAATGAGGGTGGGTGGGAGGGAAAACGCTAAAAACCCTACAGCGCTCCCAGCCACCAGGTCCCCAAACCTAAAATGGTGGCTGGGTGAGCGCAAAACTAGCCCTTAAACCCTTGGTCTATCTTACATATTTGGGCTGCAATTGGGCTATTCCCAATGTAGCCCCAAATCCCTAAAATGGTCGTTAATCGGCTCGCCCCATCCCCTCCCAATCTGCCCAGGGGGCCAGACCTCACTGGGTTTGGCTACCCCGCAAACTCCCTTGGAAGGGAGGGGGGGCAAGCCAAACCAAGACCAATTTTTTATGTGCGTAAAAGGCTGCTTTATTGAAACAGGTGCACATCACAATTTAGCACCACTGGCAACTGCCTTACAAAACTAATACCTCACTATACATGAATTACCTGAACCCCTGTCCCCCCCGACCCCTACGATCCCCACATCAAATCCCCCACCCTGCCGAATACAGCATAACATTACATAGCAAGCATATGACACAATCTTCCCCAATACTGCATTTACAAATCCTGTCCTCCAATGACCCAAACCCCTACCTGCCTTTGTGCAACTGTAACTAACAAACATCTAGTCTAAACTTAGCCTACCTGGTTACCCTTTCCCTGCCCCTGCCCACAAACTACCAACACTTAACTAAAAACTTCAGACAATCTTGTCCAACTTTCAACAACCCCGCCACCCAGGAAAAGGTGGGAGAGTAGGCAGGAACGCCGCCTCCCCATTTTCCTACCCCCCTGCCTCCTAGGACTGACCCATTAGTGTCGCTGCACATTCAACATCCTGGTCAGGACCTCCCTGATGTCCAGCAGGTACAAATCCATGCCCATACTGGATAGATGAACTCCATCTCCCCTAAAAAATCCTGGTGTATCATACTTAACGTCCCTATGAGAAATCCTAGAAAAACTCAGATGCCTTCAAAAACGCACCATTTCGGTGTTGAGCTTTCCCCAGGCCTTGTCTACCGCCCCCGAATTGACCGCTCCACTCCAAACCCTACGGGGAACACATCCTGTCCAAATGACCACACAACTGGACCACTGCTGCTGAATCAAAGACAAATCCCGCTTCATGCTCCGCATTAAAGCCAAATCCGTTTCTTTTACCATATCATTCTACCCCAGATGTATCACCCACATGTCGGGGCACCTACCAGCCATCATGACACCATTCAGAACCTGCAACAACCCCTTCCAAAACATGCCCCCTCTGCCCCTCTAACAAACTTTGAACAAATCTTTATTAAAGCCTAAATTTTCCCCAAAGTAACCGGCGGCGGCCTTGACCTATGCCCACTTTACAAAGAAATGTCCCACAATCCAGATAGTCATTTCCCTGGCGTGGGAGCCCATAACCAAACCTGAAACAAGAAAATAGAATGAGCAGGAGAAACAACAGAACCATGCTACACCCCCCCCCTATGCGCTGCACACATAGCGCTGGTAGCAATCCGAAGACCAACTCCCCAACCTCATGATGACACCTCACACACAGCTGTCTTGGAGCCCCATAGTGTGACAGCCCCCACCAGTGGGAAGAATTTCAAAAATGCTAAACTCCTACCCCTCCCAGCCCACACCGTTGGCCACTGTTCATTCCACCATTGTTCCTACCCGTAGAGGCCAAGGCATCAGAAACGATCTAGACATCCCTCATGATCCCATTGAACTGTCCAGCGCCATCTGGCAGTCCGTGGAGTCTGAGGTGCCCACAAAGAAAGTCATCCAGGTAGTGTGCTACACCTTGGTGACCCCTCCATTCCGAAAACAACCATTGAAAGAATGTTCTGAAACAGTCAAAAGTGCTCAAGACATAGAACAACCCATCAGTCATGCTTTGTCCACGTACCATTTACCATTGAAATGGATGCCCAGAAGAATCCTAATCGTCCGGGTGGACTGGAAGCAACCGGAAAGCTGACTTTATGTCGCACTTTGCCCTCATCGCCATTGCGCCCACGGTCACTACCAGTGACATGGCCACGTCAATTGATGAATAAGACACTATAGCCTCACTTTCGTCAATGAAATCATTCGCCCAGCCACCTTCGGGCCATGACAAATGTTGTATTAAACAGAACTGCCCTTGTTCCTTTTCTGGACCCACTACTATGAGAGACACAATTACATTTTCCAGTGGCCACTCCACAAAGGGTCCCGCCATGCGGCCTCACGCCCCTCCTTATCCAATTTCTCCTGTACTATTTCCGGATGTGCTTTTGCTGACTGTAAGTTGTCCTATGTCCCTCCTACCCTAGTCTAAAGCCCCCTTGAATGCCCACCCACCAGTGTTCCGCAGCCTCCCCGTTACCCCCACCCCGTAAGGCTGCGATCAACTTATATATTCTAACCGGAGTACAAGCCCTTTGGCCCAGGCCTCTTAGCCCCTTGTCCGCCCGTGAAGGGCTGCTGCTGCTGTTCCCCTGTCCCAAAACCCCCTGACTGCCACTGTTGATGTCCCTGTTGCTGCCCTTGCCCGCCCCCGAAGCAACGAACCAAGGCGTATCTGCCTCCGCAATTCGAGCAGTCATGCCTAAATCTGCAGTACTCCTGTGTGCAGAGTCCCATGTTAAAGTCCCAGCAAGCCCCTTTCGCTCCCGCCGGCCCACTACCTGAGTCACCCACCCCTCCCCAGGTAGGGTGCCCCTGAATGGGCCAATACACCAGCGGTAGGCCACTTGCCGTGAAGATAGTCTTGCCCGCTCCGGAAAGCCCCATCATGTGGTGCCATAAGTCCGTATCCAATTCGCCCCCTTTGGCCTCTGTGTCCCAAGCCATGCGTGCTCTAAACTCCTCGTTGTATTTGGCCCATTCGTACCCACCCCCTGTGATGTGGGCCTTCCTTATGACATCCATGTACTTGAACATGGCCACACACCTCTCCGGATATTTCTCACAGTACACACTTGCATATATCAAGAATGCCACTGTCCAATTCTCAATCGTGAGGGGCACCTTCAGCCTCTTAGCCAATTTGCACTCCTCTGTGGACCCTTCCTTTGCCCACACTTCTCTGTGCAGAAGCTTAAGCATCTCCACATATTCGCCCTTCCAGATCTGCTCCTTAGTTGCCAGCATTAAGTGCGCGCCCAAAGGCTTAGTCACTCCCATATAAGGCAAGCGCTTTATTTTCAACTCCTTACTCTCTAATTTATTCCCGGACTCCCCTGTCGCTATTGTCACAGTCTCTTTTTTATCAGTCACCCTGTCCACTGTGTCCCCTGATGCCTTACCCACATCCTCCGTGCCCACTCCCACAGTCGTAGTCCCATTTCCCATGCTCACGGACGCCTTACCTGCGTCATCCATGCCTACACCCACGTCCAGCACATTCTTTCCTCTCCGCAGCCTACCCCCCTTTTCCTCCCCCTTTTCTCCCCTCCCCCTCCCACATCCACTGACACCATTAGCTGTAGCAATCCCCCATCATATTTACCTGGTTCTAAGGACACTGCACGTCGTCCGTCCGTCTGCCTTGCATGTGGGGCCGACCGTTCATCCCAACGCGATGCCCGACCAGTGGACTCTGCTGGGCATCGTGACACCTGTAACACACTAGACACAGCATTACTCGGCCCCCGTGCCCTCATCCACGCAGTCCCTCAACTCGCCTTCTTCCATGCTGTCTTTATCATAATCTAATTCCACCAGTTCCCCCAAACCCCAGGCTTTCTCAGCCGGAGGGGCAGACTGCACCCTCCTATTACCACTCAAATGCCTTTCGTTGTAGCTCCTCCGTCCACAATGACCCCCGGACACACCAGGTATGGGAACACATGGAGATAAATATTGCCTTTGAGCGGGAAATGGTATAGTCCAAAGCTCTGTTTTTAATATAAAAGCAGGGCCTTCGGTGGTCATATCCCTGAAAATACAAGATTTGAAAGAAATATTGTTGTCTACGGGTGCTTGTGGAAGACAATTTATATGGACTGGAATCTAGAGAATGCTAAACTGATTCTGGTATTTCACTGACCTCTGCTGGTCATTTTCTATTCAGATAGTGAAATAGAGGCAGTTGCCAGAAAAATTAAAAAAAAGAAAGTCCCTCAGCAGAAAGCAATTCTGGTGTTTTACTGACCTCTGCTGTTCGCCCTCTATCAAGACAGTTAAATAGAGGCAGTTGAACAGAAAAAAAAATCCATAAGTGGAAGCAGACAAGTCCTAGGGCTGATCTCCAGAGCCCACAAAGTACATACACATATAAGTATATACTAAAGTATATACAAGAGGTCTTGAATGCTCGATCTAAAAACATGAAGTGAACAAAAGGCCATAGCAGAATCTTGAGTGAAGTAACTGCGCAAATATACTAGTCTACAGGAGCTGCATCCCTTCTCGGAATTATTTACCAAAGGACAGAGTCATCCACGTGAGAGGCTGCACGTGTAATTAGCTAAGTATTAGTTACCTAACATGTTTCAATTATTGGGCAGATCGTGATGAAGCATTTAAACAATTTCTACCTAAAAGTACGAGTTTGTCAGATGCAGGGGTGGTCCTTGGCCATTACCCATACAGCTCAGCTGGAACTGGAGACTCAACTAGCCTTCTATGTTCTCTGAAAACATAACAAAAGGAAGATTTGCATGTAAAGTGGATGACAAATTAACCATTTATGTTCTCAAGTATGAAATTCAGTTTGTAAATAACACATCTCATTGGTAAGTAGACAATGGTGGGTATACAAGATCAGAGGTTGTATGACAAGAGCACAGGCTGATGTTAAGCACCCTTATTTCTAGACACAAGATAACTTCGCACTCACTCGACGAGGCATTCCAGAACTCGGCTTCTTTTGTTGCTGCTCTCCACACATTTTAATCATGTATTCATTAGAAATAAATGCATACAAAGAGGAAAAAAATTAATCGGGAACTTGTAAAGATATTATCTAACGTAGTGGCACACGGGAAGACGCTACTTCTTATATGCAGTATGCTTCCGTGGGATGTCGGTCGCAAGAAATCGACAGCAAGCAAATTAGGACGTCGTCTGTAGTGCACCCAAACACCTTGTCATTAAGTGGCACAGCCTTGTTTTAATCAGTCTGTCGCGATATACTGGTTGGGTAGGTACCAATTGGTCCAGTCTATTCATTTTCGCGCATATATGTGTTCCTCCCAACAATTTGTGAAAGTACATTCATATCCCCCCCCCCCCCCACCCCCCGTGTTTTATACAGTGCGAACTTGACCCGAAGGTATCAGAGCGCTTTACATGAGCTCCATGTTCCGCACATTATCTGTTTACACTGTACTTTGGTTACACTGAAACCTACCCTGACTACAATTTTAAACGTGTTGACTTTGTAACGCATCTGCTAGGAAAGCGGTCTCCGGCCTTCATTTTATGCGTTTCTTCAAATCAGCCAGACACCAAAGAAGGTTACTAACATGTTGCTTCTAACTGAAGCTTATATCTACTTTATACATTTGCACATCTTATTCAGTTTAATCGAGATAAGCCCGTTTTACTGCGCCCACTGCTACTGAACTAAAAAACACAATACTACACCACAGCCTTCTGCCACGTTCCTAGACTGAAAAGCGAACACAGTGCATGCTCTTTTCTAAAGCCACAAAACGCGATGTGCAGGAAGGCATGAACAAAGCCCACCGTACATTTATTACTCATTATATACCAAACTAAGGCCGCTTCGAAAACAAAAGTGGCTGGCTTTAGGGGGGCGGTCTTAGGCAAAGCTGTCCTGTGGGCTGGCTGAGGAAAAGGTTAGCCTTCCCTGAAGCCTCTTCCCAAGTACCGCCATGTCTGGCATGAACGAGTGCGGGCGGGAAGCTGCACTGTGTTGTCCCGGGGAAGTGCATCCATTTCGGTAGGGCAGAGTGCAAAAGGGAAAGAGCTTGCTTGGTTCACAGCACAAAGCAGGCCTTGAGCAGGGCTCGAGTCGGGGTACCACGCGGGTGGAGGTGTTCCCCCACTTATTTTACCAGGAGCTCGATAACTGGAGCAAATGGAGCCACACATTCGCTCTTTGGCCTCTCTGGAGCTTGATCGGAGCTCGATCGGAGCTCATTCAGAACGCTGCTCACGCGCTGGCTTCTCTGATGCAATCGCATCTAAGGGGTGAGCGAGGGGAGGCAATGAGTCTGATGGTGCAAGCTGCCTTTCGTGATGTCACTTCCTATCGTGACGTCAGCGTCCCCCCACTTCTTTTTTTAGGACTTATGCCCTGGCCTTGAGGTATGGCGTCTTAAGTGTTAGGGGCTGAATTCGGCACTGAAATTGCCTACTTCCCTATGTAGACAGAAACAGCGGAGCCCCTTTGGCAAATTCTATATCCCTCCGACCGCCACTCCCCTTTGTTAAGCTGCAGGGCGGACTAGGCTGCATAGCACCTAGGAATGAAAGCCGGTGCAGGAAACAATAATACTGAAACAGATCACGGCTCAGTCAGCAGTCTCATGTACCTTGTGGGAAGGGCCCGGGCTACAAAGTTATCAACGTGCACGGAAACACCACTAAGAACGAGCTCCTCACAAATTAAGGTGAGTATTCGAGTGCCAGGGTAAACAAACATTAGCAATGCAATAGGACTCGCATGTACGCAAGACCTATCACAGTGCAAACGGGAGTGCGGGTGGGCAGCTGGAGGGGTGCGAGAAGGCACGGCAACGGGAGTGCGGGTGGGAGGGGCAAAAAATAGTGCTCTAAATAACACTGTACAGTGTAACACTCGAAGTAAAGGGGCCAATAGCCATGGGAGGGTACAAACGACGACATGGCCATAATAAGGAGGGACTAACAAGCCTCATAATCAATCAGAAGACAGAATTCACGAAGGACAAACACAGACGCCAATGAAAAATATGGGCGGAGAGTGAGGGCAGCTTGTCTCCCATACTCGACTACTGCATGCCTCACAGAGCGAGCAGCGCATGCGCACTGCTGCTACAGCTCAACCTAAAAATAGACCTTTAAAAGTAAGAAGTGGAAGGATTGAAGTTGGCCAATCAATCGGATTGTAAAGAGGCTGTGAGAAGGTGGCCTGATATATGCTGTCCACTAGTTCTAGTGGGCACCTTGTATCAGTCCAAACAACCCCTTATGGTGAATGGTTAAAGACAATCTTATATGAAAGCTATCCTAGTGGTAGCTATGGAGAGCAGCCTTCAGGCTAAGTCTTGAAGGAATGTAAAGCAGCTTGTTTTACCAGTCTATAATCTCTTGAATGATCAAATGAAAAGACAACCAGACCAGATATATATTCAAAATATAGGTATTTAGGTTAAAACACACCCCTCTAGTCTCTTTATAAGAATGGAGTTCGAAGTACTTAAGTTACAAGATAGCAATCATCAGTAAAAGCACAAATACACGTTTGGGCCTTGGGGCGTACCAAACCATATACCAAAAAAGTGGTATAAGAACCACGACTGGAACAGGCACTAGGCCTATTGCCTAGAATCGCTGAGACCCCAAGGAAACACTCAAGGTAGTGACACAGGGGACCCACGGAGACTGTATGCAGTGTGAAAACACAACCGCTGGTTCCTATTATCTTCTCTGGGCAATGTCGCGGTTGGAAATTTAATGATTAGGGACACTTCTAATCGAGTCTGGACCAAACCCTTTTGGACTTAAGAAGTTCTAGGGCTAGCACCCACGAGAGCACCGAGTACTCGAGTTACCTCACCCAGGGAAGCCGGGTGCATAGGTGTCTTTTGGTGTCGGGTCACGTCATCGATTTCAATGGAAGCCTGCAAAGAACTGCTGCTGCCGGGAAGAGGAGAAGTGTCCGAAGAGTTCCATGCCTGGGTCTAGGATGTAAGGAGCCTGAAAGCAGAGGGGACAGATTCTGGGTCACTAGCCAGTGACCGAGGCCAGGATGGACCAATGCCCACAGATGTCGGGTGCTTCAGGTGAGTTGATGGGTGTCTTGACTCTTCAGCCACAAGGTCCAGAAGGTGTCGACGAAGTCCATGAGTCGGATTCGAGCTGTCCCACAAAGTCTGTCGAGTGCTGTAGTGTCGGCGACCAGAATGGACCCAACAAGCCTTGGCAACGGCAAGTCACTGGAATTTAGAGAAAGGACTGCGGTGCAGACCAGCAAGGTCTGAGGGACTCACCCAGTGAAGGTAAGTCGGGGCACGTCTGGAGCAACCAGGTAAACCCAATCAGAAAAGGAATCGCCTTCGTGGGCACCTGCTAACCAACTGGCTAATGATCGCAAAGGAACCCCGAGCGGTCGCACTTTGAGCTGGCCCACGGGTCACTCGCGGAGTGGAGGCCAACAATCTTCAGTGCAGGAGGTGCTCAAGGCTGGGGCTACTCCGAGCCCAAAGCACAACTTCGAGGAAGACCAGGAAGATAGTGTTGCTGCAAAAGTTTAAGGTGTCCAGGGGTCACGGTTCCACGTCACCCACGGGCCTCATCTTTGCTGTGGACTCAGGGTAGCCTCGGAGAAGTCTGGAAATCCACCTCTGGGGATGCAGAGACTTCGGCGTCCTGCGGGAGCTTCAGAATTGCAGGCCGGACAGTTGCTTCTTTGGTGCCTGCCAAGCAGGGGAGTCACTCCTTGACCCCAAGGGAGATTTCTTCAGTCTTCTAGTCAGGATAGAAAGTCGAAGGTCCAGGATGTACGTTGCAGAGTTTCATCCAGGGTAATCTAAAGTCCTAGGGACTGGATTCCTATACTTATAGTGAGTTTAGGGGGTGGACTAACTCTAAGGCCCCACCTATGGGTGGGCCAGGAAAGAGGGATGGTTACACCCATTTCCTTTGTCCAGTTTCGTGCCAGAGCAGGGGCAGGTAGCCCCTGCAACCGGTTTGAACTGGAGTATGCACAGGGAGACACCAAGTGTGCCCCCAGTGCAGGACTTCAAAGCACCAGAGAGGGCTCCCGCCCAGCCCCAATACACATCAGCCTGTCTGGGGAGGTGGGGACACTTCCCCTCGACAGGAAATCTATTGTCCAGGCCTCCCCTGCCGGAGTTTAGGTCAGCAGCAGGAGGCCAGACCCGTGTCTGTGGCAGAGGCATCCATTTTGTGATGCTAGGGCTCAGGAAAGTCCTACCAGGTTTAGCCAGTGTGAACATGTCTCTCCCTCTAGAAGGGTGGAATGCTACCCCCGCCGCCAGAATTGGCGGGGGGTAGTATTCCAAAGCGTTTGACACCAAACACGACATGTTTTGATGCAGCCATCCCAAAGTTAGCATTTACCGCGAGGTTATAATGCACTTAAGAGTATATGGTATGGCTGTATCAGAGAACAGCCATAAGGAAGTATTTCCAAAAGCTGCAGAGGGGCTCAGCTCATGCTTGGACACCCACTCACATAAAACCAAGCACTCTGCCTTCAGGATTGTCAAGGCCTGCCATATGAGTGGCTTATAGGTTTATATGTGTCTGTATAAGGTAGTGATATAGGTAGCCTATACCACAGTAAGGGGTGCCAGCTAGGGGTCGGCGGAATTTGCGAAATCCACTTTTTGCAAATTATCGCGAAAATGTTAAAAATTATCGCAAACACGCGGAAATATCGCGAGGATGCGGAAGTTTTTTTCCCGCATGTTCGCGAGATTTTCTGCATGGTTGCGGCTCGCCAACTTACCCATGTGGTTGCTCGCGGGCGCGGCCATCTTGTTTTCAGTTGTCTCGCGGTGCATGATCGCGAGAAGAAAGACGTGATCGCGCGACGCATGACATCACTGCGGGCGCGAACTGTCGCGAGACAGCGCAAATGGCTAAAAACAATACAACATCTCATGGAGAACGCGACCAGATCAAGAAAACTTGTCGGCGAACGCAGGGATTCAGGTAAGGCGATCGCGCGCGCGCGATAATGTATTATTTTACAGCGCGAGCAAGAAACAAATTATCGCCAAGCTGTGGAATGCGGAAATTTTGACATTTTCGCGCTCTCCGCAGAACGCAAAAATGTCAAATGATCGCAATTTCCGCGAACGGAACGAAATTTTCGCCCAGGCCTAGTGCAAGCACATCCTTACCCAGGCTGCAGTAGCAGACTTGTGGTGCCATTTTGGAGTGCTTCTCAGGGGTGGCATAATATATGCTGCAGCCCCTGGTAGATCTTTGAGGTACCTATGCCCTAGGTACATAGTATACCATATACTAGGGGCTTATAAGGCACTCCAGAATCCAATTAGAAATGTACCTAATGTACATGGAAACCGTTTTACAGAGAAAGCAGATAGACTGGGGCCATGAATAGCAGGATCCCAGTCCAACTAAGTCATAAACCAGCAAAACACCAGAGGCTATATTGTAATGGGAGGAACCAAACAAGACAAGGAATGTAAGCCATCAAATAGGAAGCAAGCAAAGTAGAGTGTCAATAAAGCCAACCTATGGTAAGCAATGGGCAGGCTGTAAGACGCACTTTTAGCTCACATTAGATGTTTTGCAACCAGACACATTACCCTGTGTGGTAGGTTTGGCCTAAAAAGGAGTGACATTTAGCACATACTACCCTATTTCCTGGGGTCGCAACAGACTTGACAGAAATTTCTTTTGAATCGACTCAACCTTGGAGACGTCAGAAATGTTCAGCGTTGACTGCTGGATAACTTACTGAAAGCTTCTAACAGCAATATGCACATGTATACGAACAACACTCAGTTCTGTGGGGCTTTCTCAATTGGCCATGACCAAATAAAACAAATCTCTCACACTTAGAACATCATCCAATAATGAATCAATGCTTAAAACTTTAACTCAGTGTTAAAAGACAGGACTAATTTCAGTCGAACCCTCCACCTACAGGGCACAGACCCCCGTATCGTGGTAACTGCTCAAAGAGTAATAATAATAATAACAATAATCCACATTTGTAAAGCGCGAACAATCACCTGTAAGGGCCTCTAGGTGCTGGGGGCCCTCGGGAAGATTAAGCAAGTTATTGCCCAGAGTCACATGGTGCTGGGCTAATCTGCCGCCGGCGCTGGGGATTGAACCGTGATCCCCAGATTCTGAAGTGACTCGCCCTGGCCGCGGCTCTATGGAGCCACAATATTGTTCTTTTATAAAATTTGAAGAACCTTAGAGTCACTCTACAGCAAACCCTTAAACTGTGAAATCTCGTTTCCTAAGAGAAGGACTAGTTTTTGCCGCATCAAACATGAAACAAAATTACTTTGACCGCAAACATACAGTCTCTGAAACAGTAAAAGATCAGAGAAACAATGTCATCAGGCAAAGGTAAAAACAAATGTAGTCAAGTGAACAAGCACTTGCGCATTTTGTTACTTAAATTGGAAGCATACCAAAAATATAAATATCTGAAACTTCAGCTGCTTCGAAACATTGAGTTGGTTTGGTTAAGAACATTTAGAAATATTTGCAGCTCATTAATATATTTTAATGGCAGGCATCAGTCACAAACATAACTGGCAGGGAACTTATACCAAAAGGCAGATGTAAATCTGTTGCTCTTCTTAAAGTTGTATGAAAACACAAGCTTTCCATCTGCTTCCTCCGTCAAAATTAATCTATTTCTGAGGTCGCTTGATGATGGATCCGATTCACAGAATTATGCCTGAGAACAGATTTTGGGAAAAGGCTATACTAAACTCTCTCATGTTTGCTTACCGTTTGCTTACGTTCTTTCTGGTGCAGTAGGGCTCACACCAGGGTTCAGCAATTTTCTGTGGAATAAATCACTTTATGCACAATGATGTGTTTACATTTACTGCATAATAAAAGCTGTGATTGATTGTTTTTATTGTATTTATCCTCGGGTATTTCATTAACTCATCCTAACTTCGTGAAATGAAGGCATATCCATGTTATGCAAGCCTCTACCATTTACACCAGATTATAAATCTGTTAGCAATCTTTAATCATATGTGCTATCCACATTAGGGTATGTTTCACTCTTTCGTCATTATTTCAGATGTTTATGCGTGAGCTTGAAATTACTCTCGAGTGTGGAACAAAAACATATGGGTTACAGAAAAACAGCAGAAAGCGGAATAGAACATAACAGACTGAAAAGAGAAGAAAGATTGCATTTTTTCTTAACAAAGATTTAATAAACTTTATTTAAAAAAAGGCTATTAAAAAGGTAAAATTGCAAAACAAAAGCAAGGGGGGATGTAAGACTGCATCCTAAAGGAATTCATAGGGAAATGAATGAAAAAAGAAAGGAAATGAGAAAAAAAGTAAATAAGATCAGCATATTACAGATTAATTGGGAGTTGTGTTAAAGAGGTTTCTGCATTAATGTTTCTGAGTATTATTAACTGTGTGCAAAATGTGTTTTTACACTCAATTATACATATACACATTGACTCTAGGATGCCTTACTTTTGAATTTTGAAAATAGAAACTTAACTATTCTGCTGATCTAGAATTCAGTTTTTGAGTGAGCTCTGTTATTTTATTGACTGCATTGCTGATATTTTAGATGTGCAAGGAGTTGCCTTACATCAGGCACACATTGACGCATGAAACTGAGGTTTAACACCATCTCCGATTCATAAAAATTGGGGATGTTCTGTTTAAGAAAATGTTGTCTCTAAATTGAGGGAGTTCTTCTCACCCACAAATTGTGGTAGCAGAGGATGGCTGCAAGTTAAGAGCACCTCCTTTCTGCTTTGGAAAATTACCTTCTGCATAGTTCTTAGTGTTCGTGGATTTTTCACTGTGGATCTTCTGGTACTTTGCTGAGTTCCTGACTTACAGTGCTGTTCCTGAAAAATTTGGATTGAAAGTATGAATAGTACGCAATGATTCTTGAGTCTGAGATCATCTAGTGTGTTATTCAAGTGCTAAGACTTGTGTGACAAGATGGATTGTTATGCTTTGTGTCAGGCTTTTGGTTATGTGATGTTTGTTTTTGGTTCAATTGATGGTTTGTTTACTGTGATGCTGATGTACTATTCATATTCGTGATTTGTGTCGCAAGAGTTTTGATTTTATCAATAGTTGGTTTGGTTATCAGATTAATCAAAATTATTTAAACTGTCAGCACAAAAGTAGTTTGTTTTGTGAGGTTCTGAATGCACAAAGATTTACCTGAATTAACACATTTTCCGTTTTAGGTGGCTTGTGTGGCTGATCTAGGTTGGTGTCTTTTGCTCCTCGTATATGAAGAAAATCCATTAGCAAAAGCTGGAGTGCCACATAGCTTGTTGTGAACTAAGAATGTTAAGTGCCACGATGGTGAAAGTCTTGTTTCTGTTGTTTGTGAGATTTGTCTTATCTAACCTGCCAATTTTCCTCCTATTTAGGTTGAGCAGACAAGATGTATATTTGTTTATTTAGTGTGTGAATTGTGAAAGGCTGTGCAATTGTTTTATCTTTCACAAAGAAGTAGTGCTGCCTTGGTCAGTTAGCTGAGGAGTCATGCTGGAATTTGTGAGACTTCACCACGAAGTTGTGCTGTTTGGTTGCTGTCAAAGTCATGCTGAGATTGGTTGACCTTTGGCATAGCTGCACTACGATTGACTGTTGATTGCTAGCTTGTTTTGTGTGTAATTGTTGGAATTTTTTGAGTGTGAATAGTGGATGATGTGTAAAAAAGCCTAAAGCTCCTAGTGTAGCTTCTTTGGTGGGACTGAAATTACCTGCTGAGTGTATGCCTTCAAATAATTGTGAATGCACATTGAGTTTTATACGTGTACCTGTATGTCTGAATGGCATGACTATACCTCTTCTGACAAGGACTTGCAATTTCCTTCAGAGGGTACCTTTAACATTAGAATGGTAGATTTCCAAAGACACATTTTGAAGGATTGCCACCACCTAGACCTACACAGTGTGAGGCTTTAAACAAATGGGGTTGAACGACTACAGAGAAAGAGAAAAGCAGTTTAATGGTTCATTTAAACAATGGTTGGAAAGCAAGTGGGATTGACAAGATAAATGTTGGAGGGAGGATAAGATGAAGTGAGAGTTTTCTCTGCAATAGTCAGATAGATAACAGACAAAAAGAAAACAGATGAGGGAGACAGAGTGAAACAAAACAGACGATTCAGATGAGGGGGAAAACTTTTTAAAAATACCTTTTGAAATCCAGACTTTCTCCATACATGGATGGAATTTAGAGACAGAGGCAAGGTTTTGTTGCACCTGACATGGGTGCAGAGAGAGATAGTACAGATGTAAAAGCGCATATAGTAATGAGTTCATCAGCGAGTGTCCCACCTTATAATAATTTGTCAGGTTTACAGAATACCAGTAGAGATACTACAGGTATCTCTTCAGTCTCATATCACATGCCTGTTACTACTGCTGTTGTTGTGGAATCTATCAAAGAAAGAGATATTAATGTTGGGCTGCTAAAAATTGATTTTAGAGACATTTTACAGTGAAAAGATTATTGCCATACAATTTAGATGGAATGAGATGTGAGATCAAAGAAGAAGTGAGATGTGAAAATGAAGCACATGGTAAACTTGAAGAATTGCCTGATGAATGGCAGGTTGACATCAGCAAAATGATAAAATGTGTGGCTTGATTAATGATGAAATAAAAGAAATTGGTTTAATAGTCTTTAGAGCTCCTATTATTAATCTTCTTGAAAAGACAAGGGACTGGAAGGATCTGAAGAAATATAAAGAGAGAGAGAAGAAACGGGGTACTAAGAACAAGAAAGGTTTGGATGCAAGGAACAAAGCAAAGGGACCTGTTAGTAGTTCTGAATTAAAGACAGTTTCAGAATTTACCTTATCATAATTACATGGATTATATAGTTACAACGCATTTACTTTATGCAGCTACAATGATTTTTCCAAAACTGAGAAAGGAACAGGAGAAATGGTACAAAGAGGTTCATAGATTGACAACGGTTTTAAAGTGCTATGGACTGATTTGATTGTTATTCTAAGTGATTTGTGATCCAAGTGTAAGGTTGCAGTTGCTTGGCCAACTGAGAAACCACCAAGAGTAGCAACTAATTGTGCTCCTTTTGAAGTGGTGGCTACCAAATATCGAGAACTGATAGAGCACTTCAAAAGTAAGTTACCAGAGATAGAAATTAACTGGTCAAAGATTTTGAGAGCTACACAAGAGCCGGAAGAGTCAGTGCATGAATATTATGAGAGACTCATGCAGATTGTTAAGAACTACAGAGAAGCTGAAGATCCCGAAAAATATTTTGTGTCTGCTTTGATTATGGGTTTGCATCCTGAGCTTAGTTCACATATTCAACAGAGTATGATTTGCTAGTAGACTAAAGGTATTGATGAAATCCTGATGTATGCCAAGTATAGTAGCTACTGGTTTGATGAGAAGCAAAGAAAGATCAAGAAGCGTATGGTTGACCAAACAAAGCTGTTTCAGAAAAAATGATAGAAACCAGTTGATGGGTCCTGATTTGGGTTTTGTGTCATCTAATAATTCTGGAATGAGTGGGATATCTTCAATGCAAGGTGTGAAGATGGGAAATTAGATGGTGCAGATGCAAGTGCATCAAAGAGGGGTCGTTAATTTTGGGATGAATGCAAATATTGATATGCTAAAGAAGAGCAGTGCTTCACATTTCTATGGTAAAAATGAACATTAGATGTGGGAATGCAGGCAAAATACATACCGAATTAAAAGAATGAATAACTACCCAGATACAGTTTAATGTAAATCAGGTGCAAACACAATCAGTGCCTCAACCCAACCAGCACCAAAGACAGTTTCACATGAATATGCCCATAGTTTCAGTGTTTCAGCAAAATATGAAAAAACAAATGCCAGATAATTTAGGGGAGAAACAGAATCCATTGATTCTGAGCAATACATTTTCTCATTTCTCTCAATAAAATAATTCCAAATTACAGTGCCTGAGGTGGGACGAGTATTGCTTACTCGGAGGCAGATCAAAGTGGCCCATACATTGACAGTGAAGTCAATGGCCTCCCTGTTTCTTGCTTCAAAGATACGGGGGCTACCCATTCTTCACTTCGTTCTCTAGAAGTTCCAGGTAGAGACGTGTACGTTGAAGAGATATCAGTAGTCAACAGATTATCAAACAGGTTACAGAAGATGTCCCTGTTAAAATAGGATCAATGGAGAACAATCATAAGTTCACATTATATGATTCAAGTCCTGACAGTTTATTAGGCAGGGACTTGCTCTGCAAAATGAAATGTGGGATTTACCACACACTGGATAGTGTTGCAATTGAAACCCAAGATAAATATTCAATGTCTAAAATTAAATCACATGAATTAGGAGTCCAGCTGTTCCCAGTCTTAACTAAAGGTGGTTGGCCTCTGGATGTAAGACATATTGTCAATTAAGAGGTATGAAATGTCTCTGGTAAAGAGATAGAATAAAGTAAAAGTGCAAAGTCTGTCAAGATAAATGTAAAACCAAATGCAGTTTCCCCTAAAATTACACTTTAAAAGAGGTAGAAGAAAGAATGAAGTCCGTCATTGAAAAAATAATTGGACAGGGAAATCTTTAGGAAATGCATGGTAGTCCTTGCAATTCTCCCATGAGGGGTATTAAGATATCACGAGGTGAATAGAGCATAGTGCAGGACCAGCAAACAATAAATAAACCAGTTATTCTGTGTTGTCAGTGTTACCGAATCCAGCAGTAATTTTTTTCCCAATGTCAACAGGTGCAGAATGATATGCAGTCATTGATTTATGCCAAGCATTCTTCTGCTTTCCACTGAATGAAGACATCCAGTGTCTATTTGGGTTCCACTTCCAGAGTAAAGTTTTCATTTAGTGTCAAATTCCACAGAGCTGTATTGAAATTTCTGCCATTTTTCTGTCAGATACGCGGAACTACGTAAAGCGGCTAAAAAACTCTTCCGTGCTACTCGGAGTGTTCCGGGAGCAGGCAGAGTTGCTTATCCCACCTGTTTGTGTGACGTTTTCTGCAGTATGGCAATGCAGATCGCGTGCTCGGGGGAAAATATAGCACAAACTGCACCACGCAAACTGCACCACAAGGTTGCGCATGGGCGCATCCATGTTGTTTTTTTTCTCTGTCATGGTTTTGGGGCCTGTTTTAAATCCTCCCTCAATCTTTCCAATCGTTTGTTCCCAAAACCTTTTTATTTAATATCTATCCTTTTCTTCTTTTTGTGTTTTTTTAGGGAGTTTTGTTTTTTATACAATTATTCTCTATACTTCCATCCATCCTAATTCTTTTACTTCCTTCCTTCTTCTCTCTGTTATTTTCTATACATCCGCCCCCCCAGCATCATGGCAGTGAAAGAGAGCCAGGCTAAGGTGGCAAAGAAGGTCTGCTTTCCATTCAGAAGGCGGCGTCCAGAAGGGGTGCAGGCCCGGGCCTTGTTTTCTGAGGTGGAGAAGGCAGCGCTGTTTTTTTTTGTGCATCACCACCTCCCCTCCACCCTGGCAGCAGGCCTGGGTTCGGGCTCCGGGAGCACCAGCAGCAGTGGGTGAGGGTGCGCTGGGCAGTATATTTCTTCTCTGGGGTCTGGCGTACTCACAACCAGATGACGCACCGGTGGTCCGACATCCTGGACCGAGAGCAGGACATGCTGGCTCGCAGGGCTTGGTGAGTAGCTAAATATTATTAATATTATTATTATTTGTGTGTTCTATGATATTGCTAAGACATTTTTTTCCCAAAGAGCAAGCATGCAGCTCACATGCAGGTATGTTACATTTAAAATGATGTGATTGTTATTCTAGAAAGGTGCTCGTCGCTACCTAATTGTACTTGTTTGCAACTTTGCTCTCGCTTGGGCTGAATATGTAAGAACTTAAGTTAGGTAATGCAGACGAGAGACACCATTCCTTTGTTCTGTCACTAAGATAGTGGTAGTTACTAGCTAGTTAGTTACTTAGTATTAGTAATTTAGTGGCCCACATCCTCTCACTTCGGTCCTTAATAGAAACTTTTTTGTAGTTCGTATAGTGACTAGCAACCAACTAATTTGGTGTATGGAATATGCATACGTTCATCTATGCATTTAAAGACTAAATGCCAACTTATTGATTTGGCCCGTCAAAGGGGGTTGAGATGATTGTGAATGATATCGGAACTTAGTTAGAAGAAGCAAATCTCATTTTCTTTACAATTTATTCCAATGTCTTTGTAATAGATGGGCTAAGTAGGTTTAGGATTCCGGAATCGGATTGGAACTGTGGAATAATAAAGATAGGATGGTCCGCGACCGCGATACTAGTCTACTACCAGTCAATCTGATTTAGGAAAGGTTATTGTTATTGCAATTGACAATTTCTTTCAAAAAATCTTTTTGGAGCGATTATTCAATATTTAATTAACACCAATCATTTTTTGTCTCTTTAATTATGTTTTACATGATCATCAGCATCCAGGAGCAAGACAATGTCATCCGAGGCGGGAGTTGGAGGTGCCTCCCAAGAACGCTCCACATCTGATGGCTCTTCTGGCCCCTGTAAGTCCTCCTGTTGTTAACAATAATATATATTTCCCTAACTTTTACCTCTCCTCATTTTGAACTATTCTTTCTTTTTCCTAAATTTATATTTTCCCAAATCCTCTTCGATCGATCTGTTTCTAAATTCTTGTTATCCTTGCATTGTCCTATTTACTAACTTAGTTATTTTACATTTCTAGTGTCTGTATTTTACCTCAAACTGCCTCTGTCTGTACTAGTCCGCCTGTAGCTTGATTTCTTCAGATTTTTCAGCCAGCTTTCCATCTCCCCTTATATATTGTGGACTGCCTAGTGGTGGTACTGTAAGACTCATAGAACCCATTGGTCCTTACAACTCCTAGTACTAGTACTCTGCCGTGCAGATTGCATGCCCAAGTAAGGTATTCTATGAATGTTTGTTGAGGTGAGAAGGCTTTCTTTTACTTTCCCATGCTCAATCAGTAAAATGAGAGAGTGGCCAAGGTCAAGTTGAACACCCCAAAGTTGTGCCTAATTCTCATCTAGGCCTAGTATTATTAGCAGCAGTTGATGGTGAACTGACTACTGTGTACCATGGCTGGAAGGAAGTAAGAGGAGGGGGAGGATGGCACCATTGCAATTTCTTATTTATTTTCAAAAATTCAGATTCAACAATAGCTCTAACCACTCACTCTAGTCCTTTACAGGTTGCATTCTTGAGAGGTTTTAAAAAAATTGCCGCAAACAAAATGCCCAACCGAATATTTTATTATTTTTGATAGGACAGACTGTCTGTACCCGAATTGTAGTTATGTGTGTTGTATGTATTTTCAATCTTGCTATGGAAAAATATAAATAGGGGAAGGAGTATATGGCATCTAAAAAATGTGTAATGTTTTTTCCAGCCATACCAACCACCAGTGCCGGGGCCTGCGGGGACAGCAACACCAGCCAGGAGGGAACAAATGCGGCAGTTGCAGGGAGTGAGCCAGCAGCAGTGGTGGGCGGTGATAAGTCATATTGCTTGCTTATTGAGAATGTATACACTGTACTGCTGAGTTGTGAACAGTTGAAGACACCCTTTACTTAGCATTAATATATGCAGTGGGAGTTGAGTAACTAATGGCCTTTTCTATCTTTAACTCACCAGACAAAGTTTTATGAAGAAGAGTCAGACCTTGATGGTTTGATGGAAAAGTGAAAGCAGGATGGGAGAAGGAAGTACGGGTGAAATGTAATACAACTGGCAGAGAAGGATGCATGGGTGAAGGGATGCATATAGGTGGCTGATAGAATGCATGGGTGGTTGAAAGATGGGTAAAAGTTGAAAGAAAGGATGCCTGCCTGGGTGGGTGAAAGTATATGGGTGAAAGGAATCTTTTTGGGGGTTTGGTGGGTCAAAGCAAGGACGCATGGGTGGTTAAATGACAAATGTATGTTGGTGAAAGGTTTGTTGAGAATGATAGCCATGTTTGGATGGATGGATGGCATTCAATCATAGGCGAAAGACTGGATGAAGAGAATTTAAAGCTTAAACCGTGCCTGAGTAGCAAAGCCAAGGGTGAAGAATAAAAATAATGCTAGAAGAACAATGCAATGATTAATGGGAAAATCCCTGGAAAGAAGAATAAACAAGGATTTTTTTTTTCAAGGTTTTTGATTCAAACGTTTGGGGTTGTATGTATTTCAGACTACTCCCTTAACTCACAATAGTTTTCAAGCACAACAAATATATATGATGTACCCACCCATCATCAATCACCTCCCTCAAAGGCCCACTCCCTACCCATGGCATTTCGATAGTGTCAGCCATGGGTGGCCTATCGGCTGCATGGTAGTAGTAGAACCTCACATGACATTGTGCTGTATATCCTCATTCATATTAGTAACTATTTATCTCAAAGTGAAATTGAGCATTTGACATTTGATTTAAAAGAGCATGGCCATAACAGAAAAATAGATAATTGTGTAGATAGTACAGCTGCCCCACCTGCAGACAGTAGTAAAGTGATGCGAGTCTGCGACACAATTATGTCTGTCTAGAGCGTAAGCTGAGCTGGCATGCCTACAAGATTAATTTAGCTAAACAAGAGAGAGAAGAATACTTGTCTACTTCAAAGTGCCTAATGCCTTAAACTCTAATCACATCCAAATCTTAGGGGCTGAGGAATCGAGGATACCACAATTGTTATGTACTGCTAGTGCTACTGTGCCACTATATCATTTTAAGTGTTACTGTTTTGCTAAGAGTATTGGTTACAATTTGTCTTTTTTCTTTCTTGATATAGCTACTCCTTCTCAACCCACCAGGCAGGGAATAGCAGCCAAGACCCTGCGAAGGAAGTGGGAGGCCATATGGGCAGAATATCGGCAGCTGGTGGCCTTGGTGGAGGCAGCGGCAGCAGCTGCAGCCTCCAATGCCCCGGGCCCCAGCAAGGCCCCAGTGCCTCTAGGGCATTGGCCCCCTGGTCCGACATCCCACCCGCCACCCTCTGCCCGCCGCCATTCAACCACTGCGGCTCCCCTCTGTATACTTAGAACCTTTCAGCACTGCATGCTCCTGAGGATGGCGCGCCTGGAGGCCATGATGGAGGAGCGTATTGACCAGCTGGAGAGGAAGTTCTGAGTCCTAGTCCGCTGCTAGACCTCTCGTGCCCATTTTTTTAATTTTGTTGGTGGGTGGGACTTGTTGGGGAGAGGGTGTGAATGTGGGAGTAGGGGAAAACTTGGGTTTGTAAATTTTTAATTTTTTATGAACAATGGACATTTGATTTATGGGCAATTTTAATTTTGGACTTGTTTTACTTTGGACATTGGTTGGGGTTAAGGAGAGGGGTGGGTCATGTGTTGTGGGTTTTCTTCTAGTTTATATTCATTAGGGAAATAAATCTATAGTTTTGCATATGATGTAAATCTTTTGGGGGAGATTACTCTTTTACTTCGCACTGTTTCCTTTGCCACAGGGCCGCAGCCAGTTTTTGAAATCTGCCGATAGTGTAACACATCAACAGAGAGGTGCGATATCCTCACTTGTCCTACTACCCTCTCCTCCTAGTCTATGTAGTCTGCATCTATACTAACCCCTATGGACTCTGAAGGGTTGTGGGTGTGTGAATTAATTTTCATAGCATATAGATTATTACATCTTGAATGAATCGTCCACAGTTCTTCTCTTACCTGTGATTAGGCGAAGCAATTGCTGCATGGTGATGCTTTGCCAAGGTGCCATGGTGGTAGTAGTAGTAGACAGTAGTAGCATACTAGCAGACTAGTCGAATACTAGTGAAAGCACCAGATTCTGCAGCGAGGTTCCACTCCCTCCTAGCCAAATTCAAACTGTAGGATGAGGAATATTCATTGCAGGGAACTAAGAAATTGGCATAATAAAAACTGAGTTAAGGCTGTTTTATATGCAAGATTTGCAAAAAAAATGAGACAGTCACCTGAGGGAGACTGGAGAACGACTAGAAGTACACAAGAAGAAGATTGCCAAACGAGAAAACATGATAAGCAATGCGAAAGTAAAATAAATAATCAGAATGTTGGGCTAGTACAAGTTACAAACTGAAGTCCACTCGAGCTATGAAGTGGACAAGCGTAAACTTTAGTGCTGGAAGGAAGATGATGCTGGCAATTATGATGAATTATGCTCTTCTGAAAAAAGTTTGAATATCGAATACTGTGCATGGGTGGGAATCTAATATATATATATATATATATATACTATTGCCAGTGTGGGCTATACTTAGAGCAGAGGAAGATCCTCGCCCTGCCTTGAGTTGGTATTGCTTTCACCACATCTGCCCCACCAAGTGTGTGATCAATTAATGGTCAAAATGTAATTTAGTAACACCTCAATGAATCAGAAAGCCCGGGGAGCAGAGGTTTAGGGGTTTGATAAATGGATGGGAAGGGGGATTTGAGGGAAAGGTTTGACAAAAGTAAACACTAACACACAAAGACAAGACATTCATCTTGCCAAGCGACGATCATAAATCTGCTATGGGAGGAAAAGGAAATGCGTGCATGATGATGAGTACTAGACTAGTACAGGTAAATCAAATTGTCCATCTGCCCCTAGAGAGACCCAAGCTACATTATGTTCTGTTGTTCCAGGCTTTGAAAGATAGCAAATACAATTAAAATAACTGTAGGAGTCAAGTAAAGAAACATAACCAACACACACAGTTGTAATGATTGAAGAGAAAAATTATACTGTATTGTCAAATTGGGAGTTGCATCTCTGCATTTCTCTTGGACTGCCCGTTAATCTTGGGTGCCTGGCGGATGCGGTTTGCTAAGGTAAGTGTGAGTTGTTTTTCCAGTATGGCGCAGGATAAAGGGCCTGAAGATCGAAAATCAAAAATAATATTGAAGAAGCAAGGAGAAAAGTTAAAATGCTTAAGGAGTGTAACAAGAAGACTTTCAGAGGCAGTATGGCTAAACAATTTTTTAAAAAGTTATAACGGTATATTAGACCTATGTTATGATCTATTGACCAGCATTGTGTTTGTAGGGTTGGAATCTGGTCTAGATCATCGTTGGCTGGGAGACTGTAACATTCTAAGTGGTCACCGATGACCTCAGAATGTACAACCTCGGGCTGTGGGGAATGTTTCGAACTTGGAATCAGTTATGCCCAGCTGCCTGTATGGGTCGGTGGTCATCTGCTTGAACTTAATAAAAACTTGAAGAAGAGTACTAGAGTATGTATGGTAATTACGTTTTAACAACCTCACTACAAAGGTGCCTTAAGAAGTTCCATGGAGGCCCAAACACAATAGTGTTTCTGTATTGTAGTGGGACATTTCACCTGTCCATATTACCTATTTTTCACAACTGTAGATTTTGAAATAAACTATTTTTCACATTATAATACAGTGAAGTCATAAGTGATACCTTTAGTATTGATTGAGGGAGCTTGCTTTGCTGTAGGCACTGGCACTAAATTATAAGGCATTCTCAGAAGCGACAGTATGTTCCCTATATTAAGCAGATGCAGAGTGCAGGCTATTGTAAAGAAGGCACTTAGCGACAAAGCATCAGAATCACCTACTTTGTTCTGCAGTAGCTCAAAGCACAAACTAGGGATATACCAACCTCACAGCAGAGCTTAAGTAAAAGCAAAAGATCCCACACTACTTACACCATTGTATTGTTCAGAATAACAAATGATTAAAACATTTGACAATGCAAAGCCAAACCATAATCTTCAAGTTGCCCACCAATGTACTGCAGTAGACTACTTCCTCAAATGTATGTCGAAAATCAAAATTCACACCAGGTGTCTGATGATGGCCAGTGAGACAGCAAAAGCAGACAGTACTGCTGAAGGACAGGCAATACACTATTCACAGTCCACATTTCTCCTGCAGCTGAAGTAATATCACCAGCCACAGTCCACAACACTGCAAAAAGGGCCAGAGAGATACCATCATATCATAGCCCATAGTTATGATGTGATCCAGAGAAAGAAAGAACAAAGAAAGAGAATGGTCGGGAAATAGTGAGTGAGAGAGAAGAGACAAAGAGCGAAAGTGAGTGAAACAGTGAGAGAGAATACCATCCCAGGCCCATAACCATAATAACCAAAGTGTTACTCCATGGAAAATTGTATGGGAGGTTTAGATGAGCAACCCCGTTAAGCGCTGCAAGCTGTAGTTTGAATTAACTAAAATGTACAGATTCTGGTAACAGTGATGAGGGTTAATAAGTAGAAGAGATATACACTGGTGGATGGGAAACCGTCCCCGAGTTCAGAACTGCATCCATTTGTCTCTTTGTCAAACATGGTAGAATAGCGGTGGAAGCACACACCCCAGAGGGACTGCAAATCTAGATATAACTATAAGCAGACACAATTTAAAAATGAAATTAAGTGTATGTCACAACGCAGCAGCGCGTTCTCTCCTGCACACCAACAACAGCGGGAATCACAAGCTGTGGGTGGTATGCCTTCCAGCATTGGTTCTTCCCCCCACCTGCCCCCACCAGCAGGAGCACCCTAGCACACAAGACAAGGCAGGCAAGGGAGAGTTAAAGCACTCCAGCGGGCTACTTCCTCCCTTCAGGAAATGTACCCTATGGCAGCTGGCAACAATTTCGCCACACAGCAGCGCGTTCTCTCCCATATGCCGACAAGAGCCGCAATCACAAGCCATGTGTGGTATGCCTTCAAGCAGTGCTTCTTTCTCCTCCTGCCACCATCAGCAGGAGCAGCCTGTTGTTGGCAGGGTGTGCACAATGAGTGGCTACGCTTACGATTGAACATACGGCTCCAACCATGGGGATCACACGAGGAGGCGATTCCTGGAAAATGATTCCTAGAGCAGAATGGCTAATGCCGGAGCCAGGAGTGATCACATGATCGCTGGAATCCTGGGGATCGTAGTTGCAGCCCCCTGCTCACTACAGTCAGTTACAAACAAGCAAACAAAACATGAAAAAAACATGTTAAAATAAACCATGCGATATAACATATAAAATGTGAAGTAAATTTTAATTTTGCCAGTTACAAGGTAATGTGCGTTAAACTAAATAGATTGTGCGGTGAACAAGATAAAACGTACAGTTATCTCAATTCCTCACTGTAGAACGGACGTATAAAAAACAAGACAACCCCGGCCGAGCGTAGCGCGCACGCGCGCTTGGCGGGGGCGGGGGAGCGCATTCCAGGCGGGGGAGCGGACCCTTTGAAGTGCGATGCCAAACGGATTGCATGGCGGCACGATGTGCATGATTGTGTGCGTGTTCGCCATGCAATCCGCTTTTCGGAGCACTTTTAAAAGTCCCTTACTATAGTCTCGCTTTGCGATCGCTTACGCGATAGCAAGGTGAGACCTAAAAAAGGGAGGAGGTCCAGCACTAACATTTTAGCCAGCTTCGCATTGTAAAAACATGCCATTGAGTGGTTGCGTTCGTACTGCCCCTCCGGCCTAAACATGCTGAGAATGGTAGCCTGGATTTTTTCTTTTCTGGTGCCACTGAAGCAGGTGACTTGAGAGCAGACATTCGTAGGCGAATGCGGTTTTCGGTGCAGCAGTCACTGTATTCTCTTGCCTTGGTGTCTCGACCTGACTCTTTTGCCATTGTGATTTTGCGGATGATGATGTGGGCATTACCACTATACTGCTGGGGACAGGACTGCTTTGTGTACCAGAGAAAATTTCTTCCTCTTCTTCACCTTCCACCTTGATCGGATCTGATTCCCTGCTCAACCTTTCACCCCCTCCACCAACAACACTTGCAGTTTTTTGGCCACTAAGGTGCGCATCCCACTGGATCAAAAGGTGTTTTCTCAGAAGGGTTGTTCGACCTTCGGTACCATAGTTTGTGCCAAGCTTACCCCAACTAACACTTGCTCCACAAAGGGAACATATAGCAATGTTTACCTTCTTCTTGCTAACCCAAAAGAAGTCCCAAACTGGGGGTGTCAACTTTCTGACGCTGCTGGTGCCACTTGCAATTTCGGATGAACTAGTAGGGGGGTGTGAAGTTTGACTCTCTGCAGTACCTACTTCAACTGAGGTGGTTTTGAATGTAGATCACTGCCTGGACTTTGTAAGTATGGCAGCTGGTGGTGGTATCTGTGTTGGTGTTATCTGTGGTACCACATCCTTCACAGCAATTTGGAATGGAGTAATGTCGGTCTCCAGTGGGGCGGGGCTAACGTCAATGATGAATGACTCATCATCATCATCCTCCTCTTCTACATCTACCTCCATAACTCTAAGGCTTTCAGGAACCTTCTTTTTCCCTAGCCTTGTCTCGTGGCATGTCTCACTCTCAGACTGAGGTGGGATCGAAGTGGTGTCAGAAGGGGGGCTTGTAGAAGAAGTTGATGGACCAAACCTCCTTTTTCTTGCTGGGGATCTGGAATGTATCTTCTTAAAGAGGGGCTTGGTCTTCTTCCTCAGCAGTAGGCTCGAACTCCTGAACTGCCCCAACCTCAGGAGGAACTACTACTGATGGTTGCGGCTGATGTTATACACTTATCTGAGTTTCCTGCATTGATTGGGGACTACTTTACTATAAGTCAATTTTAACGTCACTACTCGTCAGCATTGCCATAATTAGACTGGCTGCCTCTGAGACAGACATCGGCTTGGGCCTAGGTTGGTGGGGTTGTTCCGCTGATGCGGGGGTGCTGCTCCCAGCTTGCTCCCCGGACAACGCTGCTACAGATGCAAATTTTGGTTTCCCAAAAAAGGTCTTGGGTAACATACAGGTGGTGGTAAGTGCCTTCTTCGTCACTGGCAACTTTCTTGGTATTGGTACCTTTCTTGTTTGGGGCCATCTTGAAGCTGTCAGTTAGCAGCGGCACTTAGCTTCACAATTTGAAGAGATGTCTGTGGTCACACGTCACGTTGTGTGCAGGCCTTCTGTTTTGCAGTACTATGAGTGATGTTGTCTCCTCCTTCTGCACCTAAAAGCAAAGAAGCAAGAAGAAGCAAGCATTGTTGTAGCTCAATTACTAGTACAAACAAATATAATATCATTTAATGTGTGGTCACACTTTTTACCTCAGTTATTAAAAAAATTAACAATACAGTGTAACCATTTGTGAGACTTCGACAACAACATAAGCTTTCATGTACTGTACAGTAAACTCAGGAAGGATAGGAAAGAAGAAGAACAACAACAAATTACAAATGTCACGGTTTGCTTTAAGTGCATTGTGCAATGCATCACTTGGGATGCGGCACTCAGGGAACTGCAGCAGACAAATGAGAATGGAACAATCCCTATACTGTTGTGCACGTCATATAGCAGACATGGAGTTAATGGTTCATTGATGCCAAATCATGTTACTTATAAAACTGAATACAAATATCCCCCCAAAAACTTTGAAAATGTTTGAAAAAAATATTGAAAAAATTTAAATATAAAAAAATGAAACAAATTTGAAGAAAAAATAATTACATGAAAAAAGAAGATAAAATAGACCCAAAAAAAAGAAATACATATAAATACGTAAGAAATAAAAATTACTCTCAAGCGACTAATTATTAATTTATTAAGCTACTATTATCTCATTGAACAACCATCCATGCAAGCAAATGGCAATGGGGCACACTGACTGAACGCACAAAATTGCTGCCAGCCAGTGCCACATGATCATCATCAACAACAACAACCAGCAAGAAGAAGGCATTTGAGAACAAAGAGAAGACATGCAGCCCTGTGGAAAAAGTACACTGGCTGCCTTTACAAAATGGGTGCCAGCCACATGGCCAGACCACAATAAGCAGTAATAAGCAAAAGGGAACAATGGGAAGACATGCAGCCCAATAGCAAAAGCACACTGACTGCCTTCACAAAATGTCAGCCACATGGTCACAACAAGCAGGAAGACTGGAAAACAATGAACACAAGCAGGCCTTAGGATACTGGCTTTACAAAAAAATGGCCCGCCACATGGGAAATGAAGGCAAATGCATTGCTGGCCTACTATTGCAATGCAAACACACTCACATACTGACAAAGGAGGCATGCTAAACAACACATCTTTAATGCAACAATGCCAAAAACAAAAATCCACAAGGCTAAAAAGGTTTGCAAGTTACAAACACACACATCCAACAAAGACATACATACATGAAAAAAGTGAAATACAACAAAAAACACATTTTGTATTTTAATCCAATGCCACCCATGGCCTAAATGATATAAAATTCAACAGACACCACAGAAACAGTTGTTTCATGCACCCATGAGTAGCTCTGGGCATATTGGTTGGAAAACCCATTGGCAGAGTAGGCCACATAGTGAATCATTTCAAATCAACCTTGCAAATTTATTTAAAAAAATGAAGAAAATATAGTGAACTGTGTTACATTTTTCTGAATTAAAGAAGAAAAAATTGCATGCAAAACAACAACCAGCAAGAAGACATGGCCACAGCAAAGAAGGCATGAAGGCTTATGGCAAAAGCATACTGGCTGCCTTCACAAAATGGCTGCCAGTGATATGGTCACAATAACAACTAGAGGGCCTGGAAAACAATGAGCACACACAGGCCTATGGACATAGACTTTACAAAATGGCCCCTGGCCACATGGGGAACCAAAAGCAAATGCTGGCCTACTATTGCAATGCAAACACACTCACACACTGGCCAGACAAAGGAGGCACGCTAAACAACACATCTTTAATACAACTGTGCCAAAAACGAAAATCCTCAGGGCTAAAAAGATTTGCAAATTACAACCACACACATCCAACAAAGGCATTAACACACAGGAAAAAAAAGTGAAATACCACAAAAAAAACACATTTGGATTTCAATCCAATGCCATCCATGGCGCAAATGATATTTAAATTCAACAGACACCACAGAAACAGTTTTTTCATGCCCCCATGAGTAACTCTGGGCCTACTTGCTGAAAGACCTATTGGCAGACTACTGGGCAACATAGAGAATTAAATCAATATTGCAAATTGATTTCAAAACTTGGAGAAAATTTAGTGAACTGTACAACATGTTTCCTTTATAAAAGAAGACAACGTACTTACAAAGAAATAACTAGGCCCCTACTAATACTACAGGCCACCCACCACAATAAATTAAAAGAATTGATGTAAAGTACAAATAAATCAAGGTGCATGGCCCCAATCAAATAAACAACACCAGTTTTCCAACTTACGTGTGAAATCTCAAATTCAATTCCTAAAATCCAATTATATATTATACAGCAGACACAAAGAGAGATCCTTCCAGCTCCAACTCCAAATAAAAAGGGACCAAGAGATGGAAAAAGCACTGGGAGGAGTCTGCTGGACAGGAACAGGAAGTTGGAGACTCTCGGTCACTTCCTTCCTATTAAAATATTTCAAATCAACCTTGCAAATTTATTTAAAAAAATGAAGAAAATATAGTGAACTGTGTTACATTTTTCTGAATTAAAGAAGAAAAAATTGCATGCAAAACAACAACCAGCAAGAAGACATGGCCACAGCAAAGAAGGCATGAAGGCTTATGGCAAAAGCATACTGGCTGCCTTCACAAAATGGCTGCCAGTGATATGGTCACAATAACAACTAGAGGGCCTGGAAAACAATGAGCACACACAGGCCTATGGACATAGACTTTACAAAATGGCCCCTGGCCACATGGGGAACCAAAAGCAAATGCTGGCCTACTATTGCAATGCAAACACACTCACACACTGGCCAGACAAAGGAGGCACGCTAAACAACACATCTTTAATACAACTGTGCCAAAAACGAAAATCCTCAGGGCTAAAAAGATTTGCAAATTACAACCACACACATCCAACAAAGGCATTAACACACAGGAAAAAAAAGTGAAATACCACAAAAAAAACACATTTGGATTTCAATCCAATGCCATCCATGGCGCAAATGATATTTAAATTCAACAGACACCACAGAAACAGTTTTTTCATGCCCCCATGAGTAACTCTGGGCCTACTGGCTGAAAGACCTATTGGCAGACTACTGGGCAACATAGAGAATTAAATCAATATTGCAAATTGATTTCAAAACTTGGAGAAAATTTAGTGAACTGTACAACATGTTTCCTTTATAAAAGAAGACAACGTACTTACAAAGAAATAACTAGGCCCCTACTAATACTACAGGCCACCCACCACAATAAATTAAAAGAATTGATGTAAAGTACAAATAAATCAAGGTGCATGGCCCCAATCAAATAAACAACACCAGTTTTCCAACTTACGTGTGAAATCTCAAATTCAATTCCTAAAATCCAATTATATATTATACAGCAGACACAAAGAGAGATCCTTCCAGCTCCAACTCCAAATAAAAAGGGACCAAGAGATGGAAAAAGCACTGGGAGGAGTCTGCTGGACAGGAACAGGAAGTTGGAGACTCTCGGTCACTTCCTTCCTATTAAAATATTTTTTACAAGAAAAATGACTCCTCTCAAAAAAAACTATAGCCAAATGTCAATTTCAGGCGTATTTTTTACCCAAAATAATCATTTTGAAAAGGTCTTGATGCTGCTCAGGGAGAGAACCTTCTCCAGATTGCAGTCACGGTATACCCTGCACATTCACGTTCATCACAAAACCCCCAGCGGAACTTCGCTGGCGTGCATGAATGACGTGCTGGCAACCGCAAACTCTCGTTGGACCATGCGGTCACCTAGCAAATCTCGTCGTGCTCGCAAACGGCTCGGAAATCGCATTGGCGATCTTGGGCACCCGGTAACATGGGACGAAAACGCATTTCGGGCACGCCTACACAACAAAAACTCTGCTCCGCTGTGGAAGCAGAGTTTTACCCCCAGGCTTAATACAGATGACCTACTAGTGACATCTCAGACAAAAGAAGGCTGTACACTTGACAAGATTGCACTGTTGAATCATTTAGCTGACAATGGTCACAAGGTTTCCCAACAAAGATGCAGTATTGTAAAAAAATAAGTGATCTCTCTTGGCCATCATATGGAAAAAGGAACTAGGGATATCTCAAAAGAACACATTTTTGTAATTTTGGAAATTAGTACTCCTAATATTCACAGGAAGATGAGGATGTTCATGGGATTTGTTAACTACTGTTGTCAGTGGATTCTAACCTTTTCCTTGATTGTAAAGCCCTTATTAAAACTGACCCACAGTGGTATTAAAGACCTGGAAATATTTCATGACAAATGTTTTGAGGCCTTCTAAGTGTGGAGGGAAAGTAGCATATTCCACCCATCCATGGAATGTCTAACTATATCATGGAATCTGTTCTTTATTGTCATGAGAGAAGGAGTTGTGTAGATTCTGTATTTATAAAGAAATATGGAAGGGTTTTGAGACCAGTGGCCTGTCTGTCAGCTGTTCTGGATACATTAGCTGAGAATCTTCCTGGTTGTCTGAAAGCAGTCACAGCTGTTTCTATTGCAATTGAGCAAAGTGAAGGAATTCTTATTGGGCATACATTGATTCTGTTTGTTCCACATTCTGTTGAGATTTTGCTGACTTCTACTAGGCCTCAGCATATGACAAACAGTCATTTGATCAGATATGGACAAGTCATAATTGCAGCTGAGAATATCAAAAGATGTAACTTCCTAAATCCTGCAACAGTGTTTAATGTTCCAGAGACTAGTGAAGGTAAAGACGGGATTGATGATGATGATGAACCTGAACATGACTGCAAGAAGTTGTGTACCAAACCAAGTCCAGATATTTTAGGAATAAATTGCTGATCTGATTTTGATGGTTCTTGTTTATGGGGCCATATTGAAGCCCTATGCCTATGCAGTATGTTCCATTTCTGAACCTTCTGAAGCACCCTACCTTCCAAATGTAACTTCAGCCCAAGTGGCAGAGTTAGTTGCATTGACAAGAGCTTGGTTTCTTGCAGAAGACTAAGACTGGGCAGAGTTCACGGAGTTCTGCTACACAGAACTACGCGAAGTGCAAAAAAAACCAGACGACTGAAAGGTAACAATTTATACAGACAACCAATATGGCTTTGCCTTGGTCGCAGAGGGGTTTTATGATATCCTCTGGAATTCCCATCAGGAACCGTTCCTACATACTTGGCTGATTGGACGCTATACAGCAGCCAAAGGAGATTGCTGTAGTCAAGTGTGATCCGATAAGGCTAGAAGAAATATGGTCAGGTCTGGAAACAGATATACAGACCAGTTGCCAGAGATTGTTCACTTGAAAAGGAAACTGTGAGATCAAATGAGCAAATTGTGATTCAAGGAACTGAACAAAATGAATCAAATTAAAGTTGTGTTGAAAATACAGAAAATGTAAATTGTTTGTTTTTAAACCCAATTCAGACTTATTTCAGTGAATTTAGGGACATCCAGGACGAAACCCCAGAGAATAACAAAAGAAAATGTGAAATGTTGGGTTACAAAATAAATTATTACAAAGTTTATATCATTCCTGAATATAAAGTTTGTAATGAATCAATAAACTAGTGAACATACTCCTTTTGGGAGACTGTCACTAATATTTACTCCTACAGACATTCCTCATGGTTTGTGTAAGGACTTTCACCCACTGTAGCTTCTCTTGTGGTATGCTTCATCATCAATTCCTTGCTCAGATACAAAGCGAGATCTAGGCAGTCACAACCTTGAAACCTTGAAATATGTTTTAGCTGACACTATGTTAAATTGCATAGCTAGGTATTTACACAATCAGTCAAATGCAGGGAGAGATTCCATAACACACAGATGTAATAAATGCTGGTCAAATTCCAAATTCAGAAGTGTTGCAGAAGATTTGTGTCAACAGTCTTTAATTTGTTAGAAAAATAATCAACATAAGAGGATTACTGTTTTCATGAATCATATTGGCAAATCAGGGGGCCCATTTACAAGACTTAAAGCAAATGTTTTCTAAATGGGCAGTTTACAATGATCATAAGTACATTTTCATGGTTGTCTGCTTATTCTCTAAATGGGATTAGGCCACTCTATTCGGAGATTGGATAGCCTTACAGTTCCCAAACTCTTGTTGAGTAAATTAATACCGAGATTCTACCTGTCAACCTGTATTGAGATGGATTATGTTTACCATCTTAAAAATTTAATTTTGATTTTGATTAGTACAGGTCTACAAATTGATCAAAGGTTCCATTGTAGCGATCATCCTCAATCTTCTGGAGTAGAGTAGTTGAGAAAATGAAGGGGATCATAAAAAACAAGCTGGCAAAAGTATGTGCATCCATCACACTGAATAGGCCTGGTGCTCTTCCTCTTGTCCTAATAAGCCTTATAAGTACCCCAGACAAAAAGGTTGGTCTCTCGTCCCATGAAGTGCTGATTGCCAGAGCAATGAGATTGGCTTATACTCCTTCAGCTACACTTGTTTCAATAAACCGGTGAAGATGATGAAGTTATAGAAGTTGTTGCTGATGAGAGTGAAGATCCTAGTGAAGGTACCAGCGGCAGTTGCCAGTTTCAAGTGCAGGATCAGAGTGAAGGGTTGTTACAAAGAAATGAGTGGCAGAAAGAAGTAGTCTCTGATTCGACTAGTGAAAAGATACAATTGAAAATTTGAGTCACAATAAATCCCAAAGGAAGAAAACAGTTCACAGTGACTCAGGTCGCTGATGATGAACAAAGTTCAAGTTCATCAGTGAGTAAAATGATTAATGAAATTAAATTTAATTAAATGAGGAATTTATATAGCGCTACATGTACCAGAAGGTGTCTAGGCGCTTTGTATGAATGCGTTTGTTGATGGGCAGCCAGTGCAATTCTGCGAGGTCCTTGGATACAGAGTCATAGCGAGTGAGCCAAAGCAGAACTCTAGCTGCAGCATTCTGCATCATCTGGAGTTTATGTATGCTACGCTGGCTTGCACTAGTAAGAAGGGCGTTCCAATAGTCCAGCCTGGAGGCAATAAGCGCTGTGACTACTGTTTTTCTTAGTTCAAATGGGATGAGTGGGAGTATTTTTTTCAAGATTTTGAGAATGAAAAAGCAAGCCGATGTAGTTTGATTAATCTAGGTTTCAAAGGACAATTGGGTGTCGAAGAGAACTCCAAGATTTTTTATTTTATTGACGGGTATCGGAGGATAGCCCATATGATTCGCCACCAACTGTCTGACCAGTTAACTTGCGTGTTGCCAAAGAGATTTTTGATTGGGTAAAGAGGGTCAACAGGCGCTCATGTAGACTAACACCTTTCTCTTATAGTACTCAATACTTCCTCTTATCGTGCGGTGGATTCAAAGAGAGGGAACATCCACCCCAATTCCCCACATTTTCAATCAATGATTGAACAAAACATTAAACATTTTTGAAGCACACGCAAATTATAACAATAAAACAGTACAATAATGTCAAGGAACAAGAAAGTAGTATGCTGGGCTTTGTCCGTTCTATTTATTATACAAGGTCTTGCACTCCCAATGCGTTTTGTCGCCTGCGGGTACGAACCCTACAACTTCCTCAGGGCTGGATGTAATTCAAATATCTAAATTGTAATGTGCGTTGCATTACACAAGCATCAACTTAACATAGGGCAAGCCCAAAACACAAACTCTGTGCAATAAGAGAATAAATCAAATAACACTTGTGCTCATTATCAATATGAAGATAACAGCTCTTGAACAAAAATATACAGTGCAAATATACAGGTTTCCTTAAACGAATGTTATTTCCGAATATCACAATTTACATCTACGCTTATGATTGCACAGACATCCAGTTCCATGCTGCCACCTTTGTGAAAGTGAATCCGCAAACTCAATAAATATGGCCAGTGTGCAATTTTAAATTTTAAGCCCCTGTGAGTTACACACTTCCCTATGACACTAGTACCTTAGAAGTGTGTAGTACCTTGATGAATTAATCCAGATTCTTTTCTGTAGGAATTACATAAACGTGAAACCTTAATAAAAAAATGGGCGCAACAGACATGAGGCAAAGGTTATTCTCTACGTCTTTTAAAATCACAAACTGCAGTTTTTCCCTTGAACAAATCTTACCTCACTATTCTGGTATTCTTCCGAGAAGGGTCCCTCAAATTATTAAGGCTTCAGATCTCATGTATTAATCTGTTAAAATACAATATGAACTTGTAAGAGAACGCAAAGTATATTTGTGACCCTTATGTCATTTTTGCAAAACTAGCATCACAAAAAGTGCACTTCCATTAGTTTTCCTTACCAACGGGTACTGTGCAATGTCCATTCCTACTGAAACGTCAAAATCTTTTCTTAAAATTGTATCAATTTGCTGTATTCCGATGAGATTATAAAAACTCAGCTTCCATTAAAGCAGCAAGTACCTGATGTACGGGGCACTCTACAGAATTGAAGAATAAACAAAGAGGTGCCCAAGTTACTAATGTATACTTTGGCTGGCCTTAAACAAACTAATCAACAAATTATAGCTCTTACCATTAGTGTTGCCACCGCTAGATTATTTCCAAAGTTAAGTACACCATTGACAAAAGTCAGAAATTATAATTCCGCTACTCGAAACAGGTACCTGAAGTACGGGGCAACCTGCAAATAAATTTCAGAAATGTAGGTCAAATATAATTGCCGTCTACACAATTCGAGTATTAAACTAGTCCATTAGACTGAATCACATACCTTGGTACAGCATCATCTTGGAATGGTGTGTTTATAATATATAGGCCTATTGTTCAGAATAAAATGCTTGGGCAATACGAGTAACCCACTGCAATGCCAGCACTCAACATTATTTGTAAAACGGCTTACCTAAGTCTATGTCGTCCATTTGACTAAAAACTGAATTACTTAGAGCAGTGCACATTTTTTGAGTCTCATAACTCTATATATCACAATAGGTTGTTACCAATCACATAATTCTTTATGCCTCACTCTCTTCAATTATCATCAATTCTTATACCATACAAGAAATCCAATTTCATTTAGTGAACTGAATCCACCTTAAAATAGCTGGGGGTTGCGTGACTATCAATATTCATGAGTACTTGCCATACACACTACAGTCTTCAAAATTGCCTAGGCATGAGGCGAGGTGGATCATGCGTTTAAGGGCCGTAGAAGACGGACTCAATTATGATCAGGAGCTGCAATATTTTTGGGGTAACTAAAGACTGTAGTGTGTTATATATTATAAACACACCATTCCAAGATGGCGCTGATATTTTATGTTATGAAGTCACCTTTTTACTGTCTATGATCACTACTTGTGCAACTGACGAGGCCAGTATGGTGCCTTCGCCTTATCCGGTGCTGCGCTGAATGCTACTCTTCATCAGGTATGTGTTTCAGCTCAATGGAATAGTTTAACATTCGAAATTGGGTAGACGGTACTTATATCTGACCTACACTGTTGAATTAACTTTGCAGGTGCCCCATACTTCATGGATCTGTCTTGAAATAGTGGAATTATCGTTCCCGTCTTTGTCAACATTTTACTTACTTTTCGGTATAGGAACGCTACTCTGTACCAAGGTATGTGATTCAGTCTAATGGACTAGTTTAATACTTGAATTGTGTAGACGGCAATTATATTTGACCTACACTTCTCAAGTCAAGTCAAGTCAAGTCAAATGATCTTTATTCGGATATATTAAAAACATCCATAAAAGTACTTATAAATCACAACAATTATCCATATTAACAATAAAAACACCATTTGGTGGCTATTATATATACAGTGGGGCAAACGTTAGTGCAAATAAGTAATGTGCAAGTTATACAGAGGTAGGTCAGGCTTAACAAACCGTGTTCATTGTTGCTCAAAATCGGACAGCAAAAAATAAAAAGATGGGTAACTCTAAAAATTGCATCTGTAAAAATACATGTAAATCACAACAATCATCCAAATAAGCCAGTAAAAAACAAACATTATTAACCATAGCATGTACAGGGGAACAGCTACTGTGCAAAAGTGCAATGTGCAAATAGTGCAAAGAAATACTACAGCCTTATCCGGCCATATTCATTGATGCTCGGGAACGGACAGCAGTTTGGAGAAAACGACTGACTCTAAAAATTACATTGTCTGAGCTTAACATCAATGGGTCTCTAAAAGCCACGTTAAAATACGTCAAAGCACTATCTCTAAAATAAGGGATTAGGAATTGTTTGGTATATTTGGCATAAAAACCACAAAAGAGTGTAAAATGTAACAGACTTTGTTTACCACCTAGGTTACAGGGACAGCTTAAATTTCCCAGATTTTTGATATAACCTAAGGGGATAATAATAAACACAGTTTGAACAAGAGAGTCCTAGGGAGGATTTTAAAGACCACTAAAGGATTGTTTCCCCAAACAGCTAATAACAAAACACAGAAATCCTAGGGTCTACAAACTACCTCTAAGTATCATTTAAACCTATGTGGTAGTAAACCTAACTTGAAGGAAACTAAAACACTACATGTATAAGGGCAGATCCCTTTAAGGACGAAATCCCTCACTCACCGTAGGTGACATGCTTCATCATAGGGACTCTCCTCCCAAGGGAAAAACCTAGTTCCCTTGAGGGCTACAACCCCCTCTCTGAGAGGGAGGAGCTCAGGGATGTTTTATTTTTGGTATAGGAGGACTAACTACGTCCGCATATGATGAGCCAGAAAGTGTGAGCAAGGGTGCAGCGCAAATAATGTGAAAAATTGTGAAAAACTAAAACTGGCTAGGAGGCACCGAAACCAATTTTAATAAAGAGAAGCCTACTGTCAGGATTAAAAAGCAGTACACCTACAGTATGGATTTAAAACTGCTATGGTGTGGGTTTTAGATGGTCAACATGTTTCAGCCCACAGAGACCAAAGGTGGATCGGGCTTTCGTCAGGACCTTATCAAATGAACGCTACTGCAGAGATTTAATGAAAAGTGAATAAACTATATCAAAAAAAGGATATCAAGCCAATGCTTTGTCATCAGCCTGTAGTGAACCTGCATGTACCTAGAACAAACAAGAGATGCCACATGTCAGGAAAAAGTAATATATATCATAATAGTATCAAAAATGAGCTTAAAAACAGGATCTGCATATACATAAACAGAGAAGGGAGTTTCCTTACCCGCAAGAACTGGGTACAGGGTCTCACCTCTCACCTGGCAACCGCTCAGGAGGGCAGCACCGCTCTACAAAAAACAGGGTATTTGTGATATAACGTGGTGCAGAAAGTGTTGAATTAAATCTCAAAGAATGATCGTATAAAGGTCAATTACTTGACATATCGATCTTGAAAGGGTAACCATAAGTATGGGAAGCCATAAACAAAAACGGCAAGAGACCATTTCAACAAACACTACATATATTAATAGGGCTCAAAAGTAAGCGTGCACATCAGTCTCACTCATTAGTAGTGGAGCCATCCACCACCCTTTCAAACAGTGGTAGACAGATAGGAGCGTCAAACACTCAGCAATTGACGCCAGCTAACAGAGTGCAGACTCCGGCGCTGACACACATCCAAAATAGGCTCTCAAACGCTCACCTGTCCGTCGGTACCGCTAGACCGGGAGAGCCTGCTGCCGGAGGGGAAAGTGAATCTCGGGCCATGCTGTTAAATAGCCCCTCGTGTGACCGCCTAAGTGCGCTCAGGTGGGAGTAAAAGTGTGACAAAGCGCATGCCTAGTACAGGAAACGTATAATGACGTTGCAGCGCATGCGCAAATGGGAATAGAAGAGTAACAGAGCGCATGCCCAGTACAGGAAACGTATAATGACGTTGCAACGCATGCGCAAAAAGAGAGGACACCGCCTCTACGAGATGGCGGTGACAACGATCTCTTGCGCGTGCCCACACAGTGTCATTGTAAATCGTGTAAATGAAACGACAATGCTGTAAGAGGCAGTAATCAAAGCTAAAAAGCGCTCTGTGTTGTGTTTATGTGAGCACCCACGCTAAGAAAAAATGGACTTACGAACATATGAGGCCCATGTAGTAAATATGTGGGCACTCCATGTAAGACCAAGGAGTTGAGGAACAGGATGGCCCATCAAGAGATGTGGAATGTTGTTAAAGATGAGTCAATGTCTAGGGCTACTGTTGCCGGGAAAACATCCAATCAACAAGATGGATAAGTATAGCCACTGAAACTACATTAGCAAAGGTGTTCACCCAAATGTGCACCATGAACTGCAACTAAATTACAGTGTATGTTTGAAGGCAAAATGACCAAAACCACTGCATATAAGGGATCATAACCAATGGTCTTACGCGGTTTAGGTGGTACAAGTGCCTAGGGGCGACACAGCATCAAGGGGTTTTATAGTGACACCCAAGGGATGTCATCATTCAGACCGGATTTATCAGTATCCAATTTGTAAACCCAACGTTGTTCTTTCTTGAACAGAAAGGAAGATATATCTGTCAAGTGAGTGGGAATGAAGGGGCGTTCTAGCACAGTCCATTCCAGATCTTGAGGACTATGTCCAGCTGTTACAAAATGTTGTGTTAATTTAGTGGAAGTTTTCTTGCAGCGAATGGTGCTCTTATGCTCCAGTATGCGTACCTTCACTCTCCGCGTTGTCATACCTACATACTGGAGTGAACAAGGGCACGTGATGAGATAGACTAAGTTAGTGCTATTACAATTTGTATGACTAACCAAAATCCAAGGTTTCGAAGTCCCGATGTCAATTTCGGTGGTATGTGAAGTATGTGCACACGCAGCACAGTTGCCACAAGGGAAGTGCCCACGTACTCTCGGTAAGTCCCACAGTGTGTCTTGATGGAGTTCCTTGTTCTCAAGTGGTCGGGTATGTACAAGTCTATCCCTGATGTTGGAACTCCGTCTGAAAGCAAACAAGGGACGTGGTAGCAGAGTAGTTCCAATGTTAAGTATCTTCCAGTTCGCCAAGATGCTTTTCTTAATTTGATTGGAAAAACTACAAAATGTGTGGACAAAAGTCAGTCTGTTGGTGGTTTCTTTAGGACTGGTTGGTTCCAGTAATGCAGCCCTGTTATTGTTAGCTGCACGTTTCAGAGACTGTTTAAAAAAGCCTCTTGGGGTAGTGTCTGGTCAACAGTTGATTAGACAGTACTCTGGCATGTTCAAATCCGAAGTCAGAAAACAACAGACCTAAGTAGGGGAAAGTGCAAGTGCATTTTAAAACGTTGTTCCCTTACATGATATGTTGAATTTTGAGATCGGCCATGTAAGAGACAAATCCTGAAATTAAAGTGCGCAGTGCATTGGGTGTGCGGCCCATAAGGACCGCATCATCCGCATAAAGAAGTGCAGGAAGTGGATTACCATTGATGAGCGGGACATCGGTAGTTAGTTTGGCCAGAGATGTGCTTAGTTCATTTATGTATAAAATAAAGAGCAGGGGGGCCAAGACGCAGCCTTGTCTTACCCCCCTGCCTATTAAAATCTCACCCGAGACCTCACCGTCATTGTTTATTCGAACACAGGCTTTTAAATCACTGTGTAGGTGGGCCAAAAAGTGGACCAGAGGTTCATCTAAGCCATAACTCAACAGAACTGACCATAAACGGGAGCGATTAACTAAATCAAAAGCATAACTTAAATCCATAAAACCTAAATAAATTGGGGATTTTTTAGCTATAGTGTATTTAGCTAAAATTAAATTTAGATTTAGGCATTGCTCCACGCTCCCTACATTACTTCTGAAGCCTAGCTGGCATGGGTGTAAAATCGTGTTTTCTTCGGCCCAATTACTGATTTTATTAAAAATGACCCTGCCCAAGATTTTCAAAGTATTATCGATTAACGATATTGGGCGATAACTGCCAGGGTCAAGTCGGTTACCTTTTTTAAAAATTGGTACGATAGTACTATTAGACCAAGAATCAGGCAGTAGGGTGTTAGATAAATTATTAAAAACGTTGCACAATAAAGGTGACCAAAAGTCAGGCTCTGATTTAATTAAGTCGATGGATAGTCCATCAGGGCCAGGAGCGTTGTTCCCTGCGCTTTGTAAAATGGCTTCCTCCACCTCCATTATGGAAATGTTCGGTAACTTGGGGGGCTGTAGATTTACCATAAGAGGAGACGGTGCCATATAAATATTTGAAAAATGCTCCACCCACACATCCCCTAATATGCTACAATTTATGGGGGTGATATTAGATCCAATCGATCTTAATTTCTTGATCTCGCTCCAAAACCCAGCAACGTCCTTCGTTGCTGCTGTGCGTACAAGGGATTCCCAATGGGTTTTTACAAGCTCTTCAGATCTTGTTTTGAGGGTACGCTTGTATCTTGACCTCAGAGTCCTCACCAGTAACTGATCTGGTGGATCAGCTGTGAGGGCAGCCCTTAGTTCCCTATTAGCCTTGGAGCATAGGTTGTCGAACCATCTTGGATTTTTGTTAGTGTTGACTGGGGCTGGTTTGGAAATCTCCTTTTTTATTGCCTTACACAGTCCAGAAAATGCTTCAACAATGGCATGTCCGGGGCTGTCGGTGGATAGGCAGGTGGATACTAGTGAAGGCTGCGATTTTATAATGCGAGCTAGCACCCCCTTGTTGTCAATCCCCTTCCAGACCACCCTAAGTTTGTCTGTCGACACGGCTAAGTTTTTAGCCCCGATTTCTCTCCGATTCACAGTTTTTTTTATAGATTTAAAACAGGATAAAATCGGGTGATGGTCACTGTATATGGTACTGACGACTGTGGCCTCTAGTAAAAGATCCGCGAGCAGGGAGGTTGTAAATACGTAATCAATTGTAGATGCACTCCCACGCCCGACGTAGGTGGCCACAGGGCCTTTATTTGCGGCAATATTTGCCTTTTCCATAACAGTTACTAGGTCCCGTGTGGCTAGATGGTTAGACAATTCTTCACCTCTTTTACAAGGAGGAGTTTTACGGTAGATGTGTGCATTAAAGTCTCCTCCTAAACATATGCCGTCAAGTTTACCAAACTTTTGACCATCTGTGATTTCATCTATAAAATCAAACAATTTTATAAAATTCATATTAGGATGTGTTGTGAAGTCGTTATTATAAAAATTAATTAAACATAGTCTTATTCTACTGATGTAAAGCATGGCCTGAAAACTCGTATCATTTGTTTCCAATAGTTCTATTTTAACTTCTGCCCTAATTTTAACCCAAATGGATAGTCCCCCGCTAGGTCTGCCCATGGCCGGGATTGGTACAATTTGGTTATAACAGCTATAACCCTCAAAAAGTAGGGGACTGGTACACCAAGTTTCTTGAAACATTAAAATGTCAAAGTAAAAAACCCAGTCCACCCAGTCCCCAACTTTTACTTTCGCATTAAGACCTGCTATATTCCAACTCAAAATTGTCAAATTATAATTCAAGGATGGCGTGGCGATGGAATGGCTAATGGTTTTAAGGTGAAATGACAATGTGGGCGCTTTAATGCCATTGGTGCTCTTTGTAATGGGGTAAATTGACGATTCACCCACTGTGCCAGGTGTGTTAGTATGATTCCTGGTGACTGAGTCTGGGATCGTTACTGATGGTCAGTCCAGGGTACCCAGCTCAGACAATGCGCTGAACCTATTATGCAGTGGGAAAGGTGGTGGGGCAGGGCTGGGTAATCTTTGATGGGGTCTATAGAAGTAGCCCAATGGCAAAGAGGTTATAACAGTAGGAGGGGAGAAATAATTGTTAATGCTGCCGAGGATGGATTTGACTGTAATAGGATTTCTGAAGTTAATTACGATACAGCCTCCTGCTATATTCTTAGATGATGGACCAACCCAGCACACCCGTCGGACGGACAAAATTTCTCTCGATATGTTAGGGCCTACCCCTTTGTGTTTGGACAGCCAGTCTAAGCACTTGTTGTTTAGCTGAACCCATGACTCACTATGACCATCCCTTAGCTGTGGTACGCCTGCCAAAATTAAAACATAGGGGCAGGCATCGGGAGGCAGATGAAGGGCAGGCCCCAGGTGTTTGGATGGCCTAGTGGCAATGATTTGGCCCTTATCTGGCCCAATATTAGTGGGTACCTCCAGCCTTATAGAAGGCAAGGTAGAAGCGTCCTTTAGCGTGTTGGAGGCCATGCCAATAGGACAAACTAATTCCATTGCTCCAACCGGGGTATGCTGAGGAGTCATTACAGTATGATTACTCTCTCCATTGACACCTTTTGATACAGTGTTGGATGTGGCTGTACTACTTATAGTATTGGACCCTCCACCCAGGAAGCCCTTACTAGCAACTTCCAGCTCTTTCAAAAGGAGATCTCCCCTTATTAAATCAAGGCAAATAACCCCTTTCCTTTTCGCATCTTCATTTTTTATCCAATTTTCTAGTCTATCTAATCTTTTAAAAATATTATTAAACTGTTTGATCATTTGACATTCCATCTGTTTAAAAATAGTATCAACTATAGTTTCCATAAAATTCTCATTTGACTTTTTTAACGTGGCGCTTTCAGTTGCAGGATCAGTCTGTGTGCATGCGCAATTATGTCCTTCTTTGGAGGGAACAGTGTCCAAGAGCCCTTCAGCGAGTTGCAATGGTTCAGTCATGACGCTGCTATCCCCTGGCATTTTTTGCTTCCCTCTAGTCCACATACTCTGCGGGGTTGGTTGGCTCTTGTTGCGTGAGGGTTGTTTCCTTTTGTTGGCTGATGGTTTCACAGAGCCTCTTTTTCGTTTTTCCCCTGCAGTTTTGTTATTCGGGGACAGAGGAGGGATGAAGGCATGCGTAATGGGACCAGACTGTGAATCGATTACGATTATACCACAGTTACCCCCTGATTGTGTAGGTACTAGGTTGGCCGCATTAGGTTTGGCAACAGTGACCACGGGGGACAGTGGTAAAATATATTTTGGGCTTATTTCCTGCGGCTCAGAATGTAAGCGTGTATGCTCCAAAGACATTCTCCTCTCTGTGTTGGCTATTTCATTTGTAACCATATTGAAAGCGTTGTCCAGCATGCTTTCTAATGATAGCGGGATAGCAAAGTTGACCGCAGTTGACTTTGTGGTTGCATTGGCATTACGTTTCCCCATGTTTGACATATCACTGACCTCACCTTAAGTAGCAGCTTAGAGGGATGGCCCGCCCGACCACTGTTGACCTCTGAGGGCCTCAGAGGGCCCGCCCTTTGCCCGGGCTTCGCCCGGCGCCACCCGCGCGCGTCCCGCGACGCGGGGGCTCTCCTCGGTTAAAGTAGTCCTCCGGGCGCCGAGGGGGCGTGTGCGGCTTCCTGCCGCTAGTGCTGTTGGGGGATGTAGTCCTCCCCTCACTGCGGCCACGCCTGGGTGCAAGACGGCGTCGGCGGCAGGGGAGGCTGGCAGCAGGTGAGGAAAGCAGTTGTAGCGGCGTGGCCCCACAGGACAGCAATGAACAGAGACCTACACTTCTAAAATACATTTGCACGTCGCCCCGTACTTCAGGGACCTGTTTCAAGTAGCGGAATTATCATTTCCGACTTTTGTCAACGGTGTACTTAACTTTGCATATAATCTAGTGGAGGCAACACTAATGGTCAGAGCTTTAATTTGTTCATTAGTTTGTTTAAGGCCAGTCAAAGTATACATTAGTAACTTGGGCACCTCTTTATTTATTCTTCAATTCTGTAGAGTGCCCCGTACATCAGGTACTTGCTGCTTTACTGGAAGCTGAGATTTTATAATTTCATCGGAATACGGCAAATTTATACAATTTTAAGAAAGGATTTTGACTTTTCAATAGGAATGGACATTGCACAGTACCCGTTGGTAAGGAAAACTAATGGAAGTGCACTTTTTTGTGATGTTAGTTTTGCAAAAATGGCATAAGAGTCACAAATATACTTTGCGTTCCCTTACAAGTTCATATTGTATTTTAACAGTTTAATACATGAGATCTGAAACCTTAATAATTTGAGGACCCATTCTCGGAAGAAGTACAGAATAGTGAGGTAAGATTTCTTCAAGGTAAAAACTGCAGTTTGTGATTTTAAAAGACGTAGAGAATAACCTTTGCCTCATGTCTCTTGCGCCCATTTTTATTAAGGTTTCACGTTTATGTAATCCCTACAGAAAATAATCTGGATTAATTTATCAAGGTACTACACACTTCTAAGGTTCTAGTGTCATAGGGAAGCGTGTAACTCACAGGGGCTTAAAATTTAACATTTAAAATTGCACACTGGCCATATTTATTGAGTGTGCAGATTCACTTTCACAAAGGTGGCAGCATGGAACTGAATGTCTGTGCAATCATAAGCGTAGATGTCAATTGTGATATTCGGAAATAACAATCGTTTAAGGAAACCTGTATATTTGCACTGTATATTTTTGTTCAAGAGCCGTTATCTTCATATTGATCATGAGCACAAGTGTTATTTGATGTATTCCCTTATTGCACAGAGTTTGTGTTTTGGGCTTGCACTATGCTAAGTTGATGCTTGTGTAATGCAACACACATCACAATTTTGATATTTGAATTACTTCCAGCCCTGAGGAAGTCGTAGGGTTCATACCCACCGACGACGAAACGCGTTGAGAGTGGAAGACCTTGTATAATAAATAGAACGGACAAAGCCCAGCATACTACTTTCTTGTTCCTTGACATTATTGTACTGTTTTATTGTTATAATTTGCGTGTGCTTCAAAAATTGTAAATGTTTTGCCAAAGAGCATGACTTCTGTTTTAGATGTATCAAGCTTTAAACAATTATCCTACATCCACTTCCCTATGTGGCTCATGTAGTCTTTAAATTGAACTGCAGTGTCAGCGGGCGAGCTGTTGATGGACACTATTATCTGTGTGTCGTCCGCGTAAGACACCAGTGTAAAGCCAAAGCTTCTTATGAGCCTAGCCAAGGGGGTGACATTTAGGTTGAAAAGGGTAGGGCTTAAAGATGAGCCCTGTGGGACTCCATAGGGGAGTGAGAATTCCAGGGAGACGAATGCATCATGTGCCACCGATTGAGACCTGTTGGACAGGAAGGAGCTAAGTAGGAGGAGTACTTTATCCCTAATTCCCAGTGAAGCAACACACCGTGGTTGACTGTGTCAAATCCCGCTGAGAGGTCTAACAGGATCAGAGCATAGCTCCACCGTCTGTCAAGTATTTGCCTCAGCTCTTCAGTGGCCGTGATTAGTGCCAATCCGGTACTGTGATGGTTCCGAAACCCATTTTGCGAATGGTCCAGAATGTCACCCTCCGCTAAAACAGCAGACAGTTCTTCATTAAGATATTTTTCAATAATCTTAGCTGGGAACGGCAGCATTGAAATGGGTCTGTAACTGGAGGGGTCCTCCGGATCCAAATTGGGTTTCTTCAAAAGAGGCAGGATGCAAGCTTTTTTCCATTCTGTTGGAAAGTGCCCTGGGGAAATCATAAGATTAAAGATGGGCCAAAGTATGGACGCAATGGTCTTGTGGACCAGGTGAAGAATTTGTGGCGTGCATGGGTCTAATGGAGAACCAGATTTAACCAAGGAAATTTATTTGGTGGTTCTTTCAAGCGTAATTGGCGGAAAGAGTGAGAGTGTAGGAGAGGTGGATCTTTCATCCTTGGCGGGCGAAACTGGACTGTTGCTCGGGGGCTTGCAGGACAGTGCTGAAAGGTTTGATTGAGGTACAAAAGCATTGAAGCCTTGTTTAACTTTTTGCTGGAAGGAGTCTGCTAACTTATTGCAGAATTGCTGGCTACTTTTGTGATTTAACGATTCAGGGAGCCTGGATAGTTGTTTAACTGTGGTAAATAGCATTTTGTCTCAACCAAAGGCTGCTTCAATTTTTTATTTGAAATAGGCTGACTGCCTTCAGAATAAGATTTTTGTACATTTGGATGGCTAGTCTGTAGTCTGATTGAATCTGGGCATCGTTCTTTAACCTCCATTTTTTTTCTAGTCTTCTTCATATTTGTTTCTTTGCCTTCAATGACTCGTTAAACCATGGTTCAGATGGGTGACTGCGTGACTGCTGTCCGAGGGGTCAGAGGAGCCAGCTGCTGACCGGCAGAGACAATCCAGGAGTGATAGCTCACCACTGCCTTGTCCAGGTCTGTGGGGGTGAGGGGACAAGATTAAGCAGATTAAGCAGTATTTACAAGTAAAGATGCATGAGTCAAGATTACAAAGACACAAAAGAGAACTTGTTAAAGAAAAGGCTGGCAGAATGAATGACTTAAGCCAATAATGAAGAACCTGAAGTAATTGAAATGAGGGCAGAGCAAGCACAAGCGAGATACTCCCGTAGCTGCAGCAAGCCAGGAAACACTTGCCGGTCCCCGAAGACACCCTAAAGTGTGTTTTCTAAGGTACTACTGACCTAAATTCCATGGTGGACAAATAGTAAACCACTTATCAGTGCGCCACAAATTGTGTCTGCACATTTTCACTTGTCCTGAAGAAAGCCCTACAGACTCGGCTGGGCAAAATGGGGCTGAAACATGTCGACCTTACGTATGGACTTCTTTAGTGCATTAGATCTAGTAACACGATCTAAATATGCTCGCTCACTATTTTTAACTTCTTTAACGCCCATTTACCAATAAATAATTGCACTCAAATGAGGATGTTTAAAGAATTTTAATTTCACTTCACCACGAGCACTTATTTTTAAAAAATTTCGGTCTCTGGACACTACTGCAATACCAGTGATTCACCTCCGGGTGGAGGTCAGCATACCAAACAAACCCTATGATGATGCTGTCACGTTACGAATAGTCGGAGAACCAAGAAATTCTGTCTTTCCATCTGCGTACGTGTATGAGAGATTTTTGTGAAGGTACCAATAATTAATAAACCCTGGTAACATAGGTAAAAGTGATCCATTCCCCCCCTATTGATTTTTGTAATTGAAATTAACTCAGAAGACAGTGAAGGTGAATCCCTGATGCTAAAAGACCACCAAGAAATAGAATCCCAAACAGAAAGTATGATCCACCTGAATGGGCGTATCTAGCATTTGTGTCTGAAGGAGAAGAGGAGGATGAAGAGTCAGATACAGAGATCTGCAGTCCAATAAACTACTGCCAATACCTCTTTGAAAGTGAACCAGAAGAGAAAGAACTACTTTGAGCACCCAGAAAAGACTGACTGGGATTAGTTAAAACTTTGAAACGTTTCCAGACAAACAAATGAGTTTGAGAAAATGAACTGTATGAATTGAACTAGAAGGAAAAAAAACATACTTTTGAAGTCTATTTTGATTTTTACTTTTGCTTGAGGATAAAAGAAATGCTCTGTTATTGGTGTCCATCACCACCCCCTTTTGTACCGCCCTGTTATTGGTGTAAAACAAATTTTTCTTGAGTTTTGAAGTTCTAGATTTCTTTTTGTTTTTGATTTCAATAGAAAATAGCACCTAGAAATTGTGGCTAAATTATTGGCCTATTCTGCTTTATAGTGACACTAATAATTATAGTGGACTTATTGTTCGGGTGGATATGGCTCTACATAAATTCAATTAATTACAGTACAACATGATTCTACATTTGATATATTGACACATTGGGAAAGCTTTGTTGGCAGATTTCATGATAATAGTTATATTCATATGTTCAGTGACTATGTGGATATTATGAGGGTCAAGGATTGTTTTGTGTATACTTCTTCCCCACTTCTGCAGGTGAGGGTGCACCTTACCTTCACTTTCTATTATATGGTCTTTCTTATACAGTGTTTGTTAGTATTTTTAATAATCATGAATTTCTAGTGCCTTATCTGTCGGATTTGAACATTTCACTGGACGACCTACCTGTCTCAGAGGATGCAAAGGATGGGTTAAGATATGGTACATTTCTGAATACAATTGCACAAGTTAATCATAAAATGAATCATACTAAATGTTAGTATATGTGCACTTTAGGGAAAGTTGACCATGAGTTTATTAGGGAATATAATGAGAGAAGAGTGAAAATTGTGACAGATTGTAGCGGTAGGAAAGAGGATTAAGGCTGAAAAAGAATTCAGACTCTCAGATTTGCATACGAGACTGAGACTTGAGCATGAGAGAAAGGGTGATTTGTGTATGGTGATATCCTACAAGCAAATGAGGTCAGTGTTTGAGGTGTTTGAAAGGTATTGAAGGTTGAAGGATGGTGCACCTTCTTACCTGAAAACAGTAGGATTATTAGGTTTATTAATTCATATGCATTAGACCGTAGGGTGTACTTCCCCCAAGCAATTTGCATTCACGCCTCCTATTTGTTTTGCTGAATTCATTTTTGTTGGCCTTAGAACTTTGTGCACTTTACCACTGCTAACCAGTGCTAAAGTGCCTGTGCCCACTCCCTTAAACATAGTGAAACTGGCTTACACCTGATTGGCATATTTAATTTACTTAGAGTTCCCCAAGAAAGTGGGATACCATATACCCAGGGCTGGTCAATTAAATGCTGCTAGTGGGTGAACAAAGCGATACCAAAGGGGATGATGGACGGAGCGCTTGAGCAAATCAAACACTCACCCCCAGTCAACTGATCTGGGATTAATACATCATCATTCTTTAGCTCACTCCACCACCCCAGTTCAGACATGGCCATATGCAAATCAGTCTGACCGTGTGCCTCATGGGAACAGTCCAGCCGAAACTGCCGAGCCATGTCTTCCCTGGACTGGAAACAAGCATTCTGGGACCGGTTTCGGGTTCATAACCCTCATCAGCCAGGCTATCTTGAATCCAGTGGCAAAGTGAGCAAGGGACCCACGTCTGGGCATACCCTGCCAACTTAGGGCGAACAAAGCGATACCAAAGGGGATGATGGACGGAGCGCTTGAGCAAATCAAACACTCACCCCCAGTCAACTGATCTGGGTTTAATCCATCATCATTCTTTAGCTTACTCCACCACCCCAGTTCTGTCCATCAACTGTTGTTTTTGCATTTGTCACCCGGAGTGGGAAGGGTATGCCCAGACGTGGGTCCCGTGCTCTCCATGCCACTGGAATCAAGCTATCCTGGCTGAAGAGGGGTGAAACCCCGAAACCGGTCCTAGGATTCTTGTTTCCAGTCCAGGGAGGACCTGCCTTGGCACTTTGGACTGGACTGTACCCATGAGGCACAGGGTCAAGGCTGATTTGCATATGGCTGGGTTCAAACTGGAACGGCATGGTGAGCAAAAAACGATGGATTTAGGCCCAGATCTCTGTATTGGGGTGAATGTATGACATTGTTCTGCATTCTGTCTATCAACTGTTGTTTTTGCATTTGTCACCCCGAGTGGGAAGGGTATGCCCAGACGTGGGTCCCGTGCTCTCCATGCCACTGGAATCAAGCTATCCTGGCTGAAGAGGGGTGAAACCCCGAAACCGGTCCTAGGAAGCTTGTTTCCAGTCCAAGGAGGACCTGGCTTGGCAGTTCGGTCTGGACTGTACCCATGAGGCACAGGGTCAAGACGGATTTGCATATGGCTGGGTTCAAACTGGAACGGCATGGTGAGCAAAAAAAGCGATGGATTTAGGCCCAGATCTCTGTACTGGGCTGAATGTATGACATTGTTCTGCATTCTGTCCATCAACTGTTGTTTTTGCATTTGTCACCACGAGTAGGAAGGGTATGCCCAGACGTGGGTCCCGTGCTCTCCATGCCACTGGAATCAAGCTATCCTGGCTGAAGAGGTGTGAAACCCCAAAACCGGTCCTAGGATGCTTGTTTTCAGTCCAGGGAGGACCTGGCTTGGCAGTTCGGGCTGGACTGTACCCATGAGGCACAGGGTCAAGACTGATTGCATATGGCTGGGTTCAAACTGGAATGGAATGGTGAGCAAAAAAATGATGGATTTAGGCCCAGATCTCTGTACTGGGGTGAATGTATGACATTGTTCTGCATTCTGTCCATCAACTGTTGTTTTTGCATCATGCTAGTGGGCATGCAGCTCTTATTGTGCCCCCCACTTAAGTAGCCGCTTAAAACTAGGGGTGGGCGGAACTCATGGAGTGTCACTTCACAGATACCCGTGGAGTTACATAAAAACTGCAAGATTCCGCAGAGTTCCGCCAGAGGATGGAAATATGCATGCCACGTTATTCGCACAGCAATTTAGTGCAAGTAGCACAAGCAGATCTGGAAAATCAGCGCAAACAGCATCATGTGGTGTGCAAGAGCACTTTATCATTCAAGTTGATTTTGCCGCTGCTTGAGTAAAAGATTGTAGTAATCAGAAGACCACACTGGAGTGATGATGTCAACATAGGTTTATTGAGGTATCAGGTAAGCAGGTAAACAGGTAGAATAAGTCCAGGTATAAGTCATATCAAACCCATACGTAGGTCCAGTCAAACCGCAAACCCCACCGGGAGCAGCCTGCTAGCTGCTCAGCCCCATTCACCAACTGGCACTCCTGATCCAGTCACCCAAGCATTCCACTCATAGCCCCCACACCAAACATTCCATTCAGAACACTCAGCCAGGGACAGGGAAACATGGGAGAGACAATCCATAACACCAGGATACCACATACCTCTTCCCTAATGAACAGAAGATAGATGTAACGTAAACAAAGCATAAAAGATAAAAACACCATATAACTATAAACATAAAAATTACAGCATCAGTATGAAAGAGGAATATAGCTAAAAATGATGAATCTAGAGCCCAGATCCAAGGATAGTGAGAAACACACATCACTAGAGGGAAAGGAACAGAAGACAAAAGAGAAAGACGGATAACAATAATACCCATCCCCCTCCTCTAATGAAAAAAAATGAGAAGACGCAAAAATGTAATATCTCCATGTAAGGAGTAAAGTCAATGTGGACAGAAGGGACTAGTACCCAACGTCCTGCCCCCACACTAAGTAAGGGACAACGTGTACGTAAATGAGGACTAGAGGGACTATAACCCAAAGTCCTGCCCCAAACAAATTACAAGGGACAACCTGTGAAAAGAACATGAAAATCTCCAATGTGAGGAGTCAGGCAGGATGAAAACCCTGCAACAAAAACCCGTGCAGCGCAAGGTGTCTTATGCACGCAGGGTAAACCCCTGCAACAAAAACTTGTGCTGCGCAAGGCGTCTTAAGCACACAGGGACACCCCTGCAACATAAACTCGTGCGGCGCAAGGCGTCTTAAGCACACAGGCACACACCCCTGCAACAAGTCAAAGAGACCACCCTCACGTAAGGGCACAATGTAAATATAGCGTAAAGTGGGACTAAAAAAGACAAGTCATATCAAACCCATAAGTAGGTCCAGTCAAACAGCAAACCACACCGGGATCAGCCTGCTAGCTGCTCAACGATTTTTCTATTACATATACGTCACCCATAAGATATGCCCTGAACAGGGTGCGTTTTAATTAAAAGGCTGGACGTGTACATCTAAGTTTTACATATTCTGGTAGTGAAAAACCTATCAATGCATTTTTCACTAATGTGAGGCTACATTTACCATGGCATAACAATGGGTTACCTTATTACATTTAATAAGTGCTAACTGTTGGATTGGAGCAAAAATAACAGATGATGGACAGAAGGCTGAACAATGCAAACATCCACCCCAAGTCAACAGATCTGAGTTAAATCCAGTGTTTTTTTTGCCAACCATGCCAACCCAGTTTGGTCCCAGCCATATGTAAATTAGTCTTGACCCTGCGCCTCATGGGAGCAGTCCAGCCTGAACTGCCAAGCCAGGTCCTCCCTGGACCAGAAACAAGCATCCTGAGAACGGTTTCCCGGTATCACTCCAGTGGTGCAGTGAGCATGGGAACCATTGACTGTTTATTGGAAGCAGGTAGGAAAGTCATATTAGGTGTCTGAAAGATTGTCATTTAAAATCCTTTTTAGTGGTAAAGTCAGAATTTAATTCATAATGTTGAAAATGCCACTTTTAGAAAGTTGTTTTTTTCTTGCCCTAACTATGTGGTGCCTGCAGCCAGTTTCTCATTCACATGACTGTGTGTAGTTGGCAGTTATGTTTTGTATATTCCTCCCAAAGAGCCACGCAGTACAGGAATCAGGTGTGCCTGGATGGGCCATCTCAGGCAGAATAGGGAGGCAGAGCTGGGCACAGCCCCACTTGCAATTTAATAGGGCATGCCCTGAATTTACACAAATACCTTCACACTAATCCAATGTGTAGCCAGGCTGGACCCAGGGCAGGGAGGCAGGAAATTCCAAGCACTTTTGAAAGTGGAACTTCTAGAAATTTCTCCTACTTCAGAGGAGAAAGCAGGTATCAAATGGGATTCTCAGATCCACTCTTCAGATCACATCTGGACCTTTAGAAGACTCAGAGGAAGAACTGATCTGCTGCAAGAAGGACTGCCCAGCAGCTCTGCTACAAGAAGGACAGCTCTGTGTCCAAGTGGTGATTCCCCAGTCCTGGAACCTTGAAAGTTGGATTCATGGTGCTCTGCCAACCACGCTTTGGTCCCCATCAGGACCAAAGAAACCCGATGCAATCCACGATGGACCTCACATACTGTTGTCAACTAGGACTCAATTTATGCCTACACGCTATCTTTCCCAAAATGGATGCCAACCTTGTCTTCCCCCTGCGCATCTCACTGCATGTTCTTCTTAATACTAGAAAAACTAAATATATTAGTTTCAGTAGTGGGAAGACAAATCAAACCAATAGGCAACTTCTGGGGTTCTGACCAATCTAGGTCTGCCATTTAAGCATTTCTCACTAGGCCAACTGCATCACTAAAGAAAGGGGGCACAGGGATGAACCCGCCACTTCAGTACAGGGGGACCACTAAGGAGGCCCCAATCCAGTCTGAATCCTGTGGATATATGTGATCAATGGAAGTATCGTGCCCTTGTTACAATCTGTAGGAGGGCCCCATCATTTTGCCCTGTGAAAACTGAGAAGGGACAGTAATTTCCACAGTTCACTGATGGTTCTAAGGTTTCAGCATCTGTCAAGCCTGTTAGACACAAGCAGTTTATCAAGCATGGAGACTTAAATGTGCTTATAATCCATACTAGAGCATTTTCATGGAGACCATTATCCATGTGTGTCATTACTATGCTGCAGCTCTAAGATTAGTTTCATTTAATACCCCTGCCACCTATCACTTTTAATGAAGTTAAAAAACCTTATAGGGATTATGGACTCCAACCTCCCTCTTCAATCCTAAGTCAACAAAGAGGCTAAATACTCATGCTCCTCGAAAGGAATTCTATAATGCATTTACGACTACCTTGGACTTTCAAGGAGGATGCAGGCATCTCTGGCTCATGTGATATGAGGGCTAGACTTTGAGAATGGACTTCATCGGTCTGGCTAAACATTCAATTGCCAATCTAAACAATCTGCAGAACACTGCAGCTGGACAAGTCCTTAAGTTAAGCAAATGGGACCATTTTACCTCAGCCCCCAATGCACTACACTGGTTTCCAGTGGCCATAAGAATACCCTACAAAACCTGTTGCCTTACACATCGGATAATCAACGTGCTCTAACATAGCTTCTCGCAATCAAAACACAGACTATGCATTCAAAGGAGATATCTCGGATAAAGAATGGTTCCAAAACTGGTAATTCCTACATTCAATAAAACCAACATAAGAAGTAGCTGCTTCTAAAGTACATACATGCACATTATGAATTAACTACCAAGCAAAATCAGATCCATCAACAATCAATTGTGATTCAGAATAACAACACTGTCCTGACTCTTCACATAATCTAAGACCAACATTTATCTACAGTTTGCACTAGTTTTGTGTTGGAAAGTTGCCTAAAAGTAGCATAAAGTGGCGCTATGTGATACTTTGCGTCATGGTGGTGTTCCATGAGTGCTGCATGGATGTTCAGATGCAACCACCTATGGTTTTTTATGCTAAGGCCTTTCTATCAACATTTGTAGAAGGGGCTTTCTAACATGGCAATGTGCTTTGTCAAGGCAGAAGTAAAGATGGAGAAAACCTTTCTTTTATTTAAAGCTTTCTGGCTGTGCATGTGGGAAAAGTTTAAAAGTAACTCTAAGCATATTATTTTGTACGCGATGGGTCCCCTTCCCATACAAAGCCTATGTGAGAATCATGCAGAAATGTTGTGTACTTTGTGCAAGGCAACACACTTGTATGAAACTGCCTCATGACCCTGTGTGCTGTGCTCATTCACCTCTATCACTTTCCATTCATTTCCTGGTGCTTATGGAGTCAAAATTATCTTCTAGCTATTTAAGGGTAGTGTCTAAGGCTTCCAGACATGCAAAATCCTTGAGGGTATCTGAAGGCATGAGATACCCAGGCACACCAGTCACACCACCAGTCCATATTCCAACAGCAATGACAAATAATCTGCCCAAATATTAGGTCATGTGGACTATTTGGGCAGCTGACTGGGACAACAAGCCATGTCCCAGTTTACAATATGCATTGTGCTTCAGTGAGTTGAAGGAATATTCCTTATCTCTCAGATATAGAACCCCATATTTTCCATGACTTGTATCGGTGCCTGGATAGGATATATCCAGAATTTGATGTATTATGCAATGAAAACCTGCAAATTCAACCTGTTAAAATGACTTCTGTCAACAGGCCCTGGCTCTCCTTTTAAATATTAATGTCACCCCTAAGTACCGTTACTGCCCATATGGCAGGTTGCAAGTTTTGTAAACATTAGACATGTAAACGTTTAAAGTTACAGTGAAAAAGCCTTCCAAGCTATTTTCACTGTACAAGGGTTGGCTGTTTCATAGGAAAGCATTAGGAAATAATATTAAAATTAATTAAAATAATGATATATCCACCTAGGAAACAGCTTCAGAGCTCATTCTTGGACTGTTAGAAAAAAATATTGCAAGTGCAATTCATTGGTAGCATCAGGGTTGTGATAAATAATTCAGTACAGGTACTTTCAGAGAGTTACCTGTTAACTTGCCTAAAACTTATACAGGCTCATTTGCAGGATCTACAACTGTAACCCAGTAACTGAATAGTACCTTTGATGAGGTGTGAACATGCTCCCAGAGCTGAGAAAAAGTCCTTTGGTTTGGAGAGGTTCTCTTTTCCTCTAGCAGGCTGGTCATCTGGTCTGTGCCCTGGAATTATACTATCTTCAAACGTGTCTACCCTGTCACATTCAAATGTAGAGAACACCTGGACCTGTCTCTTTCTTTGTCCTACTAGCCACGCCTAGTGGAAAGCAGCTGCCCGCAGAACTAGTTTAGAGTGATCACAGAGGTGGGGGAGATCCTAATCTCCTTAGCCATTCCTTAGGGGTGAGCACAGGTGCTCTGCACAAGGGAAGAAAGATTCTGCCATACTGGGTTTGGGCAGACAGGGGCACTGAGAGATTGTTTGAAGTAGGGCACACAGGAAGTGCTGCAAATGTGTGTAGGATTTCCCCTGTGATCTTTTATTGGTTTGAAGGGACTAGGAGTCACCGCCACCCACAGGCTAGTGACAGGCACAAATGAGGCACCTACAGTACCCTCCTGAGGACATTTTCTGGACCTATGAAAGAATAGAAAATGAGTGGGCATGTTGTCGCTGAACTGAGAAGTGCCAAGAAGACTGGAGCTGCTCTTCCTCTTCTACTTAGGAAAAAACAAGTGGACTCCAAGGTTCATAAGCCTAATCTCCTGTTCCAGCTAAGGGATACAACCAGCTACAGGAGGCTCTTCTCAAAATTCCCTGCTGGCCTGTTCCAACTGGATCTTCTCTGACTCCTGCTGCTGGATCCTGCTTGAGTGAGTCTTGACCCCCAAAATTTGTCTACAAGGTTCAGTCTTTATGGCTGGTGTTAAAGTGTCATATCCCGAAACCTGGGACTTAGAAACTTTTTTTACTTCAAAGAACTCCAGAGGACAAGAATCAACCTGCCAAGACATTCTGATGAAGGTGCATTGCGTATGAAAGCACTTCCGAATACATAAGTTCAGACTACAAGTTGTACACAACTATCACTTTCAATAAAAAAGAAGTGCAGAGCTATGACGTGCCCTAATATTGTCAAGGCTACCATATTTCAAATAAATACTCTTTTTATAATTTTAAGAGACATCCCATTTTACGTGGGTTGTTGTATGATTTACATAAAAATTACTTTGAGGGGTGGGATTGTGCACGGGCTGTAAGATCCGAGCTTGGTCACCATGTTAATCTGTTGACTCGCCCACCTCTAGCTAAACGTTAAATCTTAGTGAATGGAGAAAAATAAAAGTTGCACTTATATTTTTTTTATAGCTTAACTGGCTGTTGTTTTATCACAATATTACCTGGCTTTCCCATTTAATAAGTACACTCCAGAGGAAAGAGTGAAAGAGTTACCCTCATTAATTTTGAGCTGCTCTCACTTTGTGTTGCTCCCAGTCCCTTTTTTCTTGTACATGTGCAGTGCATTTAGTCTCCAATTAAATTTAATTTTGCGTTGTACATAGGACTTGAGAGAATACTTTTCACTTTGTTATTACCTTCGAGTTTATACATTGGGTAATATAGGAGTTCGCCTAACACGATTGCCGTTGTGTTTTATATTGTAGATAATGGATTTCACTTTTTTGCCTTGACATACACGTTGAAAAACTGATTATAACGGGATTCTCCCCTATAAAGATAATTTCCATGCATCTTGGATTTTCACGCGACTGGCGGTACGAGGTTACTCTTTGTACTTGGCTGTTTCATTTTGAAGGTATGTTTGGTTGTTGTGCTATTTCAACAGTGGTTCTTTTGACCCGTAATTACTCGTCCATGCTTCTACTTCATGTCTACATCAGGCACTTTATCACTTTTTATTTACAGAGAGACAATACTTTTCTGTGCATTCCGACTGACCCTGTATTGACCCTACCGGGTTGGAATTATCACCGGTAGTGGGGTAAGATATCCGTTTTTTATGTGCCTTACGCCTCGCTTTCCATTGTCTAGTTATTCTGAGACCCTTTGTTTATTTGCTGTTTGTATTGTTTTACCTTACAGCATCCACTGTTAGTTTGGCATTAGCTTCAGGTATGGTTGTTTGTGGCTTTTTGCTTGGTACTCCTTTATGATTAAGGGACTCTATGTTCTGAGTCGCTCCACATTTTCGGGTGCAGGGTGATGTCTATTTTGCTCTTTCCTTTCTTCCTTTTTCTTTTTTGACTTCACACCGATTGGTGGTTTAGGCAAATTTTCTGACATATTTTTCTTATTACTACTTCAGCACCTTTTTGGAGTTGTGGTGTTTTCTTTCTGTTATTTCCGCACTGATTTCACATATCTTGTTTGTAATAACCATTATTGTGTAGTGTCGCCTTGTTCTTGGCACTTGTCTTAGCACAAATCGTTTTGTATCTTTTCCAGCCCTGAAGATTCGTGGTTCACACTCCCCACGATGAAACACGTGTCGGCTGGTTATGCTCATTAAAAAAGGAAATTTCTAACAGTAGGGAACATGTTGGATTGTGGAGAGGTGAAATTTACTATTCCCACTCTGGTCGGTGCAACTGTAGGGAAAGGGTTGGATTCAGGAGGAGTTATATTTTACTATTCCTACCGGGTAGCAGTTTACTATTCCCTCTCCAGTCGGTACAACAGTGAGAAATGTGTTGGATTGTGGATGGTTAAAATTTACTATTCCCACTCCAGTCTGTGCAACAGTAGTGAAAGGATTGGACTCAGGAGAGGTAAAATGTAGTATTCCCACTGCAGTCTGCACAACAGTAGGGAAAGTTTGGATTGCAGAGGAGTAAAATGTACTATTCCCACTCCATTTGGTGCAAAAGTCGGGAAAAGGTTGGACTCGGGAAGTGTGAAATGTTCTATTCCCACTCCAGACTATGCAACAGTAGTTTACTTCAAACAAAATATTTTAACAACTACATTAAATAACAAGAAATATTAATATTTAAATATAGATTATATTAAAAAAATAAAAAATTACATATTTATTACAAGGTTTAATCAATATTTTAAATCGTAACAAATATTATTAATATCATTAAAACACCACACTATATTCTAACAATCATACCAACAAACAAATATGATGTAATTTACAATGAAAAAGCATAACACGATCATCACATAACTTAATAACACAAACAATAAATAACAATTTTTACATTTACTACAACTTAAATAACTTCCTACCCTACACCTCTACAAACACACACCTTAATTATAGCAATTGACAATTTTACATATTTAGTGATCAATTAAACAATTGAAAATGATTAACTAATAATAAAATAATTATATTTAATTACCTTCCCACCCATTATCCCTACAAATGCAAAGAACGCGCACTCCAATCGGTCATTATCAATTAAATGATTATGAAATATCAACATGAATTATTTATTGTTATATTTAATTTTATTCACATCCTATACCCCTCCTAAAACAACCCACACCAAAAATATAAATACATATTTGAATTAATTACAAAATTTACAATATTATTTATCAATTCAATTATTAAAAATATTTAAACATCCATTATTAATTAATTATAATTAAATTACTTCCCATCCTATTCCTCTATAAACCCCACAGACCGTACCAAAAATGTAACCTAATAAAACAAAAAAATTGCACAATTAACATAATGAATTATCAATTAAACAATAATTATTAATTAAAAATGCCTTAATAGGTAATTGTAGTTAATTTACCTTCCACCTTGTCCTCCAATCAACCTCACAACCCGCTATGGCACTAATAATAGCAATAACCTATTACATTTAATTTTAAAAACAACAAAAATTAACAAAGTATATTAGAAAACACTAACAATAATCATACGAACAATTTATAACATATACAATTGAAATATATAATAAAATACATACAAATAATAAAAAAATGCTTGCCAACTAGGGGGAGATTAAGGCAATTAAGCACTCGCGACACAGTACACAAAGTGTTGTGGTGTATTATATTGGTGCGGTGCTACAAGAGAAAGTATGTCATCCCTGCATACCTTACACAGAGGTAAGTAAATTCATAACAAGTCTCTTAGCACACCCATTGACGAAACACGTGTTGGTTGGTAGAAGAATCTGTTCTCAATTAAAACAAATTTGAAGTCTGTAAAGATGATGGGATGACTCTTATTTGTGTTTATAAAAGATTGTGTGCGCTAAGAGACTTGTTAATTATATAACGATATTATTAACAACAGTATATTTATAAATGATATTAACAACATGGATATTTTTTTTTTTTTTTTTTTTTTTTTTTAAACCTTTATTGACATTTCAACCAAAGACAAGTATGGGCCTACAACCCCCCGGGGCCGGCCGCTAAGCAGTTAGAGTAACAGAAGGCAAATTTTAATCACATGCAGCACCTCGGGGAGCAGATTCTCCATGCTAGTATACTCTTGGCCACTGAACAGCACTAGTAGGAAACCAGGATATAAAAGGTTTTCATTTTATAATAGAGAATGGAAGGATCAGGTGCCAAACAATTTCCCAGGAGCGAAAAATGGCAGGCAGAATAGTAAAACGTCAACAATAAACAGCAATCGATCAAGTCAATGGCGCTGAAACAGGGAGTTCAGGATGTGGAGGAATATCACGAGCAATTGCGCCTGCAGTCCCCTGCCCTAAGACCCAGAAAACACCACGGAAATTGAGGCACAGATGAAAAAGCAGTGATTGACAGCGAAGGGAACCTACCATACTGATCCCAGAAAAGAAAAGACAAAGAAGGATAAGAGAAGAAAAAGGAGGCCATAGAAACAAAGTAAAAACTAAAAAATCCCCTCCCCCAACCCCCCACCCTGCACCCCTGCAAATGCCTACGGCTCCCCCCCCCAGCAGTGTGCCTGTCGCCCCAGAACCAGACCCGAAATATAGAAGAAACAGAGAAAAAGGAGAAAGAAAGGAAACCCCACCTGACGGGGAAATGGAGAGATTATTAATAAACTGGAGGAGGGCCTTCAAACATGCCCCCGGCTTCTCCCTCCCGCACAATATGTTCCTCCCCAAGGTAAACAGTAAACAACAAAAAATCGACCATGTCAAGGAGAAATGGGGAGCATTATTCACCTACTACACTATTAGTTATGCCGTGAGAGCACGCATCCCCCGTGCCCGCCCGCCTATTAAATGACAACCTCTGAAGGATCAGCCTTATCCTTGGCCTCTCTTTGCGAATCCACCAATGCATACCCCTCGACCCATTGCCATGTCTAATGTGACGAGGAAGAGGAGCGTCCAAAAAAGACCAGAAAGCGACACACACATGTAGTGTGGACGTCGCTGAATACCAACACAGTCATCATCATGGAGGATCATCTTTCCCGGTACTGCCCCAGGACATGCGTTGCACACAAGGTCCAGGAAGGAGGAATCAGCCAGAGCAGGCGACCGTTGCTTGAATATTGCCTGGGTCGCCGGAGGCCGCGCGTGGGACAAAGTCACCACCTTCTGCTCAAATCTAAAACCTCCGGAACAGACCAAACCCACAGCCAGCCGACCACACGCTGCCACGTTGTCCGAAGTTTCCAGCTTTCCCTTATTCACAGGGGCGGCCACGACACTTTCCTCTTGTGTAAAGTAAAACAAATCCTTGTGTACCTGGGGACAGGCAGATCGCAACTGTTCCGACGCTGACGCGATGCCATCAAGCTTTCTCCCCAATACCCGGGCGCCGTGAACCAGGGTGGAATGAAGGGCACCGAGAGCTTCGAGAAGGTCACCGTACCCCAGCACAGCTCCCCGCGCCCGCTCCGCTACGCTCCTCTTCGCCACACACTCCCAATCTTGCTGAGACCCAGTATACAGGATGATAGACTCCATCCTATCAAGATGGCCGCAGGGTAGTTCCACCCCAGATTGGGACCGGGACTCAGGCACAAGCGTATCCAGTTCCATGTCACTGCAAACAGGGTTCCGGGGGCAGGCAAAATATGTGTCCAGTGTGTTGTCACAGGTAACAGCCATCCTCACCCTGGACCAGTACCCGCGAAAATTCGGGAGTAGCCCGCGAAAATCGGGGCGAGTTACAGGCTGCGTCCGAGCAGCTCACTGGCGAGGGCTCAGGCAATTACCGAAGAATCTTGGAATTGCCACCTCGGGCATGCACTCGTTCCGCTACGCTCAGTGGCAGGAATGACCACAGCGAAATTCAGGCCAATATTCGCACCGCTCCGGTATTCCGACTCCACCCAGTCACCAATGGCCGCTGTTATTGAACTGCTACCCGGCCATGTTGTCCACCCGAGGTCCCGGTTCCAGGGTTGCACAGGCCGCAAACTTCAAATGAACATTTCTCCGGCGGTACTGCCGCCAGAAACTTCAGAAGCACACGATCGGTCGCCGCTCTCAACCACCAACACAGGCATGTAGCGCAGGCTAAGGATCTCATGCAGGATATCTGTGCGGGATGTGGAGGTTCACGGAGCCGGGAGCCTACGCTGCCGTCCCGATCGCCATCTTGGCACCTCCCCCCAACACACATGGATATTTTTAACATCGATATTAACATAGCTATTTTTAACATCTATAGTACTTACCTTAAAATTGATATTCATGTCAATGATATTTTTGCACATAATATTTGTGCAACATGATATTTACAACTTAGAATGGTGTGATGATAAGTGTGATGTTCTGGAGTGAGTTAACATATGAAAGTTTGAAATGAGGGAGTATGGTGAGAAGGATTTTTGTGTAGTTCAAGGGGTTGGTACAGTGGTGTGTGAGGTGACAAGGTGCAAAGTCTGAGGTCCTGATTACGATCCGGTAAAAAAATTCCCCGTACGACTCGTATCCGGTCTTTTTACCGTACAAATCGTACAAGTGCCGTACAAACTGCCAATTACGATTCGCATGGGAAAAAGACCATACGAATCGCATTGGGAATTATTCCCCACACGTCCTCGGGTCGGAAAATGTGTCCGACACGTCCTCGGACGATTTACCGTACAAATGTGAAAAGTGAAGTCCGACCGCGGAATCATGATCCATCCCGTGCGTCCGATGTTACAACCGTATGGAAAAAACACCGTCCGCACCGAACTCCCATAGCAACCATGGAGACATGTGCCCGCATACGCGCCCAACACTCCCCCCAGGCACCGTACGTTCGAGTCGTACCCCCCGTGTATGTGCACCCCCACCCGTGTATGTACACCCGTGTACGTGTCGTACCCCCGTGTACGTTCGTGTCGTACCCGCCCCGTATTTACACCCGTGTATGTTCGTGTCGTACCCCCGTGTATGTACACCCGTGTACGTGTCGTACCCCCATGTACGTTCGTATCATACCCCCGGTATTTACACCCGTGTACGTTCGTGTCGTACCCCCGTGTATGTACACCCGTGTACGTGTCGTACCCCCGTGTACGTTCGTGTCGTACCCCCCTGTGTATGTACACCCGTGTACGTGTCGTACCCCCCGTGCATGTACACCCGTGTACGTGTCGTACCCCCGTGTATGTACACCCGTGTACGTGTCGTACCCCCCGTGCATGTACACCCGTGTACGTTACAGTCGTACCCCCCGGGTATGTACACCCGTGTACGTGTCGTACCCCCCCGTGTATGTACACCCGTGTACGTGTCGTACCCCCCGTGTACGTTCGTGTCGTACCCCCCGGTATTTACACCTGTGTACGTTCGTGTCGTACCCCCCCATGTATGTACACCCGTGTACGTGTCGTACCCCCGTGTATGTACACCCGTGTACGTGTCGTACCCCCCGTGCATGTACACCCATGTACGTTAGAGTCGTACCCCCCCGGGTATGTACACCCGTGTACGTGTCGTACCCCCCGTGTATGTACACCCGTGTACGTGTCGTACCCCCCGTGTATGTTCGTGTCGTACCCCCCGGTATTTACACCCGTGTACGTTCGTGTCGTACCCCCGTGTATGTACACCCGTGTACGTGTTGTACCCCCATGCATGTACACCCGTTTACATGTCGTACCCCCGTGTATGTACACCCGTGTACGTGTCGTACCCCCCGTGCATGTACACCCGTGTACGTTACAGTCGTACCCCCCGGGTATGTACACCCGTGTACGTGTCGTACCCCCCGTGTATGTACACCCGTGTACATGTCATACCCCCCGTGTACGTTCGTGTCGTACCCCCGTGTATGTACACCCGTGTACGTGTCGTACCCCCCGTGTATGTACACCCGTGTACGTAAGAGTCGTACCCCCCCTGTATGTACACCCGTGTACGTGTCGTACCCCCGTGTATGTACACCCGTCTACGTTAGAGTCGTACCCCCACCCGCGTATGCATGGAGTGTACCCCCACCCCAACATTCTAAGTACGGAGCGCACCCCAGGCCCCAACATCACCACCTTCACACAACATCGCGCATGTACGAGTCGTACCAAGCCACACACAAGGACAGCACTGTACAACAAAATGGCCCATGTACACACCGTACACACGCTAAAAACGCAAGTACACAACCAGGACAAACCAAAACGACACAAGAATACACCATTCGAATGGCACAAAGCCACAAAACATGTCCAACAACCACTAAAACAACACATTCACTGACCTGCAACTGCCAAAAACAAAAACAGAGGCCCAAAACACAACCACTCCTTATAACACACCCACCCAAAGTTCAAACACAGCCACACCCACCAATGGACCAATAAAAAGGGCCCACACACACAAACCATGAGCCTTTGCAACAGACTCACTGCTGCCAGACCCCACAGACAACCTACAGCACCATACTAGAAGCTTTACCACACCTTACACTTGCACACCTTCACACACACACCTTCACAAACACCCCCTCATCACATTCACACACACACCTGCACAACCAGACCCACAAGCATCCACACCCCCCCACCATCCACACCCACACCCCTCACCATGCCCACTAACAAGAATCCAAAGTTCACTAGCCGAGAGTTGGAGGTCCTTGTCGATGAAATCCTCAGAGTCGAGCCACACCTCTTTGGAACATTGGCCAGACAGACCAGCACTTCAGCAAAAACAGCCATGTGGCAGACGATCGTCGATGCTGTCAATGCTGTTGCGGACACCAGAAGGAGCAAGCAGGAATGCCAAGCCAGGTGGTACGATCTGCGGAGGAGGGTCCGAGCCAAGATGACCGATGAACACAACCAGGCCAACGTCACTGGAGGAGGGCCGGCCCGCAGACCCGTACACTACCATCCCTGGGAGGAGAGGGTGATGGCCATACTGCCGGTGGTGGCAGTGGACGGAGTAGATGGACTCCGAGAGCCGGGTGAGTACACAAACAACTCACCTCACATGGGGGGAACGTCATCCACAACCAAACTCACAAACAGGCACGCAACCACCCCAAGCTATCGCATGACTCAACCACACTCCATGAACACGCACATGCCACTGGCGCCACCATGCCCCATGCACCCAGCTGGACAATGTCAAGTCACAGGCCACAGAAAACATCAACACCTGACACGGTAAGCCGGATGGCGGGAGGGTGGGCCCCAAAAATCACATAGTGCAACCCAGAAGCAGACAACAATGCCCCCTGCCCATATGGCCTAGGTCACAGCCAGACAAACAGTGTGTCCCAACACAGGAATGACTTGCCAGCAAATGGCGGACGCCTTGCATCAACACATGGGGGTGACGGCACGTTCTTGCACATGACAGCAGCTAATGAACAGCCAACACTGTGAAAGAGTGGCAGCACACACCACCACAGCAGCAGTGCAGACACAGACACTACACCCAATGGGTGCCTGGAGATCAGAAACAAACTCACATCAACAATCCAAGGGCCATTCAAAGATCTGCTAACAGTGTGTGCACAGTAAGCTGGGCTGAGGTGACAGAGGGTGACACACAGAGGGAAGGAGAGGGGGACAGAGAGGGAGGGAGACACAGGGAGACGGACAGAGGGAGGAGGCTCACACACAGAGGGAGGGAGAGGGGGACAGAGAGGGAGGGAGACGGACAGAGGGAGGAGGCTGACACACAGAGGGAGGGAGAGGGGGACAGAGAGGGAGGGAGACACAGGGACACGGACAGAGGGAGGAGTCTGACACACAGAGGGAGGGAGAGGGGGACAGAGAGGGAGGGAGACACAGGGACACGGACAGAGGGAGGAGGCTGACACACAGAGGGAGGGAGAGGGGGACAGAGAGGGAGGGAGACACAGGGAGACAGACAGAGGGAGGAGGCTGACACACAGAGGGAGGGAGAGGGGGACAGAGAGGGAGGGAGACACAGGGACACGGACAGAGGGAGGAGGCTGACACACAGAGGGAGGGAGAGGGGGACATAGAGGGAGGGAGACACAGGGACACGGACAGAGGGAGGAGGCTGACACACAGAGGTAGGGAGAGGGGGACAGAGAGGGAGGGAGACACAGGGAGACGGACAGAGGGAGGAGGCTCACATACAGAGGGAGGGAGAGGGGGACAGAGAGTGAAGGAGACACAGGGAGACGGACAGAGGGAGGAGGCTGACACACAGAGGGAGGGAGAGGGGGACAGAGAGGGAGGGAGACACAGGGACACGGACAGAGGGAGGAGTCAGACACACAGAGGGAGGGAGAGGGGGACAGAGAGGGAGGGAGACACAGGGACACGGACAGAGGGAGGAGGCTGACACACAGAGTTAGGGAGAGGGGGACAGAGAGGGAGGGAGACACAGGGAGACGGACAGAGGGAGGAGGCTGACACACAGAGGGAGGGAGAGGGGGACAGAGAGGGAGGGAGACACAGGGACACGGACAGAGGGAGGAGGCTGACACACAGAGGGAGGGAGAGGGGGACAGAGAGGGAGGGAGACACAGGGACACTGTACATTTACATTTACATTTACATTTACATTTGACTTCAACCATCCACACCCTGGGGCCTGAGTCTGGCACAGGACACACGGGTCACAGAGTATTAGGCAAGACAGACATGGAGCACCATACACACCCATGATGGGCCCAACCAGCTGAGGGGGGGGCCGCACAACCGTGCCGACAGACATATTGAGTACAGCGACAGCCATGCGCAGAGGTCAGGGATCATGTGGAGTGTCCTGGGGGGCACCCAGGTATGTGTGGACAGGTGGCAGAACCATGTCCTGCAAGCTTGAGTCAGGTGGATGCAGAGAATGGTGGCCTGGCCAACGTTGGATGCATGGGGATGGCACATGTCACAATACCCACACAGTCATGGACATCATGCACAATACACAGTCTAATCCCACACAAACAGCTTGCATTTTGCTACTCTACACATAGACACATAGCCACTATCACGGTAAACCATGCCAGACATGCCGTATGCCCCATGGCAACACACCAGCATTGACTGAGAAGAGGCACCTTGGAGGCATAGGGACACCTTTATTAGTCATGTATTCGGGATTGCAGAGGCAACTCGGAGTACACATGAACAGGTCATGTGGAGTAACATGTGGGTCCAACACTGGCACCCCCCTTCTGCACCACAAATGCGTGATATCCATGGAACTGGCACACAAGTGTCGGCTAACAGCTAAACACCCCCTGCTGCTCACGGAGAGCCTGCCATACACCATTGAACCGCTGATGTGGAAGTCCCACACCATGTCAAGCCAATGCAAACCGTATGTGTCCGAGGGCAGTGTAACACACATTGATGCCATCATCACATTCCACAATCCCTTCACTGATGACTGTCAACAAGTCTGACCATCTATTCAGGTGTACCCATCTGCATGTCATGTGTACCATGGTGATGCGACATGTCTGCAGAGGAACCAAACATCGACAGGGGCAGTGTGCATACATCGTGAACAACTGCCACACCCAATACACCCCTGATGCATCCCTTACCCTAAGGAGACTTCCAAACTTGTCCGTGCGTGTAACGCTGAGTCAGCACACGATGACGTGTCCATGAGGAATAGCAGTGCCACAACAATGCAAGCAGCAGACGGCATGCGCAAGTACCTGGGGAAGAGAGACACACAAGAAGTCAGCCACAAAAAGCACAGCCACTTGCATGTGCATGTACTCGACACATGTATGGATGACAACATGCAAGGTCACAATTATGACTGGCGAAATACACTCATCACTGGCACCATTACTCCAGTGACACATCCACACACACCTCTGACTCACGTGGCATACATGCAGATGGACACACACATCGCAACACATGCCACACGGGGACCAATGCGTGCACACTCAGACACTGGTACTCACCACTAAGCAAAGAAGTCACGTATGAGCCGAGTCCGGATGTCCTCTTGCGGCTCCACATCCTCCACATCACTAGCCCCATTGCCAAGCCCTTCGTCCTCCACGGGTGGATGGTCCTGATCATCTTGATCCAGGATGAGTGGCACAGCTTTCTCAACTGACATGTTGTGCAGCATGCAGCAGACCATGAAGATTTTGCAGACCTTCGCCGGGGCATATGGGAGGGTGCCGCCGGTCTTGTGGAGGCATCGGAATCGGCTCTTCAGGAGGCCAAACGTCCTCTCTATCACTCGCCTTGTCCGGCCATGGGCGGTGTTGTAGCGGAGCTGGGCCGGCGTGATGGGGTTGCGGAGAGGTGTGATCAGCCATGGGATGTTGGGATAGCCAGTGTCCCCTACATGGAAAGCACATGGACATAAGTAGGACAGGAGAAGCGGTCGTGCTGGAAGTCTACGCAAAATACAGGACAGACAGACTGTACCCACCAACAACACATGCTCGTTCGTTGCGCAGCTGCGTCATCATTTCAGGCATCCTGCTACGCCTCATGATGTAGGCATCGTGTGCTGATCCTGGAAAACGAGCACAGACATGTGAAATCACCATGTTGGACAGACACACCACAAGGGCATTGATGGAGTGGTAGTGCTTGCTATTCCTGTACGCTACCTCCTGTGCCTGTGGTGGTACCAAAGCCACATGTGTCCCATCTATGGACCCAATGACATGGGGCATCCCTCCCAGGGCATAGAATCCACGCTTGACCCCAGTCAACATTTCAGGGGTTGGGAAATGGATGAAGTCATCCAGGTGAATCAACATGGCCTCTAAGAAGAAATCATGCAGCACACGGCAGAACATGCTCTGGGACATGCCACCAACATGAGCTATGGTATTTTGAAAGGTACCCGTGGCAAGAAAATGTAGGGCTGCCATTACCTTCAGCTTGGGTGTCAGTGCCGTAGGATACCTGTGCAGCGGTTGCAGGTGTGGTGCCAGTCTCGCCGTCAACTCCAGAATCAACGGTTGGGGGAAGCGGTAGCACTGGATACAGTCATTCTCCCGCATGGCAGCCAAGTCCGGAATTGGTCGGGGAAGAGGCAGCGCTCTGCAGTAATTTGGAAGTGACAAGGAAGAGTGAGTGCACCACAACAACAATTTATTTGTACTGAGCACATGTTAATCTGTCAATACACATATGCTACATACGGAGTCAGGCATGTGCCACATGCCCTGGATACGTATGGCTGCCAGGTGACACTCCTACCAAGACCCAGCTACACACGGAGATTGTGAACCTCCACATGCCATGGCATGGGATTAGCTGTGTCCCAGTGTAAGTGAACAGCCAGACGCAACACAGGAGTGACATACATCCACACATCAGCAGAAGTAGGATGTCGATTGCAGAGACTGGTAGTGAAACACTAGAGCCACAGGTCACATGACATTATACTAGGACAGCCCACACACCTTGCCATGAAGGTGTACATGTGATGACTCACCACACATTCATAGAGAGGATGCAGACATGTCCTTGTTACGCTACTCCGTGTCCCATGCATACATACGCACCTCACATCCGATACCACATGTGGCATGGTGTGCGGAACAGTGTGCCATGTCAATCTACACACAAACACATGTTGGTTGCTGCAACAGCTGCTGCTTTTGAGGGAGCTCCAACATCAAGCTAATGGGAATCCCCCACACATACATGACATAGTCACATCGTGCACCGTGGGTAGTGACATGTCAGGTGTGGTAACCCCTGTACCGGGCCTCAGGGGACACTTCCGTGTGTTGTTGTCCGTGCCATGCCAGTGACGCTCATCCCAAGTGTGCAGTACGACATGCACACATGTCAAAGGAGTCAAGGGCATGCCTGGAACACATTGCCCCGTCACACATTACATGTGTACACATCTCATCATACATCTGGTGCCTTCTCGACTCAGGAGTAATGTGCCACATCACAGCCTTTCACACCTGTGCCCAACACATGTAGTACTGCCCAGACAATGCCTTGATGTCCATCCATGGACAAGTATGTCAGCCCTATTCCTTCCTGTGTGCTGCCTGTCACCACTGTGATGTGTGAAAACCACCGTACTTTCGCTAAGAGGGCCTGTGTACGTTCCCGTATCACTATGGGAGTGCTGCCGTATGTGTACCCATAGTGATGGTGAGCGTACGCACGTGTGTACGGTCCGTACCACCATGAGTACGCATACGCAAGAACACCCATAGTGGTATGGACCGTACACGCGTGCGTATGCTCACTATCACTATGGGTGTTCTCGCGTATGCGTAATCATAGTGATAGTGAGCGTACAGGCGTGTGTACGCTCCGTACCACCATGAGTACGCATACGCAAGAACACCCATAGTGGTACGGAGCGTACACATGCCTGTACGCTCACTATCACTATGGGTACGCATACGCGAGCACACCCATAGTGGTACAGACCGTACACGCGTGAGTACGTTCACTATCACTATGGGTGTTCTCGCGTATGCGTACTCATAGTGATAGTGAGCGTACAGGGGTGTGTACGCTCCATACCACCATGAGTACGCATACGCGAGAACACCCATAGTGGTACAGAGCGTACACACGCCTGTACGCTCACTACCACCATGAGTACGCATACGCAAGAACACCCATAGTGGTACGGACCGTACACGCGTGCGTACGCTCACTATCACTATGGGTGTTCTCGCGTATGCGTACTCATAGTGATAGTGAGCGTACAGGCGTGTGTACGCTCCGTACCACCATGAGTACGCATACGCGAGAACACCCATAGTGGTACGGAGCGTACACACGCCTGTACGGGCCGTTGATATGCATTTGGGGTGCCCTAGGGCCCCGGAACGCACCGTACCTGTGTGTGAAGCTCCAAATTACATAGGGGACACATGAGGGACAAGTATAAAGGCCTACATGCATGCTGGTTGTCATGGACACCAAGTTTAAAGTTTGAATTTGTTCCGGAAGGTGCACAGCAGAAGTCAGTTGGAATGAATCTACTTTGTTGCAATATGTTTGTGGAGTTGACATCATGCTGAAGAAAAAAACACAATAAGAACCCACTGACTGTGCTAGGTTTGAAGGGATTGGAGGAAACATAGGATGCAAATGTGAGTGACCAATCACTCTGTACTCCTGTGCATGAAACAGGCCAGCAAGGCAGATATAAGGCAGCCAGGTCCCATGAGGGAGCACTTGCCTGCACATCTTTGTATTCCACGACCCAGCTGCTGCTACTGATTCCCTGGAACCATGTCAAGGTCTGTGGAGAGGTCACAGCCTTTCACCCTGGAGGAGAACCTGGCTTTGCTGGATGTGATCCTCCCACAGTACCCCATGCTGTATGGGCGACCAGGGTATCAGGTGAGTGCAGAGTCCACTGGCACAGACTGTGTCCCTTTTTTGTGACTGTGACTTCTGGCATTGGGTCCAGGTGTGACACACATGCTATGTACTGTAGTGGGGGTCCCAGGGGGGGAATGCCTGATGTCTCCCAACCAGAGCATGCTGTGGTGCATGTCTGCCGTCCTCACTAGCATGGTGTTTACTGTGACAATCACTGCACGGTGCATGCCACATTCTGCCTGTCTTGTCCTCCTGGGAATGTAGCCTCTACAGTCCTCATGTGATTCTGTGGTCAGCCCAGTGTGACAGGTGACTGTACCCCCAGATGTGTGTTAGTTCTGTGTACCTGTGCTGAGAGTGTCCACAGGATGTGTTCGTACCCTGGACATCGGTGTGTGTGTAAGTCCCCTGTCATGTGGGTGGGTGCATATGTGGAGTGTAGCACCCCAGCTGCATGAGGGATGGATATACCCTGGCCATGTGATGTGAGCAGGGAGCAGTGCTGTGTGTCTGAAGTGCAGAGCCAGCCCCACACTTGTGAGCCCCCCCCAGTCTAGTGGCACATGTGCAGAGTGAGGTATGTCACTGCATTTGGCAATGGCAGGTGAATGTCCTGTGCCTGTGTGTGTCTGTGTACTCAGCTGCGGTAGCGTCAGTGGCCTGTGGCCTGTGGCATGTGACTGCTTAGAGGTGCTGCACATTATCCTGGTGTAGCTTGTGATGCACAGTGTGAGCCTGGATCATTGATTGTGTAGTTGCCCTCATTCCACCTGTGTCCTTTCACTGGCACGTACTGCTTTTGCCCTTCCCCAGAGGATCATGTCCCTATGACAAAGGTGCAATGCGTTGGATGCATACTATGCCTTGTTGTAAACAGCAAATGTGTTCTAATATGTGTCCCTGTGACATGTGCCAGGTGTATTGATGTAGTGTCACTTGTTCATCCTCACAGGTAGGCGCCTCTGCCAAGGAGCAGATATGGCTGACCGCCGTCAGCGCCGTGAGGAGTGCGGATGGTCGGAAGCGGCGCCTGTCCCAGGTGAGGAAACGCTGGCAGGATATCCGGTGCTGGACGCGGAGGATCGCACGGGTCCTGCTGGGGGACTCACCTGAGAGCCATAAGAACCGCGGGCGCCGCCGACTGACCCACATCCACAAGCGTATGCTGCCGGTGTTATTTCCAGACTTGGAGAGGCACTTACAGGAGAAGCAGCAGCAGGAAGGGGGTAGGTACATGTGTGCTTGTTGTGTTTCACCAGCATTTGAAAGTGCACAGTTGCATGGATACACTGCCAGAGTTTAAAGGTGCTGTGCAGATCCAGTTACCCACAGTATAGCTGTGCTCTCCTGCCTCCCTTCCCCTCCTTGCAATGTGTTCCCTGGTCTGTGTGTGGTCACTCCTTCACAAGGTAATGTAGGCTGGCACTTTCTCCACGTGAACTATGCCTGTAGCATCATGTGTGGGGGTGGTGTGTAACAGGTTTGGGGACCTTGCCTGTGCCCTGTCCAGTTCAGTACATGTGGGTTCCATGTCAGTTGGTACTGATGCTGAGTCCAGACATGGGAGTTAGTCTCACAAGTGTCATGCCTTACAGCGCGCATGTCCTATGTTGTGGCCTGTGACATGATGTGCATGAGTGTGCGATATGCATAGTGCAGGGATGGTGGCGTGTGTTGCAGTCATTCCCATTCAGGACCATGGAGTTGTGTTGCCACTACTGTCCCCTGGGGCATATTTTCCTAGGTGTCATGTGTGTCATCACAAAACGTGGACACTCTCAGTGTCTACAGCATAGGTTGTGCTCTGTGCCATTGTCCCCTGGCACCATGTATATTAATGTGAAATGTAGTACAAGTGTCCACTGTACAGCCTGACCTGATTTTCCTTGTTCATAGTCACAGTGGCCAGTGCCTGTGTGTCTTGTTACAATCATCTGATGATGGCCATTTGTACATGATTATTTGGACAGGCGCACCTTGGGTATTTGGCGTCCAATCTTGCATTTATGCATCCCCTGTGTATTTCACCCAGACTAAGAGATGTAAGTGCCACCTGTGTCTCAACAAATTGTCTCATGTAGGGGGTGGTTGGTGCGGGCCAAGCCTACATGTCAAAACCATAATTCTCCTTGCTAGGTCTGGCCAGTGTGTGATGTTTGTCTGGACATACAATCAAGGTGCAGTGAGCCAGTCATGGTGGGCATGTTTTCAGTATTACCTATGCAGCATGTGCCTCAAGTTCATGGATTTGGTCCCTCCTCATTCCTATTTTCGGCAACGCTGTGTGGTGCAGATGCAGTGCTGGATTGTCCCCAGGGCCTGGCTCCTATGTCAAACTCCATTTCATGTCATTTGCTATTGTGTCATGCTCTCCATGGATTTTCATTGGTATGGTGGGTCAACAAACTGTGTGTTGCATGCCCTACATCTGTACCTTGTTTTGTAGATGTTACTGATCTTTCTTTGCAGGCTATGCACTGTAACCTATGTAGATTGGACTCATGTGACATATGTATACAGGTGTGTGATTAATTGCTGTCTCTTCACCTTGCCCACAGCATCGTCGGGGGACACGGAGGGAGACATGAGCACAGACGGCGCGGAGGGACCGAGCACCAGTGCCAGCGTTGACATCGTGGCTGGCACATTGAGTGGTACAGAGGCGAAGGAGAGTGAGGCCGAGGACCTGTCCACTGGCACCACCGAATATGAAGCGGACGGGTCCGAGGATGATCTCTCCGAGTGGGCGGAGGCTGCACCACCAGCTGACAGCAGAACAACATCGCACCCCGCCCCCTCCATTGCCATCAGCCGCCTCCCACTTGCTTGTGTCCCTTCCCAACGGCCACGGTCACCACATGTCTCCTTCCTGCCAGGCACCGCAGCCCCTGCCCCTGTCTCCACTGCTGCCGCCAATGCAGAGTCTGTGGACATCCAGCGGCAGTTGCAGGTTGGTCAGGCTGCGATCCTTAATGTCCTCCATGGCATACTTGGAGGGCATTTTTTCGTCGCAGGCTGACCAACGCCAGTTGCTGAGGTCCATAGACTCGACACTGACTGCAGCAGTAGGTCTCCTGCAGCGCTACGTCCCACCCCCTACCCCTGCCCCATCCACACTTCCCACTCCCATGCCTGTCCCACGTACACCCAGACGTCAGCATGCACCCACCACAACAGACACAGGCACCACACCAGCAGGGAAGGTCATACGCACACCTCCTGGCACGCACACACAGGGTGAAGTAGGCACACCCACTGGGTCGGGGGGCAAACGTAAGACACGCAGCCAGAGTGGGAGTCCGCATTCCACACAATCCACTCCCTCCAAATCCCCTCCCCTCAGCTCTCCTGGCCACATATCCGGCAAGGACTCCTTCATGGCCGCTCTGTCCCTGAGCCCCACTGTGACACCACCCCGCAAGCGGTCAAGGGAGTCCCCGGTCAGGGTGGTTGAGTCCCCCCCCTGTCCACACCCTCCACCAGTGGCGCTGCGACCCATCCCTCCGCCCCCCCCCTCCTTGGGGCCTGTGGTTCCTTCGGGTGCAGGGGAGACGCTGGAGGACCTTGCTAAGGTGTGCAGCGAGATCCTGGCCTCCGTCTTTGGCCCTGCCCCACCCCCTGTGGTGGAGTCCTCCATCCCTGCACCCACGACGCCGACCCTTCGCCCTCCTGTCCCTGCGTTGCCTGGTCCTTCCCCCCCCACATGATGCCCTCCCCGCTGTGGAAGACGAAGGAGTCTGACTGTGCAGGCAAGCTAGGGGACACGCGTCCCACTGTGTCCCCCATCCAGCTGTGACTCATGGACTGCCCTATGGGCTTTGTAAATATTGAACTTTATCCACTCACAAATTTTTTCGTAATGCTGAATAAAGCCAATTTTTTTTTTCCTTAGATCACTACAGCTTTTGTGGTATTGCTGTTGGTGGGGCTGCTACATGATTTTGGGTGGTGAACATGTGTTGGGTGTGTGGGAAATTTAGTAGTGTGCTGGTTATAGTGGGGACCCTGGTATCTGTGTGCCATCACAAGGTGTTAGCTAAGTGTCTTTGTTCATGTAAGCAGTTACTGCATGGTGAAATTGTCCCAAGGTGTGTTCCTTCCTCTGTGTACCCTGACATCTTCCCTGCAGGGTGTTTCCACTATGTGGTGCTGAGCTGTGTCTTCATCAGCTGGGGGTGTGACGGACTCCTTCAACTTTTCACAGGCATGCAGAGCGATGTCTCCACCTGCATCATTCGTGGCATCCTTGGTGATCACTGTACTTGTGTATGTAGTCTGTTGACATGACTTCATGTGGACATGTTCCCTTTTAGGCTGTATGCATGTGTATACTCCCAGCCTCGCACACATGTGCTACATGTACTGCAGGATCTTTGTGCACCTGACTGACATTTGTGGGCATAGGATCTGTGGGTACTCCACCCTTTTCTTTGCAGGGGCACTGCTGGGAGTGATAGGCACCCACCCCTCCTGTGTCTGGGCACTGCCGGGAGGACTCTGCACCCACCCCTCCTATGTCTGGGCACTGCTGGGAGGACTCTGCACCCACCCCTCCTATGTCTGGGCACTGCTGGGAGGACTCTGCACCCACCCCTCCTATGTCTGGGCACTGCTGGGAGGACTCTGCACCCACCCCTCCTGTGTCTGGGCACTGCTGGGAGTGATAGGCACCCACCCCTCCTGTGTCTGGGCACTGCTGGGAGTGATAGGCACCCACCCCTCCTGTGTCTGGGCACTGCTGGGAGGACTCTGCACCCACCCCTCCTGTGTCTGGGCACTGCTGGGAGTGATGGGCACCCACCCCTCCTATGTCTGGGCACTGCTGGGAGGACTCTGCACCCACCCCTCCCGTGTCTGGGCACTGCTGGGAGTGATAGGCACCCACCCCTCCTGTGTCTGGGCACTGCTGGGAGGACTCTGCACCCACCCCTCCTGTGTCTGGGCACTGCTGGGAGTGATGGGCACCCACCCCTCCTATGTCTGGGCACTGCTGGGAGGACTCTGCACCCACCCCTCCTATGTCTGGTCACTGCTGGGAGGACTCTGCACCCACCCCTCCTATGTCTGGGCACTGCTGGGAGGACTCTGCACCCACCCCTCCTGTGTCTGGGCACTGCTGGGAGCGATAGGCACCCACCCCTCCTGTGTCTGGGCACTGCTGGGAGGACTCTGCACCCACCCCTCCCGTGTCTGGGCACTGCTGGGAGTGATGGGCACCCACCCCTCCTGTGTCTGGGCACTGCTGGGAGGACTCTGCACCCACCCCTCCTGTGTCTGGGCACTGCTGGGAGGACTCTGCACCCACCCCTCCTATGTCTGGGCACTGCTGGGAGGACTCTGCACCCACCCCTCCTGTGTCTGGGCACTGCTGGGAGTGATAGGCACCCACCCCTCCTGTGTCTGGGCACTGCTGGGAGGACTCTGCACCCACCCCTCCTGTGTCTGGGCACTGCTGGGAGTGATGGGCACCCACCCCTCCTATGTCTGGGCACTGCTGGGAGGACTCTGCACCCACCCCTCCTATGTCTGGGCACTGCTGGGAAGACTCTGCACCCACCCCTCCTATGTCTGGGCACTGCTGGGAGGACTCTGCACCCACCCCTCCTGTATCTGGGCACTGCTGGGAGTGATAGGCACCCACCCCTCCTGTGTCTGGGCACTGCTGGGAGTGATAGGAACCCACCCCTCCTGTGTCTGGGCACTGCTGGGAGGACTCTGCACCCACCCCTCCTATGTCTGGGCACTGCTGGGAGGACTCTGCACCCACCCCTCCTATGTCTGGGCACTGCTGGGAGGACTCTGCACCCACCCCTCCTGTGTCTGGCCACTGCTGGGAGTGATAGGCACCCACCCCTCCTGTGTCTGGGCACTGCTGGGAGGACTCTGCACCCACCCCTTCTGTGTCTGGGCACTGCTGGGAGTGATGGGCACCCACCCCTCCTATGTCTGGGCACTGCTGGGAGGACTCTGCACCCACCCCTCCTATGTCTGGGAACTGCTGGGAGGACTCTGCACCCACCCCTCCTATGTCTGGGCACTGCTGGGAGGACTCTGCACCCACCCCTCCTGTGTCTGGGCACTGCTGGGAGTGATAGGCACCCACCCCTCCTGTGTCTGGGCACTGCTGGGAGGACTCTGCACCCACCCCTCCTGTGTCTGGGCACTGCTGGGAGTGATGGGCACCCACCCCTCCTATGTCTGGGCACTGCTGGGAGGACTCTGCATCCACCCCTCCTATGTCTGGGCACTGCTGGGAGGACTCTGCACCCACCCCTCCTGTGTCTGGGCACTGCTGGGAGTGATAGGCACCCACCCCTCCTGTGTCTGGGCACTGCTGGGAGTGATAGGCACCCACCCCTCCTGTGTCTGGGCACTGCTGGGAGGACTCTGCACCCACCCCTCCTATGTCTGGGCACTGCTGGGAGGACTCTGCACCGACCCCTCCTATGTCTGGGCACTGCTGGGAGGACTCTGCACCCACCCCTCCTGTGTCTGGGCACTGCTGGGAGTGATAGGCACCCACCCCTCCTGTGTCTGGGCACTGCTGGGAGGACTCTGCACCCACCCCTCCTGTGTCTGGGCACTGCTGGGAGTGATGGGCACCCACCCCTCCTATGTCTGGGCACTGCTGGGAGGACTCTGCACCCACCCCTCCTGTGTCTGGGCACTGCTGGGAGTGATGGGCACCCACCCCTCCTGTGTCTGGGCACTGCTGGGAGGACTCTGCACCCACCCCTCCTGTGTCTGGGCACTGCTGGGAGTGATAGGCACCCACCCCTCCTGTGTCTGGGCACTGCTGGGAGGACTCTGCACCCACCCCTCCTGTGTCTGGGCACTGCTGGGAGTGATGGGCACCCACCCCTCCTATGTTTGGGCACTGCTGGGAGGACTCTGCACCCACCCCTCCTATGTCTGGGCACTGCTGGGAGGACTCTGCACCCACCCCTCCTATGTCTGGGCACTGCTGGGAGGACTCTGCACCCACCCCTCCTGTGTCTGGGCACTGCTGGGAGTGATAGGCACCCACCCCTCCTGTGTCTGGGCACTGCTGGGAGTGATAGGCACCCACCCCTCCTATGTCTGGGCACTGCTGGGAGGACTCTGCACCCATCCCTCCTATGTCTGGGCACTGCTGGGAGGACTCTGCACCCACCCCTCCTATGTCTGGGCACTGCTGGGAGGACTCTGCACCCACCCCTCCTGTGTCTGGGCACTGCTGGGAGTGATAGGCACCCACCCCTCCTGTGTCTGGGCACTGCTGGGAGTGATAGGCACCCACCTCTCCTGTGTCTGGGCACTGCTGGGAGTGATAGGCACCCACCCCTCCTGTGTCTGGGCACTGCTGGGAGGACTCTGCACCCACCCCTCCTATGTCTGGGCACTGCTGGGAGAACTCTGCACCCACCCCTCCTGTGTCTGGGCACTGCTGGGAGTGATAGGCACCCACCCCTCCTGTGACTGGGCACTGCTGGGAGGACTCTGCACCCACCCCTCCTGTGTCTGGGCACTGCTGGGAGTGATAGGCACCCACCCCTCCTTTGTCTGGGCACTGCTGGGAGTGATAGGCACCCACCCCTCCTGTGTCTGGGCACTGCTGGGAGGACTCTGCACCCACCCCTCCTGTGTCTGGGCACTGTTGGGAGTGATGGGCACCCACCCCTCCTATGTCTGGGCACTGCTGGGTGGACTCTGCACCCACCCCTCATATGTCTGGGCACTGCTGGGAGAACTCTGCACCCACCCCTCCTATGACTGGGCACTGCTGGGAGGACTCTGCACCCACCCCTCCTATGTCTGGGCACTGCTGGGAGGACTCTGCCCCCACCCCTCCTATTTCACGATATGTACGCTTAGAACATACACGGGTGTGGGTTAGCTCCATGCATACGAGGTGGGGGTACGTGTCGTACATACACTGTTGCGGTGAGGGTACGCTCCATACGTCCGCGGGTGAGGGTACGGGTCGTACTTACACTGTTGGGGTGGGGGGTACGTTCCATACGTCCGCGGGTGAGGGTACGGGTCATACTTACACTGTTGGGGTGGGGGTACGCTCCATACGTCCGCGGGTGAGGGTACGGGTCGTACTTACACTGTTGGGGTGGGGGTACGCTCCATACGTCCGCGGGTGTGGGTACGGGTCGTACTTACACTGTTGGGGTGGGAGTACGCTCCATACGTCCGCGGGTGTGGGTACGGGTCGTACTTACACTGTTGGGGTGGGGGTACGCTCCATACGTCCGCGGGTGAGGGTAGGGATCATACTTACACTGTTGGGGTGGGGGTACACTCCATACGTCCGCGGGTGAGGGTACGGGTCGTACTTACACTGTTGGGGTGGGGGGTACGCTCCATATGTCCGCGGGTGAGGGTACGGGTCGTACTTACACTGTTGGGGTGGGGGTACGCACCATACGTCCGCGGGTGTGGGTACGGGTCGTACTTACACTGTTGGGGTGGGGGTACGCTCCATACGTCCGCGGGTGAGGGTACGGGTCGTACTTACACTGTTGGGGTGGGGGGTATGCTCCATATGTCCGCGGGTGAGGGTACGGGTCGTACTTACACTGTTGGGGTGGGGGTACACTCCATACGTCCGCGGGTGTGGGTACGGGTCGTACTTACACTGTGGGGGTGGGGGTACGCTCCATACGTCCGCGGGTGTGGGTACGGGTCGTACTTACACTGTTGGGGTGGGGGTACGCTCCATACGTCCACGGGTGTGGGTACGGGTCGTACTTACACTGTTGGGGTGGGGGTACGCTCCATACGTCCGTGGGTGAGGGTACGGGTCGTACTTACACTGTTGGGGTGGGGGTACGCTTCATACGTCCACGGGTGTGGGTACGGGTCGTACTTACACTGTTGGGGTGGGGGGTACGCTCCATACGTCCGCGGGTGAGGGTACGGGTCGTACTTACACTGTTGGGGTGGGGGTACGCACCATACGTACGCGGGTGAGGGTACGGGTCGTACTTAAACTGTTGGGGTGGGGGTACGCTCCATGCATAGGGGGGTGGGGGTACGGTCCGTACATATCCGTCCCCACGCTATGTGATGCTTGTTCGGGCCATACCCAGGCCTTTGCCACGTGGGTACAGCCTTCCCGGCATTGTTGGGATGACGTAGGTGTGGGCGGGGTACGACTCGTACCCACGCTCTTAAGGCGTGGGTACGGGACGTACCTGTATTGTTGTGTTGCCAGTTCGCGTCGTCAAGCACTTCCGTTGTGGCGGACGATGGCTTTGCTGGACACGCCCCCACCCCCTCGTAGTGACCAGGGCCTGGGGGTCAGGTATGTCCAGGGCATGTGTGCTGTGTGACTTTGGTGGGGGTTTTGTGGCCTGCCCCTGGTCCTGCCCCCCCCCCTTTTCCCCCCTCCCTTTGTTGTTCTGACCTTCTGCGGCGTCTGCGTCCGAACCTGTAGAGGAGGTCGACTGCTATGAGGGCCGGGATGACACGTAGGTTCGGGTCCATGTCTGTCCGTCGCGTGCTGGTACTCCTTGTTCGCGTCGTCCTGATTTCCCGGCAGTTTTTGGCAGCCGGAAAATATTCACCGTGCGGGTTGACGTCGGTGCGAATCGTAATTCCTGGTTCGTGAATGGCAGGCTGCGTGCGTCCCGACGTCACGTCGGCGCTTTCCCGGATCGCATTTGTATGTTTACTTCCTTCGGTCGGGGTTTTGTACGAATCGTACGGAAATGGAGTTTCCGTGTGATTCATAATTCCATGACGACCGGGTACGCGTCGGACGGAGAATATGCTCCGTCCGACGGTTCGTACCCGGTTTTTACAGGATCGTGATTGGCACCTGAGTTTGTTACATGTGGTGTTTGAGCAGCATATGTTATTGGTTACAATATTGTGATATGTAAGACAACATGAATGGGCTATAGATCCAAGTCTAGGTAGTCAGAGGGTGGTTTGTTGTGTGTGAGCGGTGTTGCAGTATTGAAACACTAGTGCCGTATAGTATATAGTAGCCAAATGTTGAAATGCATCATTGTGGAGTAGGGGGAAATGTGGGGAGCTTATGAAACATGTTATGGCAGGTTATTGGATGTTATGACATGTGGTAAGGTATGATGTCATCCCGTGATATGTAGGGTTGTGAAAGGCCAGGTATAGCTAGGAGGTGCTGGGAGATTAAGGCGAGTGAGAGGAGTGATGGGAATAGAAAAGGTAATGAGGACATAGGAGAGAGATATCATAAATCCAGCACCAGGCATAGATAATAAGCAAGGTAGGAGGAGGAGGGAGGGATGAAGAAATGAAGGTAATGTAGGATGAAGTGTTGAGTATGAGGTATGGGACGGATATGGCACAGCAAGCATGGGCATTTGACTCACCATACCACACATGTAATTTCTAGGCAACACATTTTTGTTGTAAAGCCATAAATGATAACGGCAGTTGTGTTGTAATGGCTAAAGTGTTTTATTTGGAGTTTTTCCAATGGAGAATTGGGCTTGTTTAAACATCTGCTTAATTTTCGACTATCAATAGAGCTTACAGCCTCACAATGGCTGACCTCACACGCAGATGAATTTCACTGGACAGCGGACTCCACCTATGTCCGAAAACTCTCCAGACTGTCTTTCAAACCAGACTGCCACGGCATAACACTCAGCATTGACTCACCAGTACCTCCTCTCGCCTCACTTCCCCGAAGTCAGGCACGCAGTGAGTGCAGCTTTCAGCGGTATAAGCAGTAATGCACATACCACAAATTCGTTTTGAAAGTTGGCGTGGAAGCGGTATGAATGGTTACTGTATGCGTGATAATGGCACTTTCAAAGTGTCCTAATGAATGCACGTTGTAATGGCAAGCGTGTAATGGGGTGCGTGGTAGTGGGTCATGTGTGGTAGTGTATGAGTAAAGGCATGCATGATGAATGCATGCGTTGCTCCATCAAACAGCCATTTTGTAAACTTTTCCTTCAGCAGTCCTTTTTGTGCTGTGAGTTAACTCTAAGGGCCTTATTACAAGTTGGCAGTCCATGGACCACGCTACTCCCAGTTGCTCTCGGACCAATGTAAACTTGGAGGTCTAACCACCGTATTATGTGATGTGCAGATTAACGTTGTGAAGACCACTGCTGAACCGCTGACACCACCAGCCACCTCCGAACGCAGCAGCCTCGGAATGGGCCTATGAGACTGTGGGACGCTCAGACCACCAGTGAAAGCTGCTGGACCAATTTTGTGTTTCTTTACAGACTCGTGTGACCGTAGTGGCACAACCACCACATGTGAGATGGTGGAAAGGAAGATATATAAGGCTTAAACTCACCTCTACTCACTCGTCTTCTACCATCATGGAGCCCATCGTACACGTCCTGCTGCTGTACTATCTGCATGATTATGTTCAAAACCTAGTCCGTCGCAGACAAAATTCGTGGTAAGATATCAACCACCTGTTGCCATAGATTTCTCTGCAAAACAATGCCCCACCATAGACCAGACAAGGAAGTTGAGGTCCCTAAGTAATTTACACATATATATTGACCCTGTCTGGGATTGTATCAAAATAATAATCAAAAATACATCTGTAGGATGCCCTCCTAGGCCAAAACACTGGTACTGTACAGGCACACTGTGCACAAATGACCATGTGTTGGCAAATTATATACAGTGATAGTGATGTGTGCATTATTTTGTGTTCCACGACAGCACCTTCTCAACAATATCATGACTATTAATGTCTGTCACACATCTTTCGCATTTTCTCCCTTGTCTGCCATGTGACAACTGATTTTTAACTAATCATGCAGCTTGCCATTTCTCAAGTGCTAGGAAAGTGACATTGAAGTGACTACAACTACCATGGACCTTATGACTGGAATTCTAACCAAGATGCTATACTCATAATGCTCCTTCTCATTTGCCTCCCATGTTACTGCTGATACTCACAAGTCATGCATGTTACCATTTCTCAAGTATTGGCAAAGTGACATTCAAGTGACTACAACTACCATGAGACCTTGTGACTGGAACTCTAGCCATGATGCCAGGCTCCTATTGTCCATTCTCACTTGTCTTTCAAGTAACTACTGAACTTCACTAGTCATGCAGGTTACCTTTTCTCAAGTGTTGGGAAAGTGACATTGAAGTGATTACAACTGCCATGAGGCGTTGTGACTGGAGCTCTAACCAAGATACATGCCTACTATTGCCCCATTCCGCTTGTCTCCCATATTACTTCTGATCTTCACTAGTCATGTAGCTTGCAATTTCTCAAGAGTTGAGAAAGTGACATTGAAGCGACTACAACTACCATGAGGCCTGGTGACTCTGGAGCTCTAATCAAGATGCTAAACTCCAAATGCCTTTTCTCACTTGTCTACCATGTTACTTATGATGTTCACCAGTCATACAGCTTGTCATTCCTCGAGTGTTGGGAAAGTGACATTGAAGTGACTACTATTACCGTGAGGCCTTGTGACTGGAACTCTAACAAAAATGCTAGACTCCTATTGCCTATTCTCACTTGTCTCCCATATTACTGCTGGTCTTCACCAGTCATGCAGCTTGCCATTTCTCAAGTGTTGGGAAAGTGAAATTGAAGTGACTGCAACTACCATGAGGCCTTGAGACTGGAGCTCTATTCAAGTTGCTAGACTCTTATTGCCCCTTGTCGCCCATGTAACTACTGATCTTCACTAGTCATGCAGGGTGCCAGTTCTCAAGAGCTGGGAAAGTGACATTGAAGTAACTACAACTACCACGAGGCCTTGTGAGTTGAACTCTAACCAAGATGCTAGACTCCTAATACCCCTTCTTACGTGTCTGCCATGCTACTAATGATCTTTACACATCATGGAGGTTACCATTTCTCTAGTGTTGGGAAAGTGACATTTAAAAGCTACCGCTACTACCATGAGGCCCTGTCACTGCAACTCCAACTAAAATGCTATAGTGAATGTGACACACTCACATTGCACACATCCCAGGTCCTGTTTTGATGTCAAAGAAACATCTGTATGGACGTGTCATTAAAGTGAAACACACCTTCTCTGCTACAACTCTATAGTGGACTCTCACACATTCCCTAAATGAAAAGGCAATGTCAGTCAATGTAATTACATAGAATCAATGTGAGAAGCATTCTAAGGGCACAATGGAGACTCTCCCTGCAGGATAGCTATGCCTCTGTCAGGGAGAACCCTGAAGGGCTGGGGTCCTGGGGCACAGTACATTGTATACATTTCTGACAAACTCCATGTGCTCTGGACCTAAAAAATGAAGTATATTAGGGGCAACCAATAGCATAACAAAGTGCCATGCATGTGTAGGCAACAGATAAACACAACTTATGAAAGAAAACATAGCAGTAGCACCATGTGACACACATCTAGATGAAGTAGCTGTAAGGTACGCACTGCAAAATGGACCCATGTCCATGCAGAACTCCACAAAGGTATGACAAGTTGACACCCTCAATGTATGGATACACAAATATCTAACTTCAACACATCAAACACATATCCAGCCTACATCATAGCGAGAAGTGCAACCTAAATGATGTTGACAGTGGACAGGCCAAGCTGAACATTCTTACCACATTACATGTCACCCAAAGCAATGTCTGCCTCATTTGGATTTCAACTCACATAGACATACATCCAACATTTCTCCTTGTTTTGTCTTACTCCAGAACTGACTACAAAGTCACATCATACTAACCACTTCAACTAGATCAGCAATCAGGGATCAAACAAACACAGCTGTACTCACACATCATTAACTATACAATAACATCAATAAATATGAAAGTAATGGCAGGGCTAATTTCATCCAAACTGTGAAAGTTTTTAGTGAATGGATTTACAGCAATCCAAAAATAAAACAAAGGCCAATGGCCAGTCAATTCATTGTCCATGTGCCACAGCACAATGCTGTGCCACCAAACTTGCCCTTACTAAAACTGCCAAGGAATCTCCTGGCAAAGGGGCATCCATTGGGCACAGCAGGCACCTCGAAGATAGTACTTGGGAAGGGGGGCAGAGGTTTAGGGATAGGTGGATTTGTCCTTTGGAGGGGACTTGTTGGGTTTGGGGGCTGTTGAGCTGGGTTTAGCTTTAGGAGGGTTTTTTGTCTTTTCTTGCTTGGATTCAGAGGGGTAGAGAGGACGTTTTTCAGGGGTGGAGTGGAAAGTGGAAGGGATGGGTTTGTGTGTGGGAGAGGTTGTTGGCACTTTGTAGGGGGTCATGTTTCACAGGGGTAAGGGCAAGGCAAACATGACAGATTCACAGGGAAAACAAGTAGGGTGTTCGGGATGGAGTTCGGCTTGGGAGGAAGAGGGAGTGGAAGTGTCAAATGGGTCTGCTGTCTGCACTGTGTGTTGTGTTGGTGTCTGTTGTGTGGGTGACTGTGAGCATTTGCGTTTTTTAGTGGGAGTGATGTAGATGTGCTAGGTGTTGTGGGGTTTCTATGATGGTTGCTGTGTTGTCTACGGATACGGGTGTTGTGGATGTGTCTGTGATTGTTGGTGTGGTGTCTGGGGATATGGGTGTTGTGGAAGTGTCTGTGGCTGTTGATGTTGTGTCTGGGGATATGGATGTTGTGGAGTTGTCTGTGACTGTTGGTTTGGTGTCTGGGGATGTGGGTGGTGTGGAAGTGTCTGTGGCTGTCGGTGCAGTGTCTGGGGATATGGATGTTGCGGAGGGGTCTGTGGCTGTATTTCCGTTGTCTACATGAATGCTGGGTGTTGTGGAGGGGTCGGTGGGTGTGAGTGTGGTGTCTGTGGGTATTGGTGCGCCTGTGGAGGGCTCTGTATGTATTGCTGTGATGTCTGGGGTTATGGTAGTGGTGGTGAGAGAGGTGAATATCTGCCATGTGCAAGTATGTTTGAGGTTTTTGGATGTCTTGTGTTTGTATGTGATGCTTGTGTCCGATGAAGTCTGTGTATGTTTAGGTGTGTGTGTGCTTGGGATCAAAATGGGATTAGGGAATGTGGATGGGGAAGGGGCAGGAGGGGGGTGGAAGGATGAGATGAGTTGTGGGCTGCTGGTAAGGAGGAGGACAGAGCCTAAAAAAATCTCTGAAAGGCAGACATGTCATTGTGAATGCCTCCCAGGTAGGCAACCATCTGAGTCAGCAGCCTGCTTTGTCCCCAGATGGCATTCAGGACTGCAGTCTGACCCTCAGAGATGCTCTGTAGGAAGTCAATAGCCTCCTCACTCAGGACAGTGGGGTAATGGGGTAGGGCTGTGGTGCCTGGAGCAAAGCAGACTTTTCCTCCTTTAGGGGAGCGGGAACAACCAACTTGTGGGGGGACAAGGGAGAGTGGTGATAGAAGTGGGGGTGGCAGACAAGGATAAAGGTGGAAATTATCTTGTTGGGTCCACCACCATTTGGAAGTGTCCACCGGAAGATGACTCAGATGATGATGAGCTTGAGCTGATGTCCTCCGGTGCACTCCTTGCACTCTCCTGGTCACTGGGTCCCTCCCGTTTGACGTCTTGCATACAGAACTGATGTAACCAGCTGTGTCCCCACAGATGTTGGCCCCTTTTCCTCCACTTGCCCTGGATGTATCTGAAATGACATGGAACATGGGTTTATTGCAACTGCATTTCCACACCTGACCATCACAAATCCACTAAAAACATTCAAAAAAGTCCACATATCACATCACTTTCATGGTTCACTCCATAGGCTTCAAAATTAGCATGAGTATTTGCATGCATGCTATGTGACCTAAAAGGTCCACTCATGCCATAACCCCAAACAGGCCCAAAAGCATTGATTGGATTCTCTACAACAGTCTTCGGGCCAGATGTATGACCCGTTTTTGCATGCGCAAATGGGTTTACGACCCGTTTCCGCATGCAAACCTACAGGGCCATGTTCAAACCCTATTTAGCGAGTCCCTATATGGGATTTGCGATTCGCAATTAGGAATGGGCGTTCCAAGGGCGTCCCTTCCTAATTGCGACTTGCTACCCTATGTAAGTATGCTTTGTAGCCTCCATTACGGTCGCAAAGCACTCGCAATCTACCGCCCTCTTCAAGAGGGTGGTAATGCACTCCCAAATGGGAAAGTGTCCCCCGGGGACCTATTCCCCTTGCAAATGCCGGGGAATTTTCTTTTTTAAGGGCAGGCAGTGGTCCCAGGGACCACTTCCTGCCCTTAAAAAATGAACAAAAACGTTTCCTTTTTTTTTTAATGCAGCCTGTTTTCCTTTAGGGAAAACAGGCTGCATTTAAAACAAGCATTTTCAATGCAATAGGTCTCGCATTTGCGAGAGTTTGAGCTATTGGCATTGGATATTACAATGCCTTTCATTTACGTAACCACATACACATTGGAATTAAAATATTGGTTACACATCTTGTATATTGCATTTACTAATGTTTAGAGCACGCCCTTGTGTGACACAATGTGGTGCAAATGGCGGCCTGGCTTAAATGACACACAAAAATCGATTTTTGCACCCAAAGCCGAATCAAGCGCACCTTGCGTGGCTTTGTTTCATATAGCGCCAACGCCCTAACATTTAATTCAAAGTGGATGTAAGAGGAGCAGAACAGTTAAAAACACCCTGGAATTACACGTAGAACCGGATCAATTAAAGTCACTTAATGTATTCTATGAAAGCTTAGCCCCAAATGAAAAAAGGGTTGACACAATATGCTGAAGAAAAATCGTATGATTTTCGCACAATACATGTAATTTCTGAAAAAGTAACAATACTGTGCAATTCAGATTTGGCTTGTGTAAAAATAGCAACCTTTTAAATTATGTCATCAGCATGCGGTTTGTTGTAAATATGGTGCTGCAGAATTCTTTTGCCAGCACTCTTCTTTGTTTTACACTCAATAGCAATTACTAGGCAGTTCTGGAAAGCTTGGGAGCTTTAAAAAGAATAGGTTTGTCTTTAGTTTGTTTAATGTATAGAAGAACCTTTGTTTATCGCTGCTGATGTCTATGATCTCACCAGAGGGTTTTGTTTTCTGGATTCCATGTCTCGAGTCTGGCCTTTTTATTACACATTATTGTTATTTGGTTCATTAGTCCAATTCAGTAGCATGGCAGAGCCTCTTAAGGGTGCAGCTGATTTACATGTGAGAATGACATTTTTTACTAGTACTCGTTTCAGCTGCGTTCTCTGTATAAGGGTGCATTTAATTAAGTCAATAGGGTGCTGATTGTTCTGGAAGCTTCCATAAATTTAAGTTGCGGACATTGGACTGCTACACGCTCCATCTTTGAAACGGAAGTCTGCCATGTTGCCATTGAGACAGGAATGTGCCTTTAAACGTGTGTGATAAATTAATGGCTAATAAACCAGGTGTCATATTACACAGCGAGTAAACAACTTGGAAGGATTACATCTACTTTGACCCACGGTGTGTGAATATTTGAGGTTCACCTCCACTTGAAATTGGTGAATGTACAGCAGCTGTTCGTTTGAACCAACTGAGCTGTTTTGTGGACATTTTAAGTTTAAGCGCTATAGAAAGGGTAGTTCGTGAGGCGCGTGAGAACATGTTTTTTCTGCCAGCACAGAAGGAGCCAAGTCCTTGGAAGTTCCTCGCTCGCAGGCGTGCTGTCAGCGCCTCTTAGGGTGCAGCTGATTTATATGTGCTAATGACATTTTTTACTTGTACTCGTTTCAGCTGCGCTCTCTGTATAAGGTTGCATTTAATTATGTTTTTAACGGATATGTAACGCTGTTTCCTGGATGGCTGTAAGAATAACTCAACACACAAATTCATATTTGGCTGCTTCCCCACACATTCTCCTGAAAACTATTACGAGCGCAAAAAAATGCCGTTTTCTGAGCGCGTTCAGCCCTACTCGCAAAACAAGGAAAAATAATCAAGCATTGCTAAAGCCAGCCATTCGCACGCTGAATACCCACACATCCTCTCGAAAATCATTACCAATGCAGAACAAGTTGCGAGGGGCGTGTGGTGGTGGGGGTGACAACACCGAGGAAAGCGGCAAATAAACCAGGTGTCATATTGCACAGTGTGTACACAACTTGAAAGGATTACATCTACTTTGACCGACGCTGCGTGAATATTTGAGGTTCACCTCCATTTGAATTTGGTGAGTATACAGCAGCTGTTCGTTTGAACCAACTGAGCTGTCTTATGGACATTTTGGGGACATCTGATGACTAACCTCAACCCTGATCATGACCTGCACTGACGGAGCCAGCCCACTAACATCATGTGGGCCAGGCCTATCCTAAATGGAATGTGATGTGAGATACCATGACACACAACACCATTTTGAACTTCTGAAGGGTAAACTACTTGTGCATGACTGTCCAGACATATTTTCTGCCAGGCCCATTGCATGGATTCATATGGTCGATAGAGCCATGCCATAGTATACACAACATCCTAAGACTAAGGTCACAAGGTAAGGGCTAGTTTCTGTGAGAATGAGAGCTACCTCTCTGGTGGCTGTGTAGACATGTGGACTACTTATTTGAGTGTCCTAATACGTCAAAATACGTTTGTGGTGTTTGTGGTGCTATCACAGGACACCCCTTTTGCCACATGCACTGTAACAGGGATGACAACCAACATACTATTGTATGTGTTATGTGATAGGTAATATTGTAGCCAAGCAGATGATCTAAATCTATTAAATAGTAACCCACTATCTACGTTGTTCATGTCTCAGGTGTGCAATAACATAACATGTGTATTTGTAAAGCGCTCGTTCACCTGTAGGCATCTTGGCACTGAATAACAGATGTTTCTTGTTACCCAACTCAATGGTACTCATTTTACCGACCTCAGATGGATGAAAGGCTGAGTGAACTCGCCGGGATCTGAACCTGTGACCATGAGGTCGAACACAGACCTCTGCAGTGGATGCATTAGTCCACAGGCCAATAGGCCTCGACAGTGGAGGCAAAACTATAAAAAGTGTCAACAGACCTGTGTGAGTAAGGGGACAATCAATAGTTACAGACACATATTGACACAGTGGGACAATGGAAAGAAGTATCAGGTCAGAATGTCACCTCAGTCACCATGTCTCATATTATCCATTTAATGGCTATCAGGGCTACTAGTGGGACAGATAACTCTTTCTGGGAACATCCATGGATCAGCAGGTCTACAGGGACATTACTTTGTGCATCAGTTCTCCTTCCACAGTAACTCTGGCCTAGGCTGGTCCATGGCCCAGACTGCCCACATATCAAGGTCAAGCCTTGCTCTCTGCAGGCCGAGGCTACTTATCCCACATGAACCTTACATTTCCACCAATTCAATACAGATAAGTGAAACTTCTGCCCATTTCATATGTGAACATAAAGTTGTTTGGCACTCTGAAGGGGAACTAAGCAGCTGTTTTACAAAATCTGATGTGGGCTGAGTGATCAGTGGGATGGTACACTTGGCTAACATCATCCTCAAATGCTTCTACCAGTATACAGATATGGCTCATGGAGAGAAGCCTATACATAATAATGCACATATACCATGATGTGATTTCAGAACCTAACTGTTACTACTATGAATGTGATTCTGGCATAGAGATATGCATGTAACACACGTAGAAATCACCCTTATCACATATTCCAATGGTGGCATTCTCTCCACAAAGTCTGCAGCCCCATAATCCATTACAAGTATGCCTTCTTTAGGGGCCACACAATGTATGCAAGCAAAGAAATGCCTACTCTCTAACACTCAGAGGCACATTGCAGCCTATGGGAATAGAAAGGAAGCAGTGAAATAGAGTTAAATATGTATTTGAAAAACTTACCTGTTCATCTGGTGAGCCAAAGAGCTGAGATTACAGGGGAAGGACCTCATCTACCAAGGCATCCAGCTCCTCTAGAGTGAAGGGAAAGGCCCTCTCCCTGTAGTCTGTGCCATGACTGCTCCCAGAGGTGGTAAACAGCAACTCAAATTAAGGAGGTGGTGATAGCAGCAGTGTCAGGAGGCAAGTGAGAGTTTTTTCCAACCACCCCAGTTATCGGCATCGGCGCATACAGCCATTGGGTTGCAACTGTCACTATCCCCAAAGTGAGCCTATGGCTGTGTCTGCCGTGCACGTGACCACCCATCGTGCTGTTGCCTACCACCAGAGGTGTACATTCAACATGTCCAGTTGACAAGGTCAGGCATCCACCATGCTAGCGGTTGGGAAAATTGTACATAGGCAAAATGTGTTCAGTGCACTGTACAATGTGGTTGCAGTGTTTTCACATTACATGTCATGCTACCATCACTATAGTAAAAAGATAAATTGATGGACAGAATGTTGTACAATGTCAAACATTCACTCCAGTACAGAGATCTGGACCTAAATCTATCGATTTTTGCTCCCCGTGCCATTCCAGTTTATACCCAGCCATATGCAAATCAGTCTTGACCCTGCTCCCAATGGGAACAGCCCAGCCTGAACTGCCAAGCCAGGTCCTCCCTGGACTGAAAACAAGCATCCTAGGACCGGTTTCGGGGTTTCACCCCTCATTAGCCAGGCTAGCTTAACTCCAGGGTCAAGACTGATTTGCACATGGCTGGGTCTGAACTGGGATGGCGAAGTGAGCTGAAGAACGCTGATGATTCAACCCAGATCTGAGAGTGAGTGTCTGAAAAGTTTCAGTACACCGTCCATCATCCATTTGTGTTTGCTTTGTTTATCTTCACTATAGTGGCTGTTTAAATTCAATTCTCTGAATTGATGATGTGCACAGTTCTGTTACAGACCTGTGAAGGCCACCATGGGGATGAAAGATGGATGTTCAAGAATTGACAATGATGATGTAAAATGTGTAGTGCTTCACGAAGCATTGGTGTTCAGACACATGGCTTTTGCCTTACTCCTCACATATGTTACTCTGCACACTGTGACCAAAATACCTTTCTGTTACTCCTCACATAGGTACCCTGGGAGTGGGAGTAGACACCAACCTCCAGTGTACCACCCATTTAAAGACCTACACACCATGGAAGAACAACATGTCATTCAGAAGTTCCATTTGAATAGGCAAACAATCCTGGATTTATGTCATCAGTTAGAGCATGACCTCCTACCTAACATCAATAATCCTACATCAATACCACCTCTTGTTAAACTCATGTATGTTTTGCATTTTCTGGCCACAGGCTCACTTCAATTCACTTTTACTATTTTTGGTGGAATGTCACAACCTATGTTCAGTCAAGCACTCACAGAGGTGCTAGCAGCACTTTTGAGACTCGTGGGCAGCTACATCCAGTTCCCTAGATGTGAGTCTTTAGCCACTTTGAAGGTGGATTCCTATGGATTTGGTCACATCCCACATGTAATTGGATCTATTGATGCACCTATATTGCCTTAGTACCACCACACTACAGGGAGAAAGTTTACTGGAACAGAAAGCACTTCCATTCTATCAACATGCAACTTGTTTGTTTACTGTATTTGTGCATCTCAAACATCTGTGCCCGGTTTCCAGGATTCGCACATGATGCCGTCATACTGCAGAACAGCACCATACCCCTGCTGATATCACAACTTCTACTGGAGAGGGCATGGCTTGTAGGTAAGTGTGATCTATCCTAACTTTGTGAGGGAAATGTCAGGTAGCATGATCTGAAAGTGTGTAACTAAATGTTGCCCTTCTGTCTATCTTCCATCTAGGAGACCCAGCATATCCCAACCGGAAATGGTTCTTGGTGCCGCTGAGGAATTCTACAAAGCTGACGGAAGTCCACTTCAATGAGGCCCATAGAAGAACACGGTGGCCAGTGGAGCAAGTGTGTGGGCTCTTGAAAGCCAGAATCAGATGTAGGGGAAGCCCTCCTCTACTCACACAGGAAGGTGTGTGGGATCACCGTAGCCTTTTGAATACTCCACAACCATGGAGACCCACCAGGTTTTGACCCTGAAATGCCAAATAAGGATAATGGTAGTGGTAAAGAGGAAGGAGCTGACTTGCATCAAGATCTCATCCAGAACTACTTCTCTTGAGTGTTAGTATGGTGCGAGATGTGATGACTTTGACTATTCTTGCAACTCTTGTAGTGATGTTGTGAGGAGCTTGTTAATGCTACATACTAGGAATATATGGGTCTGGCGATATGTGGATATAGGTGTAAGTGTAGCTTTGTTCAGCTGTAATGTTGTTTTGGGCTGTGTTGACAATGTGATGTGTGTCATATGTATATTTTCCTAGCTAATCTCTCTGTGTTGGTCCGTTTTAGTTATCCTCACCGTGTCATCTTCATTTGGACATTTCAGAGTTGTGACATTAGCAGGTATATGATGCTGTTCATATGTACGAAGTTGTTGTAATTTGCTTGTCTATTCAATATGCTTTGTTTTAGAACTTTGTTGTTGTCCTGGTGACAGAATGTGGATCTCATGGTTCTGCTTGAGATCGGCATTCTGACTAAGGAGACTCTGGAGAGATGACCTGTTAAGGAGCCTGTTGGTGGTTGAATTCATTAAAACTTCTTGGAAACTATCCTTCCTACTTGGATTTATTATGGGAATTTATTATGGTCCTGGTAATATCTGTTAGAGAGTTTGGGTGAACAAAGCCGGTACCAAGACAGCTTGCACAGCGATTGGATGGAAGTTACCTGGCTTCCATTGGACTTGTTCCTTGTGGTGTGTTGGTCATAATGCAATATGTGTGCTATTGTGTGATCCAATACAATGTTGTGTTGTGCCCAATCATGCTATCCTTCTTTCACATTGGCAAATTCCCCAAGGTCTATGAGCTGGATGTAGCTGTTGATGTGTCTCCTCATTGTATGCCAAAGTGCTTGTAACACATCATTGACATTAGTTTATGACATGCCACCAGATGCAAGCAACACTGGATTGAAATGACCCTGTGGTCAGAAACATTTGTACTGACATGTGTCTGCTTATTTGTTTATTTGATGTAGGATTCCTTTTGTGAGGGAGGCAATATGGCTCCAGCTGATGATGTAGACCTAATATATTGTTGCCTATTTTGTAGGAAATTGCCAGATATATCCCCTCCTTCCATGTTGTGAAATTCTGAAAGTGATTATGTGACCACTGACACAGAATAACTGAGTCATGTCTTATTTGCTATGTGTCTGACATTATGTCAGCCTATGATTTGAACAAGGGAATACATATGTTCTCAGCCCAGATACTTGTATGTATTTGTTGACAAGGTAGTGATCCTGAATAGAAACATTGTTCACATACAACATATCCATGCTTCCAGAAGTCCCTAGTTTTAACATTGCAAAGTTAACATGGTAGTACATTCACATTGTTATATGTGAGAATTACAACAGGAGACATTGCTTTGGTGGTGTGTGTTTTTAATGAAGTAAACAAGGATAAGATCAAGTACTTGACTACAAATTACACAGTGCAAACAAAAAGTGAAGTTTTCAGTCATGGTGGATGAAACCATTGTAGTAGAGTCCAAATTGTCTGGAGTCAAAAGTTCTACAATACTTCTCCCATCAGATATGGAAAAATCAGCAGAAATTGTCCACAAAGTGAATATGTAGCACACACAGGAGGACATTAGGGGCAAGGTTTCTTCCTGACAGTGGTGGTAGTCTTCCCATCCTAAGCCTCTGGATTGTTGTGTGGGCATCCCCTCGGTTTGCCAGATGGGGGATCTGGAGCTGCTGAGACAGGGGCATGTGCAGGTAGACTCCCAGTACTTGGGTGATGGCAGCCTGGGTGTCTGTTGCCTCAGTGGGCTCACTCTGCAGGCCCACATTTACCCTCCCACTATGCCTACCCCCATTGCTCTGCACCCTTGGCACAGACTGCACCCTCCCACTGGGTATTGGTTCCTTCATGACTGGGGTGGGGTGAACAACCTTTACAACGCAACTATTACAACGCACTACACTTACAACGAAATTTTTACAACGCAACATCCACTGCAATGCATTCCATTACATCGCATGACACTACAACGCATGTTTAAAAACTACCTTTACAACGCATTCCATTACATCGCATACTACCTTTACAACGCATACCATTACAACGCAATCCAACACTTACCCTACTGTTGCACCCCCTGGAGTTAGAATAGTAATTTTTACCCCTATACTATCCAATACTTACCTTAAATGCAATTTAATATTATGCGTTGTAATGGTATGCGTTGTAAAGGTAGTATGCGATGTAATGGAATGCGTTGTAAAGGTAGTTTTTAAACATGCGTTGTAGTGTCATGCTATGTAATGGAATGCGTTGTAGTGGATGTTGCATTGTAAAAAATGTGTTGTAAGTGCATGCGTTGTAAAAGTGTGCGTTGTAACGACATACATCCCAGGGGTGGGGATAGCCATCTGAGAGTCCAGGACAGGGGGGCACAGGAAGGGACTGACTGTGCTAGGTGCACAGGTTGAGGGGGCAGTGGCTGGCTGACTTGTTGCAGCTAGAGTGGGAGGTGTTGTTGTGGGCACAGTGATCCCCACTGATGGTGATGCCCATGCTGACCAGATGGGCTAGGACTGTAATCCCCTTCCACCTATTCAGGAGCGTTGCCATCACTGAGGGCTTCATCCTGTGGTGGAGAGGAACTCTGTTCAGTTTCAAACATCTGTGGAGGTGCAGTGGTGAATTGACCTGTTGAGAAAGAGAACACGGATAATGGTGGAAGTGAGGTGTCTACATCCACGTTATTTGGGTCAAAGCAAATGGGGATCTAGAAAGAAACAAAATAGATAGAGATTAGTTTTGTCATCCATTTGTGTGGAGTTGAAGTTGGGTACAAGATATTTGCTGACATTCAATAGATGTTTCTTCAACTTGGTAGATGTGAAGATTTGTGGCATTTTAGCTTTAGGGATAGACATGACATCCAAAACTCAAATAAAATGCAGTCATAACATGTGTATTTGTCCATTCCAATGTCTAGTAGTGTGTAATACTAGTAGTGCTTGGTTGTATATTTAGCATTGTTTATCATGTAAGAAGTGCAGAGTCAAGGGGTCACCTGGCACTGCTAATCAGCTGAGTTTTCTTCATGGCTCACATATATTAGGGGTACACCATTCTTATGGTGTCACTCATGCCATCAATAGTTTAAGGTGATGGATCCAGTACACCATCAAGCAAAGTATTCAGGCGTATAACTGTAAAGTGGAGCATTGTCTGTACATTGCAGCCTTCCATGATGAGTGACGATCAATAGTAACATGGTAGACAAGTGATAAGGGGAAATAGGAGTGGAGCATTTTGGTTAAAGTTGCAATGACAGGGCCTCGTGGAAGTAGTGGTAGATTTTCCATCTCATTTTACCAACACTTGACAAATGGTAACCTGCATGATGTGTAAAGACAAGTAGTTACATGGCGGACAAGTGAGAAGGTGTAAAAGGAGTGTAGCATCTTGGTTACAGCTGCAGTGACAGGGTCTTGTTGTGGTAGTGGTAACTTTTCAATCTCACTTTAGCAACACTTGACAAATGGTAACCTGCACGATGTGTGAAGATAAGTAGCACCATGGCAGACAAGTGAGAAGGGGCAAGAGGGGTCTAGCAGCTTGGTTAGTGTTCCAGTCACTAGGCATCATCGTAGTTGAACCAATCTCTAACTAGACTTAGCAACTCTTAAATAATGGTGAGTTGCATGATGTGTGGAGATCAGTAGTAAGATGGCAGACAAGTGAGAAGGGGCAATAGGAGTGTAGCATCTTGGTTAGAGTTGCAGTGACAGGGCCTCATGGCAGTAGTGGTAGCTTTTCAATCTCACTTTAGTAACACTTAACGAATGGTAACCTGCATTATGTGTGAAGATCAATAGTAACATGGTAGGCAAGTGAGAAGGGGGAAAAGGAGTCTAGCATCTTGGTTAGAGTTGCAGTGAGAGAGCCTCATGGTAGTTGTAATCACTTCAATCGCACTTTAGCAACACTTGACAAATGGTAACCTGCATGACTAGTGAAGAACAGTTGTATAACATGGGAGACAAGTGAGAAGGGGCAAAAGAAGTCTAGCATCCTGGTTAGGGTTGGAGTGAGAGGGCCTCATGGTAGTTTTAGTCACTTCAATCTCACTTTAGCAACACTTGACAAATGGTAACCTGCATGCCTAGTGAAGATCAGTTGTAACATGGCAGACAAGTGAGAAGTAGCAAAAGGAGTCTATTATCTGTGTTAGAGTTGGAGTGAGAGGGCATCATGGTAGCTGTAGTCACTTCAATTTCACTTGAGCAACACGTGAGAATAGAAAGCTGCATGACTAGTGAGGATCAGTTTGGACATGACAGACAAGTTAGAAGGGGCAAAACAAGTCCAGCAGCTTGGTTAGAGTTCCAGTCACCAGGCTTGTTAGAGTTGGAGCGAGAGGACCTCATGGTACTTGTAGTCACTTCAATCTCAACTTACCAGCACTTAACAAGTGGTTATTGTACCATACATGTTGGCAATATGCATTTGGGATGGACCATACATTTAAATATTGACACATATCATGGTTTCTGGATTGATTTTTGATATTTTGATTGTAATGCACTTATAGACAGCATTCCAACATGTAGCATATCCTGGATTAAGATACATGTGCTCTTATATGCAACAATGGTCATTGACACAGACAGACCAACATCTCCGATACCTTGAGTATTGCATATTAAGAAAGTAAATAGAGAACACAATAACAAAAGCAGAATTGCGAGCACACATGACATTGTGATATGGTGCCAGTTATTGAAGTGTAATTTGCCAGAGTCCACCACCCCTTCTATTCCTCTTCTATTCCTCTTAAGCCCTCAGAATGCAGGATTGCTAGGACCTTCTCCTCCCAGGGAAAGAATTGTAATAGTGCACTGGGAGGGTCACCGCCAGTCCTCTGAGCCTCCAAGTGGTAGGTGTCTAGTACACACCCTCAACTTGAGGTCAGTCCGCCTCCTCATGTCAGCCTGTGTGCGCAGGGTGGTACCAACAGCATTCACTCTGTTGACTGTCCTGTCCCACATTTCCATTTTCCTACAGAGAGGAGTGTGCTGGACTTGGGAACCTAACATTTGGGGTATACTCTAATGATTTCATCCACCATGACTGTCCACTCTTGCTCAGTGAAGCATGGCTTTTTTTCTCAGGCATGTTGAAAAATTAAAATGTGAGTGAGAATTTGAATTTTGAATTTTTAAAATATTTATACAGCGCACGTACACCCAAAGGTTTCATGGCGCTACAGTAGGCAGAGTCTCTGAGGTCATGGAGCGGGGAGAGAAAATGAGGAGAATTTATGAGGGGAATGCTTTGGAAAAAAGAAAGGTTTTTAAGGCCTTTCGAAAGGGCTGGTATTGATTGGAAGTTCTGAGTTGCATCGGAAGGGAGTTCCAGAACACAGGGGCGAGGGTGGAGAATTTAGACCCTCCCCATTTCTTACGACGGAAGCGAGGAACTGTGAGTAGGTGGTGAGAAGAGGAGCGAAGTTCCCTGGGGGGGACATAAGGTATGATCTCCGAGGAAATAAAAGCAGGGGACCTGCCTAGCTGGGCCTGAAAGGCGAGACAGCCCACCTTAAAAAGGGAGCGTTCGCGCACAGGGAGCCAGTGCAGGGATTTCAAAAGGGGAGTGGCGTGATGGGATTTCGTCAGGTTGTATACCAAGCGGGCCGCTTGGTTTTGGACCAGCTGGAGACGACGTACGCTATAGGCTGGCATGCCATGGTAAAGAGCGTTGGCATAATCCAAGCGGGAGATGACCATGGCCAGTACAATAAGTTTCAGGGCTGTGAAGGAGAAGAAGCGGGAGACTTTACGGATAGTGCGGAGGGATAGAAAAGAGGAGGAAACCACCGAGCTCACCTGGGAGTGCATAGTGAGTTGATCATTGATTTTTATGCCCAGGGTTTTGACGGAGGAGGTAGGGGGTGGGGGAGGACCAAGTGAGGAGGGCCAGAAAAGGGGGGACCAGGGACTGGAGCAACCACCTGTCAGAACAAGCTCTGTCTTATCTGGATTTAGTTTCAGGTGGTTGTGATTCATCCAGTCCCGGATGAAAAGCATGGTGGATTGGAATTTGGATTTGGAGTCAGGGGAGTGAGACAGAGAAAAAATGAGCTGGAGGTCATCCGCATAATTGTATACGGAGACCTACATCTGTTGAAGAGCAAAGATGAGGGGGGCTATATACAAATTAAACAGTAGGGGGGAAAGGGAGGAGCCCTGGGGGACCCCGCACACTACCTTCCGTGGTTCAGCCCAGAAGTCCCCCAGGCGAACTGCCTGGGTGCGTCCGCTTAGAAAGGAGGACAGCCAGACCAAGGCGGTGCCTCCGATCCCCGCCGCTCCGACACGGGAGAGTAAGATGGAGTGATCTACCGTGTCGAATGCGGCCGAGAGATCGAGTAGCACCAGGGCCTGGGGGATGCCAGTGTCCATTCCCTCTCTAAGGTTGTCCAGTACAGAAAGCACGACCGACTCGGTGGAGTGAGCCGGTCGAAAGCCGGCCTGACGGGGTGCCAGGATTCGGTTTGCTTCCACATAGGAAGATAGTGCTTTGGTGACATGCCGCTCCAGGACTTTCCCTAGGAAGGGGAGGAGGGAGATGGGGCGGTAGTTAGCAGGGACGGAAAGATCTGATCCAGGTTTTTTTAGAATGGGCAGGATTATGGCAGATTTGAGAGCGGGGGTGACCACGCCTTGGGCCAAGGAACTGTTAAGAAAGGTGAGGGGGGGTAGCGGACAGTTGGTGAAGACATGCGCAAGAATATGAGCAGGACAAGGGTCGTGAGGGGAGCCAGATTTGACCAGAGGGAGAAGGGAAAGGAAAGAATCTTCTGTTAAAGGAGGGAATGAGTGAAGGCGGACGTCTATCGGGGGACAAGGAGGGACTCGGAAAGAGGGGGAAGGGGGAGGAATATTGGCCCTGATTGTCGCAATTTTGTCCAAAAAGTAGGAGTTCAGGGTATCACAAAGAGGTTGAGAGGGGGAGGGTGTAAGGGTGGTTCGATCAGAGTATGCGAGTTTCTTAATGATGGCAAAAATTTCTCTGGATTTGTTCTCCGCAACTAGGATTTTGGAGGAGAAGTACTCTTTTTTGGTGGACAGTATGGATTTCTTATATTGCTGCAAAAGGGAAGTGTAGTGTGATTTAAGCTGAGGGCAGTACTGTCTTCTCCATGCTCGTTCTGCGTGGCGGACCGCTAGTTTTTGTGCCTTCAGATCGTTATTGAACCACAGGTTGGAATCATTAGTCCGTTTGGAGGAAATGCGCCTCAGGGGAGCGATGGAATCGCAGGCTAAGAGTAGCCATGAGTTGATGGAATTAGCTTGATCCGCTGAGGGCAGGCCGGACAGATCGGGGCAGGAGGAGGAGAGAGAGGAGGCTAAGGCAGCCAGGTCTACCCGCCCCCAGGAACGGGCCCAGATGTTTTTGGGGTGCGAGGACTTGATAGGCGGTCCGAGTTGAGAGGAGAAAGAGATCAATGAGTGATCAGACCAGGGGCAGGGAGAGATGGACAGAGAAGAAATAGGGCAGTTCAGAGACCAGATTTGGTCGAGCGTGTGTCCATGAATATGGGTCGGGGTATTGATATGCGAGATGAAATTAAGAGAGCGTAAGGTTTCAGAAAATTCCTGGGAAGTGGAGCATTCAGCTGGGTCGGAAGGCCAGAAATTAAAATCACCCAGGAGCAGGACGGATGAATTGTTTACAGCTAGGGAGGCCACCAGTTCTTGAAATCCGTCCAAGAAGGTAGGCGACGGTTGAGGAGGGCGGTACATAAGAAGGCAGGTGAGGGGAGTATGGTAACAAAGAGAGCGAGCGACTAAGAAGTCGGCCGTGCCTATCGAGGGAAAACTGATAGGTTGGAATGGTAGATCCTTTCTGGCGATCAGGGCAACACCCCCTCCGGATTTACCCATTGGGCGGTCAGCCCGGAGGGCATAGTAGGTGGCTGGAAGGGAGGCAAGGAGATTAGGGAGGGAGCTGTCACGGAACCAGGTCTCCGTAAGGAATAGGAGGTCTGGTTTATGGATATCAAGCAAAACTGACAGTTCGTGGCAATGCTTAACCGCGGACCGCGTGTTGAGGTATAATATGGTAAGTGGGACCTGACTGGGGCCGGCTGGGGGATTAGGACGGGGAGGAGAGGGCAGGGGGGGAGGGAGGGGCGGAGTGAGAGGGGCGATCGGAGTAGCTGCGGCTGTGATGCCCAGATTCTTGATATGGATGATCAGGGAGGCTTCAATGGGCCTGCTGGCTTGAAGAGCGAGTAGCTGTGCCGATGAATATTGTAATGGGCCGGGCAGGAGAAGGGGCCTAGGCCCTAGGCGCGTTTGGTCGCGGACGGGCGCAGACGGGCTTGCCTTAAGCGCGCCTTCAGCGCGCAATCGGCGCGCCCGCTGCGCTCGTCCGCTGCGCGTCCGGTAATGGCACATGATTTATGGGAGTTGAGGGAAGGGGAACATGGGTGTGGCCTCCGAGAGGGGGCGTGGCCTCGGCGCTCGCCAAAGTGGCGTGAAGTATTGTCCAAAGGTCGGTGACCTCCCGCCGCAGCGATGAATCGGCTGCGCGGGGAACCGGAAATGAGCAGGTAAAGTAGGTTTTATTAAAGCAAGTACACGAGTAAAATACACACAATTCTCTCTATTAATCAGGGTAAAATTGCTAAAGGTCTACTCCCGGCTTCCGCCTCAGGAGGACTCGCAAGACTGGGCAGGACGCTCGTGAACAGCGTCTATTTAAATGCGCTGAAAGTGGGCGTGGCCTCCGAGAGGGGGCGTGGCCTCGGCGCTCGCCAAAGTGGCGTGAAGTATTGTCCAAAGGTCGGTGACCTCCCGCCGCAGCGATGAATCGGCTGCGCGGGGAACCGGAAATGAGCTGGTAAAGTAGGTTTTATTAAAGCAAGTACACGAGTAAAATACACACAATTCTCTCTATTAATCAGGGTAAAATTGCTAAAGGTCTACTCCCGGCTTCCGCCTCAGGAGGACTCGCAAGACTGGGCAGGACGCTCGTGAACAGCGTCTATTTAAATGCGCTGAAAGTGGGCGTGGCCTCCGAGAGGGGGCGTGGCCTCGGCGCTCGCCAAAGTGGAGTGAAGTATTGTCCAAAGGTCGGTGACCTCCCGCCGCAGCGATGAATCGGCTGCGCGGGGGACTGGAAAAGAGCAGGTAAAGTAGGTTTTATTAAAGCAAGTACACGAGTAAAATACACACAATTCTCTCTATTAATCAGGGTAAAATTGCTAAAGGTCTACTCCCGGCTTCCGCCTCAGGAGGACTCGCAAGACTGGGCAGGACGCTCGTGAACAGCGTCTATTTAAATGCGCTGAAAGTGGGCGTGGCCTCCGAGAGGGGGCGTGGCCTCGGCGCTCGCCAAAGTGGCGTGAAGTATTGTCCAAAGGTCGGTGACCTCCCGCCGCAGCGATGAATCGGCTGCGCGGGGAACCGGAAATGAGCAGGTAAAGTAGGTTTTATTAAAGCAAGTACACGAGTAAAATACACACAATTCTCTCTATTAATCAGGGTAAAATTGCTAAAGGTCTACTCCCGGCTTCCGCCTCAGGAGGACTCGCAAGACGAGAATATGAATGAAAAACAATCAAGTGATGGAGTAAAAAGGTTCAAAACCAAAATTAAAGGTGGTGGAGAGTGCTAAATGGGAAGATTAAAAAAAGGGTGCCTTATCTCAAAATGCAGAAAACACTAGTGCCTGTCTTTTGGGAAGCAAGGAATGATGGTCGGGGATGGAGTGTGTTTTATAGTTTGACTTGCCACCATGTCCACTTGCCAAAGCACATCAGGTGAGTTGTTTTTAAATCATCCAATGGTCAGTGTTATATTTGTTTTGCACATACCATGGCAGTCAACTGCCATTGGGTAACCGCAGTTTGCTAACTGCCACTTGGAGATCACGAGTACGATTGTGTAGTCGTATTACGCTCAGTGGGTAGATCACGGACCTGACAACGTCAGTGCACGCAATGCTGACATTACAGACTGCCACAACTTGAAATACGGCGGGCGGTAGATCGACGGCACGGTGGTGTCATAAAGGATGTGGACATGGCATTCGGGCTATCGGACTGCCAAACTCGTAATCAGGCCCTTAGCCATTCAAATGCAGAGGTGTCCTCAAAGAAATATATGCAGGCAACCTCTGTATAGCGGCACTGGAGCTGTTCTGTCATGGTAAATACATCTACCACGGTATATCCTGGAATATGCGGGTCATAAGTGACAGGAAGAGACATTGAGCGCAGTTGAGGTGGAAAAGACCAATGATGAAACATTCAGCTGTCAGTAGGATCTACGTTAGATGCATTATTCATTTGGACAAAGCAGTACCATTAACATTTAAATTATTTGGCATAATCAATGTGGGCTTTTCATAAGTGAACAATCTTATGACACCAAACATTTTGCAATACATTGCATTAAGAAATTACGTAATATATAACCACTATCTGTAGTGTTCATAACTCCATCCATTGTGGCGTGCAAAATAATCTTGCCACTCTATTTGAGATATATGCATCTGTTTTCGTTGGAATTTGTTTTTTATCAATTAAAGTTGCACTTGGATTTCTGTAGGCTCTTCTAAATTCCTGTCATATAATCAGAATGAAACATAGTGCAATGTAATTTTTTATGATGCGATGAAAGGGAAAGGTCAACGCATGCTGCTTGTCTGATGTAATCAGGGACCGAGGCTGCGCTATGTAGACATAGCTGATGTTTCCTGGGTTTATGTCCACAATCATTAGGGGTTGGGGAGCTCCTCTGTGGAAACGCGCCACTTCCAATTCTCATGTGATTTTGATGAAACGCTACAGCTGAGAATGAAGTAAATGCAGACAAATTATGCAAATCCTGTGGGTGAGCCATAATGTTTATCTAAATGTATCGTTATTCCGCTTTCCACTGATAGAAAAAATGCATTTCAGAGTTACACAATTTACACCTTAAAAATGTATGTTTTTTTAACGACAAATCATCATCACAGTGTGCGCGCTACTCTTTTGCAACCGAATGAGGAATAAACAGACATTGGGAATGGCAAAAGCCGTATGTCTTTAATCTTCCATTGGCGTAGGTGGCTGCCGCGCACCGGTTGTTCACATCATGGAACTTTAGGCCATAAATATTTTAATTTGCTTCAAGAATGTTCTGTCTAAGGATCAGCTGTAGTTAATTACAGCGGCCGGTCTCGCACCGTCGCTCTTTCATCCTGAATAAGCCGGCTGCTGCCAGGTAGATGACACCATTTCAGGAGTCTTCGCAGCTGGAAAGTTGTCAGCAGCCTGTAGGACTCCGGAAACTCTTTACTGCAGTATTTTGCGGCGGGTTTCTGATTCCTGCAAAGACAATCAATAGAGTTCAGAGGCAGCGTTTATACCCACCCGCGTCTCACTCTCTCGTGCAGCACCCTACTGGCAATCCATCCAATGCACCTCAGACGCCGGGCAGAGAGGATACCTCAGCATCAATCACCTTTGTAGGTCTAGCGTTAGCAGGGCCTTTTGATTTTTATGAAATTGTATATATACTGTACATATTAACAGGGTCAGGCTGGAACTGAACATAGAGCCAGGTACCAAAATTAATGTCGCCCCCATTAGTGAATTAGAAAGTGGCTAATATTTGCAAATTTGAGAAGGTTTGAACTTGAAGAGACATGATGGTCAAATGATTTTCAAGGTATGAACAACTGCATAGATTTGAACATTCTGCAAACAATGCTTGTTTTAATATCAGGTAAATCAACAGTGAAACCGGCCTAGCAGACCTTTATAGGTTGCGCCTTGACAGCACATGCGCTGTCTCAGCGAGACCTAAAGTAATCTCTATCTGTTGGCAAACAGCCAGTAGTTTCTCCTGCTGCTTGCCATTGGCTTAGTGTTGTTCTCACATTTCTTACCTTTGTTTTCAGTGGCCCAACTGACTTCCGTGTAGTCCGGAAGCAGCGGCCACCAACTACAGTTTTAGTCCGCACTGTTTGGACTTTTTGTTTGTCTAGCGCTGCCTGACCTAAACATGGCAGCGGCGCATTCACAAGGAGCCGGTGTGCGCGAGCGGTGGGCAGCGCATGCTGCTTGTTTTACTTTCACTCGCTCAAATCAGCTGATTTCCGGGAGTCTGCTGACACATTCAGTTTCTTTCCAGTGGTGTGCAGTGCTCACAGAGGGCTGGGGCGCTGGCAATAGTGGCACAAACACCAAGCAGGCAGGTGCATAACACACGATACTCTGAACAACAGCCCCGATGGCAAACAATGTAGGTATGTCCACAGCAGCACCACTCAGCTTACAGTGACTATAAAAAATGCTGTTGTGTAGAAGAAAATCAACTGCCAAGTTTTCCCTTTCTAAATAGTTGCATCTTTAAGTTCTGTTTTCAGTGTGTTGGTTGAACTTTTTTTTTTTTGGCGCTTGTTTAGTTATGGGAGGGGAGCTGTACAAGTGTTTCTGATTATGGCAACACTATTTTGTTGCTGTATTGTTTACATTCTGTTTTACTTTACATAGTCCTGTGTACCCGCACATACTTGTGTATCTCTGCACATTCTTGTTACTGTGTACACACTTATGCGTCTCATTTACTGTACAGTGTTGTTCTGCACACACCCTTACGTTTGTGTACACGCACATATCCACACACTCGCTCGGGGGGTAGAGGACACGTTTTTTTTATACACCATTATTTCCCCACACACTTGTGCTTCAGTGCTTACAATAATGTGCACAAATGCGTGATTGATTCTGTAGACAGATTTCGACTCCTGTACACAAACATACACCAGTTTCACATCTATCATTTTATACGTACTATAGCATAGACGCCTATTTATTTACATACAAACCCACACACTCACACTGCTCCCAGCAACCACCTGTGTTTCTGTTTTCCTTTGTACCTGATTCTTTTTCTGTAACCATGCTTGGGTTGTTGCGTACACAAATGATTTGGGCCGTTTTTTGGCTGTTTGTCAGCCTGTTTTACGGCCTGCTAGGGCCATTTTTTCCTGTTGATTTCCGTGATATTAAAACAAACTATGTCTGCAGCAAGCACAAATCCATGCTTTCTTGCATACATTGCAAAAGACTGGAACAGAGTTTCTACACAAGCTTAAAACTGCCCTGTTAGAACCGGCGGTCTCTAGTTGGCAGAGGTATACACTTCTGACAAATAGGGACCAACCAACTCTAGTCAGGGAAAGGGGATTACACACTCAGATAACCCCTGCTACCCCCTTGGTAGCTTGGCAGAGCAGACAGGCTTATCTCAGAGGCAGTGTGTTAAGCATTTATGACCACATACAGTAATAAAGTGGATACACTACAGATGGACACGACACAGAAGTTATTATAAAAAATAGTATTTTTATATAAGGCTTAGCACAAGACCAAATAACGACAAAAATATACCACAGTCTTAATAAATACTCTTTGGAAGGAAAAATAATAGTTCAAGTAAGGTTTCTTCTTGGCAAATAGTTCTTTAGCAAAGTATTCTTCTGAGCACAGTTCTTTGGCAACAATGTAACCCCCACAGGAGTCACACGACGTCGAGTCTACAAGATTCCCAAGGTTCGGCGTCGACCGCGAGGAGCGCTACGTCGAGCCTGGAGTTGCAACAGACCCCACAAGTACAGTACCTTGAGAAACGAAGAAAACGATGATCCACGGCGTCGAGATGTCGGCGTCGAGGTCGGCGTCGATCGTGCCTCGGAGTCGGGTCAATCCGCAGCGGCGTCGAGGGATGTCGGGCCGGAGCAGCGCTCACGGCGTCGAGACGGGCGTCTAGTCGATGCGATCAGCAGCGGCGTCGGGACGGGGTCGCTTGGAGGCAGAGCCGATACTCACTCCTCACTGGCGTCGATACCGGCGTCGAGACGGGGTCACTTGGAGCCGGGGCCGATACCCACTGCTCACTGGAGTTGCTGCTGGCGTCGATCGGGCCCGGCGGCGTCGAGACTGCAGATTTTCCCTTGTGTACTGGAAACAACACTTTCCAGCAATTCAGCAATTCAGTAGATGGTGAAGTCCTTTGGCCCTGTGACTTCAACAGGAGACTGGCACTCTTCCAGTCCTTGGAGATTTCCTAGCAAGTGTTCAGAGAGTACACACCAAGTTCCTCTCTCCTTGTTCCTTGGCAAAAATAAAGAAGCAGCCTTCAGGTTCCTCTACAGCAAAACAGCACTCTGGCAGAAAGGGGAGGCAAGTCCTTAGATCAGCAGGCTTCTTGTCCTTGGTACAGGTTTCCTTGTCAGAAGTGATCTGAGTTCTTGGTTCAGGGGTCCTTCTCTTATACCCCTTTTTCCCTTTGTTCCCTTTGTCCAAGCAGGGAGATTCCCACCATCTCAGGTTTGTTGTGGGTGTTGCCAGGCAGAGGCACCTGGCCCATTCACTGAGCAGGGCAGAGTCCTCAGCCGCCCAGCAGGAGGCAGAGCCAGTATTGTCACTGGCAGGAGCAGGGCTATCAGCCGCCCAGCAGGAGGCGGAGCCAGTATTGTGTCAGGCAGGGCAGGCTACTCTTCCCTCACTCTAGGTGTAAACGCCCCATTCACCCCACACTGACTCACTCAGACCTCTGGAGCCACCCAGCCCCTGACACACACACCAAACCAGCAGAGACCGGTAGATAGTTGGACAAGAAAATAGCCACTTTCTAAAAGTGCTATTTTCAAACATAGAATTTAAAAACCATCCATCCTAAAGGGTGGGTTACTAAATTCTGAGTTCAGGGATACTAAACTCGACTTGCTACCATGCTCCCTGAGTCAGATAGATTATAATGGAGTTAATAATCAGTCTGCCCAGTCTGGCCTATTGGAGGCAGGTAGCCCTTCAATAGTGAAAAACGAAAATGGCTGTAATTCACTATTAGGTCATGCCACACACATCAGGGCATGACCTACCTTTTACCAACAATGCACCCTGCCCTAGGGCCTACCATAGAGGTGTCTGAAATGTGGCAAAGGGAAGGTTTAGAGACTGGTAAGTAGGTTTCCTTACCAAGTCGACATGGCAGTCAGGGACTGCACGCAGGCGCCGCGGTGGCAGGCCTGAGACACATTTTGCACGCTGCTTCTGTGGGTGGCACAACCAGTGCTGCAAGCCCACCAGCAGCAGTTAACTTACACGCCCTTGGCACGCGCAGTGCACTAGACTAGGGTCTGAACAGTAAGTCAACCAAGCCAATCATGGTAACACCAATCAACGTAACAATTTAGCCTAGGGAGCACTTGCACTGTGGCACTGATCAGCAGTGGCACAGTGCCCAAAGCAATAATCCAGCAAAAACATCGTAAACAGAGGAGGCAAACAGAAAAAAATGGAGGAGAGACTCATGCCAATGATGCCAGGTCTAACACGTGTCCCCTCCAGCTGAAATGTGGGGAGAACTACCCTTCACCCAGGGAGTCCTCATCACTAAGGCGGAAAAATCTGGACAGACCATCAGCATTGGCGTGATCTGTACCAGGGCGGTGTTCCACCGTAAAGTCCATCCCCTGTAGGGAAATGGACCACCTCAACAGCTTTGGGTTCTCACCCCTCATCTGCATTAACCATCTGAGGGGCCTGTGGTCCGTCTGAACCCGGAAGTGAGACCCAAACAAGTAGGGTCTTAGCTTCTTCAGCGCCCAGACCACAGCAAATGCCTCACGCTCTATCGCACTCCACCTTTGTTCCCTGGGAAGTAACCTCCGGCTGATGAAGGCGACAGGTAAGTCTCGGCCCTCCTCATTCATCTGTGCTAGAACAGCCCCCACACCATGCTCTGAAGCGTCCGTCTGGACAATGAATTCTTTTGAAAAGTCGGGTGCCTGGAGGACCGGTGCTGTACACATTGCAGTTTTCAGGGTGTCAAAGGCTTTCTGACAGGCGTCAGTCCAGATCACAAGTCTCGGCTGCTTCCTGGAAGTCAGCGAGGTCAAGGGGTGCACAATGTTGCCATACCCCTTGACAAACCTCCTGTAGTAACCCGTGAGACCCAAGAAGGCTCTCACCTGAGTCTGGGTTTTGGGCGGTTCCCAAGCCAGGATGGTATCTATCTTGGGTTGCAGGGGGGCCACCTTGCCACTCCCTACTTGGTGCCCCAAGTACACCACTGAACCCTGCCCAATCTGGCACTTACTAGCCTTGATTGTGAGGCCTGCTCTGCGCAGGGCCAACAACACTTCCTGGAGGTGGCGCAAGTGCTCCTCCCAGCTGGCGCTGAACACTGCTATATCGTCCAGGTAGGCGGCGCTGAAATCTTCCAGCCCGGCCAATACCTGGTTAACCAACCTCTGGAATGTGGCAGGGGCATTCTTCATCCCAAAGGGCATCACACGGAACTGGTAGTGCCCATCTGGTGTGGAGAATGCAGACCTCTCTTTTGCCCCATCAGTCAAGGCGATCTGCCAGTACCCAGACGTTAGATCAAACGTACTAAGGTACCGGGCAGCCCCCAACCGATCGATGAGCTCATCAGCTCTGGGGATGGGGTGCGCGTCAGTCTTGGTGACCGAATTGAGTCCTCGGTAATCCACACAGAACCGGAGTTCTGGTGAAGCACCAGGCGCTGCAGCCTTTGGGACCAAGACCACTGGGCTGGCCCAAGGACTGCTAGAGGACTCAACCACCCCTAAGGCGAACATCTTGGAGACCTCCTCCTTGATGTATGCTCTGACCTTGTCAGTCACCCTGTAGGCCTTGTGCCTCACAGGAGTGCTGTCCCCAGTGTCCACATCATGGACACACCACTGAGTGACACCAGGGATCAAGGAGAACAGATCAGGGAATTGTACCAACAGATGGCGACAATCTTGCTGCTGCTCAGGGGTCAGTGTGTCAGAGAGGACAACACCATCCACTGACCCATCTTTTTCTTTTGCACACAGGAGGTCAGGAAGAGGCTCACTCTCCTCCTCCATCCCAGCATCTGTGGCAAGGAGCATGCCCACTTCGGACCTTTCTAAGTGGGGCTTTAACCGGTTGACATGCAGGACCCTTAAGGGGTTCCTGGGAGATTTCAAGTCCACCAAGTAGGTGACATCGCTCTTCTTCTCCACAACCTCAAACGGTCCAGTCCACCTGTCCTTGAGCGCACAAGGTTCCACAGGGGCCATGACCCAAACTTTCTGACCAGGTTGAAGCTCAACCAGAGTGGCATTCTGATCGTACCACCGCTTCATCTCTTCCTGGCTGGCCTCCAGATTTGCCTGAGCAAGATCTCTGAAGCGCCGAGTCTGGTTCCTAAAGGCCAGCATGTAACTATATACATCCTGGGGAGGTTTCCTGGGAGATTGCTCCCAGCCTTCTTTGACCAGACTCAAAGGTCCTCTTACCGGGTGACCATACAAAAGCTCAAAGGGGCTGAACCCTAGAGACTTCTGTGGCACCTCACGGTAAGCAAACAGCAGGCATGGCAAGAGGACGTCCCATTTACGCCTCATTGGTTCTTCAAGACCCATGATCATGCCTTTTAGGGTCCGGTTGAATCTCTCAACCAGCCCATTACCTTGAGGGTGGTAAGGAGTGGTAAACTTGTAGGTTACCCCACACTCCTTCCACAGAGACTTCATATAATTCGAAATGAAGTTGGTGCCCCGGTCTGACACCACCTCTCTGGGGAACCCCATGCGGGAGAAAACACCCATCAGTGCCCGTCCCACCACGGGGGCCGTCACTGTTCGGAGAGGGATGGCTTCCGGGTACCGGGTGGCATGGTCCACCAAGACCAGGATAAACCTGTTGCCCATGGCTGTCTTGGGGTCCAGTGGCCCCACAATGTCAATTCCCACTCGCTCAAAGGGGGTACTGACGACGGGAAAAGGTTGGAGGGGAGCCTTCTGCTTCCGCCCACTTTTCCCACTTGCCTGGCAAGTTTGACAGGTCCTACAATGGATATCTGAATCCCTTCTCATCTGGGGCCAATAAAAATGGGTGACAAGCCTGTCATAGGTCTTGTCCTGCCCCAGATGTCCAGCTAACGGAACGTCATGAGCCAACCCCAGTAGGAAGGCTCTGAAGCGCTGGGGTACCACCAGCACACGGGCTGACCCAGGTTCAGCAGCCTTAGGCTCGCTATACAGGAGGTCGTTCTCCCAGTAGACCCAATGTGATCCTGACTGATCACCTGTCGTTTGGGCTGAGGCCTGCTGCCTCATACCCACAAGAGAAGGGCACACTTTCTGTTCAGCACAAAATTCCTCCCTGGAGGGACCACCATCCTGCTGCCAATGGGTCAGCTCGGGCAGGTCTCCCAGTTCGGCCACTTGTTCTCCTGTCGGTTCCAGGGCATCCCCCTCAGGGTCTGCTCCCTCCTGGACCGCGGGAACGATGGGGGACGGTTTCCCGCGCCCCCTGCCTCTTCTCTTCACGGTTGGGACCTGGGCCATACTTTCAGGCTCCGGGCCCCCATCAACACCCTTACTGACTGACATGGACCGGGTGGTCGCACACACCCACTCAGGCAGACCCAACATTTCCAGATGCGCTTTTCTCTCCACCTTAGCCCAAGGGGAGTCCTCCAAATCATTGCCCAAGAGACAATCAACAGGCATGGCGGGCCTCACAGCAACCTGAAGAGTACCTGAGACCCCCCCCCACTCAAAGGGAACTTGAGCTACCTCACACTGACTCTGTGAGTTGTCAGCAGCTACAACGGGGTAGAATGCATGAGGGACCACCTGCTCTCGGGACACCAAGTGACACTTGACAGCTGTCACACTCGCTCCGGTGTCTCTGAGAGCTTCCACCCTATGGCCATTAATGGTCACCCACTGCCTATATTTCTTAGTGTTACTAGGCAGAGGGGTTGGAGGGACCATTTCCACGTCTCCTAAAGAGACCAGGGACATTTCTGCGGGACCCCACCCACCGGGGGCACCCATCTCATCCCCTCCCAGGGCTACACTCGCTACCTGACGAGGGGGTGCACGCGGCGGTGCATTCGAATCCTTCATGGGACACTGGGGATCATAATAACGGTGTCCCACCTGCTTACAGGCATAGCAGGTCATGGGGCCCCTGTGAACAGGTTTACCTGTCGGGGCCTCTGGCTTCTTTACAGGGGGAGGCTGGGAACCCTTCCCTTGGTTCCCTTGGGGACTACTTTGGGGCCCTTTCTGAAACTCCCTCTGTTTACCCCTGTCCCCCCCACTCTTCTGCTGGGGACCCTGCCCACCTTTGGCTGAGTCTCCCACTGGACCCTTGTGGACCCTGGTACTGACCCAGCGGTCCGCCTCCTCAGCAAGTTTTCTAGGGTTAGATAGCTTGCTATCAACAAGGTGCTGGCGTAGCTCTGGAAAACAGTTATTAGACAAGTGCTCCCAAGCAAACAAATCATAAAGAGCATCATAACTATCAACCTTGCTACCCTTTATCCAACCATCCATGGTTCTGCAGAAAAAAGACACATATTCAACCCACGTAGTACCAGGCAACTTCTTACATTCTCTAAAGGTTTGTCTGTACTTTTCTGGAGTTAAGCCATATCTCAGCATTAAAGCATCTTTCATATGAGTATAAGACATCCTATCCTCAGCAGGAAGGCTCAACAAGGTATCTCTCCCCTCGTTTGTAAAGCGGCTCCACAACCCCGTTCCCCAATCCTTCTCAGGGACCCGGTGGGCCAATAATGCTAACTCATACGCTTTAAACCATTGGCTAATATCTTCATTCTTACTGTAATCCTTGATCACATCTTTAGGGAAATAAAACCGACTTTCTGCAGGCACGGATGGAGCGCTGCCACCAGAGGGATTCAACTCTAAACTCTTAGTTTTAAGCTCCATCTCCCTCACCATCTTCTCACGTTCAAACGCTAATTTCTCTCTCTCAAAATCTAATCTTTTGCTCTCCATTTCAGCTTCTCTCTTGCTTCTTGCATTCTCTAATTCCAACTGCCCTCCTAATTTAAGTTTTGCCATTTCCAACTTGTACCCCCTCTCCTTCTCCCTGTCTTCTAATTCTTCGGGGGAAAGGCTCCTAGAGGACGCACTACTGCCTGGAGATGATACTGGCCCACCTGTGGGCTCTTCCTCTTCCTCTTCTTCTTCCTCTTCCGGTACCACCACCGGATCAGAGGGATTTCTGGCCTCTAACCAGGCCTTCAGCGCTTTGAGGAAGCCCTCTTTCTTTGAGACACCTGTGGTAGGAACTTTAAACTGCTTGCAAAATCCTTTTAGATCTTTTAGCGTGTAGGAATCTATCTTCTCCTTATCAAATTCCCCCACAACATTCTCCACAGGTGTAGCAGCTCCGGCATTCTCCATGGTCAAAACTGGCAGTGTTTAAGAAAATAAGCTCCAGGAAAGCGGAGAACAAAAATAGAATATCCTACCAAAAACAGATTGTGGCTGCGTTATGGTCTGCTTTCACTATGTAGCGTACACTAATCACTGCACATGAGTCATAAATGCAAAGTTCAATCCTCACCGCTGACCACCAATGTTAGAACCGGCGGTCTCTAGTTGGCAGAGGTATACACTTCTGACAAATAGGGACCAACCAACTCTAGTCAGGGAAAGGGGATTACACACTCAGATAACCCCTGCTACCCCCTTGGTAGCTTGGCAGAGCAGACAGGCTTATCTCAGAGGCAGTGTGTTAAGCATTTATGACCACATACAGTAATAAAGTGGATACACTACAGATGGACACGACACAGAAGTTATTATAAAAAATAGTATTTTTATATAAGGCTTAGCACAAGACCAAATAACGACAAAAATATACCACAGTCTTAATAAATACTCTTTGGAAGGAAAAATAATAGTTCAAGTAAGGTTTCTTCTTGGCAAATAGTTCTTTAGCAAAGTATTCTTCTGAGCACAGTTCTTTGGCAACAATGTAACCCCCACAGGAGTCACACGACGTCGAGTCTACAAGATTCCCAAGGTTCGGCGTCGACCGCGAGGAGCGCTACGTCGAGCCTGGAGTTGCAACAGACCCCACAAGTACAGTACCTTGAGAAACGAAGAAAACGATGATCCACGGCGTCGAGATGTCGGCGTCGAGGTCGGCGTCGATCGTGCCTCGGAGTCGGGTCAATCCGCAGCGGCGTCGAGGGATGTCGGGCCGGAGCAGCGCTCACGGCGTCGAGACGGGCGTCTAGTCGATGCGATCAGCAGCGGCGTCGGGACGGGGTCGCTTGGAGGCAGAGCCGATACTCACTCCTCACTGGCGTCGATACCGGCGTCGAGACGGGGTCACTTGGAGCCGGGGCCGATACCCACTGCTCACTGGAGTTGCTGCTGGCGTCGATCGGGCCCGGCGGCGTCGAGACTGCAGATTTTCCCTTGTGTACTGGAAACAACACTTTCCAGCAATTCAGCAATTCAGTAGATGGTGAAGTCCTTTGGCCCTGTGACTTCAACAGGAGACTGGCACTCTTCCAGTCCTTGGAGATTTCCTAGCAAGTGTTCAGAGAGTACACACCAAGTTCCTCTCTCCTTGTTCCTTGGCAAAAATAAAGAAGCAGCCTTCAGGTTCCTCTACAGCAAAACAGCACTCTGGCAGAAAGGGGAGGCAAGTCCTTAGATCAGCAGGCTTCTTGTCCTTGGTACAGGTTTCCTTGTCAGAAGTGATCTGAGTTCTTGGTTCAGGGGTCCTTCTCTTATACCCCTTTTTCCCTTTGTTCCCTTTGTCCAAGCAGGGAGATTCCCACCATCTCAGGTTTGTTGTGGGTGTTGCCAGGCAGAGGCACCTGGCCCATTCACTGAGCAGGGCAGAGTCCTCAGCCGCCCAGCAGGAGGCGGAGCCAGTATTGTCACTGGCAGGAGCAGGGCTATCAGCCGCCCAGCAGGAGGCGGAGCCAGTATTGTGTCAGGCAGGGCAGGCTACTCTTCCCTCACTCTAGGTGTAAACGCCCCATTCACCCCACACTGACTCACTCAGACCTCTGGAGCCACCCAGCCCCTGACACACACACCAAACCAGCAGAGACCGGTAGATAGTTGGACAAGAAAATAGCCACTTTCTAAAAGTGCTATTTTCAAACATAGAATTTAAAAACCATCCATCCTAAAGGGTGGGTTACTAAATTCTGAGTTCAGGGATACTAAACTCGACTTGCTACCATGCTCCCTGAGTCAGATAGATTATAATGGAGTTAATAATCAGTCTGCCCAGTCTGGCCTATTGGAGGCAGGTAGCCCTTCAATAGTGAAAAACGAAAATGGCTGTAATTCACTATTAGGTCATGCCACACACATCAGGGCATGACCTACCTTTTACCAACAATGCACCCTGCCCTAGGGCCTACCATAGAGGTGTCTGAAATGTGGCAAAGGGAAGGTTTAGAGACTGGTAAGTAGGTTTCCTTACCAAGTCGACATGGCAGTCAGGGACTGCACGCAGGCGCCGCGGTGGCAGGCCTGAGACACATTTTGCACGCTGCTTCTGTGGGTGGCACAACCAGTGCTGCAAGCCCACCAGCAGCAGTTAACTTACACGCCCTTGGCACGCGCAGTGCACTAGACTAGGGTCTGAACAGTAAGTCAACCAAGCCAATCATGGTAACACCAATCAACGTAACAATTTAGCCTAGGGAGCACTTGCACTGTGGCACTGATCAGCAGTGGCACAGTGCCCAAAGCAATAATCCAGCAAAAACATCGTAAACAGAGGAGGCAAACAGAAAAAAATGGAGGAGAGACTCATGCCAATGATGCCAGGTCTAACATGCCCCAATTTTAAAACATGGGCCATTTTTTTAGGTGTCCATTCTTATTTTGGTGGTGCGTGGGGATATTATTCTCTGTCCCAGTCCAACCCTGGTGCACACACTTGTGTTTCACCATACATAGTAGTGTTTCTGTAAACATGTGTATTGGAACATTCAATCAGCATTTCTTTTTTTTGTTTTTGCCCACACTTTCACGTATTTCATACTGAGCAATTTACTCCTAAGTATACATTAGTGCCTGTCATTCGATATTTACCAGTGTACAAAGCAATGAGTGTACAACGATGTGATTGGTTAACTGTGCATCCTGTCATGGTTGGTGTTAACTTCAATCCAATGTTGGGAATATTAGAAAATTGACAGTCCAAAGTCACATATTACAGTTGAAATATAAACAACATTTTATTTCTTTCTGGTTAGTCAATTTGTTTTACAATGGGGCATTTCTCCAACTAAATGGTGCAAGTGCCTGTTTAAGTGATAGAAACTGTAGTCCTCTTAAATATAATCTTATATTTAATTATGAGGACCCCAGCGGTTTATTGGTGAATTACTTCCAGAAACTCACACGCTCAGAAAGAGGCATGTCACTGGTGGACGTGTGTAAGCAACGCACATCTGGGGCTTCCCACAGGCGTAATCTAACTCTCTCTCTGAAGTTCATCTCTCACTCTCTCACGCACTCTGCCCACCTCTCTCATGTGGTTCGTATCAGGTCTTTGAACACAGTTTCTTTTTTTCTGCGCCTTTTCAAGATTTCCATCCCGCAAACCCACACTAATCTCTTCTTAGTGTGTCTTATGCGTACAAAGGAGCTCCCTCTTTTTGCGTCTCATGCCTGCTCTACCCTTCTTTCTCTCTTTCTCACATACTCTTTCTGCTCCTCTGTCTGGAGTTCATTCACTGCTCCAAACACAAACGACCTATCCTTCTCTATCTTCCTTTCTGTCTATTCTGTGTAGCTCTCACCCCTAACTATTCACAATGCCACATAATTCCACTACACAAATACACCACACATTTCCGCAACTAACAATTCCAATTCAACCCACATAATTCCAGTCCACACCACATACATAAACTCCACTCCAAACAAAAATTCATACATAAAATATATTGCCATTTACATAGCCAGTAGCTTCAACTCTCGCAAGCGCGAGACCTATTGCATTGCAAATGCTTGGTTTTTTTTACCACACACTGCTCTGTTCGAGCAGCCCATGGGGCACTGTCTGATTGCCCTGAAGGCCAGCCCGACCCTGCCTATGCAGTTTTCTTCTGCCCACCACAGCATTCAGCCTGAGGCAAGGGCTCAGCTCTTTTGCGTACCTGTCTGTAAGTGAGGGTATTCTGCACTTGCACAATGTTCACTTACACACAAAACTAGCCCCCGTGAACATCTTAAAAAAAAGAATTCATAAGCAAGGCAAACAAGGACAAATCCGAAGTGTAAGTAGCCAACGCTTCTTATTGGCTTTGCCAATGCTCGTCGTTGTATTGGAGGGACAATATGCTGCATTTCTGTTGACGAATATGACATTGTCAACACACGGAAAGTAATTTGCTCTTTTGCCTTCTCCATTTTGTTTCTTGGTAGCCAGGCTGCAGACAAGGGGTGAGCATGAAGAGGAAATACAGCTGTACTGCGATTACATTTTACGCTCCACTCGCATTACATGTGTCTCTACTCATTAAATATCTCTTCTCTGCTCCAGCTATCCATTTTTCAGAAAGCACTGAGTTTTGCTGAAGGGGTAACCTGTCAAGTGTTTTACAAATTTTCCTAAAGCAATATGATTACTAAATGTGTGCATCAGACCATGCGTCAAAGCAGACTGTATATTTACTGCACTGAAAGGCAACATGGCATTTCTATCAAAAGGAGGGAGGTATGGTAAAGTAAATTAGAAGATGGGACAGCGACGTTCAGAGAAACTAAAATTCTTAGGAATCATTGTCAACAAAGGTGCAGAAAGCACATTATATGAGAATGGTGTGTCATTCAGGGCCAATATAAAATGATTATTTGTATGAAGGTGAATATTAAAGTGTTCAAATATCATTCAAATTGTGTGTGTTGCTAACCTGTACTGTGACATCAGACCTTTGCCCTTATCGTACCATAACTGGCTAATTCCAATAACAAGGGCAAAAAACATTTATCAGAGAGACAACAGGCCCAAAGTTAAAAGGGCAACTCAAACTATTGCAGCAAAAAAGCAGGTCGCCTGGTGCTGCCCGTCAAACGGAAATAATACCCAGCACTCCAGTTTCTGCGAATGGATGTCACAATGGGCACACACATCTATTTGCAAGAAGAGTTGCATGTTGAGCAAAATTGGAAGAGGCAAGCCAACACACCAGTATGCTGTTGGGTGATTGCAAAAGATGCACAGCCACCCATTATTGGATATGAGCAACTAGGTCTGAAACAACCCCCTTTCATCCAAAACGAAATATCTTTATGGGTGAAAAACAAGGCCAAGATGGGAAAGGAAATGGTCACCTGTAATGGATGGGAAGAAAATATTTTCAAGCAGATGTGTTGTCACGTGACAAGATGTTTAACTTTCCAAAAGGTCAAAGGAGGTATGGAATGGATAAATCCCAGGAAGGCAAATACTTACAGTAAAATAGTATATGATCATCTTCGCAGACTTATAATTGATATGTAAAGGTGGAGGTTCCCCCCTAAATATGTGGGAATCTCCCCTTGCTTCTGAGGATGCAAATGTCATGAAATCACTATTGTAAAAATAGCAGAAATCCTTGAAATATCGCATGCTCTAGGGTTTCAAATAGTGAATGTTAGACCCGGGATCCCTGGTTGGTTGAGGTAGGTACCTTAGGCCAAGTAGGGACCCCCGTTCCAACATCAGGAAAAGGAAGGTCTCCTTCTTAGATAGCCACGCTCACCCCCCTCGGTAGCTTGGCACGAGCAGCCAGGCTTATCTTCAAGGCAAATGTGTAAAGTATTCGCAACCACGCTCACAAGGATCCAATGATGACACCACAAATAGACTCCACACGAGCTTTATAAAACGAGTATAAACTCTATGTAAAAAGATATACGATAAGACCATGCAATATAAAACCAACATATGAGGTTGTGTAATATTTCTCGTGGCCGGTTGTTAGGCGAACCAGCCCTTGTAAGTTCTGGCGATGTCAATGAGCACTTCTACACATTCTCCTGTACTCCTAATAGCATGTCATACAGTTCGTAATGCTAGAATCAGGCACTTTTGCAATGTAAAAATACTGTAATGCGTAAAGTAGCAATCAGACACTCTGCAATGAAAAGAATGCAATGTGTTACACAGCAGTCAGACACTTTGCAAGTTAAAATAATGCAATGCGTAATACAACTACCAGATATATCGTTCTGCAAAAATAAGGCAATGCGCATACACTAATCAGGTAATTCGTTATGCAGGAACAGTGCAATGCGCAATACGCTAATCAGGTAGTTCGTTATGCAGAAACAAGGCATTGCGTCATACACTAATCAGGTAGTTCGTTATGCAGGAATAATGCAATGCGTAATACTCTAATCAGATACTCTGTTATGCAGAAATAATGCAATGTTTAATGCGACAGTCAGGTACGCCGTTCTGCAGAAATGGAATACTTCATAGTACACTCAGGCCCCAATCACCGGGCCTTAGGCGGTCTCTCTGCCTCCCCTTCTGACTTGCAGTCAGCCTCTCACAGTTGCCCCCAACACAGTACGATGTAATCTCAAAGTGCAGCTTCGCACTCCGGCCCCCTGTAACGCCACTCCCTTGGCAATACGGGCCACAATACGAGCCGAAGCAGAGACTCGCGCTGCCAACATGAGAGAGAGGTCTAGAGCATCTCCCTCCGAGCCTGTACTCCACCCCAGGAGTTGACACATGTTACCTGGGGGGCACAAACTCACTCTCCTCTCTTCGTCCAGAGGCTGGGCCTCCAATGCATCTTGGAGAAATGGCAACGGTGGCTCGGGCCGGCAACTCAGCTCCTCTGGGACTGCCGGTCCGGGACACTTCAGTTACGGAGATCTCAGTCTGCCACAAAGCACACGCGCACAGCGTCGCTGAGTCTTCCTTCACTCCGGGTGCACGATCACTGGGCACTCCACACAAAGGTCTCAGGCTGCAGGAAGATCATGCACACAGCGTTGCAGAGACTCACTTTACTCCGGTGCACACGATAACAAGGCAAATACACACGAAGGTCTCCCAGTGCACAACGCACCCGCACACAGCGGCGATGAGACTCACTTGGATTCCGGTGCACACGATAACAAGGCGAATCCTTATGAAGGTCTCACTGTGCACAACGCACACGCACACAGCGTTGATGAAACTCAGTTGGATTCCGGTGCACACGATAACAAGGCAATCCTCACGAAGGTCTCACGGTGCACAACGCACACAGCGTCGATGAGACTCACTTGGATTTCGGTGCACATGATCACTGGACAAAGGGGTTCAGGCTGCACAAAGCACACCCACACCGCGTCACTGATCCTTGCTTGGACTCCAGGTGCCCAGGATCACAAGCGATCCTCCTGAAGGTCTCAGGCTGCACAAAGCACACGCACACAGCGTCGCTGAGACTCATTTGGACTCCAGGCTCCTACGATCAAGGGCAGTTCTTACGAGTGTCTCAGGCTGTAACAGGCATGCTCACACAGTGCCGCTGAGACTCTCCTGGAAACTTTTGTGCATTTTGCGATGCAGTGTGCGCTACGAAATTCGTTTTATTTATTTAATTGTTTACTTACCTGCAACTATCCATATTCCGGTTTTTAGAACCCCCCACCCTGCCCCTCCCCCGCTCCGCCTTACCGCCCCACAGAACTCCTTCCACGGGTCGCGGCTGCAATTACCATTACTTTATACAGGAAACGCTTACACTTTGACACTGTTTAGCAGTTGCAAAGTGTACAAAGCATCTAAGTTGGCAACACCATGTCAGACAAGCATTTGCAGTGCAATAGGTTTCGCATTTGTTAGAGTTGAAACTATTGGCATTGTAAATGACAATGTTTTTTTATTTATCTTTTTTAAGTGGAGTGAAAATTTAAAGAAAAAAGTGCACACTATACTATACTATAAGCTTTTATAACAACTGTACAGTTAAGCTACGGCTATGTTAACGCAAAGGGCTGTAGACAGATGTATAAAAATACGATAAAAGGATCTTAAAATGCAAGATGGAATGTATAGCAGGCGACAGGGCTTACCTTTTATTTTAATAAAAATGCATATTCCAAAAAGCGCACACACATAGAAAGTGACACCTGTGAACTTCAGGAAAGTGGCTGGCACCTGCGTGGTGACAGACACAGAGGGGTTCATGTTTCAGTATATATACACGTCAAATGCTCCATCACATGGTGTCCGTTTTGTTTTCATTTACCATTTTAAGATGGTTAGACCTCCATCTTGGAGGCTAAATTAAAACAAAAACTATAAAGAGCGTGCCACTAAACATTTTTTTCTTTTTTGAATGAAGGAGCGGCCTGTATCAAATTTAAAATAAAGGAGGATGTGGGAGAAAAAATGGAGGGGGCAGAGGGAAGAGAGGGCTACCTTGTTGAATGGCAGAAGTAGCGAAGAAGGAGCTGACTTAGCTGCCTGTAAAGCAAGAATTGACAATGCCAGTAAGTTTGGCCCTCGTGTAACAAACATTTATGCATACAACACACCATAGAGGAGATACTAACCATTACCAAGGCAGCACTGATTTTAGCATGGGGAAATGAACAGATTTTAACACGTGAAAGAAGTAGCCCGTGTTTTCATGCATTGCCTACAACTCTTTGCTTTTTCCAGGCTTCGTGTTTCTTTCTTTTTTTTTTTAAAGTATGACTTTTATAGCGCATACTGTAAACTGACCTCTAGCGATGGGTGAATTTAAGTATTGTGTGCATAGTCATGACAGAGCTCTGGGGCTGTGGCTGGAGGCAGGTAGAGTTTCTCACAGTGAGATAATAACTTCCTAGGCAATTAATATATCAAAACATAATTATATCATGAAAGTGTCCAATTACTGTAGCCACAACAAAACTTAAAAAATTATACAATGGTGTTTATTAGTCATATGAATATCACAAAATAAAAGAAATCACAATTGAAGAATACAGTCATATAAAATATAGTCACTCAGTACGATGATTCCATTAAAATTACAATGATTTTACAGAATAAAAACACTTCAGTGGCCATGTAATAATCTTCTACGCGCGTTTCGGCGAAAAGTACGCCTTCATCAGGAAAAGCCGCAGTTCCTGTAATTAAAAAACACAGACTGGAAACTGTCTTTCATAGATCATATTTTTCTTTTTCTTATTTTCATATATAACATATGGTGGTTACATAATCTACTGGACACAATAGTGGTTTTTATTGTAATACTGAGTATATCTACCATGCATATTTATTTTATTCCTAAAACTCGAAAAATATAGACAGGAGTTTTCTAAGAGAAAAATTAATAATGGAACGACTCAGAAAGAAAGAGAGAATAAAAGTGAGAAAAGATAAAAGATAATTTAAGGGTAGAAAGATATAATATATAAAAAAGATAAAGATAAGGATAAAGAACTAGATAAGGATAGTTGTATAGATGGAAGAGTATGATATTGAGAGAGATTAATGCTTGAAAGATTTAATAGTGCTTACTTGAAATTGTAGCCTCACGAGCAGATAAGAGATGTATGGTTTTAGAAGGTTTATAGAAGGACCTGTAATGATGATAGAAGGTACGTAAGTATATTTAGTGTTGGAAAGGTGAACAGATGACTGTATTTAAATTAAACGTAGGTAAAACTAAGTTTATGGTTCTTACTAAGAAACTCTCGGTGCGGAGTTCGGTAAGCATGGGTGGGGTTAATTTGGAACAAGTTGAGCATATGACCTACCTAGGGGTGACACTAGATTTTCGCTTGCGATGGAAGGAGCAGGTGGTCGAACAGCAGCTAAAACTGGCCCGCTTAACTGGTTGTCTTCTTAGGGAGCAAAAGAGATCCATCACCAAACGTGTGCACACAGCGCTAAAAATTTATGACACAAAGATTAATGCCGCTATTTTATACGGTGCGGATCTCTGGGGGTACATGGATCTTTCTAGCCTGTTTAAAGCACAGTGTAAGTTCTTGCGGAGTTTAGTGGGGCTACCGCAATCCACTCCATCCATACCTCTTTGTTTGGATTTAGGATGTAACCCAATAAATGAGATGGCAAGGTTCAGATTGGTAGCCCTCTGGAGGCGGATTTGGACTTCTCCCGACCTTGTCCTTTTTGCTAATGAACTTGCTGAAGTTAGGTCTATTGAGGGCTCCGGGAGAATTCCATGGCTACGTACGGTAAAAACCATTTTGGTCGAAATGGGAATGGAACAGCTGTGGGTGTCTCCAGGAACTAATGTGTTTCCCACCAAACAAGAATTTAAAGCGCTGTATTGGGCCTCAGTTCGACAAACCTTAGTGATTGCCTCTAGCTCTACCAGTCTAACCGGAAGGTTCCTGATTAATAAGCTGGATCTCTCTCGCGAGAATTACTGGGATAATATTACCAGGCCACTTGACAAGAAACTCTATCACCAGTTTCGGGTGGGATCCCTGCCTTTGAATTCATTCACAAAAAATTGGGCTTCTGGAGTAACCGAATTTTGTCAATGGTGCCCAGGCCATAAAGAGACTGAGGGTCATCTTTTATTTGCCTGTCCCATGTATCAAGACCCACGTAGAAAATGGATAAAACCACTGTTCCACCGCCTTACCTGCAGTAGGTCTGCGGAGGCCATTCGGGTATTAAAGACCAATACCTCAGAGTTGTTTGTGGTGAGCATAGCGAAATTTCTTGGTTGGGTTTGGATTATTAGAGCTAAAAAACAGGCAGAAACGATTCCTCCTCTGAATTGTATTTAAAACATTATTGTTCTGATCTAACGTTGGACATTGTATAGTGTATTAAGACTGTTTTAATTACTGTTTTATACTCTTAAAATTATTTAGACGGGCTGTCTTTGTATTATTAGGATGTTAATAAGGGTTTTAATGTACTGATCTTATTGTGTGTAAAAATATTCGTAACTTGGACAGTTTATTGTGTATGTAAAGTATGAGTAGATTGATAATTGGTCCAAACTGTCTGTGTTGATCTTGCTGTCTTTTATGATTTTATTATCGAAATAAAGACTTTAAAACCTGAAACCTGAAACCTGACTGTATTTAATATTACAACTTGGTACCTGATATCCAATGAAGTTCCACTGGAGGTTTGATACCATTATATTTGGGTAAAAGGTTTAGTTGTTTTTAAGAAATTTCAATGAAACCTGCAATCATAATGAATTGCATTAAGGTGAATATTTTTTGTGGTACAAAAAAAAACCAGATGACTTTATTTGATTTAACAACTTGATACCTGTGCTTCGGTGTAGATCCACTTGGGATTTAAAAACCGAATCCTTTGTGTCGTGTGTAGTCAATAAAAGTTGGTGATGTAGGAACATTCACTATCGAGAAGATAATTCTGGAATAGAAAAGCCAGATATATATTTCTTTATTTAGTAGCAAGCTGATAATGCTAGTACTAGCAAGCATCCAAGTAGATCTATAATTAGCTAATATTTTTTGTAATTTGTTTGAGGCTGGTTCAGCGTTCAAATGGTAATGAGATGCCGTATTGATGACGGGCGTCTTTTATATTGAGCAAATTTCCTGGAGGGAAACAAAAATATAAAGGGCAACTAGTTGAGTAAAGCTTAACTGGTCTAAATCAAGTGTGGTATTCAAGATCTTTAAAGAAGGGGGCATATTAAGGAATAGACTAAATGTGTGGCATCAAAAAAATTTTTAAAAACATAATTTAAAGTTGAGAAGGTTTAGTGATGGACATTATTAAAGCCCACCAACGGTTAGGTGTTCTTAATGATGTATCTGATCTCGTTCTTTAAGTCCATGGTTCTATCTTAGCTTGTTGCTCTATGGACATCTTACCTGGTAACTGGTGGTACGATACATCGATTGCCTCAAAATTGCCGCAGGCTGGATGGGTGGCCAGGAGGATAAACGTTTATGTTAAGTTATGGCCGCGTTTAAATATGTAACCTATAGGGAAATGGTTTGGTGCAGCTGTGGGTGCGTGTTACGTCATCACGCAGGTCAGGACACTACTCTAATGACATGTTACGTATTAAGAAGGTAGCGGGAGTTTATAAGTTAGAGGTTCATGAGTGATTAGCGTCAACTGTCGTATACGAACGTAAAAACCCGGGACTATATCATTGCAATTAGAATAAAATGTGACTAGACCGCTGACCCAGTTACAGTGGTGTACAGAGATATGGTAAATAATACATAAGATGTTATTCCACATGAGCACTGATTAAGGCATTTATGTCCAATTTTAGCCGCATGTAAATATCTAAAACTACAAAGAGGTAGTTTGATACAGATGTATGTGCGGATGGCGTCATTGCGTAGGTCAAAGCATTGCTTTAACGACGAATAACGTGTTAAGGGGATAACAGAAGATTATTCTCTAGCGATTCATGATTGATTGTTGTTGCCTGACGTATCTAAACGTGTAAATACGTCATTATATCTCCGTATTTAAAACTGAATTAAGCTAGACCGCTGACTTGATGATAATAATATACCGAAATGTGAAAGTTAATACATGAAGTTTTATACTTTGGGAACAATATTCAAATCAACTGAGGAAGGGGACTAAATTAAGAGCTTAATGAAATAGTGTGTTAAATTTTAATTTAATTCTACTAGGGCATAAATGATAACATGAAATATGTTCTAAGAGTTATCAGTACAAAAACTTGATTAGTCTGGGGAAGAATTATCAATGTATATAGATAAGTTAGGGATTAATTTGGAGCAACAAAAAATGATTCTAAATACAGACAAGTTAAATAATTGCATTTTCCCAGAGTAAATCACTATTAAGGCCATTTCGAAAGGTATCTAAAGAAAAAATCCAGAAAACCTCTCGTTTTTTGCGCACTTGGGTGCCACCTTTATTTTCTGGTGTATTCATTTTTTCCAAGATGCGCCACCTCAGTTCATCTGATTTGTGTTGTGCCTGTAAGAAGTGTTTCACTAGAGGGGCTAATAGCTTCTTGTTTTTTATCGCAGAGCGATGTTCTGATATTCTAATATGGATGGCTCTAGAAGTTTCGCCTACATATCCTAGTTGACAAGGACAAAGGATTAAATAAATGACATTTTGTGTCTTACAGTTCCACATGTTTGTGGCATGGATTTTGAATCCATTATGGATCAATGTTTCTCCAAATATTATGGATTCGCAAGATTTACAGTTCGTGCATCGCATGGTCCCTTTGATGGGAGCTTCACCATTAATAGATTTTTGAACCAAGGGTGATTGGGAATTTTGGCTAATGAATTTCGAATGAACTAAAATATCTTTAAGGTTTTTATTTCTTCGGTAGGCATATAGTGGTTTTTCCAATTTTTTATTGTTGGTCACAGCACAGTTCAGGATATGCCAATTGGTATTAATAATATGTTTTACTTTAGTATTGAGTGTTGAATGTTTAGTGACACATAAAAGTTGTTGTTGTTAATTTTGTACCTTAGATCTCAGTAGGTGATCCCTGTCATAGTACCTAGCTCGTTTGTAAGACTCTCTAACGAGTCTGTGGGGATATCCTCTTTCTAAGAATTTTCTTTTCATTTCAACTGCTTGTTTATCAAAATCGATGAGATTGGAGCAGTTGCGTCTAACTCGTAAGAACTGAGAAAAAGGAATGCTGTTTTTTTGGCTTCTGGGATGGAAACTATTAAAATGTAACAATGTGTTTCTAGCAGTGGGTTTAACATGTAAATCCACTTCTAGATAACCACCATTGTTTCTGATGAGAATATCTAAAAATTCTACTTCTGTAATGTTACTATGGGCAGTAAATCGTAAATTTGAATCTGTAAGATTAAACCATTGTAAATATTCAGATAATGTGTCTTCCCCACCAGTCCAGATAAAAAAGATGTCATCAATGTATCTGGACCAGTGGGAGACAGATTCAAAGAAAGGGGCAATTTCGTTATGGATGAACTTGTCTTCCCAACAGGCCATGTAGATATTGGCTATGGAAGGTGCCACGGAAGCACCCATACTGACGCCCTTTACTAGATGGAAGAGGTGGTCACCAAAGCTAAAGAAGTTTTCCGTTAGAATGATATGTAGACATTCCAAAATGAATGGCTTTGAACATGGAATTTCGAATTTGTCTATGAACCATGTCGTCGCTTCTATAGCTTCCTGTTGGGGAATGTTGCTGTATAGTGACTCTATGTCTAGAGTTACAAGTACATCATTATTGGAGTTGAAAGATAAATGTTCTACTTTATTTATCATATCATATGATTGATTTTCTAGCATTGTAAGCATATTTTGTTCATAATCATCTGTGTTTAGAACTACAATGCCGCCTCCCTTATCACAACATTTAATTGTGAGTGATTTATTGGTGGTAATATTTTTCATAGCCAAAAATTCATCTTTATTTAAATTATAAATGGGTTTCGGTATAAATTTGAGATTTTGCTCTAACTGTTTTAAGACTACATTTTCAAAAGTGGATACTTCCGGTCCCACTTGATCAAGTGTTGGTGTAAATGTAGAGGGTAGCGAAAGTGTATTAATGGTGGTGATTTCCTTCTCTATATCTTTATTACATTCAAATAATTTTTTAAGTCTGATTTTCCGAAAGAAAGCATGTATGTCTTGATACAATTCAAATTTATTGACAAAGGAGTGTGGGACATAAGATAAACCTTTGGCTAGAAGGTTTATGCTAGGGGGGTCAAGTTGTTGTGATGACAGGTTAAAGATGGGTATTATATTCCCTGTTTCCAATATTGTCGATTCCTCGTCTCTAATAGGTATTGGGGATCTGGTTGGTAGTGGGGTCCCTGATAATTTCCTCTGAATTGAATTTGAGGTTGGAACCCGACTCTCTGTCTCCCTCTGCGGGCTCCCCGATGGCCTAAAAAAGACTGGTGAGAGTGTTTATTTGGGTTAAATGAATTGTATGTATCACTGGGTTCATGTTGATGTGAACTACTTTCGCTATCTGAATCAGACGTATCTGAAAAAGTCATTACTTTGTGATGTCTGGCTGTTTGATCATTGATGTATTGATTTTGTTTATAAAAATCTTCATGAAGATATGGATACGTTTTTTCTAGTGTACAGTATCTTTTGTCTTTTAATAGTTTCTCTGATTTTCTTTTATTTAACTATTCTGAAAAAGAAGCTAATTCTTTATTTGATTCTTCCAGTTTTTTTATAGCTTCTTCTACACTGTTGTTTTTCTTAATTTGATCTTCTAGTTCAGTTAATTCTATTTTGAGTACTGCTGCTAATTCTTTAGCAGTTTCAATGATCAATATCATGAGATCTCTTGAGCATCTATTGGCGATCATGCTCCATTTATTTAAAAATTCTTTATATTGGACAAAAAGTCCTGGAATGTTGCGTACTCGTAAACCTTGAGGTATGATACCGGCTTTTAAATATTCTAGCATGAATTCGCCATGCGCTTCCATTCTTTTTAGTTTCATTTTTAGATCTACTAGTTTATTGATGTCATCATTTGTGTGAATGTTAGATTTGGAACTATTACAGAAGGAATTGCTAGTCCCTATAAGTGTCGCAGAATCTTCATCTGAAAAACCAAAACATTTAAGTTGAGCCATGATATCAAAAAAGTGAAGAGAGCTGAGAATGGATAATGAGGAATGAAGAGAATAATGAATATGAAATGAGAAGGTGAGCAATACTAATAAGAAGAGGGAAAGAGTGATGGGAGATGATATAATCAAAAAATGGAGTAAAATAGTTATGCAATAATAATAAAAAACAATCCTCTAATGTAGATATACACAATGTAAACTAGATAAACCTTAAAGTTGATCTCTAATACAGTAGAGACAGTCCCGCACAGATAGGCTGTGGGTAATACTGTGCGATTAACTAGGACCCCCTGAATTCGAAAGCATAAAATTCCTAGGACAGGTTAATATACAGTGAGATAATAACTTCCTAGGCAATTAATATATCAAAACATAATTATATCATGAAAGTGTCCAATTACTGTAGCCACAACAAAACTTAAAAAATTATACAATGGTGTTTATTAGTCATATGAATATCACAAAATAAAAGAAATCACAATTGAAGAATACAGTCATATAAAATATAGTCACTCAGTACGATGATTCCATTAAAATTACAATGATTGTACAGAATAAAAACACTTCAGTGGCCATGTAATAATCTTCTACGCGCGTTTCGGTGAAAAGTACGCCTTCATCAGGAAAAGCCGCAGTTCCTGTAATTAAAAAACACAGACTGGAAACTGTCTTTCATAGATCATATTTTTCTTTTTCTTATTTTCATATATAACATATGGTGGCTACATAATCTACTGGACACAATAGTGGTTTTTATTGTAATACTGTGTATATCTACCATGCATATTTATTTTATTCCTAAAACTCGAAAAATATAGACAGGAGTTTTCTAAGAGAAAACTTAATAATGGAACGACTCAGAAAGAAAGAGAGAATAAAAGTGAGAAAAGATAAAAGATAATTTAAGGGTAGAAAGATATAATATATAAAAAAGATAAAGATAAAGAACTAGATAAGGATAGTTGTATAGATGGAAGAGTATGATATTGAGAGAGATTAATGCTTGAAAGATTTAATAGCGCTTACTTGAAATTGTAGCCTCACGAGCAGATAGGAGATGTATGGTTTTAGAAGGTTTATAGAAGGACCTGTAATGATGATAGATGGTACGTAAGTATATTTAGTGTTGGAAAGGTGAACAGATGACTGTATTTAATATTACAACTTGGTACCTGATATCCAATGAAGTTCCACTGTAGGTTTGATACCATTATATTTGGGTAAAAGGTTTAGTTGTTTTTAAGAAATTTCAATGAAACCTGCAATCATAATGAATTGCATTAAGGTGAATATTTTTTGTGGTACAAAAAAAAAACAGATGACTTTATTTGATTTAACAACTTGATACCTGTGCTTCGGTGTAGATCCACTTGGAATTTAAAAACCGAATCCTTTGTGTCGTGTGTAGTCAATAAACGTTTCTCACAGTGCCTGTCACTGCATTCTAGAGGTGTTGATCATCCAATCATTAAACCTCAAAGCATAACGCACTGAGCAGTGGTCACTTATTTTCCAATGGTAATTACCATTTTGTGTCAAAGTGCGTGGAGGTACAAAGCTGGTGAATTATTGACAACTACACAGAAAACGGTGTGTTTATAGGTCAGACAGTTGGTGTGTTTATGAGAGCAGGCATGGTGAAAGAGCACACAAGGAGGTACATGCACACGTACTTCTAGGACAGTGAGAACAGTGATGGAAAGTACGAAGATTGCATGCGAGATATGCAGATAAAGGATTTTAGAAACATTTAGGGCAAAAAGGCGTGTCTAACAAAGCAAAATTCAGCAAAACAAAGTGATGAGTAGGGGCGTAATCCCCTGTTTCCACAGAAGATACGTTTAATGACTATGAGTGACACTTTCTCGCGAGCAAAATCAAGCAATGAAGACGTGGGAAACAGCTAAATATCAGAAATTCATTAATTTGAGCAACGAGAAAATCTAAGATCTTAATACTGCTGCAAAGCGCTAGAAATCAAAGGGCCTCATAGCTGCCAAGCTTTCAGGTTGTTTATGTGTGACGTGTTTTTGTGTGTGTCATTTCTGTAGCATTTGTTAGACATTTTGAGTGACACTGTATCAAGAACAGAAAATAGCAGTTACATCCCTGTGGACGGCTGCATTTCACGCACGTTGTATAATTTTCTTGGCAATACCTGTTGCACTTGTAATGCCAGTAAGGTACTGTGTCTCGTATATCAGAGGCTGCTGACTAGAACAACATTGCAAAGTGAAACTGTCATGGGACACTGCAGCTGACTGGCTGCAGACTGGGTCTGTGCAAACAATGCGCTCCGGTGGTTTGTGACGAAACCAGAGGAAAACATTCCAGCCCGCGTGTTAATTACTGCGAGACGAGCAGCTGAGGAGCCGAACCGGTACATGCCTGGGCATGGCCAACCCACCAGAGAAGGAGAGGGTGCGCGGGGCATGAGTGGCCTCTCTGCCACCACTATGGAGGGTGATATGCTGAGGCCTGGTGGCACAGCGGACTCGCAGTGTGGCCTGGCTCCATTGAGAGCTTGCTATGGCACTGTGGTGCCAAACAAGTCATCGGAGGAGGGTGACATGACAAGGCCTGCCATTGTGTGCCAGGAGAACAGAGGTCCCATCTCTGTGAGGAGATCTTGGCAGCCACTGACTGCTACATTGACCAGGGCCGTGGGCAACACATGCGGCAGTCCTGACAGCCTTAGTGCAAGAGATTTGTGCTGGTATGAGTACAAAGAGCAGTGCTTAATTTGAGCCGGTGGAGGCCACCGGCACTTATTTTTCTGCTTCGTTTACCGAAAGAAAGAGAGGGACACCAAACAAAGCGGAAAGATGGAAACCCCGTCATAAAGGGAGAAAGCAGGAACCAGCAAGAGTGCGATAAACGTGCAGGGAGTCTTTAAAGAGGCATGAGGTATATTTAGGACACGCAGCCTCAGTATGTGCCCACCGACATTTAATTGCACCAGCCACAGGCTTCAGAGGCCACATTTGTGGACCGGCACTCTTTCTTTTACAAATCAAGCACTGAAAAGAGTGTTGATCCGCCCTATGCTACCAAAGAGTGCCTTTTGACTGGGCAGCAGGGCAATGCCAGGTGCCCACAGCGTGGCATAAGAAGAGCCCCAGGCCTGTAGAGAGCTCTCACTGCTGCCCTGTGCTGCGAACAAGGTCTGTCTTTGTTCAGGTCTCTCGCACATGGGAGTCTCCTTTGAGTTCGCTCTGCCGCAAGCTCTTATGCTCTATTTATCCCCCTATACTGTGCACAGCGAAGTACTTTCTGGCCAATGCCAAGTCTTTCAGACCGCTGGCAGCTGTGTCGGCCACAGTGATCCAGCAAAGGCACACGCGTGAATCATTTCTTTCATATGTGGCCCATGCACGTCTGTGCTTAGCAGACGGCACCACTGCTGAACATTCTGTGTGTACTCAGCAAGTCACGGGTTCAAATGCCAAGAATGGTGACAAGGCCTTTCATCGTCGATGTTGATAAAATGAGCACCACATATTTGGAGCCAGCCACCATATCTTCGGAGGCACGCACGGCAATGAGTTATCGGGGGTCTGCCTCGTGAAGCACTGGCTTGCCAACGAAGGCGAGTCTGAGACAGTGCGCCTGCTTCTATGAAAGTGAAAACGGGTACTGAGTGAGATAAGTGAAAGCGGGTACGACGCAAGATAACATATGGCCCCTGCGCACCTGTAGGCGCTGAGGGGGGAGGGGTGGGGAGGAGTGCAGCCGAGAGCACACAGAGCATTTTCCTTGCGGGAGCGAGCAAGGTCACCATCCAAAGCTCGCTCCTGCAAGGGAATCGCCAAACATGCACGTGTTGCCATTGAAAGCAATGCAACGCGTGCATGTTTTTTGCCTAAAAAGCCAATCGATTACAAGAGGTCCCCTCCTACGCAGCGCATGCGCTCTGCGTAGGCGTGACCTAAAAAAAGGTCTAGGGGGAAAGCAAAAAGTTTAGGGACTTCAGACAAAAAGGGCCAAATCCTACAGTGAACTAGCCATTGAAAAAACTGAATCCAAAGCAAAAGCCCTAGAGTATTAGCAGTTGTAATTGTCACATAGAGGTCTCAGCTGCAACCTAGGGGTGATCCCGCAAGTTGAGGGAGAAATATAAACAGTAATTTGAAATGTGTGGTACACACAAGGTGTTTTTTCAGCATCGAAAACCGAAGACTCCAGGCGAGGTGAGGGTACTATCGCAAAGGGAATGAGATTTTATGAGATAATACAATTTATTTTCTTATCCAGATAATAATGATTATTGGAATGCTAGAGATCCAGGGAGTAATAATACACTGTGCGCATATCTATCTATCCCGAATGATCAGAAATAAATGACAGAAAGTAAATTATCAGGACCTCTACCAACTACCATAAAGTAATCCAGTGAGTACCCAGTACCTCGTTGCCTCCAGAACCTTTGCTGTGCAATGTGCATTTTAAAGATAGCCGGCTTTCACGCTAGATACATTTTTTGAAGCAATTATAGAATCGCCTTTGCGAAATTTCACGCATGCATATTTCTTCTGCCCATGTAGTAATATATTTAAGCTTCATTTTTACAGGGCCCGAGCGTAGTCATTCCATGAAGTAGGGATGTCAGTGGCTCCTTTACCCCCAACGTTTTTTACACTTTATACCTGTGATTACAAACATTCGCTCCCATTTGTTGTACATGGTGAATGGTATGTGATAATAGTTAAGTTAAGAGATATTAGACAAACAGGAAAATATAAATGAAAGCATTTTAAGTCTAAATTCTTTAGTTGCCTGCCTTGAGTTAGCTCGAGCATGTGTTATTTTGGCGTTTTTAAGTTAAAGCAATCAAACATAATGGCCATTTATTGGTAAAATGGGGTTCGTCATACAGGAGATTTTTGGTGTGGTACTTGGACTGTTGGATGAAAGGAAAAGGGGTCGAGGTTCTGTCCTCTGCGAAAGAGCTGCACACAACGATCGGTAAGTCTGGGGGAATTAAAGAGTTTGTGAATAATGTCACAAAACTTTGTATCCACATTCTGTAATCTAAACGCTTAGTTATTTCAAAAGGCAGGGTTTGCTATAGTTGAGACATATATAGTTAAATGGTTACCTTTGCGACAAGAGGGTTTAGCTGCATAATAAGTGTAGATACTTGGGGGCTCATTTATGAGCCCCTGCGTCACTTTTGCGCCACCGGTGCGTCACTTTTTGTGACACACCAGTGGCGTAAAACATGCGCCATGATGCGCCATATTTACAAAGTGACGCATCTACCTAGATGCGTCACTTTGTAAACCCCTGCGCTACATTATGCCTGCGTCAGGTATAATGTATGCAGGGTGGGCGTTCCCACGTAAGTAAGCATCGTAGAAGTGACGCAGTGAAATCTACGAGATTTCACTGCGCCACTTCTAGGGTGCAAATGCGTCAATATCTTGCGCCTGCCTCACAGCAGGCGTAAGACTGACGCAGGCCCTTTCACATGGGGCTTGCCCCATGTGAAAGGACACATTGCTGGAGTTGCGTCACTTTTGTGACACACTCCAGCAATGCGTCACTTTTGCGCCTACAGATACGTCAGAAATACTGACGTATCTGTGACTCCTTGCGACATGATGCGTCATACTGTAAATATGACGCATCATTGGAGTCGCAGGGAGGGCGCAGTGAAAAGTGATGCTTCACTGTTTTCACGCAGTGATGCGTCACTTTTCATAAATGAGGCCCTTGTTATCTTCCATTTAAACAATTATAACTGGATGGGTTTGAGGGCTGGCTACTGTTACGGTGAGTTTCAGTGTTGTGTTCACTTCTGGCCTTTCTGCTTTCCTCCCCCTTGAAATGTGATTTCGTTCAATGGCCGCAAAGGATGTGGGAACCACAGGCGCTGAAAAAGTAAAAAGGTCTAGACCCACTCCTGACACCGGAGGGTTCCGAACCAGTGCTTGGCGTGATCCACAGGGCCAGCTGGCTGTGGCAGACCCTTAAGAGATGCTCTAGACCACATGGATTAACTCTTGAATGCAGCAGTTACACCAGAAAAGGCTGGAGAGGAGAGCATTGTCCTGGAGGGCATCGATACAACAGCAAGAAATGTTGTATAAGGTACTGTAAACTGAGGCAATCCAACTGCAATCACCCCAGCCGCACAGGAGGCTGCTGGACTGTAATGTAAGCAGTGCCTGTTATGACGGCAGCGAGTGTTTAAAAATACCAGATGTTCTTCACAAATGTCAGGTGTTACCTCATGGTAGATTGCATCGTGATACTTTACATTGTCATTTTTACCAATGATGGCTTTACATAATGATGTAATGTATCCCTATGTATTCTACTACTACATCACAAGTCATTACAGTGCATTACTTTTTTAACATCACATATGTTAAAAATTTGTATTAAAGGTGTAATTTAGACAGGGTAAAACAACATGTACAAATAAATTGTTTTCACGTGAGAAAGTCTTCTTTAGTGGATAAATAAATACATTCTCAAACAATACTAGGACCTCACAGGACACAGGTTTATGAAACTGCCACTGGTACCAAGCTGCGTCCAACCAAAGAGGCCAAATTAGGCAAAACCTGTCTCGAGTTGATTGTGTTCTGGTTCAGAGAGGACCTGGTTTGACAGTTCAGTCGGAACTGTTGCTATTGGAGCAGGACCAAGGAGGATTAGCCTATGGCTGTATCTAATCTGCGGTGGCACGATGGGCACAGAAAAGATGGCTTGGGATGCAGCCTCAGTAATTACCAGTGGCTAAGATTAGTTCAAGCATTCCATCCATCACTTTTTGTATTTTGCATACAATACCTGGGCAAATGTATGCTGAACCCTGAATATGCCTTTTGCTATGCCATGACTTTGCCTCAGAATTAGCTCAAAACAGGAAGTTAGGAAATCCGCTCCAGACCACCAAAAGAGAAAAGAAAACATACAGAGGAGACGAGAAACACAGCTTATAAGGGAAATGGGATATGAAAGAGACATACATGTGCAGATGGTAAACAGTACATCAATAGGATGAATAAAGATGTGAAGAAACGGGTAGCTGAGAGCAAGAAAGAGAGGTTTAGTGATACTCAAATAAAGAGAATGCCCTGATGCGAGGTGAGGCCCTGCTTAGCAGAATTGTAAAAGCACAGAATAGCCACTGCATGGAGAATAAGAAGAGTAGCACCAAGGAGAAGAGAGAGGGAGCACTGCCTAACTCCATAGGGAGAGGATGTGACATTATGACTAGCGCTGGCAACTTTGGAACTGGGGAACTAAGTTCGAGTCTCGGCGTCTGCTCGATATTCTTTCATTCTAGGCAAATCACCTAATCTCCCCGTCCCTAAAAAAAACAAGCATGGGAAATGCTTGAGTTAAGAGCTATTGACATTGTCAATGTCTTTTACCTATGTGTTATAGTTTGTATGTATGTAGTGTGTACTGGAATTATGTGGGTTGGATTGGACTTGTTAGTTGTGGAATTGTGTTGCATGGAATTGTGTGGTGTGGAGTGGGTTTGTGTAGCGGGATTATGTGGCATGGTGTGCAGTGGAAATACGTGGATGGTAATTATGTGGGAGTGGGTATTCTCAAATTATGTTGAGTGTAATTGTGTGTTTTGGTATGTAATTATGTCAAATGGAATTTTGTGTTGTGTGGTGGTATATGGTGGTGCTTAATTATGTCGTGTGCTGTTGAATTTTGTGGCATGATTTGGACTTCTGTGGCATGGATTGGATGTATGTAGTGTGTTGTGTAATTGTGTTGTTAAGTTGAATTATGTGGCTTGGTGTTGAATTATGTGGTGCGGATTGGAGATGTGTGGAGTTGAATTGTGTGGGATGGAGCTTTGAATGAGGGATAAGCAAGGAGAAGGCACTCAAAAAATGAGGGGGAAAGCAAAGGAGCAAGCAGTGCTCCCTCCTTTCTTCTCAGACCCTACACCTACCACCTGTGGAGTCACCCAGGGGTCCTCCCTCAGCCCCAAGCTCCTCAACGGCTACATGGCTCCGCTCTCCCCCATCGTCAGAGCCTACAGACTCAACATTGTGTCGTATGCAGACGACACCCGACTCATCCTCTCCTTATCCAATGAACCCAACACCACAGACACAACTTTAAAGAAGGCATGGAAGCCATCGCCAAATGGATGAAAAGCAGCTGCCTACAACTCAACACCAACAAAGCAGAAGTACTCATCTTGGGCCCAAAGTCCCGATGCCTGGAACAACACCTGGTGGCCCCCTGCCCTCGAAAGCCCACCCACCCCCATGGACCATGCACGCAACTGTGAAATCATCCTGGACTCTGAGCTCAAAATGGACCGCCAAATCAACTCCGTCGCATCCTCCTGCTTCCACACCCTCCGCCTCCTATGTAAGACCTTCAACTGGATCCCCCTTGAGCACAGAAAGACCGTCACTCACGCCCTCATCACCCGCAGACTCGACTACGGTAACGCACTCTATGCCGGAATAAACAAAACCTCACCCGCAAGCTACAAAACATCCAGAACGCCGCCGCAAGACTGGTTCTCAACCTGCCAAGACACTGCCACATCTCCCAGCACCTGCACACGCTCCACTGGCTCGCTCCCCATTGAGGCTAGAATCACCTTCAAGATTCTCACCCATGCACACAAGGCACTCCACGACACCGGACCAGCATACCTGAACAGCCGACTCAAAATCCACGCACCCCAAAGGACCCTACTATCAGCCCGGCTCTCCTACGCCGTGCTCCCCTGCACCAGAAAGACCAGATTGGGAGCCCGCTCCTTCTCCTTCCTCGCGGCTAGAGCCTGGAACGCCCTTCCGCTCCACCTCAGACAAACAACATCGCTCCCCATCTTCGCGAGAAACCTCAAAACCTGGCTCTTCGACAGACCCCCTCCTTGATGGACTGGAACCTGCACCCCCCCATCCCTCCAGCGCCTTGAGACCCTCATGGGTGAGTAGTTGCACTCTAACAAACACCTGATTGATTGATTAAAAATGAGGGAAAGGAAGGAGAAGGCACTCAAAAAAATGGGGGGTAAAAAGCAAGGAGAAGACAAGAGTAAGAGCGATGCAGCAACATGGGGAGAGCCGGGCCTGTGGCCATCATTGGCAAAGCCTTCTTATTTGGTCTTGACAAGCATGCAATGATTTACAAGTTTATTTATTTTCAGACGCATGCAATAGGTTTTAAAAGTGTAAAAGTAATAGGAGGTAAAGCATTACCCATCTAAAGGTGACGTGCATATATCGGGGGGGAAAAAAGTCATGAATAACCCAATGTAAAAATGGTTTTAAAATACTGTGAAATGAAAGCCAGCCCTAGAGCTGAAGAGAGCCTAAGTAGGAATGGGCAGACCAATTGCCCGGAGGCGAGTGGACTGAAAAGGATACTTGATCTTTCCAGTGGATGTAGAGCGCTGACCGAAAGCCTTCAAGACAGATTACCATTGTCATTAACAAGAGATATATCTATGCACACACCACAGGTGCATCATGTGACTAACACAAAGTACATTGCGTTTAATTTAGGCTAAATGACTGATTATAATTTATCTAATAAACCGATGTTTAAAACTATAATGAAATTATTCCAATCATACATTTCTGATTCACTCCAGAATACCGAGAGATGACAAAAAAGACATATTCATAATGCCTGGGTGGTCAAAATAACATATCATCGCATCATAATGTCCATTACTTTGTTCACATTTTCTGAGTAGAAAAATAATCAAAAATAATCCATCATATAACACCACCTTAGAAAATTAGAGACAAATGTACTTCACAGCCAATATGGTGGCTGATGTGGAGATGGGAAGAGAAGCAGCAGCAGCTGTTATTTAATGAGACTGACAAGGAACTTGAAAGAGGTAATGTTAAAACTGGACAGACAGTGGAGATCTTCGAAAAATATGTTTCAGTTTCTAGCACTGTGTTTTCTATCAAAAATGAAGAAGCAATAAGATGCCAAGTGGAGATGGCCACAAAGGGTCACCTGTGAAAAAATAAATCACAAAAAGATAGAAAAAAAATAGATTGGGCTGCAGGAATTGTAGAACCTTAAGCAGGGCATGAAAATTTCTGAGGTGCACGCGGACTCTAGATTTGCAGACCCAGGAATGATTTCGCCAACCCCAAGGGGGTTTGACAGTGCCTCAGAGTGTGCATGGGTGGTTTAAAACCCACCAATTAAAAAAATATTAATGATAAACCCCCAAAAAAACATTTAGCATAAAGAAATATGGAATGCAGAAAACAAGCACACCAACCTAATGCACACAAGACCCCTCCTAATATTGATGGTACAATCATAGACTGCTTTTTCACTTTTCTATTTTCATCCATCCATTCTAGCTGTTGCAAAGGGTGCGCACTCACCTGGACCGCTTCTGTTTCTATGGCTCTTAAGTAAATCTGCAACTGGTGTCGCACGGAGGCTCCTGAGGTTGGGGCTTTGCAGTTGAGGACTTCAAACCCTGTAGAGCACAGTTCCGTGTACGAAGGGGGTACAGCACTGAAGGGGGGTTTGCGAGATCCGGATGTGAGATGCCCTCAGCTGCGATGGCAGAAGGAAGTGGGCCTCACTGAGGGATGTTTCTGAGGTCCGACTGTGAATTTTGGCCAGATGCCCCTGCATTGGCACTCAGGGCTTGCATGCCCGTGAGGGTGGGCGTATGCAGGCTGGCCTAATCTTTGCAGGGGAGGCGCCTCATCCATGGTGTCTGTGTGCAAAGGGGGGACAGAGCGGAAGGGGACTTGGTGAGATGAGGCAGTGAGATGCTCCCAGCTGCGATAGGCTTCGTTACCCGTGAGGGTGGGAGTATGCAGGCGGCCCTAATCTTGGCGGGGTGCAGCTAATGCATCGTGTGCTCTACCCAGCTGACAAGCCTTCTGATGAAGGGAAAATTGCATTTGTGCTTGGAGGGTGGTGGGAGGGCTCATGAAGAAGTGGAAATGGAAAACAAAATGTGCAAAAAGCAACGATTAATAGAAACGCTAATGATGAAAAGCAACATAAAAAAGAGTTCCACAAACAACTGTTAAAGAATGCAAGCGTAATGAAACTGTACTTAGGCAATGCTCCTCAGCCTTAAACGGAAGTCAGGTACTGGCTTCCTGAACTAGTTAGGATGTAGCAAAGAAGACCGATGCAGCAGTGAACCTATGGTAAGCAGCAGGCGGGAATAAAGTCATTTTATTGATTTCAGCAGGTCTTGCAGACAGCTCATGCACACTGCCTAGGCTCGACCAAAACAAAGGAACCTTGTGTAATGTAACTGGTGCTTATGTAAAGCACTCCAATACTTTTGGGTCAGGCTTGCTCTATATATAACTGCAAATCAATACCCCCTTTACAAACAGGTTCTTTGCTGCATCACCAAATCCCTGATGTGAGAAATTGTTTTTTGATTGAGGGGGTGCGAACCTGTCTCATGGAACTATTGCAATCCCTGTCATGGTGAACCACAAAGTTTACTAAATTAAACTATGCTTAACCCTATGGTAGCTTTGCACAAAGCAGTCAGGCTTACCTTATTGGCAATGTGCAAAGTATTTATGCAGCAACAAATAGTAATTAAGTAAAAACATAAAAAAAGAAAAACTCAACACCAATTTAGAGAAATTGAGTAACATTTGATAAATAAAATGAGACCAGAATGACAAAAACGCAGTCAGTAGAACCGGATATATGCAATTTAAAAAGGTTTAAGCAAAAATAGCACCAAGAAACAGAAAGAACTAATGGTGGGTATCTGGTCGTGCTAGATTGCAACAAAGTCACACATTCAGGCCAACTGCGATGCAGTGCGGGCTGAATACAGGGGACAGGTAAGTCCTACTGAACAACTTAAGAGTTACTCAAAGACTGGCACACATGGTTAAAAACTTTAGTATGGCTGATGCCAGACAAGGGTCCAAGACCTGGGAGGCACTTCTTGAGGATCCAGGTCCTGTTACAGGTGCAGGCAGGGTCAGATGCATCAGGTGAGCTGGGCAGTTGCAGGGAGGCCTCTGGAGCTTGTTGTGTTCCTGTAGCTCATAACAGGAGGAAAGCCAACTGACCCTTGGAGTCACTATGATAGTCCTGGGTTTAAGGAGATGATCCTCTCTCCTTCGAACAGCAAGGCAGGCCTCAAGCAGCAGAGCTGTCATCTCAGAAACAAGGCAGGCCTCAAGCAGAAGGGCATTCCTCTTAGAAACAAGGCAGTCCTGTAGTAGTATTCCACAGGTCAAAGGGGTGTCCTGAAAAGTTTCTCAGAGGGTTTACAATTTTTACCTGGGATCAGCTTTGAAGTGAAAGAAACTTCTGAAGTGACCCCCTCCACAAATGGTTTTCCTTCCTGCCTGCCCGGGTCCAAAGATATCTGTGGGGACAAAAGCTTGGTGTCAAGTTCTTCGTGAGTGTGCTGAGGCAGCTGCTTTGAAGTGTAAACGGGGTAGGGAACAGCTCTGCCCCTTCCATCCTGCCATGATGGTTCTCTTCTAGCTACACACATGTCCCATTATTCTTTGTCCTATTGTTCCTGATAGAGGAACAACTAACAGGCCCAGGCAGTGCGGCCTCCCTCCCCAAGCCTCATAGAGCTGCCAGGGACCCCATTCTGTGCACCCCAACCTCCCTGAGCCTTAATTGGGCGCCAGGGACACCATGTCCTGGGGACAATATACTTAATTAGTGGAGAAGGGCATGTGCCCCCCCCAACTTAGGCTCTTAGACGCCACAAGAACCCCATCCCCAGCGGCTGAAAGTTACATTTTAGAGAAGGAGATGTGTGGTCCTCCTCTCCCAGCAATTCACCGGCTCTAATGTACTATAACCCACATCCCCACCATGCACAGTGTTGTCCTCAATGATGGTCGTTCAGTTGTCATCAGTAATGCTGTCAATGATGTCACTGAACACATCATGAGTGTTGCAATATATGATGTCATAAATAGTGCATGGCGAGGGCGTGAGTTATACTTACTTAAGGGCATGAGTTCAAGTTACTTGCAATATCTTTAACTGGTAAATTTCAGGGTTTTTTTGTGAAAAACGGTTACATTGTCACTAAAGTTTTCACCTGAATATAACGCTACGTTAACCTTTGTTTTATTCGGTGAATTTCTAAGTTGGTGTTTTTTAATGCAAAGAAAGATATAAATACAGATCCTAATTATACCATCAGTTTCACCCTTGTTTTTTTCAGTGAATTTCTAGGAGTTTTTTACTGTGAATTAATATTTTATTGCCATAGGTAAAGCCAACCCCATGCCGCGCACAACCTTCTGACGTGTGCAGCGCTGGGTTGGCCACAAAGTCACAGGGCATTAAAGGGTGTCATTTCAAGTAAGGCAGACCTACTGACTCTGTCAATGGGTCACAACACGTATGGGCTTTATGAAGGGGTCAGTATCAACATATATAAAGCATACCCATTGTCTTTGTAAACAATCACCATTCATTTTGATGAAATATTTATTTTATTGATTCACACAGTACAATATATAATAAACATGAGTCTCTTACAAAACTTTAAATAACGTTTATTTAAAAAATCAACATATCTTTGAGCCATTTATTGACAGTTTTCAGGCTACAAAATACAGCTGTAGAATCAACCACAAAAAGGTTCTGTACTCTAGCTGAAGAGCAGAGGGTTCCAACTAGGAGTGCTTTAAAAAATATAGTGAACAGTCCTGGGGTCATCATAGATTTAGTAACTCAGGAGACGTTCTGCTATTTTTTAATGTTGCTTAGGGGCTGCTGCACACCCAGCAGCCTCCCAACATTAAAAAGGCTTGCTGGTGCCCCTTCCTCTTATAGGGGCACCTCCAAGCTCTACAAAAGATCATCAAAAAGCCCACACATGGCATTATGTGATATTCCTTAGCAGGGAAGGGAATAATAAATGGGCAGCTGCTCATTTATCATTCACCTTTTTATTCTTTTTTTAATATAACTTTTTTTCGGTGCCCAAATGCACACCCGGAGCACCCACATATCTTTTTTAATGATGGGGGCTGCGAGGGATTGTAGCAGGAGCCGGCCACTTTGAGGGCACCCTCAAGCTGGATTTCCATGGGGGCCACGAAGGGGAATGCCAGGCCTCTATGGCCCTTGCCAGCTCCCTTGTAGCCCCTACCAGCTTGCCTATGGCCCCTGCCAGCTCCCCTGGCAAGAGGCAAACATTTTTTTAATGTAGGTGGCCCTGCATGACTCAGGAAATAGGGTCACATGCCCCCTCCTCTGTATTTATTACACAGCCCCAGGGGAGGGAGTCACAAGGGCCTAATTGAGGCTTGGGGTGGGTGGCCACATGCCCCCTCTCCTTATTACTTTGGGCTGGGGTTCCCGGGTTCTTGAGAAAGCTCAGGGAGAGGGGCTGCGTGCTCCCTTCGCCTTTTACTAATATGTCAAGCCCCAGGGAATGGCGGGTCATTGAAAGAAAAAACATAAGGTGGGCTCCATTTTATTTTCTTGTCATAATCCCATGGAAGTACGGTGGGATTGCAGTACAATTTTTTATTTTGGCCTGGGGCTGGCTTTTTGGAACCCCCCTCAAAAAGGGTTAGGTGGCATGATATACCTACCCTACCCACTTTTAATGTATATTTTGTTTTTCAGGACAGGGGACTAAGGGGAGAATTATGACTTTGGTGGTTCTATGCCAGCTCTGCACGAGCTCAGCACAGCGAAAGCTGTGAAGGGACCTGTAGGAGAGTAGGATCTGCTTCTTATGGTTACCCCCACTTTTTGCTGATGTACCACTGTTTTTCGACTTCAGTCTGGCTGGGGCCCTGCTATTCAGGAACCCAGACTAGCTGTTTCCTCTCTGATTGATTCCATGTACGTTAAGTACACCACAGATTGGATTCTGGGGTGCCCTTATAAGTCCCTAGTATATGGTATACTATGTACCTAGGGCATAGGTACCCCAGAGGCCTACCAGGGGATGTAGCATGTATTATGCCACCCCTGGGAAGCCTTCCAAAATGACACCACAGGTCTGCTACTGCAGCCTGAGTGAGGTGGTGCATGCACCCCTTACAGAGATATAGGTTCACTATATCTCACCCTATCACTGCACATATAAACCTATCAGTCACCCCTATGGCAGGCTTTGACAATCCTGAAGGCAGGGTGCTTAGTTTTATGTGAGAGGGTGCCCATGCTTGAGCAGAGCCCCTCTGCAGACTTCGGAATCTCTTCTCCGGGGTTGTCTGTGATGCAGCCTGACCATATACTCTTAAGTGCATTGTAACCAAACGGTAAATGCTAACTTTGGACTGGCTGCACGGAAACATGTTGTGTTTGGTGTCAAATACCTTGGAATCATACCCCCACACCAGTAACTGGTGTGGGAGTATGAGCCCACCCTTCTAGAGGGAGAGACATGACAGCACCGGTATACCCGGTACCAGTTTAAAAGAGCCCTGGCATCACAAAATGGATGCTGCAGCCACAGACACGAGTCTGGCCTCCTGCTGCTGAGCTCCGGTAGGGGAGGCCTGGACAATAGGTTTCCTTTCACAGGGAGGTGTTACCCCCTCCCAGACAGGCCTTAGTGGATTAGGGCTTGGTGGGAGCACTCCAGGAGTGCTTTGAAGTCTGCACTGGGGGGACATTTGGTGTCGCTGTGCATAGTCCAGCTCAAACCGGTTGCAGGGGCTATCAGCCCCTGCTCTGGTGTGAAACTGGACAAAGGAAATGGGTGTAGCCACCCCTCTTTCCAAACCCTCCTATAGGTGGGTCCCTAGAGTTAGTCCAACCCCTTCCTTGGGTATAAAGAAGGAACCTCTGTAACCAGTCTGCATCTCCGAAGCTCCTGCCGGGCGCCAAAGACTTTGCAATACCAGTGGTAGATTTCCAGACTTCCCAGAGGAGGGACCGAGTCCCCAGCAAAGCTGAGACCCATAGCCCTCGTGGGTACCGTGGAACCGGAACCCCTGGACAACGCGCACATTAGCAAGTGCATCAGCTTCCCGATGACTCTTGAGGCAGTGCATTGGGTTACTTGTAGCCCAAACCCCCAGCACCTTTTGCACCGAAAAGTGTGGGCCTACACTTCACGAGTGTTCCGTGAGCCCGCTCTTTGCATTCCCGCTCAAGGTACCTTTGCGATCCCTGGTCTGTCAAGTGGTGGGTCCCTGTGAAGGCAACTCTTACTTCCATTGGGCTTCCCTGGTTGCTCCAGATGTACCCTGACTCTCCATCACTTGGGGAGTCCCCAAGACCTTGATGGTCCGCACCGAAGCATCTTTCTCTTTCCTGCGTGAGTTGTTGCAAGGCTTGTTGTGTCCAATCCGGGCACCGACACTGCAGCACTCGACATCGTTTGTGGGACAGCTCAAATCCAGCTACTGGTCATTTTCGACGCCTCCTGGGCCTCGTGGCTGAAGAGTCAATCTTCCCCTCTTCGCACCTGAAGCACCCGACATCGGTGGGCATTCGTCGATGGGCCCCTGGTCACTGGCATGTGACCCAGACTCTGTCCTCTCTGCTTTAAGGCTCTTCACATCTTCGATCGAGGCTTGGATCTCTTCGGACATTTCTCTTCACAGCATCAGCAGTTTTCTGCAATCTGCCATTGAAAACGAAGACGCGACCCAACACCATTTGACACCTATGCACCTGGCTTCCCTGGGTAAAGTAACTCAAATACTCCGGTGCTCCCGTGGGTGTTGACCCTAGAACTGTCTAAGTCCAAGAGGGTTTGGTCTTAGTCCATTTCTAAGTGTCCTTTAACTTTAAAATTCTAACCTCGACTTTCCCCATAGAAGCTAACAGGAGCTCGCGGCTGTGTTCTCACAATGCACACGTCCTCGTGGGTCCCATGTGTCACTACCTTGGGTGGTTCCTTGGGGTCCCAGTGATTCTACAGTCTCTAGGCCTTGTGTCTAGTCAAGTCGTGGTTCTTATACCACTTTCTTAGTATATGGTTTGGTCCGTCCCTAGGGCCTAACGTGTATTTTGCTAATTTACTGTAATAATTTGAAGTGTAACTTATGTGCTTTTTGCCTCTAGCCTCATAAAGAGACTAAAGGGGTGTGTTAAGTAATAAATACATATACTTCAATAGAAGTTCCAGAACAGCATGGACTGTGAAGTCCATGCCACGTTGGAACTTAGGGTACATGCAAACAGGGGGGTATGAACCCCAAGTTCCAAGAGAGGAAACCAAGGCTCCCTTTGTTTCCCCCGAACTAGCCTTTTCATGGTGGTGAGCCCGGCATGAAAAGGCTGCCAGAGGGGAAACTCATTTTATGCTCAGCGAAGCAAGGCGGTCCAGCCTTGCATATTATATAGTCCTGTGTGCTGGGCTGCCACCAAGGAACGGCGGTTCCCTGTTGCAGCTGGTGCATCGGTGGATGGCCAAAAAGCTGCATCAGGATAGGGTGGATGCAGAACCTCCACCACTGCACCACGGCGAGTCTGGCGGTCAAAGACCGCCAGACTCAAAATCGGGCCCTAAGCCTCTGAAGTCCTCTAATGACTGCTGAAACATTTTCTTTAATGTTGTGGCCAGGCAATTGGAGGGCTGGCTCCCACAGGACCCTCACTCCCACAGAAGTGAGGTGGCCTAAGGGGAAAAAAGCCCCCTTGGCCAATCAGAACACTATATGTTTTGAAGTTGTACACACGGAACTGTCGCAAGAGTCCAGCGAACCCAACCATCTAAATATACAAATATTTTTGTACTTTCATTTCTCAAAAACTACGAAACAGATTTACCTCAAATCACAGAAAACTCACTTTCTGGACCAAGATCTAACCTCCTGCCAAATTTGGTGTAATCCAGTTCAGTCGTTTTGGTTCTACCACTGTTCATAAATCCCTGTAGAAACTACATGGGAACTTTGCGATTTGGGACCCCCCTTTTTCTCAGTCCTGGCTTGACGGATCACCTCCACACTCTTCATGAAGGAGCGAGGCAAAAAAGAGCACTTTTTAGAAAATTTTGTAAAGATTTGTCAAACGGCGCAAAGTTATTACCAAGCAAAAAAAGTAATTTCCCATGGAAACAACATCCTAACCCTGCACAACCTAAAAGGTAATTAAGGATACGTTACTTTTAGGCAGGTCTCCATAATATGCAGTTATATCTAGGATGAACTGGCACTCGAGTCTGTTAATTCAACAAGTTGAATCACGCTGTTCTGTGTGGGTACTATAACTCACATCTAGATTTATGTTCTGTTTGTCTCAAATGCATTTTTGATAAAAAGGTGAATGCAACATTAAATGTACTTCTTCCCCCAATTGAATAATTTTTACTGTTGCTTGCCTGGCTAACTAATTTGCTCCCGACTAGGGGTGTTCAGGAGTGCTCTGTCGCAGGCGTGCACTTTACAGTCATTGTAACTGTACTCTAAGCTTAATGTGTAAAAGAATAAAAGGTTGGGCCCAAAAGGCGGGCCCAAAGCCCGCAGCCAGCCCTATCAAAGGTCAGGGGTTGCGTAGTCTTGATTCCACCTCATTCTTCTTTAGTGCACCACCAGACAGCCCATACCCTTTTTTCTCACTCTTGCAAGTTCTTTTTCATCCCTGCTGTCTCCCTTTATCATAGCTTTTCAGCTTTTATCTTCCTCCTTCTTTCCCCCTTGGCTATTTCTCTCGCTCTTGCTCTAAGTCAAAGTTTGATGAGGTTAAAAAAGTGCCAGTCCCCACAAATGAGTGCTGATGTGTCAGTTTAAATAATCACTGGCTGTACGCCAGCTACAGCCTCCTTTACAGTATGCATCCTTCTGCCTCTGATCAGCTGCTGGCTGCTGCCTGGAGCAGCTTCTCTTCTCCAGTGCCCCCCACATTCTCCCAAGCTGTGTACTGCCACCCTGCACCCAGCTGCTGTCCAAGGGGGGCAATGAGGACCAGAGAATGGTACTCTGAAGTCCCAGGCAGTCATATCACTGCGCATGCATTTTCGATCCAGGACTTACTGAATTCAAATGACCAGAATAACCCAATTTATCTTGTCATTTATTCAATGTACGAAAAAAAATAGTTCTGCACATTCACGCCAGAGGGTGCGCATGTTGAATATTAAATTATAATTCCCAGAAAAAAATATAACAGTTTAAAGAATATGCCACTCTTCTGCCCGATCGGAAATATGTTTTTGCTGTTTAATGAGTGTTTGACTGATGAGCATTTTAATTACTCCTCTATGATAACTTTACCTCCTCACAAACCATGAAGGTGTTTCACTTGCAAAGCCTTAGGTCAAAGTATAAAAAAATGAAGAAGAACTAATGAAATAGGTATTTTTAAAACACACAAATTGCCTACGTTTCCAGTATTATGTTGTTAGTTCTGTACCAGGTTTGATTTTGCAGAAGTACTTGTGCTGTATATATTTCAAGTGTGTCAGGTAGAAGTGTAAGTGGACTCCTGAGACAGGTCCATATAAAAAAAACACAAGACTGCTAAGAATTCAGGCAGCCTGTGCCATAAGTAATTTATGCTGGAAAGCTGTCTACAATTTACATTTTGCATTAAGTAACCAAACGCGGGATAATATTTTAAGAAGACTTGTTGACATATTGATGAGCTGCTGTGTACCTCCAACATGCAGTCGCCTTCAGAAATAATCTCACCGCAGGCAGTTCTCATTCCCGCCTCAGCCATTCTTTTGGGTATGGGGCGGGATCCTGGCAAAAAGTGGATAGATAAGGTGACGACCCACGCCTGGTAGGCTCGAAGGAAACGAACCTTAACCTTTGTTTCCTGCTAGAAAAATAAGAATCTGCAGCAAGCAGCAATGGCTGGTGGTAAAGAGCGTGACGGGCGTCGACCTCCCACCCTGGGGGGGAAAAAACAGATGACAAGACCGAGCAGCTGAAAATGAATCGTTGATGTTGCTCTGTGACGAACTGGTTTGAACCCCTGTGTTTTTTCTGGGGAAAATGGGTCACGAGAATGCGACCTGAGGCCTCCTCAGCATTGCGCATGTGTTGGCAGGTCGAAGTATCCCTCGCCTTAGAGGCATAAACCAATCCTGTGACGACAAACTATGGGGCTTGGTAGGGTTTCATATATTTACTAACTAACTTCCCTTTCGGGCGTTCTTTACTTGGCCCTGGGCGCGAATAAGACAGTGTCATTAAACAAAATGGCCTGGGGCAGGGCAAGACTTTATTAGTAATGAAGAAGTGGGTGTGTCGCTGTTGTCTTTCTCTCCCTGTGCCTCCCAGGAGCTGCAGCCCCTGGTCAGGACTTCAAATGTGATTGAGGGGCTGGGGCAGAGGTAGGGGCAGAGCAATACTACAAAGTTGTCGGAAAAGCTGCTGTTTTGTTTGGTTCTCCACGAATCCAGGCCGCAATAACATTTATCTTTCTGCTTCTTTATTTAGGTGTAAATGCACGAGGGGCTTTTGCCAATATTCAGGTCATTCGTTAATTGTCTGCTCATGAATGATGTATCCTGTATGAGGAGCATGTAAGCCAAACTGTTACCGTCCGGCCGTCTGGTATGCCAACAGAAGCGCACTCTCCCACTCAGACAACACATCCTTAACTGCAGCTCAGTAACCATCTCCCCAGGACGCTACAAATCGGGGATTAGAATGTTTTTAGACAAGCCTATACGTCTATTCTGTCCCACGACAATAAATTTAACTAGGCTTGTAAACTCTGCCCACATACTCCTGGGAAATTTTCTCTGTCTCTCCCGCAGCCCAGGAGGAGGAGGGTTGGATTCACGAAGAAGTTTATCAGAATGCTAGTGGTAAAGGAAGTGATTTCATGCACCTTTTGACCCAAGATTGGCTGGATCCTACTAATTTAATGGAGCACTACAGCACTGTGCAATGTCAGGGGTGTTACTTTGATTATGGAGACAGTGCAGAGCTCAAAAGATCAAGCCCAGGGTCACACACACACACAGAAACCAACAGGATATATTATTCTGCGTGCCTGATCCGGTACATCAAGCAAGATTTAAATCAGCGGTGAAATGCTGCCTGAGCCGACTCTAATCTCTAACAGGACCGTCTCCTTCTAGCACCATCCTGAGTCAGCAGCCACCAGACAGGACACACGTTACGTGCAGGGACTTCACACTCCAAACCTCAGCTTCACAGCAAGTTTGGCCTCTGTCTTCCATTCCAAATTGGCTGCTGACTAGTGTATTTATGAGAGGCAAATAAGTACCCATTTACTGGCTGATTCGTATAAAGTCAAACAGGAAACATGGGATTAATCCCTGCTTTCACCTTAACCAAATTGTGTAATCTCAGGGAAATATTCTCCTTCAAATTACGTGACTTCAGAATATGAGCTGTACAAAAATGCATTGTGTTTAAATTAGCAGACTGTAATGTTTTATCTATAGGAATCTGGGCCACATGCAAGGTGCACATAATATTTCAATTGAATCTTTGGGGCATATTCTCAAGAACCTATCGCCGAGTTAGTGGCACTTTATCGCCACCAAAGTGGCGATAAATTCATCGCTCTATTCACAAGCTGGTGCTAACAGCAGATATCACCAGTTTTCCGGCAATAGCAGCCACAAAAAACATCGCCACTGATGAGATGCAGAGTAGGCTTCCTGTGCAAAAAGCCGCGATAACACCACTTCGCAACATTCTCAACGACCAGCCAGATCGGCGATAAATTCACAAAACATGTGATAAGGCGCGTTAGCAGCAGAAATTTAACACCTGCTCCGACCGGATGACACCTTGCACCATAAAGGGAGCCCAGCCCAGAGCCACACCTGAAGAACAACAGATGCCATGGAGCTACTCATCATGCAGCTCGGAGACCCAAGAGGGCCACAACACCCACCGCCACCATACCCAGGCCTGCCACCCCCAGGACCCTGCCCCGGACCACCACAGAGGCAGCCCAGACAAAGACAGCGGACCATCAGAAAACGCACCAGCCTCACAGACTTAACACCAGAGGATGTCATTGCCCACTACAGGCTAAAAAGGACAACCATCCTACACATCCTGACCATCATTGCCCACAGGCTGACGGTACCAACACAGCGGACAACCAACATCCCTCCACAGACAAACCAGTTGTGTCCTCTGTTCTGCTGTGTGTGTATTGCACTTTGTACCATATAGTCGTCAATGTTGATGTGCTGTTATTGCTATGTGTGTGTGCTGTGTGGGTGAGTCGCCCCTGGTGCTCAGATTTGTCTGCTCCTTATCCCTTTCAGGCAGTGTGCCTTTGACTTCTAGGTTTCGACAGTAATGGGATGTTTCGGACTTGGGTATATTGGGCTCTTGGTCGAGTTGTGACTCCTGGGCATGGTTTGTCGGCAGATGTTTTGTTGCATCAGGGATGGTTTGTGCACGTGGATGTGTCGGAGTGTGGCCTGCTCCTTTCCTGATGTGGTCCACACTCAGCCACCTCAGTGTCGTGACATGCACAATGTCATGATGATTGGACTGCAGCCATGCTAATCGTCGTGTAGTGTCACTTGCATTGTTGGTGTGGCTCACAAATACGATTCCTTGCTGGGTTTCGCACATGTGCATGTGCTGGTTGTGATACTGGTGATGTGTGGGGTGGGACCCCTTTGGGTACGTTGTGGATGGGGGCCTACTTGGTGTTTGTATGTGTGCTGCAGTGTGCCCCGGGTGCCAGGGACATGGTCCAGAGTCATTGTGGTTGTGATGGTGCTCTGCTTAATTGTGCATGTGTGCCATTGTGCCTATCTCCCCCAATCCCCCAGTCCCTGGTCGTACTCACCCTGTTGATATTGTGTCAGGTCATGTTGAGCAGTGTCTGGTGCCACAACTCCTGGCACCATATCCCAACTGCTGACGGTGGCCACCATTTTCTCCATTTCATCCAGCTCCTGATGTGCCGCTGGACCCCCACCTCCAATCTGCGTTGCTGCTTTCATGTTGGCATCGAGTTTCTTCTTGTCTTTGGCCTTCACATCCTTTCAGCGCCTCTTGACCTCTTTCATTGTCCTCCTCAACACTGCAACTGCTTTCACATGGTCCAAGATAGTCTGCCATATTTGCGTCTTTCTTGCCAATGACACGTTCGGGGTGCAGAGCAGTTGTTGGTTGTGTTCTTTCACCTCCGTAAAGATGATCCGGTTTTCCTGCGGACTGAACTGCGTCTTCCCCTTCCTCTTTTCCTTGGCCTTCCCTGACCCGAGGTTCCTTGCTGGTTGTCTGTGGGGCTTATGGGGTTCGAGTTGTCCTCTGCACTCGGTCCAGGTGCATCCATGGTGCTACGCACTTTATTTTTTTTACCCTTTTTTTCGTTTTTCTTTTATAATGCATTTTCCCGTATGACACAGGGGAATTGCAGGCCTGTTGCTGGTTATCGCAGATTTTTGTAACGCGAGTGGCCACATCACAACTTTTTTCGCATTCGTGTTTCGCGTTCTTCCTGCTTTGCGTTAGTTTTAACCCGGTCATTTGGCACGTTATCGTGGATCTATTGCATGGTGTCGCCGGGTTAAGAATACAACGTTAACACTGCGTTATTTTCTTGCGATAGACTGCGATGTGCAAAGTTGCGTCAAGCAAATTTTGTGATAGTTATCACACGTTCTTGAGAATATCCCTCTTAGTCCACTAATGGCATTGTTCACCAGGGCGGGAGCAGGAACTGTTCTAAAATCATGCTTCAAGATTTCTCTTCAGCCTGTTAAAAAACATAACATTTTTAGACTTTTAAAGAGTCTTTATCGCATTTTAAGTGAGGTTGTATGTATGTATGTAACCCTTCAGGGTACAGCTCGAGCACAGGCTCTCCTTTCAGCTCTCTCTGTTAATTTGTTGGGTCGCCTACCTCTACTTACTCAAAAACCACATCGCTATCCGTCATGTGCAATGGGGACATGTCTAGAGGGTCAGAGTTTGTACTATGTGCCCGGTGCCGGCAGGTGTTCCTGGATGTCTATATCATAAGTGTGCACAAGGTTTGGTATATATAAATGAACATATGAGTTACTCTGCATGGCTACTAGTATTTGTTTTTACAGTGTCTTATAGACTCAATATATAAGGATCTATACGGATGTGCTCATATGGAATCCATATACTGAATTTGTACGCAAATCACACTCAGATCTAAGAATACTGCCACACCACTTTTAAAATCCACCAGCTGTCACTGTAATTATGTTCCATATTACTTTATGTCTGTCTTTACCAGAAGACGTACAGCACAGACCTGTGTCTAACTGATAATTTAGTAAAGAAACTTTCCTAAAGTTAAGTGACTTTGGTTTGATTCAAAGACAAAAATATCGGATGAGCTGCTTTTCCGATTTTGTGTTTTTTGGTAATCAAACAATGAAAACAATTCAAATAACAACCAACTATTGCTCATTCTATGGAAATTAATGTTGCATTGTATAAAACATTATTGAACAATAGATTTAATCATAATAAAGTTACTCTATCAATACATTACATGTAAAAGGCCCCATTTCAGTGCGTCAGGCTTACTTACAAAGGTAGACATAAGTTCATGACTGAATTAGCTTTTTTTACACCCGCCAAGAATTCACAAAGGAATTCTCGGAAGGTGTAAATGGTTTTACCAGTTCGGGTTACTCTGCCTCGAGTGCAGAAAAATCCACCGTAGCTAATTCAATTCAAGGGTTTAGAAGTGGGCATTCCCAGGCGTGATTTGCCTTAGGGTGCCCCCAAACATATACGTTTGTGACCATTTTTAAAACTCCTTTCCGACCCCTTTCCTCCCTGGAATTGAACAGAGAAATATTCCAGCCAAAGTCTGGAGTAGTAACTCCCCTACCAGGAAGGAAAGGAGACTGGAATTATTTCTAACCTTGGATATATCTAAGAAATATTACTAGAAAATAGATTGACACTGGCATGCAGGGCAGTAATCTCAAGAGAATATTATCTGTCCAAAACTTTAGTCACTCACCACTAACCCATCACTCCCCCGCTCACTTCACACAGTGTATCTTAAATCACCGTCCTCAGGTGCTCTGAGTGACTCTCACTCACACCTAAAGTAAGAGCACAACACGATGAAGTGACTGAGTTGAAATGCAGAAAGAAAGATCAAAAAAGCATTAGCCTACATATTTTCTGAAGCTTTATTCAATGAGCAGCCTGCAAAAAGTATAAAAACTTACAGGATCCTAAGCCTGCTGACAAATTGATCAGCTTTAACCCTTTTTGCAAACATTCTCGTCAAGCACCGCAGACATGATGTTTAATACATTTTGATGCCCTACACTAGATCCATTTTATGTTCAATATAATATTTTCCCATCAGCATTTAAGTAATCTGCAGGAGCATGCTATGATGAAACTGGACAGGGGCAGACCATCTGCGTCATTTATTCAGAAACTATAGATTTTTCCATCATGTGATTTGTTATCAGCTGCTAGCTTTTCAATGAGTCATTGATTTGAATGTTCTGCCTATTAGGAGGCAGAATGGAATCTTCACTGGAAGAAATGCTTTACTGTCTGTATATGAGGATGTGACCTGCATACGTCTAGCAGCAGGCATGCTGAGGTTATGACACTTGGCTCACATGATAACTTGATGATATTTACCACTGATACATGCAAAGAAATACTCTTTTCTTAAATCTGCTCCAGAGAAAGTCTTCTGAACCATTTGTTTCAAATAAATACATTTGAGAAGAGGCCATATGTTGTAACAAAATAATTCTGTCATATCAGATAAATCAAGAAAGAGGAAGTGACTTCCAGTGCCCTTTAAACCCTACATCATCACAAAGGGTGATATCATAAGTTCCTTAACCCCAATGTGTTTAGCTTTGAAAATCTGTTTCAAAATGTGAGACTTGTAACATTAAAATACAGTGATTTATAAAATGCATAGAAATTCTAATCTAAGTAAAAAAAGTTGTTTATAAGTTTGGGGGGCATAATACTTAAGTCAAAACTGTTGCCAAATGAGTGTAGAGAAGTTGCAAAATGCAGTCAGACTTAGATGTTGCCTCAGAACTGGACTGACCATGAAGGGTCCAGGTAAAACCCATGTAAGTCGTAGGACAGTGGAACCATTTCAGAGCTGGATGGAGAAGGACCGTGGGGCATATTTATAAAGAAATGATGCAGCACTGCGCTGCAAGCAATTTTGCAGCACTGCACTGCCTTATTAAAAAAAAAAAAAAGGGAAGCGCAGTATTCACAAGAACATGGTGCATCCCTGCATTTTCCTTTTCACTGGTGCTAAAAAAGCTGCCTAGAGCCAATGCAGACACCCTTGTGCCATGGTGCAAGGGTGCCTGCATTGCAGGGATGATTGCTTATGTGCAGGAACGGACACCTTCCTGCACACAAACAATCATTAAAGGGGATTTTCTCCTTCTATCTGTGCTGCAGAATGCAACACACAAAGAAAGAGCAAAAAAAAAGGAGAAACGAAGTATCGCCGCTATAATGCTTCCTTTTCAATGGCATTCGTTTTTGGTGCTGCCTCAGATTTACAGATTCTTCTAAATATGGGACAGTGTCAAAAGCAATCGTTATTGAGGTGGAATGCCCACAGCAACCCCCATTGCATGCCACTTCCATGTAAAGTGATGCATGAAAGGGGACCGTATTGACAAAGCAACTAAAAGCCACACAGGGTGGCATTGCGTGGCCTTGTAAATATGGGCTAGCACATGGTTCCACCGTGACTATCCGAAACGCGTCGGCTACATCCCACTGTGTGTTGAGGCCTGAGGAGATTGATTGCATCTAGAGCGCGCTTCGCTGAATGGGCAACTTGGAGCAGAATATTTTCACGGTAGCCCAACTGTGGACAGCGCAACACCGCACATGCAAGCGGGCCGTGGGGCTTGAAATCACGTCTGGCTCCTTGGGGGAAGCGAGATTCATCGCATCCAGAGTGCGCGTCGCTTGTGGGCAACTCGGAGCATCATATATATATATATATATTGTTTTCCACTATATAAGCAGTTCCATTGTGAAGTCCTGTTGTGTCTCAATTGTGGCTTCACCAGCCTTTAGCCTTTTTACAACAAGGATCTGTGGATCCTCCTCTGACTGGCTTAGCTGAAATGACAATCGATAGAAACCCAAGAAGGCCAACTGTTTTTCCCAAGGATTCTGTAAGCATTTATGCTGCTCATTAAACAAAGCTACAGATAATGTGTAGGTTAATACTTTTAGAATCTTTTTTATTCATTTTCACAATTGAATGAGTTTAGTTATTGTGCTGTGCTCCTAGTTGCAGTGTGAGTGCGAGTCAGTCAGAGTGCAAGAGGAATGTGATTTAGGTTACACTGTGTGAAGTGAGTGAGGGAGTGATGAGTCAGTGGTGAGCGAGTAACTGAGCGAAGTTCATTGCAAGTGAAGTGGTGATGTAGCTCAAAGACCTGGTTAAAGATGACAGTAAAGACTTGTTTTTCAAAGCATTTGAAGACAGTGCTTTGGTGAGCATGACATGTTAGAGGTACAAATCACAGATCCTATATCCGTTTAAACAATGTTGAGCATTAAGAGAGATCTGTGCCACTGTCAGACTGTAAAAGAAAAGTAAAAATATTATGTGACAGTTCACTCAACATCCCTCAACCATAGTAATTTGGTTCACCCAGTGCAAAGAGAGCGAAGAACATTTCTTAAGTGTGCATTCCATCCAACTAACTATCCAGATAGACAGTTCCCTTGAGAAAAGGTGGCTGGAATGCAGGAATCAGCCTTATCAAAAACAGTAGACCACAGTTGCTTCACCTAGCCTCCTGAGCCTAAAGAGGAGCCTAGGCGGGTAGGTTTCACTAAAAGTTCTTTAATTCACAAAGAAAGGGCAAAGTTGCAGAAATTAGGCTTATGTTTGTATTGTGGTAAGAAAGTTTACCTCCTTAGTTCTTGTCCTGTACTCGCAACTTGAAGTCAAGAAAAGTTTGAAAAGTAGGGAGTAATGCAGGCAATAGCGGAGAGTAAAAACCAACCCTGCCTTCCCCTCTGAAATCTTCTAGCTTAATCCTCCTACAAGGGAATTTTTTAATAAAACCAGCTCTTATTGAATATGGAACTTCCAGTATATATATGGACATTCAGTAGGCTCGACAACCACTACATTCCAGTCTCCAAAAAGGAAGTAACAGTGGCCATAGAAGCTGTGGATGTAACCCTAATGGCCTCGGGCTTAGAGGTAGAGGAATACCAATCTTTGCCTCTCAGAATATACGCCTCACGTTTGATTGGATTTCTTCTCCCTATTATCCTATATTTTAGGGACCAAAAGACACAATCCTTACATTAACTCGTCTGTGGAGATTGTGTTTTCGGGCTCAGACTTTTGTGTCTCCCACTGTACTGCGAACCAATTTTCCTTTGAAACTGCTGAAGTTATCCATGACCACTCAGCTCAGTCTATCACTCAGCTCACTGAGATTACTGACACCTATCAAGCATTTTCTGATCTACTTCAAGAGTCAACAGCTAAAGAGTTACCTCCTCACCGCCCTACTCGTCAAGCACCACACACATGATGCATAATATATTTTGATGACCTACACTAGATCCATTTTGTGTGCAATCTAATATTTTCCCATCAGGATTTAAGTAATCTGTAGGAGCTTGCCATGATAAAACTAGACAGCAACAGACTATCTGCGACATTTATTCAGAAACTATAGATTTTTCCATCATGTGATTTGTAATCAGCTGCTAGCTTTCCAATGAGTCATTGATTTGAATGTTCTGCCTATTAGGAGGCAGAATGGAATCTTCTCTGGAATAAATGCTTTACTGTCTGTATATGAGGATGTGACCTGCATACCGCTAGCAGCGGGCATGCTGAGGTCATGAAACTTGGCTCACATGATAACTTGCTGATATTTACCACTGATACATACAAAGAAATACTATGTTCATAAACCTGCTCCAGAGAAAGTCTTCTGAACCATTTGTTTCAAATAAATACATTTTAGAAGAGGATATATGTTGTAACAAAAATATTAGATAAATCAAAAAAGAGGAAGTGACTATCAGTGCCCTTTAAACCCTACATCATCCCAAACGGTTATTTCATAAACTTTGACCCACATTTTCGGCCAATGTGTTTAGCTTTGAAAATCCGATTCCAAATGTGAGACTTGAGTACATTAATAAACAGTGATTCATATAATGCATAGAAATTCAAAGTTAAACAAATTGTTTATATGTTTGGGCGCATAACACTTAAGTAAAAACTGTTGCCAAATGAGTTTACAGAGGTTGCAAATACAGTCAGAGTCAGAACTGGACTGACCATGCAGAACCCAGGTAAAACCATTGTAGGTCGTAGGACAGTGGAACAATTTCAGAGCTGGATGGGTGAGAACCTTGGGGTATATTTTACAAAGAAATGACGGAGAACGGTGCTGCAAGCAATTTAGCAGTGCCGCGCTGCCTTATTTAAAAAACACAGGGATGCGCCGTATTCACAAGAATGAGGTGCGCCCCTGTGTTTTCCTTTGCATCAGTGCTAAAAAAGCTGTCTAGCACCAATGCAGACATCCCTGTGCCATGGTTCAAGGGTGCCTGCATTGCAGGGATGAGTGCTTATGTGCAGGAAGGGAAACTGTCCTGCAGATAAACAATCATTTAAGGTCATTTTCTCTTATGTGTGCTGCAGTATGCAGCAAACATAGAAAGAGCGAAAATAGAGGAGAAATAAAACGAGTTCTCCTTGTTGCGCCACTCTAACGTCTGCTTTTCAATAGCGTTAGTGTTTGTGACTGCCTCAGATTTACCGATCGTTGTCAATATGGGGGAGTGTCAAAAAGCAATGAGTGTTCCGGTGGAACGCCCACAGCATCACCCATTGCATGCCCCTTTCATGCAAAGTGATGTGTGAAATTGGGCCGTATTTACAAGGCCATGAAAAACCACGCAGGGTGGCTGATCTGATCAGAAAAATAGCATTCATATATTGATGGAAAACAGCAGGGGCATTACACAGACCAAAGGGCAGAACCCGATACTCGTAATCGCCAAAAGGTGTTTTGAAAGTTGTTTTCCATTTGTTGCTTGATCGCATCTGGATCAGATGAAAGCTCATCTTAGGTCTAGCTTGACGAATGGCTTCCAGAATATCTGATATGAGAGGTAAGAGGTAGCAATCCTTGACAGTCACCGGAGTTAGACATCTGTAATTTACATATGGCTGGAGTTTGGATGTTCCCTTCATTGGCAAAAAAAACCAAGGAAGCTCTAGCAGGGGACTTGGCCAGTGCTATGAGTCCATTCAGCAAGTTAACATCAAAGGATTCCCTAGGGCTTGAAGTTTCAAGGAAAATGAAAAAAAAATCACCATAGGGGCCGATGGTGACAGCTTTGATGTAAATTATGTAAATGACACAGTCAGAAGGACAGTGAGGAGGTAACTTTTTATCTGTTTACTCTTGAAGTAGATCAGGGAACTGTTGACAGGTATCAGGAATCTCAACGGGCTGAGCGATAGACTGAGCAGAGTTGTAGTGGATAACTTCAGAAATTTCATAGGAAAATTGGTTAACAGTCAAAAAACTCTGAGCCCAAAAACAAGGTCTTTACAGACGGGTTAATATAAGTTTTTAGTCTAGCCAAAGAGTTGTTCCCTAAAATATAGGATGGCAAGGAGAAGAAATCCAATCAAAAGTGAGGTGTCTAGTCTGAGAAGCAAAGATTGGGTTTCCTCTACTTCTAAGCCACAGGCCAGTAGGGTTCCATATGCAGCTTCTATGGTCACTGTTACTTCCTTTTTGGAGACTAGAATGTAGTGGTGTGCAGCCCACTGAATATCCATGGTGGAAGCTCCACATTCAACAAGAACTGGTTGAATTAAAAGTTCCCCTTGTAGGAGGATGAAGCTAGAAGATTTCAGAGGGGAAGGCAGGGTTGGTTTTTACTCTCCGCTATTGCCTGCATTAGGGACAAGCTCCCTACTTTTCAAACTTTTCTTGATTTCAAGTTGCGAGTACAGGGTTGTTTATAACTCATCTCTATTCCCCAAGCTCCCTACTTTTCAGCCATTTATTGACTGCAAGTTGGGCATTCAGAACAGGAAATCAGGAGATGAACTTTCCGACCATGATACAAACATAAGCCTAATTTCTGCCACTTTGCCCTTTCTTGGTTATATAAATAACCTTTAGTGAAACCTACCTGCCTGAGGATATCTTTAGGCTCAGAAGGCTTAGGTGAAGCCTGGAACGGTGGTCTACTGATTTTGATGAAGCTGTTTCTGCATTCCAGCAATCTTTCTGCAGGTGGCTGTCTATCTGGATAGTTAGTTGGATAAAATGCACACTTAATTTGATGTAATGTGTCCCTGTATGGCGTGTCTCAGTTGGTAGCACTTAAGAAATTGGGAGGGAGCCACATCATAATCCTTGCTAAGATGGGTGAACGGCACTATACCTTTGGCATCCCAGACATCCCCGAGCATGGAGAGACCGATCAGGTCCCATCCTTTAAAGCCCTGCAAGATCGATACCACCATAAGTTTTGTGACCACCCATAATGGGGTTGGGGGGTCAGCCTTCCCCTACCCCCGGCCCATTTCCTTCAAAAGAGTAATTCATATCCTACATACTGTTATGTCTGGAGCGCTGGGATGGAGTTTGCCACCATAAAGAACATGACTGCATTTCTTCACTCCAAGGGCGTCTTGGTCATGCCAATAGGCTGGGTCTTCCAGTTCCGTGACTCACATTTGTTTACTGTGCTAACCAGAGCGGCTTCATAATATTTGCAAACATATGGTAGGGTTATCCCACAATCATACATAAACATTTGTAGGGTGCAGAGGGCCACCGACGATGGTCCGTCTTGCCACAAATCTTTCCTCACACAACTGTTAATCTTTCAAAAGAAGGCCTCCGATATCTCATAAGGAATATTTTTTACGGTATAAGTTAATTTAGACAAAGTAATCAATTCAATTCAATTGAATTGATTACTTTGTCTAAATTAACTTATACTGACAAAGTAATCATTCTAAACAATGCCGCTCTGCCCAATAGGGAGAGCAGAAGTGTAATCCAGTGTGTGCTATTGGTCTCAAGTCTGTGTAGAAGCGGGCAAGATTGTTGTCATTGTAGGCAGGTCTGTCCCTGAAAATCCAAAGGCCCAGCAATCAGAACTAATCTAATACCACTCTATGGGCATGGGGAGAGTCTTTCAAGCTTCCCAGAGGCCCCGAGGGAACAGGAGTTATTTCTCCCAATTGACACTTAGCCCTGTGTATCTGCCATAGACCCCTAATATTTCCCCCACAAGTGTCAATGACTGCTCTGGTTCCGTTAAGTATAAAAGGACATTATCTGCATACAGCGACATCCTCTCCTCTCAGGTACCTCCCCAAGACCAGGCCAAAACCTGTACATCCACCCGGATCCACTCAGCCAATGCCTTTAATGCCAGGGCAAACAGCATGGGTGACAAGGGGCAGCCATGTCCAGTCTCCGGTCTATCTGGAATTCCAGAGAAAGAATACCATTTACTTTAACTCAAGCTCTCAGCGTTTTGTATAGGAGACCAACCCACCGCCTGAATTTGGACCCTATACCCATCTTCTGCAAAATGGCAAAAAGGTGGGTCCATTTCACCTAGTTGAATGCTTTATTCGCATCCAACAATGCCACCGTCAATGGAAGATTCACATCCTTAGCTGCAGACATTTTGTTGCGGTGACGCTGAAGATTGAGTCTAGTTGATCGATGTGGCAGGAAACCATTCTGGTCTAGATGCACCAGTTCTAGGATCACTTTCCACAAACGCTTCTCAAGGACCTTAGACAGCACCTAATGATATTAGGCAATATGAGTCCCATCATTCCAGCATTTTCCTGGGCTTCTGGATCAGCACTATAGTTGCCAAGTTAGCATCACGGGGAGCGCACCCCCTTGATGTGCTTACTTGTTCATCCTATGTAGGTGTGGAATGACTGTATTAGCTAACTTCCTAGGAAACCCCCCCAGTAGCCCAATCAGGTTGCAGTTTACTTCCACAGAGTCTTTCAGATACACCGCCATTGGCTCTGCAATATTATAGGAGCCAGCCACTAGAGAGCCATCTCGGACTGAACTCTCTGTATATGGAATTTATCCTGGTCTTGTTTACTGAGCCATGTCAACATTTTCTCTGCCTTGTCTCCCACTTCATATTGTATAGGCACATTATATAGTCCAATTTAACTGCATCTGTTGTTACTGAACAGCTTTCCTCCACCATGCCACAGAGATGTGTCTTCATTTTAGTCGATGGGCATGTTCCACATTTGTCTTCCAATTGATGTATGTCTCTATTTAGGGCTATGGAGCATTCTGTTCATTTGCATCTGTCCCCCACCTCCCCTACAATAATTACGCCTCGGGCGGTGGCCTTATATAGCCTCCCATACTTTAGCCGCTTTCCCACACCAACTTAGTGTTTACATCAAAGCATTGAATCAAGGTTATCTGCAATCAAGTCACTTCTTCCTCATTTTTGAGTCTTCCATTTACTATTCGTCACATGCTCCGACCCCACTTAAGGGGGGAGTCCATTATCACAAGTTGGTAATGGTCTGAAATCCCTCTTGCTTTATATTCAGCTTCTATGAACCCATGAATAGACCCCCCTCAGGGCGAAGAAGTCAATATGGGAGTGGGTATCATTTGGCCACATGTTTTCCATAAAGTTCCCTCCAGATATCCCCCATACCTACAGCTTGGAGGAAATTATCCAATTTCCCTGGGCCTAGTCTGGCTTGGGCTCTGTCTAGATGGTCATCCAGCACCATATAGAAATCACCCGCAACAACTCTGGTAGCCTGTGGTAGTTCAGGGAGTAATTTGCCTAATTATGTCAGTGTATCCATCTGAAGTCCCAGTGGGACGTAAATACTAACCAAAGCCAGTTATTCTCCTTCCCATTCACCCAGTACAGCTGTGCGGTTCCCCAGCTCATCCATCTATGTCTGCTTTACATGAAAGGACACAGGATTTCTTAATTTAAAATTGCTACACCCCTTGCAGTAAATGAGTAGCCTGCCTGGGCAAAGGATCATATATTTTACCCAGGCCAATAGTGTCCCTCTGATACCTTTTATATGTGTTTCCTGCAAGAAGACCACATCTGCTGAATATCTCACAAGCTTTTTTACCACCTTTATATGTTGTTTCCTAGGCCTTTCACCTAACAATTTAAGCCTTAAGGATTTATCCTGCATATAATCTTGTCTCCTCACCGAATCCTATTAATCCGTCACAGTAAAAATAACCCTCAAAAAGGGTGAGGGTTCCACATCACCGCAAACCTTTAAACAATTAACAATGTGCCAACTAATCCCCCCCCACTTTACCTTGTTCCAGTTCCAGAAAAAACCCCACAAACATCTGGAGTCTGTAAATACAGTTCTGTATGTCCGGTAGGGCATGGCCCTGGCAGTATGTTTGACCCCCAACAATCACAAGGCAGGCCTTGGTAGACCCCGGAGCTCAGTCCCTGTTAGAAATTCATAGTTCAGATGATCTTATCAGACGTCATTGGTGTGAATCTGTGTGGCATCCCATCCTCCAGGTCTACCTCCCCTGACCCTCTATCATCTACAGAGTCTGCTCCCCCCCTGGACCATTTCCACCAATTTATTCTCGGACACTAGCCATGGTGTTCACTGGCAACCCGCTACTACTTTCACTCTATCAGATTCTGTCTGAATTTTCATCAGTGTGGCCCGTGAGGCATTTCTCCTTCCCTGTTGGTGTTGCTGTTCCTTACGAGGTTGGGGCTGTGCATCGTCGCCCCTGTCGGTTATTGGTACCCCTTCTGTTCAAGCCAGGATCGGACATCTGATACAGAGCTATAAAAACCAGCCCTAGATCCATCTAAATTGGAGAATTATCGCCCCATATCGCTTCTTCCGTGGGCTGCTAAACTGACTGAGGCTCATGTCAACGCCATCTTATCTAACCATCTCTTTCGCGCGGATATTCTGGATCCTACTCAGAACGGCTTCCGACCTGGCCATAGCACTGAGACGGCGTTGCTCTTTATGGTCGACCATTTGCGAACTTTGGTCGACTCTGGTCAAACGGCGGCACTGGTGCTTCTTGATCTCAGTGCCGCGTTTGACACCGTCTCCCATACTATTTTACTACAACGTCTGGGTGAGGTTGGTGTCAGTAACATGGCACTGGAATGGTTTCGATCATTTATATCCGATCGTACGTTTAGGGTTGTTACACCTCCCTTTCAATCTAAACCTTACCCTATCGCCCAGGGCGTCCCGCAAGGGTCGGCTCTTAGCCCCACACTTTTCAATCTATATGTTCAGCCGCTGGCTGCTGTCGCTAAACGCTGGAACCTGACTATGGTATCCTATGCGGACGACACGCAGCTGGCGGTTGCATTAAGTGGGGCTTCCGACCTTGAAGCTGCTAAGTTCCATGAGGGAATTAGCTCAGTAGCCCGTTGGATGACTGATAACTGCCTACAATTGAACGCTAAAAAAACCGAAGTGCTCATTGTCGGCAAGCAGAGTCATCTTTGGGGTGACCACTGGTGGCCTTCGGAGCTTGGTCTTAGTCCCCTCCCTGTCACGGAGGTTAAAAACCTTGGGATTTGGCTGGATTCTAGTCTCAGCTTTGTTCCCCACACAAAGAAAACTGCTGCCACTTGCTTCGGGATTCTTCGAAGGCTTAGACCCACTTTCAAATTTTTTGATGCTCCAACCAGACAGCTCATTGTACAGGCTACGATTCTGTCTCGGTTGGATTATGCGAGCTCTCTTTTGCTAGGAGCCAACTTGGCCGAACTCTCTAGACTCCAACGCGTTCAAAACGCTGCCGCCAGAGCTCTGGTCGGCCTACCGAGATTTTGTTCGGCCAAAAAAACTATCGGTAAACTTCATTGGCTCCCTGTTTCTCAGAGGATCAAGTTCAAGTCTCTATGCCTACTGTTCAAAATCCTCAAGCATTCTTCTCCTCAGATTCTGGAGCATCTTATTCAGCCTTATGTTCCTTCGCGCTCTCTAAGGTCCTCTGGTCTCCATTTAGTCACAGTTCCACGCTTTAAGAGGGCTAGGGCTGGTGGCCGCTCTTTTAGAGTACTAGCGGCTAGGCTTTGGAACTCTCTCCCTGCTTATATCCGTGCCATTGATGAACTTCCGGTTTTTAGGAAGGCCGTCAAAACCTTCCTTTTCCCCCAGGACTCTTAGTGTTATGCTCCTGTCTCTGGTTATGCTTTTGCCTGGTATTTTGTCCATTACAGCGCCGGGACGCCCCTTTGCTGGGGCATCTGTGCGCTTTATAAATCTGGCTAACATAACATAACATAACATAACATCAATAATCTGCAATTTTGCGTGGAACAGCAGGGAGGAATAGTTGTCTAGGCCTCTCAGATGTTGTTTGACTCACAAGTAGGAGTCTCTCGGTTTTTGAACCACTTCTGTGTAGTCTGGATAGATGTTAACTTGCTGCCCCTCTATCATCCATGGGCCATGTGTACATGTTTTCTGGATAGCATCTCTATCTCGTAAGGTAAACAACCTGGCTACGATCGCTCTTGGAGGCCCCCCTGGAAATGGGGGTCAGCCTGGCACCCTATAGGCACGTTCCACGCTAAACCTCTTCAATTTGTTGCCCCAATACTGCCTTTGCCAGCTACTGTTCCAGGAAAATGTCGATGCTCAGGCCCTCTGGCCATTCCAGGACTCCCAGTAGACAAATGTTATTTTGGTGGGAGTGACTCTCCGTATCCTCCACCCTCTTCTGCAAGCAAGCTACTTCACACTCCAGATTTTGTAATTGAGTGGTATGCTCTGACGCCATCGGGCAGGTGAGGGCTAAAATAGATTCTGTCTCTTCCATTCAGTGGACCTATACCCTATGATCAGTCTGGAAGAGGTTGACTTTAGAGTGACTGCATCGATTTTTAATTTCAGGGCAATCTTTATATCCTTTATGGCCGCTAGTATTGTGTGTGATTCTAGATCTCGCTCTGGTAATTCCGCTATTGGATCTAATTTAGTACCTGACTGGCATGATGGATCTTGGTGTGGGGTCTTGAGCACCTTTGGGCATACCATAATTACCTCCTCAAGGGCCATCATGGCATGTGGTCCATTGTCCTCTCGAAATGCCTCCTAAAAGCTGTGGTTGGGGCTGCAACCAACACGTTCGGCCACCCACGAGTACAGTATCATTCAAGACTGGCTGGTATTGTCCCCCTCTCCAGTTACAGCACCAGCATGATTCTCTCTTGCCGACCATGGGTACAAGCATCCCCTACCAGTTCCTTGCAACAGTCAATTCTTGGCAGGGCATGGAGGTGGTCACCATTAGACATTGATTTACTGCTTCAATGTAGCCACTCAGATATCCAGGTGCCTCCAGCATTCAGAAGACATATATCAGTGGGTTATATGAGCGAAGGGTCAGATCCTCTACAAGGACTCTGATTGTGTCATGCAGTACTAACACATACCAGGAAAGGGAGGAAGGAAGGGGCCACAACCGACAGGTGCCAGTAGTTAGTTGTAAATGAGATGTGCCTCCCTCAACTGGTGGAGAGGTCAAAAACGATCACAAAACGTTTAATATTATATCAACATCCCATGCATTCCTTGTCCCCTATGCCATGGCTCCTCAGGCACGTGCACCCCCACCACTCCTCTCCTTCCATCCTCTGTCCACAGATTCAGTCTCCACCACCTGGATCTCTCCTTTGCTCCACAATTCTGCAGTCAGTCGTTGTGTAATTCCATTAATCGCCGCCCCTAGGCCTCACATCAGGGCATGCTGGCTTCCATCCTGCTTGTGTGGGTCCTGCAGAGTTACATCCATAGTCTTTGCCCCCAGAAAAGAAATCTGGGTGCTTCTCTATCTCCTCCCATGAGCCAACACTTCTACTTCAGCTATTCAAAAATGTGGGGCACAGCTGCCAATGCACCCTCCATGCCATCTCACCTTTACTGTGGATGGGCTGGAGAGGGACCCTCCAGGGCATACTGTATGTTGTGTTTGTTTCAGTTCAAAGCCCCTCGGGCTGGCGCATAATATTGCTGTCCTCGGTGCCAGATACAGCTGAACTTGTCTCTGGGGCATAGCTTGAAAAGAGGTCTCTACGTGTAGCTCCACTCACCCCCCTTCCTTTACTGTTGGGCTCTTTCATGCCCGATCTGCAGTCCCGTTAATTAAATGCCTCTTTTCCTCGATGATGGACACTCCTGTCTTTTCTAATTGTAGTTCAACCATGCAGCCCCTTTGTAGGAGTTAGCAAGTGCTAAAATTGGGCATGGGGCCTCCCCTGCTCAGTGCAGCCTGTAGTGCGCCCGGGGGAAAAGGCCCACTCAAAGCGTACAGTCTCTAGTGCCAGATCCCCCCGGGGTCGGCCCATCTCACCACCGCTGTTCTGGAGCCATTCACAGCCGTGCTACCATCTTGGGCATGGCTCCTCTCCAGGAAGCAATTCAGGCAGATCCTGGACGATCACTGAGCCACAGTTCCAGTCAGGTGCTCCTGAGATCATCCCACCTCATGGACCCAATTCCAACTGGTTGGGGCTGCGGTGGGGGTCACAGAATAATAATTTCATAGAAACACAGAGCTTCCTTGGTTTGGCAGCCTATTGGAGAAACTTCATTAAGAGCTTTTCTAAGCTTTTCTGACCAATCACACATATGTTAAAAAAGAGAAAGACTTTTCACTGGAGTAAGGATTAGGTGAAGGCTGTGTTTGTTCCAGCTCCCATCTTGCGACAGCCCAACAAAAATAGAACATTTATCGTGGGGGCAGCTGCCACAGACCTAGCATTAGGAGCCATTTTGATTCATCCAGGACTTGATGGAGAACATCTCTGAAAAACTGAATTGTTGTTTGAGGGAGTGTGATCCCTTCTCAAGCAACAACCACAATCCTTGTCAGAGTGAATCATAAAAGTGACTAAATTATCCTATGCTTAACACTCTGGTAGCTGGAACAAAAGCAGTCAGGCTTAACTTAGAAGCAATGTGTAAAGTATTTATGCTGCAATCAAACAGTAATAAAGTCAAAACACAACACAATTCGGAAACATATATTTTTATAAATAAAATTATACCAGAATGAAAAAAAATAAATCAGAAGAACTGAAGATATGCAATTCCAAAGTCTTAGGTAAAAAAAGCGCAAAAAGAGCAAAGCACCAGATAAGGTTACCTGGTCGCACTGGACTTATGCAAAGTCACAAGTTCAAGCTCACCATGATGAAGCGAGGGCTGGTTACAAGACTGAGTTTGGCTCACTTGGCAAAATACCTGGTTGTACTTAGACTGAGATGTGAGGTCCTGCCTTGTTCTGCGTCAAGTTGCCTTGGTTCCGATGGGGCCACTGATTAGGAGCTGTGAGGTGCTGTGTCACATTGCATTGCACTGCGTCAGTTCCCATGAGGCTGCCAATCAGGATCTGCGAGGGGCTGCAATGAGAGATGTGTCACATTGCTTCGATTACAGTGAGACCACCGATCAGGATTTGGGAGATGCTGAGAGGTCCTGCATACCACTGCATCGAGTTGTATCATGTTGTGTCAGTTTTGAGGATACTCACAGTAGGGCCGGGAGGAATATGCTCTGATGCCAACCAAAGTTCTAGAACCCGGAGGACACCTCCTGAGGTTTTAGAGTCACTTCAGCAGAGGCCAGCAGCAGGGCATAGGTAGATCCAGTTGAGTCTGGGCAGCTGGGCAGATGCACTGGAGGCCTCTGGAGCTCAATATGTCCCAGTAGCTGAGAACATGAGGCCAAGTAGCTTCCACCTGAAGTCACTCTGGTTGTTCTGAGTTAAAGGAGCACATCCAGTCTTCCTCAGGCAGAAGGGCAGGCCTTGTAGCAGAGCAGTAGGGCAGTCCTCACAGCAGCAGGGCTGCAGAGCAGTCCTTCTTTTGAGTCTTCCACAGATCCAGAAATGATCTGAAGAGTTGGTCTGAGGGTCTAAGATTTATACCTGGTGCCAGCTTTGAAGTGGGAGAATCTTCTAGACCCCCCCACACACCTGGCTCTGGAATTTCTTTCCTTCCACTGCCCTGGTCCCAGGATTTCTGAAGTCACAAAAGGCTAATGTGAAGTGCTTTCTGTGTGTGCTGAGGCTTGAAGTGCAAGTGTGGTCGGTGAAAGCATCCTCCCATTAGGTCAGGATGGCCCGCCCTGCCAACACCAGTCTCCACTTTGTGATACTGACTGGGAGTAATACACAAAGGCCAAATGCCAACTACAACTAGTCATGTGACCCAGGATACAGGAATCAAATGGTTAGGACAAGAATATGCCAACTTTCTAAAAGTGGCATTTTCATAATTGTGACTTAAAATCTGACTTTGAAACACACAAAAGTTGATGATAGGAATGCTTACAATTTATCTAACCACCGGCAATCGCTCAGGGTAGCATTACAACGCATCATTCTTTTGATCACCATGCGACATCAGTTCAGACCCAGTAATATGCAAATCAGTTTTGACCCTGTTCCTCATGGAAACAGTCCAGCTCAAACTGCCAAGCCAGGTCCTTACTTAACCAGAACACAAGCAACCCAGGACCGGTTTTGCCCTAGTTATGGACTCATCAGAGAGGTAATGCTTGGTTCCACTGACACAGTGAGCACAGGACCCACGTCTGGGCATACCCATGCCACTTAGGCCAGCACATGAAACACATAAAAGTGTTAGTAAAAACGTACTATACTGATAAAGAGGGACCAAAATAGTAAATGCCTCACTTTGCTAAGTCACTATCCTGGACTGCCAAAAAGTAGGGCAGGTAAACCCCATCCTGAAAAAAACAACTGCAGATGGCTCAGACCTTAACAATTCACACCCAATCTCCAACATTCCCACTTTGGCGAAGCTCCTTCAAATATTTGTGCGGGTCCATCTTTGCAACAATTGCAACTTCTAGGCCAATTCCAATCCGGCTTCCATCAAGGCCACAGTACTGAATCACTGTTCACACACATAGTGGATGACGTGCTAAAAATGATGGATCAGAATGAATCGTGCCTTCTAATCCTTTTAGATTTACTGTTTGCTTTTGATACAGTTAAACATGACAGCCTGCTAGATCTTTTTAAGCGGAGGATGGGGTTTTCATGGTCCGTCTTAAACTAGTTTACCTCCTTTCTCCACAACAGAACCCAAGGAGTCAAGGTTAATCAGTCCTTGTCCAATACCATGCCAGTCCCCTTAGGTGTTCCATATGGATCCTTCTTCTCACCTACTCTCTTCCACCAATTCATGGAGACTCTAGCAAAAACTTTGAAATCCTCTAACATTGATTTTCACAAGTATGCAGATAGGACCGATTTGTCCTAGAAAATCTCTTCCCCAGAAGACATCAGGTCCCTCAACACAACTCTACAAAATACTCAAAACTGGCTAACACGCAGCCATCTCAAACTAAATTCAATCAAAACAGAATTCCTCCTCATCATACCACCTAATCACAAGCTTGAGATTGATCTATGGATGAAGCATTTTACTGCCCTCAAGTGCTCACCACACATTTAATAACACTTGACAAGAACCTGATCATGCAGGAGCATACCAGTATCATCACCAAAGGAGCAGATTAGCAAATTAATATTTTAAGATAATTAAAACCCTTCCTACGCATGACAACTTCAAATCAGCGGTCCAAGCACTAGTTATCCCTAGATTGGGCAATGGAGGTGCAACCCTTTGTGGCCTTCTTAGATCTAAGTTGGCATTCTACGGTCCTCTCTTAACACTGCTGCTAGACTCATCACAAGACCAAAAAGAAATGCACACATATCCGCAGATCTAAAATCCCTGAACTGGCTCCCATATGAGGCAAAAATACAACTAAAAATTGCTTGTATGAACCACAAAGCTTTACAGTGCAACACACCAAGGTACTTGACACAAAGATTTGAATTATCTGGTGGTTGTAAAGCCTCTAGAAGCACCAGTACCTTGTTGCTAAAATCAAAGATATACAGCAAAAAGAAAACTAGCAACAGAGCCTTCTCAGGTATTGCCCAGAAAACCTGGAACTCCTTACCTCCGGAAATCAGATTGATCCCTTTTACTGCATCTTTCAAAAAGAAGTCAAAACCCTACTTGTGACCAAATTTGTGCTCTAAACCACACTTTTTGTCACTTGAACTTCATCCATGATTATTACTTGTTTGCTGGATCACATCTATTGTCCCAGTGACATGTCTTATGGAGATTACTTTCATCAATTTGTTATCTCACACAATTTATCCCCTCTTGTGTGTGTGTTTGGTTCTCTTATTTATTACTTGTTTCTTACTTCATATTACCTGTAAAGCGCTCTGATACCCTCATGAGTCATGTTTATGCTAATTAAACTTTATAAATAAAATTGAAATCACAGAAGTGTCCTACATTTATGCCACTATCCCCTAAGCTCCAGACAACAAGTTCTCTTCTCATCACCAAGAAGTCATAACATGTATTTACTTCGTGAAGTTTATACCCAAAGAAAATCTGAAACACAGAGAAACCAGGATTACTGTTGGCCCCTGAAATCCTTCTAATTCAAGGGAGATTACATCTTCTACCTTTATTGTTGAGTTATCACTGTCTGTCAACTGCACCACTGTCATGGTTACTATAGTATCAACTACTGAATAGCTCACTTCTCTGCTAATTAAACTTTAGAAATAAAAATAAAAATCACAGAATAGTGTCCTACTTTTATGCCACTATCCCCTAAACACCAGATACTGAGTACTATGAGTTACTGAAGATCTCTTCAAGAGAAAGTTCTGGTGGCATTCTCTTCACCAAGAAGTCATAAAATGTATTGAATTTGTGAAGTTTACACCCAAAGCAAATCTGAAACACAGAGAAAAACAGGATAACTGTTATTCCCTGAAATCCTTCCAATCCATGGTAGATTATATCCTCTACCTTTATTGTGGCTTATCACTGTCTGAAAACTTCACCACTATCATGGTTACTATGAATTTAATTGCTAAATGGCTCACTTCTCTGCTCTTCCAAAATTACAATCACCATAAAAAAGTTGAAATATATTATTCTAACAATTTAGACTCCACCGACTGCCCACGGAAATAATTTCTGATTGTGGCTCACAATTTTCTCTGAAAAAGCATTAACTTCTGGCTTCCACCCTCAGTCTAAAGGGGAGGTTGCATAAAACTCCTGAAGAGTTTTTAAGGTGTTACATTTATGCCACTCAAGACAATGCGAGATCCCTCTTACCTGCAGCAGAGTTTGTTTATAATAATTCTATTCATAATTCTTCTGAATGTTCTTCTTTTTCATTTTAACAGGCTTCCTTCCTCATACCTTTCCAGAATCTTTAGAAAGTAAAGCTTCTGTACCTTCAGTTCAAGATTTGCTGGAATTTTTTTGAAGTTTAGGGAAGAATTTACTAACAGCTAAGTCCAGACAAAGGCCTCATGCCAAGCAGCGGGGAGCGGGGGCTGGAGGGGCAGACCCTACCTATAAACTAGGCAACAGATTTGGTTCTTTTCCATCAATCTACCTCACTATATCTGTTAGTCTAAATTCTCTCCTAGATATTATGGGCCTCTCAAAATTTCAAAGAGTCTTAATCCTGTCACAGCACAACTTAAACGTAATCCTTCCTGTAGAATTCTACCCTCCTTGCATGTCTCTCAAGTTAATTCAGTTAAAAAGAGCATAGGTCCTATACTTTTTGATGTACACTCTGTGTAGGAAGTTAAAGAGATATGAGTTCCAAAATTTAGAGGAAAACATCAATATATTATTGGTTGGAAAGGTTATAACCCATTTGACTGTTCCTGGGAGTCAGCAGACCAAGTTCATGCTCCTTATGTGATCAAACAATTTTATTCTAAGAACCTCCATGAGCCAAGCACTCCTACGAGGAGGCAGAGTGGAAGGATTTCTTCCTTACCTTACTGCCACATGTGGGTTGTGCCGTGGTGGCTTCTCTCTGTGGTCTTGGGACACAGAGATCCTCTTTCAGCTGACAGATGCTAGAGCATCCTCAGGTAGTGCCATCTTGCGTCTTGATGGAAACTCCTCATGCTTGTGAAACTCTTTCCATTTTTTGCTCACCAAGGGCCATATGTAGGAAGCCCAATACCGGTCGGTAACGGCCGATTTTCTGTAATTATCCCGTTACCGACCGGTATTCAGGCTTTTGGTATGTAGGGGGGACATTTCAGGATTCGGTAATTTACCGAATCGGTAAAATTACCGATTCGGTAATTTTACCGATTCGGTAAATACCGAATCCTGAAATGAGATGTAGGGGGAGTGTGTGGGTGTTGTGTGGATTCGTTATTTACCACCAACTAAAAGTTGGTGGTAAATGACGAATGGCTTAGTAAAAGCATTTTTTGGCTCTTAGAAGTGTGCAATGTGGCAGACATACATGCCCTTAGGGCATGTATGTGTGCCACATGTGCACACATGCAGGAATCAGGGGTGCAACAGGGTGTCACTGTGACACCCTGCCACCCTTGATTGTGCTCCCCCCATTACCGAATCGGTATTTACCGATTCGGTAATGGTAACTGGCTTCCCATTGCTTCCTATGGGCCTCCTGGCCCATAGGAAGCAATGGGAAGCCAGTTACCATTACCAAATCGGTAAATACCGATTCTAAATTACCGACCAATTCCGATTCGGTAATTTTTACCGACTGATTACCTACATAGCATTTACCACTTCATAAATACCGAATCGGTAAAATTCGGTATTTATGAAGTGGTAAATGTTAGGCTACTTACATAAGGCCCCAAATACCTTATCTTTTATGGAAATAGAGAACACGGTTATCATCTGTGTAATACATAGCCTAATTTTTCATTGATACTATATTATTCATTACACATTGCAGGGATATTGTTTTTGTGTAACATTTTACACCCCAATCCAAGATGTATGAACCTCTTTTGGATAATTTTATGTCCTGTTTTTCACTATAAAAGGAGTTCTATTGTGAAGCGCAGTTGCATCACAACTGTTCCTGAATCATTGCTCGCTCCCTAGACTACGTGGGTTCTTCTCTCTCTCCAGTTTCTATTGTTTTGTTACTGCTCTTCGCCTTCTGCTTGGCCCGATCAATTAGAAGGTTTTTTCTGGCCCCAAATTCTTCTACTTTTTTCTGGAGCATTGCTTGATGTCCTGTTACAATCTGGAGTCTGCAAAAACAACAGTTGATGACAGAATGCAGAACAATGTCATACCTTCGCCCCAGTACAGAGATCTGGGTCTAAATCCATCGTTTTTTTGCTCACCATGCCGTTCCAGTTTGAACCCAGCCATATGCAAATCAGTCTTGACCCTGTGCCTCATGGGAAAAGTCCAGCCCGAACTGCCAAGCCAGCTCCTCCCTTGACTGGAAACAAGCATCCTAGGACCGGTCTTGGGGTTTCACCACCCTTCAGCCAGGATAGCTTGATTCCAGTGGCATGGAGAGCACGGGACCCACGTCTGGGCATACCCGTCTTCGGGGTGACAAATGCAGGGTGAAACCCCAAAACCGGTCCTGGGATGCTTGTTTCCGGTCCAGGGAGGACCTGGCTTGGCAGTTCAGGCGGAATGTTCCTAAGAGGCACAGGGTCAATACTGATTTGCATATGGCCAGGTCCAAACTGGGGTGGCATGGTGAGCAAATGAATGATGGATTTAACCCAGACCTCTTGGCTGGGGGTGAATGTTTTGATTTGTTCTGCATTCCGTCCATCAATTGTGTGTCTTTTGCTTTATCACCCTAAGTGCACCAGGTTTGCCCAGACGTGGGTCCTGGACTCACTGTGCCACTGGAATCAAGCTATCCTGGCTGAAGAGGGGTGAAACCCGAAACCGGTCCTACGATTCTTGTTTCTGGTCCAGGGAGGACCTGGTTTGGCAGTTCGGGCTGGACTGTTCCCATGAGGCACAGGGTCAAGACTGATTTAGACGGAATGCAGAACAAATCAAAACATTCACCCCAGTCAAGAGATCTGGGTTAAATCCATCATTCTTTTTCTCACCATGCCACCTCAGTTTGGACCTGGCCATAAGCAAATCAGTCTTGACCCTGTGCCTCATGGGAGCAGTCCAGCCCGAACTCCCAAGCCAGGTCCTCCCTGGACTGGAGACAAGCATCATATGACCGGTTTCAGGGTTTCACCCCTAATCAGCCAGAATAGCTTGACTCCAGTGGCATGGAGAGCACGGGACCCACGTCTGGGCATACCCTTCCCACTCCAGGTGACAACTGCAAAAAGAACAATTGATGGACAGAATGCAGAACAATGTCATGCATTCACCCCAGTACAGCGATATGGGCCTAAATCCATTATTTTTTTGCTCCCCTTGCCATTTCAGTTTGAACCCAGCTATATGCAAATCAGTCTTGACCCTGTGCCCAAGTGTACAGTCCAGTCCCAACTGACAAGCCAGGTCCTCCCTGGACTGGAAACAAGCATCTTAGGACCGTTTTGGGGTTTCACCCCCGATCAGCCTGGATCGCTTGCCTCCAGTGGTATGGAGTACACGGGACCCACGCCTGGGCATACCCGTCCCACTCGGGGTGACAAATGCAAAAAGAACAATTGATAGACAGAATGCAGAACAATGTCATACATTCACCCCAGTACAGAGTTCTTGGCCTAAATTCATTGTTATATTGCTCCCCATGCCATTACAGTTTTATACCTAGCCATATGCAAATCAGTCTTGAACCAGTGCCCAATGAGAACAGTCCAGCCCGAACTGCCAGGCCAGGTCCTCCCTGGACTGGAAACAAGCATTCTAGTACCGGTTTGGGGTTTCACCCCTCATCAGCCAGGATAGCTTGACTCCAGTGGCATTGAGAGCACGGAACCCATGTCTGGGCATACCCGTCCCACTCCGGTGACAAATGCAAATAAATTCTGATCAGGCACATCTTTATGTGTCAACCTCAGTAAAGGATTAGTCACTAAGGAAAAGTTTGACATCCACTGCCTAAAGTAGCCAACTATTACCAAAAACATTTGGACTTCTTTCTGTGTTATGGGTGGATTTATCTAGAGTACAGTCTCCAATCTCTCTTGTGACGCCTTTCTTGTTCTTTTTTCAATTATATGTCCCAAGTAGTGGACTTCTTTTTGACAGTATTGCAGCTTACCTGGAGACAGTTTATGTCCATTCTCAGCCAGGTGATTTAACAATCCAATGTATCCTGTCTGCAAGCTCCTTGTGTATCTGATGCCACAAGCAGGTCATCGACTTATTGCACGAGAACTGATGTGTACGGCATCTGCATAAATCAAGATTATTTTTTAAATATCTGATTAACTATGGATGGGCTCTCTGTATACCCTTGTGGAACTCAGCACCATGCCAAAACTCTCTCTTAGAATACAAAGGAGAACAAGAAGTAGCTATCCTCATGCAATGGAGTGGGAAAGAAGACCTGACAAAAGTCCACAACGGTAAACCATTCTACAGCGCATGGAATCTAAACAAGTATAGTAGCCTGATTTAGTAACACAGGACAACATGGAACAATAATAGTGTTAATCTTTTGAAGATCTTGCACAATCTGGTAATTACCATTAGTTTTCTGCAAACCATGATCGGAGAGTGGCAAGGGCTTCCAACAATTTCTTTTAGAATCCAGTTACTCAGCATGTCTTCAATTACAGATGTTATTCCTGCCACAGTCTCTGGGGTCAAATTATGTGGTAGTGTTCTTTGATATACAGCACAAAGTTTCACTGTGACTCGGGCAGGTTCTATAACATTAATCAGTCCAATATCGTTCCCTGTAAAAATCCTATACGTCTGGGTTTACTTTCCTGAGGTAAGCCATCTACTGTCCTTACTGGGTACAATCCTACAGCTGTTTCTTGTCAGGCTATTTTTTAAATTCAATATCTTCATCAAACGTTTGAACTTTGGCAACCTTCCGTGTACAGTAAATACGGTAATTTAATCTGCACAATAGGTGTCTCCCTAACAGGTTTACAGAACTAGAATCACAAACAATGACATGATGGTTGGTTTTCCTCAAATTAACCTATTTTTACAGTAACCTTTTCTGATATTGGGTTTGTTATCAGTTCATTTGTAACTCAAACAACTTGGTACTTCTTTCCCGAGTGGGGTAGGTTTTGGACTTCCGCAATTCAACTGTGAAAGGCATTGCTCCAGTGTTGATCAAAAATGACGCTTGGTGTCTATTAACATCTCCTTCTATAAATGGTTCCCTCTGATCTACCTCTAAGACTGCTGCAAGTAGGCAATCTTCAGTCCCCCTCTGGCACTGTCATTGGGAAGTATCGGAGCAGAACATGTCATTATCTAGCATAGGGTACGGTTGAAATAAATTCTCATTCTGGTTCTGAAATGGGTTTGGGTTTGCCTTGGGCATCTAATTCACATTAAATAGAGGGTTTCTCATATTCTGTGAGACCATCAGGGCTCGTGGAACCTGCAGCAGTTAACCCTGTCCCTGCATTGGTACTTGCATTCACTGAACATATTCTTTGTTTCCTCCTTGCATTAGACCACTTCGACTCATTCTATCTATATTCAAACTAAACTCCCTCTTCCAATGCCCAATTGTATTACAAAAATGTAAAATGGTCATTTTCTTCAGCTTTGCAACATCTACACCGGAATTTGGATCAATCAGAAGACCACTAACTCTACCCTGTGAAAATCCCTTCTCCTCCTTGAACACCTTGAGTCTGCAATCCAAAACTTTGCATTCCATTAGAGTTTCTTGCAAAATGCTGATTCTGGAAACCTTTCTATGCCAATTGTGCTTGTGTCAACATAAATTTCTCCTTGAGCCTTTTCTGTTTCAATCTGGTTCATCACTACACGATTTTGCACACTCTATGTGCATATTGATCTGCGGTCTTAACCCAAGGACAAATTGACACAAACAATTCCATATCACTCTTGTCAGGATGTTCCTGTCCACTGTATGGTTGAAACAGTTGAAGCAATCAATAACAGTAGTTATATTCTGATTCCTTTGGCTCCTGTGAGGTTCTTTACATGTTTACCCAATCAATATCTTTTGGAGGAACTTTGAATTTCTGAAATGTAATCACCTCATCATCTTTATTCATTGCCACAGGGGATGATGCATTAGTGTTGATATCTCTTGTTGGCACTGCATGCAGCCATTGTACAGCAATTTTACACTCGGTCCACAAAACACTTGGCACTACAATATCAAAGAACGTATTCAAATCAGTCTACAGCACTTTTGAAATGTCAACAAATCTGTCAATGTGTGTATATCACTGTATAGGTATCTTTCTCAATTTTGGAAAATTATTCATAAATGCTGCAAGATTGCCTATGCTTCACGGTACATGAACATACCCTCCGCCTGGTATTTCTCTCTATGGAAAAGTTGAGGCTTCTTCTTCATCCAGGGAACCTGAAGATGGCGTATTATTTGCTTCAGCTGCCTCTAATTGTTTCTTTGTCTTCTCAATCTTCTTTACCCATTTGCTCTGTAATTTCTCAAAATCACTCCATTTACGAATGTATTTTACTAATTGAGTAATGTGTGAGCGCATCCCTGTAGACAGCTTCATCATCCAATTGTACCCTTAATCTTTTCTGCGATGGAACACTTTTTGAAAAATTGGCTTCATGTTTTTTGGCTAATTCAGTTGGTACGGATTCACATGCTCAAAATCCAAACATCCTGGGAATATTTCTTCTGACTCAATTTTTTGCCTAAGTACATTTTGCGGTCCTTCCTTCTCTGTCTCGTGTGGTGAGAACCTGATTGTCTGTGTTTCCTGCCATTTTATTCACTGCAGTTTCTTCAAACCATTGAGGACAAATCCCATCTTCAAATGGGTTAGTCACCCTGAGTTATTGCTGGCGTAAAGACAATCCTTCTCCTTTCCCTCAATCACTGTACAGTGTGTGGTGGTGTTCAAGCAACAATTTGCAAATTCTTCAGCATCTGGATAAACCCTGACACAGCTGCTCCTCCAATGGCTCCTTGAAATGCTGTATTTGGAGCTAAAGTAATGATAGTAGTCGTTGTGCGCATCTCTAAAAGCTGTGATGTTATAAACTTAGGAACAGGTGCTGGTACAGTAACAATAGAAGCAGGGCATCTAGAGGTATTACTGTAGGAACATTCTCAACTCAGACAGGCGCAGCGTTAGATATAACAGGTTGTGCAATAGTCTGTGTCATTTGTAATGGTCTTTCTATCTGAATCCTATTTGGCTCAACCGGGGCTGTGGCCACTGTTACATTACATAATGTGAAAGCACCCTTAGTGTTTGTTACAGGTGCCACATAAGGTGGTGGACGCGGCTAAAAATGCATTCAACATTTTAATCCCCCAAATCACTATCAATATCTGATTTCTTTGCAGCTCCCTCATTATCTTTTCCCTGTGATTTATTCTTTTTCAGCTTCTCTGGTTTATCAGTAGTAATGGCTGGGTATAGTCTAGACCCCTCAACTATAGAATTGCTCCACCTCTGCATAATCATGCACAGCTCTTATAGCTCTATTCTGGTATTTCTCTCTCTCCTTAACATGCTGATTCTCCCAAACATTTAATGCTTCGTATTGTGTTGGTCCATATGCGGTCTTCATCTCTTATAGCTTTTCTCTCAATCTTTCAATGATTCTCAATTCAAATGTAAAATATCTTGGAAAACTTTAAGCACCTTTATTTTCAGTGATCTTGCTCCATTGACGAAGTCACAAACTTGAATGCAACTCCATATTCATAGTCGCATATTATGCTGGTGTACCTTCGGGTGGTCTGTATTCACTTTCCCATACTGGATTGGTCACATGTCCTCTTACAAAAACTCTGAAAACTTTAAACCAGTTAATGTTTGCAATAATTCAACAATAATTGTGCAGTGATTCAATTAAATGTTTTTGATTTTCAATTCCGTATACGTCAAATTTCTTTTTACAATCCTGTCACAGATTTAATACTTGAAGACTCGTTAACCAATCTAAGTGAGGCCCGTACACAACAATTAACCTATTCCAGCGTGGCCCTCTGTGTCATCATCAACCAATAGCAGTGCAACAGTACACCAATCAACCAATCTCAGTACAGCACACTGATGTATGATCTCACTCCATGCAGCGGTTTACTCTCCTTTACAATTTTCTCATAAACACACACAATTCTAAAACTCAAAGTTAGCAATTCAAGAATCAGAACATTTAGGTTTTAACGCCTTCCGACTTTCCAACACAGACATTTTTTTCTCACATGCAAATGAATACTCCACTAGTGGGAAATCCCCCTAATCAATGCAGCTTCAACTTTGCGCAATAGGTTCTGCCAACATCAACCAATATAAGTACATACACAACAATTCCTACCTCAATTATGCAGTCAACAGTACCTCACGACCTACCCAAAAAACGTTTGGCCAAAAAGAAAAACACAAATCTACTATTATTTATATATCTATCCATGGATCTTAGACTACTTTGGAGTCCGATAATCTCTTCAACTTCTTCAGACTAACCACATAAACATAGCCAATTCATTCAACATGCATAGTCCAATGAGTCACGAACAAAAGTAGGACTGGGGATAGATGTAGAAAGAGAAGATGTCTGGGTCTGCTCTATGAACACACACTAATATAGACTATACATTTCATCAGTGTTGCAGTTTGTGGTTTTTTCTTTCTTCGTCCAGCCATTCATCCTTCGATGCACTCATAGGAACAGGATCACCCCGATCTTCTTACCAAGAATATAACAGACCACAGACAGCAATGTTGAGTAAAACATTTCTTATCAAAAACAATGCTAACTGTCTTAGAATTTCACATCATTCATTACTTTTATAAATGCTACATCTTCATATGTGAACCTCACTAAATGTCAAATTTATAATCATTAGTTACAATGGTCTTTGTGTAATTTGAATTTTGTTTAGATTTAGATGAAAACATTTACACAAGTATTATTTATTAAGTAAAACATGTCCATGAGAACATCAGGAAATAAACATTTTATCGTCATCAAGCATTTTCTAGTCATGTCAACTTGTCAAGCACTGTTACTTCAGCCATTTTAGGCCTAGTATGAGTAAATATGGTTGCCTACTGCAGTCTTTGCATTTAAACACATTTTTTTTTTTAATTAAAGCCTACTCATTAATTCTGCACATTTACTATAAACTGTATTGTCTTGATATTATATTGAACGCTACTTTAAGTATCTCTCTGCTATGAATTCTTACTTATGCATACAAAACAAGAAATAAAAACTAGATACCTGAACAGGCTCATGCACAGGAATTGCCATTTGGTTCAATCAATCAATCATTCAGGGGTTTGTAAAGTGTGGATACTCACCCGTGTGGGTTTAAAGGCGCTGAAGGGGGAGTGGGGCTGCTGATCCGTCTGGGCACTGGGGTTCAGGCGAAGAACCAGGTCTTGAGAGCCTTCCTGAATTGGTTCAGTGACGGAGATTGCTTGAGGTGGAGAGGCAGGTGGTGTTTGGGAATGTGGCTGTGGCTGTGGTAGGCAATATTGAGGACGAGTCTGACTGCTGCATTATGAATGTTCTTTAGTCTCCTGAGGAGTTTTTGGCTGACGCAGGTGTAGAGTGTGTTGCCATAGTCTAGTCTGCTGCTGATGAGTACATGGGTGACCATTTTTCTGGACTCGGTGGGGAGCCATCTAAATATCTTTCAAAGCATACAAAGTGGTTGGAAGCATGATGAGGATAAGGCTTTAATCTGGTGGTTCATCATGAGAGAGGAGTCCAGTATGATGCTGAGGTTACATGTGTGGTCCATGGTGGTGGGGGATCCCAGTGCAAGATGCCTCCAGTAGTCATCCCAAACTGAGGGGGTAGCTCCCAGGATGAGAACTTCGGTCTTGTCAGAGGTTTATTTGAGGCAACTGCCTTTCATCCAGTTGGCGATCGCCTTCATCCCACTGTGGACGTTGTTTCTGGTGGCTGTGGGTTCATTGGTGAGGGAGAGGATCAGATGGGTGCCATCGGTGTAGAAGACGATGCTGAGTCCGTGGTTCTTGACAATGGCTGTGGGGCCTGTCGACGTTGAAGAGGGTGGGGCTCGGGCACTCAGCAGCTGGATTCTGAGAGGAACAAAGGTAGTCTGACTTGTGTTCGACCGGTGAGGAAGGAGTGGATCCATTCCACAGCCTTATCATGGATGCCGGAGTTGTGGAGTCTTGTGATTAAGGTGTGGTGGGAGACGGTGTCAAAGGCAGCCAAGAACCTAGAAGGAGGAGGGCTGCTGTTTTTCCCTGGGTCGAGGAGGGAGCAAATGTCATCAGTGGTGGCGAGGAGTGCGGTCTCGGTGCTGTGGTGGTTTTGAAGCCGGATTGGGAGATGTACAGGACATGGTTCACTTCAATAAACTCAGAGAGTTGGACGTTGATGGCTTTCTTCATGACCTTGGCTGGGAAGGGAAGTAGGGTGATGGGTCTGGAGTTCTTGAGGTCTGTCAGGTAGGCAGAGGGCTTCTTCAATAGGGGGTTGATCTCGGCATGGTTTCAGTAATCAGGGTAGGCAGTGGTCTTGACGGAGCAATTGATGGTGTGGCGCAGCTCAGGGCCGATGGAGGTGGCTGATTTATGGAATATGTGGTGGAGGCATGGATCCAAGGGGCTCCACAGTGGATGCTCTTTATGGTCTTGAGTGTGTCATCTGTGGTAAGCGATATCTAGTTGACTAGGATCTGTTGGGGTGCATCGTGGTTGGGTGCTGTGGTGGCAGGCGTGGTGGGGGGGTCTTGGGTGTCAAAGCTGTCAAAAATCTGCCTGATCTTGTCGTGGAAGAAGGTGTCAAGTGTCTTGCAGAGGTCTTGGGAGGGTGGGAGGTCTGTGGTCTTGCTGTTGGACCTGGTTCTTTACTGTTGTGTGCATTGGTGTTGATTCTTTCTTGGATATGGATTTGGTTGTCATTTGGTTAAAGAGTTTATTCTGTACAGCGGCACACAATGCTTTCCTGCAGTGCTGAACTGGAGGCTCATCATCTGCTGCACTTTTTACATTGGAAATGTTCTCTCAACTGTGTCCCTTCACCAATGCAAAAAAAAGAATTGAAAAATGTATCCAGCCACAAAATGCTCTTAACGGAGTGAAAACACGAAGGACAAGCAAACTTGCCCATTACTCAAGCCCATCACTCTAGCCTGTCTACCTAAACAAGTCAATAAATGACAGGAGTTGACTTAAAGCCCTACATATTTTATGTTGAATGTTTTGTGTTGAATATTATGCTGATACGAGCTCTTGCAGATAGCTTACGGTCAAGCCAGAGATCAGGATTTATATATATATTTTCTTTAGAAAACTTTTAACTAGATATTTTATTGATATGTTAAAAAAAAATCACACAAGATAAAATAGAGAGACAATTTCATTCTAAAAAACAGCAAAGAGGAAATGCTTCGCAGTTTAATTATTAGTACAGACTACAACAACAGTGTAGCAAGAATGCCATCAGCCCAAATTCAAACGAGGGAAATTGGAGCAATTTCTAAGCTGGGTAGTAAAATGGAGTCATCGTATGGATGTAAAAGGCCCCATGCTCACATGGGTCCTGGTGCCACTGTACCTGGAGCAATAGTGATAGCTATACCTCTAGACATGTCTGAATTCTCTTGTGATTCCCAGGCTGGTCTATGACCAGTTGTGGTATGACTATTTTTTTTTTTACTCTTAACACTTCAGTACTTGTACAATTTCAAGTGCTTTTGGGTATCCTTCTTTCCTGTGTTGGCAATTCCACAGACTTGTGGGACTTTTGACAAAGTATATTCTGTAATACATTTTGCAGCACTACAAAAAGTTATACAAAATGCTATTCACAAACCTACGTGCAGAGTTTATGCCTGTGCCTCAACTGTACCTAAATAATTTCAACTTCTGAAAATCAATTTGAATTTATTATATTTACAATAATTAAGGACTTAATTAAAAATGACATATTTAATGATGTAGCATTTTTTAAAATGTATTTCTGCATTTAAAGTAAAAAAAAAATGAATGTGTGTGAATATTTATCATATAATATTTTTTATATTTATTTTCAGTTTTGTCATTTTCATAACATTTTCCCTGGACTTTACCATAGGAAGACTCCAAAGTCGGGGCAGAGGTCATTGCATGGTAAAGTAAAGGGAAATGTTCCCTGTGCTTTAACATAGGGAGATCTCCTCACTGGTGGCGGAGATTTCTGCATGGTAAGGCTTAAGGAAAAGTAAATGTATTGTAATATTAATATTCAAATGCAAATGCTCACTGCACCATTCAAACTAGCCTTGCTGGTGAGGGGTGAGACCCTGAAACCGGTCCCAGGATGTTTGTTTCTGGTCATGGGAGGACATAGCTTGGCAGTTCGGGTTGGACTGTTCCCATGAGGAGCAGGCTCAAGACTGATTTGCATTTTTTTTGCATAAAGAAGAATTGATGGATGGAAGCACCAGTTCTCTGCCATTGCTCTTTTTCCTTGAATGGTGAGAACTATCAACTATGCACATGTGGCACTAAGACCACACAGAAGCTAGCACACTAATATCATACTCAACACTACGAGGGTAGCTGCACCAATAAACCTTTGTGGGTGAAAGTGCACTTTACAAATACCCATAACATTACACTACTAACACTCTTGCAAAGTGCAAGACAGGGATCTCTTCACAAATGTTTATGCCATCTTTCTTTGTACAAAATTAGAAAAAAGTGATGGATGGAATACTTCAATTAATCTCATCTGATGAGTACAGGCCCCAGCTAGGCCCGCAGGACACAAGGGTTCGCTCTCCTGTAATGGAATCTATAAGGAAGTTGGCACGGAAACTGCAAAGTATAAAGACAGCATTTATTAACCCTTAAGGGTGGTCCTACAATCCACACAACACTCTTCAGTATTGCATAGAGTAGCACACAGAACTTACGTACATGGTCCCCTTTTATACACTAGAGGGGCTCATAAGTGGGTGGATACAACATGAGGCCGAAGAACATTACCATTTATGGTCATTTTCGATACTGAATCAATATGTGGGCGGAGCTAACACACTCCTTGAGCCCGCGAAAACATGGTCAAGCAAGGCTAACTGATAACAGATGTGGTCAAGTCTGGGCATGTACCAGATGGACAAAAGAGCTATTTATAGACTGTTACTAGGCAGATTACAAGAGCAACTAACACAGAGGTTGGACTCTTCTCGTGGGGAACACGTGGAAGCATGACAATACAAAATGGAGTCCGAACTTCGGTCAACATAACAGAGAAAACATGATCTAGAGGAAGGGAATTAATGTCTTTAGTAAATGCTTAATCACATCGTTGTTTCAATTTACAACAGACGACCCTTTCAGCATTTACTGAAGACATCCGGTTTGTTAGAATAATCATCATATATGTCAATTGTCATCATTTCTTCAACTTCTTTAGCTAGACGTTTCTGGTGAGCAACATCGGCAATAGCTTTCTTATCAGGGATACAGAATGATACGCATAGGGAGCAGAGCAAGGGACCACATTGAACACAGATACAGCACGAAAACAGAACTGCTACAATAATGCAGAGACCAGTTAAAACCTTCCATCCCCAGGCAGTAATTAATGCCCAAAACCATCCAGAAAAGGACCAAGTGCCGTTTTCTGTATGGATTTCAGCTGCAATTTTATGTAGTTTGTTGATGGCATTATAAACTGATGGCGTATGATCAGGGATAAACACACAACAGCTACTTCCAATAATTTTACATGCTCCTCCTCTGTCAGCTAGCATAACGTCTAATACCATACGATTCTGCAATGCAACAATTCTAGTAATTTGCAATTCCTCCGTAAGATTCCCAAGAGCAGCAGCAGTCTGATTTGTCACAGCCTCTACCACTCTTGTTAATCTTCGGATCTTCCTACTGTTCAGGGCAGCTCCAACAAAGAAAAACAATCCTAAGTTAAAATCAATATACTGTTGCAGACTGGTATCAGTCTGATCTACATCATCAGTTGATAAAGTACGTTTATACCTATTTACAGTCACATTATTCAATAATTTCAGATCCTTATGATAAGATGCGGGTGCTAGGAATACAGGAGGTAATAGAAATGATACATAGCATACCCCAGACCACCCAGCCGGCAGACGGTAATAACCTTTATTTCCACACACAAAGTACGTATTATGGGAGGCTAAAAAGGTACTATTGTTCAACCCATCAATGTTCAGAACAGTAATACAATCACTAACACCAACAGGAATAAAACCCACACTCTGGACACACAGGTCCGCTTGGGCTTGTGCTACTTGAATCACAAATTTGTCCTTTCCCACAGTGTCTCTTGTGTTCGTGAAGATGTAGGGAATGGATTCATTGTCTGGTCGGTACTCTTCCCACTCCCAAATTGTCCCATTCGCTTGCGGATACCCATTCTTATCTTGGTGACATTCTTTATTGAGTCTGAAGAGCAATCGTCCCACTGTCGGTTTCCGAGTGGCAAAAAGCAAAGTATACCATGCTCTACAAGAGCCATTATGAGAGAAAGGAAGTGGTATAAATGGCGTTCCTCCTTTCTTCTGATGGGCTGGCATCATCCCACATATCCAACAGTTCGTAGCGTTCGTAGCAACGTGGGTATGATGCAGCATCTGGATGAAAGTGTTATTCAAATAAGACTGTCGATGCTTCAACTCTTGATACGGTAATGCATAAAAGTAGTGCTCCTCAGGCACCGGAGTTGTCAACACAAGTATTTTCCGAGCGGGAGTTACATCCTCCACAAACCATGTGGTTATCCCAACAATAGCTACTGTCAACATGAACCCTAATGCACAAAGGATTTTCTTTTTCTCCATGTCAAAAAATAAAAACCCAATATCTTCCTGAAACTAAAAGTCTGTCAGAACTCTTCCCCTTGGGCAGCGGTCGGTTTCTTCACCAGCGGGCCAAGACGGGTGTCGCTACACTAATGCAGGGCTGATCCCCCCCCCTTGCCTCATCGGCTCTCTGTTTCACTAACCCAAGGGCCGTTCTGACAGTATGTCCCGGTACTGGAGAACTCACTTCCTTGGTCGAAGATGATATCGCCTTCCTCCAGGAGTCGCGTGGTCCGGAAAGAGCTCCTCAGTGGCGTTTGGCTCCGCAGCACGGCCTGTCTCTGCAGCCAAGATTTCTCGTTGAAAGGTCAGCACGGCAGGTTCCACCAATCCGGGCGGCACCTTCCTACAGTGCAGGGAATGGATCCAATTCTTTCTGTTGGAGACTCGCACAGCCGTCCTCGTTGCGAGGAGGACCTGCTCAGGACCCACCCATCTCGGTTCCAAGCTGTTTGTTCTGTCAAATATTTTCACCATCACGTGGTCACCAGGTCGGAGACCATGTCCTTCACCGGTGGACCGATCAGGGAGCGCCTCTCGGACCTGTTGATGAATAGAAACCAAGTTATCCGTTAACTGTGCCAGATAATCGTTCATCATTACACAAGGTACATCATACACAGCTTTAGGTTTTGGTGGACCCCAAATATTCATTGGGCGTCCAAAGACAATCTCGTACGGTGTAAGGCCAGTTCGAGAGTGTGGTACCGATCTAATTGACAATAACGCCAGTGGTAGAGCATCTGGCCAAGTCAAAGACGTCGAAGCTTGAATTTTAGCGATCTTGAGCTTCAGTGTACCATTATACTTCTCGACTAGTCCCGCAGACTGAGGGTGGAATACCGCGTGAAACTTCTGGGTGATGCCCAGGCCCTTCAAGACATACTTTATAACATCCGCTACAAAGTGAGGGCCATTATCACTCCACAGAAGTCTACAGACGCCATATTGAGGGAAGAACTCTTTCAACAGCAGCTTCGCAGTAGTCATTGCAGTATTGTCTTTCGTAGGGTACGCTTCAACCCATTTACTGAAGGCGCAAACCACTACTAGAACATACTTCAAATTGTTACAGCGCTCAAGCTGGATGTAATCCATCTGCAAAACCTCGAAGGGTGCAGTGGGTGTCACGAATCCTCCTGCTGGAGTTCGAGTACCCTTTCCTGGGTTATACCTCAAGCAGATCATACAAGTCTGCACCGCCCTCTTTGCCGTGCTAGCAATCTCTGGATGCTCCTAGACTTGGGTAAGCAATTTTACAATTGCGGAAGCTCCAACATGTGCTAGCCCATGTGCCATCTGAACCATAGGTTGTACAAAAGCCGTGGGTAATTTCCATCTATCCATCTGCTTATTTCTCCAGCAGCCCTCGTCATCCAGTTCTCCCTCACTAGCCCATTGTTCCCGCTCTTTGTCAGAAGCGGCCCTTTGCATTTCCCGCACTTCCTCCTTCGCATCATGCCATCTTTCCACCTGTGACTTTACTACATACATGGCAGTAGCACCGGGCTGCATCGCAGTCTCCCGTGCTACTCGATCTGCTAACGCATTCCCTTCTCCAACTTTGTCAACTACTTTCCTATGGGCGCTACACTTAACGATGGCAATTTTCTTTGGGTATGTCAATGCAGTTAAAAGATTGTGAACTAACTCTCCATGCATTATCTGTACTCCATGTGACGTTAAAAACCCTCTCTCCTTCCAGAGTAGGCCGAAGACATGCGCTACTCCGAAGGCATAGCGGCTATCTGTATAGACATTCACACATAATCCTGTACTGAGCTCACATGCTCGTGTTAATGCTATCAGTTCCGCTGCTTGAGCTGATTTCTGTGGTATGCGTGCAGTCTCCACTATCGTTTGCAACGTGGTAATTGCATACGCTGCTGAAGTCGTACCATCTGGTAGCTTCAGACATGATCCGTCCACCCACAGTTCTCCATCTACATCTGGAAAGGGCGTATCCTGGAGATCAATACGACCCTTTGTTTGTTCCTCAGTCACGAGAATACAATCATGTGCTCTCCGCGCCTCAGGCTGGGTTTCGGGGTATGGCAACAATGTTGCCGGGTTTAACGTTACGCACATTTTCAACGTAATATGAGGAGCCAAAAGCGTCAACTCATATCCCGTTAAGCGGGCACTGGTCAAATGCTGCGTCTTCGTTTGATTAAGCAGGGCATCGACAGCATGGGGGACTAATACTAACAGCTTATGAGATAACACAATTCCCTCACTTTGGCGTATTGACACAGCTGTCGCCGCAACCGAGCGAAAACACCCTGGTAATGCTCGGGCGACAGGATCAAGTACAGCCGAAAAGTATGCACAAGGGCGCTGCTTATCGCCGTGCATCTGCACTAAAACTGACAATGCACATCCATCTTTCTCATGCACATACAATGAAAAGGGTTTTGCATAATCAGGGGTCCCTAACACTGGTGCTGAACAAAGGGCCTGTCGTTGTTGCTGAAAAGCAGTATCACACTCATCTGACCAAGGGATTGGGATAGGCGTGTCCTTTGTCAAGAGGGCTAACAATGGTTTAGCTATATGTGAAAACCCCAATATCCATTGTCTACAAAAAGAAACAAGACCCAAAAATGCACGCACGTCCTTCTGCGTGGACGGTCTCGGTGTGTCCAAAATTACTTGGATACGATCCGGTGTGAGTGCACGTCCCTCCTTAGACAAAAGGTGACCCAAATAAGTCACCTTTGGTCTACAGAATTGCAACTTCTTCCTAGATACCTTATGATTGTGGGATGCTAAAAAGGAAAGTAAGGATAACGTACTTTTTTCACACAACTCCAGGGTGTCAGCCGCCAGCAAGATGTCATCGACATATTGAATGAGGGCGACCCCCTCGAGCAGAACAAAGGAATCCAATTGTCTTTTCAAAGCCTGACTGTAAATGCTAGGGCTTTCTGTGTAGCCCTGGGGGATCCTACAAAAACGATAAGATCTATTATTTAATGTAAACCCAAAAAGATATCGGCTATCAGGGTGAATGGGAATGGAAAAGAAGGCATTCTTCAAATCAATCACTGAGAACATAGTCGCCGTAGGCGGGACCAAAGTAAGCAACGTCGTGATATCGGAAACCACTGGGTACTGAGGTATCACGATCTTGTTTACTTCTCTCAAATCAATTATAAACCGATAAACTCTGGCATCCGTGTCCTTTTTCAGTATGGGAAGAATCGGACTGTTACAGATGTTGTAGGGAACTTCCTCCACTACCCCTACCGCCATCAAATCCTGCACTATCTGTATGAGAGCCTCCTCGCCCTCCTGGGAAATACGGTACTGTGGGAGGCGTGGTAACACCGCCCCCTCCTGGACACTAATGTGGACCGGTGGAATCACCATTTGTCCCACATCAGTATCCGACGTTGCCCACAAAGCACGAGGGAGGGTAGCTAACAGCGCATCCTCTGACATCGCACACATCCGTTCAGACCGGGGGTAATTGTCATTCAATATTACCCGCACACCAGCAGGGGAGCAGCGGATCGTAGCCCTAAAATGCTTTAACATATCAAGGCCCATAATGTTGTCCGGTGTGTACGGGGCAAGCAGAAACGGACAGGGTGCAGAAAAAGAATCAACCTTAAACATGAGGGGCTGCGAAAGAGGGCTTCGGGAGAGTGTACCGTCAAACCCTACCGATGTGACCATTAAGCCGGATGGGGGAGCCCCCGGAACCAATTGCTTAGACAGCGCACTACGTGTCGCTCCTGTATCCACTAGGAACTGATCAGTAGAGCCCAAAACCTCAGCCGATACATAAGGACCCTTCTGATCGACCGGCACCTCAACTGATTCTAACCCCCATCCAACGCATTCCTATGCATGCTGAGAGTCATGGTACCCCGATCGGTCAATCCCCGACACTTGATACTGATGCTGGCGATCGAAAACATTTGATCTATCTCGGTGCTGCCCAGCAGAGTCAAAACGAGCCTGTTCGTTAGAACTCCCTCTAAAGTTCGAGAAACCCCCTCTACCTCGCGGGCCACCCTGAGTATGCCCCTGACGCGAAGCATGCAACACCGGGCAGTCCCTAGCCCAATGACCCGATTGCTTACAATACGCACATTGGTTCCTATTCAAATCAGATCGGCCCGAGGGAGGACCATAAAATCCTCCCCTACCTCTATTACTACCCCGTCGGGGCGGGCCATATACTTGTGCCAACATCACCTTTGTTTTTAAATCCTTCGATTTCTTTTCCTCCTGGCCCTTTGCTTCTTGCTCCTGACGCTCATAATACTGGGCGATAGTCAGGAGGCCCGTCGGTGTTGCGGAAGACCAAGAACTTTCACTCGCTTTCAAACGGGTCGCAACTGCCGGCAGCAGATTAGCCACATATTTATCAGCAAAGAGGTGGCGACCCGTATCATCAGTAAACGACTGGCCACTAAAATCATGAAACGTCTCCTCGAAACGCGTAAAGAAGTCCGCAACTGACTCATCAACTTTCTGTTTACATGAAGCTAACATATTCCAGTCAATCTTTTTAGGGGGGATAATTGTCTTCAACTTAGTCAGAATAGCAGCAGGGAGGTCTAAGATACTCTGGGGTGGTTTCTGCGCGGGCTTCCGTTCTCTATCCTCATCCTCAAGGTCAGACCACCGAGCCTTAAAGGCAACTATATCATCTACCTTTCGGACAGATCGCCACATATCCGGTGGTAGAATAAGGCCAAAGAACAGGTCTATATCTGCTAAGGTCATAACGCAAGAATTCAAGGCCCCCTCGACTTCTTCGTAGAAGGCCGCTGGATTCTTGCGGGGATCAGGCAACGCGTTCTTTAAGGCCATAACATCAGCTCTATGCCAAGGAGTATAAACCCAATTATACACAAAATATCCCTTAGCATCGGCGGAGGTAATGTCCGAGCTAGTCCCCGCTCCTTTAGGAGGAACATACAAAGGCGCCGCCTCTCGCATTGGTTTAACATGCACTATGCCATCCTTATCTGACCGGGAGGTGGATGAGTGGCCTTCTGCTGTACACGGATCCGACTGCTTCACCTCCCCTGCTTGTTGGCGCGCTTTTCCTTTAAGGGCCAGCACCGCGTCCCGCAAAGCGAACAGCCGCCGAGCCGTGTCAGGAGCCTTAGAGGGAGAGAAAACACCATTATGCAATGCTTTAGCATCCAATGTCACATCATCAGGCTCAAAAACACTGGAATATTTCCGGTAAGCAGCAGTCACTTCATCAGCAAAGTGACCCAAAAAATACAATTTCTCTCTCTCCTGCCACGGCCCCCAAGTATGGAACAATTCATCCAGGGACACCTTGCCCTTAAGTGCACGGAAGGAAACTTGCCGAAGCTCAGCCATTTGCTCAGCCGACAGCATGGACCGCGTATCTACCTTACCCGGAACCGGGTCAGAATCTTGTGGCCTCGGAGCAGATGCGCCCACATAAGGGGGCGGAGAGCGATCTAGTAAATAAAAATCATCATCAATATTATTAAGGACAGGATAAAGTGGCTGCCGAACAGCATATTGACCCGAGACTTGCAGCCTACGCTCTTTCTCTTGTCTTTCCGTTTGTTCTTTGTCCTCCCGACGCCTCGCTTCCTGTGCTCGCACATGATCATTCTTCCGTTGTTCTTTATCAAACAGCGCTTTCTCACGCTTCTCTCGCTCACGCACTTCCTTCACCCACAACCGCACACACTCAAACATATCCTGCCGAGCACGCCGTTTACACATACACTGTTCCACATACTCAATCTTACGTATATCAAACGATCCATACAAAGGCCATCGCAACTCAGGATCTTTTTTAGTATATTTCCTCCATACTGTGCTGTACATTATAGAAGAAAGACCATGCTTCACATACATATCCCTATTAGGAGTCCCCTCTGGGGGAGCCGGAGCAGATTCCTCGAGGTTCAACCGGTTTCCAAAGCAGCAACACCACTTACGGAGTGCGCTAAAAGCAGGCATGCTCAGAAATAATGCAAAATATGCAATATTATAAAGAAAATGGCACTTAATCGTTGCGCCGTTCAGGGTTACACAGCTCCGGAGAAATCTCTCCACATTACCTGCCTATATGTGTTGCAACGCATATATTTTCACAAAGACAAATACAAAATATGACTAGTCATCACAAATCACAAATCAAACTCAAATAGCCAGACCAGGCTTCAGAAAAACTCGGAGCAAGTACCGTACAACGGTTCTTACCAATCAAGAGTCCAGATTCCAACTGCCAAGCTCCAAAATCGCCCAAACGGCTTTCACGGCAGGACCGACAGAAGAGGTCTCAGTCGAGGACCGGCGCCACCCAGACGGTCAGCTCGGAAGGGAAGGAAGAAAAAACCTCGGGATGCCAGGGCTAAGACGCCGCTGGCAGTGATCACGTCCCTGGCCAAATTCCTCACCTTCGTCGCGACCAGTCCTTCGAGCATCCGAGTCGCCGATGAGCCCCACGTGACGGGCGCCAATTGATGAGTACAGGCCCCAGCTAGGCCCGCAGGACACAAGGGTTCGCTCTCCTGTAATGGAATCTATAAGGAAGTTGGCACGGAAACTGCAAAGTATAAAGACAGCATTTATTAACCCTTAAGGGTGGTCCTACAATCCACACAACACTCTTCAGTATTGCATAGAGTAGCACACAGAACTTACGTACATGGTCCCCTTTTATACACTAGAGGGGCTCATAAGTGGGTGGATACAACATGAGGCCGAAGAACATTACCATTTATGGTCATTTTCGATACTGAATCAATATGTGGGCGGAGCTAACACACTCCTTGAGCCCGCGAAAACATGGTCAAGCAAGGCTAACTGATAACAGATGTGGTCAAGTCTGGGCATGTACCAGATGGACAAAAGAGCTATTTATAGACTGTTACTAGGCAGATTACAAGAGCAACTAACACAGAGGTTGGACTCTTCTCGTGGGGAACACGTGGAAGCATGACAATACAAAATGGAGTCCGAACTTCGGTCAACATAACAGAGAAAACATGATCTAGAGGAAGGGAATTAATGTCTTTAGTAAATGCTTAATCACATCGTTGTTTCAATTTACAACACATCCACTGGTAATTTTTCGTGGCCGCATCCCAGTCTATTGTTATTTTGCACACAATGCCATCTCAATTTGGACCCAGCCATATGCAAATAATTCTTGACCCTGCCTCAATGGGATTAGTCCAGCCCAAAATGCCAAGCCAGGTCCTGCCTGAACTGTAACACAAGCAACACAAGACTGGCTTTGCCCTGGCAATGGGCTCATCAACTGGGTATAGCTTGGTTCCATTGACACAGTGTGCATAGGACCCATGTCTGGGCATACCCGTACCCCTTAAGCCAAAATACTAAAGTATACAAAACATGATGGATGGAATGCAACTCAGCCACTGGTTATTACTCATCCCAGTTATTTGTTATTTTGCACACCCAGCCACCTCAGTTTGGACCCAGCCATGTGCAAGTCAGCCTTTACCCCCTCCAATGGGAACAGTCTAACTTATCTACTTCTGCACTGTCTTCATCTTCAATCAAGCAGTATAAGAATGTCAAACATATGTTTGCCATTGTCTGTTTTTCCTCCTCACTAGTCTCCTCTTAAGAAGATATTTGGCACTTTTCACATGCACTACTAAGTGCAGGGTACCACTGTGCTTACTCTATAGGGTTGTCCTTTCCTCTAGCAACCAAGAAGGAAACTTGACATACTTTCACAGCGTTCAGTCATGAACAAAATCAAAGCATAATTCTAACATGGCTCAAAATTATTAAGATTTCCGTACAATAAAGATTATTCTGAGCAGTCTGAGAATTGGCCAGGAGATGCCTTTCTTTAATTAACATGGTTGGCACCAACTACATCATCATCAGTGGCCTCTACGTTGGCCTCTCCTTTGTGGTGAAGTTGATCAGTAGCTTTGACATCACACAAGTTGTGATTCATAGAACAATATTGCTCAATACCAATCAGGCTAACATAACAACCACCTGTCTGAGGTTGCTTGTGTTTCTATTTAATGAGACATGGGTCAGTAGTTCAGACTTGACTAAGCCTATTGGAGCAAGACTAAAACTGATTATTATGTAGCTAATTCCTGTCCAAGGTGGAATGGTGGGCAAAACAATACAATTGACTGAAATTAGGCCTCAAGTAACTACCTGTGCCTGATATTTACTCAAGAATTCCTCACATTCCATTTTGGTTTTTGTTAGAAATGGGATTTCTGGTTGGCTAGGGCTTGCGCCAAAGCCAGGCAGAAACCACCACTCTAGTCGGGGCTGGGGAGTTACACGCCAAAGATAACCCCTGCTCACCACCTTGGTAGCTTGGCACGAGCAGTCAGGCTTATCCCGGAGGCAATGTGTAAAGCGTTTGCACGCGCACCCTGCAACAACACCCTAGGCCCACCACAAAAGAAACTCCACACAAGGTTATATATAAAAATAGCCTTTGTATTATACCAAAACACATTAGATCAAAACACACACTCTACAATGTGCCAACAGGCATGGGCAGAATTTACAAGGGATTATATGTACAGGGGACAGGGCCACATGGACCACTGTCAGGAATTGGCACTTTTAGAACATAGCACTTAGAACATAGGATATAAAATTACTGTAGAACCAAAATAGAACATGTAGCACACAACCAGTAACTACTGGTAACAGGTAAGTACCACCTACGCAACCCTAACCACCTTAGGAAAATATTACGCAGGGAATCAGGACCTCACTAGTACCACCTGTACTAGGAGAAAAACAACCACCTAAGTATCACAATACCTGTAGGGGTCTAAGCACGTTACACATGATGCATCGCAACACATTCAGAGGTGCAGGAAAGAAAAACACATGATGCATAAAAACACATTCAGCGGTGTAAGAACAAGGCACATGGCGCATAACAATCCATTCAGAGGTGCAGGTTAGGAACAATAGCGCAAAACTCCCATTAGCCACCACCTGTGGCAGTCCCTAGGCCAACTGGCCTTGTAGGGGAGCTAGGACGCCCTAGGTCCCAATGTCAGGGCAAGGCTGCGCAGGCTGCGCAAGCCCAAAGCGTGGAAGGCACAACCTACATGATGCAGCTGCCCACGAAGTGCTGGGCAGCTGGGGAAATAATTTATGCCTCTCGTTGGAGCCTCATAGGCTCTGGAACGATGGAGGAGCCTCGGGGCTCTTCAACAAATAGTGCGCGTGGTAGTCCCTCTGGACTCTTTCACAACAATGTCCCCAACTGTTGGAGCGACCCTCTGGCAGGTGGGGCCGCTCTTCTCACCCAGATAAATGCCCCAGTACGTTTAGAGCCTCCCTGGGTTCTTACAAAAACCATGTGGGCCTCGTTGGAGCCTCTCGGGGCTCGGAAACACTGCCCCCGTTGGCGGAGTTTGCAGTGCTCTGAACGTTGGAGCCTCGCAGGGCTCTATTGAAATATTGCCCCCGACCGTTGGAGCGCCGATGGGCTCTTGCACAAATGAGGGGGTACCGTTGGAGCGGCCCGCTGCCTTACGGGCCGCTCTCACCAGCAAAGTAAATACCACCTTAGGTTAGAGCGCTTGGGCGCTCTAAGGAAACCATGTCCCCCTACGTGGGAGCCTCTCAGGCTCCGAACCGGCAATGCGGGCCCCGCTCCAGGCCGGTAAGCGGCCCCACTCACCGGACTCCGTCGGATCTGGAGCAGCACCACACATGGGGCTCTTTTCTTTGCCGGTTGGCGGAGTGGGCTCCCGCCGAACCTCCGGCCCCGCTTCTTCTCCGGGCCGGCCCAGCGCGGGGTAGGCTCCCGCCTGGGTCTCGAGGGGATACCAGACCAGCCGCGAGTCTTCGGAAGGAGGCGGGGTAGGCTCCCGCCCTCCTACTTCCGGTTGTCCCGGAGTCCCGCCCCCGGCCTGCCTGACTTCCTGCGAGCCCGGCCGTGGCGGTGATTTCAAAACTCGGCAACAAGAGGGGTAGGCTCCCTCGTTATAGTGGATGTACGGCGGGGTGGGCACCCGCCGTGAAATAAATAAATAAGCGGGGTGGGCACCCGCCAACGAGCACGGCAATGTCCCTGGCAGGGTGGGTACCTGCCAGGGGACTTCAGGATTGGCACAGCACGGGGCAAATGCCGGGTGGGCACCGGCTTGCAGCAATAAAGCGCTCCTGAGCGTTGAAGGCAAATCAAAGCGCTTCCAGGCGCTTTAGGGGAAAAATAAAGCGCTTCCAGCGCTTAAAGGAGGATACCAACAAAGTCCAGCAAAGTTCTCCCCTGCACACAGCAAGGCAGGGGTGGGGGGGACAAGGCTGGACCCAGAGCCAGCTCACTGGGCCTCCAGGCAGGGAGGTAGTCCAAGTGGCGGTCCTCTGGTCCAGCAGCAGCAGCAGCCCCCCTCAGGTAGGATCCTGGAAGAGAACAGGTTCTGTGGGGACACAACCCCATTTTTATACATAGCTTTCCTTGGTCTCACGGTGCAGGGAAGGGGCGAACCAGTTACAACTGGTTCCTGAGCACTTTGTTTTGCTCAGCCCTTCTCCCTATTCAGAGTGCAGGCCAGGGTCATCAGTCGCACCACAGGGGGTGGAGCCAGCATTGTGTGGGGAAAGCCCAGCCCTATTCAGGTCCTAGGTGTACTCCTCCCACCCATCTGGCTGCTGATCTCCCCATTCACCACTGGGTGACTCCTCCTGACTCTGGGGATTCCCTAGCCCGTCACATGACCTCACTCAGCCAATCACGCGACAGGCAGTCACTGCACATTTTACACCAATATGTCAACTCCTAGAAGTGGCACTTCCGCACATGACATAATCACGCATTATACATCATTCCGAAGCATTCGATCACACGAGTCCGCACATACCAAACTCGAGCCTGCACACCCCGCGCATCAGGAACTACTAGGGACACATACATTCCCCATGCATTCCTATGGGAGGGCAGGCCTATCTCACCACATGCACTCAGAGTGCGCATGCACTTTACTCTGGGACACAGGGAAAGTGCGCAGAAACCAAAAATCACTACCACCAGGTCACCTAGTAAAAGCAAAAAGTTTAGGGGTGAACCTGCCAGAAGGGCCAAGTCCAACACAACCCCCTTCCAGCCAAAAACGCAGGGTAGACCAATCACCACCGTGATGGACTTCCCTGCTTTGGACGATAGAACACGGACGCGGGCCCGCAACTGCAGGGACACCCTCCTGTTCTACGCCACGGTGAACCCAGGGGATTCCTCCTAAAACCACTGTCCGGACCAACTGGGCTACCCCACTGGTACTCCCAAGCTGTCCGCGGCCAAGACCAGGCCCTAGGCCACCCAGGTGCCACTGGTCCTTTCCTAATCACAGAGTGGGGGGTAGTAACCCCTGGCACATAGCGGCCATTCTCCACTCTTCCTGTCTGCAAGACAGGACTAGACTGCCACTGGTTCTCCAGCCTAGGGTCTACACCCTCAGGTGGACCAGGAGTCTCAGGGAAGGCTCTCCTCCCCCTACCTCTTCTCCTAGGGTTCCTCCTCCTCTGGTGAGGGGTACGCCTAGAACGCCATTCCAACCCAGGGTTTACCCCCTCAGGTTGCACCGGCGTCAGACGTGGGCTCTCCCACCCTCTGCACCCCCTTCCAGAGCCCTGCTCCCTACCAACTGGGGCGGTACCTCTGGAAGAAGAACTGGTCAGGACACTGGTTACAGTCGTCCTACCCTTCAGGTCAGGCTGATCCTGAACCTGGCCTTCCAACCTCTGGCCTAGAACCTTTGGTGGAATAATCGCCTGGCACTCCAGGACTTCTGGGGATTTACACTCCATCCCCCTGAGGCTAACAAACGACACATATGTCGTGTGACTGTCTGCCTGGCGCAGATCTCCCGTCCCCTGTCCACCTGACAGTGCGCAGAGACCCCCCAGAACAGAAGTGGTGTCACCATGGTCACTACACGGGATCCTAGCCCAACTGGGTAGTCCCTGACCCACTGGCTCTTCCCCTGGGGAACTCATCCCCCAATCACTCCTCATGCTGGACTCCTGTACCCTCCCTACCGGGGCTGTACTGCCAGACTCTAGAACCACAGGAGCCCTGTTTACCGGTGCTCCAGGTCCTCTACTCACTAGGAGATCTTCCTCAAATGGGCTAACAGGACAGCCTAGGTCCCCAACTTGGTGTTCCCTCATGAAACCATCCAAGTCCTGAGGCAGGGTTTCGTACGTCTGGGGACCCTCGGTCACCCACTTACTCCCGCTCCACTGAGCCAGCCGTAAGCCCCTACACCCTCCTCGCTATCCTGGGACCTAGCTGGGCTACACTGAGCCTCTTCCACCAAGCTGGGCTGGAAGATACCTGACCCACTACTTTTGGAGTCACTCCCTAATGACTCTAGAGAACCCCTAGCACTTTCCCAGCGCTCTGCTTCATCCGCAAGCTCACCTGGCTCAGACAATCCACACCCCAACTGGTGTTGGCGCAACCCCGGCACACAACAACTAAGCAGGTGTTCTTTGAGAACCAGTTCACACAGTTTATCAAAATCAGAGAGCGTGCGAACTCTTATCCAATCAATCAGTGCATCCTCACATCCACAAACTCCTCCCAAGACTGGTGAGACAGCTTCCTACTGCCCCTGAATTTCAACCTTAACTCCTCCTCCTGGGAAACAGGTACCAGACTGGGGGAACTGGGACTGGGATTTCCTACACTGGAATCTATATGGCTGCCACCACTGTACTCAACCCTCCCTGGGGAGCCCAGAAAATTAAAACTGCGCGCAGGGGATAGTCTACCCTCCAGAGCTGATTTCTCCCTGGGGAAGGCCCTCTCAGCCTCCGCTATCCTCTCCTGCGCTAAGACCCTCTCGGTCTCCAACTTTTTCTCCTTCACATCCAGCTGTTGCTTCTCGACCTCCAGCTGCGCCATAGCCTGGGCATGCTCCAACCTGAGCTTTTCTAACATCAGCTGGTGCTCCCTTTCTTTCCTCCCATCTTCCCAGTCCTCTGGGGACAAGGAAAGGGATGAGGCGTTGCCTCCTACGCTGGACCCAGCAAGGGACTCCCTACCTATGGGGTCTTCACTCTCGACTGGCGTCCAGGTACTGTCATCTTCTTCCTCCTCTTCTGATTCTTCAGGGCTCCCCCCGACCCACCACCCTCCAGGTGTGAGGCCCGGGCCCTTTCCGTACTGCGCTCAAGATCCCATGGACCCTTTTGCCATAGGACCAGGTGGCTTTGAAGTTCGTACAGAGTGTCTGACTCTCTCACCCTTATACCTCTCTCTCTACAGGACCTTTCCAACTCCTGCCTCTGATGCCAAGCTAGATCACAGGAATCAAAAGCAGGCTCCATTCTGGCAGACGTTATGGTGAAAAGATTACACAGGGAACCTAGGGGTCTGAGCTTAACAGGAGCCCACAATTCACAAAAAGGGTTCAGCAAGCTCTCTATCCCAGAGAACTCACACTCACTTGCCTAGTGCCACACACCATTCATCCACACACAACCCTCCCCTCGGACTGGTAAGGCAGTTTCTACCACCCCTGATTCCTCAACCTGGCCACAAGTGACACAGGTACCAAACTCTGGGCGCAGGGCGGGGGACAAATGTACTGGACACTATTATGCTGCCACCACTGGATCCCACCCTTACTGGTGAATCCAGAAACACATTTCCACAGAAATGACACTTAAGAACAATTTAGCACAATAATCCCTATACCATGTGATTATCTAAATGCAGAGTTTTGTGGTGCAGCCAGTTGCTGCTGCGGTACAGCGCAAACGCAAGTCCAAATCCCACCGCTGATCACCAATGTTAGAAATGGGATTTCTGGTTGGCTAGGGCTTGCGCCAAAGCCAGGCAGAAACCACCACTCTAGTCAGGGCTGGGGAGTTACACGCCAAAGATAACCCCTGCTCATCCCCTTGGTAGCTTGGCACGAGCAGTCAGGCTTATCCCGGAGGCAATGTGTAAAGCGTTTGCGCGCGCACCCTGCAACAACACCCTAGGCCCACCACAAAAGAAACTCCACACAAGGTTATATATAAAAATAGCCTTTGTATTATACCAAAACACATTAGATCAAAACACACACTCTACAATGTGCCAACAGGCACGGGCAGAATTTACAAGGGATTATATGTACAGTGGACAGGGCCACATGGACCACTGTCAGGAATTGGCACTTTTAGAACATAGCACTTAGAACATAGGATATAAAATTACTGTAGCACCAAAATAGAACATGTAGCACACAACCAGTAACTACTGGTAACAGGTAAGTACCACCTACGCAACCCTAACCACCTTAGGAAAATATTACGCAGGGAATCAGGACCTCACTAGTACCACCTGTACTAGGAGAAAAACAACCACCTAAGTATCACAATACCTGTAGGGGTCTAAGCACGTTACACATGATGCATCGTAACACATTCAGAGGTGCAAGAAAGGAAAACACATGATGCATAAAAACACATTCAGCGGTGTAAGAACAAGGCACATGGCACATAAAAATACATTCAGAGGTGCAGGTTAGGAACAATAGCGCAAAACTCCCATTAGCCACCACCTGTGGCAGTCCCTAGGCCAACTGGCCTTGTAGAGGAGCTAGGACGCCCTAGGTCCCAATGTCAGGGCAAGGCTGCGCAGGCTGCGCAAGCCGAAAGCGTGGAGGGCACAACCTACATGATGCAGCTGCCCACGAAGTGCTGGGCAGCTGGGGAAATAATTTATGCCTCTCGTTGGAGCCTCACAGGCTCTGGAATGATGGGGGAGCCTCGGGGCTCTTCAACAAATAGTGCGCGTGGTAGTCCCTCTGGACTCTTTCACAACAATGTCCCCAACTGTTGGAGCGACCCTCTGGCAGGTGGGGCCGCTCTTCTCACCCAGAGAAATGCCCCCGTACTTTTAGAGCCTCCCTGGGTTCTTACAAAAACCATGTGGGCCTCGTTGGAGCCTCTCGGGGCTCGGAAACACTGCCCCCGTCGGCGGAGTTTGCAGTGCTCTGAACGTTAGAGCCTCGCAGGGCTCTATTGAAATATTGCCCCCGACCGTTGGAGCGCCGATGGGCTCTTGCACAAATGAGGGGGTACCGTTGGAGCGGCCCGCTGCCTTCCGGGGCCGCTCTCACCAGCAAAGTAAATACCACCTTAGGTTAGAGCGCCTAGCGCTCTAAGGAAACCATGTCCCCCTACGTGGGAGCCTCTCAGGCTCCGATCCGGCAATGCGGGCCCCGCTCCAGGCCGGTAAGCGACCCCACTCACCAGACTCCGTTGGATCTGGAGCAGCAGCACACACGGGGCTCTTTTCTTCACCGGTTGGCGGGGTGGGCTCCCGCCGAACCTCCGGCCCGCTTCTTCTCCGGGCCGGCCCAGCGCAGGGTAGGCTCCCGCCTGGGTCTCGAGGGGATTCCAGACCAGCCGCGAGTCTTCGGAAGAAGGCGGGGTATGCTCCCGCCCTCCTACTTCCGGTTGTCCCGGAGTCCCGCCCCCGGCCTGCCTGCCTGACTTCCTGCGAGCCCGGCCGCGGCGGTGATTTCAAAACTCAGCAACAAGAGGGGTAGGCTCCCTCGTTATAGTGGATGTACGGCAGGGTGGGCACCCGCTGTGAAATAAACAAATAAGCGGGGTGGGCACCCGCCAACGAGCACGGCAATGTCCCTGGCAGGGTGGGCACCTGCCAGGGGACTTCAGGATTGGCACAGCACGGGGCAAATGCCAGGTGGGCACCGGCTTGCAGCAATAAAGCGCTCCTGAGCGCTGAAGGCAAATCAAAGCGCTTTAGGGGAAAAATAAAGCGCTTCCAGCGCTTAAAGGAGGATACCAACAAAGTCCAGCAAAGTTCTCCCCTGCACACAGCAAGGCAGGGGTGGGGGGGCAAGGCTGGACCCAGAGCCAGCTCACTGGGCCTCCAGGCAGGGAGGTAGTCCAAGTGGCCGTCCTCTGGTCCAGCAGCAGCAGCAGCCCCCCTCAGGTAGGATCCTGGAAGAGAACAGATTCTGTGGGGACACAGCCCCATTTTTATACATAGCTTTCCTTTGTCTCAAGGTGCAGGGAAGGGGCGAACCAGTTACAACTGGTTTCTGAGCACTTTGTTTTGCTCAGCCCCTCTCCCTATTCAGAGTGCAGGCCAGGGTCATCAGTCGCACCACAGGGGGCGGAGCCAGCATTGTGTGGGAAAGCCCAGCCCTATTCAGGTCCTATGTGTACTCCTCCCACCCATCTGGCTGCTGATCTCCCCATTCACCACTGGGTGACTCCTCCTGACTCTGGGGATTCCCTAGCCCGTCACATGACCTCACTCAGCCAATCACGCGACAGGCAGTCACTGCACATTTTACACTAATATGCCAACTCCTAGAAGTGGCACTTCCGCACATGACATAATCACGCATTATACATCATTGCGAAGCATTCGATCACACGAGTCCGCACATACCAAACTCGAGCCCGCACACCCCACACATCAGGAACTACCAGGGACACATACATTCCCCATGCATTCCTATGGGAGGGCAGGCCTATCTCACCACATGCACTCAGAGTGCGCACGCACTTTACTCTGGGACACATGGAAAGTGCGCAGAAACCAAAAATCATTACCACCAGGTCACCTAGTAAAAGCAAAAAGTTTAGGGGTGAACCTGCCAGAAGGGCCAAGTCCAACAGTTTTCTCTGTGCATTGCCCTAAGTGTGATGGGTATGCCCAGATGTGAGTATCGAGCTAATTTTGCCACAGAATTTAAGCTGCACCTCACTGACTATATCAAAATAGTCTGAAACTGGACTAGGATTACATGTGTAGTTATTCAGAAAGGACCTGGCCTGCAATTCACGCTGGACTGCTCCTATAGAGCAAGAACACATCTAGGGCCATATGTAGGTTGCTAAATACCGGTCGGTAACGGCCGAAATTCGGTAAATTTCCCGTTACCGACCGGTATTTAGGCAATTGAGATGTAGGAGTCCAAAAAGAAGGATTCGGTAAATATGAATAGGTAAATACCGATTCATCTTTACCGAATCCAAATATACCGATTCATAATTACCGAATTCATATTTACCGATTCGGTAAATATGAAATGGTAAAACGATACCTGAGATGTAGGTAAATTCGGTATTTACGAATTCCATGAAATTCAGTATTTAAGAGTCGGTAATTAACACAGATTGAAATCAGGTGGTAAACAGCCACAGTGCATATAAGCAATCCCAAAATGCAACAGCGTGAACACAATGGCCGCTCTGTATGTGATTGCAAGGCGCCTACGTCTACAGGCAGCAGGTCTGAGGATTTGGAGACGGGAGGAACGCATTTACAGACAGCGCATCACACTCTTTGAACAGACTTAGGCTGAGATACATGAAAGGTACAGGCTACACCCCCAAACCATCATGGACCTGATAAGGGACCTGCACCCACTCCTGGACTAGCCAACAACAAGGGCGCATGCCATACCACCACATGTGCAGGTGCTCTGTAGCCTACATCTACTAGCATCTGGCAGTTACCAGGGGGTGATAGCTGCGGTAGGCGGGGTATCCCAGAGTTGCCTGTCCCGTTTATTCAGGAAGTTCCTGGATGCCATGATGCAGAGAATGCAACACTACATTAGCTTCCCAAACACACAGGCTGAACTGCAGAAAACAAAGACAGACTTTTACCAGATGGCACACTTCCCGCATGTCATAGGCTGTATTGATGGCACACACATTCCAATCTGCCCACCAGCAGCCACTGAGCACATCTACAGGAACAGAAAGTCCACCCACTCCATAAATGTGCAGGTAATCAGCCATGCAGGCAACATAATCACTGATATCGTAGCTAATTTCCCTGGGAGCACCCACGACTCCTTCATCTTCCAGAACAGTGGGATCTACACACAACTGGTTGCCGGAGAATTTGGAGAAGGATACCTGCTAGGTAAATCACTGTGACACTCCCTAATACTTTTCGCAAATGAATGTGTATTGAGGCATGTGACTAATGCTACTCTCTTACTCACCTAGGCGATAGTGCATATGCCGTGCGGTCATTCATCCTCACTCCCTACCTACACCCATCAACCCTGAGTGAAAGACGATATAATGTGGCACACAAATCAACACGCAACGTGGTGGAGCGCACGTTTGGACTATTGAAAAGCAGGTTCCGCTGCCTCCACAAAAGCGGAGGCGCACGCCAGTACACACCCATCATCTGCTGCAAGATCATTGCCACCTGTGCAATGCTGCACAACCTTGCCACGAAGACAGGTACAGAGGTGGAAATAACAGATTTTGAGGACAATGACGATGAGTCTGCACAGCCAGAGCCCAATGCAACAGGAGTGGCAACAGCAACAGATGGGAGAGAGAGAGAGACGGGCAGAGATCACATGCAACTATTTCTAAGTAAGTAAGGGGCACAGCCAGTAGTTGTATGCCATGATGTAGTTTTAATCATGCGGCACTACGCCACAACACAACGCCAAAAATGGCCCTATCAATCATGTGAAAACAAGAGTTTGAAGTCAAGGGTTACTTCACCCAACTGTGTCCTGCAATTGTGTGCAGCATCAGTGTCTGCGCCCACGCACTACAGTGCGGGATGCCAGGGATTGAGTCTCCTCACTGGCTGTGGTACCAGTGGCAGCCCCATGCCGTCTGTTGCTCCTCCGTGTGTATGTGACAGGGGGGGTAATGCTGCTCCTACTGGTGGTGTCTTCGCTGTCCACAGCATCCACAGCACCAGTTGTGGCCGACTGGCTTGTTAGCAGCACCTCAAGTGCACTGGTCACCCTCACCATCCCCCTTGACACATCATTGCTGCAGTGCGCAAGCCCCTCCTGCATTGCCACGGAGCGCCTGCAGAGCAACGAAGTGGCAGTTGCCAGGCGGTTGACTGCCCTTGTGTGGTGATCTTTCTTTTGCCTCTCCCTGTGCCGTGCAGCTCTGTCCTCATCCATCTTCGTGCACAGCAGCATGACGGACTGGGACATGTCCCGCATGCCCGCAGCCATCTCCCTCATGCCCTCAGCCATTGTGCTTATGCCCCTGTCAATATTGCCCATTGTGTCATTGAGGCACTTCATTTGGCGCTGGACTGACAAGATTGCCTTTCCTTGTAGGCGCTGTACCTTGACCATGGTGGCCTCCAGCCCTAAGAACACCCCATGGCTCTCACCCTGTGGAGGTGGACTGCGCACCCGAGCCCTGCGGCGACGTCTGGCACCTGTGTGTGCTCCCTCAGAGGCGGAGTGCACACCGGCTTGGCAACCATCCAGTGGCACAGTGGATTTTCAGCAGCCCTCGTGTCTTCTGATGAGGACTCTGAGACATGTAATCTTGCAACAGCACGCCTCCTAGACCTGAACAATGCAGGTGGTGTCGATGCGGGTGAGGCCAGCTGGAGTGGCGATGCTGGATGTGGTGGCGAGGCTGGCTGTGGTGGCGTGACTGGCTGTGGTGGTGCGGCTGGCTGTGGTGCTGTTGTCTGGCCAGAACTCGTGGTGGTCTTTTCTGAGCTGTCCTTCCGGGGTGCCCTCTCTCCCTTCTCCTGTGCAGTCCTGCGCGAAGTATCGCCTGTGGACAGAAATTCAACATCAGCTCAGTGTACCTGCAGCCCTGCATTACTATCATCATAATACATTTCTGTAACACTCTCTCATTGTCCTATGCCTGCTTATCGCTAATGTGTGTAACATGCCTAGTTGTTCTGCGCAATTTTTGTCATGTTTGGGGTTTCACAGACTACATCTCCCATAATGCATTGCTGGTATGCACTAACACCAGTGGGATTCTCATTGCCCAATTGGGGATTTGGGATAGGGGTAGGGGGGGCACAATGCTGTGCATGTGTCTTACCTTGTTTTGTGGTGGCTCTGGCAGAGCTGTCTGCATCCCCAATCCCCACGACACTTTCAGGCTCAATTGTAGACTCCACGAGCTCCTCAAGTTCTGTCAGGGCAGGTGCCCTGTTCCTTCCTCCTCCTGTCCGGCTGGCCTCTTTCTTCAGTTCCGCCATCTTCCTCTTTGTGATGATACGGATGTCGTACCATCGCTTCTTGAGGAAATCAATGTCCCGGGGGGTCACTCCCATGGAATTCTCCTGCGCCTGGATTCCCAGCCAGATCTTCCTTTTCTCCGATTCAGCCACTTGCAGTGACTGTTTTCCGAACAGTTTATGGTGCTGCTTTACCACCTCCTCCACAAGTACCTGCAGTTCCTTTTGGCTGAATTTAAGTTTTCTCTTCCTATCCCCTCCATCTCTTTCTGTGTCCTGGCTGGCCATTGTGTCAGTTTCTTGTGCTGAATCAGGCACTGGCTCTGTTCCTCTCCTCTGCACTCCCAGCCTCTCCAGAGTCTGCTGATTGTGTGCACCTGCCTGGGTGTGGCCACTTCCTGGTTGGGTGGGGTTGGGTTTGCACAGGATTGGCTGATTCCTCAAATGATGTGTATTTGAATTTCCGATTCGGTAAATACCGATTCGGTATTTACCGAATCGGTATTTACCGAATCGGTAAATACCAATTCGGTATTTACCGATTCGAAACTCCGGTCGGTATTGTGGATTTTACAGATTCGGTAATTTTTAACGAACTATTTGGTACATAGCAAATACCGATTTCTAAATACCGAATCGGTAAAATTCGGTATTTAGGAATCGGTATTTCTGGCCTACCTACATATGGCCCCTAATCTTTATATGACTGGTTCCTAACTGATGTGGCAAAGTAATGGACTGAAATGTGGCCCCCAATAATCACACTTGGCTGAGATTAGTTCTAGCTTTCCACATATCACTTTTTGTTTTGCTTGCTGCTAAGTGCTGCTAATGCCCATTTTTGGGTAGAAAAGAAGCATGTTTTCATATAATCCTTAATGGCCAACCTTTGTTTGATAGTGTGCATAAAATAGTTCTCTTCAGTGCCCTAAAAACTCCAGTCAATCATTATTTAGAAACTTATCCATTGGTATCCAGTATATCCCTAACTACAATTAAAGTAGCAGATGAGCGAGATCTTTGACCCCTAAATATTAGCAAAGTGTATACCGTACTTAATGGCATGCCACTTTTACAAACAAACCACTAAGCTGAATGAGTACGAGTAGGGAACAGAAATGTTTATAGTGCAAAGTAGCTTTGTTTTGGTATTTGCAGAAATGTCAACCTCAATATAAGGCACATTGTACGTCATTATCAACTGAGATTCATCCAAACCATCAAACCTTTCATCTCCACCAGCCACAACATCACTTTACTGAGATCGATCATCCACTTCATAAGAGACTACATGAGTAACTTGTATATTTGCTAGATTCCCAGTGTCCTGGAGAAACTTTATTTCATACATTAGAAGCAGTTAATACCATGTTTTAAACAAAAAAAAAAGTTTTTTTATTAGTAACAAATTTCCAATCGTCACAGGCATAAATTGCAGACAGTTCAATCTTAGAACATCAGGTACAGATTACTGAACATAGATTTACATTCATTCAATCATGCCGATTGTGAAATGATTTTTCTTAGCCATTTCCAATTCTACAGTCGGAGACATACATAGGTTTACACAATATGCATTCCACCCACTCCACTTTCTGTCCCATTTCTTGGGGCATCCTATTTGAATGCGTCTTTTTCTGCAACCATGCATTTGTCCAGCTCAGCGGCTCAGACATTTATTGAAGGTTGCCCCGCCACCCCCACTTCATTGCAACTAACTAACACATAACCCAAAGTAATCCGTTGTTGTTCCACTTCAGTAAGGTCGGTTGGTTACCAAATGTTGAGGAGCCCCAATGATGGAGTGAGGCTGATCTTTTTGCCTAGTGCGTCTTGCAGGTGTGTGCTTGCCCCCTCCCACATGTGACGCAGGAATGGACAGTGCCATATAGTATGGTAGAAAGTTGCATCTTGGTGACACCCCCTTAGACAAGATGCATCCTGTCTTATCCCAGTTCTAGCCAGTGTAACCCCGGTGAGGTAAGTTCTATGCAGGACTTTTAATTGAATCAGTCGGAGGCGAAGTGCAATGGCTGCCTCTCTCGGTGACATCAGCACAGTTTGCCAATCTTCATCGTCGATGTCACCTATGTGGGCTTGCCACCGGCTGCGGAGACCTAGGAAAGGGTCAGGTAGATAATTACACAGCTTGCAGTATGTTAGGGAAATGGCTTTGTCAGGGAGTGATTCGGAAACTTGTCGATCTTCAAGTGGAGACGTTTCGGAGAGGCTGGCCATGCCTGGGAGAGCAATCGTTAGGGCATCACGAATCTGCAGGTATTGAAACGCCTCCCCCGGGCCATTTCGTATTTCTCCTGCAGTTCCGGGAATGATAGGACTCTACCCTTTTTCACGAGATGACCTATATTGGAGAGTCCAATCGCGTCCTATTTGTCAAACCCTGGTTGATAGCACAGGAGTCCTAACTTCTTGGTGTACCACAACAGAGTGGACTTAGTCAGTGCACCAGTCCAGCCCAGGCGTTTAGTCGCCTGGTGCCAGAGTTGTACCGTGCATGCTGTGGGGCCCACAAACCTCCATTCCCAGACCTTCGTGTTTAGGGCACCTAAATACCCTTCCTGCCCCATTTGGTACCTGTCAAGCATATAGGCATGGTGTAGCGGAGAGCGGTGCAACCAATGGTTTACCACGACAAGTTGCGATGCCCCATAATAGAGTTGCATGTCCAGGAGGGCGCTCCCTCCATCGTACCACCCTTTAGATAATTTATGTAATGCAATACGTGGTGTCCCTCCACTCCATAACAGTGATCTCAGCTCACTATCAATGCTTTTAAAATATGAATCGGAAATTGGGTATAGGCAGTTCTGAAGGACATATAAAAACGTGGGAGGGCCAGCATCTTAAATAGGGCCGCTCGGCCGAGCAGAGATAGTGGTAGGGATCTCCAGTGAGAAACATCTTTTCTGAGTCTGTGTAATAGGGCAGCTAGGTTCTTGTCATAGAAGAGGCGAGGGTGATAAAAATCCCTAGGTAGCGAAAGCCGTCAAGGGCCACCTCCAGTTCGCAACCCGGGGGTAGTCGGGGGGTTTGGCCATGGAGAACATATATTACTGATTTTGTCCAATTAATGGCATAGCCTAAGTACTTGCTGAAGTTAGTAAAAATATTTAGGAGTCTGTGAAGGATATCATCGGCATACAATGATATTCTGTCCTCATGTCCATCATTCTATTTCTGTCCTCTAAGGTGCACATCTCCTCACACACAGAAAGCTAATGGTTCCAGGATCAAAGAAAAGATAAGAGGGGATAGCGGGTAGCCCTGTTGGGTGCCCCTGTCCAGTCTAAACATTCGAGATATTTGGTTGTTAACCTTGACTTGGGCAGGTCCGTATATAGCAGCTTGATCCAACCCAGGAATTTCGGGCCAAACCCGAGGCGCGTCAGCACCTGAAAAAGGTAGGGCCATTCTATGGAATCAAATGCCATAGAGGCATCCAGCGAGAGCACCACCGCATATTCCTTTATATATTGCTGTCGACCCAAAACACTATGGAGACAGTGGATATTCAGTGCTGTGTTCCGCCCTGGCATGAAGCTAGATTGGTCGGCATGCACTAGGGATGAAATTATTGGGATGAGACGGGGAGCTAGAGGTTTGGCCAGGACTTTGGCTTCGACATTGATCAAAGAGATCGGCCGATAAGAACCGCAGCTATATGCCGGTTTACCAGGCTTTTGAATGACCACTATGGAAGCAAGTCGTTGATCGTCAGGTAAGATTCCTTTGTCGAAGCTTTCAGTGAATATACTTTTAAGGTGGGGGGGAGGAACCCGCGTGGCCACAGTCTTAAAGAATTCAATTGGAATGCCGTTGGGCCCCACTGCTTTCCCAGATCGGATACTGTTTTTGGCCCAGCAGATTTCATCATTTGTGAGGTCCTCCTCTAGCCTATTCCTATCGACATCAGATAAGGCAGGTAATTTCATGTCGGCTAGCAATTGACATGAATCTTCTGTCGTATACGAGGTTGAGGAGGTATAAACCTTCTCCAAATGATCTGCAAAGGCTGCTGCAATGCCCTGCGGGTCAGTAATTTGCCCTTTTACAGGCAGGGTTAGCTTGGGTACCCAGCACTCTCCCTGTTCCTGTCTCTCTAACCATGCTAGTATCTTTTCTGCCCTGTCTCCCATCTCACAAACCTTATGCTGTGTTTGTAACAATTTGGCCCTTGTTTTCTCCCTGTCCAGAGATCTGTATTCCAACTGTTTAATGGCTAATTGGTGGGTGGTGGCTTCACAAGGTGAGCGCATGTTTTGTTCCTCCAGCTGTTGGTGCTCTGCCTCTAGGTCGAGCAGTTGTTGATTCTGTTTTTGAATATAACCCACTTTTAATGCTAATGCCTGCCCCTTCACCACTGTTTTGTATGCCTCCCATATGATCTGTGCCGACTCAACTTAACCAACGTTTTTAGTGAAGTAGTGAGCTGTCTGGGTAGTCAGGCTCTCTCTAATGTCTGGGATCTTAAGCAGTGTACAAAGAGGGTACAAAGTTCCTGTAGAATCCAAGATACAAGGAGAGAGGAGGTTTTCACACTCTACCACAGGCCTTTTTAATCATAGACTTCTTTGAACATGAGAGTATTGACCCTTATTTAACTTTTTAGTCTACTGTTTCAACTAACACAGGGTGGTGATATCATAGTGTTACTACCATTTAATCCAGCACACATGTTTTTTTTGCAATTTTAAATAAGGTTGATGAGATATGGTGCGAGTGCACTGGTTGCATTCTGTTTAGCCCCTCTTTCATTTGTGTTTGTATTTCAGGTTATTGATCTGAGAACATGGTACGTAGATATTCACTTAACTATGTAGTGTAGATAGTGTTCACTTTGATCCTGAAGAAGTGCCCAGATCCCCCTGACGTTAGAGGCACGAAACATGTCGATCAACCGAGAGTAGGGCACATACAGCTAGACATTGCCTCTAGTTCACTGCCAATATCTACTTTTTTAATGAGGCAGTTTACCTTCTGAATAAATGACTGCTAGGACTAACTGACCTGTTTTAATTCACCTTCTCCTACATCTACACACACTAGGGCCCTCACCCACACTGCACCCACTGGCAGGAAACAAAAGATCCCCACTAAAGAGCCACGGATTGGGAGCCCGTCAGGTATTGCAACGCCGACCTGACAAGGGGCAGGCTCATATGATGAAGCATGACACATAGCTTGCCAGGTGTGTGAGAGCCCTAGTTCCGAAAAGGGGAATTCCCCCTTTCTCTTTCTGCAGTGAGAGAGTAGTCTATGCGGAACATACTCTTATGCGCATTGGAATAGAACGTGTAGCGTGTCATGTCTGGTTGTAGGGAGCGCCACACATCCGCTAGGCCCATGGCTTGGGTAAAATCCATCATTTGCGTCATGTGACTGGTAGGAGGGCGTTGAGGGTGTCTGTCTTTTCGTTCATCCATTGTCATGTTGAAATCCCCTCCCAGGATTAGGGATCCCACCAGGAGAGCTATAATAGTTTCTACAAGCACCTCTTTACCCAGATTCGGGGGGAAGATATGTTGAAATCACATTGAGTGGCTTCCCCTCCCACCTGGTCTCTAGGACTGAGAATCTCCCCAGAGGGTCTGCCCACGTGCGGGTTGGAGTGAGTGCAAGGTTTTTCCGAACGAGGATACCGGTATCTCTAGAACTGTAAGTGAATCCGACATGGACCAAGAGTTTGTAGCCCCACCGTGTAAGGGCCTGACATTTTGTTCCCACTGGGTGAGTCTCCTGCAGGAGAACCAGATCCGGGGTGTGCCTCTTGAGATATTGTAATACTATACCTTGCTTGATTTTGTCCCCCAGTCCATTGACGTTCCATGTGAGAACGGACAATGAAGTTTCTATTGTGTCACCTGCCATCCAATAAGTATGTGAGATGCATAGGTGCACATGTTATGTTATGTTATGTTATAGATTTCTTATATAGCGCACAACTCACCCTGGGGCATCTAGGCGCTAACTGGGAGGGGCAGGGCTGAGGGGAAGGAAAAAACTAGCTCCGAATGAGAAAGTTAAAACAGGATAGTTTTTAAATGCTTCCTAAAGGTAGTCAGTGACGGGATTTTACGAACCGCTATAGGAAGCTTGTTCCAATAACTCGGGCTAGATATGAAAACGCTCTGCCTCCCGTACGCGTGAGACGAATTCTGGGGACTTGAAGGAGGTCTAAAGCGCTGGATATGAGTTTCCTGTCTGGAGAATATTTGACTAATTTCTTTCGAAGGTAGAGAGGACCTCTTCCCCTCAAGGCATTATAGGTCAGGCAGCAGATCTTAAAAAAGGATCTGTTTCTTATATTTAGCCAGTGCAGCTCCCTCAACAGGGGTGTTGAAGCTGAGCCTGCAGGACGGTTCAAAACAAGCCGTGCTGCCGTGTTCTGAATAACCTGAAGTTTTGCCAGATGGATTTGACCCACTTCAGCCAGCAAGGCATTCCCATAGTCTAAACGGCTAACAACCATCACCTGGACTGGGGTTCTGCGCTGAGACATGGGCAGGTAGGGAAACATTTTCCTAAGCAACCATAAGCCATAATAGCAGGAACTGGTTGTTGCTGCTACCTGATCTTTCATGGACAGCGCCTGATCTAATTGAACCCCGAGATTCTTTACTGACTGTTTAGGAAGGGGGGGTGACCCAGTTGACTAGGCCACCAGTCGTCCGACCAGCTGTTTTTGGCTTTGCCTAACAGCATAACCTCCGTTTTTCCGGAGGAGAGCGACAGTAGTGTCTTGTATCATGTTCACTGAGTGTAAGTGTCGATGAGTACCATTTGGCAGAGACTGATCAAGAAGCAACCTGACTGCATATCACATGTTTGGAGTGGGAGAAACCCTCAATAGATCTGACTGTCCTCTGAGTGTGATTGGAAAATAAAACCAGAACCAAAACCATGCTGCAAAACTCCCAATCCTCCCCTCCCCCTCCCTGCCCCCCTGCCAGTGGATTTGAAACTACCCACTCCCCAACAAGGCAGAGTGCCTATTGCCCCACCCCCTATTGAAAGTGGCTAGGGTTGCAGCCTTCTCTCCCCCGCTATGCTGCAAGGATAATAACGTAGTACATTGTCATTTAGTGAGTGAATCCCGGCCTCAATTCTCACCGCTACCACACAAGGACCACTGCAGGACCAACTTCGCCATCCCATACATTTGCGTCAAATACCTTATATGAAAGCCCAGTGCCAGGATGAGGCTCCCAGTTGCTTGCGCATTTCACTGCCCCCCTTGAGGTCACACATGCATCGCTAGTGTGCACATACCAGATCTGAAGGAACCTGCTGTCTAGCTGCTTGACATTTAGTCTGAGTCCTTCTCTTGTCTGTTCATGTCGCCACGTTGCCTAGCACTAAGTTCAGTTCTGGTGGTCCGAGAACCTCCGTTGCGGTCTCTATTAGGATTTTCCACGTGACGCCAACCATCCAGCGAGTCCCATAATTCTTCGGGAGAGGAGAAAAACCAGGCTTACCTTCAGATTCTACACAGAGTTTTGCAGGAAAGACCATGGCATATTTCACCTCCTAGTCTCTCAGTGCCTGTTTGACTGCCAAGAAACTGCGACGTTGGGCCTGGACTTTGGCGATGAAGTCTTGGAAAAAGGTGACTGCACTGTCCTCCAGCTTGAGCGGTGGGGTGTCATGCGCGATTTGAAGTATAATGTCTCGGTCCTGAAAGTTGAAAACTCGTGCTATCATAGGCCTCGGGTGGGCCCCTGGTTTTAGTCTCCCTCCGAGGACACGGTGGGGGCACTCGATAGGAAAATATTTCAAAAGTCTCTTTGGCTGTAGCTTCTTCAGAATCAAGTCTTCGATGAACAGGTCAACAGCAGGTCCTTCCATGCACTCTGGGACACTAAGGATTCGTATGTTATTTCTGGGCGCCCTACCTTCTTACTCATCCAGTTGTTCTCCATTTTGGGCTGTTGGTCCAGCAGGTGAGTGACTTGCTGTTTCAGCACAGTGGTGTCTCTGTTCAAGTCTGCTGTGATGCCCTCCACCTCTTTCACCCGAGAGTCAATTTTTCTAAGGTCGGCTCTGATGAGGGAGACTTCTACATTCACTGTGTCAATGCTAGTCTCGAGGGAGGTTTTCACGCTCGTAATGGCCGTCACAATATCTTGAAGCGTTACTTCCTGCTGTTGCGGCGGGATCTGCTGCGTTTCAGACGCTTCCTGCAGCAGGGTCCCCCTCTCCTCTCCCGAGCTCGACCATGCAAATTTGGTCAGCTTGGTCTGTGCTTGTGTTTTGGCGCCTCTCCCGGTCGCCATGCCGTCGGTTATCCAGGCCCCGCCGCCCTTGAGATTCGTGGGATCGGCCCCAGTTCTCACCGCTGCCTGCCCGGGGGGGAACGTGTTATCCCCTGGGTCCTATCGGGTTTCCTGGATTGTCAAACCGTAGGCAGCTTTATTGGGGTTAGGGAGCCCGCCCCAGGGCGAAGTGCACCGGGACTCACCACAGGTGCACAGCGCAGTGCCCACTGTCTCCGCTACTGTCCGCAAGGCCCTGAGTCTCAGCAGCACGCCCAAGCACATGCGCCGGAGCCGAAGGCTGCAATCACATATGGTATGATGAGGATCTGCAGGTCTCCTTTCTTGGTTACAGTATGTTCCAGTACCGCACTGTACACTATTCAATTACTGCCGCTTAAGTCAGCGTTTCAGGATGCAGTGCTGTTTTGCAGGTCTAACTGGGCCCTATGTAGGGTGCGCCTCCCGCCGTGTGGGCAGGCCTAGTCACTGGGGGCAATGCCGTTAATTATGGGCACTGACATTCCCTTACAGATCCACCAGTGGTGCCGGTGCAGGCCATTCGCAGCCCATCTGCTATATCTGACTCCCCCCACGGGACCACAAGGCAAAGTCAACAAGCTGCACACTCACCGCCCGTGCCCCTCAGGTTCGGTGGCCAATGCCGGTAGTTACAGGTTGTTTATGTCAAGGACCTCTGCGACCGAGGTCTCGGGTATGCAAACGGCTGTCGCACCTCCTCCCAGCTCATCTTCTGGGGCCACATGGGGGCCAGGCGGGGAGAGACAGTTCACAATCCGACGCGTCCCACCTCTGTGCCACTGCCTCAGTCGCCAGCCCGTAGCCAGCGGAAAATCAGCCTGTTGGGCCTGCCACACCGGGGCCTCGATTTCCTTCCCTCCTCGCTCGGCGCAGTCATCTTTAACTCTACACCAGATTCACATTTAGCAAGCCAGGAAGCTCTTTTTGAATTTGGCTGGCTGTCAATTGGTAGCATAATTCAATACAACATTTTCTGCTTCACCTTCAAGTCAGTTTCATGTTAGAGACCAAAATGAAACCAATAAATAATTGGAAATATAAACCTCTCGGTATCTGAGTTTCTCTGACTTCAGACTACTAGAGAGTCATAAAATCAAAGAATCTCCAGCGATGCTGCCACCTTTAAATCCAATCTGTTTGACTGGCATCCTGGGTGTGGTTTCTCCTGACTTTTTGCCATCTGACCTCTTGTTTCGCTGACTTCATTTTTGCTGGCTTTAGGATTCTGGGGACTTTACCACTACTAACCAGTGCTAAAGTGCATATGCTCTGTACTCAGAACATGGAAAATTGGCGTATCCACAATTCGCCTATTTAATTTACTTATAGGTCCTCAGTAAAGTGCATTATATGTGCCCAAGACCTGTAAATTAAATGCTACTAGTGGGTCTTCAGCACTTATTGTGCCACTCGTTCAGTAGCCCTTTGAACATGGCTCAGGCCCGCCACTGTTGAATCTGTGTACGCAGTTATAAACTGCCATTTTGACCTAGCAAGTTAACCTACTAGCCAGGTCCAAACGTTCCTTTTTTATTACATATAAGATACTTCTATAGTAGGACCTATGCAGCCATATGGGCAGGGTGCAGTGTATTCAAAATGTAAGACATGTTACTTCTGAGCTTTGCATGCTCTGGTAGTGAAAATCCTGATGGACCATCACCAGGTTGAGGAAGATTGCGAGGGAGGACCTGACACTTGCGCCTGAATAGGGCTGTGCTTCTCCACACACAAAGATCTGCCTTTCCCCTGTAGTGAGTCTGGAGCCAGGGCAGGAAAGGCAGGGACCTTGTGAACTTCAAAGGCCCTTTTGAAGTCTCCCCCACTTCAAAGGCACAATTTGAGCAAAAGGGAGAACTCTGACGCATCAACCCAACTGCGTGAATCAGAACCAACGCATTGAATCTTCGACATTGAGGCTTGCTCCACACAAATGTACTTTTTCAGCTGACCATGCATGGGTCCTGTAGCCGACCTGCCCTCCAGTGTGGTAGGCCTGAACTTTGGATTCACCCTAGTCTAACGCAACCTCAAGTAACCTTTTAGCGCATGTTGCATTTTAAGCACTGTTTTTGAATTTTAATCTTTAAAACGTTTTGGAGCATCACCCCTCATCAACCAACCAGGCTGGCTTGAATCCAGTGGCACAGTGAGCCTGGGAGTCAAGCTATCCTGGCTGATGAGGGTTGAAACCCCGAAAATGTTCCTAGGATGCTTGTTTCCAGTCCAGGGAGGACCTGGCTTGGCATTTTGGGCTGGACTGTTTCCATTGGGCGCAGGGTCAAGACTGATTTAGCTATGGCTGGGTTCAAACTGGATTTGCATGGGGAGCAAAGAAAATGATGGATTTAGGCCCAGATCTCTGTACTTGGGTGAATGTATGACATTGTTCTGCATTCTGTCCATCAATTGTTCTTTTTTCAAACAACTTGGTCCATAGAAAACTATGGAAGTTTGACTTCTCACAAAGACCTTGGGGAGGTGATGCAACAGTTCTCCCACACGCAGAAGAAGTAATGCGTCAAATCCGGTCTGCAGGGGGAAGTGATGCCTCGACTCCAAGATGATTCTGGTCTGTGGGTGATGCGTCAGGAAAACTTGCTGCGATCCCTTTATGCGTTGGTTCTTGCAGCCGGGACAGGCACTGCATCGGTTCTGCAGTGGCGCAGTGCTGCGTGGAGATTCTTCTCACACGGCAGTGCTGTGTCGCAAGAAGAGCGATGCATTGATTTCTTCAGTTCTTCTTTTCTTCCAGCTCCCAGCAGCAAGGACAACCTCCAGAGGCCCAGAACCGGAACATGCACATCCTGGCAGGGCATAATTCTCAGCAGCAGAGTTCAGGGGAGCTGGGGGTGAAGTCTTTGTGTACCTTAGACTTTAAAACAGGAGGCCAGCACACACAGGCTCTTAGAGATTCTTCTTCAAGCAGGTTCACAGCAAAGTTCCAGTCTTTGTCCTTTCCTTGGCAGAAAAGTAACTGCAGGCCAATTGCTACTCGCTTGTACTCTCCGAACTCCCGCCAGGTGACCGGTTACTATTGCTGCTCACTGAGGCCCGATCTGCGTGTATTGAAGATTCCATTCTCAGATACCAAGCCCTCTCCCCCCGTGAACTCTGGTCCCGGCTGGGACCCAACTCGTCTCCCCTTCGAGGCCTTTATCACGTACACCGTGGTGCTATTGCCTTTCCCGCATCGTGTTTTGGGTATCTGATACTGGACTTTTGTATTTCTGAATTACGACCGATTACGGTCTGCGTGCCAATGCGCCTTCGCCGCTCACAGCCTCAGGTCACCCCCCTATCGCTATCATGCTAACTTTCCAGGCATTCTTGTAATCGCTTTGTCCTGAAGAGATCCCACTACTCTCATGGGGATCGAAACGTCGCCGACTTACGTCTCTAAACTCTATATTGTATTTTACATTTGATTGTTGAGTATGAGATGCTGATCTGACTGTTTTGTAGTAGCAATCGTTCACACACCAAAAAGTCACCTTTTAAAGTCACCAGCCTGGGTTAAGAAAATCGGCTGATTTCCCTTTTACCTCATCACGGCTAGCTCACTCACCGTTTTGTTTATTAATTGCTTCAAAATTATAATGACATTTTATTTATCTTTTGCATTGATCATTTGTTTAACTCCAATTGCTTATTGTAGTAATTGTGATATTATACCTACTCTATGTGAATGGGACCAGTGTTGCTTAAAAATAGATGCCTACCCTTGGTCCCGTCTGCCTTAGGGTTTCCTTGTCTCTTACTTTGAACCCCACACAGCACACATCAAAGGGGCGGTAGTCTTCCTCACAGCTCTTCAGCTCTTCTCCTTCGCAAAGGTTCCTCTTGAGTCCAGCAGTGATCTAAAGTTCTGAGGTTTAAGGTCTGCTACTTATACCCCATTTTGCCTTTGTTCTCTTGTGCAAGGGCCTCTGAGCTCAGTCCAAACGAGTTCTGTCCTCACTGGTGCAGTATAACCACGGGGGTGGAGACAGCATTGTGCAAGGGAGACAGCACCTATTCAGGTGCAAGGAAATCTCCTCCCACTACTCTAAATGCAGCCAAGCCCCATTCACCTCAGCTCTGAATCATCCAGGAAGGGCCAGGCGCACCTCAACCCTCCTAGTGGCTGTCTACAGTGGATGCACATCCTCAGCTCCAAAATCAGACAGTCAATCCACAAACAGGCAGAGGGACTCAGACTAGTTAAACAAGAAAATGCCTACTTTCTAAAAGTGGCATTTTCAAACACACAAATTAAAACACATCTTTACTAAAAGATGTGTTATTAAATTCTGACTTCAGATAGTCTAAACTTCAACTCTCTATCTTGGCCAAGTGGGAAGTTATACCTGTAAGATCTTACAAAGTACCTCCAATTCTATCCTATGGGACAGATAGCCTTTCAATAGTGAAATACGAAATTGGCAGTATTTCACTATCAGGACATTTCACACACAGTAGAACATGTCCTACCTTTCACATACACTGTGCCCTGCCCATGGAGGTACCTTGGGCCTACCATAGGGGTGTCTTACATGTGAGAAAAGGTACGGTTAGGGCGTGGCAAGTGGGTGCACTTGCCAGGTCGACATGGAAATTTAAAACTGTGCACAGACACTGCAGTGGCATGTCTGAGATACCTTTTCAGGACTACTCATGTGGGTGGCACAATCAGTGCTGAAGGCCCACTAGTAGCATTTGATTTACAGGCCCTGGGCATACACAGTGCACTGTATTAGGTACTTATCAGTAAATAAAATAGACAATCATAGAAACACCAATCCATAAACACAATTAACCCAGAGAGCATGTGCAATTTAGCACTGATCAGCAGTGGTAAAGTGCCCAGAGTCCTAAAACCAACAACAACAGGTCAGGAAAAACTTGGAGGAAGAAGCAAAAAAGTTTGGGGACAACCCTGCAAAAAGAGCCAAGTCCAGCAATACTAAATTAAACCCAATTGATTTTTCTCTCCCAACGTGTATTTGCATGACAAGTTCTTATGACTTATACGTTTTGTTGCTTTACATTACATTAAACCCAGGCACTATGTGATCACACTGAGGGAAGGACGTTGTTTTGTAGGCATAAACATATTATGCTATAATTTGCAGCCTCACAAATGAAACATGCTTTATTCTTCGATTTCACAAAACTGTATTTGCCCTCTGCCAATAACAATGCCTAATGCATATTGATGATGTCTGGGCGCGGGAACACCATAGAATATTTCTGTCTTGTATACTTTGCTTGACATTCATAGGCATATTTAACCTGTCATATATTATCACTCATCTAACTTATCGGATATTACCGTAATACCTTCACTTTCTTGTTATGGCATAATCAGTGTTTACCACTTATCATTTTTCAGCTTTAATGGTTCCAGTTCGCATTCTACAATATTTGGTGCATGAATAAAAGCATGCTTGGGGGAGTTACGACAGGTGGGGACACAAATAATGTTATATTTTTTTCTCCATTTTTCCGACAGGCATGTAAAGGAGATCTATCTACTCAAAAGTAATATTTATGGTGTATACACAATTTTGGGACGATGGGAAAAAGTTGTCCGTCCACCGTGGGATAGTTTGAAACACAAAGGATTAATTTTCCAGTTGTAAAACACAAACATATTTGAGTAGTGTCATATAGAAGGAACAGGTGGACTATGTGCAGTATCCCCTTTCGATGACGTACAATAAGGAAGCTGAACAAATCACTGATTAGAAATAACCCCCCACATCCCCAATGGACTGCACCCATAGAATAGAAACAATTAAAGCATTAAACAAAAATAAAACATAAAACATGAGAAAAGAAACATGAAAAGCTACTGATCACACATTCACAATGCAAACCACAGGAGTATGTGTAAATTCAATAAGGTCCAATTCCACATATCCTTAGTTGAGAGATATGTAGGATACACGATGAAGGGAATGGTCATGGGAAAAAAGCAGCATCAAGTGATGTGTGCAAAATATAGAACATCATTTCCAAGTAAATGAGATCCAGCTACGAAGGCAAGTGGCGTGCGTAAAGTCCACTGACATTAAATATAAAAGATACCATGTGATCCTGTGTGTATTATCTACTGTATCTAGCACAAGTAAGCACACACAACATTAGTGGGCAGACAAACACTCTTGTTTAAGTTTTCTTCAGAAGTATGTCCAGCAGACAGCATTATCGATGCTGTGTAGTCGAACATAATGCACGCGGGTTTCTAAAAAGAAATGAGGATCCAGATGGTTCCATATTTAATTTCGAAACATATTGATTTGCAAAGCTAGACAACAATGCACGATGTCACATCGCTGTGCTTTGTCACTGAAGGATAATTATAATAACTAGAAATGAAAATGTGGAATCAGAGGATCTTAATTTGCATGCATTAATTGGGACAGATGTGCCATAATGTGTCCATATGCTCTGTAAATATTCTTTTCTCCAAATTTCTAGTGAAAAAATATCAATGTTGTCTGCTCAGAGGAAAGATGTTGTTCAATGTCAAGCAATGACATAATATTATCTGTAAATGTTGCTGAAAACACAGCTGATCAGGTTTCCAGACCCTATACTTTCTGCCTGATACTCAGCTCCTCATTTACAATGATCTCGATAATTCCAGGAGGTATGGGGTAAGGTGTGAAGGATGAGGCCGGGAGTATGATGCTGGCAGATGTAAAATGCAGAACCTTGGGGGGAACAGAAACCAGACACTTCTTTATTAGCTCACTCTTAAAGGGCAGGGTAATACTGAAATATCTAGACCTTCTTATTGTCACTCGGAAAGACAAAATATTCTCTTTTTTCATACAAATGTATGGGTTTTTATAGTACAGGTGTAAAATCAATTCCCTTTTTTTTACAAAATTGTCCTCCTTAAAGTCAATCACTCAGTCACCCTACTCACAAATCTGCATGTAACTCGCTTAGGACAAGGGGAAATCCTCCAATCAGACTAGTACTACGACAATATGGAAACCTTTCTGAAAATGTAATGAGTTATATCACAAAAACAATCCAATATTGTTCAGGTAAAAAATCCTACATTTGAATGATCTCAAAGTGCAGATCACAATCATATCAGTTAAAACATTGTCAAACAATGAACTATAAAAAAACGGTGCAAAATAAATCACATAAATGATGTAAACAAAAACAGAAACACATGAGACACTAAATATTAAGGGGCATATTTACATGCCCCCTGCGCCACCAGTACGTCACTTTTTGTGAAGTACTGGTGGCGCAGGGGGCTCCTCCATATTTACAAGGAGAGGAAAAGCCACCCTGCATGACTTTTCCTCTCTTTGTAAATACGGCCCCATCACACGCAGCCCTTTGTGTTGAAGGGGCGTTCCATGGGTGTTGCTGTGGGTGTTCTCACGCAACACCCATGGAACAAGACACATCTCCAGATTTACAAGAAATCGTAAATCTGGAGATGTGTCTGAATGTTACGCCACCCTAGAGGTGGCGTAGCGAGGCGCAACGAGGAGAAATGTTTTCATTTCTTCTATTTTTTTCCTCTTTCAATGCGTGCTGCATTCTACAGCATGCATTGAAAGAGGAAAATACCTGTAGTGATTGTTTTTGTGCAGGAAGGTGCCCCTTCCTAGACAAAAACAATCTCCCCATGACGCAGACATCCTTGTACCATGGTGCAAGGGTGCCTGTGCCAGCGCATGGCTGCAGTTTGTGCACCAGCGCAGAGGGAAGCACAGAGATGCAACATATTGTTGTAAATATGTCACATCCCTGTGCTTCGGAAGTGCCGCAGCGTGGTGCAGCCAAAGGGCTTGCGGTGCCATGCTGCAGCACTTCCTTGTAGATCTGCCCCATAAGTCTAGTTCTTTGACACCACCATGCGCAGCACATTATTCTCGATACATGATATACTCCCGTATTAACATCTATTGTATCAAGAAATAGATTTGGTAAATTTAAAAAGTATTGCCATGTTTTGGTGAGCTTCCCCTTATCGCCACCTTCCTCAGGACAATAACACTGACTCTTCCACAATTTATGATTCAAGATATGTAAAACCTATCATCTAAAGATATATGAAATAAATATTCTATATTGCCTTCCCAATAAACATAATTTTTATACAAAAATAATAATTTGGAATGCAGTATAACACTGGCTTCTTGACCCCACCGGGGCGGTGGAGGCTCTCCGCACACAATGCATGCCGGCGGTGCCTAGCAGGCACCGCCGATGTGATTATGATGCTGGATCCTCGCCAGCCTTCCATGGTGGTTCACCCGCCATGGAAAGGGTGGCGGGGATGGACTTTGGGGCCTGTTGTGGGCCCCCCTTGACCAGGGGCAGTTCATTTTTGCACTTGAGAGGCTCTTATGGTGCCCCCTTACATTTCCCTGCACCATGTGGCAGACACCCCACGGTGCCTGCCACGTGGTGCAGGGAAATGTAAATCTTGCATTTTTTTCATTGCAGTGGGTGCTGCAGCCAGCAGCACCTGCCTGCTATAGAAAACATGGCACTTGCAGCTGCCATGGTGGCGGCCGCACTGTAAAGCCATATTTGGGACCACTGCCCTTTAGGCAGGCAGTCCCAAAGTCCGACAGAAGTCCGTCCGCCATCGTAATCAGGCGCTAAGTTATCCGTACTATGGTGGTACTAATAAAGTCATCCATTGCAATCATCTCACTTATTCAAATCAATACTTGCTCTCTCTACTACTGCTCACTCTACACTGCACACCCTGAAAACGACTACAGGTGCCTCATCGAAAAGTGCACTCTCCAGCTCCCAGTCAATATACAACCCTACCGAGTACTTCCACACCTCCTCATCCTTTTGCCTGTCCCTGGGTTCACTCTCCTGACGACTGTCATACGCCTACTCACCGGCCAGTATTGTTCCCTTGTATTTTTCAGGGCCTGTTTTGCATCAATTGTAGGTCCCCAGTTTACATTTCATTTGTGGCGTCGGGGTGTGTTCTCAAATTTACTGCAAAAGGGATTGGGTATCCTCAATCAATCAATCAAGGTTTTGTAGAGCACGCTACTCACCCACGAGGGTCTCAAGGCGCTGAGGGAGGGGGTGTGCGCAGCTCTAATGGGGCCAGGTCTTGAAGTACTATCTGAATTGGTGCAGTGTCGGGCTTCATCGGAGGTGAATGGGGAGTTCGTTCCAGGTCTTAGCTGCTAAATAGGAGAAGGAGCTTCTACTTGCTCTGGTGGTCCCATAGAAATGAGGGACGGTGGCCGAGGCAAGGTTGGCTGAGCGGAGGTTTCTCTTGGGGGCATGGAAGGAGATTCTGTCATTGAGGTATTGGGGTCCAGTGTTGTGGAGGGCTTTGTAGGTGTATGTGAGCAGTTTGAATGTTATTCTTCTTTCGACAGGGAGCCAGTGAGGTCGCAGAGGTGTTGGGTGATGTGGTTATGTTGTGGTATGTCGAGGATAAGTCTGACTGCGGCGTTCTAGATGTTATGGAATTTGTGGAGGACTTTTTTGTTGATTCCGGTGTAGAGAGCATTTCCATAGTCTAGTCTGCTGGTGATAAGTGCGTGGGTGATGGTTTTCCTGGAGTCGGGGGGATCCACTTGAACGTCTTGCGAAGTATACAGAGGGTGTTAAAGCATATGATGCCGACGTTGTGTGCGTCATCCGTTGGGGTGGGTGAGTTGCCTGCTTCTCGTTCTCTTTAAATTGGGGACAACCCCCTAAATTAGCATTTTCTACCCTGTGAGGTTGCTCATACTTACCCCTCTAAACAATTTTGATGCCTCTTGCACACTTTTATTTCATAGAACAGGCTTAATTCTGAGAACATATACTTCTTTTGAAGAAATAATATAATACCTTAGGGTAATGTTAATATCTATCCTTAATATAAGGACCCTCCACCCTTGGGCAATAACTATAGGGGCTTCCCACCTTGGCTTGCAATAGGCCAGATCCAAACATGGCTATTCCACATGTCTTGGTTTTATAATCCGCTTGGTGTATTCTCGCCTTTGTGTTCTATCGGCCCATGTATTTATAATTTGTAGGTTTGCTGGATTTGCAATTTTAGGCTTCTAGTCTGCTATGCGGAAACAAAACAGAAAGTCACAATGTTGTAGTCACCCACCAGAGGTAAACATGCCACATGGATGCTTTCAATCCTGGGATAAGTAGACCGCTTCTGGTAATCTTCTGTGGGTCAGGGTGGCCGCCATCTTGGACAGGGTTCCTGTTTCGTATTATGTAAATTGCATGCATTACTCCCAAATACTGGTCCCCTGAGGGTTCATAATCCTCTCCTATGGAACTTCAGGCCAAAATTATTATTTTGAATCCCCATGCTGTCCCATTCTGGGATTCCTCCACATCCAAATTAAAGTGGAGGTATGACTACATAATAATTACAGCTGCGATCTTAAGGTGGTTTTGTATTCTGTCCATTGACTCTTGCAGATAATAATGTCAAATACCATTGGCCAATTGCCTGAATGAATGTCCCATACAGAAAATTGTGTCCAATTAACAGCAAAGTACAATAATTCTACCACAGGGGTGAACACTAAGAAATTCTAACTCACGTAGTCTCCTAACCTTTTACTAGTCGAAGAGGGACAACAGACTATGTTTAAATGCTTCACTTGTTTTTTTATGAAGACAGGACAACAGACTATGTGGTAAATCTGTCCCAGTCTTCTCTGTTCAATCCTCTTCTCTTGTTAGATTTTGTCATTAACCATTGTTTCCTAAGTTTCCTTTGTTCAGCAATGTCCCCACCTCTCTTCCCAGCCTTAATTTTTTCCAAATTGAATCAACTCATATCAGTGTGTGTGTGGCCTTTTTCCACAAAAAGTTCTTGGTTTTAACACTGTTGTCTCATGTTCACATATTCTGAACCTGAGTTCCCTACTCTTTTCCCCTACATATCCCAAACCACAGGGGAAGACCAGTAGGAGCACTACATTGCTGCTACAACAATTATTAAAGCTACTGGTGGTATGTTTTATTCCCTGTATTTCTATAATTTTGGTGACTATATATTGGTCAAATATACTGCAATTTTCACATTTGTTATTGCCTGCAACTTTAGTCATGGTGAGGTTTGTCTGGATTTGGGGCCTATCCTCCCTGTAGGTCTGGTCCAAGCAGTTTTTGAGATTTTTGTTACCCCTAAATGCAAGCAAACAAGACTAAACCACAGGAGATACCCGTAGACCCAGTTAAGACCTGGGTAATAAGTGTCTGTAACAATGAACAGCGTCTTAACAGGAAATACTTAAAGACAGTTTTTTTTTAAAGAAGCACATAAGTTGCAATTAAAAAGAAACAGGCAGGCATGAATCGGTATTACAAAATATGCAAAGAGCAGTCTATATTCCAAAACAGTGGGGAAAAACGCACTATATTACATTGAATGTACGTGTAACTTGTACAAACTTGCGCACATTGGCGCTCGTGATAAAGGTGAACGGTGCAAAGTGACAAGTGAAACAGCGAAAAAACGGAGCAAAAAGAAACAATAGTGCCAATACATACCAAAAAGGCTGTAGTGGTTCAGATTCATTGACAAATATTTGGAGAGGGCAATTATTTAATGAAGCACAGAACATGCGCCAAAGGATTGCGCTGGGGGGTCGATGGCGTTTCGACCTGTTGTGAGTTCAGGTAATATTTAGAACCAGGTTACAGAATTGTAAGTGCTGAGGAGAGAAAGAGAAGGGATAGACAGAGTAAGAAGATATAGCAGGGGCGCCGGCGTAACCACATTGATGGGTAAGGGCAAAAATCAATAATATCTGCGTGTCAGAAGAATGCTAATTCCTGGGAGGCAAGCAAGAATAGAACCCAGAAGTGGTGTGCTGGGGGAGGCGGGACACCTGTGAGGTTGTCCAGGGGGAGACCTGTAGATGGAAAGGGGAAAATAATGGGGTGGAAATGGAGTCCTAGTAATTATGTATGGACAGCCCATTCCGCAAGAACCACAAGGTGGATGGAAAATTAGATGGAGCCGGTACAGCCATGCATTCGTGGTGCAATGGCAAGCGGGACTCACTGCGATGGTCCAAATGAATGCGGTCCTTAGACGAATCTCCAGTTAGAGGATTGGAGTAAACAGCAAAGAATTCAGCAAAAGGAGGAAGAGGGAAAAAATCTGATTAAACAAGGGTCTGGTGCAAGGAAGGTGGCATCCGGTGGCATAGATGGAGGGAAGAAGAGGAAGGGACTATAGTCGAGTGCGAGCGAGGACGAGGAAGTGTACTGACTGATAAGGGGGCTATCCGCGAGAGGACAGACACACCGTAATGCGTGATCAGTGGGCATCTGAGTAAATTAGCTGGAGGTCAGTTGGGACAGCGGGATCCTCCGGTGGCCTTCCAAACTGCGGCTTGAGTCCGAGAGGGGTCGGTGGACTCATGTCGGTAGTGAAATAGGGAGCAGGGATGTACAGTGAGCGTCATGAAGTGAGAGATGTGCATGCACGTCATCAAGGGGGCGGGGCTTAAGCACCAAGCAGGTAGATTAAAGGGCGAGTAAAAGATAAAAATAAGAGAGAAAAGTACTTTCAATAAATAAACCTTTAGAAACCATTGTCTTAAATAAGCCATAACTGATCGGGTGCTGCATCGATCAAGGTGGGGCCAACAGTGTATTAGACAGATCAACAATTAAAACCAATAGACAATTGAATAAGGAGGCAAGAATGTATTTAAAACTGGAAAGGTATGGCATCACTCCAGACAGGCCCCAAAACGGGCATAGAAAAGGGGTGTGGGGGGTGTTTATAAACAGTATTACCAATAGTTACATCATGGGGAGGGGAGAAGGGGAAGGGGGAAAGGAGACATCTGAGTGGTGGAGCAAACCACAATCTATAGCGTGCATGAATAAATTGCAATGGAACATAGGTATGAGAGTGTAACCACAAACGAAGGGTGTTTGCAGTAACAGGGCAACAGGATATGAAATGGTTACATAAGAGTGTCAATGTATATGCATACATGTGTGTGTGGGTAAGGGAGAGGTACCCTAAAGGAATAATTTAGCTGGTAATGGTATTATTGCATTCATCAAGAGTATTAAGGCCAAGATTAAGGGAATTGCAGTGGGTGATCCATCTGCACTCAAATCTATTCAGGAGTTGTTGCAAGTTGCCACCACATTGAGGTAGCGTAGGTTGATCAATGACTTGCCAAGTCAAATCTGTCTCGCAACGGACTTTCTCAAGATAGTGCATGACTAGTGGAGCGATCTCTACTTTGCAGTGGATGCAGCTCTTATGATGGATTATACGCTGTTTCATCATTTGTGTGGTCTGACCTATATATAATAGGTTGAAGGGGCAGTGTATAGCATAAATCACATTGGTGGAGTGGAGGTTGGTGAAATTATTCAGTTGGTAGCGGTGGTCATTCACTTTGAATTCTTTGGTATTGGTCGTGAGAGAGCAGACCACACAGTTCTGGCATTTGTAGTATCCCAGTACGGGCCGGAAGCCCCATGCTGATGTAATGGAGCCCCTGTTGTCAAGTTTTTTGAGCCATGTAATGCATTTACTAAATGGTCTGACACATTTTCTCCCCTTTTGTATGAGAATAGAGGTGGTTATAGAAAGATCTCATGAGCTTGTAAAATGTTCCAGTTCTTTTTTATGATTTTACTCACTTTGTTGCTGCAGGGGCTGACAGTGGAGGCAAATGGAATACATTTGTTCACTCATTAGGTCGAGCCTATAGCGGCAGCGCGCATGCGCTACTCGCATTGCGAGGCATGCAGTATTCAGTGTAGCGTGAAAGCTCCATGGAAGCTCAGCCCACTGTCCGCCCATCTTTTTCATTGGCTTAGGTCCTAAATGCTGCCTTCCGATGGGTTTTAGGCTTGTTAGTCCCTCCTCATGACAGCAATTTCATCATTTGTATCCTTCCATAGTTTCTGGCCCCATTACTTCAAACACTATTTTCTTCCCGTGCCTCCCCCTCACCCCTCCCGCAGTCCGTGACTTCTCGGGCCCCCCGCACCCTCCCTTCACTCCCGTTCGTGCCTTCTCACCCACCTGCACTCCTGTTTCCAATGCAATAGTTCTCGCGTAAATGCGAGTCCTATTGCATTGCCAATGCTTGTTTATATCTGTTGATACAGTGTCGCCCGATGCCCCCAACATGCGCTCTCACACGCAAGGGCCACATGCCCCTCTTTCTCATCACCCCCCATGCTACGGCATTTTGCTGATGCTAGCAAATGTTGGAAACGCACCTCGTTAAGCGTAAGCCTGGTTGGTCCTGTTTTGTTTGGGGTTAATGCAGCCTGTCAAGTAGAGGATCTATTCCTAACATTGTGCGTAAGGGACCTCTGCCCGCCCTTAAAAAATTAAATGAAAACGTTTCACATTTTTTTTAAATGCATCACATTTTCCTTTAAGGAAAACGGGCTGCATTAAAAAAAATAACTGCTTTGTTTAAACACAGTCCCAGACATGGTGGTCGGCTGAGCCCAGCTGGCCACCATAGCTGAGAGTGCCTGCCATTCCCAATGGTCTTGCAGATTGTGAGAGGCTCAGTAATATTCACGAGCCTCTCAATTTGCGACCCCATTGGGAAATGCTAACAGTGTGAAATACATTGTTGTACATTGGAAATAGCGCCTCGCAATTTGAGAGGCACTATTTCCACGGTCGTACATCTGGCCCCATACGTGTAAAGATGCCCTTGAAAATAATATCACAAATCATGAACAGGGACTAGAAGCCTAATGCGGTTTTAGTTGCATGGTGGCATCATGTTTTGCTGTTCTGAATGTTAAACTAACAGCACTTTGATTTATGGGATTTCTGGATTCCCTTTTTTGCAATGTAAAGAAATTACAACATACAAAGTTTGTTGACCACAAGCCCTGGGTGAAGGTCTCCCGATGGCATGGGTAAAATTGAAAACTACACCTACTGTAACACATTTATTTTGGTAATAATCTGCATTATTTTTTAGAAGGTTCCTGTTGTATCACGTGTTCATTATAATGTCACTGTATGTTTTTCTTATTCATTGCTTGGTGTGGGATTTGTAAGGGGGAAAAGATGTGTTGTACCTGGTAAGTCTGGGTTGTGCGGTTTACATTTTTAAACCCAGGTTCCATTTTCTAGTGTTCTCTTCTACTGTGATGTCTTGGAGTTCTCTCTCTGGACAGTGCTGTTGGGGAAGGAACACCACCTGCAGTCGTTGCGTAATATGATTGGGTCATGACACATTGTTCTGCTCAGCAAGAGGCTACCCAGGGAAATAAAATACCTCCCACTTTGAACTCTATACCGAATGACAGAAAGAGCATAATTCACATAAGAAAACTTACTCTTTTGTGTAAGTTAACATTTGTTTGCTATCCACAAAGGGATTTATGAGTAGTATCTTTTGGAGTGCAGAGTCTCAGCACATAAAACATAAAAGGATAGGTCTTTTTATGTGCAGAGACACCACACTGGTAAAGATACTTCCCGTTAATAATTTTGTGAATAGTGCAGAATTGCAAACTTGTAAACTTACACAAAAGTAGATGTTTTAGCACCCAGGCTAATGTGCTGTATAGCTAAATACTTATAAGGTCCCAAAGGCGAGAGTGATTGCATTGCAAATGCTTGTTTTTCTTTGGGTGTGAGTGTAGTGTCTCTATGACTATACAAGGCTCGGTTGCGGTCCCTTGAGACCAGACGGCGATGATAGCCACGTTAAATGAGTTTTTCAGTGAGAATGGCAGCTTCGCGGAAATAGTCTTTTCTCCACTTGCAATTCCTCCAAATACGGAGAATTGCCCATATGGGAGGCCATCTCTGTGTCCGCGGGGGTAAGAACTGTAGTGTAGGAGTGTTTCCATCGGTTTGTGAAATAATGATAACCTTATTTTATCTTAGATTTTTTGCGTCATGTGTTATCCTCAAATTAACCTCAAGGTTGCTATTTGGCAATCACTTGCTCATGACATTGGATGGTTTTGTGCATTGACACTGCAATCAAACACAGCTGTAAGGAGTTAGAGGAAATCACTGAACTAGTGAAACTCATACTTGAGGATAAGACACTCGCTGATGAAAAAAACCTCCTTGAAAAGATCAACAACACTATAGCCACCTTCAACACTTTTGAACAGAATAAAAAGATTAACAAAATACAAAAGGATATCGAGAACTATGAAACAGTGGAAACATACCTTTACCTATGTGATGAATTTTGCACCACCCCTTATCAACCACCAAGAACAAGGAATTTGGGTAGATACAGAAACAACCAGATGATAACTTTTTTAGACTCTTCCAATACTTTGGTGGAGGACTCTGATCCTGAAGAGGGTGGTAGCTCCGAAAGGATCCTGAATATACCCCCCACTCCGACCAGCCCATTTTATAGACGGGAACAGCGGATGGGAATTCTTCACTGACAAACACACCTGTGACCATATACCCTACTCTCCCTTCCACCCACCATCCAATTTCCATCCCCCGGCTGCCATCATGCCACCTGAAATATTGGCATTTGAAAGATTAGTTCTTTTTTTAAATTGAATGTATTAAACGTGAATTTGAATATGTACCATATGACATTACTTTTGCGGAGAAACCGGTCCTCCTCAGTCTCAAGGAAAACACTAATGTCATAATCAAACCGTCCAACAGAGGTTGCGGGATTGTCATCATGGACAGAGAAAAGTACGACGCAGAGATACTAAGACAATTATCCAACAATTCCCACCACCGGGCTCTCACCTCTGACCCTCTACCGAACATGAGATCCAAAATACAATCTGTGACCAATCTAGCCAGACTGCACAATATCATAACGGAGAAAGAACTGGCCTTCCTTAACAACCCACACTCTCGTACTCCTGTTATCTATTTACCTCTCAAGATACAGAAAGGTGCCAATAATCCTCCAGGCCAAGCCATTGTCTCTGGCTGTGGCTCCATTCTTGAACCAGTGGGCAGATAAATAGGCGCTGTGATTAAGGAATTTGTGCCTGGGACGGACACCTTTGTCCTTGATACGATGGACCTTGATCCAGCGCAAAGGACAAATTTACATATTCTCCTTATGTCACATAATCTTATTCACAAAGGTTCATTTATACATTCATTGGTGGGGCCCATAACACCAACACACTTCACATCCACACAAAACTCACTAGAATCTGTACTCAGGAGAAGGGGCTGCTGAACATGTGGGTACCTTCTTATCTATCCGGATTAATCTTCTTACTACTTTATACATACATTATATATACACTTTTCAGAATCCTGACTTTATCATCAAGTCACTCCACTGTTTGGTCGATGAACCAACTAGTTGGACTGCTTGATGGTGAATTAAAACCTGCTAACACACAATTAATGTCTAGGAAACATTTGATCTCTTCAATGATTAATTTAAGAACCACAAAACTTGTTTCTTGTTATTTCAATGTTGTTTATCTAAATCATTAATCAATCCATTTAATCTTGCATTTATTTACTACAGTGCATAATTTGCAATTCAGATTTATTAAGGAATATCAAGCATTTAGAATTTTCATTTTAGCATAAATTTAGGAAATTTACAGTAAACATTTACCAATGAAGAGGCGACGATAGCTTCAGATTGAACAGGGAGTTATCCCCATTCTCAGGTAAAGACTCCCCTAAACAGGCTGTCTGACCCTCACCAAGGGATCAAGCCATCAAGCAAAAATACAGGTTACAATGCAATATCTCTGCAAAGTCCATACATCTATCCGCAGCATGGATTTACTCCACACCCAGACTGTCAGCATTGAACTTAATGAAATAGAAAAGTCGGGAAATTTGAAAGAGGAACAACCACCCAACAAGAACTCCCTCTCAAAGAAAAACTCAAACACGAACGCAACCGCAACTCCAACTGCAACTGCAACTCTCGAACTCCTCCCGAACCAACAACCGTAAATGACAGATGAGGGGTTATTATACCTTTTCTTGCCTTACTTCATACAAAATATGGCAACTTTAGGGGCAGACCAAATGTTCTGATTGGACAGTTTGGGGTTATCAATAGTTCATTGCAGTCTTCCCAGTGCAAACTGGTTCTGCATAGTGACTTGGCACATGAGTTCACAAATTGTGATGGTCCTTCCGATTCCCATGCGGGGACCAGCAAATGTATCTTTTCAAAGCAAAAGGGTCCTATTGACAGGTTCATTCTTTGTCTCTTCCTTGATTCTCATACGCTCATCTACTGGCTTGCGGTCAAGTCCCCAACACATCGACCTTGGCAGGGAACACGATGTCAGGAGTTCATTTCACCTTCTGATCTCCAGAGCTATCTGGGCATGCGCAGAAATCATCGTGCGCACATGGTGGCATCTGCTTCAGAGAACGCCATCTTGAGTACTGCGGCCTAGTAGGCCCAAATAGACATAACATCAATTAATGTAGAAATGAAGGTTCTAATGTTCAAACCCACACTAATACCAATATATATTAGTATCTTCCTAGCTGCAGCAACATTTAAAGTGATAATACTTACAATACGATAACTTTAAGCCACAATACAATCACAAAGCAATATAAACCATGCAATTTTACTATTTTTAACACACTCAAAGGTTAGTTTGCGTACCATTGTTAATTATTTAACTTTGCCATGCAATTAGCAATTTAGTCCCACGTGTATTTATGTTTATCAAGGTGCAAATATTGAGTACCACTTCCACTTCAAACATGTTATGTAAATTAATTTTAGAATGATTACGTAATTAATTTCATGCAAATTAGAGGAGGCATACAAAATCTTGTTTCACCTGCTCCATCACCTTTGTCCTTGATAGCCTGGACCTCATCAACCCAGTTGAAGACAGACCGATCCACACTGAAACCGACCTGATGGTCGGTCTCAATACTGAATCATTATATCACAACATCCCACATGACCATGGCCTACTGATCATACAGAATCTCCTTGATACTAGACCCAAGCTCACCCGTATCCCTATGGAATTTATTATGGATTTACTCTGTTTTGGTCTTTGCAACAACTACTTTTTGTACAAAGATAGATTCAATCTACAAATCAAAGGAGTATCTATGGGACCATACTGTATGTCCATTACCTTGAAAATATTCATATTTTGACACCCTTTTTTGAAAACATAGAATTCTGGTGATGCTACATTGATGACATTCTCTTACTTTGGCATGGCAATACTGACACAGTACAATCCTTCGTAGAATGGCTTAATAATTCCCAACCCGACTTCAAATTCACCTCTGACCCCAGAAAAAAAGATCTACCTTTTCTAGATCTGACTCTCCGTGTGGAAGTAGATAAAATAGGGACATTGTTATTCTGCAAACCGACGGAACGGAACAAACACCTGCTCTAATCCAGTTTTCACTCCGCGGATTAAGAGACGGCCTCCCATATGGGCAATTCCTCCTTCTCTGGTGGAATTGCTGGTGCAGAAAATACTATTTCTGAAAAGCTGCCATTCTCACTGAAAAACGTACTCAATGTGGCTATCCTTGCCATCTGGTCTGAAGAGCCTGCAAACAAGCCTGGTATAGCAATAGAGACACCCTACTCACACCCAAAGAAAAATGAGTAAACAAACGTATTCAATTTGTCTCCACTTTCAGTCCCTACAGCAACAAATTGAGTAAAATCATAAAAAAGAACTTGAATATTTTACGCACTCACAAGATCTTTCAACAACCACCTCTATTCTTGTACAAAAGAGGAAAACATTTGCCAGAACATGTAGTACATGCCTTCACTTGGCCCAAAAAACTTGACAACAGGGGCTCCATTACATCAGCATGGGACTTCCCGCCCATAATGGGACACTACAAATGCCAGAACTGTGTGGTCTGCTCTCTCACAACCAATACCAAAGAATTCAAAGTGAATGACCACCACTATCATGGAAGAATTTCACCAACTATACCTCCACCAATGTGCTTTATGCTATACGCTGCCCCTGCCACCTATATAGGTCGGACGAGAAAAATGGTGAAACAGCGTATCATCCAACATGAGAGCCGCATCCATTGAAAAGTAGAGACCGCTCCTCTAGTCATCCACTACCTTGAGAAAGATCATTGCAAGACAGATTTGACTTAGCAAGTCATTGATCAACCTATGCTACCTATACGTGGTGGCAACTTACAACAATTCCTGTATAAATGCGAGTGCAGATGGATCACCCATTGCAATTCGCTTAATCATGGCCTTAATACCATTGAGGAATGGAAAAATACCATTACCATCTAAATTATCCCTCTTGAGCACCTCTGCCTGACCAACACACACACATGTCTGCATGTACACTGACCCTCTTATGTACCCATCTCGATATCCTGTTGCCCGTTACTGCAAACACCCTTCGTTGTTGTTACACTCTCATACCTATGTTCCATTGTAATTTATTCATGCACGCTATCGATTGAGGTTTGCTCCAGCTCTCAGACTGTCCCCTTTCCTCCTGCCCCTTCCCCCCGTGATGTAACAATTGATAATACTGTTTATCAACACCCTTCATCCCCCTTTCTATGTCCACTTTGGGGTCCGTCTGGAGTGATGCAATACCTTTCCAGTATTTAATTGTCTATTGGTTCTACTTGTCTATCTGTCTAATACATTGCTGGCCCCACCTTGATCCATGTGGCACCTGATCAGTTATGGGCTTATTTAAGACAATAGTTTCTAAAGGTTTATTCCTTAAAAGTATTATTGGCACATATGATCCTTCTCTCAACTACTTTTCTCTCTTACTCGCCCCTTAATCTACCTGCCCGGGGCACCAGATCTGGATCCCCACTGGATATTTTACCTGCAAAAATGTCTTCCCGATTTGCGGCCCAGCTGGCATCCCCAGTCAGTTCGATTGTCAATACCTCTTTAAAATCTGTGACTCTCCCTCAAAAATGGAAACACGCTCAGATCATTCCCATTCGCAAGAACTCCAACATCTCCCCTGAGGAAGTGTCAAACTATCGTCCGATTTCACTGCTCCCTCTACAGAGCAAGATCACAGAGAAATACTTTAATAAACATCTTTCTGTTTTTCTCGAGTCCTGTAAGGCTTGGGACGTTTCTCAGTCAGGTTTTCGTGCTAAACATAGCACTGAAACGGCGCTGGTGGAGGTAGTGGATAATATCAGAATGGCTCTGGACCAAGGTCAAGCGGCACTTCTGGTGCTGCTTGACCTATCTGCAGCTTTTGACACCATCTCCCATCAAATCCTCTTACATAGACTCCGGGAGATTGGTGTGGAGGGATCTGCACTTAGCTGGTTGTCAAATTTTTTGTCTAACCGTACACAGGCAGTGACAATGGGGCCCTTTACATCAACTCCCACACAGGTTACCAGAGGCGTCCCGCAGGGCTCATGCTTGAGCCCTACTTTATTCAACATCTATGTGATGCCTCTGGCCAAACTGATGAGGGATCTGGGGTTTAACCCCATTTCCTATGCTGATGATACCCAGCTCCTCCTCACCTTTGATAAAACGAGATCCGACATACATACCATCTTCTCTCAGGGCATGACGGCAATTGCCGCCTGGATGAAAACCAACTATCTCCAGTTAAACTCTGAGAAGAAGTCTGAGATTCTGCTGTTCGGAGGTGCAAACATCTGTTGGACACCAAGATGGTGGCCTGAGGAGCTGGGTAAAGCCCCTGTTCCTAAAGAGGTAGTCAAAAACGTAGGCATTAAGCTTGATAAAAAACTCACGATGCAAACCCACGTTAACACCATTGTTGGGTCTTGCTTTCACATCCTAAGTTTGCTTAGAAGAGTTTTTCCATTGCTCCCACTTTCCACCAGGAAGACCTTAATTCAAGCATTGCTCATGAGCAAGATAGATTATTGCAATGCGCTGCTTCTCTCAGCTCATGCCACCTCATTGGACAAATTGCAGGTTGTTCAGAACATGGCCGCCCGCCTAGTAACCGATTCTCCAGCTAGGACTCCTTCACAGCCCCTATTACGTGAATTACATTGGCTGTCAATTAGGAAAAGAGTACATTTTAAAATTGGTTGTATGATTTTTAAGGCCATAAATGACCTTAGTCCTCACTATCATGTATCCCCCTATATCCTCTCTTAGATCTGGTTCACAGAAACTGCTTTGTGTTCCTAGAGTCAAGAAAGCCCGCTCAGGTGGTAAGGCATTCTCATATCTAGCTCCCACATTCTGGAACAGTCTTCCCCTCTTCCTTCGCATGGAAATGCCCCTCTCCCGTTTTAGAAAACTTATGAAGACATATCTTTTCTAGCTTATATGACTAGTTTGCTGTTGCTAGCGCAGAGATACCCCCAGGGGTGATTCAGCGCAATATAAAATTATAAATCAAATCAATCAAATCAAATCAAATTAAACCCCACCCCCTTAATGACACACACACACTTCTCCTTCGTCGTGATGCTCACTGTATGTCCCTACTCCCTTTTTCACTACCTCAATGACTCCACCGGCCCGCTCGTACTCATGCCGCAACTTGAGAGGCCACCGGAGGGTCCCACCACCCCAGCTGACCTCCAGTTACTTTACTCAGATGCCCACTGATCAAGCATACAGTGAGTCTGTCCTCTCATGGCTAGCCCCCTCATCGGTAAGTACACTTCCTGGTCCTTTCTCGCACTTGACTACAGTCCCTTTCTCTTCTTCCCTCCAGCTATGCCACCGGATGTCGCCTTCCTGATGCCGGACTCCGTTTAATCAGAATGTTTCCCTTTTCCTCATTATGCTGGATTCTTTGCTGTTTACTCCAAGCCTATGACTGGAGATTTGTCCAAGGACCTCAACCATTTGGACCACCTCGGTGGGTCCCTCTTGTCATTGCACCAGGAGTGCCTGGCTGTACCAGCTCTGTCTAATTTTCCATCCACCTTGTGGTTCTTGCAGGCTAAGCTGCCTTACTAGGACTCCCTTTCCATCCCATTAATTGCCCCTTTGCATCTACAGGTCTTCCCATTAACAACCTCGCAGGCATCCCACCTACCATAGAACACCACTTCTAGGTGCTGTCCTTGCTTGCCCCCCAGGAATTATCCTCCTACCGTCACGCAGTTATTATTTTTACCCTTACCCATCGATGTGGCTACACCAGCGCTCCTTCTATATCTTCTTACTCTGTCTATCCCTTCTCTTTCTCTCCTTAGCACTTACAATTCTGTGCTCTGGTCCTGAAGATGACATGAACTCGCAACAGGTCGAAATGCTGTCGACCCCTGGCGCAATCTCTTGGAGCATGTTCTGTGGTTCATCAAATAATTTTACCCTCTCCAAATCTTTGTCAATGAATCTGAACCACTCCAATCTTTTTGTATATATTGACAATATTGTTTCTTTTTGTGCTGTTTTTTCGCTGTTTCACTTGTTACTTTGCGCCGTTCACCTTTGTCATGAGCACAAATGTGCACAAGTTTGTACAGGTTATACTTGCATTCAATGTCATATAGTGCTTTTTTCCCCCACTGTGTTTGAATATAGACTGCTCTTTGCATATTCTGAAATTCCGATTCATGCCTCACAGCTTCTTTTTTCTTGCAACCGATGTGCCTTTTTTCCAAAAACTGTCTTTAAGTAGTACCTATTGAGATGCTGTTCATTGTTACATAAACACAAACGAAGGCTTCTCTAAATGTATTTGCTTGTAACTGTTTACAATATTCCGGTGGCTATTGATGACGTTTTCGATGCGGTTACTTATATCCGGAAACTGGTTTACAAACAGCAATCTCTCATTGTTTTTGTTCCTTTGAGGTGTATTGAACATACTCTCCCTATCAAAGAAATGGGCTCTTTTGAAAGAGTGGCTAATATGTTTATGATAGCCTCTCTCTTTAAGTTTCTTTTTTTAAATTTCAAAGTGTATGTAAAAATCCCCAATAGAGGAACAATTTCTCTGGAGGCTGAGATTGAATGAAAGGAATACTTTATTTTTGCCATTTTGGATGATAACAAGAATAGTGTATATTTGTTATAGTAGAGCACATTGAAGCTGAAGACAGAAGGCAAAGAAAATAAGTTCATCAACGGGATTAAACCTTTATAGAGACAGTGAGCTGCATAACAAAATTATCCTGGGGGTACAACTGGCATGTGCACCCACTTTGTGAGCCCCTATGGCACTTTGGTATTACAGAAGAGTCCACAGATAATTGTGTGGCCCTCTTCTATGATACTGATAGCTCTGGCACGCATTCCCTTATTTGCATGGGGGTGTAGCCTCTACAAATGAAGGAATCTCTTTGCCTTTGTACGCCATATTATAGAAGTGGGCGCAAAGGCACAGAAGCCGTCAGGAGACGCACTGACAGTGCATCACAAACAGGTGGTGCACTATCAGTGCGCTCCTGATGTCTGGTTTGTTCTTCGATTTCACAAAATAGTATTTGCCCTCTGCCAATAGCAATGCCTAAAGCATATTGATGATGTCTTGTGGGAGCGGGAACACCCTAGAATGTTTCTGTCTTGTATACTTTGCTTGACATTCATAGGCATCCTTAACCCGTCACATATTTTCATTCGTCTAACTTATCAGAAATTACTGTAACGCCTTCACTACTTTGTTACTGCATCGTCAGAATTTAACCAGCTTTAATGGTTCCACGTTGCATTCCACAATTTTTGGAGCATGGATTAAAGCATGGTTGGGGGTGTCACAACATGTAGGGTATACAAGTGATGTTATATTTATTTTTTTCATTTTTCTGACAGCCATGTTAATGAGATCTATGTTCTCAAGGAATTATTTTCGGTTTCTACACAATTTTGGGACGATAGGGAAAGGTTGTCTGGCCATTGTGGGATAGTGTGGGACACAAAGCATACATTTTCCAGTTAAAAAAAAAACCATATTTGGTAGTGTCACACAGGAGGAACAAGGAGACTATGTGCTGCATTCCCTTCTGATGATGTACAATAAGAAAGCTGAACAAAATCACTGATTTGAAATTCAACCTCCCTCTCCCCCTAAAGCCCCCAGTGGATTGCACCCATAGAATAGCAACAACAGAAGCAGAAGACTAAAATAAAACAATACATGCAGAAAGAAACAAGAAAAGCTACTGATCACACATTCACAGCACAAACCTCAAGAGCATGTGTAAATGTAATAAGGTCCGAATTCACATATCCTTAGTTGAGAGATATGTGAGGATACATGATGAAGATGAAGTTAAAGATCATGGGAACACAGCAGCATCATGTGATGTGTGTGAAAAATAGAACATCATTTCCAAGTAAATGAGATCCAGCTACGAAGGCAAGTGGCGTGCGTAAAGTACACCGATGTTAAAGATGAAAAGATACCATATGACCCTGTGTGTATTACTTACGGTGTCAAGCACCAGTAAGCATACACAGCAGTAGTGGGCAGACAAACACTCTTGTTTACGTTTTCTTCAGAAGCATGTCCAACAGACAGCATTATCATTGCTGTGCAGTCGAACACAATGCACACAGGGATTCTAAAAAGAAATGTGGTCCCAGCTGGTTCCATATTTAACTTCACATCATGTTTTCATTCTTCCAGTTTGATTTGTAAAGCCAGACACAATAGCTCTTGGCCTGACATGCCTGGCTCATCCTTGCCATGTTTAGTTAGTGATGTGTACAACAGTGCGCAGTTCCATATCTCTGTGCTTTGTCACCATATGATAAGTATAACAACTAGAAATGAAAGTGTGAAATCAGAGAATCTTAATTTGCATACATTAATTGGAACAGGTGTGCCATAATGGCTCCATATGCACAGTAAATATTATTTTCTCCAACATTTAAGTGAGAAAATATCAATATTGTCTGCTCAGAAGAGAGATGCTGTTCAATGTCAAGCAATGACATAATATTGTCTGTAAATGCAAAAAAGCACAGCTGATCATGTTTCCAGGTCCTATACTTTCGGCCTGATATTAAGCTCCTCATTTACAATGATCTTTGGAAATCCAAGGGTTATGGGGCAGGGTATGAAGGATTAGGCCAGGAGGAGGATGCTAGCAAAAGTAAAATGCATAACTTTGGGGGGAACAGAGGCCAGACACTTCTTCAGATTCCTAGGTCTTAGCTCACTCTGAAGGGACAGGGTATTTCTGAAATATCTAGACCTTCTTATTGTTACACAGAAAGACAAAAGAGTCTCTTTTTTCCATATATGTTTTGTTATAGTACAGCACATTGAAGCTGAAGACAGAAGGCAAATAAAATAAGTCCATCAATGGGTTTAACCCCTAATAGAGACAAGGGGCTGTATAACAAAAGTGCCCTGGGGGTGTAACTGACATGTGTGCTCGCCTTTTGCCCCTCCCCCCCAGGCACTTTGGTATTACAGAAGGGGCCACAGATGGTTGTGGGGCCCCCTTCTATAATACTGATAGCTCTGGTCACATGTAGCGCCAGAACTATCTCCAGATCGCATTCAGGAGGCATACTGACAACGAGCAACAAAAGGATGGTTCACTATCAGTGCATCCCCTGATGGCAGCCCTCTGGATGATAAAAAGGGGGTACCATGGACCCTCCAGACATCCCCCTGCAAGTGGGTGCTGTCACTCACTGCACCAGCCAGCAAGGGAATCTCTGTCCTCACTCCAAACTGCAGGCAAGATGCTGCCTACACAGTGAAACACGGAGTGGCTGATTAAAGCAGCTGCTCTAAATGTTTTTGAATGCGCAGCCCCCAGGGCAGCCCCTAGTTCAAGGCTGCCCTGAGTGCAGCGCATTCAATCTAATCTGCCACACTGAGCATGTTTGTGCCCTGCACACCTGTTTAAATGTGCACCTTGGAGCAAACATTAAGACTGTGCCTGTTATATAATATCATTGTGCCCTGGGGGAGGGGCGCAATAGCATGTGGGCCCACTTTGTGTGGCCCCAGGACACATTGTTATTATAGAAGGGGCCACAGACACTTGTGGAAACCTTTCTGCAATACTGATAACGTTGCTGCTACATGTGCTCCAGCGCTATCATGAGAGGACGTTCCCCCATTTGCAGGGAAATCACTTTGCCTCTGCACATCCACTGTATTAGGGATGCTGACTCAGAGGCAAACATACCACAAAATGGGGTCACACTTTCAGTGCGCCTCCTAGAGGCAGCCCTCTGGACAGGACAAAGACGGTCCCATGGACCACCCAGACATCTCCTTGCAAGCAGGTGCAGTCACTGAATGCACCCAGTGAAAGGGGATCTCTCGCCCCTCTTCAAACTGCAGGCAGCATGCCCCCTGCTCTGTGAAACACAGATCGGCTTTAAAGCAGACTCTCCCCATATCACTTTAATGAACTGCTCAGAGCAAAGCACAAGTTTGCGGTTGACCTGAGGGCAGTACATTCTTTGTAATATGGAGCACTGTCACTGTTTGTGGCTGGCACACCTTTTTAAAAGTGCGTCATGGCCCAAACAGTGAAAGTGTACCGTATGCATAACATGGCCCCACATATTTCATTATTTTCCATGGAAGCGTGTCCCATACAATTACCCCTGAATGATTAATTTTGAGCCGGGAAGAATGAGGGATTAGAACCATAGTGGAATCATTTTAGAGATGTGATTGAAACAGAAGAAACAGGGAAACAAGGAAACAGAAGTTAACTTCTGACTCTTGTCGCAGTTTGGATTTAAGCAAGTCCAAAACAGTCAATGTTATTTAACATGAATTTGGCAGATTGAGGTGCCACACTGACCCAATTTCAGAGACACTGGAATTTTTCCTTTAGAAAGGCTACCCAAGAAATTATACTGGTAATTTTAGTGGCTAAGTGATACATTCTAGAAAGTCTAATGAGTCAGGTTTCTGATGGGAAACATTAGGAATGTCCTTAGTGGGCCAGGAACTGTATTGTCAGTGAAGGCAGTGTTTAAAGAAATGGAGACTCAAGTAATAGACTGCTGTTGCTGTTTCGTGCATGAAACCAGTGCTTTGTCTCACATGGACGAGGAAGGGATTTGTGAATATATATAAAATATGCCCCCGTTTTAGATTCTGGAACATCAATCAGAAGTTCAATGAGAAAACAGTTTCTCTCGCAGATCCCTGCCAGGGACCAACATTTATCACATAGTGAAAGTACCATATTATGTACCAAAATTCTTAACATTATTGTGGCAGTGTACCTAAATGCTTTAATCTGTGGCTAAACTCTATTACCTCCTTTTTCTATGCTCTTTTTTTAAACTTTAAAACAGGCATTTGCTTCAATGCATTTCAATTGAACACAAGCATTGGCAAAGCCAATAGGTCATGGCTTGGCTACTAAACTTTTGGCTTTGCCAGTGCATTGTTTGTGAATAGTTTTTGTATGAAGGCCTGCATTGTGTGAAAAAAGCTTTGTCTAAAATCCATAATTTATCTATTTTTCATGTAAAAGCACACATTGCACCAGTATTCCCTGGCAATGAATGAGACTACTTCTTGTATGGATGTGCACATTGTGAAATTACCGCCAATCAAATGGTCATGTAAAAAAGTGACTGAATTGAATTGACCATGTGCCCCATGCTGTATGTTGTGGTGGGCAGGAACAAAATGAAATTTACACTATAGCAGGACAATCGATGGAAAATCCTCCCCAAAATCCCTTTGCAAGTAAGTATGTATAGTGTACATTTTTACAACAACAAATCTCATAATGGTAGACTAATAGCACAAAAATCATTGAAGCAGCAATGCTCCGCGTAACCTTCAGCTACCATTCCACTGTGGCAAAATGCATCTAACAAGTTTGTGAATTGCATCCCTAACTTTAGGGTCTGATTTGCAATAGCAGTACTATCCAAGGAGAATCACTAACAGAATATCAGAAACAAAAATATCATGTGGACAGAATATTGTGTCAAAAATATCGAAGACCAAAATATTGAGAAGGTAATTGTGAATAGGTAAGAATAGATTGACTATTGTAAACTCCACATCTGCGTACCTTGAAGATTTATATATCGCCAAGGTGCATATATGTAGTTATATATATTAAAACTTTGCTTGCCTATAGAAACTTATCTTAACACTATTTTGTCCTATGATATTTTTCTTTATAATGTTGTCTCTAAATACCACCAAGGGGCAGGCAACTTCCAAGTATTCATAGGTCTGGGAGGAGAATGGTCCTGAGCTTCACTTCAGGCCCTCTCAATCCACCATAGTCAATTACTTGGTAGCAGTGCTATGCCCCTTTAATAATATTTCTCAAATTAATTTTTGTATTCTATATCTTAGGAAAGTAAACATCATGTACTACTAAACAAATGAAAAGGCACTAAAACATACAGAGAACAGTAGTTTTGCATCATGAATAAGACTTAGTTGGCATATCCCTGGGCTGAATCTTAGAAAGAGCACCCTTTATAGGAGGGTGGGCATAATTATGCGTGCAGTCATAAAAAGATTGCATGATAAGTATAGAAGGTATAATTGCCATATTACCTTATCCATTGTTCCATGATTTTCAGAGATTTACACTATCTTGTCTCATACATTAACTTTTCTCATGCTTTGTTTCCTCCCAAAAAGTACACCTCTTATGCATGTTGATTTGTAAATGATGCAGTGCTTGGATGGCAAGAGTCAGAGTCCCTTTGTTCATGTTGTTGTCTAGGATGAACGTGCAACAGGACGTGCTGATCTAGGCACACACCCATCCTTCCATTGTAGTCGTCCAGTTCAACACATACCAATGTTGCGTCACCATGAGACGGATTGTTATTTGCATCAGTGGATGTTTGCTTTCCTCTGCACTATGAAGAAGGGTGTGAACCCTCCTGCATTGACTTGTGTGGCTGAAAACAGTCTGAATTCTTCCGGAATGTTCTTGAGCTTAGCCCTGCCCAAATAATCATCAGTTCTTTTTTATCGAGCATGATGCAATAGACTTGTTTTCTTCTGAGGAGGGTGATAGTACAATTCTGACAGATCTTCTCCAGGAGTGATCAGGGTAGGTGTGTGTATGGTGACCAGGGACCACAGGCCTGGCAATCCAGGGACAAGCTGGGCATAGGCAAATTCACTGCATTGCCAGTATGTATCCATCAGTGTGGAGGGAGCCCCATTGCGTGTCCGGTGCATGCAATATTGTACCACAGTTCTCATTAGTGGCGAACAGAGTCATTCCTTTACCTCTGAAACATGAGGAGTAGAGTGTAAGTTTCGACACAATTAGGTGTAGCCCATTCCCTTCCAGTCATTTTTACCTGCCTATCTCAGTGTCCCATATTTACTGAAGGGTTTATCTATGCTTGTGTTCAACCTTCCCCTTCAAGATTAATTTCCCTTTGTGTCATCGAGGTGGATGGACATACACTGGAACTCCATGTCTGGTGTCCATTTGTTATTGAATTAGACTCCACCAGACATGCTCAGGGTCACCCTGGGGCCTCAGATGGAAAGAGGAGTGGACAGGTTTTTGCACTGGTGCGGTGGCCTTGCTACCTCCAAGAATCTCGTTTCTGGGAAGTCTTGTGGCCAAACAGTATCCTCCACCATGGTGCCCTGCCTAGGCATCCTATTAACTCTCTTTGAATTTTGCTAGGATTGGTGAAGAGGTATAGTGCTGATGAGTACAGGCCCCAGCTAGGCCCGCAGAATACAAGGGTTCGCTCTTCTGTAACAAAAACTAGAAGGAAGTTGGCACGGAAACTGCAAAATACAAAGACAGAGTTTATTAACCCTTAAGGGTGGTCCTACAACCTACACAACACTCTTCAGTATTGCATAGAGTAGCACACAGAACTTGCGTACGTGGTCCCCTTTTATACACAACAGAGGGGCTCATAAGTGGGTGGATACAACAGAGAGCAAAATTCATTACCATTTATGGACATTTTCGATACAGGCTCAATATGTGTGCGGAGTTAACAATTTCCTGAGCCCGCGAAAACATGGTCAAACAAGGACTAACTGATAACAGATGTGGTCAAGTCTGGACATGCGCCAGACGGACAAAGGAGCTATTTATAGACTGTTACTAGGCAGATTACAAGAGCAACTAGCGAAAAGGTAGGACTCTTCTCGTGCAAAGCACGTGGAGACATGACAATACAAAATGGAGTCCGGACATTAGTCAACATAAGACAAGAAACACATTTTAACTGAAGAGAATCTATGTCTTTAGTGAATGCTTAATCATATCGCTGTTTTAGTTTTCAACAGACGACCCTTTCAGCATTTACTGAAGACATTCGGCTTATTAGGATAATCATCATATATGTCAATTTTCATCATCTCTTCCACCTCTTTGTTTAAATGTTTCTGATAGGTGACATTGGCAATAGTTTTCTTATCAGGAATACAGAATGACACACATAAAGAACAGAGTAAAGGACCACACTGAACACAGATGCAACAGGAAAACAAAACTGCTACAATAATACAGAGACCAGTTAAAACTTTCCATCCCCATGTAGTGATCAATGCCCAAAACCATCCAGAAAAGGTCCAAGTGCCATTTTCTGTATGGATCTCAGCTGCTATTTTATGCAATTTATTAATAGCGTTATAGACTGATGGCGTGTGGTCAGGAATGAATACACAACAACTACTTCCGATAATCCTACATGCTCCACCTCTGTCTGCTAACATAACATCTAATACCATACGATTCTGTAACGCAACAATTCTAGTGATTTGTAATTCTTCCGTAAGATTCCCAAGAGCAGCAGCGGCTTGATTCGTTACAGCCTCTACAACTCTTGTTAATCGTCGAACCTTCCTACTATTTAGGGCAGCTCCAACAAAGAAAAACAATCCTAAGTTAAAATCAACATACTGCTGTAAGCTAGTGTCAGTTTGGTCAACATCATCAATAGATAGAGTACGTTTATACCTATTTACAGTTACATTGTTCAATAACTTCAAATCTCTATGATAGGATGCAGGCGCTAAGAATAAAGGGGGTAATAAGAACGCTACATAACATACTCCGGACCAGCCGGCTGGTAAGCGATAATAACCCTTATTCCCACATACGAAGTACGTATTATGGGAAGCTAAGAAAGTACTATTATTTAATCCATCTATATTCAACACAATAATACAGTCACTAACACCAACAGGAATATGACCCACACTCTGAACACACAGGTCCGCTTGAGCTTGTGCCACTTGAATCACAAATTGTTAGTTTCCAGCAGTGTCTCTGGTGTTCGTGAAGATGTAGGGGATCGATTAATTATCTGGTCGATATTCTTCCCACTCCCATATTGTCCCATTCGCTTGTGGATAGCCTTCTTTATCTTGATGACATTCCCTATTAAGTCTAAAAAGTAATCGTCCCACTGTAGGTTTCCGAGTGGCAAAAAGCAAAGTGTACCATGCTCTACAAGAGCCATTATGAGAGAAAGGAAGAGGTATAAACGGCGTTCCTCCTTTCTTCTGATGAGCTGGCATCACACCACATATCCAACAGTTCGTAGCATTTGTAGCAACATGGGTATGATGCAACATCTGGATAAAAGTATTATTCAAATAAGACTGACGATGCTTCAGTTCTTGATACGGAAGGGTGTAAAAGTAGTGCTCCTCAGGCACTGGAGTAGTCAAAACAAGTAACTCACAGGCAGGAGTCACATCCTCAACAAACCACGTGGTTATACCAACAATAGCTACAATGATAATAAAACTTGTCACACAAAGAATCTTCTCCATTTTATAGTGAAAGTCAATATCTTCCTGAAACTAAAAGGTTGTCAGAACTCTTCCCCTTAGGCAGCCGTTGATTTCTTCACCAGCGGGCCAAGACGGGTGTCACTACACTAATACAGGGCTGATCCCCCCCCCTTGCCTCATTGGCTCTCCGTTTCACTAACCTAAGGGCCGTCCTGACAACGTATCTGGATACAGGAAAGAAATCACTTCCTCGGTCTGAGATGATATCTTCCTCCTCCAGGAATCGCTTGGTCCGGGAAGAGCTCCTCAGTGTTGTTCGGTTCCACAGCACGGCCTTTCTCTGCAGTCAGGATTTCTCGATGGTCGGTCAATACAGCAGGCTCCACTAATCCAGACGGCACTTTAGGACAGTGCACGGAGTGGATCCAGTTCTTCCGATTGGAGACTCGCACAGCTGTCCTCGTTGCGAGCAAGACTTGCTCAGGACCAACCCATCTTGGCTCCAGACTGTTCGTCCTTTCAAACACCTTGATCATAACATGGTCTCCAGGCCGGAGGTTATGTCCTTCACCTGTGGACCGATCAGGGAGCGCTTCTCGAACCTGTTGATGAATAGAAACCAAATTATCCGTTAACTGTGCCAGATAATCATTCATCATTACACAAGGTACATCATACACTGACTTCGGTTTCGGTGGACCCCAAATATTCATTGGGCGTCCAAACACGATCTCGTAGGGTGTGAGACCGGTCCGAGAATGCGGTATCGATCTAATTGACAATAATGCCAGCGGTAAAGCGTCTGGCCAAGTCAAAGAAGTCGAAGCTTGGATCTTAGCGATCTTAAGCTTCAAAGTACTGTTGTATTTCTCAACCAATCCCGTAGACTTAGGGTGAAACACTGCATGAAATTTCTGGGTAATTCCCAGTCCTTTCAGGACATACTTGATAACGTCTGCTATGAAATGAGGTCCGTTATCACTCCACAACAATCTACAAACACCATATCGAGGGAAGAACTCCTTCAATAGCATCTTGGCTGTAGTCATTGCAGTATTGTCTTTCGTAGGGTATGCCTCAACCCATTTGCTGAAGGCACAAACCACTACTAGAACATACTTCAGATTGTTACAGCGCTCAAGCTGAATGTCATCCATCTGCAAAACCTCAAAGGGTGCAGTAGGTGTTGCAAATCCTCCTGCTGGAGTTCGTGTACCCTTTCCTGGGTTATACCTCAGGCAAATCATGCAAGTCTGCACTACCCTCTTTGCCGTACTAGCGATCTCCGGATGCTCCCAAACTCGTGTGAGTAATTTGACAATTGCGGAAGCTCCGACATGCGCTAGTCCATGTGCCATCTGAACCATATGTTGTACAAAAGCTGTGGGTAACTTCCATGTATCCATCTGCTTACTTCTCCAACACCCTTCATCATCTAATTCTCCATCATTGGACCATTGCTCCTGTTCCTTATCGGAAGCGGTCCTCTGTATCTCCAACACTTCTCTCCTAGCATCGTGCCATCTTTTTGCCTGTGACTTCACAACATACATTGCAGTAGAGCCGGGCTACATCGCAGTCTCTCGTGCCACCCGGTCTACCAAAGCATTCCCTTCTCCAACTTTATCAACCACCTTTTTATGGGCATTACATTTAACTATAGCAATCTTCTTTGGATATGTCAATGCAGTCAAAAGGTTGTGAACTAACTCTCCATACATTATCTGTGCTCCATGTGACGTTAGAAACCCTCTCTCCTTCCAGAGTAGGCCAAAATCGTGCGCTACTCCGAAGGCATAGCGGCTATCTGTATAAATATTCACACACAATCCTGTACTGAGCTCACATGCTCGTGTTAATGCTATCAGTTCCGCTGCCTGAGCTGATTTCTGCGGTATGCGTGCTGTCTCCACTATTGTTTGTAATGTAGTAATTGCATACGCTGCTGAAGTCGTACCATCTGGCAGCTTTAGGCATGATCCGTCCACCCACAGTTCTCCATCTACATCTGTAAAGGGCGTATCCTGGAGATCAATACGACCCTTTGTCTGTTCCTCAGTCACAAGAATACAGTCGTGTGCTTTTCGTGCTTCAGACTGAGTTTCCGGGAACGGCAACAATGTGGCTGGATTTAACGTTGCACACCTCTTTAACGTAATATGAGGAGCCAAAAGCGTCAACTCATACCCCGTTAAACGAGCACTGGTCAAGTGCTGCGTCTTTGTCTGATTAAGCAGAGCATCAACAGCATGGGGAACTAATACCAACAGCTTATGAGATAACACAATTCCCTCGCTTTGGCGTATTGACACAGCTGTCGCCGCAACCGAGCGAAAGCAACCAGGCAATGCTCGGGCAACAGGATCAAGTACAGCCGAAAAATATGCACAAGGGCGCTGCTTGTCGCCGTGCATCTGCACTGAAACTGATAATGCACATCCATCTTTCTCATGTGCATACAATGTAAAGGGCTTCGTATAATCAGGGGTCCCTAACACTGGTGCTGAGCAAAGGGCTTGTCGCAATTGCTGAAAGGCAATTTCACACTCATTTGACCAGGGAAGAGGAATTGAGGTATCTTTTGTCAAAAGTGCTAACAATGGCTTAGCTATGTGTGAAAACCCCAATATCCATTGCCTACAGAAAGAGGCAAGACCCAAAAATGCATGCACATCCTTCTGTGTGGAAGGTACTGGCGTGTCCAAAATTGCTTTAATACGATCTGGTGTGAGTGCACGCCCCTCCTTAGACAAAAGGTGACCCAAATAAGTCACCTTTGGTCTACAGAATTGCAATTTCTTCCTCGACACTTTGTGATTGTGAGATGCCAAAAAGGAAAGCAAGGATAACGTACACTTCTCACACAGCTCAGGAGTGCCGGCCGCCAACAAGATGTCGTCGACATATTGTATAAGGGCGACACCATCAGGCAGAACAAAGGAATCCAATTGTCTTTTCAATGCTTGACTGTAAATACTAGGACTCTCTGTATAACCCTGAGGGACTCTACAAAATCTATAAGACCTATTATTCAAAGTAAAGCCGAAGAGGTACCGGTTATCAGGATGAATAGGAATCGAAAAGAAAGCATTTTTCAAATCGATAACTGAAAATGTGGTCGCCGTTGGCGGGACCAGAGTAAGCAACGTCGTGATATCAGAAACCACTGGATACTGGGGTATCACTATCTTATTCACCTCTCGTAAGTCAATAATAAAACGATAAACCCTAGTATCGGTATCTTTCTTCAAAATGGGTAAAATAGGACTGTTGCAGACGTTGTAGGGAACTTCCTCCACTACTCCCACCTTAATCAAATCCTGCACAATCTGTATGAGTGCCTCCTCCCCCTCCTGGGAAATACGATACTGAGGGAGGCGTGGTAACACCGCACCCTCCTGGACACTAATGTGGACAGGCGGAATCACCATCTGTCCCACATCAGTATCCGAAGTGGCCCACAAAGTACGAAGGAGAGAAGCTAATACAGCATCCTCTGCAACCACACACATCCGTTCTGCCATAGGGTGATTATCGTTTAATATCACACGTACTCCAGTAGGGGAGCAGCGGATCGTAGCTCTGAAGTGCTTAAGCATATCAAGACCCATAATGTTGTCAGGCGTGTTCGGGGCAAGCAAAAACGGACAAGGTGCAGAAAGTTGTTCAACATGAAATGCAAGGGGTCGGGATAGAGGGCTGCGAGAGAGTGTACCATCAAACCCTACCGATGTAACCATTAAGCCAGATGGGGGAGCCCTCGGAACCAATTGTTTGGACAGCGCACTGCGAGTTGCTCCTGTATCAACTAGGAACTGATCAGTAGAGCCCAGAACATTTGCTGAAACATAAGGACCCCTCTGATCAACCGGCACTTCAACTGATTCCAACCCCCATCCAACGCAATCCTACGCATGCTGCGAATCATGGTACCCAGAACGATCATTCCCAGCCATTTGATACTGATTTTGCCGATCAAATACATTAGGTCTATCTCGTTGCTGCACGTTAGGCTCAAAGCGAGCACGATCATTGGAATTCCCTCTGAAATTCGAAAAGCCCCCTCTACCTCTCGGCGGTCCCTGACCACGTCCCTGACGGGGTGCATATAGTACCGGACAATCCCTGGCCCAATGACCCAACTGTTTGCAATACGCACATTGATTTCTATTAACATTAGGCCTGGGCGGTAAATTCCGTTCCGCTCGCGGAATTTGCGGAATTTGGGTAATTTCGCGTTCCGCGGAGAACGCGAAATTGCCCAAAAATCTGCTTTCCGCGACTTCGCGAAATTTTTTGCTTGTTCGCGTTCTCAATATGCGTGTTCGCGAGATATTTCACCCCGAGCACGCAAACAGCGATCGCGAACAGGAAAAAAGTATCGCGAACAAGCAATTCCGCGTGTTCGCGGAATTTCTGCGTGTTCGCGGAGATTTTTTGCCGTTTCGCGGAGATTTGCGTAACGCGATTACGCAAATTCCGCCCACCCCTAATTAACATCCAACCGACCCGAAGGGGGACCAGAAAATCCTCCTCTACCTCTCTCAACACCCCGACGAGGCGGACCATACACTTGTGCTAACATCACCTTAGTTTTCAAATCTTTCGATTTCTTCTCCTCATGCCCCTTCGCTTCTTGTTCCTGACGCTCATAATACTGAGCCATAGTCAGGAGGGATGCCGGAGACGAGGTGGACCAAGAACTTTCACTCGCTTTTAAACGAGCTGCTATTCCCGGTAATAAATTCGCCACATATTTATCAACAAAAAGATGTCGACCCGTATCATCCGTAAGTGACTGGCCACTGAAATCATGAAATGTTTCCTCAAAACGCGTAAAGAAGTCTGAAACTGATTCATCAACCTTCTGTTTACACGAGGCTAACATATTCCAGTCAATCTTTTTAGGGGGAATAATCGTTTTCAACTTAGTCAAGATAGCAGCAGGAAGATCTAAAATAAGCTGGGGTGGTTTTTGCGCGGGCTTTCTTTCCCTATCCTCATCCTCAATCTCAGACCATTTGGCCTTAAAAACGGCTTGATCATCCACCTTCCGCACAGATCGCCACATATCCGGTGGTAAAATAAGCCCAAAGAACAAATCTATATCTGCTAAAGTCATAGTACAAGAATTCAAGGCCCCTTCGACCTCTTCATAAAAGGCCGCTGGATTCTTGCGGGGGTCAGGCAATGCATTCTTTAATGCCATAACATCAGTCCTATGCCAGGGAGTATAAACCCAATTATACACAAAATATCCCCTAGCATCGGGGGAAGACATGTCTGGACTAGTTCCTGCTCCTTTAGGAAGAACATACAAAGGTGCCGCCTCTCGCATCGGTTTAGCATGCACTAGTTCGCTCTTATCTGAATGGGAGGTAGACGATTGTTTTCCGCTGACGTGTGAATCCGATTTCTCCTTCTCCCCTGTCTTTTGGCGCGCTCTCTCTTTAAGTTCAAGCATCGCGTCCCGCAATGTAAACAGCCGTCGAACCGCATCGGGTACCTTGGAGGGAGAAAAGACACCGTTACGTAATGCTTTAGAATCTGATACTACATCTTCAGGCTCAAAGACATCAGAATATTTCCGAAAGGCAGTAACCACGTCCTCAGAAAAAGTTTCAGCAAAATACAACTTCTCTCTATCCTGCCAACTTCCCAAAAATTCCAATAATTCAGTAAGAGATAGCTTGCCTTTAAGCGCGCGAAAAGAAATTTTCCGAAGCTCACCCATACGCTCAGTTGATAACATGGACCGCGTGTCTACCTTATCCGAAACCGATCCAGAATCCTGTGACCTCGGGGCAGACGCGCCAACATAAGGGGGCGGAGAGCGATCTAATAAATGAAAATCATCTTCGAGATTAGTAAGGACAGGATAAAGTGGCTGGCGGACAGCATATTGACCCGAGACTTGCAACCTACGCTCTTTCTCTTGTCTCTCCGCCAGTTCTCTTTCCTCCCGACGCTTCACTTCCTGTGCTCTCACATGATCATTTTTCCGTTCCTCTTTATCAATCAGCGCTTTCTCACGTTTCTCTCGCTCACGCACTTCCTTCACCCATAACCGTACACATTCAAACATGTCTTGCCGAGCACGCCGTTTACACATACACTGTTCCACATACTCAATCTTAAGCATATCAAACGATCCATACAAAGGCCATCGTAACTCAGGATCCTTTTTGGTGTATTTCCTCCACACTGTGCTGTACATTATAGAGGAAAGACCATGCTTCACATACATATCCCTATTAGGAGTCCCCTCTGGGGGGGCTGGAGCGGATTCCTCAAGATTTAACCGGTTTCCAAAGCAGCAGCACCACTTACGGAGTGCGCTAAAATCAGGCATGCTCCAAAATAATGCAAAATATGCAGTATTATCAAAAAAATGGCACTTAAACTTTGCGCCGTTCAGATTTAAACAACTCCGGAGAAATATCTCCACATTACCTGCCTATATGTGTTGCAACGCATATATTCTCACAGCAATCAATACAAAATATGACCGGTCATCACAAATCAAACTCAAATAGCCAACCCAGGCTTCAAAAACTCGGAGCAAGTACCGTACAACGGTTCGTACCAATCAAGAGTGTCCAGATTCCAACTGCCAAGTTCCAAAATTCGCCCAAACGGCTGTCACACGGCAAACCGACAGAAGAGGTCTCAGTCGAGGACCGGCGCCACCCAGATGGTCAGCTCGGAAGGGAAGGAAGAAACCTCGGGATGCCAGGACTAAAAGACGCCGCTGGCAGTGATCACATCCCCGGCCAAATTCCTCACCTTCGTCACGACCAGTCCTTCGAGCATCCGAGTCGCCGATGAGCCCCACGTGACGGGCGCCAATTGATGAGTACAGGCCCCAGCTAGGCCCGCAGAATACAAGGGTTCGCTCTTCTGTAACAAAAGCTAGAAGGAAGTTGGCACGGAAACTGCAAAATACAAAGACAGAGTTTATTAACCCTTAAGGGTGGTCCTACAACCTACACAACACTCTTCAGTATTGCATAGAGTAGCACACAGAACTTGCGTACGTGGTCCCTTTTATACACAACAGAGGGGCTCATAAGTGGGTGGATACAACAGAGAGCAAAATTCATTACCATTTATGGACATTTTCGATACAGGATCAATATGTGGGCGGAGTTAACAATTTCCTGAGCCCGCGAAAACATGGTCAAACAAGGACTAACTGATAACAGATGTGGTCAAGTCTGGACATGCGCCAGACGGACAAAGGAGCTATTTATAGACTGTTACTAGGCAGATTACAAGAGCAACTAGCGAAAAGGTAGGACTCTTTTCGTGCAAAGCACGTGGAGACATGACAATACAAAATGGAGTCCGGACATTAGTCAACAGAAGACAAGAAACACATTTTAACTGAAGAGAATCTATGTCTTTAGTGAATGCTTAATCATATCGCTGTTTTAGTTTTCAACAGTGCTGTGGGATTGGTCTCATAACGGGTCATGTTCACTACTATTCTAAAGGAGTTCTACTCTGTTGGGTTGTATCTTGGCCCTAATTCTACACAGGTACAAGTGGAGAAGGCATTTGGCTTTTTGGGGGGCTACCCCTGTGGACAAGTAAAGTCTGTGTGTGCCTACTGCATGTGGTATCAGCGAACAATCGAAGCATGACCCGGCTGACTTTTGGGTGCCCACGACAGCTATGTTCTGGTACCATGTGTTGTGTAAGAGTGCACTGTGCAATGTGTGTGGAATGCTAATGTTCAGCTTAGTGTAATTATAGGGTGACCTGAAAGAGGGCTCCACGCAAGAGCTGTGCAAATGTCAGGACAGACTTCATTTGACTAGGCAGATCTTGGGCAACATGTGGATGCCACCACACCCACAGTAAACATAGGGTATACAATTATATAACAATACATAACTTGTGGAACATTGCCGATCTTGAGGATGGATCACGGAAAGGTGTCTGTGGTCCTCCGGTGACTGGAAGATTTCTTAACTATGGAAATGTTTGAAAGAATTTGGTGTTCAACAGTTTAAGGGGGTTTGATGTGGAAGGTTTCAGCTGCACTTCAATGAGGTGGATCCATTCCCTTCGCCTTAAGGGTGGTAGATGTTGCGAAAGTCACTCAGTAGGGTCCTCTCAAACTTGTCCTGCTGCCATTTCCTTAAAAAATTGTGGACACACACTCCCTGCCCCGATTGAGGTGTTTGATACAGTAACTTGACGGTGGTGCACTTAGAGTTCCACTGGTTGACCTGTTTAGATAGAAACTGAACGGTCTTAGTTAATATAGAAAGATACACATGCAATTTGTCCCCTAGTGCCTGAAAAATCAATGTGTAGCACCTTAAAAGCCCTGTTGGCCTGGAGTGAGCCAATAGTACAACCTTGATCATATGTTTAGGTGAGTACAATTGGAAGACGGTGCATCCGTTTAAATACATGGTCACCGCTTCGGTAAGGTTTGGGATGAACCAGTTACTCTGGAGTTCTGCTACCAAGTTGTCTTTTGCCTGTGTGTTGGTAGGTATAATTGGGGTAAGACTATGTTAACTAAGGTCTGTGGCATGATGGGTTTCCCTGTGGGTCGGTGTCGGTATGTCAGGCCATGTGCGGTTTGTGTGCAGCTCCTGGCTAACCAGCGCTCTCTTGTCAAGCAATGCTGTTTCCTGTAACTCCCTCAAGTATAGCCCTGCTGTCTCTGTGTACGGCTTATTTTGTGGTCGCTCCTTTTCTGGTGCCTGCTGTAAAGGGAGTACATGTGCTTCTTTAATCATACCATAAGCTTCCCATTTCACAATTTGATCCTCCCTGAGATACCAAATCTTTGACCCCAGTGAGAGCGGCACATTTTACTATGGCCACGCATTCAGGTAGTATCAGTGCATCGATCAGTAACTCTAGAAGGTGCTAGTGGGCAATTGATTTGAAAACCCCCCTGTCCCTGCCCCACCACCCTTTGTTAGAGTGCATCATGGTGGTGACATATGCTTAATCTGAGTAGAGGTGGGGGTGAGAGTTAGCTGCACTGGTACTTGCAGTGTCTCTGACGGTGTGTGACTGTGAGCCATTATTACCGCTGCCCCATGTGTCTTACAACCAATTGTTGCTCTATGATGGAGGATCCTTTGATAAGCAATGGGATCCTCCTCTGTCTGACTAATTCCTTTAGGGGTGTATGTGGCGCAGTCATGGCTCTCCTCCTCATGGCTATGAAGGTGGCTGGGTTCACTAGGTGACAACGTACTATTTTAAGAGATGACCTGGAGATTATTTGCTTATACTCTGAAACCGGTTGCGTAGTGAGGGTACTATTGCTCTTTTGGATGACAGCAAACACTGAAAGCAATGGAGGTGCTTTTGCCGATGACAAATGCCACTGTGGTAAGAGCCTCTTCCCATGAGAAGTTACCCTGCATGACTGAGTCCAGGAGCATACTGTAGTCACAAGGGGTTTGCGACCCAGGGGGTATTTTTAAGTTAAGACGGCTGAATAAGAAAGATTCCTTCTCATAATCAGGCATCCCTAACACAGGGGAGTGAGTTATTTCTGTTTTCAACTTGTCAAAAGCCTCCTGCATTTCGGGTGTCCATGCTAGTTCCACGTGGCCAGTTTTTGCCTTTTCATGGCTTCATGTAAGGGGGGGATAACCACACTGTAGTCAAAGACCTACTGTCACACACAGTTGCATAATCCTAAAAACGTTTGCATATCCTTTTTCGATTTTAGTGGTGGGATGGTCCTGATAGAATCTGTGTATTCCAGTGTGATCCGCTGCCCAGCCACTAAGATTAGCTGTCCCAAATAGCTAACCTCCTCTTGTACATACTGCAACTTCTCTTTCTCCACTTTGTATCCTCTCTTGTGCAGACAGAAGTGCTGTTGTGCCCTGGGGATGATGATTCCATTGAGGGGGTGCAAGTCCTATACCAGGTGCCAGTGTCATGTAGTTACTAATAATACATAGGATCTGCACGTTTAGGAAACATAAACTAAGGTATTGGTGTCCAGACTGATTCCAGACACCCCCAAAGGATATATTAGCCAGTAGACGAGCTTGCTCACATTGCCACTATAAGCCCTCTAACCTTATCAAGGAGCTAATAGTTTCTGGCAACTATCAAACCTGACAACCCTTGATCCTTCAGGGACCGTTGAAACAGTACAGTACTTTTCTTTCAGTCACTCGTGCTCACGTCTTCTCAGAAGTATATACAGAATAAACGATGGGGACGATTTCAATAAACATTTATTGAACCAACATCACTATAGTATAAAATAAGTGTGCTGCAACAACCATTAGACAGAAACAGATATATAAGATTCCAAGCACCGACAGAGTAAATATAAGGTAGAATTCTACCATGGTGCTAAAACTGTGAATATATGCAGGCATATAGATACTTAGCAATAATCAAGCGTGCTTAAGATGCAAACCCTAACTAAGTGTACCTAAGTGTACCTAGCATGTATGTCGGTGTGCAGCCAAGAATCTCCCCAGGAAAGAGCTAACCCCATTACCTGGTGGGAAAGAACTAAGGACCCCATCTTGGTCTCGAGCTGGAAACCCTCAAGAGATGTCAGACCACTGCGTGCTGTAGTTTCTGCGTGCAGGTACTTCAGAGTCTTGTGTCATCATGGAATCTTCTCCTCTGGTTTGCCCAGTGAAAGGTGCCCTCAGGGGTTCTACCTAGATGTGTAGTGGTGCTATGGGCCTGTCGTCCAAGGATGACAATAGCGGTGACATTTATTCGGCACCTAACTAGGCAAAAGGTCATCGCCAAAGCCATTATGTAGAACAATATAGGATAAATGTAGGTAAAAAGTCATGCAGCTACCTAGGCCTATATTGGGGTACATTGGGGCTCATAACACCAGAGCGACCCTTGACCTTGTTACGTAGGTCGCTCCCCCTCCACACAGCACCGCCTGTGCGTTCTGTCCCTGCCCCAGCTGCTGAGGAAAGTTGAGGCCCTCCTCCACCCGCAGGCTACCACCTGCACCTCATCCCTGAAGACCAGTGGTAGGCCTTAGGTCTGTTCTATTGTTCATTGTACTGCCCGTATCGTGTTCTCTTTTGCTGTCTGTGACTGCTGTTGTCTGTCTTCCCCTGTGCCTGTATTTTCTACTGTACCCTTCTTTCCTTCTGTTCCCATTATCACCCCTGTGATTCTGTGCCCATTTTTCCTTCTGTGCCCCCATGATCTGTGCCCGTTTTTTTCCTCTGTGCCCCCGTGATCTGTGCCTGTTTTTCTTTCTGTGCCCCCCGTGATTCTGTGCCCGTTTTTCCTTCTGTGACCCCCGTGATCTGTGCACGTTTTTCCTTCTGTGACCCCCGTGATCTGTGCCCGGTTTTCCTTCTGTGCCCCCCGTGATTCTGTGCCCTTGCCTTCCGTGCTGTTCACCGCTCCTGCCGCTGCGGCCCCGCCCCCTGACTGCCCATTCGCTGCCCCTACCTCCCACCTCCTAGCTGCTCCTCCCTCCCACTTCCCCATATATGGCGGCCGCTGCGCGGCCACCCCCCTGACACGCCTAAGGCAAGCCCGTCTGCACCTGGACCGTGCCCAGCACCAGGACCCCTTGCCCCCGCGAATGGCACGAGGCCCGCCTCTGCTACCACTCCAGCACCCTCCACGCACTCAACGGAGGACGATCATGCACCTGCTGCCTGGCTGCCCCAAAGCGCAACCAAGGACCCCTCTTCTGCCAGAACTGCAGCTTTACCAGCATCCGGCCCGCCAACCCACCTACCAAAGAACCCAACCACCTCAGATGCATCATTCTCAACACCCGCTCCGCACGCAAACACGCCGTGTAACTCTGGGACCTACTGGACTCCAACACCCGAGACGTCGCCTTCCTGACGAAGACCTGGCTGAACCCCTCCTCGGCACCCGACATTGCCATAGCCATCCCGGAAAGTTATAAGATCACCCGCAGGGAAAAAGCATACCAACAGGTTTACGCCCAGCGGTTCAAGCGACAAACAACCTTTGCATTTCCTAGTGTGTTGGCTATCGAAGAAAGGTAACCTCAACGGAATCACCTCCGAGGCTGCCTTGTGACTACTCAGTTTGGACACATGAAGTGAGCAACATGTCAGATTTCTTCAGTGGCAGGGTGCTCAAGATAACTTTTTCGCACTTCTTTCTAGTATGCCATACGCCAAATGCTGGGGACTAAGGATCAGATGTAGTCTCTTACCCAATTGACGGTGGCTTCAGGAAGTACTTCCACCCCGCTGATTCAGCAGAGATTTCAATCAATTTCGGTATCTGCTCACCTTCCTTCCTGTGCTGATGTGAATTTGTCAGAGCGGGATCCACTCCTTTGGCTGCAGTCAGGTTTGAAGCACTAGTCTCTCCTGATTGGCTCACGAAAATGTTGCTCGAATATGAATATACAAAGACAAGACAAGAGGCGTGTGGCAAAACAGGAACAGTTCGTTTTATCAAATCATACAGTTGGGAGTGCAGCATACAGAAATGGGCCTGAGGACCTACTCAAAGTACAATTGTTTTCATGACTTTTCATAAATTTCTTGAAGCATCATAAACAATTCATAGATCCTATTTTGCCTGTTTTGGGAGTAGAAAATAGGCCTTGTTAAGAAGCCATAAATTACTCCCACCTAATGACAAATGCAGACGGGTCTCGTCCTTGCTGGGACCCAATGAGGACCAGTGGGTAATGTGTCCAGATGGCATGGGGAACACATAATTATTGCATGTGTAGTGTGCGCTGTGTCCTGTTTGGCTGAGTGTTCCTAACTTCATGTGGCATCTAAAGCTATGGTGTTTTGGGAACGCGTGTCCCTCCAGGCATGTGCGTTTTATTGGGGCAAATATCCCAGGACCATTGTGGTGTCGCAGCCTATCTGTGGGACTAATCCCAGTTTTGTCTGTTTGTGAGTATATCCTACTGGTTATGTGCCACCCCACCTGTGATCAGTCAATCAGTAGCCTCAGGCCTTGGGTACAAGGCCTGCCTGACCCTATATTTCTGGCTCTGGGTTCATGGAGAGGTCATATTGGAGGATTTCGACAACAGTGATTTGGTTTAGTTTTTCTACATACATGTATCATTGCATAAATCAACATCAATATTAACAGTAGTTACAATTTGTTAAGAGTTACTGTCATCATACAATTACAAGCATTTCATAGAATCTGACCCAATATTGCCAAGAATGCTCACTACATGTAGCGAACTGCAACCTTTATGCATATTCAGATGTTTAGATTTATGCCATTGCACAGTAGTCCTTATAATGTATAAATGCACCCCACCACTCTGGTGGGGTGCATTTCACATTTGCACAATTACTTATTGATCTTGAAGGCTTGTTCAGACATATTGATGGCCATGCCAAATTAGCATCATTAATCAGAAGAGTGTCTCAATGGCACTTTTGCAATAATACTCTTTAATTATAGTGCATGTAGAGATTTGCACTATCACATTGTAATCATTAGTGCAAGATGAAATTTTCACAATTTCTAACCTTTAGTTTAGTTTGCACCGTCACTCAGTAATAACATAGGGGCTGATCTAATGCACGATAGCCCCACCATTGGACCATCCACTATAATTAGAGATCTCCACCTGTCTGTAGGGATCTAAGTGCCGAAAGTGCATTCACCAGTGAAGTGAATACCTTTTTAGCAGGGCTGAATGCAGAGCATTTTTACATTTCATGGGAGATGTGGAACCAGGCGTAGGGCAAGTAGTGTTGAAGACATAGTAGAGTGCGGCAGTGGCAAATATGAATACCAGTGCTATACTGCTAGCCAGGTGCTAGATTATAGGTTGTGCTCACTCCGTGGCTTCAAGAGCCTTCCAGGGCAGAGGGTTAATTCCAATATTTGGGGGATTAAGAAACATGGGGACATCACCAGGCAATGTGTTGTTAGTTGTTATGGCTCTCCATGTAATACCTGTTCACATCCATTATTGTGTCCTTCACATTTATTGTTTTCTCTTTTTAGCTCCCTTGCATCCCTAGATTGTCTTCATTTTCCCTAATGTTGTCTATCTGCTGTCTATGATACCAATGGGTATCCTGTTTCTCCACCTGCTTCCTCAGCTCATGTCCGATAAGTTTAGAGTGGTGCCCAGAGACAACCTCTAAGTCCCCTGTTCTGTAGAGGGGTTGTCAAAGAAACATCTGCATCAAAAGCTAACCTGAGTCTTTGTTGGTTGTACTGCTATTATAGTCCACAGTCCACAAACAAACATACTTTGTGTTTTCCTGCTTCTTTACAGCCAGTGCAGCTGTAGGATTTGGTGTTACTGTTTGAGAGGGTGAGACCCTACTTTAGCAGTAACCACAATTCTCTGTCAGGGTGAAACACAGGCAAACCCCAAATTAACCTGTGCTTAACCCTCTGGTAGCTTGGCATAAAATCAGCCAGGCTTACCTTAGAGGCAATCTGTACAGTATTTATGTAGTACGTCAAATATTAATAAAGTGAGAACACAATATAAAAAAAGCCCATACCAATTTAGAAAAATAAAGTAAAGTTTACTAAATGATTAGAGACTAAAACGACAAAAATCCAATCATTTGAACTGGAGATATGCATTTGTAAAGCTTTAAGTGAAAACAGTGCTAAAAAGCATAAAGTGACAACTGTGGGTATCCGGGTGGGCCAGACTGGGACAAAGTCACAGGCTCAGGCCAACAGCAATGGAGTGCAAGCCTGAGACAAGGACCAAGTTACGACCTCTTAACCAAGTTACTTAATTTATTGGTGCTTATTCTGCTTGGCATAAATTTGTCTTGTCTAGCATCAATTCCAAGGAGCTGCAAGTTTCCACAACTACATTGCACTGCTTCAGTTCCAAAGCTTCAGCATGGCCAGCTCCCTGGGGCAATTACCGTAGAAATGTGGGAGTGGCCCCCTGCAGCCCCTGGGACCACCACCGCACAGGGGCTAAATGAAACAAAGAAGGAGGTCATGTGGCCCCACTCCTTGAGCCAAAGATGACCCTGGGGACCACCACTCCCCAGGGCCAGCTCCTGCTATGTCCCGGGTCCCACCCCTGGGACATAGCTGTTTGCCATGGCTTGGAGGGAGTGGTAGCCATAGCAAATGCTGCTTCTCTTTCAGCAAGCTAGAGCATTAGAAATGCTCTTGCTTGCTGAAAGCAGAGCAGAATTGCTTACGTACAGAAGGAGGTGCATGTTTAGCAGCCCCCTCTCTCCAAATGCAATGGCGGTTACCGCAGGATGCGGGGAACTAGCAGGGACTGAAAGGAGCCTTGAGGCTCCCTCCACGGTTCTCAGCAAAGTGTCTGGGTGCCCGGGGTGGGACATGGAACCCAGACTATGGGCCGGGCCCTGGGGATGGGGCACCCAAGGCTCAAATCAGTCCAGAAGGGGGGCTGCACGGCCCCCTCCCTTTTTAAAAAACAAAAGGGGCAGGCCCCTTTATCATTACCTGTTAGACCTGGAACCATTGGCATGGGTCTCCCTTCCATTTTTTCGCTGGTGCCTCCTGTATTTTTGCTATGTTTTGCTGGTCTACATGCTTTGGGCACTTTGCCACTGCTATTCAGTGCCAAAGTGCACCCTATTGTAAATTGTTGTAATGGATTAATGACTCCATGATAGGCTTATTTGATTTACTTGTCAGACCCTAGTACAGTGCACCGTGTGTGCCCAGGGACTGTAAATCAAATGCTGCTCGTGGGCTTGCAGCACTGGTTGTGCCACCCACAGAAGCAGCTTGTAAAATATGGCTTAAGCCTGACATTGCAGAGCCTGTGTGCAGTCAAGGGACTGCCATGTGGACTTGGCAAGTACACACACTTGCCAGTCTCTAAACCTTCCCTTTTCTACATATTAGTCACCCCTAATGTAGGCCCAAGGGCAGGGTGCATTGTATGTAAAAGGTAGGACATGCCCTGATGTGTGTGGCATGTCCTGATAGTGAATTACAGCCAATTTCGTTTTTCAGTATTGCAAGGCTATCTGTTCCCATAGGCCAGAATGGGCAGTTTGATTATAACATCTTATAATCCTAACTGATCCTAGGAACAAGATTGGAAAATAAAGTTTAGTATGCCTGAACTCAGAATGTTAAAATACATCTTTTAATGTAGGTGATTTTTACATTCTGTGTTTGAAAATACCCTTTTAGAAAGTAGGTATTTTCTTGCCTAACCATCCAGCATGCCTCTGCTAGGTTTGTGTATTCCATGTCTGGTTTGTGAGTGACAGGGGGCTGGAGAGGGCATTGGCTCCAGCAGTCTGATGGGTCAGGGCGGGGCTGAATAGGACCTGCATTGAATAGAGAGTAGGGGGAGGAGATTTCCTTTCACTGAGCTGAGCCTTCACAGAATAGAGAGTAGGGGGGAGGAGTTTTCCTTTCAGCTATCTGTGCCAGGTCTGCTTTCAACAATGCTGTCTCCACCTCCTGCCAGGAAGCTGCACCAGGGAGGACAGAACTGGTTTTGGCTGGCACAGACACCCTCTGCCTTCAGAGGACAAATGATTTCGCAGTATAAATATTGGGGCCCAGACTCCGGAACTTTAGATCACTTCTGGGAATCAAGACAAACCCTTTGCCAAGGAGAAGAACCGGATAAGCTGAAGGAAGATTACTGCCCCAGAGCTATTGCTGTTTGGGGTTGTCCTGCTGTGATTACTTTATTGCCAAGGAAAGGAGAAAAGGAACTTTGTGTGAACTTTTACTATCTTGAGGAAGATCTCCAAGGGCTTGAAGTTGAGCTTGCCTCCTGTTCTGAAGTCTCAGGGACACAAAGACTTCACCACCAGCTCCCCCTGAATTCCCTTGCTGGGAATTCTACCTGCAATGAGGCGCCTACTGTTGTTTTGAGCCCTCTGTCGCTGGGAGCTGGAAGCGCGACGCAACGAGGAAGAAGCGTGTGGCCGTTGCATCAGTTGCCATCGCATCACTAAAGAATTGAGTCGCCGCCGCAGCTGTTCGCCATCGCATCGCCAAGGAAGTGTGCCGCATCACCGGAGAAGCATGCCACCGCCGCAGAGGTTGCCACAGCATCCCCGTAGAAGCGTGTTGCAGGGCCTGTCGCGGCTCCAAAGTTCATTGATTTCGCTGCAAGGCCATCGGGCATGTATGCATCGCATCCACAATATCGCATTGCATCAAAGATGCCATTTTGTCGCATCGCACCAAATCATCGCATCGAGGTGCCATCTTGTCGCATCGTAACCGGAACGCAGTAAGAAACCAATGCATCACCTCTTCTCCGGTAAGGAACAGACGCATCACCTCCCCTGCGCTGCAGTAAGGAACTAATGCATCACCTCCCCCGAAGCAAGGAACCGACGCATCACCTTCCCAGCGACCCTTTTGTTTGTTGTGCGTGACACATCCAAGGTACTTTGAGAGTTAAGTGTCGCTTTTATCATCTACATTAAACTAAGCTATTTCTACTATCTTAAAGTCATCTTTTTATTACTGTATTGTGGATTTTTGTCGTTTGGTCTTGTGTTAAGTCTAGTAAAGATTACTTATTTTTCTAAACTGGTGTGGTGTCCATTTGTAGTATTTTCACTGTATTACTGTATGTGTTCACAAATGCTTTACACACTGCCTCTGAGATAAGCTTGCCTGCTTGTGCCAAGCTACAAAGGGGGTGAGCAGGGGTTATTTTAGGAGTGTAGTCCCCTTACCCTGACTAGAAGCAAGAGCCCCTACTTGGTCAAAGGTACCTACCTCTGCCACCTAGAGACCCCCATTTCCAACATTGGTGGTCAGCAGTGAGGATTTGGACCTGCATTTGTGACTCACATACAGTGATTGGTGTACACTACTTGTGAGTGCAGACCGTGATGTGACCACATACATTTTTGGTAGAATTTATTTTCCTTGTGACTTCTATTTTTGCTAAAAACTGCCAATCCTTGTTACCATTAGCAAAGCAACATGCAACGCATCTATGGATCTACAATTTGAAGAAGATAGGGTGGATACCTACACTGTGCCACAGCTTAAAACCTTCTGTAAAAGATTTAAAATCCCTGTGAAAGGCATCACCAAGAAGGAAGAGTTCCAAAAGGCGCTGAGGGCCTGGTTGGAATCTAGAAATGCTACTCAGCATCCTGAAGAGCCTAGGGATGTAGCAGAGAATACAGATGGGCAACTAGATGGGCCATTGGAACTGACCGGGGGGAAAGTACCTTCCACGGAAGGCAGCAGTATTTCTTCAAAGGGCCTGTCCCCAGAAGAGCTGGAGGACAGGGAAAAGGATAGAATGCATAGGATGGAGCTAGCCAAGCTCAAACTGGGTGGTCAGATGGAATTGGAAATCAAGAAGTTAGCCTTGGAAGAAAAGATAATGCATTTAGAGCATGAGAGAATGTTGAGGGAGTTGGAATTGAAAGCCAAGAGTTTAGAAATGACTCCCTCTGGTGGCAGCACACCATCCGTACCTGTAGAAACAAGTGTATTCATCCCCAAAGATGTAATTAAGGAGTTCCACAAGCATGAAGATATTGTGCAATGGGTTAAGGCCTATGAAGTAGCTATGACCTCCCACCGGGTACTTAAGAAGTATTGGGGAGCAGGGTTGTGGGGGCGGTTTCTCAGTGATGGGCGGACACCTTATTAGACTTGCGCTCTGGGGACCAGAATTCCTATGTCCACATGAATGAAGCCATAATGACCAGGTATGGGTTGACAGCAGACTTTTACAGCAAAAGGTTTAGGAATTGAAGAAGCTAGAGTCAAGTACTTGGGTGGAATATGTTTTTTTTTGCAGAGCATTGGATGGTTGGGTGAAGGGTAGCAAAGTGAATGATTTTGAAGCGCTCTATGATTTGATTGCATGGGAGCACTTATCCAGTATTGTTTTCCAGAGCTATACCACCACCTGATTGATAGTAAGCTGACTATCCCTAGGAAGCTTGCTGAGGAGGCGGACTGCTGGGTTAGTACCCGGGTCCACAAGGGTCATGTGGGAGACTTTGCCAAAAGTGGGCAGGGTCCCCAGCAGCAGAGTGGGGGGGACAAGGGTAAACAGAGGGAGTTCCAGAATGGGCCCCAAAGTAATCCCTAAGGGAACCAAGGAAGGGGTTCCCAGCCTCACCGGAGAAGAAGTCAGGAGCCCCGACAGATAAGCCTGTTCAGAGGGGTCCCAAGAGATGTGTTAGTTGTGGTCAGGTGGGCCAATTCTTCTGGGACCCTCAGTGTCCCAACAGAGGTAAAACGGTACCCACTGGTGCACCGCCCCGGCAGATGGCTAGTGTAGCCCTGGGAGAGGAGATGGGTGCCCAAGGCGGGTGGGCTCCCACAGAGATGTCCCTAGTCTCTTTAGGAGACAGTGAGATGGTCCCCAGGACCCAGCTGCCTGAAAACACTAAGAAATACAGGCAGCGGGTGACCATCAATGGCAAAATGGGTGGAGGCTCTGAGAGACACCGGAGCCAGTGTGACAGCTGTCAGTTGTCGGCTGGTGTCTGAAGAGCACGTGATCCCCAATGCATTTTACCCTGTAGTTGCTGCTGACAACTGTGAGAGCCACTGCAAGATGGACCAGGTTCCCTTTGAGTGTGGGGGGGGGGGGGTCTGAGGTACCTTTTGAGTAGCTGTGAGGCCAGCCATGCCTGTTGACTGTCTGCTAGGCAATGATTTGGAAAGCTCCCCTTGGGCTAAGGTGGAGCGAAGAGCTCATTTGGAGATGTTGGGTCTGCCAGATTAGGAGTGTGTGATCACTCGGTCCATGGCAGCCAGTAAGGGTATTCAAGAGGACCTGGAGCCTGAAAGAGTGGGCTAGGTGCCTGCCTTAAAGAGAAGAGGCAGGGGGTGTGGGAAACCAGCCCCCAAAGTTCCCACAGTCCAGGAGGAGGCAGACCTTGAGGGGGATGCCCTGGAACCTACAGGGGAGCAAGTAGCTGAACTGGGGGACCTGTCTGAGCTGACCCATTGGCAGCAGGAAGGAGGACCCTCCAGGAAAGAGTTCTGTGAGGAGCAGAAGAAGTGCCCTTCTCTTGTGGGTTTGCGGCACCAGGCAGCAAACCAGGCAGCAGGTGATCAGTCTGGATCACATTGGATCTACTGGGAGAATGGTCTCCTGTACAGCGAGCCTAAGGTTTCTGAGCCTGGGTCAGCCGTGTTCTGGTGGTACCACAGCGCTTCAGAGCCTTCCTACTGGGGCTGGCTCATGATGTGCCTTTAGCAGGACACTTGGGGCAGGACAAGACCTTTGAAAGGCTTGTCATCCACTTTTGTTGGCCCCAAATGCGCAAGAGTTCAGATACTCATTGCAGGACATGTCAGAATTGCCAGGCAAGTGGTGAGAGTGGGAGGAAGCAAAAGGTTCCTCTCCAACCATTTCCTGTGGTCACTACCCCCTTTGAAAGGGTGGGCATTGACATTGTGGGGCCTCTGGATCCCAAGACAGCCAAGGGCAACAGGTTCATCCTGGTCTTGGTGGACCATGCCACCCGGTACCCGGAAGCCATCCTTCTCCGGACTGTGAGATTCCACGTGGTGGGAGGTGCATTGATGGAGATTTTCTCCAGTGTGGGGTTCCCCAGAGAGATGTTGTCAGACTGTGATACAAACTTCATATCTTAGTATATGAAGTCCCTGTGGCAGGAATGTGGTGTAACCTACAAGTTCACCACTCCTTACCACCCCCAAGGTAATGGGCTGGTTGAGAGATTCAACCAGACCCTAAAAGGCATGATTATGGGTCTTGAGGAACCTATGGGGAGTTAGTGGGATGCCCTCTTGCCATGTCTTCTGTTTGCTTACAGAGAGGTGCCACAAAAGTCCTTAAGGTTCAGTCCCTTTGAACTGCTGTATGGTCACCCTGTAACAGGACCTCTGAGTTTGGTAAAAGAAGGCTGGGAGAAAGCTCCCAGTAAACCTCCCCAGGATGTATATAGCTACATGCTGGCCTTCAGAAACCAAACTAGGCATTTCAGACACCTCGCTCAGGCGAATCTGGAAGCCAGCCAGGAGGAGATGAAACGGTGGTACGATCAGAATGCCACTCCGATCGAGTTTCAGTCTGGTCAGAAAGTGTGGGTCATGGCCCCCGTGGAGCCTTGTGTGCTCCAAGATAAGTGGACCAGACCATTTGAAGTGGTGGAGTGCAAGAGTGATGTCACCTACTTGGTGGACTTGTGGTCTCCTAGGAACCCTTTGCGGGTTCGGCATGTAAACCGCTTGAAGCCCTACTTGGAGAGGTCCGAAGTGGGCATGCTCCTAGCGACAGATGATGTATCGAAGCAGGAGACCCAGCCCCTTCCTGACCTCCTGTCTGCGAAAGAGCTAGATGGGTCAGTGGATAGTGTAAACCTCTCTTCCACCCGGACCCCTGAGCAGCAAGATGACTGTTGCCAACTGTTGGGACAGTTTCCTGATCTGTTCTCCCTGACTCCCAGTATTACTGATTGGTGCGTCCATGATGTGAAGACTGGGGACAGTCCTCCTGTAAAGCACAACACTTAGAGAGTGAATGACAGGGTGAGAGCTTGCATCAAGGAGGAGGTCTCCAAAATGCTTGGGTTAGGGGTGCTTGAGTCCTCTAACAGTCCTTGGACCAGCCCAGTGATCTTGGTCCCAAAGGCTGCCGCACCAGGTGCAACACCAGAATTCTGCTTCTGTGTGGACTACCAAGGTCTCAATTCAGTCACCAGGATTGACGTGCACGCCATCCCCAGTGCTGATGAGCTCATTGATCGGTTAGGGGCTGCCCGATACCTCAGTACGTTTGCCTTAACGTCTGGGTACTGGCAGATCACCTTAACTGATGGGGCAAGAGAGAGGCACGCATTCTCCACCCCAGATGGGCACTACCAATTCCGGGTTATGACCTTTGGGATGAAGAATGCCCCTGCCACCTTTCAGAGGTTGGTCAACCAGGTGTTGGCTGGACAGGAGGATTTCAATGCCGCCTACCTGAATTACATTGCAGTCAGCGCCAGTTGAGAAGAACATCTTCATCACCTCTGGGAAGTGTTGATGGCGCTGCGGAGGGCAGGCCTCACTATCAAGGCGAGTAAGTGCCAGATAGGGCAGGGTTCTGTGATGTACTTGGGACACCAGGTTGGGAACGACCAGGTGGCGCCCCTACAGCTCAAGATTGATACCATCCTGGCTTGGTAACCCCCGAACACCCAGACAGAGGTGAGAGCATTTCTAGGACTCACTGGGTACTATAGGAGGTTTGTCAAGGGGTATGGCGGCATTGTTGCACCCTTGACAGAGCTGACTTCCAGGAAGCAGCCCAAGAAAGTGAACTGGACTGACATCTTTCAGAAAGCTTTTGATGCCATAAAGACTGCCATGTGCACGGCGTCCATGCTTCAGGCACCCAACTTCTCTAAAGAATTTATTGTGCAGATAGACACTTCAGAGCATGGTGTAGGGGCTGTCCTTTCACAGATAAATGAGGAGGGCCTAGACCAACCTGTAGCCTTCATCAGTAGGAGGTTACTTCTACGGGAACAGAGGTGGAGTGCAATTGAGCGCGAGGCCTTTGCTGTGGTCTGGGCAGCGAAGAAGTTGAGACCATACTTGTTTGGGACTCACTTCCGGGTTCACACAGACCACAAGCCCCTCAGTTGGTTGATGCAGATGAGGGGTGAGAATCCAAAGCAGTTGAGGTGGTCCATTTGCCTACAGGGGATGGACTTCACAGTGGAACACTGCCCTGGTACAGAACACGTCAATGCTGATGGTCCATCTTGATTTTTCCACCTTAGTGAAGAGAACTCCCAAGAGGGTGTGCAGTTCTCCCCACATTTCACCTGGAGAGGACACGTGTTAGACCTGGCACCATTGGTGTGGGTCTCCCTTCCATTTTTTCGCTGTTGCCTCCTGTATTTTTGCTATGTTTTTGCTGGTCTAGATGAATTGGGCACTTTGCCATTGCTATTCAGTGCCAAAGTGCAAGTGCTCCCTATTGTAAATTGTTGTAATGGATTAGTGACTCTATGATTGGCTTACTTGATTTACTTGTCAGACCCTAGTACAGTGCGCCATGTGTGCCCAGGGCTTGTAAATCAAATGCTGCTGGTGGGCTTGCAGCTCTGGTTGTGCCACCCACAGAAGCAGCTTGTAAAATATGGCTCAGGCCTGCCATTGCAGAGCCTGTGTGCAGTCTGGGACTTCCATGTCGACTTGAGAAGTGCACACAAGTGCCATTCCCTAAACCTTCCCTTATCTACATATTAATCACCCCTAAGGTAGGCCCAAGGGCGGGGTGCATTGTATTTAAAAGGCATGACATGCCCTGATGTGTGTGGCATGTCCTGATAGTGAAATATAACCAATTTCGTTTTTCACTATTGCAAGGCTATCTGTTCCCATAGGCCAGAATGCGCAGTTTGATTATAAGACCTTATGATCCTAACTGACCCTAGGAACAAGATAGGAAAATAAAGTTTAGCATGCCTGAACTCAGAATGTTAAAATACATTTTTTAGTGTGGGTGATTGTATTGCGTGACACATCCAAGGTACTTTGAGAGTAAAGTGTCTGTTACCCATCTACATTGAACTAAGCTATTTCTACCATTTGAAAGTCATCTTTTTATTACTGTATTGTGGATTTTTGTTGTCTGGCTTTGCGTTATGTCTAGTAAAGATTACTTATTTTTCTAAACTGGTGTGGTGTCCCTTTGTAGTGTTTTCACTGTATTACTCTGTGTTCACAAATGCTTTACACACTGCCTCTGAGATAAGCCTGTGTGCTTGTGCCAAGCTACCAAGGGGGTGAGCAGGGGTTATTTTAAGAGTGTAGCCCCCTGATCCTAACTAGAAGCAAGGGCCCCTACTTGGTCAAAATTACCTACCTCTGCTAACTAGAGACCCCCATACTGAACATTACCCTTTTTAAAAGTGGCATTTTTAAAAGGGTAATGATACATTTAACTTTACTGGTAAAGAGTATTTATCATTACCCTTCCAGTGATATGAAACATTATAAATCTACTCTTTCTCAATAAGGAATTACAGCTTAACCTAGGAGAGGGTGTTTTAAATGGGTTTCCTGGTTGGCTGAGGTATGCACCAAGGCCAGGCAGGAACCACCACTCTAGTCAGAGTGAGGTAGATACACACTAAAAGATAACCTGTGCTCACCCTCTGGTAGCTTGGCACAGAGCAATCAGGCTTATCTAAAGAGGACCTATGTAAAGAAATTGTGCAACACACACATTAACACAATGAATACATCACAAAAAGACTCCACACAGATTTAGAAAAATACAGAATATTTATCTGAATTAAACAAGACTGAAATGGCAAAAATCCAATCAGTAGAAACCGTGCTTAGAAATCACAAACGGTCGAAAGGTTACTTGAAGTTGCAAGGGACCGGTGCATATCCAAAGTTCAGGGTGACCACGATGGAGGACAGGCCAGCTACAGGATCCACACAGCCACACAGAGTCCGCTGAGAAAGTACCTTGGATGGAGCAAAGCATTGTGCTGTGGGAACGATGCGTCAATCTTTTCCACACAGTCGGGTTGTTGCATTGCTGTTGAACTTCACTGAGGTGAAGGCAAGATGTTGAGCCGTGCAAAGTGTCATCATCGGGCCTCGCAGGCTGTAGAACCGCTGTCATAGAACAGACTCAGCGTCGAAAGGGCAATTCGTCAGTTCCGATCGGCACACAGGCGATAATGCATTGGTTTTGTAGAAAAAGGCTGCACAACCAACTTCAGAGGCTCAGAAACTGGAGAGGGCACCTCAGGTAAGGGTGTGACACACAGAATGCAGAGTCCAGAAGCAACAGCAGAATCGCTGAAAGTCTTTTGTGTTTCGAAGACTTTAGAAAACAGGAGGCAAGTCAGCAAGCCCTTGGAGATCACCTGGAGGTAATGGCAGAATCCAGCTTTCCTTCAGCAGAGTCGGAGAGCAGCAGGCAGAAGGGCAACAAGCAGAAAAGCAGTCCTTCCAGAAAAGCAGTCCAGTAGAGTCCTTTGCACAGCACAGCAGTGCTTTGGACAGAGTGTCTGTTGAAAATCCAGAAGGGTCTGCTTTTAGGGGGTTAGAGACCCAGTACTTATACCCAAAAGTGCCTCTGATGTAGAGGTGACTTCAAAGAAGCTCTCTGAAGTGCAAAATGATCGCTTTCAACCCAATCCTGTCTGCCAGTCTCTCTGTGGGTGATAAATCAGTGTTTTGTATGTGGACAAGACACTACCTATTGAAGTGTGTCAGCCCCTCGCATTCCTCCCTGCCCAGGAATGCACATGAATGCAGTTGAATGCTCAGAAATCAGATGAGCCGCACCATCATTTGTTTCTGGCTGACCAGAGGGAATGTACAAAGTGTAGCTGTAACCCAGCCCAGATATGCATTGAAGGTATTATCCAACATAGGGATTCTACCATGTATTATGTGAATATATATGCACCCATGTGTGTGCTGCTATTTTTATTTGTATTTGAAGTGTTTAGTCATATGTGAAAAATGGTGCAAAGGGATCAGAGCTCCTTCTCTCAATTTGTGGGAAGGGCAATGTTCCAAAAAATTGTAAAATACCCCTCACACACTGAAACCTGATTCAGGTTCATGCTTCATCATTGGGGTCTTTCCGCCCCTCTACAGGACGGGCGTGCTACGACATACGTAGACGCAGGAGCACTTTATTCAGTGATTGGTGAGTATGTGTAGTGCTTGGGATCGTGAAAAGAAAATGTGCGATGGTTAAAAATTCTCTGGCTAGTGGAACGAAAATACTTTATTGTCTTCCCTTGCTGAGAATAGTAAAAGTGGGTAGGTGTAGATGGTGTACTATAATGAGTCACCTCCTACAAGGTCGACATGTTTCAGAAGCCATCCCCTTGGCTTTCTTCCTCAGGACCAAAAAACCGATCCCTGTTACACCTCAATGGGTGATAGAATAAATGTACATATGCCTGATGGTCACAAACAATGTCCTTTGTTCCCTGTTATGGGAGTAGAAAAATATACCACTTGTATATCTTAAGAACTTTGGATTTTAATCGTTATCACTCCATGAGCTCACACGAGCGGTGTAGGGTGCCTTCAAATACACAATGCTGGAAGGAGAGCAATCACCAAAGGAAGTACCTTCTCGTGGCTCTTCGGAGGTTCAATTGCACCATTTTTCACGTATGAATAAACACTTCAAATAAAAATAAAAATAGCAGCACACACATGGGTGCATATATAGTCACATAATACATGGTAGAATCCCTATGTTGGATAACAGTATCAAGAGGAGGACGATTCTACCTTTGTCCTCGCCACTCCCTCCTTTGATTTTTGATTATGCATTGAAGGTAGTCTTTCAGGCACAAAAAAGCTAAGAGCAGAGAAATGTCCACTTTTTAAAAGTGAAAACACAAAGGCACGTAACTAACGCACCAGACTGGCGCACTGCTTTGAATGGGACCTTTTCCCTTACCAGTACATTTCATTCATCCATATTTTGTCAAAAATTAAACTTTTTAAACATCGTTTTAATCCATCTTTTGCTTGTAAATATCCAGGAGACATCGAAATTCCATTAAGGTGTTTATTGGACATTTTCAAATGCAGCTGCTTCCCATTCCAGGCTTCTAAACAACGGCACGTGTAATTAAATAAACACCAACGTAAGCCTTGTTTCTTTAACCCAATGCATTTCGAGCCAGAGGCTCTTCGTCAGGGGTTTCTGCAAAATACAACAAGATCAACTGTACCAATTGCGCCACACAAGTATACTATTCAAACACAAGCAAAATGTGAAAAACCCTGCTATTCTCACAACCCCCTAGTGGTGTCCTAACAAAAACGTGAAACGCTATAATCGCGCTCACCCCTCCTGAAATTAACCAACTGTTACCAACCCACAATTATCCCAAACACCCTAAGTAAAATAAACACTTCCATTAGCTCTAACCACTTTTTACCTGTCAAACACAAGCCTTTCCTCTTAATCCGACCGATGTTCTCCTCTCTGACTCTCCCAAAAAATGCTCTCACGATCATCCAAACGAACCGTTATAAAGAATAATACTCCCACTCACGTGTCCTCAATCAACCTAAACTATCCAACGACGTGATTCAATCGCTCCACACACTCCAAATACCACAACACCCATAATGCACTAGCTTAACCAACACAAAAATCCTACTGGCACTTCAACCCTCCATTGCACGCATTTCGTTCAAAACCCACTCAAAACCTCAATCAGAATCATATGTACACACACAACCTCCACTCACCACTGCCATCACATCTTATACCCAAACCAGACACACAAAACTCCACACAAACCACACTGATCTCTCATCACACATTTCAATATTCCCTCACCCCCCAACAAGTGTCTACACCACGACATACCTAAAATACCTGCCTGTGCAACCATACTAATTTTCCTCCACTAGACTACGACTAATGACTAATTAAACAAAATACAATAAAATACAGCAATCCCATGTTGTACAGAATGTAACGTCCATGTATGTTCAAGGCGCTCTCTGATGTAAATTCTTCCGGTGTCTCCGATGTTGTTCTGCTTGGGTTTTCGGATCAGATAGAACCCGCTCAACAGAGCCTCTCTAACCCAGCCAGAACGTTACCCCCCCCCCCTCCCTAGGGCCTATTCACACCTAAGAAACCACATATATATATATATACCACCTAGGGACAGGGAATTCCTACTATATATATATATATATATCAAGACCTCTTATAATACACGTAGCGGCCTCGCGGTCCCAAATGGACCCAGGACTTCCTGCCCAGACGGCAGCCTCAGCCTCGCGGTCCCAAACGGACCCAGGACTTCCTGCCCAGACGGCAGCCTCAGCCTCGCGGTCCCAAACGGACCCAGGACTTCCTGCCCAGACGGCAGCCTTAGCCTCGCGGTCCCAAACGGACCCAGGACTTCCTACCCAGACGGCAGCCTTAGCCTCGCGGTCCCAAACGGACCCAGGACTTCCTGCCCAGACGGCAGCCTTAGCCTCGCGGTCCCAAACGGACCCAGGACTTCCTACCCAGACGGCAGCCTCAGCCTCGCGGTCCCAAACGGACCCAGGACTTCCTACCCAGACGGCAGCCTCAGCCTCGCAGTCCCAGACGGACCCAGGACTTCCTGCCCAGACGGCAGCCTTAGCCTCGCGGTCCCAAACGGACCCAGGACTTCCTGCCCAGACGGCAGCCTTAGCCTCGCGGTCCCAAACGGACCCAGGACTTCCTGCCCAGACGGCAGCCTTAGCACGAGTTCATCCTATAATTACCACGACATACAACAAGGGAATTAGTGTTACTATGTATCAGATCACACAAAGACTGCTAGTTGAGCACAACCTGTTCCCCAGTTCAAGGGGCTCCTTTCTCCCTTCTTCAGTTACCACCTACCTGATCAGGATTAACATCTGTTCATATCAAATCACAGCTGACTAGAAGAATAGGCTACCCTCTTATACAAGAACACGCAGCACATGTTGATTCACTACAAACTGGATACTTTATTTAGTCATTACATACACACTCACAGAACATAATACATATCACATATAACCTGCAAAGAAAAGTGAAAGATTAAGTTGTACACTCTAATAATAAAGGGGTTGACATCACCTTGGTCGTATGTAGCCTGCACTCAATGGTCATCTAGGTTCCCTTCTCGTCTGTGCCTCGGCTTCGCCTGGAAGTCACACCTCCGCAGTCACGGATCTACTCCCCTCTCCTTCTCCGAGTCACTGGGACCTCTTCCTCATCGGCTACTCTCTTTTCTCTTTGGCTATTCTGTTAGAAGAATATCTATCTCTCGGTTTTTCTCCACCTTCAAGTTTGTCATCTGTCTTCCCTGGAATAAGTAGTAGCTTTACTGCTAACGGCCAGGTGCCGCCTACGGACTAAAAGCCATTGCCAGTATCTGCCTCAAACTTTCACTAATATAGAGGTGCATTTTCTCATGGAAAATTCCAGCCCGTAACCTGCCGCCCACCAAATTCTTGTACCTCCCCGTACCAAGGACACGTTCCCAGCCGGCCGGCCTGATGTAGTGTCTTCGGCATGAAGAAAAATACAATCCTTCGATAAGGGCCGGCCTGAACCGGTTCTCTCCAAGCGAATAACACCTCATAACTAAAACATCAGCCTCGACCTAGAAACTTTCCAAGCTGCCGGAGCGGAAAGAAAGATGGAGTCTCTCCCGTTTAAGGCCTACCAGGCCTGGATTCAGCACGGCTCCATGAAATACCCTCACTATAGAACAGATTACCCCTAATACTAACGAATCTATCCTCTAGGATATATGTGCAAACCCTGATCTATGGGGAAGAACACAGGATCATGTCGAAGTGCCTAATAAATAGGCTCTATACACTACTCTAACCCTTAGACTTGGATGGAAAGAGACTGAAGTCACATTAGTTCCCCTTAATCACAAGAGAGCCGGGAAAATCGAGCAGTACATTTCACCCTTGACTTCAGTCTATTATACATTCATTAAATGGAGCTAACATCTGTGGAAGAATAATATGAAACAAAGCTAACTGATCTATGTCTAGTACCGAGTGTACAGAATTGAAGTAGTGAAGGAATACACTGAATAAAGCAACAGATAGAAATCAAAACAGCAACAGCAATCAGAATACCACCTAATGTTTGACGTAGCATGTGTACGTCAGGCAACCAATTAAAGAGCCAGTCAAACCAGCCCTGGTCAACGTGTTTTCGAACTTCTTCCGTTAAGTCACGCAACTCGTCAATATGTGCACGAATGGATTGTGTATGATCGGACAAGTTAAAACAACAGAGACCTTCAAAATCAGAGCAATCATGTCCATGTCTAAGCAAAAGATAATCAATGGCCGCTCTATTTTGCAAAATGGCCCTACGTTCACCCTGGGCATCTAGTAGCATGTCGGACAGGACTGTAGAAGTATGATTAATGGATTTCACCATCCAGCAGGCCATTTTCCCAATGGTTTTGGCATTATAAACTGCCAAAGCAGGAACACCAATAATTGAAATAGCTAGGCTAAGGTATTCAGACTTGGAATATAAATGCAAAGATGAGTCACAATCCTCCTGTAACATCACTGTATCTCGAATCACACGAGAGTTGGCATCCGGATGTGATGAAAACATCAACAAACTGAGTCTCGTAATGGCACAAGGGCCTCCGGAAATGTTTGCAGGGACATATGGCCAGGAAGTATTACCACATGAGAAAAGCCATCCGGCCGGTAGTAACATCGTGCGATAATGACTGGGGGTAACTACCAAACTATTGCAAGTCATATTGTTCTGAACTGAAACACATGTGGTCGGTGTCCTTTGAAAGCACAAAGTCCGTTCATGAGCTGTAAATGAAGTGGCGCCTTTTAGTTTTAGGCGTAGACATTCAGAGATCGCACTAGGATTACACGTAAGAAAGAAGCATAAATCACCTTGTGTGATATTATAGGTAACTATTTGGGACTGGATGGGGGGTGGCTCGTTCGGCAGTTCAGTGCATAAGGGGCAATATACATGGGTAGCAAAATCACCCAGGAGAACATTAGGACGAGCCTTTGAAACATTGAAAATGTGAATTAGGGTTTCCAATGAGGCAGGGACAGCAACCAGACAGGTCGTCAGAATATCATGTACAGATCTCATCGGTGTCAAACAGAAGTGAGGGGCATCAGTCACCCTCTTGGCTAACGATGTCCAAAAGTTCGATGATGAATCCCACGCAGCGAAGGAACGCAACACTCGGGTTCTCAGTTCATCCCGGGTTGACGGGATCCCTCCTCTCTCGTCGTACCATCCCAAAAGGAGTCCAGCACCGACACATCCTGCAGCAACAGTCCAAAGAATGATCTGAAAGAGAATCAAATACAGGCATTAATCATTCTCGTAAATAACATTTGTCAGCCGGGACCGCCTCCCAGCTATCTTTCCCTGGTCTCATAACCAAAATGGTATTGTCCTGACCGGTGGCAATAACCTCTGCTTGTTCAGGGGGATTCTTAGGCGACTGCACCCAAACCCTAGCCCCAGGGTTATCCGTAGAGCCAAAACCTTTCTGGCCTTGTACAGTTAGCAAAGTTGGGGCAGTGCCTTTCATTAATGAACCACTGAAGACAGGCATAATGAGTAATTGAGCCACTCGGTCAGTGCGGTGTATCAGTAAGTCAACCTCACTGCTATTCAGCAGGAGCACCTTAATCTCTCCCTGATAATCGCTGTCAATTATTCCTCCAAGCACCTGAATGCCTTTTACAGCCAGCCCCGATCTAGGGGCGATTAATCCGAAATTCCCAGGTGGTATATGAATACCAACACCGGTAGCAATGATGACCCGATCCTTACCTTTTAAAACGGTGTCATCCATGGCATGCAAGTCTAAACCTGCCGACCCTGGGGTCGCTCTACATGGAGCCAAAGCTCCAGGAGTAATTTCCCAGTACATCACAGTCTCTCTGATTTCATTGGGCTTAGCATCAACATTCGGAGGAAACAAACGCATAAGTGGGGATTCAGCATTTAGAAAAGGACGGTTATTCAAAATCAATAACGCTTGAGGCAAAAAGTCTCGCCAATTCTTATACTTGTCATTTGTTAACTTACGCAGCTGGTCCTTTAGCAGGCCATTCAATCTCTCCACCAGGCCCGAGGCCTGTGGATAGTAGGGTATATGGAATATCCATTCAATATTGTTTTCCGCACAGAATTCCTGTACCAATCTTCCACGAAAATGGGATGCATTATCAGATTGAATTTGGAATGGCACACCATAATACATCATAATCAATTCTAATGTTTTAATGGTATTCAATTGGGTAGCTTGCTTACAGGGAAGGGCTACCAGCAGGCCACTGTATGTATCAACAATAGTGCAAACATATTGACAATTCCTACTCATAGGAAGTGGACCAATGTAATCAATCTGCCAAATTTGAGCGGGCAGTTTTCCGCGATGTAAATGACCTTTAACAATTTGGGGCACTTTACGTTGTCTGATATGCTGACAAACGGGACAGTGTAAAATAACATTTTTAATTAAATCTAGGGGAATATAAATTCCTCGATCAGCAGCCCACCTGCTAGTGGCCTTCTCTCCAAAATGTCCTGCCTTCTGGTGTGCCCATTTCGCCAATCCCGCAATGTCAGAATCTTGCCTGTCCACCACTGCCTCAGCAATTTTAGATTTCTCATCTGCAATGTTATGAAAAAATTTGTCAAGAGAATCTATCGGGGTGTGAGCATCCACATGGAAGATTGTAACAGTACTCTGTGGGAGCATCTCCCAAATCTCTTGCCATAACTCTTTTCCCCACAATTCTTTGGAATGTAACTTCCAATTATGGGAATGCCAAGTCGGTAACCAAACAGCCAGTCCATTGGCAGTAGACCAAGAATCAGTGAAAATATGACATGTACCAGGTAACTCTTGTTTCAAAACTTGATAAACAGCGTAAAGCTCGGCAAATTGGCTGCTTTTACCTTCACCAGTTGTGCTCAGCAATTTCTGTGTGACCGGATTATAGGACACCGCCTTCCAGTGCCGTGTCGTCCCTATAAACCTCGCTGAACCATCCGTGAACCAAACATGGTTTCTGTCCGCTGCGGACAAATCATCAAAAGGCTTACCCCACTTGACAGGAGACTCCTGTGCTAAAGGTACGGAACATTCACTCTCAGTCTCAGTCGACGGCGCTCGCGCCACCTGCTCATGTAAAGAAGCAACTCCTTTCGGGCCCACACGTGCCCTGTCTTGTATATACCATTTCCATTTAATCACACTCGCCTCTTGAGCATGTCCAATTCGGTGAGTTTTCGGCGAACTCAGAACCCACTGCATGATAGGAATTTCAGGACGCAAAACTATATCATGTCCCAAAGTCAATTGCTCGGTATCCACCAGAGCCCAATAACAAGCAAGTAACTGCTTTTCAAAGGGTGTATAACGCTCACCAGCATCAGGTAACTTTTTGGTCCAAAAACCTAACGGTACTCTACTCCTGCCTTGTTTCTGCCACAAACTCCAATTTGCATAAGGGCCCTATACAGACACATTCAAATCCACGTCACCATCACGTACAGGCCATAAATCCAGAGCATGTTGAATTGCTTCTTTTGCCAGACTAAACGCATCTTGCTGTGGTTTATCCCATTCAAATGCATTCTTTTTACGCGTGACCCGGTACAAGGGGGCCAATATTTGACTCAAATGAGGAATATGCTGGCGCCAAAAACCAAACAGGCCAATGAAGCTCTGGGCTTCTTTCCTATTCCTCGGAACTGCAAAATCAAGAATCTTCTGTTTAACCTGAGGGATCACTTCACGGTGCCCTTCATGCCAATTAATACCCAAAAATTTTACAGCCTGGGACGGACCTTGCAATTTATCTGGGTTGATTTCCCAACCTTTCCCACGCAGGCACTCAATGATCCTGTCCAATTGGGTCTGAACTTCCTCCTGTGTGTCGCCTTGGATCAAAACATCATCAATATAATGACATATCTGAATTTGGGAATGAACCGGTACCTCAGCCAAATGCTCTGCCACCAGCCGGTGACATATTGTAGGACTATGCACATAGCCCTGAGGAAGACTCCTAAACGTCATCTGACGCCCGTTCCACGTAAAACTGAACTGTTCCTGACACTCAGGGGCAATTGGAATAGAAAAGAAAGCATTAGCAATATCAATGGACGCATACCATGTACCTGGATGCTTTTGGATTCTTTCAATTAGGGTAATAACATCCGGTACTGCAACAGTCAAAGAGGGCGTGTGTTTGTTCAATTCTCGATAATCAACAGTCATGCGCCAAGAATTATCACTCTTACGTACAGGCCAAACAGGATTATTCCAAGCAGAAGTAACCGGGGTTATAACACCTGCATCCACCAACTCCTGAATAGTGGTACTAATCTCCTCATGGCCACCTGGAATACGATACTGCTTCTGACAAACCACTTTTGTCGCCTGGGGAACTTGTATGGGGGGCATTCTTAAACGACCAACCCGTATAGGCCTGGACGATATATAATGCGTGGTTCCAAATTGGTAACACCCATCATCTAGATGCAACGTCATTCCTTTCAAAATATCAATTCCAATTATGAATTCTAAGAGTGGCACCACTAGTACAGAATATTCTTTTCTAGGGATTCTACCTATTCTCATTTCAAGCAAAGTTTGAACTGCAGGGGTTTCTTTTCCACCTAATCCGGTAATAGTAAAAGGCTGACCTGTAAACTTCTTTGATTTTCCATGAATAAGAGTGGCCTCTGCTCCTGTATCTACCAATGCTCGGGCCCTTTGGATATTACGATGTCTCCAATAAATATCAATATCTACATAGGGTCTATTATCTCTGTGAGCCCATCTATGTACCGGAGCTTGACCTATTTCCTAGTCATTCTTACTGCATTCTGTGTACCAGGACAAATCAGGATAAAGACTCTCACGTTTCTTAGGTATCGGTACCTCCTGTTCATATCCATTCCCCGTACGGAGCGGATTCGAGTCTTCAGCATTGTACTGCGGGTTACGTCGACCAAACTGTGACGATCCTCTCTCCTCCTCAACTCAGGGGATTGATCCCTATCATCTCTACGTCTGCTGTAAACATAATCATTTCTCCCCCTTTCTCTTTCCCCCTCTCTCTCCCTGTCTCTCTCACAACGGGGGGACACATCACGTACATAACGTCGATCATCACGACGAACAGAGCGCCCACGGCGGTCGTCATCACCGCTTCCGTCAGAACCACCACGATCACACTCAGTGGTCCGAACACGCCGGGCACCCTCCTTCCGATCCAAGCCACGTTTGCGAAACAACTCCCACAAACGAGCGGTAGTCTCACCGTCAATGTCCTCCCTACGCACACCATCAGCCAGAAGACCAGAAAAGATATCACGTCTAGTAAGTTTATTTTCACCAGGAGTACGAGTGTCAGGCCGGGACTGACGTTCAGGTTTAAACCACTCACCCAACTCACCGAGCTGGCGTACCGACTCCAGTACCGTAGATAACACATTACCAGTCTGATTAATCAATAAAGTCATCATGACCTGCTTATAGGCAACAGGGGAAGACCGAATAATGCGATTCCGCACAGAAGATGTCAACAAACCATCAAGCAACCTGTCAGCAGTACCCAGAAAAATTGCCGTTTTCATCACCTCCTCTTTGAGACGTTGCGCAGCGTCGCGCAAAGTATACCACGGCTTGTCATTCACAGGCCAGTCAGATTCAGTAGGATATTTTTGATTACAACCCTCAGTCGCCAATCGAAGTAAAGAAATTTGACCACCACCATTATAGTTACGAAAATGATCCTGTACAGTAGAATCCGAACTCAAGGAACAAAACTTCAAACAATCGCCATTATCTAACATAATGCCCGCAGCGCCCAGTTCATAAAGGCGCACCATCCATGTGAGCAAGGTCTCACCAACTCGCTGCCGAAATCGCTGCAAAATATCACTAATTTCTTGTTGAGTAAAGTCCTCTAAAGAGTCTAAAGAAATACCCTGCGGAGCAGCGGGAGACTGCTGCAACTTCCGACGAAAAACTGGATGCGCAGAGACCGCGGGACGAGCATCACAAGGAGCCCGATGAGTACTCGTAGAGGGACAATCAGTGTAAGAGGTATCGATCCCACCCGAAGAACGGGCGTAATCACGGGGTGCACCATCAGAGGTGCGAGAAGCAGACTTACAATCATGACGGGAACGAGAAGACTCGCGCTTGACAGACTCCTCACCCGAGGAACAAGAATCACTCGAGTTCCAGATATTACCATCCCATTCATCAGGATTCCAATCCAGTCCGGCATTCGCCACGACCAGACGCACCTTTCGCGTCGAAACTCGACCGCGCCTGTTTTTGTATTTATAACGAGCAATTCGCACAGCCGCCCTTTCGGCAATAGTTTGGTAAGTCTCCAGCTTATCAGCAAGCAACTTATTTTGACACCGCAACAAAGTATGAGAATTCTGAATCTCAACAAAGTGCGCTTCCACATCTTTAAGAGAGATCTGTAATTTCAACAATCTCTCATGTAGAATCCGATACGCAGACAGAAGAATCCAACCTCTGCGCCCCAAAATGGGAATCTCCTCACCCTTCGATACGGGTGCCTTCTGCAAACAAGTAATCACATTAGCCGGCTCCGCCAGCTCCAAAGAAGAATTCCAATTCTCACTCAAACCAGTAGAAACAGCCCACTCACGGGCCAAGGCTTCATAAGGCGTTGAATCCCATCCGGGAATATCAACGGGCAACTTAAAAGTAGATTTAGATCTCCTAGAAAACATTGTGAAAAAGAAAAAGAAGAAAAAGAAGAAAAAGAAAAGAAAGAAGAAGAAAAAGAAAAAAAAACTATACACACAAGTATACAAAAATAAAATGCAAACAAAACCACGCACGCGCCGAAAGCAAACACAAGACAACCACAACGCACACAGGTTTCGTAAATGGTTCGTGACGCCAAATGTTCTGCTTGGGTTTTCGGATCAGATAGAACCCGCTCAACAGAGCCTCTCTAACCCAGCCAGAACGTTACCCCCCCCCTCCCTAGGGCCTATTCACACCTAAGAAACCACATATATATATATATACCACCTAGGGACAGGGAATTCCTACTATATATATATATATATATATACATATATTTATATATATATATATATATATATATATATATATATATATATATATATATCAAGACCTCTTATAATACACGTGGCGGCCTCGCGGTCCCATATGGACCCAGGACTTCCTGCCCAGACGGCAGCCTCAGCCTCGCGGTCCCAAACGGACCCAGGACTTCCTGCCCAGACGGCAGCCTCAGCCTCGCGGTCCCAAACGGACCCAGGACTTCCTGCCCAGACGGCAGCCTTAGCCTCGCGGGTTCCCAAACGGACCCAGGACTTCCTACCCAGACGGCAGCCTTAGCCTCGCGGTCCCAAACGGACCCAGGACTTCCTGCCCAGACGGCAGCCTTAGCCTCGCGGTCCCAAACGGACCCAGGACTTCCTACCCAGACGGCAGCCTCAGCCTCGCGGTCCCAAACGGACCCAGGACTTCCTACCCAGACGGCAGCCTCAGCCTCGCGGTCCCAAACGGACCCAGGACTTCCTGCCCAGACGGCAGCCTTAGCCTCGCGGTCCCAAACGGACCCAGGACTTCCTGCCCAGATGGCATCCTTAGCCTCGCGGTCCCAAACGGACCCAGGACTTCCTGCCCAGACGGCAGCCTTAGCACGAGTTCATCCTATAATTACCACGACATACAACAAGGGAATTAGTGTTACTATGTATCAGATCACACAAAGACTGCTAGTTGAGCACAACCTGTTCCCCAGTTCGAGGGGCTCCTTTCTCCCTTCTTCAGTTACCACCTTCCTGATCAGGATTAACATCTGTTCATATCAAATCACAGCTGACTAGAAGAATAGGCTACCCTCTTATACAAGAACACGCAGCACATGTTGATTCACTACAAACTGGATACTTTATTTAGTCATTACATACACACTCACAGAACATAATACATATCACATATAACCTGCAAAGAAAAGTGAAAGATTAAGTTGTACACTCTAATAATAAAGGGGTTGACATCACCTTGGTCGTATGTAGCCTGCACTCAATGGTCATCTAGGTTCCCTTCTCGTCTGTGCCTCGGCTTCGCCTGGAAGTCACACCTCCGCAGTCACGGATCTACTCCCCTCTCCTTTTCCGAGTCACTGGGACCTCTTCCTCATCGGCTACTCTCTTTTCTCTTTGGCTATTCTGTTAGAAGAATATCTATCTCTCGGTTTTTCTCCACCTTCAAGTTTGTCATCTGTCTTCCCTGGAATAAGTAGTAGCTTTACTGCTAACGGCCAGGTGCCGCCTACGGACTAAAAGCCATTGCCAGTATCTGCCTCAAACTTTCACTAATATAGAGGTGCATTTTCTCATGGAAAATTCCAGCCCGTAACCTGCCGCCCACCAAATTCTTGTACCTCCCCGTACCAAGGACACGTTCCCAGCCGGCCGGCCTGATGTAGTGTCTTCGGCATGAAGAAAAATACAATCCTTCGATAAGGGCCGGCCTGAACCGGTTCTCTCCAAGCGAATAACACCTCATAACTAAAACATCACCCTCGACCTAGAAACTTTCCAAGCTGCCGGAGCGGAAAGAAAGATGGAGTCTCTCCCGTTTAAGGCCTACCAGGCCTGGATTCAGCACGGCTCCATGAAATACCCTCACTATAGAACAGATTACCCCTAATACTAACGAATCTATCCTCTAGGATATATGTGCAAACCCTGATCTATGGGGAAGAACACAGGATCATGTCGAAGTGCCTAATAAATAGGCTTTATACACTACTCTAACCCTTAGACTTGGATGGAAAGAGACTGAAGTCACATTAATTCCCCTTAATCACAAGAGAGCCGGGAAAATCGAGCAGTACAGATGTCAAAATCTTAGTCTTGTGAGTCAACCATTAAGGTTTGGGGTGCACCCTTCGTCGGAACGGAAATATTGTGAACAACAAAAGTATCGGAATTAGAGTGCACTCCTTTCTTTTTAAAAGTGGCATTTCTAAAATAGTAAGGTTAAGTCCAACTTCACTAGTAAATACAATTTATCATTACCATTCCAAAGATATGAAACATGGAAAATCTACTCCTCTCTGATCAGTAATTACAGCTTAAAAGTGTATTAAAGAATTCCCAATGCTGGCCTATGAAAGGGGAAGACCTCACAGTAGTGAAACACAAAATAGGCTGATTGTCACTATCAGGAGGTGCAAAATATAAACGTACATGCCCTACCTTCTACTTACATAGCACCCTGCCCTTAGGGTTACTTATGGCCTACCTTAGGGGGAGTTTAAGGTTTGGCAAGTAGTTTTAAATGCCAAGTGAACGTGGCAGTAAACTGCACACACAGGCAGTGGAAGGCCTGTGACAGGTCTGAAAGGGTACTTCTGTGGGTGACACAATACGTGCTGCATGCCACTAGTAGCATTTGACGTACAGGCCCAGGGTAAATGGTATACAATTTTACAGGGGACTCACCAGTACAACAAAAATGCCAATAAGGTATACACCAATGTCATATCAATCAATCAATCATATCCCTTGTTATGTTAAATGTTATGTTAAATGGTTTTCATAGAGCGCGCAACTCACCCTGGGGCATCTAGGCACTAACCAGGAGAATGTACTGAGGATAAAGAGATCCGGATAGCAAGAGAAGTGTCCTGTTTAGAACAAAAACACTTTCAGCTGTTTCCTGAAAATGCTTAGCATTGGAATTTTACGTACAGCTAGAGGGAGCTTATTCCAATAACTTGGTGCTAGATATGAGAAAGCTCTACCTCCGGTGCGGGTAAGGCGAATTCTGGGTACCTGGAGAAGATCTAGAGTGCTGGATCTAAGTTTTCTACCAGGAGAATACTTTAATCATTTTTTACGCAAATAGAGAGGGCCTCTTTCATTCAATGCATTATATGTAAGACAGCAGATCTTAAAAAAAGATCTGTTCTTTATTGTTAGCCAATGCAATTCCCTCAGCAGAGGGGCCGAAGCCGATCCTGCCGGGCAATTCAAGATCAATCGTGCTGCCTTGTTCTGAATTACTTGAAGTTTGGCCAATTGAGTCTGTCCCACCTCTGCCAACAGGACATTGCCATAATCCAGACGGCTAATGACCATTGCCTGGACTAAGGTTCTGCGATGGGAGGTAGGCAGATAGGGAAGAAAAAATTCTGAGAAGCCTTAAACCATAATAGCATGAGCTTGCTGTCGCCGCAACATGATCTTTCATGGTCAGGGCCTGATCCAATCTTAGGCCTAGATTTTTTACTGACTGTTTAGGGGTAGGGGCCTGCCCCAATTCGACAGGCCACCAATCATCCGACCAACTATTGATAGCTTTTCCCATCAACATAACCTCCGTCTTTTCCGGGTTGAGCTGGAGACAATTTCTTGTCATCCAGTCAAAGATTGCAAGCATTCCGGAGGCAAAACGGATTTTGTCGAGCTCTGGGTTAGGTCCGATGGTAAACATAAGCTGAGTATCATCAGCATATGAAATGATCTCAAAACCCAGATGCTCGACAATTTGTGCCAGCGGGGCCATGTATATATGGAGCTGTTGCCAGTGTGGTCGGCCACCAGGAGTCGTCCCTGGCCGAAGGGGTGGAACTGAAGATGAGGACCTCCGTCTTGTCCGAGTTCAGCTTCAGTCGGCTGTTCCTCATCCATTCGGCGACGGCCTTCATTCCTTCGTGGAGGGTGGTTTTAGCGGTGTGAGGGTCTTTGGTGTGGGAGAGGATCAGCTGGGTGTCATCGGCGTAGGAGATGATGTTGAGGTCGTGCTGTCGGGCGATGTGGGCGGGAGGTGCCAAATAGATGTTGAACAGCATTGGGCTGCGGGAAGAGCCCTGGGGTACGCCGCAGATGATCTCGACGGCATTGGAGCGGAAGGAGGGAGGCGGGAACTCTGTGTCCTGCCGGAGAGAAAGGATGTGGTCCAGTCCAGTGCCTTCTCTTGGATGCCGGCGTCGTGAAGGCGTGTTCGTAGTGTGCGGTGGCAGACCGTGTCGAAGGCGGCTGACAGGTCCAGGAGGATGAGGGCCGCTGTTTCTCTGTTGTCTAGCAGGGTCCTGATGTCATTGGTGGCGGCGATGACGGCGGTTTCGGTGCTGTGGTTGCTGCGGAACTCAGACTTGGACACGTCCAGGATGCTGTTCTCCTCGAGGTAGCGGGTCAGTTATTTGTTGACGGTCTTCTCGATGACCTTCGCCGGGAACAGGAGCAGGGAGTTGGGCCAGAAGTTCTTGAGGTCCTTGGGGTCCGCCTTGGGTTTCTTGAGTAGGGCGTTGATCTCGGCGTGCTTCCAGCTTTTCAGGAAGGTTGCTGTCTCGAAGGAGATGTTGATTACTTCCCAGAGATGGGGTGCAATGGCTGTGCTGGCTTTGTTGACGATGTGGTGTGGGCATGGGTCTAATGGTGATCCGGAGTGGATGGTGTTCATAATCTTGCTGGTGTCCTCGTTGGTGATGTTGGTCCAGGAGAGCAGGTGGTTGGTGCGTGTGATGGTTGTGGGGGCGGAGGTCTCAGTGGTTGTCGGGGCGATCGTGGCGTTGAAGCTGTTGTGGATGTCAGCGATCTTGCGGTGGAAGAAGGTGGCCAGCGAGTCGCACAGGTCTTGTGAAGGTGGGATGTCGTTGGTGTTGGAGAGTTCCTTCATGATGTTGAAGAGCTCTTTGCTGTTGTATGCGTTGTTATCTAGGCGGTCTTTGAGTGAGGCCCTTTTGGTGGATTCGATGAGGTGATGGTGTCTGCGGGTGGCGTTCTTGTGGGCTGCGTTGCTGTCCGGTGTTCGTTCGCAGATCCAGTTCTTCTCCAGTTTTCAGCATGTTCGTTTGGAGGCCTGGAGGTCTTCGGTGAACCAGGTGGCTTTCTTGCTGGTGTGGCTGTTGCAGGGTTTCTTGAGTGGGGCGAGGGTGTTGGCACAATCATCGATCCACTGTCTGAAGTTGCAGGTGGTTGTGTCGGGGTTAGTGGGGTCGGCGGGTGGGCTCTGGGCTAGGGTGGTGGTTAGCTGGTTTTCGGTGACTTTGCTCCAGCAGTGGCGAGGCATCTGTTGGGTGCGGTGGTGCGTGGTGGGATTCCTGAAGGCGAAGTGGATGCAGTGTTGGTCGGTCCAGTGGAGATTGGTGGTGTGGTTGAAGGAGACATGGGAACTTGCGGAGAAGATGGGGTCAAGTGTGTGGCCTGCGGCGTGGGTGGGTGTTGTCACGAGCTGTCTGAGTCCGATGTTGTCGAGGTTGTCGATCAGGGTGGTGGAGTTGGTGTTGTTGTTGTTCTCGAGGTGGAAGTTCAGGTCCCCGAGGAGGATGTTGTCCGTGGAGGCGAGGGTGTGTGTGCTGATGAAGTCGGCGATGGAGTCGCTGAACTGTGGTCAGGGGGGTCTGTAGACGAGGGTTCCTCTGAGGGTGGTGTTGGGGTCGGTGTGGATCTGAAAGTGCAGGTGTTGGGCGGTGCTGAGAGTGTCGTCGGTGTTGGTCGAGACTCTGAGGGTGTTCTTGTGGGTGATGGCGATTGCTCCTCCTACTCTATTACTGCTCAGTGTTTACTGACTTTCTGACAACAAAGAAAAGCACCTCAGCCTTGTCATCCTTCATGATTGAAAACAAATTAGTGCAGCCATCTAACACACTCTGATGGAGCCAACTTGGAGCTCATTATTATTTTCTAATTCAGACTGATCAGACTATGATCAGTCACATATCTTCATCATCCCCTTTACCATCCCCTTCCCAATGATCGCCCCGAAAGCATATCTGCAACCAAAATGCACGAGTTAGGAGTAAAAAACAAACCTCTCTAGGAACATTTAATCTAATGATAAATGTGTCCACTCCTTTAAATGTAACTCTGACCATTGCATGCACACAATTAAACAAAGATCTCGAGAACACTTTCTTCCTAGTGAAATGAAACTGATTACTTGCTTCTAACAGTAAAACAAGGAAAAATAGCCCTAAGCAGAGTAAACACAGTCTGGGTCTCACCCTGTGTAAATGCAGAAAGACAAAGTCTCATATCTTTAGAATGCAAAAGGAGGAAGCAACCCACAGCTTCTCAAGCCAAGAAACTAAAACCCAACAGGAACTTATAAAAAAAATTATATTTTAAAATACAAAAGAAAGAATTAGGGGGAAAAAAAAACAAATGTGTAAATTATTAAAAGCGCAATAAAACCTCAAACTACTGGTTCAGTCACACCAACGTCCCATTCACAGGGCATTCACATTAGCCATTTCAATGACAATAAAAATATGTAAAATACTATGATAAGATAAGATAAATAAGATTACTGATAGTTTGGCTAGACCCTGCTCAGCCAACATAAACCTAAGTAGAAAACTAATTACTAATAGTTGAGCATCTTCAACCCCTCTCTCCAATGAAGTCTTAGAGAAAACCATTATCACTACCAAACCATTCACCTATTAGCTTGACCTGATTCCCCACAAACCTACCTAAATCGGCAACAGCCACCTTATCCTCTCTCCAACTTTATAAATGTATCTCATGACTAATTAATTCTACATGCCTCCCTAAAACAGGAATTATCACTCCAATACTCAATAAGGTCAAGGCTGACCCAAACTGCAACAAAAATTATTGTCACATCACTGGTGTAATTTTTTGTTGTGAAAACATAGAAACATGCATAGCTAAACAACTTTAACATCTTTGAAATCTCTCAAATTACCATCTGGCAGATTTTCACTCAACAGCAACACTCAGCATCGTGGACAGTGACTACCAGATTCTAGATAAAAAATATGTGAGAAATGACCCCCCTTTTCCCATGGTCAAGTCTGATATTTCTGCCTTCAGGACTCTGTGCACTGTACCACTGCTAAACAGTAGTAAATAGTCTGTGTTTCCCCCTAAAGCATGTGCTTTACAATGGAACTGTAGCCTATTGAACTTCCCTCTAATTACACTGTAAATGCTGCCTAAAATACACCTATTAAGAAACAGAAACAGTGATTCACCTGCAACTCAGTGCATTAAATCAATATTTCGCCGACAATAAGTTCAATGTATTTAATTAATATCTAAAATTGCAGTCTAGTCTTGTAATGTAATGTAAGATGGATTTGTAGAGAACTGCTTTTCACCCGTGTGGGTATCCAGCCGTATATGAAGTTTTAGTACGCGCAAAAATGAAAATTAAAAAAAATGCTGTGTGAATGGATACTATTTATAACCAATGAGTGACAAGACCAAATTCAGTGAGTCCATTGCAAAACGCATGGAAGTGAGACAATAGTGGTGTTAACACAAGGAAGTACAGAGTGTTGCACACAACTAGTTTTAAAATGGTTGGAGCTTGACTCAGGCCAAGTTAGTTTGTGTGTGGTGGGGTCGGCGGTGAGCAGTATAAGTTCTCATCAGGACAGGTGAGGATAGGGGCACATCAGTGAAAATAGAATGTTTAGAGTGGGCAAGGACGGCCTAGTTCAATAGCCCTGTGCTAGACCACATTGAGGGGTATTTACATTGATAGGGCAGCGATGTAGGGGGGCTCCTCGATCCAAAAGTCGCCTGTCAATATAGGTGACAAGTTTGAGTCCAGGCAGCTATAGAAGAACAAATTAGGGCTGCTAGGGTACGAGGACTCACCTACATGCTTATATTTATATATATTTGTATTGGATAGGGTTGTGGGTGCTCGAATGGTATTATACCACTAAACTGATGGCACTGTTTATGCATTCAGTCACATTAATCGATCATTTTTACTTTTATTGAACTTAGTGCTTGAATTGTTTTGCATGTTTTCTCCTGCATGCTATTGCTGGTGATAGAGCTTTGATGCTGTTAGTTTAATGCGCTCTATAAATGGACATTCACATTCACAGATAAGCAAACAGTACTGCACATATCTTTTAGGAAGGAAGATTCCGACTGAACCATATATGTTTTCAAAATTGTATGCATTTGTATTTTTTTTTTTACATCTGATGAATTTTTTGATTGTTTTCACTGGAATTGAATATAGCTGCAATTGTCTTATAATACTGTTTGCTAGTTGTATAGTATTTGTTGGAAAGTCACCCTTTTTGGCCTGTTCACCCCCACATTTTGGTATTAAATGGTATTGGTGATAGCGGACTCTGACTGTGCCCTAGGTTCTGCTAGTCAGGAAAAGGCGCACAAATTATAGACAGAATGCAGAGCAAATCAAACATTCACCCCCAGTCAACAGATCTGGGTTAAATCCATTGATCTTTTGCTCACAATGTCAACCAGGTTTAAACCCAGCCATATGCAAATCAGTCTTGACCCTGCTCCTCATGGGAACAGTCAACCTCGAACTGCCAGTCAAGTCCTCAGTGGACAAGAAACAATCATCCTGGGACCGATATCAGGGTATTATCCTTCATCAGCCAGGCGAGCTTAAATCCAGTGGCACACTGAGCCTGGGACCCACGTCTCAGCATACCCAGCGCACTTAGGGAGAGTATGCAAAAGAGACTCAAATGAAGGATGGAAAGCATAGCAAATCAAACATTCAATTGCTTCCTGAATTGTGACAAGCTGGGTTGGCAGTGTAAAGTAAGAGGTAGATAATTCCAGAGTTCCCCCCCCACACAAAATGAGAACATCCTTCCACCCCATCTTGCTTTCTTTATTCTGGGGACAATTGTAATTTTAGCTGAGCTGGATCTTAAGTGCCTACTGTGGATATACCAAGCGACCAGTTTCTGAAAGTAAACAGGACCAGCCCGGTGAATCGCTTTATGGACCAGGAAAAGTGCCTTGACAATTATCCTCTTGCTGACAGGTAAACAATGCAGGCCTTGCAGTAATAGGGGGACAGATGCAAACGTAGGCCGCTGCATTCTGTAAGGATCAACATTTTTTCACCTGTTGCCTAGGGACCCCCAAATATAGGGCATTACAATAATCAATCTTGGAGGTAACGAGTCCCACCATCACTCTCATTTGTAGGTCCTCGGGAATAAATGGAAAGATCTTCTTAAGGACCATAAGCAAAATGAAGCTGGAATAGGTGATTTGATTTATTTGTTCTGAGGAGCCCAGTTTAGTATCAAATAAGACACTCAAGTTTCTCGCTTTTTGCACCAGCACTGGAATGGGCCAAGATTAGTGGGCCACCATGATGAGTTCCAGAAGGTGGTGTCCCTTCCAAAAAGCAGGTCCTAAATTTTTTCTGAGTTCAACTTCAGGCAATTCCTCTGCATCAAGCTTGCGATGTGAGACATGCAGCTACAAAGTTTTTTTGCTTCCTTTTTGATACCAGATGATATAGATACCACAATGTATACATCATGGATGTAGGAGAGCACTGCAAGATCATAGCTATGGATGAGATTGATCAAGTGGTTACGTAGATTTTAAAAAGTGTGGGGCTAAGAGAGGAGGCCTGAGGCACCCCAGAGGAGTGGAACTAATTTCTCCCATCTCCACTCGCTATTGCCTGTCACCTAGAAATGAGCTCAGCAAAGCAAGAGTGGAGTCCTGAAAGCCCACCAGCTGGAGCCGGTTTATGCGGAGCAAATGATGGACCATGTCAAAAGTGGTGGAAAGAGCTAATAAAATGAATGCGGCTGTGGCTCCCTTATCAATCACCATCTTCAGATCTTCTGATGCAGCTGTCAGAGCCAATTCTGTACATTGGTTGGCTCTGAAACTGAACTGTGAGGCCTTCTTCCATATACCTGGGAATTGCCCTAATAGTGACTGGGGGTTAGTGTCTGAAATGTTTCAGTGCTCCATCCATCATCTTACTGTGTTAGCTATGTTCACCTTAAGTTGGCAGGGTATGCACAGACGTGGGTCCCTTGCTCACTTTGTCACTGGATTCAAGCTAGCCTGGCTGATGAGGGGTATTATCCCAAAACCAGTCCCAGGATGCTTGTTTCCGGGACAGGGAGGACCTGGCCTGGCAGTTCGGGCTGGACTGTTCCCATGAGGAGCAGGGTCAAGACTGATTTGCATATGGCTGGTTCTGAACTGGGGTGGCGAAGTGAGGTGAAGAACGATGATGGTTTTAACCCAGGCCTAATAAATGAGCGAGGGTGAGTGTCTGAAAAGTTTCAGAGTTCCGTTATTCAACTTATGGTGTTTGCTTTGTTTGCACTGAGTTGGCAGGGTATGCCCAGACGTGGCTCCCTTGCTCACTTTGGCACTGGATTCAAACTAGCCTGGCTGATGAGGGGTGTTGCTCCAAAACCGGTCCCAGGATGCTTGTTTCTAGTCCAAGGAGGATGTGGCCTGGCATTTCCATCTGACTGTTCGCATGAAAAAATGTGAAAAAATACCCTGACCAAATGTCTTTGGGTATCTGTCGCTCCATAGCTCTACTAACTCTTTGGGAAAACTGCTTGAAAGCTTAATTAATAAATAATTAACAGCCTACCTAGAATCAAATCCTGCATTCTTCACAATCTGGCTTTCTACCAGGCCACAGCACAGACACTGCGCTTCTGGCAGTGACTGACTCTCTGTGACTTGCACTTGATGCTGGCAGTCCTGCCATGCTCATGCTATTTGATCTCTCATTGGCCTTCGACATGGTCTCTCATGTCAGGATGCTGGAGAGGCTGCAAGAGTTTGGGATACAAGGCCCTGCACGTAAATGGATGCACCATTTGCTAAAAGACAAATACCAAACTGTCATCCTTGGCCCCTACACCTCTTGCAGAAGGCGACTAGACATTGTGTGTCCCACAGGACTCTTGTTGAGCCCCACTCTGTTTAATATATATATGTCCCCCCTTGCTAAAATCGTACAACCTTATAGCTTTGAGACAATCTCTTATGCGGATGATACCCAGATGATGTTTACATTCAAGTTAGATCTGGCAGCTACTAAAAAGCACTTTGCCTTCGGCATCTTCAACTGAATGAATGACAATTATCTCCAACTAAATGTAGACAAGACAGAGATTATGCTGTCTCTCAAGGCCTCATCTGTCTGGGCAGATAAGTGGTGGCCTCCCCTAATGGTGCCTATCCCCATGCCCAAACAATTAGTTAAGAATATTGGTATGAAAATTGACCAGGCTCTTACTATGAAAGATCACATTTGACCACCACCGGACTATGTTATCAGAATATGCGTCTTCTGCACAGAATATTTCCGTACCTGCCAACATCCACCAGAAGGACGTTAGTTCAAGCCCTAGTAGTAAGCAGACTAGACTATGGCAATGCTCTTTTGGGGGCAGCTAATGAGACACTGGTAGCCAAATTACAGGTAGTCCAAAACACAGCAGCCAGGCTCATTTTCAATCTCCCCTTCGGCACCTCTTCTGCCCGATGTTAAAGGAACTGCACTGGCTGCCAGTGAAAAAAAGGTGCATTTTCAAGCTCTGCCCTCTCACTGACAATGCGCTAAGAGGCTAAGGACCCAGATATCTTCAACTAAAAATCAAACCGTACCTACCCAGCAGAAACCTATGATCACATGATAAAGCCCTATTGTGTGACCCCTGCACTCATTTAATGAGATGCGGGAAAGATTTTTTTCTTACCTTGCCCCCTTTTATTAGAATAAGCTTCCGCAACACATTTACACCTGTGCAAACTGTTGCAAATTTGGGAAATTGTTGAGAGCCCACCTATTCTAAATCCTATATTCCTCTTTCTGCTGGTACTTGTTAAACTGGCCACAATGCTGAGATGCCCATGGGTGAGTTGTACACTATATTAGATTTAAATAACATAACATTACATTTGAAGAGCAGGGTTAAGACTGATTTGCATATGGCTGAGTCTGAACTGGGGTGGCGAAGCGAGTAGAAGAACGATGATGGATTTAACCCAGATTTAGAAGTGACTGGAAGTGAGTGTTCGAAAAGCTTCAGCGCTCCGCCCATCATCTTATTGTGTTTGCTTTGTTTGCCCTAAATTGGTAGCTTATACCCAGACGTGGGTCTCTTAATCACCTTGACCCTGGATTCAATTTAGCCTGGCTGATGGAGGGTGTTACCCCGAAACTGGTCCTAGGATGCTTGTTTCTGGTCGAGGGAGGACCTGCTCTGGCAGTTCAGGCTGAACTGTTCCCATGAGGGGCAATGTGAAGACTGATTTGCATATGGCTGGGTCTGAACTGGTGTGGCGAAGTAAGTAGAAGAACGCTGGTGAATTTAACCCAGATCTAATAGTGACTGGGGGTGAGTGTCTGAAAAGTTTCAGCGCTCTGTCCATCATCTTATTGTGTTTCCTTCTGCAGTCAGGCCTAGGGTCAGTGCTATGATAAACACAAGCACATACATTGAGGAATGGCCTACCCTATAAGTTCCTAGCAGATAATAGGGCCAGGGGATAAAAACGACCTATAAGTCCCTGATATATTATAGGGCATGGCAGTTTAGCAGCCAGCTGCCTTTGTTTCATTTGCATGTGTGCACTGCCGAGAGCCTGAGGACATTTTAAAAGCAGCCCTGTGTGGCAGCACTGCTTTTAAAAGTAAAATTCACAGCAAAATCAACTTTGTTGGTTTGGGCAATTTAAAAGTGATAATCTACATTATTTTCACAATGTGGGTACCACCAACGCCCCCCTAGGTGTTCCAGGGGTGGGAGTCTAGTAACTATAATCAGGGTCCCTATAAAAGAGATTTTATAAAACCTGATGAGTGAAAACTGATGATCTTATTTTTCCCCAGATTAGGAAATTTACTACAAATTTGTCTTTGGTGCTGTGAGCACTGTGAAATAATTTCCAAAATCATGTTTGCATATTAGGAGCCACCCAGGTCTCTCCTAGGTGTTCCTGGGGTGGGGGAGTCCTATAATTATGAGCAGGGGCTTTATACAAGATGTTGTATATATCCTGGTGGGGAAGAAATTGCACATTTCATGTTTTCCCCCTGAAGATAGTTGGCCTTATAGGCTAACATGGCAATATGCTATAGACACATCACTATAGCTAGGAGAGTGGTAAATATAATTCAAAGACTAAACAGAATGGTATTGATATATTTAGCAGCTTGATGTTGTCGAATTTATCATAACTTGTACAGAAAAGAAGTTACAAGACCTCTTTTCTGTAAGCCAAAATCCAACCTCTAGCACTATTCCCTCATTGTTCAGCTCTGAGGGGATTAGCCAGGCTGCCTTGATTAGGTGATAGGTGGCCTGGTCTGGCAGAGGTTAGCTGATAGAGTGAGCTCTGTGGGGCTCAGGAATGCTGGAGCAGGGGGTTGGGCCATAAAGCATCATCTTAAAATGAAGAACAGGTCAAACAAGCCTGTCAGCCAGGGCCACTCCCTCTTGCTGACAGATGGGAGGCTTAAGGAAGGAATTCACAGATGTGAGTGGAGGAATGTATGAAAATAAGCCATACTTTGAGTTTCGTTTAGTTAGTTCTTGCTGCTCTTCTCAAATGTCGGCCATGATGGATTTTGAGAGAATAAAGCTTTCTGGGACAAGAGTATGTCACACTTTGGAGGAAGTTGATATGCTTTGCGATGTTGCCCTGCACATTGGACAAGGATACTCCTATGCTTGTCACCAGAGAACACTAGATAAATATGTGAGAGGTGCCGACGCTCTCAGTTCTGCTACCTGAAACTACAAGAAGAAGGAGAATTATCCTACTGGAATCCTGATCTGCACCCAAGGACCTGACTGGTGCAGACTGTGCCTGCTGCACTATCTGGGACTTCAGCTCTGAAAACGTTGCCTTGCTTCAGGAAGGAGTAAGGAGTGGACTCCCTGCAGCTACAGGTTAACAGAGCTTAACTGACTCTTCTCCAACCAGAGTCCCCCTACTGGAGTGCATCCAGTAGAGTTTTAGGGGGTGACCAAGTGCATTGTGGGAAGTAAAGTCCAGGCCTTCCAAGGACCATCTAGGAGATTCCAGAGCCTTGGATTTGTGTTTTGGACACTTGGAGTTCACCAGGAGAGCTTCTAAAAAGACTTCCAGAAGTTTGGAAAAGTTTGGGAAACTTTTTGGCGAAAGCTCCAGAAGGTGACTGATCCAATCGTCAGAATCAAGCCATCCATCTTTAACTGGGACCCAGCCCAAATATCAGGTTCTCTCTACTGAAAAGCTCGGGAGGTCCGACTTCCAGAGTTTGACCGGCAGCTCCCTGAAAGTCAAGCCAGCGAACCCTCACTGAATCTGGACTGGTTGAGAGCAGCAAGGACCCTCAGCGGAAATAGCTCCAGAAATGTTTCTAATTCCAAAGGTAAAGTTTTGATCGAGGCCTACCATGTGGAGAATCCGAGCAGAGCTACATCGCGGTCAGCCTCAAACTTTGACTTTGTCCCATTTAAGCACGACCAGGTGGTTTCTAAGCATTAAAAAGTGTTTATTCTTTAAAATAATGTGTATCTCCGGTTCCCTACATTGGATTTTCATGGTTTTTGTGTCATTTTAAAGATAAACATATATGTCCTATTTGTATAAAGTGATGTGACATTTTTATTGTGTGTTGTGTCTTATTTATTCACAGTATTGGTGTTTTTAGATGCTTTACATGCCTGTCTCCTAAGTTAAACCTTACTGCTCAGTGTCAGCTACCAAGGGTTGAGCAAGGGACTAATTTATAGAGGCCATATTTAGGACCCAGTTGTGCTGGTGGCCTTGTTGCTGGTGTTAGGTGCCTAGTTACCACTCCCCATAACTCACCTTCCAACAGCATATAATGTGTTCCTTGCATGTTCTCTTTTTATACATCTGATGAATGGTTTTCATCAGAATGGTATTGAATATACTGCCTAGACGGGTATCCAATAAATTCTTTCTTCCTGAATGGTATGTAATTCTTATAGTGAGTCATCAGAACAATGAGCCATCACTGTCTCCAAAGAGAATCCCCGGTGAATAGTGAGAGGGAGATAAAAGAAGGCCAGGCCTCTGAGCGAGGCTTGACGCTCATATGTGTCTAGCACAAATTATTTCTCTAAAACAACCGAGGTTGCCAGATATAATCACCATATAATTAACAATGCTTAAATTTACATATTTCATGCACTACAAAAAGCAAACAATTTTGGCAATTCATACATGGAAGAAATACTATACATGTAAATCACATGTACATTGAGAAACACGTATGCACAAAATAAGTTATTGGATGTTTAGGTCAACAATTCTGACCACCCAATTGAGGCAGTAATGGGGAATTATCCCAGCACACATGTGATACACAGAGTCTAATGTTCTCTATTGTGCTACAGCATAGTCCAAATCAGATTCAGGTGTCATAAGTGGAGGTATATCCTCTCCATTCTTACATGGAGTTTAGTCCATCATAATATAGTGACAGTGTTCAATCTATTTGTGTTCCTTGCATTGTAGAATTGCACACAGGTTTCCTCCTTTCTCTGGGATACAGGTCATCTCAATGACCGGCCAACGTATGTCATCTGCACTCTAATTATTCTCCAGAAAGTGTGACACAAGAGAAGTTTTCAGGTTTTTGCACCGAGCACAACTCCTATGCACTGTTTGACTTATTTGGTACTTTGTCCTATGTATAGCAGGTTACGAGGATACCTAAAATGCAGCATACCACATTCATTGAGTTACAATTAGCAAAGTATCTTCATGTATACTCACTTGAAGCATGTTTGAATTTCATTGTATTAATCATAAATTGACAAGTAATGCAATTGGAACATTTTTACTGATCTAAATGTGTGGTAACCACCAGCTGTCTTCCAAAGTAGTTCTATATGGGTTATCCATTTGCACAGATTGTACCACATGACTTTAGCTATTTTTCCTTCTTCAGTAAAAGAACTGGGCAGCCATTGCCCATGTAGGTAAGAGTGGTGGGGCCGGGTGGGGGGAGGGTGATTTTGACGGACGATGACCAGGGGAATTAAATTATTTATTTAATGTTCCCTCGTCATTGTTTGTCAAAATTCCCCCTCACCCGGCCCCACGGCCCCACCACCCCACTGCTCTTACCTGAACTGGCTGCGGCTGGAACAGGGGAAGGTGTTATGAATGGTTGTTGACTTGAAAGGGGGACCAGTATTTTTGTATAAGTTTGACCACCTGGTTAGTGTGGGGGCAAAAAGTGGTCACACATAAGATTCTATTATGATATGCTGTTGACTTGCATTGGAGCAGTGACTCTCTTATGGAGAACCAAGCCCTCTTGTTAGCGTTTCTCACTTGCTACTTGTTTTTTTTGTAATCAATGTATTTATGACATGGAAGGTTAAATGACATATGTGGTCCTCATTGTGCACTTACACCATTTATGCATACATATATACATAAATATACAGTAACACACACACATATATATTTTTTAAGTGAATATTTATATATATATATACACACTCACACACACACACATACATCTTACATATATAAATATTCACTTAAAAATGGTTAAAGTAACATTATAGTTAGTTGAAATGTAATATATATTTTTTTTTTAAACACAGAAATTCACCAATTATAGTTATCTCAAGTAACTATAACTCATATCCCCGCCATGCACAGTTTTCTCATCAATAATTTTATTGCAAATGTTGCTGGGATATCACTAATGATGTCATGAGTGATGTAATATGAGGGTTAATTAGCAGTGCATGGCGTGGGCACAGGTTATAGTTACCTCAGGGAACAAGTTATAGTTATCTATGACTGGTGAATTTCTTTTTTTTTTCAAATGTTACGTTATTACTGAGCATTTCACCTAACTATAATGTTACTTTAACTTTCTTTTTTCTACAACATTTCTAGGGTTTTTTAATGTAAGGTAATGTTTATTACTATACATTAAGCCAAACCCCACAGCCAGCCAACCTTGTGCACCATGCATGGACTTCTGCAGTGCGCAGCGAGAGGTTGGCCACATGCAGCTAATCCCATGATATGCATGGTCTTTGGCCATGCGCAGTGGGGGATTGGCCACAGGGCCTAAGCCAGCTCCCCTGCAGGCAGTCAACTACAATGATACACTGTGTCATTGACCTTCGGGCCCCGAGGACCCCATCCCCCAGGGACAAAACATATATATTAAGGGGAAAGGGTATGCAGCCCCATTCCCCAATCTTAATAGGCCCTGGGCCCCATCCCTCGGGCCAAATTCAACACAAAAGTGGAGGCAGGGCACACAACCCTCCCTGAGCCTTTATAGGCCTCAGGGACCACATTTAACCTGCCAAATTATAAGGGGAGGGGACATGCTGCCCTCCTCCCCAAGCCTTACCTGGCCCTGGGGATCCACCCCCCAGGGCCAAACCAAACTAGAAAGAGGACGGGAGCCATGCAGCTCAACCCCTGGGGCCAAATTCAATTAAACAGGGAAGAGGACGAGTCCCCCCCGTTCCTGAGTCTTTTGGGCCCCGGAGGTCCCATCACCAGGGCAAAATTCTAAGAGGAGAAGTACGCAGCACCCCTTCCTGGGCCTTAGACATCATGGAGAGGGAATCATGTAATCATTCAGCAACAGGAATGGAGTCCCTTGTGTCTTTTTAAGCTCGGGGAGCTGCGCACCACCTCCCCTTTATTAAATTGGTGGCCTGGGGGATGGGTGCCTGATTCAGCTCGGGGAGAGTGCCATGCACCTCTCTTCCCTTCATTTCTATCTGAGCCGCACCCCCGGATCCTGACCCACCCCTGGATTTGTTTTATTCTACAAAGGCAGGGAAGTTTATGCTTTTTTTTAAAAAAATTGCAGCAGATTCGAGGATCCTGCATTAGTTCACAGCAAATTTTTCAAAAAACATTATTGACCCCAGGAGGTATACCTACCCTGCCCTATATCCCCTTTTGTGTATTTTTTAGGACTCTGGACTGAATCTAGAGTCCGAAGGTGGCTGCCACCATTTCTTGGTTGATGTGGTGACAGCCAATCAGATCTCAGCAGGACATCTGTCAGCTCCGCAGATCCTCCTTTGTGTCAATTATACAAAGAAGTTGAGGATTAATTGCTCACAAACTATAAGACAGATTTACATCAATCACAAAGCACACTCTTTCTGGACCAAGATCTAGCATACTGCCAAAGTTGGAGTAAATACATTCAGCGGTTTGGACTGTAGCTGTGACTATAGTTCCTGTGGAAAAATTAATGGCACAAATGTGTTTTGAGACCCCCTTTTTTGAAAATCCCCGCTTGACGGATCTCCCTGAAGCTTTCCAAAGTAGAACAAAAAATAGGACTTTTCCTGAAAGTTTTTGGGAGATTCATCAATCAGCACCAAAGTTAGCAAGAGTATTAGCAACACAAAAAAGGCATTTCCAAGAGAAACACAATCCTAACTAGAACTAACCAGTAGTGACTGACCAGTTAGAGCACAAGGGTGTTCCTGTCAGACATATTTTTTGTTATATATATATGCCAAAAAATATGTTTGCCAGGAACACCATTGTGCTCTAACTGGGCTGAGGTTTAAAGGCACTAAAGTGGCATATAGCAAATAAAATGTGCATTTGTCCTGCAGCATAAGCCAAGTATTTTATATTCACAATTCACAACTAAAGTGTGCCTTGCACGCCTACAGGGTAGATTGATAATATACACAAATATGGCCCACTACAAATTAGGGTTTGTGTGCTCTCACAGTGAAATAAAATCTAAAAGCTATTTCACTGAATGAAAAGGCTTAGATGTGATTAGAGAAAATTCCCTATCTCTACTTGGGGAAAAAGTTAGAAAAAATGCTTTAAAGCTATTTTTTATAATTTTCTTTAAATGTGCGTTAATGGTAAAATCTGCTTTTTGATAACCTTAGTGATAAGGTGACTTTGTAAAAATTTACTTTAGGCTGCCTGTGCCAGAAGTAACTTTAAAATAGTTTTGCCACCCACCACACCTCCAGAGCATGAATGCACATCATTTACTGGGAAAGTTAACCACTGGCTCAGAGGACAATAGCCCTACCTCTGAGCCCAGGAAAAAACAAATTAAGGTTATTTTCTGACCAATTAGTAGCGATTTTCTATCTGGGAGTGATCCGGAACAGTTGGCAGAGCAAAGGATAGCCTTAGATTCAACTTTTTCATCTTCAAGAATCAAAGGAGGACTTCACTTTTCCTTAAAAGGACCTTCCCAAATTGCATGACCAGCCTGAGTACGGAAGAGAATCGTTTTCTTACCCAGTCAGTTCGAAGGATAGATTATCTAACTAGAGTGGTGGCTAAGAAGCTCAATACACTCTCTAGTGGCAGCGGCAGTCTGCAGTCTTGAAACATGGGCTTGTGGGCAATTTTACAATAGAGCAAAGAGGAAGTGCTTCAAAAGGAGGTGGGATAATAGAGAGAAAAAAGTCAGGATTGGATGGTAGAATTTCTCCACTTTATTCCCGATTTAGAGGGAAAAAAATGTCTTGAGTTTTACTTGTCTAGACATATTTTTACTCATTTTTACTAAGTCCTTGTGAGTGTTTTTTCCATTTGAAATTAAAAATTAAGTACCTTGATTTATTTTTGTGGGAACCTAGATTGGGTCAGTTTACCCTGGCTGCACTGATAATATTGGAGCTGAATGCCATGTTCAAAGAACAAAAGGTGAGAGTGAGCCAGTATGCCAAGAAGAAGGAGTATGAGAAGGTCCTCCGGGCCTAGGAAGAGGCCCACCAAGCACATATCACTTAAGAGGAAAAAGAGAACAACATTCACGGGTCACCCTGAATTCAAGTGGTGTATTTTTCCCAAGAGAAACATTAGCTTTTGTCCAGGAATGGGATCAGTGTCTCCTCCTGCAGTTTGACTCTATCAGAGCTAGAGGCTTACAGTGGAGCTGGTGGGCAGAAGGCCAACATGGGCTTGAAACTGAAATTATCCCTAAAACTAAAAGTTGCAGAAATACACATTAATCAACCATCTCTCTCTCTCTCTCTCTCTCACACACACATGTACGTGCACCTACACACACTCATGCATATACACTTGTTGGCAAGCACATGGGGAACAAGGTGGCTGAGAGCAAAGGAACATTTATGGCTACAGGGGTTTGGACTTCAGGAGCCACCCACAGAGCAGCCACCAACAGGCACATTTAGACAAACATAACCTATATTTGACAAGAATCTAAGGCCATTCACAAGCCCCTAAAATATCTCCTCTATAAACCAGCACCAATGGCCTACAAACAGTAAAACACCACAATATAATCACAAATCTGGACAAAAATGCAAGTTAACAGAGGACATATATGTAACCCTTGTTTTAGCATTTTTCCCCTGTCTTTTTGCTTTCTGATCTCCTGTTTTCGATGGTATGCTGGACTTTGTTTTTGCTGGTTTAGTGTCTCTGCACGCTTTTTCACTGCTATTAAGTGCTAAAGTGCAAGTTCCCATACTGTAAATTGTGTTATGATTGGTTTTCTATAATTGGCATATTTGATTTGCTAGTAAGTCCCTAGTACAGTGCACTGGGTGTGCCCAGGGCCTGTAAATCCAATAGTACTAGTGGCCTTCAGCACTGGTTGTGCCACCGACACAAGTAGACTTTCAAAGGTGTCTCAGACCTGCCACTGCAGTGTTTGCATGCAGTTTTAACTGCCATGTTGACCTGCCAAGTACACCCACTTGCCAGGCCCTAACCTTCCCTTTTATTACACATAAGTCACCCCTAAGGTAGGCCCAAAGTAGCCCATGGGCAGAGTGCGGAGTATGTGAAAGGTAGGACATGTGCTGATGTGTTTTACATGTCCTGATAGCGAAACACTGTGGGCCTCATTTATGAGAAGTGTTGTATCGCCGCAGTAAGACAGCGATGCAACATTTTTCATAGTGCGATCCTTGCGACACCATGAATGCGCCGTATTTACAGTACGGTGCTTCATGTCACAAGGATTTACATATAGGTCAGTATTACCGACGGATCAATAGGTGCAAAAGTGGCACATTACTGGAGTGTGTCTTTTCACATTGGGCAATCTCAATGTGAAAAGCCCTGCGTCACTCCTTACCCCTGTTTTAAGCAGGCGTAAGGATTTGACGTAGTGACGCCCTAGAAGTGGCGAAGTGAACACTCATAGATTTCTCTGCATGACTTCTTTGTGGCTTTGCTGCGACAGAACGACCACCATGCATACATTATACCTATCGCAGGTATAATGTACCACAGGCGGTTACAAAGTGAATATAGTACAGGAGGTTCCAAAGTGATGCATCTGCTTAGATTAATTACTTTGTAAATATCCTGCGGTGTGGTGCATCTTTTACACCGCTGCAGCATCACAAAACATGATGCAAGGGTGGCGTACCAGCATCATAAATAAGGCCCTGTGTATTTCATTTTTCACTATTGAATGGCTGTCTTTAGGTGATCATTGGAGCTGCCTTGTAACATTTTACAAGTGTAACTTTCAAATGGGAACAGATAGAGAAATTGAGTTTAGGCTCCCTGAGCTCAGAATTTAATAACACATCTTTTAGTGAAGGTGTTTTTTAAATTGTGTGTTTGAAAATGCCAGTCTTAGAAAGTTGGCATTTTCTTGCTTAACCATCCTGTGTGCCTCAGCATGCTTGTGGATTCACTTTCTGGTTTTAGACTGAAAGGGGCTGTTTGTACATTCACTCCAGACAGCCACACAAAGGAAGTTGAGGTGTGCCCTGCATATTCTGATGGGCCATCCTGGGCTAGAGTGGTGGTAGGAGTTGTCATTGACACCTGAATAGACTGTGGCTGCTCTGCACAATGCTTTTGCCACCTCCTGTAGTGAAGCTGGACCAGGGAGGACAGAACTGGTTTTTACTGAGCAAGAGGGATTTTCTGCCTCAGACTTCAAGGGAAAATGTATTATAAATATTGGGGCCCTGACCCCAGAACTTTAGAACATTGTTGGACTAAGGACCAAGTAGAAGAGCTAGAAGAGCTGCCAGGAGGAGTACTACCCCTTTGCTATTTGTTGGGTTGACCAGCAGTTGCTTCTTCTTTCTTGGGCAGTGAAAGGACTGGCATGAACTTTCCTAAATCATGCGGTTAAAGTTTCTCCAAAGGCTTGAAGTAGAGCTTGCTTCCTGTTGAAAGTCTCAAGCTTACCAAAGACTTCACCATCCTCTGGGTACCTTCACCTGAAACTGTGCGTTTCAACTGCCACAGAGGGAAAAAGCAAATTGATACCGCTAATAACCCTGCTGCCAGCTCTGTGAGCTGTTGGCCCTGCAACAAGCACCGCCGTACTTCACATCGCAACCTTGTCTCACGACCCTGTCCGACGCAGTCACTGAGCCGCTGCTTGAACCATGACCTGTGGGCTCTGCACACCACACCGCCTCACTTCAGATCGCTGCCCTGGTCTTATTGATGATGGCTTTCCAAGCAGACCTCTATGTCTCTGCCTGCAACGTATCCTGGGAGCACTGCTCATAAGTTACACGATGCACCACCCTGTCCGACACCACAGCTTTGGTCCACCATTGCCAGTGCCATTGACTCCAGATCGTCTACAGATGACAGTGCTTCAGCAACGACGATTCCACTGCTTGCACTGTGACCTGTCAGCACCACAACGAGCACCGCCCACTTCGCTCTGTAGCCCTGGTCTCACCGAAGCCCCTGGATGCCGCCACAGAGGTATTGCCTGCACCACAATCTGAGGGCACCACACGCCACAAGGCTTTACTTCGTACCACAGCCCTGATTCCTGCGGACCCCAGTGCTCCTGACCTCAACCTCACAGAGTTCAATCTGCAATGCGTGGGACTCCAAGGGCCCTATGACTCTTGCACCGACCTCAGAAACCAAAGCCTGCTAATGATGACATCAAGGAACTATATTTTGAGTTGGTTCTTGCAATATTCATATCCCTATTACTCTCCGTTGTATTTTTATTGTTTTGGTCTTGTTTCTACACAGATATTTATCTATTTTTCTAAAACTATTGTGGTGTCCTTTTGTAGTGTTTTCACTAGGAGGATTTGTCCGCTATAGCGGGTACCGGTTGGAGGCGAATTGTCTCCAGCTAAACTCGTCTAAAACTGAGATCCTCTTACTAGGCAGAGACTCTGATCTTTGGCGCAACAAATGGTGGCCGCTGGAGCTGGGTACTCCTCCTGCACCAAAAACAGTTGTAAAAAATCTCAACATTTGGGTGGATAATGCCCTATCTTTTGAGGAGCAAGCCAAGTCTGTGGGAGGGACCTGTTTCGGTATACTGCGTGGCCTCAAACCTATTTTCGGCCTGCTTGACCCCTACACTCGCCAGCTGGTAGTTAAAGCCACAATTTTGGCCAGGCTGGACTACTGCAATAGTCTACTACTTTGTACTTAGAAATCTGTGATTAACAGACTCCAGCGCACCATGAACGCAACAGCACAAACTCTACTCACGTTACCGAAGCACAGTGCTGTCTCAGGTGTGCTGCGCCGCCTCCACTGGCTGCCCTTTGAGCAGAGAATCCGGTTCAAAGCACTTTGTATCACACACAACATATTGTCAGGCTTTGGCCCGGCGATTCTCAGTGACCTATGTCATCATTACATTCCAACCCGTGCTCTGTGATATGTGGATCTCCATTTGATGCGGGTGCCACGATTCCACAGATCCAGAGCTGGAGGCCACTCATTTAAGGTACTAGCACCAACTCTTTGGAACTCACTGCTACTCTCTATCAAGAACATCTCCAATCTCTTGGCCTTTAGAAAGGCAGTAAAGACCTGGCTGTTTCAGTAAGCAAGAGCCTCGCCTGCACCCATCCTCTGATGTTTAGCGCTGGGACAGCCATGTGCTCTACAAATCCCTTAACATCACAAAACATACTATATTACTGCATGTTATACACAACTGCATTACACATTGCCTCTGAGATAAGCCTGACTGTTCGTGCCAAGCTACCAAAAGGGGGAGCAAGTGTTATTTTAGAAGTGTAAATCCCCCTTACACTGTATGTAAGGGGGATTTACACTTCTAAAATAACACCTGCTAGACTAGAAGGAAGGGTCCGTACTAGACTAGAAGAAAGGGTCCCTTTGTGCACAGGGTACAAACCTGCCAACCAGACACCCCCATTTCTAACAACCCCCAACCTCCACCATCATAAAACATCAATTTAATTTATACCTATTTTCCTTAAACCTACATTGAACTGCACGGCCAAGTCCAAACTCCAGGCCAACCAGCAATAAACAAAATGAAAAAAATCTAAAAAAAGTTAAGAATAGTGGTATCTGCCCTCCTGCAAATATCATTATTTTTTTAAAGTAATGGAAATAACTTGATTTTCCCCAAAATTGCAAAAAATTCCAAGAGTGCATAATGCACCAGAGGTTTCAGACAACAGATGAATTATGCTGGAGAATCCATATCCAAAATGATCAGGGTCTCAACAAACAAACAATGGAGCAGAGTCTTCAGAACAGAAAGAGGAAGTTGATGCAGTAGCCTCACTCTCAATTGCACTTCCACGTATAAATAAATACATTAATGTTTGGTAAAAAAACAAATTACAAAAAAGTTTTCAGAGCAGTCCAACCACTCAGATAAAAGTTCAACTCGAAGTGAATTTTTGAGATGATTATTGGTGTTCAGCGTTAAAACAGCAACGGCTCACATCTTGTTTGCATTGTTGCTGGTTGCTGGGAGCAGCAACCAGCCCTGGCAGATTGCTAGCTCGACTGGACCTGGGGGGTTAGGAGGTCCTGGTAAAAAGCACTACTACTGCTTTTGTTACAGGGGGTGAATATTGCAGCAAAACTGGCCTCCAGTGACAAGACCGGCCCCCATGGCGACAAATCCGTTCCCACCACTCTTGCCCATCGGCAAAACTACCAGTGCCCGCTACGGTCAGTTCGACCCTGATTTATGCACTAGGATTATAAAACGAAAATCTCTTTTATACAACGTAGCATAATGGCATAACCTCTAGCATTACATGTCACATCCATAATGCAAAATACCAGAAATTATAAGGGATTACTGCAAGGCACATGAAATTTCTATCTGGGTTAGTTTGAATCTACCAAGGTTGATTTATCCTTCCAGTGTAAGTAAACTGAGTACGAATGTCAGATGGGCAATAATAATTGTTTATAAAAATATTCTAAGTAAGACCAGCATAAACAATGGAATTGTCTCTACACTGGTAGTCAAGTGCTACTTTCATCAACCAACCAATTCAGCAGAGAGAGGTCTTTTGTTTGAGGCGCTAGAAGAGTCTGGCATGATCAGGTCCATGATGGATTTAGTGAAACACCTGCATAGGGAAAATTGTCCCCAGATAACGTTTTGGTAACAAGTGAATAATAACACCTACAGTACCTACCTTGTTTCCTTTGTTTCTTAATGATTTAAGTAGACAGCCTATTTTATTAAGTCTGGGCATATGGAATATGAGTGGTAATTGAAAACCTCATCCAAAAGCGCTGGTGTTTCCCATTCCTCTCAAGTAATCAATGCAAATTCTCCTTCCAATGCATCCTCCGCATTTGCTACAACACAAATCCTTCATTTTTCACTCATGTTCCCTTCTTCTTCAATCAGTGGTAAACTGGATAAACAAGTCTGCCTGCACATTTTTCGAACCCACTATATAGTTCACTTTATACCTATAATCCTGCAATCATGAAGCAAAGCGTACCAGCCTTACAGACCCTTTGTCAGCACCTCCTGGGCTCAGTACCATAAACAAAGGTTTACGGGCTGCTCTAAACATAATCTGTATTGCCCATAAGTACTTGCGAAAATATTTAATGCCTCATGCTGCAACTAAACCCTCTCTTTCAATTACTGCATAATTTTGTGTCGTCTTGTTAAGTATTCTTGAAGCAAAAGGCACTGTTTTTTTCTTCATCATCTTAGAATTGCAAGAAAACTGCCCCAATGCCATGTCCACTTACATCAACCGTTAACATAGTTTTGTTTCTTGGTTCAAAAGATGTAAAATTTCTGAGTTCCCTATCTCATTCTTGATTTTTTCAAACACGCTTTCTTGTTTCTCTCTCTACTCAAACTCTTTTCCCTCCCTTAATAATTCTCTTAAGGCTTCTGACTTTTCAGCAAAATTATCAACTAATTTTACATAGTACTCTATTAGACCCATAAATTAATGTAATTGATCCTTTCTTGTGGGAGTTGGAGCTAACCGTATCGATCTCACTAAATCTTCCTTGGGTTTGATGCCATGTTCTGAAATGGTGTACTATAAATAATCAATTTCTCTCAATAAATGTCAATATTTCCTTCCTCAATGTTAAACCTGCTTCACGTATTACCTTTAATACTTTAACCAAGGTTTTGTTATGATCTTCCTCTGACCTTCCTGTAATTAAGATGCCATCCTAAACTACTGAACTATCAATTGATCTCTGACCAGCTGGTCTGTCATTGCTCAAAAATCACATTTGATTGCCAACTCTCTTAATCTTGTCACCATTTGGTCAACTGAGTCATTCTCTTTTTGGGGGGTTGACTGTATAATGTATGTCTTTGCATTACTATATTTACTTGTTTGCCGTAATGCTTCTCCAGCCTCTGATTTTCAATAAGCTGCCCATCTGCCCCCCATCACCTCTGGGAAAAATGTAAAAACATGTTGCCCTCCTTCCATAATGAATTTAGTAGCAAAGTTTTCTTATACGCAGGATACCTTAAACCAACTTTTGCTTCCAGGTAATTCTCCCAAATCCCAATCCATTCTTCCCACTCTATTGAAGGAGAATCATTCACGGGCAAAAACATTGGAGGAGGCTCCACTGCTTGATTATTTGCCATATTCCAAGATTAGATTCACATTTCTCAAGCTCTTTCAAACAAACCAGAATTCCCTGAACAGCCCTACCTCTATTTCTATTGGTCTTCCGCTGAAAGGTAGTCTGTGTGTTGAAGTCATATTCCTTCTCCTGGGTGATACTTCTGATGGCTGTCGAGCAGAAGGAATCCGTGGAGCTGCAACGCTTGCCAAGCTCCTGCAGGTACCTTTTAAAACCCTTTGACAAATACGTAGATTTTGCTCACTCGCTGTCGGATTTTCACTGACGAATTCGAGATAAGTCTGATGACTGGGCTGCGATGAGACACCCGGCCAGGCACTTGTCTTGCGCTGGCTGCGGCACTGCGATGAGGCACACAGCCAGAAACTCATCTCAAGCTGCACTAAAGTGCACAAGCTTCATGGAAAACGGAGCCTGCGGCGATCAGCTGTGACGAGCTTGGCTAGGCCGTTGGTTGCTCCCAAACTGTGTGGTACTGCCGTAAGTTTAATTAAATTGCTGCAAGGTATGGAATATAAATTCTACCATTGTCACACCATGTCAAGTATAGTAATGATGTGCAATTATAGAGCCGCTGCTGTCTCAACGTTGTAATAGGCCTCCCCCCAACTAGTTCCTCCTCGTGAAGTCAATTGTACCTCAACACCGGTGCGCAAACACTTAGAATTCTTAAACAGCACTCTCTGGTTCAGGTTAATGAACTGGTTTTAAATCCTCCTAAAAATTTGGCACAGAATACCACTTCATTTGCTTCAGAATGACACCAGTTCTAATGCTGGTTCTAACCTCCCTGTGGTTGGTGTGCCATCGAACAGGTGATTTTCACAAATTGTAGTAACTCTTCGCACCGTCTTCTTTGTATAACCTTCTTTTATCTAAGCACCAAACACATACATGAGGCACCCTGCTAACTCTTCACACCGTCTTCTTTGTGTAACCTTCTTTTATTTAAGCACCAACCACAAACACGAGGCACCCTCGCCTGCTCATGCTCAACTGTCGCTTCACTAGGCATACAGAATATTGGCTCCACATTATTCCACCAGTAGATATGGCAACACTGTGAGCATGAGGGAAAATGATGATGTAATACATCTTCTATAATTATAACAGTCAACAATTGCCATTAAGAACAATGTCACAGAGAGATAAAGCATGTATGTCACAAGCATAACTGTAGTGGAGTAACGTCTTTTTACTTACCGTAATCTTCATTACCCCGATTAGGATCCTCCTCGTCCCAGTCCTAACATAGAGAGGCAATCCTGCCTCCCAACAGCCAATGAGAACGCTTATAATATTTTCAAAGGCTATATAAGCCCCTCTCACCCACCGCCATGCCTGTTATCAACAAGACGTGACACAAACACATCGGGAAGACATTACCCCCTCATGGGTCCTCCTTGTCCCAGTCCTAACATAGTGAGAAACTCACAAGCAGAGACCCAAGAAGAAAAAACACAGGACACCAGGGATTCTTGCAAAAGTACAAAACGTAATCAAACAAAGGTTTAAGGAACAGCAGCGTGCAAAACGCCAACAGCAAAACAGGCCACAGAGGCAAGGAAAACAGCAAAGCGATAATGCCGAACAAATGTGTGAAGGGACCGCCAAGTGGCCGCTCCACAAAACACCTGGACAGAGACCCCCGCCTCCGCAGCCCAAGAAGCGGACACAGAACGTGTCGAACAACCCAGCACCAGAGACTGAGGAGGCAGACCTACAGGATAGGCAGACCGCCAAACGCACATGGTGAGTGAAGGTGGAAGGAGAAACCAACCATCCCTGAGCCACACCCCCACATGGGAAAAACAGGGCAGGTGAAAGACGAAACCCCAAGGTTCGGGGGAAGAAAAAACAAAGGGCGTGAACAACCAAGGATGAAGGAACAAAGGAATCCCCATCTTCAGGCAAAATAGGAAGGAATCACCTCCAGCAGCAAATGGAACCTGGAAAAAGCGCAGGGAAAACAAGCATTTGCAATGCATTAGGTCTCGCATTTGCGAGAATTTAAGCTATTGGCATTGTAAATGACAATGCCTTTTATTTATCTGTTTTGATAATTAACACATAAATAAAAGGCATTGTCATTTACATTGCCAATAGCTCAAACGCTTGTAAATGCGAGACCTATTTGACTTCAAAGAAGCGGCCGCCATTGTCCCGGGCACATGGCGCATACAATTATAGTCAGTGGTAACCAAATTCCTGCAGCTGCCTGGAAGTATTTTCATGTGTTAACAGAGGATGTGACGCGATGGATCTCTCTGCCTTTCACCATGGCTGGGCGGGCCTCACTTATTAAAATGGTAGTGTTGCCTCGGTTTTTATATTTGTTCCAGAATGTCCCTTACTATCCGGGTGCTTTTTTCTTCCGTACACTCCGCACGGAATTGATACGCTTGTTCTGGGCTGGAAAGCAGCCTCGATTGGCATGGTCCATTATTACCCAGCCTTATGGGAAAGGGGGATTTGATGTCCCTGATTTTTTGGCCTACTACCTTAGCGCCCAGGCCCACTTCGCGTACCACTGGTTTGCGCCTACGCCATTTATGCCACAGCTGGCTGTGGAGGACTGGATTGTTCGGCCGCTGCCACTGAAGGGCATTATTTACGTCCAACTAAGGTGCTCGACACTCCAGCTGCAACGGTTACGTGCACGATGGATGCGTGGCAGCGGATCCTCCGCAAAGTTGCGCTCCCGTTTTTATACGCGCCAAAATTGCCACTGGCTTATCACCCTGATCTATCCCTGTTGCGAGAGAAGGGGTTCCAGAAGATGTGTGCTGGTCTCGGGGTTAGCTCCTGGGGAGACCTTTTCCTGGATGGGCGGTTTAAGACGAGGGAGCAGTGGTTCCATGGGGTTCAGCACACACCGTTGGATGTCTTTAACTATCTTCGGCTGAGGCAGGGACTGAGGGCCGTCCTACCGCACTTTCCAGAGGAGCCTGCGGTGTTGTTGCCTCTACAAGTTGTACTCACGTCAGAGGATGGCAAACATCTGGTCTCCCACTTGTACCGAAGTATTCGGGAGCATAGTGGTGGCGGGGAATGCAGAGCGCTCAGGCAGTGGAGTGCGGATCTGGGGAGGGACATAACGGAAGCGCAGTGGGCGTACTGCTGCGGGTTAACCTCACAGATAGCAGCTAGTTGCAGATTACGAATGATTCATTATAAGTTCCTGCAGCGTATGTACTACACGCCTGCGAGGAAGCTGCGGTTTCGCTTGGCAGATGATGACAGGTGTGAGCGTTGTCGCATGGAAGGGGCGGATTTTTTACATTTGTCATGGCTGTGTCCGGTGGTGGCGGAATATTGGACGCAGGTCCACAAGGCGCTGACGGTTATGATAGGAGACACGATTGACTGTGATCCGCTAATGATGCTGTTGGGCTATACTATGAGTCTACCTAAGGCGCATCGGAAATTCGGGGATATCGCACTTTTGATGGCGAAACGGAGAGTGGCTTGTCGGTGGGGGAGGGGCCGTGCGCCGAAGTTTAAGGAATGGATCGCCGACTTACTACACTGTCAGGAACAGAGTCTACTATACGCAGAAACACAAACCAGCGCGTAGTAGGGTCAGGGACATTTGGGACCCGTTCAGAGCGTATTTAGCGGCTGAGTGCACTTCAGGGCTGGACGGAACTCGGGAGTCGGGCGGGGCGAGCCCGGAGACCGCTGCGCACGGGGCGAGATAGTGTGATCTGGATTCGGTGGAATGACTGGCTTGCTTGGAGGACGACTGGTGACAGGGTGGGCTGTGTTTCTAGCAGAGGACCTTACAGCTGCGAGGTGAGAGACACTTCTGCGGAGATTGCTGGGTGTGCTGACCAGAATGGCGACACTCTAGGAGTAGAGGAGGGGAGGTTCCCATACGCGGCTGTGGCAGGAGGAACGCTGGCATGATGGTCCGGTATGTGAAGGAAATTGGTTGGGTGGTGGTGATTGTGGACGCATGGCTGGCAGGGTGGCCCTTCCTTGCGGCTCACTACTGGGAACGCTGTGGCGGGAGCTGCGGAAGAGTGTATTGCCGCATGACATGTTCACTCGGACTAGGGGGAGAGCACTGCATTGTATCTTGCATAACTATGACGAAGGTGCCTTCTAGGTGCCAGTAGATTTTGAACGGATTTCCATCAGACGGACTCTGCCGGCCCCGCACAGGATAGACATGCGAGACTACGCTAAGTGCACCTGTACGACCTCGAGCTTAGTAGGCACAGGATTGAACTGTTATGGGAGATGTGTTGTAGCTTCTCGCCGCCGGGCCTCCGGGCTGTCGGACAAATGGCTGTGTACCTTACAGACGATGGCTAGAAATGTGATGGACTACAGCCGGCCCGAGTGGTTGTAGGCGTGAGGCTGTAATGTTGATGTACTCTCTCAATAAAGGTTTTGAAATTTTTTTTAAAAAAAAAAACAAAAGTATTTTCATGTGTTATTAAGAACCCACTGCAAAGCAAACAAATAAACACAGCCCGGTTTTACTCCGTTTGGTGGGTCTGCGGGGACTCAGAGGCTGGACTGTAATGATAAAATAACAAGGCAGGCAGGATTTAGTATCCCTAAAACTGACTAAAACAAAGTTCATTTGGAAGAGGGGTGCCAAACAATGCGTGTCTGGAGCCAGAGCCGAGATTACTGAAGCCCTACACAGATCTGCCAGGGAGATTCTGGCACGGATAACACACTGACACCAGAAGAGCCACCCCACGGCAGAAGGCACAGGGCAGAGCCCACATCTGCAGCTCTGGGGGGCTGAACAGGAAATGCCACGCCGAGAAACTGCAAGGCAAATGAGAGGACAGAGCCAAGGAGTTCTCAGACAAAGGCTGTATTACTCCTGTCCAAGAGGTGTCTACCAGTTTTACATCCCTTGACGAGTAGGGGTGGATAGGGCTGCTGCGAAACCAAGAGATGGCCATACAGGCAGACAAGCAGGAGCACTAATGTCAGGCAAGAAAGAGATATGTCTAAGCGGCTACATCTGCAGCCTTTTGGAACGTGAGAATCAGGTTTGAGTCCTGGCGTTGGCTCAACATCCTGTGATTCCGGGTGAAATGCTTAATCTCCAAGTACCTAAAAAAGAAGGCATCTGATCCTTTTGTATGTAGTTGGATGCTCATGTAAGTTGCACACGCTATATAAAATTGTAAAAAAAAAAATCACGTTTCCTTTAGAGTTACTCTAACCCAATCCTACCGACAAAGGGGCTCCAGACCATCTTGTGTCTGTGTGTGTTTATAGGTGCTGGACTATTCTGTCTCGGTGCCGTTATTAGGTACTATTGGGTAAAGTCTCAAACTATCGGCCTTTCACAGGAACTGGCTGAGCCTTTTGCCCCCAAACCAACCGAACAGTAAACAACACCTGCCTGTACCTTTCCTATCCATTCCCTCGTGCTCTTCAAAGACACCGGTGTGTCCTTTCCCTGCCTCTTCCCTACAGAACATTCATAAGCAGTACAGTGTCCTGTAGATGCCAGCCTGTCCGTTCTCTGCCCGTGTTCCAGCATAGCAGACCTTCCAGTGGCACTGGCCTGTCCTGTCTATCACAGCCAGAGACACCAGTGTGTCCTTTTCCTACCACAGGCCTGGAGCAGCTCCTAATTGTCACCTTGTTTTCTCGGGTTGGTCATCCTGGACCCCTGAGAGTGCCCACAGAGCAGAGCCAAATAATAAAGAGCGAGTATGCAAAATGTCCTGGGCAGTCCCATCTGTCCTGGGATGAAGACAAACTCCTCCAGGGAGTGCCGCGTCCGAGGGCAGCCTTCAGCTGAGGTCGGCGCATGGGACAGAGATCGACCGCAGGAGCCTGGAGCGGAGGTGCGGGAGAGGTGCACGTCTGAAGCTGCAACGGACTGGAGGGCACTGTGACAGGAGTGGGAAGGTGTGGAGAACAAACTACGGCAGGAAGCGAGAGAGCGGGAGGACACCCTGACACCGACCCTCCACGGCTGCAGCCAGACACAAACATTTAAGCGCCTCCTACTTGCAATACCTAAAGATATTAATTGTTACCTTGTTTTCTCGATGTGGTTATCCCGGACCCCTGAGCATGCCCACAGAGCAGGCACAGGCAGCATGAGTAGAAGAGGGCCCGTGTGTACAGGTAGCGGGGGAAGCACGTGGTGCTGAAGACAACCGGAAGGCACTGCACCTCATCCTTTCCTTCTTTTTTTCACTGGGGAAATTTGGTGGCACCAGGTCTTCACTTCTTGATGCAGCGTGGGTGTGGCCGGCCAGCTTGCTTGGCGGGGGTGCGCGTCCACTGTTTGTGCCGCAGGGGGGACTCACTTCACCTCAGTGCTGGCTGTTTGGCGCGCAGCTCCCTCGCTGGGTAGGTTCAATACTACCTCCGGTGACGCATGCACTATCGGTCCGGGTCATCGACAAAAACACATAGCCCGAAACAAACCAACAACAAATTACCAAAACAAACGCCAGCCTAAAAAAATGTCAGCCATTATAAGTATTGAAGCGACCACAATGGTAAACAGACATTACATGAATGGTAAAAAAAGTGCTTACCCAAATATTAAAAGACTCCGTGTACTGTCGCAAGTACAAGATCCAGTCTGGGTGGGCAGGGCCAAAAGGAGACAGGGCGGTAACAAGGAGGGACTAAAAAGCCTCACTCCCAATGGAATGCAGGGGCAGAGCCTATACTCCACTTCTGAAATTGGCTTGATTACAAGAAGCCTCGCAGAGCCTGCAGCGATGCACGCTGCAACGCCAGGCGAGACCTAAAAACCGGGCCCAGAAGCAAAACAACCCCATCCAGCAGAAACTGCAAATAAGGGAAGGAGAGAAGCAAAACACCCAACTGCCATGCGGAGGAGACAGATAACAAAAAGCCACAGTTGCAGACAACCACAACAAACAGCCTCCTATAAAGGCCCAAAAAGGTGCAACTGCAGACCCCGCAAAACAGTAGGCAAACCCAAGAAGGTACAATCACAGGAGAGAACGGATGTGGGAGCCGAAAACAACACAGAATCCGACTCACCCAAAGAACAACAACCTCCAAAGAGGCCCCGAGACCCAGACAAGCCTGAACCACATGCCAACGAGCAGACAAGGCAGAAGGGGCAAGGTCCATCAAAAATCCATCTCGGAGAAAGACAAGAATAGAAGCCGGACCACTAACAATGGATCCAGACCAAGAGAAGAGCACCAAGAGACATAAGAGCCTCAACGTGCACCACAGTCCTTAAGTGTTAAAGGGCTACGCGACAACAGAATGCCACAGGCCACCACAGAAGAACAGCCCAAAGACGTCAACGAAAGTCGCTCAAGAGCCAGGCTGACAGGGCAAAGACAGGTGCGGACACAGAAGCGGAGCCGGAGTCTAGGGAAGCCGGTAAAACCACCCCCCTCCAGCAGGAGCAGTAACCAAAGGAAGCAAGGTCAAAAGGAAGCAACCAACAGCACAGACACCTGCACCCCCCAAATCCTCTGTAGCACCCCCAGGAAGAGGGAAATAGGATGGAAGGCATGCAGACAGCCTGAAGGCCAAGGAAACGAGAGAGCAACCCTCAAGCCTGAGGACAGACCACCTCGAACATAACCGGGGGGAAAGAGCGCTGAGGGGAAGCAAAAAGACTGATCTAGAGCGTCCTGATCCGAAGACAAAGGTCCCGGAACAGAGGACCAGACAGATGGCACAAAAGAGAGGACGGTAGGAAGTGGCCCAAGCCATCCTTACAAAATTCAGATGCCTCTGAACATAAATAGCCCTCAATGCCAACAGATGAGATTTCACCCGGACACAAATCACGGAAGGCAGCAGGTACAGAGACGCGCACCTGGACCCCCCAAGAAGGCGCGAGTAACAACAAGCCACCCGATTGTCGGGACGAACCAACTGACTCGTCAGCCACCAAGGACCCCAAACGCGGCCCCCCAACCCGAAGGACAGGTGTCAGAAGTCAATAAGAGGAGAGAAGGAAGCAGAAAACACCCCCCCACACCAGGGTGGGAGAGCAAAGCCACCATACCAAATAAGGAACCAGAACAGGGGAGAGAGGAACCAGAGCCACTCAACCTGTATGGGAAGGGTCCCAACGAGCCAACAGAAGAATCACCAAGGATCTGAGGCACGGGCAAGCTCAAGGAACCACAGCCATGGAGGCAGCCACCAACCCCCGGACCTGCAACCAACCCCGAGCCGGGGCAGAAGGGCGCCCCAGCAGGACGCGCAGAAGAGTCAAAAGTGCAGAGAACCGAGCCGAAGGGAGAAAACAGCCCCCTGCAAAGCGTTGAACAGGCCTCCAAGAAACTGAAATCCCAAACAGGAACCAGATGAGAACAGGCCAGATCCAACATGAACCCCAGATACTGGAACAAGGCCATCAACGCCACCACCGCCAGAGAGCCACAAGGAGGGTGTAAGCAAAAACAAGAAAAAAGCAACATAGGGAAACATAGGGAAACCCAGACTCAGCAAAACCCCCACAGCAGGAGCCAACACCACGGAAAAACCAGGGGAGCAGTAGAGAGGCTGAAAGGCAACACCTGAAACCGGTAATGGAACCTGTCCACTGCAAATCGCAGGAACCGCTGACCTGTCGGACAGACGGGAATGTGAAAACAGTCTACTTCCAAACCCAGGGAAGCCTAAAAATCACCCACCAGGATGAGGGGAATGACGGACAGCAAGGGATCATCCAAAAATGATCCAGCCGCACCAAACTGTACAAAGCCAGGGGATTCAGAAACCAAGTGGAAGGAACCATTGGGCGCCGGGACCAGAACAGAGAGAAATAGAACCCCAGGCCCCGTTCCATCACTAGAACCAGCACAACAGTGCCCCAGGACAAAAACAGGCAGACGCCAGAGAAGATGGCAGAGCGCATCACTGGGCCAACGGACAATGGGGTAACTTTGAAAATAGTCCAAAACGGGGATGGCCACGGAACGGAATCCGTTAACCAAGATCGATGACAGATAAGACCCACCAGGCGGAAATCAGACCTGACCAACGGTCCAGGAACAACCGAGCTGAGTCCCCAAAATTGCAGCATCGCCAACAATGTAGACAGTGGACTCACAACCAGTGACACACCTAGAGTTGAACACATAACCATTTGAGGAAGAGACCGCAACCGGAACCACCAGGCCACGCTGACTCCTCCTGGGCATAACAATATCTGACCAACCCCCACGGGCAGCAGCAGGGGCAGCAAAGGCTGGGATCCAAATGGAATGCAGCCCCCCAACCATGGGCCCAACCACGAAAGGGCCAAGAAGAAAAACGAGAATCCGGAAACTTCAGAAGAAGGAAAAAAGACAAGCCCCTCCGCACAGACTGCCTTTGGAGTAAGCCAAAAAGCCGGAGAATGACAAAACACAGGTAATGGACCAAGGCGTCAGCGCAGCATCAAGGCACCAAAGTGCGGTCCAGAAAGACCTCCTACCAGCCACCGCCACCCCAGCAGCCAAGGAGAGGGCCCTCAGGGCAACAAAACCCAACAGACAGAAACTCAGCCAAGACCTCCATCTGCACCGAGATAGGAGTGACATCCCCCCGATCCGGAAGACAGTCAAACGGGTACCCAAACCCCTAGAATGGACATGTTGAAGCAGAGGCTGAGGAAGTGCAAGCAAGAACCCCAAAAGGAGAAGCAGCAGAAGAATGCATGAGAGCAGACTCATCCAAAGACAAAGATGAGGAAAAAGAGATGGAGTTCAAAATAGATAGACCCAGGAACCAGAGGAAAAGGAGTATCAAACACCATCAGGTGATACAACTTCCCCAAAAAACGAGGAATCCCCCGCATGTCGACCTCAAGCCATGCGACAGCCAGACCCACCTAGACGACATAATGGAAAGGCAGGTCATGCAACACCGAGGGACAATACAGGGAGTCCCCTCTCCGCAGACAATGAAGCAGGCATAAAGCCCAGAACCTCACAAAATGGACCAACATGACCGAAAAAAAACCTTTCACTGGACATACCCCCCAGCAGGTAAAATGATCACGTACTCCCACCCTTCGGAGAGAAGGAAGCAGAAGGCTCAAGCCGCGCAGCCAGCATGGGAAGGCATCACAGCAGAATGAACCAAATCCTGCAGGCTAGACCCGGAAGCTGCAACATGTCAACCACCTGCAGCTCCTGAAACATGATAATGCATAAACAAAGATCCTGCAGACACTGGAGCGGAAACCTCAACACCCCTTGCCACATGCAGCAGTATCAGGAAGCCACAGCACACACCAGGAAGCGCCCAGCAACTCCCCTAAAAAACTGTCCCCAAACAACCAGGTCATAGCAACACGAGACTTGGGAAAGAAAAAAGGGACAGCCCTGCAGTCTCCCCCACAGCCACAGTGCAAACATTATATCCGCGGGAGCCGGATGCCGCTGGAAGACCCAGGCATTCGAATGACCCGAGGCCAGAACGCAAGAGAAAGCTCCCCACCCAAGCCCAGCACATGCATGGGGAGCTCGTCTGGCCAAGGATCAGGAACGCGGCTGATCGGAACACCAGTGTGGCCGTGGGCAACAAAAGAAGTCAAACAAACACTGCAACTGTAAAGAATAGAAAAGAAACTCACGGCACTGAAAACCCAGCCCTTCAAACTTGGGAACCGGCAAGCAGGAAAAACGAAGCACACCAGCATTCCAACCGATGTCGGACAGCAAAACAAACAGGCATGAAGGTGGGTGGGAGGGGCTTATATATCCTTTGAAAATATTATAAGCACTCTGATTGGCTGTCGGGAGGCAGGATTGCCTTTCTATGTTAGGACTGGGATGAGGAGGACCCATGAGGGGGTAATGTATGTAAGACGATATCCAAAAGATAGATACCTGAGCCCAATCGACTCTAGGGATACAAACACAGCAGCGTTATTCCCTATAAAGGATTCAAGCAGTGATGGAGTTACTGACTGGCTGGTGAGGGCTGCCGGGATCCTATGGGGTCTAAAAAAATCAGCAAGCAGCTCACGCCAGACCTCAAGGTCGTCTCCAAACTTATCCTCATGCCTAGACTTTTTCAGCCACATCCCCCACTCAACACTCCAAACTAGGACCTGCCTGACCCATCTAGGTTTTTGTCACCTAGAGCTTAGCCAGCAGCAGATGTAAGAATTTAGACATCATTTTCTGTTTTTTTTTCTAACAGATGTTCCCTAACAGGCAAATGGTAGATTCAGCAGAACATGGATTTAGTTGATTTTTAGGAGCAATTTTCATTATTGTGCATTATATGAGTGTAATGGAACGTAAGTAGTGTAATTTTATGGATACCTGAATTTTGGAAATAAATTCATTTGTTTGACTGACTTACATTTCCTCAGCCCTAAAGATTTTCCAGAGGTACAAGGCTTGTGCAGGGTTCAGGGACTGTACTAGTGAATACCTGCTCAGGGACAGTACAAGGGAGGCAGGGTCAGTGGCATATAATACGTGACCCAGTCACATGAAAATGTTAGAACTTTGTCCCCGGCCAAATGGTATTTCAATGACATATTTGAAATAGCTAATCTGTCATGAAATCTCCCCTTTTACTCGTAGACCAGTCAGTCACAGGTTATCTGCTAAAATTCATATTTTATAGTACTGTTTTCTTTACTGCATGTCTCACAAACACCACTGACTCAGAGCTCATCCCACACTTCCTACTTTCTTCCCAATGTTGGTGAAGTTATGTCTTATATTTTACAAATATCTGATCCAGATTCCAAACTCACATTAGAGGATTTAAATAAATATCTATTTACAAATTTTGAGCGAATCTCCTAGATTGATGTAGGCCTTCTGATTTGTTCGCAATAGATAATGGTCACCGTTCGCCCAGTATTGTTTCCAATTTAGAATCAAAGGGCCTTGTTCATGAAGACTAGCTCTTCAAGCAAATGAGCAGATGTGCAGAGCATCTCAGATTTTCTGTAGTCACCAGTTGTTCTCCGGTGTTTCCGCCTAGAGACTGTCCTTTAGTTGGTGTCAACAACTTTTCAACCGTGCTTGTAATTTGAGGGTCTCAGCAGGACTATAATAACCTGGGAACTACAAAAATGTGCCGCATTAGAAGGATATACCGCTGGGGATGGGTGTACTTATATGTTAAACAAAAATAGTGATGGCTGTAGGGCTATGCAGGCTGGGGAAATACCATGCTTACACTTTGCTTTTTTGTATATCCCAAAGAGGGAGTGTTCCTTCAGTGGGACCAGACTTGGATAAGACTTCTTGGTATCAAGGAAGATCCAGGTTTTGTGGTCTTCCTTCTAGGGGGCCTGAGAATGTCTAGAAAGAATGTTAAAGGGCTAAGGATTAGCATCAAGCAAACCGTTACTTGTAAATGGGAAGTAGGGCATTGATATATTAATCAGGATGGCAACTAATGGACTCAATATAAATAATGGAGTCTGCACATACTCCCGATTGATTGTTGGTGTACCTCTTGATACGCCTATTAATTGTGCATCAATCCGTCATGGTAATTTTATTTTCCACGGTGAAGTCCCAGTTTGAGAATCGCCAGTATTCCGCAGTGTTTTCTCCCGCTCTCATGCCTTGTATTAGAGCAGGCATCTGGCCTCTGAACTCGCAATGGATGTGAACAGAGGGTGAACACCACTTCCAACAGCATGCAAACTCTAGACCTGCTAGTATGCCGTGACAGGAAGGGTTCTCCTTGTGCGTAGCTAGAGGGGTAGCCAGGGATATCGATGAAAGGATTCTACCCACTGGTGCTTCTACATTTTTTCCATGATGTATCATATTGGGATTTAAAATGTCATAATAGTGTGCACTAAAGTGCAGGCCTTTTTTGGAGCAAAGAGGGTTCTGAGTTGTAAAATTGGAGTAGTAGTTAGTTTGTTAAGGTAACAAACTGATGCCATTTCACCACTGTATTCAGTCCTTGTCTGATAGAGTTACATCTATCGATCCATTTAACATTCAAGTCTCTGTAGGGTAAATGAAACATCTCCACCTCTTGGGGATGGATTAGCCTTTCAGTAAATTGCCACCTCAGGTTATCAGCTGTAGGTTCTTTCTCTGTGTACTGTTGTAAAAGAGGAGCAGTTTCCATTTGACAGCATATGCAGCTTTTCTGTTGTCAGATTATAGCCTTGAACGGTTCTGCTGTTTGTCCGATGTATATCAAATTGCATGGACACCAGATGCACTAGATAACGTTTGTAGAGGGGCAGTTAGTTTGTTGCTGCAAAGTCATTTTTACATCCCCATGTCTGAATTATTTAGTGTTGGCAGTGTATTGGCAAGCAAGGCAAATTCCACATTTGTAATGGCCTTTAATGGAAGGTAAACCCCACATTTCTGATATGGTTGTTGGTTCTCAGACAGTGTCTTTTAAGAAACTACTTGACAGCATCATCTTGAAAATTCCCCAAATCCCTGTAAAGGTGGATGGAGTGATGATGTGTAACCCTAAGTTTCGGCAGGGGTGCCTACCTTATGGAACTTTCCAACCCCTCTTAAAAACCCTACACAAGATAGATACTGTAGAGAACAGACTGGAATTTGATGGGATGACGCCAAAGGTGTGCTCTGTTGGATACGATAAGACCCCATGAAACGTGTAGAGGTGGACTCTATGCCCTCCTATACCTTCTGTGGGACAGTATAGGGATGGACCTTCTTGGGGGATCCTGAAGGGCTCTCCTAGATCATTTGTTGACTGGTCCTGTAGATTAGTAAGTACAAATATGTATATATATATATTTGTTTCTACTCATGCATAGAGTCAAGAGTAGATAACAACTGTTAAATGCGCTGCACTCTCTACGCCTTTAGAAACTGCTGCTCCAAGTCTTCAGGTACATACTAACTGCGCTGCAGCCTATTTTTCCTTTTAAGTCTTTTTTCCTTTTAATGAGAGAGTAATTATGTTGCCTGAAAAGTTGCTCTACAACCTCAAATACTCTGCTCTCAGTTTCAGTAGGTCCAAACAAAGTCTTTCCTTGGATTTATCCAGACTCTGTGAGGGTAGGAACTCCTCACCTAAATTAAATAACACTGACTTACTTATACTTCCAGTTCCTTCTTGGTTCTAACTGGATACTGCTTCTGGGAATAGGGAAACTCACCGGTCTCCTGACTAAGTTGAATTCAAGAGTTACTTGGAAAGCTATTACCCAAACTTGTCTTTCCATCGAAATGCTGCCAAATCTTCAACTAAGTCAAGCAGAGCATGACTACATGAACAAGCACTACTCTCCTGAGGAGAATTCTTCTTCAGAAATTATGCGTGAAACAAAGCACTGCCTCACGCCATGAAAACAACAGTTGAAGTGCGCAGCACGCATTGTGCGCGTGCGCGAAGTACACTATTCTCCCTCTTTGGATGAAACACTAGAGCGCTGACTGGCACAGGAAAAGATGGCGGCCGCCATCTTAGAATTCCACCGACAACAAAGGTGAGCATACTGTGCAAACAATTGAGAAGGCCTCCTGAATATTATATTAAGCATCTTGCAGTATGAACAGTAACTCCATCTCTTCCTCTTTTGCCCAAAAAGTGACTGATGTACAGCAAGTTTAGATTTTAAATGACCGGTCCTGACAGTACCCCCCACCCAAAACCCTTCTCCTCCCACTTCAGGCTTCTTGGGATGGGTCTTGTGGAATTCTCGAATCAATCTTGGCGCATGAACATTTATACTGGGCTCCCAGGACCTTTCCTCTGTACCAAAACCCTTCCAGTCTACAAGGTAAAATAACTTCCCCTTTCTTATTTTAGAATCTAAGATTCGTTTTACTTCAAATTCTTCTTCAGAATGGAACCGAACCGGGGTGGGTGGTAGGACTTTTCTCAAGTCCAGTGGATTTTTCTTAATCAAAGATACATGGAACACTGGATGTATTCTTAACTTAAAGGGAAGTTGAATCTTGACACTGACTGGGTTTATCATTTTCTCGACCTGAAAAGGTCCTAAAAATTGAGGTTGGAATTTCCAAATCTCCTGCCTCATTAACTGGATTCTCTTCTCTTTTTGTCTGCCTGTTTCTTAAAAGTACATTTAGCCTTCACTAGATTATCTGTGGCAATCTGATAGGCCTTTTGTAAATACTTTATCACTACTTCCACTACCGGAAAGTCACTCTCTTGTTTTCCCACTAACATGTTTGGGTGCCTGCCTGAGTTTAAAAAGAATGGGGAATAACCGGTGGGGGAGTGTACTACATTGCTATAGGGGAACTTTGCTGCCCAAATCAAATTTGGCTATTCACCTTCCTGTTCCATCAGGTATAGGCGCAGGTATTGCTTCATATCCTGATTTACCCTCTCGGTTTGCCCATCAGTCTCAGAGTGGAAACCAGTGGACAAACGAGAGTTGACTCTAGAAATGGGAAATAAACTGGGGATCTCGATCTGAAATTACCACCTTCGGAATTCCATGTACCTTCACTACATTTTGTGAGAATAAGCTAACCAACTGTGCAGAATTGGGAAGGAATTTTTACTGGACGAAATGACTCATCCTAAAAAATAGTCAACAATTACCCAAATGGTAGAGTACCCCTGACTAGTGGGCAAATCTATGATGCAATCCATGGAAATCGTATGCCAAGGATAGGGGGCCATGGGTAAAGGCATTAGCAAACCTTGGGGAGCCTGCCTGATTACCTTTCCCTTTACACACGACTCACAAGATGCCACATACTGCCTCACCTGAGCTTCCATGGCCGGCCACCAGAATTCTCGTCCTATCAATTCCAAAGTTTTCTTAACTCCTGTATGCCCCGCCAATGGATTATCATGATAATGCTAAATGACATTCTTCTGTAATTCTTCATTAGGAACATAAAGACTTCCTTGATAATAGAGTTTTCCATCTTTGAATTCTCTTCCAGAGCCTTCCTCAATCCATTTCAAACTCTCTTCTTCAGAAAAGAAATCTTTTAGGTTTTCCTCCAATTCAGTGTACTGAATGGTTCCAATGATCTTTTTTTTGGAATGATCAATCCCTCAATAGGGAGCTCCTTTCCTTCTCCTGCATTGATTCGAGATAAGGCGTCCGCCTTTCCATTCTTGGCACCTGGCTTGTAAATTAGAACAAAATTATAATCTGCAAAGAAAAAAAAACATCTTAATTGCCTAGGGGTAAGTGTTCTAGCAGACTTCAAAAATTGCAAGTTTCTGTAATCGGTAAAGACCGTACTTTCATGCTTGGCTCCCAGTAAATAATGCCTCCATTCCAGAAAGGCATCCTTCACAGCCAACAATTTATCTGCGATTGCATTATTGACCTCGGCTGCAGTTGACTTCCGGGAACGATATGCCACCGGATGAAGCTACCCAGCGTTCTTTTCCCTTTGAGACAGAATCCCACCAATGGCCAAATTCAAAGCGTCTGCCTCAACAAAAAATGGCTCCTCAGGATCCGGATGCAGCAAATTGGGTACAATGGTAAAGGTATCTTTTAGAATCTGAAAGGCCTCTCCTTCTTCAGTAAACGGGTAAGAGGGCTAACCTTTTCGTAAAAATTGTGGCTAAAGCGTCTATAAGAATTGGCAAAACCGATTAAACTTTGTATCTCTTTTACATTTTGAGGACAAGGCCAATCCTTGATAGCTCTCACTTTAGCGTCATCCATTGATACTCCATCAGGAGACAAAATGAAACCCAAAAACTCCACTTGAGAAGTATGAAATACAGACTTTTCCAACTTTACATACAGTTGATTTTCCAGCAATCTTTTCAAGATTGTGCGCACTTGCAACACATGTACTTCCAAATTCGCAGAGAGAGGATATCGTCAATGTAGACCACCGCAAAGCGATCCAAATACTCCCTGAGAATGTCATTGACAAAATGCTGGAACGCGGCAGGCGAATTGCACAGGCCGAACAGCATGACCTGATATTCAAACAGACCAAAGCGGGTTCAGAAAGCGGTCTTCCACTCATTGCCCTCTGCCATCCTCACCAAATAGTAGGCCCCTCTCAGATCCAACTTGGTATATACATTAGCTTCCTTCACTTGATCCAACAGTTCCGAAATCAAAGGTAAAGTGTAATGGTTCTTCTTGGTGAGCAAATTCAAGGCTCTATAGTCTATACAAGTCCTAAGCATTCCATCCTTCTTAGGGATGAAAAACAAAGGAGAAGAGACTGGGGACTGTGAGGGGCGTATGAATCCGTTTGGCAAGTACTGGTCCAGATGTTTCTTCAAATGATAATTTTCCACTTCCGAGAGGGCATAGATTCTACTACAGGCAAGGAAGCACTAGGTTCCAAGTTGATCTTACAATCATATTGAAGATGTGGAGGCAACTTGAGCGTCATCAATAATGGCCGTCAAATCCTGATATTCACTGGGAATCTCTCCTACCTCGAATGAGCAAACCATGCGGGTCTGGGTAGCTAATATAGACAAAGGCAAGGGTAGTTGGACTTCGTCGCTTGAATGAAAACAATGTTCCTTGTAGTATTCTGAAGTCAATTCCACTGTCTTTCGAGCCCAATCAATTTTTGGATTATGCTCGGTGAGCCATGGTAGTCCTAATATAAACTGAAATTGTGGGCCATCGATGAGACTAAATCTAAAAAAACTTTGATGTTCCCCAGGACCAATCAGAGTAATTACTTCGGTGTCGTAAGTAATGGAGCCAGAAGATAAGTTGGTTCTGTCCACTGCTCGAACAGGCTCTGGTCTTTCTTTCTTTAAAAATGAATTCCGAGTGACTTAGCAAACTTGATATCGTAGAAGTTCCCTGTCGCACCGGAATAGATCATGACGAAAACCTCCTCCACTACAATATTTCCAAACTTAATCTGGAGATCGTCAAATGGGGGGCTGAAGATTGTAAGGTATTAGCGATAAGTTGTGTGTCTGGAGTCGTCTTTTCGGAAGCACCCACCAGAGCAACTCCTTTTACTGGTGGGGCCTTTTTTACCCAAGAGTTGTTCTTTGGCTTCTTGGGACATTCCGTGACAAAATGTCCAGAGTTTCCACAGTACATACATAATTTTCCACTCCTACGTCTTTCTCTCTCTTCCTTTGTCAGAGGACCTCGAACCGTACTAATCTATATAGGCTCTTCTACAGACACAGATTAACTGGTTTTACTGGTGTCTGGCTTGACTCTGTAAAATCTAGGAGGCATGGGACGCAAATCTTTTCAAAGCTCACTCTTCCTCTCATTTTGCCATTGATCAATTTGTAGCACCAAATCAATTAATTCTGAAACATCTGTGGGTCTTTTTGGAATTTGGGCCAGACCATCCTTTAAATCCTCCTTGAGGCCTCTATAGAAGATAGCTGCCCTCTTGGCTTGAGGCCAATTTGTTTCGACTATCAACTTGTTAAATTGCGCAAGATATGCAACCAGCTCTCGATTTCCTTGCTTAAGATCAAGCAGTTTGTTGTCAGTTGGCTGAGATACAGATCGGCAATCAAAAATGCGAAGGAACTCCCTCTTAAATTCCTCGAAGTTATAATGAATTGGATTATTGCAGTTTACCAGTGGCATCGACCAGGCTGCTGCATCTCCACTCAGGTAAGACAGCATGAAGGCTACCTTGGATTGATCCTCTTTAAAAATAATAGGCCTGCAAAGGAAATGCAAGGAGCACTGCGTGATAAACACTTGAACCTTATGAGGATCACCAATGAACCTCTCTGGGGCCGCTAAAGGGATCGTGGGGGAAATGGCATGAATGACTTCTGTAGTCAATACTGCTGCTGAAGGGGATGGGGAAAACTGTTGGGGCTTTTGCTCCTTTGCCATTGGATTAACCCTTTCAACCAATTTGGCAAAATTCTGGCAGAGATAAATTGCTTCCTGACTAGACTTCCTAACCTCATTTCTTAAGGTCTCATTCTCCTCCATAGTTTTACTTAACTTTTTCTGTATTCCCTCCAACACTGTTGCTAAAACCTTCACGTCAAAACCTTCCGCCATTCTGCCCAAGTAGAAAAGTTGTATGGCACTTCAATCTGTCAGTTAGTCAAGTACCACACACCTTATCACTTGGCTTCCACGGAGCAGAAGAGCAAGTCCCAAATCCCAGACTCCTCTGCCAGTAAATAAATTCACTCGCAGTAAAGAGGGGGAAGGGGGGAATGTCAAAAACAAGAGAGACTGCCACTGCTGCGTTCGCCTCACAGGAAACCCTGATGGATTGCCACGAACACCTGTGAATACAAGAACAGAGTTTACTATTTCTAACTCTAAGCCGTCTCTAGTAACCCAACCTCCTCCTCCCACTCTACTAAATTACCTTTTTAACACAGTGGTTTAGCTGCTCTCTATTGCCCTGCTATTGATAACAATGCCTTTTTAATAAATTGTTTCTCACATACGCTCTGCCATTTATGCACTTGTAGATGAGTTAGTAATTGTCTTTCTTCTTTGTAAATGTCTTTATCCGTTCTCTCTTTGTATTTCTCTCACAGGTAGAAGAATGCTGATAGGTTGGTAAGTACAAGTATATATATATATATATATATATATGTTTGTATCTACTGATGCATAGAGTTAAGAGTAGATAACGACTGTTAAATGCGCTGCACTCTCTATGCATTTAGAAACTGCTGCTCCAAGTCTTTAGGTACATACTAACTGCGCTGCAGCCTAATTTTCTTTTAAGTCTTTTTTCCTTTTAATGAGAGAGTAATTATGTTGCCTGAAATGCTGCTCTACAACCTCAAATATCTGCTCTCAGTTTCAGTAGGTCCAAACAAAGTCTTTCCTTGGATTTATCCAGACTCTGTGAGGGTAGGAACTCCTCACTGAAATCAAATAACACTGACTTACTTGTAGTTCCAGTTCCTTCTCAGCCGCGGCCGGTAGTAGGAGTAGCTGCCGGGCGGTGACGTGGGGAGGGGGAGGGGCAGGGTGGGGGGTAGTAAACTATGGATTAGGGAGGTTTACAGGTAAGTTAACATTATAAATTTTTGGGGATGCAGTGCACGCAACGAAATTAGTTTAATTAATTTATATGTTAACTTACCTGTAAACCTCCGTAATCCATAGTTTACTACCCCCCACCCTGCCCCTCCCCCTCCCCACGTCACCGCCCGGCAGCTACTCTTACTACCGACCGCGGCTGTTCCTTCTTGGTTCTAACTGGATACTGCTTCTGGGAACAGGGAAACTCACCAGTCTCCTGACTAAGTTGAATTCAAGAGTTACTTGAAAAGCTATTACACAAACTTGTCTTTCCAGCAAAATGCTGCCAAATCATTAGCAAAGTCAAGCAGAACGCGACTACATGAATAAGTGCTACTCTTCTGAGGAGAATTCTTCTTCAGAAATTATGCGTGAAACAAAGAACTGCCTCACGCCATAAAAACAAGAGTTGAAGTGCGCAGCATGCATTGTGCGCGCACACGTAGTACACTATTTTCCTTCTTTGGATGAAACACTAGAGCGCTGACTGGCACAGGAAAGGATGGCGGCCTCCAGCTTAGAATTCCACTAAGAACAAAGGTGAGCATACTGTGCAAACAATTGAGGAGGCCTCCTGAATATTATATTGAGCCTCTTGCAGAATGAATAGTAACTCCATCTCTTCCTCTTTTGCCCAAAAAGTGACTGATGTACAGCAAGTTTAGATTTTAAATGACCAGTCCTGACACTAATAGAATTTTTTCTTTGAAGTTCAAACAGTGTCTGAGCTGCCAAATTTTGGACCTGTTGAAGCCTTTTCAATCACACTTGAGGGTCACCCAAGTAGAGAACATTACAGTAGTCTAATCTGGAAATGACCAGAGACTGGACTACTGTTTTTTGGGTGGACTCAGGAAGGAGATAAAAATTTTCTTCAGAGATCATGAAATCCTGAAACACTTTCCAGCAAGGGCATTAATCTGGGCAACAAAGGAAAGCTTCTCATTGAACCATATGCCTTGGTTCTTAATCTTGGGCCTAGGAGGGAGTAAAGGACTAAGGCTGTTGGGCCATCAAGCATTGGACCAGAAGGTCAAGATGCCTACCAATATCAAAATCTCTGTCTTTTTGGCATCCAGCTTCAGCAATTAAGGTCCATCCAAGTTGCAACCTCTGATAGACATGTGCAAAGAAAAGCGGCCATGAGCTCACTGCAGTGAGATAAGGTGATGACCAGTTGTATGTCATCAGCTTAAGAAATAACAATAAATTCATAGCGCTCAATGACCTCTGCCAAGGGGCTGTCGTAGACAGTAAAAAGAGTTGGACTCTGGTACAGAGAGCGGATCATCGACTGAAAGTGTTTTTGTGTAACCTGGAAAGTGCATCCCTGCAGAAATTAGGTCAGTCAACGCAGCGCTTTGCCAACAATGCCACTATTCCAGAACTGCTAGACCAGACTATTGTGGGATACAGTGTCAAACGTGGCACTGAGGTCGAGCATAAGAATAGCTGCAGTGTCGCCCTCGTCCATGATCCTCTTCGCAGACTCGGAGGCATGCAGCAAGGCTGACTCACTGCTATAAGAGGGGCGGAAGCCTGACTGCATACTATGCAGGAGCTTGTTGTCCTCAAGAAAGCTGGAGGGTTGTCTGTTTGCATGTTTTTCTGCTAATTTAGAAAAAAGAGCCAGGAGTGACATGGGCGAATAGTTTTCAGGTATGGATGGGTCCAGCAGATTTCTTTTTAGCAAGGGGACCACAATGGCGTGTTTCCAATTTTTGGGGACAAAGCCGAAGGACAGGGAGAGATTCTCCTAAAGGGGAATGAAAAAACTAACTCATTTCAGAATAAAATGGAAATATAAAATACTAAATAGAAACCTGAAGCCTGTTTTGCATGCATAGAATTCTTTATTTCTCGAAAGTTACCACCAGGACAGGAGAAGACTTTTAGTCACTCCCTGATGACACCCAAATGCATACCTTACAGACTTATCACACTGTCTAAGTATTAAGTACAAAATAGTCTTTTGATGTGGCTAATCCACTTTACTGCTCCCATTGGTAACAGCATCCGTGGAAATCCTTCTGAAGATGCACAAAACAGCATAATTGTTTTGCTCAAGTTAATTAACCAATAATCACTGCTGTGTCACAGTAGGAAAATTAAGCAATATTGTCTAAATGGAGAAATTCGTACACCATCAAATGTGCGTTAGAAGCAATTAAAAACCAGTAACTGCTTGAGTCAGAATGCAATTTTCCCTTCAGAGCTCTGTGGAATGGTCCTTTCTTTGAAATGTAGGGTGAAAGGTCCATGCATGTTCTGCCCAGAGGCACAGGGCAAGTCAGTGACACTTCCTTCTAAAAAATTAGAAATCACATGGGATCAGGCAAACTATTCTTCAGCTTCTGCTCATGTGGTTGTTAGAGGGATCCTTAATAATAAACCGTAATGAGAGTAACTCATATTTTATTAACATTGCTCTGCAGCATAAGCAGTTTTATATTTTACTCAAACATGCATGGGACATGCCCATTTGTTTTACATGTGCATGACCACGCAGTGGCAGAAAACTGCAACACCGCACCAATCGGCCTCGTATAGGGCGAAAAGAAAAGAACAGTGTAAGTAAGGCATGAACATCAAAGGCAGTCACGTTTCAGTTTAAGAGGAAGGAGGTTAATGGAAAACAGGCGGCCTTCGGCTGTATCATTAAGAACAAGCAGTGTTAATCAAAATCTGGAAACGTGTGCATTCCCACCCAGGGTGAGAATATTTGATTGATGAAGGGCCTTTTACGGAGCATAAGCATATTATGCCGCATTCTAAAAGACTGTCTGTGGCAGCATTCTCTACTCCGTCATTTTAACACATATTGATGCAAAAGGGCTATTATCAATGATAGGCGAAATACAAAACTTTCTTAAGTATGAAAAGTAAACACATCCACCAGATCCTACTGAAAATGTTACTTGCCATCAAATGATGATTTCAGATTGCATTAAAGCAGGGTGTCATGTTATTAACATTGTCCCTCCCAACTTCCATAGATAAATAATTTGTATACAAGATAGGTCATATTCAGTAGAAACCAAACTTCATGGAATAAAATTCCCTATTGTGTTCTTTGTATCTCGGCTATATTCTAGAATATCTTTTCATTGTTGGCATCACTCTGTCCACCCTAGAGTCATCAGGAAACACCTCTTTCCATTAAGAAATATCTTACAGAACAGCATTTTACATACTTATAAAGTCAATGTCTTGCTGGGAGCAAGACATCAGGTGCTGGATAGCAAAACATTTTAGCGTGTGCTTTTTCATGTTCTTGGTTGTATTTTAAGGTGGTTGTTAGAAATAGGGGTCCCTAGTTGGCAGAGGCAGGTACCTTTGACCAAGTAGGGGCCCTTGCTTCTATTCAGGGTAAGGGGGTAACACTCCTAAAATAACCTCTGCTCACCCCCTTGGTAGCTGGGCACGAGCAGGCCAGCTTATCTCAGAGGCAGTGTGTAAAGCATTTGTGAACACATACAGTAATACAGTGAAAACACTCCAAATGGACACCACACCAGTTTAGACAAGCATTGGCATAGCCAATAGGTCTCGCCTTTGGGACCTTATAAGTGTTTAGCCATGCAACAGTTGCATAACTAAATACTTATAAGGTCCCAAAAGCGAGACCTATTGGCTATGCTAATGCTTGTTGTAAGAGGTCAGGGAGAGGGTGATACTATTCATGTTCATAAGAGAGTCCATTTTTGACACAGGGTGCAGTTTTAACGACAGGAACGAGTTCTCTCTTGGCGGGTGAAATGTTGTGATACCATTCCTTGCTGGCGGTGAGGGCGGGCTTATGAGGGCGAGTGAAGGGCTACATTTCAAACCTCTCGGATAGGTTTAGCACTTGCGGTTAAATAAATACGAATGTTTTATAGTTCCAATAGTTTTACAATATCGTTCCTCGCACGTTCACGTCTGAAAATAGTTAAAATGAGACAAGGGGTTCTATGGTGTTAAACGATAGCCTTTTGCCTTTTAAAAGAAAACATTATTTCTACACATCGGTAAGGCGTGTTTTTAAAACGAAGCTACTTCCTTCACCATAGCTGATTGCAACTTTGTTTGAACAGCTCCAGTTGGTTGAGTAAATGAAAGGATGGTATGTGCAGTCACGTCAACATAGTATGTGTGTGGGGTTATGAGCTCTTCTGACACCAGTGAAAGATGGATTTAGAGCCCGGGCATACTGTTGTGTTTCCGACGCGATGATGTGTGAGGCTTTTCTTTGTATCAAAAGGCTGTAGATGAGTCTTGTATACCCAAGGCCCGCCCACTGTTCAGCCGAAGGTAACAAACAACAGCCTCAACTGCATTTCTTGGGAATCAATTGTGCGCCACAGGGAGACAGCCCAGGTTAAAAAGAGATGCGTTCGCCACGAAGCCTCACTTTTTGTCTCAGCGCTAGCAAATATTAAACTGAGCAACTCGTTTACTACTTTTTTGCGTATTTTCAGTGCTTTAAATGGGCAGGTACTCACCAGGGCTGAGTGTCTGCACTTCTTTAATTTGAAAGGGAGAGTACCGGCACTTCTAAGGAGTAAACAGGCACTCTGGATAGTGCTTAACAGCACTTTTTAATTTACATTTGAAGCACTGATATTGCATGTTTTTCTTTTCCAAACAGAATAAGCAAAAAGGTTGTTTTATAACTGACCTATAACATAACTCGTGGGACAGAATAAGAGCTAAGAGAATAAAAATGACACCACCGCACGGCACAGAAATGTTCCAAGACAGACAGAAGTGAGGTCCTTCGTTGGTGCTCTACATACCAGAATAGGTGCAAAGAGATTAAAAATGGGCCTGGGCGCTTTCCCCCAGGAGGGAAGTCAAATAAAACCAACCGAAATAACTGCAGGACAAAGGAGAAATGACTAGGAAATGACAGGGGTTTGAGAAGACGGACAATACGACCACAGGAACCATCCAAAGTCAACGACCCCTATGACCGACATCGTTCAGACTACGCGGTACTTTACGTGCACCCAGCTCGAGGAACACTACATACAGGAATTCTTGATTGAAAACATAAAAAAGTAAAGGGTGGTCTCATAAATGCAGTAGCAAATTACAATGACTTGTAAGTAAACTCGTAGACACACAGTAACAAACAAAGGCAGAAAATCCTGCCTTACTGCTAATATCAGCGATGTTGCTGCAGATTCATAACTCATCCCTAAATCACAGTTGCAGATTGTTTACTAATGACGCCACAGTCACGTAAAGCTCTTTCCGTTCCACCATAAAACAGGTGAGTGCCAGGGAGCGGGTTTGGAGCGCTGCCAATTGTCATGAATAGAGCATTATATTTTGACAATAATGGGATTCTAATCAGCGCATGACACTGCATTCACTGCTAAACGTGGTGTGACCCCAGTGAGTGAATGAACACTGCAAACTGAGCAGGGACGGGGAGGCACTCTGCACCGACGCGATTTAACGCGTACCGCAAGCTACATCACACAAGCCGGTCTTCACTCAGCTGACTTATCTGGCAGTACCCAAGCTGGATATGCTGGTGTGGCCGGACGCGCACCTTCCTCCGCTGCCACCAACGGGCCCTGGTATCCCAGCCCCCTGGGGAAGTGCTGATAGGAGCTCCGCTCCTGCTCTGCACCAGCCCTGGCACCTCCAGCTGCTACTCTGAGCCGATACTGCCGCCGGCCTCTGATGTCAGCGGATGGCCCCACCTCCCCAAAGCGTGGCTCGGAGTCGCTGTGCCTCGCTCCGTTGGTAGAGAATGTTTTTACTCCCATGAGAGGACAGGCGGGCGCTGGCAGTTTGGTCAGACCGAGGAGGATAAAAGTTGCAGACTAGCACGGCTGCCGTGAAATGGGAGCCGCGCTGAGAGAAAGCAGCACCGACCAACTACTGTTTAGTTACGCTGCTGGCTTGTTTAGCTGAATGACAACAAGGAAGTAGTTCCTAAATGGAATAATAACAGCCCAGCAGCGTAACTAAACAGTAGTTGGTCGGTGCTGCTTCCTGCCAAACGGAAGCAAAGCGGAAGTGACGTTTTGCATGGACAGCCAACCATAAACATGATAAAGAAGAGCAAAGCAATGTTAAACAAATGGGGAGCAGCAGGACATATTAGACGCCAATAGGCGGAGTTTCACTCAACAATATAGATTACTTTAAGTCTCGGAGAGACAGCGCATGCGCTGCCTAGGCGAGACCTAAAAAATAAGTACTCTTTAGTAGACTTAACACAAGACCAAATGACAAAAATCTACAATACTGTATCAAGAATATGACTTTAAGATGGTAGAAATAACTTAGATCAATGTAGATGGTAAATGCGACACTTTACTCTCAAAGTACCTTGGATGTGTCACGCAAAACAAACAAAAGGGTTGCAGGGAAGGTGATGCATCGGTTCCTTGCTTCGGGGGAGGTGATGCGTCGGTTCCTTACTGCAGTGCAGGGGAGGTGATGCGTCTGTTCCTTACTGGAGAGGAGGTGGTGCGTTAGTTTCTAACTGCGCTGCGGTTATAATGCGACAAGATGGCGCCTCGATGAGGTGCGACGATCAGGTGCGATGCGACAAAATGGTGTCTTTGATGCGATGTGACACCGTGGATGCGATGCGTGCACGCCCGACGACAGTGCGGCAACTCAGTAGACTCTTGAGCCATGACAGGCCCTGCGATACGCTTCTCCGGTGATGCGATGGCAACCTCTGTGACGGCGACATGCTTCGAAGGTGATGCGTCACGCTCCGTCACTGATGCAACGGCAAACAGTTGCGGCGGCGACACGCTTCTTCGGCGATGCGACGGCCACTGCTACAGCGGCAACACGCTTCTTCATTGCGTTGCGCTTCCAGCTCCCAGCGACAAGCAGTCTTCAGAGGGCCCAAAATAACAGCAGGCACCTCACTGCAGGCAGAATTCCAAGCCAGGAATTTCAGGGGGAGCTGGTGGTGAAGTCTTTGTGTCCCTGAGACTTCAGAACAGGACGCAAGTTCAGCTTCAAGCCCTTGGAGATCTTCCTCAAGATAGTAAAAGTTCACACAAAGTTCCTTTTCGCCTTTCCTTGGCAATAAAGTAACCACTGCAGGCCAACTCCAAAACAGCGACACCGCAGGGGTAGTAATCTTCCTTCAGCTTCTCCGGTTCTTCTCCTTGGCAAAGGGTTTGTCTTGATTCCCAGAAGTGATCTAAAGTTCTGGGCTCCAATATTTATACTGCAAAATCCTTTGTCCTCTGAAGGCAGAGGGTGTCTGTGCCCAGTCAAAACCAGTTCTGTCCTCCCTGGTGCAGCGTCCTGGCAGGAGGTGGAGACAGCATTGTTCAAAGCAGACCTGGCCCAGGTAGCTGAAAGGAAAATTCCTCCCCCTACTCTCTCTTCTACGAAGGCTCAGGTCAGTGAAAGGAAATCTCCTCCCCCCACTCTCTATTCAATGCAGGTCCTATTTAGCCCAGCCCGGACCCATCAGACTGCTGGAGCCAAGGCCCACTCCAGCCCCCTGTCACTCACACAGATATGGAATACACAAATTTAGCAGAGGCATGCTGGATGGTTAGGCTAGAAAATACCTACTTTATTAAAGTGGTATTTTCAAACACAGAATGTAAAAATCACCCACACAAAAAAGATGTATTTTAACATTCTGAGTTCAGGCATACTGAACTTTATTTTCCTATCTTGTTCCTAAGGTCAGTTCAGATTATAAGATGTTATAATCAAACAGCCTATTCTGGCCTATGGGAACAGATAGCCTTGCAATAGTGAAAAACGAAATTGGCTGTGATTCACTATCAGGACATGCCACACACATCAGGGCATGTCCTACCTTTTACATACAATGCACCCTGCCCTTGGGCCTACCTTAGGGGTGACTAATATTTAGAAAAGGGAAGGTTTAGGGACTGGCAAGTGTGTGCACTTGCCAAGTCGACATGGCAGTCCCAGACTGTACACAGGCTCTGCAATGACAGGCCTGAGCCATATTTTACAAGCTGCTTCTGTGGGTGGCACAACCAGTGCTGCAAGCCCACCAGCAGCATTTGATTTACAGGCCCTGGCACACATGGTGCACTGTATTAGGGTCTGATCAGTAAATCAAATAAGCCAATCATGGAGTCAATACTCCAATATAACACTTAACAATAGGGAACACTTGCACTTTGGCACTGGATAGCAGTGACAAGCCCAAAGCATCTAGATCAGCAAAAACATTGCAAAAACACAAGTGGCAACAGTGAAAAAATAGAAGGGAGACCCACGCCAATGGTGCCAGGTCTAACACGGGTGCTTGGTGGAAACACCTTTTACCACCACATTTTGAAAGCAGGATTCAGGAGGTGGTAGTTTCTGACAAGAATGTGTATGCATGTTTGTTGTGTGGTATTCTGTTGAGATTGTGATGTGTTTTTGTTCTGCGTTACTTCAATGTGATGTTATTGTGCTGTCCGAGGGGTGTTGTATTACGTTCTGTTTTCACTATTTTGTTGTGTTGTTTCTTGTGAACAAACTGTGTTGCTGTGTTGGTTTGTGTATGTTATTGTGCTATGTTCTGTGGTTTACTTTAGCTATGTCAATGAATGCACTGCTTCCTACCAACGCAGCAACTGATTTTAAAGTTCTAGCGACAACAACCATTTACCACTATTTAAGGTGGTAAAATAGCGCTGTACTAGCTATTTAGGACACCAGCTAGCCTTAAACGTTTTTGACTGGTGCTATTTCATATTCTTTGTGGTACATTAAGGTAGTGTTCGGTGCAAAAAATGTTTCTTTTGTATTATGAAAGCCAGTTTCTGGGAGTGGTAATAATGTGAGACAAGAATGATTGTACGTGTTTGATTATGGCATGCTGTGGTGTTGATAAGGTTTTCTAGTTTGTGCTACTGTCTTTTTGTGTTGCATGTTGTATTGTGATTTTGTGTTATACCGTGGTTGCTGTGATGTATTGTGTATTGATTATTGTGTTGTACCATGATTTGCTTTGGTTAAATTGCTATATTGGTTTGTGTATGTTACTGTGCTATTTTGTTTACTTTCGATATGTCACCAAATGCTGCTACATTTCTAGCAAAAAATAGGAAATGCATTTAAAGTTCCTGGGGCTCGCAACCATTTTCCATAGAATAAGGTGGTAAAGTAGAGCTGCTGCAGCTTTTCGACTATTTAAGACATGAGTCAATCCAAAACTGTGGCAAAGATGTTATGTTAGGTTATGTTTACTTGTCACCCATGAAGGTATCCAGATGCTCCAGAGAAAGGTCTGGAATGACCTAGCCAGGGGCCAAAAATAAAGTGTGGAAGTAAGGGGGAGAATCTGATGCACAACAAGATGTTTTCCCAAGCCTTGGGAGTACAAAAAGCATGCCAGCTGGATCTGGCTCTGTGGATGTGGAGCATTTAGGACAAGCAGGTGTCCAGCCAAGAGGAGGTTTCTGGATGGGGTGTAGAAGTTGCTGTGGCTGCTTAGGTAAGAGGGGCCTAGATTGTGTAGGGCTTTGTTTGTGTGTATGAGGAGCTTAAAGAGTGTGATTTTGTGGATAGGTAGTCAGTGGAGGTCATTGGGATGTGATGTGATATTGTTGCAGGGATTCTGCACATATACATAACTATGCGCAGGAAACAAGGACCTCAGTGTATAGTGGTGTACCAACAACCCACCTTAGTGCCCGGAACCCCAATCTGACTAGCTGTAGTGTCTCATTCGTGCTCCGTACTACAGCGAAGCTACCAATGATTAGACATCCTAGAACATGTAACTCAGATTCTCCCAGGAATCGCGGGAGCAAGAACACTCATTCGTTCACTCACTCATACTTGTCCACAATGTGAGTAATCAGAAACACTGTATAGTTTAAAATGTTTATTTTAAATAACTTGCTCTATAATGCAGTATATGAGCCTAGCTGCAAAATGCATAAACACAAGATAGTAAGCATTGTTACAATTCCATAGAAAATGAACGGGGATATAATTAGGGGTGAGCGGAATTTGCGTAATCGCGTTACGCAAATCTCCGCGAAACGGTAAAAAAATCTTCGCGAACATGCAGAAATTCCGCGAACATGCGGAATTGCTTGTTCGCGATGCTTTTTTCCTGTTCGCAATCGCTGTTTGCCTGCTCGGGGGGAAATATCTTGCGAACACGCATTTTGAGAACGCGAACAAGCAAAAATGTTTGCGAAGTCGCGAAACGCAGCTTTTTGGGCAATTTCGCGTTCTCTGCGGAACGCGAAATTACCCAAACTCCCCAAATTCCGCGAACGGAACGGAATTTACCGCCCAAGCCTAGATATAATTCTATAAAGATAGTGGAAAAAGGACTACCATGCCTTGCCACCCTCCCCGTGCTAGGAACTAGTTTATTATAGAAATAGAAGACCTCTGGGCTTTGTCAGGGGGGACCCCATACCTCCAGGTTTAGATGCAAATGTTAACATCTCCATTCAAGCACAGCTCTTCTCTCTGGAAAGGTTTTCTTGAAGTGCCTAACATGCATGCAATACCATATTAAAAGCACTCGATTTTCAGTTGTGAAGCTGTGTGTGTGTTATGACTAACATGCGGGGGACTGATCAAAGCAGATCAACAAAGGACATTGTTTTTCGATCTTTAACACAATGTGCAGATGCAACCCACAGAGTACAGCAAGAAACGTGAAAGGTAGACCGTTCCCATGTGAACGAGTACAAGCAGAGGAATTGCGAAAACAAAGTCATGTAGAAATGTGTGCAAAAGCGGCAACATGGCAGCCAAGCGTGTACTAACATATGCTAACTTAGCAATGTCCGCATTGAATCCTGTATCCTCACTACACCCTACCCTGTTAAGTCCATTGGATGTAGGCATAGGACGAACACAGAGTTCTAGAAGTGTGAGCAGAGTTCATGAGCATCTATAGTTTATCAAATTTGGAAAAGAGCGGGGATAAATAAAAAATATTAATAATTTTAAAAAATGGGTTTGTAAATAGGTGCAAAAAATGAGTTTGCCAAAAAGTACCATTAAAAATAGGCAAAGATGTGTGCCAGCCATTTTAATCCATCAGAGTGTATGAGCAGTAAACAGCCACGGCCTCCAACAGGAATTCATTTTCATTGGTAGAAAAAAGAGATGCCATCCAATTTAGCAAGCAGAACGATCAAGCATGGTCATCACAATTTGGAGCTTCTAGGACCACCGCAGGACAACTTGTGTGATATTCAATGTAGCTACGTTGTAGGAAATCCTGCACAGCTGCACAGATATCCCATTGTGTCAACACTCCAAGTGCAGTCGCACATGCCATAAAACCAACCCCGGAGCATTCTTACCAATTGACCACTAAGGGACTCATCAACAGGTCGTAATCCGGGTCGAGAGATGACGTATTGGAGAGGCAGAGATCCAATGCCCATTGAAAGGAGTATTCCAAGCAGGAGAAGACGGGTTGCATGCAAGTGTAGTACGCAAAGTGGAAAGACAGTCCATAAGCCACGCTGAGTGTCGCCAGCGGCAGTGTACCATTGCATTCAAGCATATGGTCACGGCGCATTTGTAGCCGATCTGGGTTGTTTACGACCACAAGAGGTGCAGCCATTGCATAGCAGGCAAATCAATGGAAGGACACCAGCGGCTATTGTGACCAACAGAGGTAAGCCTCGAAAGACACTGGAAATAATAGAATTAATAAAGGCTGGAATCACACCAAATATGTCTGAAAAGAGGTCAAAAGGCCAGAGCCAACTATTTAAAAAAAAAATTACCAGGCCGTGTGTATCAGACACATTGAAGATGTGGTGAATTAATTCACTGAAATGTAGTGGGAGGTTGGTATTTAAAAGGGCCTGAATTTCAGAATTTGTGCTCGCTATAATGCAGGACGAATGTTTCACGCGCAGAAGTGAGCGGGACATCCTGTTGAAATAATAGCACCTTCATTCTGCTCAACTTATTGAAGTCTGTTTTCAAAGTTGGGATGCAAGGCCAAATCGAGGCATCGAGCTACCCCAGCGGGGGCGGGAAAAGCTAATTTTTACAACAGGGAAGGGGATGTGGTCCATCGGCTAGAATGTCGACTTTGGTGCTGGAAACCAGGGTTCGAGCCTCGGGGTCACGTCCACATCCCGTGATTCTGGGCAAATCACTTAATCCCCCCATGCCTGAATGTGTACTGTAAATACGGTGCTCGTGTAAAGCGCTCCAATACCTTTGGGTCGATTTCGCGCTATATAAATATGCAAAACAAAACAAAACTACGCTTTGTGAAACTGTTACAATGTACGGTATGCCAGCCTGCAAACCACATAATTCTTCGTTATTTAAAAGAAGATATCTTCAGCTAGCAAGCAGGGTGAAAGTGGGTTTTATAGCTGGTACTTGAATACCTTTTAAAACACATGCAAGATTCGGGGCGGTAATACTGCAAGCCCCGTGTAACTGTATGTTTTTGCAGACAAGGGAACGGCCTATCGTAGTATCACAAGATTCCCCTGTAAGTTATACTTCCTTGCCATCTCACAAACATCTGTACGTGAAAGGCAAGGACCACACCTCATGCAGAAAAGTGCTGCCTAGGGGTTCGTAGCGACCTATGGGGTAATGCTTCATGCAGGAGCTAAATTTAAACAAAGAGAATGCTAAAGAGACAACTCCGTGAATGAGCCAAACAGCAGAGTCAGTGTCAGCCACGGAGAAGGGTAAAGGGTCTATCTTCTCAATATGCAAAAGAGTGTATGTTGCATCTTTCATGGACATAAACTGTTGTTTGTCAGCCAAATTAAAAGGCAGAAACAAAGCAGATGTTTTTAAATAATCCCATGGCACTTTACCAATCTTCAGAGTTTGCAAAGTCCAAGCAAACTGCATAACTGAACGCAATTGATTTTGACCATGATATAACACAGACACATCATCTTGTACAATATCCACCACAGATGAAACAATATTATCCAATGTGTAAATGTGGGATGACAGAGTGTTAATACTATTGTCAATGACAGCAAGTACGTTTTTTAGATTTGCTTGATCTATTTCCCTTAAGCGTGATGCAGATTTAATCTGAGACATCTTCCAAATTTCATTGTAAGTAGCGTAAATAAACCTTTTTCTCGTGAGACCAGCAGGTCCCTTGATAAAGTTGGACAAATCAATGTTATTGGATAACAACGATAAATGTTGTTTAACGGACGATAGTGATGATTGCAGTAACCAATTATGACACAATTTACCCACTAAATAAGTGGTAACGGAATATGTACCTGGAAAACGAGGATCTGCTCTATCCTGTTTGTAACCAGGCACTGTGTTATGGAAACTTAATTGGCAGGCATCAGAAGTCAACTGCCAAACTAACCATCCTAGTGGGTCTAAACTGGAGACAATAAATGTTATATTCTGAAATAAAGAATGCAGTTCCTCAATGGAGTAATCAGTATGCAAGCTCCAGTTATGATATGTAGCAAGAGTAGGAATGGTAGGGGCATTCATCTGTTTTGTAGTGGCTAGGCGAAAACAGGTTGTTTGATATATGGAATCATTCAAAAACAGAATTTGTTTTGGGATGAGGCACACGCGATGTAAAGCTTCAGTGCGGTGAATCTGCCAGGATCTAGAACCACAGACAGATTTCAAATCAGCGGCGGCCTTCCAATGTTCATAGCCACCCACTGATAAGCTATTAATAAACTAATTGGAATACAACAATTTCGTGTGAGTCAACATCACTTTGGGAGTAGATGAAATGTTTAATTTAAAACAAAAGGACTCTGTGTTGGACCTATCAAAATCTGTAAAATATGTAAATTTCATTAACAGGGTTTTCAAGCTGCCTTCTCATGGAGTTGGGCAATGTTCCCATTGTGTGTAATTAAAAACTTTTCTAAATGTATTAGCTTTATGCAGATAATGGTGTCCAAAATGCTGGTAACAATATAAATTGGCATAATTAGCAGTATTTAAATACAAATCTTCAGTATCAGAGGCAGCATAATACTTCAAATCTGAAAATAAAGATTGTACTGCTTGCGCATCCCAATCATCTGAACGTATGTTCTGTTTCACTACATCACCCATTGATACACAAAGTACATTTGGTACATTAATAATCTCTGTTGAGCCATGAATTTGGAAATCCACAGCATCCCAGACTATGCCATCAGCGACTGGAAAGGCAGAAATGTTGATGAGTCTGGTCTCGCTTCATGATGTGGGAAGACGAGTGTGGAGCCAAAGTTCGAGTTACCAGCTGAACAGCAGAGCGTTCTGGCAAGTAGTGACCATTGATGTGTGGTAAATATTTAAATTACCTGTACTATTTTTTATGCGGTAAAATCTAGTAAGAATAACTCAGTCAAAATAAGAGGCAGAATCCGTGGTATTAGAGGTTCTGAAAAGGGCTTTATTCCTTACAAAGGAATTATAGTTCGAACTAGGCAATCATATTCCATCACCACGAAGGTTCAGGAAGGGATCAGCAATACATTATTGACAAGTAACAATATTTATATGAAAAGCATTGCATTAGGACAGATGCAGGAGGCGTAACAGCTGATAATACAGATAAGAATACACATACGTAATGAAAATAGGCGTAAATACAGGCGTATACTAGAAACGTCATTTAAAATGATGTCACAAGTGGGTAGATCCATAAGAGAATCCTGCAGTGTCAGCAGAAATATTTGACAGAGATGCGCGCGCAGCCGCATGACGTGTGATTGACGTACAACTAGAGGGTGAAGGGAACTTGACATTTTGCCCTACATGTGGAGACAGAAGTCTGGGGTGTCAGGACAACCTAGTCCTAAATCATATCTAATATCTTGTGTTTAAGGAACTATATTATCTGGAAGGAAAGGTCTTCTCGGACAGATCCTATTCTATACTGACTGTTAGTGCGGGTACAAGCGTCTATGTGTCTACATGTGATGCGAGGGGGCAGGAATCTTCCATAGTAACAGGGGCTATGAATTACTTGCAAAAAGACAGCGAGGCCAGGCCCTTTGCTCGGTAGCTGGAAGGATGTTTACCTAAACTACTGGACAGGAATGCATTGGATGAAGAGCGGAGCAGATAACTTGAAGGCTGAATACAGTTTTTGGCAGGCAACAGGCCGCGTCAGGCACCGTTAGCCGCGCAGGGAGTAAGACAAAGTTCATGGACTCGGATGCAGGTCCAAGCTGGAGCATTTCAGAGGCAGAAACAGAAAAAGGCTTGATGGCAGAGTTCAGGGCCTACTCGCCCGAACTATAAAACTAGAAAAGTGAACCACATAAAGTCGGTGGCCTTTCATACTTAGGAATGGCATATTCGACCCATTCATGGCGGATCTGAAAGAGGGCATGTTGACGTTGAACGCACATGTATTTGCGTCTTCATAGCTGGAACTGGAGGGAACATACATGTACTTATAGCATGTACATGGAGCCGTTGGGGTCTAAGATAGGGGACACAATTGACCATAAAAATTCATATTTCCACAGATGAGTAAGAAAAAAACTGTTACAAAATCAATGGACATGAACAGAAAAATTAGGATCAGCGCCAACCAGATGTATGTCCAAGGAGGGACCAAATAAGTCTTTTTAAACTAGGAGACAAAAATACTGAATTTCGTAGGGCCAAATGATGTGATGGAAGTCGAGTAAAAAAAAAACGTGGTTGGTTGAGTGCAGTTGTTCGCAAACCAGGCAAAGACTCGCTTGTGTGATAAGCATATTCAGTTTCCTCAGTACAGGTAGAGGCTGGTGGGATCAGCAAGGGATTAGTAACAGGAGTTCATCTCAATGGCAGTGTCGTTTTGCTCAGTGTCAGATGCGCTAATCACAAGAGTCCTTGAAATCGCTGGACCTGATGCAGCCGCATTATACTAGAATCGGCCAGATGTTGTAGGTGGACATTGTACACCGAGATGTATCTGTTGTCTTTGTGACAAGAAAGTGGTGGTAAAATGACTGTACGGGTACCCTTCACGCCAAGCACTGGAACTGGTGCACGATAAGAGGGGCCAAATTCTTTTTTGTTCTCCACCTTCTCTCGGACCAGATCTCCAACCTTTGGTAGCTAGCCAATTACCGGAATCTGTAGTGCAGCATCAGTGGCCGAGGGTAAATGTTCTTTTGCAAGACTGTCACAGGTCTCTTGTAAGTCCTGTAACATAGTAGAAGGATTATCTACGTCAAAGGTGTCAGCTGCCACCGCCATGTCTAGACCATCAAGGTCTGGAACAAACATTTTTATGTGAAAGAGCATTTCGTATGGGGTCCGCCCACCCAGAGATCTTCTAGTGAGATTACTTAGTGCATGTTGCACACTATACAAGTGGGCTAGTCAGTTCCTGGCAGTACCTAAGACTCTAGTTGAAAAGGATTGCTTTAAGTCACGGTTCATTCGCTCCACAACTGAGTTGCCCTCAGGCCTGTATGGAGATGAAAATTTCACCAGCACCCCAAAAGACTTCATCGCATCCTTGTACGCCTTAGAGGCGAACGCTGGACCTTGGTCAGAATAGAAGGTGCCACATGCAAAAATTCCCACAAAGACACGCAAATCCTTGATGACATTTCGAGCGTCAGCACTGCGTTGTGGCCAAACCTACACGAAACATGTGCACAAATCAACTGCAACTAAGATGTATTTATAAGCAATATCTGAAGAAAATGGACTGAAGTGATCAAGATATACACAGCCAAAAGGCTTATTAGAAATGCAGAGCTGTGTCTGCGGTGGACGTGTAACCATAGATGATTTAATCTGCTGACAAATGTCACAAGTCAAGAAAGTTAGCACACAAAAAGACTCCACTAAATATGTGGAGGGGGAACAAGAGGCATGGGGTTCTAGGAGCTAGCAGCCTCCACTCTACATGTTTACCACAAAGAGCTGCTCCTAGTGTGATAACCCAAACGAGTTACAAGAACGTCGTGAGTGTGGGCATCTCACAAAAAGTTACGGACTGGTCTCACACACCACCTGGTGTCATGCTTCATCATTGACCAGTACTCGCCCTCTAAAACCTTCGTTTGATAGAGGGCGGGCATACACTTGACGACAAGGATGCACTTCTAAATGACTAAGTGGGGGCCCGTGAGATTGTGAGTGAGGTTAAAAATCATTATAGTAATCAGAAATAAATTTTAATGTGACTGAAAACTATATGATATTAAAATGTATGTGACGGTGATTGGGGTAATTAGTGTCCCCTAACCGTCTTGTGAGTGGTCAACATGTTTCTGCCAAAGTGGCCCAGTTGGGTCCATGGCATTCATCAGGACCTAATTTATAAATGGGGGCTCTGTTCTTACCAAGCGTTGGTAAGATGCTACCACTGTGTGAGTGTAGCAAAGGCCACACTTCACTTCCTAGAATGCTTCCAATGATGAAGCCTATGAAAGAAAAAACATGTGAGAGACGAAGGTTAGTTGGAACTCGTTAGGTCAAATGTACCTGTAAAGGAAAGAAGGGGAAAACAATGCATGCATTGATTTCTAAGAGTGAAAAAAAGTGTGTATGTGACTTTGTGACACTCTATTTGTGTACGCATTTGTGAGACTTTGAGGCTGGAGGCAGACAATGCTGCCGCCAATCTTACCCTAATCAGATAGACAACTTGTCCCAAGGGGGAAGGGAGCGGAGGGAATCCACTGTTTGTCACTTCTGTAAGAGAGAAACATAGAACCAAGAACTACATCAAACGTGCAGAAGGAGTTGCTGCACAGACTGAGTTGTAAGTCATCTCAAAAGAAACCTTGTTGAGCAAATGTAAATGGAAGACATAGAAAACAAACAGTCATTGTTGCTGATCAGTCGTTTGGGCTGGAATACACACACACACACACACACACACACGCTCATTAGTCTCTCGGTACACCCATACTCTTACTGTGACACGAGTTGGAATGCTCCTGTGTCCTATGCGTCTGCTCGGTCCTCCCGAATGTGAGAAATGGAGGGAGCGGGTGCCGTCTTTTAAAAAGAGGTCCGATCGTGTTAACTGGTCGATTGAGCGCTAAATATTTGCAGGTGCGGGGTTCCCGGTGTCACAAGAGCGCCGAGCCTGTATTAAAGATGTCAGATAAGGGCGTGAATGCGAGAGGGAGCCCCATTGGTGGCGAGGCCGGAGGTATGTCAAACTCCTTCTACGATAGGAGGAGGCGCTGGGGGGCGGAGGCCCGTGAACGGGAGACAGCGCTGTGAGGGGCGTGTAACCCGGTAATTGGAAGAGCCCATGCCTGGTTGTAAGACTACGTGAGACCAGATGTCCTGTAGGTAGTGAGGCTGGGGGCGTCCTAACAAGGAACGTAATTGGGTGACACGCTATTAGGCGGAGTTCTGCATGTTGTTGCCAGCACAATTGTAGAGAGCTATCGCTATGTGCCCCAGCATCTGTTGTCGTGAGTTGGCATGGAAACGCTGTACGTAGTTGGAGCTGGGACGCGTAGCATAAGACCAGGAGAGGAAAGTATAACCCACAGTTAATCACATGGCTCACATACCTCGCAACCGGGGTGAATATTCGTCATACCAACTGTTCGTGTTTTTAATCGGCGCTATGCACCAGTGAGTGTTTCAATAAAACGAGCACCTCCCCAGATATTCAAAGGATGTTTCACCTGTGTTCCATGTGGTTGGCCCTGCGCAAAGCGTATACATATCATCTTGGTGGATGACGTGAAGGGCATAAGGGTAGAGAGAGGTGTGATGAATTACATCCCATCGTTCAAGCGGTCCCAGGCGATATAACTGTTATTCATCACGTGAGACTGATGCGATGTGTTGACGGACATATGCCGATGGGCTGGTTTTTTGGAAAAGAAAATGAAAAGGTGAGGAATGCATAGACGCTTCCACCTATTACATTAGTGAGGAGGAATGCTGCAGAGATTGGCAGCTATGGTGTTGGGGTATGTTCATGAACCTTCAACTAAACTGTTGTATTGTATATTAAAGGTGTGTCAACTTGAGCAGATGAACAGAGGTATGTGTTATGGATTTACAATTACACTATCAAAAGGGCATATACCAAATTCATATCCCCTTTCTTTAATGTGTAAGCTGCAGCCATGGGATGTCATCATTGAGGCCTTTCTCGTGGGAGCATAGGCGGTACACCCAACGTTGCTCTCTCACATGGAGGGCTTTAGTGAGGTCAAATTTGCTTTTCTTCATGACCTCAAGAATAGTCCAGTGCAGGTCTGTGTCTTTATGACCTTTTTCGGAGAAATGTCGTGTGAGCTTTGTGTTAGTTTTTTTACACCTGATCGTACTACGGTGCTCATTAATGCGGATTTTTATTTTCCTTGTAATCATCCCCACATATTGGAGGTTGCAAGGACATGTTAATAGATATACCACATTTTCTGTGTTGCAATTGCTGAACGATCGGAGCTGCCATGGTTTGTGTGTGCCAATGTCCACTTCTTTGGTGTTTTTTGTGAGATTACATGACTGGCATCCGCCGCAGGAGAAATGACCTACTACATGTGGTTGGTCCCAGAGTCTGAGTTGTTCTGTGTTATTGTAAAAGAAACACAATCTTACCTGAAAGACACAAAAGACGTCCTCTGCCTCCTACGAGACCTGGAGGTTGATACCACCAACGATTGGCTTATTACGATGGATATCGAAGCCCTGTACACAAGCATACCACAACGACGAACACTGGAAGACGTAGAAAATATCATTCTACGAAGAGAATGGGATTTTATCACTCCCCAACATTTTGTTATGGAATGTGTCGAGTTGGCCCTCACAGAAAATTTCTTCCAATACGAACAAGACATCTACCACCAAATAACAGGTACCTCGATGGGGAGTACTTCATGTCTATACGTCCAGCAATTTGAGGAGGACTTCATCAACAACGCAGTGAACCCGTTCCGAAGCCACATAAAGATCTGGATACGTTACATAGACGACGTACTCATTGTATGGAATGGAACAGAAGAGAACGCAATGGCCTTTGTCCACTGGGTGAACTTGCAAGATAGACATCTCAAATTCACTCAAACCATCAATAAGAATCACGCAATCTTTTTGGACTTGGATATCACACTTACCAATGAGGGGATAACAATTAAGGTCCACAACAAACCCACGGACAGGAACAGCCTACTCTTGTACGAGAGTTATCACCCTAAGGCCCTCAAACAGAACTTACCTGTTGGTCAGTTCCTCCGAATAAGGAGAAACTGCTCAGAGAAAGACACTTACAAAGAACAGGCAGAACATCTTGAGAAGAAATTAATTGAACGCCATTATCCAAGAAAAATGGTGAGAAAGGCAAACAAAAGAGCAAGAAACAACTCAAGGGAGGCACTTCTGGAGGATGTGGAGAAAGAAAAAACCAACAGACCGGTCTGTGTAACTACATTCACACCAGCATCAAACTCAGTTCAAAAAATCATCAGAAAAAGATGGCACATACTAAACAGTGCTGGCAAACAATGGGAAACCCCCTTGTTTGCCTTCAAATGCAATAAAAATCTCCGGGACGAACTGGTCCATGCCCAGATGACCACAAATGATAACACAGAACAACTCAGACTCTGGGACCAACCACGTGTAGTAGGTCATTTCTCCTGCGGCGGATGCCAGTCATGTAATCTCACAAAAAACACCAAAGAAGTGGACATTGGCACAAACAAACCATGGCAGCTCCAATCGTTCAGCAATTGCAACACAGAAAATGTGGTATATCTATTAACATGTCCTTGCAACCTCCAATATGTGGGGATGACTACAAGGAAAATAAAAATCCGCATTAATGAGCACCGTAGTACGATCAGGTGTAAAAAAACAAACACAAAGCTCACACGACATTTCTCCGAAAAAGGTCATAAAGACACAGACCTGCGCTGGACTATTCTTGAGGTCATGAAGAAAAGCAAATTTGACCTCACTAAAGCCCTCCATGTGAGAGAGCAACGTTGGGTGTACCGCCTACGCTCCCACGAGAAAGGCCTCAATGATGACATCCCATGGCTGCAGCTTACACGTTAAAGAAAGGGGATATGAATTTGGTATATGCCCTTTTGATAGTGTAATTGTAAATCCATAACACATACCTCTGTTCATCTGCTCAAGTTGACACACCTTTAATATACAATACAACAGTTTAGTTGGAGGTTCATGAACATACCCCAACACCATAGCTGCCAATCTCTGCAGCATTCCTCCTCACTAATGTAATAGGTGGGAGCGTCTATGCATTCCTCACCTTTTCATTTTCTTTTCCAAAAAACCAGCCCATCGGCATATGTCCGTCAACACATCGCATCAGTCTCACGTGATGAATAACAGTTATATCGCCTGGGACCGCTTGAACGATGGGATGTAATTCATCACACCTCTCTCTACCCTTATGCCCTTCACGTCACCCACCAAGATGATATGTATACGCTTTGCGCAGGGCCAACCACATGGAACACAGGTGAAACATCCTTTGAATATCTGGGGAGGTGCTCATTTTATTGAAACACTCACTGGTGCATAGCGCCGATTAAAAACACAAACAGTTGGTATGACGAATATTCACCCCGGTTGCGAGGTATGTGAGCTATGTGATTAACTGTGGGTTATACTTTCCTCTCCTGTTCTTATGCTACGTGTCCCAGCTCCAACTACGTACAGCGTTTCCATGCCAGCTCACGACATCAGACGCTCGGGCACATAACGATAGCTCTCTACAATTGTGCTGGCAACAACATGCAGAACTCCGCCTAATAGCGTGTCACCCAATTACGTTCCTTGTTAGGACGCCCCCAGCCTCACTACCTACAGGACATCTGGTCTCACGTAGTCTTACAACCAGGCATGGGCTCTTCCAATTACCGGGTTACACGCCCCTCACAGCGCTGTCTCCCGTTCACGGGCCTCCGCCCCCCAGCGCCTCCTCCTATCGTAGAAGGAGTTTGACATACCTCTGGCCTCGCCACCAATGGGGCTCCCTCTCTCATTCACGCCCTTATCTGACATCTTTAATACAGGCTCAGCGCTATTGTGACACCGGGAACCCCGCACCTGCAAATATTTAGCGCTCAATCGACCAGTTAACACGATCGGACCTCTTTTTAAAAGAAGGCGCCCGCTCCCTCCATTTATCACATTCGGGAGGACCGAGCGGACGCATAGGACACAGGAGCATTCCAACTCGTGTCACAGTAAGAGTATGGGTGTACCGAGAGACTAATGAGCATGTGTGTGTGTGTGTGTGTGTGTACTCCAGCCCAAACGACTGATCAGCAACAATGACTGTTTGTTTTCTATGTCTTCCATTTACATTTGCTCAACAAGGTTTCTTTTGAGATGACTAACAACTCAGTCTGTGCAGCAACTCCTTCTGCACGTTTGATGTAGTTCTTGGGTCTATGTTTCTCTCTTACAGAAGTGACAAACAGTGGATTCCCTCCGCTCCCTTCCCCCTTGGGACAAGTTGTCTATCTGATTAGGGTAAGATTGGCGGCAGCATTGTCTGCCTCCAGCCTCAAAGTCTCACAAATGCGTACACAAATAGAGTGTCACAAAGTCACATACACACTTTTTTTCACTCTTAGAAATCAATGCATGCATTGTTTTGCCCTTCTTTCCTTTACAGGTACATTTGACCTAACGAGTTCCAACTAACCTTCGTCTCTCACATGTTTTTTCTTTCATAGGCTTCATCATTGGAAGCATTCTAGGAAGTGAAGTGTGGCCTTTGCTACACTCACACAGTGGTAGCATCTTACCAACACTTGGTAAGAACGGAGCCCCCATTTATAAATTAGGTCCTGATGAATGCCATGCACCCAACTGGGCCACTTTGGCAGAAACATGTTGACCACTCACAAGACGGTTAGGGACACTAATTACCCCAATCACCGTCACATACATTTTAATATCATATAGTTTTCAGTCACATTAAAATTTATTTCTGATTACTATAATGATTTTTAACCTCACTCACAATCTCACGGGCCCCCACTTAGTCATTTAGAAGTGCATCCTTGTCGTCAAGTGTATGCCCGCCCTCTATCAAACGAAGGTTTTAGAGGGCGAGGACTGGTCAATGATGAAGCATGACACCAGGTGGTGTGTGAGACCAGTCCGTAACTTATCGTGAGATGCCCACACTCACGACGTTCTTGTAACTCGTTCGGGTTATCACACTAGGAGCAGCTCTTTGTGGTAAACAAGTCAAGAAAGTACATAATTACGGATCTGTTTAGATAAACCACACCACCAGTAACGTTGCTGCGAATTAGAAACCGTCGCAGACACGCCAGCATGTGCCGAAGCCATGCCTTTGTGTGCGGCTGTTATCAAAAAAAGTCTGCGGTCCGCGTTGGGAATCAACCTGTCACCAACATTATTTATTCTTACATAAGGTACTCGGTCGGGACTTAAATGATAAGATTACTTTGAAGGGAACCCTTGAGGGTAATTTCCACCCTTCTCAGTAGCAGCAACAGCTGCCAAAATGTCATTATCAATACGAATCATGGATCTTGTAATGGCTGCAACTAGACATGTGGCTACTGCTGATTTGGGTGCTTCATCAGCCAAACTGTTACCGACAGCGTGTGTCCCAACATGCTGGTGGCCAAGAGTGTGAATCACCTGTGTGAGAGGCAAACGTTCTTTAAGATCTGTCTCTCGAACCCAGAGCATCTTCTGCTTAATTGCCCTTGGAATCACGATAGTCATTCTGAGACCAAAAGAATAAGTTGTCATTAAAAGACTGAACACATTAATACGAATCCCTCACAATGAGAGTAGTGACATTAGGATCAGCAAATTCGAGAGCAAGCACCAAAGTGTGCAGCTCAGCCAATTGGGCGGTACAGTCACCGAGCGCCTGCGTATGTGTGACACTGGAATTGAACTCACCGTTCACAATGGTACCTGCCACAATAGCACAGGCTGCTGAATAAGCATGCTTAGACCAGGTGGCCGGTTGCGCCGAACCATCGGTGTAAATGATACAAGCATACTCCTCAAGTGGACGCAGTGACAGAGGAGGAGGATGAACAAACTCATACTGCAAGAACTCCTGAGTCTGAAGAGAGGAGTAAAAGATAAATATGACGTCCGGAGACATCAAAGAAGTCGCCCATTGTATCCAACGGGGATTCAAAGCCTTAGAGTTTGGTACACTTGCCTTTGTCACTGCTTCAAGTGCCTGGTAAGGTGTCACCACCAAAATGCGTTTCCCCTGTGCCAGGGCGTGTTCCTTCAGGATCGCCATCTGTTCAGCTGTCAAGACCTTTTCAACAGTAGAAAACCGCAACTCGGCAGAAGTGTATAAATGTGATTTGTAAGCAATAGGTACTGTGTCACCTTCATTAAAGGTCAAGTAAGTGAAACCAACTGCGCCTGGAACGATTCTTATTACCAGGTTTGTGTGGTTATCACGTGTTAACAAGTGTTTAGATTCAAGAATAGCAGACTGCAAAGATTGCAGGATAGCTGAATGTTCTGGAAGCCAGCAGGCTTTAGAAAATGTTGGTCGTATCAAAGCATAAAGAGGCTTGATATGCTGGAAATAGTCAGGAATATAAGTACGACCGAAGTTCAAAAATCCCAGCAATGATTGAAGTTTTTTCAGGGTTGTTTGAGGTCGCAAACGTGCGCATTTCTCCAAGAAGTGAGGAGCCAAGCCTCTACCTTCATCATTGAGCTCATAGCCCAAAAACAACACTGTGTACTCTGCAATGTGTGATTTTGCAAAGTTACCTTTGTAACCGTAGTCCATAAACAAAATAATGATGCGGTCAACTCGGCACAGATGCGGCCATAATTAGTCGTCTGGGAGATAAATATCATCAACGTACGAGTACGCATCTGGGTCTATGATGTCTAGCAAAGAGACAACACAGGCGGCGAAAACTCCAGGGCTGTTCTTGTAGCCCATAGCTAGTTGCCTAAATTGTTTTTGTTTACCGTCGGCCGTGAATGCGGTCCATTGACTGCATGCCGGAGATAGGTTGTGACTGATAAAGCCATTGGAAATGTCAAGTGTAGTTTTATATTTTTTACAAACAAGACTGTCTACAAGAGCAGAACTTTGGGTATTTTGTACAGCAAAGTGTGACAATGAGAGTTCAAAAGCCGGTAATCCAAAACTATGCAGTACGACCCATGGGGTTTTGTAATGGTAAAAAGAGGGTTATTCATCGGTGACACACATGTCTCAATCACTCCTTGATACTCTAACTGTGTCAGAATCTCAGAAACGGGACCCTTCGCTTACTGCTGGAGGGGATATTGGGGTTGAGGCTGTGGCATTGACCACAAGGATATCTCATGGGGTTGAGAATCCTTATCCCAGCCCACATGAGTATGGTACAGTGCCGGTGCAAGCCCCAAAGCCCACTCCTCTGCAAAAGCCTCTGCATGCTCCTTGGAGACGGTATTTGAAAAACTCTGCAGTATCACATCCTCCCCTTTCGGAGCTGCAAGAACAAAAGGTAGGGGCCAATCTGTCTCTGCTAATAAAATATCGTAAGCAGAGGTTATATTTTCCCCAAAAATCTCTTTAATGACACGCTGTACGTCACCTTCAATTAAAAGAATTATGTCATGTAGTCTGTCATGGGGAGCCACTTAAGTGTCAGCGGTTTCAACTGTAATGAAAGCTTCAGTTGCTGTCGGCTCCAGAAATGGACGTAGTGCTTGCCGCACTATGGTAACTTCCGCTGTGCTGTCGAGCAGAGTCACTGCCCATGTTAAATTCAGGAGCCGGGTTCTCACTGTCTGTGGCATATCTCGCTGTTAAAGCTGCAACTTTCTTTTTCTGAAACTGAGGGAGCTGATGCGGAAAATCATCTTGTTTTCCCTTTCCATCAGTCTGAGGAGGCTGCTCACGTCCTTGTGATGCACCCCGTCCTCTGCCGCGATCCTGGCGTTCCCCTCCACCGGCTTGAGAGCCTGATGTTTCCTCCAATGAACAAGGATAACGCTGATCAGGAACCTGGAATCTCTCAGGAGACCGAATTCTCGCGTGGTCGCACAAATCATAAGTGCGATCAGAAAACACGTTTCTGTTGTTGTTTTCCCTGTTTTTTAGTTCTCCAATTGTTCTTAGAAAAGATTGGACGCTCATCTTTATCAGACTAAGACTTCTTTTGTGTTTCCATTTGAGGTGGTATTTTAGCAAAAGGCTTAACACCCAAACTATTGTGGCCAATGGTCTTATAAGCCTAAGCGATAATTTTTGGTAATTCGCGTGGCTTCTCATCCTCTGGGACGAGAGCCAAAGCATTAGCTCCTTGAAAGATCACTGCATCTCCCTTCACGTTTGCAAGGATGAGATCAGCAACCATGTCGAACATCCCCACCAACCTCAGCCCCAATTCAACTGCCGCTTTAGGGCCATGCTCCTCTTGAACACGTTTAATCACGGAGGGGAGTACGGTCATTGAAGGAGTGCCGAAACACTTTGCATATACTGCCGTGAACACCTTACCCCAATTGTTACAATCAGTTAACACAGGGATTAAGTCTTTCTGCAATCTAATAGTCTAAATCCTGTGTTTTTCCACAGAAGAGGTATTCAGAAATACCGCTTCCAGCTGGTCAAATTTTTCAGCAAGCCAATAAGGTAAATCATCCTTATTCTGTGGTCGCTTGCCCATTACCAAATTACCATACCAGGACTGATTGTCACTCCGCCAGGCCCAGCTGGTAGCGCAGCAACTCCAGGAGGTCCCACCTGGACATTGCGAGAGACGTATTGTATAACACCCCTATGCACCTGAGTCAAGGAGGTGTGCAAGACGCGGAGCTCAACTATAGGAACTGTTAGATGCCGTGGATGTGGTGTGTACCCAGCCAAAACGGGCCAAGTGGCCCCATCTATTGATAAAGGGCCTAAACGGATCGGAGTCACTGGGTGAGGGAGGGCACCATTAAACCAAATGTGCTGTAGTCATGCCAACAACGGAACTTCAAGAGTCCAATAAAGACGATATACATTAAGAAGGGCCGTAGGAGTGTACACATGGAACATTTGTCGGTTCCATCCACTGCGGGAAAGGTGACCCAAGAATAGAATACCCCAAAGTGGTAAGCCGGGTCAGCTCCAAACACAAAGATAAGGGCAACACCCATATCGGGCACTCCATAGCCGGTCAGATGACGACAGAGCGCAGTGAGGCTATGCGCCGGAATATCAACTTCAGCCATGAAGACAAAGAACGTAAAACAACCTAATGCGTGGCAGTGCTATAAAGGGTTAACAATGAAAAGTAAACACCTTTTAATAATATCAAGCTTGACAAAACCTATATAAACATCAATATAGGAGGTTACACCATCACAGCTGTTTCCGGAAACAGATGCGAGGGGATTGTGGACAAGCACAAGCACTACTCAAGCGTCTCACAGATAAGAACCGGACCAAACATTAGGTGCTCCATGTTACAGAGATTCTGCACATATACAGAACTATGTGCATGAACCAGGACCTCAGTGTATAGTGGTGTACCAACAACCCACCTTAGTGCCCGGAACCCCACTCCGACTAGCTATAGTGTCTCATTCGTTCTCGGTACTACACCGAAGCTACCAATGATTAGACATCCTAGAACACGTAACTCAGATTCTCCCAGGAATCGCGGGAGCAAGAACACTCTTTCATTCACTCACTCATACTTGTCCACAAAGTGAGTAATCAGAGACACTGTATAGTTTAAAATGTTTATTATAACTAACGTGCTCTATAATGCAGTATACAAGCCAATACTAGCAGCAAAATGCATAAACACAAGATAGTAAGCATTGTTACAATTCCATAGAAAATGAACGGGGATATCATTCTGTAAAGATAGTGGAAAAAGGCCAACGTGCCTTGCCAATCTCCCTGTGCTAGGAACTAGTTTATTATAGAAATAGAAGACCTCTGGGCTTTGTCAGGGGGGACCCCATACCTCCAGATTTAGATGTTAAAGTTACATTTCCCTTAAAGCACAGCTCTTCTCTCTGGAAAGGTTTTCTTGAAGTGCCTAACATGCATGCAATGCCATATTAAAAGCACTCGATTTTCAGTAGTGCAGCTGTGTGTGTGTTATGTCTAACATGCGGGGGACTGACCAAAGCAGATCAACAAGGGCCATTGTTTTTCGACCTTGAACACGATGTGCAGACGAAACCCACAGAGTACAGCAAGAAACGTGAAAACTAGACGGTTCTCAAGTGAACGATTACAAGCAGAGAATTTGCGAAAACAAAGTCATGTAGAAACATGTGTGTGAGAAGTTGGCCTGATATATGCTGTCTGCTAGTTATAGTGGGCACCTTGTATCAGTCCAAACAGCCCCTTATTGGTTATAGGTTAAAGACAACCTTTATTGAAAGCTATCCTAGTGGTAGCTATTTAGAGCAGCCTTCAGGCTAAGTCTTGAAGGAATGTAAAGCAGCTTGTTTTACCAGTCTATAATCTCTTGAGTCACTAAATGAAAGATATCCACACCAGGTATATATATAAAATATATGTATTTATTACTAAACACCATCCTAGTCTCTTGATGAGACTAGAGGTCAAAACACATAAGTTACACTTCAATAATCACAGTAAAATCGCACAAATACACGTCAGGCCCTAGGGGCGAGCCAAACCATAAACTAAAATAGTGGTATAAGAACCACGACTTAACTAGACACAAGGTCTAGAGCCTGTAGGATCACTGGGACCCCAAGGAACCACCCAAGGTAGTGACACAGGGGACCCACGGGGGCCGTGTGAAGTTCGGGCTGGACTGTTCCCATGAGGGACAGAGTCAAGACTGATTTACATATGGCTGGGTTCAAACTGGAAATAACCATCAGAAGGTGCAAAGTCCGTAGAGAGAAGAATCGCTAACCAATAATTGCTATAGAGGAGTGCATGAGATCCTACAGGTAATCGGGACACCACCTAACAGGAGGTGAGAGTCCATCAGCCCACCCTTCTTGGCGGAGCATCGTCATCTGGAACTCTGAGGAATCACGGTCTGAGCCCAGAATCGCGGGTCACAGAAGACTCTGCTTGGTGCACAGGCCAGTGATACCCAAAAGAAAGACAAACTCCTGCCAGGGTTTGTACCCAAGACTTGAGGACTCAAGTGATGTGCAGTGCTTATATGTGATGTGAGATTAAAAATGAATACTTGGTCAAAAAGTATGTTTAATGAGAATGAACCAGGTTTCATGTCTAAAAGAACCTATAGTCTTTTTTTAAAAAATTTATAGACTAATTCTTGGTTCAATTATAGTGTGGTCGACATGTTTCAGCCGGAGTGGTCACTTGACCCGGCTTTCTTCAGGACCGAAAAACAAAACACAACTAAGATGCTACTGCTGAAATAATAATATGTGAAAAAGTGAAAATCAAAACCCATGCAATCCAAACGTGAATGTTGGGTAAGATAGTGGCAATTGCCACCCTACCAGACAAGCAGTCTCGTGCTTGAGCGCAAGAACAATGTCTCCATTCCTAGAAAAAGAGTCCAAAAGATCAAACAGTGGAAATAGACAAACTACACATGCTCCATCAGCGAAGCGTAGTAATATGCCCAGGATTAGCTAGCACCCACGGGAGCACTGGAGTACTCGTGTTACCTCACCCAGGGAAGCCAGGTGCATAGGTGTCTTTTGGTGTTGGGTCGCGTCGTCGATTTCAATGGGAGCTGGCGAAGAAGTGCTGCTGCCGTGAAGATGCGAAGTGTCCTAAGAGATCCAAGCCTGGATCGAAGATGAGAAGAACCTGAAAGCAGAGGGGACAGAGCCTGGGTCACTTGCCAGTGACCAGGACGGCGATGAGCAGATGCCCACCGATGTCGGGTGATTTCAGGTGAAGGAGGTGAAGCTTGACTCTTCAGCCACAAGTACCAGAAGGCGTCGAGGACAAACAGGAGCTGGATTCCAGTTGTCCCACAAAGGATGTCGAGTGCTGCAGTGTCGGTGCCCGGATTGGACACAACAAGCCTTGGCAACAGCAACCCAAGCAGAAACAAGAAAGATGCTTCGGTGCAGACCAGCAAGGTCTGTGGGACTCACCACTTGGATGGGAAACAGGGCACATCTGGAGCAACCAGGAAAGCCCAAGGAAATGCAAAGATACCCCCTCAGGGAACCACCAGTCAACGGACTAGGGATAGCGAAGGGACCTCAAGACGAGACACAAAATGGCAGCCCACGGGTCACTCGGAATGACCAGGCCAACAATCTTCGGTGGATTCTGTACTTGAGATGGGGGCTACAAGTCAGCCCAAGCACGATTTCAAGAGATGTTGAGAAGTTAATGCACTTGTAGAAATGCATGGTGACCAGGAGTTATGGTTCCACGCTACTCACGAGGGCTGCGGGTCTCAGCTTTGCTGGGGACTGGGGTCGGCCTCTGACATGTCTGGAAATCCTCTTCCTGGGCTGCAAATACTTCGGAGTCCGGCGGGAGCTTTAATGCTGCAGACCGGCAAATTGCTTTGTTGTTGCCTGCCAAGCAGGGTAGTCACTCCTTGACCCCCAAGGGAGATTTCTTCAGTCCTCTGGTCTTGAGCAGAGCATCGAAGGCCCAGGATTCAGCATCAGAGTTTCATCCAGGGTAATCTAAAGTCCTAAGGACAGGGGTCCCATACTTATACTAAGGTAGGGGCTTGGACATACTCTGGGAACCCACCTATGGGAGGGTATGGAAAGAGTGGTGGCTACACCCATTTCCTTTGTCCAGTTTCACGCCAGAGCATGGACTGGAAGCCCCTGAACTGGTTTGAGCTGGACTATGCACAGGGACACCAAATGTGCCCCCAGTGCAGGACTTCAAAGCACTCAGAGAGGGCTCCCACCCAGCCCCAATACACATCTGCCTGTCTGGGAGGTGGTTACACCTCCCTGTGACAGGAAACCTATTGTCCAGGCCTCCCCTGCCGGAGTTTCGGTTGTATCAGACCACAGGAGGTAGCCCATAAACCACAGTGAGACTGGGGCAGTACATGATAACAGACAACAATGTCTCAACGTGGAATTCAATGGAAGGACAAGTAATTCAAAGGTGAGCTGTATGTTACAGTATCAAAGGAATGAATCCATACACAGAGGACAACAGGAGACCAAGTTAGTAGGAAAGAGTTGTATTCTCAACACATGATGAACATATTGCGTCATATGTACATATCATATAGGTTTAAAAAGCACTGCGTGACACTTAGTGAAAGTGTAACCGAAAAAATACTGTGCACAAGTGCTCGTGGAGTTTGTGACGGCGCAAGTGACACATAAAGTGGTATATACAGCGGTGAAACGGCGCAACAGGGAGAACAATGGTATTTTGAATATGCCAAAGTTAGGGCATTTACACAGTAAATGTATGGGAATTCAAAGGACAGTAAAGCAAATGCCCATGTTTGTAAATGCGCCAACAGTAACGCTGTTGAAGTCGACGGCGTTTCGGCCCGTAACACTCAAGGCCATCATCAGGACTGGTTACACATATTTTGGACAGTGCTAGGGTAAAGAAAAACAATTCTCAAAAGCTGGACCAAAACGAGGGAGAAAAGGAGGACAGTCGTGCAGATGGTTGTGAACACGGCGACGTATAGTGGCCGTGGGTACGGGTCTAATGTGTGGCCATGGGCCAAGGAGCAGTGATCGGGCGAGTAGTGAGAGCGAGAGCGGGTAACACAACGGCGCGAGAATCGGGTGAGGCGTGCCCGAGTGGGCAGAGGTAAAGTAACTAGAGACCGGGGCCAAGAAATGGTGAGCTGTGTGGTAGAGTTATGCATAGAACTGATAACGGAGTGAAAAGAAAGAGAAATCGCAAAGGTTGATGGTAGCAGGGGTGCAAAGGAGTTTCGGTTAGCAGCAGGAGGCCAGACCCGTGTCTGTAGCTGCAGCATCCATTTTGTGATGCCAGGGCTTTAGTAAGTTTCTACCGGGTATACCAGTGCTGTCCTGTCTTTCCCTCTAGAATGGTGGGATCATACTTCCACACCAGTAACTGGTTTGGGGGTATGATTCCAAGGTGTTTGACACCAAACAAGACATGTTTCCATGAAGCCAGTCCAAAGTTAGCATTTACCGTTTGGTTATAATGCACTTAAAACTATATGGTCAGGCTGCACTACCAACAGCATCAGAGAAGGGTCTCTGAATGCTGCAGATGGGCTCTGCTCATGCAGGGGCACCCTCTCCCATAGGAACCAAGCATTCTGCCTTCAGGATTGATAAAGCCTGCCATAGGAGTGACTTAAAGATTTATTTGTGGGTATATGGTGAGATATAGTGAACCTACATCTCAGTAAGGGGTGCATGCACCACCTTACCCAGGATGCAGTAGCAGACCTGTGGTGTCATTTTGGGTAGCTTTCCAGGGGTGGCATAATACATGCTTCAGCCCCTGGTAGGCCTCTGGGGTACCTATGCCCTGGGTACATAGTATGCCATATACTAGGTGCTTACAAGGGCACCTCAGATCTAATCTGTAATGTACCTAGAGTACATGGAATCATTTTAGAGAGGAAGCAGCTAGACTGGGGCCCTGATTAGCAGAGTCCCAGCCAGACTAAAGTCGAAAAACAGTGAAACACCAGCAAAAAGTGGGGGTAAACATGTGCAGCAGATCCTACTCTCCTACAATGTGCAAAAGCGGCAACATGGCAGCAAAGCATGTAATAACATATGCTAACTTAGCAATGACCACAGTGAATCCCGTATCCTCACTACAATATGTATGTGGTGTGGGAATCTGAGTGTGAGTCTTACTGCCGCATTTTGGATGACCTATAATCTTCTGTTAAGCTGTGTGGTAATGCCAACAAAAGGTGCGTTGCCATCGACTATTGATAAAAGCCTAAATAAAGGTTCTGCATATGTTGAAAAGGAGTCATTTGAAGATATTTCTGAGGATCTTAAGGGTTTGAAAGCAGGAGCCCGAGTATATCAGGCTGGTTGTCAAGATCCAGCTGTCTATCATTATTCCTAGGTTTCTGACTTGGGTTGACGGACTAGGTGCTGGATCGAGTTCGTCTGGCAAACCAAAAGCTTTCCATAGTGAGCTATCCTTGTGTTGTGTTTCAGACAGTTGGTCTTTATCTAGCTGGTGCCCTTGGCCATGCAGGTGTATAAGTTGGTTTGGGTGTGGGTGGTATCATCAGAGAGGGAATGGATGAGCTGGGTGTCATAGGTTTAAGAGATGATGCTGATTCTTTGGGTTCTGATGAACGGTGCCATGTAGGCATTGAACAGCGTGGGTCTGAATGAGGATCCTTGGGAGACTCAGAAGATGAGGTTCTGGTGCCAGAGTAGGCTGACCATCTTGGTTTATCTGGTGAGGAAAGAGCAGATCCAGCAGAGAGCAGGTTTCCGTATACCAGCTATGGAGGTGTTGAATGAAAATGAGGTAAAGACGGTGTTAAATGTGGCCACAGGTTGAGCTGGATGAGTACTTTGGTGTCTCCTCTATCTATGATCAGGCATATGTCATCTTTGGCAGCAATATGGGCATTACTTGTGCTGTAGTTGGGCCTGAAGCTGGATTAAGACAGGTTTAGGAGGTGATTGTTATTGAGGTGGTTGGCAAGTCGATTTTTGAGGATTTTCTCCTTGGCTTTAGTCTGGTACGGAAGCAGTGAGATCTGTGAGTGACCATCATCTCTGGGTTTGCTGAGATTTTTCAGGTATGATAGTGTGTTTTCAGGTGTCCGGGATGGTGGATGTGGTGATGGAGTTGTTGAATCTGGTGCCAGTGAGGAGCATATGGGTTCTAGGCCTCTGGCAAAGATGAAGAGCAAGGATTCAAAGTGGTCCAGAGTGAATGGAACGCATGGCCGATGCGGTTTCTGATGTGCTAGTGGTAGGTCAACAGGTCATAGGAGTTTCGGGGTGTTTGTCTCATTGAGATGGAGGGCAGTGAGAGTGGATAGGTCTAGCTGGGGACTGAGGTTATTGGAGATGTTGATCTTGTTGCAGAAGTAGAGCTGCATACGGAGGTCTTTTAATGGGGTGACGGTTGTGGGGTGAGCAGGCATTGTTGAAGGAAAATCATTTGCTATGGCAAAGATTTACTTAGTGTCGGAACTGTATCCAATGTGTTAAGTTACTGCTGACCATTTGGTGGATCTAACTTGCTGATGGTAGAACCGGGTAACTGATTTGTAGGTGCTTCTGTTGATATCAATGCGGCTCTATGCTCATGCTTCTTGTAGTATCATTTAGCAAGTGTAAGTTATTTGGTGTACCAGCTTGCTTCCGGTTTGATCCTTACTGTGGAAGATTTCAGTGGGGCTATGGAGTCAGCGAGTGTGCTGATTCAGGCATTGATGCCTCAAGATAGGGTGGTAAGTTCGTAGGGTTGCTGGGCTTGCATCTCGGTGGTTTTGGAAGGTGCAATTGTGCATCATCAGGGGATGTGCAGGTCAAAGTGGATTAGGGTGTGATTGGTCCATGTGAGGAGGTGGACTTGTACATCATGATATCATTGAAGTTGGTAATGATGGAGAAGAGATGTCTGGCATGTGTGATGGCCCTCACTTGTTTGGTGAGTCCAAGTGTGGTCAAGTCCTCCAGGAGTTTGTCAGAGTCTGATTAGCCTATAGGGCAATCAGGTAGTGCCGGATAGGCTAGTCTGACAGATCAGTGTGTGGGCAGTTTTGTTTAGCAGTTTTTGGGTCAGTTTTATGGCCAGGTGGGCCGTGTTTTACTGCTGATTTACATGATGTTATTATGTTTTAACTATCTGCTTCACTAATGGGGGCCACTTTTATTTTGGTACATGGATGTATTTTTTGTCCCCGTCTGACGCTGGAGGTTGTCGGTGTTTGAGTCTGTGAGGTCTTCCAGATTGTAGTTGAAATCACTGGGTAGGATGAAAAAGCTGGAGTCCAGTACCAGTGGGACATTCAGGTCTGTGATTGTGTCGCCAAAGTGAGATTTTGTACCAGAGGGTAGGTAGAGGAGGGCTCCTCCCAGGGCGGTGTTTCTGAAAATGTGCATTTGAAAGCCAGATTTTCCAGTTGGTGCCTGGTCTTTGCGGTTGTGATGGAGCAGTGGCTTACCTCTTCTAGCCTGTCTTACGATCTTGAAGCCAAAGGGGATCACAGTGGTGACATTGGGTTGAGCCAGGTTTTGGTCAGGAAAAGCAAGTCCAAGGAAAAGTTGCATAGGAGGTCCCTGAATTCCATGGCATGCCAGATGATTGCACGGGTGTTGAAGAGGAGGCAGGTCAGGGTGGGATGTGTGCTGTGCAATGGTGGTGGTGAGGAATTTCGTTGTGGCATTGAGCAGTGTGGGGAAGGTGAGGAACGCATGTTAAGCAGCAGGTAGTGTAGCAGAATGCACACTTGACAGAAAAAAGAGGAGTGTAAATCAAAACAGGGGAAACAGTGAGAGTGAGAGTGTGACAGGCAAAGGGTGCAAAGAACGGGGCTAAACGGCAAAGGAAAGGCAAAACATGTCCAGAGAAAGGCATACAAATAAAGCAGCAAAGAAGCAAAGGTGAAAAGGAGCAAACCATAAAATAAATGACCAAAGGGGCTAAGAGGTAGGAGCAAAGGAGCAGAGAGCAAATGGAATGAAGAAGGAGGATATGCAGATGGCAAGCTGAAGGGCTCAGAATCAACAGCGGAGTGGAAACTGGGATTCAAAATGGCTGACAGTGGCCAGATGACCGTGGCAAGACATTAGATGATCAGACAGGGTAAGCAGCTTGTAGATAAGGGGATGAAACCAGCACCATCTTTGAATATTCAAACATGGTACAATAACAGATGATGAGATAAAGAAGGTATCCAGACAAAAATATCTAGTTAAAAATATCGAGTTGCAGAAATTTCTGAACGTTTAGTAACATGACACAGAAATATATATTGTTGACAAAAATGATGAGTTTTTAAGGAAAGAAATATTGTTTAAGTTTCTTTATGTGCTTAAATTATATTTTAATTTCATATGTCGTATATTTTTGGGGTAATTGTTGTTAAATATAGGTTGACCTTTTTAACTATTTATATTTTATATTTAATTGTAAAATAGTCATTTTTGGTGCCGTAGCGGTTGTGAGGTTTGTAGGGGATAGAAGGTGGCAACTTAAGTATAATTAATTAATATTATTTATTTATTTGATTATTAAGTATGTAAATTGTGTCAATAATATTTGTAAGTTATATTTTAGGTGTTGGGTTTGTAGGGGTATAGGGTGGAAAGTTAATTAAATAATATTTGATTATTAGTTATTGATACATTATTAATTGTAAATTATATAAATTCTGTAATTATTATAATTGTTAAATTTATCTTTTAGGTGCAGGATGTTGGGTTTGTTGGTGAATAGGATGGGAAGTTAATTAAATAATAGTTGATGAATTACACACTATTTATTATGCATTATTAATTCATTATGTAAATTATGTAAATATAATATTTTAATTTAGATATATGTTAAATGTGTTGCTAGGTATGTGGGACTATAGTGTGGGAATGTAATGAAATAATTATTGAATATAATTTCTCTTATATTAATTTATAAAGTGTGTTATTTTAATTGTTTGTTTCTTTAATGTGTATATTTCATTTTTAGTTAAAAGTTTAAAAAAATTACATTAATACTTGTATCATAATAGGTATGTATTTGAAGTGAAGTACTTTCCCTACTGTTGCACAGCGTAGAGTGGGAATTGTAAATATTACCCCTTCTGAGTACAACCCTCTCCCTACTGTTCCATCGAATGGAGTGGGAATAGTAAATGTTACCGCTCCTGAGTCCAACACTTTCCCTACTGTTGCACTGACTGGAGTAGGAATTGTCAATCTTACCCTTCCTGAGTCCAAAGCTTTCCCTACTGTTCACAGACTGGAGTGGGAATAGTAACTTTACCACTCCTAAGTCCAATGCTTTCCCTATAGTTGCACAGACTGGAGTGGGAATAGTATATGTATTATTCAGAGCATTTTATAGTTGTCTATATATTGTTTAAAATTATTTTATTCTGTTGCGGGTTTTTTTTATTATATTACTTAATTAGTAATGTTTTTAATATATAATATATTTTTAATAAAATGTATTCCTTTATAATGCTTACTTTTTATGGGTAATTAAATTGGTATCGGAAAAAAAAATCTAGTTTATTTGTTAGGATTTTTAATTTATTGTGTCTGTGTGTGTGTGTGTATATATATATATATATATTAACTGAAAAAACCAAAGGTTTCAGGGACGTTTCAGTTAGTTGGACACTTGACTCATGAAACCAGAGAAATTCGCCCGTTATAGTTAGTTGAGCTAACTATAACTCACGCGCCTGCAATGCACTGCTGATGACGTCACATATTACATCACCCATGACATCACTGATGACATCTCAAATGACATCACTGATGACATCATCCAGTGAATGTGTGTTTCTGTAAAGTTTAAATATTTTTTCATATATATCTATGCCAAGGTCTATTCAAGAATAAGTAGATGTACAAGTGCGTGAATACATTATTTAGTAGATGCATGACTGACTCTATAAGTCACTGATTGAATGTATGTTACTGAATGCATAGATTAGTGACTAGACTGTGTGAATGTCTCTCTTAGTCTCTCACTTGGTGTGTAAGCAGGTGCATGGCTTGGTGAGTAGCTACATCAGTGTGTATATGTGTTTTTCATTGATTGTATGAGTATCTTTTTGGGGGTCTGACTGTCTATTGGGTGTGTGGGTGGTGTCTGACTCTGTGCATACATGTCTGAATAGCTGATTCACTGGTTCTATAGATTCAAAAGTGCATCTCAGAAAAGCTGTATAGATAGCTGACTGTGTGAACAGGTGTGTTGATTAGTGAATTGATGTCACAGTTGTATATATGTGAGTAACTATATATGTTTTTATACACTATATGTGAGTGTTGGGGTGTATAATTGACTACGTGAAAGACAGTGATTGCAAGAGTGTCTACAATTAGGCCTGGGCGTAGCTCGCGAAGTAGCACTTCGCGAAGCTACGCAAAGTGACGTTCGCACTACGCGAGCTACGCGTAGCACTTCGCGAACTGCGTAGTACCTTGTTCGCACTGTGCCAGATGTCGTTTTCAATGATTGCACAGTGCGGACAAGCAACCGGCACTGTGCAATCATTGAAAATGGCATCTTGCACAGTGCGAGCTGTAGTTTTCTGCTGCTCGAGTAGATTTTTACTCAAGCTTCAGCTTTCTCAATGCGAACTGATAGTTTCTCATCGCGAGCGGTCGCGAGCATACGCGACCACTCGCAATGAGAAACCTGAGCTCCTCGCGTTGGGAATCTCACCGGGAGTTTTATTTTCCATGCTCGCGATCGCCAACTTGAAGTTGCTGATCGCGAACAAGGAAAAATTCTCGCCGGAATGTCATTTTGCTTGCTCGCGGTCGCCAACTTGACGTTGAGGACTGCGAGCAAGCAAAAAATGACCGCAGCACTACGCAACACTACGCTACGTGTGTTCGCACTGTGCTACGTGCAGTTCGCGTAGTGCGAAGTAGCGCGAGCTTCGCAAACTACGCGAGCGTAGCATAGTGCTTTGCCCAGGCTTAGTCTACATACACGAATGTGTACATGTATTAGTGATTGTATAAGAGAGTAAGCATGTGATAGTATCTATATAAATAAGGAAATTGATGTGTGTTTAAATAAGGCAGGTGTTGTGTATATTCTGCATAGGTGAGTACATGGGTGTATGATTGATTTTTGGCATGACTGAATAGATGTGTGAGTAACTCTATGGATCAGTAGCACTGTATAAATGTATATATACATGTATGAGTCAATATTTTACTGATGTAATGATGAGTGACACCATGTATGAGTGACTGTATCAGTGTATATCGGGCTCACAATATATAGATAGGAATCAGTCGATGGATATCTAGTATCTGGTATTGGTGTGCCTATGCTTTTCAAAACGGTAGTCTGTATTTTAGAGTGTGTCTATCAAAGGTTATATTACAGTGTGAAGAGATGTGTCAGACTATCACGTGGATGATGTCATCAGTGATATCATCAGTGATGTCATTTGAGATGTCATTAGTGATGTCATGAGTGATGTCACTGACCATGTCATGAGTGATGTAATATGTGACTTCATCAGCAGTGCATTGCAGGCGTGCGAGTTCTAGTTAGCTCAACTAACTATAACAGGAAAATTTCTCTGGTTTTATATGAGACAAATGTCAAACTAACTATAACGTCCCTGAAACCTATGGTTTTTTCAGTGAATTTCTAAGTTTTTTTAAATGCTAATTCCTAAATATGACGTCTGTAAAACCTATGTTTTTTTCAGTGAATTTCGAAGGTTTTTTAAATGTTAATTTCATATTTTAATATTTATAGAACCAATATTATTTCAAATAGTTTTTTAATATTTTGCAACTCTATCATCCTTTTTTTAAACTTTACAAATTATGTAATCTTTTATATCTTCCGCACTACCAAGCCGCGCGTTACGTCATGTACGTATAGGGTCGCACCCACTGCGTGTTGCCTGTGCGACGAGTGCACGCTGCTACTCCCTGTGTTACGTCATAGACGTACAATGTCGCGCCGCATACGCCATTCCCTCATTTTTTTGTCTCAAAACTATATCTAAAAAACTGTAAAGTGTATTTGAGAGCAAGCGATAATTAAAAATATTTTAAACAGTTATATATTTCTAACTCTAATAAACTTATATTATAATAAATATATTTTATCAAAATCACATTGGGTGCGGTCTCATTGCGCACTGGCTGCACGCTTGCCATGTAACCATTAAAAAAAAGCAATTTATTAGTTCATAACATTTCCCATTGCAACAGTTCGAAAACGCCACCCATTTTAGTCAATATGTGTATTGCATTTCATGAGACACACCTCTCCTGCTTAAAGAGCTTTGTTCAAAACTTTTTGCAACATACACATATCTTACACTACACACAACATGCAACCATCATTTTCATCAATATTCATGCTTTGTAAAGTAGCCTTCCACCTATGATATCCATACACCTAAAAGTTACATTACTGAAATTGTCTCCAATACCACCGGTAACATGGTTCAATACGCTGTCCACAACACAACGTAATATAGTACGGCCCAGAGACAGTATCATGCATAGATAATGAACACAGAGACACAGATAGATAGTGGAAGTGGATACGGGCACATATGCTCGACTCCTTTTTATTACCATGGTGACATATCCAGTGAAGTCTGTGCTGGATGTGTGTGCGGTAAGTCTAAACCAGCCTTCAGACAATGGTTGCTGCTAGCATCAACTACAGCAGTAATCATTGGATCACACAGAGATTCAATATTAAAAGAATCAATTTATGCTGCAGTAAGGTAGGGACAGTAGATGTGAAATAATACAGAAATAATTCCATCGTAAAAGAACAACAACTTGTGGTATACTGACACACAATCAATAGATCTGAAATACACAAAAACATTATATCATAAATGCTCCATCAGTTGTAGTGCACTCACATAACCATATCAAAAGCATTCAGCATGTGCACAGCCACCTATAATTGTGAACCCTGCGAACTGCAGTCTACAACAAATCCAGTGGTCATTCACAACTCACAGCCACATACCGTTGGATTCGGAAGCACGTAGTTGGTTGCACCTGATCAGAGAGGGTACAGAAAAATCGCAGACATTAACTTATGACATCCTCAATCATAGAATCAAGACCCCATTTCACTGTTTGGACCTGCTCTACCGCGGTGTATTCCAGAAATACCAGTCAATTAAGCCCAATAACCATGTGCAGCACTTAACTACAGAAGCACAGAATCTGATGCACCTCAACAGACGGAGTTGTGTGAAAAACCAGCAAGAGGTAATATTGGACATCATCCATTGTGTGATCAAGACACCATTCCACCGTTGGTACCTAGAGTTGGTTGCGCCTCATCCGAAGCTATACACAAAAATCATCACACACTTTAACTTCTGACATCCTCAATCATATAATTAAGACCTCGTTTCACTGTTCGAACATGCTGTACCGCTGTGTACTCCAGCAACTGCAATAAACCATGCCTAATAATCATGTGCAGCAACGGATGGAGTTCTGTAAAAATTAAGCAGAATGTAATATCGGACATCTTCCATTGTGGAATCAAGACAACATTCCACTGTTGCAACCTAGAGTTGGTTCCACCTGGTCAAAGGGAGTATCTTCATCTTCACTCTCAGATGCAGTTCTAAAATAATCCATTATGCCATCAAGATACTGTTCCACCTTTGGGACCCAGAGTTAGTTGCAGCTGGTCAAAGGGAATACCTCCATCTCCACTCGCAGATGCAGTTCTAACATCGTCCATTGTGGGATCAAGACACCGTTCCACTGTTCGGACCTAGAGTTGGTTGCACCTGATCGGAGGGGGTACCTTCATCTCCACTCTCAGATGCAGTTCTAACATCGTCCATTGTGATATCAAGACACCGTTCCACTATTCGGACCAGCTGTACTGCGGTGTACTCCACCGACTGCAGTCAGCCAACCCCAATAATCCTGTACAGCAGTTAGCTACGGAAGCATAGAGTGTGATGCACCTCAACGGAGGGAGTTCTCTGAAAACTCAGCAGCAGGTAATATCGGACTGGGATCAATACACCGTTCCACTGTTGGGACCTACAGTTGGTTGCAGCTGGTTGAAGGGAGTACCTTCATCTCCACTCTCAGATACAGTTCTTACATTGTCCCCTATAAACACAATTCCACTGTCGGTACCTGTCGGACTACTGTGTTACTATTAGACACAGCACCCCACCCTCCTGGCCCTCAGGCTGGGCTCTGTGTGCCTATGTCGCAGTAGCCAGGGTTAATCTCAGGAGCCTTCCGAGCTCGCAGACCTCGGCCCAGGACCTTCCGCCGGCACGTGGTCGGCCCTCTTTCACATACAGTGGTGTCGAAAGGTGAACTGTGGAGCATATATGCGTCACAGCGGCCATGACGGTTTCTGAGTACCAGCAGGCTGACACCATCATTCACACACCCACCTTCGCTCACAGCGTCAGCCTTGTGGCGGTGTAAGCTGGCAGACACGTTCGCCAATCCAGAAGAGAACCACACCCAAAGAAACGTGACTTTTATTCATACCCCTACGCTAGCCTTGCGTACGGCGAGTCAGCCCACTTCCCTAAACATTTGGGGGAGGGAGAGGAGGCACGTACGCGCTACCATTCCGTAATCTTCCATACTGACTGTACTATCATGGTTGCGTCCACTGTCCACTTCACTCAATAGACCATCAGTGTATGTTGACATGTACATGTCTGTTCTCTGCAAACTCAAGTCTGTCCAGCACATCCGCTCAAGAGTTTGCATTGTATACTTTTATAATCGAGAATTACTTGCCACCTTCGGACATACTTTGCTCCCATCTCTCCCCGCATTCTGCATTGTGTGGCAGAGGTGCCATGCCATGTTTGCTTTGTGTACATGGCTAGCCACAGTACCCGCAGTACGTAGTGTCATTGTGTCTGCTAGGTGTACATGTTGTTTGTCATGTTGTATGTGATTATATGAAGTAGCGCGTTTATTCACGAGCAGTGGTTTCTCCCATTTACATATCGCTGTTTTAAAGAGCATACAGAAGTTTTTCTCACAGATGAAATGTGCGACCACAATAGCAGTCATTCGTTATTATCCAAGAATGTCCAACTACACGGCGCTTTTAAGCTTACAGCCCCCAATCTTGCGTCTTTTCTTAAAAGGACGCCAACTCCCACAATCAGACCAACATTCACACAGCTTTCTAACGGCAGTTATCTGCTTCTCAATAACATGCACTCCTACGGAATGTGAGCTGGCATACCTTATGTCCTTACTGTTTCGAACCAAGTAACTTCCTGTGGCAATGTCTATTCCCACCCACACAAACTAACTCCCAAACTTCTACTTGGCCTTCATTCCCTACTTTGAAAACAAATTTCATTAAACAAACCAAACTGAAAGCGCTTTTGTTCACAACAGAAGTGTCCCTCATTTCTGCAAAAGAAATTTGTCGACTCAAGATACCACGAACTTCAAGTAAAATACACTCCCTTTTAAATACGAACCTCCCATTACACTTTGTGAATTGTTACACAATTTTCAACACATGTCACACTCAAGGTCTGGCACACTTTTTTAACACGGTCTCCTACAGCCTTCTAATACGCTTTCAAACTGTTCTTCTTTTAATACCAGACTACATTCAGACATTCTTTCGATCATCTATGGAATAACAGGAACAGTGCCCATAATTCTCACCCTCTTTGTGGCCATCCTACTACTAATTCTACTTCTAGAAATGGCTACGCTCTCTATGGTAATAACTGTGTCCGACAGAATATGCCTCTACGCCAAGCTACATCAATACTGTAAAAAAACGGAAAAACCTTTTGGCTGCCTGCCTCTATCTATTATCGGAGCTAGCTACAACATAACATTTATCTATACTTATGCAATATGCGTACAACCATCGTTTGATTGCAAAACTTGCCCATTCAACTGGCAATAGGCCGACCGCCAGTAGGTAGTTATAGTTAGAACCTATTTTCCATAGGAAATCCGCAACATTCTATTCCCAATAGCTTTGGCGTCGGTTGAAGAATCTTCGCGAAATTTTTAAAACTTTTGGCCAGCTCTGGTCTTCTCCTATCCTGAAAAACTCGGGGTGATTCGTCAAGTGGGGACCGAGAAAAAAGGGGGTCCCAGAACGTGTTTTCCCCATGCAATTTTCCATAGGAACATTAAGTCGCAGCTACAGCCCGAACTGCTAAACGGAATTACACCAAATTTGGCAAAAAGGTAGCCCTTGGTTCAGAGTCGTGCCTTTTGGTTAAATGGTGTAAATTCGTTCAGTAGTTCCTGAGAAAATCAAAAGTAAAATCACATATATATCTATGGGCGCGCAGGATCCGCGCACCCTCCCGATGACAAGCAGTATGCTAATGGCTGTCAACACTCCAAACCAGGAAGTGTTGGCAGCCAGAGAAAAAAATGCAAAAAAAAATGAAAAGGGGGCAGGGTAGAAACACCCTGACCCCCTAGGCCTGCTTAGGGTCCAAAAAAATGTAAAAATAACAAAAAAAACAATCGGCAAAATCCGCGCTGGGTGCGCGGATCCTGCCGATAAAAATAAAAACGGAGCGCGGGATCTCGCGCTTCGAAGATAATTAGCCCCCGGGGGGCCAAGTCCCGGGAGCATGCTCAAAAAAAGTGTGGGGGGCCCAATCCCCCCCACACTGCCCCGGGGACCGCCACTCCCGGGGCAAACCATTAATGGTTGCGGGGGGCACACTGCCCCCCCACAGCACCAGGGACCGCCACCCCCAGGGCTTAGTAATGTAGTGCTGGGGGGCTCTAAGGCCCCCCAAGCCCCGGGGACCACCACCCCCGGGGCTCAACTTAATTGATATTGCGGGGGGCACACCGCCACCCCTGGGGCTCCCGCCCTGCCAGGGCGGGAGCCAAATATGCCCTGCGACGCGTTTTAAGTTGGGGAAATAATACCCTTCTATCCTGAGGGACCCTGGGGGCCTACTACCCCACCAGGTGCTTCCAGTAAGCACCACTGCACTGCGTTGCAGAGAGGTAGTGCAGGCCGTGCCCCTTTTTACACCTCTCTGCAATGGTGCTTACTGGACGTACCTAGTGGGCTAATTTGCCCCTAGGGACCCTTAGGATTCAAGGGGAGTTAATCTCCCAACTTAAAACAGCCACAGGGCGTGTTTACAGAGTTGGGAAGGGAGGGGACGGGGCCTGAGGTGATGTGTGCAAACACGCCCTATGGCACATTTTAAGTTGGGGAAATAATTCCCCTTCAATCCTAAGGTCCCATGGGGGCCAACTAGTCCACCAGGTGCTTCCAGTAAGCGCCACTGCGCTGCATTGCGGAGAGGTGGTCCAGGCCGTGCCCATTTTCTCTGCAACACAGCTCTGTGGTGCTAACTAGAGATACCTGATGGGCTAGTTGTACCCAAGGGACACTCAGGATTCAAGGGGACTTTATCCCCCTAATTAAAACGGCCACAGTGCGTGTTTGCACAAGTCAGCTCAGCCCCCCCTCCCTTCGCCAGTGTGCAAACGCGCCTTGTGGCGCGTTTTAAGAGGTACTTTTAATCCCCCTGCCCCATTATATACTAGGGGCTTACAGAGGAGGTCATGCTAATAACAGGGGTACCCCAACGCATAGTGTTCCCTAGTGTATGTAGGTGTTTTAACTGTATTCTAAGTGTCTTTTAGCATAGCACTGGCTCTAAGACTGGTTAGTCAGAGTCAGTTACCACCAGTACCCATCTGAAAAAGTTGAGGGTACAGGATGATTTTGCAACAAGGTCTCTTTCTGCTCCTCTGTTTGTTCTTCCTGCACTTTTCTTCGTCTTTGAGGACTTCTGTTGCTTCTTTCTGCATTTCTTTTTCTTCTTTCTGTGTGTTTTGTCTTCTTTCTTCACATGTCCTACCTCTGTAGGCATAGTTAGAAACTAGCATTTAAAAACCTTTGAAATTCACTTAAAAAACCATAGGTTTCAGTTACGTAAAAGTAAAAAATTAGCATTTAAAAAACCTTTGAAATTCACTTAAAAAACAAAAGGTTTCAGGCATGTTATAGTTAGGAATTAGCATTTAAAAAACCTTAGAAATTCACAGAAAAAAAACATAGGTTTCAGGGGTGTTATAGTTAGCTGGACATTTCACTCTTACAAAACCATTGAAATTCCACCGTTAGAGTTAGTTCAGCTAACTATAACTAGAGCGCCCGCAATGCACTGCTGATGATGTCACATATTAAATCACTCATGACATGGTAAGTGACATCACTCAAGAGGCAGAGTGGCAGTCTCTCCTACAGCATCCAGCTTTCTTGGCAGAATGCCCTTAGTCTTGAATTGTTCTCATTTGGGGTGTTAGATGTCCAATACTTTTGACCCCTTTCTCGTCATAAAGTAGGCAAACGTCAAAGGAAAACCTTTGAAGTGCACAAGATCCTGCCTTTCCCTGACCTGGCTCCAGACACACTACAACGGTGGGGATACGATTTTGTATGAGTAAAGGCACTGCCCTATTCATGGTTCAGTGACACCTCTTTCTACTACTCTAGCTCAGGAAGGCTCATCAGCCTGGCGATGGCCCATCAGGATATGCATCTAACACCTCAGCTTCCTTTGTGTGACTGTCTAGAGTGAATGCACAAGAGCTCAACTGTCAGCCAACCCAAATGTGTATTCTACAGAAAGACACAAAATGGCTAAGCAAGAAAATGCCCATTTCTAAAAGTGGCATTTTCACACATGCAATTTGCAAACCAACTTCACCAAAAGATGTATTTTTAAATTGTTCAAAGACCCCAAACTCAAAATCTCTATCTGCTCCCAATGGAAATATACACTTAAAAGATATTTCAAGGCAATACCCATTTTACCCTATGGGAGAGATGGTCCTTGCCATAGTGAAAAAGAAAATCAGCAGTATTTCACCATTAGGACATGTAAAACAAACTAGTACATATCAAACTTTTTAAAAACACTGCACCCTGCCCATTGGACTACTTTGGGCCTACTTTAGGGGTAACTTACATACAGGAAAAGAAAAGGGAAGGTTTGGGCCTGCAAGTGGGTGCACTTGCCAGGTCGAAATGGCAGTTTAAAACTGCACTCACAGACACTGCAGTAGCAGGTCTGAGACATGTTTGCAGGCCTAATCATGTGGGTGGCACAATCAGTGCTGCAGACCGACTAGTATCATTTGTTTTCCCAAGCCCTGGGCACACCTGGTACACTTTACTAGGGACTTACTAGTAAATCAAATATGCCAATCATGGGTACACCAATCACCAATACGATTTAGACAAAGAGTATATGCATTCTAGCACCGATAAGCAGTTATAAAGTGCCCAGAGTCTTAAAGTCAACAGAAAAAAGCCAGACAAAATAGGAGGAAGAAGGCATAAGGATAACCCTGCAATAAGAGCTAGGTCCAATAGTCACCCATAGGCATGAGATCGGTCAATTGTAACACCACCTTTATCTTAACTAGAATGTGACCAAACTGCACAAGCCCTGCTTCTGCATACAGGGATTGTACAGTTCATGTGCTTTTTGCAAACCTGGGTAGTTTAATTTGGGCACAAAGAGCTGGTTGAAGCTTTTCTTTATGAAACCAACAACAGGGAAAGAGCGAATGCATGATTTCCATGGGTGGTCCAAAAGCCATTCAAATAAACATGCTTGCTATTATGTAAGCATCGATTACTATGCTATATTTATTAGCTGACTCGCTGTGTGCTGGAATGGCCTAGGTGTTCAGAAATACATAAGTGGCAAATTTGTAGGGTTTTACATGCAGCTCCGTGCTGCGATTCCTACATAGAGTGCATTTCCATAGTCCAGTCTGCTGGTGATGAGGGCTTGCTTGGCAGTTCTTCTGGTGTTGACTGGAAGCCACCTGAAGATCTTGCAGAGCATGTGAAGTGTGAGGAAGTAGGTTGCTGAGACTGCATTGACTTGTTTCTTCATAGATAGCTTTCTGTCCAGGGCGATTCCAAGGATGTGGGAGTGGTCTACCGGGGCGTGTGGTGGGCAGCGTTCATGGGCCACCATGCATCATTCCATGGCAAGGTGTTATTCGCGAAGAGGAGGACTTCCGTCTTGCCAGTGTTGAGTTTGAGACAGTTGTTATTCATCTAGTAGCGACGTTCACCATGCATCTGTGGAAGTTGGCTCTGGTGGTGGAGGGTTGATTGGACAGTGAGAGGATGAGCTGGGTGTCATCGGTGGAGGAGATGAAGTTGAGAACATGTGAACTGACGGTGTCAGCTAGGGGGGCCATGTAGGTGTTGAAGAGGGACAATACTTTTGGGACTCTGCAGATGATCTTCTTGTGCTCCAAGGTGAAGAGTGGGAGACAGATCTTCTGGGTTCTACCGGTGAGGTATGAGGCAATTCATTTTTGGGTGTCTCCCAAGATCCCGATGTGGTGGAGTCTGTTGATCAGGATGTGATGGGAGACAATGTCAAATACAGCTGACAGGTTCAGGAGGATGAAGGCTACCATCTCTTTGTGGTCCAGTAGGGTCCTGATATATTCGGGCCACAATCAGGGCTGTCTCAGTGCTGTGTTTTGCTCAAAATCTAGATTGGGAGGGGTCCAGGAGGTTGTGGTCTTCTAGGTTTTGGGTGAGTTGCTGGTTGAAATGGAGATGGGCCAGTAGTTCTTTGGTTTGGCTGGGTCGGCCTCACTTCAACATGTTACCAGTCCTCTGGGAAGATGGCTGAGGTGGTGGAGGTGTTCCGGACTTTCCTCAGGTCACCACCTTTTGTCTTCCTTTCAAGGGTGAAGTGAGGGTGGGGGCAAGAGTCCGTGGGTGCTCCCGAGTACACGGAGTTCATGATGGATATGGTGTCTTGCGTGGTGAGGAGGTCCAAGTGGTTGAGCAGGTGTTCATAACAGAACATGTTTACTGACTCACAATGCTGTAAATCCAAGAGGAGCAGACCAACTGAAAGATAAACAGGTTTGCCTTCTGTGTGAACATTAACAAATGTGCCAGTCTCGCTGACAGCTTACTCCAGGAAAGACAGATGCGCTCCAACCTCGAAAGCACAGTGCTCATGTCATCTAGGCACCGTCTCTTAAAGTACATAGAACACAATAAGCACGGCTACAAGTCATAGCCACCTGGTAATCCTCTAGTGAAGAATGGACAATAGTAAAAGCATAAACCACTTCTTCGCTGTACTGTTCACTACACTGTGCTCCCCAAAGGAATCAAATACAGACAAAGACTAGGACCACGTGACTAAAACTGTAATGTGTGGCATCTCTGAAGCTAGGAGAGGTCATTTTAAGGGATTCATACATTCATAGGTTCTGTTTGTGCCATTAATCTTTGATTCATCCTCCTATAAAGACCTATAGGTGGGCTGTGTCTGCAATTGTAACTTTATCTTGCATTATTATAATGCTCTGTGTCAAGGTGGAAATAGGGCTGGTAGTCATAAAGAGCATCTACATCCCTCTTCCTTAAACCAGTCTTTAAGAATGTGGAATACCAAAGCAAATATAACAATAAACAACAAGAACTGGTCATTTTCTTAATGCAAAACTGAGCAGCACTTCAGTTCCAGGAATTTACTACCTGCTCCGTTTTGATGCTGACCATGAAACATTGACCCAACTGATGAGATCCCAAGTTCTCCACCCACAAAACCAAATGAAGAACAAAGCAGCAAGCAAATATTCATTTCAGCTCAGCAGGGTAAACAAGGGGTACACGCTGCGGCTTAGACCATGAGGTGTTTAGCCCCTAGTGTAATGTCCTTGGATAGCAATGGGACAAGGAATCTGTCCAAAAAAGAATTCTATAGCTGGATGTGGATTCCATGTGAAAGCGGAAAAAGGAAGGTGGGTGCTTTCCATCCCCAACCTGAAATCCAAGTGTAACAAACAGGGTATTTACTCTCTAAGGGACCTTGAGTCCTCTAAATTGGATAACCTCTTTACATATTCTCAATAAATATCTTAAATGACATCCACTATTTATGTTGGAAAAAATTAAGGCAGGAAAAAAAATGGAACTGCTTCAAGTTCAAATTTAGATTGGGATGCAGGAGCAGTAAACATGGGCAGACCACTAAAAGTTATATTATAAAAGCGAAGAGTTGCTTCGACCACAATGCTCCCCCTGCCTACTTTCAGTGATAATAGACATAAACAACAATTTCACTGCAGAATCAATTACTGATGTCTTGTATGTACTATGAGAAGATCCTAAAAAAGAACCATAAGTTAAAACTTTAGTGTGCAGAGGGGGAACTATGTTGTTACCAAGCGGTTATGAGTGGCTTCTCATCCAACTAGTGATTCCTGGAAACATTTTAGACTGCTCACTAAAAACCTGAGGCACAATCAACAACCCTCTTCAACCCCATCCGGGAAAAGCTACAGAATGTAGTATTATTTACAATACAGCTCAAGTAATTATTTTGCCACAAACCATGTGTAGAAGACTATCCGATATTTCCCTTTTGACTTCATGATGAAATGTTTGCTAGACTTTTGATTGGTTAGATTACTATACAAGTCCTGCATTGCAGTACTACCCTCTCAACATTGAGCAAACAATAGGATTAGGATTTTACTGGAAGTCCTGCATATGAGAAGTCTTGCATACTGGTGCGATGGTGAGACCCTCTGTAAGTAGGGTCTACAGTGTCCTCTATCTATTTGACCCTGGTCCTCAATGGAACTTCAGGAACTGAGTGTTACTTAGCAGCAGGAGAAGACCTGCCCAAGAACTATTCTGTAGAGCCAGTGTGCTGGTGGCATTGGAATATGTGTCTATCCATTGACATGTAAAAGTCACTGAGTTGCATGTCTGAATTAAACATCTTTTTGGTTGAGTCTGTGATAAGAAATGTCTAAGTCATGAGAACCTATCAAGTTCTTCAAAATTGACCTCTATTGCATCAGTCCTTGTATCAGCCTTTCTCCCCCACCTAGCTCAGGAGCATCAATCATTATCCCTTTCCAGAGGCAGACTGAGGTGAATGCCCTTGTGGAATAAATCTTTCAAGGGCTCGTCTTCAAGTCCTGCAGACACAGCTATCATGAGTAGTCTTATCCCACCATAAATGGAGACGGGAGAGTAACAAAGATGGAGGCATGCCAAATGAAAGGCATGGGAAAGAGACAATCTGACATACTCCAGTATCTTAAGCCCCTCCTAGGTTGGAGCTTTCTGCTGATTGTGGAAGGTTATCAGCTGCTGCCTAAGCCTCACAGCTCTTCTCTCAGGCTAGAATGATGGTTAAAACAATTTGTCACAATATATAAGCAGCTGCATAGCACTTACATGGATACAATAATAGCAAATGATGAAAAAGCTAAAATAATACATTGACATATAAAATAGTTGTTATTGTCTACAGAAAGTCCACCAATTGGAATCTGATTCATAAAACTGAAAAGGTTGCTGACAACGTAAAATAGCTCATGCAACATAAAAAATGTTCATCCTAACTTTTTGTGACACCATGTGAAAATGTTTAAGATCCATTTCTGAGAAGGTTAGCTTGGAGTTATGTAATGAATAAACCTCTTAATCAAACATAGTACTGTCAGTTCATGAGGGATTCTACCGGCAGCCATCCCAACTCTAAACATTGACTACAAATGTGCACATTTTGCAATGTTAACAAGTGAAAATGTGGATCCATTAATTCTTGCATTCTCCTGTAGCTCAAATGAAGACCTATAAATATTTGGAAAAGCTCATCCATTCCTCTGCCCGCATGCCACCTGGAGGTATGGCAATTGTCTGACAAACATATACTGTGATGCCAAGCCTATGGGAATCAGGAGGACTACCAGAGAGGGAAGGTATTTGCAAACTCTTAAGGAGATAACCTCAAGCCCCCCAATTTGTGGTACATCAAAGTATCAATAGGGAGAGTGTCCAAAGCAATATAAAAGGATTATGCAATAAGCAGACCAGATAGTGAAGAGAAGCATCAGTTTTATTCCATACACCTCAGCCACAGCAAAGCAACTGCCCGTTCAGGAGCACGCAGGCTCCTCACTCAATATTCTAGAACATAGTGACCACATGTTTCCACTGTTTTAGTCTCTTCTAGAATGTTATGGTATTTTATACAGTGCAAGTGACATAGGTGACGGACAGATAAAACACATCTCCCTTTTTTCACGAAAGATATTTTTCAAGATTTCCTCCCCGGCAAGCATAGAAACGCATAACAGTGGATAACGCATTTGAAGAAAGACAAGCAAATTAAAGAAATATGTTAAGTAAGGATTTTCATTCATGTCCTCATAGAGATAAAATTAGACATGAGTACCACATTACACTTTCAAAGATAAGTGGAAGTTAACAATTTAATAACTCTCGCTGCTTTACTTGACTAAGTAATCTTTTAAGAAACTCAGGGGTGGGGGCGAGTCACCCAATCACTTGATCTGACATGAACTGCAGTGTTTTCCCACTTATGTAATACAAGACCGTCATTTGTATGTCACCTTTCTGACCTTGTGTCCCTGTTGTTTTCATAGTATCTCCCCATTATGTCCAGGCCATTAATGTTTTACCACCCTCCCCAGATTCCATATTCTACCATTCCGAGTCCTGACCGCATTGCTAAAGAGCTTTATGATGTTCATGCGTTCAGTACATTTTGACCATTGTTTGCTGCCAGTTGGAGCTTTCCCTCTTACCCAATAACTTTAAACGCAATACCTTTGGTCTTATGCAATTTGTTAAATCTCTCTTTGCGGGCTGCCTGAAACTCCAACTTCTTTTTCCTCCACTGTTGGCCTACATTAACCCTCACTCAACGTTTGTGTCATTTCATCCATCCAGGTACGAGTCTAGAATTGAGCTTACTACTCTTTAACAACTCAAATGGAGTCATGCTGTGACTGATGAGTGTCATGATTCTGTTATACATGAGCAAATACAACTGTAAACCTTAAAAGACTTCTTCACGTACCGTTAATGTACACCAGGAACAAAGTGACATATCCCTATTAAAACCCACCTCTGGCCCGTGCATCCAGCACACCTTAAATATGTTGCGTGATTATTTGCGTCATAATTGTTTGTTTGCACCTATGTAAAACTCATGCGGAATAATTGTAACTTTCATGTGACATAAAGGGTTTGATATAATTATTTGTTTGAAGAAACGCTGTCGTATTCAGAGCATTAGAAAGATTTACGATAAAAGAACTCTGCAAAAGCTGTTTCAAAAACTATTCCGTGCCCGTTTCAAGTCTTCCTCTTGTTTCAAAGCGCTTACGTCAAGCGCACAATGCACGTAGCAACTGGGGTGTGGCCAGGCTATAAATAGCCACACCCGAGTTCTCGAAGGCACTTAGCCTTTCACCACAAGCGCTGAGAAGACGTCACTCACCTGATTGCAGCGGGGCTCCCGAACAGCAGGAGCAAGCATCGAAGATTCAGCTGGAATCTTCAGAGACAGGTCCTGGAACTTCTCTCGCCGGTTCCTGTTAAAGAGAATACGAAAGCTAAGTGAAAACATTTCTTTACTAAAAACATTTCTTTTAAAGACGACCAACGCAAGACAGATTCAACCAAACATGGAAACATTTCCTGGAACTATTTATTTGTTTAAAAAGCAAGAAGAATTGCAGAACCTTGGAAAAGATTTAAATAAGAGAACTAGTTTGGCATTAGTGAATTTGATACAAATGTTAGCATTTGTGAACTTGATACAAAATTGTGGGACTAATAGAAATTTGAGAACTTATCAGAACTAGTTGCTATTTGTTTTATTAGGATTATCTGCATGTTATCCGAGTACGTGATGGACAAGTTGTTTTGGGGAAAAGACAAGTATGTGACAATTGAGGTTTAGAGACGATTTTTAGAGGAAAAAACAAAACATATGAAAAGTAAAGAAATTAAGTAACTTATTTATTATTCTTTTGATTACTACACAGAATAAGAACAGTAAACACCTCGTTAAGACAACTTCATCTCAATCAACACATTATATCCACGACTGGGCGCCATCACAAGACTTCAAGGACACTACGCTACTAATATTAAGATCGCAGGTAGGACTTTTATAACAACTAATAGCAAGGTTTAATCAAAAGTGTAGTATAGAATAGCATAAAAAGAATCAGTAACTTTGATTAATAGTAGCTTGTTGCCTCGCAGGTCAACAACAAGAAGATGTCAGCGTCCTGAATCCGGCCCTCCTCCCTAAACCTTATCCCATAGCCATAGTGATATATAGAAACACTGGTTATAAGGTAGGGCACAGGGAAGTTGGCTCATAGCGTCTCTGCGAAAACTACAATCAAGTACTCTCCAGGTAAGTGTGCTAGTTGATACCTTGACAGAAGGCTAAGCCCACGTATATTATTTCGCCCAGACACTATGACTCAACATCCTGAAGTTTCCTTGCAGGACATAGCCACTATGCTAACAACTATGCAGGCAAATAATGCAGCGCTTCGTAGAGATGTCTCAGCTCTACAAGCTGCAATGCAAAGTACATCTGTTCCTCAGACTTCTACATGGAGTTTTTCTAATACGCAAAAAACTGTTCTCAAGCCACTCACGTTTGAACCTCTTATGCAAACATTGCATAGCAGTAGTTCCTCTTCTGATTCCTCCACACAGATTCAGGTAGTTACTCCAGTAACTGTTCCTTTGGCAGCACCCAAACGATTTTATAGTGACAGTAACAAATATACTATCTTTTGAAATCAATGCCACTTACATTTTATTGCCAAACCAACAGCCTTTCCTGATGATTCCTCCAAAATTGCTTTTATTCTCTCTTATTTAGGGGGAGATGCTGCATTATTGTACGTTCCATTAGTGGAAGGTGATGATCCAATTCTATATGATTTAGGATGTTTTAAAAACACATTAAAGAAACTATTTGCCAAACATGTTTTTGTACAATCTGCTGACCATGAATTACTTCATTTAAAGCAAGGGTCTTTGGATTTGTTACATTATATCTCATAATTTAATAGGTTAGTTATTGATGCAGAATGGCCTGAGGAAAAACGTGTATCCTTATTTTATAAACGACTTAGGGAAGAGTTAAAAGATATGATAACTCAGATTTTGGATCCTCCAGAAGAAATAGAGGAGTTCATAGATTTAGTCGCAAAATTAAAACACAGACTATCTGAACGAAAAAGTGAGAAAGGCTGGTCTGAACATAAATTATTTATGTTTAAAGAAAGAAATATTCCAAAACCAGAACTAACGTCCAAAGGAGACATGGGAGAACCCATGCATATTGGGACTATTAGAGGTCCTCTTACTAAAGAAGAAAAGGACAAGAGAAGAAAGTTAAACCAGTGTCTTTATTGTGGGAAAACAGGTAATTTTGTAAAGGAATGCCCCAATCGTCCTAATAAACCTAAGAGCAAACCTAATGAAGTAGCAAAGACCCAGCAATCGGAAAACTAAGTGGCTCGATAAAAGAAGAGGTCAGTTTATCGAGTAAACTTACTAGTTTGTCCTCTACAGCCCCAGAAACCTCCTGTCATCATCGTAGCATTAAAATGTTGTTATGATCCTTAGAAGACAAGGAACGTCATGGTCAGTGGATGCTTTAATCTATTATGGAGCCACAGGCAATTTTATTAACACGTTTTTTACGTGATTTGGGTTTAAAGCAAGCGCCAAAATTAAACCCGGAGATAGTGAGAGCTGTAGATGGTAAGGAGTTGACTTCAGGATTAATTCAACATCACACAGAGACTCTCCTCATGACTTGTTCTACACATCATCAAGAACATATCACCTTTGATATCATAGACGCATCACAATTTCGTCTTATTTTAGGGGTTCCTTGGTTAGTACAACACAATCCCAAAATAGATTGGGTAAAAAAGACCATTTTGTTTGACTCAAACCATGGTCGTTCAGATTGTCTTCCTCAATCAGTATCAGAACACATCCTACAAGGTTATGACCTTCCAAAGGAATCCAAAAGTTTTTTGTTGTTGGAAGGTGTACCAACTGAGTATTCAGATTTGTTGGATGTATTTGACAAAAAAAAGGCCAATACTTTACCACCGCACAGAGACTTCGATTGTCGTATTCCCCTTGTGCCGGAAGCAACCTTACTGTGTAGTAGGATATATGCTCTCACGGAAAAAGAAAACAAGCATTTACGTGAGTATTTAGACGAATACTTTGCTAATGGTTTTATACGACACTCAAAGTCTTCTGTTTTTTCGCCACTTTTTTTTATACCAAAGAAAGGGGGAGAGCTGCGCTCGTGCATCGATTATCGCGCACTTAACAACGTGACGGTAAAAATTAGATATCCTCTTCCTCTGATACCCACTCTGTTAGACCAGATCAAGGATGCCACCATCTATATGAAACTGGATTTGCACGGCGCATACCATCTTGTAAGAGTTCGGGAGGGTGACGAGTGGAAAACAGATTTTCGTACTAAATTTGGCCTATACGAATATCAAGTCATGCCCTTCGGACTCTGCAACGCGCAAGCAGCACTCCAGTTTTTTATCAAAGAGGTCCTAAGAGATTTTTTAGATATCTGTTGTGTCATATACATTGACGATATACTTATTTTTTCAAGAACCGAAAAGGAACATGTACAACAAGTACGAGCTATTCTTCAACAGCTTTTAAAAAATTCTCTGTACGTTAAATTGGAAAAAGCATGTTTAACACATTTAAAGTAGACTTCCTAGGTTATGTAATCAGTCCATCAGGTATAGAAATGGACCCTAAGAAGATTCAAGCAATCATAACTTGGCCTAGTCCCTCGTCTGTAAAACAAATTCAGAGATTCTTAGGGTTTGCTCATTTTTATAGGCGATTTATTCACAATTTTTCCCAAATGATAACTCCAATCACAAAATTGTTATGAAAAAACATGAAATTTGAATGGAATGACTCAGCTGAACAAGCATTTCAAACTCTTAAAAAGCAATTTACTACAATTCCATTTTAATGCACCCTGACCCATCCAATCCATTCATAGTGGAAGCTGACGCCTCCCAATTTGCCATCGGGGGAATTTTATCACAAAGACACAAAGATACAGGATAAATGCATCCCATAGCATATTATTCAAGGAAATTATCACCCGCAGAACAAAATTATGCTATCGCAGACAGAGAGCTTTTAGCCATAAAAGCTGTGTTTGAAGAAGGGTGACATTACTTGTTTGGGGTAAGACATTCAGTCACGATCTATACTGATCACCAAATTTTGCAGAATTTACGATCAGTAAAAGCATTATCTGCTCGTCAACTCCCATGGACTCTTTTTTTTAATGACTACAATTTTGTCATCACTTACCGTCCCAGAAAGGACAATAACAAGGCAGATGCCTTATCACGAATAGGTCTCAACGAAGATACGAATAGTGTACAAGAATCATCACAAGTAATCTTACCTTCCCAATGCCTTCAGATAGGAGTTACTTATACAGATGTAGTAGAAGAAGTTCAAAAATAATTACAGACTAAAGAAATACAAGAATTTAAGGAATTATATCCTTTGCTCAATGTAAAAAAAATTGGTACTATGCATGAATGATCACATTTTTGTACCTACACCAAATTTGCAAAATCAAGTTATACAATTGCATCACGATACACCAATGTCAGCATATCCTGGAATCACTAAAACTTACCAGTTAGTTAAAAGACTATTTTGGTGACCTTGTCTGTTTAATGATGTACAAACTTATGTGCGCACTTGTACAACTTGTATTTAAAACAAACCCTCAGATCAAGCCCTCAGTGGTTTATTACTTCCCTTACCTTTACCCCCTCAACCTTGGCATACTGTTTCACTTGATTTTATTGTAGAGTTGCCTTGTAAAAAAAAAGGATTCACCACAATTCTTACAGTAATTGACAATTTTACAAGAATGGCTCAATTCATACCCTTGCAAAAAATACCATCAGCTAAAGAATTAGTTCAGATATTTTCAAAAAGAAATCATATGATCACATGGAATTCCATCAATTTATTTCTAATTTTTGGCAACAATTAGGTGAATCTTTAAATTTGGAAGTTTGTACTTCTTCTAGATACCACCCCCGAACTGATGGGTTGACAGAGCGTACGAACCAATGCATTGAACAATCTTTGCGTTGTACATTATCAGATTGTAATGACGAATGGTCAGATGTATTATGGGTTTTAGAATTCGCTTACAACAACATGGATCAATCATCCATAGATATGTCACCATTCTTTTGTGCAACAGGTTTTCATCCAAAAAATATCCCTGGTTCTGATATAATTCCTTCATTAACACCATCTGTTTATGACTATGTAAAAAATTTAGTGTTTATTCAGAATAAAGCTCAATTTAATTTAGCTAAAACCAAAGAGAATCAAAAAATAACAGCTGACGTTCATAGATCCACACAAACTTTTTATTCAGTAGGAGATAAATTATGGTTATCTACAATACGCATTAAGAGTAATAAGAAATTCAGTCCTCGATTTATTGGCCCATTTCTCATAGAAAAGATCATCAACCCTGTAAGTGTGCGTTTAACACTACCTTCTCATTATCATTTTCACCCAGTGTTTCATGTTTCATTATTAAAACCATTCCATCCTAAAACCCATCTTACTTTAGCTCCACCTCCAATAGAGGTAGATGGTGTACCCAAATGCGAAGTAAAAAATATCCTTGGTTCAAAACGAATTCGAGGCAAGTTACATTATTTAGTGGATTGGAAAGGTTATGGTCCTGAAGATCGATCATGGGAACCTCTTGCCAATTTACAGAATGCTCCTCGATTAATAAAATCTTTTCATGCTCGCTATCCTACTAAACCCAAGTCTATTCCAGTGGTTTTAGGAGGGATTTTGAGAGGGGAGTACTGTCATGATTCTGTTATACATGAGCAAATACAACTGTAAACCTTAAAAGACTTCTTCACGTACGGTTAATGTACAGCAGGAACAAAGTGACATATCCTAATTAAAACCCACCCCTGTCCCGTGCATCCAGCACACCTTAAATATGTTGCGTGATTATTTGTAAACATCATATTTGTACGGGTTGCACACCTTTCTATTTACTTCCAATGAGTTCATCCCAAAAATGTTTTCCTTCAAATTTCCAAGTTCCAAGATGTGGAAAGAGATGGGTGAGAAGGGAGGGTTTTGTTTAAATGATGGGGAAAGGAGAGAGGAGAATATCGAGGGTTGACGCAGTCGGGGTTAGAGTGTAGTAATTATTCACCGAGTGAAAGGCAGTTTTAGGTGGTAATGTTAGAGTGAGCTGTTTGGCAGAGACACTAGGGGGTGATTCTGTTTAGTAATGAAAATAACGAATTTAAGAGTAATGAGTTGGTGAGATTAAGAAGAGAAGTGTGTTTTTTTAAACATGTTTTTTTTAAAACTTGAGCTTTGTTTACACGTGATTTCAGTGCGTGTATTTGATTACTACACAGAATAAGAACAGTAAACGCCTCATTAAGACAACTTCATCTCAATCAACACGTCATATCCACGACTGGATGTCATCACAAGACTCCAAGGACGCTACGCTACTAATCTTAAGATCGCAGGTAGGACTTTTATAACAACTAATAGTAAGGTTTAATCAAAAGTGTAGTATAGAATAGCATAAGAAGAATCAGTAACTTTGATTATTGGTAGCTTGTTGCCTCGCAGGTCGACAACAAGAAGACGTCAGCGTCCTGAATCCGGCCCTCCTCCCTAAACCTTATCCCATAGACATAGTGATATATAGAAACACTGGTTATAAGGTAGGGCACAGGGAAGTTGGCTCGTAGCGTCTCTGCGAAAACTACAATCAAGTACTCTCCAGGTAAGAGTACTAGTTGATACCTTGACAATGAGGAGTTAAACAATAAGCCTCTATTCACCTCCAAACCTCATCTTTCTATCTCACCCCATTTTATCTTTATTTATTTATTTATAAAGCGCAACATTCAACCAAAAGGATATCACTGCGCTGGGAGAGCGAGATCCATGGTGAGGTAGTGCTAGATGCCACTGTGTCCGTGTTGGAAAGTGGGTTATTGGTAGGGGCAAATGTAGGTCTGCCACTGGCAATAAGGCCACTAACACATGATAGGACCCAGCATAGGTCTTAGAAAATTATTCCTATGCTCAACCCTTGGTAACGTGGCTGCGAGCAGACAGGCTTAACTTCAAAGACAGGTATATAAAGTATTTAAAAACACCATTTCAGTAAATAATTAAGACACAACACAAAATAAAAATCCAACACCAATTTATAAAAATAGGTAATATTTTTATCTTTTAAATGACATCAAAACGAAATAAAATCCACTGTAGGGAACCAGAGATATGAATTTTTAAAGATTAGTCACTTTCTAGGGTTTGGAAACCAACAGTGCCCCTTTTAGTCATTTCGTTTTCTCTGACAGGGACACACCTTTAGAAACTGTTCTGGAGAATATCTCACCACTGTGCAGCCTTCTCCAGCAGGCTGGGTCCAGTTAGAACTCCTTCCTGAAGTTCTGCTTGCGGGTCCCAAAGTATCCAACACAGTCCAAGGTTCTGGAATCTCCAAGAGGGTCCTTGAAAGTGTGAAACTTCAATTCCACAATCCACTTGAACAAAACCCTTACAAATTAACTGGTACTCCAGGCTTTGAATTCTTTGTGGGGCTGTCCAGGTGGCTCTGTTAACCTGTAGCTTGCAGGGAGTTCCACTCTTGAGTCCTTTGGCAGCAAGGTAATCCACAGGGCTGCAGTTTCACTTGGTGCAGGCTTCAGAGGTCAGGCCTCGCACAGCAAAATCTTTTCAGCTGGGCACTTCTTGCTTCATTCAGTTTCAAGCAGCAGCTCTAGAGGGCTCTGCCCCTCTCAGATACTTATTCAAAATTCTCTGGGTCAAGCCACAGGTCACTTCTGACCAATGAGAGCAGGGTAACTCCTCATAGTTATGACCACATCCTGTAGAGTGTGGCATTATTTTGTCCCAGAGTGCATCAAATCTTCCAAATCCATAATGGCTGATTTTCCAGCAAGGAGGTAAGAGCTGGCTAAACACACCCCCTGGGATGGCTTATTTCCATGGCCTCTCCCCCTACCATCTGCACATACCTTCCTTAAGCCTAGCCCTGACTCTGGGTCAGGAGTGTAAGAGTGAAACTGAAACCCAGGCCTCCCCTCTGCCTTTGAAGAGCATGGTTTACGACTCCACCCCCTGGCCTGGCATTCCTATAGACCAGCACACTGCCCTCCCAGCAGAGATGTTAACCCCAGGGGTTCTTTATCCCCTCTACAAAGCAGCCTGGCTAATCCACTTAACTCTGACGAATCAGGGCAGACCACTGGAAGGCTGAATTTGGACTTACAAACAAGAAAGTCTTATAACTTCTTGTATGTACACTTTAGGAGAAATTCAACAATATAATATTGCTGGATTCACTACTACCATTCTGGGAAGTCTTTGAATGGTCCGGCTAGTCCTCTCCTATCAATATTTATTAATCATTAACTTCCTACTATGTTAACCTATGGGCCATGGGGTTTGCAATTGGGAAAATGACGGGCCAGTCTTTTAGCACCAGGGCTTTTAAAAACATATTTTATAAGTATTTCCCTAATTTCTACAGGACCCCCCCCCCCCCCACCCCCTGTGCAACTAGGGGAGACTTTAGGGGTTCTGAATCTGTAGAAATATTGCAGATTCTCAGTTTACTGTGCTTCTAGCATCAAAATCGAATTTGACCAGCAATTTACTGTTTCAAAGCAGTCCTGGCACCCAGTGCTGCTTTTAAACTGACCTCAGGTTCAGCGCTGCACACATGCTAGTGCAGAATAAGCTGCTGGCCTCTAAACTGCCATACCCCAGGGGTACTGGGGACTTCTAGGTAGTTTCAATCACCTACCCTATTATATACAATGGGCTTATGGGGTAGGTCCTGCCAATTACAGGGGTACCCCACCATACCATAGTGTACCCTAGTGTATGTTGGGTGTTTTAACTGTATTCTAATGTGTTCTAATGTGTTCCTTTAGGCTCAGCACTGGCCCTGGGCCTGGTTAGCCCAGGGTCAGTCAAAATCAGTTACCACCAGCATCAGTCAGCAAAAAGTTGGGGGGTGCCCAGGGCACAGAATGACTTTGCAACAGTCCGGAACTAAATCTTAGGGAACAAATGGGTTTTCATCTTTTCTCTATATGACGGGTCGTGGACCAGGGTCAAAACGGACTTGATAATTCTCGCCTCGGTACCTACTCTAACCAGGAACACACTCGGCAACTCTGGGCATTAAGCTTGCCTCATCTCTACAACGGCCCCCCACAGACGCCGGGGATGCCTGGTTTCACCTTGGAGATACCCAGAAAGGGACCATCTCACAGGGATAGCCAGGATGGGTTCCCCAGCGGTCTACAGCGCCGGGACGCCCCGTTGCTGGGGCAGCTGTGCGCTTTACAAGTCTACAACATTTACAACATTTACATATAGTCATCAGTAAGATGGAATTCTAGCGGTTTTTCGTTCCATCGAATTGCAGCCAGGTCGGAGAATGCTCGGCTCCCTGCCCTGGCTTTCTTTATACGTTTGGTCTTGGCCTGTGCCTGGTTGCATGACCTTTGAATCCGTGCAGGGGCATAAAATTGGAGTTTGTCTTGTAAAATACTGGGACCGCAATGGTGTAGGGCTTTGATGCACGGGCATCCAATGGAGTTGTCTCAATCATTCTGACACCGAGCTATACCTACTTTTGTTGCACACCAGTTTGGCAGCTGCTTTCTGGATTATCTGCAGACGAGAGATAATCAGCCATGCCCACGAACAACGTATTTCCGTAATCCAGTTTGCTTATAAATAGGGCTTGTGTGATGGTTTTCCTACATTCCAAAGGGCTCCATGGGAAAAGCCTTTTTAGGAGTTTTAAAGTGGCGAAGCTTCTCCCACACAGAGAATGGACATGGTCCTGCACGGTTAGTGTGTTGTCAATAAGAATGCCCAGATTTTTTTCAGCCTGCTTGGGCACGGAAGCGAATCCCAACGATTGGGCCACCAAGTTGCATCCCAAATTGAATGCCATCTTTTTGTCTTTTGTTAAGCCTTTCTACTGTCCCATTGGTTTCTGCGTGATGCAGGGCACTAGGTTTGTGTGTTATTCCATTACATTGCATAAATTCCTTCATTTCTCTCTTCCAAAAGTTCAAAAGGTGTTGGGTAGTCCCTCTTGTAAAAAGAAAAAACCCTACCCGGAAGTTTATAATGGAGGTAGAGCTGATTTCAGAGACAAATTTGATTTCTGTCCATCTTGAATATAAGTCAACCAAAACCAGAATGTTAAGGAATTCCTTTCTCTCGTTAATGGCCCAATGATATCCATTGCTACATCCATCCAGGGACCTTCATGTAGGGAGCAATACTGCATGGGTGGAATGTGAAATCTTGCTACCTTATCACTAGTGGAATAGGCCATGCAATTCCTTATCTCTCTCTCAATCAGTACATCCATTCCTGGCCACCAAAAGTCTAACCTCAACCTTTGTTTGGTTTTGGTGCTCCCCAGGTGGCCTCCGATGCGTCAATCAGTTTTTCGTGAGGGTTTTGGAGCTAACAAATTTGTGCCTCTGAAAAGGCATCCATCTACTTCTGATAATTTGTCTCTGACCATTTAATATGGCCTCAGATGCCCTTGATTCTATTCTACTTTATCCAACCCCTGGATTAACAAATTTCGTACTTAACCACCCCTTTAGTGATCACAATTCTATATCCTCACTTTGGTTATCACAGACTTGCTCTTCCTTTTCTAGGTTATCACCCAATTGTGACAAGCAATCTGCTGCAAAGTTATATGTGCCAGGGATATATTCTACGTTAAATTTGTACTCCTGTGAATTAATGACCCATCTCTTAATTCTACTGAAAATTCTCTCCAGACCTTTTTTTGTAAATACCTCCTAAAGAGGCTTGTGGTCTGTTTCCTACTTGAACACAGTGCCCCAAATAAAGTTCTTGAATTTGTTTAGCACCCAGCACATTGCCAATGTTTTTTTTAATACAGAATAGTTGACCTCAGACTGTCTAACTGCTCTTGAGGAAAATGCAATGGTTGCCTCGCCTTATCCACTTTCTGGTATAAGTACCTCCCCTAGTCCTTTTGAAGTCCGTTTGAGTTATAATGATAATTTTTTTCTTGGAACAAACACTTTCAGATTTGGTGCAGTGGTCAGAGCAGTCTTAACATCTTTAAATTCTCTCTTACAATGCCTATCCCACTCAAAGGCTACCCTATTTTTCAACAGTTTGTGCACATGGCACAGTCAACTGGCAAAGTAACTGATCAATTTACTATAAAGTTCTACCATTCCCAAAAAGGACCTCAGGTCATCTTTGGTTTTGGGTGCCACTAATTTCATTATGGTGCCAACCAGATCGGCTTTGGGTTGTACCCCTTTAGAAGTGAATTGATCCCCAAGATAGTTTATTTCAGTACACTGAAGTTTGCATTTGTCTTTCCTTGCTGTAAAGCCATATTCTTCGAATCTGTCCAAATCTTGTGTAACTCTTTCATTATGTTGTGCCGGAGAGTTGCCAAAATATCCGCACATTGTCCTGATAACAGACATCACCCGGGATTCCAGACGGTATATTGGACATGGTTCTCTAAAATAGGCCTACACCACCGTTACCAGACCCACCAGCATGCATGTAAATGTGCATGCCCCCGTGGGCGTGATGAAAGCAGTAAGCCCTTGATAGTCAGGGTGTTGACAGATATGGTAATGGGTGGATGTTAGATCTAATGCCGAGAAGAATTTTGCTCCAGCTACAGTAGTGATCAGCTCTGTGATGTTTGGCAAAGGGAACTCATCAAAAACTGCCTCTTTGTTGAGGGCTCCATGGTCAACACACAAGCAAATCTTGCGGTCTGCTTTTCTTACCACTACAATAGGTTCTATTCATTTGATTGCTTCCACAGGTTTTATTACACCCAGCTAGCACAATTATTCTACCTCTTCTCTCATTACATTCTGTTCACTAAAGGGAAGACTATGCACTTTAGCTGACACTGTAACTGCTTTCTCTTTCAATTTTATCTTGTGCCCACATTGTTTAGGCATCCTAAATTTTCTGTGAATACTTCAGAATATTCTTTCTCAAAATCAGATCCCTCCTCTACATCCTTGTTAATATTCAGGATCCGTATTTGAGGTTCAGCATTGGGATCCAGATAAACTCCGATGTCTTTTGTGCTGACCATCCTAAAATGTTATCTCCTTTACATGAAAAATAAATTTTGCATACTGTACATCTGTTTCTAGACTTGATCTTTCCTACAAAGCATCCTATCATCTTTATTGGCTGACCACTACACCCTCCCTGGTGTATATCCATTGTGTGCAGCTTCATCTGTTTCTTGAACAGTTTATTAAACATTTCCTCTTAAATTATTGTTGGTTTAAAGCATGAATCATACATGACCTCAACCTTGAGGTATTTTATCCTTACCTACCTTTGGGGTTGCTAGATCCTACACAGAGTTTCTGTTCTCTTTTTATCACTGCCAACATCAGTGTGGTTTTCCTCAACTGCCTCCAGGTGCCGCTGAGTCTGTTTATACAGGAAAAGGCTCTGAAGCCCAGAAGCAATGAGGCGAGTACACCTTGCAGGCCTAGGACAAAACACTGCAAATGCCAGACAGTAGGTGGCGTACCACAGAAAATCTTCCTAAGACTCTTCACAGATGCTCCTCCCTCAAGGCTCCCGCAGAACCTCACAGAATGCTGCTTGCACCCATAAGGTAGACTTAAAGAGGTGAGCTGTCCTACTGGAGTGAGACCCTAATTCTGGGTTTTGGGCGCCAAATTCTCCTCATTGTGCTGCAAGCGAGGCGAGTTAACAGTCGTGAATTCTTGTGCTCAGCGCACACCCCTCATGCTCACAACAGTTAGCAGCTGCTTGTGTGTGGCAATAATCATGCTCACATCAGTTCAAAGCCACTTATGTGATGAATTTCCATGCTCAGCGCGCACCCCTCATGATCACAGCAGTTTGTTGCTGCATCTATGTGGCATCCAAAATATTTTCATCAGTTCGTAGCTGCTTAAGTTTGGCAGTACAAAAGGAGGGGATTCCTCATGTACACTGCATACCCTCATTAGAAAGCCACAGACCCTTCGAACTAAGCAGAGTCAGATGGTCAGCTCTCTTTCAAATTGTTTACGCTCATGATGGACGTTGAAATCATCACATCCCTCTGGCACACAGATTCTTTCCCAAGCCAATAACTTAAGCGGTAAACAGGGGTCACATCTAGATGACTGTTAAGTTTCCACAGTGACTGCCACTAGTAGTCAAATACTCGCTGATCAGGTTCACATCCAGCGACCATCAGAAAAAGTACTCACTAAGTGCCAGAGTCATTTTGGGGCAACGTTCCGAGACTCAGTCATGTAACCAGGGTACCTCCCTGAATACCTTTCATTTCCTGAGAGTGGCCACACTCTGTCTTCCTGCTGGATCAAGTGCATGTTGAGGCGTACCTGAACATATCCCCTCCCTGTCACCAGTGTCCAATGCAAGATAAAAGATTATACAATAAGCAGACTAGAGTATGAAGAGAAGCATTAGGTTTATTCCATACACCACAGCCACAGCATACCAACTTGTAAGTTCAGGAGAGTGCAGGCTCCTCACTTTACGTTCTAGAACTTCTTGATTGCCAGGCTCCACTGTTCTAGTCTCTTCTACACTGCAATTGACATTGGTAACAGACAGATACCACAAAGAACATCAGCAGTTCTGTTGTTTTTATTGATTTACTTGACCAACCATTTGTAGGAAGAGGATGGATTATTTGCAATGTCCCTACATTTCTTTTTGGGTGAATCTGCTAGCACTTTCACTCTGACTACTGGGAGACTAATTTACAGTTTACTTGCTTTGACCTCTTAGCATGGTGTATATTTAGCTAACCCAAAATGGTATATTTAACTTTCAAGTAATGCCACAGTAACATGGTACCTGGCAAGCACCAGTACAGAGGTCAAAATGGGGATGATTTGAGGGTCACAATCTGCCCATACTTTTTTTAATTTAATAAAGACAGTTCCCCTTCTTTTTGTGAAAAGATTACCATTCCCGTATGGTTAATTCTGACAGTTGAAATGCTTTAGCTGAAGTGTAAGATCGGGAGTCTCCTGTGCTGTGAAACCGAAGGAGGGCAGACAGCTAACCAAGAAACAAGCCTTCTTGCTTGGGTGCCTTCTGGCCTGAAAGAAATGTAAATGTGCTCACTTGGTTAATCTGCAAATATACAGGGTGCTTGGAAGCCGGTATTGACATTAATTGATGGAATCACTTGAGTTTTCCTGATGACACAGGTTTACTCTTTTTCAGTGGTATTGCAAGGGAGTTACCTGCTGATGTGTGTGCTTTTAAGGGACCGTTATAAAAAGAATTGCCCTGTGTACGGACTGGGTACTACTAAAATCTACATTTTGGAAGCACTTTTTTTATCTTAAACCTTTTAAGCATTTTGTAGCAGCCTATCTGATAATGCAATGTAAGTTTCAAATAATGACTTGCATATTCTCAGTGCTTTCTATCACAGACTGGACCTTGTAGTATTAAACATACACAAGTCATTTTTCTCCACTGCATCAACCAGGATTAAATTATGTGGGTCTCTGGTTACACACACAGACCAATGCAGTGTATTGACTTATAGAAGGTTTCATAATGTACGATAATGCTTTTACCACTGATTAACTAGGCTTGTATTTATTTTTCATTTAAGTTGTGTGTTATTTTATAAGTTGTTACCTGAAGGTGAAAGACCAAAAAAGGTTACAGAATATTTGGGGGGTTTTAGTGACTCTTTTGACCCCGCCCCCACGGTCGCTCACCCCACCCTCTTTATGTTCAGCATCCCAGTTCCTATAGATTTTTTAATGCACTTCAACCACTGCACTGGTGGCATAAAATATATATATATATTATCTACTGGCGGTCGCCAGTAGATAGTTATAGTTAGGACCTATTTTCCATAGGAAATCCGCAACATTCTATTCCCAATAAGTCTGGCGCCGGTTGACGATTCTTCGTGAAATTTTCCAAACTTTTGGCCAGCTCCGGTCCGCTCCTATCCTGAAAGTTTCGTGGTGATTCGTCAAGCGGGGACCGAGAAAAAAGGGGGGTCCCAAAACGCGTTTTCCCCATGCAATTTCCCATAGGACCTGTTGACGCAGCTACAGCACAAACGGCTGAACGGAATTACACCAAATTTGGCAAAGAGGTAGTCCTCAGTTCAGACTCATGCCTTTTGCATAAATGGTGTAAATCCGTTCAGTAGTTCCTGAGAAAATTAGAGTAGAAAAGATAGATATATCAATGGCCTCGGAGGATCCGCGCACCCAATGCGCACCCTAAGCGCACCCTCTGCGAACCGAGCGCGCACCCTCCCGATCACGCGCTGAATGCTGATTGGCTGTCAAGTGTCTTTCTACATTCGAAACAAGGAACTGTTGGCAGCCATTTTGTGCCTCGGTAGAACCGAGGCTAATTAAGTAAGGGAAATAAGTGTGTGAAAGATGTAAAGGGGCAGGGTAGAAATACTCTGACCCTCTAGTGTTGCTTAAGGGGTCCCAGAAGGACCCCCTGGGGCCCCCTTTTTTTTTTTTTTTTTTTAACCGCCAAATGCGCGCAGGGTGCGCGGATCCGGCCGGAAAAAAAAACCCCGAAGCGCTTCGTTAATAATTAGCCCCCAGGTGGGCCTTAACCCGGGGGCAACATTTTTTTAAATTAATGGGGGAGGGCGGTTGCATGGCCCCCCTCCTGGAGCCCTTGAGGGCCCTGGGGACCGCCACCACCCAGGGCCGGCTCCTACAATGTCCTGGGGTGCCCACCCCCAGGACGCTCTTGTGTGCTATGAGAGGGCGGGAGTCTCCCGCCCTCCCATAGCAAACTTTGTTAGGTTTTTGAAAGAGAGAGCAGGGAAACCTTTCAAAATCCAAATTATATTTCCACACGGGGAGCTGCATGTCAGCAGCTCCCCATGTGGAAAAGCAATGCCGGCTCCCGAAGGACACGGGGAGCTGGCTGGGACCGTGGGGCCGTTGGGGCTCCCCCCACGTTCCCCAACGTTTTTTTAAAAGCCCCGGGGCATGGGGTCCCCGGGGATAATAAAAATTAGTGATAGGGGCTATTTTTTTTTAACTGTAAAATTAGGAGTCGCGCATCCTAACGCGTTGGGTGCACAATTTCTCTCACGTAGGGTGCGCGGTTCCTAGCGCGTTTGGTGCGCGGATCCCAAAAAAATGAAAAAAAATAAATGAATAAAGTATTAAAAATATAGTTTAAAAAATATTTTAAAAAATATATTTAAATAATTTTTAAAAAATTACAATTTTTTTTTTAAAAACATTAAAAACAAATAAGATTTTTTAATTTTTAAAAGAATTAATTGTTAAAATAAGTTACAAAAATGGTGATAAAATTTTTTAAAAAAACTTAATTAAAGGAATTGACACACTGAAATAGAGAAATTTAGAAATCCAATGAAAATCATTAAAGCTTTAGAGATAAGTTATAGATAGGAATTAGCATTTAAAAAACCTTTGACATTCACTGAAAAAACCATAGGTTTCATGCACGTTATAGTTAGGAATTGGCATTTAAAAAACCTTAGAAATCCACTGAAAAAACCATAGGTTTCAGGGGTGTTATAGTTAGCTGGACATTTCCCTCGTACATAACCCTAGAAATTCCCCCGTTATAGTTAGTTCAGCTAACTATAACTCGCGCCCCCGCAATGCACTGCTGATGACGTCACATATTACATCACTCATGACGTGAAACTGCTGGGAGACCTGCTCTTTGCCCTGACATCAACCATACATTTCAACATGCAACATGAGACATGCACTTCTTACAGACATCAACCGTCTGCAGTGATACACTGACACAAAGGTCCAACGATGATCGGCTCTTTTTGCTACAGCAACAACCATCTGCAACACCTGACCTGGTCCTCACACTGAAAGCCTCATCCTCGCAGCAGTCACTGGTGAACAAAATTCTGTGTGTTGGACTAAAGAAGATAACTCTTCAGCAGGATCAGCCTGCTCCCTGTATCCTACCCATGCTCCATCGCAGTCAGCCTGAGCCTGTGGCTTAACCCTGGTCTAGCGTGACCAGATAATTACAACTGGCCCGTACTGCTTCTTAAAACAATTTTCACAAAAAAATTTAAATTTCAATATTTCTGGTTTTACTTATTGGTTTTTGTTGTTCTGGTATCATTTCATTTATTAAATTTTACTCTATTTTTCTAAATTATTTTGGGATTTTGCATGTGTTTTGTTTTTACTTTATTACTGTTTGGTGCTGCATAATAATGTTTCACATTGCCTTTAAGTTGGGCCTTACTGCATTGTTCCAAGCTACCAGAGGGTTAAGCACAGTTTCATTTACTGAATGTTTGTGTTTCACCCTGAACAGGATTGTGGTTATTGCTTGAGTGGGGCTTCAAGCCTTCTCAACCAATAACTCCAGTTCTTAAACACATTCCTTCATAGAACCTGGCACTACTTTATAAAAAGGTTCCTATCCGGGAATAAGATGAGTAACATTACACCCTGAAAAGGCAGTTTCAGGGCCGTTAATATTTCCAATATACAGGTATGCTAGAGAGGAGAAGATTTCGGAGTCATTGAAGACAAAGGAGCCAGAACTAAGGGCCAGGACCTAAGCAAATCCCACCTGCCCTTTACTCCTTTCAGCACTGTGGAATATCCAGACCCCTCTCAGTGGCACACAGTTAGTCAATTAAGATCAAACAGCCTAGCCTGCATATGACTGTGACCTTGGTGCCAAAACGTTTCACTGATAAGCTGTTATCAGGACTAAATGAACTGTTCTGCAAGTTGCTTGAAGCTGTTTCCTCCATAGACATGGAGGAGAGATCTCCTTGGCTTGAGCCTTAATATCCACTGGGCGGGAGCTTGAAACCTTCTTATACCTACTGATAATGGTGTGAGGAATGGATCGCTGTTACATAAAATGATAACGGGAGAAGCTATTGTTTTTCTACCACTTTTTGGTATAAACTCTGACACACAAAAAGAGGGCAGACTCTGCTGTTCCTTGCGTGGTAATAGCTGCAACGCTGTATCCATAGAGGTACCATAGGTCGCAGGAGTTGGAATCCCCATGATCCACACTAAAATGACTAGCTAGAAAGCAACACATCCTTAGAGCTGTGGTTCACTTGTTGTCAAATTACAGAATTGTCATATTCATCTTCCACAACCTTCTCAAATACAGAAAAAGACATATGTATTAACAGAAAGTGTAAATTCTTTAGCAGAAAATGTTTCCACCCTGTCTGTGCAGTGCCTTCGATATTAGTTGAGATCATACACATTTTTACACCAGCCAAGGTTTATTCACCTTGCACATTGGTCACAGCTTCCCTATAGAATATTAATATGGGTGTACTCCAAAATATGGCCCAATGCACAAGTGGATTCAGCCTTGCTACGGCTTTGATGTTTTCAGCCCAAGGTTAAGATATAGGGGGGCCTTTGAGGTGCTCATGAGCAACATTAGTACGTATTTTAAGAAACAATTTACACAGGTGACCAATGTGAAGATGTTTGTGAACCCCCATAGCTCTTCCTCTTAAAGTGCAGAGTATCGTAACAGTACCTTTTATACATTAAGAGCTAACGACACTAAGCAACATTCCAATCTCTTTGCAAAACATGTAGTGGCACCCACATGCTGGGCCACTGCCGTATTACTCTTGCACATTTGCTTCAACCACTTCCCATCAGAGCTTAATTTTATCTCCTGAAAGTGGAAGTATGCTACTGTGTCTAAGATGGCATCATCCAGCTTTAGAAATGCATTTGTGTACCTTTGGTTTATAAAAAACATACATTTGTTATTTTCCATTGTTAACCATCAATCCCTTAAGTTTACAAAAGTCTGAAACCTGATGCAGCACCACTTGTAAGCTTATTGGTGTACAGAAGACCAACCCTGTATCATTTTCGAAAAGAACAGTTGCTACCTTGACACCTTCTAATCTGTGTGTAATATCTAAAGGGTTGAAATACAATAACTTGGTTAATACAGAAAGACAAGAACTTAGGAGCCAGAAAACTGCCATGCTGCACCCCGAGGTTTACTGGGAAGAGTCCAGGGGCCTCTTCTTTTTTCAAATAATTGTTTCATGTAGAGCGAACCAGGCACTGAGGGCTGTGAAGCACTGCGGTAGCAAAATGTGGTGAAATATACAAAGAATGTGAAATGAGAAAACATTGAAGAGTACAACAAACTATGAGTATAGATAAGATAATACCAAAAGAAGCATAGTAGAATTAATGTGATTTATGTTAAGTGCACAAGAGTGTGTAGTGGTCAGGGCTATCACAAGGGGAGAGTGTAGGATCTGCTTTTATGGTTACCCCCACTTTTGTGCCTGGTGCTATGCGGTTTCTGACTAGTTTGACTGAGATCTTGCTAATCAGGACCCCAATCGCTATGCTTTCTCTCCTAAATTGCTTATGGTAAGTACTTAGGTGCATTCCATATTGGATGCTGGTGTACCCTTATAAGACCCTAGTATATGGTACTTTGGTACCCAGGGCATAGGTACACCAGGGGTCCCCCATGGGCTGAAGCGTGTATTATGCCACCCATGGCAGACCACTTAAACTGTAACTACAGGCCTGCCATTGCAGCCTGCGTAAACTGGTGCTAGCACCACTTATATCTAAGGTCACTGCACCTAAAACCTATAAGTCACCCCTAAAGCAGGCCTTTCAATCCTGAAGGCAGGTTGCTAGATTCTAAGTGTGAGGGTGCCCCTGCATGAACAGGATACCCCAACAACCACCGGAGTCCATTCTCCCAGGTTGTAAGTGCATCAGCCATTACAATACATAGAGTGGCCATGCGTCATTACGCGATGACAATCTCTAAACTGGTGGTAGCGAACCCTGTCATGTTTGGTATCAAACATGTTGGAATCATACCCCCACATCGTTAACGGTGTGGGAGGTATGATTCCATGCACTGTAAAGCTCCTCTGGGAGGCCCTCAATGCTCCCGGTACCAGTCTTCTAGACCCAGACAGCACAACATGGCTGCTGCCGACCAGAGACACGATTCTGCCCTCATGCTCAGCCAAGCTCGAGCAGGGGAAGGCAGAACAATAGATATCTGGTCACAGAGAGGTGTGATCACCTCCAAGACAGGGTTTAGTGTATTGGGGCCGGGTGGGAGGTCTTGCCAAAGCCACCCAGTCTGCTTGAAGGGCACATTTGGTGCCCTCTTTGCATAGGTATGTTCAAACAAGTTCAGGGAGCCTTTGTTTCCCGCTCTGGCACGAAACTAGACAAAGGACATGGGAGTATCCTCCCCACTGTCTGACGCCTCCCCTGGGAGGGAACCCTGAATCGTCCCAACCCTCTCCTGAGTGTACTTAAGGGCTTATCTCTAGGTGGGTCCCTAGATTCGTAATGGGACTAGATTCACTTCAAGACACCACTTCTTCTTCGACTGCTGGGCACCCTGGACTTCGGTCTGGGCATCAAGACTGCAACTGGGAAGACTCCTGCTGCTCCTGGCCTCATCGCCCTGCTCGTCTGCTGCAACATCTGTCCCTGTGCTCAATACAGGAACCTTCCAAGGCCTGTAAACATCCAAGACACCTGAAGGAATCTCCCTTTGTAGTGAAGGAGTCACTTCCCTGCATCTGCAGGCAAAGCAACTAAGCTGACCAGTCTGCTGATCCTGGGCTCCCATGGACTCAGAAAGGCTCAGCAGCAAAAGTTATGGTTCTTTACATCTCTCAAGGCCTGCCCTGTCCTCTCACCAAGTTTGAGGCCAGTATCCCTCCTCGGAGCCACAGGAACCAAACACCTGTGCACCACATCGACTTGCCGTTTCAAAGGCATATTGGATACCTTCCACCAAGATCTTCAGGATCCAAGTATCCTCAACCTCAAGCATCTCATGTGACCAAGATTTTTGTCCTTACCACATCACTACCACTGTGGGCATGCATCTTTGGTGAGCTGCTTGAGATCCTCTTGCGACTCCAGTGCCTCCGGCCTGTGGGTCCTCTTGAGGGACTTCTTTAAATTCAGTGGGCTCTCCTGATTTCTTGGGCCCTGCTCTAACTCCCTTGCATGCAGGGGGTCACCTGGATCTTGCTGGTCCAGACACTGCACCTTTTTCGCTTTCCATGTTGGTTGCAGTTGCCAAGGCTTTTTTGTGCTCGACGGACACCAACCCCTCAACTCTCGACATCCAACGTGGCACAGCTCGTGAACGACTCCTGGTCTTCCACAGCATTGCTTGGTCGGCACAGCTGCAGCTCTAAGGTCACAGTCAGCTCTCCTGCAACACCCGACACCACTGGGCATTTGTCTTCTGTGTCTCCTAGTCACTCCTGAGTGGTATAGACTCTGTCCCCTCTGCTTGCAGGTACCTCTCATCTTCAATCCACCTTTGGGTTCCACCGGACACTTTCACCTTCTCCACAGCAGCGGCATCTTCCTGAAGTCCTCCATTGAGTTTGACTGTGGTTTCCAATGTCAGTTCACACCTATGCACCTGGCTTGCTTAGTGTAGGTATCCTGGTTCCTAGGGTATCCATGGATGTGGTGCTTCTCCAACCTTATGTCTTCCATGGGGTTTCTTCAGGGTCAACTTTAAAATTGCAACCGCGACTTACCCATTGAATGTATTGAACCCTTGGTCGTGTTCTCACTCTGCACGCGGCCTCCGTGGGGTTCCTGGTTACATACCACGGTGGTTTCTTGGGTCCCTGGCATTTCTATGTATTCTGGGTATAGTTTTGACTTAAGTCGTGGTTTGCATACCACTATTTTAGTATATGGTTTGGTCTCCCCCTAGCGACCACTGTGTATTTGTGCTACTTGAATTCACAAAAAAAGAGGGAAGGACTAAAAGAATACTATAAGGAAAACTCGAGAATTGTAGAATTCCTTTGTTTTTCCTAAATTGACTATCTCTATCAAACAACAGGGCAGGGAACAAGAAAATTGTACACAGGATAGGGATAGCATTCTTGGCCCTCTTTATAGTCTTCTTTTAGTGCTTCTCTCTTTTTTTGTGAGTTCAGATATTTGAAGGGGAGTCAGAGAAGGATCATTCCCTAGTCTCTTTTTTGTGGTTTTGACATTCGTGCTACTTACCTGTTTATATTGCAAAGTATTGTGTGTATTGTGTATATCTCCAGATAGGAGACATCTGTTTGTGTTAGTGAGTGTCTTATAATAAATACACATTGTTATAAATACACTGTGTTTTTTTTTCATTTAATCTAAACCAATAAGGTTATACTCTGGTAAAACAAGCTGCTTTTACACTCCTTCTGGACTAAGCATGAAGGCTGCTCTCCACAGCTACCACTTAGAGAGCTTTCTAAAGGTTGTCTAAGACCACTAAAATCACCATAAGGGTTGTCTGGATTAGTGCAGGGTGCCCACTTACGTAAGTGTGCACCATATACTAAGCCAGCTTCTCATAGAGAGCAACTGGGATTCTGGGCCCTGGGCCCTGTGCATTTTAGGGGCATGAAATGATGCTATGGTACATGTTTACATAATGAATAGCAGTCCTGACGTGTTCCTTTGTGATGCAGCTAGCATGACAATACCAATAGGTGGTTCTAAATATTGTATTTTCCTTTTCTCACAGTGCATGTTTGAAGCTGCTCCTTGGCTCTGAAGCCAATTGGAAGCCTGCAAAATGATTGCTCTCTGCCTTAAACCACTCCTGACATGCCTGGCAGTGGCAGAGGCAGGCACAAATAGCTCAGGAAATCACTAATCACTCTTAGAGCCAAACAACAAGAACACAGGTACAAAATGGAAGTATTGTATAGAGAAGTCAGGAGATGTGAAGGAAGTAATAAAGGCATTAATGGCATTTTTACAATATCAGATGTCGGAGCATCTGGGAGTCTAGCTGATGTGCTCATTATCTCTGGTGGATCAAGGGGGATAGCAAGTCACTAAAACTCTTAGAATAGCTTATATTCAGAATAGCTACAGCACAGAAACAATCAGACTTCGGATAGCCAATGCAGCTTGGATCCCGCTGCCGGCCAACCCCACTCGTAACCTACCAAAAGCATCTCAAGGCTCACCTTTTTAGAGAGTTCCTAGACTAAATGCAATACAGACTCTAAACTCTTACTGCAAGCCTTAGCCTTGATGAAAGCAATCTTTTCTCAAATTGTTTCAAACCTCGGTATAAGCCTGTAAAGCACTATCATAACGACCATTCCAGGTGTGCTAAATAAATGGAAAAATAAGGTAAAAAAAGATGACAGAACAGCCATGGAGAGAGGCATTCACTTTGAGATGCCTCCTCTTCACAGTTCACATCCTGTGCAGGCTTCCCATATCTGAACCACAACAGTAAACAAGGGCAAGCGCCACTACCTTAACCCTGCCCCTACAGATCATAGCAAAATGCAACATCAAATGGACTTCCCAGGCTTACATAGCTGAAACCTGAGGCATGGATAATGTCCCTACATGGTGAATCTTGTTTGTTCTGTATTGCTCAGCTACATGCTCAGGATGCAGCATCTACAGGGAATCCCGCTTATCATATGGACGCAATCTGGTGCACTTGCCTTTCAGGCTTCATCCTGCCCACAAAATGGGCATGAACCTCTAGTCCCTCATGAATTCACTGCTTATCTCTACTCGCCCAACTGTCGATCAAATATGAATTTACCTTGAAAAAATAAAACACAAAAGGCATTTTTCAAAACAGGAACAGTTGGTTTAATTAAAAGCATCGGATGGGAGAACAGGCAACAGAGTCAGGGTCTGATGGCAGTCTCATAGCATATTGGTTTCGGCCATCATTTTATAAATTACATGAAGCATCATAAAGCAATTTGTAAGTTCCTTTGGAGACAGAAATCTGGGCCTAGTCACGGACCATAAATATGGTTGTTCTATAAGAAGCGCAGGTGTGTCTTGACCTTGTGTGGACACAATGTGGGGCCAGTAGCCATGTGTTCGGCATGGGTAGTGCATGATCATTGCGTGTTATGTGCATGCTGTGATCTGATTGGCTGTGTGTTCCTAACTTATTGTGGCATCTGACTTTATGGTGTTTTGGGAATGCGCACCCCTCCTGCTAAACTTCTTTTATTGGGGCGAATCTCCTAAGACCATTGTGGTTTCACTGTGGGTAGGCGCAGGGTTTTCCTGATTGCACGTTTGTCTAGGGGGTTATGTGTCACCCCACCTGTGATCTGTGAATCAGTTGCTTCAGGCATAGGCTGCAGGGCCTGCCTGACCACGTATTTCTGACTCTGGGTTGATCGGGAGGTCATATTGGGTGGATTAGACAACAGCAATGCAAGTTTGATGTTATATGTATGGTGTACATCAACATCGCATTTATCAATATTAATACAACAGAGCACCCAAAAAGAGAAGGGCAGTGTTCTAGTGCAGCCGCTACTGCAAGGCCTGCTAAATAAATGTACAGCCATAAGAAATCAGATAGTATAAATACCTGATATATACCTCATTACTGTCCAAATACGCCAAGTGACACAAAAGGGGAAATTGACATCAAATACATGCCTCTCCTCATTTCCTAGTTCTACTCTAACCACTTGCTGCAAGACAACAGTAGAGACAAAACCTGTCTTCCACGATTTGTGCAAAATCAAAGGAGCCATTGAATCACCTTTCAGATGGTTCAAATCTCAAAATCTGTCTCAAATCAACGGCAAGCCAATCAGGGAATACTTTACAGTTAAGGTTACCTGAGATCTCCATATCACCTGAGGCACCATAGTGTCCCCAGGTCATTCCTTCCTCAAACATTGTGCATTGGAACTTTGGTTCAATTGAATCAATAGAGGTTGTCAAGTACCACAAGTTCCAGAATGTACTTGGGTTATAAATGAAAACCTCGGGCTGGAAGATAGTCACCTTCTGAAAACGCAGTCACATCTGGCAACTTTACTCTTTGTTTTAAAAATCTTTTTACTTTGAACACAGCCATACAAACACGGTGCAGTGGATACGTTTCAGAGTTCAGCACAGTGACACTTTGGCAATCAAGAGCTGGCGACCGTAATCAAGCGGTGAAGCAAGTCCAGAGTCCAACCTAACACATGTGCGGAAGGAAGTCCCTGCCTCTGGGCTGAGACAGGAAAAGCAGGGAATCTCTTTCACCGGGAGCATCTCTCGCAGCGCCCATCACGGACATGGCAGTCGTATTAGTAAATGATCTCGTCTGAAGCAAGGTTCCTATACCTGCGCCAGGATCCACCTCATTAAAATAGAACTGTGAGCGGAGAGCGACGAGGAGTTAATGGCTGGTTTAATAGCTCACTTTTTTCTCTGAACATCATTTTCCCCTCTCAGGAACACCTGACGAAGACAAGGCAGGGCTAATGTGATGAGTAAAGACCGGGGAATGAAAGCCAGTGCTTAACAGTGGTCCCCACTCCTAATCTCGTGACGACTTGTTGAATAAGTCCTTCAGGGGCTCTAATTAACTCATCTCCTTTCTCTCTATACTCCCCTCCTCGATTGACTTCGCCTCCCCCACCCTTTCCTCAGGCGCTGGGAGCAGCTCACACGATGAATGACTGACACGTTAATGAGCTCTCCCACCTCCGCCATAACCTCACGGGCGGCGCTGATTTGCAGCCGCTGCTGTGCAATGAAAAGAGAAATATTCTCCGCGTTTGTTTGCCCGCAGGGCTTCTGATTCCTCGCTGAATAAGATTCCCACCGCAGGAACGTGTTCCACGGGTTCACTGTGCGCGGGAGCCGCCTGCGAACCCACCAAAGACGGACACAATTAGAATTCAGCAGCCGGATACACGTATTGATCGGTAGATTACTGCAGCGCAACGCGACCGAGTTCAGCTCCGTGATGGAAGATTGCAAGAAAGAGCGTTGCGGCGAGCATGAAGAGTGCATACAAGGACCCGAGAGATGACTTCTGCAGTTATAATATTTATTAAGTTATTGGCGCAACCAACTGTACTCTAAGATCTTCTCATATGCTCGTTTTGAGGCAGAAAATGCCACAACAGGCTGTGTTACGTTGTAAACACTAATTGCAGTTGACTAACGGAATGTAGCCCAGAAGTTACAGCCTCTCCCGAGATTACTGCACAATACAGCATTACTGTGCCCTGCAGGTTTCCCCGATGCCAGAGGTGCGTCTCCAGAGCTGTTAATCAATAACCCAGTGACCTAGGCGCACTTCGGTGAAGTGTGTGCCACCAATGTCCACATTCTGAAGCAGGGCCAGACTGGCCGTAGCGGGCACCGGGCCAACCCTGGGGCTCCTGGGGGCCGTTTTGGTTACAGGGCCGTTTTTGCAGCATAGCTGTAAAATCGGCCCTTTAACAAAATCAGCCGAAAAATGGCCCTGGCAAAGAGCTTGGCGGCATCCCCAAGTCCGGGGGGGAGGGGTGTGGGGGGGCGGCCGAGCACTTTGCCAGGGCCGGTTTTGGTTCCCAGTGCGGCCCTGTTCTGAAGCAGTTCCAACAGAGAAAGAGGCCTCCAAGAATCCAGCGGAGCAGCATCACAAAGATATGTGGAACCTGATACTAGGCATGTGCATGCAAGCAATTTGATTGCCTACCCTATCCCATAAGGACTTTGCAAAATTAATTAGGGGGTACAATTAATTGATGCATTGCCAGGCTTCCAATGGGCATGTAAATGATGGGTGCATTCTCTGTTCCTTCATTTCTATGGACCTCAGAGACAGGGTGGTGAAGGAAGAGGAGTTTCCTGAAGTCAGCGTGCCTCAGTTCCAATTCCACAGTGGAATCAAAAGTCTAGGTGTTCTTCTTACAGATCCAATCTGCAGATTTTACTAGGACTTTAAAAATCATTTTTACCCTTTTAACTGGAGTAAAAATGAAATGCATTACTGTTGTTTGTCCAATTTAAGAACAACTTTATCATCAGATCTCCCTGCTTCCACATACTACGCATTCTCAGAAAAGTCTTCAAATGGATCCCTAAGAGCACCAGACGTTCTGTCACTCAAGCCCTAGTCACTAGTAGACTAGACTATGGCAATGCACTCTATGCCGGCATCCCCAACCACCTCCCCCACTGACTTCAGACAATCCATAACACTGCAGCTATAATCATTCTGGACCTCCCATGTTGCACCCACATCTTGTCACACCTCAGAGAACCCAACTAACTTCAGATACTCAAGCGTTGCCAATTTAAACTCCTCACATCTGCATGTGGGTCACTGCACAACAGCGGACCAGCTTGCCTCAACTGCCGCCTCTACTTCCACCATCCTACCAGACTCCTACGCTTTGTCTCACTCTCTCTCAGAAAGACCCTTCACATACCCAAAAGCAGAGCAGGAGCACGTTCCTTTCTCCTTCTTCGCACCCAAAACTTGAAACCAACTCTCTCTCCCTCCTCGCTTCAGGAATTTCGCAAGAAGCTGAAGACCTGGTGTTAGAAATGGGGTTTCTGGCTGCCTAGGATATGCACCTAAGCCGGGCAGAATCCACCACTCTGGTCAGGGTAAGGTAGTTACACACCCAAGATAATCACCGTTCAACCCTTGGTAGCTTTGCAGAGCAGTCAGGCATATCCCAGAGGCAATGTGTAAAGCGTTTGTTCAACACACACACCAGTGACACACTAGGCACACCGCATGTAGGAGAGTAGGATCTGCTTCACATTGGTACCCCCACTTTTTGCTGGTGATTCACTGTTTTTCGACCTTAGTCTGGCTGTGGACCTGCTAATCAGGACCCCAGCCTAGCTGCTTCCTGTCTAAAATGCTTTCCATGTACATTAGGTACATCTCTAATTGGATTCTGGAGTGCCTCATAAGCCCCTAGTATATGGTATACTATGTACCTAGGGCATAAGTACCTCAGAGGCCTACCAGGGGCTGAAGCATGTATTAGGCCACCCCTGGGAAGCACTCCAAAATGACACCACAGGTCTGCTACTGCAGCCTGGGTAAGGTGGTGCTTGCACCCCTTACAGTGGTATAGGCTAACTATATCACTACCATTGCACACACATATAAAACCTATAAGTCACTCCTATGGCAGGCCTTAACAATCCTAAAGGCAGAGTGATTGGTTTTTATGTGAGAGGGTACCCCTGCATGAGGAGAGCCCCTCCTCAGCTTTCGGAGTACCTCCTCTGATGCTGTTTGTGGTGCAGCCTGACCATATACTCTTAAGTGCATTATAACCTCGCGGTAAATGCTAACTTTGGGATGGCTGCACGGAAACATGTCGTGTTTGCTGTCAAACGCTTGGGAATACTACCCCCCCGCCAGTTCTGGCGGCGGGGGTAACATTCCACCCGTCTAGAGGGATAGACATGTTCATACTGGTCTAACCCGGTAGGACTTTCTACAGCCCTGGCATCACAAAATTGAAGCCTCTGCCACAGACACGGGTCTGGCCTCCTGCTGCTGACCGAAACTCCGGCAGGGGAGGCCTGGACAATAGGTTTCCTGTCCCAGGGAGGTGTAACCACTTCCCTAGACAGGCAGATGTGTATTGGGGCTGGGTGGGAGCACTCTCTGGTGCTTTGAAGTCCTACACTGGGGGCACACTTGGTGTCCCTGTGCATAGTCCAGTTCAAACCGGTTGCAGGGGCTACCTGCCCCTGCTCTGGCGTGAAACTGGACAAAGGAAATGGGTGTAACCACCCCTCTTTCCTAATCCTCCCATAGGTTTGTCCCTAGAGTATGTCCGACCCCTAATCTTTGTATAAGTATGGGAACCCTGTCCTTAGGACTTTAGATTACCCTGGACGAAACTCTGCAATATATATCCTGGACCTTCGACGTTCTACTTTGCTTAAAAGACTGTAGAAATCTCCCTTGGGGTCAAGGAGTGACTCCCCTGCTTGGCAGGCACCAAACAAGCAACTGACTGGTCTGTATCGCTGAAGCTCCCGCTGGACGCCGAAATCTTTACATCACCATGTATGGATTTCCAGACTTCTCTGAGGCTACCCTGAGTCCACAGCAAAGCTGAGGCCTGTGGCTATCATGGGTGACGTGGAACTGTGACCCTTGGACACTGCAAACTTTTGCAGCAGCATCATCTTCCTGGTCTTCCTCGAAGTTGTGCTTTGGGCTCCTAGTAGCCCCAGCCATGAGCACCTCCTGCACCGAAGATCGCTGGCCTCCACTCCACGAGTGACCCATGGGTGAGTTTCAAGTGCGACCGTTTGAGGCTCCTTCGCGATCGCTAGCCCATTGGCTAGTAGGTCCCCACGAAGGCAACTCCTCTTCTGATTGGGCTTTCCTGGTTACTCCAGATGTGACCCGAATTACTCTTGCTGGGTGAGTCCCCCCAGACCTTGCACCGACATCCTTTCTCTGATTCTAAGTGACTTGCCGTTGCCAAGGCTTGTTGAGTCCAATCTGGTCGCTGACAGACTTTGTGGGACAGCTCAAATGCAGCTCCTGGTTGTCATCGGCACCTCATGGACCTCGTGGCTGAAGAGTCAAGACACCCATCAACTCACCTGAAGCATCCGACATCTGTGGGCATTGGTCCATCCTGCCCTTGGTCACTGGTAAGTGACCCAGACTCAGTCCCCTCTGCTTTCAGGTTCCTTCCATCCTAGATCCAGGCTTGGATTTCTTCAGACACTTCTCCTCTTCACGGCAGCAGCACTTCTTCGCCAGCTCCCATTGAAATTGACGACGCGACCCGACACCAAAAGATACCAATGCACCCTGCTTCCCTGGGTGAACACGAGTACTCTGGTGCTCCCATCGGTGCTAGCCCTAGAACTTCCTAAGTCCAAAAGGGTTTGGTCCTGACTCAATTCCAAGTGTCCCTAATCTTTAAATTTCCAACCGCGATATTGCCCATGGAAGCTAACAGGAACCCGCGGCTGTGTTCACACACTGCATACGGTCCCCGTGGGTCTCCTGTGTCATTACCTTGGGTGGTTCTTTGGGGTCCCAGCGATTCTACAAGCTCTAGGCCTTGTGTCTAGCTCAGTCGTGGTTCTTATACCACTTTATTGGTATATGGTTTGGTACGCCCCTAGGGCCCAAACGTGTCTTTGTGCTATTACTGTTAATTGCTAACATGTAAATTAAGTACTTCGAACTCCAGCCTCATAAAGAGACTAGAGGGGTGTGTTTTATCTTAAATACATATATTTTAAATATATACCTGGTGTGGTTGTCCTTTCATTTGGTCATTCAAGAGATTATAGACTGGTAAAACAAGCTGCTTTACATTCCTTCAAGACTTAGCCTGAAGTCTGCTCTCCATAGCTACCACTAGGATAGCTTTGAATAAAGGTTGTCTTAAACCTAATCATAAGGGGTTGTTTGGACTGATACAAGGTGCCCATCATAATTAGTGGACAGCATATATCAGGCCAACTTCTCACATTGGTGTGCATTGTGTGGGATTCCAGCTTGCTATTGTTTTACCAGATAATCTCAATTGAATTGATCAACTGAAAACCACTAAAGGTATCTTAGGTACATATAATATCAAGTTTACTATACAGTAAGTTCTACTGAACTTAGAGTTGTGTGTTAAGGGATAGCACACCCTTTCTACAGCTCAAGAGAGTTTAGTAGGCCACACTAGTGTAGGTAGTGCAATACACCACACCACATTAGTAATGTCTAATCAGCCAGGAACCAGTGGGTCCCTTCCAGAAGCCAGTGAGCTTCTCCCCTATAGATATGAGGATCTCTCCTTTGCACAGCTTAGGGCCTTATGTTCCATTAGGAAGCTGAAGACCGGCAAAAGCCCAACCACCCAGCATCTCATAAAGATACTCAAGCTGAAGTATCTCCCAGGACCTAGTGGTTCTGGTGGGGTAGACAGAGTGGGTGCGGCAGCAGCTGAGGGTGGGCCTAGGGGTGGAAACTCCCCTGACCCTACCTCTAATGCTGACCAGACTGATGACAATGACCAGGATCTGGTGAACCCAGCTCCCCTAGATGAGGAGGATGACAACAATGCTGCCCTCTTTGTTCCTCCAGGAAGAGTTGAAAGTGGGGCTAGAAGGGATAGATCTCTCTCAAGGGGATCTGTCCAGTCTAACTCATCTATAGGGACCTCTGTTTCTTCTCATAGAGGGAGGGAATCCTCCCAGGAGAGGAGAGAGAGACTGCTGAAGTATGAGTAAGATAAATTCAACCTCAGAAAGCAGCAGATAGCCCTAGATAGGGAAGCCCTAGAGCTCTACAGAGCTAGTAAAAAGGAGGGTCTAGAGTCCCTTGGTGGCAGCAATTTCCCTAGAGATAGGGAGAGGTCTTAGGACCATAGAAACCTTCGTAACATTGTCCCTCCCTACCAGAGTGGGAATGACATCCACAAATGGATAACTGCCTTGGAGATGGCCTGTAAAGTACAGAAGGTCCCTCAAGGTCAGTGGGCAGCAAACGTATGGCTCTCCTTTGCAAACAAAGGTAGAGATAAGTTCCTCACTGTAAGAGAAGATGATGCTGATGATTACCAGGTCTTGAAAAGTGCACTGATAGATGGGTTTGGCCTAACCACTGAGTTATACAGGTTAAAGTTCAGAGATACCCAAAAAGCACAAAATCAGGACTGGGTTGACTTTATTGACTATGCTGCTAAGGCTCTGGAAGGTTGGTTATTAGGCAGTAAAGTGTGTGTCTTCATAGGATTGTACAATCTGATAATGAGGGAGCAGATTCTTAATAAGTGTCAAAATCAGCTGTTGCACCAGTACCTGGTTGACTCTGATCTGACCTCTCCCCAAGAATTGGGAAAGAAGGCAGACAAATGGGTCAGAACCAGGATGAGGCAGAAGGTACAGAACCAAGGTGGAGACCCAAAGAAGCTGGATTCTAAGAACTCTGACAAGGGTGGGGACAAGGGTAAAGACCAGAAGTCTTCTCAAGGGCCCCAAAAATCTTCTTCTAATGGGGAGTCACAGTCAAACAAGGGAAAAGGCCATAAGAAACCTTGGTGCAAAATTTGTAAACAGAAAACTCACTGGACCAGTGACTGCACCAAGTCCAAAGAATCTACTCCAGCCACCATTGCCCCTAAGGCAACTGTTCCCGCTAGTACAGCTACAATAGGTGGTGCCAATGTCCAGAATAAGGGTATAGTAGGATTGACCCTGGGTTCTGAGATGGACTCTGGCCTAGTCAGAGTTCCAACTCAGGCTGTGCTTGTCTATGATGGGGGCCTGGATATGTCCCCCTTGGTGAGTCCCAGTAACCTGGGAAAATACAGACAAAAGCCTTTGATAAATGGAGTAGAGGCTTGGGCATTCAGGGACACAGGAGCAAGAGTCACCATTGTGGATCTTGGGCAGATTATACTTGGTGAAATGTACCAAGTGACCAATGCTAGCGATGTCAGAACAGACCATTCTCTGGCAGTTGTTAACTTCTCCTGGGGAGGAGTAACTGGCCTTAAGAAGGTTGTGGTAAGTGCAGACCTACCAGTACAGTGCTTGCTTGGCAATGATCTAGAAACTTCAGCTTGGGCTGAAGTGGAGCTCAGGGCACATTCAGAAATGTTAGGGATCGCTGCTCATGTCTTTGCTGTGACTAGGTCACAGGCCAAAATGTCTAAAGCTGGACAGGCCCTGGATTCTGGAAAAATGGACCAGGTGCCTCACAAGAGGAGGAGCAGTAGGGTTAATGCAGAGCCTTCCCACCTGACTCAGAATGCTGATCAGTCTCCTCAGGGAGATGATCTTGAGCCTGAAGAAGGAACTGTCCCAGAGGAGCTTGAACCTGACCAGGTTGAGTTCTTGGGGACAGGGGGCCCTTCCAGGTCTGATCTGAGCCAGGAGCAGAAAACCTGCCCCTCTCTTGAACCCCTCAGAAAGCAAGCTGCTGATGAGGCTGCTGGGAATGCTAGTGGCACCCATAACGTTTATTGGGATGATGGACTCCTTTACTCAGAGAGTAGAGACCCCAAGCCTGGTGCATCTAGGAGGTTGGTTATACCTCTGAAGTTTAGGGGCTTCCTATTGACACTATACCATGATATTCCCCTAGCAGGACACCTGGGCCAAAACAAGACTTGGGACAGAATTGTCCATCACTTTCACTGGCCCCACATGTCTGAAGACACTAAGGAGTTTTGTCGCTCCTGTGTAACCTGCCAAGCCTGTGGCAAAGCAGGTGGCACTACAAAGGCCCCCTGATACCACTACCTGTGGTGGGGTGCCCTTTGAAAGGGTAGGGATTTATATTGTTGGTCCCATGGATCCCCAAACAGCATCTGGGCTCATATTTATACTGGTGGTGGATCATGCCACCAGGTACCCAGAAGCAATTCCCCTAAGGACCATTACAGCACCTGTGGTGGCAAGAGCTCTCTTGAGTGTATTCTGAAGAGTAGGTTTTCCTAAGGAGGTAGTCTCTGACAGGGATGCAAACTTCATGTCTATTTACTTGACTGCTATGTGGAAGGAGTGTGGAGTGAATTACAAATTCACCACACCCTATCACCCACAATGCAATGGTTTAGTTGAAAGGTTCAATAAAACCTTAAAGGGCATGAATAAAGGACTCCCAGAAAAGCTTAGGCGAAGACAGGACATACTCTTGCCCTGCCTTTTATTTACATACAGGGAGGTGCCTCAAAAGGGGGTTGGCTACAGCCCTTTCAACTTTTGTTTGGTCACCCTGTCAGGGGTCCATTGTGTCTGGTTAAGGAAGGATGGGAGTTACCTCTCAAGCCCCCCAAATAGGATATAGTGGACTATGTACTTGGTCTCCTCTTCAGGATGGCTGAATATATGAAAAAGGCAACCAAAAACCTTGAGGCTAGCCAGGAACTACAAAAAGCCTGGCATGACCAAAAGGCTGTACTGACTGTTTACCAGCCAGGACAGAAAGTGTGGGTGTTGGAGCCTGTGACCCCAGCAGCCGACAGGACAAATGGAAGGACCCCCATACAATTGTTGAGCAGAAAGGGGAGGTTCCCTACTTGGTAGACCTTGGAACCCCTAGGAGTCCCCATAGGGTACTTCATGTCAAAAGACTTAAACCATATGTTGACAGGGCAGACATGGGCTTGCTCATGGCTACTGATGAAGGACAGGAGGAAGAGAGTGACCCACTCCCTGACCTGCTTTCTCAGAACCCTGATGATGGGTCAGTTGATGCTATAGCCTTGGCAGGCAGCCTCACTGCCCAGAAGCAAACTGACTGCAGAAACCTTCTCAGCCAGTTCAGAGATATGTTTTCTCTGACTCCAAGTAAGACCACCTGGTGCACTCATGAAGTGGACACTGGGGACAGTCTACCTGTGAAGAATAAGATCTACAGGCAACCTGACCATGTCAGGGACTGTATAAGGACAGAAGTCCAAAAGATGTTGGATTTGGGAGTGATTGAACCCTCAGTTAGCCCTTGGGGTAGTCCAGTAGTCCTGGTACCTAAACCTCACACCACAGATGGAAAGAGAGAAATGAGGTTTTGTGTAGACTGCAGGGGTCTCAATGCAGTCACTAGGACTGATGCCCATCCCTTCCCCAGGGCAGATGAGCTAATAGATACTTTGGCCTCAGCCAAGTTTCTAAGCACATTTGACCTGACAGCTGGCTACTGGCAGATCAGACTAGCTGATGATGCAAAGACAAAGACAGCATTTTCTACCCCTAGTGGACGCTATCAGTTTGTGGTAATGCCGTTTGGTTTGAAGAATACACCTGCCACTTTCCAAAGGTTGGTGAATCAAGTCCTTACAGGCCTGGAAGACTTTAGTGCAGCATATCTAGATGATATTGCTGTCTTTAGCTCCACCTGGGAGGATGACCTGGTCCTGCAAAAGGCAGGTCTAACTGTCAAGGCTACTAAATGCCAGATAGGGCAGAGTCAAGTTGTGTACCGGGGCCACCTTGTAGGTGGAGGCCAGGTTCAACCATTACAGAGCAAAATCCAGACTATAATGGATTGGGTTGCTCCAACTACCCAGACTCAGGTAAGAGCCTTCTTAGGCCTGACTGGGTACTATAGCAGATTTGTCATGGGGTATGGATCAATAGTGACACCCCTGAATGGCTTAACTTCTAAAAAGATGCCCCAAAAGGTTCAGTGGACAGATAGCTGTCAAAAGGCATTTGATGACCTGAAGCAGGCCATGTGCACTGCTCCCATTCTACAGAGTACTGACTACTCTAAGAGGTTCATTGTCCAAACAGATGCATCTGAATTGGGGATAGGGGCTGTACTGTCACAATTGAATGATGAAGGTCAGCATCAGCCAGTAGCTTTCATAAGCAGAAGGCTGACCCCTAGAGAGAAACGTTGGGCAGCCATTGAGAGGGAGGCCTTTGATGTGGTTTGGGCTCTCAAGAAGTTGAGGCCATACTTGTTTGGTACTCACTTCCTTGTTCAGACAGTTCATAAGCCCCTCTTATGGCTAAAACAAATGAAGGAAACCCCCAAACTGCTTAGGTGGTCCATTTCCCGACAGGGGATTGGCTTTACAGTGGAACATAGACCTGGGAGTAACCATGCCAATGCAGATGGACTCACTAGGTATTTCCACTTAGAACATGAAGACTCAACTGGTCAAGGTTAGTTTAATGTCCCTGCATTGGGGGGGGGGTTGTGTAGGAGAGTAGGATCTGCTTCACATGGGTATCCCCACTTTTTGCTGGTGTTTCACTGTTTTTCGACCTTAGTCTGGCTGTGGCCCTGCTAATCAGGACCCCAGCCTAGCTGCTTCCTCTCTAAAATGGTATCCATGTACATTAGGTACATCTCTAATTGGATTCTGGAGTGCCTTATAAGCCCCTAGTATATGGTATACTATGTACCTGGGGCATAGGTACCTCAAAAGCCTACCAGGGGCTGAAGCATGTATTATGCCACCTCTGGGAAGCACTCCAAAATGACACCACAGGTTTGCTATTGCAGCCTGGGAATGGTGGTGCTTCCACCCCTTACAGTGGTATAGGCTACCTATCTCAGTACCATTCCACACAAATATAAAACCTATAAGTCACTCCTATGGCAGGCCTTAACAATCCTGAAAGCAGAGTGCTTGGTTTTTATGTGAGAGGGTGCCCCTGCATGAACAGAGCCCCTCTGCAGCGTTCGGTGTACCTCCTCTGATGCTGTTTGTGGTGCAGCCTGACCATGTACTCTTAAGTGCATTACTCGCGATAAATGCTAACTTTGGGATTGCTGCACGGAAACATGTTGTGTTTGGTGTCAAATGCTTTGCAATACTAACCCCCCCAGCCAGTTCTGGCGGCGGGGGTAGCATTGCACCCTTCTAGAGGGAGAGACATGTTCACACTGGTCTAATCCGGTAGGACTTTCTACAGCCCTGGCATTACAAAATGGATGCCTCTGCCACAGACACGGGTATGGCCTCCTGCTGCTGACCGAAACTCCGGCAGGGGAGGCCTGAACAATAGGTTTCCTGTCCCATGGAGGTGTAACCACCTCCCCAGACAGGCAGATGTGTATTGGGGCTGGGCGGGAGCACTCTCTGGTGCTTTGAAGTCATGCACTGGGGGCACACTTGGTGTCCCTGTGCATAGTCCAGTTCAAACCGGTTGCAGGAGCTACCTGCCCCTGCTCTGGCACGAAACTGGACAAAGCAAATGGGTGTAACCACCCTTCTTTCCAAACCCTCCTACAGGTGGGTCCCTAGAGTATGTCCAACCCCCAAACTTTGTATAAGTATGGGAACCCTGTCCTTAGGACTTTAGATTACCCTGGACGAAACTCTGCAACCTGGACCTTTGATGTTCTACTTTGCTTAGAAGACTGAAGAAATCTCCCTTGGGGTCAAGGAGTGACTCCCCTGCTTGGCAGGCACCAAAGAAGCAACTGACCGGTCTGTATCGCTGAAGCTCCCGCCGGACGCCAAAGTCTTTGCTTCACCAGAGGTGGATTTCCAGACTTCTCCGAGGCTACCCTGAGTCCACAGCAAAGCTGAGGCCCATGGCTATCGTGGGTGACATGGAACCGTGACCCTTGGACACCGTGAACTTTTGCCATTCCTGGAAATGCGAGGAAACACAATCTACATCACAACATCTGGGTATAAATATGAAGCAGTTAGGTAATGAAGAGAAAACATGCACCACCATACATCACTAGAATAGAAATCACCCACTCAATTATAGGGTGCCAATATATTTGCGCTCCTATCAGGCATTATATGGTAATTACCAACACTTGTGTGGCAGGAACATCGGCACACCTCCCACCAGAATTATAGTAGTTTGCTTGGTGCTGAGAAAGCACCCATGTATGTTTCAAAAATGGCCCCTCGGGACTCGGAAGGCAGTGCAGTAAAGGGAGAGCCCAAGGTATGCCAACTGCCTCCCTGTGATACCTTTGAGGCCAGCGCAACGGTACTCCAGTGAGGCGATATCCTCTGTGCTCTGGGTGTGTACCCCCCATAGCCAACTTCCCTCCAGGTGCCTCAGTTTAGGACTTACCCATAATGCAAAATCTCTGGGATAGCTTCCACCGTGTGCATGGGAACTCACCCACTTGCTCGCCCACATCCTGGGTCTCCACCAAGTGGGTTCTTGGAATGAGGGTCACCCACTGCTATCCTTCACAGTGGGCGGCAGATGACATCCTGGTGCTGGGAAGAGCACAGCATCCTCTCCCCAGGAGCTGTGACTTTCCCAGGAAGGGACCTCACCTTGGGGGGCTCTCTACAGCCAGCCGCAGGTGATGGTGCCATGGGCTGGCACTGGTTCCACCTATGCTCACCGCATGCTCCCGGATCCTTTCTCCCCTCATTCAGCAATCGCGGTTCCGTTTCCAAAGGAATGGGCCGCACTGAAGAGGGATTGCGTAGTGTGGCGCTGAGGGGAACCACCAGAGCTTCTTTCTCTCTGTTGTTCCAAGTGAGCCCCCGCCTTGAGGAACCGAATTCAAAGCGCTCATCATACGCTATTTTTATAGAAAAGGAAATGAGCTTGCCCAATGTAGCACATTACCACACGCTTGTTAATTTCCAAGCCTTTCCTCTGCTAGAAATCCAGCGCTTAAAAGGCAGCAATACAGAGATCAGTTTGCGCTGTGCTGGCAATGACAAGTGGCATAAGCAGCACTCCTTGGAGAGCACCAGGGGCACATCAGCAGGGTGCCGACAGGCAGGCCAGCACAAGGGTCATCAGAGCGAAGTGGCAGTCCTTATTTCAGCCTAGCAGACAGCAGATCAGCACCACTGAATAATCAAGTCCCAAAGCGTTTCCTACTGGCAGTCTAACAATCCTCTGGCAATGTGCAGTGTGTTGAGCCATTAGCGTCTAGTTACAAGTCACAGGCAGTGTCCAAAATCAGGGGGTCACGACCCCTGTACTTATACTCAGAAAGTCTTAAGGCCTCATTTATAAAAAGTATTGCATCGCAGGGGAAAAACTGCGATGCAACACTTTTCATAGCGCCATCCTTGCAACACCATGGATGCGCCGTACTTACGCTACGGCAGTACATGTCGCAAGGATTGCACAGATACGTCAGGAATCCTGACGTATCTGGTGGCACAGTTATGACGCATTGCTAGAGTGTGTTGGTAACCTGAAACAACTCCAGCAATGTGTCAATACATATGGGGCAAGTCCCATGTAAAAGGCCCTAAGTCACTCCTTACGTCTGCTTGAAGCAGGTGCAAGGATTTGACGCAGTCAAGTCATAGAAGTGGCATAGTGAAATCTCATAAATTTCACGACGCCACTTCTGTGGGGCTTTTTTATGAGGGAACCCCCACCCTGCAGACATTATACCTGACGCAGGCATAATGTGGCTTCGGCCTTTACAAAGTGACGCATCAGCATAGATGCGTCACTTTGTAAATATAGCACAGTTTGGCGCATTGTTTACGCCTCCTCAGCGTCACAAAAAAGTGACATCAGCTTGTGCCCCAATACAGCCAAATTCCATCTGCTTTGTTTAGACAAAACAAAAGTTTGATGGCAGATATTTTTTACACTTGTGCATCTCAGAAGACTCCAAATTAATTTGAGGATCAACATAAACTGCTCCCACTGTAATTAAAATGAGCATGCAGTCATACTTAAACTTTGTCAGTCAGTCAATCAAAAAATGTTTGTGCATGAGAGACACACGCATAAAAGAGACAGAATCAAATGCTGTTGGTAGGTCCATCAATGATAGGTACAGAGGGCAGCACTTTGCAATGGTATACTTGCCCAGGTCAGGATGGAGATTACGGTACTGTTCCACTGTGGCCAGCCGTTCCATAAATCCATATTGGGTAGGATGTTGAATCCTATTGCTGCATGCCCATACACACATCCTGTTATATATCACTCTCCCAATTTCTTTAACAAAGGTAACAATAAGGGATACCAGACAATAACACCTTGGGTTCCCCGATATCCTTTAAAAAAAATCTTATTACAGAGGAGGGCCATGAGCTGGGGAAGAAGTGGCCATCCAGATTTTTATCTAAATTAGTCAATAGAAGTGCCCATAATTCTGCATCGCACTTAATTAGATCAATCAGCATCCCGTTGTGTCTGAGTGCCTTGTGGCGGTCAGGTCAAAAAAAATATGACTTCCTTAACTTCTCTACCTTTAAAATCGACTTGTGGGCAGAGGCTTCTTCACATTCCTGGTGGGAAGATAGAGAACCTCCCCCTGTTGCTCTATATAGGACTGAGAAATGATTAACGCACACAGCAGCCTTTATGTGACAGCTTAGAGGAGTACTGTGAATAGGGGTTGGATTGCAAACCTTAACCGTGGCCCAGAATTCCTGTGGTTTTTTTTTAACTCAGACACACTAATAGGCACTCTCAGTTGGCTTCATTGACCTCTTGTTTCTTTTTTTCAGTGTTCCATTATAAAACCTGTGTGTAGATACAATCTCAGTAGGAGCCCTGGGACACACTATGATGGCTGTCCTCAAGTGCCAATTTGCCTTCGTGCATCTGAAATAAAACCATTTAGGGAAATTGGATATTCTCTACTGGCTTCATATGGGCTTGATTCATCAGAGTACTAGAGGGCATATTATCAAGAAACGGTGTTAAAATATCACCGTTTTAGCTTAAAGCGGCGATAATGGGCTTGATAATATGCCCTTGAGAATTCCCATAGAAGTCCATGTTCTGGTGTCAACATGGGCTTCTATTGGAATTCTCTGCGGCATATTATCAAGCCCATTATCGCCGCTTTAGCAGAAGTTTTCTGCGGATAAAGCGGCGATAATTTTAACGCCGTGCTTGATAATATGCCCCTTAGTTCCTAAAAAGCCTGAATAAGATGCACACCATTTACATTGTTCATAAGACACTGTAGAAACGCATCTTAGTTGGTGCTAAATAGGCTACCAAGCAAACTACTTTTTCAAGTTTCCAACAGAATCTTAGTCACTTTTCAATAAGTGTGGGCTGGGCAACAGATGTAATGGGGAGAATTGTTTTTTAAAACGGTAAGTTGAAAAATGCTGACAAAGCATTGTAGTCACTAAAGTAGTTTTCAGCACCTTCCCGTGCCCTATTCGTGCCATCGGACTCCTTCATACACAATTATAACCAATAACAGAAGGATTAACCCTCCCTCGATAAATCGGTTGATCATGCTCGTCCTCTTCAGACTATTACATCTCTGAGTCATTGTTGCCACTGCTCCCAGGAATGTTCGAGGCCTGTCCATGGGTTGAAATATTTACCTAAAATGTATAAATTAAAAAGAGATGTGGTGCTGGATAGTCAGGTCTGTAATAACAATGCATGACATAGAGTTGATGGTGGTTAGTGGAGAAGGCATCCACAAGCTTGTGTGAAAGAAGCACACACATACCAATCTCATATAACACACAAATGGAATGTTATATTTTCTGCATTTCTTCCACAACATACCCAGTTTATAAGGTGAAGAGTGGTAGATTTCCAGTCGCTCAAATAAAGTTCAAGTTTCTTTATTGTGCAAAGTTAACTAAAACCATTGCAATATTAACACTTAAAAGAATTTAAAAAATTAGCCAAACGTTCAATGTAATTTCATCCACCATTGCTACCTATTTAGGCACTAAGATTATAAAACGACAATCTTCTAGTAAAACCAGTTAAAACACAGATATAGGAAAAGTTCCTTGCAGTATAAAATCACAATTGATAGTGGTGGTATTAATAAATGTCCTTAATTCGCTGGGTTCTCCCAGAAGTAGGAAAGATTCCTTTCCGTCTGAAATCTGAATTAATGATAATGATATTAGTAAATATCCTTAGTTCGCTAAGTGCAACAGTCATAGATTTTGTTCTCCAGCAGTGCTTGTCCATTGACCAATATCGTGTTGTCTTAAGGTCGACCTGCAGCTTCAAAGCATTACAATTGATATTTTAATCTTACGTTATTTTGGGCATTTTTTTTTCTGCCAGTGCAAGGAATTTTACAAATCTGCAATTAAATTGTGTGTTTGCCGGGTTTATGCAGGTTAGCACTGCTTGTCTCCTGGTGCGGGTGCCTTTCTGCTTGAGTGATGCTTTTAGGAGCTGTCGCCGTTCTTGATGCAGTTCCTTGCATGAACAGATTAGATGTAAGATATCTCCTTGCTTGGTGTTACACAGCCCACACGTATCTTGTACTGTTGTCCTCAGCCATGGTGGAAGATGCTGAGTACACGGAAAAATCCCCAGTCTGTGTCTTAGAAAGTTCATTTGTATGGCTTTAGGATATCCCTCGTTCAAGAATGTTTGTGAGGTGAGTGATTTGTAGGAGTTCAAAGTCGTCCAGGCGTGAGATCTCTTTGAGAAGCGAGTCTTGTCCTCCACCAATGAAATTTGTTTTATGGACTTTCAGACTAGTTTTTTGAAGGTTAAGTTACAGAGTTTTGTGTCCCAGAGTCCCACAAGTTGGGTAGTTTCCAGGGCCAGCTGAATGTAATTTCTAGCTTGGGAGTGCTCCCTATGCTGCATGTCATGCCAGAGCAGATGATTTAGCGTGTTTATAGTGGCGCTTCTTATCTTATGCCAGCAGATAATGTAAGAGCCGCACCTGGCTAAGACTTGTTGTAGTAGACCGAACTCTAACATTATTTGAGCAGGTGATGTATAGGGCGGGAGGCTGAACATTGTTCTGTATGCTTTGACCTGTGGGTTGTCCAGATCCTTAGCGTCTCTTCCCCTCATTGCCTCGCTGCCATAGGCAATCGAGGGGGAGAAGGTTGGCCTGGACTACCTTCAGCAGCGGGGTCAAAGTCGGCCCCATCAATTTATTTGCAAGGTTTTTCATCGATAGGGCTATCAGCAGGCCTTTCCTTCTTATTTCCACTTTCTGGTGCGTAAACAACCCTTCCTTGTCGATTGTGACTCCTAGATACTCATGAGCTGGGTCAAGTTTAGTCCCACCCACTTTTTTGTTTATTGACATTGTCCGAGTCTTACTCAGATTTATTTTAAAGTTGTTCTCTATAGCATAGTTCTGCATTTCCGTTAGAGACCAGCGTAAGTGTGGCTAAGAAGAACTACGTCGTCTGCGTGCATGAGATTGGTTAATGTTTTCCCTCCTATTTTGGGTGAATGGGAGTTACAGGCATCGAGCGCCTTCGGGAGGTCGGCCATGAATAAATTGAACAGGGTTGGTGCGAGCACACAGCCCTGTTTCAGTCCTTTTGTTGTGGGAACATTCGAGGGGAGCTGGGGTGCACCACTTAGTTTCACCTGCACCCAGGTATCCGTGTGTAGAAGCGACAGAATGTTTAAGATAGACTCTGGTATGCCCATTTCGCCAGTTCCCCCACAGTCTGCCCCTCTCTACGTTTTCGAATGCAGAGCTAAAGTCAAAGTAACATAGATGTAAAGGCAATTTAGAGATTTGTGCTGCGTCGATTCAGTAGAGAGATTGTGAAGATGTTTGTTGTTGTGCTGCTCATTTTGTGAAAACGAGTTTGTTTCAACTGTATTATATGATTCTCCTCTGCCCAGGATGTGAGCTCCTCTAATATGATGCCCGCGAAGTATTTAGCTTCATTATCTATCAGAGCTGCTAGGCAGTAGTCGCTCAAATAAAAGTTTGCATAACCTATACAAATTTCACAAAGCCAATGGAATTGCCCAGGAAAAGGATTACTGGCTCCATGAAAACCGCAGACAAATCTAACTGGATGAGCATAGCACTATACCCTTTATCAAGTGTGAGTTTAATAGTCTTTGTGATCATGAGAAGAATTGTCTCAGTACTATGACTTTGACGAAAGCCCAGCTGTGTATAGTGCAGAAGAGAGTTGGCTTCTAAATATGCTGTAGCTGAGAATTAATTTTTCTAAGATTTTGGAAGCTTCTGTCAGAAGGGAAATCGGACAAAAATCAGCCAACATTCCTTAATTGGCCGAGGTTTTTTTATTTAGCAAAGAGATAATTCTTGCCCTTTTCCACCACAAGGAACACAAGCTGAGTACATCAAGCTGGGAAAAAGTTGCTAAAACACAGGTGCAATCACTTTACCCACCATACAGAGGATGACAGGAGGACAGAGATCATCCAGGGACCCTCATTTTTAAAGGGAGATGGCATGCAAGATTAAGTCACGAGGAAAAAGACCAAATTGAGTTAAATTACAGGCTGTCAAATTAGGTGGCATGTCTCTGGAGAGTGTGCTTCTTCTGCCTTATGCTGCTGATCTCCAGGCAAGTCACTTAAAAGTTATGGTATGTTTTCTAGATCCCTACCTCAGTGAGCATGACAACAATGCATGTCCACTGGGGGTCTCCCTGTTTATGTGGATTGAGACCCTAGAGCTTGGCTCTGAGGTCAAGGTGGCATGCATAGAGCACCCCTGTTTTACAGAGAGTGGCCAATGCCCTCTCTACCCAGGCTGTGGTAGACTGACAGTGGTGCACTAATAAATCTATAGTCAAGGATACCGGTATCCCTGTATTCTAGGAAGGGTGGGCTCCAAGTCACCCTTGTGAGCAAGTCTGTGCAGTCTCCCTTGCCTGTGATCCTGGTGCCTTTGTCTACCTGGGATGTATGTTTGAGAGAAAGTTGGTTCCTGAGGAGAGGATGGTGAGTAGAGCTTTTTTATTTAAAAGCAGTCCCAGACATGGTGGTCTGCTGACCCCAGCAGGCCACCATCCCTGAGAGTGCTAGCCATTCCTAATGTGGTCGCAAATTGCGCCTGCCTCATTAATATTCATGAGGCATGCAATTTGCGACCCCACTAGGAATCGCAAACAGTGTCTGAAACACTGTTATACATCCCAATTTGCGAGTCACAAGTTGTGAGTCGCAAATGCGATGCAATTTGCTAGTCGCAAATTGGTGGGTCGTACATCTGGCCCTAAGTCATCCTTTGCATGCTTTGAACGCGCAGTGAACATACCTCAAATGTGCCTCACTATTGGAGGGGCACCCAGGATTCAAAAGTAGAAGACCGTCTGATTGAGTCACCTATCAATCAGAGGTGATAAAAGTCTGACCTTAGTGGTCAGCTATTGTTTAAGACTGGTCTACTGTTTAACAAGTTGGCCTACCCACACCAGATCCATCCAAGGAAGCCAGCCACGGCCCTTTCTGTGAAGCCAAAACAAGCTCTATAGGGGTTGAACATGAGGACGTTTTCTCTGTGACCGATGGATTATGCTGCAAATGAATTTGCCAGTTTAAGGAGGAGTAAGAGCATCTGCCAGCAGCATTGGTCAGAGAACCAGCTGTTGTGTGAGGCTTGGGGAGCTACTGCTTGGAACACAAGAAACACAAGGAAACTGCAGACAGCTGCTCAAGATAAGGAAGCTTGAAGCTCATCAATGGGAGACTGGGATGCTTGATCCCAGTCCTTGAGGGTGAGATCACTCTGCCCAGACCCCTCCCCTGTGCTGTGGGAGCCTGAGTGGTACTTTCAGTTACAATCTGTAACTGGTGAAGAGTGTCCTGTGGTACCATTCATTTTGTGAAATCTGGGGGTATGAGGGTATATTGGTACCCTGGAAAGTCACTATCCTCCTACAGCTAGCCAGTGGCTACTGTACCAAGATATCCTTCACCTTTGATTGTATCCCTGATGCCACTAGAGTGGTGTCCTCGCTCAGGACAGTAGGGCACTTCTGTTACTTTGGGTGGTGGGTTAGGGCTGATCAAGACCATTTGACTTCACATCAAATGCTGAAACTATATCATTTCAAGACAAGGATTGGTATCATGGCTCTAGCAAATGCGAGCAACCCTGTACTACATGGTAGGTAATATGCAATGCTTTTGTGTGTGTCCATGCTAACTGTATTTTTGTAATACTTAGGGTCTAGGCCCTATAATACTGTTTGGGGCCAGAACTCTGGCCCAAAGAGCTGTAGAGACATCTCTTTTTCACTATTTATCCTAGTTTTTTATGTTAGTATATTTCTTGTGCATGTGCTAAAGTACTTTTCTTTTTAAAAGGAATGCACTGACTAGACATTAATTTTATCAGCTGGTACTACTGTGTGCACTGTATTCTGAATGTGCGAACCAACCTCTCCTCCTTGAGTAAGCCTTGGACTGCTCTCTCGTGCTACCCTGAGAGAGTCAAGTGCTGGAGAGGAGTACTTGGTTATCCAGTTTTGGGTCCAGGACACGAGCGGGGAGCACCTCATTTGATGCGATTGGAGCACAGTAACCCCTGAGTACTCTGGTGATGAGGAAATTGGGTTTAACAGTGGCTGAGGCAGCATACTCTTAACACAAGAAACTGCTTCCAGCGCGATGCTGCCAAATGTATCAGCTGAAGACAAAGATGAACGTAATTTAAGAATCTTGTCCACAAAAAATGCTGAGAGCTTATTGCAAAATTGATTGAACCAGCTATAATGGGGTTGCAAGCTTGTGGATTCAGAAAAGATTTAGGGCCTTATGTAGGTAGCCTAACATTTACCACTTCATAAATACCGAATTTTACCGATTCGGTATTTATGAAGTGGTAAATGCTATGTAGGTAATCAGTCGGTCAAAATTACCGAATCGGAATTGGTCGGTAATTTAGAATCGGTATTTACCGATTCGGTAATGGTAACTGGCTTCCCATTGATTCCTATGGGCCAGGAGGCCCATAGGAATCAATGGGAAGCCAGTTACCATTACCGAATCGGTAAATACCGATTCGGTAATGGGGGGAGCACAATCAAGGGTGACAGGGTGTCACAGTGACACCCTGTTGCACCCCTGATTCCTGCATGTGTGCACATGTGGCACACATACATGCCCTAAGGGCATGTATGTCTGCCACATTGCACACTTCTAAGTGCCAAGAAATGCTTTTTCTAAGCCATTCGTCATTTACCACCAACTTTTAGTTGGTGGTAAATAACGAATCCACACAACACCCACACACTCCCCCTACATCTCATTTCAGGATTCGGTATTTACCGAATCGGTTAAATGACTGATTCGGTAATTTTACCGATTCGGTAAATTACCGAATCCTGATATGTCCCCCCTACATACCAAAAGCCTGAATACCGGTCGGTAACGGGATTTTTACCGAAAATCGGCCGTTACCGACCGGTATTAGGCTACCTACATATGGCCCCTAGTGATTTGAAAAAATTCCTGTACAGAACCATTTGCTAAATTAATTTGATCAGCAAAATACGTTTTCTGGGCCATTTTTGATACAGTTTAAGTGCAGTTTTGCACACTTCTTTGGCTTTTTGTCATAATTTGTTTCCCAAAGGCACTCCAAATTCTTGCATCCTTTGTTTGGATGAATGGTTCTGGGGAAAACCAAGGGGCAGATGCTCCTCTGGTGGTTGCAAAATGAACTTTAGTTGGAGCAACATCATTAACAACTCCCCTAATACATGTTTATGCAGCCATTGAGTCTGCATGCATGTCTCCTATCAAATGGAGCGGGCCACAGTTAGTGCCTCCACAAGCTCCAAAGGGATGACTTTATTCCAAGCTTGATATTCACATCCAAGTTTCCCAGCCACCTAATGGACAACAACTTTATTGGCCCAGCTGAAAAGGAATCAGATAATGATCAGACTAACTTAATTCCAATGGGTAATTACCTGTTTAAGGAAGGTTAGACAAAATGAGGTCCAAGGTAAATCCAGCTTGATGAGTGGCCATTTAAATCAAGGAATTAAGATCAAGGACTTCACATGATTCCAAAAACAACTGTCCCTCCCTATCCATCGATACGTCCATGTGCAAGTTATAGTCCCCCAAAACTGTGCAATTAGAATATCGCAATCTTACCTCTGCAGTAGCCTCCTCCCAGGAATTAAAAAAATCTGAGAAATTCCCAGAAAGTCGGTAAACCAATGCACCAGAAAAGGAGATCTTAGATGAAAGGGAAATACAAAATCCCAAACTCTCATCCTATCAGGCTGTCTGGTGTGAATGTCATAGATATAAGATCATCACGAATAATGAGTGCAATACCATCCCCAGGTCTAGTTAACCTGTCCTGACAACAGATGACATAGTTGGAGGGAACAGCTAAGGCAATGCCTGGATTATAATCAGGCCATGGGCAAGTTTCCATGAGGGCCACGCCGTCAAGGTTATTAGTCGATAAAATCTGAAGAGTGTGGGGGCATGTTTAGGTAACAATTAAACATTTTATAAGCCAGCATTGAAATGTCTAATTGCAAGAGCTGAAGGCTGTGATGAGGACTGTGGGGGGCCCGCAAGAATGTTGCAACTCATTACCAGGTGGAAGGTGCAGGAGTAGAGAGCATTCCCATAAAATTCTCCAAACCCAAGGGAAAAATGAAATTGTTCAGCTATATAAGAAGGAAGGGATTGGTCGAAAGAGAAATAGTCACAGTTCAAAGAGGGTGTATGAAGCTCTAACAGACTCCCTCTAGTGTAGGTAATTTGCCCTGGTGAATATATCTTAAATCGTGCAGTATGGCTGATGCAGGAAGTGGAACGGGTGCAGATGGACGCATACAGGCTTGCCTTTGGCCCACCATAGACACGCTCACACAGTGGCTTCCTTCAAGGAGCCCATTTGAGGGATCCAATAAAATGACTGGAACATGCACCCACCCAAAATGGTACCACTTGAAGTCCAAAGCAAGACAAAGTGGTTTCTAGTAGACAACGCACCCTCTCCGCATAAAAAGTAGACGACCGGAGTATGCACAGAGAGGAGAAAAGCCCAAGGGAATGTAAGTAAGTCAGTGATTTTAATTATACGTTTTTGTAAGTTTCTCCTACAAAGCTAGAATAAGAAATCCTTGTTCATATGATGAAAACCCTCAAACAGTACATTCCACATACATCCAAACTTTAAATACCCCCACTCAAAGCACCTCATACCTGTAGCCAGTAAAATAAATGCATTAAAAGGTCAATTCAAATGAATAGAAAAATAGCATTGTGCACTCCTTATCTCAAGCCAAGCATCCATGCAGCATCTAACCTCAAATAGCCCATGAGAGGGATCTGCTCAAATGACTAGAGTGCGCACCCTCCCAAAATGGATGTATGTCGTTACAACGCACACTTTTACAATGCATGCACTTACAACGCATTTTTTACAACGCAACATCCACTACAACGCATTCCATTACATAGCATGACACTACAACGCATTTTTAAAAACTACCTTTACAACGCATTCCATTACATCGCATACTACCTTTACAACGCATACCATTACAACGCATAATATAAAATTGCATTTAAGGTAAGTATTGGATAGTATAGGGGTAAAAATTACTATTCTAACTCCAGGGGGTGCAACAGTAGGGTAAGTGTTGGATAGTATAGGGGTGAAAATTACTATTCTAACTCCAGGGGGTGCAACAGTAGGGTAAGTGTTGGATAGTATAGGGGTAAAAATTACTATTCTAACTCCAGGGGGTGCAACAGTAGGGTAAGTTTTGGATAGTATAGGGGTAAAAATTGCTATTCTAACTCCAGGGGGTGCAACAGTGGGATAAGTGTTGGATAGTATAGGGGTAAAAATTACTATTCTAACTCCAGGGGGTGCAACAGTAGGGAAAGTGTTGGATAGTATAGGGGTAAAAATTACTATTCTAACTCCAGGGGGTGCAACAGTAGGGTAAGTGTTGGATAGTATAGGGGTCAAAATTACTATTCTAACTCCAGGGGGTGCAACAGTAGGGTAAGTGTTGGATAGTATAGGGGTAAAAATTATATTCTAACTCCAGGGGGTGCAACAGTAGGGTAAGTGTTGGATAGTATAGGGGTCAAAATTACTATTCTAACTCCAGGGGGTGCAACAGTAGGGTAAGTGTTGGATAGTATAGGGGTAAAAATTACTATTCTAACTCCAGGGGGTGCAACAGTAGGGTAAGTGTTGGATAGTGTAGTGTAATAATATGCGTTGTAATGGTATGCGTTGTAAAGGTAGTATGCGATGTAATGGAATGCGTTGTAAAGGTAGTTTTTAAAAATGCGTTGTAGTGTCATGCTATGTAATGGAATGCGTTGTGGTGGATTTTGCGTTGTAAAAAATGCGTTGTAAGTGTAGTGTGTTGTAAAAGTTGCGTTGTAAAGGTTGTTCCCCTCCCAAAATGGTACCATGAAAGAAAACATGGCCACCAATAGCCATTGTCAAGTGGTTTAATTTGGGATGTAGTAATTTACATGAGCTTTAGTACTGAGCTTGGCTATTTTAGTTGTGCCCTTCAAGTGCTGTAATCTGCCTAAGTGTGGATTCCGACAGATCTGCTAAATACTGTTTTACCATTACATACAAACACTTGACTGTGAATACAGTATGAACTTGAAGGGGTTCTGCCAAAGAGAATCACTAATTTCATATGATTTTACTTTGTACCAGGTAGACTCACCATAGAAAAAAGCATATATTTCTATTTTAAATGGAAGGCAGACATGTCCTTGCATTACTATGCACTAATTATACAATTTAGATTCTATGGGTAATTTGTGGGGCAACTCTGCTCGCCACATTGCCTGACTCTGGGTTACTCTGGGTTTAATACTATTCACATAAATTACACAAAAACAAGAACATGTCTTTGGGTGAGTCAAATGCGTTCCTCTTGATTAGTGTTTGTACAAGTATGTCCATACTAAAAGTCTACCCATTATTAGAAACTGTGTTTAATAAATTATCAAGTGGAAGCCACTTATGGAATGCAGATGACATAGTGCTATGTGTGTAATGGGTACTTGTGTTAAAGCTTATTTGGTACCAAAGGCGAAATCTACCATTCTCTCTGGAGCAGAATATTCGAATTTAATGCTAATTATTGTTTAGGAGTCATCGATGGTCAAATTTGCAAGAAAATGTTTAGATTGTATCTAGCAACATTTCTTAAAAGGGCTAGAATAGAACTGGACATCTTTGTCTAAATATTGAAATGCTTAGCTTAGAACTTGGGATCACTGCTTCCAGTATATTAGTGGGCCAAGCAACAATATATTTTATTCTCGAAGTAAGCCATACAGCAGAAATGCTTTTCTTCAGGAGAAGAAGTAAAGAATGTATAGAAGGGTAGAGGATGGTCTGATATGAGAGACAGGAACACCCATTAACTGGGACATCTACATCAGACCATCCCAAACTGTGGGTGTGGTCGCTACTGGATTTTTGGTGCGCTGGGAAAGTCTGAGCAATAAATAAAGATGCTTTAAATTCTGTGTTTATCTTGTCACATTTGCAATGCTTAAATGGCAGAGGTCAAATGTCAGGCTATGTCTTCTGACAAGTTGCTACTTATTCTTTTAACATGGGACTGGTGGTTACTTTTGTTTCTTAGTCTAGTGAATGTAGTTTTGAAAGTGAACTATGTGACAATCTTAGGATGTAATTATTTTGCAACATACAAAATATAAATACCAGTAAATTAACTGTGTGAATTCAACAGTTATGAAGGCAAAAATAAACTACATGTTTCTTTTCTAATTCTGAAGGGTGTTGGAAACAGAGATTGTTACAGGATCAAAACAAAAAAAGTCTCTTTAACTGACAATGCACAAATTATGAATATTCACAGAAACCCCATTTCCATACATTATCACTTGAGTGCTGTATGCTCTATAGTTTAGTCGGTAAAACTGTATGTCTTTGCAAAGTTAGTGGCTGTCTCATTGGAAAATGTGCTTTCTGTAAATGACATGGCGCTACCACACGATGCTTTAATGTAATAAAGAAATCACCCCTCCTAATGTACGTGAAAGGTAAGAGGGTCGCGAACGTTTGTGGGTCATGGTCCCTAAAGGTTTGGAAACCACCAATCTACATTATTGTTTTTTACAAATGTCTGTTTTTGCTTCTGGTCAGACACACATAATCATCCTTGCAAGACCTAGAATTTAATTGAATGAGACGTCTTAATTACGTGTCCTCCCTTTGTGAATACGGAGATTCAAAATTTGTTCCATGTTATTTGTTCACAAAAGAGGCTGTACACCGTGTGTAATACACTTCCGTCATCTGCCATTAGCAATACAGGAGTAGTCAGAGGAGAGGACTCACTCTTTAAACGAGATGTGCTACTGATATGATCTATATCAACAGTGTCTGATTTACATGGGAATTTAAAGAGGATCTGTTAGATATAAGAGTAGAGGGATCACCAGACTGAATTTCAATTTTATGTTTCTTGTTTTTCATTGTTTTTTTTTACCTTTTGTCAGGCATTATTTCAGCTTACATGGCTAATATGAACTCAAATAAACAAATTGTTTGACTGCCAAAAAATGCAAAAAACGTACACAACTTTGCGCAATTTTGTACATTTGGACAATAAATCATTTGTAGTGCCGAATGCACGCTTGAGCAATAGCATTTTTTAGTCTTGCCTTATTTTGCCGTCTCTAGAGATTGCAGTTCATGGCCATTTTCATTGCGACTCTTGTTCTCAAAAGACGCGATATTGTAATCGAAGTAGATGCCACCATGCCAAATAGGGGAGTATAAATCAGAGCAATATAGCCCCAAAATATTTTCATCAATGATACAACCAATCAGAAGGTTAGCCAACTTACTGTTAGGGTTCTTAATACAATTAAATAGTAGCAAAATCTTTGCGTTTCATATTGATATGTATTTGCACAGCTCTGTACCTTTGAATAATTGATGTTGTATAATAATTGTAATTTGATGTTGCCTTTTTTTCGCTGAAATATATTATGTCATGCAAACCATTTTGCATTGCTTCCAGCACTTTGCTATTCACATTTATTCTGCTAGGATGGCACTGAAGCTTCCCGGACCTATATGCATCACATCCAGTAGTGGCTGGCAGGGAACAAGAGTGGAGGGGTGGGCGGGGGGTCACAGTGGGGGTATTACAAAATTTTAAAAAACACCTCCACGTCGAGTCTGTAGCTGCCTCTCCTCTGTCATTTTGTCCCTCGCTGTCTCTCCAGAACCAGGACGCACATAGGCTCCCTCCCCTGCCCAATCACTACGCTGCAAGGCAGCGTTGTGATTGGTCTGAGAGTCGCGGATCGGCGCACAAATGAGGCCTGCAAGGCTTTGCATGTTCCTCACCAGGCTATGTAATGCGGCCTGGTGGGGGACATGCTGTAGGAAACTGGCTCTATATATACTACACCAAAATGAGGTATAGTGTGTATAGAGTTCAGGTGGCCCCAGAGGTAGGCAGAGGTTAAAGGTAGATAGAACCTTACTCTCTATTTGTGGTGGAGTGGTTGAGCAGTAAGGCACTATCAGAGGACAGTGTTAAGCATTTGATGTACACACTCAGTCAGCAAATGAATTCACACACTCAAGAACTAAACTCTTCTTTGGAAGTGAAGGCAGGCAGGTCCTATGGGGTTTTTGAGGTTGCTGGCTGCAGGACACACCGGAGTTTGGCAGGAGCAGGTTTGAGGGGAGACAGGCAAGTAGGGCTGGGGCCAAGTCAGTGGGCATCTTTCTCTTGTTAGCTGGCTGCACGGCAGTTCGGTCCTTCTTTTCTTCTTGCCATTTCTGGATCGGAGGAAGCAAGGTTCAGGGTGCCCCTAAATACTAGATTTAGGGGAGTCACAGGTAGGTAAAGGGCAGGGACCAATGGCTCTCTTCCCTGGGGTGGGTACACCCCTATTATGCCGCCCTCCAGTGGGAGGGGGGCAGGAGCACATGCCTGGTTGGCTAGGTCCCCCCATCCTCAAAATGGCAGAGACTCAGAGTTGTACTTCACCTCGCCTCCCCCATCTGAGGGTGGAGTTGGCAGAGGTGGGCACACCTCTTTCCTTTACTTGTTTCTCCCGCCAGTTCTCCTGCCCAAAGTTGGGGGATAAAAACAGTGGGGACCAGTTGCTGAAAACATCAAAAGGTCTGGAGAGTCTTACAAAGGCAGCATGCCTTTGAAGCTTCCCCTTCGTGAAACCTGCCCATCCCGGGGGAGGAGGCTTGGCACCTCGTCCCAGGATGTGCATTGTTTCAGGCCCCCGAGAGCAGCAGGCTCTCAACCCAGGGGTCCAGAAACATGTCTGTTGGTGGCAGCCTAAGCAGCCACTCAGCTGGGTCACTAGAAGTTGGTTGAGTTTCAGGGGGCATCTCTAAGATGCCCTCTGTTGTGCATTGTACATTGAATCCCACACTGGCATCAGTGTGGGTTTACTGTGCTGAGAAGTTTGATATCAAACTTCCTAGTCTTCAGTGTAGCCGTTAGGGTGTTGTGGAGTTCGTAATGACAAACTCCCAGCACCATATACTCTTAATGGCAGCACTGCACTTACATTGCCCAAGAATGGACTTGGGGACTGTAGGGGTACAGGGCTCATGTACCTGTACACTCACCACTGGTATAGTGCACCCTGCCAGATGGGTGACTGATCTATGCCAGGGCAGTGGTTTGTGGGCATGGCACACAGATATGTGTTTAACTCAAAAAGAGCCGCTCCCAGTATGGTGACCTAAGTGCTACAGTATTATTTTGTGAGTGCAGGCATCTCACAAAAAGTAAAAGACTGGTCTCACCCACCACCTGGTGTCATGCTTCATCATTGACCAGTACTCACCCTCTAAAAACTTGGTTTGATAGAGGGCGGGCATACACCTGAAGACAGGGCTGCCCTTCTAAAGCTAAGTGGGGGCCCTTACAAAAAAGGTGAAGTTTAAAAAGCCATTACAGATGTCAAACTCTTTTTAATGTAACTTGTATCTGTATGGTGGTTAAAATAAATGATCGGTGTGTTGGGGATTCTATCGTCTCTCCACCGTGATGTGAGTGGTCGACATGTTTCTGCCTGGCATTCATCAGGACCTATGTTACACAATCGGGCTCCACGCTTACCGTGCTATGATGGCAGGGTTCCAATGAGTGGGGTGATCAATATCACACTCCACCGTTGTGCGGCTAAATAATTCAAGCCTGTATGGAATGAAATCAAACACAGTGAAATCCAAAAAGTAGCAACATGTTCACAGTTATTGTGAATGTCACCCAGTCAGACACATACACGTGCAAAACATATTGAGTGGCTATACTTGGATAGGGTCTTAGGAACTACTACATGCCTGTTTGCTATGAGTAAAATGTCTCGCGCTGCAGCATCAAGACTGCTTCCCTGCTCATTCTTGTAGGCGATATAGTAAGTCCACCTTCAATATCTGCAGCTGTTTACTGAACCCACACTTTGGATTAATGTGCGGCCTGATAGCCACTCCACTCGAGTCTATGCTTATGCTGACATTGTTAAACATTCGCTCCATCATTCAGGCAAATTGACAGCCCTTGTTCCTTCTGCTCCATACTTCCTGGGATGTATGTCTTTCTCCTCAAACTACCTTATTTGGTGAAGTGTTTAGGTACCCTTTGTTTTAGGGAATGACTGTTAAGTGTGCACAACCACTCACATGTTCCCCTTTTGGAAGCTGCACCCCCATCAAACTCTCTTTTTCCTCTACCCCTTTCTACCTGCTGTATTATTTACTCAATTTTGCCCTCTACCTCCACCATCTCTTTTGCCTTTCTCATCCTATTTTGCCCATCCTCACATCCAGCTCAACCCTGTCTCTTTCAACTCTATCCTTTCTTGCAAATCTCACTACTCCTTTACCTCCCCCTATTTCAACTTCATCTTCTACTCCTCCCTTTCTACCTATACCCTCCATTCAATTCCTTCTCCTTATTACCTGTATGTCCTCCACACCTTCTACAGTGCTCCTACTCACTCATCCTATTATGGGCTCTACCTCCCATTGGTCATCTCAAACTGAAAGACTAATCTTCACCTTTCTGACTGCACCCCGCCCCAATGGACGTACTTTAGGGGTCGCCAGGGTTCACAGCTGTGACCCCTGGATTGTCCCTTGCTACCCTTGGCACTGTCCTTGCGACCCCTTGTTTCCTGTGGTTGTCAAGGCAGTGAAAAAGTGGATTCTGTTGTTTTCTCTTTAGCTCCTTTAACAAGAAACTGCATTCATTTAGAAGATCACCTGGCAGCTCACTTCCACAGCCCCCTCAGGCCCCAAGCACGATCCTTCATTGCTTCCATTGCGTTGTTAGAGTGGTTATTTTGTGCAACATTTGACATAGTGTTTTACATTTAGATTTTAGAGCATAGGTGTGGGCATGTCTAAAGATGTTGGAAAAGCATTGTATAAAAATGTGTCTTTGCCGGCCTTTACCTTTATTCTACTAATTAAATACATGACATATGATATTTAATTAAAGTAATTAACTTCCCAGTACAGGACCATGTAAAACTGACTATAGCCATGTTTCACTTGGAAGTTGCAGCTATCCCAGTGCACAGCATCTGGGGCGGACAACCAAATGATACAATCTTGAGGCTAAAGGATGAACTAACTTGACACTTTGTGAACAGAAATGATCAGAATTCCAATACGGCTTGAGGTCTTCAATGGGGATTGATAAATACCCGCTGCTGACACCTGCAGCTACTTGTAGCTCACTAAAGACATAGGTAAAGTGTTTGAGGTGAGTTGTAGTGGCTGCCACTTCTTTAGCTGTTCACTTATGTATAATGTGAGGCTGGAGCAGCAGTATTGGGGATAATGCGGCTACAGATCTAGTGCTTCCCCGAGAGGACTGCGTATCGTTTGCAGCCTTTTCTGTGCAGGTTATATATGCGCAGAAAAAAAAATGAGTTTTCTGATTTTGCACAGCAAAACCCAGAGATGATTTTCCATAGCCCAGTATTGGGCTACAGGTGGCATAACACCTGGCATTGAAACAGTACACCGAGCTCAGAATAAGGGCTGCATAGGGTGTCTGATGTGGAGAGTGACTAGAGAGGAAGAGCCTTGGCTTTTTGAAAATCTACACCTAGTGGAATGTGGGAACCTATTTGTGTTTCCCTCAACAACAGATACATGCTCATCATGTTGATCCCAGAAATGAACTGATGTTTTTCAATGATCCTTGGGAAAATCAAGCTGCAGCCCTCCAAACCGTCTTCACAAAGCATTCCACATATTTAAAACAACATCCTCCAAATCTGACCAAACATAAGGCTGGAGGGATACAAATCATCCATCAGTTCTCAATTTTATTTCCTTACTGTCCATGACTCCCTGATTCTGAGTGGGAATCCTGACTTGCAAGATAGAACCACTGCCCATAATCCTCCATCTTTTTCCTACTCTGCTTTCCCTGATTTTGTTTGACACTATTGTGCATCCCTGACTTTCACCATCTCTTGTTACTAAGATTTAAGATTAAATTAAGTTTAAAATTAAATCTGTATGTGTTCCTGTCCATTTAGCTGAAATTAGACTGAACCAACAGTTAGGGAAAGTGATTGTAAGGTAGAGAAAAGGTAGAGTTTGATGGGGTACAGCTGGCGAATAGCTGAGCCGGTGGCTCATCTGGCACAAGTAGGCCAGGTAGATTGCCAAAACTTGCCTTACTCAAATCAAATCAAATAATCTGTATTCGACCTAAATAGGGCCATGAAAGACAATACAAGATAAATACATAAAACAATCTAAATAATACCTTGTGAAAAATTCTTTGACAGTAAAAACACACATTAAGACAGTTCATGATTCGTATTGTTGTTTTACCCTTGTTAGAACCTCTCCTTCTTAGATTTTCTAGTTCTAATAGCAGATTTAAAAAACAGAAGTCATGCTAAAACATACATCGAAAGAACTCAGAAATTGCAGGTGAAACAGGGCTTCTCTACACTGGAGGTGTTCTAACTTTATTTGTAGAGGTTTCAAAAATTGTTTAGGAGAAAGTATTTACAGACAACAGAAAAAGGTAAAGTGCAATAGTGAATATTCAGATTTGTTGTTCCATGGTCATAGTGATAAGTCATTCGTCTCTGCATTAAATACGTTTTCAACCAGTGTATTGTTCCTACTTTAAAATGAAATAAAATTGATCTCTCCCGTTGAGAGAGATCTAAGGTTAAATACAGAACAGGTTCCACTGAAGCAAAAAATCTAAAGTAAGCCTGCACAGTACGTTTAGATAGTTCAACTTTCATTCTAGTTTCTTCACAGTGCTTGAAAAAGGTGGCTTTAACCTTTAGTTTGGCCGAATTATTGATTTTGCTGGGATCGTTGAACAGAGGTGACAACCCCAGGTTGTTTAGTAAATTACGGATATAACTCAGTCAGGGAATAGTGGCCCCCTTCTCCAGGCTGAGATAATCCAAAATGATGTCCCTGCACAAAGATGCAGCCAGGTTAGTCTATATATACTGACCCACAGCAATAGCGGGGCTACCTGGAACTTACCTGCAATAGAACCTTGTTTGTGCTTTGAATGGATGATGAAACTTGGGGTGGACGGTGGTCATTGCAGAATTCTATGAAGAATTTGATTTCCCTTCACCTACAGGGAGGAACTGTTGTGAAGGCTCCAAATCCCACCTCCATGTATTTCTGTAGAAACTCACTGGGAGTTGTACACTTTCAACAGTGGAGAAATAGTCCCTCTGCTTCACGGTCTGGTCAAAATGAGCACAGCGCCTGCTGACCAACTGAGTTTAAAACAGGAGCTGTTAAGCTGAGAGTGCCAAGTTCCTAAACAGCTAAAAATGACACCTCAATAACAAATATCTTTAACACTGGAAAGAGCCTGGCCGTTGATATTAAATCTGGATAACCTTGGTTTACCTGACTCACATTCCATGATGTGTGACTTACTATAGTTAGTCACTAAATCAAGATTACTCATAAAAAGGACAAAACAGTCCACCAGCAATCTCAGAGCCTTAGGGGTAAGTGCTAAAAGGACCACGTCACCAGCATAGAGTAGCACGGGCTCCTGCATGCTTGTGTTCCTTAGGGTAACCATCAGGTTAGAGATCAGAATAAGTGGATAAACTGTTTATATACAGGATAAAAATCAGGAGCACCAATATACAGCCTTAGTGCACCCCCTCCCCAATTTTAGGGAGAATTCAGGAGATGATTTCACCATGAGAACTCATATGTACTCTTGCAGTTAGAGCTTCATGTAAGGAGTGTAAAAAAGTCACTATGGGGAGACCCATCCCTTGATCGACCAACATTGTCCACAGCTTGGTCCTGTTTACTGAATCAAAAGAGGTGGGCAAGTCCATGAAGGCCATATAAATTGGCGAATGCTGAGCGTGGGCATATTTACTCATTAGCAAGCTCAGATTCAAGCATTGCGCCACTGTGCACAGGTAGGGGTGAAAACCAAACTGAAAGGGTGAAAAGATATCATTATCACTGGCCCATGTAACCAGTCGATTATAAATAACTCTCCCGATGATTTTGATTGTACTGTCTATGAGTGAAATGGGTCGGTAACATTTAGTGGACAAACAGTCACCCTTTTTAAACAAGGGAACAAAGGTAGAAGAGGTCCAGGAGTGAGGGATGTTAAAAGTGAGACAGCTGTTAAAAATATTTGTGATAAAGTGCCCCCATATATCAGGCCTAATTTTATGAGATCAATTGAGACCCCATCTGGGCCTGGTGCTTACCCGTCTGTGCTCTGCTGTATAGCTAGTTCGACTTCCTCAAGAGAAATGAGAGAGGGTGGTGGATGCTGCAATCTTCAGTTCAGGGCAAGTGCAAAGCCCTGGTCTTCGTCAATATGATATTTGGCAATGAAGTGTGATACCCAATCTGAGGCTATGATGTTACAATGCAGAGAAGGATTTCCAGAGGTGTTCCTGGATTTGATTTTCTTTATTAGATTCCAAAATAGTTAGCTGTCATTGTCTTCTGCTGCTAGTTCCAGGAGTTCCCAGTCTATTTCATAAAGCTCCTCTTTTCTAAATTTAATAGCGGTTTTATTTATTTATTTAATCCTTTATATAGCGCAGCATTCATCCCAGGGGATATTAAGCCGCTAATAGCGAAAGAGAGGGTTAAGCTGCTGGTACAGGGAGAGCAAGTGAGTATTAGTTTTTGGGGAACAGATAAGTTTTCAGTTTTTTTCGGAACACCAAATGGTTGGATCTGAGCCGTAAGTCTATGGGGAGTTCGTTCCATTTCTTGGCTGCCAGATATGAGAAGGAGTGCCCTCCAGACCTTACTTTCTTGATAGTTTTGTTCTGGCCAGTGCTTGATGTAGAGACCGTAGGTTCCTTGTAGGGACATAGAACTCAATTTACCCCTGAAGTATTTTGGGGCCGCTTTGATACAGTACTTTGTGTGCGTGACTGAGCAGTTTAAATACAGCTCTTTGACGCATAGGAAGCCAGTGCAGGTTTTTCCTGCACTTTGATGCTGAGCTTGGTCTGCTTTTATTGCACACTAGTTTGGCTGCGGCGTTTTGAAGCACCTGTAATCGCGTGAAGAGAAACTCATTCATGCCCACAAATAGGGCGTTTCCATTGTCGAGTTGACTTATAAGCAGGGCTTGCGTGACTGTTCTTCTACAGTCCAGTGGGATCCAGGGGAAAAGCCTGTTTAGCAGTTTCAGAGTGGCAAAGCCCTTACCACAAAGGGCCCGCACATGGTCCTTCATGGATAAGGTGTCATCAATGAAGATGCCCAGATTTCTTGCGCATTGCTTAGGGATTGGAGCAGCCCCAAGTGTTTGTGGCCACCATGTGGTGTCCCAAATCAACTTGGTCCCTCCAAATGTAGTGAAGTATATTCACGATGTGTCTTCCAATCCTTGGGCCAAACCCGCGGAGAGGAAGATAGCACCTTCCTCATTCTGCAACTGGCCACTGAGCAAAGCCTGTTGAACAATCACAGGCCACCTTATCTGGAAAGACAGGCTTAGGTAAGGCCTATTTGATGCATTGAGTTAAACTGCTATATTGAGTTATCACCTCAGAGCTGCCAGCATTAGCTAAACAGCTGTTAAAATACCCTGCTTTGAATTGACTAACAGTGTCAGGGTTTCAATTGTGGTTTTTAAGTCGCCAAATTAGCCCAAGGCCATCTGTTGAATGTTGAGTAATCGGGATCACATTTATTTTGCATTGAAGTCTGCCCACTGGCAATTGAGCTAAAGCGCAGAATTCATTATGGTCTCCCCACTCCATTAGTAGCACCTCCCCGTTAAGAAACCATGGCATAAAATTAGTGTTTGCTAAAAAAAACTCAATAGTTGCAGCGTGGCCTGTCCCTTGAAAGGTTGGAATTGGAATAGCCTCCCTTTGAAAGGTCTCAGTTAGGGCTACAAGGTCAAGCTTTGCCAGATGTCAGTTCTGCGACCTCCAGTGTGCATTCCTAAATACCGTACACACCCCTTTAGCTTAGGATTAAAATCACCACACACCAAATAACAAAACTGCCTTGGTTAATTGTCTTCCAGATATTGGAATTTAGATAAAAATGTAAACAAGTCAGTAAAATGAATACAAACTGGATAGATGAAATCATTATTATAAAAGTTAATAAAATAAAATACAAGGTTTGTCGATCTATCATGTATTTTTTAAACTAGGAAAGCTGGTGACTTTTATTTGACAACTGTTATGTCTACAGAAAAGTTTAAACTAACCCATACTATGAGACTCCCCATGGCCCTGCCACTGATTATAGAAGTAGCAGTCTTAGTGTAAGAGGCATACTCATCAAGAATTATAGAGGTAAGAGACCAGGTTTCCTGCATAGTCATTATATCAAACCTAGTTATGAACATCCACCAGTCAGGATTGTCACTCTTCGCTTTAAGACCTGCTACATTCCAGCTAAGTATAGACAATGGGCACCCTTGGCTGAGATCTAAAGAGACAGTTTGAGCTTAATGCCCAATAACTCTTGTAACCATATTCAGGTCTTGATTACCTGCTTTCGGAAGTCAGTCCAGGTCCAAAAGAACATCAAACCTGTTAAATGTAGGAATGGATAAAGGGTTACTAGCATTGATTGGAGTGATTATGGGTGTGTGTGAAGGCGCTTTATATGATACTATTGCTGAACACGTCATTTTCAGGCAAAGTACAGGTGGTTGCTGATACGCCTGTGCAGCCTTATGGTGAGTGCCTGAATGGTCTAACAGAGAACCTGCTCTGGGGGGATACATATGTCTCATGAGATCGGGGGGCTTCTCAAAGTATCCAAGGCGGAGCAGGTTAATGGAAATTCTCTGTGAAAAATAAGCATTTGCATTAAGCAACAATTTGTAAGCCAACCATGGAAATTTAAATTCAAGATGATACAGTCCACTGCAATGTCAACCCTGTTATACCGAATCCAAGCACGCCTTTGTACAAATAAAACGTCTTTAGCATGATAACAAGACAGGCCCTTTTGGCACACCAACCAGTCCTAAGTTGTGTTAAACATATTTTCATAAGATTCAGACTGCGAGGCTCAAAGAAGTACGGTCAAGATAATTACGTAAGGACAGGCTGCGGGAGGAAGATTGATTGCTGTCCGTTCAGATGTATTGATGGAGCAAGGACTCGTAGAAAAGAGACTTGCTCGAAACCAATCCGCTCCTTTACCTCACTAACAAGTTATTAAAATTGTTTTGTGTAAAACTAATGCACACCACATGAATATGTGGGCTAGTGAAGCTTGCTTATGTGTTTACTAATGCGAATAACATGAACGAAGGACTAAAACCGCTTTGAACAGGAAATCTTTACTGCGCATGCGTCAACTGCACCTACGCAGTACGACAAGCTATCGCTTGGAGGGAAATCCTTGCGCATGAGCAAAAGACACTAAAATGGAGTCTTGAAGATTCGCGTGCATGGCATCTGCTTAACTGAAACAAAAACAAGCTATTTTTACTAACTCTAATGCAGAGAAAGTATTAATAAGTAAAGGCGAATAGAGTAGAGATGGTGGTATACAGTGAAACCATTTATTCGTGAAATTAATATTTGTCTTTCTGACTGTATCACTAGTGCACATTTGGGCCTCTCTTGTATAAATAAAGTAAGCTGAGTCATGTGACGACTGCACATGTCCATTGAAAGTGAACCTGGAATGATGACTTAGATGTTGAATGGAAGCCAAGGTCGCAAAGTGTTCTGCCCTGGGAACGGATGGTGAAAAGTTCAACAATGTGGACTCACATTCAAACTGTTAATAAAAATGTTGCAAAGGAAATGTGAATGCGTGTGTGAAATAAAATTTTGAATAAAAATTAAGGGGATGGGTTTGTGAACAATGGTTGAACTGATTTAGATGCCATGTAAGCATGGTGTGATAATCACCCCCCTTTGCCTGACCAATTAGATTTCATATTTTTACGATATTGAAACTTTAGTGGGTTGAACATGATGAACGAAAGGTATAATTGAGATAGCTTTAGTTAGGTAAAGAAGGAGAAGAGATGACAAATTGCTGAATGCAGAGTCCAGATGATGTGAGCTTGGAGCGGGAGATGCTGATGATGGGAGAAATACTGATGAAGAAACCAAATGCAGAACCTTCTATCCTAATTTAATTGGGTTAGATAAGAAGATCACGGAAGAATCTCGAGGAGGAAGAGAGTGTCAGAGAGGGATGTGGCGCAACCATCGGTATTTTAGAGAGGTCAACTATCCTGTCCTAAATCCTGTCCTGAAGTCTTTGTCGCTTGATCTATCCCCAGGTACCCTTACCAGCTCCTTGGCCAGGGGTTTGCTCTTCACACCATTTTTGGTAACTATAATTTCACATTATTTGTAGATGTTCTTTTCTCTCTGTCCTCTCCCTTTCTAAGTATTGATCATTGCATGTGTCCGACGTATGTGTTTGATGATTAATCAGTTAAATCTATGGTTATTTACTTTAAGCAAATAAGTTAGAGCTAGTGTTCATTATCACCATCAACTAGTTCAACTAATGGTCCATTGACCAGAGGAAAGAACTTTTTGATCAGTGAAAGGTCAGTCAGGAGTATGAAATAACTAATCCTAAAATATTGTGAAAATCACATAAACTTTGACTCCAGCGGTTTACTCAATCATGTGTGTGTTTTATTGGCCCAGGTGAGTATATAGTAGTGGAGTATCTGTTGTTGTTGGTAAGCCGCTGGATCAGTTTTCTGGTAGCAGAGTTATGGTTATTATTGACTAGTTTGGTGATAAATATTGATTATTGATTATTGATACATGTCTAACAAAAGAGTTAGTGTCTTGTTTTATGTTGTCCGGAAAATCCTGGTGAAATGAATAGCGGGTGGTGACAGTAGCCACACTGCAGTGAGGTTACTCGTCTGTTGGAATAATACTGTGAAGCTACGTTGGGCTGGCAGTATTAAACTAGGGACTATTTCGTATAAAAGTAGAGTGTGAGTGATAGCAGAGGGTTCACTGGTGAAACTTTGGTCTTAATTCCCAGTAGAGGTACCACTGAAGGAGTAACAGGTTCTCCCGAGCGTGAATGAAGGGTAAACAGGGGTTTTACTCGCAGTAGAAGAGGAGCAATTCTGAGATTCCAGAATAAGTCGAAAATCTATCCTTTGTTTAGTGGAACAGGCAGAATAGCGAATGTTTTTATGTTGTTACCAACGGATTTTATTTTAAGAAAAGTAAAGAAATACGGTTTTTTTCGTATTACCTTGTGAAGGGAGGGTCAGTCGTCAAAGTGTGCTGACATCACAGAGAGCCTGACTGGAATTGGTTGAAACTGCGGGCGTGAGACAGAAGCAGATTGTAAAGGAGGGGTCAATAGTAAGGAGCAATACTGACATCACAAAAGGCAGCGCTGGCATTGGTCATACCACTAGCGTGAGCCTGAGTCTGATTGGTTATTAGATAGAAGCTTTGTTAACATTGGTTAAGAAGAAATTGTATGTTGGATTCTCATTTGACTGCTGGTGTGAGTCACACAGTTAGTAGAGATCAAGGGTTTGCGGAATATTCTTTCATATATCGTTCATCTAGAATGTATGGAGAAAAGAGAAAAATTTTGTTAATAAAGAAAATTAAGAATTTCTTTAAGAAAGATAAGCCTATATTGACTAGATAGGGAATTTCAATTCTGCCACCAACAACACGCGTTTCCTTTATGATGATGGAAAGTGGATATCATACTTGTGTATAGTTGGAGAATTGGATGGAATATACAATGGGTGATGGAGTTTATCTTTTCCAGAACATGGTACGTTTAATGGGAGAATTCTTCAGCATTTAAGAATGAGAATACATGATTTAAAACTAAGACCTAGGTTAACTCAGTATGAGGCTTTGGAAGAATGGGAGACTGAGTCATTTGAACAAGAGAAATGCAGAGGTGGAAAGAGATATAGAGGATTTTTTCCCAGACATTTGCATGAGTCACGCGAAGGTCAGATGAAGCAATGGAAAAGAGCTATGGTATCAGAAGGTTTATACCCAGTGTTAATGGCTGAGGAACAGTCGGGGAGCAAGTGTAAGAAGAAAACAAAACACATTAATGTGACAGAATATTGTGAATCAGATGATGAATCGTTGAAGGAAATTTTAACTAACAATCCTCCACCATATCAAGAAGGACCAGTAGAGTCACCCCAAGTGCACCGGTAATGGAAACACCCTTAATTCCTTAAAGTTTACATGATACATCAGTTAATAGGGTGCTTCAAGATATTGAGAGAAAAGCTATAAATAAAACTAGGGAGGAAGTAGTACAGAAAATAAGTCAATTGAATTTAAATACTGAAGCATTGACAGTACCAGTGACTATAGGTCCTGTCACACCAAGATATGGAGAAAAAATGAGTTGCCCAAAACCTCAAGCTGTAACAACTCCTTTTAGTAATCCCAGAAAATAGATAATAATATCTGATGATCAGGCCAGTGAGTGTGATTCAGTCATTTCATTAATGGACCTTCCAATAAGGGAACTGTTAGAACGGGGTGTCTCTAGTTGGCAGAGGTAGATACCTTTGACTAAATAAGGACCTTTGCTTCTAAGTCAGGGAAAGGGGATTAAACTACTGGATAACCCCTGCTCACCCCCTTGGTAGCGTGGCACGAGCAGACAGGTTTATCTCAGAGGCAGTGCATTAAGCATTTGTGAACACATACAGTAATGCAGTGAAAACACTACAGGTGGACACCACACAGGGTTTATAAAAATAAGTATTCTTTATATAGACTTAACACATGACCACAAATGACAAAAATCCACAATACTGTACTCAAAATAGACTGAAAGATGGTAGAAGTCACTTAGTTCAAGTTGATGATAAATGCGACAAAGTTCTCACAAAAGTACCTGGATGCGTAACGCAAAACAAACAAAAGGTTCGCAGGGATGGAGATGTGTCAGTTCCTTACTTCGGGGGAGACGATGCGTCACGCCTCAATGCTTGCGCAGAGTAGGGGATGCGTCTTGGTCCTTACCGGAGGGGAGGTGATGCGTTGATTCTCGTACTGCGTTCCGGTTACGATGTGACAAGATGGCACCTCGATGCAATGCGACAATCAGGTGCGATGCGATAAGATGGCACCCTTGATGCGACGATGTGAAGACGATGCATGCACGCCCGGAGGCCGTGAGGCAAACTCTGTAACTTTGGAGCTGCGGCACGCTTCTCCGGTGATGCAACGGCGACCTCTGCGGCGGCAGCACGCTTCTCCGGTGATGCGTCGGGTAACAGCTTTGACGAAGGCACGCTTCTCTGGTGATGCGGTGGTGACCTCTGCGGCAGCAACACGCTTCTCTGGCGATGCGACGGCAACAGCTGCGACTGCGACACGCTTCTTCCTCGTTGAGTCGCGCTTCCATCTCCCAGCGACACGCAGGCTTCTGCAGACAGAATTCCCAGCAAGGAAATTCAGAGGGGAGCTGGTGGTGAAGTCTTTTGTCCCTGAGACATCAGCAGGAGGCAAGCACAAGTTCAAGCCCTTGGAGTAATATTCTGCAAGATGATGAAAGTTCTGTAAAAGTTCCTTCTACTCTCCTTGGCACTGAAGACACCACTGTAGGCCAACACAGCACACTTGCAGGGGGCAGTCCAACTCCTACAGCTTTCTTGATTCTTGGCAGAGGTTCGTCTTGTTGTTCCAGAAGGGATCTAAAGTCTTCGGGGTCTGAGTCCCCATATTTATACTACTAAATCCTTTGTCCTCTGAAGGCAAACGGGCCTGTACCTCCCAAACCAGTTCTGTGCAGTCCTGGAGCACTTTGTTTACAGGAATCCTTCTTTCCTTTGCCATTGTGGGCCAGGGACATCAGACGCACCACAGGAGATGGAGCAAGCATTGTGGAAGGCAGGCACAGCCCTATTCAGACCCAGGTGCTACTCCTCCCACCACTCTATATGCAGATAGGTCTATTCAGCCTTGTGCTGACTCACCCTGTCTCCTGGAATCCCCCAGCCCCTGTCACTCACAAAACCAGACACACAATATACAAGCTAGCAGAGGCAGGCTGGATGGTTAGGTAAGAAAATACCTACTTTCTAAAAGTGGTATTTTCAAACACAGAATGTTAAAACCTACTTTACAAAAAGAGTTATTTTATCATTCTGAGTTCAGGCATACTAAACTCGAATTTCTTCCATGTTCCCTGGGTCAGTTAGGATTATAAGGTGTTATTATCAAACTGCCCATTCTGGCTTATGGGGACTGGTGGCCTTGCAATAGTGAAAAACGAAATTGGCTGTAATTCACTATTAGAACATGCCACACACACCAGGGCATGTCCTACCTTATACTTACAATGCACCCTGCCCTTGGGCCTACCTTAGGGGTGTCTGATATGAAGAAAAGGGAAGGTTTAGGGACTGGTAAGTGGGTGCACTTACCCAGTCAGCATGGCAGTACTAGACTGCACACAGGTTATGCAATGGCAGGCCTGAGACACTCTTTACAGGCTGCTTCTGTGGGTGGCACAACCAGTGCTGCAAGCCCACCCGCAGCATTTGATTTACAAGCCCTGGGCACACATGGTGCACTGTACTAGGGTCTGACAAGTAAATCAAATAACCCAATCATGAAGTCACTAATCAACACATGAATTAACAATAGAGAGCATATGCACTTTAGCAGTGATCAGCAGTGGTAAAGTGCCCAGAGTCATAAAATAGCAAACAACAGGTCAGAAAAAATACAGGAGGAAGGCAAAAAGTTCAGGGATGACCCTGCAAAAAGGGCCAAGTCCAACAGGAACCTTTAACTGAAAACCCGAAAAGAGTTACACCCGGAAATTTGAAAGAAAATGGGTCTATGGTACCTTTAGGAACTAGCAGTTCAACAGCGATCACTCCAGAAGATTTAGAAAGATGGGCACAGGGAATAGAAAAACGAAGCTCAACACCAAAGATCTTAGATTTTTACATATTGAAAGTGGAGTTGGAAGAAAGGATAGCTGGAAATGTGGGAATAGAGAGGTTGAACCTTTATAATGATGAAGAGTTGTTGTTTATATGTAGGAGTATAAACAGAAATGCAAAGTTGTTTCATGAGAGATTGACAGAGGTTGCTTCAGAGATTGGAGTGTATATAGGGAGATCGAAATTATTACAGAAACCATATAGAGTGGAGTTTACTGATAAGGATTTGGAGAATATGAATGTGTCTGGTAAAAGACTACAGATAAAGAAGTTAATGAACATTTTGCAGAAGTGGGGAGACATTGACAAGTGGAGGACTAGGTGGACCAGGAAAAAGGAGAAAGCACAAGCAAAGGAAGCATCATCTGCATTCTTACTAAAAGAATCAGAAAAGGCAGAGAGATTGTGTCCCATGAGAGAGGTTCCTGGTGGTGGATATGTTCATGTTCCATGGAGCAGGCAGGATATTTTGTCATTTACAAACGATTTCCCTAGGTTAAGAGAGAAGCCTGTTGAATGGTACAAACAGGTTGAAAGATTTGTGAAAGTTTCAAAGGTTCTGTTGAAGGATCTGGATGGTTTGTTTGATATTGTGGTACCTGCTGACATATGGACAGAGTGTAAGATCACAGTTGATTGGCCAAGTGAGGAGTATGGTAAAGACCCGAAAACAGGAGCACCCTCAGAGGAGATGATGAAGAAATATTACCAAGTAATTACTTTTCTGAAAGGCAAATTCCCTCCTAAAAAAACAGATTGGGTAAAGATAGATTGAACAACTCAAGAGCCAAATGAGTCTGTACATGCGTATTATGACCGGTTACTGCAAGTGTTTAAGCAGTATAGTGGTTTTCAGAAAATTGGCGATAAGGATATGGGACATTTTGTGTATCGTCTGAAACCGGAGAATAGTCAGATGATTCAGCAGCACATGTTGTAGTGGCAAAGTAAAACGATCTACGAGATTTTGAAGTATGCCAAGTACGGCGGAGATGATATTGAGGCAAGGCGTAGAAAGCTAAAAGAGAAAGTGATGTGGGCACAAGAGAAATTGTCAGAACAGCAGGAAAATACATTTAGTACCCAGACTGATAATCAGGTGAAAGAGCAGAATCAGAATGATCAAGGAGTGAATGGTGGTAAAGTAAGAGGACAAATGAATAGAGAGGAAGCGAAGAAGAAGTTTTCTTGTCATGCGTGCAGAAAGCTTGAACATTGGAAGAACGAGTGTAAGAATATTCAGAATAATGATGGGCCAAACCAAAATTTAAATCCACAGAATGAAGTGATTATGAATCATCCGCCGCAGGTAGTTACTCCACAGTATCAGGTGCCACCAGCTCCTATGCCAAACTTTGTGAACACTCAAAAATACAGTGCGGACGCCGGATTTCATGGAGGAAGTGGTAAGAAAAATTCTGTGGTTACACAATTTTTTTTACAGAATGATAATGACAAAGTGGAATATGTGCAATGACGGTGCCTGAGAGGGGAGGAAGAGGCGTGCGTGCTTGGTGCATCCTTGCCGGTAGATCGGTCAGGTCCATTTATTGATGGGAAAGTGGAAGGCAGTGATATCACTTATCTATTGGATACTGGTGCCACCCGGTCTACTGTGAGAACAGCAGACATCCCAAACCTACCCCTCTCGGGAAAATCTATCCAGGTTGTAGGAGTGTCCAATCAACAGATTAGAACCCTAATCACAAAACCAATGGAAGTACATATTGGAAATTTTAAAGACATGCATTGGTTTATAGTTTGCGACTCCAGTCCAGTAAATCTGTTGGGAAGAGATCTATTGAGCAAGGTGAACTGCACAATCTACTGTACACCAGATGGTGTCGCTTTCCAAACCCCCTGATGAAGACGTTGTGTACAAAATGATGCTAGCTTAGCAGGGTACTGAGGTAAATTAGATGGTTTCATTGATAACCAAAAATAAATTGCCAGAAGAGTTAAGAACCACAGTAAATCCAGAAGTATGGGATTTTACAGGAAAAGATATAGGGCTGATGTGAAATGTAGATCCAGTGAAAGTAACAGGGAAAGAAGGGGCAGTTTATCCAAACACACGACAATACAAAATGAGTCCCGAAGTGAAAGCAGGAGTTGCGTCAGAAATTGACCGAATGATTAAACAAGGCATTTTAAAAGAAATAATGAGCAGTCCTTTTAACTCGCCAATAATGGGACTTAAAAAGCCTTGCGGAAAATACAGGATTTGAGAAAGATTAACAAAATTGTAGTGCCTTGTTACCCAGTAGTGCCAAATCCAACAGTGATCCTTTATCAGATCCCCTGGAATGTAGGCTGGTTTACAGTAATTGATTTATGCCAAGCCTTTTTCTCTCTTCCTTTGCACCCAGACATCCAATATTTATTTGCCTTTAAGTTCGAAGACCGTGTCTTGGCATGGTGCCGAGTTCCTCAAGGGTAAACAGAGAGTCCTTCAATTTTTAATCAAATCCTGAAAAAGTGTCTAGAAACACTGGTCATGCCCAGGAATTCAGTTTTGGTTCAGTACATTGATGATCTACTGGTGGCATCAAAAACACGAGAAGATTGTGTCATTGACACAATTGCATTACTGAACCATTTGGCCAAAGGAGGACACAAGGTGTCTCCAGAGAAATTGCAGTTTGTTCAACAAGAAACTAAATATTTAGGCCACAAAATTGAAAGAGGAATTAGAAAAGTGACCCCAGAGAGAATAAAAATAATCAAGCAAATGAAATGACCTCAGACACAAAGGGAGATGAGAATGTTTCTTGGAGTAGTTGGGTACTGTAGGCAGTGGATTATAGGGATTTCCCTGCTGGCAAAACCATTGATTCAAATGACCCGGAAAAGAGCAAAAGATCCGATTGTCTGGAATGATGAGTGCGTGGAAGCGTTTGTGAATTTGCGACATTGTCTGTGCGAGGCCCCTGCATTAGGCATGCCTGATTACACGAAAGAATTTGCATTGTTCTGTTGTGAGAGAGAAGGTTGTGCACTTTCAGTTTTGACTCAAAGGCATGGATTAAGCCGACATCCAGTAGCATATTTCTCTGCTACTCTGGATCCTATGGCTTCAGCTTTACCTGGCTCCTTAAAAGCAGTAGCTGCTACTTGTATAAGTCTGGAGCAAAGTGAGTCAATTGTGATGGGACATCCAGTCAAAGTTCATGTCCCACATTCAGTTGAGATTCCTTTAACAAGAACTCGAACACAGCACCCTACCCCTAGTCGGATGACTAAGTATGAAAGAGTGATTCTGGGAGCGGAAAATGTGACAGTAATAAGATGTACAATAATGAATCCTGCCACATTATTGCCAGACCCATTTTGTGAAGGATGAAGTGGATCATGACTGTCTGGATGTAACTGAGATGTGTACCAAGCCCGGTCCCGACATAAAAAAGTGCCCTTGAAAGAGCCAGATCATGAACTATTTGTAGATGGGTCATGCATGAGAACAGAAGGAGGAGGACTTAGTGCAGCCTATGCTGTATGTAAAATTTCAAAGGTCACTGAAGCATCCTGTTTACCGGGAGTCAAGTCTGCACAAGTATCCTAATTGGTGGCCTTAGCAAAGGCATGCAAAATTGGGAAAAATTGGAGAATAAACATATTTACGGATAGTCAATATGGTTTCAGGGTTGTGCACGACTTTGGCCAGCTCTGGATGCAGAGGGCTTTTCTAACTTCTTCAGGATCTTCTATAAGAAATGGCAAATATGTAAAAGAATTGTTGGAAGCAATACAATTGCCAAAAGAAATAGCAGTGGTCAAGTGTGCTGCTCACCAGTCAGGAATTGACTATGTGGCGGCAGGTAACAGATACGCTGATCAAGTTGCTCAATATTGTGCAAGAAATAATATGGCACTTAACAGAAAAATTGAAACAAACGAAATCAGCTGCCAACTGGATAAAGTCAGGTTGTGAAAGAAGGACAGAAGATGATGTATGGTATACGCCGATGGCAGACCAGTCATGTCAGACTGCTTACTCTCTCAAATGGCAAGAATGTGGGACACACATATGGGTAGGGATGCAATGATTAGACTATTCAGACAGACTTGGTACAATCCAAAGTTCAGGGTAGTCGCAGAGAGTCTTTGCCAAAAATGCTTGATCTGTCAGCAGTTAAATCCAGGCAGGAAGACAGTGGTCAGTTGGAGAAAAATTGGAAAGGCAGAAGGACCATTCTCGAGACTGCAGCTTGACTTCATAGAGTTACCTCCAATCAACGGAATGAAGTACGTCCTTGTCATAGTGTATTTGTTTTCACGATGGGTGGAGGCATATCCCACTGGGAGAAATGACAGTCTAACAGTTGCTAAATTGCTTTTAAGAGAGTTGATTCCTCGTTTTGAATTCCCAGTCACTTTGGAATCAGATAGAGTATTTTAATAATGGAATAATTTGATTAATCTGTGAAGCATTCAATATTGAACTAAAACTGCACTGTGCATACCGTCCAGAGGCTTCTGGAGTGGTTGAGCAACTAAAAGTCAAGGTTAGGGAAAGTGTGTGCATCCATATCACTGAAATGGCCAGATGCATTGCCTCTTGTGTTGATGGGACTCCGAACTATTCCTGACAGAAAAACAGGTTTGAGTCCACATGGAATACTAATGGGAAGGGCAATGAGGCAAGCATTTATTCCTGAACATAAATTGATTAATATAACTGATGATCTGGTATTGGACTATTGCAAAGGATTGGCTGACCTAGTGCGTTCTGACTCTCACCAGGTTGAAGAAGACACAGTTGCCAGGCAGCCAACACAGGCGCATGATTGGAATCCTGGGTGATAGTGAATAAACACGCCAGAAAGTTGTGCCTAGCACCCAGGTGGGATAAACCACGTCAGGTCATACTAGTCACTACCACAGCAGTGAAGTGTGAAGGTTTACCTAATTGGATTCATGCCAGTCATACCAAGAGAGTTCCAGGCCCTACTGAAGAACAGCAACTGAGAGAACCAGTTGAAACAGATGAAGGTTGAAGAATCTAGAGTGATAGATTCTGAAGTAATAGATGAGGAACAACCGAGCACAAGTCAGGAGGGATAGATACCAGTGATTGACATACCTGAAGTTGTTATTCAAACAAGAAAAAGAACCAGATTAGAGAGAGAGGAAGGTAGTGAGGATCAGATAGGTGTAGAAAAACACGCTCAGGAAGAAGTGAACAAAGCCACACGAGACCCTGAGCAGGACCAGACAGGGAAAAAAGAATATACTCAGGCAAAGGAGAAAAGAAGTATTCAACGACCTGAGCAGGGACAGACAGGAAAAGAAGAACACGTTCAGGCAGCAGAAGAGCAAATTGTAATAAGACCTGAACAGGACAAGTTAGGAGAAGAAGAACACGTTCAGGCAGAAGAAGAAGATCAATTTGAAATAAGACCTGAACGGTCCCAGATAGAGGAAGAAGAACAGGTTCAGGGGAATGAAATAACAATAATAAGACCTGAACAGGAACAGGTAGAGAGTGATTCAGAACAAGAACAGATTGTGCCTAAACATACTGAAAATAAAAGAGCTCTGGAAAAAGACGGAGAGGGTGAAAGTGCAGTTCAAGTTAAAAGGGTCAGAAAAGGTGATAACTTGCCGAGTGGAGTGAAAAGATTTAGATACTATCTGAGATAAACAAACAAAAGACCAGAGCAAGTGAATGAGGTTACTAGTCAAACCCAGTCTAAACAGCCAACTGTGAGAAACACACAAAGAAGCCCACAACTAAGAATTTTGAACAATAAATACAAGGCCCCTGAGTGGACCTTTGTAATATTAGAAGAATTTGAGAATTTAGATTTAAGTGAGGAATCAAAAGAAGTAGATGCTACACAGATTGATGAAAGAAAATTGAGACCACGTTAGAAACAAAAGTTTGAATTTCCAAGTGAAGAAAGAAAAAGAAGAATTATCTTCTTACGATTAAAATGGTGAAAAATGAAGTCGCTGGTCAACCGAAACGAAGTGTAACACGAAGATGTTGTAGAGCTTGCATATGTAGTATTTTATTAGTGATCTCAGTATGGCTATTTCTAACAGTAGCAGTGCCTTTATTGATGATAACAAATAAAAAGAATGATACACTTACTAATGAGAAAGCATCTACAATAAAAGGAGACAGAGTAGAATTAGAAGCAGCAGAAGACACAAAATTACATCACACAGTATTAGATAATGACACATCTTTAAATGTTTTTACGAAATTAATATTTCAATATGTAGATACAATGGAGGTTAGTGATTATTATGTCTATATGAAATTACCAGCGTCAGTGTCAGAGGGAGTTACATTTCACAATTTACCTTTAACATATGGTATATCATGTAGTGGCTTTGTAAGTCTGTTTTATGCAACAGGAAAACTTCAGTATTATTATTCAAACTTAGATGTAGTATTTCCAGAGCTTCCTATTCAAAAGAATATGAATCCAGTACTTAGTAGTCAAGATGCACAGTTCATGGGTGAATTTTTCTTAACAATGAAATCAATAGATATAGTGAAGGCACACAAGAATAATTTAACATGTATATTACGTGAAGAAGAGAAAGTGTTTTTGAATGTAGTAGAGGGAAGGAGACAGGATTTCCAAAAGAAAGCTGCTGAGCAGAAAACCCATGTACCACCATGGGCTGGGAAAGAGGGAATTTATGCAACTGGCAAGGGTCACGCTGTGATGTCCCTGGACTTTGTGCAGAAAGGGAAAACCTGCCTCCATAGGTTAAAGACAGATTATAATAACATATTTTTGGTTCCAGTGAATGTGAACATAACTTCCTAATTTTGGGAGGTTGGGGACTAAAAGGGGGAACTGATCCAGTATTTCCAGGGGTTTACTATGTGTATAGGAATAATGCTTATTATATGTTGCCTGCAAGGTGGTATGGAAGCTGCCTTTTTGGGATAGTATTTCCGAAAATGTATCATGTAAAAAAAATCACTGGAAACAATGAAAACACTAATGGACTAACACAGAGCTAGTTTTTCAGAAATAGTAGGTGATATTTTTGGTGCATTGATACCTTCAGTGGGAGTCCTTCAAAATTCACATAGCATTTGTAAATTGTCGACAGTAGTTGATGGTCTCTCGACTGATATTGCTGGGGGTTTCTTGATGATAAATACGGAAATGGTTGCAATTAGGTCTATGGTTTTACAAAATCAACTGGCGCTTGATGTTTTATTAGCAAAAAGGGCGGAGTCTGTGGAATGCTAAAAGTTCAACATTGTTGCACTTACATTCCTGACAAAAGTAAGGAAATTAGAGGGTATATTAAGAATATTACAAAACTTCATGAAGATTTTAAACCACTGGAGGTTGACAGTGTATGGGAGAGACTGACAAAGAGTATTTCTACAATAGGGACTTGGTTTTCTGATTTAGGGAAACATATTTTAGGTCAAATAATTCTACCAATTGTTGGTATAACAATAATAGTTTTAGCAATAATGATTTGGTGCAAATGTTGCAGAAACAAAGGAAAGGGAAGAAGATTTGAAGCGAATGGAAAAGGAAAGAAGAAAGAGGGAATACAAAGAAATACAAATGGAGGGAATTTAAGAGAGGATATACAAAAAGATGAAAGACTTAGAAAACAAAGATGAAAATAAGAAAGAGGAAAATGAGAATGAGAAATGCTGAAAGTTGGCATCTGAGAAGGGATGGGTAATTTTGTGGTGGCTCAAAATGCCATCAGAAAGGGGATTGATGGAGCAAGGACTCGTAGAAAAGAGACTTGCTCGGAAGAAATCCGCTCCTTTAACTCACTAACAAGTTATTAAAATTGTTTTGTGTAAAACTAAGGCGCACCACATGAATACGCGGGTTAGTGAAGCTTGCTTATGTGTTTACTAACGCGAATAACATGAACAAAGGAGTAAAACAGCTTTAAAGGGGAAATCTTTACTGTGCATATGTCAACTGCACCTACACAGTATGACGAGCTATCGCTTGGAGGGAAAATCTTTGCATAATGAGCAAAAAACACTAAAATGGAGTCTTGAAGACTTGCGTGCATGGCATCTGCTTAGCTGAAACAAAAACAAGCTATTTTTACTAACGCTAATGCAGGGAAAGTATTAATAGGTAAAGGGGAATAGAGTAGCGATGGCTGGTATACAGTGAAACCATTTATTCGTGAAATTAATATTTGTCTTTCTGACTTTATCATTAGTGCGCATTTCGGCCTCACTTGTATAACTGAAGTAAGCTGAGTCATGTGACGACTGCGCATGCCCACTGAAAGTGAACCCGTAATGATGACTTAGATGTTGAACGGGAGCCAAGATCGCAAAGTGTTCTGCCCTGGGAGCGGATGGTGTAAAGCTCAACAATGTGGACTCACATTCATACTGTTAATACAAATGTTGCAAGTAAAACGTGAATGCGTGTGTGAAATAAAATTGTGAATAAAAATTAAGGGGATTCCCTGACCAATTAGATTTTTATATTTTTACGATATTGAAACTTTAGTGGGTGGAACATGATGAACGAAAGGTATAATTGAGATAGCTTTAGTTAGTTAAAGAAGGAGAAGAGATGACGAATTGCTGAATGCAGAGTCCAGATGCTGTGAGCCTGGAGCGGGAGATGGATGCTGGGAGTGATGCTGTGAAATGCTGATGAAGAAGCCAAATGCAGAACCTTCTATACTAATTTAATTGGGTTAGATAAGAAGATCACGGAAGAATCTCGAGAAGGAAGAGAGTGTCTGAGAGGGATGTGGCGCAACCGTCGGTATTTTAGAGAGGTCAACTATCCTGTCCTGAATCCTGTCCTGAAGTCTTTGTCGCCTGATCTATCCCCGGGTACCAGCTCCTTGGCCAGGGGGTTGGTCTTCACACCATTTTTGGTAACTATAATTTCACATTATTTGTAGATGTTCTTTTCTCTCTGTCCTCTCCCTTTCTAAGTATTGATCATTGCATATGTCCGACGTATGTGTTTGATGATTAATCAGTTGAATCTATGGTTATTTACTTGAAGCAAATAAGTTAGAGTTAGTGTTCATTATCACCATCAACTAGTTCAACTAATGGTCAATTGACCAGAGGAAAGAACTTTTTGATCAGTTAAAAGGTTAGTTAGGAGTATGAAATAACTAATCCTAAAATATTGTGAAAATCATATAAACTTTGTCTCCAGCGGTTTACTCAATCGTGTGTGTGTTTTATGGGCCCAGGTGAGTATATACTAGTGGAGTATCTGTTATTGTTGGTACGCCGCTGGATCAGTAACAGGTGTAACAACATTAATATTTTTTAACGGCTAATTCCCTTTTACAGTGAAACCATCTGTGGAATTAACACTATTCACAGGGACTCCCGTGGCTGTCCTAGAGGGTGGAGCTTGAGAGGGCTGCCCTAATGAGACTGTATCTCCTGATGGAACCGAAGACAAGACAGAAGGGGTACTCATTTCACCAAGGGGGACGTGGCTATTGACTCTCAAATGTTTAGGCCCTTTGGGCCAGACAACTAGGTTACCATCGCCAGGAGTCGACTGGTATATACAAAGTTTAGATATTCCATTTTTGCTTCTAAAGAAGCTAAACATTGAAAAATGGCCCTCAGCCCTGGTTATGCCATGGACAGATGGTTGTTGCGCGGTGGGAACTATCTTAGGGCGTTGTACTCGCGGTCCCTCGACTCATCCCTCACGGGGCCCACTGGGGTGGCGGTGCGTGTATGGAAGATGGCGACTGACTCTCTGGGCTGGAAGGATAGGCTCACCCTAGCTGCCCCGTTGTTTGAATCTGAAAGGTTGGGTAGGCTTTGGCATACGAAAGGGTTTGATAAATGGGACTTGATCGGCATCTCCAGGGTTGGAGATATGCTGATTAAGGGTAGGGTGAAGTCCTTTGAAGAGTTGCAGAAGGAGTATGAGTTGGGGGCGTCTGAGTTTTTCCGATATGTTCAGGTGCGTCATGCCCTGCGGTCAGTCCTTGTGGAGGGTGAGAAGGTGCCTGAGTCCTCTCCTTTGGAGGACCGGATCCTTGATGGCCATATGCCGGAGAGCACGATCTCGCTCATCTACAAGAAACTAATAAATGTTCGGGCTGATTTGCTACTGGGGCTGCGGGACCAGTGGACTAGGGACGGACTCGAGTTGGATGATGAGGACTGGCAGTCTGCTGTTTCCTCTCCTAAGGAGGTTGCGATCCCGTCGCGTCTGAGGCTGGTGCAGCTCAAAATCCTGCATCGAGTGTATGTGACGGGGCCGCGACTGGTTCATATGGGATTCTCTGAGGAAGGCCTATGTAGGAGGGGATGCGGTATGGTGGGTACTTTCCTACATATCATCTGGGAGTGTGGTGTCATCACGGAATTTTGGAGGCTAGTTCATGCAGTGATGGGGGAGGTGACGGGCATTGCTATGCAGCCGGAAGCGCGGTGTTGTCTCCTGAATGTCTGGGGGCCCACTGACCATGATGAGGCACAGACCCAGTGGGTGACCCTGGGTAACATGATTGCTAAGAGGGACATCGCGCGCTTGTTGGGTTCCGGGGGGCCCCCCACGTTAACTGCGTGGAAAGAAAATATGGACTGGAGTATGCTCAGGGAGAAGACAGTATATTGCGCCAGAGGCAGCCCTCGGAAGTGGCATGCCATCTGGGGGCGGTGGAATCAATACAGGGGGGGAATATGTCTTGCCCCTGATCTGGATCCCCCCGAGGAACAGCTTTCTTCTTGACCTTCTTTCCAGCTCAGTTGCAGATGTGATGGTTAATTGACTTCTTGGGCCTCTGCTTTTCCCCCCTTTTTCCTCTTATCATAGTACTCTGACAGTTAGACGATTGGGGTCCGGCTCCCCCTGAGGGGCTGTCACCGTGGGCATTCAGTGTTGTTGCCTTGCTGGGGTTTGTTGTGTGTTTGTAATTATTAAAACTGGAACCTTCTCACTGCTCCTTCAATGTACTGTGGACAATTCTCTATACTCTCCTAATGAAGCTGCCGAACCTCCGGGTTGTCGGCTGAATAGCTGTGTCCAGATTCTTGAAGAAATAAAGGTTTTAAAAAAAAAAAAAAAAAGAAAAATGGGTGAGATTTCCGACCTGAAATTCTAACAAAATTTAGTGAAAAGATTCTCCAATTGATGTTACCAAGAAACTTGGTCAGCATTGGATAAACTTTCCTCTGCACACGGTGCTATTGGTCCTGTTGACAGTTCTAAGGAATTGTGCACTGACATCCTCACAGGGTTTAAAGGGGTTTCATGTGATTCAGGGGTGAGACTATAAGTTGTTTGAGCTGAGACACTCATTTAGATTTTCTTAATTGTACAGGTTTGTGACCATGACTCTGTGCTAAAGCAAGGCTGGGAGAAATCAGAGAGACTGGGGAGTTAACAACTTGATTAGAAATCGTGTCTGAAACAGATCCATTTGAGCTTAATTAGGGAAGTGGATGGGAAAGATAGGGTCTGGTGTGCTGTCTGAGGACTCCACCACCCGAGTTGAGAGAAAGTCTCCTCTACGTGAAGGCTATCTCTGTGTCACTCTGCAGCATGAAGCCGGCATCTCACATCTCTGACCCCCTCCCTGCTGCAATGGTGAAATCTCTCAGGCACATCATCTCGCCGATTTGGACACAAATCATTAACTCCTCTCTATCAAGTGGCTCTATGCCAACTCCCCTTCAACTCGGCCAAGTGACCACCTCATCAAGAAAACAGACACCGACTGGAATGACCCTAATAACTACAGACCTATAATCAACCTGCCCCTCCTTGCCAAAACCATGGAAAAATATGTGATTGTCCAACTCAACAACCAATATCGAAAGATACAACCTGCTTGACACCTTCCAATCCGGGTTCAGGAAAGGTGACAGTACAGAGACTGCTATGTTAAATATCATGGATGACCTACACAGAATTTCGGATGACAGCCAGGCTTGCCTGCAAGTCCTCCTACACCTCTCGGCCACCTTTAACACTGTCATTCACAGTAACCTCCTAAATACACTCTCACAATGTACAGGCATCAACAGCACTGCATTTCAGTGGTTCTCCTCCTTTCTAAGCCAAAGCTCACAGCTAATCAAGTTCAACAACTCAACCTCAAAAACAATACCATTCTCCCAAGGAGTTCCTCAAGGGTCAATCCTGTCTCCCAACCTATTCACCCTCCATGTGGAATCCCTTGCAATGATCCTGAGTCAAGCTTGAATAGATTACCATCTATTTGCAGATGACACCCAACTCTACATGAATATTTCGTCAGGAAAGAACATCCATCACCTAAATAACACTCTTTTCGCAGTACAAGCCTGGTTTACAAGCAACAACCTCAAACTCAACCCCAGCAAAACTGAACTCCTTCTCATCCATCCTAAAGAAAAATCAGTTCCTGTAGAATGCTGGCTCGACAACGTCACAGCTTTAAACTGTAAACTGTCCATCTCCAACTCTGTTAAATCCCTAGGATTACAATCGACTCCCACTAAAGCATGAAAGACCTTATTGATGCCTCTTTGCAATAGCGCATTCTACACTGTGAAAAAGATTTTAAAAAAGTAAAACCCTTCATCCACAACAAAGACCTAAAGACAGTGGGGCAATCCTTAGTCTTACCCAAGCTGGACCACGGCAACGCAATGGTTACGGGCACCAATCTTACCTAGCCCCACTGAAAGCCACTCTCCATGCTGCAGCTAGACTTGTATCAGGGGAAAGACTCTCTGATCACATCACTCCCACACTCAAACAACTCAACTGGCTACCAATGGAGGCAAGGACAATTCGAAAAACTGCCTGCATAACACACAAAGCATTATATACAGAAAAGCCAATCTACCTCACAAATAAAAAGCGGGTCAAAACAGACTCCAAAATTTAAGAGAGAGAAATCGACACCTGCTCCTTGTCCGGGAATGCTCCAACAATCTAGAACTCCCTGCCCCGAGACCTGTGGAAAAATCAACTCTTCCTTCACTTCAAGGAGAAACTGAAGCTTCTCTTCAACAATTACCTAAACCCACCTTAAAGCTCCTGCCAAGTCTGTGGGCTCCCTTCCTGCTCACTCGAAATAAATCTGTGCATTACTTCCCCTGGGAAATCTGTGCCTCTAGTTGCACCATCTACAAGAGGCTTTGCTCCAGCTACCTCAGACCTACAACACTTGTCGTTACTTCTATTCAGCCTGCTTTTGTCATATTTATTGCTACTATGTGATTTGCTGTTCTTATTTTACTCCACCGGTAATTTTGTACAATTGCAGCTGTGCTCTGCACAGCAATATTTATTTTGTATACCGTAGCTACCTCAAAACTTTATTAGCAATAGTCCTACAGTGTCCTTGTATACCTCATCACATAATGTCACCACGTAGCTATTTGTACCCCAAATGTAGCTAACGTATTTCGGCTTATGCAATTTCATACCACGTATACCTCATCACTTTTTGTCAATATGTATCTGCATTTACTCCAAATGTATCTCAAATATATGCTGCTAACTCTGTGAAGAGCTCTGATGCCCTTGGGTCAAGTTTGCGCTATATAAACCCAATATATATATTATTTTTTAAATGACACACACTGTGCACTCTAGCATGTGGTCGATTGAGGTTGCTCTTGTTAGGGGAGTAGATGCTGGCAGACAACCGGCAAATTTCTTTCTGCCCATGATCCCCCTGACAAAACAATAACAGGACAATAACAAGAAAAGAGCAGAAAAAATAGCTCCTACGATTCAGTGAAAACTTTCTGTTTTATGAGTTGACAGACCTGGGTCCGACTGTAAGCTTTTTCACACAGGAGGGAGTTGGAAGATCTACAGAAGTCAGAGTGATAGTGAGATAAAATTGAGGCACAGTAAAACCATGCACTCCAATCATACACCAGGGTGAGAGACCAAGAGGGAGGGCCCAGCCCAAACTCATCCGGTCTCTGATGGGCGCAGGCAGGCCTGCCCTTGGCCTGGGCTTTGCCCACGCACAGCCCTCTGGCGTCCTGCGCTGCTGGAGGTGGTGGGTGCTCTTTTTAGTGGTGATGGCTGGCTGGAACGACGAGTCTCACAGCGGCCGTTGTCCAAAAGCATCCCTTTGCTGTGGGAGGTGGTGGGTGTTCTTTGTAGCTCGGCATGGGGTGTCAGCAACAATGGCCCCTCCACCTTGTTGGTGGTGACAGCAGGCTGGGACAACAAGTCCCACAGCAGCTGTGGTCCAATAGCGCCCCTTGCCTAATTGTGGAGACTTTCTCCACATATTTTCCAAGCTCCTAACTGCCAAACATATATAAATACAGAAATCCCCCAATAGTCAAGTAGAACCTTCTCAGCATATTATGAACAAATCCAGTTTGCTTTTAAGAAACAATTCCTGATTGGCGGCTCAGGTGGTAAAACATACCAAAATATAACCACAGCGGTTAGTGTACTTACTAATGAGATCTCTCTAATGTACACTCCGCATTCCCCAGTCAATCTAGGGAAAACAGATCAAAATGAACCAACATTGGTCACTGCAGCCGATACTGAAACCACCCCAACTCCCATTTCCCATCTTAGATCCCCCCCACTAAATATATTATCCTGGAACTTGGCTGGCTTGGGAAACAAGATGGACTGTGAGCATTAGAGTTCATTTATAGACTCCAAAGATGTTTGGCTGTTCCAAGAAACCTGGGCGAGAGAGGAGTACTCTCGCCCGGGTTTCGCGGTGTTTTCCATTCCTGCTAGATGGGGGGGAATGGGTCGCCCATCTGGAGGGTTAGCCACCTGGGTGGCTACCCACCTGGGCTGTGAGGCTACACCCCTGCCAACAGCTTCAGGGGATATTCAGTGTATCGTGCTGGAGTGGCCGAATGCCAAAAAACTGGCTGTGGTAAATGTCTATTCCAGGCCGGTAAATATAACCCGGGAATCAACTACCATTGATGATCTTTCCACCTTCCTCAGTGGAATTCCACAGGGCATACCTTATGTTGTAGGAGGTGACCTGAGCTCCCATTTTGAACCTCTCACGGGACTATTGGAGGGATCAGTGCTGGAGGAGGAAGCTCTATGGCTAGTACCGCCTACGATGGCCCCTGCGCCCAGAGCCTGGACACCTTTGGCTGTACAGATCACTGCATTGACCCTCAAACACGGTATCCCCGCTATCTGTACATTCAATAAAGCGGGACGGGAGTCTAGATTGGATTATATTCTGGTCCAATTGTCCTCGTGGTCCCATGTTATAGATTTCAGGGTGATTCCCAGAGAGGAGAGCGACCACAACACACTTGAATTAGAATATCTCCTCCCGGGTATAGTTGTAGATGGGGCTGGAGATGAGGGGTCCGCCACAGGGATGGTTCTTGCAAACAATAGACGGAGAGTAAGGTGGGAAAAACTAGCTGCCAATCCAGGTAAACTCTCAGAGTTGTACGCGCGGGTTGTTCCCTCACTAGAGAAGGTGAGCGCACTACTGGACCAATCTAGCGCCGACGGAATTCATGAACAATTGGGGTCGGTACATGAGGACCTTATTAAGTCCATGGCTGCCGTTCTCTTTTCCATGGGAAAGATGGGAGCCAGTAGGGCAAAATGCCCCAGCTGGTTCAACGCTGCATGCCGAAAGGCTAAATCACCCCTGCTGACATCAATAAAGGAGGGCAAAAATAGATTGGTGATACAGGCTTGTAGAAGGGAACATAAGAAGTTGATTACCCATGCTAAGATTGACTGGGACTATGAAAAATGGGAGAATCTCACCACCAGCTTAGCTGTCAGGGACTCCCGTAAATTCTGGAGAATAGTAAACACAGGGTCCGAGGAGCTCGCTTCGGCCATTGAGCCCAATATTTCAGCCAACATCTGGCAGGATCACTTCCAGTCCCTTTATAAGGTTCTAGATAGAGTCCCATCACAAGCATCGCCCAAAATACACAGGCAACACGAGGGGGACCCCTTCACGGAGGGGGAGGTACGTGCCGCGATTCACGGGCTGGCAACAGGTAAAGCGCTTGGCTTGGATGGGCTCCCAGGAGACCTATTTAAACAAGAGCCTGACGTGTGGGCCCCATATTTGCTGGTGATTTTTAACGCAGTCTTGAGGGGCATGGAGGTGCCCTGTACTTGGCTGGGCGCAGAGATTGTCCCCATATACAAGAAGGGATCGCCTCTGCTCCCAGCCAACTACAGGCCCATCAGCCTCATTGACGTTCCACAGAAATTGTTTGGGAGGCTGATATTAGACCGCCTCCAAACTTGGATGGAAGAATCCTCCATTCTGAGCCCCTTCCAGGCGGGATTCAGGAGGAGAGTTTCAACAACGGACCAGATCTTCCGTTTGAACCTCTTGTTTTGGAAAACTGCAATAATCGAGGGCGGAAGCTTATACACGGTCTTTGTAGACTTGCGTGCCGCCTTCGATCTGGTATCAAGAGCCAGATTATGGTCAGTGTTGGCGGACCTGGGTATTCCTGCAGACATTTTGAATATCCTGATAAGATTACATCAAAATAACTTTGCGAGGGTTAGATGTGGCAGGAATGGGACCCTTTCAGAAAGATTACCCGTTGACAGGGGGGTGAGGCAGGGTTGTGTGCTTGCACCTACCCTCTTCTGCCTCTTTGTCAACGGGGTAATCGCCTACTTGGCTAAAATGGGGGACATTGATGCTCCAAAGCTCGGCGGCAGCAGGGTGCCTGCCATCATGTTTGCGGACGACACCCTGCTGCTGTCAAAATCCCCAATGGGAATACAACGCGTTCTGGATGGTTTCTCGTTATTCTGTGCAGAGCGGGGGCTGGAGATCAATGCTTCGAAAACAAAATATATGATTCTTAATCCCCCGCCATTGACACGTCCCAACCCCACCATAGGCACACTGAGACTAGAGAGGGTTTTTACATTTGAGTACCTAGGGGTGACTATCAACCAAAATATGACCTGGGATACACAAAGGACTAAGGCCAATATTAAACTGGTACAGCTAACGGGTGGTATTTGCAGGTTACCAAACAGGTCGACCTACAAACCCATTGGCCCACTTCTTCAAATTTACAGCATGCAGGCCAGGGGTGCAGTTACCTATGGGGGGGAAATGTGGGGACATTTACCGGCCCAAAACCTCAACACCACCGAAAACAAATTCATCAGACAGCTGGTGGCTCTACCTCCAACTACCCCGCTTCTCCCTCTGAGACTAGACCTTGGTCTCAGATCAATCGAAGAAGAACTGGGTCTAAAGCCACTAAATTTCTGGCGTTGAATTTGGAGCACACCGGAGCTCTTGAGCTACAGGATGGAGTTACAGGAGATTTTACTCTTACCAAAGATAGCAAACATCCCCTGGCTAAAATATATCAAACGAATGTGCGAGAGCTTAGGAAGGCCGGAATTATGGTTAGATCCTGTAAATTCTTGCAGAAATGTACCACGCAAAGTCTTATCAAAAGAATAATGATTTTAAACTAACTTCCCTATTAGGAAGGACAAAGTTGGGTTCCTTAACCAATTCTTTTATTCAATTTAAAGATTATTATCACCTGGAACTTGTGCTGGACCGAATCAGCCCTGTTATGACCAGAAAACTATTCTTACAGTGGAGATTTGGCACTCTCCCCCTCAGGTCATTCACCAGTACTTGGTCTCAGCCCTCGTCCACCGAGCAATGCCCTGTATGTCTAGATCGCCTGGAAAGCGAAATGCACGTGATATTCTTTTGTACTGCTTATAGTAAACCCAGAAAATATTGGCTTGTTCCCTTGCTTAAAAACCTAGGGTTCAGACAGTGTTACACAGCTTATAGAGTACTAAAAACCGATGTATCATCTTCAACTGTGTTTGCGGTAGCCAAATTTTTAACAGCAATGTGGCACATTCGTACCCGTTACATGAACTAGTTCGCAGTTCTGCCTTAAAGTTTTACAATTTATTGTACTGATGATTTTTAATTGAATTGTACTTTTACTTGATTTTAATAGACAAATTGCCAATGTAATGCACTACAATTCATGTTCCATGGCTTTTAATAATTTTACTGTTATGCATATCTGTTATGATCTTATTGATCGAAATACAGATTAAAAGAAGAAGAATTCCTGATTTGTGGGGATGATTGGGAAAACAGAAAAATGCCAAGTAGGAGCCAAGACAGAACTTTGAAAGTGATCCTTACACATCGATAAAGCACTATCAGCAGACATAACAGCCCAAAATGGTGGAGAGCTCTTGATGTGTCAGCCTAGCTTGTGTCTTGCAGGTAAAGACATGTTCTCCACTGCTCAAGCAATGTGGTGGCCAATCAATTTGCCCCCAAGTGAATATGAAGAGTGCATCTATATGTTCATCGATCACTCTTTCCGTTCCTCTGTAACCCTTGCTATTTTTGTAATCCTGTTAATTTGGGTTGTGGGATTGTATGTGTGACTGTGCGTTTTAAGTGTGTGTTTTAGTCTATGTGCATAGGTACCTTTATGTCTGTTGGTCTGTTTATCTGTATTTGGGGACTCGTATCTCAGGTGGTCTGTGTTGGTTGGTGCATATATTTGTGGTTCTCTGTTCGTACACTAATGCCTGTAGGTGAGTTGTTGTCTGTATATGTGCATGTATGTCAATATGTGAATGAATGGTGCGAGTCTCTTGGTGCCCACACAAAATAAAAGCAAATGATATTGGCTTTGCAAATACATGTTTAATTGATGTGACCAGAACCTCTGAATAATTGATCTATAACTAGTATGGAATCCATACATTTTGTTTAAAAAGTAACAATCCACAGCATCTAAATTCTAAACTATCATGAGTGTTTAGAGATATTGCAGTTACTTAGCTATTTAAACTACTTACACATATTTGTCAATTGTAATCCCTTAACTCCCAACAGTGAATTCTGGGTGCCCGATTCACAGAACTAATTTAAGACAAAATCCTAAACTTACTACCATTTTGGTATTCACAGAAAGCACTTACTCATTTTGGTATTCACAGAAGGCACTTACTCATTTCGGTATTCACAGAAGTTAGGAGTCCTAACTTTAGGACTCCTAAATGCCTTCTGTGAATACTGAAAGTCTTAAAATTAAGATTTTTCTCAGTTTAGGAGTCCGAAAGTTAGGACTCCTAACTTTACAACTACTAAACTGAGAAAAATCTAAATTTTAAGGCTTTCGGTATTCACAGAAGGCATTTATGAGTCCTAAAGTTAGGAGTCCTAACTTTACTACTACTAAATTAAGAAAAATCCTAATTTTAAGACTTTCAGTATTGGGGGGCGTGGCTTCGCGTCTTCGGTGATGGCCGCCGATTTCGGGAGCTCCGCAGTACCGTGACACAGTTCACCCTCTCCAGGATATTTTCGCTCCTTTTCGGAGCGCGGAAAGGACATATATCAGCGTCGGAAGTGTATCCTGATGCAGCGCAATATTTTTTCCACCGTTTGGTGAGCTCCTAACAGTTTTTTCTCCTCAAATCGGCTGAAATGCACTCACGGACGCCATTTTGTTTTCATTTTTCAGGCGTTTTTCACATTTCCTGATATTTTACCTCAGAAGTTGCATATTATCGCCTGAAATGTCTACTTATCCAGAATTTTTTCTACTGCCTCATTGATTTCCAGTGGTAGGATGTGCTTGGGTCTTCGTTTTTGATCATTCCAGCTGTGTTATTTATTTACCTCAAGTTATTTTGCTCCGCGTCTGGTTCTGGTCTTGTGGGCTAATACTCCTTTAACCAGATTCCATACCTCTACCAGCTTGCCGTGTGTTACAATACTCTCTGGGTTTGACTCTTTTGAAGCCGTCATCAGCATTTCTGCGTCTAACACATTTCTACACTATGGCGGCAACTCGGACCAGCCGTAAAGAGGCGCCACAGCCCGCTGGTGCCTCTTTAGAGGACTTCAACCCTTTTACTATATTGTCAGAAACTACAGATGAAGCTCCCAGCGACCCTATGGCCATAAAAAACGCCTCTTCCTCTACGACTCGTTTGGGCTCCAAACAGGGGTCTAAAATTCCATCTTCTGCTCCCCTCACCCCTAGGAAGAGAGGGAAAGCGAATCCTCCATCTCCCACTGGCTCTTCTACACCTCTTTCAATGGAACTTCTTCTTGAGGAGATTCGTGCCCTCAAACCCTATATGGAGGAAACCAACGCCCGTTTGCTGAGATTAGAAGATAACTGGTCTCACACTGAACAGCGGGTGGAGGGTCTGGAGAAACGTGTTGATGCTGTTCAGGAGTTTGCTGACAAGGTTCCTCTTATCCATAAAGATGTTGAACGTCTTCAGCAGCAAGTTGAACAATTAGAAAATCGTAATAGGCGTAACAACCTGCGAATTTATGGTTTGGCGGAAGGTCTGGAGGGTTCTAACGCCATATCCTATTTTCAGTCATTCCTTCCGACTCTTCTTGGCCTTCCGGAATCTCCTCCATTAAATATCCAGCGTGCACATCGTTTGGGCCAGAGTCCCCGTTCTTCATCTCCATCAACAAAACCCAGAGGAGTAATTTTGTACTTTCTGGAATATACGGATTTACTTAAGGTTTTACAAGCAGCCAAACAACGGGGAAAAATTTCCTGGAACGGTTCCAACCTCTTCTTCGCTCAGGATTATGCCAAAATAACTGCTGACCGTCGAAAAAGGTTTTTAGATATGAGGCCAGCTCTACGCAGTTTGAATGCACGTTACGGCTTATTCCATCCCTGCCTTTTTAAAGTGACTCTTAACAACAGAACCACCAACTATGAGGATCCAGCTGTCCTGCAACAATTTTTGGACTCTTGTAAAGGAATTTCCATGGATATCTCTAAACCATGATATGTCGTGTAGTGTTTGTTGTGTTTTTACCCGTTAATGTACACTTCGTGTGTATCAGTCATTTTCGTAAGTTTTTGATGTCATTATCACTTATCACACTAATTGTTATTTTATTTTATTTCTTCTTTGCCAGGTTGTGGTTTCCGTGCCCCCCTACATAATATTCTACGTTTCGCCTGGATGGTGTTTCTCTGTGTACTTCGCGTCCTGCGTCCTCCCGTCTGACGTGTGGCCTTCCCCTTATGGCTCCACCTACCCCGTTACTCTTGTTCTTTTGTAGTATGTTTTTCTGTTATTGTACTGTTTTATCAACTATTAGCTTTAATTTGTTCCTTTGTTCTCTATTTCTTTCTCTCTTTCCCTCCTTTCTCCTCATTCCTCTGTTCTTCTCTATCTTTGGTTGTCCTTTTATATTTCTGAAATGTCTACAATGTTTCTCTTATTCTCACTCTCTTTTTTCTACACTGTTTCCTGATCTTCTTTGTTTCTCACTGCTATTTTTCCACAATAAGAAGTTGCTTTCTTGTTTTGTTGTGTTTTTTGAACACTTTGGTCTTTATGCACAATATATTCTTTTACGAACCATTTTGAATATGTTTAATTAAGATCTATTATGTCGTTAAACATTATATCTTGGAATGTTAAAGGCTTGGGTTCTCCTATCAAACGCCAACGAGTTTTATCTCATATTGCAAGCTTAAAAGGTGATATTGTTCTTCTACAAGAAATTCATATTCCAGACACTGAGGTAACTAAATTGAGACGATGTTGGGTGGGCAATGTTTTCGCATCACCAGGTTCTGGAAAACGCAATGGCGTTGCTATTCTCTGTCATAAACGCTTAGATGTTCAGCTCATAAGTCAAGATAATGATTCAGAGGGTAGATGGGTTGTGGTCTCTTTACTGATTAACAAGATTCCTTTCACCATTTTTAATGTTTATGCCCCCACTTCCCCAGATAAATTGTTTTGGCCTCAAATTCTCTCCCGTTTAATGCAGTGTACTGATGATTATTTAATTTTTGGGGGGGATTGCAATATGATTGTGGATCCCTTTATTGACAGGAATTCCAGCTCCAGGTTTGTCCCGTCTTCTATGCATTCTCAATTTATGTCTGCTATTTCTCAAAGAGCTCTTGTAGACTGTTGGAGGCTTTGTCACCCCACACTACAAGAGTATACTTACTACTCTCCTGCCCACTCCTCCCAATCCCGAATAGATTATCTTTTTATTTCTAAACCTCTTCTTCAACACATTTCTCATTCGGACATAGGTTCTATCCTACTCTCTGATCATGCTCCAGTTTCCTTGAATTTAGATTTACTTCCTCCCACTAAAGGAAATAGACGCTGGAGATTCAATAACTCTCTTCTTTTAGATCCTAAGTTCCCGCCAGCCTTTCTCGAATTCGCTTCTTTATTCTTTAAAGAAAATGAATCCCCTCAATTATCTCCTCAACTTGTATGGGATTCTTTTAAGGCTGCTTCTAGGGATTTTATTATATCCTTTGTTGGTCGAAAAAAACGTGCAGCTTTTCTTTCCTCTCAAGCACTTACTTCCCAAATCAAAAATCTGGAACATCTTTATTACTCATCGAAAAGTCAGTCTACCTTGAAAGAATTAATTAATGCTAAACTCTCTTTCAATAAGATTTCTACTGATTCTGCAAATTTATATTTACTCAAGTCTAGTGCTAAATTTTATAGTGCGCAGAACAAATCTGGCAACCTTCTTGCTAAATATCTCAAGATCAAAAAGGAACGTACTAAAATCGATTCTATTGTATCCTCTGCTAATGCTGTGCTTCATAAAGACGAAGACATTCTTTTGGAGTTTTCTAATTTCTATAAATCCCTATACACCCCTGAATCTACTCTTTTATCTGACATTGATCAATATTTAGCTTCCATCCCTCCACCTCCTTCTTTAGATGTTGATTTCTCTGTTTTAGAGTCTGATATCCAGACCAAGGATATTCTTACTGCTATTCAGTCACTTAAAAAGGGAAAGGCGCCAGGTCCTGATGGTTTTACCATAGAATTTTATATCCACTTTTCCAAATTACTTATCCCTAAATTACTCAATTTATTCTTGTTTTTTATATCTTCCCGAAAATCTGAAGGTTCTTTTCAAGAGGCTTTGATTTGCCTTCTTCCAAAAGAGGGTAAAGACCATACATTATGTAAGAACTATAGACCCATCTCTTTAATCAATCTAGATTAAAAGATCCTTGCACTTCGTTTGGATAATATTTTACCTCATTTAATTGGCAAAGAACAATGTGGCTTCATTAAAGGTCGTCATCTCTCAGACAACACCCGCCTCTTTTTCAATGTCCTTAGTAAATCTCAATCCCATAAGTCTTCATTAGCAGCTGTAGCTTTGGATGCTGAAAAAGCTTTTGATAGGGTTAATTGGAAGTTTATTTTTTTGACTCTTACTTGGTTTGGTTTTGGCCCTAAATTTTTATCCTATATTTCTTTACTTTATTCTTTTCCAAGATCGTTTATTTTAGCTAATGGCCTTGTTTCTTCCTCTTTCCCACTTCTCCGTGGCGTCAGACAAGGGTGTCCTCTTTCTCCCCTTTTATTTATTTTGACGTTAGAACCCTTTTTATCTAAAATCCGGATGAACGAAAATATTACTGGTTTCCCCTATAGGGACAAGCACTTAAAGATCTCGGCGTACGCTGATGATATTCTTTTATTTCTTTCTAATCCTCAGACCTCTCTACCGGCTTTTCTTTCAGAAGTTTCTTCTTTTTCTTCTGTTTCAGGTTATAAACTTAATGTGGATAAATGTGAAATTCTTCCATTAAATAAATATTGTTTTCATGCTGATTTTGTATCTTCTTCTTTCCACTGGAACTCTTCCAAAATTAAATATTTAGGTTTATGGTTCACCCCTTCTATTAAGGAAACTGTATCGCTCAATCTTAAAAACCTCCAATCGACTTTAATTAGTTCCACAACGAGATGGCATCCCTTGTTTTTATCTTGGTGGGGTAGATTGGATTCTATAAAAATGATGTTGGTCCCTATCATCTTATTTTTCTTATCTAATCTGCCTGTTAACATCCCTAAATCTTGTTACAAACAAATATATACTATTTTATCAAAATTTTTGTGGCAGAACAAAAAGTCTAGGATGTCCTTTTCCAAACTTAAACAGCCTAAAAATTTGGGTGGGGTTAATTTCCCTGATTTTGCATTATACCATACTTCTTTCTTTCTTAAGAATTCTTCTTCCCTACTATCTCAAAATACGAGTGATTTGTTATCATTGCCTCTGTGGGTAGATATTGAATCCTCTTTCATTTACCCTTTCTCATTTGATGATTTTTTATCCATATCGAATACTCCTCAGAAATTCTCCTTTCCTATTCTTAAACATATTCGTAAAACTCTTCATCCTCTTATGCTAGATGGTTTCGATGATCGTACCCATTTCTTACAATCACCGATTTGGCATAATACTCGTATTAAGATCAAGAATCGGACCCTTTTTTGGAAGGAATGGTTCAATCTTGGTCTTAAATGGACTCATCAACTTTTCATAGGTGATACTTGCATTCCTTTCCATATATTGCAACAACGCTTCTCTCTTCCCTCCTCATTTCTTTCTAAATACAAATTACTGTCCTCAGCTGCCCAGAGTTCCTATGATAAGCTTCCGGCTTCCTCCACACAGATTTTTTCTTCTTCTGTTACGATTTCATTCTTGAAATCGAACCCCTCAGCCTCTCAAATTTACAATAAATTGAGACACACTAATCAAACTCGATACAAATCTGCAGTTGAAACTAATTGGGAAACCGACTTATGCACTTCCTTTTCCACGTCAGTATGGGATAACATCTGGATTAAGATAAGGAAATCTTCTAGAGCAGCAAATACTACACAAACATTATTTTTTATATACAATAGACTATTGATTACTCCAGCCAAATTACATCAGATTAACCCTAGCTCTCCCTCTACATGTTGGTCATGCCCAGCTCCTGTTGCGGACCTCAAACATATGTTGTTTACTTGCCCAGTCATTCATCAATTTTGGATTAAAGTTTGGCAACAAATTAACAAAATATTTCACACTCATATCCCCTTTTCCTTCTCTCACATTTTTCTAGGTAGTGTTGCAGAAGTTTGGCCCTCATCCACTTCCCTTAATACTCCTTTTATTGACTTACTCATTGCTGTTGCCTTTCAACAAATCACTAAGTCGTGGAAAAATGCTTCTAATGTCTCTTTTCAAGCCTGGTGGTATGGCGTTTGTTATAACCATAGGTTAGATCGAGCTTATGTTTACCCGATTACTCTGGCTATTAAACGTGACTTGTTGTGGCTTTCTGTTACCAGCTTTTTAGATCTATCTGCTCAATCATTGCCATCCCATGTTCCTGCCATAGAAGAAGTTTCCAAGCCTCCTTAAATTAAGTTTAATTCTATTAAGGTAACTTAAATGTTGTTCTATTTTATATATACTCTCAATATATAAGTGAATTTGTGGCAGTGAGTTCATTACAATGTACCTGTTATACTTGGTGTATAATACTGTTCTATGGTATTGTTATAGGAATTATATATATTTTTCCTTTTCTCTCCTTCCCCCCCTCTTCTCCCCTCTTTTCTTTTTCTCTCCCCTTAGTATATATAGTTTATTTTCTATTGATATTAATTCTATATGCTAGATTGTATTATTGATGTATCTATTGCTTATTTTCAATAAACTTTCTTTAAACTCAAAAAAAGACTTTCAGTATTCACAGAAGGCATTTAGGAGTCCTAAAGTTAGGAGTCCTAACTATACTACTACTAAATTGAGAAAAATCCTAACTTTAAGACTTTCGGTATTCACAGAAGGCATTTAGGAGTCCTAAAGTTAGGACTCCTAACTTCTGTGAATACCGAAATGAGTAAGTGCCTTCTGTGAATACCAAAATGAGTCAGTGCCTTCTGTGAATACCAAAATGGTAGTAAGTTTAGGATTTTGTCTTAAGTTAGTTCTGTGAATCGGGCCCCAAGTCTCTTTTGTCAATATAAAGCATTTTAGGTCTGACTTGCCTCGGCAGCTATCTGTATCACCAATTGGTATCAATTAGAATACATAGAGTTGGCTTTGGCTCTACCTAAAAGGGTATATCACTGAATCTTGAGTCATTAAATTATTTATCTCATAGGCATAAAGCATACATAATGCAATGATTTATTTTAGTTTTTAACCCCAACAGGCTTTTTAAATGTGTTAGTCGGGACTCAAACTGCAAGCCAGACCTATTGAGTTTCCCATTTGTTTTACATTAATGTAGTTAACAGGATTGAAACATTTACTCCAAGTTCCTCTTGTGGGTACTGTTCACTGCGAAATGCATTCCACTTATTGGATATCACCTCACTGAAAGAAAGCTTCTGTATTACATGCACTTCGGGAATGGTTTTATTTGCTGGCCTTTCTTAAAATTAGCCTTTTTTAAGTGAACACACTATTTGCTGTGCGTTTCCTTTACTGTTAAATGTGTTGTCTATTAGTGCAGTGTGTCCGAATTGGTGTTACCTCACCATTTGGTGCAAGTAGTTGCTTACCTGCATGGACGTGAAAAGTGATTTTTGAAAGTGCGGATATGTATGTCTGAAGTGATACATGTATAACCCAAACATAGCGACGAAGCGCTGAAAAGACGGGAGCCCAGGGTTGTTACAGGGACTTGTCCAACAGGCTACTCGTAGTGTGTTGTTGGTGTGGCCTGTGTGTCGAGTGAAGAATGTTTGAGTGTTTTCTGGAGGGGTGCTGCTGTGCGTCTTTGAGACTTTTTGCCGCCAGACGCGGGAGTTCGCATAATTATGTGCAATTCTGTGTAATTTGGGAGGATTTCATGTAGTTGCACTAGGAGTAACTATGCAAGTGTCACACATCCCACAGATCGCTGTAGCAGGCAAAATTAGCCCACCTAACTATTTTATCAAGACTAGACCCTGTGTCCTGTAAACTAAAGATTTCTGCAGCCGGCACTTTAATCCACCAAGCTATATTCTACAACAAGCTACTTTCAAAGAGGCTTTAGGCTAGGGTAATGTCAGTCAAATTTAGGTCAAACCTGTCTCTTACCCAGCCTTAATTGATTATAAATGACTAGCCAGTATGACAATCTGCAGATTTCCTGATTGGGCAGTGTCTCTAAAAGGCTGGTAGGGCTTGGACGGTGTCAGTCACATATGTATTTGTCATGGAGATTTCATATAACAAGCAGGTTTGGGAGCACTCTGGTAAAATATTCAGCGCAGAACTGCAGTTTTCTGACAATGAAAACTTTTGCTTACTATACCTGATATGTAAGATGAGAGAGGAGTAAAGTATTTGTCAACTCAATTCTCGGACATTCATCTGGAAATGGCAATTAGTATTAGGTGTTTAAAAGTCCTGTCGCCCGTTTAGGAAGTGGTATTGCACATGTAAAGGGGCCTGCTGGCTAATCATCTCACTGTCCCTGTTGAGGATTACTAATTATGCATCATTAACATTATAGCAGGGGTGGCTGGAAGTACTAGCCCAGTCCATCATCATTTTAGGAGCCAAACATGGAAGTTCAGATTAATATTAGTTTAAGACTAAATAGCAGCTCTGCTGGGAAGTGCTGCTATTCTCCCCTATTACCTATCAGTGTGCTTGATACCTAGTCAGAAGCAAAAAGCTACTGAGATGCATATAACTTAACTTGGCAATGCTTGGCCCCTCAAGCTGAGACTGCTAGCGTTATATAAACTCGTATAGGTAAACAACACTTTATACTAGCCTGTTTCTATGAACTGTATAGACCTGAAACTAAAAAAGATGTACATCTGCACGTCAGGGTTACTCCACCTACAATGGGGATGCCTATCACTACCAGCAGTCCCAAACTGCATGGGGTGGATGCCCATCACTACCAGCATACTCCACCTACAAGGGGGATGCCTATCACTACCAGCAGTCCCAACCTGCATGGGGTGGATGCCCAGCACTACCAGCATACTCCACCTACAAGGGGGATGCCTATCACTATCAGCAGTCCCAACCTGCATGGGGGTGGATGCCCATCACCACCAGCATACTCCACCTACAAGGGGGAATGCCTATTACTACCAGCAGTCACATCCTACATGGGGTTGGATGCCTATCACTACCAGCAGACTCCACCTACAAGGGGGGATGCCTACCACTACAGGCAGACCCAACCTGCATGGGGTGGATGCCCATTACTACCAGGAGTCCCAACCTACATGGGGGTGGATGCCCATCACTACCAGCAGTCCCAACCTACATGGGGGTGGATACCCATCACTACCAGCATACTCCACCTACAAGGGGGGATGCCCAACACTACCAGCAGTCCCAACCTACATGGGGGTGGATGCCCATCACTACCAGCATACTCTACCTACAAGGGGGGATGTCCATCACTACCAGCAGTCACAACCTACATGGGGGTGGATGCCTACCACCACCAGCATACTCCACCTACAAGGGGGATGCCTATAACTACCAGCAGCCCCAACCTGCATTGGGGTGGATGCCCATCACTACCAGCATACTCCACCTACAAGGGGGGATGCCTATCACTACCAGCAGTCCCAACCTACATGGGGGTGGATGCCTATCACTACCAGAAGTCCCAACCTACATGGGGTGGATGCCTATCACCACCAACATACTCCACCTTCAAGAGGGGATGCCTATCGCTACCAGCAGTCCCAACCTGCCTGGGGGTGGATGCCCATCTCTACCAGGATACTCCACCTACAAGGGGGTATGCCTATCACTACCAGCAGTCCCAACCTACATGGGGTAGATGCCTATCACTACCAGAAGTCCCAACCAGCATGGGGTGGATGCCCATCACCACCAGCATACTCCACCTACATGGAGGAATGCCTATCACTACCAGCAGTCCCAACCTACATGAGGTGGATGCCTATCACTACCAGCAGACTCCATTTGCATGGGGTGTGTGCCATCACTACCAGCATACTCCACCTACAAGGGGGATGCCTATCACTAACAGCATTGCCACCCATACAGCTTGTAGGCCAAACACCCCTCATCCTACCATCATGCCAGGATTGTGTATTGTGTGTGGAGTCCCTGAAACAGTGACACTGAAAGGGAACACATACTGTAACTCACATCACTTCTGTGATCAAAAGGTGGATGTGGAGTAAAAAACACCATCAAACGTGGTACATCGTGCCAATGAGGCTTGATCCCTCCCACCCTACTCTGACCAAAAAGTGAGTGTGGCATCGTAATTCCATGCATATCGGGAACATTGCATCAATGGGGCAAAACCCCACCCCACCTCAGTGAGCCAAATGTGAGTGCCTGTCCAAAATTGACAGCTAATGCAAATCTGCATGTCAGATTACTGGTCGTAACACCACAAGCAATGCAGTGGCTATGTAGTGGGTATGTTGCAAACACACACAGATCTGTTGAGGGGAAATGTCCAGCGTCGACTAACATCCCTCTGATATGTGCCAAGTAGCAGTGCACATGGGGACTGACAATGCCTCCAATGTACAATTACACAATGTAAGTAGTGGCCACCAGAATGCATACACACATATGTACACAAACAGACACACATACCAAGGAATCCTGTGTAGATTGCAGCCATCAGGTGATCAAGAGCCATACCATGGCAGCAATGGAACCTAATAACCCTGAAGAATGCGCCGAATGATGAGGTAGGTGTCCCAGAGATAGTACGGTAATACCTACACCCGACTTCCAGGCAATGTCCAGAAAAGCCATACCAATGCATGGGTGCAGGTGCACAAACACGACCAGCCAGCCCCACACTGCATAATTAACACAACATGTGTGTGTGTGTCTCAGTGTATCCAGGCCAGTATGACACACATCATGTGGGGCGTAACTCAAAACAGATACATGTGTACACACTGCCATCCAGAAGTCCCCCAGAAACTGGCTACCTCTATGTGGGCAATCAGCCATTATGACGTTAGTGGTTCCACAACACACTCATGTGACGTAAGCTGGGCTGTACAGCAACAAACACAGCTAGAGATAGACCCACTCCATCAATACCCAGAAGGATCCCACATTGTGGCGACATTAGCCTGTATGATGAGCCCTCTGCGATAAAAAATCTGGATGTACACCCTACTGTGGAGCACAGTCATATGTGCGCACTGTGGCATGTAGTGACAGCCAAACTGCCATCACAATGTATGTAGGGTCCCAGACATGAGAACACACATATGCCCACTCCAAATGCCACACACCTTGATCTGCAACAATGAGCAGCAGCCAAGCCCACATGGACTCCTGACATTGCACATGCACCGATGACAATCCCAGGGGTGGAGGGGGGATCCAAGGTGCACAAACACATCACACATGGCCAGGCAACATTCCTTGTGAATTACTCCCACACTGTATATTATGAGGTACATGTGCATGATGTGACACTTATCTAACACATTGGGTTCCTTGGCACAGTCCCAGACCAATGTAGAGCACATGGAGACCCACAAAGAACACAGGATCTGATGTGTGAGCACTCCCACACACATACATGTTACCCAGTCACATGAAGCCACCACAAAGTGAAAACAACTTGATTTTGGTAACAGCAAAGTGCTGTGGTGAATCCTGAACATGTCCCTTGTGAGTTGGCACACATAACATGGCCATTACATCAAACACACCCACCGATGACTCCCATATGACCAGTATTTACCATGCACCCACATCCCAGAAAACCTATTCCTAACACCTACGGCAAACACAGGACAACTCAGAAGGCATCACAGTCAGGAACATCTGCAGGGAATGTAGGCTGTGTGGAAAAAAGCAACGTAACCCACTGACACATGCACATAGAACACAACACATGGGCCCAGTCAATGACACGGGATCACACACTACCATGAGGTGACTCCACTCATGTGTAACCTCAGCTGTGCCAACATTCGTGTGTGCAGGGCCAAGTCATGTCAGACTAGGAGTCTGCCAGTGAGCCACCTATTAATTCTGCCTGAAGGTTCTGGTCACATCAGCCTGTGTCCTGCAGTGTCCCTTAAGTCACCAGCACATACTCCAAACATATGTATGGCAAGTTGCACTGATGACACAGATGACATGTCCATCATCCATGCATCAAAATGCCTGTCTGGTGCAGACGGCACAAGTCAGTAATAAGTAAGATGTGCACACATGTCAGCACAAAACCTGTGCAACAGTAGAAACAAAAGATGTGAAGTACTTCAAAGGCTGTCCCAATCCCTGTGCAAAAGCAGTTGTGGTCATGAAAATCTGACTTGACACCCAATGATGAGTTGGAGACATACTGCAATATGACTCATGTACCATGGCACACATGAGATACATCACAACATCATATCACTTTTTGGCAAACGACAAGAGCACAACAGCAACTTAAGTACACTCCTTAGCAAGATCATGTACATGAGATGCAATTCAAATAAATAAACAAAAATAACTTTATTCAGCAACGTAAAGGGGAAAAGTCTGGTCTGGAATGCAAAAAGGCCAATGGCTAGTACATGAAATTAGTCCATGATGGGGGACAACTGGCAACAAGTCACCCATAGCTTGCCTGCACTGACACACAGTAGGGGGCATGGCCCTTTGGAGGGGCATCTATGGTGGCAGGTCAGGCAGCGCAGGAACAGGATCAGGGGGCACAAGAATGGGGCAGGAGAGTGGTGGTGGGTACAGGGGTCACAGGAGCAACTGCAGTGGATGGGTTATGATTAGTGTGTGGGGTCTCCACTGCATTGAGCATGTCCGATGGAGTTTACTGGGGCTCCACTGCAGTGGCCATGACACATGGGGGGGTACACACTCAACTGCAGTGAGGATGTCTGATGTAGTGGGCGGGGGCTCCACTGCAGTGGCCAGGACAGTTGGGGGGACACAGGTTCCACTGCAGTAGCAGGAACAGGCTGAGGGGCGGGTGTTGTGTAAGTGTCTGTGGAAGGGGGAGGGCCTAATGGCTTTGGGAATGTGACACTAGTGGGTGGGTGAACCTGGGGAAGGGTGTGGCGGGGGAACACAAGGAGTGGTGGCATGGGAGCTTGAGGCCAGAGAGTGTGTGGTGGGAGTGTGTGAATGTGGTGGAGTCTTCCTCGTTCTTGGGGATTTCCGGGTGGGGGCCTCAGTGTCCCTGCTCTTGGGGGAGGGTGTACGGGGTTGGGGGATATACCTTCCCGGTGAGGCAACTTCCTCTTCCCCTTGCGAGTTAGCACAGGTGTTTCTGAGGGGAAGAGGCCTTGCTCACATAGGAAGAGCTTCTGGGAAGTGGGCTTTGCAGAGGAGTCCAGGGAAGAGGTTTTGGCGGGAGAGGTGTCTAAGGACTGCGGTGTGGTTGTGGATGGTTGTTTGTACGTCTGTACCCTATCCCCTGTGTGTGTGCCATCAGTCCCCTGTGTGTGCATGCTGGTGCGTTTAGACTTAGATTTCCCTGTGCGTGTGCTGGTCGGGTCTGTTGTTGTGCGTGATGGTGCAGGTGTGAGAGTGGTCGGATCAGGGAGGATAGTGGGGATTGTGGATGTGCCATAGGTAGGTGGGTTGAGGGACTGCTGGAGGAGGGACACTGCTGCCATCAGTGAGGATGCCATGGAGTGACTGATCCGCTGTTGGGCAGACATGGTTGCTGACATGCCTTCCACGAAGGACACCAATTGTGTCAAGAGATTAGTGTGAACATGGAGGACACTCAGCATTGATGTCTGCCCCACATGGATCTGCTTCAGCAGGTCCACAGACTCCACCCTCAGGGCAGCAGGGAAGACAGATGCAGGGGAAGCGGTGCCTGGAAGGAGACTCTCGCCCTAATACCGGGGGCTCCACGGACATCTGGGATGGGTGCAACTGGGAGGGTGGAGATGGTGGAGGTGGCGGGGACAGACTCGCTGTCATTGTCCTCTGGTGTTGGCACACCCGCCTCCTCCAGGGAATCATCACTTGAGCCTTCGTCATCCGCAGCAGATGTAGTGGCTGTTGACTCGCCCTCAGTGTGGCTCCCCTCACCCTCCGTGCCACTGGCTCCCTCCGACTCCTCCACAGCAGAATCAATCTGGCTGCGCCCCTCCTCACGGTCCATGGAGCTGTGCCCTCCAGTGTCTGCTGATGATGCTGTGAACAAGGAGGAGAAACAGATTCACATCAGTCACCTGTATGTGCTGGACACATGACCTGAAATGCAACACATCCCTGTGCAAGGCCTGGCATCATTTAAAAACAGCATCACAATCTACCACACATAGGTGAACCTGGCACCTATCAGTCTGCCAGTGAACCATGCCCTCTGTACCCATGACGACAATGGATCCATCAGCCCATAGTATTTATGATGTCATACAGCACATGTGCAGGCATCGCCAGACTACCCAGTACTCTCTTCTGCTCTGATCATTACTGTCATGTGTTCTGACATACATGTCACATTCCGGGCCACTGACTCCGGTTGTGGAACAGCATTTGTGATGGCATGACCTCATTGTTGCTATGATGATCATACTCCCATTACCAGACACCATTACGGCCCATGTCTTGAAATGTAAAGTCACAATACTGCATGCCCCAGATATTGGTGTGTAACATAAGGCCACAGGCCTGTCTGGCCCATCAGTCAGTACTGACTACTGTCACAGGGGCAGTGCATGCCAACTCCACATTCAGCAACATATCACACTCATGTTTGCACTGTGAATGGAACTCTGGAAGTGGTCATGTAAACATGGTCACCACATGCTACACACATTTGACAGAATATGATAAAGCCACATAAGCAACATGACAAATCACAGTTTGTGAGTCTACAACCCTGTATACCTGATCACAGAGGACATCACAAGTACATAGTAAAGCTGCTGACACAAATCTGTTGAATACACCATCATACACATCATAGTGACTACACACATATATATTTCCCTGTGTGCAGAACCAATAGTCACATGTCAGATGTCTGTCCATGACAAACATGTAGCAAACCTCAGAAATAAAAAAAAGCTATGGCAGGCCAGCTTGACACAGAGTCACACACATGATAATAAACGTTCACAATGGTCGAAGTGTTGGCTGACACTCAAGATTAGGAGCTCAGAGTGTCTCAGCTGACCGGAGAAGGCATACCTGTCCATGGACCATGTGATACATGGGATTAGCAGGCGCACAATGCAGGTGACCATGCATTTTCTGGAACTCATACACATCAAATGTCTGAGGTGTCACAGTTGTGCATGTCTGCTGCATGGGTGTATGGTCAATACCTCACACTCCTATGCTGACCCACAACAGCAATTAGTACAGAGATGTTCATCACACACAGAGGACAGGTTTATAATCCGTAAATGATCTGACACATGTCCCAGATTAGCCTCACCCATGTAGCTCGAGTCAATGTACATTTTGCTGATGTTGCTGTTAACATTCCCTTGGACGACAGAAAATACACACAACCCAAGTGACACATGAAAGAGTGGAAGGGACACACCTGGGCATCAGATGTGAATGGGGCATCAACAAATATAGCCGCATAGGGCTTGTCTGAGCAGACAGACTAACTGTGGGAGTGGAACTTGGCTGAAGGAGTGCAAACTGCAGGTTAAAACAATTACACCAACAAGGCATGGACTTACCCCCTCCTTGCTGCTGTCTGGCCTTCAATTGCCCATCCAGGTCTGGAAAGACCACCGCCAGTATCCATAGCATGTGGGGGGTCAGGTTCCAGCATCTGCCCCTCCTGCGAGGAGGCGACAGCTTCAGCTGAACCCTTGCTATCCTCTGTGTCCAGCCACGAAGGTCCAGCCACCTCTTCTGGCAGTGGCAAATGCGGCATCTGTAGACCCCCACCGACCTAACTTTCCGTGCGATGGTCTGCCTTATTTCATTCTTCTCATGGGCAGTGACCTGTGAGGATGACAATGTGAAACAACATCACTACACATGCCCCATGTTCCCAAACACACAGTTGTACACACATGTAGAACTTTGCAGTGCGTATCATTTATACAGGTAGTGCAACTATGGTAATGGGCAGTTGTACTGTGTGCAAGCCCCAATTCCCGACATGGCAGTGCCGGCAGACTGATGGCCTCAGGGTGGACACCCACTCACTGCTCAGACCGGACACTGTAAGGCACAGTGTTGCACAGGATGTTTACCAGCACGGATAGACCAATCACATGGCCCACTCCACTTACACCCCCTCCCCAGCCTCTCCCTAGATTGCATGACCCACATTGCTTAGTGAACACGGGCAACAAAAACATATCAATTGAGTCTGCAAATTTGCTACCGGGGGGGACCGGTGTTTGCTTAACTTTTGCAGCCAAGCATACAGCACTGTATCTGCAACACAGCTGATGAGGAGAGCTGGGGTCCAGGGTCTGCTGCTGTGGTGCAACCCTTCACCAACTATCTCACTGCAATGAACTGGCATTTTCTAATTCCCAAACCACCGTGAGGCCCTCCAGCAGATTTGTACCCTTACATGTCTGGTGTATTGCAGCAGTTCATAGTTGCCCTTAAATTCGTTGGTTGCTGTAATGGCTGTAATGGCAGACATTGTCACATTCCCCTCTTCATCAGTGCAAGGTTTTGCAGGTCAGGAAGTGTCACTATTAGTCACTTGTAGGTCACACATTAAAACATTTAAATAAGGGGAAAGGACACTAAGCCAATCAGAAACATTGCCAGCTGTGTACATGCATCAGCACACTCAGAAACTTAAACTTACTCTGTGTGCATGCGTACCATTGGTGAGCACAATGCTAACAGTGGCAGTCAGATAACAGGTTCAAATGCCAAGGCAGTGGACTTTACACTCACCTGCTCCCCTGGTTTCCCATACAGCTTGTAGTACTGTGGGAGGAGGCTGTCCAGCAGGGCCTGGTTCTCCTCCTCAGTGAATGCTGGGGCCCTCTCCACAATACGTGCCATTGCGGAAGACAGAGGATGCAGAGACAGCAGCCATGGTGTGATGTAATGCACTCCTGTGGCATGTAGTGCAAGCAAGTGCAGTCTCTGGGGAACACACAGCCTTATATCTGTGCTACAGAGGCAGTATCTGTTCGATGCGGCCAAAAAGATAGGTCAGACTCGCTCACATTATCCGAATTTGCCCAATCCATGTCTTTGAATGCATCGGACACGCCTTCAGCGTCATTCAAACTTTCAGCATCATGACACCATTGAAATTGCAACCTTGTTGTAGTGGCCCAACTGAATCTGGCAGCACAAGAGTCGTACACGTAGCAAAACACAAGGCTCGTCTCCAAGACAGCCAATAGCCAATGGGTGCGTATGCCTTGGATCCTAGGCGTCCGACGCGTCCTTCAGAATTGCACCCGCGAATATAGACATTAGAGTCTATGACCAAGGCGTGCGTACGCCTTGGATCCTAGGCGTCCTTCAGAATCGCACCCGCATATATAGACATTACAGTCTATGACCAAGGCGTGCGTACGCCTTGGATCCTAGGCGTCCAACGCGTCCTCCAGAATCGCAGCCGCGTATATAGACATTTTAGTCTATGACCAAGGCGATCCTAGGCGTCTGACGCATCCTTCGGTATCGCACCCGCATATATAGACATCACAGTCTATGGCCAAGGCGTGCATACGCCTTGGATCCTAGGCATCCGATGCATCGATCAGAATCGCACATGCCTGTTTGACCATTACATTCAATGGTCAGAGGCTGCCAGCCTAAATGTTTTGACATGGACTGAGGGGCAGGACAACACAGTGACTGCCTGTCTGAAGAACCAGAACCTTTTGGGCCTGGCGGCGCAGGGTCCGCCCTAGTCTCCTGGATTCTCCTGCTCAGATACACAGAGACACGGGACACTCTGTCGGCGTTAGAAGATCAGATTTATTAGCTGCAGCTAGTACAGTTATCCCAGAAGTACACAAGGTAGGTTCTCAGGAGACTGCCACTTCACTCTGTGGCGCACAAACTTATATATCATATAGATAACCTATACATTAACCAAACACACTCCAAGAACATACAAGAAAGAGCCAATAAGGAAAGTTGGAAAACAGGACAGAACCAATAGGAGAGATTGGAAAACAAAAGTGTCAGATGACTCGAAGAAACCTCTCCTCCAACTATGTTTGTCACCCCTCCCTCAAGCTAATTCATTAATGGATTTGTAACTAACTTGCAGGTGGCGAGATACGTTTGTGTGTGTTGGAGGACAGTTGTGAAACGAGAGAATGCTAGCAGAAGACAGTGAAGGCCAGATGATAAGATAAAGTCAGAAAAGAATAGTGTGAACCAACAGATACTTGAGACGGGGATTAGAAAAGCCAGACAGGGATTAGTGTACTCGGCCAGTCCTAACATCAGCTTTGCAAACAGAGGCAGAAAGCGTATTTCGACACCAGGCTGCAGAAAAAGCAGAATAGACTTTTGTTCGCCGTGCTGCCTGAGTGATGGCAACACAAAATGGCGGTGGAGCACAAAATGGCTGGTCGATTCGATCGCGATTAGAAATCGAAGTTCCTCAGACCCTCCTTTTGCCAGAACTCAGGCAAGATAGACTCATGCTAATCTGAGTCAATGTCGATAGCCATGAGGTCATCGAGCTGTTGCTGTAACATCATTCTTATGCTTTCTGTTACTTGTGGTTTGGGTTTTGGGATGCACATAGTAGCACAAAGTTCACAGATAGCGGGACCACAGTGCATACAAAGGCAACAGGAGATAATAATGGTCAGAATTATTCCAAGAAATGTCAATGCTTTCCAACCCCATTTGGACAGTAGTCCCCAAAACCACTCCGTAAAAGACCAATCTCCTTCGTCCTAGTGAATAGACTCAGAGATTATGTGCAACCTAGAGATAGCTTGGTATACTGTCGGAGCGTCATTAGGTATGAAAATACAGCAACTTGACCCGATCAGTTTGCACACTCCACCACGATCTGCAAGAACAAAATCTAAGGCAACTCGATTTTGTAATGTCATAAGACGGTCCGCCTGTAGTTCTGCTGTGATGTTACTTAAGGCTCCTACAGTGATGTCTATTGTGGTCTCTACGACACGGACCAGTTGCCTTATATTTCTGCTGTTGGCCATTTGACCCCAAAAAGGAAGAAATCCCTTAGGGAAATCCCCTCCCTCTTGTCCTGCTGTATCTTTCGAATCAAAAATCCCTCTGCCGTATCTGTTTCGATGATGATTTGCAGAAGCGGTGTATGTAGGGGGAAGAAGAAAAGCTATATAACAAGTACCGGAGAAACCCGTTGGTAACCATGTGTAAGCTCTATTATAACAGATGAAATATGTGCCTTGAGACGGCACTAGAGGAGGTGAGTTTTGAGAGGAATAAATGTACGTGTAGGAGCAGTTATTTCTTTGTATGGTGTCAGAAGAGCGATCGTTTATCTGTAAGCAGAAATTGCCCTGATGTGATATAGTCCAAATCGGTGAAGACTTTCCTTCCTTAGCTTTATCACTAAGACTAGACATATATTGGGTGACGTTCCAGTTAGTGTATGCTTTTCTTTCGTCAATGGAGATTTTACTATTTTCCATGATTTTAGCCATAGCTACCATTCCCTTAATCAAAGAACTATGACTAAAATCCGGATCACTAACATGTGAACTAACGGATCGTCTGAATTTGCTTTGATAAGCATTGGAGAAGATGACAAAATAAACCCAAGCAGAACCCTCATAAGAAAACGGGAGAACTAAATATGGCATTCCTTTCTCTGTGGTGTGTGGCATAAGTCCACACACTCAACAGTCAGTTGTATTGCCCACTAACTGATGTTGATGTAATAACTGAATAAAGGAATTGTTATAATATTCAGTTCTTCTAATGAGTTCATGTTGAGGAAGAGTATGAAAAAGATGCGGAGAGACAGTTGAAGAAGACGGAGAGGAAGAAGGAGAGACAACTTTTTGCTGCAGAGCATAAATAATCCAACCTATAAATGCCAAAGCAATACACAATGATATAATAATACATAAAGTTATACTGAAACGACTATACATTATTTTACAGGATTCTCTCTTCATTTTATCCTTTCTCTCTCTTTTACCTAGTGTAGTCTCCATCTTTCTAATGGATGCTCACGGCAATATTCCTCGATCACTTGATCACGATTTTCTGCCGTCCTATGACACTGCAAGTCCTGCAGGCCTATTGCCACTACTCAGGTCGCAATTAAGACTCATACCGTGACCCTGCAACCGGGACAGAATACTACACAAGAGAGAAATCTTAAGAGTTCTTTGTTCTAGGTCTTAGATTGTAGTGTTCCTTTCCAGACGTGGTTTGATCTTGGAACAATGTTCGTGGATTAGTCGTATTCAAGCGACGATGTGATGGTATTGCTTCCTGAAGAATGTCGTCGTCCTCTTTCTCAGACAGTGTCCCATTTAGGTGTGCATCACTAAAGGGCACGAATCTTGGAACCTTCTCACTTTCAGAGTCACCAATACCCCTGCGCACCCATTGATCGTAGGGTAAAGGCAAAGGCACTTTCTTACAATGCACACCGTGAATCCAATTTTTCTTTCCTTCGACCTTAACTGCTGATCTTGTGGTGAGCAAAACCATCCGGGGCTCTCTCCAACTGGGTTCCAAATTTCTCGTCCTTTGGAAATTCTTGGTGCAGACCCAGTCACCTGGTCGGATGGAATGACCTGGGTCTGTGGAGGCCTCCGGCAGAGCACTCTGAACCTGTTGATGGAGAACACGCAATTTAGTTGTAAGATCATGCAGGTAGTCAATCAACATTGGATATGGCAAGTCTGAGTCTTTCTTAGGGCGAGGGACTCCCCATACATTAGCCGGGCGTCCAAAAACCACTTCATAAGGGCTAAGTCCCAAACGAGAGTGTACTGCAGTTCTGGTGGATAGCAAGGCTAATGGCAAAGCATCGGGCCAATTGAGTCCTGTACTTGCTTGAACCTTTGCTAGTTTTAATTTTAAGGTTCCGTTGTAACATTCTACTAAACCCACTGACTGTGGATGATTTGCCGCATGGAACTTTTGCTTGATACCAAGACCTGCACAAACTTTTTGCATGACTTGGCCAATAAATTTGCTCCCATTGTCACTCCAGACAATGCGCGGCAAACCAAACCTGGGGAAAAATTCTTTTAGTAGAACTTTAGCTGTGGATAAGGCTGTGTTATCCTTTAGAGGGTATGCTTCTATCCATCTTGAAAAGGCGCATACTACCACCAGAACGTATTTGAGGTTGTTGCATCACTCCATATGAATATAATCGATCTGCAACACCTCAAATGGATATGTTGGAGGAGCAAAGTGACCTGCTGGAGTTGGGGTTCCCTTTCCCGGGTTGTACATTAAACAAGTAATACAATGTTTCACTACATTGTCTGCGCATTTTGGGATTTGTTCATTCTGCCATACTGGAGCCAGAAGTTTGCATATACCTTTTGCACTTAAGTGAGCTGGACCATGCGCCATAGTAACCACTGGGAGTACATAGGCATCCGGTAACAGCCAACGTTGATGTTCAGATAATTCTACCCAACAACCCATCTCATCCAACATTCCTGTACTTTCTTTCCACTTGCTTAACTCCCTCTCTGAAGCCTCTTTCTGAATCGCTTTTACACTTTCCACTGTATCCTCATACATTCCTCTCTCTCTGACCCAATTCGCAGGACCCACCACATACATTCGACTTGTAACATCTCTCGCTGTCTTTTTCGGTATTTCATCTGCAAATGCATTTCCTCGACCAACATCATCTGTAATCTTTTTGTGTGCACTACACTTCATGATTGCTATTTGGGTGGGTAAGGCAAGTGATTCGAGAAGATCAGTCACTAACTGACCATGTTGTATTTTGGTGCCATGTGAAGTGAGAAAACCCCTTTCCTTCCAGAGACGCCCAAAGTTGAACGCTACACCAAAGGCATATTGGCTGTCGGTGTACACGTTCACTCTCTTCCCCTTTGACAATACACAAGCTCTAGTTAATGCTATCAATTCTGCTGCTTGCGCTGAATTGTGTCTAATGCGTGCAGTTTCCACAACTGTATGTAAAGTAGTTACAGCATAGGCTGAAACTGTATCTCCATTAGGCATTTTAAAACAAGAACCGTCTACCCATAGAGTTCCATCCGGATTCTCTAGCGGTGTGTCTTTCAAGTCAATTCTTCCTTTTATCTCTTCCTCAGTACGGAAGAAGCAATCATGTTGCTCCTCAACACTTTTCTCATCTGGAAGGGGCAACAGAGTAGCTGGATTCAGGGTATTACATCTTTTAATGTGTACGTGACTAGACAAAAGCGGCAGCTCGTATCCAGTTAGACGAGCACTCGTAAGATGCTGCGTTTTCGTTCTGTTTAGTAAGGTATCCACTGCATGTGGTACCATGACAATGAGAGTGTTATCCAACACCACTCCAACAGACTGTCGAATTGAAATTGCTGCTGCTGCTGTCGCTTTGAGACAACTGGGTAATGCTTTAGCTACAGGATCTAACGTAGCCGAAAAATAGGCACATGGCCGCTGTTTGTCTCCAAATTGCTGTCTTAAAACTGACAATGCACAACCTTCTCTCTCGTGAACATTACAGCGTAAAAGGCTTAGTGTAATCAGGGGTGCCTAGTACAGGAGCAGAACACAGAGTGGTACGTAAATCAGTGAAACTCTTTTGCCACTCATCAGTCCAAGGAAGGGGCTGAGCCGTATCTTTTAAAGTGAGTGCCAACAAAGGTTTGGCTATTAGAGAGAAGTTAGGGATCCACTGCCTACAATAAGAGGTGATACCCAGAAAGGCACGTACCTCCCTTTGTGTGGATGGCACAGACATTTGCGCAATCGCCTGAATTCATTCTGGTGTCAATCGTCGTCCCTCCTTTGATAGGAGATGACCCAAGTAGGTGACCTCTCGGCGGACATATTGTAATTTGGAAGGTGAAATCTTATGATTCAGATTAAATAAATGGCGTAATAATGCAACAGTGACATCTTTGCAAATATCTTCTGAATCAGCGGCGACTAACAAGTCGTCCATGTATTGGATAAGAGCAGCACCAGACGGCAAATGAAAAGTATCAAGATGACATTTTAAATCTTGGCTGTAAATGGAGGGACTTTCACAATAGCCCTGAGGTGCGCGCTTAAACCGGAAGCTTCGGCCTCCAAGAGAGAAGCCAAAAATGTCCCTACTCTCTTCTGCAATGGGAATACTAAAGAAGGCATTCTTTAGATCGATAACAGAGAACCAAGTCACTGTGGAAGGTATCATTGTCAACAGAGCAGTGATATCTGGAAAAACAGGGAATTGTGGTACAACAATTTTGTCTACTTCCCGCAGATCAATTACGAAACGATATACAGGAGGCTGAGAAGGATCAGTGCGTTTAAGAACAGGAAGAATAGGACTATTGCATGTGTTATCTCTTGTTTCTTCAACCACACCCTTCTGAATTAAATCATGAATGATTTCCAAAAGCGCTTTTTCACCTTCAATAGAAATTCTATACTGCGGGATGCGCGGTAATTCAACATTGAGAGTGACAACATAAGGTGGAATCTCAAGACAACCCACGTCGTTCGGACCCGTAGCCCAAAGCGCTGCTGGAAGAGAAAGCAATTCAGGTGGAAACTGATCTTTGGACAAATACATTGGAGAGATCAATTTCTGTCCTAAAGTAAGATGTACACCAGAAGGAGAACAATATATCGTAGCATGCATTCTTTTCAATAGGTCTAGACCCAAAAGATTCTCACCGCAACCATTCGTCAACATAAGTGGAGCTTCCAAATCATAAGGACCAACTTAAATAGGCAAAGGTTAAGAAACTGGATTACGAACAGGGGCGCCAGAAAATCCTACAGAAACATTTGTTAAGCCAGACAAAGGTGCCCCAGGGAGTTTAGAATGAATGATAGAACTTCTCATTGCCCCAGTATCTAGAAGAAATGGCTCTGAAACACCAATTGTAGTGACGTTAACATAAGGTCCATTCTGATCTACTGGGATCGACACAACTCCCTTACTTTGTCCACGGCTGTCCTAGTTAGCATGAAGACTTTCATTCTCGCCTTCAATATAATGGTCTTCATTGTAATACTGTGTAGACCTAACATTTTGCTGATCAAAGTAGTTCACGGAATTGGGAGAAGGAAGGGCACGCTGTTCTTGAGTCAACACACCCCGACCTCTACCTCTGTTTGCTGACTGGAGGCCAGCACGACCTCGTGGAGCAGATAATGCTCCGTTGTGTTGCAATAAAACCGGACAACTATTCTTAAAATGACCTTCCTCTCTACAATAGGCACATTGATTAGGTCCTAACAAAGGTCGCGGAATGTATGGCTCAGGTTTTTGATACAACCTCTGAAACTGCGGAGGCTGTTGAAATTGAGGCTGAACATAATGTGGAGGATAGGCTTGTTGCAAGAGAACCTTTGTTTTTAATTCTTTCGTCTTTTTCTCTTGCTTTTCTTTTTCTTCTTTATCACTGTTTTCATAATATTGTACAGTAGCCAATATCTGGGCAGAAGAAGAAACAGCCCATGAACTTTCTGAATCTTTCAATTTGTGTGACAGCTCGGGAAGCAAATTAAATACGAATTTGTCCACAAATAATTGCTGTCCACCTTCTGTAGCCATGTCTTGACCACTGTGATCAATAAACGTCTCCTCGAAATGAGTAAAGAAATCAGAGACACTTTCATCTTTCTTTTGTTTGCATGCTGCTAGTTTATCCCAATTTACTCTCAATGCAGGCATCATAGTTTTCATCAATGTAATGATTCTACCAGGGAGTTCCGAAATCAAAGCGTCAGGCTTTGCACCACCCACTTGATCCCTATCTGTGGTAGTTATAACATCCCAAGTAGCACCTAATTCCTGCGTGTGATCCTCTCTACGAATCTTAGCCCATATTGTCTGTGGGACTACATTTCCCATCAACATGTTGATGTCTTCTAGGTTCATAATGCAAGCATCAACTGTCTGTGATAATTCTTTATAATAACCTGCAGGGTTTTTACGAGGATCCGGTAGAGTCTGCTTAAGGGCCAAAACTTCAGATCTCTTCCAAGGGACATGTACCCATATACGCTGAAAATGAGCAGGAATAAGTGGTACGTTGCCTGCTGCTGGAACCTCTTCCTTCCATACTGGAGGAACCTCTCTCATAGGATAATTTTTCAGTGTCAGTTTAACCGATGGATCAGAATCAAGGAAAGCCGGAGAGGACAATAAGGATCTATAAGAAATAAGTGTCCTTACAGCTTTCTCAACCTTAGAACCCACAATAAGTCCTTTATCAAAATCGGTCTGAACCTCTAATAGATCTTGTGGAATCGAACTCGAACTCACATCTTCCCATTCTTTAATAAGTGTATCGCACATTGTATTAAAAACATATCTTTGCGTAGGCGCATTCCATTGTAAAAAGGTAGGCATAATATCGGGCACACTGTATTGAGGACCCTTTTTGATCCATTTTTGTGCAAGAGAGTCCAACCTTTCTCGTTCTTCAGAATCTGGGAACTGACTACGAGATTGTCTTCGAGAAAAAAACGGAGACACATTTAAAGCTTCAAAGAAAGGAGATAGAATACCAGTGACTGTGTCTGTGAGACGCTTAAGCACAGACGGAGAATTAGACATAAGAATTGGAGACAAAGTATTAGGAGGACTGACAGAAGGAGAATCGATAACTGCAGGAGGAGCAAAAGGCAAGAGAAATCTAAGATCAGGAGATGAGGGCAAAGAAGTTGAAGTTAACGGTAAAACCGGCAGAGGCGGTAATACTGGAGGAGGCAAATGCGGAAGAGCCGGAACAGGCGGAGGTACCGCTGGTGGCTGGACAGGCTGTAACAGTTGAGGTGCATTGGCACTTTGTGCATAGGGCGGAGGCAACCTTAATAAATGGGACATTAGGGGATCTTCTTCTGTATCTTTCTTATTATCAGAAGGGGAAACAGGCAACACCGGATAGCATTTATCTATCGCCATACGATGCTGTCTTTCTGCGATTTCAGTAGCATTATCAATTTCATCATCTTTAAACTGTTGGGCAGCCTGTATAATTGTCATACCCTGTGCTTTTCTATCTCGTTTTGCTTGTTTAATTTCTTTCTGTTTGGCTTCCTTACGCCAAACATTGCCGGCCGGGCTTTTCTTTTGAATAAAACTGCTTCTAAATTGTCTAGCACATCAGGATCAAAACTACCATTTTCTGGCCATTTTAGAACACCATCTTTCTTCGTGTATCGGGTCCATGCCTCGCTAAAGGCAATGGGGCCAATACCATGTTTTGAATAGAGCTCATATGTGGGAGTTCCAACCGAAGGAATCGGACAAGAGTCCTCAAGTCGGGAATCCCTATTACAACCAAAGCAACAAATTCTTCCAAACTTAGTCAGACCAGGCATCTCGTGATATCACCGGACTGTTCACAAACTTCAAGGGGGTAAAACTCAGTTTACGCAGCACAGATGCACTTACCCTCGGCTTCGGCTATTGCAATAGTCCAATCTAAGGACTACAAATATCAAGAAAACAAAAGACAAAAATTGTGGGCGCGACCCACGAAAATACTTAACTAAGGACGTCTTCACCCGCCAACAGAGGCCCGTCTATCGTCTCGCCTTACCATACATCACCAAAGGAAGGGCCAAGGCAGGGCGGCAGTCAGGGCAGCGGTCGTCAGTAGCCGTCAGGAAGGAGTAACCGCGCTGCAAAAGACCTTCGGACCACTTTCGACATACAGGGGTCGCTTAATGTGGCTCGCGAACCCTCCGGAATTTTCTTTATGGGTTCCTCATGACCTTCGGGCAGAACCGGTACCACTGAAGCCGCCCCAGGTTGGGCGCCAGTTGAAGAACCAGAACCTTTTGGGCCTGGCGGCGCAGGATACGCCCTAGTCTCCTGGATTCTCCTGCTCAGCTACACAGAGACACTGGACACTCTGTCGGCGTTAGAAGATCAGATTTATTAGCTGCAGCTAGCACAGTTATCCCAGAAGTACACAAGGTAGGTTCTCAGGAGACTGCCACTTCACTCTGTGGCGCACAAACTTATATATCATATAGATAACCTATACATTAACCAAACACACTCCCAGAACATACAAGAAAGAGCCAATAAGTAAAGTTGGAAAACAGGACAGAACCAATAGGAGAGATTGGAAAACAAAAGTGTCAGATGACTCGAAGAAACCTCTCCTCCAACTATGTTTGTCACCCCTCCCTCAAGCTAATTCATTAATGGATTCGTAACTAACTTGCAGGTGGCGAGATACGTTTGTGTGTGTTGGAGGACAGTTGTGAAATGAGAGAATGCTAGCAGAAGACAGTGAAGGCCAGATGATAAGATAAAGTCAGAAAAGAATAGTGTGAACCAACAGATAGTTGAGACGGGGATTAGAAAAGCCAGACAGGGATTAGTGTACTCGGCCAGTCCTAACATCAGCTTTGCAAACAGAGGCAGAAAGCGTATTTCGACACCAGGCTGCAGAAAAAGCAGAATAGACTTTTGTTCGCCGTGCTGCCTGAGTGATGGCAACACAAAATGGCGGTGGAGCACAAAATGGCTGGTCGATTCGATCGCGATCAGAAATCGCAGTTCCTCATGTCACACAGTACAGGCAATCACTATTCAAGCTTCATTACATGTGTGGGTACATGTCTACACATGTCATATTTGATGTGCCCAATGTGGTACACACTACCAGGATGTGCCTTATTACATGGTCACAAAAAGGCATTGTGTGATGCACCTCCTTAATGTGCTTGAGGACTTTGCTGGTCAACACACGTGACCTGGGCACAGTTACAGGGGCACATTGTGTATTGCCATGTTACAAGAACCCTACATTGCATATGATATGTCAAGTGTGTCCCTGGGCTTGCTGTGTATGGTACATCATGAGTGTTTGCGTATAGTGCTAGGCAAATGGACGTATTTGTATCTGGGAGTTGTTAATCCCCCCAACCTCCATCAGGTTTGGGAATGTGATTTGGTGTTGTATCTGTGTGTCACAGACATCCACGTTTGCCATGCAGACAAACCTGTTTGCACATCCTGTGTGTAATAGTGGTGTTGGAACGTGTACATCAGACGTTTCATGGTGACTGTGTCCATGTTGCAATACATGTTCCCCGTGTGTGTGGCTGGCAGTCCCCTTTCATTTTGACAACACAACTATCCTCACTAGTTGTTGAGGTGTGTGTTTGGTATGTGATATATGTTGAAATGTACTGTGACAGGGCCCACAGTTTGTCAACAGCAGAGCATGGCACTTGTAGTGTCACCATGTGGAGCTGACATGTAAGGTGTGGGGCAAATGGCTGGCATATGTGTCCATGCTGAATTGAATTGCACACACCTGACTCAATTGTGTCCTGATGTGATGTAGCATGTGGTATTTGGCATGATCATACTCACAGATGTGGGGGAACTGAAATACTTTCTTCGATTCCCTATGTACTGCAGGAGCCCTAATGTTCACAGACCCTTCCCAGACCTTCCAACCATGACTGAACGTGACTGCATCCGATGGTACCGCTTCACAAGCCAGCTGATTGAGGATTTGGAGGAGCAGTTGTCCCCACATTTACAACCTGGGCGTGCGTATCCAACTGCGCTGACCCACAAGGTGAAGGTGATGGAAGACGTACATTTTTTTGACACCGGAACATTCCAATACACAGTGGCTGGTGCTGGTGGGATGTCACCGACCATATTCAGTCGTGTTCTCCATGATGTTTTGGAGGCAATGTTGTTGTATCTGGACCGATACATCCGATTTCCAAACCAACAACAAATGCCAGGCATACAGGGAGATTTCTATCCACTGGGAGGGATGCCAAATGTCATCGGCTCGATTGATGGGACACATGTGGCTTTAGCACCACCACAGGCACCCCTCCTCCCCCCTGGACCAGATAGGCCACCATGGACCATGCTTCCATGTCAGTTATACGGAGTACATGTTCAAGTTGTCTGACAGTGGTGTCCTGGTGTTTGTTGGAGCTCAAGTCCCAGCAAGGCCTTGTGCACCCCACACCAGAGGCCAGTGTCAGCAATCTTGGCAGTACTTTGCCACTCCCTGTGAGGTGAGCATGGTGCATGGGGCTACTCCTGGAACATGTGTGATGATGACAATGGGCTGGGACTTCAACTCCGATCATGTATTTGACTCCACCCACCTTCCCAGCAAACCCATGCTTCCTTCCTGTGACTCAGCTTTCCTGCTATTGAATGTGTGCAGACAAGATTGCTGCTGCATGTGACTGGTGTTTGTTTCCCATTGCCTTGCTGTGAGTTTGTTCTCAGTTTAGTGAGTTTTGGGAATGGGGATCTTACCTGTTACATAGCAGGTATGTTTGCACTTACAATCTGCATTGGAACACAAATAGCACCATGGCTTGCTGCTCCTCCCCCCCAGGGCCCAGTGTCAGGCATCTTGGAAGTAGATTTACCTTGAGCCTCAGGTTGTGCTTAGTCCCAGGTGTGTTGTTTGGTGTTGGTGTGATCGGTGTGTGTGACAGGGTGCTGGGAGATGTAGTCTGAGGTGGCACCCCTCCTCCCCCCTGGACCAGATTGGCCACCATGGACCATGCTTCCATGGCAGTGAGTCTGAGTACATGTTCAAGTTGTCTGACAGTGGTGTCCTGGTGTTTGTTGGAGCCCAAGTCCTAGCAAGGCCGTGTGAACCCCACACCAGAGGCCAGTGTCAGCAATCTTGGCAGTACTTTGCCACTCCCTGTGAGGTGAGCATGGTACATGGGGCTATTCCTGGGACATGTGTGATGATGGCTATGGGCTGGGACTACAAAACCCATCATGCTTTCAGCTACACCCACCTTCCTGGCACACAAAACCTTCCTTCCTGTGAGTCCGCTTCCCTGGGAGTGTGTGTAACTGTGGTAGCATGATGGCTGACGGTGTTTGGGGCCAAATCCCTGGTGTATTTGTTAGTGGGTTTGTACATGTATCGGCCTAGGTACATGTTACTGGGACATTGCAGGTATTGTGTTTCTCTAGGTGGCATACACATGTGAGGATAGTTATCTTTAGGTTGATGTGGCTTGATGACAGTGAATGTTTTCTCTGACCCCCTGACATTAATGTCTGTGGGTGCAGATTGCTATTACATCACAATTTGGAATAGTTGTTTGTGTGCTCACCAGGCGCTGGTATTCCAGGAAATCCATGGAGGCCAACTGGTGGGAGCGCGGCCCACACCTTCTCCTCCCAGGAAGTGAAATGCACCAGTTTGGCAGGATGACCAGTGCGGTTGCTCAGGGCATGTTCTTTGCCAATGAGTTTCCTGACCCTCCTGCGTATGTCGTACCACCGGCTTCTGATGTTGTCCATTGTGCGCATTCTAGGTGCTAGTGCGTTCACCTTGTTGACAATCCTCGCCCACATCTTGTTTCTCTGGGATAGGGGGGTCTGTTGGACCAAGGAGCCAAATAAATGTGGCTCTACTCTGATGATTTCATCTACCATTTCTACTAACTCACTGTCTGTGAACTTTGCATTCTTCTTTGGGGGCATGGTGATGGGTGTTGGTGGAGATGGATGGGTATGGCTGGGTGTGGTAGTGAGGGTTGGTGAGTATGGGTATGGCTGGGTGTCTGTGAGTGTGCTTATTGTGTGGTGCTAGTGGTTCGTAGTGTGTAGGTTGTGGCTGTATGTCTCAGTGTGGTGGTGTTGTCTGTTTGCAGGTCTGTGTGATTTGCAAAGGATCATGGTCTGGATTTTTGGCCTTTTTATTGGTGGAGTTGTGGGTGTGTCTTGGTTTGAATTTTTTTGGTTTTCTAACTGCCTGTTTGGCCTTTTTGTCTGTGTTAATTCCATGATTTCTTTAGAGCCCGATGGAGACGTTCAGTAGACCAGGTTGTACGCCCGTGGCGTCACTTGTGGGGTGATCCGAGTCGGTCACACTGACATTGTGCTATGTTGCATGTTTCACGTATGCGCTGGTCGCGACGGGCTCGTTTTCTTGCCAATCTCTCAGTTCCGTACGAATCGGTTGTACGGCTTGGACTCCGTGCGACTCGCTTTCGCCCGGGACGCATTGCATCGTACTTGGCAGGTTGTATGGTGCGTGTTTGTGTCGGTTGAAACTATAGCCGTTCCGTGTTGGTCGGAAGGTTTTGGGTCCATTTCCAAGTGCGGCACTGTTTTCCGTACGTTTCGGTCAGTCCAGATTGATTCCGTGCGAGTCGGTTGGATTTAGACCGGGACGCATCGTACTTGCCAGGTCGGACAGCGCCTGTACGAGTCGGTTGGACTTCAGTCCCGGTCCGTGTCGGTCTGAATGCTTTCCGACACGGATCGGAATCAGCCCCTAATTGGTATTAGCGTTGGATTGTATGGGAAAGTAACGCTGCTTGGCACTAAGTTGCATCAAGGGGGCATTACACGGGTGGTACATGAGCCTCATGTGCAACCACTCATGCTTTTTGAAGCTAAACCCTATCTACTAACATGAGTAGACAGGGTTTAGCGCCCAAAAATTAACGCCGCTGGAAAACAGGCATTAAAAAGAGAAATATTTTTATTTCTCCTTTTGTTCTGACCCTTCCTGTAGAAAACCAATGGTAGACCGGGCACACACCCTAGCACTATGGGGCTAAGGTGAGGTGCTGGAGCACGGCAGCTGGAATCAGCGCTGGCGCTACGAAGATGGGAGGAGATAGCCATATTCCTGTAGATAAGCACTCCCCTGCGCCTTCCCTGTCAAGCAACGCAGCGCAACATTTTTGAGAATTTGGGCCTGTGTGTTAATTCCTGTTTTACATCGAACAATATAGTTGTATAGTTTTTCATGCAGAAAGCGCTTGTAATTTTCCGTAGAAGAATATCCATCCAAAGGTCAGAAAATGGTTTGTGAATACCTTTAATCATGAAGCCCGAAAATAGTTTACGTTCTTAAAAAACCCTCCCAGTAAGAAAGGCCCTGCCATCCTACCCTACCGCCTATGCCTAATCTCAGGCATCTCCTGCTGTGCCACTACCACAAAAGGGCTCCCACCTGGCCACTTATTTTTAAGCCATACAAATTTCCCTTTCAGCCCTATTCTTCTGTTTGAGGCTTCTACATGGATGTTAATTACTCATGTTGATGCACACGCAATTTATCAATTCACAGTATAGCATTAGATCAAAATTAGAACAATATTCAATATGGGCTTCTGTTCTTCTTTTATTCTCAAAATAGTCTTCCACTCCCAACGTTTTTCGTCGCTACAGGGATTGACCCATACGACTTCCTCAGTGCTGGAAGCAATACAAATATCAAGATTGGAGTACATAGGGGCAGATTTATGTTTCCTGGCGCATCCCTGCAAATCAGCAAGGATGCGCCAGGAATGATGCGTCACGCAAGTTTACCCTTGCGCCACACATGATGCGCCGCATTTACAATGCGGCGCATCATAGCACAGGAATAAACAGATGCGTGACGCATCCGATGGCGTAAGGTTGGCGCAGTGCTGGAGTTGCGTCGCAAGCGCGACGCAACTCCAGCACTGTTCCAACCTACCCTATCCCTAACATGGTGCCTCAAGCCTTACGCCTGCTTCAAGCAGGCGCAGGGTTTTGGCGCATCAGCGTTGGGAAAGTGACTCAATCTTATAGATTTGACTGAGTTACTTTTCAGGGGCGTTCCTGCGACGGAACGCCCCCCCCCCCCCCCCTGTCGGCACGCCCACGTGAAACCTGACGCAGGTTTTACGTGGCGCAGGGCTTTACATCGTGACGCATCTCCATAGATGCGTCACAATGTAAATATGGCGCAACGTGGCGCAGGGATTACACCGCCGCTGCGTCACAAAAGTGTCGCAACGGCGGCGTAAAAGTGGCGCATCTCCAATATAGATCTGCCCCATAATGTTTATATAACAGATAAATAACATAAATGAGCCCAAATTACAACCTAGTGCAGAGGAATTAATTGTGCTAAGTAAATCGGGCCATCAATGTACATGTGCTCCGTGAATATGCATGTATTAACAATTACTCTACAAATAATTTTCTATAACTTAAATAATATCTAGGCACAATTTCCATGATAGATATTCCAAAATTCTCATTTGCAAGTTGACCCGATTAGATATGGTGGCATGTTACCTTATGCCTAACATTAATATTCTCACCAACCCTAGTGAATGGCATGCTCAGTGGGTCTACCCAAAGTTAATGAATCTGTACCTTTTTTCTTGGTATGTATGGTTGAGGCAACCACCACAGTGGGCCCAGTAGCGACTGCATACTCTATAGCCCTCCGAAAAGGGTTCTGTCATCAGGTAACCATAGTTAGCGGCAATGCACCTTTGTGAATAAATAAGTTAATTCTAAGAACCATATTTGCATACTAGTAGCTCTGGATGGAGGTATCAATTTTATAACTGGTGAAAGGGTTGTGTGGACAACATTTGTTGAGATTTCCTTATGATAAAGGGTACGAGGTGGAAATCACAATCCAAACTTGTCTACAACACCTGTAAGAAAGCTGCTCAATGTAAAGCAGGGTCTGCTTGTGTGGAGATGAGAAGGTGAGTTCAGGATTTTGAATGGGCTTCCATTAAGTAATCTCTCATCTGGGATATGTATTCTACCATTTGTACTGCTCCAGCTCATTAAAACATGCATCTACTTATGCCTCTGCCTGCCTTTGAGAAGAAGGCCTGAGGCATTCAGCCATCAAAGTGAAAAGTAAGCTTTCAAAACTATGCCCTTAGCCTTGGGGAAGGAATGCGAGCTCCTGGTTTGGGGATTTTAGTGTCTAAGACATTGTATGAAGCCTTTAATAAACACTCATAAAACTACAAGACATTTCCCCCCAACGTGGCCACTTATAAATTACCGGCATGTTCTAGTTCTCTCATTGAAACTGTCCCCAGGTCTCTGCAGTGAGTGTTAAACGCAGATCTTCAAATCTCCCATGACTGAAAAGCCATGGATCATAATGTGATTTCTTTCAATTATCCTCGCACAGCTTTTCATTGAGAGGCTAGCTAGCAATACATCCTTCAGCAAGTGCCTGGTGTGCCCCTGCAGAACAGTAAATGACCTTTAACATTCTCCAGGATGTAAAAAGCCTTATCTTTGGTCCTGAAAACCGCCGGCTGGCAACAAACACCTTTATAAATAATGGAAACGTCATATTCTGCTGCAGTGTTTAAGCAAATGCAATCCTCGGCACTTTTGCAGTGCACATGGGGCTTTTTTCCATTAGTGTTTCTTCAGGTTCAAAGCCTGACCTTACCCACAAATTTCAGCACTTTCATATTTAGAATGTCTTCTCTAACAGTACTAAGTAAATTCATTTTCTAAACTTCATCAAAATTAATTTGAACACTTTTTATTGGCGGCGGAAGGCACTGCTCAGTGACAAACGCATTTCAATCAGCTCTGTGCGACAAATGGGCCGAGAAATAAAATATTATAGACTGGGTTTTATATTTTTGACTCGACATAATGCTTTAATAAAAGGATAACCTTTTGGAATTGGAAAAAGAATGCAGGTCTAGACGGAGGAGCCTAGTGTCAGCTCTTCTTTGGAGGGAGTGGGGACTGAGGTGTAAGTCACAATGTTGGGCTTGTGAGACGTTTGGCCAAGAGGGCTGGGCTGATGGAACTGTGAGAGATAGCAATGCTACTCAAGGCACTGCCAGGGAAGGAATGAACTGAGTAGGTTAGACAGGGCTGAAGGGTGCACAGTCAGTGCTTAATTTGTAACAGGATAAGTGCCAGGGCTCTCATCAGGAAGCCACTGCAGTTTGCACCACACATTACCACTGTTGGCTGACAATGATAGTACAAACACAGCTACTGACCATCACACTCTTACAAGTGTGGCAATTCATACGATTCCAGGCACCCAAAGATATAAGAATGGTTTGGGAGGCAGATATTAGTCATTGTAAATGTAAATTGAACTAACACAACTGTTGTTGTGCTCATACCTAAATTAGTTAGACAACGCCATCATGTGTCGAACTGTCACAAGCCCCAATGCTGGAAATTAGGTGCCGAGCATCGGAAACCACTGGCTCAAATTGAGTCACTAAGGAAGGCCCAGCTCTTGGGTGGTGTGACCGGTGTGACCACACCAGGCAATGACTTCGGGAGGGGCGTCATCTTTGCAAGGACATTATGGTTTGAAAAGCACCAGCTGCCATTTTCCTGGCCTTCAGCAATTTTCAGGCAACAATAAAAATATCAAGATAACTCTGGTGATTAATGTTCTTCCTAGAGATAGATCGGAGGTTTGTCTAGTGGAAGTTTTGACTCATGGTAAGGTAGCACAGTGCGTTAATGTGCCTGCTGCAAAGAACTTGTACCATGCAGATCACAAATTGCATATAATGTACATATGTCAATGGGTTACTGACTTTGTCTGAGAGATCCTTTGGTTACTTGTAATTTATAAGTTAAAATCCTAACATAGAGCAGTGAACTATTAACCGTCATCAAACAGCTGCAAGCAAACTACAACGTATGAATTAGAGCGTTATGATTTTTCCCCAGTCTGTCCTTATCATAAAGTTTCATTTGGATAGAAATCAATTCTGATTATTAAAGAGAGCCCCCAACCTTGGAGTTACGTTTTAAATTCTGAGTTTGTGCTTCTCCAGCCCAAGCACTATTTACACACCTATGATAGATTGTCCCTGTGTAGTGTGTGTGATGTAAAGCGCTCTGACACCCTACACTGGTATGAGTGGCGCAATAAAACGAATTAAATGCATCGGCGAGAGTGTGGTTTTGGAGACATTGGGGGCACTTTTAAAGGGTGGTAGTGAGGGAATCCATGGCGGATGTGGTCATTATGGGGTGCCAACAAACCTTGTCACACTGGGCACCACCAGCATTAAAGCCGATCCTGCACTAAGGGGATGGTTGCAAGGTGACTAGAGGTGGTGGGACAGAATTCCTGTCTCAAATTACAGACAACGAGCCAGCAAAATGTGTGGGACCCAGTGTCTCGAGGGATGTTTCAGGGGTATGAGCTTGCCTTCATTAAAATAAAAAAGGAAATCATATACATTTACTAAAAAGCTTGGAAAAGCAGGATCCTACCTGTGATTCTTGTGGACTCCCACAGTTAATACAATTTTGAAAAAAACGATGGCAAAATTGTAAATTTTCAGAGCAACAGACCATATTTACTATTTTCTGGTTGCAAAATAATGGTCAACATTTTTTAAATGCCGCAAATTTCCCCTTAAAGGAAACAGAGTTGCATTTAAAATATATGTTTCATTTTTACAATTTTTCCTTAGAGTTGAAACTGGTCGTCTGGACCACTACCTACTCTTCAACAAACCTTATTTTTACATTCACAAAGGAGTTCCTCCACTTTGCCAGTTTGTTACCACCTCCTTTGAGTTGTTGGCCATTTTTAAAGTTTTGAAATCAGATTTCAGTTGCAAAACAGACATAAGATTCAAATTTAGTATTTGGGAGGGATGTCAACAAACACACCCCTTTCAGATACCAAAGCGGTATTTGTTTGGAATCCCAGTTTAGGCGTCAGCAAAACTTTTCAGGCTCCTTAAACAGAATTCGTATACAGCAAAAAACATTCAGTCGAAAACACAAATTTGGGAGCATTTGTCACCAGGAAAATGTTTAGTACGTCTGGCAAATTTCCCTTAAAAAGTCTAAAAATTCAGGCAGTCATAAAATGCATTTTCACATAATCTATCATTTACCACAGCATCTATGTACCCTTCTACATATTATTTCCTTTCATTTTTCCTCTTTCCATCTTAAAGGTAGATTCTCCAATAATGTGTAATCACTGCGAATATACGTGGAAAATCAAAAACGGAAATAACATCACAATCCCAGGCAGCACAGCAGAGATTTACCAACATCAGGGTCTCATATAGCGGTGCTGACACTGAGGGGTATATTCACAAGAACGTGTGATAACTACCGCAAGATCGCAACATCGCAGCCTATCACGGGAAAATAACCCTGTGTCAATGTGGAATTCACAACAAGGCGGCCCCATGCGATAGTCTGCCGAAACCGCAAGCAATGCCCGCGATACAACCACCTCGACGGAGATAAAAACACAAACCCCAACGCTAAAAAACCTGCGATTGGCCAAAGCGTGATAAGAAAACAGTGACAACCAGCACGAGGGCAGCAATACTCACGCGTAATGTGGGAAAAAGCACAAGAACAGCATACGGAAAATGCCACGGAAAAAAATACATCAGCAGCGGAGTACCACGGATGCACCCTGACTGACTGCAGAGGACAACATGTACACCACAACATCCAAGCACTGTGGAAGAACAGAACCGACAGGCACACCGCATGAAAGAGACAAGTGGCAGAGAAATCAGAGCCGCTGGAGTGACTCACCCACCGTGCAGCATAGGCACATAAGCAGAAGTGCACCTCGACATTGACAACATCCCGGTACAAACAGCAACCCCTCCACAACTGAACACAGGACACAACTGGTTCTGCAAATGTGCACAACATGGCAAATCACATCTGAAACCGCATGAAAATGTAACATGACAATGTACAAGTACAACCTGTAACCTGCAAATATGTTTTAATCACACATGCACTGGAATTTGACATCTTCTATTGTCCCATGAGTGCCATGGACGGCCACAATGTGACATGCTCATGAGAAGTAAGTGTCAATGAAGGAGTTTCTATGGGCCATTCCTGCCGCAGCTGCAGTGGGATGTGGGCGACTGTTCTGCTTGGGTTTTCGGATCAGATAGAACCCGCTCATCAGAGCCTCACTAACCCAGCCAGAACGTTACCCCCTCCCTAGAACCTATTTACAATAGTGCAACCACATATATCTACCACCTAAGGACAGGGAATTCCTACTATACATACCAAGACCTCTTATAATCGGCGGCCTCGCGATCCCATACGGATCCAGACCTCTCTGCCCATACGACAGTATCACAAGTGGCGGCCTCGCGATCCCACACGAATCCAGACCTCTCTACCCAGACGGCAGTCTCACAAGTGGCGGCCTCGCGATCCCACACGAATCCAGACCTCTCTACCCAGACGGCAGTCTCAGCACAATCGGCGGCCTCGCGATCCCATACGAATCCAGACCTCTCTGCCCATACGACAGCATCACAAGTGGCGGCCTCGCGATTCCATACAAATCCAGACCTCTCTACCCAGACGGCAGTTTCAGCACAATCGGCGGCCTCGCGATCCCCTACGAATCCAGACCTCTCTGCCCATACGACAGTATCACAAGTGGCGGCCTCGCGATCCCACACGAATCCAGACCTCTCTACCCAGACGGCAGTCTCAGCACAAGTGGCGGCCTCGCGATCCCCTACGAATCCAGACCTCTCTGCCCATACGACAGTATTACAAGTGGCGGCCTCGCGATTCCATACGAATCCAGACCTCTCTACCCAGACGGCAGTCTCAGCACAATCAGCGGCCTCGCGATCCCCTACGAATCCAGACCTCTCTGCCCATACGACAGTATCACAAGTGGCGGCCTCGCGATCCCACACGAATCCAGACCTCTCTACCCAGACGGCAGTCTCAGCACAAGTGGCGGCCTCGCGATTCCATACGAATCCAGACCTCTCTACCTAGACGGCAGTCTCATACGACAGTTCATCCTATGATCACCATAACATACAAAAAGGGAATCAGTCTCACTATTCATCAGATCACACAAGGATTGCCAGTTCAAGCATAGCCTGTTCTCAGGTTCGAGGGGCTCCTCTTTCCCTTATTCAGTTACCACTTACCTGATCAGGGTTAACATCTGTTCATGTAGCCGCAGCTGACTAGAAGAATAGGCTACCCTCTCATACAAGAACACGCAGCACATGTTGGTTCACTACAAACTGGGTACTTTATTACTCATTACATACACAATCACATAACATTATGATATAACACATAACCTGCAAAGAAAAGTGAAAGATTAAGTTGTACACTCTAATAAGAAAGGGTCGACATCACCTTAGTAGTATGTAGCGTGCACTCAGTGGTCATCTAGGTTCCCTTCTCGTCTGTGCCTCGGCTCGCCTGGAATCACCCTTCTCCGAGTCACTGGGACCTCTTCCTTATCGGCTACTCTCTCCTCTCTGGCTATTCTGCTAGGAGAGCATCTGTCTCTCGCATCTTCTCCGCCTTCAAGATGGCGTCTGTCTTCCCTGGAATAAGTAGTAGCTTTACTGCTAATGGCTAGATGCCGCCTACGGACTGAACATGTAACTGCCTCAGACTTTCACTAATATAGAGGTGCGTTTCCTCATGGAAAATTCCGGCCTGTAACCTGCCGCCCACCAAATTCTTGTACCTCCCCGTACCAAGGACACGTTCCCAGCCGGCCGGCCTGATGTAGTGTCTTCGGCATGAAGAAAAATACAATCCTTCGATAAGGGCCGGCCTGAACCGGTTCTCTCCAAGCGAATAACACCTCATAACTAAAACATTACATTTGACCTAGAAGCATCCCAAGCTGCCGGAGCAGAAAGAAAGATGGAGTCTCTCCCGTTTGAGGCCTACCAGGCCTGAATTCAGCACGGCTCCATGAAATACCCTCACTACAGGACAGGTTATCCCTAATACTAACGAATCTATCCCCTAAGCTATGTGTGCAAGCCCTGATCTATGGGGAAGAGCACAGAATCATGTCGAAGTGCCTAGTAAATAGGCTCCATTCACTACTCTAAGCCTTAGACTTGAATCATAAGAGACTGAAGTCACATTCCATCATTGTGCCTCACAAGAAGGCCGGGAAAAATCGAGCAGAACAGCGACCTGCCACATCGTCACCATCATCATCCGGTACCTCTGGAACTGGGATCCATGGGGCATTGGTGCAAACACAGATGTTGTGCAACACACAACATGCAACGATCATCTTGCACACGATGTCCGGGCTGTACAGGAGCTTTCCACCTGTGCCGTCCAGGCACCTGAAATGTGACTTCAACATGTCTAATGTGCGTTCAACGATGCACCGGGTGCGTATGTGGGCCGCATTCTACTGCCTCTGGGCGGGTGTGTCTGGGTCTCGAGGGGTGTCATCATCCAAGGGCAGAGTGCATATCCTTGGTCACCTGTGACAGTGCAGGGAGAAAAGAGTCAATACTTGGTTCGGCAGGATATGATGGAAGGCCCACTAATCCAGTGACGCCTGTGCTGGTTGAGTGTAAGCCAGCCCTCAGGGAGTAGCTGGTGCTGGCAACAACTCCAACAGTCTTCAGGCACTCAGAAATGCAATGTCAGTACAACAAGGGGGAATGACTCGAGTCGCCAGGGCTAGTGGCCCCGGATGAACAGCGGCCGACATGGGCCCACCGCCAACGGACGCTGACCTGCGAGAGACTGGGGTAGGGTCATGAGGGCAGAGCAGGGCCTCACATATGTCATGGTTGCCTTCTGTGGAGTGTCACGGGGGAGAATGGGAGGCCTACCCCCAGGGCATGATGCAGGGGGCACATGCCAGCTATGTCCGGCAACATGGCAGACATGAATGCCACAGACCCAGGCCAGACACCAAGTCCGTACCTGTCCGTTGCTGATGATAACCCCCAGGCACGATGTTCCACTGGGGGATGACAGTCACTCATGGTGCACAGGGTTAGTGGCACCAAGTGTCGCAGGCCTGCGATATGGAATTATGCCTCACTGATCGAAGGGAGTCTTGAGCTGTGGCCGCTGCCACGGACTTGGGGTCACTGCCATTCAGTACTCAGGACACTGTTCCACATGTGAGACCTACTGGGCCGAAGAGGACGCCAGTGGAGCATGAAAATTAGTAAGGAGTGATCAGGACCAGCATGGGGGGAGCCAGTGATGGTCTGCGGAGGCTGCAGAGGTCATGGGACTTGGGGCTTGGTACTTGCACCGGCACGTGTTGGGCTCTCCTTGACACACAACGGTGTCAGCAGGTGAGCAGTGCGGCACTTGTGCGAAGGGGTGGGCAGGCCGGGTCCGTGCATCAGTACACTGGGGTGCAGCAGGCGGACAGGGTCGCAGGCCCCGCTGCTCACTGCGTCGGCCTCATGGCAGGCCGCACTGCACCACACTGTCAGTGACGTTGGCCTTCCCAGGAGTGGACCACGCCCTGCGCAGCGGGGGTTTGTCACCACACCCCTGTGCAGCCCTGGCGTTCTCAGGGCCAATCCACTACGCTCACGCACACGGGGGAGATGCAGCGTGCGACACTTCCGCTATCTGTCCCATGGCCTGGGGTGACATGGTTGCGTCCACTGCTTACTACTCTCCAGCCAACAGCAGTTGTGGTCTTCATGGACATATCAGTTGTTTGCAGTCCCATGTCTGTCCTGCACATCCGCGCCTCAATTCTTCTTGTGTACATTCCCACTCATGGGTCACTTGCATCCTCGCACAGGGCTGCATTCCACTTCTCCACTCGTTCAGCTGCTGTATGGCTGTACTGCCATGAAATGTCTGTATTGGGTGCTGGGGTAGCCCAGGAAGACCATGGAGTGGTGTTGTCGTGTCTGGTAGGTGGGTGTGTAGTTTGACATGTTGTTTATGGTTTGGTCACGTGTGCATTCCCACAGTTGTGCGTTGTGTGCTGGTGGCTTTGGGGTGTGTGATGTGTTGATTTGGCACTTACCAACGAGCAGTCCCGTTCCATATATGCCATCCTGGAAGCGCTGGTTTATGACGGACTGTCGAAAGATGAAGGAATCATGTACATTGCCTGGGTAGTTGGCGAGGACATTGGTGAAGAGTCCCCGGTGGTAACTATTGCCTGCACATTGATGGAATGCTGATGCTTTCTGTTGCGGTAGTGGTGTGTAGTATCCGCAGGGGGCACAAGTGGGACATGTGTGCAGTCGATTGCCCCCAACACGGCCGGGAATCTGGCTATGGCGTAGAAGCGGTGCTTTGTCTCCAGCTGTTCCTGCGCAGTGTTGGGGAAGTGAAGGTGCTGGGGTATGAAGCTGAGGATGGCATCCAGTACAGGTGTGATGAACTTTGATAGGGCTGGCTGTGAGACCCCTCCGACTCTGACAGTTGTTGGTTGGAAGGTACCAGAGGCCAACAGGTGCAGCACAGCCAGCAGCTTTGTCTGTGGAGGGATGGTGGTTCTCCGCTGTGTTGGGACCGTCAGTAGGCCTGGGCTAAAATTCCGTTCCGCTCGCGGAAATTGAGATAATTTGACATTTTCGCGTTCCACGGAGAGCGCGAAAATGTCAAAATTCCCGCAATCCGCATTTTACCGGAATTTTTTTGCTTGCTTGCGCTGTAAAATAATACAGTCTTGCGTACGCGCGATCGCCTTACCTGAATCCCCGCGTTTGCCGACAAGTTTTCCTGATCCGGTCGCGTTCTCCACTAGATGTTGGATTGTTGGTAGCCTTTTGCGCTGTCTCGCGACAGTTCGCGCCAGCATTAACGTCATTCATCGCGCGATCACGTCTTTCTTCTTGTGATCATGCACCGCGAGACAAGTGAAAACAAGATGGCTGCACCCGCGAGCAACCGCATGGGTAAGTTGGCGAGCCGCGACCACGCAGAAAATATAGCGAACGGGCGGGAAAAAAACTTCTGCATCTTCGCGATATTTCCGCGTGTTTGCGGAGATTTTTAACATTTTCGCGATAATTTGCGAAAGTGAATTTCGCAAATTCCGCCCACCCCTAACGGTCAGCCTGTGGGCGATGTGGGTCATGATGCAGAGGATGGTTGCCCTTTTGAGCCTGTAGTGGGCAATTACTTCCTCGGGCATTAGGTCTGTGAGAGTGGTGCGTTTTCGGTAGGTCCGCTGTCTTACTCTGTGTTGCCTTTGTGGTGGTCCGGGTGGGCGGGTCCGGGTCCTGGGGGTGGTGGCGGTCCTGGGGGTGGTGGCTGTGGGTGTTGTGGCCCTGTTAGTTCTCCGAGCTGCATGATGAGTAGCTCCATGGCGTTGTGTGTTCTTCGGGTGTGGCTGTGTGCAGGGCTCCGTTGCCTACTGCAGGTAGTCGTCCATCTTTACATCTGCTTGAGACAGGTGTTAAATACCAGCAGTTTCCGCTGCTTATCACCTTTTTTTGGTTCGCTTCGCAGATCTGGCCGTTCGTTGTGAAAGTGGTATTATGGTTTTTTCGTGTGTTTTTGCACTGGAACACCTTCTCTGCATCTCATTAGGGTTAGTTGGTGGTGTCCGCCGTGGTGATAAATTTTGGGGCAGTTATCGCAGGAATACTAGCGATGTCTGCAGTTTGCACCAGCTTGTGAATGGGGTGTTAGGTCTATCTCCACTTTTGATGCGTTAAGGTGGAGATAAATCGGAGATGTGAATATCCCCCTCAGTTTTCGGAGACATGGTAGATTCAGACAGATTCAGACAGCAGACAGTGTACATTGATCTTAGAGGGTGGGGTTTCAAACAGCGATGCTGATTATCACTCATGTAAAGCGCTCTGATACCTCCAGGTCTAGTTAGCGCCAATAAAACTCCCCACAAAAATATGTGGTTTACGTGTATATTTGGATATGCAATAATTTTGTGCTCAAAACAGGTTATATGTTCTGGAACAAATACATACATTTTGCTATAAAATCTTTTATAATTTAAAAAATGTTACTATAAAAAAGCAACCATTCATTTCGAATAAATAAATATAATTCCACCAACAAAAGCTTAACACAAGCTTCCCAAGGTGACCCTTATATGCCAATGAAAACTGCCAATAAGCCACTTGTTGGTCATGATCATGTAATCGAAACAGTCAATTAACACCATATTCTTGGAGCACACACCTCGGTGGAAAAATTGAATCAGCAAAAAAACCACAAAATTAAAAACGTTACTTTGGATCTTAGTTGCATGGATAGATCTCACACTACTGATACTTCTTTACTCGCTAGTTTTGATTATGGAAATTTAATACTAGGTGCCTTGAGAATAAAAACTGCTTGCCTACCCCTTCTAAAGGTCTGGGTGCACTCACCGGCGCCAGACTCGGCAGCTTTTATTTTTTAAAGAGCGCTGATGCCTCTGCCCTCCTACTTCCACTCCTCCACACAAAAATGTATATACTATTAGGAACTCCAGCTTGCCATTTTTGGGGGAAGACCGCGCCCCTCTGACTTTGTTAGGACACTGGTATTCATCAGCCCTCACATCGCCAGAGCTGCTGTGACTAAATATTGGGCGATGGCTCTATGAACTTGTAAATTTAGATATGTATATTGTTACTTGAATATCGTAATAGATTTAAGTATATGTCTGTATTCACTGTCTGGAAAAAGATTAAAAAATGTTTTGTTTCAATTAATTAAAATTGTTACAAAAGAGACTGGGCGGAAATCTCTCCATCCGCTCACTTTCTTCAGTCATGGATAAAACATAATTGTTTCATTCTACAAGTCTATTAATCATGTCTGAAAAGTAGCCATTTCGTTAAGCAAATCTGACAATTGCAAAACGAAACAATGAGCAAAAGTTTAATCAGTGAAAAAACACTAGATTAAAACTACATTCTGCCTTTAGTCCTTAATTGAATCTTTACTTAGAAGTTCTTTCACCTGATGTGCAAATTTCACTTATCTGGCCAATTCCATTGGAATTTCCAAGTTGAAGAGAAGTTTCATGGCATCTGTGTAGGTGCGTGTGCCATATTTTAAAAACAGAGGTTTCAATAAAGTGCGACGAGCATAGTTCAAACGGTGGCATGTGCAAATCAAATGAGCCAGAGTTTCCTCATGCTGATGGCACAGTCTGCAAGTGGTGACCACCTCTAATGTTTTCCAGCGAATTTTAATATCTTTTATTGGCAATACCATCAGTCTCACTGCCAAAATGTGCTTTAAAACTTGCTTGTTTAAGGTAGAGTCAAGGAATGGCTGTCTCCATTTGTCATGGAACGAGCTAGCTACTAACCTAATATTGCTGCTGGAAGACTCTAGCTCCTTCATGTCATCTTCCTTGGATAAAAGTCTGACTTGGGTTTTTTAAAATGGAGTTAAAAATTCCCGGTTGGTAGATAAAATCCTGCCATTTGGACAAGTCAAGGTGCAGTTCAGTGCAAGCAGTAAGAAGGCCATTGGCCCATGGATTGTTGACTTTCACAAAAATTTCCTTCAGGATAGCCTCTGTTGGTGTGTGTACAATAATACCCCATTTCGTTAATTTGTCTACTTTCTTTTGGGCTATCAAGTTATATTTTCCATTTTGATATTGTTGATTCTCTTGTTGTATTGCTGCCCAGCACCTTAAATTGAACTTGGATGACATCTTTGGTTGCTATGGGTGAAAGCTCTGGGATATGTCGGAGGATTTGTAGAATTTTAGACCTGTTAGGTACGTCAGAGCTTCCTCGAGATATATATTCAGGTGTAAAAATTATAATGTTATTCTCCGAATCCCTTTGCGCTTGGACCCTTTGACCGACAACGAGAGGATGTATTTCCATGCATTGGGCCATTGTTGTAATTACTTTAATATCTTTGTGGGCGGCCCTTTTCCCCCATGTCGCAATCCTGTCCAATAGCGGAAAAGGAGACCTTTCTCTTTCTGCAGCATGTGGCAAAATCTCCGGCTCTTGACTTTCTACAGGGTAGCTCCCTCTGCAGTCTGTTTGTGATGGAAATTCGGTCTCATGGGGGGGCTGTTTCTTCTTCTCAGTACTCTGGCCAACCTCACAGTTTGAATTTATGGTAAATTTAGGTGTTAATGTTTTGTTTGACTGTACATCCTCACAGTATGAATTTGTAGATGGTTTAGATGTTAGTGTTTTGTTTAATTGGCCAATCGCTGGCCTGTCACCAAGTCTATCCTTTTGAAAAATCAGGAAGAGTTTCTGAGATTCCAGGCGACTTTGTGCATGGGGCTTCTTTACATTTGTTTTTTGACTCCAGATGCCATCTGATGCGGCCAGGCCCGGCTGTAATTCCTTTGCACAGTCACGATTTTTAATCTTTTTTGCTTGCTTCTTCAAGCGTTTTTTTTCTTTTCTAGATAATATTTTACAAGATTCCGTGGTTTTTCCTAGGTTATCTGCCCGATTGATGTTGCTGGGCAGAGACTTGCCCCTTGCAGTGTTAATTACATTATATTTTGCATGGTTCTGTGCACTTTCAGTTATGTTGTAGTTTGGCTGGTCTATAGTCTTTAATTGCCTCTGCAACCAGCCGACACGTGTTTCGTCACCTATTGGAGTGATCCCTGCATCCGGACAGCGACTCGGCACCAGTGTTACTCCGTTCCTCCACTTATAACTCAGGACCTTCATGATTTGGCCCACCCGCCTTCATCACGCCGAACACTGGACCGTTTTTTAATGCTTCTACGCGGTTCCTCAACACCCTTGATGGACTTCTAAGATTCGTCATCACTTACTCTGATTGGTGACACCCATTGCGGTTCCTGTGTTATCTTCCTCAAATTCTCATTTCTGGACACCTGGCCGGGTTGGAATTATCACCGGCTTGCGGGCCTGAAGAAGTCACGGGATCACTCCCATAGGTGACGAAACACATGTCGGCTGGTTCCTTTTTCGTGTTACATTAATTAAATTTATTTCAACTCATCATTCTGGTGTGAACCACAGATTCTGTTATTTGACACTGGTCATTCCATGACTATACTCTGACCCCAACAACATGTTCCCGGGACTTTGTTGCTCATTCAATTTTGTGGGTTTCTGGACTCACATAACTACGGGGGTTTTAAGGTGTTTTGTTCCCCCGACCTGGTAGCACCGTACATACACGTAGCTTTGCCAACATACGCAGAATTAGCTTGAGCGCCATTCTTCCTGTCACTAATAAAAAATCCTTACACCGACACAGATCATTATCCTAGTGCCAGCGCCAGTTCTGATTTTGCTCATTTTAGTACCAGGTCTACTCTTTTTAATTTCCCTCCCTTGTCTTGCGTGAGCTTGTTTTTGATTTCCACGTGAAAAGTTGATAAGGTAGTAGGTAGGTCAGTTTCCAACTGTGTGTCAGGGGTTTGCACTCTTTGTAAGTAGTTGTTCCGTCTTCTCTAATTACCCTACCGACAAAAATGTTATTTGGTCATTTAAAATAAGTGAGCTAGACAGTTTGTTTGGTTGATTGATTAGTGTTGTTCTTTCTCTGTCTCTGTGGGTCCAGATACTTTGGATGGTCTCTCTGACCCAGTCCTGCTGTGTGACTTGTGTCTAAAATATTGTAGGGACTGAGTTGCAGCCTTTATATCCACGGTGTCCTTTGGTATCTTTCATTGTCCTTTGCTTGGTTGTACAGGAAAGTTTTTTCTCCTTATGTGCCCTTCCTTTACACTTCCTTGTGTTCGGCGGGGTGTTGAGGCTTTTCCCAGTTGTTTGTCTCCTAAAATCTTATTTATGCCCTAAGTCCTTGTGTTTTACTGCACATGCTGTGCGGCCCTGCAGCGGGTCCCTCCGGCATTCCTGTGCGCCCTTTGCACCCTTCGCCCTTCACTACTGGTTCTGGCAGTGCATTGACTGTGATGCTGCTTCCCCTCGTGCGTGAGTTCCGATGGGAGGGAAGTGAGGGGCGGCAGGGGAGCAAGTACGTGTCGCTATTACCAGCTCACATTACCTGCTCAGCCCGATGGCACCGGCTCCAGCTTCTCTTACGTCACCACTCCCTCAGCCAGCACAGGTGATGCCTGCCTTGGCTATGGCATGAGAAGGGGGGGCCGGGGGAGCAAGGGAGCGAGCCCCCGCCGTAGCAGCTCGCTGTCACCTTGCCTTGCTCTCTTCGCTCACCTCGCTCATACCACCCGTCTCAGGTCATGGCTCCGGTCTGGTCGCAGCTCCGGGCACACCACGCGGCCGCATCTTCGCTTACGGCAGCGACTTTGCTCCTCTGGTTCCGCTTGATCTGCGAAACGCGGCCTGAAAGCAGACTCCTCCTCCTCTCAGTTTGACGAGTACAAGCCTATGATTGCATCGTATTCACCGTCCTACTTCAAATATAACAAGCATTTGCAATGCAATATGTCTCGCATTTTAAAAATTTTGACCTATTGGCATTGTAACTGACAATGCCTTTCATTTACGTGCATTTTATACTTCTAGTCGCTGCTTGCAGGTTTTCAAAATGCATCAATAAAAGGCATTGTCATTTGCAATGCCAATAGCTAAACATGTCACAAATGCGAGACCTATTACATTGCAAATGCTTGTTTAGGACTTGTGCCCTGGTTCCTACCCAAGTAAGGACTAGATGTAGCTCCTGGATACCCTATTGGGTGATTAGTCGCGCTTTATAAATCCAGATTGATTTATTCATCATGGCTGCCGCTCTTCATGACACGCTAGTGATGACATTCAGTGTCTGGTCTGGGGGTGGAGTACAGATGGGAATCATGAGATGGGGTTCAGAGGGGCCAGAAAGGGTTGGGGAGTAGCGCAGACGCTTGTGTGGCTATCCGCTTCTTCAGCCTCAGCTGATGACTTGTAGACAGCCCAGTGAATGTTTATTGTGCATCCAGTCGTGTGTGTTATTCTGGCAGTGCCGTTTCACTGAACCCTCCCCAGCAATATCCAAGAGTTTGAACTCAGTCTGTGCATGCCTCAGACGGCGCTCCCACGTCACTGCCTGCACTGTGCATGCCTAGCACCGGCACAGCTCTTGCTGCACGTGCACCACAGCTCGTGACAACCATGGTTGCAGCCTGTGTGTCTAGCACAGCACGGGAGAACACAACACTTGCCCTTGTAACACTTTCCACAGTTCAACTTAGCCCTGGTCTTTCGATCTCCAGGGAGACGTTTTTGCAAACTTATAAAAATACAGCTTTAGGTGTCATGCTTACAGGTCAGGTCATGGAGGACACTGCACTGGTAGGCCAAATGTGCTTCAGACTGACTCACTGGCCACTGACGTACAAACACTCTCTGTGGGGTATTACCTCTCGCGCATACTGGCAAGGGGGTATTTATTATATCACGGCTGACCAGCGTAAGGGGTGCTGTTAAATACACTAAATGGCACTGGGTTCTGTACAAACAGAAATATTGGTGGAGTGGAGTGTGTTCTAAGCTGCCATGTAACGTGCTGTTTAAACCCCAGCAAGGTTCCTCGACGGCAGTGTGGTTGGCGCTATGGACTTTAAATGGACATCACTAGGCATGTCCTGTGAGAAAAATCGCAACAAAGGGCACATTAATGGTCAAGCGCTTTAACGACTGGTGCCTTGAACATGACATCATTGTAGAGAACCCTGAAAAGTGCAATGTGTGTAACTTGAAGCTTAGGAGTCCAGGATTGCGCCAGTTCTGAGGGCAGTCTGTAGCTAAAATGAGTTCCAGACAGTTAGCTTTATATTGTGCAATGTTCCCTTGTGTGGCTACCTACAAACTCTGGCATGGATCAGGCTTTCCTGGACTCACATTTGACAACTACGACGTAGGACAATCCTGAATGGTTCACAACCACACACAATTCACCACAGTGTCGTCATAGCGGCGTGCGGTGCATTGGCACAGGAGGTGCAATGGGACCTCAAATATAGTTGTCTTTTGCTGCGAAACTGCATGTAGAGGTGTCAGTTTTACTCGCTGTGTTGAGGGCCTGTGTTACCCTTACTATGCCACTATACTCTATCGTATTTTCGGTGTATACTAAGCATAGCTTTCACAACAAAAAAAACATATACATATATTTCACATAACTGCAGTGTGTTGGTTCGTGGGCAAGAAAAACAAAGAAATAGATCATAGAAATATCCAAAACGAGAGGGGTAGCGGGCAAGCGAGCAATTGCAAATTTGGTGACCAGCCCGCAATGAGACGAGCGGCCGCCATTTGACTATGTGAATATGTTTGTGCAGGAGGACGAGGGAGGTTTTGGAACGGAGCTATTTAAAATGCATAGCGCAACGCTTGGGTTAAAAAACAAAACAAAGGCACAAGAAGGACGTAGAGGGGTGAGGGAGGGGGAACAAAGGAGGAAGTATCTAAGCAGCTTTACCTGCACAGAGCGTGTTTAAAAGAAATCCAAATGCGAGGAAGCAGCCGCCTAATGAAAAAATAAATTGTTTACAGACTAATGAAGGAGACAGTGTAACTCCGCACGTAAAAGATCCAGTCCTGATGGGCGGTCCCAAAAGGAGAGAGGGCGGTAATAAGGAGGGACTAAGAAGCCTCATTATCAATTGGAAGCCAGCATTTACCATGGACAATGAGGCCAGCCAATGAAAAAGATGGGCGTGGCTTCCACTCCACTTCTAAAACATACCTTACTATAATATGCCCCGCAGAGCGAGCAGCACATGTGCGCTGCAAAGCTAGGCGAGACCTAAAAAGCACATTAGAGGCTCATTGCTTTATATGTGTCATTTCATTTGCAAATCGAAATGCTCCTGCTACCAATGCATAAATATATAACTAACTGCACAAAAGTGGTTGCAATTTTTGAATGCATTTCAAATCCTTAAGGATTATGTGAGTACAGATATGTCAATCATTCACTATTTTTTGCAATATTGATTGCTCTGTCTTTATATTTTCTTTGGAATTTGACCTTACCGTTTTTCGCTTACTTGACAGCAGGTCTGAATGAAAGAGATGAATACATTATAGTATGGAAAATTGAATACTAGAAAAGGACATTTTTATTTGGAGCGATATTGACAGTCTACATAATTCATTATGAACAACTGAGTTGGAGACCATCAGTATGAGTTTCCCAGACCGCATGTATTTATTACTACATCTGCTAAAATCCAATAACTCTGGGGATCAAAATTTAACAGCTGCGATAATTATTCACTATTCCGAGTTCCCCATACAAAATGGGACTTAATATGCAAATTTAGGTGATTACCTGAACAAACTCCACCTGTCCCAGTATTTTTCCAGCATTTTTCGCTCTGTAATTTTCAGAAAGGTTTTACTGATGAAATTTGCTTGGTAAAAATTGTGGAATGTTGGAAGCCGCAAAATTCATAATTCCTGTATGTGCAGTAACAGGGGTTACTTTGGGTATTCGCATTCCAAGGGCCACCCCTGATTAGGGCTACAGACTACTGTGAGCATACTTTCCAGAAAAGAGTTTAGTGCTGAGATATATAACGCTTGAGGTGACGAGTCTGAACTGCTAACGTGTAAAGGGTGTCCCGACACTGAAGGTTAAAATACACTGACTCATCAAGATATTAATTGAACAGCCAAGTTTTAAGGTTTTTGCAAAACATAGTCAAGTTGGATTCTCAACTCAAAGTCTGATGGATGAGTTTCCAGTGTTTGAAGGATAGGAAAGAGAATGAATATCCATCCGCAGACTTTTTGATAATAGGATGCTAGATGAAAAATAGCTGAGGATCCGTAGGGCACATATTAGCTGAAGACAATGACAATGCAGAGCTGTGACGTGGCCAGAGATCAAAGAATGTGTTGGCAGTTCAAGCAGGAGACTAGCTCTAGTGTTTTGCACCACCTAAAGTTTACCAGGAAGGCCTAATCAAGACATCTGCCATTTTCCAGTCCAGACATGATGATAGCCTAGACCACTACCTTACAGTGAGTAAGAGGTAATAAAGCAATCATTTTATGTATCAGCCTCCAGTAAATCCAACATACTGCCTTATTTATCTGCTCTAAAAAGGAAAGGGCACCATCAAAAATATATCAAAGCTTTCTAGTAGATTTGATTGGGATAGGGCCAGTTAAGCTTAATGGACCTACAATTTGAAGATCATAATGACAATAGTCCACCAAAAATCAGAACTTTACTTTTGTTAATGTGACGTTTGAGACAGAGGGAACTTTGAATAAACTCAGGAGAGAAGCTACCACAGAGAAGAAAATCCCTAGGGACTCAATCTATTGCTGTACAAAAGAGGCGAGATGAAAAACAAATGTTTCCGTTCTTCAACAATGTTATAATCCAGCAATTCATGACAGGCCACAAAACATATTGAAGTATTCTTGGCCCACCTCTATGTGGCACAAGTGGAAATCAAAGTTTAACTCCACCAAAGGTGATGAGGAGTGCAGAAATCAAATATCTGAACTGTGAATAAGAAAATCTTCAGCTGCTGATACCAGCTCCCATTTCTTGCCCTTTTTTCCCAGTATGTAGGGGTCCACAATCCAAGTGACCCTAGAACAGCAAATATACTTCTGCCCATGGTTAAAAGAGACCATAAACTGAACTTCCTACCACACATGCCTGATAAAGTGAGACCCCTTCAATACCCTTCACCAAAGTAGAAAGATGGTTTTCTTTGTGTGTGAAATTCATTCATAAACAATAGCACAACTGTAATCTGAATTCTGAGCATGAACACCAGGGTACATTGTTCCTGCTTGCAGTGAAGTGCAAGTTCAAATTTGTGTGCTGAATACAAATGGACAAACTGCCCTATTACTGATTATGTGCTGCTCCCTGGGCAGATACAAACTTGCAGCAGCCCTGAGGGCAGTGCTTTACTAAAAACTCTGGGGCATATTATCAACGAGGCGATAAAACGCGTGAATCCATGCTTCTTCGCACTTTCCCTTAACGCCCAGCTTTGCATCTCTAATGAGATGCAAAGTGGGTGTTCCTCCCCAGAATAACTGAGCGACATTTCTCCTATTATCAAGCCTCACGCAAAGCAGCATAGCGACAAGAAAAGTAGTGATAACCCCTGTTATCGCTACTTTCCATACGCCTGCTTTGAAACTGACTTAGCCATGATATCCTATGGAAGGTGGATATCATGGCTAAGTATGTGTAGCCCTATCAGCAAGCTATCGCCAAAAGTTGTGCGATTATCGCTGGATTTCCAGCGATAATCGCACAGTTGGCAGCTTGCGCTCTGAATTTTATCGCTTTGGAGATAAGCGTTGCTGATAGCACGCTATCTCCGTGATAAAATTCAGAGTTGGCCGGCGATAATTATCCTCGCGCTAAGTGCGCTTAGCGATAATTAGCACCGGCCCTTGCTGATATGATCCCATATCTTTCACTGTGTGAGTGCTACCCACTTACACCTTAAAGCGGGAGACAGAGATCCTACTGCAGGCTGTGAAGTGAGTAAACACATACCATGCAGGGGATGTGTGGGGGAACCATTGGGCCAACTCCCCCCGCACTAACTGTGGGCCACCTTGTTGTGGAACATAGCTATTGCATCTACTGAGAGTCTATGTACTTCTGTGTACTTCTGTGTAGTATGCAGAATACGACGGGGATGCAGAAACAAACCGTTTCCTTCATTTGCTTCGGGCCATACTCTCATGCACAGGAGGGACAACCTTCGTAAGATAGCGCTGGTGCTTCATATGCTGAAGTATACAAAAAGTGATGGATGGAATGCTTGGATTAATTCATTAGGGTTGAGGGTCACACAAATTGTAGCAGCGTAGACCTAGCATACACTATCAAATATCCGTGTGATGTAAGTTATGTAGGCCAGACAAAGCAGAAAGTTAAAACTAGGATATGATACATTTTGTAGTTGCATTTGTTGTGTGGTAGACCTGGTTGGATTGATGTTTCCATGATTGGCTTATTTGATTTACTACTAAGTCCCTAGTACTGTGCACGTGTGCCCTGGGCCTGTGAATCAAATGCTGCTAGTGGGCCTTCAGCACTGATTGTGCCACCCACACAGGAAGCCTTTCAAAGGTGTCTCAGACCTGCTTCTGCAGTGTTTGCATGCAGTTTCTACTGCCTTGTTGACCTGGCAAGTGCACTCTTGCAAAGCCCTAACCTTCTTTTTTCTCACATATAGAGCACCTCTAAGGTAGGTCCCAGGTACCACTGTGAGCAGGGTGCAGTGTGGGGGAAAGGTAGGACATGTACTGGTGTTTGTAACATGTCCTGATACTGAAATACTGAGCAGTTCGTTTTTCACTATTGAAAAGGTATCTTTCCCAAAGGGTTACATGGGAGTTTACTTGCAACATCTTACAAGTATAACTTTCCATTGGGACAAGATAGAGAAATGGAGTTTAGGCTCTCTAAACCCAGAATTCAATAACACATCTTTTAGGAAAGATGCTTTTTAAATTGTGTGCTTGAAAATACCACTTTTTAGAAAGTGGACATTTTCTTGCTTAGCCATCCTATGTGCCTCTGCTGGGTTGTGTATTGACTGCCTAGTTTTGGACTGACAGGAACTGGAGATGTGCATCCACTGTAGACAGTCACTGAGGGGGGTTGATGTGTGTCCTGCCTTTCCTGGATGACTCAGAGCTGAGCTGAATAGACCTGGACTGTATTTAGAGTGGTGGGAGGCATTTTCCTTGCACCTGAATAGGCCCTGTCTCGTGTGCACATTGTCTCCACCTCCTGCCAAAAAGCTGGACCAGAGAGGACAGAACTGGTTTGGACTGAGCTGAGAGACTTTTTTCCACAAGAGAACAAAGGAAAATGTGGTATAAATATTGGGGCCCAGACCCCAGAACTTTAGATTACTGCTGAACTAAGGAACCTGCCGGGAAGAAGAGCTGGAAGAGCTGTGAGAGAGAGAGTACCACTTTGCTGGGTTGGCCTGCAGTTGCTGCTTCTGTTTTGGGCAGGGAAAGAACTGGACTGTTCTTTCTGCATTCAAAGTATCTCCAAGGGCTTGGTGTAGAGCTTTCCTCCTGTTGGAAGTCTCAGGGAATTCAAAGACTTCAACTTCTTCTTGGTAACAGTTTCTGGAACTGGATGTTTCAGCTGCCACAGAGAAAAAAGGTAACTCTACGCCGTCCGATGCCACCACCGAGCCGCTGCCTGCACCGTGACCTGTGGACACTGCTCATGGAGAACACGGAGCACTGTCCTACTTTGCACCACTGCCCTGATCTCAATGATGCTTCCCCTCAGAGCTGACATCAATGCCGATGCCTGCACCGTGGTTTGGGGGAACGGCTTGTACGTTACTTCACGCACCGCACCGCCCCGTCCCGTCCCACACCGCAGTCTGGGCCCACCAACATCAGTGTAATTGACTTCAGATCATCAACTGATGCCACTGCTTGCACCGTGACCTGTGAGCCCGCACAATGCATTGCCCCATCTCACACCGCAATCTTGGATCTACTGACAACAGCGCTTCAGCAACGACGATGCTGCTTGCACCATGACCTGTCCGCACCTCACCAACCACCGCCCCACTTCGCACCACAGCACTGGTCTCATCGAAGCTGCCAGATGACCATCGCCATGCCGCTGCCTGCACTGCAACTGGAGGGTGCCGTAGGTGGCATGCTCCAATTCACACCGCAGCCCTGACACCTGCCGACGCTGGCGCTCCTCACTTCAAACTCAAGGAGCAGGACCTGCAACGCATGTGACTTTGAGGGCTCAGCGACTCCTACACCGACTTCCGGAACCGACGCCTGCCGACACTGCTTCTTTAGAGCTTACCGCAAGGAACCGACGCCCTGCATCTCCAGAAGTACTGTTTTACGGGTCCCCCCAACAGTGTAGCTGGCCAAGAAAGCAACAGTTGGCCATAACTGTTGGATTTTATCACGACCCCGTGATAGCCCCCAGTTCAAAGCTATCAACTTCAAGGGACTGTATATAAAGTGTATTTTGGCTTTATTGGTATTGTGGATTACTGTATGGTGGATGTTTATTGTTTTGGTCTTGTTTACACATATAATTATTGGATATTTAAAACTAGTGTGGTGTCTTTGTGCAGTGTTTACACTGTATTACTGTTTGTTATGTGCAAATGATTTACACACTGCCTCTGAGATAAGCCTGACTGCTCATGCGCAGCTACCAAGGGGGTGGACAGGGGTTATTTTAGAAGTGCATCTCCCTTATCTTGACTAGAGTGGTGAATTCTGCCTGGCTTAGGTGCATTCTAACATTGTGGAACTCTGGGTGCTCCCTGAGTAGATCATTCCTCCAGCACTAACCATTGGGTGGATGATCTCAAGTGGTTTGTACTTGAAAAGATTGTCAAGAATCCTAGAGGTGGGTACATTGCTACAATACCTAATTTGTGTGAAAGTAAATGGGTACATCTCTTGAATACTGTACATTATAATGAATTTGAAGAAGTCAACTGACAAGAAACCATGTTTAAAAGAGGGTAGATGTGTATCCTATGCTTCTGGTTAGGTTGTTGGTGGTTCAATGTTATTCCCATCTTCATTATTAGAATGAAGGAACGTGTATTATGAGTTCAAGGGTTACATTATCTGTGGTATAACAGTACTCATTTTAGATAAGCTGTATATTTTGTAATCCTATTTAGTACCAGTCCCCTTGTAATGTGCATTCACAAATCTTTCCTTCTATGCATTGCTCATTTTTTCATATATTTGTTTCCATTTTTACTTTTTAATACTATGCCATCTGTGATATATTTGATTCAGATGTGTCCACTTCGGACACCTATGGGCCCATTCATTTCTTTTCAAAACTAGTTTTTCCAGCTATATTTACCAGCATGATGCCAGCATGTTTATTTCTTCTTAGGTCAAGCCTAGGCAGCGCATGCACTATCTCTCGACATGCTGTATTCACTCAGGGGCTTACAGCCTGCCTCCATCTTCTGATTTGCTTTTGTCAGTTTCCTTTAAAAAATGTTGCTTCTAATTGGATGATAGTACCTGCTTGTTGACTCCCATGGATCGCCCCAGGACTTGTTCTCTTCCACTTGTGCTATTAGGTGTCCTGTCTTTGGAACTTTTTTTACATAGCGTACTGCCCAATTTACAGCTGCCAGGCTTCCTCAACCTCTGTGCTTCAGTGCATGCCAGACGACTATGAATTGGAAAAATGCTTAAAATGTGTATGATTAAGGCATTGCCATTGGTAGCCGAGTTTTATGTAGAGCTCAGGGAATTCCTCATTAGAACTCTTAATAAGAAAGTTCCTCCTTGGTGCAGGTCTGTGCGTGAGGGAGTTTCTGAAAAGCTGTAATGGCAATATTTTTCCTACTTGATGCTTCATTACCAACTGCAGTTATTCTCTCCTCCCACACCACCCATTCTTTCCTCTTTTGTCCCGGCCCTTCTCTTCCATTACTCTCCTCCCCCTCCTTCATTACGCACATCCCACCCACCCCTCCTTCAAATTTTAGGCTTTCAAAGTCACACTCACCCTCGGATGTCACATACCAATTGCTCGTTTATATGCGCAGCTGGAAAATATCCCACACACCTTTAAATTATCATATTATAGCATGCTTCAAATGTACTTCTGGTCAGTAAAGTTTATGCACCAGTGGCAGCTAATTCTTGAATGGATTGGGGCATAATACTCTGCACATCTTAAACTATATGTGTCAAAAAGCCAAAGGCTCTGAAAGGGCATTCATTACATATTAAAAAGCTTTTATGGCGCTGCAAGCCAATAAAGCTTGAGGTGCACCATGAGTTAATCGCATATTCAAAATATACTGTGGATTACCCCTCGCCTTAACCCTCAGAATTGATATGACACCCTTTTTGCATGTTTAAAGGAAACTTTTTCTTCAACACTCCGTGGTCACTGATGCCCTTACTACATACTGCTACTCTCCCTCCAGAGAAATGGGCAATTCCCAGAATTGGATGAGGTAGGCTCACTTACGTAATGTGACATTCTTCATCATTTGCCACGTTGTGAAGTGAAACTACCATGGCGGACTCAACCTCAGGAGGGTGCTAACCTGAGGGAGTTCTTAGAAACAACTTATTTTTCTGAATACAATAGTTGGATCAAGTTCAGCGATTAAAAAAGTCTTTGGATACACCTTAAAGGTACCTTTATTTAGGTGGTATCTTAGGCTTATTTGATTTTCTCAGAGGACTTATATGGTTACTATGTCCTTTAAAAACCACTGAGTTATCTCGCCAACAGGTCCTGCCTTTCTTGCTAGAGCTGAACGGTCTCTGGCATTCGTCAGAGCTGGGTCTAAGTATCCCTACATTCATATAATGATAATGAAGAGTACAATAAAAAAGAAAACTATAATGTCAGGGATGCCTGCTTCAGGGTTAATCAACCCAAAAGTCCCTGGTTTAAGTGTTAGGACCAAGGTGTTGTGGTCACTATCATGTCTCGGATGCACTCTGAATTCTGAGAGCTTATCCCAGAATCTTGCTTCCATCATAATGTAGTCAATAGTGGACGTTTGTGCAACCCTATTAAATGTGGGAAGTCCCGGACAATCAGGGTCCAGTCTCCCATTGCACGCCCGCAGTAACGTAGCAAGTGAGAATGATTTTATTTGAAGGACCAGCCGGGTCCATGCCTTAACAGGAGGGATCTTTGGTTCCAGGATACACCAAAGCAGATCTTCAGCATCCTGCTCATCCCAGTCAAGGTTGGCCAAGGGCTCAAATTGACAATTAAAGTCCCCGCCAACAATTTTTATGACTGAAGGCTCGAGTGTCTGGATGAAGAGATCTAAAGTTTTGAACGTTTCAGACTCCAGCCCGCGACTAACTGGCCTAGAATAGATATTAATTATAGTTATTTTTAGGGAATTTGGGGGTGTCATTAGTACACATTGGATATCAGGGGAGTTAGTTAATAATTGAGTAGCTGTAGCACCCAGGTGGGTTCCAATCCAAATTGAAAGACCGCCAGATGGGTGCCCTCTACCACCAGTTACTGCCAGAGTGTGAAATATTGCATAGCCTGGATAGGCATTCTCCTCTAAAGCCCACGTTTCTTGGATCAAACAAATATCATGATTAGCCATGAAAGTGCCCCAATCAGGATTAAATAGTTTGCTTTTTACACCATCAACGTTCCAAGAAAGGATTTTAATGGTACCATCGGCTACATTACCAATTACATTTGGGATTCGAGTTGCCGTGGTGGGAGAACTATCACAAGAGGGAGGCTCTAATTGAACTTTGTTCTCTGGTATTTCTATATAAGATGCCACCCCACCTGGAACAGGAACTCCTCGCACACACCCCGCTTCCCTTGCAGCCCTCCCATCACATCCACCAGGCCTGCCCACACCACCAGGGAGTGTGTCCACTAGAGAGATGGAATTATTAATTCTTTCCTCCAATACAGTTAAGGAGATGGGAATTTCAGTAGTTGTGTTCGAGGGTAAGTCCTTGTCAAGTGGGCGTCAATCGACCTGGTTCAGTGAGCTAAACCTATTGCTATGCACAAAGGATGGCAGGGGGGGTTATAAACGTATGGACCAGCCCAGTTTGCTTGCCCCTGATATACTCCAGAGGGGCAGTCAATACAGCCCTCATCATGTCTACCACCTAGCAGTATCCCTAAAGTTTATAACCTCACAATTCCCTACAATAGTTTTGGGACCCTTCCCGATCCAATCTACACGTCTTACGTCTTACAATTCCCAGAATTGGATGAGGTAGGCTCACTTACGTAATGTGACATTCTTCATCATTTGCCACGTTGTGAAGTGAAACTACCATGGCGGACTCAACCTCAGGAGGGTGCTAACCTGAGGGAGTTCTTAGAAACAACTTATTTTTCTCAATACAATAGTTGGATCAAGTTCAGCGTTTAAAAAAATCTTTGGATAAACCTTAAAGGTACCTTTATTCAGGTGGTATCTTAGGCTTATTTGATTATCTCAGAGGACTTATATGGTTACTATGTCCTTTAAAAACCACTGAGTTATCTCGCCAACAGGTCCTGCCTTTCTTGCTAGAGCTGAACGGTCTCTGGCATTCATCAGAGCCGGGTCTAAGTATCCCTACACTCATATAATGATAATGAAGAGTACAATAAAAAAGAAAACTATAATGTCAGGGATACCTTCAATGCTAAACGTTACATACACTATGCCAGAAACTTGCCAGTGATTGTATCTGTATTCATAGCACCACACAGCTTGGGCCACACCTACCTAAACTGTCTCATTGTCTTCTGCCAACCGCCCAAACACCTGCACTCTCACACATCCCATACACACATAGAACCAGATCAGGAGGACGGGCGTTCACTTACATCACTCCTAAAGCATTGAACAACCTCCCACTCCACATCAAAGCCTCCTCCTCTCTTCCGGAATTCCGAAAAACAGGGCTTTTCAATTAACCAACCTACCACAGGCAGGGCTAGGCACACATCTGCTCAGCAACAGGATAACCTCATGAGTGACAGCATTATTCAGCAACACCAGTGCAGCAACACCACCACCTCAGCATGACTCAGCACCAGAGCATCAATAAGCACTACCTCAGCATTACTCAGCACCACTTCAGTATCACCTAAACATCACCTCCGCACCAGCAAACCACCATCTCAGCATCACTTACAACCACCTAAGTCTGGCCTCGGAATCTGGCATCTGTTCATTCTCCCCTAGTGCCCGTCTGCTGCTCTTGTTGAAAATCAGGTACTATTTCCCAACCTCCACCCTACTGTTGTTTATGTCCCCTCCCCCCATAACAAAAAACAGCTATAACAATCAGGCATTAAAACAACAGGAGATGTATATGTTAATTCTTTTTTTTAGTAGGGTTGTTCAATTGCACATAAAAACTTATGACACTTTTTTATTATAACTTTTCAACATGCTGCACAGGTTCTACAATGCTCTACAGCATAGATTAAAGACATTGGCAAAGCCTATTGCACTGGCTAATCACTCCAGGTCCCAAAGGCGAGACCTATTGGGTATGCCAATGCTTGTTTTTCAATGCTTTCACTAATTGGTCCAGTAAGCTGTCTGGGGAGGATGCCTCTTGTTTCAGCGTAAACATGAAATCCAATTTTTTTTAGCCTAGAGCGCTAACTAGCATCGGCCATTTTGGTAGGATGCCATCCACCTCCATGTGCACGCATTTGTACAAGTGCAGCGGACCTTTTATATTTGTGCAAAATATTAATGCACATATTAGCGTGGAAGAGGCCCATAAAGAAATTCCTTCTGCAGTAAAATTAATTACTTCCAGTTTTACTTTTGTTTTCTCCTAAAGAGTACAAGTCAGTAACTCTTTTGTTCTATTTTTAATCACAATTTTTGATTGGATGAGACTTTTTGTTAACTTCTTGGACAGAGTTTGTGCATCTCTTGGTGAGTGCAGATCTTTCATCCCCAGCTATTTCTGCTGCCATTTTGGGCATATTTATTTTCTGAAGGTGTTTTTAATTTTTCCTTTACCTTTATATTTGCTTGGATAAACCTACACTGGGTACTTCATTAATTTGCCATTAATTGGCTTTTTTCTATAAAGACTCGATGAGCCTCCCCTATCTTACAACTTACTGATTTATTCCATTGTGGTTTTGAAATATTATCTTTATTTTTATATGTAATAAGTGGATCTGACAAAACCACTTTGTATGATACACTATCAAGATCACTTCTGGGCAGCTTTTTAGAGCTGCTCATAGAATCTTTTTTTGTAAAACATAAATGTTAACAATCTTAGTGCATAGGACGAGGTAGCGACGTTCTTTGCACTATCTCTGCAGCGCAGAGGACATCAATGAGTCGTCCTCTATACTGCAAAAGAAAATGGTTCTTATATTTTTTACATCTGAAGCATTTTCTTATGGAACCAAAGTTCGGCCACAAGGAAAATGCTTCCCTCTTTTGGTTTGCTGTGAAAGCTGATCATGACATCTTCACTAGGGAACACACAAGTGGGGTACTGTATTTATTGGAAGAAGTGTGGGAATGCAGAGACATGAAAAAAGTGGGTGATTTAGCCAAAGGTTGTGGGAGTGGGATCCATGCAAATCACACCACCCTGGACTCCTGTTAGGGTCTAGTTTCAGAAATATCTAAGTTTGGTAGGTTTCCTGGTTAGCTGCTGAGCCCGGACCTACATTCTACAACTATCACAACCTCAAAAAGGGTTGTTTTTCTTGCAAGAAATTTGGTGACTCCATGTCCCATTTTGGGGCCTTTAACATTAGTAGGCTCTAGGCCCAGCCACACAACAGGGGTACTGTATTTATCTATGAAATGTGAGAATGGTGGGTGGATCCTTACAGATTCTAAAACTTCCCCTCACAGAAATGCAAGTAAAGTGTCTGATATTAGCCTAAGTCTGGGGTTTGCGAGGCTTTGGGCATAAAGAAGATATACTGATTAATGCAAGACACACCATCTTGGACTCCCCTCGTGTCTAATTTTCAGAAAATGTAGGTTTCCCTTGATAGGAGTTGAGCACAGGCCTAAATTCTAGAGTTACCCACATGCCAAAAAGGGGTGTTTTTTTAATGCCAGAAAGTTGATGTCTCTGCATCACTTTTTGTGATGTCCATGTTGCAGACCCAGCCACACAGGTGGGGTGCTGTTTTTATTGGAAGAAGAGTGTGAACACAGAATAGTAGAATATTTGTTCTTACCAATTGAATTTTTCTCAATTTTTCAATTCTAAATGTAAGCCAGTGCACAATTAAGAGCACATTTTGGAAAATTTCCTCCCAATCATACAATATATGTAACTCCATTTTCAGAGGTGTGCAAATACCAGATATTTCTAAATTCAATATATAATGTCGATTTCATAAATAAATAGGGTTCCTTTATACCCAATTTTATCAGCTAGATTTACGATATATGAATTGCTGCTGCTGAGTCGGGACACCATGGAAAATCAATACCAGCTGCAGCTTAGTTGATGGTTCTGGGTATAATGTTTTTTGGACAACAAGTAACCACTATATATCCCTCTGGCCAGAAGGGTCTGAAGGATGAATGGTATGTTACTTTTGTGGATCTACCATTAAAAATTAAAACACTGTCACCAATTATATTTTTTCCTTCTTATGTTCATTAATCTTTTTATTACAACAATTATTTTTCTCGAAAACCGTGAGCAATCCACATAAATGACCCTTGCTGAAATCAGAATTTTGTCTAAGTTTAAAACATGTATGCCTTTTTGGGTTCACCCACTGATTTCATAGCTTTTCCACCACAAGCTGCAAGGAGGGGCAAACTGCAAAAAAACAGGAAAAGTGAACTACCAATTAAAACAAGCATTGGCATAGCCAGTAGGTCTCAGCTTTGGGACCTTATAAGTGTTTAGCTAGAGCTATTGGCTTTGCCAATGTCTTTACGCTAGGGTATAGAGCAGTGTGGCTGTTGTGGAGCATGTTAAAAAGTTATACGAAAAAAGTGTTGTAAGCATTTTTGTTATTTTATATATAAACATGAAAATATTATGTAGAACTGAATGGCCCTATTAAAAATGCCTTCTAGTTCTTCTGTTCTTGCAATTCTGGCAAACTCTTTCTGTTTGTTCTAATGCTTGTTTGTTATAGCTTTTTTTGTTAAGGAGGGGCGACTCTAAACAGCGTTGGTAGTGAGGTGGTGCTGCATTGGTGCAGAGCTGGTGCTGCGCGTGTGTGGAGATGGTGCTTCACTGGTGCTGAAGTGGTGCTCAGATTGTGCTGTGCTGGTGCCGCGCTGGGGCTGAGTGATGCTGTGTTGGTGTTATGGTGGTGTTGTGGTGGTGCTCAGGTGCTGCTCAGGTGATGCTGCGGTGCTGCTGCTGCTGAATGATGTAGAAGTGGTGCTGAGTGACGCTGACTGGTGCTGCGCTGATGCTGAGGTGGTGCTGAGTTGGTGCCACAGCCTCTACCCCATAAAACACCATACTGCGCCACTGAGAGAAACTCGCACTCCCTTAGACTACAAGCCAATTGTGCCCCACTATAAACACCTGAATGCGACTCATATCAAATTATGCACTAAACAAGAGTTAAATGCTGCCTGAAAAAAAAGTAAAATTCTGGAAAAAGCAAACACTCATAGGGAATGCAAGATTAAGTAAATCATGAGAAATTTAAGCAGGAACAACATGGTTACCTGAACGCTTGTGCTCTCGTTATTCAGAAATCCGTGAGTGTTTTTGCCTGAAAAGTTAAGGAGATGACTACAGAGCCTGGAAGAGACTTGTTTCAATGTCCATTGCTTATATCCTTACAAAACGTAATCAATATGGTTTCAAAAGCCCACGCCCCCGAACACAGAGCTACTGTACACACTTAACAATCTAAAATAGGGAAAACAATTGAAAAGGATAACATTAAACGTTTTCTACTCTATATATCAACCAGGTATTGCAGGACTGCCAGAAATGGTGCACTTTCCCACCAGGGGAAAAAATGTTGTTCAGGAGAAGACAAGAAAACGAAAGTAGAGCTTCGCTGGCAAACTCTGCATAGTGACCCTAATGTGTTTGGGTGTGAATAAAACCAATCTGGTCCCTTTGCGACCACTCTGTCTTGCTTTATTTTATTTTGCTTCTTTTCGTATTTGGAACCTTTTTTCTCTCCATCCCGTGCCTGCACCTTGAAATAGAAAAATGACAAAGAAAGACAACATTTCCAGCAAAAGTTTCTTTCTCTTTTTTTTATCCATGTCACAGGGGGGACGAATGAAGGAAAGGGGAGGAAAGAGAGGGTAAGAGACGTTGCTTGAAGTCATGGATGTCAGCAACTGAGGAGGAGTGAGACAGAGCCATGAAGAGAGGGAAGAAGGGGGGGGGGGGCAGCTGCCAGAGGCAGAGCAGGAGAAGTGAACAGTGGACACTGTCCAGGCAGTGGCTGCTGAAGCAAGGGTGTGCGAGGTTTAGCCAGGCCCTGTTTCTCTGCCGCCTGCTGCTGCTCCTGGGCCCCTGCCCCTTCCTCTGTGAACCTCCAGTGCGGCGCCAGTGAGAACATGGGGGCAGATTTATGAAGCCCTTGCGCCTCATTTACTCCGCCGTTGCGTCACTTTTGTGACGCAGCAGCGGCGCAAATCCTGCGCCATGGTGCGGGGTATTTATAACGTGACGCATCTGAGAGATGCGTCACGTTGTAAAGCCCTGCGCCACGTGTAGGCGTTCCAGGGCAGGTGGGGGTGTTCCGGCGCAGGAACGCCTCCTAAAAGTGGCTGAGTGAAATCTACAAGATTTCACTGTCACTTTTGAGCCCATGCTGCGTCAAAACCCTGCGCCTGCTTGAAGCAGGCGTAAGGATTGACGCAGTATTGTGCAGATAGGGCACCCTCGAGCCTTGCTGGAGCTGCGTCGCGCCTGTGACGCAACTCCAGCAATGCGCCACTTTTCGGCACAGATGCGTGACGCATCTGTGCCGTTTTTGCCCCATGGTGCGCCGCATTATAAATGCGGCGCATCCATGATGGCGGAGCTGGGGCGCAAAATAACTGGCGCATCCCTGCTGATATGCAGGGATGCGTCAGTTATTATAAATATGCCCCATGGTGTCAACAACGCCAGGTGTTCATTGAAAACGCTGATGTTCCATGGAAGTGGTGACATGATGGGTAGGGCAAAGCAAGGAGGAGGCAGCAAAGGCATCACCGCCGATGATGCTAGGACTGGAGGTCGGAAGCCCGGCGCGGGCCACAATGAGAGACCTGTTTCAATGTCCAATGCTTATATCCTTACAAAACGTAATCAATATGGTTTCAAAAGCCCACACCCCCGAACACAGAGCTGCTGTACACACTTTACAATCTAAAATAAGGAAAACAATTGAAAAGGATAACATTAAACGTTTTCTACTCTATATATCAACCAGGTATTGCAGGACTGCCAGAAATGGTGCACTTTCCCACCAGGGGAAAAAATGTTGTTCACGAGAAGACAAGAAAACGAAAGTAGAGCTTCGCTGGCAAACTCTGCATAGTGACCCTAATGTGTTTGGGTGTGAATAAAACCAATCTGGTCCCTTTGCGACCACTCTGTCTTGCTTTATTTTATTTTGTTTCTTTTCGTATTTGGAACCTTTTTTCTCTCCATCCCGTGCCTGCACCTTGAAATAGAAAAATGACAAAGAAAGACAACATTTCCAGCAAAAGTTTCTTTCTTTTTTTATCCATGTCACATGGGGGACGAATGAAGGAAAGGAGAGGAAAGAGAGGGTAAGAGACGTTGCTTGTAGTCATGGATGTCAGCAACTGAGGAGGAGTGAGACAGAGCCATGAAGAGAGGGAAGAAGGGGGGGGGGGCAGCTGCCAGAGGCAGAGCAGGAGAAGTGAACAGTGGACACTGTCCAGGCAGTGGCTGCTGAAGCAAGGGTGTGCGAGGTTTAGCCAGGCCCTGTTTCTCTGCCGCCTGCTGCTGCTCCTGGGCCCCTGCCCCTTCCTCTGTGAACCTCCAGTGCGGCGCCAGTGAGAACATGGGGGCAGATTTATGAAGCCCTTGCGCCTCATTTACTCCGCCGTTGCGTCACTTTTGTGACGCAGCAGCGGCGCAAATCCTGCCTCATGGTGCGGGGTATTTATAACGTGACGCATCTGAGAGATGCGTCACGTTGTAAAGCCCTGCGCCACGTGTAGGCGTTCCAGGGCAGGTGGGGGTGTTCCGGCGCAGGAACGCCTCCTAAAAGTGGCTGAGTGAAATCTACAAGATTTCACTGTCACTTTTGAGCCCATGCTGCGTCAAAACCCTGCGCCTGCTTGAAGCAGGCGTAAGGATTGACGCAGTATTGTGCAGATAGGGCACCCTCGAGCCTTGCTGGAGCTGCGTCGCGCCTGTGACGCAACTCCAGCAATGCGCCACTTTTCGGCACAGATGCGTGACGCATCTGTGCCGTTTTTGCCCCATGGTGCGCCGCATTATAAATGCGGCGCATCCATGATGGCGGAGCTGGGGCGCAAAATAACTGGCGCATCCCTGCTGATATGCAGGGATGCGTCAGTTATTATAAATATGCCCCATGGTGTCAACAACGCCAGGTGTTCATTGAAAACGCTGATGTTCCATGGAAGTGGTGACATGATGGGTAGGGCAAAGCAAGGAGGAGGCAGCAAAGGCATCACCGCCGATGATGCTAGGACTGGAGGTCGGAAGCCCGGCGCGGGCCACAATGAGAGACCTGTTTCAATGTCCAATGCTTATATCCTTACAAAACGTAATCAATATGGTTTCAAAAGCCCACACCCCCGAACACAGAGCTGCTGTACACACTTTACAATCTAAAATAAGGAAAACAATTGAAAAGGATAACATTAAACGTTTTCTACTCTATATATCAACCAGGTATTGCAGGACTGCCAGAAATGGTGCACTTTCCCACCAGGGGAAAAAATGTTGTTCACGAGAAGACAAGAAAACGAAAGTAGAGCTTCGCTGGCAAACTCTGCATAGTGACCCTGTGGTAAATATTTCTCCTTTACCGGGACTGAATTTGATACAGAAACATTATAAAATAGCTCAGTAAAATGAGAGGCAGAATCCGTGGTATTAGAGGTTCGGAATGGGCTTTATTCCAATAAGCGATTATAATCGGATGCCTCAAGTTCCGTCACCACGGGGGTTCAGGAAGTGAAGTACACACTTTATTGACAAGAAGTAACTTTTATAGTACATACATTATAATGAAGTGAATACAGTAGGCGTAACAATTGATAAGGAAATTGACGTCTGGTTTGCGTAACCGAAAATGGGTGTAATAATGAGTAAAAAGGAACATGATTGGTTATGATGAAATACATAGGTGGATCTATAAGATAATATTTGGCATTGATGCGCGCGCAGCAGTCTGACGTGTAATTGACGTGTAACTAGGGGGTGAAGGGGACTTGACATTTAGCTCTACGTGTGGAGACAAGAAGTCTGGGGGGTCAAGTCAACCTAATCCCAAATCATATCTAACATCCTATGTTTAAAGAACTATGTTATCCACAAAAGAAGGACTCTCGGACAGAATCTATTCTATACTGACTGTGCGTGCGTGTACAAGCGTCTAAGTGTCTACCCTAAATGCGAGGGGGTAGGAATATTCCATGGTAACAGGGCTATGAATTACTTGCATGAGGACAGAGAAGATGGGCCTTTTTGCTTGGTAACTGGAAGAATGTTTACTTAAGCTACTAGGCAGGAATGCATCGGCTGAGGGGGAAGCAGATAATTCGAAGGTGAAATACAGTTCTTGGCAGAGAATAGGCTGATGTCAGGCTTCGTGAGCCGCGCAGAGAATGAGACAAAGTTCATGGTCACAGATGTAGGCTTGAACTGGAGCTTTCAGAGGCAGAAGGCAAGAGGAGTTTGATGACAGAATCAGGGCCTACTTGCCTGGACTGTAAAATGGCATAAGTGAACCATATAGAGCCGGTGGCCTTTCATATTTAGGAATGGAATATCCAGCCCATTCATGGCGGATCTGACAGAGGACATGTTGACGGTGGACGCACATGTGTTTGCGTCATCAAAACTGGAACTGGAGGGAACATACATGTACTTGTGATATGCACATAGAACCGTTGGGGTCCAAGATAGGGGACATAACTGACCAGGAAAATCCATATTTCCACATTCCCTCCTTGTCCCCTTCTTGCCCTTCAAGAGATATCAATCTTCATCAATCCATTGATCTGTTCATATAGCATCATTTGTTCTTCTTTCTTCTTCCGGGATCTTGAATGAAAATCTTGATGTGGAATGCACGATGTGGCACACAGACCACAAATTGCTGGTCCACATTGTAGACATAGACAGCAACTGAATAGTATGAGAAGGCCAATACCTAGGAAGGATAAAACTCTCCATCCCCAGGCTGATACCGCATTCCAAAACCAACTGGACCAAGTCCAAGTGCCTGGGTTCTGGTGTATCTGGCTTACAATCTTATGAAGGCGAGTGATGGCTTTATATACAGATGGCGAATTTTCTGGTATGAATACGCAGCAGCTTGATCCGATGACCCTACAAGCTCCGCCTCTATCAGCCAGGATGACGTCAAGGACAAGACGATTTTGAAGCACAACAATCCGCATAGCAGACTGCTCTTCTGTTAAATTGCCTAAGGCGGAAATAGTTTCATTCACTACTGCTTCAAGGGTTCTAGTTAATCTACGTATTAGCTTACTATTAGTAACAGTACCTATATAGGGAAAGATGCCTTTATTAAAATCTACATACTTGTCCCATGCCGTCTCAGTGTAATCGACAATGGGGAGATCTCTCCGTTCTCTGTTGTGTACTAAATGAATATTTCTATAATAATCAGGAGGTGCTAGGAAAACAGGTGGCAAAAGGAATGCAATGTAGCAGGTACCATCCCAATCTAGAGGTAGACGCATATATGCAGTCTGACCACATATAAAGTAGGAGTGGCGATAAGCTCTGAATGAAGATTTGCCTTGGTCACTGAATTCTACTGTAGTAGTGCATTGACTATGGCCCATATGTATGGAACCAACCTTTCTTACACACAATTCACCTTTTGCTGGGAAAACTGACATGGTGGGTAAGACTAGTTCAACTTCGGATACGACATTTAGAATCATGAGATTAGGTGTAAAATTACCTAATCCATATACTTCATTTTCTAGATCAGTTCCTGTTCTTTTGGGGCGACCCTCCTTGTCAGGGTAGCAGACTTTGAGTAAAACTAGGTTCAGATTTCCCCATACCCAATGATCTTGGTAAACTGCTGTGTCTGAGTCTATGGAATTAATTAAACTAAACCATGCTCCACAGGAGCCATTATGTGTAAATGGATGCGGAAAGAAAGGCAGGACTCCTTCATAATTCTGATAGGGAGGGAGTCGGCCACACACCCAACAATTGGTGGTGTTACTAGTCTGATGGGAATGATGTAACATACTAATGAAAGTGTTATTGCGCAGCGCAAGTCTATAAGACAATTCATGCGGAGGTAAATCACTAAAAGAATGTTCAGCAGCAACATTATAAACATGTCTAGAAATAGGGTAATATATGTGCAACAACATACTTGTAATGATTATTAAGAGACTCAATAAAAACAAAATTAATAATGTCACTATGCAGTGGCTACGCAGTGATTTACAATACGCCTGTCGTTTCAACATTTTTCGGGTATTTTCTCTACTCAGGTCCAAGGGATACATGTCAGAGACAATTCAACCGCTTCACCTTGGAGAGGACTTAAACAATCAAATTGCTCGACTTGGTGGGCCTAAGCTTTAGTTTGTAATTTTCAGATTTGTTCTGTTCAACAAAAGGGAGTTTTGTATCAGTCTGTGAGGGAGTGCAGGGCACAATGTCTATATCCGAGGATAGTCCATGAAATTTCTTGATGTGGCTTGAATGAATCCAGCCCTTGCGGCCCTCGATCTTCACGGCTGTTCTTGTGGTCAGCAGAACCAACTTGGGGGCTTTCCACCTGGGCTCCAGTTGAGTCTTTCTGTCGAAATTCCTCACAAAGACAAGATTACCCGGAACAACGTCATGGGGTTTCACCTCAGTGTTGTCGGAAAAGGCTGCAGCTACCTGTGAACGAGAAGATTGTAGTGCAGACATCAAGGAAGCCAAATAATCTGTCAGCATATTACAATCAATATCAGTTATTTTGCGTGGTATGGGCGTCCCCCACATATTCGGTGGTCTACCGAAGATCACCTCATACGGGGATAGCCCTGTTCTAGAGTGTGCTACCATTCTCATGTAAAAGAGTGCAACTGGTAATGCTACTATCCAGTCGACCCCTTTCTCTCTGCATATTTTGGACAGTCTGATTTTCAGTATCTGGTTATGTCTTTCTACGAGACCTGCTGCCTCGGGATGTCGGACACAGTGGAATTTCCACTGATAACCTAACAAAAGTGAAACATGTTTCATTAATTCGGATGAGAACGGCTGGCCGTTATCTGAGTAGACAACACGTGGTAAACCGTATCGTGGGAAGAATTCTCGAACCAACTGTTTGGCAGTAGTCGGGGCAGTGTAATCTGAAACCGGGTACGCCTCTGTCCAACGGGACAGAGCGCAGACAACTACGAGAACATATTTGAATCCTCGACATCGTTCCATCTGGATATAATCCATCTGTAGGACTTCAAAAGGGTGATCAGGAGGCTGAAATCCACCCTGTTCTACGGGAACACTTTTTCCTGGGTTGAACTGGCAACAGATCATACAGGTACGGACCTTTTGTTTGGCTGCTGCTCGTAAATGTTTATTAAACCCAATGTGTTGAATGCTGTCTAGCATAGCTTTTTCTCCTAGATGTGCTGGACTATGTATAGTGTTAATTATGACTTGGACCATTGAATCAGGGAGGAACCATACAGACCTTTCCTTCATCATCCATCCTTGGTCCGTTTGGATCCCTCCTAACTCAGTCCATTTCTTTATTTCGTCCGGTGTAGCATGTGTCTGTATGTCAATTACGTCAAGAGTAGGATCTTTAACCGTCATACAATGTGTCGGTGTCGGGACTATTGTCTTTGTCATATCGGGGGTTTGAGTTTGAGCAGTCAGTTTAGCTGTTCTGTCGGCTAGATCATTGCCTTGGGAAATGGTATCAGTAACCTTTGTATGGGCTTTATATTTCATAATTGATATTGCAGTGGGTAGATGTATTGCATCTAATAATGCATGAATGAGGGGTCCGTGCTGAATGTGGGCACCGTGGGAAGTTAAATAACCTCTCTCTCGCCACAGCACGCCGAAGTCATGTACAACTCCGAATGCATAACGTGAATCAGTGTATATGTTGACTTTTTTATTCGTGGCTTGAATACAGGCTTGTGTCAGAGCGATGAGCTCTGCGGCTTGAGCTGACAAAGTATTTATACGATTAGTTTCAATGACTTCAGTATCTGTTGTGACTGCATAAGCGGCTACTAACTCTCCTGTACTTGTTCTCATGCATGAACCATCGACATAAAATGTCAAGTCTGGATCTGACAATGGAACATCGGTCAAGTCTTGTCTGGGTTTTGTCGTTACAGTAATAACTTCAATACAGTCATGGGCTAGTGGGTCTGTTCCGGTTACTGGCAAAAGTGTGGCAGGATTCAATGTGTTACAGCGTCTTATTTCTATATGTGGCTGAAACAATGTAAGTTCATACCCTGTAAGTCGTGCTACGGTCAAGTGTTGTGTTTGTGTTCTATTTACAAGAACCTCTACTGCATGGGGTACTTGAACTGTCAATGGATGTCCTAACACTATGGCATCGCTTTGTCTGATTGCTAAAGCTGTTGCTGCCACTGATTTCAGACATGCAGGCAAAGCCTGAGCTACGGGATCTAATGTACTAGAAAAATAAGCACATGGTTTGTGTGCTCCTGCTTGTTCCTGTGTGAGTACTGACAAAGCAGTACCTTCGCGTTCTGTAACAAAGAGTGTAAACTGTTTTCTGTAACATGGTGTTGCTAAAACAGGTGCTTGACATAAAGTTTTCTTTAGGTTTTCAAAAGCTTGTGTGTGTTCCTGAGTCCAAGGGAGAACAGTCGATGTGGCTGCCTCCTGGGTTGTCAACTGAATGAGTGGTTTTGCTAGGAATGCATATTGCGGGATCCACTGTCTACAATATGAAGTGAGGCCTATGAAAGCCCGCACCTCCTTTTGTGTCTTGGGTATTGGCATGTTAGCTATCAACTGAATGCGGTCGGGTGTAAGCTGCCTTCCCTCCTTGTCCAGCGAGTGTCCAAGATAAACAACTCGCTGGACACAGAATTGCAGCTTAGAAGGGGACACCTTGTGCCCTTTTTCGGCTAGAAATTGTAAAACTGTCAGTGATGCTTTCTCACATTCAGGTTCACTTCTTGCGGTGATCAGCAGATCATCGACGTATTGAAGCAGAGCAGTGTTAACTGGCATGTGGATACTGTCAAGTTCTCGTTTCAGTGCTTGGCTATAGATGCTGGGGCTTTCTGTAAATCCTTGAGGTGCGCGTGAGAATTTAAAGCTACGTCCATTTAAACTAAATCCGAACAAATATTGGCTTTCCGGATCTATTGGGACACTGAAAAAGGCATTCTTGAGATCGATTACAGTGAAGAATGTCGCTTCGGAATCAATAGCTGTCAGTAATGACGAGATATCTGGGACCACAGGGAATTGTGGCACAATGCATTTGTTTAACTCGCGCAGATCAATAACCAATCGATATACTGGCGGGGCCTTCGGATCTGTTCGTTTAAGAATCGGTATTATCGGTGAATTACATATATTGGAGTCTGTTTCCACAACTACTCCTTGGGCAATGAGCTCGTCAATGATTTGTAGTAAAGCCACTACAGCATCTGGTGGTAACTTGTATTGTCGCATTCGTGGTAGCAACACTCCTGCCTTTAATGTGACTCGATATGGAGTAATATTCATGCATCCAACATCAGTAGGGCCTTGTGCCCATAGATGTGTAGGTAAAGTCTGCAGTCGGGGATCCATGTCTCTAGATACATAGTGACCTTTAAAATCACGTAAAAACAACCTTACTCCTTCCGGAGAACAACATATTATAGCTCCTAGAGCTTTTAACGTTTTTATTCCTAATAAATTTTCTGGACATGATTTAGTAAGCAGTAAATCTGTAGTTCGGGTCAGAGGTCCTATCGTAAGTGGAAGAGGCTGTGACACTTCATTAACAATAGGTTTTCCTGAAAAACCAAGGGAAATATTCTGTGAGCCTGAGAGGGGGTGCCCCTGGAACTTCACTACGTTTTATGGTCGTTCGACTTGCCCCTGTATCGAGTAGAAATTTTCTATCTTGGCCTAATAATTCACTATGTACATAAGGTCCTTCTTGGTCTACTGGGATTTCAATAAGGGGTAAGTCAACTTCCCTCTCGAGGCTAGTTCATGCGTAACGCTGATACTCGGGATATTCATACTGTGCGGTCTGATACATTTGTCGTGTTGTTGTCTGTGTGGCAGCAACAGGCAATGGGGGTGCAGCTGGCACAAACTGTATTGGCTGTTGTGCGGCTGGCATTGCCTGGACATGCTGTATAGCTCCTTGTTCATTCTGATCTTGTCTGAGTGGCCGTGATCTTTCTTGTGTTTTACCTATGGCGATATTATGTTTTAAAACTGGACAATCGTGTACGTAATGGCCTGGCTTTTTACAATAATTGCATGTCCCTTTTACAGGTCCTGCTGAATCGGAATGTGTCATACCCTTTTTATGTCCTTCAGCTGGAACTGTCTGGGAAACTAGCATTTTCATTTTCGTGTCTTTCATGCGTCTGTGTTCATGTTCTTGTTCCTCTCTAATTCTATTGTGATGGTACTGTAACATTTGTAACATTTGTGATGGAGTGTTACCTTGCCAGGTACTCTCGAATTTTAATACTCTATTCTTTACTGGAGGCAGGGCATTTTCTACTAATTTTGTTACAAACAGATGTGGGTATGATTCGCTACTTGCTTTTATGCCACTATTTATACCAAAACATTTTTCAAAACGGGCATAGTAATCACTAGTGTCTTCATCTTGCTTCTGTTTACAGGCTGAAATTGTACCCCAATCTTCCTTTTTCGTAGTTAATAAACGTGGCAGTACCTGTACTAGTAGTCCTGGTAATGCCTTAGTTTTGTCCCCAAGCCCCGAACCTGGACCTCGGGCCCTTTCTTCTGCTTCTAATGCTGACCATTCTATCTTTTGATCACCTACCTCCCACTCTTTTTCTTTGAGTTTCTCATAAATGCCAGCAGGCATCAACACCTTTAATATTGTCATAATGTCGGGGTAGGTATACTCTCCCATGAGTAACATGTCTTTAATTTCTCGGTGAAACCCCGCTGGGTCCTTGTCATGACTGGGTACTACTTTCTTCATTTCTAACAATTCTATTTTCGATATAGGCTTATATACAAATACGCGTTTAAACTCATTGTCCTCACCCTTTATTGGGTGCACTTCTCGTAAGGGATTCTGTCTATCTATGTGATACGTAGTTCTTTCCTTGACGGACAATGGAACATGTTCTGAACATACAAAAAGAATATACTGCTTTCTTGATTCTAGAATTTCTTTAATTAATTCAGTACCTGGACCTCTCCATTTATTCATAAGTAATTCAGTCAGTATGTCAGGCAAGGGACCAGGGTCCGAATGCTGACTCCGATATAGTATAATGAGTTGTTGAATCATATAAATCCCAGCTAACCTTTGTTCATCTGGGGTAAGATTCAAAAATGTGCGTACTACTGTATCATCACTATATTTTCCGGGACTGTCCACCCAATGGACAGCTGCCCTGGCTAAATCTTGTTCATCCATAGAATCGAGGAAATGATAACCCCTTCGTTCTCGGAGTAGTTTGTCGGCGGTTTGGAACGAATGCTCGTTAGACCTTATATTAATTATAGGTATTTGAAAATTCCTGTTATTATCTGGACATGTCGGATGTATTGAGTCAGTATGATATCTAGTCTGATTCCTATTACAAGATCTTCCTCTACCTACATAGGCTATGGTGTCCGACTGTCCTATGGGCAGTCCTGACCCTTCTTCCTCGTTTTGTTCGAACTCGTCTGTCTCTAATCTCTCTTCGTGTAGGCGTTCTATTTCTTTACGGATCTTTCGGCACATGGCTATTATACAATTTTGTTTATCATGTCTCCCTTCTGATATATTCTGGCTCCATCGTGTAAGAATTTTCATGGCTTCCGGGTCTACCCCCGGTCTGTCTTGATTTCTGATCACACAGTTTATGAGGAAACGTAACAGTTCCCCCTGTATCTCTACTTTCTGGTATTCCATAGCTCTGTAAATACATTCTGGATCTCGCCCTGTTTGGACAAAATGATATATATTATCTAGATGCGCAGTCATTCCTGGTAACTTCGCTAAATACACTGCGGCTCGTCTGATACGCAATGATGCTAGGGTCATTTCGTCCTCCTTTCCAGGCACCGGGTCATATCTACAATCTATAAGAAGTTCCTTAAGCGCACGGGCACTAAGGAGTTTGGGTGTACGTGAATGCGCTGACTCTTGAAAAGTAAGTTTATTTATTCTGGGTGGCGTAGAAAAGACATTGGTAGCTCCTCCCGCGGCCCCATCTGGGGCGTCGGGTGTAAAAGGATTCGTTGAACGTGACACAGCAACTACAGGTGTGGACACAGCCATAGAAGTAGCTGTAGGAGCGGATACAGAAACAGATGTGCTTGCCGGAACTTGTGACTCGATTTGTTGCTGTAAGGATACGGGCACTGGATCTTGGCGTTGAACCTCCCTGGTAGGCGGTCTATGTGGGGCGGAATTAGCATACTCGGGAGCTGCGTCATCTAAATATGAGGAAAGAAAAACATCTTCTGCGGTTCTAGGATGCCCCTTAGGATGTACCTTTATTGGGAACAATGGGGTTGGCAAGTCTTTTGGTGTTTGTGGAGTAGCCTTAGGTAATCCTTCGGCCAGAAGGGAATACATACCATTCATAAGGGCATTTCTTTGTCTGTCTACTTGTTCTGATTTCACTCGGATACCTTCCTCAATTAATAGATTCTCTCGAACTTTATTGGAATTCTCTTTACTCTTCTCTTCCTGTCTACGTGCTTTTTCTGTTCGTCTATGTGATTCTTTACGCCATAATTCAACGGCGTCTTTCTGTGACTGTCTGACTTTCCTTTTCCATAACTCTTCCTCGACTTTCATGATGCACTCTGCATCCCAGGTCCCTGCTGTGGGCCACCTCTGACTTTCTGGTAATCCCTTGGTATAGTCTACCCATAAATCAAGAAATAATATAGCGTCTAATCCATGTTTGTGATACATAAAGTGCCCTGGGGTGTCCCTAGGAGGAATAGGGACGGCTTCTTCGAGAACCCCTTTTCTGGTAGTGATCTGTCTTAATTTCGAAAAGAGCGGCATATTGAGAACTGACCTTATACTTGATTTTGACCTGATACTTGAATTTGAACAGACTTAATACAATAAACACGATAATGAACAGTCATTCATACCACGATATACTTAAACACTTCCAACATTAAACATTAAACCTTTAACTGAAACAACAATGATGATCGTCTGCATAACTAATCACCAAGCTTAATTCTTGACAATAACTAGACAATAACTAGACACTTCGGAATACTTCGGAATACTTGATATACTGCTAAACAGTACAGATACACTGCTAAAACAGTGCAGACCGGACTTGTGTACCCAAACCCGTCTTGACCGGCACAACCTATGTGCACGTCAGAAATGCCTCCCCAGCAATGGTACTCACCGGGTAGCTTCGGAAACGGAAGGCCTCAGTAACTTGAACTTGACTCGGACTGGACTGGACTCGACTCGACTCGTCGGACACTGGGCTTGACTTCGGACTGGTGGGTCTCTGTATACCTCGGATCTTGCTCTCTCAGCTAGGCTCTGGTCGGGATACTTCGCACTTCTCACCGCCTCGTCTGGGTGTTGATCGCAGTCTCAGTCGCCCCCGCTTGACCGGAGGGAGATACAGGAAATCCTGCTGGTACGCGTTATTGTCCGTCCAGCTGTGGCAGGAGACCGGGCCTGCAACGCACCGCCGGCGCGTGAGATGAGAAAGTGTCCCTGTTCGGGCGCCATCATGTGGTAAATATTTCTCCTTTACCGGGACTGAATTTGATACAGAAACATTATAAAATAGCTCAGTAAAATGAGAGGCAGAATCCGTGGTATTAGAGGTTCGGAATGGGCTTTATTCCAATAAGCGATTATAATCGGATGCCTCAAGTTCCGTCACCACGGGGGTTCAGGAAGTGAAGTACACACTTTATTGACAAGAAGTAACTTTTATAGTACATACATTATAATGAAGTGAATACAGTAGGCGTAACAATTGATAAGGAAATTGACGTCTGGTTTGCGTAACCGAAAATGGGTGTAATAATGAGTAAAAAGGAACATGATTGGTTATGATGAAATACATAGGTGGATCTATAAGATAATATTTGGCATTGATGCGCGCGCAGCAGTCTGACGTGTAATTGACGTGTAACTAGGGGGTGAAGGGGACTTGACATTTAGCTCTACGTGTGGAGACAAGAAGTCTGGGGGGTCAAGTCAACCTAATCCCAAATCATATCTAACATCCTATGTTTAAAGAACTATGTTATCCACAAAAGAAGGACTCTCGGACAGAATCTATTCTATACTGACTGTGCGTGCGTGTACAAGCGTCTAAGTGTCTACCCTAAATGCGAGGGGGTAGGAATATTCCATGGTAACAGGGCTATGAATTACTTGCATGAGGACAGAGAAGATGGGCCTTTTTGCTTGGTAACTGGAAGAATGTTTACTTAAGCTACTAGGCAGGAATGCATCGGCTGAGGGGGAAGCAGATAATTCGAAGGTGAAATACAGTTCTTGGCAGAGAATAGGCTGATGTCAGGCTTCGTGAGCCGCGCAGAGAATGAGACAAAGTTCATGGTCACAGATGTAGGCTTGAACTGGAGCTTTCAGAGGCAGAAGGCAAGAGGAGTTTGATGACAGAATCAGGGCCTACTTGCCTGGACTGTAAAATGGCATAAGTGAACCATATAGAGCCGGTGGCCTTTCATATTTAGGAATGGAATATCCAGCCCATTCATGGCGGATCTGACAGAGGACATGTTGACGGTGGACGCACATGTGTTTGCGTCATCAAAACTGGAACTGGAGGGAACATACATGTACTTGTGATATGCACATAGAACCGTTGGGGTCCAAGATAGGGGACATAACTGACCAGGAAAATCCATATTTCCACAACCCTAATGTGTTTGGGTGTGAATAAAACCAATCTGGTCCCTTTGCGACCACTCTGTCTTGCTTTATTTTATTTTGTTTCTTTTCGTATTTGGAACCTTTTTTCTCTCCATCCCGTGCCTGCACCTTGAAATAGAAAAATGACAAAGAAAGACAACATTTCCAGCAAAAGTTTCTTTCTTTTTTTATCCATGTCACATGGGGGACGAATGAAGGAAAGGAGAGGAAAGAGAGGGTAAGAGACGTTGCTTGTAGTCATGGATGTCAGCAACTGAGGAGGAGTGAGACAGAGCCATGAAGAGAGGGAAGAAGGGGGGGGGGGGCAGCTGCCAGAGGCAGAGCAGGAGAAGTGAACAGTGGACACTGTCCAGGCAGTGGCTGCTGAAGCAAGGGTGTGCGAGGTTTAGCCAGGCCCTGTTTCTCTGCCGCCTGCTGCTGCTCCTGGGCCCCTGCCCCCTCATCTGTGATCCTCCACTGCGGCGCCAGTGAGAACATGGTGTCAACAACGCCAGGGTTCATTGAAAACGCTGACGTTCCATCGAAGTGGTGACATGATGGGTAGGGCAAAGCAAGGAGGAGGCAGCAAAGGCATCATCGCCGCTGATGCTAGGACTGGAGGTCGGAAGCCCGGCGCGGGCCACAATGAGAGACCTGTTTGTGGATTGAGCCGGGTAGGGGGCACTCGGGAGGGGCACATATACCGCAGATAAATGCGTACCTTTTTTGCACCCATGCTGTCAGTGCTGATGAAGCAGAGAGCGAAAAATAAAGTCAAGCGCGGAGCCACTGAAAAAATTGTGAAAATAATGCTTAAGAAGAAAGCAAAAAAAGCGGAATCAGACAAGCTCTGCGGCAATACTCCAGAGCTCACAAAGTACATACAACAGATGATCGAACAAAAAATGCAACAATTGGGGTTAAAAATGGCTTCTGTTTGCAGCTCAGCTTGTTCATTAAAGCTGGGAAAATGGTGATCTTAGGACAGCGGAAGCCATATTTAGGGAGAAATGCCATAAACTTTCGTGCAAAGTATATTTACAATTTATAATTTTGAATGGGCTTCCATTAAGTAATCTCTCATCTGGGATATGTATTCTACCATTTGTACTGCTCCAGCTCATTAAAACATGCATCTACTTATGCCTCTGCCTGCCTTTGAGAAGAAGGCCTGAGGCATTCAGCCATCAAAGTGAAAGGTAAGCTTTCAAAACTATGCCCTTAGCCTTGGGGAAGGAACGCGAGCTCCTGGTTTGGGGATTTTAGTGTCTAAGACATTGTATGAAGCCTTTAATAAACACCCATAAAACTACAAGACATTTCCCCCCAACGTGGCCACTTATAAATTACCGGCATGTTCTAGTTCTCTCGTTGAAACTGTCCCCAGGTCTCTGCAGTGAGTGTTAAACGCAGATCTTCAAATCTCCCATGACTGAAAAGCCATGGATCATAATGTGATTTCTTTCAATTATCCTCGCACAGCTTTTCATTGAGAGGCTAGCTAGCAATACATCCTTCAGCAAGTGCCTGGTGTGCCCCTGCAGAACAGTAAATGACCTTTAACATTCTCCAGGATGTAAAAAGCCTTATCTTTGGTCCTGAAAACCGCCGGCTGGCAACAAACACCTTTATAAATAATGGAAACGTCCTATTCTGCTGCAGTGTTTAAGCAAATGCAATCCTCGGCACTTTTGCAGTGCACATGGGGCTTTTTTCCATTAGTGTTTCTTCAGGTTCAAAGCCTGACCTTACCCACAAACTTCAGCACTTTCATATTTAGAATGTCTTCTCTAACAGTACTAAGTGAATTCATTTTCTAAACTTCATCAAAATTAATTTGAGCACTTTTTATTGGCGGCGGAAGGCACTGCTCAGTGACAAACGCATTTCAATCAGCTCTGTGCGACAAATGGGCCAAGAAATAAAATATTATAGACTGGGTTTTATATTTTTGACTCGACATAATGCTTTAATAAAAGGATAACCTTTTGGAATTGGAAAAAGAATGCAGGTCTAGACGGAGGAGCCTAGTGTCAGCTCTTCTTTGGAGGGAGTGGGGACTGAGGTGTAAGTCACAATGTTGGGCCTGTGAGACGTTTGGCCAAGAGGGCTGGGCTGATGGAACTGTGAGAGATAGCAATGCTACTCAAGGCACTGCCAGGGAAGGAATGAACTGAGTATGTTACTGTCAGACAGGGCTGAAGGGCGCACAGTCACTAAGAGTATGGTTGCAATTTGACTACTGGCTGCTGTTGATCTTAGAAAGTGGTGGGACAGAATTTTTGTCCCGACTGACAGACAACAAACTAGAAAAATGTGTGTGCCCCAGAGTCTCGAGAGAGGTTTCAGGGGTATGAGCTCCCCTTAGTTAAAATAAAAATCCAATTCATACACATTTGCTAAAAAACTAGAACAAATCTTGACTCTGCCTGTAAGTCTTGCGAACTCGCAAAACGAATATAATTTTGCCCCAAACTGTGGCAAAATTGTTAAATTTCAGAACAACGGGCCAGATTTGCTTTTAATGATAGCAAAATAATGATAATTTTTCTTTTAATGCAGCCTATTTTCTCCTAAAGGAAGCACAATTCCTTTTACAACATAACTTTCATTTTTTACATTTTTGTTTGGAGTTGGCACTGGTCTTCTGGACCACTACCTACTCTTCAACACACTTTTTGTTTACATTCACAAAGGAGCTCTGTCCCTTTGCCAGTTTGTTACCACCTCCTTTCAGTAGTCATTTTTCAAAGTTTTGCAATCAGATTTCAGTTGCAATACATTCAGACATTAGATGCAAATTTAGTATTTAGAAGGGACGTTAACAAACACACCCCTTCCAGATACCAAAGCAGTATTCTTTTGGAATCCCGGTTTAGGCGCCCAAAACATTTTTCAGGCTCCTTATATAGAATTTGTATATAGGAAAACGCATTAAATCGAAAACACAAGTTTGGGAGCATTTATGTCCATGAAAATGCTCAGTACGTCTGGTCTAATTTCCCTTAAAAAGTCTAAAAGTCCAGGCAGTTCATAAAATGCATTTTCACTGGATCTATCATTTACCACAGCATCTATGTCCCCTTCTACATGTCATTTCCTTTCATTTTTCCACTTTCCTCCTTCAAAGTAGGTTCTCAATAATGTGTAATCACTGCAAAAATGGATGGGAAAATCAAAAACTGAAATAACATCACAATCCCAGGCAGCACAGCAGAGCTTTACCAACATTGGGGTCTCATATAGCAGTGAGGTCACTCAGTTTTCGGAGACTTTGCAGGTTCAGACAGCAGACAGTTTACATTAATCTTAGAGAGTGGGGTTTCAAACAGCCACACTGATTTATCTCTCAAATATGTGGTTTACGTGTATATTTGGAAATGCAATCATTTTGTGCTCAAAACAACAGCTTACAAGTTCTGGAAAAAAACATTGGGCCCGATTCACAAAGGTACACTGACTAACTTTAGGACTTTCAGTTTTCACAAAGGGCATTTACTGCTTGTAAATGCCCTTTATGAACAGCGAAAGTCGTAAAGTTAGACTTTCATCTAGTTCACCTTTGTGAATCGGGCCCACATTTCGCTATAAAAGGCAACCATTAATTTTGAATAAATTAATATAATTCCGCCGACATAAGCTTAACATCAGCTTCCCAAGGTGACCCTCATATGCCAATGAGTACTGCTAATATGCCATTTGGTCGTCATGATCATGCCATCGAGACCATCAATATGCCAACAATTTCTGCTATTATGCCGGGTCCAATATTTTGCTCATGCTCCCAGTATGCCACATGTTATCACTAATAAGCTAGGATCAGTGTTTTGCATGGGATTGGCACAAAAGGTCTACTGATGTCCTTAATATACAAAAAAAGCCATCAATATGTAATGTATTTTGCCAATCTGTTGAGACTAAACTGCTTGGGATGCTTCCAATATGCCAAGAATTAGCCCCAAAGGGTGGACAGCCCTCAATATGTATAGCATTAACAACACATGCCTGGAGCAGGTTCCAGCACACTCACACACTTGTACATATATGCTCAAATAAGCACTCACATATATACACACACACACACACAGACACGCATGCACACACCTCAGTGATAAAAATGCAATCAAAAAAAGCACAAAATTAAAAAATATATATTTCGCATCCCAGTCGGATGCATGGATATCACACCGCTGATACTTCTTTACTCTCTAGTTTTGATTATGGGAATTTGGTGCTAGGTGCCTTGAGAAGAAAAAAAATGCTTGTCTACCCCTGCTAGAGGTCTGGGTGCACTCACTTGCGGCAGACTGGGCAGCTTTTTTTCAAAAGCTCTGCTGTCTGGGCCCTCCTACTTCCATCCTCCACACACATATTTATATACTATTAGGAACTCCTGCTGGCCATTTTTGGGTGAGGACCGCACCCTTCTGACTTTGTTAGGACACTGGGATTCATCAGCCCTCACATCGCCAGAGCTGCTGTGAATAAATACTGAGCAATGGCTCTATGAACTTCTAAGTTTAGATATGTATATTTTTACCTGAATATCGGTGTCGATTTAGGTACACCTGTCTGTACTATGTCTGTATTCACTGTCCTCCTTCAAATATAAAAAGCGCATTAGAGGCTCATTGCTTTATTCGTGTCATCCAGTTGCAAATCGAAATGCTCTAGCCCAAAAATCCATAAATATATAACTAACCGCGCAAAAGTGGTTACAATTTTTGAGTGCATTTGAAATCCTTAAGGATTATGTGAGTACAGATAATTCAGTCATTCTCTATTTTTTGCAATATTGATTGCTCCGTTTTTAGATTTTATTTAGAATTTGACCTTACCGCTTTTCGCGTACTTGACGGCAGGTCTGAATGAAAGAGGAACACATTGTAGTATGGAAAATTGAATACTAGTAAAGGACATTTTATTTTAATGCTGCCTGATCTCTAAACCCTGTGTATCATTGATAGATGTATTTGGAGTGATATTGACAGTCTACATAATTCATTATGAACAACTGAGTTGGAGACCATCAGTATGAGCAGCCGCTGCCTTTGCAGGTAAGAGCGGTGGGGCAGTGGGGCCGGGTTGGGGGCGGGGTGGGGGGGATTCGACAGACGACCATGAGGAAAAATAAATAAATAATTAATTTCCCCTTGTCGTCATCTGTCAAAATCCCTCCACCCGGCCCCACCATCCCACTCCTCTTACCTACACTGGCCGTGGCTGAGTATGAATTTCCTGGACCTGATGTGCTAATTACTACAGCTGCAAACATCCAATAACACTGGGGATCAAAATTTAACAGCTGCGATAATTATGTACTATTCCGAGTTCCCCCCTACCAAATGGGGCTTAATATGCAGATTTAGCTGCTTACCCTATCAAAATCCGCCTGTCCCAGTATTTTCCCAGCATTTTTCACTCTGTAAGTTTCAGGAGGGTTTTACTGCTGAAATTTACCTGGAGAAAATTGTGGTGTGGTGTAACCCGCAACATTCAGAATTCCTGTATGTGCAGGAACAGGGGTTACTTTGGGTACTGGCATTTCAAGGGCCACTCCCGATTAGGGCAAGAGACTACTGTGAGTGTACTTTGTAAATGAGAATTTAGTGTTGAGATACATAAAGAGAGAGATGACAAGGTTGAGACTCACTACTGAAGGGAGAAGTTAGTGTGCCTAGCCAATGAAGAAAGATGACAAACATTTGATCTAGGGGTACAGCGATGCATTTGTAAGAATGAATGAATGCATGAATTAAAAACATATAGCAGTCCGACCTGCTAAAGTGTAAAGGGTGTCCTGGCACTGAAGGTTACAATACATTGACTCATCAAGATATTAATTGAACAGCCAAGTTGTAAGGTTTTTGCAAAGCGTAGCCGAGTTGGATTCTGAGCTCACAGTCCGAGGGATGGGTTTCCAGTGTTTGGAGGATAGGAAAGAGAATGAATATTCATCCGCATACATTTTGATCACCGGAGGCTGGATGAAAGACAGCTGAGGATCCCTAGGGCACATAACAGCTGAAGACAACGACAATGCAGAGCTGTGACGTGGCCAGAGATCAAATAATGTGTTGGCAGTTCAAGCAAGAGACTAGCTCTTGTGTTTTGCACCACCTGAAGTTTACCTGGAAGGCCTAATCAAGACATCTACCAAGGTCTAGTCCAGACATGCTGATAGCTTGGACCACTACCTTACAGTAATTAAGACGTAATAAAGGAATTATTTTATGTATCCGGTGAATCCAACAGACTGCCTAATTTATCTACTTTAAAAAGGAAAGGATGCCATCAAAAATATATCAAAGCTTTCTAGTAGATTTGATTGGGACAGGATCAGTTAAGCTCAGTGGCCCTACAATTTGAAGACCATAATGACAATAGTCCACCAAAAATCAGAACTTCGCTTTTCTTAAAGTTAAGCTTTGAGACAATGAAAAGATTTCAAATGAACCCAGGTGAGAAGCTACCACAGAGAAGACAATCTCTAGGGACTCACTCTATTGTTGTACAAAAGAGAGGCGAGGTGATTAACAAATGTTGCTGTTCTAACACAATGCTATAACCCAGCAATTCATGACAGGCCAAAAATGTCTTGAAGTATTCTTGGCTCACCTCTATGTGGAACAAGTGGAAGTCAAAGTTTAACTCCACCAAAGGTGCTGAGAAGTTCAGAATCCAATCATCACAACTGTAAATATGAAAGTCTTCAGCTGCCGATACCAGCTACCCTTTCCTGCCATTTGTTTCTTCATAAACTAAGCTTGCCTGTATGGAGGGGACCATAATCCAAGTGATCCCAGAATAGCAAATAAACTTCTCCCCATGGGTAAAAGAGACCATGAACTTAACTTCCCACCATACGTGCTGATAGAGTGGGACCCACTCAACATCTTTCACCAAGTAGAAAGATAATTTTCTTTTGTGTGAAATTCACTCATAAACAATGGGACAACTGCAATCTGAATTCTGAGCATGAGCACCAGGGTACATTGTTCCTGCTTGCAGTGAAGTGTACCTTCAAATTTGTGTATGGGACACAAACGGAGAGACTGCCCTTTTACTGATAATGTGCATAATCCTAGGGCAGATATGAACTCACAGCAGCCCTGAGGGCGGTGCTTCAGTAAAATCTCTGTCTTTCACTGTGTAAGTGCTACCCACTTGCACCCTAAAGGGGGGACAAAGAGCCCACTACAGACTGTGCTGTGAGTTACTGCAACCTATGCAGGGGATGTGTGGGGGACCATTGGTCCACCTCGCCCCTCAAGAAGGCTGTCCTCAGGGGTGCACTGATTGTGAGCCACCTTTTTCTGGTACATAGCCAGTGCGCCTGCTGACAGCCTATTTGCTTCTGTGTCATATGCATAATAAAGCGAGGGGCGGAGGCAAAGTGTTTCCTTCATTTGCATGGGGCAGTACTCTCATGCAAATGAGGGAACATACTCTTAAGATAGCGCTGGTGCTTCATATGCTGAAGTATACAGGGGCAATGCCAAACCAGCAAAGATGGTGAGAGCAATCCCTTAGAGCTTCACAAGATTGCCTGACAGTTGACACTAATCTGTACCCTAACCTATGATCTGGGCGGCTGCCCCGCACTGAGAGGTGTAGGCTGGGTGCCAAAAGCTCCTGGCCACGATCTGCTATATGGACAGGAGACCTACCTACACTGACCTTGTCACCAGGGCCCCTGCCACCACTTCAACATCAAACTGGCCACCGATGTAGAGCAAGAAGTTGGGGGTCACCTGTAGGACAGGCACTCATACGGCAGGTAGGAGGGGGACCCATTTACAGGGAATGCAAAAAACTGTTGATCCCCTCCACCTTCACCAGGCCTGCATTCTGGCCCAAGCCAGTGATTGTGACTGTCTCTGTGGCATGCATGGGTGTCTCGCATTACATAGTGACCGCTCCACCGGAGGTTGGCTTAGCTGCGTGGTACTGCTGGGATCCCTGCGCCTGCATCTATAGGGGGCCTGATTCACACCTTTGCATGCTGGACTATCCTTTGGTGGTTTACCTGGGGATGGTAGATGGAGGAGGGCCCCAGTGGATATTGGTTGCTGTCATTAAGGGGGGGCTTTAGAATCACTCTAGGTGATGAATAGGGTACCTGTGACAGCTACAGCATATGCTCCTTGACTCAGTCCCTTTGGGGGCCCAGTGGCTTGTGGAAGCAGCCCAGGGGGCCCAGTCGCATCAGTGTTGGGCCCTATACCCTGCGCTGCTGGCGACGGGGTCATTGCCCCGGAGGTGAGGCTCTGGGCCTACCTGGACTGACACCTAAACCGGGTTACACCTGGGGATCACAACTCAACTACGGTGTGGGGACACTGAACGCACTTCTTGAAACCAAGGTATCCTCTCGTATCCTGCCAGCCAGTTCCCCCAACCTTGAAAAATAAATTGCAGACCGCAGAATATTTCTGCAGGCGGCAGCCAACCTGAACCCAACCGCAGCGCCCATTGAACCCTCATACCTTCACCTCGGAAGATGGCACACTTCAATCTGGCGACTCTCTCACCGGGTAGCAGAACCCCCTTTGTGACCCCACAGGTGGTAGACACCCTCATTTGACCCTCCTGCTGCTCCACACAATGCCACTGAATCAGATCCACTCTCATTCACAATATCTTCTAAGCAGTTCCCCTTCGTTGGTGGCACACATGGACCCTCTTGCATCAATGCACCTGAACTGTACCTCTTGGAAATCTTGCTAGCCTCACGCCACAAGATTCCCTAGAGAATGAGAGACATGCTTCATTTAGGCCTATCGCCATTTGTGATATGCTCCTTGTATTTGAAATGCATTTTACCCTAGTAAACACTTTCTCCTATTGTCTTACTTCACACTACATATATCCCTATGTGGGTGAATACCATTACACACTCATGGCGTGGCTGTAGCATATGTGAACATGGCTGCCCACAATCTACCTGTGCACCACACCTGCCTTGCTATGACCCCCCAACACTAATATTGGTTTTCTCACTCTGAATGTCCCGGGCATGAATGCTGCCAGGAAACGCTACACAGTCCACTCTACATTAAGAGCCAGCGAGCACAGATAGTCTTCGTACAAGAGACCCATTTCACTGTATAAGAGTCTGGTGGCTTGTATAGATGCTGGAGCGGGTAGTACAACATTTTGTATACCCCCCCATTTCTGCATGTTTATATTAATCCGAATAATCTATTAATTGTAATATTATTAATATGTTTGAAGTGATAACTCACCAATTATATTAACGAAAGAATTACACGTGGGATTTGCATTTGCATGGCTAAACTAACTGTATACTAATATATGTACGCATATTAATGGTAGAAAATTAGAATATTGCATGATATATGTTGCTTTTGTGACGTAATTGTAAGTCGCACCAGATGACATCACTGGGTGAATATAAACGCTTTAAATGCTGCTATCATGCTGGATAATTACTTACACATAGGGGAATTAGTGAGGGTTTAACAATTTATTAGCCATTTCAATGTTTTAATTGCGTTTTGTGTTTGTTTTACTTAAGTTGACCATTTGGGCCTAAGAAAAAGATGGCTAACTGAGACACACAACGTGACTGCTACCGTTTCACGAGGTTTCGGGTGAAGTGCGCCTGCGCCTCTGCCAGCAACTGTGGCCTCGTCCTGACCCCAGACAAGATGTACCCATCAAGGACACACTGGGAGAATCACCAAATTCACCAAACAAAGGACTGTCTTTAAAACCGGAACCAGCAAGTGTGATGACTTAACCTAACGGACTATGTGAGAACTTTACCGAATGACCCCAAACCAGCCAATCAGGGCTGCCTAAAACTGATTTTTGTTACATTTTGACGTCAGTTTCATTATAAAAGTGGGTAGACAAAGCGAATTAGAAATCCTTCTTTTTGAGCGAACTTTCCTTTTCCTGACGTTATGCTGACGGAGAGGACGGTGACACTGCTGGACAGCTGTTTTCCTGAATCTTTGACAGACTGAATTGCTGCTTGACTTTGATGAATTAAAGATTTTTTCACGACTTGATTGATTTAGACGACGACAAATAGCCAGATTAGGTAAATATGATGTTCCGTGGTTTGGTTTATGATTTATTAAATCTGCAAATGATTAGATAAACAAAATTATTATTTTAACATACAAATGTGTTGGGTGATTTATTGAAGAGACTAGAATCGGATGAAATGTAGATTAAAGAATTGAGTCACCAAATATCCACAATCAACTAACTGATCTGTCGACTAAATGAGGGGAATATCTCGAGGTTCTGAGTTTAATAAAAGTACTTAGTGTATGTTCAGGTAAATTTAGGTTCTTTAATTGAAAGAAATTCCTTGCATGTCAGCGTTTGGATGATTTATCTCTCCCGTGAGAACGGATCAATAAAGTGTGAGTGTTGGTGTTATGGGCCCCACCAATGGATGTATTGAGTGAATGAGCTAGTGTGATATTTGATCTGTGACGAAGGGAGGATTTAAAATTCCACGCTGCATCAGTTTTTCTGGTAGCAGTATGATGGTTGTTATTGTTTTGGTTTGGTGATTATAGCTTGTAAATTGCTTATTGATTATTGGTTATTGATTGATATTGATTTATGTATTAACACTCTATGTTGAGTCGCGTCGAGTTCTATGTTGTTTGCATGGCTTCTGGGATGTAGGAAGTCGGAAGATTGTAACGGTTCCGTAGTAGAGCAGAGGTAAGCGCTGTTCTCGGGAAAGACGGAATTGTAGTTGCCCTGTAGGTACACAGGGAAAAACGTGTAACGATTGAAGTTGCACGACGCATTATCTGGGTTCGATTCGGTGACATCGTCGCGTGTTGCCATTAGAAATAACTCCGGTTAGCTAATGCTTGTTAGAAGGGTAAGGTAGAGGGATGTGCTACTTTATCAACGGAAGTAACGATTCTGTAGTAGGGCAGAGGTAAGCGCTGCTCTCGGGAAAGACATAATTCTTGTGAGAAAGGTCTATTGCTATTCCTTGGTTAGCGGACAATGGTGGTGTTCTTTGTGTTGTTACTAACAGAATTGTAAACAAAACTTACTGAGTGAATTTTGTAAAGGAGGGGTAGACAGGAGCAGGAGCTGCGGCAGCAGCTGCCGACGTCAGAACGACCGCGCTGGGATTGGCCAGTCAGTCGGAAACATAGAACGCTCCTGATTGGTGCGTTAGTGTACGCCGCGCTAGGAGTGGAGAATCACAGGGTGACGTAGACGCTCCGGATTGGTGCGTGAGTGTGAGTCGCGCTGGGATTGGAAAAATTACAGAGCGACGTAGACGCTCCGGATTGGTGCGTTAGTGTGAGTCACGCTACAATTGGACAGAAAAGTGGTACGGTCAAGAGAAGAAAGTAATGAGACATGAAAAGGCAGAAAAGATGTATTATGATCCACCTGAAAAGGAGAAGAAGTCCTGGTTTGGTAGAATTAAAAAGTGGTTTAAAAAGGACAAACCGATTGTAACTAGGGAAGGACAATTACTTCCTCCACCGAAAACCCCCGCATCCTTTATGAATGCGAAATATGGATATCACACCTGTATTTGGTTAGACAATTGGGTCAAGTATACTGAGAAAGACGGAGTTCTGGCTTTTCCAGAACATGGTTCATTTAATTTGGCAGTTTTGAGAAATTTAAGAGAGAAAATGATGAATTTAGAACCAAGACCTAGACTGACACAATTTGAAGCATTGACAGAATGGGACGATGAGATGCATGACCGAGAAAGACAGAGAAGTGGCGGAAGGTATAGGTACATGTTTGGTAGGTCATACGGACATGAGAATCATGATGATCGAATGAGAACGTGGCGGAATGCGAGTATGACTGAGGGTTTGTTTCCCGTAAGAACTGCAGGAGAAAATGAAGGAAGAAAATGCGCAGAAAAGAGACATAATGTGGAAACGAGAGGGTATGGAGTGAATGAATCAGAGGACGATGTTCTTGATGACATGTTCTATAAAAATCTACCCCCATATCGGCCAGAACCAGAAATATTAACACCAAGTGCCCCAATGAAAGAAACTTAACGAATCATAAAATTGGAACCAGAGTTCCAAGATTTGGGAAAAAATAATTCCATTAGAGAGGTAGAAAGGAAGTCTGGAAGTAAAATAAATGGTGAAAATTCAGCGGAACTAGCAAAGACAACTTTAGAATTGACAGAGAAAATAAGAGAATTAACCAAAAATCTGTAATAGTCCCAGTAACGATAGGTCCAGTAATGCCTATTTTCGATAAACAAAAAGATGGCAAACATTGTTTAATGGTCCCTTATAAAAGCAATAAACAGGTTGAACAGCCAAAACTGAGTCAAAATGATAATCCATGGAGACAGACAATAAGTATTATTGAACCAAATGTTTCAAATAATCTGTTTGTAGGCCAGAATTGTGCAGAAAGACGTATAACAACAGTGGAGTCAATATTAGAAACACAAAAGGATTCTGGACAAGGTAATGTAGAGAAGTCAGTAGGTCCATCTACAGAGGAATTAAGTGAATGGTTGAGAAGCTTGCAGAAGAAAGACAAAGAATCTCAGTCAATAGATGTGGCCAAACTACGAATGGTACTGGAAGAGTTAATAGTAGGAACTATCTCTACGGAGAAGTTAAAAACCTACCAGGATGAGGAGTTGTTATTTCTGTGTAAAAGCATAACTTGGAGAGCAAAAAGTCTCCATGATAGATTAGAAGAAGTATCAAACGAAATGGGTATAGATATTGAAAAGGTAAAAGCCCTACAGAAACCATATCGAGTAGATTTCACTGAAAAGGACATTGAAAATATGAATACCACAGGACGAATGAGTCAGATTAAAGAAATAATTATTTTGTTGAGAAAATGGGGAGATGTGGACAAATGGAAAAGTAGATGGTATCGAAAACGAGATGATGCTTCAGATAAAACCTTTTCAGCTTTCCCTATGAGAGAAATTCCAGTAGGAGGATATGTACATGTCCCATGGACTAGGCAACATATTTTGTCATTCACAAATGACTTCCCTCGACTACGTGAAAAACACGTTGAGTGGTATAGACAGGTAGACAGATTTGTAAAATTGTCCAAAGTATTGTGGATTGATCTAAACAGTCTGTTTGACATAATAGTACCAGCAGACCTATGGAAAGAGTGTAAAATAATGATAGATTGGCCAACACAAGAATACCCAAGAGATCCAAAAACAGGGGCTACAGACCCCGAGGTAATGAAGAAATACAAACAGGTTATTGCCTTTCTGAAGAATAAGGTTCCACCTAAAGAGACAGATTGGGTAAAAACTGACAGAACGCATCAGGAAAGCAAAGAGTCAGTACATGCATATTATGAGAGGTTGATTTTGGCCTTTAAACAGTTTAGTGGAGATGAAAACCTGAGTGAAAAGGATCTAAGTCATTTTGTATACAGGTTTGTATATGGTCTTCGTCCAGAAATTAGCGAGACGATAAAACAGCATACTGTAGACTGGCAGAATAAGAAAATAGACGAAGTATTGAGACATGCTAAATATTTCAGTGATGAAATTGAAGCTAAACAGCGAAAAATGAAAGAAAAGGCTATGTGGGCACAAGTGAAGGTAGCAGAGAGACAGGAAGCACAATTAGCAGAACAAGCCAATAATACGGGATCAAGACAAAAATTTAGTCCTGGGAAAGGTAAAGGAAATATAGAGGAAGCTAAGACGAAATTTCCGTGTCATAATTGCGGTAGAATAGGGCATTGGAAATCCGAGTGTAAATTTCCCCCAAGTACTAACGATGAAAATGCATCATTGAATCCACAGGTGCAGAATGAGGTGAGTGGTCAACCGCAGCGACAGCAGCAGGTTGTTACCCAACAGAATCAGGTGCCAAAACTGCCTTTTCCACAGAGCAAAAATTCCCAGAGGTATAGTAATGAAACGGGATTCTACAATGGAGAACAGGTAAATAAACCGGCGCACGCTAGCGCTGCTTCGCAGTATTGGCTGCAACGCGATGAGAGTGATTCAGAAGAAAGTTATTGATGGTGCCGCAGGGAGGAAGAAGAGTGCGTACTTGGCGCAACTCTAGAAGTAGACCAGTCAGGCCCATTTGTAGATGGAAAGATTAATGATGAAAGCATTACTTTCCTAGTTGATACTGGTGCTACTCGATCAACTGTCAGATCAGCTGATGTTAAGAATCTTCCTCTCTCGGATGAAACGATCCAAGTAGTTGGTGTATCCAACAGGCAGATTAAAACTTACCTTACAGATCCAGTGAAAGTTAGCATAGGGAAATTTTCTGAAATGCACCGCTTTGTCGTGTGCGATACCAGTCCTTTGAATTTGTTAGGTAGAGATTTGTTGTGCAAAATGAACTGCACTATATTTGGTACCCCAGATGGGATAGCATTTGAAACCCCAGATGAAGAATTACTGTATAAAATGACAATGACAAACAGGGAAAATAAGGTTATTGAAACCTTTGCTGTATTTATCCCCGACAAATTACCTAAAGAATTAAAACAATCTGTTAAGGTAGAAGTTTGGGATTTCACAGGAGAAGACGTGGGATTAATGAGAAATGTAGATCCAGTAAAAGTAACAGTAAAAGAAGGAGTAAGTTATCCAAATGTCCCTCAATATAAATTTACACCTGAAATAATTGAAGGAGTGACTCCTGTGATTGAAGAGACGATAAAGCAAGGTATTTTGAGAGAAATAATGAGTAGTCCATGTAATTCACCAATAATGGGACTGAAAAAGCCTAGTGGGAAGTTCAGGATAGTACAAGATCTGAGAAAGATAAACAAAATTGTTGTGTCATGTTGTCCCATTGTACCAAATCCATCTGTGATTCTATATCAGATTCCTCATGACGCAGAATGGTATACAGTAATTGATCTATGCCATGCTTTCTTTTCCATCCTATTGCACCATGACAGTCAGCAAATTTTTGCATTTAGTTTCGGCGAGCGTATTTTGGCTTGGTGCCGAATTCCACAGGGGTATACAGAAAGCCCCTCGATATTTAATCAGCTATTGAAGAAGTCTTTGGAAAGTCTAGAAATGCCCGAAAATTCAGTATTAGTCCAATACATCGATGACCTGCTTGTGGCGTCAAAAACCCGTGAGGCTTGTGAACTTGACACGATAGCCTTGCTGAATCTTTTGGCAGATGGAGGACTTAAAGTGTCACCATCAAAATTACAATTTTGCAAGAAAGAAGTACAATATTTAGGACATCACATTGAAAAAGGACTGAGAAAAATAACGATAGACAGGATCAAGATCATAAAAAGAATGAGTGCACCCATGACCCAAAGAGAGGTGAGAATGTTTCTGGGAATGGTTGGATATTGTCGTCAATGGATTAGCAATTTTTCGTTGATTGCAAAACCTTTGGTACGACTGACTAGAAGTGATGTGAAAGATCTCATTGATTTGAATAAAGAAAAATTGGCAGCATTCAAACGATTGAGAGATGGGTTGTGTGAAGCACCTGCATTAGGTATGCCTGACTATGAAAAGGAGTTTGAGTTGTATTGCAGTGAGAGAAATGGATGTGCGCTCGCTGTGCTAATGCAAAAGCATGGAAAACTGAGGAGACCAATTGCATATTTTTCATCATTGTTGGACCCAGTAGCTGTAGCCTTACCTGGGTGTTTGAAAGGAGTAGCTGCTACATGCCGAAGTTTGGAACAGAGTGAGGGAATTGTGATGGGATATCCTGTGAAAGTGTTCGTACCTCATGATGTGGCAATCCTCTTAACAAGGAGTCGCACTCAGTATATGACACATAGTCGGCTGACTAAGTATGAGAAAGTCATGTTAGGTGCCACAAATGTAAGTCTTGGGAGATGTTTGAATGTGAATCCTTCAACATTACTGCCTGATGCTGAGAATGTGGAAGTCAGAGATGAAGCAGAGCATGACTGTCTGGATGTACTTGATTTCTGTACAAAACCTCGACCTGACATAAAAGATGTACCCTTACCAGAAAGTGATTTTGTTCTGTTTGTGGATGGGTCTTGTTTGAGAACAGATGATGGACTGTTAAGTGCGGCCTATGCGGTATGTACGGTTGCAGCAGTAATGGAAGCATCATATCTGAAAGAAGTAAAATCAGCACAAGTAGCTGAACTTGTCGCTTTGACTAGAGCATGTAAGGTTGGAAAGAGTGTGAGATTGACTGTGATGACTAACAGCCAGTATGGATTCGGAGTCGTACATGACTTTGGACAAATATGGCTGCAGAGAGGCTTTTTGACATCTAGTGGAATTCCCATTAAGAATGCTAAAGTGGTTGGAAAATTGCTTGAGGCGATACAGTTGCCTAAGCAATTGGCTGTTGTGAAGTGTGCTGGCCATAGTCAAAGTGGTGATTATATCGCCACTGGTAACAAATATGCAAATGACATGGCACAATATTGTGCCCGAAATCAGAATTCCATTAATCGGGCTAAGGAAAGAGAGGTGATTTCTTGCTATTTGATGTTTACTAACATTGTGGGAACATGGGAAGAAGTGAGACAATTACAGGAAGAAGCAGGAGAAGAGGAAATGAAGCAGTGGGTAAAAGCAGGATGTGCACCCAGAGAGAAAGATCAGCTGTGGGTCTATTGAGATGGAAGACCAGTCATGCCTGATAGCATGATGTCTGCCATGGCACGGATGTATCATGGACAGGGACACATAGGGAGAGATGCTATGGTCAGGTCATTTAAACAAACCTGGTATAATGCAAAATTCAGACTGGTAGCAGAAAGCCTTTGTCAGAGATGCCTAATATGTCAGCAATACAATCCAGGAAGAAAGACAATAGTGAGTCTAGGAACAATAGGTCGAGAAGGAGGGCCTTTTACCAGAATGCAAGTAGATTTCATTGAGATGCCTCCCTGTAACAGACTGAGGTATGTTTTGGTTATGATCTGTCTATTTTCCAGATGGGTAGTGAAGAACCGGGCTATTTAAGCCTGGCGGCGCAGGGTACGCCTGAAATCTTCTGAGTTCGCCTTCCAAATTACAGAGACACGGAACACTCTGTTTGGCATAGGAACTTCAATTTATAAGCTGCAGCTAGGTACTGTTGTCCTAGAAGTACATCAGAGGTAGGTTCTCAGGAGACTGCCACTTCCATCCGTGGCTCACAGTCTTTTGTAGCGCTTGAATCCCCTAAAGCAACAACCCCCTCCATGTGCAATAAAAATACAAATCATCCACAAGAAAACATTCTTTGTACAAGATACAGGATAATGGGCAATAGAAATTCCTTCCCTAAGGTCATGTTCTCTACCCGACCCTATAGGTCAGGTGGCATAGCCATTCCTGGGTCAAATTAATTTACGACAGGACGTGTTTGCATGTTGAAGATGGTGATTCGTAAAACAACTGGAGAGGCCGAGAACGATCACCAAAGGTCAATAGATGGTTATCTGGGGAATTAGTTGCTTCGAGCCGGGTCTCAGAATGGACTTAGTTCAGGGAAACAGGAAAGGTCGTGTAATATGTGCAACAGTACAGAACGTGAAAGAAATGCTATGGAGGTTGAAGGGGCCTGAATGAGGGCAACAGCGTAATGGTGTTACAAGCAAAGATGGGGCCGTATTTGAATTTCCTCAGTAGAGGCATTCCCAACAAGAAGAAATGATGGGATGACAGTGGCAAAATTACTTTTGAGGGAATTCATCCCTAGATTTGGGTTCCCAGTGACAATTGAATCAGACCGAGGAGGACATTTTCATGATGAGATTGAATGTACAACAAAAACTACATTGTGCCTACCGACCAGAAGCTTCTGGTGTGGTGGAACAGATGAATGGTACTGACGCAGTTCATTCTGTGTTTCATCAGGTTGGAGCGGATGCCACCACCCTTGAAAAGAAGCCAGCCCATGATCTAAGCCCAGGGGACTGGGTGAGAATAAAAGTACACAGAAGAAGAAACTGTTTGGTCCCGAGGTGGGGAAAACCAAGACAAGTCATCTTGACCACAACGACAGCTGTAAAGTGTGCTGGATTGAAAAACTGGATCCGTGCAAGCCATACATTGAGAATTCCAAATCCAGTAGACGGCAAGGAGAAGGAGTATTTTGATGAATCAGAATCCAGTACTGAGTCAGATGACGAAGAGCCAAAAACAAAAGAAAACCCTGAAAGGGGGGAAGTAGAACAAAGTCTAACACATGTTCCAAGAAGTATTTCCCTGAGAGGAAGGTTACAGATTTCTGATACCAGTTCAGATTCAGAGACTGAACAAGGAGCGAAGTATTCAAGGGAGAAACGAGAGAAAACCAAAGAAAAAGACAGTGAAGAGACAATAAAAGAAATTCATGAGAAGGAAGTGCCAGATGAAAGATTGAGAGAAATTCCTCCTGAAACAACACATTTAGATGGACAGGTGCCAGATACAGAGAGAGAGGGAAAGATTATTGCGGAAGACCCCCGAGGAGGTGTAGAGAACTCCAACATCCAGTTAGAAACAGGGACAAGTAGCCAGCAGGAAGATTGCGTGACAGAGATTCGAGGAGGGACAGAAGTTGGGAAAACTAAAGAAGTGGTGGAAAAAGAAACTATTGAGCAGAGTCAGAAGAAAGCGAAGATGAAATACCTGAAGGTCGAGTTCTAAGAAAGAGAGCTTGGAGAACTGAAAAGAATGATAAAGGAAGTAGATTGAAAAGAGCAGCAAAAGATGATGTTTGGCCGAATAAAATAAAAAGGTTGAGACACCGACTGACACGAGTAAGTTCACCAAGAGCTGAACAGGTGAATGAAGTGACAAGTCAGGTGAAATCAAGAGACGAAGAAACCCCTGAAATTAAAGAGTGCAAAAGAACCATAAATCCTAACCAGAAGTATAAATCACCAGAATGGACGTATGTGGCCCTGCCTGAAGTAAAAGAAGAGGTGGATAGCCAAGGAAATCCAGAGGTGGTTGTACCAGAAGTGGTTGAGGAAGACGAAAAATCGGAAATCCTGAGAGTTATCTTGTCCTATATTGGAGAAGAAGCGGATGTTCAGGACATTCTGTATACAGATCACGAAGGAAAAGTGAAGAATGATGAAATGCCAAACTGAATGAGACAAGAAAACAACTGAGAGAAAGACAATAAAATTACAGAAAAAGAAAAAAACTGGTATAACCTTAGAGCCTTGGGTAAGAAAACTAGTTGTGAAGTAGAAGAGGCTAAGTCATAAGACACAGTCCATTTTAGCAAAGATGGCAAACATAGATGGTAGAAAAGATAGATGTAAATTTTTGAAGAGATGGTGTAAAATGTGTTGTTGTTGTACAGGATTATTAATGCTTCTATGGAGTGTACTTGCTCTTCCGATTTCATTTAAAGTTACTATAGATACATTAGAAGGACATAGTGAAAACATAACTAATATAGGGAAGATTCAAAAAGTAGTTCCGACTAGAATAGATAAAAACTATTTACATAAAGACAGGTCTATAACTAATTTTTCTAATAATGTGTTTTCGAAATTATTGTATGAATATGTAAAAACAATGGATGTAAGGGACGGCTATGTATGCATGCAGTTACCTGCTTCTGTATCGGAGGGAGTGACTTATCACCACCTTCCAGTGACTTATGGAATACCATGTAGTGTAATAGCTAGTTTATTTTATCAGACAGGAAAATTAGAATATTATTTTTCAGATGTAGATACTATATTTTCACAAGTACCGTCAATTAACAAGTTAAATAAGGTAAAACCTTCAAAGGTGTTAGGTGACTTTTTCTTAGAGACTAAAGAACTAACATTAGAATATATATTTAAAAACAATTTGACTTGCAGTTTAAAGAAAGAGGAAAATACATTTTTAGATATGGTTGAAGAAAGGAGACTGAAAATGAAAAGAAAGGCTTCAGAAGAAAAGGTGGAGAGAACAGTATGGGATGTAGAAATTAAAAAACACTTGAAAGGGGAAACAAGTCCAACTATGGCTTTGGATTGGCCTCAGAAAGGAAAATTATGTATTAGAAGGAATCAAACTGCATATGATAATTATTTTGTAGGGAATAGCGAGTGCCATGATACATACCGATTCATGGGTGGATGGGGATTTAAAGGTGGAAAAGATCCAGTTTTTCCTGGACTATATTTCATTTGTGGGAACAGGGCATATTATCGTTTGCCAGACCATTGGTATGGCACATGTTATGTAGGCCTGGTTTTTCCAAAGATTTTTCACATGGTTTACATAACTTAGGTAGTAATTTAGTACGTAGTAAGAGAGAATCTTGGGCAGAAATTGTAGGTGATATTTTTGGAGCAGCAGTGGGAATATCTCTCAATGCAAACAAAATTAGAAGACTTTCAACAGTAGTGGATCGCTTGTCAACAAGCACTGCTGGAGGATTTTTATTGGTAAACACTGAAATGGCAAAAGAGGGAGGAGTCTGTGGAATATTGAAAGTTCAAGATTGTTGTACTTACATTCCTGACGAAAGTAAAGATTTGAAAATGTATATTAAAAATATTACAGAATTGCATGGCGAAATTGTACCACTGGAGGTTGAAGGTGTATGGGAAAAGATTGGAAGGAAGATATCAGCTATTAAAAATTGCTTAGTAAATTTAGGTAGTACCTTTATAGGTAAGATATTATTTCCATTAACATGTGTGATTTTTATAGTATTAATGATAAGATTAGGGTGTATCTGTTGTAGAAAGAATACAAATCAGAAAAAGTCAAAAAGAGAAAATGTAAGGAGAAAAGACGTAAAACAAGAGAGAGAATTTGATGAGATAGAATTGGAGGAAATTAAGGAGAGTATGTATAAAACAGCAAAAAGAGAAGAGACAGGGGAAACTGAATTATGAATAAAAACAAGAAATCACTTTGGAATTCCGTAAAAGGGATACAACATTTTGATGGTGTGGTGATATAATCATAAAAGGGGGGATTGCTGGAGCGGGTAGTACAACATTTTGTATACACCCCCATTTCTGCATGTTTATATTAATCCGAATAATCTATTAATTGTAATATTATTAATATGTTTGAAGTGATAACTCACCAATTATATTAACGAAAGAATTACACATGGGATTTGCATTTGCATGGCTAAACTAACTGTATACTAATATATGTACGCATATTAATGGTAGAAAATTAGAATATTGCATGATATATGTTGCTTTTTTGACTTAATTGTAAGTCGCACAAGATGACATCACTGGGTGAATATAAATGCTTTAAATGTTGCTATCATGCTGGATAATTACTTACACATAGGGGAATTAGTGAGGGTTTAACAATGTATTAGCCATTTCAATGTTTTAATTGCGTTTTGTGTTTGTTTTACTTAAGTTGACCATTTGGGCCTAAGAAAAGATGGCTGACTGAGACATACGACGTGACTGCTACCGTTTCACGAGGTTTCAGTTGAAGTGCGCCTGCGCCACCACCAGCATCAGTGGCCTCGTCCTGACCCCAGACAAGATGTACCCATCAAGGACACACTGGGAGAATCGCCAAATTCACCAAACAAAGGACTGTCTTTAAAACCGGAACCAGCATGTGTGATGACTTAACCTAACTGACTATGTGAGAACTTTACCGAATGACCCCAAACCAGCCAATCAGGGCTGCCTAAAACTGATTTTTGTTACATTTTGACGTTAGTTTCATTATAAAAGGGGGTAGACAAAGCGAATTAGAAATCCTTCTTTTTGAGCGAACTTTCCTTTTCCTGACGTTATGCTGACGGAGAGGACGGTGACACTGCTGGAAAGCTGTTTTCCTGAATCTTTGACAGACTGGTTTGCTGCTTGACTTTGATGAATTAAAGATTTTTTCACAACTTGATTGACTTAGAGGACGACTAATAGCCAGATTAGGTAAATATGATGTTCCGTGGTTTGGTTTATGATTTATTAAATCTGCAATTGATTAGAGAAACAAAATTATTATTTTAACAAACAAATGTGTTGGGTGATTTATTGAAGAGACTAGAATCGGATGAAATGTAGATTAAAGAATTGAGTCACCATATATCCAAAATCAACTAACTGATCTGTCGACTAAATGAGGGGAATATCTCGAGGTTCTGAGTTTAATAAAAGTACTTAGTGTATGTTCAGGTAAATTAGGTTCTTTAATTGAAGGATATTCCTTTCATGTCAGCGTTTGGATGATTTATCTCTCCTGTGAGAACGGATCAATAAAGTGTGAGTGTTGGTGTTATGGGCCCCACCAATGGATGTATTGAGTGAATGAGCTAGTGTGATATTTGATCTGTGACGAAGGGAGGATTTAAAATTCCACGCTGCATCAGTTTTTCTGGTAGCAGTATGATGATTGTTATTGTTTTGGTTTGGTGATTATAGCTTGTAAATTGCTTATTGATTATTGGTTATTGATTGATATTGAGGGCTGCCTGGATGGATGCCTTGTTCTCCTTGATAGCATTTATGCCCCTAACACTGACCAGGGAGCCTACTGGAGAGAGACCTCACTCTAGATAGATCACATCCCCCACTACACAGCTTCCCCCCCAGCGCGCAGGAGGTTTGGCTTACTCACATTGGTCAACCACTGGCCAATCACAGACGCATGGCGCTCTTTACCTCCCACAACATGTCTCTACTCTTTCCACTATATCCCCCATAGCCTTTTGGTGCGTCTGGATTGCTTTTTTTGTACTTCTACACTGGTGCCCCTCATACAGCATGCAGACGATCTAGGCCAGATAGCCTCATGTCGCTGACCTTATCTGGGTGCCCCTCCTGCCTCCCACACCCATGTGTAAGCTACTCCAGGATTGCCTCAAACTCCTGGTATGCCATAAAAAGCAGGAAACTTGCATGAAGTGATGCTGTGCTGAAAACCACAGCATAGCATCCTCCCGGACACTGGAGTGGTATTTAAAGTGGTCACCGGGGGCAAGTGCATCCAATTGATATCGGGAGCATGCCGAGTTCTCAAGAATGACATAGATAAGGCAGAATGCACCCTTGCAGGTCTTAGTAAGGCAACGGACACAGACCCTTCGCTGCGCAACAACTGGCAGACGCAAAGACCACATACGATTCCATCCGGGTGAGCCTGTAATTATACAATTTAACCTCCCCATGCCACCAGGGTCCACCACAAGGGGGACTGGACCAGCAGGCTCCCTGCATGGCTTGTCTGCCAGGAATAGATGACCCTATAACCAAAGTAATTAACTTGGCCAGGGTCACAGTCAGCTCCCAGGCAGACATATTGCAGGCTTTCTATACCTATTACTCTGAATTATACGGAGCTCCTAGGGATATCCAGACAGCATCTACATATGGATTCCAGTCTGACATTGCTCTCCCATGATTCCAAATTCCAGCAGACTCTCTTTGGATGTGGAAATCACACCCACCGATGTGAAGGAGCCGATCCAGGACTTAGCTCAGAATAAAACTCTGGGCCTGGATGGTCTGCCCCTGGAGTATTATCATGCTTTGCCAACTTTACTTGCACCCCAGTTGTGGGCAATGTACAATGCAGCACCAGACAGTGGTAGCCTTCCCTGTTCCCTCAGCAAATCACTCTTGGTCTCTATTCCACAGCAAAACCGCGACCTCAGACAGCTGGCCTCCTACCGGCCTATTGTGGTCCTTGGTAAGATTGTTGCTGTTCGCTATGTTAAAGTACTGCCAAAGTTGGTGCACTAGGACCAGAACAGATTTGTTACCGGTTGATGCACCTCCAAAAACATATGCAGTCTATTCCATGTGTAGGATCAAGAAATGGGGAGATTCCCCAGAGCAGCCTGCCTCATACTTTGCCTGGAAAAGGCGTTCGATACTCTAAGGTGGAAATATTTATTTACTCTACTTACCCATATGGGAATAGGCCCCAAGCTCTTAGCCTACACCAAACTCCTATATTCGGGCCCGGCCTCCCAGTTCTGACTGGGCCACCTTATCTCTTCCGCCTTCCTAGTGTATCATGGGATCTATAAGGAAGAATTGTATATTCGTGGAAGCGGGATCTGTAGGAGACCTTTTTTGGAAACTCTAGCGCTTGCTCCCACTCTTTTTCATGTAGTATTCTACCAAATTCATCCTCCTATCTTGGCCCTAGTGCAGTGAGGGGTGTGGCGGACAGGCCTCGGATGGCTTTGTACAGTCATGTGATAAGGTGCCTCCCCAGTCCCATGGTTAATATGGTCTGGAGCACTGGGTGCACCCCCGGCTCACACCGACAGGTCCCAAAGGGTGCAGCATGTGTGCGAGTTGTCTGTGTAGCAGAAACTTCCCCAACAGAAGCCTACTCTCATCTACCAGCTGATCGAAAGGAAGAAGCAGTCCCTCGGCGAAGAGGTCGCTCACCATGAGGAGCGAATAGTCTGTCTAGGCCTGCAGTGCCCCGGCGGTGTAGTGTTCCCATCCCAGGGGTAGGCCACCAGGGGAAAATTTGGAGTCTTGAGCGGTGTCTCCCGGGAGAGGCGATGTATTCTGGCCATGCATGTTCTTGCTAGGGACACCTGGAGGGTCCAGGTGGGGCAGGGTGTGCTCCTGGTCAAGTTAACCCACGGAGAGCAGACACGGGAATGTCCATAGGGGGCCATACGTGTCTCATCCAAATAACGCCTAGCTGTCCAGCAAGACTGAGCCACTGAAGCTGTGCGGCTGAGAAGTATACCTCAAAGGACGTGGCCACCAACCCCCCCCCGATCCATCAGCAATTGCAATTTGTCCAGAGCTATTTGCCAGCAATGTGTACGTAGGAGTGCATCAAGTTCCTTGAAAAGGAGCGAGTTGGCATGACTGGGAGGTTTGTGAAGTAATATGAGGCGAGACAAGACGATCATTGTCACTAAGGTGACTTTGCTAATTGGAGCAAGGGGGAGAGTACACCAGAATTGTATCTTGCATCAGATGGCAGCAAGAGCCCTACAAAATTCCATTCATAGAAGTCGAGGGATGTATGGTACAGGCAGATTTCCAGGTAGCGAGGCGCTTGGTCGTGCCAGGCTATTCGGGTGTTGGCAAAGTGCACCTCCCACATTGGCTGCCCGGGTTGAAGGGGGTAGATGGCTGAGTTTGTCCTGCTAACCCAGAGTCCAGCCACAGTGGTGTACTCAGTCAGTATTGTCCGGATGGGTGTGAGGTCTGCAGTTATGCCACAGATGTAGAGAAGAACGTCGTCTGTGTACAAGAACACTGCATGGGTCCTGTCCGCCAATGGAATTCCCCCTTCCGGACACCCGCGTACAGCTGCACCACCATGTAAGTAAGAGGTCCAAAAGGGCTTTATCTGTATCAGTACAAGCTTCAAACATTAAAAAGGCAGTAGTTAGTGCAGAAAACTCTCATTTTAACTCACATTTTAATACCTTGGAAAGAAAAAAAAAACATTGTCCCAGAAGGACACCACAGCCTTACAATGATGTAGAATAAGATGGGCTAAATCATCAGTTTCCTCTTTACAATTCCAACACAGTGGATCGTCACGAATGTCCAAAGAGTGTAGTCTGGCTGGTGTCCAAAATGCCTTGTACAAAAGCCAATATTTAGTTTGAGATAGTACTGGGGAGATTCTATTGCTTGTTGTCGATTTCCATACTAGTGGCCATAAAACATCGGGTATCGGGTCAGTGGAGTGTGAATCCCAGTAGGTAACAAGATTATCGTTGAGTTTAGAAGTTTTAGGGTCGAGAAGTTTGTAAATATGTGACACTTGGTGGCCTAATTTATTAATCTGTGTCACAAACTTTGGCAAAGAAGGGGGCACATTATGAAATTTGGCTTTAGTTAGTGCCGCTCTTACTTTAAAAAAATTATAAAATTCGATGTGATCTAATTTATGACTGGTTTGAAGATCTACAAACGTCACAGGATACAAATTGCATTCTAGTTGGTAAGGAAAGTAGATACCCTGATTAATCCACTCCTCCAAATGTAAATGTTTTCCTCTATATAGTACTTTACGATTAAGCCATAAAGATTCCATCTTGGATCCCCTAATGCTTATGTCTAATTTCTTATCTATCAGTAGGAGTGCCAACTTTGTGTTTTTGAAAATAGATTTCGATATGTTTCGATAGAGCTGGTTAGAGGTGAGTAGTACCAAAGGATTGAGATTACCAAGAATGGATTTTTCTACCTCTAACCACACCAGGCTATAGTGAACAGGAGGCAAAATCCAATAAGAACCCTGCTTTGCAAGAAACTCTGATTGATATACTTTAAAATCCGCAAGATTTACTCCACCCAAGGATTTGTCAAGTCTCAATGTCTTGATACCAATCTGAGCCTTTTTGCCACACCATAGAAAATTTGTGAGGAGGATGTCCAGTTTATGGTGAAAGTCCTCCATCAAGAGAAGTGGAAGCATGTTATAAGATAATTAACGAAAGGTGTGATCATCATCTTTATGGTTTCCACCCTACCCCACCATGTTATAAATTTAGGTGACGAGGAATCCAAAAGTTTGGTGATCTTTTCCAAAGTTACCTTCTCGTTGTGATGCAGGGTATCAATAATATTGCAACCAAATTCGATCTCTTAGTATTTTATATATCCCAATTGCCATGCCAGGCCTGAATTACCCAATGCGTCCTCAGTGCAATGCACATTCAGGGGTTTCACTTCCGATTTGTCCCTGTTAAGTTTGTATCCTGAGTGTACAGAGTATTCAGCAATCGTAGCCATCAAAGCATTAATTGAGGGGCACGGATTTTCAGTCATAATTAAAATATCGTCTGCATAGACAGCTAATTTAAGCTGTATGTCTTTAAAACCGACCCCATTTATATCCAAATTTATTTTGATATCGTGAATTAACGGTTCAAGCACCAACAAAAACAAAGATGGAGACAAGGGGCAACCTTGTCTAGTACCTTGTTGAAAGACAAAGGACTCCGAAAGTGATCCATTAATAGCAATACGAGCCGATGGCGCTAGATAGAGGGACATTACCATTTTTATATATGATTCTCCCAAATTAAACATATACATAAATTGTTTTAAGACGGCCCAAGAAACTCTATTGAAAGCTTTTTCAGCATCCAATGTGATAGCAACAGCCGGATCTGGGTTAAAAGCCGCACTTTCCAATACATGACATACAATCGAGTGTTATCATTAGACATGCGGTTTTTGAGGAAACCCACTTGAGAGTTACTTATTAAATATGGTAAAACAGTGTTAAGTCTTGTAGCTAACCCTTTTTAATAGATTTTACAATCAACATTGATGAGGGATATTGGTCTATAGTTCTTTGGAAGTAGGGGATCTTTCCCTTCTTTTAGTATGTCTACTATGTTGGCTTCTGTCATGGAGTCAGTCATGCGCCCTTTCTGAGCTATATTATAAAAACTCTCAGTATGGTTGGTCGTAGTTGGTCTGAAAAGGTTTTATAGAAAGTGGCTGTAAAACTGTCTGGGCCCGGGGCCTTATTATCTTTCAAAGTTTTTATCGAATCTCTAACCTCCGCTGCACTGATTGGTTTTCCTAGCGCTAGTTTGTCTGATTCAGTCAATTAATTGGGGCAGTCTAAGTCTATTCAAGTATTGGGTACAATTCTCTAAGTTCAAGTCCTGACCTTTTTTATATAAATCCTCATAGAAAGATTTAAAGGAATCTAAAATTCCTTTCCGTTTTGTATGTACTTGACCACTGAAATCTTTAATGGACGAAATAACATTCTGGTTCTAATTGTGCTTAAGATATGAAGCGAGTAATTTGTCCACTTTACTGGCTTCACAAAGATTAAGGGCTTTAAACTTGTTCACCCATACTCCGGTTGCTAAGAATTTTATTATATTCATATTTCTTTTGCGTTTGTGATGTGAGAATAGAGTTATCTTTTAAAGAATTGGCAGGGGAAGACTCCAGGGTTTTAATTTTGAGTTCTAGTTTAACTAATTCAGCATTGATGTGTTTGTTTATTTTTCTTTTAATTTCTATAATTATTCCCCTTATCGTGGCCTTCAGAGCATCCCATAAGTAGTTACCATTAATATCAGGAGTGTCATTATGCCTAAGATAATCTATTATAGCCTCTTCAATTTTCTTTTTGTCCTCAGGGTCTGATGAGACATCATTATTAAAGCGCCATCTTTTCGGCGAAGGTTCATTATGACTAGCTGCCAGTTTAACACTAATGCACGGGTGATTCAACACCAACTTAGGGGATATATCTGACTGTTCAATTAAATGCGTGAATGAGCCTGAAATGAGAATGTAATCAATTCGAGTATATCAATTGTGTGGAGTAAAAAGTATAGTCTCTGGAATCCAGGTGTTGAAGGCGCCAGACATCTTTGAGATTGAAATTAGAACATGTATTGTGAACCATGGAATGTGATCTGGTAGGGTGGTATTTGCAATTGGATTGCCTGTCAATTATCGGATCTAACGGAATAATAAAGTCTCCATCAACTATGATGAGGTCATCTTGAGGAAGATCCTCTATAGATTTTGATATACTCTCCCAAAATTCTGGGTCATCTGTATTGAGGCCATAAATATTCACCACGTGTATAAGATCCTCACCTTTCCTTAAGTGGGAAACTAATAGTCTACCATTCCAATTATGAGTTTGTGATTCCAATGAAACATTCGCTTTTTTAGTTACAAGGTGATCACCCTCTTCCATTTATGATCCGCCGGTGAACAAGTGATTTGTGAAATCCAATTTTGCTTAATTAACGTAGTATCTTCTTTAGATAATTGCGTTTCTTGCAATCAAATTATGTCCCCTTTGGTTTTAGCTAAATACTCAAATATTTTCTGGCTTTTAATTGGGTGATTGAGCCCTTTAACTTTTAACGTTATTATCTTGAGATTATTTAACATTTAACGATATTATCTTATCGCCAAGGTCAACCCCCTCCTGAAGAAACCTTCAGCGGACCCCACCGACCTCAGAAACTACAGACCCATCTCCCCGCTCCCGTTCCCAGCGAAAGTCATCGAGAAAGCCATCAACAGCCATTCTCGACTCCTCCCAATCCGGCTTAAAAAAACAACAGTACGGTAACCGCCCTCCTTGCTGCAATAGACAACATCTGCACCCTACTGGACAAAGGAGAAACAGCAGCCCTCATTCTCCTCGACCTCTCAGCGGCGTTCAACACAGTCTCTCACCGCTCCATAATACGCAGACTCCACGACGTAGGGATCCAAGACAAGGCCCTCAACTGGATCTGCTCCTTCCTCTCCAGCAGAACGCAGCGGGTCAGACTCCCCCCCTTTTCCTCTCCGACCCTACACCTACCACCTGCGGAGTCCCTCAGGGGTTCTCCATCAGCCCTACAGTCTTCAACGTCTACAGGGCTCCGCTCGCACCCATCGTCAGAACCTACAGACTCAACATTGTGTCATATGCAGACGACACCCAACTCATCTCCCTATTCAACAAACCCAATACCGCCAGACACAATTTTCGAGAAGGCATGATAGCCATCGCCAAATGGATGAAAAACAGCTGCCTACAACTAAATACCAACAAAACAAAAGTATTCATCATGGGCCCAAACCCCGATGCACGGAATGACACCTGGTGGCCACCTGCCCTCGGAATCCCGCCCACCCCCACGGACCACGCACGCAACCTGGGAATCATCCTGGACTCCGAGCTAAAAATGGACTGCCAGATCAACTCCGTCTTGTCCTCCTGCTTCCATACCCCCTGCCTCCTACGTAAGACCTTCAAATGGATCCCCCCTCGAACACAGAAAGACCGTCACTTACGCTCGACTACGGCAATGCACTCTACGCTGGAATAAACAAAAACCTCACTTGCCAAGACACTGCCACATCTCCCAGCACCTGCGCACACTCCACTGGCTCCCCATCGAAGCTAGAGTCACCTTCAAGATGCTCACCCACGCCCACAAGGCCCTCCACAACACCGGACCAGCATACCTGAACAGCCGACTCAAATTCCACACACCCCAGAGGACCCTATGATATGCCCAGCTTTCCTATGCTGTGGTCACCCGCACCGGACCGGAAAGACCAGATCGGGAGGCCGCTCCTTCTCTTTCCTCGCAGCCCGAGCCTGGAACGCCCTGCCGCTCCACCTCAGACAGACAACATCGCTCCCAATCTTCGCAAGAAACTTCAAAACCTGGCTCTTCGACAGACCCCCCCCCCCCTTGATGGACTGGAGCCAGCTAACCCCACCCCCCCAGCACCTTGAGACCCTTACAGGTGAGTAATTGCGCTTAACAAGCGCCTGATTGATTGATTGATTGAGATCCTCTGCAATACTGCATGTTCTAGGTTGTGCCATCCCAAGTACCACTGATAGCAGGGTGTATTAAACACATGTGTTATAGAAGAGGTGCTGACTTCCACAGTAAATACTAAGTCATTTTCATTAGTCGCAATCACTACATGTATATAACCTGTTATGGTAAGAAGAAAACTATAAATGCCAATAAGTTTTATATTTAACATAGCACATAGGTACTCTTGTCCAATGGGGCCAAGATACAGTCCAACTAATGATAGAAAGAAGACAGTGAGCAATTGAAAAAAGAAGAAGAAGAAGGAACAAAATAATAATAAGACACAAAAGGGAATACCCAAGAAACATACCACAGCACATCTATTAGCGTTCCTCTTAATCTGGGGAATTCCCAACCCCAAACAACCCTCACCCCCCCTCCCTCCCTACCCAGCCCTGCAAACCTCGAATTCAGGAGGTGCGACGACAGGAGAGTCAAACTGTCTAGCAGAGATTGTGTTACCTCAACAATACTGCGAATTCTAGAGATTTACGTTTAAAGTGAATCAATTGAAATCCGATAAAAAAGGGCATGAGAGCATCTTAAGAAGCAATCTAGCTGATAGGGAAGGCTACTGCCTAGAGCAAGAAGTAAAAGTAGCCATCCCCTTTAAACATCTTGAATTGCAATAAGTAAAGTAGATATAATCTAGTCCTCTGTCTGGAAAACACATTTATGAAAAAAAGATCTGACATACAAACTAAGCACATGAAAAAACAAATTACATGATCTTACAGTGCTACAGCCGCTGATTAAACACAAAAAGGACAATTAACTATTATCCGGTTAATAAAGGATATGTGAACATCATGTTTTTCTTTTATTGGTGAAAGATTGGGCAGACTCCATAGCTTGAGGTGGGAAAACTTCTAGAAAGTTCAGCAAATCTTTAAGGTCCGTAAAGTAGTGACTGCGATCATTGGCTATGATTCTAAATGTAGTTGGGCCCACAAAGGAAAATTGAATGTTCTTAGCTCTGAGTTTGTCTCTCAGGATGAAAAATCCCTTTCTGGTGTCCACCGTAGGCTTGGAGAAGTCCTGCATAAAATAAATGGATAAATTGCTGGTATCTATAGACCCCTGTGAAGCCGAACAATGTCCTCTATATCAGCCTGCTGTTAAGCTTAAACGAGTTCACTCTTCAGTGCATATATGCCATTGAGTCACACAGTCAATAATAAGGGAGTGAACTGACTCCGTCAGTTTCACTTATGAGGCAAGAGACATCAGAAACTGCTTTAGTATCTGCATCCAAAAAAAAGAAAAGACAAAAATATAGCTAAAGACATTACCCACTTGTATATTTGGAGTATGGCTCTGGTTTAATGTATGCAGCCCCTCTTTATCAAAATTACTGGGCAAGGAGAAAATCAAGAAGATACTGGTACCCTCTTTGATATATGAGGCATTTAGGAGTCTAGCATTGACAAGATTAATTCCTACAGGACTAGAACATAATTGCAATCCTACTGCAACACCTTTGATAAAGACACTAATGCAGATCTTCAAGCAACAAACACCCTCCTCTACCAGGTTGTATCTTGGCTGATAAACACAGTGAACATTTCTCTCGTATAATCACCATAACAAGTTCAGGCAGCAGACACCATTGCAATGTATTTAAATCTGTTTCCAACATCCATTTTGCTAAACAGGCTTGGCCAAAGCAGCAAATTGGCAACAAGGACTTTATCACTCACACGCTGTGTCCAACAAGTCAACCGGGACCTCAGCGCCGATTCGACGCCAAAGAAACAATGCTCACCTCGGTCTTACTTGGCAGCCATGACGAGGTCAGGCACAGATAGTTGAAATGCAACACACAGCTGGGTTTGGTCTCCGCTTCAAACCGGTGTGCCCAGTCACACTTACACACCAAATCAGCTGATTTCGCGCTTACCCAAGCCACCCAGTTCATTTCCCTCGCTGTTGATCAGACGTATTTCTCTTGTCTTCATTTGAAGCCTCCATTTTAGGATCAAAGCGCCGCAGTAGATCAATCACCATAGACAGCAGAACTTTCCTTAAATGTTGTAAATACCTCAGAGAGGGTATGACCAAGTGATAGACCCATATATACACAGCTTAACATGAGTTTCAATAATCCGCTGGGCATTTAATGCGCTCCTGGCTCATAACGTTCCCGATCCACCATTTTGAGCTGTCAGGGCCCGCACCTCGCCAAACTGCCCACAGGAGTTTCTCCAAGACCCTCAGACCATACAATCCCACGATGATATCCACAGGAGCAGCGCTCAATCAGGGGCTGAAATCTGCTCTTCCGAGGCACAGCCTCCCACAAAGACTCCTTACATCATTCGCTTTTTCTCCGCATCCGACAGAGCGACGGATCACACAGCCATTGGCTCTGCCGTCCAAGCTACGCCAGACAACTAATTATGTTAATTGTGCAATTCATTTTTTTTAGATGCAGGTTGTGGGGTTCATAGGGGCAAAGGGTGGGAAGTAATTTATTTTTCATTAATTATTAATTAGTTGTTAATTAATATTAATTAATTGATAAAAAATTATGTTAATTGTTTATTCAAATTATTTTTTTAGGTGTGGGTTGTGGGATTATTAGGGGTAAACAGTGGGGAGAAAATATTTTTAGATTAACTATGAATTAGTTGCTAAAATGTATTAATTATTTCATTGACAATGATTTGCTTATGTTTCTTGGGGTAAGAGTATGTCAGGGATGTGTCGTTGAGCATACTTCAAGACAGCTGTGCGCTTGATTCTATCAAGCATTCCATTGAGGTACCATGATAGGACTCGGAGGGGATTGCCCTTGTTAAGTGTCTGTGTCATAATAAGTGTGCAGGGTCAAGGAGTCACGGGGCTTTGGCCCTTCCGGGGCTCGAGCGGAGCTTTGAGGGGTTGCGGCTTGGGTCTCAATCTTGTAGTGCGTGGAGTTGAAATGCATGTGTGTTGGTCAGATGTTAGAGTGCTTTGTACATTGAACAAAACTAATAATAATAAGAAGAAGCACAAACCTAAACAGTGGACAACGGTCCTGGCCCTCCCTTCCCTTCCACCCCCCACAGTATACTTCTGGAACCGAAGTATCTATCGCCCTATGAACTCAAAATGAACAGGCCAAACTAGAATGCTTAGGTTAGGATTTGCATGGTGGAACCCTCTCTTATACTGGATTTGGCCGCAGCATCAGCAGATTTCTCTGAGTTCTGTAGTTTGTTGGGATGTGTATCCGGGTTCTCGGTGGATTAAGGCATCTCAGCACTGTCGCCATATGCGCCTGTGATTCTTTAGATCATAGGGCTTCAGGAAAGGTCCGAGTCCACGGCCACCAGACCCAGAGTTCTGGAGGGGCTTTGGTCAGCGGACAGGTTATCCGTGGATCCATCTCATTGCCGGGACTGGCAGCCCATCTGGCTGATGGTGCTTTTGGGGCCTCGGGCGGCTGAGGCGGGTGAGCTGGATGCGTCTTTGCGGCCTCCACGGCTCCTGCATGACTGTGTGCGCCTTCTGCACTCTTTAGGAGATGGTGGTCAAGTCGCCTGGGATCAGGGTTGCACGGGTGGGGAGGTGGGACGAATCCTGATGGGTCGCTCTTCAGTCATCCAGGTCCAGGCAGATGGTGGGGATTTGAAGAAGTGTGTTTTGTCTTGATAAACAACTCAAAGACAGGCCTGGAAAAGCAATATCTATTGGAGGCCAAGAGCACGCAACTTCTGTTTGACATCTGTGTACGAGCATCTTTGGACCTGGACCTCCTTGGTCCAATCCGTAAAATCCATTATGGTATTGTTTTGAAAGGTCAAGGTGCCATGGGTCCGGGCCTCCCTCAGGATAGTGTCCCTGTCTTTAAAGTTGAGGATCCTGGCGATGATGGCATGGTGGGGAGCTCGAGGTGGTGGTTTAGGTGCCAGGGTCCAACGAGCTTGTTCTAGAATGAACCAAGCCGACAGTGTGTCTTTGGACATCCACAACTCCAGCCATTTCTCAATGAAAGTTGCCATTTGACCTTGCCCCACCCCTCCACGAAATCCCACCAAGTGGAGGCTGTTGCGCCGTGATAGATTTTCGGCGTCTTCAGCCCTTCTTTGCAGTTCTTTGGTGTGGGTCCGTATGTGGGTTACATGATCTTTCAACTGGTGGACATCACCCTTGACTGTAGAATATGGGATTCTGCTTCAGTGATGCGGACCATGGCATTACACAGGTCTTGCCGGATGAGGGCCATGCCCACTTGGACCTAGCCGATTTTACCTTCCACCGAGGCTTGGGACGTGCTGATTGCACGCAGGATTGCTGTGAGGTTGCCCCGGGGATGGATGAGCCCCCTATTGCTCCCTCCGATGGCCCAGGTTCGTTCATGGTGAATTGGTCCATTTTAGTTTGTGTTTGCATTGTGGATGGCTTGGGAGCACTGTCCTTTCCCATGGTGAGTGGTGAAGGAGGTTTTTAACAGGTCGAGTGACAATGTATCGCAGTCTTGAGCCCGATCTGAATGGGGAATCAGGGGGTGGTCTTTGCCCTGTCCTTAAGGTGGTGCAGTGGAGAGGATTGGGCCCAGAGCCTCTTGACAGGAGTCCAGTCACTCGGGGCCACCGGGGGCCCAGGGCCTGGCAAGCAAGGTTCTGCAGATTGTGTTTGTGGCATCCAGGGCAGAGGGCACTGATAGCAAGGCTGGATGTGGGGGAAGTGTGACTCACCGTACCCGATCTGGCTGGTTGGTAAGGGGGAGTCCCCGTTTTGTGCCTAAGTGTCCACGTCTGAAGTCCAGGATAGTGAAGGGACAGGAGCCTCCAGGGCAGGCAAACGTCCGATCCGCAGGGTTAGCCCAAGCGGAGCAGCTCTCAGGGAATCCGCGAGGGACCAAGGAAATGGTGGTATCCCCACGCGGTAGGTCCAGGCAGAGGCTCAGGGACATGGACGGGTGATGGATTCAGGTCTCAGGAGCTCCGGTCCCCGGCACCCCCACCAAGTCCGTCCCAAGGCCAAGGCTCACCTCTATGCTGCTTCAAAAGGGGCCGGCGCCTCTAGGCAAATCGATGTCTACATCTGGTCTTGAACAGGTTTTTCCGGCAGTTCGGCCTGTGTAGGCCTTGAAGTGAGGAGGCCTGTTGAGGGTTCCCACCTGGGCCTACTTCCTTGCTCCAGGTGAGGAAGGGCCCACTGGCACCAGTTGTCCCGGGTGCTCGTATGGGTCCGCAGCGGGGCCTGGGAGGGAGGATGTAATTTTGTGCGGTGGTAACACCTCAAGGAGCAAGTGATGCAGAGAAGCCTGCAAACAAAGCCCCATGGAGCCCGCTCTCAGGGGGCCTCCCAGACCAGCCAAGGGCTCCGACTCACTCCCATGTGGGTTTGGATGATGGGGGGTTTTAGCCCGGTCGAGATACGTTCCTGGGCCTGAATTGCTGGGATCAGTGTCACGTTTGCGAAAGCGGTGGCCTCCGGAGGTGAAGCAAGGGGTACCAGTGTGCAGTTGGTGGCTGTCCCCTCAGGGTCCCGCTAGGCCCCAGTCCGCGGCCACTGGCAATGAAGGGTCAATTGATTCGTGCCTCTCGAAGGGGTTCTCTTGGTTACAGACCCCAGGAACAAGGCATCGGTCCTCGTTCTTCCTTTGGGTTCGATAGCCCCCGGTTGGTCTGTGTGTTGTAGAGTCACTAGAGGCGGGGACACCCACCACTGCTCTGGAGGGGTGATGTGACACGGAGTCTGGTGCCAGGACCAAGTTGCCGCTTCAGCTCACTGCGAGTCGCCTCGGTGTCGGGAACTCTCCAGGGCCTGCAGGTGAGACACAGAGCTTCACTGCACCTCTGCCGTAGCAGGTGCAATACAGCTCTCTGCCGGCAGTGCCGGCATTCCCCAGATTCGAGGTTTGGTCTGCCACATTGCAAGGGTCACCCTGAAGGCCTTGGGAGTAAGGCAGTGGTGGCCGGTGGCAGGCAGATTTTGCAGCGGCCGACCGCAGGTCATCCCGGTGTCGAGCGCTCACCGTAGTCCTCAGGTAAGGCGCAGGGCGTCTGAAGTTCTCTGGCCCCGGCAGTTCTATTACGGCTCACCTCCAACTGCTTTGACGCTTCTCGAAGTTGAAGTCTGGACTGCCATGTTGTGAGCGCCATCCGCGACCGCGAAGTGAGATGGCAGTGATTGGTGGTAGGTGGGTGTTGCAGAGGTTCCGCTTGCCAAAGAAGGTTGTTGCCACCACAGTGGGTGGATGTCTGTCACCAGAACAAAGATCGGGCTGCCGATGGCTGTGGAACTCAGAGCAGATGACGGAGTGGTCCGGAGCACTCTTAGAGTGCGACTGTCATTTTGACGCTCCAAGCCACGCCCTCGTAATTACATTTTTCAAAGTTTCATTTTGGGTGTGGGTTGTGCAGTTTATAGGGGAGAAGGTGGGGACTTAATTAATTTGAATTATTCATTTTTCATTTTTAATTTATAATTAATTTAGTTCATTGTGCAATTAAGTTTTTTTGGGGGGGTTTTAGATGTGGGTTGTGGGTTTTGTAGGGGTATGGGATGGGAAGTACATTAATTTTAAGTAATTAATAGCTAATTTGTAATTAATAATATTTGTTTAATTGATAATTAATTATGTTAATTGTGCAATTTAGTATCATTATTTGTTTTGGATTTTAGATGTGGGTTTTGGGTTTTGTATAATTAATTATGTTAATTCTGTAACTAATTTTCTTTTAAATTTTACGAGTGTGTTGTGTGTTTTGTGGGGGTATATTATGGGAAGTGATTTACTTATAATCAATTAACAATTAATATTTCATTAATGATAATTAGTTTGTGATTAAATATTTATATTAATAGTCTAAATATTTAGCTTTTTAAAGTTACGTTTTAGGTGCCAGTTGTGAGTTTTGTGGGGTTATCGTGTGGAAATTAACTAGATTAAATTGATGTGATAAATATTTTTTGTTAAATAATTTCTCACTAAAAAGCATTATTTGTGTGAAAATTAATTAAATATTGTATTTATAATAATATTTGTAGTTATTCATGATATGTATTAAATATATTCACAGTTTTTCTGTACACATATATATTTTTCTTTATTTACTTTGTTTTTGAAATAATTTTATTGTACTCAAGATATTTTGTTTGTTTGTTTTTTAATGTTGTTCTGACTGGAGTGGGAATAGTAAATTTTACCCATCCACAATCCAGCACTTTCCCTACTGTTGTACTAACTGGAGTGGGAATATTAAATGCTACCCCTCCACAATCCAACACTTTCCCTACTGTTGCACTTATTGCAGTGGGAATAGTACATTTTACCCCTCCCCAATCCAACACTTTCCCTACTGTTCTACTGACTGGGGTGGGAATGGTAAATGTTACCCCTCCACTATCCAACACTTTCCCTATTGTTTTATTGACTAGAGTGGGAATAGTACATTTTACCCCTCCCCAATCCAACACTTTCCCCACTGTTGTACTGACTAGAGTGGGAATAGTAAATTGTACCCCTCTGCTATCCAACGTTTTCCCTTCTGTTGTATTGACTGGAGTGGGAATAGTAAATGTTACCTGTCTGCAATCCAACACTTTCCCTACTGTTGCACTCATTGGAGTGGGAATAGTACTTGTTACCCCTTCTCAATCCAACACTTTCCCTACAGTTGTACTGATTGTAGTGGGAATAGTACATTTTACCCCTACAATATCCAATACTTTCCCTACTGTTGCACACATTGGAGCGGGAATAGTACATTTTACCCCTCAGCTATCTAACACCCTGTCACATCCATCACCCCACCACATACCCCTACTCTCAGTTCACCCCTAGTTTCTGATTGGGCACTCCTATATGGGACAGATCCCCAGGAACAACACTCAGCTGTTGAGCGAAGTAAACACCAAAATCAGTTCTACTCTACACCATATATCTCAGCTGTTGTCAAAACTCACTCTGCATGTATACATCTCTGTTCTATTACTGCTGATGGCTTGTCATGTAGAATTGCCTCTTCTTTTGTTACTGTGGTTTAAAAAACCAATAAAGAGTATTTACAAAATAACAAATGCTGAAGTATACAAAAGTGATGTATGAAATGCTTGAGTAACACCATAGACGTAACAAGTTCCTGTTATCTGACTTATGTAGGCCAGAAGAAACAGAAGGTTAAAACTAGAATTGTATAACATTGTAGTCTCATTAGAAACTCAGGGTGCTCCCTTAGTAGATCATTCCTCCAGTGCCAGCCATTGAGAGAATGAATGAATGAATGAATGAGTGAATGAATGAATAAATAAATTAATGATGCGTACTTCTACAGCGCACGGCTACTTAGAAGAGTGTCCCAGTGCTGATTAGGTGATACACAGCGGAACAGAAGGTGAGAACCACTGATCTTTTGTTATCATATGGTCTAAAAAAGAGGGTTTTCAACTCATTTTTAAATTTTACTTCATCCGGGATAGCCCACAATTGTTCCAGCAGATGATTCCACCGGCTACCTTAACATTAAAGGAAGAGCCTCCCCTCCATTGCCTTTTGTAGTTTTAATGGTTTCAGAGACCTCCAATAATGTGGTCCAGGTGCCATGGGGGGCTTTGAACCCTGATTGGGAGGGATGGAGCAGATTGTTCCTAGTCAGAAAGGTGTTAAATTGTTTATTCACCCACCTTTCCAAGATCTTTGAAGCTGCTGGGAGCATAGAGACTGGTCTTGAATTTTCCAGAGATTCAGGGTCTGCGTCAGCCTTTTTCAACAGAGGAACCATATTAGCTTGTTTCCAATCCTCTGGGATAACCCCTGAGTGGAGAGATGGCAAAACGCTCCTGATATATTGGGATGATTATATCTGAGATGGACCTTAGAATATGAGGAGGAATTGGATCTATTGGAGATCCTGATTTGCAGTTCCTGAGGAGGCTGACACTTTCTCCACGGACGGAGCTTGGAAGGATGCCAATTAATTTTTTTTTAATAGGATTAGCTACGTTAGTTATTATAGATTCTCTGGAGGCATGATTTGCCCTCCCTTAACTAGACTGGATTTTGAGGATTTTATCCTAAAAGAAAACACTAAGGCGGTCACATAAGAACTGGCTAGGTTCCAGCAAAGGGGAAGAAAATTTAGGATCCGTAACTTTGGCCACAATTTAAAAAACTCCTTCCCATAATTTTCTGCTACCTTAACACAATGCATGTAGAACGTGCCACAAGCCCTCTTGAGATTTTTATGGTACATTTTCAGGGCCATTCTAAAGAGAACTTCATCTGATGAGTAGTGATGATGCCGGACTCTTTCCAGTTTCTTGCACGCAGATCTTTCCTGGGCCAAGTCCTGTGAAAACCAGGGTGCTGAACTGGTAGCCTTTTTACAGGCTATAATAGGGGCTACAAAGTCTCCTGCTCTCCTAAGCCAAGTACTAATGACAGTGTCCCCTCCATGGCAGAGTCTAGAATAGCTGGTTTGGAATCCAACAAAGTGTTCCTTAGGTCAGCAATAATGACCTTACTCCAGCTAGCTATTCTTATTTGGCATCATGGAGCTGCTTTTTGACAGTCAAAGTGCCAAGATAAAGGCAATAGAAAATGGTCTGACCATGTCACTGGTTGGGGGGTTTCCCATTTTAATGACACATTCGATATTATGCCATCAATAGCGCGGCCCGCTCTGTGAGTGGGCCCTGTATTTGCTCCCATCAGATTGAAGGAGGTAAGTGTATCCACTATATGCATAGTTAGAGGATCCTCTACCATATCCAAATGTATGTTAAAGGGGAAACAGCGTTTACAACGCTGTCATTACATCGCAGTACTATTACAACGTGGTTGTTGCAATGACCGCATTGTTAGTATGCAATGCATTTACATCGCAAGTCATTACTACAACATGCTGTAGGGGGTCCTGAGGTATTGGAAATGAATTTCAACACCTTCCCTCCTGTTGGGCAAACTGGAGTAGGAATAGTAAATAATACTATTCCTAAGTCCAGCGCGCCCCCTACTGCAAGTGGTTGTAATGACTTGCAATGTAAATGCATCGCGTACTAACAATACGGTCGTTGTAACGACAGCATTGTAAAAGCACGCGATGTAATACTTCGCATTGCAATGTGCTGTATTCATGTTAAAGTCACCCAGTATGGTAAGATTTGCATAGGAAATACATTTTTGGGGCTAATGCTTGATCAATGGATGCCAGATAATATCCTGAAAATCCTGGGGAGGGGCAATAGATTAATGACCTAGAGAAGGAATGTTGACCGTCAATTGAAATGTTGAAACCCAGAGCTTCTGCTCCTATCAATCCATTCATGTTAAAAGTTTTGGAATTGTAAATCATTTTTATAAACAATGTCTACCCCACCACCTCTGCTTCCCACTCTATCTAGATGTACACATACATAGTTCTCAGGCATAGCTTACTGTAGGTCGGGGCAGGAGTGCCCCCTCATCCAGGTCTCTGTCATGAATAACATATCCAGGCTCTCATCACTTACCAGTTCAAAAGAATATAGAGCATGTTTATGCAAGGAGCTTACATTAATTAGTGCTGCCTTCAATTCTATACAACTCTTTCTTGCCTTTTCCCTATAGATAACTTGGTGGTTCAAGGGGAAGAGACCAGGCTTGCAACTACTACAGGAGATGGGGCCAGCACAATCTAACAGGAAGGGATTACACCTTTTGGAAACTCCCCCCTCATATCTTTAAGCTCCTCCGATGTGTAGGTCCTAATTAACCCTCCTTCTAACGCCAAACCAATATAATTGCTGGCGCTGGTCGCGGACGTTACACAGATGCGTGCAGATGGGCTTGCCTTAGTCACACCAAAGACACGCCCACTCAATGCGTCCGTGCTGCAGCCATCTATATACTGTGGAAAGGCCCCACCTGATCAAATTACAAATCACTAGAGCGCGCCCGACACAAGATGACATCGCTCTGTGTTCCGACCAAGCCTGCATCCTGGAAACCCTTGCCTTACACCTATAAGTCAGTTTCACCCTCCGGTTGCCCAGAAAGAATAAATGTTGCTGAGCTGCCACTTAAACACAGCAGTAAATAACACAAGCAAATCCAGCAAAGGTGAAAAATCAATTTAGAAATTAAATTAAAACATTCTTTCCCATTCCCTTTTTAATGGTAGAATAAGTGCATCAAGAATATTGTTCAAGACAGTTCAGTGCAATCAGCTATTTAACTATTAAAATGCAGTTCAGTGCGGCAAGTAATAACTAATAAACCCCCCAACACACTTTAGCGATTCGGAAACAGCTGAACTCGCCGCAATTCCCTTTTAGGGACAGATTTACAAGCCCCTTGCACCGCCGGTGCGTCTCTTTTTGGGACGTACCGGCGTATTTTACTCCCCCATATTTACGAGGACAGGAAAAGCCACCCTGCCTGGCTTTTCATGTCCTTATAAATATACAGGCACGTGCATCAAAGGAAAAACCGGTCGCAAACGGGCAGATTCACAGAATCTGCCCCTTTGCGACCGGTATTTTTGCATTTGGGATGCATCATCCCAAATGCAAAAATCGCAATTAAAGGAATCTCTATATTGCGATTACATGAATAGCAATTGCATTTAAGGAATCTTAAATTTAGATTCCTTAAATGCAATGCATTAAAGTTAAAAAATTAGCGATTTCGCTAATAGGGGGAGCAAATTACCATGAAGTTGAACTTCATGGTAATTTGCAAAAACTTTAAAAAATGCACTTTTGTGCATTTTTCAAAGTTTCATGTTGCGCAAGGCATGTGTGTGTGCAACATATGTGTACAGATCAATTTCAAGAGTGCAATAGGGTGTCATTTTGATACCCTTGCACCCTTGAAATTGCATGAGCAATTTGCGAGTACCTACTGGTACTCGCAAATTGCTCATGCAATCTCCAGTTCATTCCTATGGGCCTGGAGGCCCATAGGAATGAATGGGACGGCATTCCTTAATTGCGACCCGCAATTTGCGAGTCGCAATTAAGGAATGTGTAGGAATCGCTATTTTTATAGCGATTCCTACATGCATAGGCTTTTGCAATTCCTTAATTGCGATTCCTTAATAATCGCAATTAAGGAATTGCAAAAGCCTACGTTGATGCATGTGCCAGTAAGTCTGTTATTATTTAGTAGTATTGATAAGTACATATTATTGCCATCAATTAATCAACATCCAAAGGTCTATTGCCGCATATATAATGTAAGGAGAAATTCAGGTTCTAATGTGTATTTGGTAAGTTAGGTATAAACCTTGCATCACACTAAACCCAGCGTGAAGGGATTAGTTGGGTAAAGTAAATGTGCCTTTGTTTGTGTAAAATTATCGATCCCTGATCACTGGATCAGATTTGGTAGCAGAGGATGGTTGATTATTGATTAGTTTGGCAACAATTATTGATTATTGATTTATTGATTACTAATATGAAAATGAGTGTCTTTGTTTTATGTTGTCTGGAAGTACGGGTACGGAGTTACCTGAGATCGTGGGATGATGATCATAATATTATAGCTGTAAGTGGCAGAGGAATAGTATGGAAAGGTATCACACTGCAGAAGTACTTTGTCTGTTGTCATAATATCAAACAGTGAAAGGCTGTTGATGTTATTTAGGGACTTATACGATTGAAAGAAGATTGCATGAAATAGTTCTTCTGAAACTCTGGCCTTACATCCCCAAAGAAGTACCAAGACCTCTTTCATAAGAAAATTCCTCCTCCGAAACTTTGGCTAGTATCCCCAGAGGAGTACCAAGACCTCCTTAAACTTGATTGAGAATAGAGTAGCGCTGGAAGTGAAAGAATCTTTTTGAATAATGAAACTATCTCTTACTAGTGGAGCAAAGTTGCATTGTTTTGTGTTGTTTCTAACAAGAATTTAGTTGAGAAAACCTAGAAATATATTGCTGTATTATTTTGTAAAGGGAGGGTCAGTAGCAAGAGTAATACTGACATCACAAAAAGCAGCATTAACATTGGTCAGGCAGCGAGCGCGTAGTGAGCCGTGATTGGTTAGTTGCTGTGAGCTGTGCTGGTATTAGTTAGAATAGTGGATACATAGTGAGCCGTGATTGGTTGGTTGGTGTGAGTCGCGCTGGTATTGGACGAGCGCTAGCAAATAGAATAAGCAGAATCACAGACAGAATTTGTCTTTGTTTTCTGAGATATTTCATGTAAAAGAGTTAAAAAATTAAGATGGTAAAAAGAATAAAAGATTTCTTTAAAAAAGACAAGTCGATAGTTACTAGAGAGAGACTTCCTGTACCTCCTCCAAGTCTACCTGCTTCTTTTATGATGTTGGAACGTGGGTATCATACATGTACATGGTTAGATAATTGGATGAGATATATGGAAGACGATGGAGTTTTAGCTTTTCCAGAGCATGGTACATTTAATGTAAGTATTTTGGAGAACTTGAGGAAACAAATGAATTCATTAAAACTAAATCATTGACCTATGCAGTATGAATAGCTTGAGGAATGGGAACATGAGGCATATAAACCAGAGAGAGACAGCAATGGAATAAAATACAGGAATATAATAATAAGGTATTCTGTGGCTAGATGGGATGATCAAATGAAAAAATGGAGCAGAAATGTAATTGCAGATGGATTATATCCAGTAATAGTTGCTGAAGATCAAGCTGGAGGCAAATGTAAAGAGAAGAAGAATGATCTAGAGACTTCTGAACTAGAAATAGACCCAAATGAAATTGATGATGAGTTAATGGATGAAATATTATTAAAGAGACCTCCACCTTATCAGGAAAGTTCAGGGGACACAATTCAAAATGCACCACTAACTGAAATACAAGTTCCTCAGGTTCCACATGCTCCACAAGCTCCCTAAGCTCCACAAGTTTCACAGGTAACACAAGTTCCAGTATCCTGACAAGTTTCATTAGGTACTCGAATGTTGCAGGAGAATGAGATTGACATGTTGAATAAGACAAGAGAGTAGTTGACTCAGAACATTAGTCAGTTGATTTTGAATGCAGAACCATTATCTGTACCAGTAACAATTGGTCCTATAGTTACATTGTATGGTGAGAGTCAAAATATATCAAGAGTACATGCAGTGACAATTCCCATGAACAATGTCAGGAATGTTAGTAGATCGAAACAAGTTGAGATGAGTACTTCATTGATTGATCTTCCAGTAAGTGAAAACATGACTGAAACACCAAAGAGAAGTGTACAGATGGATCCTAGAAACATAGTGCAGAATGTCAGAGGAACAACTCCAGTGTCAGGGGGTGCCAGAGGAGTTAGATGACTGAATAAGAGGAATGGAAAATAATAGGACAAAATCGATCATAGATGTAGGTAGACTAAGAATGGATCTGGAAGAAATGATTATTAGTACAATAAGTCCAGAGAGATTGAGTAAGTACCGAGATGAAGATTTTTTTTTTGTGTATAAATATTACATGGAAAGCGAAGAATCTATATGAGAGGTTGGCAGAAGCTGCACGAGAATATGAAGTAGATCTAGAAAAATCTAAAATTTTGCAAAAAACGTATAGACTGGATTTTACTGATAAGGATTTGGAGAGTTAGAATAAGTCTGGCAAACGATTGAATACTTTGAAGAACTGGTGCGCTGGGGCATCCGCGCAGCGGGCGCGCCGCCGGTGCGCCAAAGGCAAGCCCATCTGCGCTGCCGGCGCGCCAAAGGCAAGCCCGTCTGCGCCCTGAGCGTGACCAGCGCAAGGACCCCTGGCCCTTTTAAGGTAACCCCCTACAGTAGACAACAGTTGGTGGATCTAGACAGGACTTCATGTAAAACTCATGAGTTGGTCCTATCCGGCAGACACTTGGAAGGGCTGGGCTGCAGTAAGTGTGCTTATCAGATCAGACAGAATAGAAAGGGGGGCTCCGACCCAGTTAGCAACCAGAGCATCACAGGGATAGATATTTCTCAAGATAGGGTGGGTGTAACATTCTTAGAGGACTTCCCTAGGCATAATCCCCTCGTAGACAGTAAGACGGGCCAGGTTAATACTTTACGCTGCATCCTCCTTAATGTTCGATCCGTAAATAAAAACAAATATCAGATCGCTGACCTGATTGACAATACTCTACCTGATCTAATCTTCTTGACCGAGACTTGGACCGACAGTACTTCCGGTCCAGACTGGAACATAGCTCTGCCTAACGGCTATGTGGTTACTGCACAAGATAGAGTAGGACAGAGGGGCAGAGGGATAGCGATTATTCATCAAGACCATCTAAAATTACAAGTAGAAACTAATTTAGATTTACCGGCAGAAGCATTTTATTTTACCATCTATTTAGGTAATCTTTTTAAGTTTCAGGGTCTTCTGATTTATCGCCCACCCGGGCCCAAGACTTCTTTTCCACAAGCTTTAATGAACCATCTAGAATCTTGCATGGATCCCCACCCCTTCATTCTTCTTGGCGACTTCAACTACCACCTGGAGCTTATCAACCACCCAGACTCTACTAAACTGCTTGATAACTTGGCAGCCTTGAGCTTTAGTCAAGTAGTTAATGGGCCCACCCATCAAGCTGGCCATACTTTAGATGGCATTTTTGCCAACAACATAGAGCTGGAGTTGGACAGAATTACTGCTCTTCCCTGGTCTGATCATAAAGCAATTCATTTTACTATTAAGTCAGGCTTACCAACACCTCTACTCCATCCAAAACCAGCAAAGGTAAAGATTAGACAATGGTCTAAGGTTCACGCCGATAGTCTAATCACTGCACTTGGCCATTCCCATCTTCCACTCAGTAAGGACAACTCGGAGGCGGTTCATGTCTTCAACAAGTGGCTGGCGGCAGCAGCTGATGTGGTAGGCCCTGAAAAGCTGCTAGCCGTCAGGAGATCTAAGCCGTCCGCCCCCTGGTATAGTCTGGAACTCAAAGCCCTAAAGATAGTTTGCAGAAAGGCTGAGCGCCTCTGGAGGGTGGACTATAGTTCTGAGAATAAAATCAGGTACAATTGTGCCCTTTCACAGTACAGGAATGCAATAATTGCCGCAAAAAGTTTATTTTATGCAACCAGGATTAGGGAAGCTGGGAACTTGACTAGAGAGCTTTTTAAAACAATTACTGTACTTTCTAAACCATCTCAGGCTAATATATTTCAGCCTGATCAAGCGATGTGTGAAAAATTAGCCTCCTTCTTTCAGGAAAAGGTCCAATTAATCTACAAAGAACTCTTGAATACCCACCCTAGCCCAGAGAAGCAAGGGCAACTATTGAATAATAGAGTCACGACTCATCCTAGTCTGAGGAAGTTTCCATCAATAACGAGGGAAGAAACCTGTAAACTTATCACTCTAACTAAATCAGGTTCCCCAAAAGACCCCTGCCCCCCCCTCGATCTTGCACCTTGCTGCTGACAGAATTGCAGGCGAATTAACTCCTTTAAGCAACCAAGTGTTGGAGTTTGGTAACTATCCTTCCAGTTGGAAGATAGCTACGATCAGGCCATTACTGAAGAAGCCCACACTTGATCCCTATGTACCTAAGAACTACCGCCCTATCGCTGCACTACCCATTGCAGCTAAAATCTAAGCCTGGGCGTAGTGGGGCTACGTGGAGCAGCACGTAGTGTGCCCAAATCTACGCACACTCGCGCGCTCCGTATAGCCCCACTACGCGCCGCCCGCCTCCCGCCCACCCTCCTTTTAAAATAATATCATGCATGATAAAATAATTAAATGTAAAGACTTACCTGCAGCGCGGCGTCTCCGGGGCTCCCTCTTCCTCGTTTCCAACTTCTTGTGACAAATGCGCATGCGCGGACGCCCGCGCATGCGCATTTCTTGCGAGAAATGCGCATGCGCGGGCGTCCGCACATGCGCATTTGTCACAAGAAGTTGGAAACGAGGAAGAGGGAGCACCGGAGACGCCGCGCTGCAGGTAAGTCTTTACATTTAATTATTTTATCATGCATGATATTATTTTAAAAGGAGGGCAGGCAGGAGGTGGGTGGCGGGTGGCGGGTGGCAGGCAGCTATGCTTTGCCCTGGCGTGTGCGTAGCGCTGCCTGCTTCGCCTACTTCGAAAACTGCGAAGCAGGCAGCGCTATGTACACTACGTGGGCGAAGCGTAGTATAACGCCCAGGGTTACTAAAATCTTAGAGAAAGCAGTTAACAGCTCATTGACGTACTACTTACATTCCCACAATCAGTTAGACTCCACCCAACATGGTTTTCGTGCACAACACTCGACGGAATCAGCTCTGCTCATGGCAGCAGAGGAGATCCGTAGTATAGTCGACAAAGGGGGCAGGGCGATTTTCGTGCTGTTAGATCTGTCGGCTGCCTTAGACACCGTGAACCACATTGTGTTGATACAGAGACTGCAGGAGGTCAGAATTGAGGGCCCAGCGCTGTCCCTTCTTTCATCATTTCTGGAAGAAAGGGAGCAAAGCTTATAATGGGTTGGCCTTCAGTCCGACAGTTTCCATCTCCCCTGTGGGGTTCCGCAAGGCTCAGCGCTGTCACCCACGCTGTTCAACATCTACGTTACCCCTCTGGCCAGATTCATCAGGAAGCATGGTTTCGCCTTAGTATCATACGCGGACGATTCCCAGCTCATAATTTCGACGGCCAAGCAATCTAATGATACAGCCGTTAGATTTCATATGTGCCTATCGGAAATTATGACCTGAATGAATGAGAGCTTCCTGAAGATCAACACAGAAAAAACAGAGATCATTGGGTTTGGCCAGGGGAAACCCCTGTGGAACAACCCCTGGTGGCCTTCGAAAACCGGTGAGTATCCCCGCCCCGTGTCCAAGGTGAGAAATCTGCGCATGCTGTTTGACTGTCAGTTAAATTTCACGGCCCATGTAAATAGCCTTGTTTCCTCTTGCTTCTTCCTAATAAAGACCCTGCGAAAGATCTTCCCCTTCATTACGCTAGAGTTACGTAAGACAGTGGTGGTGGCACTCCTGCTGTCTAAGCTGGACTATTGTAATGCTCTATTGCTAGGGATAAACAAGGCCTAGTTGAGTGGGCTGCAGGCTCTGCAGAATGCCGCGGCGAGATTACTTCTGGACATTCCCAGAGATTAATCCGTCCCGGCAGGAATTAGAACTCTACACTGGCTCCCCGTCCAACAGCGTGTGGAATTTAAGGCCTTATGCCTAGTCCACAAAGCTGTCTTCGGGGTGGAGCCAAGGACATCCAGAAAATACTGACTCCCTATATCCCCAGCCGTATCCTAAGGTCCAGCACCCGGAGTCTTATTTAGGTGAGCACGATTAGGAGAGATAGATGGAGAGGTAGAGCTTTTTCAAACCGTACCGCAGGACTCTGGAATAAGCTCCCTTGTTCTCTAACATCCGTAGATAACCATCAACGCTTCAGGAAAGTTCTAAAAACCTGGTTATTCAAGGGAGCTTACGCTTAAGACTGATCTTTCCCCACACTTACCAGCGCCAAGACACTACGGCATTCGAGCGCTTTAAAAACCTATATCTTATCCTATCCTAAATGGGGTGATTCAGAATGGTGGAAAGGTAGATGGGCTAAAAAGAAGGAAGAACTGCTTGCAAGTAAAAATGCGTCTTTATTTCCATTAAGGGAAACAGAACAGGCTGAAATGGTATGCCCAACGAGAGAAGTGCCAAGTGGTGGATATGTTCACGTTCCTTGGACAAGACAGGATATATTATCCTTTACGAATGATTTTCCCAGGTTGAGAGAGAAACCTGTTGAGTGGTAAAAACAGGTAGAGAGGTTTGTAAAGGTTTCAAAAGGTTTGTTGAAAGATTTAGATTGTTTGTTTGAGATTTTAGTTCCAGCTGATTTATGGACTGAGTGTAAAATTACTGTTGATTAGCCAAAAGAAGAATATCCTACGGAAGTGAAAACAGGAGCACCTTCAGAAGAAGTAATGAAAAAATATAATCAAGTAATTACTTTCTTGAAAAGTAAGATTTCTCCAAAAGAAACAGATCGGGTTAAAATTTACAGGACAACACAGGAACCCAAATAATCAGTACATGCTTATTATGAGAGGTTGTTACAGGTGCTTAAACAGTATAGTGGTTTTGAGAGTATAGGTGACAAAGATATTGGACATTTTGTATATAAGTTTGTTTTGGGATTAAAACCTGAAATTAGTAACATGATTCAGCAACATATTATTTGTTGGCAGAGTAAAACAGTCGATGCGATTCTGAGATATGCTAAATATTGTAGTGATGATATTGAATCAAGGCATAAAAAGCTGAAAGAGCAAATGATGTGGGCACAGTTGAAAGTGGCAGAACAGAAAGATGGAAACAATGGTTCTCAAGCAGGTTTTCAGATGGGAGGACAAAATCAAAATTCTCAGAATGATCAGGTACCAAATTGCGGTAGAGGTAGAGGTAGGATGAATAGAGAAGTATTGAAAAAGAAATTTCATTGTCATGTGTGCAGAAAGTTTGGACATTGGAGGAATGAGTGTAAATCTTTGTTAAGAAATCATAGAATTAATCAAAATTTCAACTCGCAGATGCAGAATGAGGTGGTTGTGACTAAACAACAGCAACAACAGCAACAGGTAGTTACACCGCAGGTGTAACATGTACAGGTGTCTCAAGCTCCTCTGCCAAATTATGTGAATGCTCAAGTACGGAGATAGATTGTGAATACTGGATTTCACGTAAGTGAACAAGTTGGTAAGAATCCAAATGTGCAAGTGGTTTCACAATATTTGTTGCAATGTTCTCAGAGTGATTCAGACTCATCTCAATGATGGTGCCTGAGGGGGAGGAAGAGTGCGTGCTTGGCTCATCATAGAGGTAGATCAATCAGGTCCTTTTGTTGATGGAAAAGTGAAAGGTAATGATGTTACATTCCTTATGGACACTGGTGCTACTGGTTCTACTGTGAGAGCAGCAGAAATTCCAAACCTACCCCTCTCGGGAGAAACCATCCAAGTCGTGGGAGTCTCAAATAAATATATTTGGACTCCAATAACAAAACCAGTAGAGGTTCATATTGGAAAATTCAGAGACATGCATCGGTTTGTGGTATGTGATACAAGTCCGGTGAATCTTTTAGGCAGAGACTCATTATGCAAAATGAATTGCAACATCTATTGTACGCCAGATGGTATTGCTTTTCAAACACCAGATGAGAATGTTGCTTTTAAAATGATATTAGCAAAGCAAGGGACAGAAGTGAATGTCTTGTATTCATTGCTTACAGATGAGGATTTACCTGCAGAGTTGAGAAATACAGTAAGATCTGATGTATGAGATTCTACAGGAAATGACATTGTTTTGATGAAGGTTGTGGATCCTATTCAGGTTACAGTTAAAGCAGGTGTAGAATATCCAAACACAACTCAGTACAGGATGAGCCCTGAGATCACAGTAGGAGTGATTCCTGTAATTGATCAAATGATTGAGCAAGGTATTCTAAGAGAGAGACTAGGTAGTCCTTGTAATTCACCAATTATGGGGATTAAGAAACGAAGCAGAAAATATAGAATAGTACAGGATTTGAGAAAGAATAATAAAATCACGGTACCTTGTTGTCCAATAGTGCCAAACCCAGCAATGATTCTTTATCCAATTCCTTGCGATGCAGAATGGTACACAGTGATTGATCTGTGTCAATCATTTTTCTCGATACCTTTACATTCGGATAGCCAATATCTTTTTGCTTTCCAGTTCGGAGACCATGTTCTGGCATGGTGCTGAGTTCCTCAAGGGTATACAGAGAGTCAATTGATTTTTAATCAGATTTTGAAGAAATGTTTAGAGTCATTGATCATGCCAGAACATTCAGTGTTAGTGTAGTATATTGATGACCTATTGGTGGCATCAAAAACACGAGAAGCATGTGTGACAGATAAAATTGCCTTACTGAATCACTTGGCAGAAGGTGGGCATAAATTGTCACCAGCAAAATTACAGTTTTGTCAAACAGAGGTTCAATATTTGGGACACAACATTGAGAAAGGAGTTAGAAAGGTAACACAAGACCGAATTACTGTGATGCAAATGGGTCCTCCTAAGACTCAAAAAGAAGTTCGAATGTTTCCAGGAATGGTTGGATACTGTAGACAGTGGACCAGTGGGTTTTCACTCATTGCAAAACCTTTACTGAGGTTGACTCATAAAGATGTGATTGATCCGATTGAATTGGATGAGAAGTGTATGGAAGCTTTTATTGAATTACAAGATAGTCTTTGCCGAGCACCTGAATTGGGAATGCCAGATTACACAAAAGATTTTGCATTGTTCTGTTGTGAGAGAGATGAATGTGCACTTTCAGTCCTAGCACAAAAACATGGAATGGCACGTCGTCCAGTGGCATATTTTTCTGCTACTTTGGATTCAGTGGCTGCAGCAGTACCAGGTTGTTTAAAAGCAGTGGCTCCTACTTGTGTGAGTCCAGAGCAAAGTGAAGCAATTGCTATGGGACATCCAGTGGAAGTATATGTGCCACAATCTGTTGAGATCCTATTAACAAGGACCCAAACTCAGCATATGACGTATAGTTGGCTGACTAGATAAGAAAGAGTGATTTTGGGTGCTGAAAATGTGACTGTAGCAAGATGCATAACATTAAACCCAGCAACTTCATTGCTGAATTCAAGTTGTGAAGAAGTGAAGGATGAAGCAGACCATGATTGTTTTGATGTGACAGAATAGTGCACAAAACCAAGACCTGACATAAAAGATACACCACTAGAAGAGTCAGATAGTATGATGTTTGTGGATGGATCTTGCCTGAGAGATGAAAAAGGTGTAATGAGTGCTGCTTATGCAGTATGTACAGTAGCTATGGTTCTTGAAGCATCCTGGCTAAAGGGGGTAAATTCTGCTCACATTTCTGAGCTAATTTCTCTGACTAGAGCATGTATAATTGGCAAAAATCTGAGAGTAACCATATTCACCAATATGGTTTTGGGGTGGTACATGATTTTGGTCAGTTGTGGATGCAACAAGGATTTTTGACTTGTTGAGGATCCCCAATCTGGAACAGTAAAAATGTGAAGGATTTATTGTGAGCATTACAAATGCCCAAAAAGATTGCTGTGGTTAAATGTCATCACATAAGTCAGGAAATGACTATGTGACAAATGGAAACAGATACGCAGACCAAGTTTCTCGTTTCTGTGCACAAAGTTCAATTTCAATCAACAGAGGAATTGAGAAAAAAGATACAAATTGCCACTTGATGTTTTCTTCTTTGGAAACATGGGAAGAAATTAGACAGTTGCAGAAAGAAGCAAATGAGGAAGAGAAAGAAAATTGGATAAAATCAGGTTGTAACAAGAGAATAGAAGATGAAGTGTGGGTGTATGTTCATGAAAGACCAGTAATGCCAGATTGTTTACTCTCACAAATGGCAAGGATGTACCATGGAATTGCGCATGTTGGAAGAGATGCTATGATCAGATTCTTCAAGCAGTCATGGTATAATCCAACATTTAGGGTCATTACAGAGAGTCTATGCCAGAGGTGTATAGTCTGCCAACAACAAAATCCTGGAAGAAAGACAGTTGTTAGTTGGGGTCGAATTGGAAAAGCAGCAGGACCATTTACTAGACTACAGCTAGACTTCATTGAACTTCCCCCTTGTAACTGACTGAAATATGTGTTGGTGGTTGTTTTTTTGTTTTCTCGTTGGGTAGAAGCATATTTCAATCAAGAAGGAATGATAGCTTAACTGTTGCTAAATTGCTTTTGAGAGAGATCATCCCCAGATTTGGATTTCCAGTCTCTTTAGAAACAGATATAGGAACTTATTTCAATAATGAAATAACTTGAATGATTTGTGCAGCATTAAAAATTGAGCAAAAACTTCATTGTGCCTATCGACCTGCAGCATCAGGAGTGGTTGAACAAATTAATGGCACTATTAGGTCCAGACTATCAAAAGTGTGTGCGTCTACAACACTGAAATGGCCAGACGCTTTACCCCTGGTATTGATGAGTCTTAGAGGCATTCCTGATAAAAAGACTGGATTAAGTCCTCATGAAGTTTTGATGGGGAGAGCAATGAGACAAGCAATTGTACCAGCAAACAAACAGATGAATATTACTGATGATCTAGTGCGTGACTATTGCAAAGGATTAGCTGATCTGGAACATTCTGGGTCTCATCAGGTTGGAAAAGTGCAACCACAACACAGAAATTTCTGAGCACATGATTTGAGTCCAGGAGCATGGGTTGTTGTAACGAAACATGTGAGGAAGTCGTGTTTAGAACCCAAATGGCATGGACCTTACCAAATAATATTGGTAACAATGACAGCAGTAAAGTGTGGTGGCTTGCTGGATTGGATTCATGCAAGTCATACAAGAAGAGTCCCAAGTCCACTTGAAAGACATGAAGAAGAGCAGCAACTGGTAAAGAAAAGAAAAGTACCAGAAAATGAAAAACATGAAGCTATAGAATCTAGTGTTACAGGTTCTGAAAAGGCTGAACATGAGGAAGAACCAAACACAAGTCGAATAAAGCGGGCACCAGATACTGGGTCTCAAAAGACTGCTGTTGAAAAAGAAAAAGAGAAAGTTATTGATGAAATGAATGAATGTCCGATGAAAATTAAGAGCAAGTACAACAAAGAAAAGAACTGAATAAAAGAACTTGAGAAATTGAGAATGAGGGTGAAAAAGCAGTAGAAGTTAAGAAAGTGAGAAAAGGTGATGTGTGGCCAAAAGGAGTGAAAAGACTGAAATACACTCTGAAAAGAAAAAGCCAGATCCAATATTTGAAATTTCAATTCAAACTGAACATAATAATAATAATAATCCACATTTGTAAAGTGCAAACAATCACCCGTAAGGGTCTCTAGGCGCCGTTGGGAAGATTAAGCAAGCTATTGCCCAGAGTCACATGGTGCTGGGCTAATCTGCCGCCAGCACTGGGTATTGAACCGTGATCCCCAGATTCCGGAGTCAGCCCCCCTGGCCGCAGCACCACGCCTCTTCCCCCTGCGACTACGAAGGAAATTTAGTACAGGAAATAAAAAGAATAAGAATTCCGAATAAGAAATACACAGCTCCAGAATGGTACTGATCAAAATGATCAAAGCAAACTAAAACCACCTCAAAAAGAACTGTGAAAATTAAGGTGCAACAATTTCAATGAAGAAAAATTTTGAAGTTCCAAAATATTTGAAGAAGAAGAAGATATTAAAAGAAAAAGAAAAATAGGGGTTAAAAAAGAGAGGCATAAAGTGTAAGGACACACTACTCTAGATGGTTTTTAGATAAGTTTGATACACTACTCTAGATGGTCTTGGATAAGTTTTTCAAGTTTAAGAACTTTTAGGGTTTTTTCTTAGATTATAATTTTTTTTATAGTGTCTTAAATTTCAAAGATAACAGAGACTGAACATCAAAATCATAGTTTTAAACTTAGATCTAGTAATGCTTGCCTATGCAGTGTTTTATTATTAACGTTGCTGTGGTTAACACCGATTGTTATTGTGCCTGTTCTAATGGTGACTAATCAAAAAATAATACAAATGATATGAGAGGTGAGAGAATGGATTCTAATATTAAAGAAAATTCAAACACTAATATAGAAAAGATAGAAAATGCTAGTATTTATCATCATGATATATAAATTAATTACTTTTCGTTAAATGTTTTTACTAAATTGTAGTATGAATATGTTAACACAATGAATGCGAGAGATTGCTATGTGTGTATGCAATTACCATTTTCTGTTTCAGAGTGGTGACATACCATCACCTACCTTTAACTTATGGAGTGTCTTGAAGTGTTTTAACCAATTTTTTTCTATGAGAGGGAGGGATCAGAGTATTATTACTCTAATTTTGATTTAATATTTTCAGAAATTCCTGTTAGAAGAGATTACAGAGAGGGTAATTGCAAAAAGGGTGAGACTTACACTGCCATGACTCTTAGATTTTCAACATAAAGGAAAGCTTTGTGTGTTCAGAGAACATACTGAACATCTCACATATACATAGAACAGATCAGGGGGACAGGCATTCTCTTACATTTCTCCTAAAGAGTAGAAGGACCTCCCACTCCACTTCAAAACCTCCCCCTTTCTTCCTGAATTCCAAACAAACCTGGCTTTTCAATTAACCAACCTACCATAGGCAGAGGTATTCACACATCTGCTCAGCACCAGAATACCCTCACGAGTGACAGCGTCACTCAACACCGCCTGAGCACCAGTGCAGCACCATCACCTCAGCATGACTCAGCACCACAGCATCACTCAGCACCACCTCAACATCACTTAGCCCCACTTCAGTATCGCCCAGCATCACCTGAGCATCACATGAGCATCATCTCTGCACCAGCACACCACCACCTCAGCACCTACTTAGCATTATTCAGCACCACCTAAGTCTGCCCTCGAAATCTGGCATCTGTTCATTCTCCCATAGTGTACGTCTGCTATTCGTGTTATAATATAGATACTATTTCTCAACCTCCCCCCTCCAGTTGGTTATGTCCACTACCCACATAAAAAAACAAAAAACTATAACATGCAAGCATTAGAACATGCAGGTAGAACTTGCCAAAAAAACTAGGAGACATTTTTTATGTTAATTCTTTTTTGATATGTTTGTTCAGTCATACATAATGTCTTCTTGGTTACATATAAGGTAACAAAAATGCTTATGATGCTTTTTTATTATACCTTTTCAACATACGGCACAGCAGCCACAATGCTCTACAACGGAGCTTAAAGACATTGGCAAAGCCGATAGCCCTGGCTAAACACTTATAAGGTCCCAAAGACAAGACCTCTTGGCTATGTCAATGCTTGCTTTTCAATGCTTTCACTAATTGGTCCAGTAAGCTGTCCGGTGAGGATGCCTTTTATTTTAGCGTATACATGCTATGCGCATTTTTTAACCTAGAAGGCAAACTCACATCTGCTATTTTGGTAGGATGGCATCCACCTCCGGCATTCCATGTGCGCACATACATACAAGTGCATCGGACCTAATCTATTCATGCGACTGGATGCGACTTTTTGTGAACTTTTTAAACTGATTTTTTCTTGGTGAGTGCAGATCTTTCATCCCGAGCTATTTTTCTGATCTTTTGGGCAATTTTATTTTCTTAAAACGTTTTTTTTATTTTTTGATCTACCTTTATGTTTGCTTGGATATGCCTACACTGTGTACTTCATGAATTTGCCATCAATTGGCTTTTTTTCTATAGAGACTCAATGAGCCTCCCCAATTTTATAACTTAAACTTACTGATGTATTCCCATTGTGGTAGTGACATTTTTCTTTCTTTTTAAACGTAATAAGTGGGTCTGACAGAACCACTTTGTATGATACAGTATCAAGATCACTTCTGGGCAGCTTTTTAGAGCTGGTCATGGCATCTTCCTTTGTACCACAATAACAAAGAGAGGGTGAGGGAAAATCACTCTTGTTCCCCCTGGCTAATTGGTTAAACAACAGAAGAGTGACAAGGGAAAAGGAGCAAAAGAGAGAGCAGCAACAGCGTGGGCAAAAAACCAAAAGGATTTGTTAAAAGAACCCTCACTCACCAACCTAGTTGGTGACATGCTTCATCATCGGGTTCCCACCAGAGAGGCTGAGTGCCTCTCTGGTGTGCTGCGACGCCTGAATTACAGCGGAGCTGGTTTTTGAATGAGAAAGGAAGTGAAATTAAAAGGTAAATGATTTTAACCAACAACCAATTTAATCATGGCAAACCAAAGACCAATAAAAACAAGTGAGTTGGACAAGAGCCGGTTGGTTAGGTTAACCAGAGCTCAACCAATTTACAATAAGGTCGACATGTTTCTGCTTGTCATGCCCAGTTGGCTAAGCATTCATCAGGACCACAAGGACCTCCACGGCGGTATGCGCACGCTAAGGCGCACCCTAACCTGTGGAGATCAGATGGTAAAACTTACAGTTCTACCGAAAAGCCATCCTACTTTTCCGGGGCTAGTAACGTCTGTAAGAGAAAAAACAGACAAAACACACATAAAGACATAACTTTGTTGGTTGCATTGTTATCCTTTACGTGATTGAGTGAACAAATAATTTGGTAATCCCGTGCTGTGGAGCGGGAGTGGGTGTCAAATAGCAATTACAGCCAAAGAACGCCCAAACACGAGTATTTACTCGTCAAAAGCAGGGGACCTATAGAAGTATCAAGGTGTTTCTATAAGGCCCTGTACACTGGTTGTGCCTGCGTTTAATTACATTGTATAGTGTCAAGTCAGCAGACAATGTGCAATCGTAGTGGCTGTTTAGCCGCTGTGTATGCCGAAGGAATAGCGGACTCGTGAAGGTGATAGGCATGCTGAAAACGAGCGTCTGTGGTGTTTGCCAGGCGCCGTTGCTCCAGTGCATGTCTAGCGTTAAAAGTTGTTAAAAGCAGCAGCATGGAAAAATAATAATGATCCTCTTACTCATGTACTTGGTACTACTAACGTCATGGGTCCGAGAGGGGGGTAGTGAGCTATAGTATCTGTCAGGGTGGAAAACAAACAATAAATTATTCTTATCTGTTGAGATACTCTATAAAAGCTGAAAGGAACCTAGTGCTGTTCAAGGAGGGGTTCACCAACTTACTTCCATGCTCGCACACTCCCGCGATCAACCTGGATCTGTCCTGCTCGGCCCGGATATTGGTGAGTGAATGGGGAACGCGGAAGTAAATACTCCGTGATTCCCATCACGTGATTGCTTCAACGCGCGTAAGCGTGTGATGTAATCAAAAGGGGCGTGTGTTTAGAAAGTGAAAACTAATGTGTGCGTTCGTATTGGTTCACCCTTCGTAATGGGGAAAGGAAGTGTAATCATTTGAACCGGCGAGCTTTATCCAGCGGGTTTATACGAAAAAAACTCGGGACTGCATTGATATTTACACCGGAATGTGGATAGTGCGTTTGGTTAATGGAGGAGCTCTTATCAACAATCAGACGGCTTACTAGGAATATGATACACATAATGCAGATGTCAAATTATATTAGCTGCCTTTGGGGAATCTCAGTCAAAGACAACCTTTGTCACCCTGATGTTGGGGGTTGATAAGGAAAAGTAGCAATCAGAAACTATTGTGAACTAAGCTACACGGAGGCTATTTAGGCATTATTCCAAACTGGCTAGGCTGGGTCAGCAATTCAGTGTTTTAATATGGAACCCCATGGAATATTGTCATTCAAACCAATAAGGTGAGTAGATAAACGATAAACCCAACGTTGTTCTTTCTCGAAGAGTAACTGTTGGGTGATCGGTCCAGGCTTCAGTTTTTCAATGATTGACCACTTCATGTCATTTGTTGTGTGGTTCAACAGTAAAAAGTGTTCCGTAAGTTTTGTGCTCAACTTGCGACAACGAATGGTGCTGCGATGTTCGCAAATGCGCTGTTTGATTTTTCTACTTGTCATCCCGACATATTTCAGTCCGCATGGGCAAGTGATTAAGTAGACCACATCAGTGGAATTGCAATTAGTGTGCATTTTCTGCATCCATTGTTTTCCTTGTTCAAGTATTAGATATTTCGAGGGGGATGTCAGATGGCAGACGCTGCATGAGCCACAAGGGTAGTGGCCAACAATAGGGGGAAGACCCCACGCACTGACAATGGACTGGTCCTGATTCTTGTCCTGTACTTTCGGACGAGTGTGTACCAAAGAATCCTTAAGGCTTCTTGCTCTTTTGTAAGAAAACAAGGGATTCTCCCAGTCGTGTTTGTTGCTTGTCAGAATATTCCAATGTTTCCTGATGGACTTGCTTACTGCGTTGGATGCTGCATTGTAGGTTGTAACGCATGTGAGAGGTATGGAGTCCTGATCTCCTCTCACATGAACTTCCAATAGAGCCTCCCTGTTTTGATTGCGGGCTTGTTTATTACTCCTCGAGAGGATTTTATCAGGGTAGCCACGATCTTTCAATTTCCAAGTGAGTTCCTGTGCTTGTTTTTTGTATGTAGAAACTTCACTGCAATTCCGACGGAGACGAAGGTATTGACCAAAAGGGAGGTTTTCACTCAATGGACGAGGGTGGTAACTTGAGAAATGTAGCAGGTTATTTTTTGCCGTAGGTTTATGATGGGTTTTGGTTTGTAGAGTATTGCCAACCCTGGTGATGACCACATCCAGGAAAATCATCTCGTCTTTGTCATGAGTATGCATGAACCTGAGGTGAGGATCACAAGCGTTCACCCAGTTGAAAAATTCCAGGAGGGATTCCTCCGATCCCTGCCAAATGATCAATACATCATCAATATATCTTTTCCAAAAGAATATATTTGACGAAAAAGGGTTTTGTGGAGCTAAGATGAACTTGCATTCGAAATCAAACACATACAACCCGGCTACCGAAGGCGCAAAAGTGCTGCCCATCGATGTACCAGTTGACTGTAGGAACAGATCGCCCTTGTATTAAAAAAAAATCCTTTTTAATGCGAGGGCAGCACAAGTGACCACAAAATCACGTGTAGTTGTGTAGTTCCAGGTGCTAGACTCTAGAGTGCTCCTGATGACATTAATGGTGTTGTCCTGTGGAATGCAAGTATAGAGACTTTCTATATCCATGGTCACCAGGAAGGCAACTCCATAAGGGAGGGTGATCTCCTGGAGAAGTGCCAATAGACTCTTAGTATCCTTGAGGTAGGTGCTAGTTGACTGGATAAGCGGTTTTAAGAAATAATCACAGTAACGTGACAGGGGTTCCAGCAGTGAACCAATCCCGGACACTATGGGGCGCCCAGGAGGGGGTATTCTGTTGTTGTGCGTTTTAGGTAGCGTATAGAAGTAAGGGATGGTGCCTTCACTGGTTGTGAGGAAAGTTGCTTCCTGTTTAGTGATAAAACCCTGGAGTTCAGCGTCCTCGACCAACTCATGAATGATACTCTGGAGTTCTTGGGTAGGATCCGCAACTAAGGGAGTGTAACTAATAGGATCATCCAGGAGGCGTCTACATTCCCTGTCATAAGCAGCAGTGTCTTGAATTACTACTCCGCCACCCTTGTCTGCTGATTTTATCACGATGTAAGTGTTGGATTGCAAGGAGTGTAAAGCTTGAAACTCGCTGGCCTTCATGTTCTTAAAGCGGTTTGGTTCAATGAAAGCTTCAATATCATTGGAAACTGCCTGTTCAAATGCTGTGATCTCAGGCAGAATTGCATAAGGAGGAGGGGTAAAAGTAGATTTTACCTTAAACCCTGTATCGCTAAATTGAGGCTGAGTGTTGTCTGGAGGCTGATTTTCAAAGAAACTCTTGAGCTTAAGTTTCCTAAAAAAATTAGAAAGTTCGCATTTGAGTTTGAAGCGATCAAAACGGGCTGTGGGTATAAAACCTAACCCCTTTTCCAGGACTGAGGTCTCATCAGACGTGAGTATCACTGAAGAAAGGTTCGTGATCAAACTCGTTGATTGCTCGGGCCTGCTCGTTGAGCCTTGCTCCGCGTATTGTCCCCCACTGTTTCGTCTTGTTGCCAGTGGACTTGAGTGGGACCGCTTCTTCGGCCGCGGCCTCTCCTGCCCCTCTCTAAAAAAGGGGGGCGGTATTGGTTCTGTTGAAACTGGGGATGAGGTAAAAAACCGGGGTTCCAACCCATCATAGGGTGGAACGGTGGGGGTTGGAAAGGTGATTGTTGGAAGGGAAGCCAGGTCTGGTTGTTGTATTGTCGTCTATTCCTTCCTCTACCCAGCTGGCGTGCCTTATAGCTGTCGCCACTGGAATCGCTCGCAGTGGAACCATCAAGTGAACTATCAGTGCTGTAGTCATTCCTCACAGGCGGGGTGTAGTCAGGACTGGCATAAGGGTATGCTCTTATGTGAGACCAGTTTGCCAGATCCTTTTGGAATTTCTGGGCTTTAGATTGAGTGAGGGAATCCTTGTATTCATTCATTTCCTTGTTTAGTTCGTCGAGCCGTTTCTTGTAGCCGGTTAGAGTGGTTCTAAAGTGAGTTTCCGTTAGCTGGATCTCTACCACAATAGCCTCCGAGAGCCTTAGCGCTGTTTTTATGATGAGCACCAACCAGTCCCTGGTGCAGTGCCAGGCGATCTGAGCCCATTCTTTTCTAAATTGTGCATCATCTAGAAAAATGCGAGGGGCATTTGTAACTAGCAAACCCTTGGGTGCTATGTTGTTTCTGAGGTATTCAGTAAGGATTGTGCCGTGAAGAATGGTACGTATCCGCCCTCTGAAATATGTCGGGATGACAAGTAGGAAAATCAAACAGCGCATTTGCGAACATCGCAGCACCATTCGTTGTCGCAAGTTGAGCACAAAACTTACGGAACACTTTTTACTGTTGAACCACACAACAAATGACATGAAGTGGTCAATCATTGAAAAACTGAAGCCTGGACCGAACACCCAACAGTTACTCTTCGAGAAAGAACAACGTTGGGTTTATCGTTTATCTACTCACCTTATTGGTTTGAATGACAATATTCCATGGGGTTCCATATTAAAACACTGAATTGCTGACCCAGCCTAGCCAGTTTGGAATAATGCCTAAATAGCCTCCGTGTAGCTTAGTTCACAATAGTTTCTGATTGCTACTTTTCCTTATCAACCCCCAACATCAGGGTGACAAAGGTTGTCTTTGACTGAGATTCCCCAAAGGCAGCTAATATAATTTGACATCTGCATTATGTGTATCATATTCCTAGTAAGCGGCCTGATTGTTCATAAGAGCTCCTCCATTAACCAAACGCACTATCCACATTCCGGTGTAAATATCAATGCAGTCCCGAGTTTTTTCGTATAAACCCGCTGGATAAAGCTCGCCGGTTCAAATGATTACACTTTCTTTCCCCATTACGAAGGGTGAACCAATACGAACGCACACATTAGTTTTCACTTTCTAAACACACGCCCCTTTTGATTACATCACACGCTTACGCGCGTTGAAGCAATCACGTGATGGGAATCACGGAGTATTTACTTCCGCGTTCCCCATTCACTCACCAATATCCGGGCCGAGCAGGACAGATCCAGGTTGATCGCGGGAGTGTGCGAGCATGGAAGTAAGTTGGGGAACCCCTCCTTGTTACAGCACTAGGTTCCTTTCAGCTTTTATGGAGTATCTCAACAGATAAGAATAATTTATTGTTTGTTTTCCACCCTGACAGATACTACAGCTCACTACCCCCCTCTCGGACCCATGACGTTAGTAGTACCAAGTGCATGAGTAAGAGGATCATTATTATTTTTCCATGCTGCTGCTTTTAACAACTTTTAACGCTAGACATGCACTGGAGCAACGGCGCCTGGCAAACACCACAGACGCTCGTTTTCAGCATGCCTATCACCTTCACGAGTCCGCTATTCCTTTGGCATACACAGCGGCTAAACAGCCACTACGATTGCACATTGTCGGCTGACTTGACACTATACAATGTAATTAAACGCAGGCACAACCAGTGTACAGGGCCTTATAGAAACACCTTGATACTTCTATAGGTCCCCTGCTTTTGACGAGTAAATACTCGTGTTTGGGCGTTCTTTGGCTGTAATTGCTATTTGACACCCACTCCCGCTCCACAGCACGGGATTAACAAATTATTTGTTCACTCAATCACGTAAAGGATAACAATGCAACCAACAGAGTTATGTCTCTTTATGTCTTTATGTGTGTTTTGTCTGTTTTTTCTCTTACAGACGTTACTAGCCCTGGAATAGTATGATGGCTTTTCGGTAGAACTGTAAGTTTTACCATCTGATCTCCACAGGTTAGGGTGCGCCTTAGCGTGCGCATACCGCCGTGGAGGTCCTTGTGGTCCTGATGAATGCTTAGCCAACTGGGCATGACAAGCAGAAACATGTCGACCTTATTTTAAATTGGTTGAGCTCTGGTTAACCTAACCAACCGGCTCTTGTCCAACTCACTTGTTTTTATTGGTCTTTGGTTTGCCATGATTAAATTTGTTGTTGGTTAAAATCATTTACCTTTTAATTTCACTTCCTTTCTCATTCAAAAACCAGCTCCGCTGTAATTCAGGCGTCGCAGCACACCAGAGAGGCACTCGGCCTCTCTGGTGGGAACCCGATGATGAAGCATGTCACCAACTAGGTTGGTGAGTGAGGGTTCTTTTAACAAATCCTTTTGGTTTTTTGCCCACGCTGTTGCTGCTCTCTCTTTTGCTCCTTTTCCCTTGTCACTCTTCTGTTGTTTAACCAATCTTCCTTTGTACAACATAAATGATAACACCCTTAGTTCAAAGGGTAAGGTAGCGATGTCCTTCGCACTACCTCCGTAGTGCAGAGGACATCAACGAGTCATCCTCCATACTGCAAAAGAAAATGCTTCTTGTTTTTTTACATCAGAAGAATTTTTGTTTTTGAACCAAAGTTGGAAAACAAGAAAAGTGCTTCCCTCACTAACAAAGTCTGTTTTTTTTTGTTTACTGTGAAAGCAGTGATTGGCACTGTGGGACACACAAGTGGGGCACTGTATTTATTGGAAGAAGTGTGGGAATGCAGAAACATGAACAATGTGTGTGATTTTAGCCAAAGATTTTTGGAGTGGGAGCCATGCAAGTCACACCACCCCAGACTTCTGCTGGTGTCTAGTTTTCAGAAATGTCTAAGTTTGGTAGGTTTCTCTGGTTAGCAGCCAAGTCCCGACCTACATCTACAGCTATCACAGCCACAAAAAGAGTTGTTTTCTTGCAAGAAATTTGGTGACTCCATGTCGCATTGTGGGTCCTTTTCCATTAGCTCAAGGCCAAGCTACACAAATTGGGTATTATTTCTATCTGTGAAATGTTCAACTGCTGGGTGGATCCCCACTGATTCTGAACCTTTCCATCATAGAACAGCAAGGAAAGTGTCTGATATTAGCCAAGCTTGGATTTTGCAGTACCTTGTGGCTAGAAAACATAGTGTGATTGATGTACTCCCCTCAGTGTTTGGTTGTCAGAAATGTCTGGGTGTGGTAGGTTTCCCTGGATGACAGCTGAGCCCAGGCCTAAATTCGACAGTAACCTACATTGCAAATGACGGTTGGGTTTCACAGCAGAAAGTTGATGTCTCTGCATCACTTTTTGGGCCGTCCATGTTGTGGGCACAGCCACACAAGTGGGGTACTGTTTTTATTGGGAGAACAGTGTGAGCACAGAATAGTAGAATATTTGTTCTTACCAAATACATTTTTCTCCGTTTTTGAATTTCAAATGTAAGCCAGTGTGCAATAAAGAACACATTTTAAAAAATGCCCTCCCAATCATATGATAATATATGTAACCCCAATTTCAGAGGTGTAGAAATACCAACTATTCATAAATTCATTATATTATGCACATTTCATAAATAAATAGATTTTCTGTATACCCATTTCTCATCAACTAGATATTAATATATTAATTGCTGCAGGATCTGGACAAAATGAAAAATCAATAAATGTGCAGCTCAGTTGTTGGGTCTGGGTATCATGTGTTTTTGGACAACCAATAGCCACCATACATCCCTCTGACCAGAAGGGTCTGAAGGATGAATGGAATGTTACTTTTGTGAATCTACCATTAAAGATTAAAACGTTGTCACCAATTTTTTCCTACTTATGTTCATTAATCGTTTTATTGCATCAATTATTTGTTTTTGGGAAAACCATGAGCAATCCACAGAAATGACCCCTTGTTGAATGCAGAACTTTTTCTAATTTTCAATCATGTATGTCTTTTAGAGTTCACCCACGGGTTTCTTAGCTGTTTCCACCACAAGCTGCAAGGAGGGGGAAAACACAAAATAACAGGGAAAATGGACTACCAGTTAAACAAATGCAAAAATTGTGGTAAGAAAATGTTTTTCTTTTGCAGCTCTGCTTGTTCATGAAAGCTGGGAAGCTGTGATTCTTGCAAAGTATATTTTTCCAACATTAAAATGTTACAATATTTTTACTCTTTTCAATAAAAAATTATCTAATAATCCATTTGATTCCAGCAAACGAGCTGTTAGGCCTAAAATAGCCGCCTCATGGTAAGTTTGGATTTTCAGCAATCCTAATCCACCCTGATTAATATCTAGTTGTAGTGCTGCAAGTTTGACCCTGGAAGTCTTTTTGCTCCAGACAAACTCTCTAAACATGGATTCTAGCTCTTTAAAGTAATTAGTGTTAATTTTTAAGGGTACATTTATAAAAAGAAACACGAGTAGAGGGAGTATGGACATTTTAATGAGGGCTACACGTCCTATTAAGGTTAAAGGTAAAAGTGACCAGTTATTCACCAATACTTTAATTTTACCGCCCATTGCTTGACAGTTTAATTTAAATAGCTGCTCAGAATGATTGGAACCAAATATCCCCAAATAACGTATTGGTTCCAATTTTAAAGCCTGAGTTTTAAGATTTGAACGAAGAAAATCACAGTCAGAATAGAAAGTTAAAATCTCAGTTTTGTTTTGATTTATTTTATAGCCCCCAATCAGTTCAAATTGACTGAATTCTGTTAATACCCGGTCTAGATTCAGGCTCTCAGGACTTAAATATAAAATAATATAGTCCACGAACAACTTTAATTTCGCCATGCCCGGTATCGGTGCTCTAATTTCCCAGTTTTCACAGATTTTTGTAGCCAGGGGCTCAATAAAAAAGGGGAACTATAGGGGGGACAGCGGACACTCTTGTCTGGTCCCATGATTGATATTTACTATCCCTACTTGGGTGCCGATTCCGATCCTGTAAAACCTGGGTACGAACCGTCGGACGGTGCGTTTTCTCCGTCCGACTCGTACCCGGGAAAACACCTTACAAACCCGCAAGTACGATTCGTACAGAAACACCGCTTCCGTACGAATCGTAAAAAACACCGACCGGCTAAAACATACCCACAATTCCGATCCGGGACACCGCGTACGCGACATTCGCACGGGGTCAGGCAGCGTTTTACGGATCAGCAAGTACGATTCGTACCCACAGCACTTCGCACGGCAAAATTTTTACGGGACCCAAAAACTGCCGGAAAAGCTAAGTACGCCGCGATGCACGACAAAAAGGGGGCCTGGTACGCACCGTACCCCCATCCCTACGCGTCCGCACCATACCCACAGCCCCCCCATGTATGCACCGTACCCCCAGCCCCCCATATGGACGGAGCGTACCCAGCTCCCCGTAGGTACAGACCGTACCCTCACCCCCATAGGTATGGAGCATACCCCCAGCCCCCCGTAGGTACGGAGCATACCCCCACCCCCGTAGGTACGGAGCCTACCCCCACCCCCGTAGGTACGGAGCATACCCACACCCCCGTAGGTATGGTGCGGACCCCCACCCCCGTATGTACGGAGTGTACCCACACCCCCGTAGGTACGGTGCGGACCCCCAGCGCTACGCTACTTCAGTTTACCGATTCGTACGTAAAACTGTCCGGGGACGTGTCGGATACTTTTTCCGACCCGAGGACGTGTCGAGGAATTTTCCCAATGCGATTCGTATGGATTTGTTAACATACGAATCGTACTTGCCAGTTTGTACGGGACTTGTACGATCCGTACGTAAAAAAATCCGGATACGATTCATACGGGAATATTTTTAACGGATCGGAATCAGCACCTTTTTTTGTGTTTATCACCGCCTGGGCCCCCTGGTAGATGTTCCTAAGCATTTCTATGACCTGGAAGGGGACATCAAACTTGCCCATACCATAAAAAAGTGTGTCCCAAATAACCAGGTCAAAATGAGCACCGGAGTACAATTATTATTAAAAACATCAAGAGCCTGAATTTCACCACAGACAGGGTCTGTTGCGGGGCTTCTGCGCGGTCATAGAACTATGCTTGGGATCTTAGAACCTTAGGAGGCAGGGACTGATTCATCCTGCCACCTGAGTACCCATGAGCTCGTGACCGACTAGCTACAGTGTCTCGCTTGCCCTCCTACTCATTCACACAGGAATAATTGATTACACAGTCACACCCTAGAACACAACACTTCCGACCCTCTCAGGAATCGTAGTTTCAGGACATACCTTTTCGTAATCACACTCGTACCTTTCCACAATAAGTTCTGACAGAGACATGAGTAAAGTTTAAAATGTTTATTTTAACTATTGTGCTCTAGTTCGCAGTACACGTGCCACAATAAGTAAGAAAATGCCTAACACAAGTACGGTCAGCATAGAAATTTGTCCATAAACATAAAAGGAGCTGTGATTCTATAAGGCAAGGTAGCCTAACCTCCCTCCTCTTCTACAGAAGCAAAATGATAATATATTAGAAGATCTCTGGGTACTAGCAGCAGACCCCATATCTTAGTATACACAGATGAAAGTTCTACATCTCAGGTGCTGTCACGATCTCTTCCCTCGAAAGGTCCATCTCCAAGTGTGTGTCATTACCTATCTGTGTATACCTATATGGCAAAAGTATGTGTTCCCAAACAACAGCTGCATCTGCGTGTTTTGTCTAGGTGCTAGGGCCTGACTGGAACACAATAACAAGGGGTATTGTTGCTTGACCTTGTCTACGGTCTTCAGACTGAATTCCAGTAAAGAACAGAATGCAAAAACAATAGCAGGTTCTGTGTGAAAGTACAGTGTGGCACAAAGCAAGATAAGTTTGTATAGTAACATGCAGAAAGCCAAGGACAGTCTGCAACGTGCTCATGCTAACATAGGGAAGGACATATGACAGGCCGTATTCCTTGGGGGGAAGATGCTCCTGTGTAGGAAGGACCTGGAGAAAGGGATCCATGTTGAAATCTCCTTGAAAGAATTGGAAAGAGGTGGGTATGCACACCAAATACTTCGTTTCCACCAACTTTGAAGCGGCAGTCCGATAGCCACCGTCGGCTCATCGTGAACTCAACTTGTAATATGGACGGCGGTGTCACGCCTCTGTGCCACCAAATAGAGCCTGCCTTCAACCGACTGTGACCCAGGCGGTCAGCGTTGTGTTGGCAGTACCGGCGAACCAGCCACGGTCTTTGCAAAGCCAAGTTGCCCAAATGGTAATATGGCAGGCGGCTCATTGATGTCCCCGCCTGCACGGCAGTCCACTGACCGCCGAACTCGGCCCTTAATCTACAAGGTATGGCTTGATTGGATACACATAGTTTTCAGTCAGGCAAGCACTCTCGAAGTGTGGCGTAAGTGTGGTGGCACATAGCAACTTGATCCTACAATTTGAGAGCAAAGCAAGTCTGCTTTGTGCCTCAACATTGCTGCCCTCTAGGGCTAGATTCATTCTTCATAATTATCACCAATAAAATAAACAATACAAAATAACAGTGATTGACAGGGGGATTTAATTTACAACATGCACTTCAATGGATTAGAGGGCTACTGCTCAACTGCCAAGAACTGTTAATATAGGCTACAGCTCCACTTCATCCCTTGAAAGATTATGGACCTCATTACGATGTTAGCAGAAAACCTTCGACAAGTGGCTGGAGGCTTTCCTCCTGATATGGTAGGTTCACAGTCCGACCTTTGTATTAGGATGCCGGCAGTCAGAGTTAAACCTGTGGGGGGATTACGACATGGTTCCGACAGGCTCCTTGCACCAGAAAGACAGCATAATTCCTTAATGATGGTGATTCCAATAGCCATTCCATGTCAGCCTTTCCGACATGGAAAGGCTGTCGGAAAGTGACATAGGGGTCCCCTAGCAGGGCCACCTTCCCCCCTCGCCCTCCACAATGGGGCCTAAGGGACACCTATAGTGCCCCCTAAACATCCCTGCACTTTGTGGCAGGCAGAGCATAGTTCCTGCCACACAGTGCAGGGATGTTCACAAACATCCATTTTTCAATGGAAGCTTGTGCTGCAGGCCTTTTCCGCCCACCGCACAAGCTTCAATTGGAAAATTAATGTTTGCGCCCTAAGGTCGGTCAGATCCAAACCGCAACGGCGTCCCAAAATCATAATCAGATCCTATATTGTGAATAGATGTACATGGAGCCTGTTTAGGTGCTTTCAATAGTTGTAGGTGTGATCTGTCTATCACCTTCTGCATAGGACAAAACCCAAGATCCCAGCAGTGCTGTGCACATCTATCCTAGTCCCACTGCTATCTTACTTGTGTGGAAGCTGAAAGTCAGCTGAAGGTGACCAGAGATACTGAGATTCCCCCTGCCACTCACAAGAGACCAGAGGAGGGTTATACAAGAAACAACTCGAAGAGTGCAGGAGAGATTCATAGTGGGGAGTGCATGGCCCCTCAACTTTTTATCTTTCAGTTGGATCCTCCAAACTTTGCCCATTATGGCACCAATTAGTCATGGCCCACAGGAAATAGTAATTTGTACTCCAAGTCTCTCTCACTCGGATCTAAACAGTATGTCAAATCACCAAATAGAGGGCCTTGCAATAAAGCACACAGGAAATAGCAATTCATCCATGAGCTGCACCACAAGGAAGATATGCCTGAACCTTTCCCAAGAGTATAACATGCAAACAGGTCCCTTGGACATCAGGTGGTATAATTTGCTTTGAAATGGACATTCATTGTGATTATTTATAGAGTGCTTCAACCCTGAAGTACTTTGCATGTAATTATCACTGCATCGCCAATACTTTCCTCTGGCAAATCATCCCATCGCTAAGTTGCCTGGATAAGGAAAGCCTTTCAGCTCCCGGTGAAGAAACGAGTCACCTTTAAGGCAGTTTGTGTGGCTCATAAAACATAAGGCTCTTTACCGGAATACTCAAAGTCAAAGTTCTGCTGAAATGTTCCCAACAGAACACTAATCTCTTACTTTTCCGAGACCATAAAGGTTCCAAGGTTTAAAACAGCTCTTAGTGTTGAGAAGAGCTTTTTACTGTCTACTGGAAGAGCATGGAACAAGCTAGCCATGTGCCAGTCCAACTTGATCCTCTTTAGGAAAGGGCTTAAACCATGCCTTTTATCAAATAAACTTGACTACGTTTTTTTTCGTTTCTGACAGTTTGCTAGCGCCAAGACGCCTTTGTGTATTCACGTGCATTAGAAAACTAAAGTTTGACTTAAACTTTGACCCTTATTGATGCAACAGCGGGCTCAGTGGAATTGAGGTGTTCAGAAGCTGTTCCCCACTTGACCTATGGTCTCGGTTTGAACAAACAGGTGAGACCCGAGACTTCAGATATTTGTGTACATCACCATATATACCTGCAGCAGGCCCCAATGAATGGCTTTCCTTGTGGAAGACATATTTTCCCTTGAAGCACGGTCAGACACCACTATGACACATGGCTTTTAAATGGATTGTAGCTTAGTGAGAGGTTCTCTCAGCGTTCTCTGTCTGACAAAAAAGGCCAGACTCGACTAGGCAATTTGAGATGATAATTTGAAGCAGCCACTACTTATTAAAATGAGGTCCACTGATATTAATTTGTTAATATGGAAAATTCCCAGAGTCTGTACTTTGCTTTGTGCTGCGAATTTCGAGTCACCTTTTCAGATGGACTTGTAAATTAGACATTTTTCATGGCATGATAAAACCCAGCTGAAATACTCACCGCATTCTTTCTGTTCAACCAGTTCTTCATCATTCATTTTTGCATGTTCCTAAAAATGTTTTGCGCTTCTCCTTCTCTTCCTTCAGATCGTTTCCAGTTTATCGTGTTAGTTAATAAAAAACCTTAACAACATACAGGCAAAGATAATAGAATACATAAATAACCATAAAATTGTTTGGCGCAACAACAAAATGCAAGGCTACTTCCAAAAGGCACTGTGGATATGTTTACATTTAGATATGCTGGAGTACAAATGATAAAAACCTGTTTAAATATAATTGAATTGTGTGTGAATGAGAAACAATCTGGGGCTCAGCTGCATAGCTGTGGAATCACACCCAGAATACATAATAGCTGGCGTAGTGGCTGAATGTATACCTTGAACAGCAGAGGTGAGAGGGAGGATCCCTGTTGCACCAAGAAAAGGACTTGCCTTGGTGGAAAAAAAATCTTCACCACCTTTCACCTTTCATTGTTTCTAACAAGAAGGAGGATTATTTTACTGATTGCAACTCGCTGAACGAATTCGGAAATCCCTGCAATAGTATTTCGTGGCCAAGTGTGATGAGGGAATTAAATGCCACAAACAGACTTTAGAATGTCAGGAGAGATGGACCTACTCTATACATCATTTTACGTGTCTAGACATCCAGCAGAACATATTTGTTTCCTCGGTCTGGAAACCTAGCTACCATTCTTCAATGCTATATTAATGTTCCACATTAGCTTTAATTGCTGTGTGGCTGCCTTCTCCAGAACTTTGTGCTAGAAGTGGATATCAACATGTTGGCCTAAATGATTTGATGTCAGAATGATCTAAAATGCCTTCTTTATTAAGGGAGAAATTGCAAGTAGACAACCTCTCAAATAGTAAAAGTTGCTGGCATAGATGCTAAAAGCCTGCAAATAATACTTCTTAACAATTGCAAGCTACATAACCCAACAAGGAGATGCTCCTCTACAGTCCCTGTTCCTTGAATGTAATGTTCCCCTCAAAAATGTATGATCTGGAAAACAGTGAAGCCAATGCTGATTGTGCACTGACCTAACCTCCTCTTGCAAGAACTTTCAAAAACAGAAAGAAAACCTAGGTCGTGAGAAGACCTCCATCTCTTTAAACACACTCTGAAGTTAGATGAACTTGTGTACACCTAAGCAGTAAAAGCTTACATCTATTACAATATAGAAAGAACCTCCAACCTGCCAAGAGAACTTTCTAAAGGAGTGCCTCAAGTGAAAGAGCCTGCATGCCTGTCATCTCCATCACCCCGTCCAGAAGACTTGTGCATAGAGCTGTAAATATTCATATGCTGAAGCTTAAGATAGAGCTCTTCATCTTGTTTGTCCCTGGCCATCTGCCAGCTGCCCTGCAGGAAATGTGCTCACCACAGTATCCATGCTTCATCATTACACCAGACTCTTACCAAGATCAGATTGAACCTGTTGCTAACCTAAAACATTAAAGATTATCTGCAGATTTATGCTTTGACTATCAAAACATAATGTATATGTGTGTTGTCCTTCCATGGTATCTAGCTGTTCCTCCAGGCTGCACAGTCGCAGAGGTCACCAAGTACTCTATAAGAGAAAAAGCTGAAGGTTTCGGTCAGGAAGGTTAACTAAGTTCAGCAAAGGAAAGTTGACCGCGAACATCTGCAGTGAGGAAATATTCTCACCAGTCAGTGTCACCACTCAGCTCATCTGCACTTATAGCAGTAGTTTTCTTGAGCAGCCGCCCTCCTGTTTTGGGTGTGTGGCAGATAGGTTTAGAGGGCACTGTCTCAGCATCTGTGGACTTCTTGGCATTGTGCTGGTGCCTCACAGACGACGCAAGCATCAGCAGGGAAGGCCAACAGAGGTTCTGTAAGGCCTTCAGACTTATTTTAAGACTGGAAGAAACATGCATCAAGCTGTTCCGCATTCTGGAAGCCACAGAGGTAGCATGGTTCGAAGCTGTTCACCAAATGGAAGGAATATCCACCTTGTATGTCCAAGTTCAGCTATGCAGTTAATGCTCTACTGCCAATCAGAGTTGGTGCATCTTCCAGATTAAAATCTTGCCAATCAGGCTCGGGCACAGTTTTCCTCCTCAAAAAGGAATCATAGAAGGTTCTCTCTCCTAAATGTATAGCAGTGGTCCCTGCCTACATGCAGATTAGTAGGCAGGGGGTGCCTCTTTAGGGACACCTTGTGCATTTCCACCAGAAAGCCCTAGATACAAATAACACCAGTTTTCCTCTATGTGAATTCATGCTGCACCTCACAATTGCCATTCTTACAAAACGAAATATTTGAAAATACCCAAGGGTAACCCTAACAAAATGTGCATTAGTATAGTTCTGTTATTTCAATAAGCTACACTCAACATATACAAAAAATACAAACAAATAATATACACAAAGGGCTTCTTATTGCGCCAAGCCACTAAACTGAATATATGCAGATGACCTGTAGGCAGCGCCCCTAAGTGCAGCCATTGCAAGTCACAAATGACGAACATGGAGATTGTGGGTTTTAGCTTCTGCTGATGCAATGAGGCCAGGTGTTCTCAATATGGGGCTCATTACTAACCTTTGGGATGAAGTATATGTGCTGCTTGGGATAAAAACTAACTCGAACATTAAAGGCTCAGCACTGCTAGTTCCTCTATATCAAGTTGCTGTTCTTTCAACTAAGCAATTGAGAATGCATGATTTTCTTTGGGTAAACTTGATTGTTGGGAAGAAATCAGTTCCAAAGGGATGGAAAATGAGGGTGTGAGTAGATTATAAACCCTGCCAAAAGCAACGTACTGATCCTTACTTTTGATCATACATGATTTTCAATGTTAAAGTAACATTTTGAGAGATGAATGTGCTTCTTTAGTATATGTTAGTGCTTTATATGTGCATCTTGCCCTTGCCTTGTGCCGGTTAAAATGGGAGGGGACTGGTGGGGTTGGGGATTTACCTTTTGTATTTTTGTTCTTTGTATTTAATGGTGACTTTCTGTTTTAATCTTATTTCCATAAATGGTATTGAGTTCAATAGAACATACAGTAAAAAAAAATCCATGTAGTGGAAACTGTGATGCACATACATGGGCTATATTCAATGTCTGAAGCTATGGATGGAAAAACATAGACCAATATTATGCAGTAAATCCCTTTATCGCCAGCATCTTCAAAGTTTAAAGAACTTGGAATCTTTAAACATTCCAAAACATAACAGCAACCAGTTCTTCCTGCTTTTATTGCTGCTGCTCACTCAGAAACGCCCATATGTGCTGTGTGCTCATTTCTGTTTGAGTCTGTAAGTTAAATGAGTATAAGTATGTACAAGACTCTGAGAACAATGACAGTAAGGGAACACAATGTGCGCAACTAACACATACAGTACCACCCAATTGAAAAACGTTAGATGCTCAACTTCCTGTGGTTCACTGTCATCAAAACCACAATCAATAAAAGAGTACAGTTAGGAAGGAACATCAAAAAATAGAGTCCATGAAATCTTTCCTTCAGGTTTCAGTAACCTTTTATTTTTTTCTTATGTCAAATTTGCTGATTCTTCAACGAGTTGCTTCAATCGACAATACAGAATCGATTTATAGATCACAGTTGCATTTTCTATAGATCAACAGCCTTTCTGCCTACGCGTTTCGTCCTTCCCTTAGGACTTCATCAGGGCTTTAATAATAAACAAATAAACATACAATTTAGACTCGATTTTCACAATATACCAAAACCATGTGATGCAACAAACATTTAGTTTAAATGACCTGATTCTAATACAGACACTTCCTATACTAATGATATATAGCACCCCTCACCAAATGAAAAAGGCAACAGTGACTTCTATAAACTTAATAAATTAACAGTTTCCAATAAACTATAGTAATGATTGTTAAACTTCACACACCTTGTATTTTAGAGAGAAGAATTCTCTTCTTTTTCTAAACATCGAATACTTTATGTCATAAATTTGTGGCGCGCAACCAGATATTTGTAGTCAATGGGAAATAAAACATGTATTGAAAATTCTCTTCTCCATTTAGTTTAAAAGAATTCATCCATCTCCCTTTCTTACATGTTAGAAAATCACATTCCCTAACGTTACTCATTGAACCAGTGTAACCTGATATATGAACTTATGTCTACATAAATACATACATAATTATTATGTTCTTATAATAAAGATCCATCTTCTTGTACTGAAAATGAAATATTACTGGTCCCTAATTAACAGGGTGTCCCCAAATCTCTGTGATGGATGAGGAATAATACCTGTCTTAAACATTAATATCATTGATAGTTTCCAATTAAGGCTACTCAAGAACTCCTTACTTTTATATTAACAAAGGTCGCACTAACCTAAATTGATCTTTGAAATAGAAACGTCACACACCTCATTCCTTATTAAGTCTCTAAAAAATAATAAGAAAACAAAAGGTCCCCATTGAATTAGTACCTAGCAATATTTACTAAAATCGGGAGGTGAACAATGGGAATGCTCAAACCTACCTTGAATTCCATCAATTCTTATTTCTCATAATTTCTTCAATACTCCTCTTTTCACTATGTTCAAAAGATAATCACTGTGTAAAAAATCAAAATCCAAGAACCAGATAATTAATCTCAATACTGCCACCCATAAATATTATTCAACTAGACTGTTTTTAGCTAAAGTCATCCATTACCTCAACTACTGTCATTCAAGATTTCAAAACATATCTTAAAAATATTCAATTATGATTTCTCTGGAAAGGAATTATCCCCAACTCGGTCTCGAACACCCAAACTTCAAAATTTTTCACAAGGTGTAAGACAAATTTTTTCCACACCTACCAATTACGCCACTGATCAGACTTTTCCACTAGTCAGTTCACGGTTGAAATATCCCATCAACATTTTATTCTCAAAAACATACTCAATCTGTTAACTGACAGTCAAGAGTTCGAAACATACCTTGAAAATAATCAATTATTATTTTTCTGAAATCCTTCAGTCCTCCTCCTTTCACTAACTTCAAAATCTTTCACTCTGCGACAAAAAAAGCACAAAGTGCCAAAGAAAGACTATTAGTCCCTCCACTTTTAATAAAGATAATGTTATATTTTACTGTTATGAGTTCAAGATATCCCCTAACAAAAACTACTAGCAGTCAACCTTCCCATAATCTTACTCACCTATCAATCTTATTTCACAGCGATCCTCTCTCCTGCCGCGGGCCAGATAAATCCCAAGCGGTAATCGTCTTTGGATGCTACTCCTTATTTAAACCTGTTTACTGACCAATCACATTAAATAATTGCAATATCTGTGCTCTTGGACTTAATCAAACTAAATCATTCAAATATAATACAGATAAAATTTATATTATTGATGAATTTATGAATTGTAATAGCACAGGTTGTGTATGTGATCATTTGTAACTGCTCCAAGGTGTATTTTGGGAGTACTAAGAGGATGTTGAAACTACGAATACAAGAGCATAGACGGGCAATCATGAATGAGGATGTGAAGTCTCCCTTATACCAACATATTAAATCTGAGCACAGTGAAAATAAGTCATTTAAATTTCTTGGTGTGCAGAAAATTGTATTAGGACTAGGGGTGGGCGGAATTTGCGAAATCCACTTTCGCAAATTATCGCGAAAATGTTAAAAATTATCGCAAACACGCGGAAATATCGCGAAGATGCAGAAGTTTTTTTCCCGCATGTTCGTGAGATTTTCTGCATGGTTGCGGCTCGCCGACTTACCCATGTGGTTGCTCGCGGGCGCAGCCATCTTGTTTTCAGTTGTCTCACGGTGCATGATCGCGAGAAGAAAGACGTGATCGCGCGACGCATGACGTCACTGCGGACGCGAACTGTCGCGAGACAGCGCAAATGGCTAAAAAAAATACAACATCTCATGGAGAACGCGACCGGATCAAGAAAACTTGTCGGCGAACGCAGGGATTCAGGTAAGGCGATCGTGCGCGCGCGAGAATGTATTACTTTACAGCACGAGCAAGAACCAAATTATCGCTGAGCTGCGGAATGCGGAAATTTTGACATTTTCGCGCTTTTCGCGGAACGCGAAAATGTCAAATTATTGCAATTTCCGCGAACGGAACGAAATTTTCGCCCAGGCCTAATTAGGACCAGGAGGAGGAGACTTAGGGGCCGATTACGATCCTGGAAAAACCCGGTACAAACCGTGGGTCGGAGCTTTTTCTCTGTCCGACTCGTACCGGGTTGTAAAACTTTACAAACATGCAATTACGATTCGTACGGAAACACCATTTCCGTACGAATCAGAAAAAAGACCAACCGACAGAAAAATACATACAAATGTGATCCGGGACACGTGATGTCCGGACGGAGTTAGGCATGTTTTTACGTACCAGCAATTACGATTCGCACCGACTGCAGTCCGGATGGGAAAATTTTTACGGCACCTAAAAAGTGCCGGAAAAGCTAAGTACGCAGCGATGCGAGCTGATTAGGGGGCCCGGTACGCGCCGTGCCCCCCCGCCCCCCGTATGTACGGAGCGTACCCCCGTACCCTCCAGCCCCCGTATGTATGGAGCGTTCCCCCCTTACCCCCCCAGCCCCCCGTATGTACGGAGCGTACCCCCACCCCCGTATGTACGGTGCGGGACCCCAGCGCTGGGGGTCCGCACCGTACATACGGGGGTGGGGGTACGCTCCGTACATACGGGGGGCTGGGGGGTACACTCCGTACATACGGGGGGCTGGGGGGTACGCTCCGTACATACGGGGGCTGGGGGGTACGGGGCTATGCTCCGTACATACGGGGGGCTGGGGGGTACGACGCGCCCATCTGCGGGGGGCTGGGGGTACGGCGCAAACATACGGGGGGCGGGGGGGGTACGGCGCGTACCGGTCACTTGTTTGGACATCTCCATGGTTGCTATGGGAGTTCGCTCCGGACGGTCTTTTTTCCATACAGTTGTACAATCGGACGGATGGGACGGATCGTACTTGCGCATTTGGACTTCAGTTTTCCCATTTGTACGTAAAAATGTCCGGGGACGTGTCGGAGACTTTTCCCGACCCGAGGACGTGTGGGGGAATTTTCCCAATGCGATTTGTATGGACTTTTTCCCATACGAATCGTACTTGGCAGTTTGTACGGCGCTTTTACCATTTGTACGGAAAAAAGTCCAGATTCAATTCGGTTGGGGAAATTTTTTCCAGGATCCTAATCGGCACCGTAGTGTTACGTCTGAGACAGCAAGAATCCAGATGGATTAGTAGATGTAGAGCGGTGCGTTTTGGTTTGAACATTGACTCTGAGTTGCACTATTCCCTCACATAGTTTTCACTTTTTAGAGTGTGTACAGACAATGTGATGTTGTTGAACACTGGGACAAGTTTGGGCTTTATGTTACAGTGTCTTAGGCAACATTAATTAGACAAGATTTAAAGTCTGTATTCATATCGACTGGTATAATCTTGCCAGAGTAAAACATTGGGTCATCAAGGGTTTGTGTTTAACGTGAGATGCCAATAGTAATTATTTCCAGTGTGATATTTCAGTTGAAATATATATTTTATAAGTAATTCAAGATAATAATGCAGTTAAGATATGTGTTAGATTTTATTTTTGGGAATTAGAAGCCTATGTGATATTAAAATCTGAATGGAATATTGTTGTTGGACATTTGTTATAATAGACTGTTTAGGAGCAGTCTTGGATCATGTGGTGAGTGTTAGCTCCTTGAGATAATATGGTGTCAATACAAATTTGGAGATCACGAGTTCTAGACCGGCATAGTAATTGTGGCGCTACTGGGCAGTCGATATACAACGCGAGATGCTAATAGTAATTATTTCTAGTGTGCTATTTCAGTCGCTATATATATTTTTTATAAAGTAATTAATGATAAAAATGTAGTTAAGATGTGTGTTAGATCTTATTCATGAGAATTAGAAGCATATGTGATATCACAGTCTGAATGGAATATTGTTGTCGGGCATTTGTTATAATAGATTGTTTAAGAGCAGGCTTTTATCGTGTGGTGAGTGTTAGCTCCTTGAGATAATATGGTGTTAATACAAATTTGGAGGTCATGAGTTCTAGACTGGTATAGTAATTAGGACGCTACTGGGCAGTCGATATACATGTTTTAAATAATTGAGTACAGAAGTTGAGTTTAGACATTAGATTTAGCATGTTTTTGAGAATCAGATAAGTCGGACTAGTGGCGCAAATGGTAGGTGTGGAATACTTTGTTTTACACATTGTGAAAATTTGGAAATTCGTGAGTTCGAGACCGAGTTGGGGATAATTCCATCTTTGTGATTTTTGTTCAAGTAATGGAGATTTAACATTTTAGGTGTTTTTCAGTTTATATCATCATATATTAAAGGTCTTTTAATGTTGTAGATTGATATTAATGATGTAGTTTGTAAAAGGCATCTATTAGGCTGGTTCACAATGGCAGACCAGAATGGAAGCAGTAGTATGGTAATCAGTGAGATAGTATTTCTAGAGTGTGATTGGCTCAAATTTCATTGCTTTAATGTGATTGGTCAGTAAACAGGTTTAAATAGGGAGTAGCATCCAGAGACGATTACCGCTTGGGATTTATTGGGCCCGCGACAGGAGAGAGGATCGCTATGAAATAAGATTGATAGGTGAGTAAGATTATGGGAAGGTCGACTGCTAGTAGTTTTTGTTAGGGGATATCTTGAACTCATAACAGTAAAATATAACATTATCTTTATTAAAAGTGGAGGGACTAATAGTCATTCTTTGGTACTTTTTTTGTCGCAGAGTGAAAGATTTTTAACTTAGTGAAAGGAGGAGGACTGAAGGATTTCAGAAAAATATTAATTGATTATTTTCAAGGTATGTTTCGAACTCTTGACTCTCAGTTAACAGATTGATTATGTTTTTGAGAATAAAATGTTGATGGGATATTTCAACCGTGGACTGACTAGAGGATAAGTCTGATCAGTGGCGTAATTGGACCGAGTTGGGGATAATTCCATTCACGAGAAATAATAATTGATTATTTTTAAGATATATTTTGAAATCTCGAATGACAGTAGTTGAGGTAATGGATGTCTTTAGCTAAAAACAGTCTAGTTGAATAATATTTATGGGTGGCAGTATTGTGATTAATTATCTGGTTCTTGAATTTTGATTTTTTACACAGTGATTATCTTTTGAACATAGTGAAAAGAGGAGTATTGAAGAAATTATGGGAAATAAGAATTGATGGAATTCAAGGTAGGTTTGAGCTTTCCCATTGTTCACCTCCCCAGTTTAGTAAATACTGCTAATTACTAATTCAATGGGGACATTTTGTTTTCTTATTATTTTTTAGAGACTTAATAAGGAATTAGGCGTGAGACGTTTCTATTTCAAAGATCAATTTAGGTTAGTGCGACCTTTGTTAATATAAAAGTAAGGAGTTCTTGAGTAGCCTTAATTGGAAACTATCAATGATATTAATGTTTAAGACGGGTATTATTCCTCATCCATCACAGAGATTTGGGGGCACGCTGTTGATTAGGGACCAGTAATATTTCATTTTCAGAACAAGAAGATGGATCTTTATTATAAGAACATAATAATTATGTATGTATTTATGTAGACATAAGTTCATATAGCAGGTTACGCTGGTTCAATGAGTAACGTTAGGGAATGTGATTTTCAACATGTAAGAAAGGGAGATGGATGAATTCTTTTAAACTAAATGGAGAAGAGAATTTTCAATACATGTTTCATTTCCCATTGACTACAGATATCTGGTTGCGCGCTGCAAATTTATGACACAAAGTATTCGATGTTTAGAAAAAGAAGAGAATTCTTCTCTCTAAAATACAAGGTGTGTGAAGTTTAACAATCATTACTATAGTTTATTGGAAACTGTTAATTTATTAAGTTTATAGAAGTCGCTGTTGCCTTTTTTCATTTGGTGAGGGGCGCTATATATCATTAGTATTGAAAGTGTCTGTATTAGAATCAGGTCATTTAAACTAAATGTTTGTTGCATCACAAGGTTTTGGTATATTGTGAAAATCGGGTGTAAATTCAATTGTATGTTTATTTGTTTATTATTACAGCCCTGATGAAGTCCTAAGGGAAGGACGAAACGCGTATGCAGAAAGGCTGTTGATCTATAGAAAATACAACTGTGATCTACAAATCGATTTTGTATTGTCGATTGAAGCAACTCGTTGAAGAATCAGCAAATTTGAAATAAGAAAAAAATAAAAGGTTACTGAAACCTGAAGGAAAGATTTCATGGACTCTATTTTTTGATGTTCCTTCCTAACTGTACTCGAGTATAAGTATGTATGTGATATGCTGAGTTTGAGTGGTCATGTGATTTGGCTATGTTTTATTTTTTATAAGAATTTACATCAATTTATGTTGTTTTTTATTATATGAGTATTATTTTATTGATATATGAGCTTGGTTAACCATAGACGACCAGTAATTGATTGTGAAGCATGTGTGAATTATTTTCGCTTCAAACGTTATCGGTTGCAAGTTTTACAGGCTTTGTTTGTTTAAGACCTCCTTCAATCTGCAGCATTATCTGTGTTCAAATGATTCCGATTTTGTTAGCAGAGATAGAGGATGTTGGGATTTGACCAAAGTTTTCAGTGGAAAATTAGTTGTTTTTCAAATTTCCTATCTGCGCGCGAGCCGACAGCTAGTCACGGTTGCAGCCATCTTGTTTATCTGTTGGGGTATAGTGGCTGCACGCCTGTGTATTAGCAGCCATTTTAATCTAGAATGCTAACCCGATTCACACGTCTTACAGCAAGTATTCTACGGCCCTTTTTGGCCATTCTGACTTGCCGTATATGTCAGTTTCCTACCATTGAAGAGTCTGACAGGACGCTTGTTGTGTGACAATCCCAAGGGGATATTGAAGCTTTGTGAAACGCTCAATAGTTTCGATCAATTCACAGCATTGTGGATCCTTTAGTGGGAAAGAAGTTTTTTTCAGTAAAATGCCTGTTTAAAATTTGCTAAATTTCTTATAGAGGGATACTCCATGAAATTGTGTTATGAATTTTAACATTTGTTGTGAGTTTTGTGAGGTAAAGGGATTTTTTTAAGTGTTTTAGCATGGGACAAGGGGAAGGTTCTCAGAAACTGAGTCAAGAGGAGAGGCTCAAAAGGGTATTGAGAATGTAACTTTAGAGGTTTCAAATAGGATGGAAAAAAAGTTGGAAATGTTGACATCAAAGAGCCCCAGTGTTGAGAAAGAGCAATTTTGGCCTGCTACGGATTCAGAAGCAAATTTCAAAACTGGAGGCACAGCTTCACATAGGAGGAAGCATGTGATTGCCAGTAAGATATTGGCAAAGAAGAGAAGACCTACAATGGTAGAACATGTTTGCTGTGTTGGCAGTCAAGTTGATGATGCTCAGGGCATACAAGATGGGCAAGGGAAAGGCCCAGAAAAGGAGACTGGAAAATTATCAGAGGGGTGCAATCATAAGGTTATCATTTGTGACGAATCCTCCAGATGTGCAGGGGTGGAGCTTAGTTGCTCGTTCGGATTTTGAGCCGTAGGATTTGGATGAGTTTTTTTTTAAAGGAAAGTTCCCTGTGGATGGCAATAAGACCAAGGAGAATGTGTCACTTTTTGATCCTTTTAGTCAAGACATGTTTGACCCCTTACTTATACATCATCCCCTCTCCCCAGAGTGGTCACCCTCTGATAGAGAAGCTCAGTATATTGAATATTTGAAGAGAAGAGAGATTCCTAAGGATTTTTGGGTCAGACTGAGGTCTTAGTGCCCAAGACCCTCTGTGGACAAGAGAATGTTAGTGACAATAAAATTAGACCCAAAGATTATTGCGTTCATTGGTAAAGGTGGACGTGATCCTAGGAAGGGCCATGAATAGGGTCTTAGATAAGGTCCACTTACAAAGATATTTGACATGACTGAGGAGGCCTATGCATATAAGAATAGCATTGATGTGGTTGGATTATGCCAATGGATTCAAGGGGCAATATGCCTGTTAGGCAATGCCAAAACAGCACTCTCCAATGAGAAAAGAAATAGCATTTTATTAAAAATTTACTAAAAACTGGTGGATATAGCCAGTAAGGACGACGGCCCTTCTGTGGAGGCCTATTATGTGGTGATGCCTTTATAAAAGATGTTTCAAGATATGTGGGAGCATTTCAGTCCCTACAAAAATCTCTGAAAGAGATTAATAAGGAATTTCAGGAGCATGTTTTTGGGATGGCCTAGGAAACAAAGGGTCGGTTGCCCAGCCGTGGTCAAGGTATCAGCAGAGGCTCCTTTACGCATGGCTTCAGAAATAACCAAGGAGAGCAGAATTGCTGAAGTGGTGGAGTTTGTCCCCAGAGAGCTCTTGTAGGAGCACCTGAGGTGAGAGAAGGAATAGAGGGTGAACAGGTAAGATGAGACCTTTCTGTTAACCCCTTAAAATGGGTGGCTGACTTGCCCAGTTTTATCAGAGCTGGTTTTAGATTACAAGGGATCGTGGGTTATAGAGGCAGTTCATGGTTTTCACATAGAGTTTGTGAAAAGACCAGTGCAAAGATGTTTACCAAGGAAGCTAGTTTTCCCTTCAGATCAAATGAAGTTGATAGATTTTGAGATGTAGGAGTTGACTGCAAAAGGAGCTGTCGTGTTAGAAGAGGGTCAGGTGGACGGTTTGTAAACAATATATTCCAAATGGAAAGAAGGACAAGGGAATGCGTCCATTTATAAATTTTATAGAGTTAAACGATTAGGGGGTTTACCACCATTTCAAGATCGAGGGAATAGACTTGTTAAAGGATGTTTTGCAGAAAGGAGATGGATGAGCAGGTTGGGTCTGAAATATGCTTATATGACAGTTCCAATTTGGGAGGAACATCAGAGATTTCTGAGGCTCCTATGGAAGAGGAGGTTGTGAAAGTTTGTGTGTCTTCCTTTTCGTACCTTCGTCAGCACCTTGAGGCATCCATGGTATAAAGTCCGGCAGCCTAATTACAATGTAAGCGGTTGGAGTTTAAACTGGCTGATCATTCTGGCTGGCATCCGATGGGCTCAAGGAGCCTGTCAGCCAGTCAGAAAATGCCACATGATCCCTTATGTATGCCATTTCCGCCGTAGGGATTATGATGTATGTTTCCAACAGTCTTTCCATGTCGGGCTTTCCGACATGGAAAGCCTGTCATAAAGCGACTTACGGGGCCCTTAGCAGGGCTCCTATACCCCAACAGCCTCCAGTTGTGAACCTGAGGGGCCCCTATGGTGCCCCCCTGTAAATCCCTACACCGTGTGACAGTCACAGTGAGGTGCCTGCCACACGGTGCAGGGATTTACATACACTCCCATTTCTCTATGGGAGCATGTCCTGCATGTGGAAACCATCTGCAGCATTAGCACCAATAGAAAAATGGGAGCTTGCGATCAACTCATTATACGTGTTCGGAACCGCCGATCTACGGTCGGTTGGTTCCCAAACTGAAACGGTATCGGGCGGACTCAAGACCACCCGACATTGTAATTAGGGCCAAAGTGTGTTGCAGATCCGATTGTCAAGTGTTAAGTAGTATTGAGAATTGACAATATGTCAGCGGTGAGGTATGTCAACAGGCTGGGAAGATTATTTTAAAGGGTCTGACTGATTTGGCAAAGATCTTTTTGGAGTATTTTATGGAAAGAGGCCTGAGTGTACAGGCGGAGCATATCCCAGGGTTGACAATTTCTGTGGCAGATTGGTTTTCAAGGGATTTTCATGACTACAGAGATTGGATGTTGGACAGAAATGTGTTCAGGAGTTAGAACAATTTGTGCAGTCCTTTTCAGGTGGATCACTTTACGAACAGGCTGAATGCTCGTATGGAAAGGTTTTCAGCTGGCAGCCAGACCAGGAAGCAGCAGGGATAGATGTGTTTCTCCAGGATTGGAGAAATCTTCACCCATATGCATTTCGACTGTTTGCCATGATCAGACGAGTGACAGGGATGATTCGCAGATGGTAGGAGAAAGTGGTAGTGGTCACTCCTAAGTGGAACTCTCAAGCTTGATCTACAAGCATGTTGTAGATGAGTGCAGACTTTCTTGTGTTGCTACAGATGTTTCCAGGGATTTTACGAGGTCCTTTGGGAGAAATAAACAGTCTAGCTTGTGCAGGTCAGCTAATGTTGGTGGCATGGAGACTTTCCGGAGATTATGGAAGAAGCAAGGACTTTCATCAAAAGATTTATAGACTCATTGAGGAATCATAGGCACCAGGAACAAGGGAGGCATATAGCTTGGCATGGAGTAAATGGTTTTGCTGGTGTGTAAAAAGTGATCTTGATCCTGTTTGAGTTGATGTTGTTCAAGTAATTAATTTTTTGACAGACTTGTTTGCTAAGGGCCTGGCATACAGGACTGTGAATATGCATAGATCAGCTTTTGCAGCTGGACACAGTTTGGTGAATGGTTTATCTGTAAGACACGGTGTAATAATAAAGAGACGATTAAGGAGCATTAAACCTCCAGGTACTAGATATGCTGCCCTTTGTGGAAGATATTGTTTCTTGAAGAAGAAGTTTATTTTTGAGTTGTTGATCTTATATGGAAATATTTCTACAGTCCAAGTTCGCAGTTCATAAAAGAAGGAAGAGGACTGGTTGCTGGGGGGTTTTGTTATGTTTTGGAATGTTTAAAGATTTTACGTTCTGAAAGCTTTAAAGATGCTGCTGAGTGGTGGCAATAAAAAGATTTAGTTTATAATATTAGCCTCTGTGTCTTTAATAAAATCCAGATTTTCAACCGACCATGGCTGTGGAAAATCTACATTGTCTTAGATGAGGGTCGCTGCTTGTATCTATGATTACGAGATGCTAATGTTGAATTTTGTAAATTCATACCGAGTTCGCCATACTTTCTGCAAGATCTTGTGGTTGGTTAGGGACTCCTCCTGGGAGCTATGTGCCCCTGTAAGGTAAGGGATCCAGGCCCACCACTGTTTTAACATTGTAATAGCAAGTACAATGTTCTTGCTGTCTTGCAGACCACTAAATATGGCTTCAGCCGTTGCATTAAAATATCAGTTGTTATCAATATATATGTATAAATTAATGTTACGTAAGCATTCACTTTAGTGCTACACATATCTTGCTTGTTATCCTGAACCATTCAATGACAAAAGCCCAAAACTTATCCGACATTATAACCGTGGCCCTGATTCACAAAAGGGTGTGCAAACGGGGTTTCTACACCTGCTCTCGTCAAAGTGTCATTTTTCAATTCGCAGATAAATGACCTGCGGAAAAATAGCTTCCCTCACAACCCCACCCAGACAGATATTTCCCTTCGTACCCAGGGTGGAAAAGGATTTGGTAGGAGTTTACGAATGGCCATAAGGCAAATCATACCTTTGTACCACACTCCTCTAACCTCACTGCAAATCCACAGATTAGTGTTAGTGAATTTCAAAGTAGTAAACCCATCCATGCCCAGCAGGAATCTTTATGGGAATAGCAGTCAGCTGCAACTATGGCCATTTTATTGTCATAAATGGCTTTATGAAATGAGCCCTATAGCTGTCTACCAAAAAACGTGATTTTTGAAGTGTCAGTCTAAAGACACTGTGTGAAAGACCTCATTTAGAGTTTTTTTGCATATAGACGGCAAACTAATACTGGTTTCACCTTTCCCTACTACCCAAAGTTATGTGACTTTTCCTTTTGCCACATCTTTGAAAAGTATGTGAGTGCATGGCTATGTGGGTGTTCACTTGTCAATCAGTAGTCACAGCTGTTTCATGCCTTTGTGAGAGTTTCACATTTTTGTGAAACATTTGATAACCTTCCCCTTCTATCAATTGCCATTTCCAGATTTAACTGTCACCTGTACATTCTTTTGCGCAATTTGCATATTCACATACACAAAATGCAAATTTTCTGTTGCTCGTGCATATTAAAAATGTTGTCTTGCTTATTCAACAAGCACTGGCAAAGGCAATAGGTCTGGCCTTGGTGCAATAGTTATTTTTACATTTTTCGTTGCAAGCATATTCAGCAAAAAATAAAACAGAATAAAAAAACAAATCATGCTGGCTAAACCTTGCAGCCATTTGCTTGCAATAAATATTTAAAAAATAACAGAACAGTAACTGTGCTGTGTAGCATAGAGATGTACTTAGAAGAGGTATAGAAACTCTTTTTAGTTTTAATGGATAGCACATTTAAAATAGAATTCATATTGAGCACAATGAAAAGTAATATTGGCTTTGAATGACTGTAACCGGAATACATAGTTTCAAAACACAGATAAGGCATAAAATTAAAAAGGATGAAATAATGCACTGGCAAAGCAAAGTACTGGCCTACCAGCCCTCTCACTGATGCCCCATTCCTTTTTATTTTTGCAGATTTATATAACACTAACTCGATCCTAAGATATTTTTAGGCTTTACACGAGCACCAGTTACACCAGGACACATTCATTTTTTAGGTCTCGCCTCTGCAGCGTGCATGCGCCTCTTCGGCAAAAAGACCTTTTCCGATCGCTTCGGCTTTTCAGCCAAAAACTTGCACACGTTCCATTGCCTTCAATGGCAACTCGTGCACGTCTGGCGATTCACTTGCGGGAGCACGTGGCGCCATATGGTAGCAATTATCGCTCCTGGCGCTGCACGCTCCCGCAAGTGAAACGCTTTCCCTTGCCCCCTCCTCTCGCCCCTGCTGCCTCCTTTTAGCGCGAGGAAAGCGCTTGTTTGGCAAGCAACGGATATAAATAAACAAATCTGGCTCACATTGTAATGTTGTTGTTGGCAGCTTTTTAAAGTGTGTTTGCATTTCGTGCCCTTGGCAAAGTTATCTCTGTTGGTGGTGTTAACATATTGGAGGATGCCTCAATCTATGACCGTCTTTCCGTTGTGTGCAGTCCAGTTTTAACAATTCACCTGCCACAACAGCTTACTATGTATGCTTAATGCTTCCATTCTTAGCTTCTATTTCCGCTTTTTAAATGGATTTTTCATATTCTCTGTTAATGTACTTGTGTTTACCACTTATACATCAGTGGGCTTGACTTAAGAGGCCTCTCTTAGCTAAACCGCTCTTTAAAATTATTACATTTTTGTCAGTGTGTTTTTTGTCAGAGCCTTTTCTTTGCTCGAAACAAAATCTGCCCTGTAGCCGGGGATTGATAACTTCCCCAGTGGTGGATTGTTTGTATGCAGGAAGTGGTGTGAACCTCGTGTGCACAATTTGGTTATGTTGTTCCTCCTCTATTGAACTAGGTGGGGTGATCCATTTCCTGTTCCTAGTGTGTACCTTGTTCTTCAGACTGTTTCAGAATTCCTTCTGTATATCTGTTTAGTTTGACTTTTGTGTCGCAAAGGTTTTATTGCAACACCATCTTAACTCGTCACATTTTCCTCGTTGTGCTACTTTGATTTACTTCTCTCAGTGTACAAATATTTTTATGTACGACCCCCCCTCTGTTTTTACGCTCCTTAACCCCACCCTGTGCCTCCTAAGGATTTCCTTTATATGTGACCGCTAAAATACATTGACAAAACATGCGAAGTTAGGAGCGATGATCTATTCAACTATTTTGTGGCAGACTTGTGGCTTTGCTTATACATAACAGGAAGGTGTGGAAGGGAATCTGCTGCATCGCTAAATGCTTATAAGGTCCTAAAGGCGAGACCTATTGGCTATGCCAATGCTTGTTAGTTTTGATAGGCACAGAGGTTAGGTGATATGACCAGAATCACAGGATGTGGAGTCGACCCCGGGGCTCGAATCTTTGCTTCCCAGCTCCTAAGTCAGCAGCTCTAGCCGTGAGACCACATCCTCTCTTTCAGGCAGATGTCCACCCGTGATAGGAAAAATGTCATCATTGACCATGACAAGCATTCCTTTTGCAAGAAAGCCAATGGCTAGAGTGGCAAAGGCAATTGACCATTTTACAAGAAATCCATTGACTAGAGAAGGTCGACCCATAGAAATTGCTTGCTGTATGCTGTGGAGGATGGAGGCAAAATGTGAGTAACAGTTGTACAGAGTGATGAATGAAGGCGGCCGACCAAAGCTACTCTACGAGTATTTGTATACTTATACATATGTGATTTTAAATAGCTTGAGGTCGACAAGATGCTAAAGCTGCCTCTAGACCATACCAAAAGACGAGACTACTTCACGAATCTAGATTTGAGATTCAGTTCCGTTTCAGTTTGAGATAATGAGCTTCATAAAAAGCAGAATTATGATAGAATTAGCAATTACTTACATTTATTCCCAACCGACATCTACTTTATGTAGCATTTCAGAATTCTATATTCGAGTGAAAAGCAAATCATCAGTAACTGTTCTTAATTGTGTGCATAGACAGGAAGGACTGAGCCTAGCTGTTATTCCGGTTTAGAAATTAGAATTTAAAAATGTGAATTTATTGCTGTATTTAAGTAATGAGCATTTAAGCCTATTTCTTCAAATTTCAGAAAGTGCTGCTTGGAGTGCTTTGCTCTCAACGTGATTCACACTGACTTTGAGACTAGGCTTTGACAAATTAGCTTTTCACATCTAATTGTATCTATGCGTGGGCCATACATGCCAGCAAAGGGTTTTCCCAGCTCCATAAATCTTTCCACGCTGACTTGTCTTCTTGGACAGCTTGGTGAAAAGATAATTTTAGCTTTGTGTGCTGTAAACTGAAAATGTACATTTCCCACATGCTAGTCGTCAGTTTCTATGAGCATATAAAGCTAACAATACAATACATTCCTTGGCAAAGCTACAGAACACAGAAACGGCAACTCACCCGACGAAAAAAGCGAGTGGAAGCCAACAACATCTGAATTTTATTTACAACTATACCACGTACAAATTCTAATTTGCAAAGGCAACTCCTTTTGTTCCTGCTATCTTGCAAGAGAAAACGGACTTTGATTTTGATTTTAGTTTCTAAAGTCTCCATGCAGACCATGGTGAGGAAGGCACTTTACAAAAGTTCCCTCTCACAGGTAGGACAGAGGCAGGGATACCACCAACCAGATGGCAGAAACCTCACCATCTATATCCCAATTAGCAGCCCGCAAAACACCCTTCAAGTAAGACAATTTAAGCAGTATTCACAACCAGTGCTTAATTTGTCAAATAATGAGTGTTGGTGCTCAAAACTCTGCTCGGACGTTTAAGCAGTTAAATGTCAGCACTCACCAAATACTAAGACTGTGGATTCTGGAAACCACCTCATGCCTCTTTATTCAACTACAGACACCACCTTCCTCTTGATCTCACTCTGCAGGTTCCTGCTTTCTCTTTTTGTGATGGTTTCCCCATCTTTCTCTTCCTTCTTCTTTCTCGTTTGTGTGTTTTCCCTCCTTTGCTCTCTAGAAATGTCCAAAGAGAAAAAGTGTGTGCTGGTCCCTGCAGGGTCATCCCCAAAGTTTTTGCCTTCACTGTTCTGTTTTCTGAACCCATTTTAGTTCTCTTTTAGGATTCTGGGCAATTTACCACTGTTAATTAGTGCTGACGTGCTTGTGCTCCCTCCTTCAAACATGGTGAAATATGCTTACACCCAATTGCCGTATTTAATTTATCTGTAAGTCCCTAGTACAGTGGCACTACATGTACCTAGGGCCTGTAAATTAAATGCTACTAGTGGGCCTGCAGCACTCATTGTGCGTCCCAACTAAGTAAGCCCTTTGAATATGTCTCAGGCCTGTTGAGACATAAAACTGCACACACAGGCTGCCATTTCGACCCGGCAAAATAAACTTTTTGCCATCCCTGAGCCTTCCTTTATAATGCATATACGTCACCCCTAGGGTAGCCCCTAAGCAACCTAAAGGGCAGGTGGCAGTGTATTTAAAACGTTGGATATGTACTTTTAACTTTTACATGTCCTGGTAGTGAAAATCTCTTAAATTCATTTTTGTTTGTACAAGGCCTACCTTTACCATAGGATTACATTGGGTAACCTTGATACCTTTAATAAGTGATAACTTTCAGTTGGGAGCAAGTAGGAATATTGAAATGGTAAGTCGAATTTAAGTCACAACTCAGAAAATGCCACTTTTAGAAAGTTAAGACAGGACTCAATCGGCGAAGACGGATGATCGGTGTTCAACAAGGCTCTTCGAATTAATCAAGCAGAAATTAATCCGCAGTGGGTGAACAATTCCACGCGCTAAATGCCCAAATGAAGAAAGATAAACAGTGCTTACATCAAAAAGGATAGGGAATTCCCTCCACTTTCCAAAAAATATTGGAGACGAAGAATTTGGCAGTTTGGAAGTCAAAGAGCCCACACTGACCAGATTACACCAAGTCAGAGGCCCTGAAGAGAGCCCCACGAGTGTCACTGGGACTCTAAACACTCACCATTTTGGCAGTTTTCCTACTATTGAGGAACAGACAATTCATGAATATAAACAACTTTGAGGGAGATGTAGCGTTGATCTAACCCCAGCTGTATCTATGTTTGTTCCCAATGTTTAGCATCCCTTCTTAGGCCTGAATGAACCACACACAATAGGATTGCTATATGTTTGAAACTTGACTGGTGTATTATTATTTTCAGTTGTACTAATTTTGTATCATTAGTCAAATGTATAGTACGTTATTTATTATGTTTATAATTTATTGTGTTGCACTGAAACAAATAGTGTACTTCCCATTTCAGACCTTTCTGGAATGAAGAAATTATATAATGATTGATAATGATATAATGAAGCAATGATTGAATAAATAACGAGGACCAATGAAATTGAATATTGATCCCTTGTCTGTCTAAGTAGATAGCAACATGTAAAATGGTAGGTAGGTCTCTCATTGCGTTATTTTAATATGGCCCTATCTAGGTACTTATCCTTGGGCCTACCCCCATTACACGACTTTTAGAAAGTTGGCATTTTCTTGTCCCAGCCATTTTGTGCCTGCAGATTATATCTTGGGTCACATGACTAGGTGTAGCTGGCAGTTCTCCTTTTTGTATTGCTCCCAGACTGTGAGACAAAGGAAGATTAACTGTTGACAGGATGGGACATCTCTGACTTGAAAGGGGGTAGAGCTGTCACCTCCCACACTTGCACATCACACAAAGGCTCTGCCTCAGAACACCCAGAAAGAGTTTCACACTAGTCTTTTGTGTCCACAGACAACCTGAGGTCAGCGCAGGGAGGCAGGAAATCCCAAGCACCTCTGTGGGTGGAACTCTCTGGAAACGTCTCCTACTTAAAGGACATGCACCCTTCATTCTAGGCTGAAGTGACTCCAAGGTTCAGCTGACTGACCTCCTGATCTGAGCTACAGGGCATAACAAGCTCCAGAGGTGTCCCCTGTATCTGTCCAGCTGATCTACAACTGGCCCTACCTGAGCCCCACTGGCCTCTGCTGAAGTAAGTTTTAGATCCCCAAGAGGTGCCTATCACATCCTGGACCCTTAGTGTTACATCAGTTGAGCTCCCCCTTCAGGAAATTGAGAAATCCTGACATTTTGGGCTCTTGGCAACTGCAAATGGGCGTGTTTGTGCAAAGATCTTGCCGCCCATGCCGACTGCCAACATGAGGAGACTTGGTCTTCCAAGTCACACCTACATTCCTCACCCTACAAAACTCACTTTTAACAACTGTGGTGTCTGGGTTTTTTTCTTTGACTACTAGACTGCTAGTAAGCTAACTGCTATTCTGCTTATATGGAGGAAATTCACAAAACCCAATCGTCAATGACAAATTCATTAGAGAATGTACCCTAACATTTCAACCCATAGGTCATCTGATCAACACTCTCAGCTCTGAATTGGTATTAACCGGGTTATTTCAACCTGGGTGGAGAGACCACTTACACATGTGCCTAATTTCAACCATGACCCTAAGTTCTCAAAATGGCTGCTGGGAGTAATTTTATGGCAAGATCGGATACTGTCATTGTGTATCAATTTACAGCATGAAGCTCATTATCAGTGATGTCATTCGAGATGTCATCAGTGATGTCATGAGTGATGTCACTGACCATGTCATGAGTGATGTAATATGTGATGTCATCAGCAGTGCATTGCGGGAGCGGGAGTTACAGTTAGCTCAACTAACTATAATGACCGAATTTCTCTGGTTTTGTACGAGTGAAATGTCCAACTAACTATAATGTCCCTGAAACCTTGGTTTTTTTTAGTGAATTTCAAAGGTTTTTTAAATGCTAATTTCTAACTATAACAACCCTGAAACCTATGTTTTTTTCAGCGAATTTCAAGGGTTTTTTAAATGCTAATTTCAAACTATGCCTACATAGATAGAACATATGCAGAAAGAGGAAGAAAGGCGCAGAAAGAAGCATGAGAAATGCAGAAAGAGGCAACAGAAGTCCAGAAAGACAAAGAAAGGTGCAGAAAGAAGCAAGAGATATGCAGAAAGAACCAACAGAGGGACAGAAAGAGGCCGAGTTGCAAAGTCATCCTGTGCCCCCAACTTTTTGCTGACGGGTACTGGTGGTAACTGAGTCTGACTAACCAGGCCTAGAGCCAGTGCTATGCTAAAAGACACTTAGAATATAGTGAAAATACCTACATACACTAGGGTACACTATGGGTTGGGGGTAGCCCTGTGATTGGCATGACCTCCCCTGTAAAACCCTAGTACATAATAGGGCCGGAGGTTTAAAACTACCTCTCAGTCAGAGGTGCAGAAAGATACTTAATTAACTAGTAGTCGCGTTTGCAGAGTGGTAGAGAAAGGGTGCTGGGCCTCCGACCAGTGCTTAGGAATTCAGCTGCGTAGGACTTACGGGAGGTACCAGGAAGGCTACTTGGCCGCTAAAGTCCCTCAGGAGTAAAGTGGACTTTATCCCCTATCCCGTAGTCTGCCAGGAGGCGCGTTTGCAGAGTGATGGAGAAAGGGGGCATTGCCTCCGAAGACGTCTTAGCAATCCTACTGTGTGGTACTTACTGGAGGTAACAAGAGGGGTAGTTGGCCCCCAAGAATATCCTTGGGGGCCAATTACCCTTCCTATTACCTCCAGTAAGTACCACACAGCAGGATTGCTAAGTTCTCATACCAGGCTTGCCCCCTTTGCCCACTACTCTGCAAATGCTCTCCCAGGCATGCTCTTGGATAGGGATTGAAGTCCCCTCCACTGCTGGGGGTCCTTAAGGGCCAACTAGCCTACCTCTTACCTCCAGTAAGCCCCACACAGTTGGATTGCTGAGGTGGTGTCAGGAACGTCATCTCTCTGAGTTCTGACCAGCACGGGAGCAGAAGACGTCTAGTTCCCAATGCTCCTCTCTGTACGTCCCTGCTAGGCCTTCAACACCCTTCACAGGTAAGTACCAAGGGGGGAAAGGGGATTGGGATAAGAAGAGACTGCCAAGACGGAGTTCTGCATTCTGCCTTTTCTTCTGTTTTCTTCTTTCGGCTGTAACAATAACAATTACTTAACATTCACTACTACTAGATTTAACAACGTTTATGCATTTATAATCAATACTTGTCTATCTTACCCAAACTCATTTGGCTATTGCCTCTCTTCTATGACTTCTCTGATGTGTACTTCTATGTGCTTGAAGTCTGATGTCGATATATTTTGCCAACAAAATGTCTTCTTGTCTTACAGCAGGAGCAGACCTAGCCGCTCAGAAAAGGAAACTCTTCACTCAGGAGAATACTGGTAAGTGCCAAGAAACCTTATACTGCAATTTGAGACTAACTGTATCACCAGAGGGGCTGGGTCAAGTGAGAGAAAGGATATTTATTTATTTATAGAGACTTTAATGTGAATAGCTAAACCTTTGAATCTCTACTAGTAGGTATGTGAGAGACACCCAGTTCTGAGTAAACTCTGGAAAGGTTTAAATTGTCCACAAGAATCCAAGAACTCGCAACGAGTTAGAAACTGAAATGCGAGAGTTTTCCTGCTAAATTGTTTGTTAGTTGTGAACAGGGAACACTGTTCCTTGCCAAGCATGCGCCACCAATAATAAGAATTCCTTCCTGACATGTGCCTAAGGAAAACTGCTAATTCTATAGACATGCGCAATGACACTGACCTTAGAAAAGAGGATTCAAGACCCGGAACCGGCGAAGCTAAAACGACGCCCGTCGCTTCTACCCTCGCTAGTCTAACACGACGGAGGATGGCAGGTAAGCTTCCTTACTCAGGAAATTCTCTGGTGAAGTGCGCAGTGGAACGTTGGCATGCACTTCACCTAACGGAAGAATCTCGAGGGAGAAAAAACTAGAAAGCTAATTAGTGTGTGAGTCGGTGGCCCTCTTGGAGTTCTAGCGCCGCCAACTCGCACTCCAGTTGATTGTATCACCAGGCACAGAATTCAGGCTAAAGCGTCTTGTAAATAAGGTACAGGCCACTTACGAAGAGGAAACCTCCTGTGAACCCTAACAGGTGGACACAGGCCCCTCCCCCTTTCTTCACCACTCTGAAAACACGCATCCTGGCACGCTCTTGGTTTGGGGATGAAGTCGCCTTTCCTCATGAAGGTCCCTGGGGGCCAACTAGCCCACCAGGTACCTCCAGTATGCCCCACACAGCTGGATTGCTGAGAGTGGTCCGAGGCCATGCCCCCTTTTTACACCACTCTGCAAACGCACCTCCTGGCAGTGCGCCAGGAGGTGCGTTTGCAGAGTGGTGTAAAAAGGGCATTCCCAAGCGCTGCTGCTTGGTGGATGAAGTCCACTTATGTCCTAAGGTCCCCAGGACACAAGAGGCGCCATGATTGGCCTATAAGCCACGCCCAGTGTGTTGTCAGGTAAGGATACTGACTACTTTGTGCAGCTGGTAAAAGATATATTTACAAAACCACAGAAAACCACTGTGTTTGTCTTTGTAACTCTGAATTCTTTACATATACTGTGGGCTGATGTCTGCCAAACAAACCTCAGTCACACGTGCGCCATAGAAATGGCATACTTTTGCCCTTTCTGGGTGTGGGTCTGTTGGGCACTAAACCCACAACAATATCTTTTAAAATATGAATAACTCCCTTGTCATATGTCTACAGCAATGGCACAAAATACTCTGCCTTGTTAAATAGAGGTGAGCTATGTAAATTGTGGTGTAGTATAAAACATCCACACCTTTTCACTGTATAAGTTGGTTTGTATGTTGCACTAAAAATCTTCCAGCTATTGCTGCAGGTCTTGTACATTTATTTGCATCCTTGCCATATGAAATTCATTTTTTCCACCAGTACATGCAATCAAGTGTTAAGTTACATTGTAAATGCAAATTACTCTGAAATAATCAAATCTGTAAACAGTTTTGATAAACTTTGAATTTGGGATATTGTGCGGCTTATACAGATACAGTGGTTTAAGGAGATGCATACTGAAGCTAGGGCCTTTATGGATCAATTTCACACATCTGCTAGAAGAGACCAGTTTGTAGGCAACACACAAAATAAATATCAATGGGGAGAGGAAGCCCACGATTATAACCGTTTGTATGAATGGCATTTATGATTGAGTGAAATTCACACTTTACCTGTCTATAAAAATGGTGTATTGATAGTGCAGACAAACATATCTCATTGAAATCTGTGTAGGAATCTTCAATTGGTCCGGAAGAAAGCCAAACGACCCTTGGAGCATTAGATTGGCTGAAACATGTAAACCCTCAGATACTGGAGTATCCTAATCATCCAGGAGCCTCGGTCTTGGTTTTTTAAGCTTGCAAAGGGTTCCTCAAATAAATTAACTATTAACAATTAGTGTACCCCATGGCAATTTTACTTTCAGATCTTGATTGGCAATATGGAGACAGCCCAGATACAGAGGATTTCTGTGTGAGGCTATCGATAACGAAGCATGCCACTAGGATTTCCAGTGGTTGAGAGCTTTTTAAAAAATGAGTGCCCTTATAGGATGGCTAGGGAGACAACAATACCAATATTAGTGTGTTTCCGCTTCCCATTGATGTTTCTTGTGATAAATGTAGAAGTGGAGTAAACCCATTTACAATCTTCTAGCTTCACATTTCCCTCCTTTTCAACAGACTACATAGCCAGGAAAGGGGAGGATGTTTGAAATTAGTGCATTGAGGGCACCTTTGTTAGATAACAGATATCACCAAACTTGGTTTCTTTGAAGGTGGAGTCAAATTCTCCTCTGTGCTCAATGATTTCCTTCGATAGTTGTGACAGAACTTGATGTAATTCCTTGAAGTGGAGGAAACTGGTGGGAGAAGAAATTGCCAATGCAATCTTTGTATCTCTCAACCTATCCTCAGCTTGCTGGAATTTATCAGCTCTAATTTAGCAGCCCTATAAGACTTTTGTTGACACTAAACACAGAAACGTGGGCCAACCGGGAACTACATTACTTTTAAATTAAGTTAAAACATAATCCCAATTTGTTTAGTTTCACCATTTCCTCTCCTCTTTAACTTGCGCTTGAACCACTGTCAAATGTTTTGGATCTACAGCAAAATGAGAAGCTTTCCTTGGTGCTGCCAGGTTACTTTCTACCACGCAACTGAAAACTCTTGCAAGAGTTTGTTCCACTTCCTCCCAGTCACTTAAATATCTGCATTAAGGGCTTAATTTCAGAGCTGGGTGAGCGAGTTCCCTCACTAGATCCAAACGGACAATAAGGCCTGTTTCTTTAGAGAAGTGAAAGGTGACTGCATCAACAAACCGAATACTAGGAAGCTGCTAAGTTCCTCCAAACAACAAGAGAACTGGCCTCACAAGACCTTTCCACAGTGTCTATGTAGAAGAGAACCAGTGAGGAAAATCTACAATAAATGCTGGTTCTTGCTAAATTGCCTCTGTCTGTTTGAGCACTGGAACCAGTACCCGCATCCTTAGTGAGCCAGTGCCCAATTTGAACACCCTGCCATTTAATCAGCATCAAGCAGGGGCCTCAAGAAGGCTCCTTTACCTAGTTAGAGATGCCCCATCATAAGCATGCTGCCCACCTCACCAAACTCAGGCAGAAGGTTTTCCTGTTTGAGCTAGAGGCCAAGACTAAGTGCTGGGATCATTGCCACCGGACTGGGTCATTGCCTCCGTGGACCGTGCACCGTGATTCAACCAGAGCCTGGTTGAACTGCTTTCAATTATGGGATTTGGTAATTTAGCTGCTGAACTAGACAAACCTTCATTTGTTGTTTAAATCTGTTTTTATTGATATTATACAATTTTATGAAAGGTGACAGTTGTCTTGCAATGCATCGTCAAACAGTTAAGACATGCATGATGTTCCATGTGCATCTGCTGCACACCAGGTCCCTCGGCTGCCGATGAATCTGCATACCCAGGTAGCGGAAGGTATCTTCTCTCCATAGCACCATTTTACCGTGAATGGCAAAGTTCGGGTCTCAGCCTCCCTCTCGCGTATATACAGGACTTTTCAACATTTACTTTTAGTCCCGATATGGCTGCGAAACTCTGTAGTAGGCGCTCCAGCTGGTCAGGGATTTTCACATCTGGTATACGGTACGCAGCACATATGATCGATGTGTCTAAACAGTTATCCATTAGAAAGCATGTACATTATTGGTCTCCCAGTCATCATTATATACTTTGTAGATTTACAGGTATTTCCAATTAAATAGAACTCGAACGTATATGATATCCTGTAAAAGAATTTTTTTCCAGCATGTCTTGTAAAGTCTATAAACAGATGGAACAACTTAATAAAACATAAACAATTACATTGACCCGGTTATCTTAACGCTTTCCCACATCCTCGCTCTTACTTACATTACATTTTCGCGTATGTTTTCCACTCAGTGTTTCCCTTTTATGACCTCTACACTTGCACATATATTTAGCTAATGTATATGAGTCCATGGTATGTCGCGGCGCACCCTGTAACGGCATATGTATCACACTCTATCTGTTCTCCCATCCCTCCGTGGGCTGCCACTCAGGCCCACCCTCCCCTGTCTGCTGCAGCTCTCATAAGAAGGCATCCCAATGTATCGCTATGGGGTCTTGACGCAGCCCCAGCGTTTCCTCACGCCTAATAGCGATACTCTCTGCCTTAGCCCATGCAAGCAATGATTGGCGCCATGCCCGCGCGCTTGTGGTGGATCTGCTGCTTTCCACCGTTTAGTGAGGAGCCGCTTGGCAACCACTATCCCCAGATCCAGGAACCTATATGTTACTTTTGTGGAAGACGTCCTGCTAAATTGGTGCAGCAAGTATACTGATCATTCAAAAGGCAGCTCACGATTTGTGCATGCGTGTAACATTCTAGCTATTGTGCTCCAGTATGCACCTATCCGGGGGAGCTCCATAACATGTGCATCAGGTCGGCTCCTGGCTCGGCACACCTCGGACATGCCGCGTCTGCGCGATCAAAATACCGATTGATCGTGGCAGGTGTGAGATAGGCCCTGTGGACAATATAAAATTGGATTTGTCTAAATCGCATGTTTCTGGGTATGGGTATCGTACTCTCCAGTACCCGTACCCATTCCTTATCTCACAACTGGCGTCCTAAGTTGAGCTCCCACTTACGACGAAGTGGGTCGACTAATCGCTGCATGGGTCCTAAGAGAAGCGGCAAACCAACGTATAAGGTGCCTGCCACGGCCCATGACATGTAGATACTGTACAGTGAGGTGCAGGCATGGTTCAGTCGTCATGTCCCCCCATCTGGCCGCCAACGTGGTTAGTGAGTGATGTGAAAGAAATTGTCACGGCAGGAACCCCTCTTCGTCTACCAAAATCATGTATGGTATGAGTGTCCCATCGCGGTATAGGTCCCCTAGTGTCTGGGTACCCCCGTCTAGCCAGTTCGCATTCTGCTGCACTGTGAGCACCGTGAGTCCATTAGGGGATCCTTCCAGCGGTATCGCCGGCGCATAGGGGGTGACATCTATGGTGATATACAGACACCTGCGAAAACCTTTATATGCCACCACAAGCAGCAGCGGTGTTGGTACCTTCGACTTAACGGCATGGTGGAAAAGTCTGGTAACTTGTTCCATGGAGTGAGGCGGATGTGTGGTAGCCGTATCTGTGAGATGTCTATCTGCAAGCCAGCACGCCACCCATTGCAACTGAGCAGATAAATGGTAATGCTCAAAGCAGGGCGCTGCTAGGCCCCCCTGGTCGGTGGGTAAGTATAGTTTCGCTAGTGCCATTCTATGTCTAGAATCTCCCCATATGAAGGCTCTAATGAGCTTAGTTAGTGTAGAAAAAAAGGACACAGGGATGTACAAAGGCAGATTGACAAAGTAGGATGGAAGCCGGGGGAGGATTACCATCTTGGCCAGGGCTACTCTGCCTGTCACTGCTAGAGGGAGTGTGCTCCAAAACTGCATTTGTGACCGGACTACTGTCAGGGCTCTTCCCAGGTTTCCATCAAACAGGTCCCTCGGCTGCCGATAAATCCATATACCCAGGAAGCAGAAGGTATCTCCTCTCCATAGCACCTTTTTACCGTGAATGGCAAAGTTCGGGTCTCGGCCTCCCTCTCGCACTGCGTATATACAGGACTTTTCAACATTTACTTTTAGTCCCGATATGGCTGAGAAACTCTGTAGTAGGCGCTCTAGCTGGTCAGGGATTTTCTCTATGTCTTTAATATGGACTAGAAGGTAATCCGCATATAGCGATACCTGGTGTACTGTGTCTACCAATGGTATACCATCTCCCAATGTGGTGCGCAACAATTCCGCCAATGGCTCTATAGCAAGCGCAAATAGGAGAGGGGAAAAAGGGCACCCCTGCCTGGCACCGCTGTGCACTGGAACAGCGTCCGATATGTATGGTCCTAGCCTCACACGAACCATAGGGCCTGTGTACAATAGGTTAACTAGTTGAAGGAAACCCTAAACCCAGAACGTATTTAAACAGCGCCTCAGATAGGTAGCCCCACTCCACAGAATCGAAGGCCTTCTCTAAATCTAGAATTAAGCATCCTGCTCTAGGCCATTCTTGTGTAGTGTCTGTCGCCACTATAAAAAAACGCCTCAGGTTAAGGAAGGTGCTCTGTGCTGGCACAAAGCCATTTTGGTCGGCATGAACCAACGTAGGGACTACCAGCGCCAGTCTAACGGCTAATACCTTGGCAAGTATTTTATAATCTTGGTGTTTAGTAGGGCCAAAGGCCTATATGAACCAAGTGCCGCTGGATCCTTATCCGGCTTCCGCAGGGACACTAGATATGCCTCATCATCGAGGGAGGCAGTTCTTGTTTCAAGGCAGTAACAAGGCGTGGAGTTTTGCGTTAGAGACTCGCGGTACGCCTTGTAATACTCCGCCGGCAGCCCATCTGGCCCAGGCGTTTTCCCGGAGGCCAGAGATCCTATGGCATCCCCAATCTCTTCTAGCTTGAGCTGGCTGTTAAGGATTTCCTGGTGTTCCCCTGAGGCTGTAGGCAACTGTATGGAACCCAGAAACCCCTCCAATTCGTGCTTAGCACCGTGCCCTTTGGACTGGTATAGCTGTTTATAATGCTCCGTCATAGCTTTGTGTATTTTGTGCTGCGCATGCAACAGAGTCCCTTCCTGCATACGTATAGCCCCTATTGGAGCGTGGGTGTTGTCCTGCCTTATCAACCAGACAAGTACTCGACCCGCCCGGTCAGCTGATGCATGTGTGCGGGCTATATGTGCTGCGTAATTATGGCACCTTAAACGCTCCAATAAATCCTCATGTTCCGCGCATAGCTGCCTCAGACGTCTAGAGTCTCTGCCCTCCCCCTCCCCTTCCCATTCATACCTCAACAGTTGGGCCTCTATTTTTGTAAGCGAGGAAGTCAACTGCCTGCGTATATTCCATGTGGCCACCAGGCAATGCCCCCTAACCGTTGTTTTGAAAGCATCTCATTCCACGAGTGTATTGCTCGCCGTACCCTCATTGAGTTTGAAGTAAGTGAGTATTGCCGTCTCTAATGTCGATCGGAACTCTGGGTCTTCCAAAGCGTTTGTCTGGAGATGCCATGTTGGTATGGGAGGACGGTCCGCCACCCAGTTAAACTGCATCCACAGGGGATTATGATCGGAGTTTGTCCAGCCAACGTATTCTATCTTCTTAGTTAGGGGGATCAGTGACTGGGAACCCACCAACCTATCCAACGGCACGTGTAGGCCGTGCACCTCTGAGTAATAGGAGTAGTTGCACTCCGTTGGATTGAGTGTGTGCCATATGCCTATGATCACCCAATTTGTGAGCCAGTCCGTGAGTGCCTGGGCATTGGAGACAGCTGAGGTTTTATTTAGGGGGGGGGAAATGATCTATCCAGATCTACGTTGAGCACTGAGTTGAAATCCCCTACTAACACCCAGGGAATACCAGTCCAGGGGGTCAATTTCCACGATAGCCGCACAAGGAAGGAGGGTTGATCTACATTTGGGGCATATACAGACCCCAACAGTATTGTTTGACCATTTAATCTCCCTCGCGCAAAGGTGTATCTACCCTCATCATCCACTATGGACTCTTCATGTATGAAAAGGAATTCCCGCCCTCACCCAAATTAGTGTGCCTCTTGCATGCGCTGAATATGTGGTACCAAACACTTGTCCTCTCCATCGCTTACACAGTTTCTCTAACTCTGTTTGAGACATGTGTGTTTCTTGCAGCAGGGCAATTCTGACCAACTGTCTCTGCAAGTAGGCGAATATGGAGTACCGTCTCGTGGGTGTATGCATTCTGCGTATATTCCACGTCAGTATGTTAGCCTGTGTCATGACAATCATGTGTGAACCTCTTTGGGAGCAGGAGCGAGCAATGTGTTTTCGAGCCTTTATTACCTGTGTGGGACTTCGAGTCTGTCTGTCGTAACCAAAACTGCGATAGAACCTTTAACATTATAACGGCTGGGGGCCAACATTGCAAAGATGTCCATCCAAACTGCATGTCAACAATGACAAGAAAGAAACTATTCCAGTACAGTGCCTGGTGGAGGGTATGTATAGCGCGTATTTAACTACAATAATATCATCCCCTTCATGTCTAGACGGTTTACCACCCAGTAGCCAACCAAGTCAGTGCACATTGGGTACCAATCGCTGGGCGCATATGTTATGGACTGCAGCTATTTGTATATGGTGGACTTATAGCTGGTGTGGGTATCAGTGCATGGTGGATCCATCAGTGTGATGCTTGCATCTTGGCAAATGTACCTACCACCCCTCTGAGTGCACCCAGTGTCACTGATGCCGCATCCATCTCTTTTTAGTGAGATTTCGAAGTTCAATGTGTCTAACGTTTAAAAATGTGTTTCAGTTACTTTCTGATATATTATCTATGTGTAGGGTACACTTCATGGCGGCTAACATATCAGGGATGCCTAATTCAATAGCACATTTGTATGTACAACAATCATCTCTATAATTGAGTCTCTACTTGCGTGGAGCGTTTCCAACTCAGTTCATGATGGCTGCGTTCCGTCAGATGATATCATCGGTAGTCTGTGGGGTTACCTCGGGGAGCCTCATTTCATCTAGATCGTCTGGGCCAGGGGAGGATGAGCCACTGGCTGCCGCTGAATCAGTGGAGCATTCTTCCTGATGCTCTCGATACTGCACAGATCCCATCGCCGACAAAATATCTAGGGCTTCTTGGCGTTCCAGTCTGCTCCTTTCTGGGCTAGGCGACGCAGTCACCGACTTCACAGGTCTCTGCTTCACTCGTCTCACCTGTCGGCGGGTTCTCCTGCCAGGATTCTTGGTTTAATCAGTGTCCCAGACCTCTGCGGGTGAGTCAAAGAAGCGAACTCCATTTTTCGGCTCCACTAGCAATCCGGCTGGGAACAGGAGGGAATTGGGTAGTTCCAATTCTCGAAGCTGGCACTTCACCGCTGTGTACGTGCTTCTGCGCCTCTGCACTAGTGCTGTGTAGTCTGGAAACTGCAAACACAACAGGTGATGGACAGAATGCAGAACAATGTCATACATTCACCCCAGTACAGAGATCTGGGCCTAAATCCATCGTTTTTTTGCTCACCATGCCGTTCCAGTTTGAACCCAGCCATATGCAAATCAGTCTTGACCCTGTGCCTCATGGGTACAGTCCAGCCCGAACTGCCAAGCCAGGTCCTCCCTGGACTGGAAACAAGCATCCTAGGACCGGTTTCGGGGTTTCACCCCTCTTCAGCAAGGATAGCTTGATTCCAGTGGCATGGAGAGCACGGGACCCACGTCTGGGCATACCCTTCCCACTCTGGGTGACAAATGCAAACACAACAGGTGATGGACAGAATGCAGAACAATGTCATACATTCACCCCAGTACAGAGATCTGGGCCTAAATCCATCGTTTTTTTGCTCACCATGCCGTTCCAGTTTGAACCCAGCCATATGCAAATCAGTCTTGACCCTGTGTCTCATGGGTACAGACCAGCCCGAACTGCCAAGCCAGGTCCTCCCTGGACTGGAAACAAGCATCCTAGGACCGGTTTCGGGGATTCACTCCTCTTCAGCCAGGATAGCTTGATTCCAGTGGCATGGAGAGCACGGGACCTACGTCTGGGCATACCCTTCCCACTCGGGGTGACAAATGCAAACACAACAGGTGATGGACAGAATGCAGAACAATGTCATACATTCACCCCAGTACAGAGATCTGGTCCTAAATCCATCGTTTTTTTGATCACCATGCCGTTCCAGTTTGAACCCAGCCATATTCAAATCAGTCTTGACCCTGTGCCTCATGGGTACAGTCCAGCCCGAACTGCCAAGCCAGGTCCTCCCTGGACTTGAAACAAGCATCCTAGGACCGGTTTCGGGGTTTCACCCCTCTTCAGCCAGGATAGCTTGATTCCAGTGGCATGGAGAGCACGAGACCCACGTCTGGGCATACCCTTCCCACTCGGGGTGACAAATGCAAACACAACAGGTGATGGACAGAATGCAGAACAATGTCATACATTCACCCCAGTACAGAGATCTGGGCCTATATCCATCGTTTTTTTGCTCACCATGCCGTTCCAGTTTGAACCCAGCCATATGCAAATCAGTCTTGACCCTGTGCCTCATGGGTACAGTCCAGCCCGAACTGCCAAGTCAGGTCCTCCCTGGACTGGAAACAAGCATCCTAGGACCGGTTTCGGGGTTTCACCCCTCTTCAGCCAGGATAGCTTCATTCCAGTGGCATGGAGAGCACGGGACCCACGTCTGGGCATACCCTTCCCACTCGGGGTGACAAATGCAAACACAACAGGTGATGGACAGAATGCAGAACAATGTCATAAGTTGGCAGGGTATGCTCAGACGTGAGTCCCTTGCTCACTTTGCCACTGGATTCAAGCAAGCATGGCTGAAGACGACTGAAATGCCAGAAACCTGTCCTAGGAAGCTTGTTTCCGGTCCAGGGAAGGCATGGCTTGGCAGTTCGGGCTGGACTGTTCCCATGAGGCACAGGGTCAGACTGATTTGCATATGGCCATGTCTGAACTGGGGTGACAGAGTGGGCTAAAGAACGGTGATGGATCAAACCCGGATCTGTTGACTGGGTGTGAGTGTTTGATTGGTTCTGATGCTCCGTCCATCACCACCCCCTTTTGTACCGCTTTGTTCGCCATAAGTTGGCAGGGTATGCTCAGACGTGAGTCCCTTGCTCACTTTGCCACTGGATTCAAGCAAGCCTGGCTGAAGACGGCTGAAATGCCAGAAACCGGTCCTAGGAAGCTTGTTTCCGGTCCAGGGAAGGCATGGCTTTGCAGTTCGGGCTGGACTGTTCCCATGAGGCACAGGGTCAGACTGATTTGCATATGGCCATGTCTGAACTGGGGTGGCAGAGTGGGCTAAAAAACGGTGATGGATCAAACCCGGATCTTTTGACTGGGTGTGAGTGTTTGATTGGTTCTGATGCTCCGTCCATCACCACCCTCTTTTGTACCGTGTAGTCTGGAAATAGCATAACTTGGTTTCCTCCCACCCTGAGGTCTACAATTTTCCGTGTCTCCTGCAATATTGCTTTTCTGTCCCTGTAGTTAAGGAGCTTGAAGAGAAATGGTCTCTGGCTGGCTCCTGGAGGTGACCTCTATGCTGGAACTCGGTGCGCCCTTTCAACTGCAAAATGCGACAACAGCGTCCCGGGGGGTAATATTTTCTGGAGCCCACGCTCAACATAGGGTTCCTGTTTTTGTCCCTCCTCTTCCTCCGGGAGACCGACCACGCGAACATTGTTGCATCTAGAGCGACCCGCCTCATCTTCGACTCTGTCTTCCAGCACATGCATGAGGTCCAGAATATTTTGCAGGGCAGCAGTATGACTTTGAGTGATAGATTTCAGTTCCGTAAGCAACTGACTGCGCAGATTGACCTTGTCAGCTAATTTACGGTGGTCGGCATGCAGGAGAGTGAAATCTGAGGTAACCTTATCAATCCTGGATTCTAAGGATCTTCTAGTTTGTTCCAGTGCATTGCCGATCTTCTCCACTGCTGCAAGTACTGAGTCCAGCTTAGCTACCAATGCCGTGTTTGGTGGATTCATTGAGCTTGCTCCTCCAATGCCCGGTGGCTCCGAGCTGCTTGTGCATATGGCACCTTGCTGTGTGTTATTGCGTAGTCGGCCCATCACTAGCTGTTGCGTTGTAGGCATTCACATCCAACAGGTAACAGAGTCACTTCCGTTATGTTCGACAACTCAGCACAGTCAGGAGTGTTGGTCGACTCAACACGCTCCACACTATTGCCTCAGACGTCAGGTCTGTTCTGCGTTGAGCCCATGTCCGTTGTCTGTAGTCAGGATTCAGAGTTGGTTGACCGTAGGTTCCGTGTCTGGAGTGATCAGTGTCTACCTTTGTGACGCTGTTCTTCTGGTACACCTACGCTGCAACCCACTCGGGTTCTGTTAACGCTATGTGCACAGGCTTTTCCTGTCGTATATGGTAGCACCCAGTGACACTCCGTGCCCAGCAGGTGAAAGCGGGTTTCACTTTACAGCGCCGCGTCCGCTTCTTTAGTGTAGGAATCACGGATTGGGCCGCCTGATAGCGCACTGTCTCTAGGCCCCTTATATCGGCTCCTGCATCAGTCACGCAGGATGGTTCATGGGCCCTTCACATTCAGTGGAGGGATAGACAAAGGTCTGTTGGCTCCACTCAGCACCAGGCCCCTCAAGGTCATGGCGCTTTACAGTTGCTGTCTCACCTTTGTGCAGTGTCTGCAGCCCGAGCGTCCAGTGGGTTCCTCAGGTTCTGGCACAGGTAGACACAATCAGGGTGTAGGGTGAGGAACAGATTATGCATTCTCCCCAGTCCACCTTACACACTAGACTCAGCACCATCTGGCGCTCGGGAGTGGGGCGACTCTGGAGTGGGGACCCGCTAGTATAGTGATTGAACTACGAGGATGTTCAGGCCGCCCAGGCTGCCCCCAGCACCAAGTGAAGGGCCTCGACCCTCACACCGCCGCAGGCACCAGTGTAGTGGCAGCAGCGATAGCGACACCTCCTCTCAGTGCTGTATCAGTGCCTCGACAGCAGGCCTGCAGGGATCGTCCGCTAACATCGCGCAGCCAGGACCTGCACCGCTGGGCCTCCAAGGACGGGGCCCGGGTGTCAGTTGATTCCTAGGCGCTTGCTATTCAACCAGGTCCACCGTGCCGGCGGGACATGTGGGAGCCGGAAACATGTTCGGTGGGGCTTACCGACAAAGCAGTAATGCATCCAGTAAAAAGGGGGTGGAGGGGTTGCCCCATAGCCGATGGGACCATCACTCGGCAGGGGACACCTGCCCGTGTTCACTCCGGAGCTCTGTAGGCCGCTTCCTCACTGCAGCCATCCCCACAGGTCAGCGCCGCAGTGCAAGGCTGCAACAAGAGCTCAACAGCAAGCACAGTCCTATATTTATCGAATGCCGCAGCTTTCCCTGTCGGATGGGTCGGGTGGCAGGAGAAAGTCGGGATAATTAGGGGATTAGGTATGGAGCCTCACAAAGTTGTTTCCACCATGTTGGCACGCTAGCCACGCCCCCCAGACAAACCATCATTAACTATTTGTCCAGTCACTGTAGCTGTTTAGATATGACTTTAATTGTCTGGTAGACTTCATGTAACCACTGTAGACATCATACACAACACAACAAACAACATACACAACATATACATATATACAAAAAATGGCTTTGAATCACCTTCTTCAGTCAATTGCATATTTAAATGAAGCTCTAAAGGTAATATCCTGCTGAGTGGCCTGTGATGGTTTGGGAGCACACCCATTGCATATGTCCGCATCTTGGTAAGATGGTGATACTCAAGGATGCCTGGTACTCTGACCACATCCTCTGTCTCCTCCATTAAGTAGCTGCTGCCTCCTCATCTGCTTCTGCCAACACCACAATCATTACAATGCCTTTAGGTGCCTTTACCAGCTCCTGCTACCACTTTCTTCATCATCACCACTGCGGAGACTCAATTTTATGACTTTTCCAACATAACATTCACTTTTTGAATTCATTGAAACACATGTTTTGCAACCAAGCAGGAATCTACAATGTCATGGGAACTGACTTATTTTCTGGCATGCAGGAGAGCTTGACAGAAAGCAGCGCACCAGGAAAGTACTATGCCCACACATGGAGATGTGCTTAATATCCTGAAAGAGATTCACTGTACCAGCACAAACACTGCAGTTAGAGTGTCAGCACCAGCCACAAGGCAGACAAAGAAGTTTGCAAAACATGGTAAAAAAAGGGGTATGGACAGTGCAGAGTCTCAACCTGGCTTTAGAATTGCCCCCGAGAGAAATACAAGCCAAGAGGCAGCCCCTCCTCAGGACAGGCCTCAAACAGACATAGTGCTTCAACCCTACCAAGGAATAGCCAACAACAGCCCCTTCAGTGCAATACTGCCTCTGTCCTCAGTAAGGGGTAGAGGAGGAAATTGGGAGGATGGTCCCAGCAGAGTTCACAGCTGCCTTCTCCTCTTAGCCAGGATCTGGTCTCAAACTTTCTTCACCCACCTCTTTATTCTTCCCTTAAAGACACCTTCTGCGCAAGACCCTCCCCACAACTACTCGGCAGCACAGCATGGATGAGGAGAAAAAATAGGAGGCTGAATGCATGCATACTTTTACATTTTCCACTCTTCTCTCCCACCACCTCTAGGATTTGACACTGGACCCCACTTTACTGGTCCTCATCATGGTTCCTGAACATTAAATGGTGGTTCAACAAGCTGGTACCTAACTGGTTATATCATGCAGTGGCTGCCAAATGGGACCCTTACCCAGGATACATGATTCCTAGCTTATTTGACCTCATTCTCAGATCTCAACCCTCACACTCCACCTTTCACACCCCCATAACAACTCCTAGGAGTCCCTTTGAGAAGGATTAGGCTGTGAGAGACCTCAGGTGTTGTAAGTAACAATCTCTATATCCCTATTTCCCCCTTCACGCCTCTTCTTTTGTACATCGCAATTTTATGAATAAGCAATAAAATCACTTATCATGGAAATGCTGCATTAACTTGAATTTCCTACTGAAATTGTCAACTGGGTGAATATTTCTGATGCCTGTGGTGTGGAACACCCATTTCGAACTAGCTATGAGTGTTACACTTAAACATGGTTTACTTGAGAATTTGAACCTCTATTCCTCCTCTTCACCTTTGCTCTCCCAATGCCTCCCTTTAGCACTCTTTCTACACAACAGAGCTGCCAGGAAGATGACATCATGCCATGCCTGACTCCTTCAGCCATTCCAGACAGTGTAGCCAACAGAATATTTTATTCCGGCACTTCTAATATTTTAAGTATGGGCATACAAATCTCAGCATGCAATGTCTCCTTTTGATAGTGTACTCCTGTTATGTACTCCAGTTATGCTGATACCCAATCAGTGTGACAACGTATGGTACCCATCTGAATCTATCCTGAAAGTGCCCTTTGCGACCCTCTCTCACCCTAACTGTTCCTAATGTTATGCTATGTGTTCCCTATACACTATCCTCTGTATTTCTCTCCCTTTATCACCCTATATTTATCTCTCTGCCCACTATACAGCCCTTCAGAGAAAGTGATTTATTAGTTGGGGTAGCATATGATCCATCACAAATAATAAAGGCACTTTCCTGTTAAGTCCAGTAAACGTTTTCAGTAATTTAAACCTGAGCTCAATCTTTGGCGGCTATGGCACAGAGAAAGCTGGCTTAACTTAGGGAAAATGTATAAAGCAATTTAGTAATACCAAAACAATTAAAACAACAAAAATATACCACAATCAAAAAATCTCTTCAAACTATAAAAATAAAAATTAATTTAATTAGCAAAATGACACCAAAATGTCAAAGGTCCAATAGGGTAACCAAAGGTATGAATTTTTAAAGGTTTAATTAACAATAGTGTCAAAAAGAACAAAGCACTAATGGTAATCAATGGTTGTGGTAGACCGGAACCTAGGTGGTATTTTAGACCAACCACGATGGAGTGGAGGTCAAATAAACAAATGAGATTCAACCCTTTCAGAAGGTATACCTTGAAACTTTTTTCTGAAAGTCAAAATCCTTCACTGGGGCACAACAGCAGGCTCTATCCGATGAGGGCTTCACAATGTCAGGTCGCCATTGGACAAAGTCTAAGTGAAACTGTCGTTTTTGGTGGGGTTAGCTAGAAGTGGGAAAATGTTAATGTCACACTCAAAGATGTTGTCTCACCGATCGATAAGTTTGGCACCTTTATGCGGGCAAGATTTTTACCTTTGGACTTAGCCTTTTTTTCGGATCTCTGAATCCTTCAGTGGGGCAAGGCTGCTGGCTGTGTCCGTTGAGGGCTCCATGAGGCTGGGTACCTTCTCGTTGAGGTCCAGCTGAAAAGGATTTGCTGTTAATGAGAAGCTCTGAGCAGGGGAAACCTATTTATTCAGGCCAGCAGATTGGCTTAGTAGGTTTGTCTCAGTCTTGCGGAGGTCTTAAAGTCTAAATAGTCTCTAAGTCCCAGTATTTCAGGAGTGATGTGAGTTCAGTTCAGCACAGCCAAGGATCCCAGGACCTCAGGAACAGCAGTTAACAATCACGACTAATTCCAGCAGAGGTCATCAGCATTGTCCAAGTCAGGTCAAGTTGCTATTGGCAGCTGGGCATTACAAAAAAAGGCCTCTGCTGCTTGTTGTGTCCCTGTAGCCACACAGGAGGTAAACCAACTGACCTTGGAGTCCACATCTTTGTCCTGGATAAAAGTGGGAGCAGGTCCAGCCCCTCAGGTCTTCTCACGGGTCACAATCAGCAGCTGCAGTTCATCTTTTGTTCTTATGTAGGTCCAGAGTGCTCTGAAGAAGGTGTCTTGGGGTGCTACATTTATTCCTGGCACAAGCTTGTTTTGGGGGGGTCACTCCTGGTCCAGCCCAAATCAATAGGGTTAGGGTTCCCATAGGTACCCTACCCACATTTGCAACAGTTGCTGTGTGCTCTTCTACAGACAATCCCACGGTGCTCCTCACTCACTAAATCCAAGATTGAGAAACTCTTCACCCCATGAACAGACCCTGTGTTCCCTACCCAGAGATGCAGTCAGGGTAATGAGCAGACCCTTATCTGTTCTCACTCCAACCTAGTTCTTGTGGCCGCTTCCTCCCCCCAACCCCTTAATCCACACTGGGTTTGATGCCTGTCTGACTGGCAGGATGAAGGATGGGGCCTGTTCAGGTGTCATCTGATATCTGCTTGTGAAAGGGAAGGTCCCTTTGAAGTAAATTAAGTTCCTGGGTAAAGGCCAAGTGGTCTTCCTGCCAGGTGATCAAAAAAACCTCCCCACTCCTCAACCATTGCCTCTCCTCTGGAAGCAGTTTTCACATCTCATCAGTACTATTCTCCAAGTGGGTGATAGTTGTAGGCTAATGCACATTAGCCTCCAGGAGCACATTACCCAGCACCTACGTGACCTCTACTGGCTCCCTGTCGAAAAGAGAGTGACCTTCAAGCTGCTCACTCATGCCTACAAATCCCTCAACAACACCAGACCCCAATACCTCAACGAAAGAATCTCCTCCTATGCACTCAAGAGAAACCTCAGCTCCGCCGACTTTGCCCTGGCCGAAATCCCACGCACCTGCAGAGCCAGAATGGGAAGAAGAGCCTTCTCCTACATCGCAGCCAAGACCTGGAATGAACTCCTCTCAGCATCAAAACCCCACACTGCAAGCAATCAGGAAGAGCCTCAAGACCTGGCTTATCGGATGAGATGGAGCTGCTTGAATCTGTCCTCCCCAAGCATCTTGAGACCTTCGTGGGTGAGTAGTGCGCTTCACAAATCCCTGATTGATTGATTGATTGATTGAAAAGGTAACTTTCTAATAGTTCATCTTCCTTAATATTTATCACAAATTGACTTCACCATTACATTTGGTTTTTAATACATTTTAAAAATAGTTGTCTAATCATTTTGTATTGTGTCCCTAGTCTGAGATAGCATACATAATATCTAATATTTCATCTCAGTGTTTCTCTATGGGCCAGCCAGCCTTCCTACACTGAAAATAGCTTTTTGGGGTTAGTCTCTGTGAGGCAATGTTACCTTTAAGTTCTACATGTCCTACGTTTAAATTCCATGCACCCTATCTTGTAAGCAACAATGTCTACACAAGGAGGACTTATTAACATTTTAAAGGGAGGTTTTCTACTGTCCAACAGCTTCATTATGACAGGTTGGACTGTAGTTTTAAAACTGCAGCAGTCAGGCAACAAGATAGGCCTGGAGTTATGTTTGTCTTGTCACACTAATGGGAAGCATAGTAGTGCTGTAGCTCATAGGTGACATTTAACTTTATATGCCATGAGTGTAGATTTGGCTGTTGCCTTATAGTAAAGTTAAATAGGCCAATTGGGAATAAACCAATTTTGACTTGTTTTAGGGGTCAGAACAAATGCAGTGGGGGATGGGTAGGAGTCTCAAAATGCCAGCAGCATCAGTCCACAAAATTGGTGAGACCATGCAAAAAGCAGCACTTTCTCACATCTTCACATACCTCGTTTTTTGTTCTTTATACCTCTCGCCATACTTAATCCTGCGTAGAATCCTCCATACTCTATTTCACGCAGCATCCTCCATGCCACTCAGTTCTATCAAACCTCAAAGCATCAATGCCTGCCCATTGTGTATAATTACATACTCCTTTGCTCATAACACCTTTCTCATTGTAAGCTATTAAAAATGCTAGCCTTCATAACCCACTCCCTACATAATCTAACATACACATTATCATCCTGTAGTCTTTAATAATTACCATAGGTGCTCCCTAAACCAGGAGTGTCCTAGGTAAATACGAGCGAGCATGAACCATTCCAGCTAATTTGGATATCTGCATAAGATACAGCCACATGCTATCATGTACTACTAATATATTTTGCCATTTGTATGGGTTGTAAGCATGTGTGGTGAAGCAAAGTGTGATAGCAGTGTTTGGCCATCATGAGAAACAAAGGCTGTCACCCTCCTGCAAGACGCTAAGGACAGTTTGCTGGACCATAAAGCGATGAGTGTGACTTCTGTATAGCCAAGAGATGAGCCCTAAATGTAGGGGTAAAGAAGTGCTGAATTACACTAATGTGTGTATTTAATGTGGTGGCAACTGAGCATTGTAATGTGGGAAACTGCCATACAGCTTTCTTTGAAAATAAAAAGATCTGGAAAATGTTCTGCCTAGTTTAAGACCTGTCAGCCTTAGGGTGGTCTTCCTCTTCCCCCCCCAGCTTTTTGTCTTCCTCCTCTATTTTTTCTAACCTCGTTATTGCTGGCATTAGGACTCTGAGCACTTTACCACTGCTAATCAGTTTTGAATCACTTGTGCCTCTCTCCTCTAAACATGGTAATATTGGCCCATACTCAATTTGCATATGTATTGGCTCATACTCAATTTGCATATTTAATTTACTTCTAAGTCCCTAGTAAAGTGCACTACATGTACCAAGGGCCTGTAAATTAAATGCTATTGGTGGGCCTGCAGCACTGATTGTGCCACCCACTTAGGTAGCCCTTTAAGCATGTCTCAGGCCTGCCATTGAAGAGCCTTTGTGTGTAGTTCTATACTGCCCTTTCGACCTGGCAAAGTAAACCTCAGGTCTGGCCCAAACCTTCCTTTTATAATTCATATGCCACCCTAGGGTAGGCCCTAGACAGCCCCAAGGGCAGGGTGCAGTCTATTTAAAAATCAGATTATGTACTTTTTTGTTTTACATGTCCTGGTAGTATAAAACTCTTACACTCATTTTTAAGTACTACAAGTCTTATATCTCTGTAGGATAACATTGAGGTTACCTTATTACATTTTATAGGTGTAATTTCTAAATGGAAAGTTTGGGGTCTCTGGAATATTAATTTAAAATCTTAACTTATAATGAAGTTTGATATTAAATTGTGGTTCGGAATATGCCACTTTTAGAAAGTTAGCATTTTCTTGCCTAGGCCATTTGGCGCCTGCAGCCTGTCTCTGGTCACACGACTTGGTGTAGTTGGCAGTTGGGCTTTGTATATTCCTCCTAAACCACTACACAAAATGGGAGCTTAGGTGTGACTGAGTGGGCCATCACTGGCCGGATGGGAGCTGTGACCAGCCTCACTTTCACCTGAATAGGCTGTGTCCTGTCCCCGCACACAGAGCTGCATATTCCTTGTAGTTAGTTTGGGGCCAGTGCTAGCAAGGCGGAGCATCTATGACCTTCAAAGGCATGCCTCTAGAATCTTCTCCCACTTCAAAGGCACTACGGGGTAAAAAAAAGGACCTCAGACACCACCTGTTCAGTACACTTCTAGACCTGTGGATACTCTGCCAGGAAGAAGGACTGCTGTGCTGCCGAAGGACTGCCACCCTGCTGGGTTGCACTCTGCTGGACTCCTACTCTGCTATACTGCCCTGCTCCCTACTGACCTCTTGCCTGGGTGAGAAGGACTTGAACTGAGTCTCTTGAACACAGAGTTACTCCAAGGGCTAGTCGGCTGGCTTCCAGATATAGAGCTTCACGGGCATAACAGGCTTCCAACCATCTTGCACCTGCACTCTGCCATTTGTGAGTCTAGGCTGCAAAGTGGTGCCACTACAGCATTAGAAACTTGGAAGTAGGCCTAAGGTGCTTGTCTGTGGAACTGACACATGTTCTCTGCTGAGTGACGCATCCCCGAGCAGAACTGACACATCTCCTTGTGCCTTACTGTTAGGCCTGACAGACTGTCAGGTCTCAGACTTTTTGCCTGGATGCCTCCAATTTTGCTGAATTATTTTTGTTAGCCTTAGGACTCTGAGCACTTTACCACTGCCAACCAATGCTAAAGTTTATGTGATCTCCCCTAAAACATGATTTGAATGACTTATCCATAATTAGCATATTTCATTTATCTATAAATCCCTTGTAGATTGCACTTCTTGTGCCCAGGGCCTGTAACCTAAATGCTACTAGTGAATGTGCAGCACTGGTTGTGCCACCCACACAAGTAGAACTTTAAACATGTCTCATGCCTGCCACTGCAGAGCCTGTGTGTGCAGTTTACACTGCCATGCTCTTTTGATTTTAAAGCCCCTTGCCAAACCTTAAACTCCCTTTTATTACATATAAATCACGCCTAAGGTAGGCTTAGGTAGCCCATAGGGCAGGGTGCTGTGTAATCAAGAGGTAGGACATGTACTTTTATGTTTTGCATGTCTGGTAGTGAAACACACTCAGATTCGTTTTTGCACTACTGTGAGGCCTAACCCTCTCATAGTTTAACATTGGAAATTCCTTATTACACTGACAAACTGTAATTCCTGATTGAGAAGGAGGAGATCTGTCATGTTTCATATCACTGGAATGGTAATGATGAATCCTCTTTACTGGTGAAAATTCATTCATCATTACCCTTTTAAAAATGTCACTTTTAGAAAGATGGAATTTTTCTGCTCTTAGCCCTATGTGCCTGCAGCCGGTCACCATTACACATTTGGGGTGGGTGACAGCTGGTTTTGTGCATTCCCTCTCGACAACTACACACATGGGCAGCTTAGGTGTGACTGAGTGGCCATCTATATCCTGATGGGCCATCAAAGGCAGAATGGGAGGGAGGAACTGACACTTGCACCTGATTTGGCTGTGTCTTGTTCCCACACAAAGGGCTGCATACCCCCTGTAGTGAGTCTGGAGCCAGAGCTAGGAGGGAGTACCTGTGCACATCAAAGCCCCTCTTTGAAGTCATACCCACTTCAAAGGCACCGCTAGGTATGAGTACTGAGTCCCTGACCCCACCCAATCAGACACTACTGGACCTATGAAGAACTCTGCCTGGAGGAAGGACTGCTGTGCTGCTACATGGACTGCTACTCTAGAGGAACTGTTTTCTGCTGTGCTGCCCTGCTGCCTGCTACTCTCTGCCCTGCTGAGGAAGGACTGAACCCATATCAATTGAACCCAGAGTGAATTCAAGGACATGCTGCCTCACCCCCTGTTCTAAGTCTAAGGGACATCAAAGACTTCTCATCCACTTGCAACAGCACCTGGACTTTGCTTGCTGCAAAACTTCCCTTGCCAGGTGGTGCCAATCCAGTTCTGGGTCTTTGATCGTGGATATAAAGTGCTGCAACTACAAAAAATCCACTGATCAACAATGTTGCTCCAATCAGAACCCCCGCATCTCCCTCAATGCCGATGCATCACTGCTGCTGCATTGACCGTTCATTGCCTTCAGTTCCCAATGCATCACCTATATCCTGTGGGTCGATGACGATGCATCACCTTTGATCCAGCAGTTCGATGTCAACGCATCACCTCCTTGCTTCTCGCATTTCGTCTCCGTCAACAATGCATGGATTTACCAGATGTCCCTGGTTGTCGCTGTGAGCTTTTAAGCACTATATTTGATTTAATTCTTTAAAAATTCACCTTTCTGGTTATATTTATTGGATTTTTGTCAATTTGGCCTTGTTTTTTCATAAAAAGAAAAGCTATTTGTATAAACTGATGTGGAGTTTTTTTTTGTTGTGTTTTCACTAGGTTACTGTTTGAAGTGTTGCACAATTGCTTTCCACATTGCCTCTTACGTTAAGCCTGCCTGCTCTGTGTAAGCTACCAGCAGGTGAGCACAGACTAATTTATGGTGTGTATCTGGCTTACACTGACTAGGATTGTGGTTCCTTCTTGCACAGGCTGCATACCTCTGCCAACCAGAAACCAAATTTACAACACTTACCCTGACAAGGATTGTGGTTGCTGCTTGATCAGGGCTTACACCCCAGTCAAGCAACAACCCAATGTCTTACACCGAGTGATTAAAAAAGCTATTTCTGGTTCTTGTGAGGGTTGATAATGGCCATCTTTTGCATGGTTGTACCGCTAGATTTTTGCCATTTGTGCAGAACCCGGACAATAGAACTCAGCACACTTTACTCCTGCTAACCACTGGTAATGTGATTGTGCTCTCCCACTGGAACATGTTAAAATTGAAATGCACATATATGGCACATTTAAGTTACTTATAAGTCCCTACTTTATGGTACTATATGTACCCAGGGCCTGTACATTAAATGCTGCAAGTGAGTTGCAGCACTTTTTATGGCACCCTCTAAAGCAGCACTGTAAAACATGTCAGGCTTGCCCTTGTAGACCGTGTATGCTGTTTTAAAGTGCCACTTCGCCCTGACAAAATAAACCTTTTTGCCAGGCCTAAGCCTTTTCTTTTAGTGCTTATAAGTCACCCATAAATAGGACCCAATATATCTGTAGGGCAGGGTGCATAGTAAAATGTAGGGTGTGTATATTAAGTTTTACATGTCCTGGCAGTAAACAATCTACAAATTTGTTTTTCACTGTGCCAAGGCTGGCCCTTAGATAAGAAAACAGTGGGTTGCATTATCCTTTCAGTTTAGGAGCACTTGAATATTGATTTAAGGACTCATTTTAATAGTAATTAATTTAAAATCCAACTTAATGGTCAAGTTAGATTTCATATTACTATTTTAGAAAGTACACTTTTATAAAGTTGTCATTTCTTTGCCTGGATCAGATGTGCCTTTCTGCTAGTGACCAGTGTCACTTGACTGTTAATGGCTCTCCTGTGGTGTGATATGTATTATTCTGAGACAGAGGACAAAAGACCTGGGTTAGAAGCTCTTGGGGGTTGTGTCCAGCCTCTTCCTGAGCTACAAAGGCTACCTACCCTGTCACTTGTAGATGTAGCTCACAGTTAGGCCTGCCTCCCTTTGTCTTCCTAGCGGGTTCTCCAGAACTGGTTTGGAGTGATCACAAGATAGGGTTCGCCCATTATCAAAGCCACACCTCTCATTGGGCACAGGTTGAGTTGGCCAGGGGAAGAAGGGTTCTACCATATTGAATTTAGGTACACAAGGGCACTGTGGGATAATTTACAGTAAAACACACGGAATGTGCTGTAAAAGTGGGTAGGGACCCCCCTGGGTACTTTTACCCCATTGGTTACAGAGTGAGCAGGAGCTTTCCCCTCCCACAATACCCCTCTCAGAACACTCCTGGACTGGTGAAGAAAAAGAAGGATTGCACTGCTGTCTGAAAAACCTGAAGGAAGACTGGACTGCAAGCCTTGAACCCAGGACTCCATAAGTGACTGCAAGGGTCAGTGGGTTAGACTCCTCTTTCATCTACAGGAACATAACCAACTTCCAAGGACCTTTACTGCAATGGTCCAGCAGACCACTTCCAACTGCACCTGCCCTGGACCCTGCTGCTGGCCTCTGCTGGAGTTTTTCTTGATGCCCAAGTGCTGTATCCAAGGTCCTGGACTCTTTGATGGTGTCATATTTTCCTGAAACTTGGGACTTAGAAACTTTTGCCATCTTTTGCTCTGGGAACCTACGGGGGACTGGGACCATAACCAAGCTGATCCAACAAAGGTGCATCGCCGCCAGGCCAAACTTTCATGTTGTTCTTGCTACGCTTTTCTCTGCAGGAGCAAATCTGATTCAGTGAGACTTCGCGGAGAAGGTGTCTGGCCCTGTGGAGCTCTCTTCAGCTACAGCCCGCAGAATTCCCCCTCTGGAAGAATCCAAGCTCTAAAAAAGTAAGTCAGAAAGTAGAAATCTTCATAGACGAAGGGGCTAAAAGTATTCTCCCAGCAAGGTCCCTTCTCTAGGTGTGAAATTCTTCCACTCTGATCTTTCCCGTGAAAACTGAACAGCTTCACCAAGATGTCGTCCAGTGGCTATCCAATGACTTGGAGCCCTCTTTGGCCACAGTCTGCTTCTTTGCCCCACTGAAGATTTTTTACTTCTATTCCAGAGACTATGGGGGCCATTATGATGTTGGGCGTATCGGCATCGCCCATCCGGCGGTGGCGATCCGCCTGACATCTTTTCTACACCCGCCCTCCATTTACCCCCACCACGTTACAATGGCGGGGGTACAGCGGCGGACGGAAAGACCATCCGCCACTTCTCCACAGGCAGGCAATTGTTACGATTGCCTGCCGTGCGGTCTTGGGCCATAATATGGTGGCAGTGCCTACCAGGCACCGCCCGCCATATTATGATGTCTGTGGATTTGGGCCTTTCCATTGCGGTGATGCCGCCATGGAAAGGCATGCGGTCTTTGAATTTGGGGGCCCGTTGTGGGCCCTCCGGGGTGTTGGGGGGTGCACTTGGCATTGGCATGCACAAGGTGGCAGGCACAGCGCGGTGCCTGTCACGTTGTGCATGTCAATGCACAACATGCAACTTTAACATTCAACTTTTACATTGCGTCGGGTGCTGCTTACAGCACCGCCCGCTGGAATGTAAAAGATGGGGGATGTGACCGCCAGGGTGGCGGTCACATCCTAATTGGCCCTGCGGGACCACCGCACCTCTGGCGGTCGGTCCCGTTTTCCATGGCGGGACTTAGTCTGCCCGCCATCGTAATGGGGCCCTATGCCTGAAGGTAAAACTTTTCACCTGGACAAACATGATCCCTTTATCTGACACACGCTTCATTGCGGTTTGCCTTAACTTTGACTTTCCCGTTCAACTGCAACCAGAAGACCATGGTTGGCACTTAGCACTTTTTGATGCTATTTTGAACCTTAACGTTAAAAAAATCTTAACTCTTATTCTATTTATTTGATTTTTGTCATTCTATTTATTTTTATTTTTGGGAGATTGTAGTTTCATTTTATCACAGTTTGAGAACTGTATAGATACTTTACACATGCCCTCTAAGTTATGCCTGACTACTTTTGTACCAAGCTACCAGAAAGTTAAGCACAGGTTTATTTAATCGCTTATCGTTTATTTAGTCGGTTCTTGGTGAAAATCGGTGAGTACATGAGTGTGTTGTTGTGAGTGAGAGTCTTAGGTGAGCTGGTGATTGAGTATCTGGTGAGGAAGTGAGTTATTGTGTGCCATGGCTTATTTCATTTGAGTGATTGGCGTTTGTGAGCTGATGTGAGTGGATATTTGATGACAGTGTATGCACATAAAACAAAAATACCATATTGTGACACATACTAGTGGGAGAATGGTTGCATATTGTGCTAGCTATGCACTGCCAATCAAAATGCAGTACAATTACATAACACAAATTCTTGATAATGTGACAATCCAAAGAATTTCTAACAAGCATTGATAAGGGCAATAGGTGTGACTAATGACTGAGTAAGGTAAATGTTTGTTCATTATTGCAAATACTCAACAACAGGAGGAGAGTCTCACTCTTCAACATTTCACCTAAATATGACAAGCATAAATGTAAGTTATATTGTTTTCCGCCCTTTGCAAGTGGGGCAAATCAGTGTAATCTCACAATCGTCTACTGATCTTGTTGCATATGGTGGCAAGGTTTGCCATCATGAAAGATTTGCTGCCACATGTATCTGTTGGTGTGACAAATCCACCTTTCTGTTTACTAAAACTCATTTGAGATATAGGCTGGTGCTGTGGTGGATTGTCCTGCTAGAACTAGCATAATTGTACCCACCTAAAGAGTCCCTGTCATTTCTGCATTTGGTCATGTATCTCCTCATTGCTTAATTTGTAAAAGAATAAGTGCCTGGGCTCATATTTTTGATCGGAAGCATGTCGCCACCGCTACTGAGAATCATGGGTGCCAAATACTGAGGCTGCCTGGTCTTAATTTCAAATCATGTCTTTTTGCCCCCATCCTACACCCCTTGCCCCTTTATCTCACCCTTGCAAGTTCCTTTTGTAATCCTGCTTGCTCCCTTTGTCATTTTATTCCCATCTTTCTTTTCCCTTTTATGCCTCTCTCTATCTTGTTCTGAGATTATTTAAAACAAATCTTGGACCCCACAAATGAGTACTGGTGGCCCCGACCTGCAACTACCTGTTCAAATTAAATACTACATTGCCAATACGTTTGACACAGCAATAAATTATTTAAAGTTATTTTGAAGCAAAAGTTCAATTGTCACATTTCAGCTTACAAATTCCTCTTTTCATGTCAAAAAGTGACACATTTAATAAATGTAACACTGAAAACTCAGTTCCAAACTACAAGATTTTGTGAGATTTTTGCTGTTAAACCTGTATGAAATGGTTACTTGTCTGCATAAATATAAAAAGTTGTATCCCAATGATGAATTGCAACCTTAAAAAGTCAGACTATTGCTACAAAACAACTTTGTGGAAGGAGGTTGTTGGTGCTCAACATATTCCATTACTAGCATTTGGTGCAACCCGAGTATAGGGCCATATGTATGAAGCATCAGAATAGCGATTTACAAATTGAGATTATTTGGGAATTGCAATTTTGGAATCATTACTTGTCATGTATGATAATACTTGTGTGTTTTTTTTGTCATTATTTATTCGGTAAGCTATTTAGGTAATCATATTTTGTGATTCCTAAATTTGAGAATCAGTTCGAAAATAGCGAACATTGCTTTTGGCATTAACTGATGACACCACAACCGTTTGATAATTGAAGAGTATTCATTGATATCGGTATCTGTCGTGCACTCACCTGGTGCCAACCGCGGAGACAACACTGGAGCAGATGCCTAGCCTATTCAAGGAACGGAAACTCCTTAATCAAAGCGTGGCCCATGGTGGAGGGGGATTGAGATTAAATAAGAAAAGATAGACTTGCGGTACTGGATTTGCTCTGCGGCTGTGTGACACTGTGTACCAGGATCTGTCACTTCTGAGACCTTCAACGTTTGTGTACTGGACCAGATACTCTGGTTTGGCGTTGACACAATGCACTGGAAATTAATATAGGAGGGAGTTACCATCCACACACTAACAGGTCTCTACGTACAATGCCCATACATTACCTTCAGTGACATACACTTACAGGTTTCATTAGCAACAAGGTTCATACATCTATCAAAGACTCTGAAGTGCTTTCTCTGGGCACTACGGTTCCTCACAGAAACACAGAGCTCAAGACTTTAAACCTTGTTCACTAACAGTTCTAGCGCAAAAGTTGCAGGAAGGGTACAAAGTATAAACATAAAAGAAGCGCTGGAGTAATCACAGAGGGGGCGTGGAGGAAAATGTCTATAGTCTTTGAAGAGATAGATACTCAGTTCTGATTACTACTATAGGAGGATTAGTGCGCACTAACCTGATATCAAGTACTTAGCCTAGGTCTTCCTCTTGACTGAAGTTCAAAGAAATCTTGAGGCTTTGACAGGGATTCATAACATTATCAAAAGGAAATCTATCTGGTTTTTTGCCACCCATCCTTCAAAAATTAAAGAATGTCTAGAAAAGACACTGAGAAGGAGGCTGGGACCAGACAAAAAACCTAAAGTTTTAGAAAATGAACTTAAAATCTTGAGAGAGGAGTGTGTTGGGAACCATAACAAACTGTGATTAGCAAATCATCACTTATAGTGTCTATATCACAAAAGAAAACAATTTGTAAAGCACTGCGGGAAAAAATCAGCTCTGTTGGTGTGATACAGGGATCCATCAAAGAAATATGAAAGAGATGGTACAATCTCAGATAGAGGACAAAAGAGAAGATGGCAAGCTACCTAAGTGAGGCAACAGCAACTGGAGAAGGTAACACCGTAGCTCCATCAACTAGAATAAAATAATTGGGGCAAGCTACTCTTGAGCCTGAATCTGTTTGTGAATTTAGTTCAATTCATAAATCTGACATTCCTGGTACCTCTCAAGGTAACTGTACTATTGCATTGCTATCCAAATAATGTTTTACACTTTATTAAGACACTATGGGCCCGATTCACAGAACTAACTTAAGACAAAATCCTAAAGTTACTACTATTTTGGTATTCACAGAAGGCACTTACTCATTTCGGTGTTCACAGAAGGCACTTCCTCATTTCAGTATTCACAGAAGTTAGGAGTCCTAACTTTAGGACTCCTAAATGCCTTCTGTGAATACCGGAAGTCTTAAAGTTAGGATTTTTCTCAGTTTAGTAGTAGTATAGTTAGGACTCCTAACTTTAGGACTCCTAAATGCCTTCTGTGAATACTGAAAGTCTTAAAATTAGGATTTTTCTCAATTTAGTAGTAGTAAAGTTAGGACTCCTAACTTTAGGACTCCTAAATGCCTTCTGTGAATACCGAATGCCTTAAAATTAGGATTTTTCTCAGTTTAGTAGTAGTATAGTTAGGACTCCTAACTTTAGGACTCCTAAATGCCTTCTGTGAATACCGAAAGTCGTAAAATTAGGATTTTTCTCAATTTAGTAGTAGTAAAGTTAGGACTCCTAACTTTAGGACTCCTAAATGCCTTCTGTGATTACCGAAAACCTTAAAATTAGGATTTTTCTCAGTTTAGTAGTAGTAAAGTTAGGAGTCCTAACTTTAGGACTCATAAACTGAGAAAAATCCTAATTTTAAGACTTTCGGTATTCACAGAAGGCATTTAGGAGTCCTAAAGTTAGGACTACTAACTTCTGTGAATACCGAAATGAGTAAGTGTCTTCTGTGAATACCAAAATGAGTAAGTGCCTTCTGTGAATACGAAAATGGTAGTAAGTTTAGGATTTTGTCTTAAGTTAATTCTGTGAATCGGGCCCTTATACTTTAAGACAACTTTTAAGGTTCTGTGTCTCTAAATAGCAAATGTCTTCAGCATAGTAGGTTAACATCTAAATTTAGTGTACTTTCATAGTGCATTATGCTAGATGTATTTCTGAAAAATTAACATTGGGCAACATTCAAAAACCTTATGCGAGCCTACAGAAAAAACATCTGAAACCATAGTTAACTTGATATTTAAAAAGTAATCTTTACTCCATTTTCAACAGATATCCTCACTCAAAGAGTTAATGTTTCAGAATGCAAGGACCATGATGAATCTCAAATGCAACTTGATGATCCTATTGATATTGGTAGTGAGAACACTGGGCCCCATGTTGCAACTATGAGCCCCTAGTTACACAGCATGCACATTCACTTGAAGAAGGTGTTGAAAGAGACCCACAGGGTGTTACGCACGAACCTATTGTGAGGCCTAGACAACTGCGGGGGAGATTTGGAGCTCACACTCTCCGTGTTGCCAACACACAATCCCAGCAGACCTTGAGTGTAGTAAATCAAGCCCGGGTGGCGGACTTCGCACCCCCCCCCAGTGGAGTTTGCGGAGTTTTGACAACTCCGTGCTCCGTTGGGATGCGGAGTTTAGGCAAAACTCCGACTCCACAGCGGAGTGGAGTTAGACCCTGCCCACGCCCAATAAAAAAAACACTCACCTGCTCTGGAGTCTCTGGGCTGCCCTCCTCCTCGCAGTGGTCTCTCCTCCTCGCCGTCCTCGTCCTCGCTGGTCGCCAACCCCTATGTTTTATGTCTTGCATGGACTTTGCATGTGAGCACACAGTCCACGCAAGATGAACAACGTAGGGGTTTGTGACCGGCGAGGACAAGGACGGTGAGGAGGAGATACCATAGCGAGGAGGGTCGCAGGCCGGAGACCTGAAAGCAGGTAAGTGTTTTTTTCCTATTTTGTTATATTGGGGGATGGAGCGGAGCGGAGTTCCACAGAGTTTTGTTTTTAACTCCTTGGAACTCCATGGAGTGCCACTACGCATACTCCGCCCAGGGTTAATATAAATAGTGAGGAAATTGTGCAATTGTGTGTTGTATTGGAGGTATCAATGCTGAATGTCCTAAGCCCTCAACAAAAACAAACAAAACTGGTCAATAAGAAAATTATATCCATTGATAAAAGCATTGCATCAGGCTAAAAAAACGTTGCAATTACCCTTGCTGAAAACCAGATGTTCATGAATAACAAACTTGATAATTTGACTGATGCAATGAAGAGTTGATGCTTGAAATTACATCAGGATAACATGAGTCAAAGAAGTAGGGAATGCCATTACTCTGTCCATATGTCTGGCCTATGTTGGTCAATAAATCACCCTGCACATGCCACATCCACATTGTCACTCCGCACTCTGAGTTTACAAGTTGAAATGCGGCACTACAGCGGAAATGTTGTTAGATGTCTCATTCAAATAACTGATGCTGTGGAAACAGTGCAAACATCAGAAATTGCATGTTGTGCACAAATAGGAGCGGCTGAAAGCGAGGATGCGTCCAATGTTAGCAGTGTTTGTGTACCAGATAGTATGACTATTCATAGAAGCAGGAGTTGCAGTGGAGTTTTGGAGAATGTAGGAGCAACAACATCTGTTTGAGGCAAATGCAAGCCTTTAAGATTTGTTTTACTTTAAAACTTACCCAGAAAAATAATGATTTGTTATTGTGAGGGTTTGTGCTCCGGGGGATGGCCTTCGCATAGACTTGTACTGCTCCGGAATAAGTATACTGGGGACAGGTCGAAAGGCAGACTACTCAGAGGCAGGCTTGGCTTAGAATAAAGCGGACTTTATTTCTCTTTCCATGAATCTTATGTTTGTAAGCAGTCCCGAAGGCACAGTCAGGTGTACACTAAATGAAAAACGAATGCTCCCAACGATTATTCTTCCTCTGTGTATCCTTGGGCTTCTCGGAATGCTGCTTGTATGCTCGGCGGCTCCTCTTGTCTCGTTCCCAAGGTGGAGACGTTGGTGAGGTATGAAAAGCAAGGGAGACAAGAAAAGCACTTGTAATTTGCCCGTTGTGATATGTTCTGTGGGGATGGGGCGTGAGGGACACCTGTGCTCGACTTAAGGAAGGTGCAGTGCGATACCAGGCTTTAAAGGAAAAATAGAGGGGAGAGTCGTCTAAACCTTCTCCCGCCTCCCAAACCACCCTGCCATACGCCCGCGTACCTGGGTGAGCCACGCGCCTCCAGGTACGTGGCTGGGCGAAGCGCCTTCCGGTTGGCCTCCTGGTTTTCGTCCTCCGTCTTCGTCCAATCCGACGTCCCGGGGTCTCCTCAAGTCTTCCACTGGTGCGGCCTCTGGTAAGCCCTCCGACTCCTCGGTGCTCTCGTCCTAGAGCGTTCTTCTTGTTGACGCTGTCTTCCTGCTCTCTTTTCATTGGTAGAGGGAAGGACACGAGGTAGTTGGGGGCGGGGTCCACAGCACTCCCGGGAGTTTTAAAGGGGTCCGTCCCAGTCAGCGGTTCTTCAGGTTTGTTGACATCACAATCCCACTCATGGGGCTGTGGGGAAAAGACAGGGCACCGGCAATGTAAATGCTGTTCTGACGCCACAGGGGTCCCCGCGCCCCATGCCTCTTCGTTCCTTGTGAGTCTGGGGCGACCCCGTGACATTCCCTCCCCCTAGGATTCTCCCGTTTGGGGAGAGGTAGAATGCGGGATAGGAAGTCCGCATTACCATTCTCAATGCCCCTTTTGTGTTTGATGGTAAAGGAGAAGGGCTGTAGGGTCAGAAACCATCTTAAGACTCTAGGGTTGTGTCCTCGGTTCCTGTTTAGCCATTGTAGGGGGGCATGGTCTGTATACAGAGTGAAATGGGTCCCTTCCAGATAGTACCTTAATTTGTCTATAGCCCATTTCACCGCTAGGCACTCTTTTTCAATTGAAGGATACTTCAGTTCTCTGGTGAACAGCTTTCGGCTTATAAAGAGAACGGGATGTTCTATCCCTTCCCGTGATATTTGAGACAGTACCGCTCCAATCCCACACCCGGATGCATCTGTTTGTAACAGGAAGGGAAGTGAAAAGTCGGATGAAACCAGGACTGGGCTAGTAGTGATGGCGTGTTTGAGGTTTTCGAAGGCTTTTTTTAAGGTCTCAGAAGGCTGCTGGAGGACTTTGTTCTTTACGTCCTTCTTTAGAACATCAGTGAGGGGTCCGGCTATCTCCGAATATAAGGGTATAAACCGCCTATAGTATCCAAGGAGGCCTAGGAAGGCTCGGACCTCCCTTTTGGTGCTAGGAAAGGGTGTCTCCCGGATAGCCCTAACCTTTTCTTCTTGAGGGGCTATCAACCCGTGTCCTAACACGTACCCTAGATATTTGACTGATTGGTAACCCACCAGTGATTTCTTTGAATTGATATGCAGACCCGCCTCCCTCCATGCGCTCAATACTAGGTCGAGGTGCTGTAGGTGCTCTTCCCATGTTGAGCTAAACACGACTATGTCGTCTAAGTATGCCGAGGCACAGTGTCATACGTCTTTTTGCACCTCATTCATGAGGCGTTGAAATGTTGCAGGCGCTCCATGAAGCCCAAAGGGAAGCACTAGAAACTCATACAGCCCGTCCGGTGTGGAGAAGGCGATCTTTTCTCTGTCTGACGGATGCAAGGGGACCTGCCAATATCCCTTAGTAAGGTCGAATGTTGTAATAAATCGGGCCTCCCCCAGCTTCTCAATTAAGTCATCCACCCTTGGTATGGGGTATGAGTCAAATTTTGAGATCTCATTGAGGGCCCTAAAGTCCATGCAGAAGCGAATGGAACCATCGGGTTTTGGGACCATCATTATTGGTGAGTTCCATTCGCTTCTGGACGGTTGTATAACCCCCATCTGTACCATTTCACATACCTCCCTTTGGACGGCTTCCCGTCTGGCAGCTGGTATTCTATAAGGCTTTTTATTAACCACTTGTCCAGGACGAGTGTGTATCCTATGCTCTGCGAGGGTAGTTCTTCCGGGTAGGTCTGAGAAAAGAGGGACATATTTCTGCAGGAGGACGTTGAGCTCTTCCCAGCGGGTACCATCTAGCTCTTCATTGACTACTAGTTGCTCTAGGGTAGCGTCGGGTGTCCTATGAGTGGGTAAGGTAAAGCCCACCGTCTGGGGTAGAGGGCCCAACCACTTCCGAAGGAGATTAATGTGGTACGTTTGCACTCTATTGGGCTTTATTTGCAGCTTGTAGCTGGTTTTCCCAACTGTTCCCACGATCTTATAGGGTCCCAGTTTCTCTGCTTTAAACTTGCAGGTGGAAGACGGCATCATGACTAGCACCCAGTCTCCTACCTTCAGTACTCTCCACTTTTTCCCTTTGTTATAGTGGTAAGCTTGTTCCCTCTGTTTCTTTTCTAAATGAGAGTATGCCAGATCTCGTAATTTCCCTAAACGGGTCTTGAGATCCCGAGTATACTCAAGCATTTCTTTGGTGCCTATCTCCTCTTCCCGTTCCCATGCTTCCTTTGTCATGTCCAGAAGTGATCGGGGTTGACGTCCATAGAGTAGCTCGAAGGACGAACAACCGAGGCTACTCTGGTATTGGCCCCGGATAACATAGAGAGCGAGGGGTAGGAGGCGGTCCCAGTCCCTTCCCTCTACCTGAAGCATTTTTTTGAGGATGAGTTTCAAGGTCCCATTGTACCTCTCAACCAAGCCATCGGTTTGGGGATGGTAAACCGAGGTACGTATATGGGACATATCGAGGAGGGTGCAGACCTCTTTCATAGTCTGGGACATGAAAGGGGTTCCCTGATCTGTAAGAATCTCTTTGGGAAACCCTACTCTCGAAAACAAGTCCACCAGACAATTGGCTATATTTTGGGTTGTCGTGGCTTTTAAGGGAAAAGCTTCAGGGTAACGTGTGGCATAATCAACCACAACGAGTACATATTCATGCCCTTTCCGGGTCTTGGGGAGAGGACCTATTATATTCATCCCTACCCTGGTGAATGGAGTACCCATAATCGGGAGAGGTTGTAACGGTACATGGGGTGGTTGATTGGAGTTGCGTTTTTGGCACGTGGCACACTCCTGGCAGTATTGTTTCAACTCATGGTATATCCCTGGCCATTAAAAATGTCTTAACACATTCTTTAAGGTTTTTTCCACACCGGTATGTCCAGCGGTTAGGTGGGAGTGGGAAAAAATCATTATCTGTGGTCGAAAGGCCCTAGGTACCAACAACTGAGCCTCGTCCTCTGTTGAAGGTTTTCTATACAACATTTCTTTATCGATAAAGAAATAGGGGTAGACTGACGTATCGTTATCATGTCGTCTATGGGCACTCTCCCAGGCATTACGCAGCGTGTCACAACTGATTTGGGCAAATTTAAATCTTCTGTCCAGAAGCCAGGGTTCTGGGGTGAGTAAGGCGTGTGTGACTGTTGGCCCTCCTCTGGTCCTGTCCGGATTTGGGGCCTGTGCTTGGAGGAGGTTCTGAAACTGGTCTAGGAATTCTGGATTATCTGTTCCTATTATCAAGACTTCAGGAAGGCCTGCCATTACACCAACCCGGATGGAGTGTGGAGTTTTTCCAGGGTATGTGATTTCCAAAAGGGCTACAGGGTAGGGTTTAATGTCTCCGTGGACGCATCTAATGTTTACCTGTTCTTCTGGCAATATCTGGTTCTGCTCTACCAGTTCCCTTTGCATCACTGACTGCCTACACCCGGAATTTAGTAAGGCTCTCACCGACAGTCCGTTCACCAGGACACTCACGTAAAATGCGTTTCCCAGCTCGGCTGTATACAACACCGTCTTCGGTAAATACCCGATCTCCATGGGTTCTTCTTGGGGTCTTCTCTTGGGGCAAGCTCTTGCAATATGACCCCAGTCTCCACATTCGTAGCACTGAGGCCCCTTTGGTGGCACTGCTTCCTTGTGGTGGGGGACTATTCGTATAGCCTCTGGAGTAGGTTTTATCGCTCGTCTTACAGTCCTTTGACTTTGGGGACGTGTCCCTCGCTCCGTTTCAAGTTGGGGTATCCGTGGCTGGGCTTGGGCAAACGTGGAGGCCATCTCTATAGCATCCGTAGTGGTAAGACCTGAGTGTTGGCGGAGCCACCTTTGTGTATTGTAGGAGAGGGCCTCTAAAAATTGTTCCAGATAAATTTTATCGAGTATTTCCTCTTTCGTACTTTCTTGTGAGCGAAGCCATTTATCTGCTTCATTTTTTAGACGACAAAAGAGGGTTTTGGGGTTCTCTCCCGGGTGCCCCTTTTCCCTGCGAAAACGGACACGGTATGCTTCACTGTCCATGCCAAGGTGGTCAAGGATGACGGTTTTAATGGTCTCATGCGGGGTGGTACCGTTTGGGTTTGCCACCTGGTTTGCGGCCTGCGCGTTCCCCGTAAGTAGGGGAGCCAAGACAAAAGGCCATTGTTCAACTGGCCACTTACAGGCCCTCGCAGCCCTCTCGAAGTTCAGTAGGTAAGCGTCTGGGTCTTCGCCGGGTATATATTTTTGTAGGGCGATGCCCGTCGGTCCTGTGGGAAAGGATCTGGGTACCTCTATCCCACCGCTCGCCTTTTCGCTGGAGAATTTCACTAAGTGGTCTAGTTGTGCAGCAAAGGAATCTTTGAAGACGTCTCTATCGGCCTGGGCTGAGGCCATCTGCCGTTCAACCGCCCATTTGAGTTCATCCTGGCCTTTGATGAGATGTTGTATGACGGCTTCCATTATTTCGGTGCTAATGGTTACTCTTCCTGCATTCTCCACCAAATGTGAGGGTTTGTGCTCCGGGGGATGGCCTTCGCATAGACTTGTACGGCTCCGGAATAAGTATACTGGGGACAGGTCGAAAGGCAGACTACTCAGAGGCAGGCTTGGCTTAGAATAAAGCGGACTTTATTTCTCTTTCCACGAATCTTATGTTTGTAAGCAGTCCCGAAGGCACAGTCAGGTGTACACAAAATGAAAAACGAATGCTCCCAACGATTATTCTTCCTCTGTGTATCCTTGGGCTTCTCGGAATGCTGCTTGTATGCTCGGCGGCTCCTCTTGTCTCGTTCCCAAGGTGGAGACGTTGGTGAGGTATGAAAAGCAAGGGAGACAAGAAAAGCACTTGTAATTTGCCCGTTGTGATATGTTCTGTGAGGAAGGGGCGTGAGGGACACCTGTGCTCGACTTAAGGAAGGTGCAGTGCGATACAAGGCTTTAAAGGAAAAATAGAGGGGAGAGTCGTCTAAACTTTCTCCCGCCTCCCAAACCACCCTGCCATACGCCCACGTACCTGGGTGAGCCACGCGCCTCCAGGTACGTGGCTGGGCGAAGCGCCTTCCGGTTGGCCTCCTGGCTTTCGTCCTCCATCTTCATCCAATCCGACGTCCCGGGGTCTCCTCAAGTCTTCCTCTGGTGCGGCGTCCGGTAAGCCCTCCGACTCCTCGGTGCTCGGTGCGTTTTCCTCCACGTCTGCTTCTCGTCCTAGAGCGTTCTTCTTGTTGACGCTGTCTTCCTGCTCTCTTTTCATTGGTAGAGGGAAGGTCACAAGGTAGTTGGGGGCGGGGTCCACAGCACTCCCGGGAGTTTTAAAGGGGTCCGTCCCAGTCAGCGGTTCTTCAGGTTTGTTGACATCACAATCCCACTCATGGGGCTGTGGGGAAAAGACAGGGCACCGGCAATGTAAATGCTGTTCTGACGCCACAGGGGTCCCCGTGCCCCTGTGCCTCTTCGTTCCTTGTGAGTCCGGGGCAACCCCGTGACAGTTATGTTTTTATGTTGGCACGTGTTACTCATCCTTCTTCTGCTCTTCACTCATTATGTGGATGAGGTGCTAGCGGTAAACAACCGTAACCCCGCATGTTGTTACAACGCCGTCGTAACAACAACCGCATTGTGACAACGCATGCCATTACCCTGCAAGTCGTTACAACAACTTGCGGAGGGGGGAGAAGGTGTTGGATTTAAAATCCAACACCTTCCCTACAGTCCGCACAGACTGGAGATGAAATAGTAAATATTACTATTCCAACATCCAGCGCCCCCCTCCGCAAGTCGTTGTTACGACTTGCGGGGTAATGGTATGTGTTGTTACAACGCGGTCGTTGTAATGACCATGTTGTAACAACATGCGGGATAATGTATGCGGTAAAAAGAGGCATATTCGGTGCTGGCATCTCTTCATCCTCCTCATCAGACTATAATCCTGACATCCTTACTTTTAAGCTTTTTCTTGTCGCTACACTGTTGAGCAACACGTTTTAGAAGTCCAAAGGTATGTTTAATTACACCATATTGTTCTTCCTTGGGAAACATTCTATCACCACTCACTTCATGTAGAAGGGGCCAGATAAGGGGTCAGTTCCTAGGAGTAAAGGGCATAGGCACTTTTACCTAAAATAGCAAAAAACATATTAAAAATGTATATTCAAATAATGTGTAATGAATAGGTACAATTACTTCAACAAAAATTACCCAATAAATATCCATCCTTAAAATCTCCTCATTTTAACCTTGGGTAAATGCCACCGTGTCGAAAAATGAAAGAATCGTGGGTGCTCCCTAGAAATTGTAATATAATACCGGTAATCACATTTTTGGCATCACACAACACTTTTATGTGTAGGAAATTCATATTTTTGCAATTGCAAAATAAATGATCATTGTCAGATGGTTGGCAGATAGGCATATGTGTACCATCTATACAGATAATAACATGTGGGAAATTGACAATCCTATAAAATTTTATTTTTGAAATCTGTAATTCCTGTGCATTACTAGGAAAATAAATATTTACATTGCATCCAGGAATGAACAACAATTTTGAGAGGGTGCACTCTGTGAAACCCCACCAGCTGAAGATATAACATCTTGGTATCTAATAGAGGATAATAGGTGCCAAAAAACATAACACCTGCACATGAGAGGGGATTGAAGTACTTTGCAGAGTAATGCACTCAAAATGCTGCCTTTAATCAGCTATGAGGTCCCATAGTACAGCACTACTTAGCCTGCGCTTTGCATAAATGTAGGAAACGAGTCATTCTGATTCTAAAAATCCTCTCTCGTTTCCTCTTCCTCCTCTGCAAAGCGAGTATGCACTGTCTTCCTGCTATCACATATAAAGTCACCGTTATTGAAACCGCAGATGCATTCTGGGGCTGTTTTAATAGTTCCAGTGTCCCGAGTTGATAGAATATTGTATGTGCATAATGGTCATTTTGTGACTACTCGCTAAGTGCAAAAGAGTTTAACACAGGGATAATGATTCGCTATTACAGATCTGTTATGTGCAACTCACTATCGCAAAAATAACAGTTTGCAAGAAATTCACTTCACAAACAAATATAAATGGCTTTTGTACATACGAAAATTGTGTTTTTACGATTGGTAATCACTTTGCGACTGATCACTGATTCGAAAACACTTTGTGCATAATATCCATTGTGTGGTGCAAAAAAGGAGAGTCATCTGCAATTACCGCTATACACACTCATTTGCATATATAATGAGATTTATAAGCCATGCCATCTACGTCATCCGTCCTGTGTCCTAAATTGAGAGAACTAAGTTACTGCACTTCCTTGCTTGGAATGTGTCCCCATGGGCACTGCGCTTGTCCTTTATTGGCTCTTCAGGTTAATAAAGAGTGAACAACTTCTTGTTAGATGAGATTCAATACATGTATTTTATTCATACATTGTATGATTTCATTTCAGGTTATTCTTCTTAATTTGCTGTTTAGTAGTATATGGACTGTAACATCCGATGCATTTCGGGTATCATTACCCTTCGACAACAAAAAATATCTCCTTCAGCGAGAAAACTATTGGATTAAGAAGCTGGACAGTGTACACCTTTTTGGGATTAATGAACGTATTGAACTTGCCTGCTACCTATAATTGTATTCAACATGTGTTTTTACATTCATTCACTCTTGATATTTTCTTATTCATTTTTTATTCATTCTGTTTTATTCATTCTTGATATTTGTTTTCACATACACATTGCATCCCATTCCAGAAATACGCAGCACACCCATACAACTATGGCATATGAAGAAATATCTAGCATGACAGACTTTCAAGCAGAAACATTTGCAATTAAAGAAGACGAGGTATCACGTATTTATGCACTAATACATGAAGAGACATCACAAACAACCACGAACCTTAATAAACAGCAAAATATAAAACAACTGCTATACCTGTCAAAACGTGAGATTAACCAAAGATTACATGCTAGCCCCTTAATCAAATACCACCGAGCACAACAAATACCACGTGGATTAAGAATACCTTTAAAGCCATCCCTCTGTAAAAATGCACAAAAGTTTAAACAAAACACTCACAGGAAGTCAACGAAAGAAAAATACACAAATTTCGTCGTGGCACTGTAGATTATAAACTTGGAGAAGTTTACAGCTGGGCAGAAGTCTACGCCAGACGCAGACAGAATAAACCATACTCACAACATACCGACACATCATCAGCCGACAGTGACACCACAAATAGACCACCAAGGACAACTACTACTAGCGACAGCACTAATAAACCACCAAGGACCCCAATTCCAACATCAAATGACCCTATGACAACATAAGCTCATACATCAGGACAATCTTTTTTAGAGGAGGGTCACCTAGAAAAAGGAGACCCAGGAGGAGTAAAAGAAAAGAAAACTCCAAACACCAGAAGTACTACGGGAGCGAAGAAAGAGAAAGCCAAGAAACAAGCAACATGAGTCTGGTCATTAACATATCCAATCAACAGTTCAGCGACATCGAACTACAAACCTTACAAAAAGGAACCTCATATGTTCACACTACCAACACTAATCATTTGGAACTTGAAGTAAGTCTATTTAAATTCATGAGAAAATTACGATTACGACATTACTTTGAAAATCTGGTACCTCCACAAACCAACCCGGAACCTGATCAACTAAAGGGGCTACACGCTCCTAGCACATACATGGCACTCATCAGCCAGGAAACATTGGACACCTTTGAAAGCTTAGTAAAACGAGACCTGCTGAAGTTGAATCTTTCGACAAGAGAAAAAAAAAAGATACAGGAGAAAAAAAAATATCTCACACAGAAAGAGATTGACATCATAAAGAAAATTGCTAATAACCCCAAAATAACATGTCAAAAAGCAGACAAGGGAGGAGCTCTGGTTATTTTAAATACAACTGATTATGAAGCGGAAGTAAACAGACATCTAGCAGATGAAACAACGTACATAAAAATGGACATGAACCCCACAGAAGCCTTTCACAAGACCTTGAAAGACCTCATCAACCAAGCCAACGACAAAGGAGTAATCAACGATAGAACTAAAAAAAATCCTAATCCAAAAATTCCCAAAGAGCCCAATCATTTACGTGGTACCAAAGATACATAAAGACCCTTAACATCCTCCATTCAGACCCATAGTGTCAACCAAAGGGAGTTTACATGAACCCATCGGACAATTCATTGACCGATATCTACAACCCATGGTTTTCAAAATGCAAACATATGTAAAGGACACCACAGACTTCCTCAACAAGTTGCAAAACATTAAAATAGACACAGAGGAAACCGTTTTAATGTGCACCCTCGATGTGAAGTCACTGTAAACTTCAATACCGCACAATCTACGTATAGAAGTGATCGAACAAGCATTGTTGCACTCAGACCTGAATCTGGACACACAAATCCTGCTTTGGAGTTACTACAATTCACATTGTTTCACAGTAACTTTTACATGGAAGAACGAATGGTACATACAAACAATCGGAACTTCCATGGCCAATTGCGCCGCACCAGCGTACGACAATTTGTTCATGGACAAGTTTGAGCAAGACAACATTCTTACTAAGGACCCTTGGAAGAAACACCGCAAATTATTTCTGCGCTACACTGACGACATATTTGTTTCATGGAATGGCCAACAATTCATTTTAACAGAAGCATTGGACAACCTCAATCATATAAACGAACGAATACAATTTATACATGATATACAACGTGAACAAATAACATTCTTGGATGTGCAAATAACTATAGTTGACAACATATTTGATACTGACATATACAGGAAACCAACAGATCGAAACAACACGCTGCATTACGCCAGCTTCCACCAAGAGTCACTGAAACAACACTTACCCTACTCACAAATCCTGCGAGTCAGACGCATTGTATCAAATCCACAAACCGCCACTAAACGGCTGCAAGAAATGTCAGAATGTTTCCTATCAAGAGGTTACCCACTTAAAATACTAGAAGAAGCACAAAACAGATGCCAACTCAAAAATAGGAGTGATCTATTACAAAAATCAACATCCGAAAAAAAGAGCCATTTAGTGATGATGTCTAAATCCTCCACACCAAGCCAAAATATGAAACGTATATTCAAACGGCATTGGCCATGGAACCTGACTTCAAGAACCAATTCAAGGAATTACCCACCTTTGCCTACACTAGGAACACAAACTTGGGGGAAATGCTTAAATACACCAAACAAATTGACAAAGAAACCTATAAAGGAACTGTGGCGTGCCATAACTGTAACAACTGCAACAACATCATAACGGGCGCAACCATAACACACCCAAGAAAAGGCAACAAAATCAAACTAATTGTCACGGCCACATGCAACACCACAAATGTAGTTTATCTGCTAAAATGCCCATGCGGCAAAATTTATGTTGGCAAAACTGAAAGGAAAATCAAGATTAGAATCAATTAACATAAATCGAACATTCGCACAAAATACCTCAAGTCAGTCGTGGCTAACCACTTTCTTGAAAACAATCACAACATCAGTCAACTCAGATTCCTGGTCCTAGAAGTAGTATTGAAAAAAGAAGGTTGTGACAACAAAAAATATCTCCTTCAGCGAGAAAACTATTGGATTAAGAAGCTGGACAGTGTACACCCTTTTGGGATTAATGAACATATTGAACTTGCCTGCTACCTATAATTGTATTCAACATGTGTTTTTACATTCATTCACTCTTGATATTTTCTTATTCATTTTTTATTCATTCTGTTTTATTCATTCTTGATATTTTTTTTCACATACACATTACAGTTTAAACACATTTAAAGATGGCCACCACAGTCACAAGACACAAGTCCTTTTTCTATCTCCTCACACATACACACTTAAGTAACAATATGGCCACCAAATGAGTCCTACACTTATTTCTATAAATCCCATCTTCGTTACACCGGGAACGATCACACAGACATTCGGAACGCTCGATGATACTAACCGACTACAGCATGGTATGTAAGTAAGGTCGAGTAGGACCTGTGCATGTTATTAACTCACGCTGTTTCACTTTTTTTAGCACGCGCCGATTTAACGAATAACATACCGTCTAACCATAACTTTTTGAAATCATACGCCGATTTATACGAAGATCACGCCGTAAAACTATTATTTTTCCAACGCACAACGCGAGGCACACCGATAATAATCGGCCGTTGACTTTACAAGAGTCCCGCTCACAAACATGCCGTACCGGCACTGCGTTACCCCCTTAGGGTAAACTACATAACAAAGTAAGCCTAAGTAGCACAATTGTTTAACCCACACTTATTTTCCAGCTTCTTCGTTTCTTCTTTCTTCTCAACGTTAAACTCACAGTTCACCACTGAATACATCGGCACCATATTTTCTTTACCCAGTCACTTGCGATGAACTAAACAAAGCATGCAATGTCACCTTTAACAACCACGTTCAGAACGTGGTCATTTTTACAATGGTTTTGACTATCTTAACTAAACACCACCACCAGCATGGGTCACAACAGTAACCCGAATATAATGCCTAAAAACAGACATCTTAGTGCATAACTCTTCATGATACTGATCCAGTGGAAAAGGGGCAAAATTTACATATCCTTCCTACATTACAGATCCGTCATCACGCTTACTCATTATACACACGCATTCATTGGTGGGGCCCATAACACCAACACTCACACTTCTAACTCGTATCTGCACGCAGGAGGATGAGGAATCCGCTGGACATGTGTGGGGGGTACCTTATTACATATAGGGAAGGACATTTGTTACAATATTTACATATAACCACAGAATCCTAACCTTAACATCAAGGCACTCCACCACTTGGTTGATGGACCAATTAGTTGGATTGGTTTATGGTGATTTAGAACCAGCTAAAACACATTAAAGCTTCGGAATTCTTATTCAATGCCCTACTTAAAGAACCACAAACTCATTCTCTGTTAATCACTGTTTAGTTTATCTAATTGCTTGTTTTCAATTTTATAATTAGCATTTCAGTTAACAAAGTTCAAATTAGATTATTGAACAAATTTTAACATGACATTTATATTTACCTATTCTTGATATTGGGGCTCTTTATCTAACTTTGTTAGCTCTGCATAACTCAAATCCCTTCTGATAAAATAGTCCCAATCGAATGCAGGCCAAAACTCAAACAAGTCCGCAAAGTTCTTTTGCTCAGCACTGCATAGTCCCAAAGGTATCCAAAGGACCAAGCAATCGCGTAAGTAAGTCGGTCACGCAAGTTCGGACAACCCTTCTGCACGCACTGTTTAGTTTAGTTTAATACATTTATAAAGCGCTTGGTTACACCATATCGGTGTGTCCCCGCGCTATGACACAGGAGAGAGAAACAAAAAGGAGAGGAGCGCTAGCCAACGGTCTATGAGAGATCCGCCTGGTTGTACAGCCATGTCTTGAGCTGTTTGCGGAAGTGACCTTCGGAAGTCTCTGTTCTCAGGGTTATTGGTAGAGTATTCCAGGTTTTGGCAGTTAGATATCTGAAGGAGCGGGCTCCTAATCTGGCTTTGTAAATCCTGGGTACTTTAACCAAGGCCATATCCGAGGATCGCAGAGTCCGCCCAGGTTTGTACTCCATTAGAAGAGAATGCAAGTATTTGGGGCCGGACTTCATAAGGATCCGATGGCCATAGCACAAAGCCTTAAAAAAGACCCTCTTTCCCACTGGCAACCAGTGAAGTTTTTCCAAGGCCTTCTCAGAATTTGCTCTTCTGGGTAGGCCAAGTACTAATCGGGCAGCGGCATTTTGTATTCTCTGTAATTTCGCTATTCCTCCCTTCGTGGTTCCAAGATATAGAACGTTTCCATAGTCTAGTTGTGATGTTATTGTAGCATGAACAATGGTTTTTCTGGCACTGGAAGGCAAGAGATTGAGAACTTTTCTCAAAATCTTAATAGCTCCGTAGCATTTGCCTGCTACCCTGTGTATCTCGTTAATAAATCTCAACTCGGAATCAAAGTAAATTCCTAAATTCTTTACTTCAGTTTTAGGGTTGGGCAGTGGGCCTAAGGCGTTGGGCCACCAAACTGATGACCAAATAGTTGGTGATCTACCCACAATCATTACCTCCGTTTTGCTCCCATTTAGTTTGAGGCAGTGGTTAGACATCCACTCCGCCACCTCTAATAGACATTTGGAGAAACGAATGGCTGCTTGCTCCTCCTTTTGTGACAGTAGGACGATTAGCTGAGTATCGTCAGCATATGAGACAATTGATACATTATGTTGTTCAACATGTTCAGCCAGGGGGCTTACATATAAATTAAAGAGGGTGGGACTCAATATCGAGCCCTGAGGAACCCCCTCAGGGCTCCATTCTCCATTCCTTTCTCCATTCTCTCTAACCCCTCCTACTTTACTATCCTTTTTTATAATAACATTTTGGGTAACATGAAACATTGATTGAACTGGGAAAATTGTTATATGGTCCGACTTTCTCAGAGTCTTGGGTTCCCAAGGAAATAGCTTTGTCATATCCTTAGCTTATATCGTTCTCATGCGAAAGGTCCGATGTATCAATGTGTTGACCTTCCGTTATAGGTGGCTATTGTTCCATTTGGTCATTCACGCTGACTGAAATCTGGCAGTCCTCCACGTTCCTATCCTTGACAAGGAACACTGTGCTCTGAACGGAGGATGCCTGGAGATCTTCGGAGCCATCCGAGTCTGCGCAGTAGACATCGCGCTCACAGGACGGTGGCCACTTCCGAACTCCATTTTGAATATCATGGCCTGGTATGCCCGAATGCCAACTTAAGCAAAACAAACATAAAATATAATTAATATACGGAAATGAAGATTCTAGTGTTTAAACCCACACTAATCCCATTATTTATTAGTATTTTCCTAGCTCATAGCGACATTTAAAGCAACAATAGACACCATTTGGTCCCAGCAGGAACGCAAAACGTCACAAAAGCAACATAAATCATACATTTTTTACCATAACACCGTCTATAATTAATATGCGTACCATTGTTAGACATTAAAGTTATTTTGCCATGCAGATAGCAATTAGTCCCGCGTGTAATTCGTGTTTATCAAGGTGCGCTTTATTGGTTAATATACCACGGCAAACGGTTAATATAGGTTAATATGTAAATTGATTTCGTCATTAGTATTTTCATGCAAAATAGAGAAGGTACACAAAACGTTGTTTTACCTGCTCCATCAATACTCATGTTTATTATAGGACTGATCCCTGACGAAGGGTAATGCTACCCGAAATGCATCGGATGTTACAGTTCATATACTACTAAACAGCAAATTAAGAAGAATAACCTGAAATGAAATTATACAATGTATGAATAAGCGTGTCACTTCGGTGCGCTGAAAACACGTTACCGCAGTTGGCAACTTCCAGCGCAGGAATTATATCACTAAACCCGCGATGCAGACATTATTTTGAACAATTCCTGAGCGACGCAACCTCTGTTTGGGCTCGCGCCTTTCAGCGTGTTACGTGAGGAAATCGACGCCGAGAAGGATCGGCGTCCTGTCTCCCTTCCAGCGCCTGGAGCACCGTAAAGAAGGATCGACGTTAGGAACCGGGTGAGAGTCCTAGAGTTTCCTTGTTTCCAGGAGTGCGTTGTATCCAGATCAAAGATTGCCGTGTTGGTGGAGTCACGCGCTTATGAATGCGCTTGGAACTATATTGTGTATTTACCCCGGAATACTCAAGAGAACCTAGAGAGTGGGAGGGCTGGAGGGCGCTGGAGGGCGCTTCACAAACTCATTTACTTCAACTTCCTAACCCTGCACTTGTGACCAACACGCTCTGTCTTACCTGCCGGATTCCCTGGGCGCCGTTTCACGTCCATCGCCGTCTCCCTCCCGCCGCCGCCATCCTCAACGCGGCCGCAGTGCGGAGGGGGACTACCTTTTCCAGGATCCTTTGAAGCGGACAGGAAGCGGAACCTGAACCCGCCTCCTGTATTCTCGCGCCTGGAGGCGCTTAAAAGAAACGTGAGCCCCCGCCTCGCGGGTCCGCGCACGGGCAGCGCCGGGCTAAGCCCGGGCAAAGGGTGGGCCGTCTGTGGCCGTCAGAGGACGGAAGAGGCCGGGCTGGGCCACCCCCCTAATTTGCTAGGCTGGATGTTGGGAACACCAACTTGTTATTGAGTCCGAGTAACAGAACCACCCATCATCTGTTGTGGACTGGGTAGTGCCTATTGACTATTCCCCGTTTTGCCGCCACATATATGTAAGGTGTTTTTGTGTCTGATTCCCCCACTTTACCTAACTGTTGGCTCTGGACATATACTTTTGTTGTTTATTGTCCACCTGTGCAGTGCTTGTGTAGTTTTGTCTCACGGTTCGGACCTGCTTTATAAATGTCAACACGTTCTGGGAAAATTCTGAGGGGGAACGGGGGGGGTATGGCTGGATCCATGGACCAGTTTATTACCCGTGTGGCCAATGTCATTGACAAAGAAATATCCATGGCTGAGCGGCGGCTATCAGGAAACTCTTTTGGCGATAGACGTTCCTCGATCGGTCCGCTAGCTCAGATATCTACACCGGAACATGTTTTGGTTCCACTTTCCCACCCTCTTGGGCCCTCTCCTCCGGATCATCCTCGTGTAGCGGCTTTGAGAGCCAATCTAGAAGGGCTTGAAAATTTGTCAGATTCGGCACTTAATACCCAAAGCATTGTGGCCTCAGCTGTAGCAGGAAGCAAGCCAGCTACTGTTTTTGCTCATTTGGATGCCACCATTAATCCCTTAACTATACCTAGCCCGAAGTCTATCTTGGTCCAGGCGGATGTCCACCCAGCCCCTCTAAAATCTAGAAAACAGTCCACCTTACAGAGTAACAGATTTTCTAAAATTTGCAAACACAAGAGGCGGGTGGCGGTTAGGAGGGGCTTCCTTAATAAGGCATCAGGAGGCGAATCTAGTCAATTTCAGGAAGATAAAGATGATGGCTCTGCTGAGGGGAATGCAATATTTGTCACCAATACTCAAACTGGTGATAGTTTAGGCCCTCCCCCCTCTGATTCACTCCTGGCTAAAAAAATGGAGGCAATAATGAAATCTCTACTCTTGCCAGTATTAGATAAAATTAGCGGGATATCCGAACGATTAGACAAACTGGAGCAGACAACCCTGGATAATTTTTTCTCATTAAAATCTTTTATGAAAATGCATTTAAAATCTAGGGATGATAGCTTGGGTAGGGAGTCTGACAAAAAGGCGACGCCTACTGCCCGACATTCTCTAGTTTCTACAGCTGACAAACCTATAGCTCTGGAGGCAACTTATCACAACCCGATCTTTCCGGCGCCTGGTGTTGGCACTCTTAGTCCCATCGGCTTGTCCTCTAATAAGCCGGCTGTGAAACCTAAATCCCCCAAAGCTACAGCTAACATTCTGGGGGAAAAAACTGTTTGTCCCTCGGCAGCGGCTAGCGTAGGTGAGATTACTTCCACTAGAATAAAATACAAGTATTGAAACTCATCTAACAAGAAGTTGCTCACTCTTTATTAACCTGAAGAGCCAATAAAGGACAAACGCAGTGCCCAGGGGGACACATTCCAAGCAAGGAAGTGCAGTAACTTAGTTGTTTAATGACGTTCTGAATGCAAACGCCGCCCCAGGAGCACGCATAAAAAAACCGATAAGGCATATCAACTTTTTGCCAAAAACCCATGTAGCTGCGCGTATTCACACCCAAGAGCTAAATTGGGAGAATACATACCAATATCAGTGTATATTTCTGGAGCTGGGGGACGTTAAGGGCAAGAGTTATATTAAGGCACACCATTCACCCTCCTCACTCCTCTTTGTATTTCTTACAGTAAAACATGCTTTTATTTGTGCTTTAGTACATTAGCTCAGGGGAGGAGAGGACACTTTATGAGGTAAACATGTGTATACGACCCGCAACATGCACATCGCTGTGGCTCTCATTCAAATACCCCTAGAACAGAGAGGGCCATTTGTTTTTACATTAACACCAGTGCTTCATTGTGCTGCACACTTCCAAAGATGATTCTCAATGTGTAATAAACATTACCAGGAGAGTAATAACTGATCGCATGACGCCTCCGTAGAAACAATCATTCAGGATGCAATAGTCGCCATTTCTAGCTGAGACGTGCTGGCAGCGTAAGCAGCGCCGTCGGCAGGCGCTGTATAATTTAGCACTCAAGGGAGCCTGGAGACATTCCCTAGCCGCGGATCCTTCCAGTGGGCGTTCCTGCTCGCAGCCTGAGGAAGCGAGATGTCGAGAAAGCAACATGCACTGCAGCCCTTTTCATTATATTCCTTGAAAAGGTGGGACGCAAACTCGCGCTGGCAGTGAAGAGGGAAAACAGACAAGTTAGTCGCATCCGTTTTTCCTGTTCTCAGACTCATGTTCATCGAGACAAAATGTACTAGCTTGTAATTTGAAAAACAAAGAAAAACAGCAAAAGAAAAGCATGCAAAGGTGAATTTATTTGTTTCGGAAGGTGTCATCATGGCCCCTTCTCGGCGCTGAGAAGTCTCCCCCGAATGGCCTGCCAGTGTGTCATGTGTGTTAGAGCTCAGCAGGTCACCATAAAGAAAGGGATCCCAGAAGGCAATCGATTATGGTCGCCCCTGTCCCCTCAAGTGTGCATGTGTTTCTTCATGTGTTCCTTCTTTAGATACGGATGGTGATTACAATGTCGCTTATCAGGGGGTCGAACGCATCATTGAAGATTACACTTTTTAATGAGCTTCTTCAGAAGTGAGGTTAGCTAGGCCCCATAGTTTTAGGTCTAGCGTAGTCTACAAGTTGAGCCCCTATACATTGATTGTCTCGCCAATCTCAATTTGGTATGGGCGCTATATATATGTATGTCACTGGCATAAAGAAACTTGAGGGCCCCCCTGCAGGGTAGGTGGAGGGGCCCCCTCCGGACTCAATCAGGAGCTCTCCAACCATAGTATTGTGCTGAGGGGGGCCCCTGGAGCTTGGAGGCCCCCGCACCACGGGAGCTGCGGGCCCTGTGTTGCGCCACTGATGTACGTATGTGGTATTTGTGTAGCACAAACCTAGCCGAAAGGCAGTGCAGCGCTGTAAAGGGTCAAAGGCCAAGACAATAAGTAGGTGGATGTAAGCAGGCGTACTGGGGTCTGAGAGGAGAGCTGGACTGCTGGCTGTGGCGTAGTGGTCTGTAAAGAGATGTGTCTTCAGCTCTACCCTAAATTGAAAAAGTGTAGGGGCAGTCCTGATGGGCACAGGGCTGCCTTTGAAGAGCTCAGGGCTCAGATGGGATGGACCTGAGCCTCATTGCTTTCTTTGTTGCTCTTCTTCATTTAGCAGTGTCCTGACACCAGGTGTCTTGGGGCCCCCAGAGATGGAGAGCTTGTCATCCGGTTAGGCAGGGGTGTTGGCAGTGGCGTAACGAAACTTGAGGGGGCCCCCCTGCAAAGTACATGGAGGGGGCCCCCCATTCTCCTCGCTAGTCAAGAGCCCTCAGGCCAGCGACCCGCCATACTGCAGGGGCTCACCCCAGCCATAAAAAAACGATTCTGGTTCCTCTATTGGTCACATCCGCCCTCTCATCGAGCGATTTACATACATCAGTAAATGCTGCTGCGCCCTCCAGCAAAGTTACATAACACTGCCTCCAGCCGGCCCACCAAACACATCCTCCTACTTGATGAGCCACCTTCAAGCGAAGCCCTCTCAGTTAACCACCTCCAAACGCAGATCACTTCCGTCTTGCCTGCTACTAACTCATCCATTACACTCTACCCTCACCCCTATGAAACCCGCAATTATGCTTTTCTGCCCGCCTTTAAAACCACCCCTCGGATGTCACTGCAAACCTGTGACCGCCGCCTACTGCTCCCCTGTCCATCACCCACAGAAAGACTGATGACCGGTCACCATCTAACCACTGCCTACCAGTAAAGACAGAGCCTTTCAGCTGCTGGCCTCCCCAATGCCACTATGGAAGTTTTAAAAATGTTGAACAATCTCTGCAACTGACCACCTCAAAACATTTCTTCCTGCTAGCCTATACGGCATCAAAACCGTTCCTGCTACTTTTCATCCTCTGCATGATGCACACAATAATATCAAATGTACAAAGGGTCCGATTTTTGTTTCCTCACGCCAACATTAATTTACACTATGTACCCCACTAAACCATACCTGCTGTCAAAGGCAAACCAGATCCCATATGTAGCACCAGTCAACAAGTACCCCAAGGACAAACACCAGAGAGAATGAGCGATTCATGAATTAAACCTACAATGACAACGTAGCATTTCCCCACCAACTGTCAGCCCAGCAAAGTCTGCAACCGCACAGTAGCCATCAATACCAGCAACGTCTAAAGCGCATTTCCACTTCCTTTCTTTGGCAGTTCGTACGCCTTCTGGGCGCCATCTACCACAGACCACAGCATTCTTTGTCTCCCTAAGACTAACCGAATGCTGTCGGTGAACGCTTCTCTTCCCTCTTCCTTACTAATAACTAATGGAGGATAACGAAAAAACTATATAGTATTTTCTTATGCAAATAGCGTATCAAGCACTTGCTGCCCGCAGTCCTCGCCAGATCCACACAAATCAATATTCTGCTATCGCACCATCCTGTCACCCCTATTATTATCTGAAGATATTTTTTTATCCCTTCCTTGAACTGGGAAAAGCAATACTTTGCACAAAAAAAAGTCCCTTTAAAACCTTTGCTACTTACAGACTTGCAAAGCACTTCCTTGTTTTACTAACTGTTGTAAAGCAAACGGATAACTCATTCTAGGATTGGGATTATTGTTTAGAGGTGTGGAAGTTAATACTGAGACATAGGATGATTTTTTGCATACACTCGTTCTTCCCTGCATGCGCACACAAAGCAACATTACAATTTAGCTAAACAAATTGTTCAGAAATGTACCGGAAGGTAAAGAAACAGCCCAAATTATTTTTACAAAGAAAAATAGACAATCGTCAACTTTATACCCCATGACATAAAAGCCTTAGCGTGCACAGCTTGCTCAAATCCACGCTACCTAATTCTACCAAACTCAGCACATTTGAACATCTCATAATTCCATGCCACACAATTCAACTATAAATAATTTAACCCTACATTCCATACCACATAATTACAATCCTAAAAATGAAAAAACATATACTTCTACTTCACTCCATACCACATAAGTCCACATCACATAATAACATTCCACACAACTTAATAGCACTCCAAACCACATAATTACACTCCACACAACACAATTTAAGTATACATAATTCCACTTCAACCTATATAATTATACGTCACACAACATATTTACACTCAACTTTAAAACACAGAATTACCCTCCACAAAATACAACTCTGCAACATGCTACATAATTCCACTCCGCACAATTATACACCACACCATGCCACATAATTCCACACGTCTCACAATTCCACAATTCATCCCTACACAATTCATCACACATAATTACTCCACATAATACCACTCAGCACCACATAATTAACCTCCACATAATTATGCTCTCATCCATATTGCATAAATACACTCCACATAAATCCAGTCTGCCACGTAGCAACATTCCACATAACTACACTTCACACCATGCCTCATGATACCACTCAACATAATTTTCACCCAGCAGCGAACACTTCCACGTCACACATTTCAACTCTACACATTTCCATTCCACACCACATAATTCAAGAACAAACTACAGAATTCAAACCAACAACAGAATACATCCAATCTACACCACAAAATTCCACATCATGCTATAATATTTAACAGCACACCACATAAGTAAACTCCACTACATACCACTCTACAACGCAAAATACCATTCCAGATAATCTCACTCCAAGACACACAATCCCACTCCATGACACACAATCCCACTCCACATAATTCCAGTACACTCAATACCACACAATTACTATCCACATAATTACATTATTTCGCTACACAGATCCAATCCACACAACACAATTCCACAACTAACAATTCCAATCCAAACCACATATGTCCACTTGACACCACACACATTCACTCCACTCCAAGCAGAAAACACATAGGTAGAATACACTGTCCTTTACAATGTCAATAGCTCTAACTCTCACAAATGCGAGACCAATTGCATTGCAAATGCTTGTTTACCTTCCAATGCGACCGAGCAGATCCTGTTCATTTTTTTTATTTTTATTTATTTTATGGAGTTTTATATAGCTCGAACTTGACCCGTATCGGGTATCATAGCGCTTTACATGAGCACCAGTTGCGTTACATGAGGACACATTCATATTTGTTAGGCACAGGGAGATTAAGTGATTTGCCCAGAATCACAGGATGTTCAGCGTCATTGTTGAAACTCGAACCCAGTTCCCCAGATTCGAGGTCGACCGCCCTAGCCGTTAGGCCAACTCCTCTCCCAAGTATGAGTAAGAATAGGCATAAGAAGGGCTAAGCAGAAGAGCTGAAGTATTTAGATGTAAAAGTAGTGGAAGGTAGGTTCAAGTAGGAGTATGCAGGAGTAAGAGTGCAAGTAGGAGTAGGTAGGACTAAGTTAATGGTAATAAGGGCATTGGTAAATACGGTAGCAAAAGTAAGAATAGCAGTTAGAAGACGTAATAGGAGTAAGAGGAGAAATGAGTAAGAGCAGGAGGAAATAGGCGTAATAAATTGTAAGTGGAAGCAAGAGTATGTTGGAATAATAAAACGTAAGAGTGGGAACAAATATGAGGTGTAAGAGAAAGGTAAAATTAAGAGGTTACGTAGCACAGTAAGAGGAAGTATGCAACATATGAGTAGAAACAAAAATCAGCAGTAGGCATAAGTAGGAAAAGTTAGTAAATTAAGTGCAAGATTAATGAAAGTAAGATTGAAAGAGACCAAGATGAGAAAAGAAAGACGAAGACAGCAAATCCTTCCATATTCTTCTACGACTCCAGTGCTAACAAAGCATGACATGCTTTTCATTTTATGTACACATCAGATGAAGAGCAAGGACCTTCTATTAAGCGATATTGTAACACGCTTCAGTTGGTAACTTGCGTGCAGCTGAAATAGGTACAATTTATATGTATTATAGCGCTCACAAACAGCATAAGCGTGTTTCTTGGCACTATTTCAACAAAAGTTAACGCTATGCCACTGGGAGAGGTGCAATTTGTTTTATTAATGGGTTGCACACAGACCGGTCTCTGTGACGTGCTGTTCGACGAAAAAGTGCAAGAAAAGACTTCTTAATACCACGTGAGCAGCACTTCAGAACTGTTTGGATAAAGCTTAGCCGATGCCCGGGAGCCGAATAGTGATTTTTGTGTGTCTCTGGCGCCCAGTAGCAGTGCGTTTACCCCGAGGGCCACATTTGGCATGTTCTGATTTGAACTCACCATTATAGAGAGAATGTAATACTAGGTCATTTATTGTCACATGCAACAAGGGTTGTCAATCCCGGCCCCCTTTCTCTGTAGTCCCCGGCACCTGTTTAGAGGTGGACAGGAAGGAGCCCTTTCTCCTTCCAGCACAGCAAGCAATACCACAGAACAGCGCCAAGGCCAACACAAGCGGCTCCCGGTAGCTCAGCTCATGTGCCCCGGTAGATGTGAGGCTGTGAGCTGATGAGTAAGAGGTTTAGGAGCAGGGTGAGGAGCTGGCAGCCTACACCAGGGTGGAGCAACAGCACCAAGGCGTCTACAGCAACAGGGGACGGGTCTCCTCAGCTCCGAAGTGTGAGGCCAGAACGTGGGAGCCATGCAGCGGCAGCCAATGCTTGTGAAGCAAGTAATCAAGCATTGGCAAAGGTAAAATAAAACCAAGCTAGTGCCAACTAACACGAAGGGTGGGACGGGGAATGGTAAAATTGGGGGCAGGAGGTAGGCCCGGCTCCAGGAATTTTTATTTGGGTGGGCCAAGGGTACATTCGGGTGGGCCACTGCTGGCCCAATTTATCACTTATATATCTAGCCAGGCCTGCTTCTGGGCCCTCCTTTATCTCTCCTTACTCTTACAAGGCACAGTAAAACGCACTCTTTTCAAAGTCTCTTTCTAAATGTTATCACTCTCAAAAAGTGCTTTTCTTCCATGCAATGTCCCTTTGATGGGAAGAGGAAGTTTCTAAGGTGGGAGTATCAAGCAAGTGAACCTACCCGGGCTCCCTCTGTGCGAGCCTTCAGGGAGAAACCCTCTTCATTACTACCTCCACCTGACATCTGACTCTGCAGCGCACTCTCTTACAGGCTTGATTATCCACTTTTCTACCACCCTTCACCATCACACCTTATCTCACACCTGACCTTGGGCCCTAGCCACATATCAGCAACCATTCAGTTCCACTTTCACTATTCCCCGTAAAAAACAATAGTAAAATCACCTTCAAACTTGAAACATTGAATATAGCAGTAAAAATAATTAGCATGCATGATAAAGTATGCTCCACAGTTGTCCTAATCACCTGACTGTTAATTAAATAAATGAAAACAGAAAGGCCATGACAGGGCCTGCTTTATTGCTGGTGCAAACGTCTTTTTGACCTCTTTTTTGACCTCTTTCTCTGTAGATAGCTTAACTACCACCCTCCAACACTACCCTTCATCTCGCCATAGCCACTCCCCCTCATGGCCTCCTCCTCAGACTCCCTAACTACCACCCTCCACCAGTGTCCCCCATCTTTCTGTAGCTCCCCCACACCCCATGACCTCCTCCTCAGATTCCCTCACTGCCACCCTCCACCAGCGCCCCTCATAGCTTCGTATTTCCCCCCACCCCATGACCTCTTCCTCGGATTCCCTGCCACCCTCCATCAGTGCCCCTCATCTCTCTGTAGTTCCCCCTCATCAGATTCCTTCACTGCCACCCTCCACTAGTGCCCCTCATCTCTCTATAGTTCCCCCCACCCCATGACCTCCTCCTCGGCTTCCCTCACTGCCATCCTTCACTAGTGCCTCTCATTTCTCTGTAGCACCCCCACCCCATGACCTCCTCCTCAGATTCCCTCACTGCTCCCTCAACCAGCGCCCCTCATCTCTCTGTAATTCCCCCCGAGCCCCATGACCTCCTCCTCGGATTACCTCACTGCCACCCTCCACCAGTGCCCCTCATCTCTCTGTAGTTCCCCCCCACCCCTGACCTCCTCCTCAGATTCCCTCACTGCCACCCTCCACCAGTGCCCCTCGCTTCTCCATAATTCCCCCCACCCCCTGTAAGGAATCCAAGGTCTTTCTGCAGGAGCGTCAGGAATCAGTAGAGTATGCCACAATCCTCCCCTGTGGTTCTCCGACTCTATCAAACACTAGAGTAGCGGATGACTCAACAGGGGAAAACAGGGAAACAAAACAAGGGAAGGAGGGGGGTCCAGTTTTATGGATGGATGAAGAGGTCTTCGAGATTTGGCAACACTCTTGAAGAGTTCTGCGAGACTTGGCAACGCTCTGCTGTAACAGAAAGAATGGGTTAACAACATACAGCCCCCTTATCTCTATGGGAAATTTTGTCTGTATATTTGCCTACCAAACACTGCTACTTCTGATGTGAATCAAGATGGGGCATCACTCTGTAAGGCTTAGGCACATCGAAGGTTGACCAGGATTAAAAGATGACTTCACTCTGGAACAGTCTATTGCACACACAGTAGACAGTTAATACTACTTCTACCCCAAAGCCTGTATGTCCCTCTTCCCAGTTTGATAAACTTACATGTTCTACGTAAGTGTCACCTAGGAAGAATGGAGTTGGTGTGTGGTGAATGTTGCAGTAATCCTAAGATAAGAACATAACAATTCACTTCCCACTCTGCTGCATTAACCCACTGAGAGCATATGAAAGCAGCGCCCCGCGCTGTTACCGTTCTTTGTTCTGAAGGTGATGACAAGACTGAGGCACGGTGGTTCACGCTAGCTATCCCTGAGGACAGCGAGGATAAAAAAGGGCTCTTCAACCTCCAACCAACTGGACAATTGAGCGTAGGAAACGACTAAAGACAAATTATCACACAACCAGACTGAGGGAGAAATAGGGGTACTGCCTACAATCAGGTAAGCGAAACACAACAAACGGGGAACCAAACGAGGAAGGGGAAAATCTGCCTTGGTGTAAAGGCGCAGATACACTCACTCAGGAGATGAAGACGAGATTGGCTTCACGATGCTACAGGCAAATCGTGACCACAGCGAAACCCAGAGAGGACAGACTGGAGACACCGGAGAAACTCTGCCGCTCACTGCTCAAGAGCAACGACCAGAAACAGCGTCACCAACAATACAAGAACGCCGAAAAACTTGTGCTCTCCACTCGTTAGGGAAACAATCCAAGGCGACCACAACTACGGAACGGGAACAGGAACAGGAAGTCACGAGACGGAAGTCAGGCAGACGAAGTCAAGGACGGAAACAGGGCTCGGAGCTAGAACGCTAAGCGCGTTCGTTCCAGTCTCGAGTCCTTATATACTGGACCTGCGCACCCGTCCGTCCAGCAGGCATGACAGCACACTCCCCCCACAACGGCCTCCTCCCCGTTTGGGTTTGTCCGGATGTTGCAAGTGAAAGAGCCGAATCAATTTAGGTGCATGCACAGCACTGGCAGGTTCCCAAGTACGTTCCTCTACCCCATATCCCTTCCAATGCAGCAAATATTGGAGTACGTTCCGCACTACACGAGAGTCCACTATCGCCTCAACCTCATACTCTTCCGAATCCTGTACCTGAATCGGAGCCGGTCGCTTCGGGAGTCGAGTACCAGGTTCTACCGGTTTAACCAGGGAGATATGGAACACTGGGTGAATTTTAAAGGAAGCAGGCAGGTCAAGTCGTAGTGCCACGGGGTTGATCACTTTCAGTACCCTATACGGGCCAATGAATTTGGGATGAAACTTGCGTGAACCACTCAATGCCAGATGTTTAGTGGAAAGCCACACCTTATCCCCCGGTTCATAAATGGGTTCTAGTTGTCGATGGAGATCCGCCCCTTCTTTGTACCGCACCTTAGCTGCATCCAATGCGTCAATGGTACTCTTGTGTATCTCCAACAACTTTATTACCAGGTCGTTAGCTGCAGGGATAGGGCTTTCTTGGGAAACCCCTGCTGGTAACAACTTGGGCTGAACTCCACTAGAACAATAGAATGGTGAATGGCCAGTGGATGTGTGTGGACTGTTGTTATATGCAATCTCCGCTAACCACACCCATTTATCCCAATCCCCTGGAGAGTGTAATACTTGTGTTCGGATGTACTGTTCGAAGCATTGATTGACTCTCTCAGTCTGGCCATCGGATTGAGGGTGATGACTGGAGGATAGTCTAACATCTATCCCAATCAGGGAACATAAGCACCTCCAGAAGCGAGACACGAACTGAGTACCCCTATCCGAAATTAGGACAGAAGGGAACCCATGGAGACGTACCACTTCCCGCAAGAACACTGAAGCTAGTACCACTGCAGTAGGTAAACCCCTCAAAGGGATGAAGTGGGCGGTTTTTGTGAATAAATCCACCACCACCAGCAAGGTGTCGTTCTCATTCTCAGTCACTGGTAAGTCCACAACAAAATCAAGGGACACGGTATGCCAAGGACTTGGTGGCGAGGGAAGCGGTAAAAGGAGGCCTACGGGATTGTGTCGAGGAACTTTGGTCTGCGCACAAACGTGACAAGTTTTGACATAGGTTGTGATGTCGCGAATCATATTAGGCCACCAGAACCTGGCTCGTATGGTTTGTATGGTTTTCTTAATCCCAGGGTGTCCCGCTACAGCATGGGAATGGTACCACTCTAATACTCGAGTCTGCAAGTCCTTGTTGGGTACTACCACGCCTCCCTGCACACAAACCAACCCTTCCTGTACCGTGGTCACTTGGGAACCCACTATCTGATGCATCTCAACTGAAGCCTGACTCTGTCTGACCTGAGTAAGGAATTCTGCTTCCGTAAGCACCCCACCTATGAAGGCATCTCCCGAAACTATGTTAGGGGATTCCCGGGGACCCTCGGGTAGGTGAAAACCAAACGAGAAAGAGTATCTGCCTTACCATTCCTTCTTCCAGGACGGTATTGGATAGTAAAATCATATTCACAGAAGAATTGTGACCATCGCAATTGTCGCATGGATAAGGCTTTGGCAGATTTCAAATATTGCAGGTTACGGTGGTCGGTATAGACCGTTGTTTGATGTCGTGCACCCAATAGATACTGTCGCCATTCCTCAAATGCCTTTTTTATGGCAAGAAGTTCTTTTTCTCCTACAGCGTAATTATATTCCGCCGGAGTGAATTTGTGGGAGAAGTAAGCTACCGGATGACTTAACCCGCTAACAGGATCTGTTTGACTAAGAACACCTCCCACTGCCACTTGAGAGGCATCCACCTCCACGACAAAGGGTAAAGCAGGATCAGGATGGCTAAGGACAGGGGCCCGGGTGAAGGCAAGTCGCAGTTTCTGAAATGCATCTTCTGCCTCTCGAGACCAGATATACATGATTCCCTTCTTCAGCAGGGCAGTGAGGGGTGAAACCAAATCTGAAAAATTCATAATAAACCGCCGATAAAAATTGGCGAACCCCAAAAAACGTTGTAGTTCCTTAACTGTGCTGGGTGCGGGCCAAGAAAGAACTGCTGCCACCTTACCGGGATCCATCGCCAATCCCCATGGAGACACAACAAAGCCCAGAAAGGGTACTTCCTGTGTGTGGAAGGTGCATTTGTCCAACTTACAGTATAACCTATTAGCGTGAAGGCGTTCTAACACACTGCGTACATGGACGGTATGTTTCGTCATAGAAGGAGAAAATATCAAAAGATCGTCAATATATGCTATGACATAGTCGTCAAGCATGTCCCGCAGTATTTCGTTAATAAAGAACTGAAATGCTGCAGGAGCATTACAAAGGCCGAAGGGCATTACGAGATATTCATAGAGCCCGTATTTGGTGCAAAAAGCCGTCTTCCACTCGTCTCCCTCCTTGACTCGTACTAAATGGTAGGCGCCCCTAAGGTCTAACTTAGTGAAATACTGCGCTCCACGCACTCTGTCAAGGAGGGAGGTGATGAGAGGTAACGGGTACCTGTTCTTGATAGTCACTTGGTTTAGTTTCCTATAATCAATACAACAGCGTAGCCCACCTTCGCGCTTCGGTATAAAAAATAACGAAGAGGAGGCAGGGGAACGTGAAGGTCTAATAAATCCTTTGTCCAGCATGACATCAAGATATTCCCTCAAGTAGATGTTTTCCTTTTCGGTAAGAGAGTATACTCTACTACACGGAATCTTAGCTCCTGCCTCTAGGTCTATACGGCAGTCGTATACTCTATGTGGTGGTAAAGATTCCGCTTCTCTGGGATCAAAAACCGCCTTTAGATCCATGTAACAATCGGGCAGCTCGGGTTCGGTCTTTTGTGAGTTGGAGATAGGGCTCTCATGTACACTTGCTATCGTGGTTTCTTGTGTCTTTACCGACCGGAATTCCAAAGTGGCCTTCTCCCAGTCAATTAAAGGGTTATGCAGTTTCAACCATGGGATCCCTAACAGGACTGGTATTTGAGGAGAGTGAATTAGATCGAAGGATATTTCTTCCTGATGCTGGGGTTCAATCTTCAAATGGAGGGGCGAGGTGTGATGCGTGACGGGCCCTGAAATAAGAGGACGGCCGTCAATGGTGGTCACCCTATTACTTGACTCCTTTTCTTTCACGGGGATTAGATTGTTTTTTGCCCATTCGGAATCCATAAAATTCCCAGACGCCCCGGAATCAATCATGATGTTAACATGAAGTCCATGGTGAGCTAAAGTAATATAGGCAGGGACATAGAGATGTGAGGTGGGAATAGTTTCTGGTGTCACAGCAGAGACCGTGCATCCTGAACAGCCCGAAAGTCCGGTCTCGGAAGACCTCGAGCTTTCTAGTTTCCCTGCTTAGAGCCTTGAACAGGTTTGACAGGACATGATCTCAGGAAGTGGCCTGCCTTACCACAATACATACATAGTCTCTCTGTCCTTCTTCTCTGTCTTTCTTCCGGGGTTAGTGGGCCTCTCACTACTCCTATTTGCATAGGCTCGCTTTCATCTAATGTCTTTGGAGGTTCGCTTTTCTTTTCCTTGGGAAACACATATCTGGGTTCCAATCTTCCTCTTTCATGTTTTCTCTCTCGGATACGGTGTTCAATCTGTACTACCAAATCTATGAGATCTGAGCAGGAGGTAGGTAAATCTACAATATGGGAGAGCTCGTCTGTCAAATCGTCCCTCAATCCCCTATAGAAAAGCGTGCTGCGCTTTTCTTCTGGCCAATTGGCTTCTACTACTAACCTCCTAAAAGAGGTAATATACTGCACCAAATCATGGTTGCCTTGTTTTAATGACAATAACTCGGTATCAGCTGCCGTCGTATAAACATGCCTGTCAAAAAGTTTACGGAATTCTGTTTTAAAGGCCTCATACCTGTGTAACAAGGGGTCATCCCTATCCACCAAGGGTATGGCCCAATCTGCCGCAGAACCACCCAGATAGGAAATAACAAAGGCCACCCGGGACTGCTCAGAAGGGAAACACTGTGGTTTGCATGAAAAATGTAACTGGCATTGGCTTAGGAATGCAGCGCATCTAGCTGCGTCACCAGTAAATCGCTCAGGTGGAGCAAGGGGAATGGAAGGAGGTGTCGTGACCTGTATCACTGCTGGCTGACTTTCACCACTTCCTCCCACGGCTGACGCCCCCTGTCTAATTTGCAGGGCGTCTACTCGAGCTGCTAAGGCTTGAGTTTCAGCTTGTATGTTGCCTAACATACCAGCGAGATCTGCTAAAGTGACTGTACCTAATTCCATGACGCTCGGGCAGAATACACCGTTCAGGCTTAGCGTTCTGTAAGGAATCCAAGGTCTTTCTGCAGGAGCGTCAGGAATCAGTAGAGTATGCCACAATCCTCCCCTGTGGTTCTCCGACTCTATCAAACACTAGAGTAGCGGATGACTCAACAGGGGAAAACAGGGAAACAAAACAAGGGAAGGAGGGGGGTCCGGTTTTATGGATGGATGAAGAGGTCTTCGAGATTTGGCAACACTCTTGAAGAGTTCTGCGAGACTTGGCAACGCTCTGCTGTAACAGAAAGAATGGGTTAACAACATACAGCCCCCTTATCTCTATGGGAAATTTTGTCTGTATATTTGCCTACCAAACACTGCTACTTCTGATGTGAATCAAGATGGGGCATCACTCTGTAAGGCTTAGGCACATCGAAGGTTGACCAGGATTAAAAGATGACTTCACTCTGGAACAGTCTATTGCACACACAGTAGACAGTTAATACTACTTCTACCCCAAAGCCTGTATGTCCCTCTTCCCAGTTTGATAAACTTACATGTTCTACGTAAGTGTCACCTAGGAAGAATGGAGTTGGTGTGTGGTGAATGTTGCAGTAATCCTAAGATAAGAACATAACAATTCACTTCCCACTCTGCTGCATTAACCCACTGAGAGCATATGAAAGCAGCGCCCCGCGCTGTTACCGTTCTTTGTTCTGAAGGTGATGACAAGACTGAGGCACGGTGGTTCACGCTAGCTATCCCTGAGGACAGCGAGGATAAAAAAGGGCTCTTCAACCTCCAACCAACTGGACAATTGAGCGTAGGAAACGACTAAAGACAAATTATCACACAACCAGACTGAGGGAGAAATAGGGGTACTGCCTACAATCAGGTAAGCGAAACACAACAAACGGGGAACCAAACGAGGAAGGGGAAAATCTGCCTTGGTGTAAAGGCGCAGATACACTCACTCAGGAGATGAAGACGAGATTGGCTTCACGATGCTACAGGCAAATCGTGACCACAGCGAAACCCAGAGAGGACAGACTGGAGACACCGGAGAAACTCTGCCGCTCACTGCTCAAGAGCAACGACCAGAAACAGCGTCACCAACAATACAAGAACGCCGAAAAACTTGTGCTCTCCACTCGTTAGGGAAACAATCCAAGGCGACCACAACTACGGAACGGGAACAGGAACAGGAAGTCACGAGACGGAAGTCAGGCAGACGAAGTCAAGGACGGAAACAGGGCTCGGAGCTAGAACGCTAAGCGCGTTCGTTCCAGTCTCGAGTCCTTATATACTGGACCTGCGCACCCGTCCGTCCAGCAGGCATGACACCCCCATAACCTCCTCCTCAGATTCCTTCACTGCCACCCTCCACCAGCACCCCTCATCTCTCCGTAGATCCCCCCACCCGTGACCTCCTCTTTGGATTCCCTCACTGCCACCCCCCACTAGTGCCCTTCAGCTCTCTGTAGTTCCCCCACCTCATGACCTCCTCCTCCGCTTCCCTCACTGCCAACCTCCACTAGTGCCCCTCATTTCTACATAGCCCCCCCACCCCATGACCTCCTCCTCAGATTCCCTCACTGCTCCCTCCACCAGCGCCCCTCATCTCTCTGTAGTTCCCCCCACCCCATGACCTCCTCCTCAGATTTCTTCACTGCCGCCCTCCACCAGTACCCCTCATCTCTCTGTAGTTCCCCTCCACCCTGTGACCTCCTCCTCGGATTCCCTCACTGCCACCCTCCACTAGTGCCCCTCATCACTCTGCTGTTCCCCCCACCCCGTGACCACCTCCTCTGACTCCCTCACTGCCACCCTCCACCAGTGCTCCGCATCTCACTGTAGCTCCCCACCCCATTACCTCTTCCTCGTTTTCCCTCACTGCCACCCTCCACTAGTGCCCCTCATCTTTCCGCAGCTCCACCCCCACTCCAGGACCTCCTCCTCGGCTTCCCTCACTGCCACTCTCCACTAGTGCCCCTCATCTCTCTGTAGTTCCCCCCACCCCGTGACCTCCTCCTCTGACTCCCTCACTGCCACCCTCCACCAGCGCCCCTCATCTCTCCGTAGCTCCCCACCCCATGACCTCTTCCTCGGATTCCCTCACTGCCACCCTCCACTTGTGCCCCTCATCTCTCCGTTGCCCCTCTCTCATATCCATTCCATTTGTTGTACAGCGCTACTCATATGAGTTTAGGGTGTCACAGTACTTTACATAACAGCACGCATTATACAGAGACAATAAATCAGTCTATGGGGAATTTCACATAAACCAATGAGGATTACAAGGTGTAGAAATCACGTCATCCATACTGGTGGGCAATATATTTTACGGGGGTTTGGACTGGAGAAGCACAAACTCAGGATTTAAAGAGTACTCCAGTGGTTGGGGGTTGGCTTTACTGATAAAAATGTATAACTGCCCAAACAAACTCTTTTTGGCAACATTAGAATAATGAAGGAATGGAGAAGTTCTAACTATATCACAATACAAAAAAGCGAAGTTTGTATGCAGCTTTTTAAAGACAGTTCATAGGTCGCTGTCCTATGTTAGGATAGTAACTTCTGAACTGCAAGTAACACAAGGATATCTGTGACAGAGGTAGTAACCCACTGAGCTATTCCCATAAAATTCAGTTTATCAGCATTTAAAAACTACCAACAGACAAATGGTTACTCTGCAGCAGGATCGTAAATCACCAGTCATCTGCACAGTTTTTATTGTAGTTGTACATCGGTGGCAGATTCACTGGGAGGGCCATGGCTCATGTTTGGGCCTGGCAGGAGGTAGCATATCCTGCACTTGTTAGTGGTGTGAGACAAAGAAAAGGGTCAGCGACAGGAGGATATTTACAGCTGGGACTAATTAAAGTCCCAGATAACCTATCTGTAGAAATGTAAATGCAGCATTTTAAAACATATCAGGCATTTGTTATCAACCCACAACATAGCATGTTTTTTGAAGGAGCTCACAATGAAAACTCAAAATCAAAACTGCTAGACTTACCGACAACGCTGCAAAATGTTATCTGCCCTGCTCTTTACAAGTCTAACCTCTCTCCCTGAAAGCCCCAGTGTTTCTGAAGAGTGCGGGGCCCCATCCTTTTTCCGGCCGGCTCTGACTGAAGAGAAACAATGTAACTTGTTACTTTGTTTCTCTTCAGTTCAGCCCTGGGTCTGCGGGAGGAGCAGGCTGCAGACTGCACCTGCTTTCTAGAGCAAGCCTTTCACAGCTCTTTACTGAAGAGCTGAGGGGGCCCCCTTCACCTACTGAAGACTGGGGACCCCCCCGCACCGCGGGGGCTGCGGGGGCGTTTGTTACGCCCCTGGGTGTTGGTCCTAATACCTTTGCAGATGATGTCTCTGGTCTTCAAGGTGGTACAGCCTCTTTATTGAAGCTTTTGGAGTTTAATAAGGGTTGGGGTGATGCGCTCATATTTCGTCAGCCTCTTGATGCCGCATATAAGATGCCCTTTAATAGGTGCGTGAGAAGTCAGAGAGACCATGAAACAGGGCGTTGTCTCTTCCAAGATGCGGGCAGAAAGTGACTTGAACGGCAGTTCTCAACTATGAGAAGAATGTGACTGTCTTTAGCAGAGAGAACTGGCAGAAGGCGGTCACGGTTTTCTTGGCAACGTGTTATTCGAGGGTGTGTCATGTGATAGATTCTGAGCTGACTTCCGTGGTGTTTTGCCTGGATTTATGATGTCGGACACGCTTCTGCAGTTACTTGGGGCATGTGCCCGTTGTATCTGTTGGCAGTGCACAGAACTTTCAACTTGACTCTCTGTTAAAGGCGGAAGTAACGTGATCAACATTGTTCCAATCAGGGCACTGCAGCTGCATTGTGGATTCTCTGTAATTTTGGTACATATCCTTGTGTCACTGAGGTCTGCAAGGATGCAGTATTGCAGGAAAGAGAGTATGCGGCCCTACTGGGCATCTGGGGAGATCCAGTGTGATTACCCTGCATTGACTAAGCTGAATCAGCTGGGCTGAGTTTAAAAACAGATAAAATGCTGACTTTTGGGTCCGAGGATTTGTTTATAGAGAGTAGATGAGCAACATACCAGGCAGAAGTTAGCTTTCTATCGCCGGAAAATTCAGTGTGTTGCTTCTCTAATATTATGAATAATGCATGTTGGATGTCTAGCAAGAGGTGAAGGAAATGATGTGTGAGAGAGAGAGAAAGAGGGAGGGTGAGAGAGGGAGGAAGAGAGAGAGAGAGGGAGGGAGAGAGAGAGAGAGAGAAAGAGGGAGGGAGAGAGAGAAGAAGAGAGAGAGAGAGAGAAAAAGGGAGGGTGAGAGAGAGAAGAAGAGAGAGATAGAGAAAGAGAAGGAGAGAGAGATACAGCGAGAGAGAGGGAGAAAGAGGGAGGGAGAGAGAGAGCGAGAGAGGGAGAGAGAGAGAGAGAGGAGAGAGATACAGAGAGAGAGAGGGAGAAAGTGGGATAAGGAGAGTGGGAGAGAGGAGGCGAGAGATGGAGCGAGAGAGATGGTTCTGAATCTGAACTCGTAGTAGGTGCTAGGAGAAGTTTCTGAGAGGACACAGAGACCTCAGACTGTCTCCCTTTTGTAAGATTACCTACAGCTCCTTCCTCAATTAGCCGGAAAAGACCTCCATTTGCTCCTCATTCAAATTGCAAATGCCCTTGATTGCAGAAGCCTTTTATTTCCACTGCTGAAAGTAGGTGAAAGGTAGCTACAAGCATTTCTGGATTGCAAACAATCCTTAAATTGTAAGTAATGAAACCCCGGGTAGAAGGTATTTCACAGGAGGCAGCTTCTGTTTCCAGCACCCACGGGCCCTGCTGTTGCAGCCAGATGCCAGTGCCAACACTACCTGCAAACCATCACACTCCAGTAGTTGCTATAATTTGACTATTCCAAGTCATCCAAAGCTGTGAGAATGGCCTGGATGTGCAGCTTTTATTATTTTTGTAATACACTTTGATATTTTAATCACTCTACTGAGCCACTCCACTCAAATATAGACAAACAACACCACCATGTGGTAGACTGTCAGAAATAAGTGCCTGTGTTGAGAATGAAGTGGCGGTGCCAAGCACAAGCAAACACTGGCACAATTGAAGCACTGACTGTGAGTGCCCGGAACACCTTTGAGCACAGAAGTAATAATGGTGGCAGTGGTACCTTTCCTGAGAGACTGAACTAAACGGAACAATTACCAGTATTAGCGTTTGAATAATTGAGCCCACCACTCAGAAAACTCGGGAGGAGCCATTCTTCTCTGGAGAGTTAAGCGGGGTCGCACCACCTCGCAGAATTAAACTATCAGAATACCAAGGAAAAGACCCAACTACTTTAAAGGCATAGGCAGGGCAGCTTTATTTCACAGATTCATCACAAAAGTGCTATAATATGTGACTAAAATATGTCTCTTCAGAATTTTTTATCTCATTCGGCGCAGCTCAAATCCACTTCGATAATAATGGGCTACAAATACATTTTTAGGGTTTCTTAGTACTATCACATAACTAGTGGTTTAAATGAAAAAAAGTGAAGAATATTTTAATAATAAAAGCTATAGACAGTTTTATGCTATATTTAAACTTGCATTGACCTTTTAGGGAAAATTCCTCGATTACATGATAAGAACTATTAATGTTGTTCCAGAATGCTATACCATTCATGACAAGCTTCTGAAAATGTTCGTCTAATTTACCTATGAGATTCCAGTTCATTAAAAGGTGGGTTCAAAGGCAGAAAAATTTACGGTGGAGCGTTGAATAGAATATTGAGCATTCCTGGTCAAGTTTTTTTTTGACAAGCAGAACACAAGTTTTATTGCTGCAGTTTCACATCACATCTACTGAAATACGAAGTAAAGCATGCACAATGTCATGCTAGACAAGGAAGGTGTCTAAATAATACTACTGCCAATAATAATAAAGTATTTTCCCTCTTAATATCTCAGGCACATACTGAAGTATAAGAAAGCAGGGGGGTCATTACGATGGTTGTCGGATGAGCGCCCGACAGCTATCGTTGTGGGATTGGGACAGGCTGACAAGTAGTCAGTGGTCCCACCCGCCAGGTTAGGATTAGGGGTGGGCAGAATTTGCGAAATTCACTTTCGCAAATTATCGTGAAAATGTTAAAAATCTCCCTATGGCGGTGCATGTGCAGGCACTGACCCATTGTAAGGATTACGAATCCGTCCGCCGTCCAGATGGGATTTTTTATCATGTCGGAGGCAGCGGCAGCCCTACCCCCCACCTCTGGGGGCCGACCCGCTTCATTGTAATGCAGCGGTCGGACCGATGCTCTAGATGGCGGGTGGACACCCACCTATGGCCGGTTGGTTGCAGTCTGCTCACCATCATAATGAGGGCCTATGTTTGGAGTTGAGAAATGATCTTTGAGTTTCTTTATGGAGTTTTAAGAAAATGAGTTTCGAGTTTATGTCCTGTATCCAAATGTCTGTACTAAAACACAGTATTTATTCAGAATTATATTAATGCTGTTTCAGAATTGCGTAAAACGAAAACCATGATTTTATTTGTAAGCTTAACAGTGTTTTCAGGTCTTCGCACGTCAGTTTGCTACATGTCTGTGCTGTGTACCTTTAAGGCCATGTAATAGCCAAGGAGCAATGCTCCATAAGACTGTATTGCATGATATGTGAATTCATGCATGCGATGGTGCTCTATGTGTATGTATTATTGGAAAGGCCTCTGTTCGCGTGAAACTTAGAAAGTGATAGGCTGTTGAACAGTGGGCGAAGCTCATGGTCTGGTTTCGGGTAAGTGGGTGACAGATAAGTCCTTATTAGATGGGGGGAGTTGTGCTTTGTGAACAGAAGAGTCATCAGCTTTTCCCTGAATTGCAGTGGTGTTGCAGCAGGAAGGTTACCTACTGCCAGGCATAAACATAGCTCATACACAGTGACCCTGTATTTCATTTGCATGTGCTGGATGCCCTCACTTGTTAGAGTTAATTGTAAATTGATCATGGAGTAAATCCTTAAATTTCACCTGAATTGGATATCCAAAAACAAAAAATTCGCAAAAAAAAATATTGATAATAATAATGGTGATGATAATAATAAAAATGATAATAATCCTTTTTATTACACTGACCACTAACTGAACTGTATTAGATTTGTCAATTATTTTTTTTGCTCTTGCTGATTCGCAGGTTGGTGAACTTCCTCTGCACTCCTGTGCTCCCCAGCAGGCCCATTTCAAAGCCAGCGATGGAAAGCGCGTCCCATAGTTCCTTCCTTCTTTCTGCCGCGGCTTTGTGGCTCTGAGAGCCGCTCTACCCTCCACTGTGCCTTACATATTAAAGTCCATGTTCGCAAACCTCTGTGCACACTGCAGGGAGGAGCACATGAAAGTGAGAGAAAGGCCAGACGTTTCTGATAAAGTAGGGAACTTGCTCGCCTTTTTCTCAGGGGTGAGATGTCGGTGGATGCTACCATATGGAGAGCTCTTTGTACACTGCCATTGCATCTGGTTTGACAATAAAGAATACATTTTTCAAACAGAAACCACCCAATGAGAACAGCACTTGTCAAAGAGAGAGAGAAACGCAGTCCACAGTGGTGTGTGGATTATTGGCCGAGAGACGGTGTGTGTAATCGTAAATAATTTTTAAGTATTTAGAACTCTCCCAGGTTATAAAACCCTTTGACATCTAGGGCTTCAGGGTCTGCATGCCGCACATCTGTCAAGTGGCCTAATATCGTCTGAGGCACTTTAATCGAATATTGTTTCTTTAGCAAATAGCACTTTACATTCTGCAATTTACAGCTATGTTGTTTGCATTATAATTCTAGCATGTAAACCGATGTGGTTTAAATAACATGCACTGGCTAAAGTGTCAAACCATGACATGAGGACATTTCAGACCCTGAAATAAATATTATTTGTGTTGGATGCTGCTGATGTTTTTTTTCACCCCAACTAACTTGTTTATTTATCCAGCTGCCTGAGGTTAAACATTCGATATACAAAGCATTTTTGTGCTTGCAGAAATGGCCCTTCTGCAAACGCAAAAAGGCTTTGTGAAATGTACAAATCCCTATTTGTGATTTGGTAACCTATTACCGAACCGCAAATTGGGCTTGCGATTCGGTATTAGGAAGGGGGTGTTGAGGGCGTCACTTCCTAATACCGAATCGCCATGGTATGTGTGAATATTTTGCAACCAAAATGAAATCGCAAAACATTTGTATTATACTGCCTACTTCCAGTAGGTGCCGATCCATTCGCAAATGGCAAGGGGCCCCCAGAAGATAGTTTGTTAAAAGACTTTTTAAGAGCAGGCATTGGTCCCACAGACCACTGCCTACTCTTGATAAATGAAAACACAACTTTTCATTTATGTTTCTGAAATGCCTCCCATTTTCCTATAGGGAAAACGGACTGCATTTTTAAAAAAAAGAGTTGCTTTATTGAAAAGCATTTGCAGACATGGTGGTCTGCTGACCCCAGCAAGCCACCATCCTTGTGATTTTTGCGATTTCCAATGGATCGCAAACTGAGACCTACCTCATTAATATTCATAAGGTAGGTCTATTTACGACCCACTGGGAATTGCAAAATGTGTAAACCACACATTTGTACATGGGTGATTGCGTTTCCCAAATAGAGAGTCACAACATTTTGGAATTTGGTATTCGCACGCGATTACCTACGTACATCTGGCCTAAAATAATTTATTGCGTTTTTCTCTGGAAGTAGAACAGATGGGAGGAGGGCAGCATGCTTCAGATTACAATGTAATATTCCTTTAAGCTAGATCTATAGGCATTGGTAATGCTTGTTAGGAAAGCCAAACGCTATTTTTGCCGCTGAAACCAGGCCTAATCCCCAGTGAGGAAATACCTTGTACTAGCTCAGCAGAATGATGCATGGCTCTGTGTCTTAGTTAACTATCTCAAGGAGGAGGTTGCTTAACACTTCACTTTCCACAATTAATTCACAACCCAAGCATCTAGTCCTTAATTTTCACTTTCTCTGTGTATTAGTGCTCACGGTCAGGAGCGCAAGCTCAGATGATGCTGGGCCATGCCATCAGGAGGCTTATTTATTTAGTTATTTATCTATCTATCTATTTATTTATAGTTTTTTTAATTTTTTTTATTTCATGTTATTTTTATTATTGTTTCACAAAAAAGGTACAATCGCTTTACAGTTAGGAATTCCAGGTGGACTTTACATGTCCTTGCAAAAAGAAGTTACATATGAGCTTAGTTGGTGTTACAAACAGTGCGGTTGCTGTTTTAAGCTAGACCCTCTGGAGCCCTCTATGCTGTCCGTTTAGGGTAAGGTAGGGATAGAGTGGTGTAGAAAGAAAATAGAATAAAAGAGAGTTAGTGTGCAAGAAGTGATGTTTCGCTCTAAGCCTAGTCTGGGTTGGTGCCAGTGTCTGGGTGGTTGTTCCGCCGGAGGGAGCCCTGATTGATTCAGGGTGGGTCATATGCTTCGAGGAAGATGTCCAGTGATTTCCACATCCCTCTAGATGGTGGTTTCCAGGGCGAGTTTTGTAGGGCAGTACTATAGCGCTAGCTAGACCCGAAGGTATCAGAGAACTTTGCATCAAAATGAGCATAAAAATAAGAAAATAAATTTACATAAAATACAAGACATGTTAGTTAGGTACGAGTATAAATAGAGACAAGCAGAATGGTTAGGCAATTAGGGAGGTGACAGTGTGCAGACAATTAGAGCAGCAAGAGTTAAAGTAGTAAATTACACATTGGACAGATAATAACACCACAAGAAAAGACATGTGAAACACTGTGAAAAGAAACACGGTAGAAACACGATAGAAACACACTCCTAGAACTCTAACAATGTGAAGCGAAACAAGGGAGTAACGCACCCCCAGGACTCTATGGGTGGACTGCACCCATGAATAGTTTTCTTATAAATTGTGATCAAGGCACTGGAACTCAACTCACCACCCCTCATGTAAGGGACCATACATGCGAAAATGGGACTGTGACCCATAACGCGAACTGTGAAGATGAGACTGACACCCATTAAGGCAACAAACACTAATGCAGCACAAGGTGACTTACACACATGACTAACTGCATTAAAATGGGACAAAAACCCATAAACAATGAACACTGTGTTGAATGGGACTAAAACCCATCAACTGTGAGAACTGTGTTAAATGGGACTAAAGCCCAAAGCCCAATAACTGTGAAAGCTGTATTGAATGGGACTAAAATCCATTAACTGTGTTGAATGGGACTACACACCCAACAACAATCCCGAATAGGATAAACAAGAACATGTAAATACTGTCAGTATAACATCAAAACAAATATAAAGAGCTAGAGACAGGAATACAATGCAGAACATGGCCAAATGAAGACAAAATGACCATAAACAACAAAAACCTTCGCTGGTGAGTGACCTCTCACCGGTGTCATGCCATAGTGTCATTCAAATACTTCTCCCAAGTGTCCCGGAAATGCGTTCATCCTTGAGGAGCCACGAGCAGGTGAAGACATGGTCAACTAGTAAAGCTAGCCATAACAAAAACAGTATGTAGCACACTGTAATCCATACGGATTGACTCTCTGTAGCCTAATCCATACTGACAGTCTAGTGTGCTTGAAATAAACTACGTCACACTTGACCCCACATACATGTATGAGCGATGCGGTGTGCGTGTCCCAAAAGATAGCAGGAGAGAAGACACACTTGGATTCCCCCATGGACGATGTCCACGCCGGCATAAAACCACAAAGTCCTTGTATAATTAAAACACGGAGGTGCTCGGCGCTAAAACAAAACAAAAATGACAAATGTCATGCCAGTAGAGACAAAAACATTACCAAAGGTATAGAGTCCCGTTTCCGACAGGAATCCATGGGCAATAGAGATCGCAGCTGCACGTTTACATGAGTTACGTTTGAAATAAGCAAGAAAAGAGTTTCACCTCTGGAGAGTTGAAGCCGATAAAATCCACCGATGCAGTTTGCCAACCTCAAGATGGCTGGAAGCAGATGACGCTACACCGGATGGTTCAAGGCACATCCGTGCAGCAGGGCGTCTCTCTGCAGCTAAGAGACTAGCCTAGAGACACCTGTGTCATCAAGGATGTCTGCTCCACTCAGAGGAGAAGATGAGACTGCCCACGCAGAAGGGCTCATGCTCTGATTTCAAACCGCACAGAGACGGTTTAACTGCAGTTGCTCCATTACAGTCATGCGTGAAAGAAAAACCAAAACTCACCACACAAGTGACTCCTAACATGCCCTCATGTTGAGTGAAGACAAAAGCGGACAGGGGCACACCAGCTGACCGCTTGAGTGATAACAAACAAATAAACATCTGTATGGCTTCAGAGTGGCCACTCTTCTCCCCCTTCAGTTAGCAGGCTGAGCCAAGTACAATACCATGCAATGAACTCGCCATGAATACATGATGTAGATAGAGACCGTAATACAACGTTGAAGTAACATTCTGGAAAACTAATCCTCCTGCTGAATTACAGCATTGTAGCAACTTTGTGAACAGACAGACACATACTCTCCCTAGCGCTGACTGATGCCAAGATCACTAGATGAGATGTGGAACTGCTCAGGATCACACCAGCAATCTGCTTATATTAGAACAGATCCAATAGGCCAATGAAGCATGTGCAGGCCGGGCAGTTCGCTGACAAGTGCTCAGGATCACACCAGTTATCAACTTTGAAAAATCAAATTTAGTATACCAATGAAGCAAGACCAGACTGGGCTGTCTGCGGACAAGGACACTGGTGGGGCTGGCAGGCCTGGTGCTTCGATGTTGATGCTTTATCCTAAGTTTCTGTAGGTTTCCTTTGTAGATTTCTTCTTTCTGAGACCTTTTTAAAGCACGCATAGTTACGTTTCAAGAATCATCGCCAATAATCTGTAGTGATGACGTCCGTAGCCAGGATGTAGATTTAAGTACGTTTACTAAGTTCAGTTACAAGTAGTTGAGTTGTAGAGATGCAGCCCCACCAGGAGCAACTTGCCTGCTGCTCAGCCCATCTTCCAACTGTCAACATTCACACCAGGCACCCAAGCATACCACTCATATCCATCACACCAACCTTTCATACAGAACGCTCACACTTGCTGAGAAGCTAAGAACCAGGTAACAGGGAACATAATAACCACAACAGGAAGATACTACAGTCTAGTCTTAGGGAGGGTGAGAAATTGGAACACAGTTCTGATATCCTGTGTGTTAAAGTACTTGTTGAGGAGAATGAGTTTCAGGTCACCTTTGAAGCAGGAGAAGGAGGGGTTGCATCACAGATCTCTGGGGAGTGAGTTCTATATCCTAGGTGCATTTCCAGAAAAAGAGCGAGCCGGGGAAGATTTCCTTTTCAGTTTGGGAGGTATGAGAAGAAATGAGTTTGAGCTTCTCTGGGTTCTAAATCTTTATGCTTTCAAAAGTTTGTTGTGTAGATAGATGGGGGGTGAAGGGTGTTGTGGGTGATACAAGCAATAAAGTAAGTACATCTTCCTCTGATAAGAAGCCAGCTGAGGGTCTTGAGGGCTGGTGTGATGTGTTCAAACCACTTAACACCGACCATGAGTCAGGCTGCCATGTTTAGAACTGATCTTAGGGAGAAGTTTTTGATCTGATCTTTCATTGACATATTTTTGTCCAGGGTGATTCCTAGAGAGTTTAAAGAATTGGAAACAGTGAGGGAGCAGTTTAGGGCATCCAGGTTCATGAGCCAGTCTTGAATTAGTAGAGGGTTATTTTTAGGGGAGAACATAATTAGTTCAGTTTTGTCGGGGTTCAACTTTGTGTGGTTGAAATTGAACCAGGTTTCTATCTTGAATAGTGTGTCGTTGAGAAGTAGGACGTCACTGGGTAATTTGATTTTGTAGTAGAGTTGGGTGTCATCTGCATATAGATGGTATTTAACTCCTGCTTGCTTTAGGATTATTGTAAGGAATTCTATGAAGAGATTGAAAAGGGAAGGGGAGAGAATTGAACCTTGGGGTATATCAAGAGTAACTGATGTGGGTTTGGAGAGACAGGGTTTGATTTTAATTTGTTGCGATTGGTGTTGAAGTTAAGATGTGAACAATTTTAGGACTGTGCCATTGATACCAGAGTGGATCCTCATTGTCTCAAGTAAAGCTGGGTGGTTTACGATATCAAAAGCAGCTGATTAGTCAAGTGGGATAAGAAGGCATGCGTTACCTTCGTCTAAGGATCTGTGGATGTCGTCTGAGACATTGAGCAAGGTAGTTTCTGTGCTACAGCCATGCCTAAATCCTGATTGGAAGCTGTCAAAGAGGTTGAATTCACATATATGTGGATAAAGATGTGGTAGGACGCATTTCTCCAAAGCTTTTGCTAGTAGCGGAAGGTTGGAGATAGGTCTGAAGTTGGTGGGATCATTAGGGTTGGCTCCTGGTTTTTTAGTAGGGGTGTGATTTTTCCTAGTTAAAGGGAGTCATGTACACAGCCAGAGAAGAGAGATGTATTAATGAATTTGTTCCAGAATGGGGCAATGATGTGTTTGAGATTTTGTACTATTGTGGATGGGAGGGGATCAGTAGTGTGTCAAGTGGGCTTTAGGTGTACAATTTGTATTGAAGACTTCATTTTCAGTCATGAGTTTGAGGTCAGACCAATTTGCCTCATTTTTCAGATGAGTGACAACATGGTTGGCATTCATTTTATTTGAGGCCATTCGGCCAATAGTTTGCTCTCGAGGTGCGCCTGCCCTGGAAGGAAGTGCATCAGTGGAGAGGATTAGGGGGGATGAAGATTGTTACATTTTTGCGACTTTGTCCATGAAGAAGTTGGAAATTTCCTCACATCGTTCCATAGAGGCTCTTTCTTCGTGTGGGGATTTGTGCGTGGTTTGATGTTTAACAATGTTGAAGGGCTCACTGGGTCTATTTTTGACACTGTCAAGTTGGTTGCGAAAGAAACAGGCTTTTTCTCTGGAAATGTGTTTATTACATGACAGCCATGCAGTTCATAGTAATGCTATGTGTGTTGTTGAGGGGTTCTGTCTCATCCCCTTTCTGCCTGTCTGAGTTGTCTCCTCTCATTGTTGAGATCAGAGTTGAACCACGACTTAGACTGGATGGATCTTGATTGTTTTAGTTTGAGCAGTGCCACTTGGTTTAGGACTTCAGTCATGGTTGTATTATAGTGGGCAGTTAGGTAATTAATGGTATGAGTGAGAAGGTGATGCTTTAGTTGAGAAAAATCCTGGATTCCAGTTTAGTTGTTGGGAGTTGTTTAATGTTCCTAGTCCAGTGCATAAGTTTATCTGTTAAAACTGGGTGGGATTGGAGGTGGATATTAATATTAAACAGTATGAGATGGTGGTCAGACCAGTCAATGGATGAGATGGATCCAAGTGAGACAAGCTATTTATTAGTGATAATCTCATCTAGTGTGGAGCCTTTAATATGTGTTGGTTCATTGCAGAGTTATTTAAGAATGTTAATTTTAAGGAGGTTTGTGAAGCTCCTGGCTGGAAAGTCTTTTGAATTGCTCCAATGAATATTGAGATCCCACAAGAATATGCTCTTCGTACCAGAAAGGGAGAATCATGTTACTAGGTAGGTTAGCTCATCTGCGAAGAGGGAGTGATCACCTGGAGGTTGGTAGATGGTGTGTAGTTTGGTAGGAGAGGAGCCTTTGCCTGTAAGTTCAATTCCTAGGTATTCAAAAGTTGAGTATTCTTTGTTTTTTAAGATGGAAATAAGTATTCCTTCTTTGTGAATGAAAACTAGTCCACCTCCAGTTCTTCTAGGGCTGTCATGTCTACTGATGGTGGAACTGGGTGGTGTAAGCAGTTCTAGTATGGGGGTAGAGCGGTCATTAAGCCAGGATTCAGTGAGGGAAAATATCTATTTCTTCACCGATATCTGTAGCATGTTGAACTGCTGCTCTACAGTTGAGGAGCATACATGATGGGGGCAAGGATTTACATTCATAGAATGTAGTGTTTGAATGGTTGTATATTGAGCAGGAGGTCTACGCGAGTCGATAATTTGTGGGATTCTATTCATGCCCCTTATTACTGGTGTTTTGGATGGAGGCTTTTGAACCGTATTCAGGTCTTTTGTGAGGTAAGATTTGTTGATAGGATTAGCTTTCAAGCGGATATGGGACAGAGAGCTTGGTGGGGTCTGTGGGACTGACAACATAAGGGAGTAGAGGGGGTGTTGTAAGGCAGAAGGAGAACCAGTGTGGGGAAAAAATGTATAACTACCAGGAGTATAAGAAATGAATACATTTGCTTGTCTGAGATGCAAGATGTCCATGGCTTGGGAATCAAGTTTTTGTTCCATTCAGATCAGGGTAAGTTTGTCATTAAAGCTTCCAGTACTGAGAGATGGAGGAAAAGCGGCATATCCTAAGTATAAGGAAGGGACTGATTTGGTAAGGAGGGTAGTATCAGCAGAGAGATCGGTAGTGGGCAGTCTGTAGATTGGGCCTGTGCCATCTGGCTCGGGGTGTGTATCATCAAGTATTGCTACCATGTGTTTTCTGGTTGGGGTGGAAGTAGGTGAAGTCAATCTAGGGGATATTTGAAGGAGGTGTGTGTTATTGGGGGCAGCAAGGTTCATAGGAGTGTCAGTGGGTATCACGGAGGTACCTAGCGAGTCTGTGGGGATAAGCAGGTGGGATGGTTCTGTGTTGAAGGTCTGGGGTAGGGTGGCGAGAGGAGATCAGGGCACAAGTCCCAGTTGTGAAGTGAGGAGTTACGGGAAGTGTCAGTCAAAGATGGTGAGGTGAGAGTCTTTTGCTTGTATAAGTATGTTCCCTGTCCTGTAAATTGAAATAGTGATTTCCCCTATAAAGGCAGGGGAGGGGGACGTGGTGAGTTTAGTACCATGGGATATTTTGCTAGATTTAGTAACTGGAAGGTGGAGAAGGAAGATATTTTTCCACATAGCAGGGTGTTTAGAGTAGAAGGCAAAGTCAGATTTCTTGTTGCTATTGGTCATGCTGTGGTAGGTATCGGCTATAAGTGTACCGGGTACTGGTTTAGTAGTCGGTGTTTGAAATTCTTTTTTTGCATTATTGGAGACATCTTTGGGATCTCTGATGCTCCATGAGTTGGGTCCATATCTCAAGAGTGCAGTGTCAAGAGGTTTGTGGAGGCCCATTGTGGGAGATATTTAAAATCAGGTTACAGTTGAATCGTAAGAGAAGGAGAAGTAGCCGAGTGCTGAGACTTGAGGTGTAAGAAGGCTGAACAGGGCACTGTGGAGGAGTGACGTTATAAAGTGAATGAAAAGTTCTACTATAGATAGGAAGGTATGAGGGATGGACAGGGTGCTGAGTAGGACTAAACGTTATACAGTGAGCAATACGTTTGGTAATATTGCAGCTCGATTGTGAAAGTAGCATAATTGCCACTCAACTGGGAGTACTGTAGTTATGGAGGTATGCGCAAGCACTTCTACATCAATTAAATAGGGGTATTACTCTAAAACCTCAGAATTAATTTATACACAAAAACTTTGGTTAAGTAAGGAAAATACTCAAAAACATGAGATTATTACGGTTAAAAGATAAATAGATGGATAAATAGCGAATGAGCACTTCACAAATATGAAAACTCAAAAACAAATAGGATGACACATAGTAGATAAGCATAGAAAATAAGGTAGAATTATGGTCATAGATAACGCCACTAGGTGGAGCTCTGAGTTAAAAGGTCAGGAATGCAGGGAAAGAGAAAAGATGGCTGTGGGGGGTGGGGACACAGAGGAGAAGCAAAATGGGGGCGCATGAGAGGGCGGAGTAATAAGTTCAGGATGGCGATCAGTTCAATGTGGACCTCTGATGAGTCCAAACCAAAAAAAAGTCAATTGGCAGTTGAGGCCATGCTCAATTTGGTCAGTAGGCCCGGCTGCCAACGCAGTATGTATGAGAAACAAGCCATGCAGCAATCAGGTGGGGGGGTCAGCACACAGAGAGGAGTCATCGGAGCACTCACTCACCCAGGATGAAGCCGGGCAAGCAGACTCACCGCAAGTGCCTGTGTCAGTCTGCTCTTAGCTCTTTCTGACAAGGGACATGGAGTGGTGGTCAGGCGAGGCCCGGCTGATGAAGAGAACGGGCAGACAAGGACAGATCTGGTGCACTGCATGGGTGGAGCCAAGCGGGGCTGGGTGAGACCCCAAGCTGGCCTCCTCTAGAGGTCCCCATTAGGGCAATTTCCAATAGGAAGCTAGAACGCCTCCGACTGAGCCTGGGTCAGAGCGTGAAAAGGCAGTGTTCCTGGATCCAGAGGGACGCAGCGTGAGGAGAAGCCAACGGAGGCCGCAGCAGGGCAGCCACAGTGCAGCTGCGGAGCCGAAGAGGCAGTGCACCTGGATCCAGACGAACGCAGGTTGAGGAGCAGCCCATGGAGGCCACAGCAGGGCAACTACAGTGCAGCGCGGCTGCATCAACTGCAGCAGCCTCCACTGGGTGCAAGCGGTAATGAGGGATGGGGGCAGCCATATGAAAGCCGCCAGCCGCTTAAGGTTGATTTCCGGATGGCGGGACCCCATTTAGGTAGCCTCCAAACATGGCGTATTCACCTATCCACCACCACCAAACAGAGCTGAAGGCCCGGAGGGCAACACAAGTGATGGGAGGTGCCAGTGACCACCGTTGCCCCTCCAGTCCTAGGGGTCGGACACAGGCACAATGTTTCACCCACAGTCCGGGAGCTGGGCCGACTGTGTATTAGGTTGGAAGCAGGGACTCTGGGCAATCTAGGCTCTTCTGCCTGCAGTAAGTTCGCAGTGAGCAGTGCGGACCCTCCCAGCCATTAAAGGGTGGCTGAAACTGGGATATTCACTAAAAACTGATCCCAAGACTGAGAGCCTCCTGAAGGCTCAACCCTCCAGTGGCCATCTTAGTTCTCTGTTCAAATGCAGCAACGGGAACGATTTATTTGGGGATGGGTGAATAGTATTTTATAGGGTGATCATTTTTATAACTGATCACATTATTTACTGAGCAGTATCAAAAAATTTAAATTTTACGGCATCCCTTCAACTTTCATTTACTTTGCAACCTGCTTTCCCATTAACTCCACTTGTCTTTTATCTTTGTAAAAAGTAGTGACTAATCTGAATTATTCAGGCACAATGCTAGCACTCACATCATGAACGACAGATTCAACATTCATTCATGTTGAACTGATCCAGAATGTGACCAGCTCTTGTAAGGAGTGGTCTGATTCAATGCCCCACTCTCTGTGGACTTTTATGTTTTGACTTCATAAGATCTGACAGACAGCTAACGTTGTCTCTACCGGAGATTAAAGTACATAGTTTGTATGCAATTCCCCAAAAATATCCTGATTTGTCGAAAAGAAACTCTAAAAGCTGTTAAAAATAGCAAAATAAATGATTTTCTTCTAACATTGCATATGTTTTTGGGGAAAAAGTTGACCAGACACATCTTAAAATGTCAATGAATGCAATACAATTCTGGGTATATTCTCGCCAATAAATATCCTGTAAGGGAAGAGCAACTGTAGATATGTATTAATACTGCCGGGGTAGAATGAAGAAAGAAGCGCTTTTATTCGACACAGGGTTACAATTAATTAGGCAATCAGATTGCATTACAGATTTGGTAGATCACCGCTGTAACAAGATGTCCCTTTGCGTGGTCATCACCTACCTTTCGCTGTATTTTACTGCTGGGTTATGGACTCTGTCCACTGGGGCACTGCTGTCCATCTTCCAGTGTATATGAGTATATGATCTGACCCCTAAAAACATGTAGATTTGGCTTATCCCTGATTGGCATATTTAACTTACCCATATGTCCCTAGTATATGGTTCTATGTATGTCCAGGGCCTGCAAGTTAAATGTCACTATTAGACTGAAGCACATATTGTGCTACAATTAAAGTAACAGTGCAGAGCATATTTTCAGGCCTGTCCCTGAGTGTGCAGTTTTAAGATTGCTAATTCGCCCCAGAAAAGTAAAACCTTTGCCAGGCCTAAACCTTCCTTTTTATTACTTATTAGTCACTCCTAAGGTAGGTCCTAAATGCCCATATGGCAGGGTACATGGTATTTAAAAAGTAGGATGTGTTCTTAAGTTTTATATGTCCTGGCAGTGAAAAATCTCCAATATCATTTCTTTTTATTGCAATAATGTTGGCTCTCCCCCACAAAAGGAATGGGTTATATTATAACACATTATAATGCATAACATCAGTTTGGGAATAGCTAGAAACATGGGGCCAGATGTACGACCAAGAAATTTGCGAGTCGCAAACTGCGTGGCAACAGCGACTCGCAAATTGCGACCTGCAAATTGGTATGTACAACAGTGTCTGCGACACTGATTGCGATTATCAATGGGGTCGCAAATTGCTTGCCTCATGTATGTTCATGAGGCACTCGCAATTTGCAACCCCATTGGGAATGGTTGGCCCTCCCAGGTATGGTAACCTGCTGGACTCAGCAGACATCCATATCTGGGACTGCTTTTAAATAGAGCAGTTTTTTTTTTTAATGCAGCCCGTTTTCCTTAAAGAAAAACAGGATGCAGTTAAAAAAAGTAAAATGAAACTTTTTCGTTTAATTTTTTAGGGCAGGTAGTGGTCCCTGGGAACACTGCCTGCCCTTAAAAAATATTTTTAGAACCAGTCACAAAAGGGAAGGGGTCCCATAGGGACCCCTTTCCGTTTGCGAGTGGTTTACCACCCTTCTGTGAAGTGGTGGAAAACTGCGACTGTTTTGCGTCCGCAATTGCAGTTACAAAACAGTCATACGTGGCATTTGGGGTCGCTATTAGGAAGGAAACACCCCTTCCTAATAGCGAGTCGCAAATCCTATTTAGCAAGTTGCAAATAAATTGCGACTCGCTAAATTGGGTTTGTAAATGGCCCTGTAGGTTTTTGCATGTGCAAACGGGTCGAAAACCCGTTTGCGCATGCAAAAATGGGTCGTACATCTGGCCCATGGTCCACTCAATCAAATTAATAGAAACTTAAAATCCAATGTGATGGTCAAGTCGGATTTTGAATTACTATTATTAAAAATGCCACTTTTAGAACATTGTCATTTTCATGTGCAAAGCCGCTAGTAGTCTCTTCGGAGCTAATCCCCAATCTTCACCTGGCAGCTTGCTAGGTGGGTGTGAATGGTTCCCAGGAAAAGAAACAAAGTGACATGGCTGGAAGGAGGTGTGACCTCTTCCTGAATTAGTAGTCTGTGTGATGTGCCCTTCAACTGCACAAAGATCAAAGGGGCATCTCCAGTAACAGGCAGATTTAACCTACACTAGGCCTTCCCCTGCCATTGTCCAAGTAGCCAGAGTGACACACGTCCCAGTGGGAGGGGTGGAACCCTGTTCCAGAGCTGGTTTGCCGTGGGCGTTCCTAATTTTCCTAGACACTCCTCAGGGCTAACAGGCACATGCATCAACGTAGACTTTTGCGATTCCTTAATTGCGATTATTAAGGAATCGCAATTAAGGAATTGCAAAAGCCTATGCATGTAAGAATCGCTATAAAAATAGCGATTCCTACACATTCCTTAATTGCGACTCACAAATTGCGAGTCGCAATTAAAGAATGCCGTCCCATTCATTCCTATGGGCCTCCAGGCCCAAAGGAATGAATTGGAGATTGCATGAGCAATTTGCGAGTACCAGTTGGTACTAGTAAATTGCTCATGCAATTTCAAGGGTGCAAGGGTGTCAAAATGACACCGTATTACATCCCTGAAATTGATCTGTGCACATATGTTGCACACACACATGCTCTAAGGGCATGTGTGTGCGCAACATGAAACTTTGAAAAATGCACAAAAGTGCATTTTTCAAAGTTTTTGCAAATTACCATGAAGTTCAACTTCATGGTAATTTGCTCCCCCTATTAGCGAAATCGCTATTTTTTTTTACTTTAATGCATTGCATTTAAGGAATCTCAATTTGGGATTCCATAAATGCAATTGCGATTTTGAGAATCTGCCCGTTTGCGACCGTTTTTTCCTTTGATGCATGTGCCTGTAAGTCCAGAGCTGTGACCAGGGCAAGAAAGATTCTGCCGTATTGGATTTTAGCTGAGAAGGGCACTGTGGGATTGTTTAGGGCCAAACCCCAGGATGTGATGTCAAAGTGGATAGGCTTGCTCATGGGAATGTTTCCCCTATTGGGCAGGGAGCTTACCCGACCTGCAGATTAGTGCCAAGCATGAAAGTGGCACCCCGGGAAACCTTATTCAGAACACTGCTGGACCTGAGAGAGACATAAGAAGGACTGCACCTGCTTAACCCTTATGACTTCAGAAAGTAGACTGCACCTACTGTAACCTGTGGAGAGAAACTCCAAGGTCTGGACCTGCTCCTACTTGAATTCAGGGCACAAGAGTGGACTCCAGGGATTTGTTGTCTGGCCTCCAATTAAACCAAAATGACACAAAAGCTGGAAGAAGCCCACTGTCCGGAAGAGCCCAGCTTACACAGTTTCAACTGGACATGACATGGACCCTGCTGGTGCTTTCCCCTGGATGTATCCTGATCCGCAAGTGGTATCCCTAAGGTCCTGGATTCATTGGATAAATGTTTGAGTGTACACCTCCTTCTTAACCCTAAATGATGGCATTTAGAATGTTTTTCAAGGACTTTTCTAAGTCTGAATGTAGGAATCTTCACCAGACGTAGGTGCCAGACGTATCCGGCCGGCAAGAGACTTTCATTGGGCACAATTTTTTAATTTCACCTGCTCTGAGCTTTTCCCACCACAGCTTCACCGGGACTTCATCCAAAGACTATCTGGACTCATGGAACCCATCTCTGCCTCAGCTTGTTGCCTTGTCCACTGATGATTTTTGACCTCCTATCTCAGAGAATAAGCCAGAAGGTAAAACTCACCACCAAACCAGGTCCCTGTATACAACCTATGCTCTTCACGGCAGGCCTTTCTGTTTGCCTTGACTCACTCCATCACGACTAGAAATCCGCCGTTGGTGCTTTGCGCTTTTTGCCACTCTAAGCAACTATAACTTTTTAAAATCATATTTCCGGTTTCCTTCATTGGATTTTTGTCATTGTGATGTCAGCATTCCGTCCAGCATTTGTTTGCTGTAACACTTTTCGCCCTAAGTGGGATAGGTATGCCCAGACGTGGGTCCCTTGCTCACTGTGCCACTGGATTCAAGCTAGCCTGGCTGAAGAAGGGTGACATACCCTGAAACCGGTCCCAGGATGCTTGTTTCCGGTCCAGGGAGGACCTGGCCTGGCAGTTCGGTCTGGACTGGTCCCATGGGGCACAGGGTTAGAACTGATTTGCATATGGCTGGGTCCAAACTGGGGTGGCGTAGTGGGCAAAAGAATGATGGATTTAACCCAGATCTTTTGACTGGGGGAGAATGTTTGCATTGTCAACATTCCGTCCATCATTTGTTTGCTGTAACACTTTTTGCCCTAAGTGGGATGGGTATGCCCAGACATGGGTCCCTTGCTCACTGCGCCACTGGATTCAAGCTAGCCTGGCTGAAGATGGGTGACATACCCTGAAAACGGTCCCAGGATGCTTGTTTCCTGTCCAGGGAGGACCTGGCCTGGCAGTTCGGTCTGGACTGTTCCCATGGGGCACAGGGTCAGGACTGATTTGCATATGGCTGGGTCTAAACTGGGGTGGCGTAGTGGGCAAAAGAACGATGGATTTAACCCAGATCTTTTGACAGGGGGAGAATGTTTGCATTGTCAGCATTCCGTCCATCATTGGTTTGCTGTAACGTCTTTTTAAAGATAACATTTTACATTATTTTCATATATTGGAATGTAATTTTAATTATGCTGTGTGTTCTATTTTTAAATGTTTTGGTACTGATAAATGCTTTAGACATTTCTCCAAAGTGAAGCCTATCATCTCTATGCGACAGCTAACAAGGGTTGAACTCAGTTTTAAATTATTGAGACCTAACTGAACCTAGTAATGAATAGTGCCATTATTACTTGAAAAGAACTACCATCCATTTCAACTAATAATTCACATTCTCACAACTCCCTTCTACTAGAATTCAACCACAATGTGTAACTTGTTTGGAGAGTAGAATGGGATTCTCATCAATGCAGAAAGCACTGTAAATGCATAACTATACTCTTGCAAGTATCTGTGGGGGTCTCTAGTGCTAATTTTCCAGCTGTCATGCAGCGATTTTGTATTTCTTAAGCTAGATGTATAATTAATTTAAACAGGAGAAATCGGCTGGGTGCCTTCATCTTTCAAATTAATTAGGATGAAAGCAGCAGTAAAGCTGTGGCAGAATGTTGAGTAGGTTAAGTGTTTCAAGTACAGATGAAATGTAACTCTAAATAATCCATGCCACAGTGATATCTGTGCCTCTGTTCCCTCTAGGCACCTTCCTCTATCTTGTCGAAGGAATCATAGTGTGGACAGCAATCACTGCTGTGTGTGGCCCTTTAAATCTAATTGCTGTGGCAGATATGTGAATAAATAGCTATTTAGATTTTTAAAATGGAAGTGCAGTTTTCAATTTCCTCTAAGCTACATGAAAAAGCTGGATCCACATCATAAATGATACTACAATGAGAATCCAACTTTAGATGCTGTTCCTGTGAGACCTAATAATGTTACATTGAGAACATTTGATTTTTTTTTCAATATGAGTGACTTATTTTTTATTTTGTTTTATGGAAATGGATATATTTAGTGTTTATTTTAAAGTGTTCGTCCTGCTGACAAAATCTGTCATTGCTATGCCATCTGATTCAGACTTGTCCCATATCCCATACGTGTGAATATTTTTCACCTGAAACAGCTCCTACTTATCTGGAATTCAACCCTTCCAGAAATGTCATAGGACATTGGGTACATTTCTATCCTACTCAATCATTGTGGTGCCAGATAGAAAGAACACTGGTAGAAATGTTATCAAAGGGGCAGCCTTTTATTGGGTGGCCCCTTGTACACCACTTCCACTGTTTGAGGTCATTGGACATGGTGTGCTCGCTAATGAGTCAAAAGTGGCTTCAAAAGGGGGCCCAAGGCTCCCCAGGTTCTAAATAGGGTGGGAGGAGGAATAGGTGGATGATCAGGACAGCTGTTACTAAGAACCTCTAAAAGAGACCCTCAGTCATGTAGGTCGCTTTCCATGTTGTACTGTGTACCTTGTTGAATTGTTGTTCATCATTAGTGCCTATTTGTCTTTTATTTTCATGACTTCTGAATCGGAAAACAAGCAAACTATCCCAAGTGAATCCATGAAACCATGTCAGGAGCTTACATTTTCTCTTCCTGGAATCTTGCCTTTATGAAGGTTTTCTTAAAAAAACAGATGAGCGTCCTCTCTAACTTAGCTTTTTTTGCCCAATTGCACTTCTATGTTCATACTATAAGACATTTGCTAGTGTTCTGTCTCTTGCGATCAATAAAATGTTATTGGTCTCAAAGACACTATGACAACATGGCTTTATTCCAGGAAGAGATACCACCAGTCACACCAACCGTTCAGTGGCACTGACTGATTAAACAGACATGGGACAACACCTATTGTTTCTTGTATCTTTAGATGCTGAGAAGGCATTGACCTGTGTAGCATGATAATTACTTTGGCCTGCTATGTATCAAATACATTTCTCTATAACAATTATCAAGTTTATTAAAAATAAATATCAACCCAGAAACAGTACTTACTGTAAATGACAACTCCTCACCTACATTTAAGATCCCTTGCCGCACCTAGTGTTGTGCAGTTCCTAGGAATCCCCAGCACCTGCACATTTTAGATGACCTAAACTGAGGGCTTGGTGTCCAAACTGCTTCCGGACATCCCCACAGGATATGTGAGCCGTTAGACCAGCTAGCTCTACAGTGCCACTATCACCTCTCTCCCCCTCTATCTTACAGTGGTGTAGGTAGTTTCTGGCAACCACTGAACATGACAACCCTGATTCCTCAGGGATTGTGGAAAACAGTACAGTACTTTTTCGCTCAGTCACTCGTGCTTGCTTATTTTCAGAAAATACACAGGATGGCAATTAGGACGTTTCAGTATGTATTTATTGGTCCAGCAGCAGTCTTGTGTAAAACATATTTACTGCATCAATTAGGAGACAGAAGCATACAAAAGAAATCGCAAGTACTAATATAGTAAACAGTAGATGCTACCATAGTGCTAAGAAGATGTTCAGTTCAGTACAGATAGAACAGTAGCACTTGCATACTCCTAAAAATGTGTGCCCTAAGTAATTTGCCTAAATGTACCTAGCCTAGACCTATATGTGTAGCATGTATATGCGTATATATATATATATTATCTACTGGCGGTCGCCAGTAGATAGTTATAGTTAGGACCGTGTTTCCATAGGAAATCTCAAAATTCTATTTTGAATAACTTTGGCGCCGGTTGACGAATCCTCGCGAAATTTTCAAAACTAATGGGGCGCTCCGTTCAGCTCCTACCCTGAAAGTCTCGGGGTGATTCGTCAAGCGGGGGCCGAGAAAACAGGGGGTCCCAAAACATGTTTTCCCCATGCATTTTTCCATAGGACCTTTAGACGCAGCTACAGCCCGAACGGCTGAACAGAATTACGTGAAATTTGGCAGAGAGGTAGCCATAAGGTCAAGGAAGTGCCTTTTGCAGGTCTGGTGTAAATCTGTTCAGTATTTCCTGAGAAAATAGAATTTAAAAGCATATCAATATCTATACGCGCGCAGGGTGCGCGCACCGTGCGCGCACCGTGCGAGCACCCTAACGTGCGCGAGCGTAATTCTGATTGGTGGTTACATGTTAGTCAACGTTCGAATCGGTCGAAATCAGGAAGTGTCGGCCGCCATTTTGTTTGTTTTCAGTGCGAGAGTGAAAAAGGAAGGTGGCGAACGTGAAAAGGGGGCAGGGTAGAGAGTTCCTGACCCCCTAGCCTTTGTCAGGGGGTCCCTGAAGGACCCCGAAGGCAGAATTTTTTTTTTATTTTTTAAATCGCGGGGGTGCGCGCACCGTGTGCGCACGGTGAAAATAAAAAAAAATAAAATTTTTTTTTAATACATAGTTTATTGTAAAATAAATATATAAAAAAAATAATAATACATTCATAAATTAGCATTTAAAAAAACGTACAAATTCACTGAAAAAACCATAGGTTTCACACACGTTATAGTTAGGAATTAGCATTTAAAAAACCTTGCAAATTCACTTAAAAAAACATAGGTTTCACACATGTTATAGTTAGGTGGATATTTCACTCGTAAAAAACCAATGAAATTCCCCCTTTATAGTCAGTTCAGATAACTATAACTCGCGCGACCGCCACTCTATCACAAGGATGATGTCATCAGTGATGTCATGAGTGATGCCACTGGCCATGTCATGAGTGATGTAATATGTGACGTCATGAGCAGTGGATTGCGGGCGCGCGAGTTATAGTTATCTGAACTAACTATAACGGGGGAATTTCATTGGTTTTTTACGAGTGAAATATCCACCTAATTATAACATGTGTGAAACCTATGGTTTTTTAAGTGAATATATATATATATATATTACCAACTCGCGGTCACCGGTAGGTAGTTATAGTTAGGACCTTGTTTCTATTCAAAAAGTGTTTTATCTTTTCCCAATAACTTTGGTGCCGGTTGATGAATCTTCGCCAAATTTTCAAAATGTTGGTCTTGCTCCAGTCAGCTCCTATCCTGAAAGTTTCGGGGTGATTCGCCAAGCGTGGGCCGAGAAAAAAGGGGGGTCCCAAAATGCGTTTTCTCCATGTTATTTCCCATAGGAAAATTTTGACACGACTACAGCCCAAACTGCTGAACGGAATTACACCATATTTTGCAAAAAGGTAGCCCTTGGTTCAGAAAGAGACCTGTTTTTTAAATGGTGTGAATCCGTTCAGTAGTTGCTGAGAAATTCAAAAAATAATAGTAAAAAAATCCATTTCCCACAGGAAACTTTATGCAAGGATACAGCCGAAACTACTGAACAGATATACCCCAAATTTGGCAAACAGGTACTGCTCGGCTCAGAAAGCGGCCTTTTCAGAAATGGTGTAAATCCGTTCAGTAGTTGCTGAGAAAATCAAAAATAAATGTTTCGATATTTAGAGGCACGGAGGATCCGTGCACCATCACAAGCTTCATGCTAATTGGCTGTCAACACTCCAAACCAGGAAGTGTTGGCAGCCATCTTGTGCCTCGGTAGAACCGAGGCACAAGAAAACAGAAAAACTTAGGTGCAAAACAAAAAAAGGGGGCAGGGTAGAAACACCCTGACCCCCTTGGCCTGCTCAGGGGGTCCAACAAGGAATCCCAGGGCAAAAAAACCATTTTTTTTTTTAAACGCCGAGATGCGTGGAGGATCCGCGGATCTGGCCGCGATAATAAAAAAACGCAGCGCGGACTCCTGCGCTTCATTATTAATTAGCCCCCGGGTGGGCCAAGTCCTGGGGGCAAGTAAAAAAATGTGTGGGGGCCCCAACCCCCCCACACTGCCCCGACAACCGCCACCCCCTGGGCTTTTCAAAAATATTTGCGGGGCACATAGCCCCCTGCAGCCCGGGGACCGCCACCCCCCAGGGCTTCTTTTTTAATCTGGGGGGGCCTCTAAGGCCCTCCCAAGCCCTGGGGACTGCCACCCTTTCATTATTTAATTAGCAGGGGGCACGAGACCGCCACTCCCGGGGCTTTTAAAAAAAACCCACTCCTGTGTGGTGGGGCTTGAGCCCCCCCACATGCCCCGGGGACTGCCACCTCCCCGGGGCACTAATATTCTAATTTGGGGGTCCTTATGGACCACCACCACCCGGGCTGTGCATTGGTTGTGAAGGGGGCTGCGCGGCCCCCTCATGGAGCCAGTGATGGCCCTGGGGACTGCCACCCCCCAGGGCCGGCTCCTGTAGTATCCCGGGGTGCCCCTTGAATACTGAGGGTCCCTGGTGGCCAACTAGGCCACCAGGTACCTCCAGTGTGCGCCAGGGCGTTGCGTTGCAGAGAGGTGTTCAGAGGCCATGCCCCTTTTTACACCTCTCTGCAACGCAGCTCTGTGGCACTTACTGGAGGTACCTGGTGGGCTAGTTGGATCCCAGGGGCCCTCAGGATTCAAGGGGACTTAATCCCCCAACTTAAAACGCGCCACATGTCACCTCAGGCTCCGCCCCCTCCCTTCACCACTGTGCAAACACGCCCTGTGGCATGTTTTAAGTTGGGGAATTAATTCCTCTTCAATCCTGAGGATCCCTGGGGGGCCAACTAACCCACCAGGTACCTCCAGTAAGCGCCACAGAGCTGTGTTGCAGAGAGGTATTCAGAGGCCATGCCCCTTTTACACTTCTCTGCAACGCAGCTCTGGGCGCTTACTGGAGGTACCTGGTGAGCTAGTTGGAGCCCAGGGACCCTCAGGATTCAAGGGGACTTTATCCCCAACTCAAAACGCGCCACTGGGTGTGTTTTCACAGTGGTGAAGGGAGGGGGCGGGGCCTGAGGTGACTTGTGCAAACACACCCTGTGGCGCGTTTTAAGTTTGGCAATTAATTTCTCTTCAATCCTGAGGGTCTCTGGGGGCCAACTAGCCCACCACTTACCTCCAGTAAGTGCCACTGCGCTGTGTTGCAGAGAGGTGGCCCAGGCCATGCCCCTTTTTACACCTCTCTGCAACGCAGCTCTGTGGCGCTTACTGGAGGTAAGTGGTGGCCTAGTTGGCCCCCAGGAACACTCAGGAGTCAAGGGGACTTAATCCCCCAATTTACAACGCACCAGGGGATGCGTTTGCGCAGTGGTGCAGGGAGGGAGCGTGGCCTGATGTCACAAGTGTGGAAACGCGCCCTGTGGCACGTTTTAAGTTGGAGGATTAAGTCCCCTTGAATCCTGAGGGTCCCTGGGGGCCAACTAACCCACCAGTTATGTCCAGTAAGTGCCACAGAGTTGCATTGCAGAGAGGTGTAAAATGGAGCATGGCCTCGGACCACCTCTCTGCAACGCAGCTCTGTGGTGCATACTGGAGGTACATGGTGGTCTAGTTGGACCCAGGGACTCTCAGGATTCAAGGGGACTTAATCCCCCAACTTAAAACGTGCCACAGGGCACCTTTGCACAGTGGTAAAGGGAGGGGGCGGGGCCAGAGGTGATGTGTGAAAACACGCCCTGTGGCGCGTTTTAAGTTGGGGAATTAAGCCCCCTTTAATCCTGAGGGCCCCTGGGGGCCAACTAGGCCACCAGGTACCTCCAGTAAGGGCCAGAGGCCTGCGTTGCAGAGAGGTGGTCCAGGCCACGCCCCTATTTACACCTCTGTGCAACGCAACTCTGTGGCGCTTACTGGAGGTACCTAGTGGGCTAGTTGGACCCCAGGGACCCTCAGGATTCAGGGGGACTTAATCTCCCAATTTAAAATGGCCACAGGGCGTGTTTACACAGTGGTGAAGGGAGGGGACAGGGCCCGAGGTGACGTGTGCAAACAGGCCCTGTGGCGCATTTTAAGTTGGGGAATTAATTCCCCTTCAATCCTGAGGTCCCCTGGGAGCCAACTAGCGCCCCAGGTGCTTCCAGTAAGCGCCACTGCGCTGCGTTGCAGAGAGGTGGGCCAAGCCATGCACCTTTTTACACCTCTCTGCAACGCAGCTCTGTGATGCTTACTGGAGGTACCTGGTGGGCTAGTTGGACCCCAGGGACCCTCAGGATTTAAGGGGACTTTATCCCCCAACTTAAAACGCGCCACATTATTATGTTTAATATATATAGGGAAAATAAGTGGGTGTACAAGTGTGTTAATGGATGATTTTCTAGGTGCGTAACTGAGTCTATAAGTGAGTCATTAAATGTATCTTACTGCAGACTAGTGACTAAACTGTGTGAATGTCTGTATGTGTCTGTGTGTTGGTGTATAAGTGGCTGCATGGTTTTGTGAATAGCTATATGAGTGTCCATATGGGTTATTGATTGGTTGTCTGAGTATCTGTATGGGTGCCTGAGTGTTTGTGTGGGTAGGGTGTGTGTGACTCTGTGACTAGATGTGTCAGTGGGTGATTCAGTGGGTGCATGTTTTTAAGAGTGCATCTGTGATGGACTGTATGGTTGGGTGAGTGTATGTATGGGTGTGTTAGTGATTGAATGTATATCTCAGTTGTACATGTCAGTAACTACATATGTGAAACGCAGTGTATATGTGTGTAAGAGTATATAACTATCTATATGTGAGACTGTGTGATTTTGGCTGTGGCTGTATGCACCATAGTGCAAGGATATCTGTGTCATGTGCTGTTTGTTTTTCTGCAGGAAGACACAGAATGTGTTAGTATTTTTATGAGTAAGTGAACATGAGTGTTTTTAACTGTATAGGTGAGTACATTTTACTGTGATTAATTATTTGCATGACTGACTAGATGTGTCAGTACCTCAATGGATGATTGGCGGTGTGTGAGTGTCTATATAGGTGTATAAATGCACAGAGTGACTGTAAGTATGAGTGACTGTACAGGTGAGTGAGTGGAGATGTATGTAGACCTAAAAGTCAATGAGTGGGTGAGTAGTTATTGGTATTGGAGTATCTATGGTTGTCAAAATGGCCGTCTGAAATTTTGAGTCGGTGTATCAAAGGTTATATTAGGGTGTGAGAAGATGCACTAATTTATCACATGGATGATGTCATCAGTGATGTCATCAGTGATGTCATTTGAGATGTCATCAGTGATGTCACTGACCATGTCATGAGTGATGTGATATGTGACGTCATCAGCAGTGCATTGCGGGGGCGCAAGATATAGTCAGCTGAACTAACTATAACAGGGGAATTTCTAGTGTTTTGTACGGGGGAAATGTCCAGCTAACTATAACACCCCTGAAACCTGTGGTTTTTTCAGTGAATATATATATATATATATATATATATATATATATATATATGTGTGTGTGTGTGTGTGTAGCCAAGAATCCCCTGGGAAGAACCACCCCCTCACCTGATGGTAGAGAATGAAAGACGCCATCTCTACCCTGCAAGGGATGTCAGACCACTGCGCGTTGAAGATTCAGCATGCAGGACCCCTGTCAGCTTGGTAGGAATTCTCCTCTAATTTGCATGGGGGAATAAGGGTCTTATTTACTAGAGTGGTCTAGGGTTTCTTATAGAATCAATATGTTTTTAAAGAAATCAAAAATGTTTTGAAAACAATCATAAATGTTTTTTTTTTAAATGCTATGATGCCTAGCGGGCTGGTGGCCAAGGATGAAAAAAGTGATGACCCTTATACAGAATAATTATGTCATCCCTTAGAACATGTTTATGTACGTCAGGTATAGGGTTTATGATAGAATACTAAGAGCCTGGTGTCGACAAAAGCAAGCTACTAGGTAAAAGGTCACCTGTTCAGAACCGCTATTGTCATGTGGATGGGACAACGTATGTAAAAAGGAGCATAAATGACAGGACCAGCCTAAAGAACATGACACTGGTGAGGCTATTCGTTGTTTCCCTACATTTATGTCTTATGCATGGAACTCTTTATGGCATACCTGATAAACACATCTGACATACTTCATCTGGTTTTCACTAGAACTGATATTAAAGTGTTGGCTTATGTTGATGATGTGTTGATTATCATTCCCTACCCTAGACTTTCAATGGAAACAATTGAAAACATGGCTGCTTCCTTTGGAGAGGTATGCTTATGTATACTAAAGCAGGTGTCTTCAACCAGTTTATCACAAGCTACCAGTAGCACTTAGACACTTTCAGAGCAGTTCCCAGCCCAGCTTTGAGTCAATTTTTAAATTAGCACTGGGTCATCTTTCCTTTGAAAGCTAGGGGAATGACTGTGTTTATTTTACATTATCATCATCAGGCTGCAGCTAAAATGACCTGATAATGAGCAGTGCCCAGTCAGACATGTGACCCAGGCTTGGGCACTGAGGTGAAGAATCGACACACTGAGGTATTTAACTCTTAAATAAAAGTCCTTATCAACTCAATATTGGAGCCTGAGAACAAAATGACGTTTCTGAACACTTTTAAATGGGAGAAAATTAAATTGTTGATTGAGTTAACTCCTCATTTTAATTTTCTCCCATTTCAAAGTGTCACATTTACAAACAGCTGGCCACTTTCTCCAAGTGGCCAGTAGGCAATGTGCAATATGTTAAATTAAAACATAGTCATTTTTTTTACATGAGAGAAATTTAAAGTGAAGAAAAGTATTTCTATGAAACTTTAAAGTCCTAATGTTTTTCATCAGTTTCAATTAAGCCAATTATGTTTTAACATTTTATGAAGCCTGTTTCTTCACTTCAAATTCCTCCCATCTCAACAAATAGCTGAATTTTTCTGCTATACATTTAGCACTGTGTCTATAGGACACCAGGAGCAAGATGTCTGCTGTTTGTATCTACTACACTTGAAAATGAGAAAAAAATGTAATGACGAGTTTTATGGAATCTGTATAAACATAAAGGGAACTCTTTGGTTTAATTTTCTTCTATTTCAAAGTATCGCCTCTACAAACAGTGCACATCTTGCTCCTAGAGGATGATAGACAAGCTGCCATTTTTATAACTGAGAAATACAGCTGCTTTTTTAGATGGGAGAAATTTAAAGCGCAGAAAAATGTTCTATATTATGAAAAATGTAGGCAGAACATTTGTCCGCACATTATATTTCTCCCATTTAAAAAAAATGCATGTAATGATGCCACATGTGACGAAAGTACGACACGGACATATGGCACTGGTTTTCAGTCACCCATACCCATATATCTCATTCATAAGCACACATGTTCATAGATCCCCAAAGACCACTCTTACTGACACACCCTGTCATATTGCCCCTAGTCAAATTGTATCTTGGTCAAAACATTGTATTTGGTTCTATGGACATTAGGGTTAAAGTCGATGAAGCTGACCTTGGAGATGTCTGATGCCAATGTGCAAGTTTCTCAGCTTTCAGTAGCGCATGTGGTGTTCGCTGATCAGAAGTAGCTCTCATTACAGAAAAGGTTGGTGACCCCTGTACTAAACACAAATAAAACCCAGATATTGAACATTAACCAACTGCCCCGTTATGAAGGATGCTCATAAAATAAGAGATATCTTGGCTAACTACTAGGTGCATTAAGCTGATGACAGATGTCAGACATTGGATTATTAATTTAGGAGGTAGCCGCTACCAACATAATAAATAAAGTCTTGTTGGCCAAAACATAGAATCTCTGCTCAACTCCTGCTATCTGAGGCACAATCTGTAGGCAACAATACTGAAAAATGCATATTAACGTCAAGAAGTAACGTCAAGAACACAGCACGATAAAATTCAAAAACCAATTTAGAAAATGGAGAAAACTTTAGTTTGTAGAAAACACCAGAACTGTTAAAATTAGATAATTAGAACAAGGAACATGAACATTTGATAGTTTTGAGGCAAAAATAATCTAGAAAAAACTAAAGTGACAATGAAAAACAGCAGTTTACAATTGACAGGAATTTAGACACAATTTCAAGCTGATTGTGATGGAGCAGAGTTTGAATATACCAAGTGAGTTTTCCTGGGTAAAGTTTTTGCCTTCTGCATTAGTCTATAAAATGGAATTCAAAATCCTTCCAAGATCAATGTCCCTTGGCGTTGGATATTTCGAGCTCCTGCTGAAGCCATTGGTTTTGGCACCAAAAGCAGCATGGATTTTGTAGCTGTGGAGATCATTTCATGGATTGCCTATCTTTACTACTTTGCCCCAATCTAAAGTGTTACCTTTGGATTAATAAGATGATTTAGAGGTAGGGGGATGAGACAAACTAAAATGAGTACCCTGTCCTCCAAACCCAAGGTCTGCCCACCTTATTTAGAGATGGGTGGACCATCAGGTTTCTGTCAGGAGAGCTACCATTGGCTCTGCCGACCGAGAGATATTGTTGTGTGTCGATTTAGATACCGTATATAGGTTTCCCGATATATGTCCTTATACAGGCACAATTCGCATTGCCCATATTTAGGCATAGAAATCCTACCCTTATTTAGGTATTATCCATGGTAACCAAATACAGGCATGGCTACCTACATCCGTTAATCTACGTCACAACAAGTTCTTGGAAAACCAGACTCTTAAGTCTTTAGGACTTCCCCTTGCTTGGATATTGATTTCTCCAAGAACTCATTTATTATGCATGAACATCTATTCCTTGGGGGTTCATTCATGACATTCTTCTGCCCGACTTTTACGTCAGTACTGGCATTCATAAACACCTTCAAGGTATAAAAATACCTTCACTTACCATGGCAAACCACGGTTCGGCTGCCTACTTGCACGACGCGGCTCGCCACGGCAAGTTCGGAAGGAAGTCAAGTCCCCGCCTGACGCACTGACCAGACGCTGTCATCCTCCTTGCAGAGAATCCAGCTCCAGTGTTTCTGACTCCCCTTGCGGGGTGTTAGAGATCGAGACTTGGAAGGAGATTACAACCTCACTCATTCTAAGGTATGGAGCGGACTAGAACCTAGAGAGATTTTTGGCAAATCTTGTCAACTATAGCTAAACTAGACTATAGACAAGCAGCACCAACATCTTACCTCGTACTACACTTAGGTTAGGTACACTGGGGTAGAACTAGCTGGAAGCATCAAATGAGTATTAACATTTTAGCCTGTGTTATTTATGTATGTATTTTTATGAATATCTGTCATAGCTACAAACCATGCTATTGCAGTATTATTTTATCTTACTGCTAACTCTGTACGTATTATACTACGCATTCTGTCTTACGATTGTAGCAGTTCATATCTCTTGCACGAGAAATAAGACTGTTCAATAAACTCTTTTTATTGAAACGCCCGTCTATCTATTTCTGTGTAGCTCTGTAGAAACAAAGCATGCACGATTGACTGAGTGAAACTGTTATCTATTGTTTCCACGATTCTGAGATTGTTCTGAATCTAAGGGAAACAAAGTTGTCATGTTTATGCGGTTGTCAGAAACTAATCCCTTCTTGTTTATTCGAAAAGTTTCTATTGACCTCTGAGTTAGCTGGCACACACAAGTAATTAAGTTTAATGTACTCGATAGAGACATACTGACCTCAGTCCTATGTCAAAACTATAGTGTATATTATTCCAATGCACAGAGCCTATCAGGGATATAGGAACTACACTACATGGCACCCAATGGTTTGGTAACGCACTAATTTAACGCTGGATACTGAAGTAACTCAGTCGTGCTTTTCTCAGAGACCCCTACTCATAATACTCCATAAGACGTCTAGAGTGGGTAGGGATAATATCCGCCATAGCTGAGTAGGAAAAAAAAAATCCTATGTATTAGCTGTTTGGTTTGTTCAACGTTGAAGGATACAGTGTTCCAAAATATTGTGCATTTTATCTTTGTTCCCTTGAAACTTGCTCTGCAATTTTCATTAAACAATGTCCCTAAACGGGGATAATAACACCGGAACCGGTGGAGCTGTACCCGACGATGTCGAAGCAGCTTTTGATTATACAGGTTTTAATGAAACCGATGAAAATGCGAAAATCATCGCTCCAAATTTAAGGAGAGTCATTATTCTAAAAGTTATAAAACATGGCCTAACACCAGGAAAATGCGCTAAAAATCACTCCATAGACTTTATATGCAGTCATGGGTAAAATGCCCACAAAACGTGAACAAATTCCGTTCTGGATAGCTCAAAAAATTACACAAATCGAAGCGGTATTTCCTAATACTAGCCATTATGAGAAACATAGAATTCTAACAATGTGTTTACCAATGGGGATAACACCACATCTGGAAGACTGCACCACTTGGGGCACAGTCTTTGCTGCTATCTATACTAAAACACATGGATGGCCCATCTATGGCGGTAATACCTGATGTCCTGAAAGAGCCTGCTCTGAATTTAGGTATGAAGTTACTGAAAAATTTCGACCAGGTCTCAACAATAATATTATCTAATATTAAAGGAGAAGCAGCATCAGTGGCAATCCGCCAGAAATTAAGGGAATTTGATGTAACATAACAACCACAAGAACAAGCCAGAATAATTGAAAAATCCTATGAAGAATTAGGCCGAGACAGTTTGGGAGGGAAACCAGTTAAACCACAACTGTCTGAAAGTCCTGAAAAGGCCTTTACTAAAAACAATCCTACCTCTTCTAAAAAGAAGTGGGAAAATCACAAACAACATTCAAAAGAGAAAGATTCTCAATCCCGAGATATGTCTCCCCAAAAGGAGCCCTCTGAAAGGAGGTATATCCTCAGGAATAGGGATAATTTGAGAAAACCTGAAAGGTATAAAGATACTGATACACGTTCCTCTCGTACCTTTCAGATATCATCACAGACATCCGAAAGAAGAGGACGGTCAGATCAAAAATAAGAACGCATGAAGTCCAAAAACGATCAACACGTTCGGAAAAACCAAAACCTCAATTCTCCAAGAAGAAAGTAGCAGGTCTGAAGATTAGAGGATTCTGAGAACACAACTCAAGAATGGAGAATGGGCTCAGACAATGTTGGACAGCGCAGTAGAAGTATCAATAGCTCGCCAGAACCTGAAGGGACTTCTGGAGACAGTGGACCTGAATGAAGACATTCAAGTTGAGATTGCAGACACCAGGGTTAGTTCTCCACAAAGGTTATATGATATAACACTCCAGATGGAGGGAGACATACCAAGAAAAGTGAAAGCACTCTTTTGGGAGCGACTTTCAAAGGGTTATGATATATTTCTAGCAGAACGGGACTGGCCACCAGAGGTTGTCAGAGAGTGCCCACATGACATCATTATGCCAGCCTTCTCTAACCATGTTCCAGTACATTTAAAATATACCCAGGAAATGGGCAGAGGCCCAAGCCCCAGCATTATTCAAAAATCATGTAGGATGGGATGAGGACTCACCTCACCATAAGATCCATTTAAAAAATCAACCAACTGTACAAAGGCAGTATCCAATTAAGCAAGACGCTAAAAAACAGGTCATGGAGATCTTAGATCAACTTGAATACCAAGGGGTGATTGAAACATGCACCTCATCAATGAACAATCATTTGTTTCCTGTTTCCAAACCAGAAACTACATATCGTCTAGTTTTGGATTACAGACACCTAAACTCTTGTTGTAAAACATTTGCAGTGCAAAATGCACATAGTACAGCATTAATGAATAACATTGTGCATAAAAAATATAAAACCACATTAGATATTTATAACGTTTTTTTTTTACAAAACATAGCGCCTGAAAGTAGGTATTTGACAGCTTTCTCAATAATGGGGACCCAGCATCAATTTTGTCATCTCCCTCAGGGATTCAAGAATAGTCCAGGGTTATTCTCAGCAAGGGTAACAGAGTTACTATAAATTTATGATGACAAGGCATTGTCATATGTCGATGATATCTATCTGACAGACGATGCCCTGAACAGGCACTTGAACAGGGTGCTTTTTCCAGGATATGAACTATCAAGTGAAGGCAAAAGTCTGACAGCCAACTTTTTCGAAAAGTGTGCGCTGCTCCAACCTCCAGAAACAATGAAAAACTAACAGTCGATTCTAGGTTTCCTAAATTTTGGAAGAACACACATTCTAAACTACGCAGAAAGGGTTAAACCTCTCTACGAATTAATCAAACCTGATTTTAAAAATCACACATTGGACACAGGAACACACAGATATCCTGCGTTCACTTCAAGCTGACATGTTAGCAACAAAACACTTACAAACACACGTAAACTTATGCAACTTAATGATCCGAATCATTCCGGGTCAATGCGGATTGACCTACTTAACTTTTAACGAAGGTGAAAAAGTACCATTTGCATACAAATCACATTTGCATACGCAAGCAGAAATGAAATTTACATTGACAGAAAAAAATCTGACAGCAGTTCAAACCGCTGTAGCAAAAGAAAGAACCCTAGCACAGGGGAAACACATTATGTTCGTAACCCCTGTACCAGCCTTAGAGGCAGCTACAAAAGCGAGTATTCCAAATGCAAAAGCTTTACATCCATGATGGATACAATGGGTTAATTATCTTGCTGCAACTGATGTTGAATATGTTTTTGATCCTTATTTAAAAACACAAGCATTCCTGCAATACGAACACGAATTTTCTCTGTCTACTGAAATTCTCCCTCTTGACCAGTACGAATTTATAACTTATACTGACGGATCTACACAACCCGCTACGAGGATGTAAACAAGCTTATAGGGCAGCATGCGCGATTGTTAAAGGTCGAATGCTCAATGGCAAATTTAGACTAATGGTCACAAAATTGCAATCTCGAGGAGATTGTACAGCTCAGCGAGCTAAACTACAAGCATTTAAAATGGCACTTAAAAATACGGATTGCGAATTCCCCACACTCATAGTGTGCGATTCTTTTTATTGTGTTCAATCATACAATGAATATTTACAGAATTGGCTTCAAAATGGTTTCAAAGATGCAAAAGGTGGCACAATCAAGCATAAAACGCTTTGGGAACAAGTAGTTCAGTTGCGAAACGGACTACAATACACTCACGTGATACACACGCTGTCATCACGTGATGGTGTTCACATTGAGGGGAATTCATTGGCTGATAAAGCCGCGTAAGAGGCTGTGCAAACGGCTTCCGTAGCTGCGATCACTCACTCAAAAACAAAAATAGACAGTGAAATAATACTGGCTGTCAATGCTTCCAACAAAGGCAGCGGTGCAGCGTTACCTAAAAGGTTTCCACTGAAATACTCATATATAATTGATGTGAACAATGTTCCGTTTGCTCGAATCCCTGGAGTGGGGATTAGGGTAATACCAAACATGAAACATAGATTAGGACTAATCCTAGCAGCACATGAAGGGATCGCCTCTGCCCATGCAGGTGTTTCCGCCACAGTATCATTATTAAGACAGAGATACTGGTAGCCAGGCATTAGGAAACAGACCATGAATTATGTTTTCGACTGCGAAATATGACAGAAGAAGGAAGTCTCTACTGTGAAACATCCCGCGCAGACGCCCCTGTTAATTTCAGATAAACCATTAGCATGTGTTTACCTGGACCACTGCGGTCCCTTACAAAGGGATGGTAACTATAAATATATCATGGTCGCAGTGGACAGTTGACATCTAGTAACGACTAGTGGAACTGCGGCTTGATGTAATAATAATGTCAACGCTTTTGCATTAGACTCATGAGGGACATCTAGTAACGACTAGTTGAACTGCAGCTCTTTGTAGAATTATTTTGATATTGGATACTATAATATTCACTACCCACTGCTAATCTCGTCCCATAATGCTTTGCAGGGCCTTTGGTTGGGATTATATTTTTGCCAATAACTGTGCTTGGGGTGTACCTAAGAGGATGGGACCACCACCGAATCGTTCAAGAAGGTGCGCTTTTTGTTTTCAAGGCATCTGCTTGGTTCTCTCCCTAGGTTAGGGAGGATCCCAAAATCATCACCTCTCTCACTGCTTCCTAATTTATCATTTTTACTTTTGTGAAATGACTAAATGCATTTTAGCATATAAGGACAGGGATACTTATTTTATCATAACTAGCACTGTGCAAGATGCTGTTTGCAATTATTGCAGAGAGCAGACAAGCACACAGTGCCAACAGCTACGCACTATGTATATTCAAATGGACACAGCAAGTAAAAGAGTGAACTTACTTCTCCAGCTACACAAATCATCCCATCGTGAAGCAAAAGACTTGTCAGCAGTGAACATCACAGCCGTTCCTATACCAGATGGTATAGTTTGGGACAGAACTGAATATGACATTTTTGGCCCGTCGGAACATTGGAAGATTCCACACTTATTTAAAATTTCATTAAGTGACTTTATTACCTCTAGTACCTTTTCTGATGATTGGGACTTCGAGACTGTTAATAACATGATGTTTGATCTAGAAATGTCTGCAGTATTCCCAAATCATGAATATTTAGAGGGTTCATCAGACTATGAACAAATGTATTGTTATACCCACTATGGTCATCATTTCTTGCATAAAACTGCATCACCTAGAAATGTATGTATGTATAACCAATGGGAACATTGTCCTACACCTCCAAAGGGTAGCTCAAAAACCGTTGCAATAAAATTTCCATATTTTTCAGGGTTCAACTTATCAAATCCAGAATCGTTTTATTTTAAGAATATAAACAAGACAGGAATTAAAAATATGTTAACCAATACGAAACAGATTTATTCTACAGCCTTTATTGCCAAACTGTCTAGGGGTTTGACTTTTGGAAAGACAACATTGAGACAAAATCTGTCTGGGGTACAAAAGATTGGCAAGTGAAGGGGGTGGAAGCTTTGTTTAGAGCCTGAATCATCCCTGAGCAAATTATGTTTTTGAATGACACTGTCCAGCAAACGTCTTGCCTTGGGTTAGTCAAGATCAAAGACATGAACACACAACCATACCTATACTTGCAAGTAATAGCACTACACTGGGGGGGAGGTCGATGTACATATTATTTTACATCACAACAGATCAGATCCAGAATGGAAAAAATGGTTGCTCTAGCCCACAAACACAAACAACTGTCAAGATCGATTCCTGAACAAAACACAGGGTTTCACTATCAATAGGCCAGACCCACGCTATGTTCAAAGACAGCATCCAGGGGTAGTAACAACATACATTGTAGGGAAACTCTGTCTTGATTGACTACAGAAAGCTACACTGCAGGATGCAAAACAACACATATCTTTACTTAAAGAAGGCGCAGACCTTAGGGAATTCTTGCTAGAACCAAGAAAACCTTGTCAAAAACGTTTCATATTTGCCGGTATCTACGCTGCTTATAATGAAATATGGACGATTACCCAAGCAGAGACTGCAGAACGAATACGAGAAATTGATCGTATTAATTTAGAGAGATCTCTCTCTGTAGTAGACAATGGGTTAACAACTCTGTCGTCCAGGATATAGTCATTGGACAGCATTGTGTCTTCTGCCATAGACATCATGGAACAAGACTTGGTCATGCTGCAACATGGTCAGTCTCAATTACGTTCTATAATGCTATTAGGCTGGACGCTTCAAAACTTGCGTTCAGGCTATATGCCTTGGCGTTTAATCAACACTACATCACTGTTTTCAGAATTCAATCTCACTGATAAACTGATCAAACTGGCACAAAGGGGCACAGACTATACAGTGCTGAGCATTGAAAAACTGGAAAAATTGCCATTTACGGTGGCAGAAAACCAGCTACTGAGTGGATCATACATGGTAAAATTACTCTGCCTGTTACAACTTTCCATTTTCAATATTGCCTAAAACATAAAACAGCAGGCAAATATGAAAGGTTGGGTAAAGAATACATCAAGACATCTTGGGATTTACCTTACACACATAGATGTTTGAGTGGGGGGCGTGAAGTGTTTCTTAGCGGTGCAAACTGTGAAAATGCACTAAGCGGTTCTCTCCGTTGTCAGGGTATTCATTTACACGGGGCCTGCGATGGTTCCACTACAAACTTATCCTGTCACCTGCAAGGCTCACCAGCTGCAGTGATTTATCAAATTTTTGGACTACTTTCAAATGGATGTTACCTCATGTTCAATCATCACAGCTGCTGTGGCATGTTTCCAGGTATCCCATATCTAGTAACGGTTACATCCAGGGTCACTGGCTGTATGCAAGTCTTTTTTCCACAAATACAGACAGTCAGGGAGTCGCCTCTCTGGCCTTCATTGAACATCTCTTCGATACAAATTGATACTCTAAGCAGAATGAAAGCCATTCTTTTACAACAAACTGTGCCACTGACCTCGGCCAAAGAAACCTATGATCTACAAGTCGCAAGGACTTCTGCCGAGATACAAGCCCTTTTGAATACAAACTGCCCTATACATTTCTCAGAAATGTTAGAACGTATCTCAAACATGTCTGATATGAGCGGTATTGTACATGTATTTAAGACCGTGTGTTCAGGACTGTTAGCACCTTTTCAAGCAGTCCTCTGAATAATTCCCAACTTCGTGCACTCTGTGTTTGGCGGTCTGCCACTACTTTTTGGACTTGTTGCAGGGATCCTATTTTTGCTCCTACTCCGATATGGCAAGCCAAATCACCAGCGTCACTCCAAGCACCATAGAGAGAGCTCTATTGGAGATGAGGTGTCGTGAGTGCATCGTCCAAATTTTAGGTTACCTCGTCTACGAGAATTAAATACCACATGGTTTCTGTCATTCAGACCAATCTGGTAAGATTGCATCTTACCTGTTTTACGCTGCCTGCTTAGGGGTGAAGAATGTGTGCTAGACATCTGTCTAACACTCCCATCAGTCATGCCTACGGATATTGATACTCTGCTGGATCCGGTAACGGCCCATGCTGTGTGTTGTTCCCAGCGGCTACCAATCCTGATGACGGCTTTCATTGAGATCTCACAGACGCAAATGCTACTGCTGAGGTACGAGAGGAAACAACAGGTACGCAGGTAACATCCGATACGAACATTGCTGATGCTATCAATGCTGATGGCGATGCTTCTCATCTATGTGCGGTTAGTCTTCTAAACAAGGTAATCCAACTTTCACCTACAATGGTAGATGACTTTTTGTCTACAGGATTAGAATATTTCATGTTTTCCCCATCCCCATACACTGATTTTTGATTCAGCACACAGTGTACCGGGAAGACTCTGAATTTGGACTTCATTTTTCAAAACAAAGACTAAACATGGAACTTTTTCCAATGATTAATTTTTTTTTTCCAAATTAGAATTTTTTCTTTTTATGGCACAGTAATCTGCTTATAGTAGAACTATTCATAAAGAACAGAATTATTTGATACACTTTCAGAGACAATATGTCACCTTGTCAATAACAATTGATTTATGTAACTTGACATGAAATGGTTTCGGCCTTTTTTCTTCTGTATTTATGAGCCATTTCATAATGTGAATATATATGTATGTTCATTCATTTAGCTTTCAATGTAAATATATGCTTAGAATGAAACATTGCTCTAATATGTACAGCACCAATGCATTTTTATGCATGGAACAGTTTTTATGCATTTTACAATGCATTTTTATACATGTTCTTAGCCATCCATATGTAGCTATATTTTAGATATGTTTAGCATGTTTAGAATATAGTAATATCATTCATACGAAAGTGGAGTGGGTGTTGAGTGTCGATTTAGATACCGTATTAGGTTTCCGGATTTATGTCTTTATATAGTCACAATTCGCATTGCCCATATTTAGGCATAGAAATCCTACCCTTATTTAGGCATTATCCATGCTAACCAAATACAGGCATGGCCACCTACATCTGTTCATCTACGTCACAACAAGTTCTTGGAAAACCAGACTCTTAAGTCTTTAGGACTTCCCATTGCTTGGATATTGATTTCTCCAAGAACTCATTTATTATGCATGAACATCTATTCCTCAGCGGTTCATTCATGACTTTCTTCTGCCCGACTTTTACGTCAATACTGGCATTCCTAAACACCTTCAAGGTATAAATATACCTTCACTTACCATGGCAAACCACGGTTCGGCTGCCTACTTGCACGACGCGGCTCGCCACGGCAGGTTCGGAAGGAAGTCAAGTCCCCGCCTGACGCACTGACCAGATGCTGTCATCCTCCTCGCAGAGAATCCAGGTCCAGTGTTTCTGACTCCCCTTGCGGGGTGTCAGAGATCGAGACTCGGAAAGAGATTCCAACCTCACTTATTATAAGGTATGGAGCGGACTAGAACTTAGAGGGACTTTTGGCAAATCTTGGCAACTATAGCTAAACTAGACTATAGACAAACAGCACCTACTTCTTACCTCGTACTACACTTAGGTTAGGTAAACTGGGGTAGAACTAGCTAGAAGCATCAGATGAGTATTAACATTTTAGCCTGTGTTATTTATGTATGTATTTTTATGAATGTCTGTCATAGCTACAAACCATGCTATTGCAGTATTATTTTATCTTACTGCTAACGCTGTACGTATTATACTTTGCATTCTGTCTTACGATTGTAGCAGTTCATAACTCTTGTACGAGAAATAAGACTGTTCAATAAACCCTTTTTATTGAAACGCCCGTCTATCTATTTCTGTGTAACTCTGTAGAAACGAAGCATGCATGATTGACTGAGTGAAACTGTTATCTATTGTTTCCACGATTCTGAGATTGTTCCGATTCTAAGGGAAACAAAGTTGTCGTGTTTATGCGGTTGTCAGAAACGAATCCCTTCTTGGTTATTCGAGAAGTTTCTAGTGACCTCTGAGTTAGCTGGCACACACAAGTAATTACGTTTAATGTACTCGATAGAGACATACTGACCTCAGTCCTATGTCAAAACTATAGTGCATATTATTCCAATGTGCAGAGCCTATCAGGGATATAGGAACCACACTACAATATCACAGATGGTCCAAGAAGTAGGGCCTATCAGTGTTAAGCCTGAAAATGTGATGGTGTTGTTTTTTTGTCCATCACTACAAGGAAATATATGACTGTAAGGGAGGGAAAAAATGATGACCCCTCAAACCCTGTGAGAAAACTTCCAGGGTTTTGGGATCATTATTAAATTATCTTTGTCCCACTTTGGACCTTTGATTTTGAAAAACAAAAAATTAAAAAACTTGAGAAGTAGAAGCATCCATTCACCAAGCTGTTTGTGCCTTGAAAGGAACCTCCAGCCATATCTAAATGTGATATACTACCGTTCATGTGTGTGGCAAACATTAAGTTCTTCACCACTCTTCTGGATGTCGGTCCTTTAGGCTCTAGATTTTGCATCCCAGAATCTTCCAGCTGGTAAAGGCTGTAAAATATATAGTTGAGCAGGGCTCCACCAGGCCAGCCGACTGAACAGCCTGTGTTTTTGCCCTACTTGGATGTAACCTCCCTAGGCAAGCCGAAGAACCTTGTTCTCTCACATTCCTCCAACTGCAGGTAAACTTCGTTCTGTCAGTTCTTCATCTGAGATCCTCGTGCAAGCTTGTAGGCACTAGATCTCTCTCCATCCAACAGTCCTGCACCTGGGGTTCTACCTCCGTGACCCAACCTCTATGGTTAACCAGCACTTTGTCAATTTAGTACAACATGCTCATGTTTTTCTTACTAATGGATATTTACTTGGTGTTTCTAACTTCATTAACTAAAGTTCTTTTTTTCTAATTCCAAGCATCTCCCATGGCATGTGAAATTTAATATCATCAAGTAATTTTATATTGTCCGGAGGGATTTTTCAGATGCTTAAATATCCTGAAACTCCATGGCTATCAACCCAACAGAATAACTCAAAACTGTTTCAGGATGCACAGCCAATCTCTATGGGTTAACTCAATCATTACATTTTTGTATCAGCTATATTTGCTATATTTGCTAGCAGTGGGAAAGCAAATTTCGGATTAGCCATAGAATTTGGTATTTCACACTGAGAATTTTCAAATAACTTGAAATGAGAAATAACATCAATTCTATTAAGATCAAGTTAGCCCCAAATCCCCATCCATTTTAGTGCTCACTTTTATTAAATACCACTTAAGAAAAAATGTCCACTCTTTATCAGGTTTTTATGACTTTACTCGACGACCATTTCCCACAGTGGGCAGCCAAAGGGCCTACTTGACTATTCAAGGGGATTACTCTAGAGATAGTAAGCAAACCTTGGCTATAGAGCACTCTTGGACAATAACGTCTAAGTTCAGCATTCTATATAGTCATAATCTATTGACTTTTAAATTACCCCAAAATAATAGCTAAATGGAGGTCTAATTTATTAGCTTCCTACGCCAGGCTCCAGATTCAGGAGTCCGACCATGTACATATGTTTGCAACTTGACCTGAGGAACTTTCTGGTCCCTAGATTTAGGTTGAGCCTAGTGGCAGCGTGCATGCGCTGCTCACTCTGCAAGACTGCTGTAGTAAAGTAAGGGAGAGAAGCCGCGGCCACTCTTCGCCCATATTTTTCATGGGCTTGTGTCATTATCTTTTGTAAATGCTGCCTTCGGATTTGTTAATAGGCTTGTTAGTCCCTCCTTAGCCTTGTCTTCCGTTGTAACCTCCCATGGCTACTGGCCCCTTTTCTTCGGTTGTTACATGGGACCTGTTATTTAGTCTGTAAGCACTATTTACTTCATTGAGTTTCTCTTACTGCAGGCCGGACATGAGCTGCTTCAGCTGAAACCGCTTGTGTTTTTTTAAGCAGCACGGCCGCCCCATAACACGGGCACCTGCTTTGAATGACTTTACCCGGCATTATCTCATGTCTGTTTCAATCCCCCAAGTAAAAAGGATTTAGAAATGATTAGCGAATTAAATCATATGAATTCCAGGTAGCACATAATCGTGTGCTAATGGGCTGTCGCTGACAACAGCACATCTGTGTTACATGTCATCTGTACTGAAGACACCTGACAGGTTGTTTTCAAAAGACTGTTTTATTAACAACACCACCACCACCACCAATAACACCAAAACCAACTTCACCACCAATACCACCACCTCCACCACCACCACCACCTTTACCACAACCACCACCAAAGCCATCACCAACAATGCCATCACCACCAATAGCACCACCACCACCAGTACTACCACCACAACCAATACCATTACTACCAATACCACCACCACCAATACCACCACCACCAATACCACCACCAATACCCCTGCCAATACCAATGCCATCACCACCAAGCCTACCACCACCACCAATATCACCACCACCACCACCAATACCAATAGCACCACCAATACCACCACCACCACCACCACCTCCACCAATACCACTAATACCAATACCACCACCACCAATGCCACCACAACCACTATCAATACCACCACCACCAATTCCACCACCACCAATACCAGTACCACGACCACCAATACCAATACCGCCACCAATACCAACACCACCACAAATGCCAATACCACCAATACCAATAGCACCACCACCACCAAAACTACCACCACCAGGTCCAATACCAACACTAATACCACCACCACCACCAATATCACCACCGCCAATATGACCACCAATACAACCACCACCAATACCACCACCACCAATACCATCACCACAAATACCACCACCACCACCAATACCACCACCACATCCAATACCAACACTAATACCACCACCACCAATACCACCACCACCAATACCATCACCACCAATACCACCACCACTAATATCAATACCATCACCACCACCAATACAACCACCACCAATACCACCACCACCACCAATACCACCACCACCAATGCCACCACTTCCACCAAATCCACCACCGCCATTGCCACCACCAACAATAACACTGCCACCAATACCAATACCACTGCCGATACCAATATCACTACCACCAATACCACCATCACCACTAACACCAACACCACCACCAATACCAATACCACCTTTACCAATACCACCACCACCAATAAATCCACCACCAATACCAATACCACCACCACCAATACCACCGCCACCACCAATACCACCACCACCAATACCACCATCACCACCAATACCACCAGTACCAATACTACCAATACCACCACCACCAATACCACTACCAATACCACCACCACTACCACCACCACCACCACCACTACCACCACCACCACCAATACTGCCACCAATATCATCACCACCACCAATACCACCACCACCAATAGAACAACCACCAATACCATCACCACCACCAATACTATCACCACTACCAATACCACCATTACAACAAACAATACCACCACAAATACCACAGCCAATACCACCATCATCAATACCACCACCACCAATACCACAACTACCACCACCAATTCCACCACCACCACCACCACCAATACCCCCACAACCAAAATCACCACTAATACCACCACCAACACCACCACCAATTCCAATACCACCATACCCAATACCAATACCACCACCACCAATACCACCACTACCACAACAAATACCAATACCACCACAAATACCAATACCACCACCCTCAATAACACCACCAATACCAATACCACCACCACCATACCATCAATACTACCACTACCAATACCACCACCACCAATACCACCAATAGCAGCACCACCCCCAATACCACTACCACCAATACCACCACTACCACCAATAACACCACCACCACATCCAATACCAACACTAATACCAATACCACCACCAAGATCACTACCACCAATACCATCACCACCACCAATACCATCACAAATACCAATACCACCACCAATACCAATACCACCACCCCAAATACCACCACACCAATACCACCACCACCAATAGCACCACCACCAATTCCAACACAACCACCAATTCCAACACCACCACCAATACCACCACCACCAATATCACCACCACCAATACTACCACCACCATCAATATCACCACCACCACATCCAATACTACCACAAATACCACCACCACTGATACCACCACCACCACCAATACCACCACCACCACTACCAATACCACCACCACCACAAATACCAATACCACTACAAATACCAATACCACCACCCTCAATACCACCACCAATACCAATACCACCACCACCATACCACCACCAATACCACCACCACTACTACCACTACCAATACCACCACCACCAATACCACCAATGCCACCACCACCAATACCACTAATACCACCACCACCAATACCACCACCACCAATGTCACCACCAATACCACCAGCAATACCATCATCCCCACCAATATCACCACCACCAATACCATCACAACCAATACCACCACCACCACCAATACCACCAACAAACCCACCACCACCAATAACACTACCACCAATACCACTACCAATACCACCACCACTAATACCACCACCACCAATACCACTAACACCACCAATACCACCACCACCAATACCATCACCACCAATTCCACCACCACCATTAATACCACCACCACCATCAATACCACCACCACCAATATCACCATCATCATCACCAATACCACCACCACCAATACCACCACCACCACCAATAACACCAACATCACCAATACCACCAATACTACCGCCACCAATACCACTACCAATACCACCACGATCACCAATACCACCAATACTACCACCACCAGCACCAATACCACCAATACCGCCACCACCGATACCAGCAAAACCAATAAAGCCACCACCAATAACACCACCAATACCACCACCCACAATACCACCACCAATACCACCAATACTACCACTACCAATACCACCACCACCAATACCACCACCACCGCCAATACCTCCACCAACAATACCACCACCACCACCAATACCACTAATACCAGCACCAGCACCAGCACCAATACCACCACCCCCACCAATACCACCACCCCCACCAATACCACCACCACCAATACCACCATCCCCACCAATATCCCCACCACCAATACCACCACAACCAATACCACCACCACCAATACCACCAACAAAACCACCACCACCAATAACACCACCACCAATACCACCATCACTAATACCACCACCACCAATACCACTAACACCACCAATAACACCACCAATACCACCACCACCAATATCATCAATACCACCACCACCATACCACCACCAATACAACCCCCACCAATGCCACCAGCAATACCACCACCAATACCGCCACCACCAATAACACCAATATCACCAATACCACCACCACCATACCATCACCACCAATACCAATACCACCACCAGCACAATGCCACCACCACCAATACCAATACTACCACAATACACCCACCACCACCACCACCAATACAACTAATACCAATACCACCACCACCAATGCCACTACAACCACTACCAATACCACCACTACCAATACCACCACCACCAATACCAGTACCACCACCACCAATACCAATACTGCCACCAATAGCACCACCACCAATACCACCAATTCCAACACCACCAATACCACCACCAATACCACCATCACCAATACCAGCACCATAAATACCAGCACCACCCCTACCACCATCACCAATACCAATACCACCACTAATACCACCGCCAATACCACCAATACCACCACCAATACCGCTAACACCAATACCAGCACCTCAGCACCTCTCACTCACTAGTAATAGCAGTGGCACTGTAGGAGGCGGGTGCTGCAGCTGAAACCATCCCTTCCGCCCTCCATGCCTGCCATAAAGCACAGCCTGCCCTGCACCAGGAGGAAAAGCCAGGGCCCTACTACAGCTGGAGTTTTTTTTTATTAGGCCAAACATGGCAATGACATTGCGCAATGCCACACTGCACACTCAAATCATGGAGAGGGCAGGAAATGCCCCCCTCCTGCTCTTCCTCCTGAGCCACAATAGTGTAATCACAGAGCGAAAGGTGTTGGAGCGCTTTCTTAGTGTTTATAGCTCGGATCATATGGAATTCTCACTTCACACTTTGTGTCTGTGTATTTTACAACAGTTACACATCTTCTTCACGGCACCATTTATCACTACTTTGAAGACGTTGCAGGTCAGTCTCCTCCTCTGATATTTACAATATATCAAGAGGTTGAGAAGGCCCTTCATTGCAATGCAATATGTCTCGCATTCGCGAGAGTTTAAGCTATTAGTATTGTAAATGACAATGCCTTTCATTTATGTTTTAAACCCCAAAACATAAATATATGGCATTGTCATTTACAATGTGTTAGAACCGGGGTCTCTAGTTGGCAAGGGTATGCACCCTAGCCCAAGTAGGGACCACCGCTTCCGACAGGGTAGCCTGGCGCAGAGCAGGATGGCGTAACGTAGGAGGCAATGTGTGAAGTATTTGTGCAACACACACAGTACACAGTAAAACATGCTCAAAAAGACACTACACCAATGAATTATGAAAATAAAAATATCTTTATCTCAGTTTCAGGCAGATCAATAATCAGATGAATCCAGTTTCCAGGCCAGATCAATAATAAAATGAATCCAGTTTCCAGGCAATACCAATACTAAAGAAATTCACATGCGCTAAGGACTTCCCTTGTACAGGATAACCATAGAGGCGCAGGCCTAGGTGAGTCTTTGGTAAAGGACACTGTCCATAAAGAAAGAAAATCACCCATTTAGGGGCCTATGCATCAACAATGCCATTTGCGATTCCTTATTAGCGAAAAATAAGGAATCGCTAATAAGGAATAGCAAAAGGCTATGCATGTAGGAATCGCTATTCAAATAGCGATTCCTTAATATTCCTTATTACCGAATCGGTAATACCGAATCGGTAATAAGGAATACCTACCCATTCATTCCTATGGGCTTGGAGGCCCATAGGAATGAATGTAAAGCCATTCTGTATTAGCGATTCGGTATTACCGAATCGCTAATAGCGGGAGCACTTTCAAGGGTGCCAGGGTGTCAAAAGGACACCCTGTTGCACCCCTGAAAATGATATGTGCACTTATGTTGCACACACACATGCTCTAAGGGCATGTGTGTGCGCAACATGAAACTTTGAAAAATGCACAAAAGTGCATTTTTCAAAGTTTTTGCAAATTACCATGCAGTTCATCTTCATGGTAATTTGCTCCCCCTATTAGCGAAATCGCAAATTTTTTAACTTTGATGCATTGCATTTAAGGAATCTCACTTTGGGATTCCTTAAATGCTATCGCTATTTAAGGAATCGGTATTTAAGGAATCCCTATTTAAAGAATCGCTATTTAAGGATTCCTTAAATAGCGATTTCTGCTTTTGGGTTGATGCATTGGGATTGGGTATTTTTTACTTAATACCGGGAGCTAATAAGGAATCGGTATTTTACCGACTGGATTTGGGCTTGATGCATGAGGCTGTTAGTCTCTTAGGCCCGCTCTGTGGGCACTGGTTCAGTCTCTGAGATTTGTAGGGATTAAAAGTGCCGTGGGAACGAGTTGTGGGCTAAGATCATGAGGTCTTTTAATATCGGCTCTGCTCCCAGGACGCGGCCTCTCCCGCTATTTGCCTTGGGGTACGATATGCTACCGAGTCCCTGGAGGCGATGTCGGCCCACGCCGCCTCCGCAGTTATCTGCTTGAGTGTAGATCACAATCGGGATGAGCCCAAGGGATCCCGGGTTTGGCTGTCGTGCGCACGATATCGGCTTCTGCCTTACCTACAACGAAGTACTCCCACAGGAAAGCTGGTGTGTCCAATATTAGTATGCCCCGGGCAGGCCTGCAATAAAGTTGCAGAGTTCCCGGCAGTTTAGCACAGTCCCCGCTGATCCCCAGCCTGCCCACCAACCAACGGTGCAGTCGTTCGTTACCTGGGGCTGGTTGGTCGCTCCCGTCTGCTCCGGCACAATCCTCTGCCTGGTGCCTCTGTTGCCCACCTCCCGGACTCCCGAGGGCTCTCTCCGATGCCACCGACCATGCGTGAGCTGGGCGCCCTTCGCCTTCTTCCTGCCCTGACTCGCATTGCTAGGCGATACCTCACGCTGAGGCCCAATCACAGCGCGGGGGTCCTGACGTAGGCGGTGATGCGCCCAAGCCTCCCGAGACTCCCGGGCCGCAGAGGTGATTAAGAGGGAGGGAGATTTAAATTTACTTGAACATAGGCCCGCAGCGGTGATTTCAGGGCAACAGCGCGAGTCTCGGGCCAACGGCGGTCAGCTTGGCCCGCTCAGCGCTTCACTACCACCACAGCGCTTCACAGCACCCTACGATCCCAGGCGGCGGCGGTGACTTCAGACTTGCAGCGCTCCTCTCCTCCCAGCGTTTTACAGCACAGCTATGTCCCGGGTGGAGGCTGTGATTCAGGGCAATTCAAAGGATGGCTCCCTCGTCCTCACAGCGGAGGTGATTTTGGCTGGCACAGCGCTTCCTACAACACATGCGGGGTGCAGACCACAAGCACTCCGTGAGGCAGCTGAGCCCCTGGGCGAGTCCTGTTCCCACAGCAAGGGCAGTAGTGGGGTTAAGTGCAGTCTTGTGCGCACAGCATGCAGACACCGTCCTGACAGTTGATAGGGTTCTTTTTGGCCCCAGCAACCAGAGAACCAATCAATCTTCTTGGTGGAGACACTCTGGAGATGTTCTATGGATCCTCTCTTAGCAGGGCAAGATCAGCAGGCAGGAGGGCAGCGCAGCAAGTGGGGGCAGCAGTTCCTTGGAGCAGTCAGTCCCAGTAAAGGTGGCAATCCTCTTGGCACAGCAGTCTTCACTCCAGCAGAGTTCCCTCGTGGTCCAGCAGTGTAACAAAGATGTGAGGCCAGGACCCTCCCTTATATATCCTGCAGTCTAGTTACTGGAAGTTGGTAGAAGTCTCTGGAAGGGTCTGGGGGCAGGGGGTTTCTGGAAGAGTCCAGGGAGTTCTGGGATGTTCCCTGCCTTCCCTGACCTGTCTGTCACAGTGATGAGATACAGGGCCGTTAAGGCTCCAGTGGGCAGCCATTCATAGCCCCTTCAAGGGGAGAAGGTGCGAATCACCACTCCCACCTCCCAACCCAGGCAGCTATCAGTGTGTAGATGGGAGGGGGAAGTCTGCAATGCCCAGACTAAGTGTAGGCAGGAAAATATCTACTTTCTAAAAGTGGGATTGCTAAAGGAGTAGTGCCCAAACCCCACATATCATTGGAAAGGGTTCTCCGCCCTGAGTCCAACAAGACCAAACATGACAGACTTATTAGGTCCCTGTCAGAAATTATCCCATAAGGGGGTTTCCCAATGTTAGACTATGGAGGGTTAAGCCTCACTGCAGTAACAAGGGCTTGTGGCAAATATGCCAGTGTCGCAATGTTTTAGGGGAGAGCACCTGTACCTCAGCACTGTTTAGCAGTGGTGGGGCGCCCAGAGACCTAAGTCCAACAAAAAGGTGTGGTGAAAATGGGAGGCACAGGGGCAAAAATGTAGGGGGAGACCACCCCAAGGCTGACAGGTCCAACACGTGTCCCCCCAGCTGAAAGTGGGGAGAACTACCCAACCTCTAGGGAGTTCTCATCACTAAGGCGGAAGAACCTAGAGAGACCGTCAGCATTGGCGTGGTCTACTCCGGGTCTGTGTTCCACCCTGAAGTCCATCCCCTGTAGGGAAATGGACCACCTCAGCAATTTGAGATTTTCGCTCCTCATTTGCATAAGCCACCTGAGGTGCCGGTGGTCAGTCTGAATCAGGAAGTGGGAGCCAAACAAGTATGGCCTCAGCTTCTTCACAGCCCAGACCACCGCAAAAGCTTCTCTCTCTATAGCACTCCACCGCTGTTCCCGGGGGAGTAGCCACCTGGAGATGAAAGCCACTGGTTGGTCCAGGCCCTCCTCATTGAGTTGCGAAAATACTGCCCCTGTGCCATGCTCTGAGGCATCCGTTTGGACAATGAACTCTTTGGAGAAGTCAGGGGCACTGAGCACAGGAGCTGTGCACATGGCCTGCTTAAGGGAGTCAAAGGCTTTTTGGCAAGCCTCTGTCCAGATTACTTTCCTAGGGTGCTTTTTGGAAGTTAGCTCAGTCAAGGGGGCTACAATGGTGCCAAAACCCTTGACAAGTCTGCGGTAGTACCCTGTGAGGCCCAGGAATGCCCTGACTTCGGTCTGTGTTTTGGGGTGCTCCCAGGCCAGGATGGTTTCTATCTTGGCCTGTAGGGGCTGCACCTTACCCTCACCCACCAAGTGTCCTAGGTAGACTACCAACCCCTGCCCTATCTGGCATTTGCTGGCTTTGATAGTCAGCCCTGCCTGCTGCAGGGCCTGAAGCACTTCCTGAAGGTGGCACAGATGGTCCTCCCAGCTGCTACTGAAGACAGCTATGTCGTCCAGGTAGGCAGCGGAGAAGGCCTCTAAACCGGAGAGGACCTGGTTCACCAGCCGCTGGAAGGTGGCAGGAGCATTTTTGAGTTCAAAGGGCATCACTCTAAACTGGTAGTGGCCCTCTGGGATGGAAAAGGCGGACCTCTCCTTGGCTCCGTCTTTTAGGGCGATCTGCCAATACCCTGACGTGAGGTCAAAGGTGCTCAGGTATCGGGCAGCCCCCAGCCGGTCAATGAGCTCATCTGCCCTAGGTATGGGATGAGCATCAGTCTTAGTCACAGAATTTAGCCCTCTGTAGTCCACACAGAACCTAAGTTCAGGTGTGGTGCCCGGTGGGGCAGCTTTTGGTACCAGCACCACCGGACTGGACCAGGGGCTGTTGGAGGGCTCTATCACCCCCAACTCCAGCATCTTAGTGACTTCACTCTGGATGCTGGCCTTCACCTTGTCTGACAGCCTGCAAGATTTGGACTTGACAGGGAAGCTGTCTCCTGTGTCCACATCATGGGTACACAGGTGGGTGATCCCAGGGATAAGGGAAAACACTGAGGAGAACTGCTCCAGAACCTGGTGGCAGTCCCTCTGTTGCTCAGGAGTCAAGAATGGGGAGAGGACCACTCCCTCCACTGATCCGTCCTTCTCTTTGGAAGCAAAGAGGTCTGGGAGAGGTTCACTTTCCTCTTACTCGGCCCCATCAGTCACCATCAGTAAGGTGAGCTCAGGCCTCTCATGGTGGGGTTTGAGGCGGTTGGTGTGTAGTACCCTGTGGGGCTGTCTGGGGGTCTTAAGGTCCACCAGTTAAGTGGCCTTACGCTTCTTCTCCAATATCTCATAAGGGCCTGTCCAGCGGTCCTGGAGGGCACTGAGCTCTCCCGGCTCCATGACCCACATCTTCTGTCCAGGCTCTAGCTCCACAGGGTGAGAATTCTGGTCGTACCATTCCTTCATCACCGCCTGGCTGTCCTCTAGGTTGTCAGAAGCTTGCTTTCACAACTTAGCCATTTGGCTGCGGAAGACCAGCATGTAGCTCACTACATCTTGGGGAAGCCTCCTTGGAATCTTCTCCCACCCATCCTTCACTAAACTGAGAGGTCTCCTGACAGGGTGACCGTACAAAAGCTCAAAGGGGCTGAAACCTACCCCCTTCTGCGGGACCTCCCTGTAGGAAAACAACAAACAGGGCAAGAGGATGTCCCACTTTTTCCTCAGGCCCTCAGGCCGACTCCTGATCATACCCTTTAGGGTCTTGTTAAATCTCTCCATGAGACCATTGGTCTGTGGGTGGTAAGGGGTGGTAAACTTATAAGTAACCCCACACTCCTTCCACATGGCTTGCATATACACAGACATGAAATTAGTGCCCCTGTCAGACACAACTTCCTTGGGGAACCCCACTCTGGTAAAAATCCCCATCAGGGCCCGGGCCACCGCAGGTGCAGTGATGATTCTCAAAGGAATAGCCTCTGGCTACCGGGTGGCGTGGTCCACCAGAACCAGGATAAACCTGTGACCAGAAGAAGTCGGTGGATCCATAGGCCCAACAATGTTGATGCCCACCCGTTCAAAGGGGGTTCTAACGACAAGTAGTGGTTCCAGGGGAGCCTTCAGCTTAGTCCCTGTTTTCCCACTAGTTTGGCAGGTCAGACAGGTCATGCAGAATGTATCTGAGGAGATCCTCATCTGTGGCCAATAAAAATGTGGGACAAGCCTAGCAAAGGTCTTGTCTTGGCCCAAGTGTCCTGCCAATGGGATCTCATGAGCCAATTCCAAAAGGAAGGCCCTGTAGCATTGGGGGACCACTAAGGCCCTTGATGACCCATGCACAGGAGCCTTGGGCTCACTGTTAAGGAGGCCGTCCTCTCAGTAAATATGGTAGTTCCCGGAAACACCGCTTGCTGCTTAGGCTTCAGCCTGTCGCCTCATGCCTTCAAGGGTGGGGCACTCCTTCTGTGCCCGACAAAACTCCTCCCTGGTGGGCCCTCCTTCCACTTGCCGCTCTGCAGGGGTAGACAGGTCCCCCAAGGGAGCAAAGTCCCCCTCCGTGGACTCCGGTGCGACCTCCTCAGGTGCCCCATCCATCTCACGGGGTGACCGCACCGGGGCGGGCTTCTCACGCCCTCGGGCTCTTCCCTTTTTAGCAGCTGGCTGGGCCATTGCTCCAGGCTCCAGCCCTGGTTGACTCCCTTTCCGGGCAGCCATGGACCTTGTGGGAGCACAGATCCACTCTGGTAACCCCAGCATCTCCACATGCGCTTTGAGCTCTATCTCCTTCCAGGCAGTGTGCTCAAGGTCATTCCCTAACAGACAGTCCACTGGCATGGCAGGACCCACAGCAACTTTTAAAAGGCCTGAAACCCCTCCCCACTCAAATTGAACCTGTGCTACGGGATAGTGACCCTCCCTGTTGTCAGCCATCACAACTGGGTGGAATGCATCAGGAATTATTTGCTCTGGGGACACCAGTTGACTCCTTACCATAGTCATGCTGGCACCTGTGTCCCTCAGGGCCTCCACACCCGACCATTGAGGGTGACCCACTGCCTATACTTGGTAGTATTTGAGGGCACTTGGACCTTAGGAACCATCTCACTGTCTCCTAGGGACACTAGGACAAGCCCTGCCCCCTCACTCCCATTATCTAGGGACAGCTCCTCCCCAAGCGCTACACTAGCCACCCCGGGGTTTTTGCCTCCAGTGGGAGGTGGTGCTCTCTTGAGACACTTGGGATCCCCCTTGTAGTGTCCAATTTCACCACACTCATAGCACCGGACAATTCTGGGCTGCTGACCTTTGTCAGGATAAGTGGGCTTTTGGTGGCCAGATTGGGGCTGGGACCCAGACCCTTTCCCTTGTGAATTATTTTGGGGGCCTTTAGAGAACTCCTTCTTTTTATCTCCCCCCTCTTTCTTCTGGTGGGAACCCTGACCACGCCTTTGGGAGTCCCCCCCAGATCCCTTGGTGGACACCCTGGTACTGACCCAGGTGTCCGCCTCCTCCGCAAGCTTTCTAGGATTAGTCAACTTGCAGTCAACCAGGTGTTGGCACAGCTCTGGAAAACATTTCTCTAGAAGGTGCTCTCTCAAGAACAAGTCATACAACCCTTCATTGTCATGCAAATCGCTGCCCCGCACCCAGCCCTCCAAAGCTTTACTAGCGTAGTCCAAGAAATCTACCCAGTTCTGTGTGGGAAGTTTGTGGCTATTCCTAAACCTCTGCCTATACCTCTCAGGGGTAAGACCAAACCTCTTGAGGAATGCCGCTTTCATGACAGAATAGTTAGTCTGGTCTTCCTTCTCTAGGTAAAGGAGTGTGTCCCTGACTTCTAGAGGTATGTATTTGTACAGGCCACCCCCCTGTGACTCTCTGGGACCCCATGGCCTCTTAGGGACACCTCATAGGCCGCTAACCACTTATCAATATTATCCCCGACCTTAAAACTGGCCATCACATCTTTAGGCATAAAGACCCTGGACTCACGTGAAGCTTCAGTAGGTACGCTACCACCATTCTTGTTGCTGTTGGCCCCTACTTCTAGAGCTCGGATTTCCAGCTCCTTCAGGCTGAGCTCATTGGCAAGTTCCTTTTCCCTCATAGCCAGTCACTTTTCTTCGCAAACCTGCTCCATGGGCCACTTTTCTTTCTCCAGCTTGGCAAGCTCCAATCTGAACTGTCTCTCCTCTCTCCTGTCCTCCAATTCCTCTGAGGACAGGGTCCTTACTGACACACAACTACCTGCCCTGGAATGTACCCTTGTACCTGGTAACAAATCGCCATTTTCCACCAAGTGCAGTAGGTCAAGATCTCCTGCGGCATCATGCTCTGACCCCTGCCCGTCCCCTTCTCCTTCTGGGTGGGCCGTTACCCATGCTCGCAAGGCTTTCTGAAGCTCTGCCTTCTTGGCGCTTTGCTTGAAGGGCACCCTTTTCTCCTCGCAGAATTCTTTGAGCCTTGCCACCGTGTAAGCTTCCAGGTTGGCCAGCTCAAATTCCATCTTGCTAGGTAGGGCCTCAGACGTTTGTAGAGGAAGTCAAATGGGACTTAGGCAAAAGGACTTTGAAAAAGAGAGCAGCCAGACACGGAGAATTAAAAAAAAAATTAAAAATGCCAATTGGAGAGGGTAGACAAAAAAAGAGTCAGGTGTAGGGTTGTGGTGTACACTTAGTCACTGTGTGGTGTTGCACAAGTCCTATCCCACCGCTCGATCACCAATATTAGAACTGGGGCCTCTAGTTGGCAGGGGTATGTACCCTAGCCCAAGTAGGGATCGCCGCTTCCGACAGGGTAGCCTGACGCAGAGCAGGAAGGCATAAATTAGGAGGCAATATGTAAAGTATTTGTACAACACACACCAAGAGTACACAGTAAAACACGCTCAAAAAGACACTACACCAATGAATTATAAAAATAAAAATATCTTTATCACAGTTTCAGACAGATCAATATTCAGATAAATCCAGTTTCCAGGCCAGATCAATAATAAAATTAATCCAGTTTCCAGGCAAGACCAATATTAAAGAAATTCACATGGGCTAAGGACTTCCCTTGTACAGGATAACTATAGAGGTGCAGGACTAGGTGAGTCTTTGGTAAAGGACACTGTCCATAAAGAAAGAAAATCACCAGTTTAGTCTCTTAGGCCCGCTCTATGGGCACTGGTTCAGTCTCTGAGATTTGTAGGGTTTAAAAGTCCCGTGGGAACGAGTTGTGGGTTAAGATCATGAGGTCTTTAAATATCCGCGCTGCTCCCAGCACGCAGCCTCTCTCGCTATTTGCCTTGGGGTAAGATATGCTACCGAGTCCCTGGAGGCGATGTCGGCCCCCGCGCCGCCTCTGCATTTATCTGCTTGAGTGTAGATCACAATCGGGATGAGCCCCAGGGATCCCGGGTTCGGCTGTCGTGCGCACTATTTCGGCTTCTGCAGTACCTACAACTAAGTTTTCCCACAGGAAAGCTGGTGTGTCCAAAATCAGTATGCCCCCGGCAGGCCCTGCAATAAAGTTGCAGAGTTCCCGGCAGTTTAGCACAGTCCACGCTGATCCCCAGCCAGCCCAGCAACCAACAGAGCAGTCGTCCGTTACCTGGGGCTGGTTGGTCGCTCCCGCCTGCTCCGGTGCGATCCTCTGCCTGGCGCCTCTGCTGCCCACCTCCTGGACTCCCAAGGGCTCTCTCCGATGCCGCCGACAGTGCGTGAGCTGGGCGCCTTCATCTTTTTCCTGCCCTGACACGCATTGCTAGGCGACACCGCACGCCGAGGCCCAATCACAGCGGAGCGGGTCCTGACGTAGGCGGTGACGCGCCAAAGGCTCCCGAGACTCCCGGGCCGCAGTGGTGATTAAGGGAGAGGGAGACTTGAATTTACTGGAACACAGGCCAGCAGCAGTGATTTCAGGGCAACAGCGCGAGTCTCGGGCCAGCGGCGGTCAGTTTGGCCTGCTCAGCGCTTCACTACCACTGCAGCGCTTCACAGCACCCTATGATCCCAGGCGGCGGCGGTGACTTCAGACTTGCAGCGCTCCTCTCCTCTCAGCGTTTAACAGCACAGCTAGGTCCCGGGTGGCAGCCAAGACTCAAAGGATGGCTCCCTCGCCCTCACAGCGGAGGTGATTTTGGCTGGCACAGCGCATCCCACAACACATGCGGGGTGCAGACCACAAGCACTCCGTGAGGCAGCTGAGCCCCTGGGCGAGTCCTGCTCCCACAGCAAGGGCAGTAGTGGGGTTAAGTGCAGTCTTGAGCGCACATCATGTAGACACCGTCCTGACAGTTGATAGGGTTCTTTTTGGCCCCAGCAACCAGGGAACCACTCAATCTTCTTGGTAGAGAAACTCTGGAGATGTTCTATGGATCCTCTCTTAGCAGGGCAAGATCAGCAGGCAGGAGGGCAGCGCAGCAAGTGGGGGCAGCAGTTCCATGGAGCAGTCAGTCCCAGCAAAGGTGGCAATCCTCTTGGCGCAGCAGTCTTCACTCCAGCAGAGTTCCCTCGTGGTCCAGCAGTGTAACAAAGATGTGAGGCCAGGACCCTCCCTTATATATCCTGCAGTCTAGTTACTGGAAGGTTGTAGAAGTCTCTGGATGGGTCTGGGGGCAGGGGGTTTCTGGAAGAGTCCAGGGAGTTCTGGGATGTTCCCTGCCTTGCCTGACCTGGCTGTCACAGTGATGAGATACAGGGCCGTTAAGGCTCCAGTGTGCAGACATTCACAGCCCCCTCAAGGGGAGAAGGTGCGAATCACCACTCCCACCTCCCAACCCAGGCAGCTATCAGTGTGTAGATGGGAGGGGGAGTCTGCAGTGCCCAGACTAAGTGTAGGAAGGAAAATATCTACTTTCTAAAAGTGGGATTGCTAAAGGAGTAGTGCCCAAACCCCACATATCATTGGAAAGGGTTCCCTGCCCCGAGTCCAACAAGACCAAACATGACTGACTTATTAGGTCCCTGTCAGAAATTATCCCATAAGGGGGGTTCCCAATGTTAGACTATGGAGGGTTAATCCTCACTGCAGTAGCAGGGGCTTGTGGCAGATATGCCAGCGTTGCAATGTTTTAGGGGAGAGCACCTGCACCTCAGCACTGTTTAGCAGTGGTGGGGTGCCCAGAGGCCTAAGTCCAACAAAAAGGTACGGTGAAAAAGGGAGGCACAGGGGCAAAAATGTAGGGGGAGACCACCCCAAGGCTGACAGGTCCAACACAATGCCAATAGCTTGTACTCGCGTGAATGCGAGACCTATTGCATTGCAAATGCTTGTTTCCATTGGGGTGGTTTGCCTCTAGACATTAAGGACTGAGTTCAGAAGGTCTCACTATATTTGTCAACAAACAGCGGATGTATGCAGTACAAAGAACTAACAAGTTCAAATGAGTTTGGAAAGCTTCAACATTAAGGGATTATTTACTGGCATAGGTGGCTGAGTAAATAGAAGCTAAAAGAGACTAGCACTAATCTAAATATGCAACTGTTTTTGAAGTGCCCTTTTTGTATATTATTATATAGCTTTTTGTACTAATTCTTGCTTTTCCATAATAGAAAAGAAAAATATCTTCTACATGTACAATTTATCATTGAGCATGAGCAACTACTTGACACCAGTGGGAGCTCCAGTGGTTCTCATGACATTATCAATTGTTATTGGGGCAATCAGCGAAAGCACAATTGAGTAATGGAGAAAAACATGTGCATTGATTGCTTTCGTTACCATGCTGATTAAGTGCTAATAGGGTCATGTTCGAAATGGAGAAAAACATCTCCAAAGAAAGAAGCATTGGCTTCATAGATTGGCAAGCTTCTATGTGAGGTGGTGTGTGTCGGTGAGTGGCTAAATGTGTGAATGAGCCAACAGTTGTTTGAAAGAGTTCAGAAGTACATGGGCAATTAAAGGGTCTATTATATCATGGACTGATGGATGAATTGGTAAGTGCATAGATGAACTGTTTACTAAACTAGTGCATTTAGTATTTTATTTATGCATAACTTAATCAATGGATGAGTGAATGCTTGCATGTATGCAAACATGTTACACTAATTCTGCGAGTAGAAGCCCTGGAATGTAGTTATGAAGATGTTATGAAAATACACATTTAATCCAACTACTTGCAAAATCCAGGTAATGAAATTAGGTGGAACTGTTTCATTGACTGTTAATAAACCGACGTTGTCTTTTGGCACAAGTCTGACACTAAAGCATGAGAAATCCTGAGATAATAAATGAGGTGGTACTGTATGATTAACTGGTTCTTTGGCTATAAAAAAATATTGTTTTCTAGAAGAGTTCTCTTCTGGGAGTGCTTGTGAACAGCTACAGGAAAAAGTAACTTGTCAAAAAAGGAGCTTTCTAGAAGTACTTTGCAGCTAAAGCCTTGTAATTGTAGGGAGATATTCACAAGGACTTATCTCCGATTTATCTCCACCTAAACGCATCAAAAGTGGAGATGGAATTAACACCTCATTCACAAGCTGGTACAAACTGCAGACAACGCCAGTATTCCCGCGATAATTGCCCCAAAATTTATCTCCACAGTGGACACCTCCAACTAACCCTAATGATATGCAGAGTAGGCGTTCTGGTGCAAAAACACACGAAAAAACCACACCTCCACACTGATGACTGTCGACACCAGCTCCTCCATGTCATCCAGAACCAGCTGTGGTGCTGGGCTCCCACCTTCAGTCTGCATTGCTGCCTTCTGGTTGGCTGTGAGTTTCTCCTTGGTCTTCCGCTTGATGTCAATCCATCGCCTCTTGGCCTCGTCCATTGACCTCTTGTGCACTCCGACGGCATTCACCTTGTCCACGATATCCCGCCATATTCCATTTTTGGTGCCCAATGACACGTTGGAGGTGACGAACAGTTGTTGATGGTGTTCCATCACCTCCAGAACTAGGATCCTGTTTTCCTGCGGACTGAACTTTGTCTTCCTCTTCTTCTTGTCCTTGCCCTTCCCTGTCCCCGAGCTCCCAAGCTGGTCGCCCGGGGTGCTTGTGGGGTTGTGCTCGTCCTCTGTGCATGCTCTGGCAGCCTCCATGGTGCTTAGGTGTTGGTCAGTTTGTGTTTGAGTGCTTTTTTCCCACCTGCCATGTGTGTATTGCAGGCCTGGCGCTGCTTATCACTGATTTCCTCATCGCGCTTTGGCCCATCGCATGTTTTTTCGGATTGAGGTTTGTGTTTTTGTCTCCGTCGAGGTGGTTGTATCCCGGACATTGGTCGCATTTTTGGCGGACTATCGCATGGTACCGCCGTGTTGTGAATTCCACGTTGACACAGGGTTATTTTCCCGCGATAGGCTGCAAAGTTTAAAGTTGTGTTCGCATTTTTGGGGGATGTTTAGCACACGTTCTTGTGAATATACCCCTTAGTCTTTCATGATCCGCTCTACAGCTGATACTGGAGTCATCATTGTTCTCATAGAGCCAGTGATTGCTTGTGCTGGTGTTTACATGTTGCAGCAGCACAAGACCTGTAGTGTGGTACACTACCCTCAAAGACAGTGCTTGGTTTGAGCCGGTAGTTGCTGGTGGGGGCCACCCGCACTCTTTTTTGGGGACCGGCACTTTTTTCCCTTATCAGACATTTCCAGTATGCAAGAGAGTGAAAAAACACAAACAAGGAAAAAGAAAGAAAGACGAGAAAGCAACCATAAAGGCAGAAAACAGAGACAGGAGTGAGATAAAGAGGCAGGCAGTATTAGCATTGCATTAAAGAGGTCTGACGTGGATTCCAGGCTATGTAGTGTTGGTATTTATTCCCTGACATAGAATAGAGCTGACCGCGGGCTTCTGAGAAGCGCTTTGGGCACTGGCACTCATTGTTTTCCAAATTAAGCCCTGTTCAATGAGTATTTGGTGAAGTTCACCCTTCATACAGTCATCTCCAATATCTGCGCCCACTGGGATCCCATGCAGCTTTGTCATCTCTGCTCTAATGACCATTGCTGTATGGTTATCAGAAATGTGCACTGACTTCCCCATGGGAGCATCAGACACCTGCCGGGCAATATAGCATGCATGTCTGGTGGCCATATTGGATTGGTTTTTAAATCGAAGGTTGCAACACTCCATGGGCGCTCAGTGGATGGCGCCTTTAGAATGCAAATCCATATCTATTTGTGATGGTCCAGACCTAGGTCAGCTGAGAGTCTCTGGCATGACTCATTGCCATTCCAATAAAGGCTCTTCTCCAGGTACGCTACTCCATGGTACTAGGTGCATCTCTCGACTCTGGCAAGCAGCTGAGAGCGGCCTGAAGTTTTAGTGCATTGTTTGAGGTGATTTGCCTTCATCCAATTTTACAATGCCAGGATTCTAGGATGAAGAATTGGCATTGCTGGGTTTCTCAAGTCTAGAATGATTTGGGTATCATCGGCATATTTCTTGAAGTTAAAAACTGAATTTGAGGTAAAACTGCAGATGATATGCACTGGTAGAGGGTTGAGGGAAGAATCAAAGAGTAGGGGTACAAATTATAGATCCCTGTGCAGCATCTGCGCTTATATATAGTGCCCCAGAAGAGTACTGAGGCAGAGGCTTAATATGTGACTTCTGAGTGAGTTCAAATAAATGTCAGAAATATTGTAGTTAGCTGATCTTTATTTGTGTTACATGCATTTTTGAGCACTCTCGGTATATTAGGATGATAGTGGGCTTCATATTATTGCTATTGTTCCGAAGGAAATTACTGAGGTTAGGCAGTTGCAGGAGGGATATTTAGTGTGGGATTAGCAGCAGATAATTAAGGAGATGTTTTGCACAGGAATAAGGCATATCTTTGGAGAGTAGGAAGCAGGGTGACATATGAATGTGGAACAAGTAGAACAGAAAGTGAGGCAGAAGTGAAGTAGAAGATGGCTACGAATAGGAAAATCGTGCAAATGGGATATATTCAGTTAAAAAGGGAATGAGTATGTGTATATTTAGATTAATACGTGTAGTAGTAGAGCATATGAAGGACCATCGATGCTGAATAGCATGGTAACTGTCTAATTTTAAAGGGTCATTAGAGGGGGGAGGTGATCATATTTGAAAAAGTTAGATCATAGACACTTAAAACATCCAAAACATTCAGCCTTGAGTTGCCAGGAGAGGCGGTCATGTTCCTTGGGGTATGACTTGATTACAAGACACTTTGAATTTGTTACACCAGATCTGCAACACGTATGATTAACCTGCGATTTTGTACAAGGGAGCCTTTCCAGAATGGATACCTGGAGCAGAAGATTGATGTCGACAGCACTGCTATTAGATTTAAAATGGGGCCGACTCTTAAATCTTGTGACATGAAGAATGTATTTTTTATTTCAACAGTACCAAAGCAAGGTAAGTGTTACAAAGAGAATTAGATTGATATTTAAGTGTATAGTTTTTTGGAATGATGTAAAACATGGATATTGTGTTCATCTCTCCAGGTCTATCTCCTTTAGAAGTGTCTGCTATTGTAAAATTCCTTTTTGGCCTTTCTCTATGTAGCATGAGTTGCAAGGTCTCCTAAGACCAATGTAGATCCTAGATAAGGTTTTTATGACAACCTGCAACGCTCCCCAAATCAATGATCACTGAATTGTGATTCTCCGTTACAGAGGAGCAACCAGATGTAAAGGTGAGTACATGTTCCTTTAATCGTGTATTGCCTGATGAAAGAAGAAGGCAGCATCACAACCTATATTTTAGAGTCTCCCAGATACCAGTAGATAGCACTTCTATTTTTTGCTTTTTAGGTCTCGCCTGAGACAGCGCTTTAGCGCTGCTCTGGCGAGACTTATAGTAAGCACTTTTGGAAGTGGAAACGAGTGCATTTCAGGCCGCCAACTACAGTGCATGTGCTCCGGGCGCGCGCACCATTTGGCAGCCTGAAAGCATTCGTTTTCTTTCACTTTCGCGGCCGCACGGCCGCCCGCGAAAAGTGCTCACCATTTGCCAGCCTGCATTGCCTCTCTCCCCTACCCCCTCCCTTATCCTCTCTGTTATCACACTCTGTAGTGTTCCAAAGAATGTAAACAGGACCCCGCTTCCCGGAGTCTGATTGAAGTCATGCCGTTTGTCAGGCACTGCTTCAAAAAGCCATTATTAAAGTTAATGAAGACACGGCTTAACAAAGCTCCGGACCTCCTCAAGGTTAAACACCCATGTGTGCAAGTTGGTAAATTTACATCAACACAAACATTCAAGAAGAGCGAAACCTCCATCCGTATGATTTTAGAGCACTACTTCAAATAGCTGTTAGCAAAATATGTTAAAGCATGGCTTGCCGCAGTTACGGACCTCTTCATTCCCAAACTTAACTCCAACCCCTCCCTCTCTTACACTCGCTAACTCCCACTCTCTGCTCCCGCATACTGTTTTTATTAAGATCAGCTGTCGCCCGACATAGTTTGTCTCTCCCTGTGCGCCCCGTAGAACACACGGGCAGCCAGTTTCATATTTTGCGGGGGCTCACTTTGTACTCCACAGGCCTTTAGGGGTTACTACGTACTACTAGCTCCTTGGGTCTGCCTTATAGTTTGCAACCCGGTAGCCGCCTGCTGAAGCCCGCTTCCTGAGATCCAGTGAACATTTGTTTTGGTTTGTGCCCTTATTCCCAGAGTGCATCTGTGCACTGTTCAGCCCGTAATTGTCATCTTTTCTTTGCAATTCCCTGATGGTGCTAAACAACAGCGACTCCCCAGCCTCCACTGCAGCGGGGCTGTTCTAGGAAGTGTCCTCTAATAAGAGCAGGCAGGAGTGCATTATTGCCTTGCGTCTATCATCTTCCCTCTCTCCCGTCGCTGCTCGTGACCCCGCGCCCCCTTCTATCTGGTAAATAATCCGAGAACTGTTTTCACTTTCGGAACCGGCAGCAGATGTCTTTCATTAGTCTGTCCAAACCTGCCATTGTGTGCCATCAATGCTGCGGCAGTCCTGGAGAAATGTGTCATGAGTGCTTTTGTGTGTGCGTCTGTGCGTGTATCAAAGACTGTGTTCACATTTGTGTGTGTTTGTGCATGTCTGTGCGTGTGATGGTGTGTGCATGTACTTTGGTGTTTTGGTACTAGAGCATGTGATTCTATGTGTGCTTCTGCGCGCAGATGTTTCTGTATGTGTGCTTATGTCTGCGTGTAATAGTGTGTGCATGTATTTGAGTGTTTATGTACTAGAGCATGGGATTGTATGTGTGCTTGTGCGTGTGGATGTTTCTGTATGCGTACTTGTGTGCGCGCTTCTGTTCGCGTATGAGAGTGTGTGCGCACGTGTGTGTGCTTGTGCATGTCTGTGCGTGTGATGGTGTGTGCATGTACTTGGGTGTTTTTGTACTAGAGCATGTGATTCTATGTGTGCTTCTGCGCGCAGATGTTTCTGTATGTGTGCTTATGTCTGTGCGTGTAATAGTGTGTGCATGTACTTGAGTGTTTATGTACTAGAGCATGGGATTGTATGCGTGCTTGTGGATGTTTCTGTATGCGTACTTGTGTGCACGCTTCTGTTCGCGTATGAGAGTGTGCGCGCACATGTGTGTGTGCTTGTGCATGTCTGTGCGTGTGATGGTGTGTGTGTCTGTGTGTGTGTGTTTGCATGTACTTGTGTTTATGTCCTTGGGTGTTTTTGTTCTGGAGCATGTGATTGTAAGAGTGCTTGTGTTTTTGGTAGTTTCTGTATGTGTGCTTGTGTGTGTGTGCTCAAAAAAACAAACACACTGGTTTCCATAGGGTGCATATAGTTAGAAGTAATTACACTTTTTGTCCACTTAACCGCACAACACTTTGTATAATTTCATATTTTTTTTTTCTTCTGTCCTATTTTAACGTTTTGAAAGTGCAACTGTTAGAGCGGGAACGGAAAGGGAACTTTAAAACAACATTCTGGTCTCAGTTTGAAACTTCCCACTTTGTTGTTTCCATCAATATGTACAAGTTGATGAAAGCTGCATATACAGCTCCTACCAGTGATACCGACCTTAACCAGGAGGCGACGTTTCTCTGTATTGTACCACTGCAGACTCCACATCAAACACATCTACAAACTATTCAAACTTTTCACTCCAGACTTCTTGGCGCATCATTCGGTCTTCTTCCGAAACCGAGGTGTGAACGCTTTTCAAACACATTCAGCTGAAAGGGTGCCACGGCAACACTGATAACTATCTTAATTAGGGGGCTAACTTTCAGTTTATTGTAGGATTGCTGTTTCCTTTCACAGCAGATTCCTTTTTTTTTGTATCCTTTCTTTTTTTCTAAAACAACGTCTACAGTTAATTCAATGCCTTTGCTAGCTTTCGTTTTACATTTTGCTTACACAAACATTTACATGTAAAAATGCAAGTGCAGAATGCTTTACTCACTATTTTGCTCGCATAGTAAACATGAACTCACCATAACAAGCATTTGCAATGCAATAGGTCTCGCAGTTGTTAAGAGTTTGAGCTATTGGCACTGTAAATGGCAATGCCTTTTATTTATGTGTGGGTTTTTAAAACATAAATAAAAGGCATTGTCATTTACAATGCCAATAGCTCAAACTCGTATAAATGCGAGACCTATTGCATTGCAAATGCTTGTTATAAACATAGTTGATACTGTCTCTATTTCAGCCCCCTTGACAGTGTAAACAGAACAACTGGTTACAGACAGTAGGCCACATGATTCCCCTTTTACCACCACACATACGTCAATCGAGATGCTTGCCAGCAATGATAACAAGGACAACACTGTGGAACATTACTTTAGTGCCAATCTCTTTACTCAATAGGTTCCAGTTCAGAGGACTAATTTGGCCTGAACACTATGATAAACAGCGGAGGTATACTCTAGAAGCCTGGGACAACTAACCCAGGTGAAGCGCATTATACGATTCGAAACTAACTTCTATGTGTTAGTCCAGTAGAACCTGTTACGTTATGAATGCAGCAGACCCCACCACGCATTATAAACAAGAGACAGTGTCAGCCACAGGCGGGCCCTCCCTGGACCTTGAACCATACTGCGCGTCGACATCTCTCCACTGCTTTGAGGTAGAGGAGAGACCTGAACTGCTGCGTCAATCCATGCTAGAGCTTCACGCCACACAGATGTTGTATGGGTGGTACTTGCTCATAACCAAGAACGCCAAAAGACAGGTGTGAACGAGAGGGCTACAGCTATGCAGTCGTGTGTCAGCAATTGACAGGAATTCTTTTTTCATGTGTTTGAAAGAATACGACCATTAAACCGTACAAATAGGCTGTTGAAATCCTCTTATTCATCACAATGTCTATAGCAACCCGCGCGCCAATAGCTGGTACTGAGTTTGTTAGTTGTCTCTCTGTGGAATGAACCAGTTCTTTACAGTAGGTGCCACATTATAGATACTGCGATCTTAGCCTAAAGATTATATGTGAAAGAGTTAACAGGGAACTATTGAAAATTGGCTAATCCCTACACAAAAAGGCATCTAACAAAATATCTGAAGTTACATAAAGGAAGTAGCGGATTCTTCACGAGGGCGGGGGAGCGTCGACCCCCTCACCTCCCACCCACCTGCTGTGAGCGGAGCAGGAAAAAATAAAATGGCAATGAAAAGATTTCATTGCCCATTTTACTTTTTACCTTCGTGCGCACTGCAACATCCATCCTGCCCATGCCCAGAAACATGCAGGACGTGCCCTCTTATCCTGTGTTCCTGATTGGTAGCACGGAGAACCGAAGTAGTGGCTGGCCAGACACTTCAAAGTGTGCATGACACTTTGGCCGGCTGTCTTGCGCTGACCAAAGTGACATGCACCCTTTGAAGCTCTCCACCCAGCTATCTTAAACAGCTGGGTGGAGACGAAGCACAGGTCTCCATGGCCTGAAGGAGCGTCCAGCCAACCTGCTCCATCCAATCCTGGCACTTAGCACCTGGATTGGTTAAGGCCCATGCTGGAGGAGAGAAGAAGAACAGAACTGGAGCGAGGACGTGAAGCCAGGTGAGTGACTTATTTTCTTTTTTTAAATGTATTTTGTTTGTGTATCTATGCCCTAAATCACTGACATGCATTACATTACCATTTTAAAGTTTTAAAACGATAATGTAATGCATGTCGTCACAAATTTAGTTTTGCCTGTGCATGCACCTATTTGCCCGGGCCACCACTGCCCACAGATGGCAGCAGCCACTGCAGAAAGACTTCATGTTATGGCAGTAGCATATATACAAACATATGTTGGACATGTTTAAAGATCTACCTGGCAAAAATTCCATTTCAGCAGGAGGAATCGCAAATGTGGAATTGATTCGGATGGTAACCCTATATTTTGAAATAAGGAGCCACAGACCTTTAATTAGCGTATGACTAAGCACGTACCCCACGTTGACGAAATCAAGAATCCCATTTTTAGGTTCTGTGGGGTAAATCTGATTTGAGTAATCCTCACATAATTCGGACTCAATTTAGATATAATTGTTCTAGTGTCTGATAGATATAATGATTACACTAACTCAGTGTAGGGTGACCAACTGACATGGGTGCAAATTCAGGACAGTGAGTGTAAAAATTCAGGACAAGGGGTCAAAATTCAGGACAAAATTCCAGACAGGAGGTCAAAATTCAGGACAAAAATTCCGGACAGGAGGTAAAAATTCAGGACAAAAGGTACGTTTTACAGACACATCAGAGAAGGTTGCGCAATAGTATATAAGTAAGTAAATAGACAACTACTAAAGTACAAGTGAAAATAAGTTTATATCAGGTTGAGACAATTGGGTACTTCATGGTTTGTCAGTGTGCGCGCAGCTTTAAGCAAATGTGCAGGTCTTTTTGTGGTAACAAAACCGCCCCCACCTTTCCAGCTCCCAGAGAAAACGCCTGATGCCCGGTCCGGCCAGTCCGGCCTTGATACCACCCTCCAATGGTGCCCCTCATCTTCACATAGAGCCTCTCTCATGTGTATTTAATTTCTTCTATAGTGCTACTCATCCCAAGTATGTGGGCCAGAGTGTTGGAGTGCGTTACAACACACACACATATTATATAGAGACAATCACTCATATAAATGTGAAAGTCAATGAATCGGAAATGTTGCTTAAGATAATGGGGCTTACAATGTGTAATCATACTTTCATCCATCATTCAGTCTTTCACCATTCATTCTGTCCTTCCATCTGTATGACCATCCATGTCCATATTCAACCATTTACAAATCTATCCATCCCTCAATCCACCCTTTTACTCATCCATCATCCACTCTTCCACCCATCCATCCATTCACTCATCCATCCAGCCATTTACCTATCCAGCCATCCTTTCACTTACTCATTCATCCATCCAGTCACTCATCCTTCTACCCATTCACCCGTTCAGCCATCCATTTACCCATCCCCCTTTCACTTTCAATTCCCCTTTCACTTAGCCATCCATCATTCCACCAACCCACCCATCCATCTACTCATCCACTCATGAATCCATCCATTGAACCAATCATTCATCCATCCTTTCACTCATCCATTCATCTTTTCTCTCATCCATCCACCCTTTCACTCCTTCACTCATCTATCCATCCTTTTGTCCATCTACCCGCCCTTTCACTCACTCATCCAGCCTTACATCCACCCTTTCACTCATTCGTCCATACATTCACCCTTTCACTTATCAATTCAGCAATCCACCCTTTCACTTATCAATTCATCAATCCATCCATCATTTCACTCATCCATCCACCCATTCTCTCACCCGTCACCCACCCTTTCACTCATCCATCAATCCATCATTTCACTCATCTATCCAGCCATCCATCCACCATCCCTTCACTTACTCACTCACCTTTTCACATTAATTATGAGACCCATCAAGAACTCCACCCTCGCTGTAGTTCCTAAAGCAAGGGGTGGGGTGGGGCAGGGTTCACTATGCCCCTGCACTTAGGCAATCTGAAAAAGTGGAAGTCATGCATGATGCACAGTGCCTGGACGTGGGGCGACTGTGACATGGTGTTTCCAGAGCTTTAAGTGGGATGTAAAAACTAGGGGGTCTCTCCAAAAGGATATTTAATGTAATAAAATGCGTGGCTTAAAACACATAAGCTAAAAATCTGTGCTTAATATAATGTGCCGCCCGACTGGTATTTTTGTTGCTTGTGCCATTGCATCCAGATATATAATACAACAAGTAACGTTACACTTAGAACAAGTAACGTTACACCTACAACAAGCCAGAACTATTGGCTTTGTCAATGGTTGTTAGTTGCATAAAATAAAAAAGCAGCAACCATGGCTGCTATACTATAACTATAATCCTTTCCTTTGAACTTTTTTCACTGCCTTCCTTCGATTAACTGGATTCTCCCATAGCAGCAGCATGGGCGTTTTGCACTTCCATGTGACAGAATGCTCTGCCTGGACAGAGGCAGGAGGAGGCCACCACATGCTGTGCCAGCCCAGACTGACCCATTGTCATTCTGTATGTGACAATCAGCCCCACACAGAATGACAATGGGAGGTGTGGGGCTGCTCTTGCACTCAGAGGAGCGAGGCGGCCCCATCAGGGAGCTGAGGCCTCTCACAGGGGAACAGATCTGTTCTCTGTAATGCCTAAAATTACGGACAAAAGGCGTCCGTAAAAAGGATCTTCACGGACAACGGACGTGAGGTCCAATTTACGGACTGTCCGTGAAATTTACGGACGGTTGGTCACCCTAACTCAGTGAGGTCTCAGAGGCATAACATGTAACACGAGACCCACCCATGACAGGCTGGGGAAGGCACCTTGGTTTTATCACAGCAATAGGAATACAGAATAGTGATTGGTCCTTTTGTGTTCTAAACATATAGATCAATAGAATGCTTTGGCTCGTGGGTGACGAAGGTGCGCAGTTGCTCCCTCTCTCTGGGCCATTCCTCTACTTTCACACTTCAGGCAACAACAGCAAAGACAGAATCCCGAGGACCGTGCGTATTGTTTTTACTAATGCTCCTGAAAAATCCTTTTTCGCCTACACATGTCCCTAAGCATCTCTATAAATAAAGTGAGTTATCATATAACTGGGCAGCTGTTTCTCGGAAAGCACTCTGCCCCAAGGGTATTCAAAATATGACTTCCCCTGAACAGCTGCTGCCAGTCATGTCGCGTCAATGTTCCTTTCTCCATGGCATCACTTCAGTGCCAGAGCAGGCACTAGAGAAAGACTATTGCTTCACCGCCTTTTATTATATTTCCATTCAATAGGACTTTACACAGTTGTAAGGCTTTGATTTATTTTTATTATTCATGAGAACAAATTACATTGTAGCCAATTTCAGCGTCCTGGTTAATTTTATTGATTGGTCTTTTCATCACAAAGCATTGTGCACCAGAACTCATTTATAATCCAATTCAAAGAAAATGTGCGGTCGAATCAGGTGTAAGGCATTAGTGTGTCAATTCAAAATTAGCATTTGTGCCTGGAGATGAATGTAAAATAGATCATTCTATATTGGAGGGGGGATTCTAGACGACATAGCTGTAAGAGTAAGAAATGTTCTTCTTTACCTCTTCTGGTAACATCTCCTGAAATGTTCACTTTAACTCTGCACTTGAGGCAAACCCCCATGAATCCCGGCATATTACAGTGGGGAAAGGCCAATATCGCTGAATGAAGTCATCAAAAGTAGGCCGTCAGAACAATATTTTATCAGGTGTCGACAAGGGGAGCTAAAAAATAGCACACACAGTGGGCATAAGAGAACTATGCTGATAATGCCAGGGGTTGCTTAACATATTTTCAACTTTATTTCTCTACCCCTTTGCAGGCACCCTCGTCCTGATACCTAGGTCAGTTCTGTTTCCAGCTCACCACTGACCCTTAAGGAAGGCCTGTTGTATTTGACGGGAATCATAAGGCGATGAAGTGATTCAGTACATGTGGAGCAATAACCATCTGTGGCCCGTAACACAGAAGTGCTCTGGGGGCACAACGGTTATTCGCACCTGCTTTGTGCGCCCTTTTAGCATTACAGAAGGGACTGCAGACGCTTGTACGGCCCCTTCTGTGATACAGACACCGCTGGCACACATGGGGCGTTCCTTCACATGCACAGGGCATGGTCCCATGCAAATGAGGGAATCTCTTTACCTCTGCACCTGCGCCATATTATGGATGTGGATGCAAAGGTAAAGAAACCTTCAGGAGGTGCATTGACAGTGCGCCACAAAAAAGGTGGTACCCTGTCAGTATTCCCCCTGGCGGCAGTTTTCTGGAGAGAGTAAAGGCAGTCCTTTGACCCCCCCAGACACCCACTTGCAGGAGGAGGCAGTGTCTGACTGCACCTGCCTGCAAGGAGATATTTCTCCCCTCTTTACAATGCAGGCGGCTGCCGCCTGCACTGTGAAAGTCAGAGAGGCTTTGAAGCAGCTGCTCCGTATTTCACTTGAATGCGGTGCCCCCAGGGCAGTGCAAGTTCACCGCTGCCTTGTTTCACTTGAATGCGGTGCCCCCAGGGCAGTGCAAGTTCACCGCTGCCTTGTTTCACTCGAATGCGGTGCCCCCAGGGCAGTGCAAGTTCACCGCTGCCTTGTTTCACTTGAATGCGGTGCCCCCAGGGCAGTGCAAGTTCACCGCTGCCTTGAGGGCAGTGCATTCAACCTTATAGGGTGTGTTTTCCCTGTTTGTGAGTGGTGCATCTGTTTGAAGGTGCACTGGGCGCAAACAGGGAAAGTGCACCCTATAGGTAATAGTGCAGCAGATCTAATGGGCAGGGGCCAGTTCCTTCCATAAATGCAGAACATGCAAATAAACCTAATGAACTACATTCTTCTATTTTGACCGATACTCGATAGTCAGTAGTTGGCATCACTAACAAAGAAATAGGTATATAAGACCTCGGTTATTTTAGCTATCTTGACATAACTATAGAGCTAAAGATACAATTAAACAATAGTCCCTTCACCCTCATATTGGGTGTTAACTACTAAAATCAATCAATCGATCTACTTAAAGAAAGATACAGATCAGCTTATTACCACTAGGTAACAACAAACATTCCCATAAGAATAGGTGTATTTACCGTCCGTAGAAGCACAGTACACAGGCCGTCCTGACGAGTCGTCAGTTCATTCCGATGGGTTTCGCTAACGCGAGTTACCAGGCCCAGCAGAGTTATACAGTTAGGTGGAGCAGCGCTGGTGAGTTTCACAAGGAGATTTTACCTGTTGCAAGCAGACAGTCTACAGGTAGAAGACTATTGACAATCATGTAGTAATCGATTCCTACATGTTATAAAAAATAAATAATTACAAATTGTATAAACTCTATAATTCCCGGTGGGGCCAGGGAAAAGAGGAGAAAGTCAGGGGCTTACAACCCATAATGAGGGCCATAGTCTGCACGAAAATGATGTATCTTACACAAGTTAAACAGAACCATTCTGTACAGACAAAAACCATTACAATTATGAGCAGTTACACAATCGCAGCACAATATACTTAAATGACTAGCATAGATGTGCTCATGAGACATAGCAAACATTGCGCCTCTAATTATATAACAGCAGTTAAAACTCATCACAAACCTTCTCACGGTTTCCATGATTGTTTTGACACTGACTTCCTGGTGACCAGCTTTAGAGTATTGCACAATTTCCAACACCATCTTCAGAAAACAGATCACATTCTGTGAAAGCATCTGGTTAACATATATAGCATTGGTTCACATATAAGCTCTAAAGTAACTACCCCTCGCATAGTTTGTCAAACTTAAAATACATTTAAAATCTACCACAAGTCATTACTGTATTAATGTGCTTAAACTACTTCCCCTACCTTTCTGTAGACTAAATATAATCAGCTTCACCCAATATTGCTAGGTCTTCACTAAGAGTAATTTGGAAAGGACATTGATTTTCCCAATCATACCATGCGCACGTAAGTATACCCGCTATCCCAAGAATCAAATCCAAAAATCTGTTGCACAGTATAGATACATGCAGTGCTTCTGATTAGGGAAATCAATTAGTTTTTCACAATGTAGCTGCAAACTCTCACAGTTTACACCGTGGCTGGTAAGAGGCATTAATGAAAGACGGATCTTGAAGTGGATCCTGACACACTTTCAAGAGGGTACAGAGATCAGCATTTAGGCAGGTACAGGGAGAGACTGAACCAGCCTGCAGGGAGATGCTGGGTAGCTTCTAAGGACCCCAAGCCTGTGCGCACCCTTGGAGGGCTCACTGACTATGCACCCCCTCACAGGTGACAGGCACAGATTCTGTGTGTTTCCCAACAGCTCCTTTGCACCTCCGTCTTTAAGACAGAACAGGCAAATAACCAAAACACCCCTCATTTAAATGGGGCCACACCCCCAAGCAAATGAGGGTTCACTCACTTGGGATTGCACTGCTGAAACATATTTTGCATTTCAAATCAGAGTTGAGGAAACTGTAGCCTAAAATAATTAGCTGTATCTGAAGCCTTGTTCACAGGGGCACTAGACCAGAGAAGATAAAGCCAGAGGTTTTGCTGAACCAATAACCTCATTAAGAACCGTATGTAATTTGCTGAAGGGGAATGTAGCCAAAGTGGCACTCCCAAGCTGAAAAAAGTAACCACACAATTCAGTGTAGTTATGTTTTTCTACTTTTCTGTAGCTCATCATGCTTTCTGATAAGCAAAACCAAGGGGAGGGTCCCGGACATCTGTGTCTGAAATGGTTGCTACCAGGAGAAAGAGACTGTTCCTGCTGCAGCTGCTCTGCCTATTTTACCCAGAGATTGCCTTAGGCTGGGAGGGGTAAATTGAGGTATGGACGGCGTTGCAGCTGACAACACACCAGAGGACAGGGAACATTCTGATTGGCTGTCCCTCTCCCAATGTCCTTTTCCTGGTTCCCCATGCTTATAATAGTGTAAAGTGGTTGACAGAAGTGCTTTCTAAATAAAAATCACCCATTCAGTTGTAATCATCGCTTTCAAAAACCTTTAAATACTTTTCACATTGGAGTGCTACATTGACCAAGGAAATCAAAGCAGGCACAGGGAGAGGGCTGAATGCCACCACCATAATAATAGCTCCCACCATCAAAGAAGCACTCTCTCCACTCTTTAGGAGGACTAGGAGTCTCGATAGGCTAAGCTAAACATCCTTTGAAAGAACCTATGAGTTACTTCTTTGTACACTATAGGCAACAAACAAAGCTTGTGCTGTGAACCTGATGCTTAATCATTTAGTCCATAACACCTCTGAATTGGTTGCAAATCTAGTTTTTATACTTCAGGTTATATTTCTGCTATACTGTACTTTGGTCCTGGTAGCTCAACTCTCAAATGTATATTTACACAACTATATTTGAAGACATTTTCATAGTTACTGGTTACCTTACTTACTTTAGAGGGCAAGGCTCTAAAATTCCAGTTGTTTGAATTACCTTTCCAGTACAACTGCTACATGTCGGCATCCTTGACATGTGTAATGCAGAAATATTTTCACTACTAGACAGCCCTGCAATATACACCATTACCATTCCTTTCTACAAACATATTCTATCTTTCAACATAGTAATAATGGGGGGCGTGGCTTCGGCATCTTCGGTGATGGCCGCCGATTTCGGGAGCTCCGCAGTACCGTGACACAGTTCACCCTCTCCAGGATATTTTCGCTCCTTTTCGGAGCGCGGAAAGGACATATATCAGCGTCGGAAGTGTATCCTGATGCAGCGCAATATTTTTTCCACTGTTTGGTGAGCTCCTAACAGTTTTTTCTCCTCAAAAAGGCTGAAATGCTCTCACGGCCACCATTTTGTTTTCATTTTTCAGGCGTTTTTCACATATCCTGATATTTTACCTCAGAAGTTGCATATTATCGCCTGAAATGTCTGCTTATCCAGAATTTTTCTACTGCCTCATTGATTTCCAGTGGTAGGATGTGCTTGGGTCATCGTATCTGATCTTTCCAGCTGTGTTACTTATTTACCAAAAAGTTATTTTGCTCCGCATCTGGTTCTGGTCTTGTGGGTTAATACTCCTTTAACCAGATTCCATACCTCTACCAGCTTGCCGTGTGTTACAATACTCTCTGGGTCTGACTCTTTTGAAGCCGTCATCACCATTTCTGCGTCTAGCACATTTCTACACTATGGCGGCAACTCGAACCAGTCGTAAAGAGGCGCCACAGTCCGCTGGTGCCTCTTTAGAGGACTTCAACCCTTTTACTATATTGCCAGAAACTACAGATGAAGCTCTCAGCGACCCTATGGCCATAAAAAACGCCTCTTCGTCTACGACTCGTTTGGGCTCCAAGCAGGGGACTAAAATTCCATCTTCGGCTCCCCTCACCCCTAGGAATAGAGGGAAAGCGAATCCTCCATCTCCCACTGGCTCTTCTACACCTCTTTCAATGGAACTTCTTCTTGAGGAGATTCGTGCCCTCAAACCCTATATGGAGGAAACCAACACCCGTTTGCTGAGATTAGAAGATAACTGGTCTCACACTGAACAGCGGGTGGAGAGTCTGGAGAAGCGTGTTGATGCAGTTCAGGAGTTTGCTGACAAGGTTCCTCTTATCCATAAAGATGTTGAACGTCTTCAGCAGCAAGTTGAACAATTGGAAAATCGTAATAGGCGTAACAACCTGCGAATTTATGGTTTGGCGGAAGGTCTGGAGGGTTCTAACGCTATATCCTATTTTCAGTCATTCCTTCCGACTCTTCTTGGCCTTCCGGAGTCTCCTCCATTAAATATCCAGCGTGCGCATCGTTTGGGCCAGAGTCCCCGTTCCTCATCTCCATCAACAAAACCCAGAGGAGTCATTTTGTACTTTCTGGAATATACGGATTTACTTAAGGTCTTACAAGCAGCCAAACAGCGGGGAAAAATTTCCTGGAACGGTTCCAACCTCTTCTTCGCTCAGGATTATGCCAAAATAACTGCTGATCGTCGAAAAAGGTTTTTAGATATGAGACCAGCTCTACGCAGTTTGAATGCACGTTACGGCTTATTCCATCCCTGCCTTTTTAAAGTGACTCTTAACAATAGAACCACCAACTATGAAGATCCAGCTGTCCTGCAACAATTTTTGGACTCTTGTAAAGGAATTTCCATGGATATCTCTAAACCATGATATGTCGTGTAGTGTTTGTTGTGTTTTTACCCATTATTGTACACTTCGTGTGTATCAGTCATTTTCTGTGAGTTTTTGATGTCATTATCACTTATCACATTAATTGTTATTTTATTTTATTTTTTCTCTACCAGGTTGTGGTTTCCGTGCCTCCCTACATAATATTCTACGTTTCGCCTGGATGGTGTTTCTCTGTGTACTTCGTGTCCTGCGTCCTCCCGTCTGACGTGTGGCCCTCCCCATATGGCTCCACCTACCCCGTTACTCTTGTTCTTTTGTGGTATGTTTTTCTGTTATTGTACTGTTTTATCAATTGTTAGCTTTAATTTGTTCCTCTGTTTTCTATTTCTTTCTCTCTTTCCCTCCTTTCTCCTCATTCCTCTGTTCTTCTCTATCTTTGGTTGTCCTTTTATATTTCTCATATGTCTACAATGTTTCTCTTATTCTCACTCTCTTTTTTCTACACTGTTTCCTGATCTTCTCTGTTTCTCACTGCTACTTTTCCACAATAAGAAGTTGCTTTCATGTTTTGTTGTGTTTTTTGAACACTTCTGTCTTTATGCACAATTCATTCTTTTACAAACCATTTTGAATATGTTTAAATAAGTTCTATTATGTCGTTAAACATTATATCTTGGAATGTTAAAGGCTTGGGTTCTCCTATCAAACGCCAACGAGTTTTGTCTCATATTGCAAACTTAAAAGGTGATATTGTTCTTCTACAAGAAATTCATATTCCCGACACCGAGGTAACTAAATTGAGACGATGTTGGGTGGGCAATGTTTTCGCATCACCAGGTTCTGGAAAACGCAATGGCGTTGCTATTCTCTGTCATAAACGCTTAGATGTTCAGCTCATAAGTCAAGATAATGATTCAGAGGGTAGATGGGTTGTGGTCTCTTTACTGATTAACAAGATTCCTTTCACCATTTTTAATGTTTATGCCCCCACTTCCCCTGATAAATTGTTTTGGCCTCAAACTCTCTCCCGTTTAATGCAATGTACTGATGATTATTTAATTTTTGGGGGAGATTGCAATATGATTGTGGATCCCTTTATTGACAGGAATTCCAGCTCCAGGTTTGTCCCATCCTCTATGCATTCTCAATTTATGTCTGCTATTTCCCAAAGAGCTCTTGTAGACTCTTGGAGGCTTTGTCACCCCACACTACAAGAGTATACTTACTTCCTGCCCACTCCTCCCAATCCCGAATAGATTATCTCTTTATTTCTAAACCTCTTCTTCAACACATTTCTCATTCGGACATAGGTTCTATCCTACTCTCTGATCATGCCCCGGTTTCCTTGAATTTAGATTTACTTCCTCCCACTAAAGGAAATAGACGCTGGAGATTCAATAACTCACTTCTTTTAGATCCTAAGTTCCCGCCAGCCTTTCTCGAATTCGCTTCTTTATTCTTTAAAGAAAATGAATCCCCTCAATTATCTCCTCAACTTGTATGGGATTCTTTTAAGGCTGCTTCTAGGGATTTTATTATATCCTTTGTTGGTCGAAAAAAACGTGCAGCTTTTCTTTCTTCCCAAGCACTTATTTCCCAAATCAAAAATCTGGAACATCTTTACTACTCATCGAAAAGTCAGTCTACCTTGAAAGAATTAATTAATGCTAAACTCTCTTTCAATAAGATTTCTACTGATTCTGCAAATTTATATTTACTCAAGTCTAGTGCTAAATTCTATAGTGCACAGAACAAATCTGGCAACCTTCTTGCTAAATATCTCAAGATCAAAAAGGAACATACTAAAATCGATTCTATTGTATCCTCTACTAATGCTCTGCTTCATAAAGACGAAGACATTCTTTTGGAGTTTTCTAATTTCTATAAATCCCTATACACCCCTGAATCTACTCCTCTTTTATCTGACATTGACCAATATTTAGCTTCCATTCCTCCACCTCCTTCTTTAGATGTTGAATTCTCTGTTTTAGAATCTGATATCCAGACCAAGGATATTCTTACTGCTATTCAGTCACTTAAAAAGGGAAAGGCCCCAGGTCCTGATGGTTTTACCATAGAATTTTATATCCACTTTTCCAAATTACTTATTCTTAAATTACTCAACTTATTCTTGTTTTTTATATCTTCCCGAAAATCTGAAGGTTCTTTTCAAGAGGCTTTGATTTGCCTTCTTCCAAAAGAGGGTAAAGACCATACATTATGTAAGAACTATAGACCCATCTCTTTAATCAATCTAGATTATAAGATTTTTGCAAAGATTCTTGCACTTCGTTTGGATAATATTTTACCTCATTTAATTGGCAAAGAACAATGTGGCTTCATTAAAGGTCGTCATCTCTCAGACAATACTCGCCTCTTTTTCAATGTCCTTAGTAAATCTCAATCCCATAAGTCTTCGTTAGCAGCTGTAGCTTTGGATGCTGAAAAAGCTTTTGATAGAGTTAATTGGCAGTTTATTTTTTCGACTCTTACTTGGTTTGGTTTTGGCCCTAAATTTTTATCCTATATTTCTTTACTTTATTCTTTTCCGAGATCGTTAATTTTAGCTAATGGCCTTGTTTCTTCCTCTTTCCCACTTCTCCGTGGTGTCAGACAAGGGTGTCCTCTTTCCCCCCTTTTATTTATTTTGACGTTAGAACCCTTTTTATCTAAAATCCGGATGAACGAAAATATTACTGGCTTCCCCTATAGGGACAAACACTTAAAGATCTCGGCGTACGCTGATGATATTCTTTTATTTCTTTCTAATCCTCAGACCTCTCTACCGGCTTTTCTTTCGGAAGTTTCTTCTTTTTCTTCTGTTTCAGGATACAAACTTAATGTAGATAAATGTGAAATTCTTCCATTAAATAAATATTGTTTTCATGCTGATTTTGTATCTTCTTCTTTCCACTGGAATCCTACCAAAATTAAATACTTAGGTTTATGGTTCACCCCTTCTATTAAGGAAACTGTATCGCTCAATCTTAAGAACCTCCAATCAACTTTAATTAGTTCCACAACACGATGGCATCCCTTGTTTCTATCTTGGTGGGGTAGATTAGATTCTATAAAAATGATGTTGGTCCCTATAATCTTATTTTTCTTATCTAATCTGCCTGTTAACATCCCTAAATCCTGTTACAAACAATTATATACTATTTTATCAAAATTTTTGTGGCAGAACAAAAAGTCTAGGATGTCCTTTTCCAAACTTAAACAGCCTAAAAATTTGGGTGGGGTTAATTTCCCTGATTTTGCATTATACCATACTTCTTTCTTTCTTAAGAATTCTTCTTCCCTACTATCTCAAAATACGACTGATTTGTTATCATTGCCTCTGTGGGTAGATATTGAATCCTCTTTCATTTACCCTCTCTCATTTGATGATTTTTTATCCATATCAAACCCTCCTCAGAAATTCTCCTTTCCTATTCTTAAACATATTCGTAAAACCCTTCATCCTCTCATGCTGGATGGTTTCGATGATCGTACCCATTTCTTACAATCACCGATTTGGTATAATACTCGTATTAAGATCAAGAATCGGACCCTTTTTTGGAAGGAATGGTTCAATCTTGGTCTTAAATGGACTCATCAACTTTTCATAGGTGATACTTGCATTCCTTTCCGTATATTGCAACAACGCTTCTCTCTTCCCTCCTCATTTCTTTCTAAATACAACTTACTGTCCTCAGCTGCCCAAAGTTCCTATGATAAGCTTCCGGCTTCCTCTACACAGATTTTTTCTTCTCCTGTTACGATTTCATTTTTGAAATCGAACCCCTCAGCCTCTCAAATTTACAATAAATTGAGACACATTAATCAAACTCGGAACAAATCTGCAGTTGAAACTAATTGGGAATCCGATTTATGCACTTCCTTTTCCACGTCAGTATGGGATAACATCTGGATTAAGATAAGGAAATCTTCTAGAGCAGCAAATACTACACAAACATTATTTTTTATATACAATAGACTATTGATTACTCCAGCCAAATTACATCAGATTAACCCTAGCTCTCCCTCTACATGTTGGTCATGCCCAGCTCCTGTTGCGGACCTTAAACATATGTTGTTTACTTGCCCAGTCATTCATCAATTTTGGGTTAAAGTTTGGCAACAAATTAACAAAATATTTCACACTCATATCCCCTTTTCCTTCTCTCACATTTTTCTAGGTAGTGTTGCAGAAGTTTGGCCCTCATCCACTTCCCTTAATACTCTTATTATTGACTTACTCATTGCTGTTGCCTTTCAACAAATCACTAAGTCGTGGAAAAATGCTTCTAATGTCTCTTTTCAAGCCTGGTGGTATGGCGTTTGTTATAACCATAGGTTAGATCGAGCTTATGTTTACCCGATTACTCTGGCTATTAAACGTGACTTGTTATGGCTTCCTGTTACCAGCTTTTTAGATCTATCTGCTCAATCATTGCCATCCCATGTTCCTGCCATAGAAGAAGTTTCCAAGCCTCCTTAAATTAAGTTTAATTTTATTAAGATAATTTAAATGTTGTTCTATTTTATATATACTCTCAATATATAAGTGAATTTGTGGTAGTGAGTTCATTACAATGTACCTGTTATATTTGGTGTATAATATTGTTCTATGGTATTGTTATAGGAATTATTTATATTTTTCCTTTTCTCTCCTTCCCCCCCTCTTCTCCCCTCTCTTCTTTTTCTCTCCCCTTAGTATATATAGTGTATTTTCTATTGATATTACTTCTATATGCTAGATTGTATTATTGATGTATCTATTACTTATTTTCAATAAACTTTCTTTAAACTTAAAAAAAACATAGTAATAATAAAATCATGACATGAGAGATTCCTACAGAAATGTATCTTTTGAAGTGTCTTCCAGCCAATCCTTAAGCACATTGACAGACTCCATTCGGGGGGCAAGAGGACAGACTGCAGCAGCTGGGTCCCAGCCATGACGGTTGAGGTCTCTTGCCACTGGTGCCTATCCTACTATGGCTCTGAAAATTGGGCTAAGAACAAACCGTTCCTCCCTTGTTTCTCAGGGTAGTGAAGATGAGAACTGAAAGGCTTCAGTGAGCAGCCTAAGGAGAGACACAAAAATGCATTATCCAGATGAGTGATAATCTTTCAATTAAAAGAAAGAATCACCGATACAACACCGACTGCTATAATACTGAGCTACAAAATTGTCGAGTCACTAATATCGTATACAAAAATATCAACATCCAATGCACAAAATTAAAATAACACAAACATCGATACAAAAAAATATTGTTAAACAACATTCGATGACAAAAATTTCGACAAGAGAAAGAACACAAAAATATTGATAAAATTAAAATAACATATATCACAACAAAAACATCGATATGCATAATATCGACAACACAAACATCGATAAAATACATACAAACTATACCAAAAAATAACATTTAAACATAAAGGTGCCGATTACGATCCTGTAAAACCAGGTACGAATGGTCGTACGGAGCGTATTCTCCATACGACTCGCACCCGGGAAATGCACCTTACAAACCAGCAAGTACGATTCGTACAGAAATACCATTTCCGTACGAATCGTAAAAAACTACGTGGGCCGAAAAAATACCCACAATTCCGATCCGGGACATCGCGTACGTGACGTCCGGACGGAGTCAGGCAGCGTTCTACCGACCAGCAAGTACGATTCCTGCCTACGTCACTTCGCACGGATCATTTTTTACGGCATCCAAAAACTCCCAGGAAATTGAGGACGATGCGAAGAAGGAGCAGCGGTACGTGACGGACAGCCATGGACCCCATCCTACGTGTCATCCTGGCCCTCCTAGCCTACGACCTGGTGCACCGAAACCGCCGCGCATGCCGCAGAAGGTCAGCACAACACCCAGGGGCAAAGGGGGGGCGAGGGGCCGGAAACATAACCTCTACCTAATTTTAAAAATACCATATACTGCCCATACATTACCTCCAGGGTCTGGTCACTTCGGGGGGCATGTCCACCAATCCCCGCGTACGCGTACCCGTCACCACTAAAATGGTGGTATGGCCCGTAACCACGCCTTCCGAGCGTGGGTACGGCCCGTACCACCATTGGAGTGGTGATGTAGGGGTACGCGCCGTACCCACCTCCTCAGAGCGTGGGTACGGCCCGTACCACACGTACCCCTACATCACCACTCCAATGGTGGTACGGGCCGTACCCACGCTCCGAAGGCGTGGGTACGGCCCGTACCACCATTGGAGTGGTGACGTAGGGGTACGTGCCGTACCCACACCCTCAGAGCGTGGGTACGGCCCATACCACGCGTACCCCTACATCACCACTCCAATGGTGGTACAGCCCGTAACCACGCCCTCCGAGCGTGGGTACAGCCCGTACCACCAATGGAGTGGTGATGTAGGGGTACGCGCCGTACCTACGCCCTCAGAGCGTGGGTACGGCCCGTACCACGCGTACCCCTACATCACCACTCCAATGGTGGTACGGCCCGTAACCACGCCCTCAGAGCATGGGTATGGGCCATACCACCATTGGAGTGGTGATGTAGGGGTACGCGCCATACCCACACCCTCAGAGCATGGGTACGGCCCGTACCACGCGTACCCCTACATCACCACTCCAATGGTGGTACGGGCCGTACCCACGCTCGGAGGGCGTGGTTATGGGCCATACCACCATTGGAGTGGTGATGTACGGGTACGCGTGGTACGGGCCGTACCCACGCTCTGAGGGCGTGGGTACGGCGTGTACCCCTACATCACCACTCCAATGGTGGTACGGGCTGTACCCACGCCCCCGAGCATGGGTATGGACCGCATCACCCGTACCTCTAGGGCACCAGTACATTGGTGATACAAGGCGTACACACGCCACAAATGTTGGCTTAGGGCCTGGTGCAGCATATAACCAGTATATTGGGGTGTGTTCATAGCCAGGACAGCAGTGTACAGCACCAAGGGTGCGGGTGGGTGGGTGGGTGTCTGCCAAGTAGTCCCAGCAGTGGACAGAGACATGTGAGGGGTGGGTGCAGAGGAATACCAGCAGTGGTATGGCCCATACCCATGCTCTGAGGGCGTGGGTACAGCCCGTACCACCAATGGAGTGGTGATGTAGGGGTACACGCCGTACCTACGCCCTCAGAGCGTGGGTACGGCCCGTACCACGCATACCCCTACATCACCACTCCAATGGTGGTACGGCCCGTAACCACGCCCTCAGAGCATGGGTATGGGCCATACCACCATTGGAGTGGTGATGTAGGGGTACGCGCCATACCCACACCCTCAGAGCATGGGTACGGCCCGTACCACGCGTACCCCTACATCACCACTCCAATGGTGGTACGGGCCGTACCCACGCTCGGAGGGCGTGTGTACGGCGCGTACCTCAACATCACCACTCCAATGGTGGTGCGGGCCATACCCACGCTCGGAGGGCGTGGTTACAGGCCGTACCACCATTGGAGTGGTGATGTAGGGGTACGTGTGGTACGGGCCGTACCGACGCTCTGAGGGCGTGGGTACGGCACGTACCCCTACATCACAACTCCAATGGTGGTACGTGCCGTACCCACGCTCGGAGGGCGTGGTTATGGGCCATACCACCATTGGAGTGGTGATGTACGGGTACGCGTGGTACGGGCCGTACCCATGCTCTGAGGGCGTGGGTACGGCGTGTACCCCTACATCACCACTCCAATGGTGGTACGGGCTGTACCCACGCCCCCGAGCATGGGTACGGACCGCATCACCCGTACCTCTAGGGCACCAGTACATTGGTGATACAAGGCGTACACACGCCACAAATGTTGGCTTAGGGCCTGGTGCAGCATATAACCAGTATATTGGGGTGTGTTCATAGCCAGGACAGCAGTGTACAGCACCAAGGGTGCGGGTGGGTGGGTGGGTGCCTATCACTCCCAGCAGTGGACAGAGACATGTGAGGGGTGGGTGCAGAGGAATACCAGCAGTGGACAGAGACATGTGAGGGGTGGGTGCAGAGGAATACCAGCAGTGGACAGAGACATGTGAGGGGTGGGTGCAGAGAAATACCAGCAGTGGACAGAGACATGTGAGGTGTGGGTGCCTATCACTCCCAGCAGTGGACAGAGACATGTGAGGGGTGGGTGCCTAACACTCCCAGCAGTGGACAGAGATATGTGAGGGGTGGGTGCAGAGGAATACCAGCAGTGGACAGAGACATGTGAGGGGTGGGTGCCTATCACTCCCAGCAGTGGACAGAGACATGTGAGGGGTGGGTGCCTATCACTTCCAGCAGTGGACAGAGACATGTGAGGGGTAGGTGCAGAGGAATACCAGCAGTGGACAGAGACATGTGAGGGGTGGGTGCCTATCACTCCCAGCAGTGGACAGAGATATGTGAGGGTGGGTGCAGAGGAATACCAGCAGTGGACAGAGACATGTGAGGGGTGGGTGCCTATCACTCCCAGCAGAGGACAGAGACATGTGAGGGGTGGGTGCCTAACACTCCCAGTAGTGGACAGAGACATGTGAGGGGTGGGTGCCCATCACTTCCAGCAGTGGACAGAGACATGTGAGGGGTAGGTGCAGAGGAATACCAGCAGTGGACAGAGTCATGTGAGGGGTGGGTGCAGAGGAATACCAGCAGTGGACAGAGACATGTGAGGGGTGGGTGCCCATCACTCCCAGCAGCGGACAGAGACATGTGAGGGGTGGGTGCCTATCACTTAGGCCTGGGCAAAAATTTCGTTCCGTTCGCAGAAATTGCGATAATTTGACATTTTTGCGTTCCGCGGAGAGCGCGAAAATGTCAAAAATTCCGGTTTCCGCAGCTTGGCGATAATTTGTTTCTTGCTCGCGCTGTAAAATGATACATTCTCGCGCGCGCGCGATCGCCTTACCTGAATCCCTGCGTTCGCTGACAAGTTTTCTTGATCCGGTCGCGTTCTCCATGAGATGTTGTATTGTTTTTAGCCATTTGCGCTGTCTCGCGACAGTTCGCGCCCGCAGTGACGTCATGCGTCGCGCGATCACGTCTTTCTTCTCGCGATCATGCACCGCGAGAACAACTCAAAACAAGATGGCCGCGCCCGCAAGCAACCACATGGGTAAGTTGGCGACCCGCAACCCTGCAGAAAATCTCGCGAACGTGCCGGAAAAAAACTTCCGCATCTTCGCGATATTTCTGCTTGTTTGCGATAATTTTAAACATTCTCGCGATAATTTGCGAAGGTTAATTCCGCAAATTCCGCCCACCCCTACTATCACTCCCAGCAGTGGACAGAGACATGTGAGGGGTGGGTGCAGAGGAATACCAGCAGTGGACAGTGACATGTGAGGGGTGGGTGCAGAGGAATACCAGCAGTGGACAGAGACATGTGAGGGTGGGTGCAGAGAAATACCAGCAGTGGACAGAGACATGTGAGGTGTGGGTGTCTATCACTCCCAGCAGTGGACAGAGACATGTGAGGGGTGGGTGCCTAACACTCCCAGCAGTGGACAGAGACATGTGAGGGGTGGGTGCAGAGGAATACCAGCAGTGGACAGAGACATGTGAGGGGTGGGTGCAGAGAAATACCAGCAGTGGACAGAGACATGTGAGGTGTGGGTGCCTATCACTCCCAGCAGTGGACAGAGACATTTGAGGGGTGGGTGCCTAACACTCCCAGCAGTGGACAGAGACATGTGAGGGGTGGGTGCCTATCACTTCCAGCAGTGGACAGAGACATGTGAGGGGTGGGTGCAGAGGAATACCATCAGTGGACAGAGACATGTGAGGGGTGGGTGCAGAGGAACACCAGCAGTGGACAGAGACATGTGAGGGGTGGGTGCAGAGGAATACCAGCAGTGGACAGAGACATGTAAGGGGTGGGTGCAGAGGAATACCAGCAGTGAACAGAGACATGTGAGGGGTGGGTGCCTAACACTCCCAGCAGTGGACAGAGACATGTGAGGGGTGGGTGCAGAGGAATACCAGCAGTGGACAGAGACATGTGAGGGGTGGGTGCAGAGGAATAGCAGCAGTGGACAGAGACATGTGAGGGGTGGGTGCAGAGAAATACCAGCAGTGGACAGAGACATGTGAGGTGTGGGTGCCTATCACTCCCAGCAGTGGACAGAGACATGTGAGGGGTGGGTGCCTAACACTCCCAGCAGTGGACAGAGATATGTGAGGGGTGGGTGCAGAGGAATACCAGCAGTGGACAGAGACATGTGAGGGGTGGGTGCCTATCACTCCCAGCAGTGGACAGAGACATGTGAGGGGTGGGTGCCTATCACTTCCAGCAGTGGACAGAGACATGTGAGGGGTAGGTGCAGAGGAATACCAGCAGTGGACAGAGACATGTGAGGGGTGGGTGCCTATCACTCCCAGCAGTGGACAGAGATATGTGAGGGTGGGTGCAGAGGAATACCAGCAGTGGACAGAGACATGTGAGGGGTGGGTGCCTATCACTCCCAGCAGTGGACAGAGACATGTGAGGGGTGGGTGCCTAACACTCCCAGTAGTGGACAGAGACATGTGAGGGGTGGGTGCCTATCACTTCCAGCAGTGGACAGAGACATGTGAGGGGTAGGTGCAGAGGAATACCAGCAGTGGACAGAGTCATGTGAGGGGTGGGTGCAGAGGAATACCAGCAGTGGACAGAGACATGTGAGGGGTGGGTGCCCATCACTCCCAGCAGCGGACAGAGACATGTGAGGGGTGGGTGCCTATCACTCCCAGCAGTGGACAGAGACATGTGAGGGGTGGGTGCAGAGGAATACCAGCAGTGGACAGTGACATGTGAGGGGTGGGTGCAGAGGAATACCAGCAGTGGACAGAGACATGTGAGGGGTGGGTGCAGAGAAATACCAGCAGTGGACAGAGACATGTGAGGTGTGGGTGTCTATCACTCCCAGCAGTGGACAGAGACATGTGAGGGGTGGGTGCCTAACACTCCCAGCAGTGGACAGAGACATGTGAGGGGTGGGTGCAGAGGAATACCAGCAGTGGACAGAGACATGTGAGGGGTGGGTGCAGAGAAATACCAGCAGTGGACAGAGACATGTGAGGTGTGGGTGCCTATCACTCCCAGCAGTGGACAGAGACATGTGAGGGGTGGGTGCCTATCACTTCCAGCAGTGGACAGAGACATGTGAGGGGTGGGTGCAGAGGAATACCATCAGTGGACAGAGACATGTGAGGGGTGGGTGCAGAGGAACACCAGCAGTGGACAGAGACATGTGAGGGGTGGGTGCAGAGGAATACCAGCAGTGGACAGAGACATGTAAGGGGTGGGTGCAGAGGAATACCAGCAGTGAACAGAGACATGTGAGGGGTGGGTGCCTAACACTCCCAGCAGTGGACAGAGACATGTGAGGGGTGGGTGCCTAACACTCCCAGCAGTGGACAGAGACATGTGAGGGGTGGGTGTCTATCACTCCCAGCAGTGGACAGAGAAATGTGAGGGGTAGGTGCAGAGGAATACCAGCAGTGGACAGAGTCATGTGAGGGGTGGGTGCAGAGGAATACCAGCAGTGGACAGAGACATGTGAGGGGTGGGTGCCCATCACTCCCAGCAGCGGACAGAGACATGTGAGGGGTGGGTGCCTATCACTCCCAGCAGTGGACAGAGACATGTGAGGGGTGGGTGCAGAGGAATACCAGCAGTGGACAGTGACATGTGAGGGGTGGGTGCAGAGGAATACCAGCAGTGGACAGAGACATGTGAGGGGTGGGTGCAGAGAAATACCAGCAGTGGACAGAGACATGTGAGGTGTGGGTGTCTATCACTCCCAGCAGTGGACAGAGACATGTGAGGGGTGGGTGCCTAACACTCCCAGCAGTGGACAGAGACATGTGAGGGGTGGGTGCAGAGGAATACCAGCAGTGGACAGAGACAAGTGAGGGGTGGGTGCAGAGAAATACCAGCAGTGGACAGAGACATGTGAGGTGTGGGTGCCTATCACTCCCAGCAGTGGACAGAGACATTTGAGGGGTGGGTGCCTAACACTCCCAGCAGTGGACAGAGACATGTGAGGGGTGGGTGCCTATCACTTCCAGCAGTGGACAGAGACATGTGAGGGGTGGGTGCAGAGGAATACCATCAGTGGACAGAGACATGTGAGGGGTGGGTGCAGAGGAACACCAGCAGTGGACAGAGACATGTGAGGGGTGGGTGCAGAGGAATACCAGCAGTGGACAGAGACATGTAAGGGGTGGGTGCAGAGGAATACCAGCAGTGAACAGAGACATGTGAGGGGTGGGTGCCTAACACTCCCAGCAGTGGACAGAGACATGTGAGGGGTGGGTGCCTAACACTCCCAGCAGTGGACAGAGACATGTGAGGGGTGGGTGTCTATCACTCCCAGCAGTGGACAGAGAAATGTGAGGGGTAGGTGCAGAGGAATACCAGCAGTGGACAGAGTCATGGGGGTGTGTACATCATGATCAGATGAGCACAACTCCATGGGTGTATGTACGCATCCCTAATGTTCGACTATGTTGATAGTGCCATAACAACACATCACTGACAGCAGTGTCCCACTCCCATGAGGATGGATGTCCTTCCCCCACTGCATGACACAACACATGTGGGTGTGAGGACAAATGACACATGCATACCCACCCCTGGTGGATGCAGCACAATACACACACAGAGATCATGCCACAAGACGGAATACTCATGTCAATGGCCACTACACTAAGAGAGCCAAAGGGAACACACACTGTCACGCACATCCCAGGACTGATAGGAATGTACAGGTGCTGGGACAGGCACCAAGATGTTGCCTCTCATGGAAGGAATAGGGTGGTCTTCCCACAGATACAATGCCCACAATTGTCAGTCAGGTGCTCAAATACCCTGCAGAACAAGTACCAAATGTGTGCTAGGCTGGGATAACACACATGCATAGTGCGGAAAATGCTGAATGTCGCCATTAAGGCATGACAACATACTCAATACACAAGTACAGTGACTAGCAAGGATGGCACAGACGATGCAGCCGGAGACATTGCTGAGCAGGCATGGCCATAGGTGAAGGAATCCGTCACCAACAAAGGAAATGTAGACACAGGTCAGCACAACAAAAGTGCAACTCCCTGCAGGGTAGATGTCAGGTGCCACAGAGGAAGGAACACTCCTTGGGACAATGTCTCCAAACACAAATAGCACACACGACCAAAGATACTTTGCAGAGACATTGTGATGGCACGCAGATACCATGGTCCACCCCATTAGCATGAGAATACAACTTTTTCCTGAAACATAACACATTACCACCACCCCAACTTCGGGACCATCAGCACCCACATCAATACCTGAAATGCAAATGTTTTCAAACTGAAAAGAAAATGCTTTATTCAGCATTTAATGGAAATGTATTTAAGGACACTATTTACAAAGGCACATGGCCAGTCCAGATCAGAAGTCCTTGGGGGGGACACATGGCCACGCATCTCCCCTAGCTTGCCTGCACATTAGAACCCTCAGGTTCGTCGACTGGAGGGTGGGCATCATGTGGGGTAGGACCAGGCACCGCAGGGACAGGAGGTGTAAGGGTAGGTATGGTGGGTGCAGGGACGGACGCCTCCACCACAGGGGGTGGGGCAGCGCCAAAGGTGAAGGTCAGCTCGGCGCTGCACACTACTGCCAGGTCGTCCAGCGTCTCCCCTTCACCTGAAGAAAACACAGCCTCAAAGGAGGGGGGGGGTCGGAGTGATGGGGTGCAGCGCTACTGGGGGAGGGGGGGACAGGGGGAGGACTCAACTCCCTTACCCGTGGTGTGCCGTTCCCGTTTGCGGGCTGGAGAGCAAGAGGGGCTGAGGCCCAGCACAGCCAAGTAGGCCTCTTTTTCAGGATGTGTGGTAGGGGAGCAGAGGGGTGTGCCTTTGGAGGGACTGGGTAGTGCACCATGCGGCCTCGGACTGTGGCTGCGTGTATGCCTGTGTGCCCCAGACCCAGTGGGTGTGCCCTCATCCCCCTGAGTGTGCGTGCCAGGAGGAGTGCGCTTGCCCGTACGTGGTGTTGTGCTGCCTGTGTCTGGTGGGGTGCGTGCTTGGGAATGTCTGTGTGTGCTTGGGACTGGAATGGGAGTGGGAAGTGTGGATGGTGCAGGGGTAGGGGGGGACGAAGCGCTGCAGGAGACTCACTGCTGCCATCCGTGAAGAGTCCATGGACCTCAGCAACATCCGTTGGTCAGACATCGCTGATGACATGCCCTCCATGTACGACACCATCTGTGTCATCATTCGGGTGTGGCCATGGAGGACATTCAGCATCGATGTCTGGCCAAACTGCAACTGCCGCAGAATTTCCACAGACTCTGCAGTGAGGGCAGCAGGGGGGACAGGGGCAGGGGGTGCGGTCACTGGCACTAAGGAGACACGGTGTTGCCTAGCACGGACAGAAGGGACCGGAGCAACTGGGAGGGCGGTGATGGGAATGGAGGGGGCGGTGACAGATGTAGTGCTGCTGCCAGGTGTCGTAGCAGCCTCCGCCCCCTCGAGGAGTTCAGTCTCGGACCCGTCAGCGTCGTAGTCAGTGTTATCACTAGACAGGTCCTCCGCCTGACTCCCCTCGCCCTCCGTGCCACTTGCTCCCGCAGACTCGGCAGCAGTGGTGGCAGCGGTGCTGGATCCCTCCTCCACGTCCGTGCAGGTGTCTCCCTCGGTGTCCTCCGATGATGCTGTGGGCAAGGTGAAGAGACAGAAAATAATCAGTCACCTGTATACAACAGACACATGAGTCCAAACAAAAATGTCACAGTGCATATCAGGAAATGCATTATGAGTAACATCTAGAATAGTCCGCACATATGTAACCCTGCACTCCCAAGTTGGTTGACCCACCATGACACTTGGAAACAATGGAGATCATGACACTACAGCAAATAACTTGATATCGAATTACACTGAGAAGCTAGTGTCTGGGGACAGTTGAGCACAGCAAGACTATGAAGCCATGCCACCTCTTGTTCACTGTGAACGAAACAGTATCGGTGCACCCAAGGCCAAATAACAGACCTCAATGCTGAAGGTGTCCCCACACTCTGAGACCTGTGAGTACTTTGGAAACCATAGCCAAAAACATTGCAATCCCTTGGGACTCACAACACTTTACACAATGTACATGTTTAGAATGTGTGAATGTGCCACTTTGTGAACAGATGACACATCTGCCTGTATGACAGAAGTCACACAATGATGTGCACACAAAAATACATTTACACAGTCATTGTATGAGCTGGCAGCCGAATTCTAATAAGCCACTGTAAAGAAGAAATGGGGTATCAGTAAATACATATACATGGCACCACGGTGGTCTGGATGACTTGACACTCGTAAGTTGGTATCAGCAACAACCAAGGACTTACACACATGCAAACACACTGTGTGAACATGGATATGTATAATCAGAAAACAAGTGGTAATCAATCTGTACCTTCCAGTAAAATGTGCCAGCGTGTCCACGGAAAGTGTAAAAGTACTTTATTTTGCACTTCCCTGGGAGACATCTGTCATGCAGGCACATTATTGTCCTTCACAACCAACTAGCAAAATGAAGTATATGAAAAATTGAGACATGTTGACAAGTGTAGTGAGTGCCAAGGTACAATACTTATTGACTAAAAACTTGATTCATGCCACCTGTCACATGGGCATCCGTACCATGATGACACAGTTGGCAACACATCTGACCCACTGCCTGTCATGTGGAGTGGCACACATGTCCAAACACAGGACAATGCATTAGCTAATGGGCCTGCAATGTGTCGGGATAAGGAGCACCTGCACTGAGGAGACACGCTCATGGCAAGCAAGAATGTCCACACAGATGTCAGCACACACAGACCAAACTACGTAGCATCTCGACCACACACTGGTGGCAAAAATGGATGAGCATGAGCCATGTATTTGCATTTTTGACACATGCTGCAAAGCACAAACATTAAACCCAGCAGAACATGACTGGGTCACTGCATGTTGAGTGTCTGTCCAGACAATTATCACACACAGGTCAGACCCGGCAAGGAGACATAAGGTTTGGACATGTAGGCCTTGCCCGCACAAACCTCCCATACCTGAGATAATGTTATTGAGACAGATCCAGAAGTTACACCTCTTAATCTGGGTTTACTCAAATGTGCATCAAGAATTCCTAAATGTACTCCACATCACCTCGTGAGGCTGCCAACACATATTTGTGACCAACAACCATCAACAGATAGTTGTACATAGACACACAGGCACTGCCCAGTGTGAGGATGCACAAGCAAAATGGGGTCAGTCTGTACAATGGGCACATGTAGCACACTTTAGATAAATAAAAATTGAGGGCAGGGAACTACGCCACAGAGGCCAAACTATGCTGAACACACAGAGAATGGGCACAGTGTTGGATGACACACATGATTCCGTTGCAAGGGTGTCTTAGGGGACTGTAGTGGGAACACTGCTCCATGGTCCTGGAATTATCTGACTGTAACATGAGCTACCGTCCCGGCACTATGCATATCTCCCACTCATGCACATCATGTTTGAGGCCACAACATCGGTCATGCATGCTGCAAGTCTGTTCATTTGAAAACTCACACTCCTATGTTGAGATTCAGCATCATTGCCAACTAATATGGACCCCCAAATGACTGAACAGGACAGGGCACAGGCAAGGTAACAACACATGTCTCAGACCCCCCCCCCACATGATGCAGAAAGCAATGTGCACTTGGATTAACTGCCAGCCTAGATGACCATGTGCAATAGTGATTACACACAGACCAGGGACCACATGTCAAGGAGGGGAAGGGAGGAAGAACAGCACCGTTTGACTTTGGGGAACAGGATATGCACTGCACAAATTAACCCTCGCTGTGTATCCAGGCGACTGAGCACTTCCAAAAGCTGGTGACACACAACAAACACACATGTACCTACCCACTTCCTGCTGCTGCAACTCCTGTAACCGCCTATCCAAGTCAGGGAAGACCACCGCCTGGACACGCTTCATCTGGTGGGTCAGTCGTCGGCCCCCGCCATGCTTGCGTGGAGGTGAGTCCTTCAGCTGCCACCGGACGATCCTCCGGGTCCAGCACCGGATGTCCTGCCAGCGTTTCCTCACCTGGGCGAGGCGCCGACTGCGACCCTCCACCGATCTCACGGCCCTGACGGCCCGCTTCTATTTCTCCCCCTTGGCGTAGGTAGTTACCTGTGAGGATGACAAAGTGAGACAACATCACTACACCTGCTCCATGTCACAGAGACACACATTTGAACATCTTTGATATATTGAACAGGGCATAGTATGCTGGCAACAAATAGCACCTTTGTCATAGGGACATTAGCCTATGTGGAAGCCCCAATGCACTACATGGCATTGAAAGTACACAGGTGGCATGAGGGGTGCAACACACTCCCTGATCATGGCACACGCTGTGCATCACATGCAACACCAGGCTGATGGACAGCACCTCCAAGCAGTCACATGCCCCAGGCCACTGACGCAACCTCAGCAGAGTACACAGACACACACAGGCACAGATCAATCACCTGCCATTGGCAACAGCGGATACAAACCTCAATCTGCACATGTGCCACTTGCCTGTGGGGTGTCACAGGTGTGGTGCTAGCTCAGCAAGTCAGACACTCTGCATGGCTTACTTCTCACATCAGATGGGTGGAGCTGTTGCCTCCTCCATGCAGCTGTGGTGCAACACTCCACATAGAGACTCACCCACATGACCAGGAACATTCACACACATCAATGTCCAGGGGGCATACACATCATTTGGACACTCTCACCACAGCTCCACTCAACTCACACACATCTGTGGGTACAGTCACCTGTCACACCGGGGGGGCTAGGGAATCACCTCTGGACAATAGGACAAAAATTGCCCTAAGGATTGGGTTGGCTGAATGTGCCATGCACTATGCAGTGAATGTCACAGTAAGCACAATGCAAGTGAGGAGTGCACACAGGAACTACATCATGCTCTGCATGGGAGACATAAGCCATCCCCCCCCCCCCCGGGACCCACTCTAAATAACATTGCATGTCTGTCACACCTGGAAACAATGCCAGAAGTGACACTCACAAAAAAGGTGCACAGTCAAAGCTAGTGGAGTCAGCACTCACCTGCTCCCCTGGTCTCCCATACAGGCTGGGGTACTGTGGGAGGATGACATCAAGCAAGGCCTCATTCTCCACATGGGTGAAAGGCTGGGCCCTCTCCACAGACCTTGACATGGTGCCAGAGGAAGCACAAGCAGCAGCAGTGGTGTTGAGTGAAAGGTAGTGCAGGCAAGTGCCCTCTCATGGGTTCTGGCTGACTTATATCTGCCTTGCTGGGCTGTTTCATTTACAGGAGTACAGAGTGATTGGTCAGTCTCATTTGCATCCTACGTTTCCTCCAATCCCTTTAAACATACCCCAGTGAGGGCCATTGCCTGGTTCAAAATTTGAGCATAATGTGAAGTCAACAACCACTTTGCAACATTGTATTTAGTTGCCAAATGCCTTTTCCAGGCCACATGATTGAAAATTTGAACTTGAAAATCGGTATCCATGACAACCAGCATGCATTTAGGCCCTAATACTTGTCCCTCATGTGTCCCTATGTAATTTAGCTATCCACACACAGGTACAGTGCGTTTCACACGAACCCCTACCACACCAGTTGCACAGTGCATTTGACACGTACGTGTACGACCAGTGTGTACACGTACGTGGACTACGGTGTACGACCGTAGTCCACGTACGTGTACACACTGGTAGTACACATACGTGTACACACTGGTCGTACACGTACGTGTATGACCAGTGTGTACACGTATGTGTACTACCAGTGTGTACACGTTGGACTACGGTCGTACCCGTATGTGTACGAGCGTAGTCCACGTACGTGTACACACTGGTAGTACACATACGTGTACACACTGGTCATACATGTACATGTACTACCAGTGTGTACACGTACGTGTACTACCAGTGTGTACACGTACGTGGACTATGGTCGTACACATACGTGTACGATCAGTGTGTACACCTACGTGTACTACCAGTGTGTACACCTACGTGGACTACGGTAGTACCCGTACGTGTACGACCGTAGTCCACGTACGTGTACACACTGGTAGTACACGTACGTGTACACACTGGTCGTACACATACGTGTACTACCAGTGTGTACACGTACGTGGACTACGGTCGTACACGTACGGGTACGACCAGTGTGTACACCTATGTGTACTATGGCAGTGTACACACTGGTCGTACACGTACGTGTACACACTGGTAGTACACGTACGTGTGTACGGTCCGTACACACACCCGTACTCCGGCGGGAACACCAATGTGATGATACGGACCGTTCACACACCCTCAGAGCGTGTGTACTGTGCATTTCACAGCTTACACAGGTGATAGGAGGCGCACACAAATGGAATGGAGGTGTCAGACTCGTGCACGGCTGTACATCAAGTCATAGTCATTGCAGTCCTTCATGTGCAGGGCCTAGGTTTGTCAGGCAGTGATATGGCACATGTCTCCGCATGTTTTAGCACAATAGATGTGTGATGACCTGTGTACACATGTCATGTGTGATGGGGCAGTATGTGGCACACTTCCTCTTCCCACTTTGCACATGTGTGCATGTAGTACAAACGTGTCAAGCACTGCATCACTGGTATGGCACAGTCACCAACACCCGCAAATGTCCCCTGATCCCAGGGACGGGGACACTAACACCTGACATCTAAGTACCAGCATGCCCCAATGTGACTATGTCCTGTGTGTGTCATGTGTTCCCATGAGCTTGCTGTTGGTGTTCCGTCAACTGCATCTGCTGTTGCAGCATCCAACATGTGTCTGTGTGTAGATGGGCATGGCACACATATACGCACACCATGCCACATGTGGATTCACACGTTACGTGTGTCTGGATGCTTCAAAGATGATTTTATGACATTAGGACATATCTGCGCCGTATCCATGTATGTGTTTTCGTTTTTCACGTGTACCCCTTCATTGCTATGTGTATGATCTGTACATTTCCAATGACATGTGACCTGTGCGTCTAGCTTGCTGCCAGCAGTCTGTATGAGATGACATCCTTCAAATGCAGATATGTGGATGTATGTCACTCCTGTGATGTCTCTGGCTGTTCACTTACACTGTCCCACAGCTAGTTTCGGGCCATGTCATGTAGAACTTGACTATCAACGGGTGTAGCTGGCTTGTCGCAGGAGTATCACCTGGCTGGCATACGTGTCCTGGATGTATTGCACAGACCTGACTCTGTATTTAGCAGATGTGTAGTAGCAGTAGAGCATGTGCCCAGTTCATTGACATTGATGTTGTTATGTACTAACTGTTCGTTATTCCTTCCAATTTTCTGCAGGGCACCGCCTCTCCCCCGACCAATGTCAGACTTGGGTGCCATGAGGGAACGTGACTGCATAAGACGTTACCGCTTCTCGCAACAGTTGATTGAGAACTTGACCGCAAAGCTTGAACAACACCTCCAACCGCGACACAGGTATCCTACTGTGCTGACCCCCAAGATGAAGGTGATGGCAGCCCTACATTTTTTTGCCACCGGTACGTTTCAATTCAACATAGCTGATGTGGGTGGCATGTCACAGACCATGTTCAGCCGTGTCCTGCATGATTTTTTAGAAGCCATGTTGGAGCACCTGGATGAATTCATCTATTTTCCAACTCGTGAGCAGTTGACAGGTGTCAAGGGTGAGTTCTATGCCCTAGGGGGGATGCCCCATGTAAATGGGTCTATTGATGGGACACATGTGGCTTTGGTACCACCACAGGCACAGGAGGTCGCCTATCACAACCGTAAACATTACTACTCTATAAATGCCCTTGTGGTGTGTCTTGCTAACATGCTGATTTCCCATGTCTGTGCACGTTTTCCAGGGTCAGCACACGATGCCTACATCATGAGGCGTAGCAGGGTGCCACAAATGATGCTGGGGCTGCACAACGAACGTGCATGTCTTGTTGGTGGGTATACTCTGTTTGTCCATTGTTTAGCGCTATTTTTGTATCTTACGGCATCTCCTGACCCACTTCTTTACATGATGTTTCCATGTAGGGGACTCTGGCTATCCCAATATGCCATGGCTGATGACGCCCCTCCGCAACCCCAGAACAGCTGCAGATCACCGTTACAACAACGCACATGGGCAGACCAGGCGAGTGATTGAGAGGACGTTTGGCCTCCTGAAGAGCAGATTCCGGTGCCTTCACAAGACAGGCGGGTCCCTCCCATATGCACCGGTGAAGGCCTGCAAGATCTTCCATGTGTGCTGCATGCTGCACAACATGGCAGTGGAGAAGGCTGTGCCACTCATCCTGGATCCGGATGAGCAGGACCATCCACCCGTGGAGGATGAAGGGCTTGGTCACGAGGCAAGTGAGGATGAGGAGGAGGAGGACGACGACATCCGGAGTCAGCTCATACGCAGCTTCTTCTCATAATGGTGAGTCCATGGGTCTGAGTGTGCACGCCTGGAGCCTTGTGTGGGATGTGTTGCAATGTGTGTGTCCAGCTGACTGTATACTAAGTGACTTAGATGTGTGTTCAGATGTGTCACTCGAGTGATGATGTCCTTCCACACATTTTAGCTTAGACACTCAATTTTAACATAGCATGGTGACACACTTATTCCTGTAGAGTAAATGACCATGCATGCGGATGACAATCTCTTCCCTGACTTCTTGTGTGTCTGTCATCCCCAGGTATTTTCGCATGCTGTCTGCTCGTGTCATCGTTGGCCTCCTGCTATTCCTCATGAGTATTGCAATGTATGCTGAATCAGCGTCCCATGCACGGACAGGGGGAAAAGTCTATTTGGTTAAGGATTGCTGCACGGCATTTTGGTGTTGGTAGGTGTTTGTAATGTGTGGGCACTGCTCCTGCGCATGTTGTGTTACTATACATACATGTTGACTCACCATGGGGCACATGACATGTTGCATGACTTCCATTTATTGATAGTCACCCTTTGTAGCAGTCATCTGTGATGGGACTGTGGATTCTGATGAAGGCATCAATGTGTGTACAACTTCCTGTTAGAGTCGGGGATCTCTGGTTGGCGCAAGGTTGCCCTTGTGTCAAGCAGGAACCCTCTCCTCCACGTCAGGGCGCAGGATAACCCCTCGCGAATGACCCTTGCTCACCCTCTAGGTGCGTGGCGTGAGCAGCCAAGGCGATTCCTCAGGCGTTGTTGGTTAAGCACTTACAACCATACACACAGTAAATACATCAATCCCCCCAGAAACGGACACCAGACTTGGATATATATAAAAATACGATTCTTTATGTAAAAATAAGGTATATATATCTCAGCAGACTTATCACAAGACCAATAACGTTTTCGCTAGGCCACCAGGTTGTAAAGCAGGCAAAGGTTCTTTGTTCGTAGTTGCAAATAGATACGTTGCAGTCTCTTTGCAAATGTTACTTGTGGTTCCAGTACTCACAGAGATCGGCTCCTGCGAACGGGGAAATAAGGCGTTGCGGGCCCCGAGCCCGATACTGGAACTTCCTTCGTGATGTGGAGAGTCGGCACAGGTCGGTGCGACTCTCGGCTTAAGAAGTGTTCTTGGGTCCTCAATCAGCAGGTGTGGGCACGTAGGCAGGCGCGGCCAGCGACCCTTTAGCACGGCGGTGCAGGAGGGTCTCCACAGCGGGGGCGGCGCGGCCTGAGATGTCCAGGGATAGCGAAGCGGGGTCGCAGGGCACGGTCAGTGCAGCTGGGTGACCCGGCGTAGATCACAGTCGTCGGACGGCTTCCGGCGGGAGGGGTGATAGCGCGGTCAGCGCGCTCCAGTAGCAGGCGGTGACAGGGATGCAGGCGGCCTGGCCCGGGAACAGAGAGCGGCTCGGGACGGAGCGGGGCTCTCACGGGTTGGAGGCAGGCGAGCTTCTGAGTGTCACGGCCCTAGGAAGGGCGATGAGGGGCGCAGTCTCTTTTCCAGCGGGATGCCCACACGGCTCGAATTGGAGGATGAGCAAGAAGTCTGGACCGTCAGCGCATGCAACGTGCACATTGCACGAACCTCATGTCCTTACATGACCCACATCACACTACAGTCTGATGTTGCAGCCACCCTCCAAGCATTGTCCATCCAAGGAGCTACCGCCTGCTCTCTCAGGCATACCCTAGGCGCACACACGACACCTTTGCATGATAATTGTGCAACTCCAACTGCCTACACAGCGCTGCCCCAACCAGGTAATGTCCCTCCTACTCCCCACCGGCTCCGTACACCAGCAAGGCCATGGGAGTGGGACTCAAGCCTTCAGCATGTAGTATAGTGGCATAATCTGGCACATGGCCCAGGTATCATCTCTCAGCGTATCAATCTTCAATGTGTCCAGGTCCCCCTCACCGGCATCACATGCACACAGCACCTCTTCATCAGCTCGTATGCCATTGACAGCCAGGTGCTCCTCACCCTCACCAAAGACGCAGCCATTGGCAGTTCCAACATTCAAGAAGGCATGAGATCCATTGATGAATGGCTGAACATCAGCCACCTGAGGCTGGACTTGTACAAGACTGAGGTAATCATCTGAGGATTGTCCCCTTACAGGTGGGTCAACTGCTTGTGTCCCACCCGCAAGAACCCTGCACATGCACCCAGTGGCCACGCACACAAGATGGTGTGCATCATGGATTTGTCACTCACATTTGCCATGCTAATCACCAGCATCTGTACCTCAGGGTGCAACACCCTCTGCATGATGCACATGATCCACAGATAGATCTACTTCAGGGAAAGACAGACCATGCCCCAGGCCCACGACACCAGCCGTGTCAACTACTGCCCCGCCCTCTACGGAGCAAGTACATCCTAACTCCCGGGAAACCAGTCCACATCCAGGCTGCATGTGCACACCTCAGCTTCAACATCCTGCGCCCCAGCCACATCACCATCCACCAGAGATAGCTGCAATGTATCACTGTGTGCTGCAGGATGACCTTCAGACTCCTCACCCACACTCAGGAGACAGGCCACAAACCCAGACCCCACACCAACCTTGGCCGTCTGTCATCCGAGACCCCGTTGTGCCAACTCCGTGCATCCAACCTTGCCCTGGCCACCATTCTTCACATCCACCGTACTCCAGCATGCAGGACATAGTTCTCCCACCTGGCAAGACATACCTGCTACTCCCTCCCCGGCAACATCCACATGAGCCATGACCTCTACGCCTTCAGGATACTCTTCCCAATTGGTCTGTCCGCACAGTAATGCATGCCCCCCTCAGCAGCTTGAAGCCATCACGGGTGAGTATTGTGCTCCATGTCTGTATAGTATGATACATTGTGACCCATGTGTGTCCTGTCCCAGACTCAGATTCCAGGGTATGGATGGCGGAAGTTAGTTCAACACTCGTGCATAGTTTGAAATTTCCCCACACGTAGGTTGTGTACTCATGCAAAATGAATGCAACATGTAATTGTAGAAAAATAGATTTATTCTCTGTGGGGGGCCTGTTTAGTGTGGACAAATAGGTTCTATACAGTGGGCATGGAATCCAAAGTTCACAGGGGGAGATGGCATCCTTGTCAGTTGGAGTCATCAGAGTCCAGACCACAGTGTTGGTCATCATTGGTCAGACTGTGACCAGCAAGTCCATGTGGCAGAGAATGTCATTGGATGAGGTGCTGCTGTTGCGCCAGAGGGCCAGGTGCCAGGCGACCTGGGAGAAGTGGATGGTCCGCTGCCTCTCACGGTCTTTTCCGTGGACGACCCACCTTCCTTGCGGGACCCTCAGATGCAGGCCTTGACGATGCTTGGGACGCTCCGTCGGACGAATCCTCCTTCTCCTCCCTCCCTGTGGCTGGTGCTGGTCTTCGCCTGGTGGCACAGGGAGGGTTGCCCATGTTGTCGGTGATCCGACGGAGTGAACGGCTTATGTCTGTTTGCACTGCCAGCAGCTCAGCCAGTCTTGCCTCCATCCGTCCTTGGTGTTGTTGTTGGCTGGCGTGTTGCTCGGCCTGCTGGTTCTTAATCTCGTTGAGGGTCCCCACTACCTGGCTGATGCCCCTGGTGTCATGCCAGTATGTCTCCAAGATGTGGCGTATGTGTGACATACACATATGTCGTAGAATAATGCAAAATGACAGCAACATCTCATGTGCAGAATTATGTGAATTTATTTTTGGTGGGGTGAGTCTTTTGGTATATGTGCTAAGGTGCTCGACCGGGGGAATAGAATCCAAAGTTCACTGGGGGAGATGGCATCCTTGTCAGTTGGAGTCATCAGAGTCCAGGCCACAGTGTTGGTCATCATTGGTCAGACTGGGACCAGCAAGTCCATGTGGCAGAGAATGTCATTGGGTGAGGTGCTGCTGTTGCGCCAGAGGGCCAGGTGCCAGGCCAGGTGACCTGGGAGATGGAGATGGTCCGCTGACTCTCACGGTCTTTTACGTGGACGACCCACTTTCCTCCGGGGACCCTCAGATGCAGGCCTTGATGATGTCAGGGATGCTCCGTCAGATGAATCCTCCTCCTCCTCATCCCTCCCTGTGTCTGGTGCTGGTCTACGCCTGGTGGCACAGGGACGGTTTGCCAGACTTTGGGCGATCTGACGGAGTGATTGGCTCATGTCCCTGTGCACCGCCAGGAGCTCAGCCAGTCTTGCCTCCATCCGTCCTTGTTGTTGTTGGTGACTGGCATGATGCTCGACCTGCAGGTTCTTGATCTCATCGAGGGTCCCCTGCATCCCGGAAAGTCTGGCCACGACCTGGTCGATGCCTCTGGTGTCACGCCGGTATGAGTCCAGGATGTTGCGTATGTGTGACATACCGGGGTCCTGAGCTGGCTGGTCAGGTTCGCGCCTCCGCCTGCCTCCACTCCCACCACCCCAGGCCACACGAGCCTGGCTAGCCATTGTGGGCACATCGGGTCTACCGGACCCCTGAGGGACGGCATTTGCAGGGTTGTCTGCCTCCTTCTGGGTGGCCGGAGAACCTTGTCCCTCCAGGTCAGACTGGCTCAGTTTTTCTGTGCGGGCAGGGCTCCTGGGTGTCTCCGGGGATGTGGCAAGAATGGGGGTGGAGGTTGACACAGATGTACCTGACGCAGGTGCTGCAGGGGCTTGGGCACCAGAGGGTCCAGGTTGGTTGGGGTCATCCACAGAGTGCTGAGAGTCGTCGCTGCCGGTGGGATCATCTTCCTGCCGAGCCTGGGCCTGTGATTGTCCCCTCCCCCAGTGTTGGGGGGAGATCCATGACATTGCCCTGTGTGTGAGAGAGAGACAATGTTAATGCTGTTTCATGCGACATCCATGTTTATACATGTTCTGGTTGCCACAGTTCCTCCAGGTAGTTGTATTTGCCTAGCATTCACATCAATGTTCACTTGTGGATGGGTATGTTGCAGGGGACTGATTGAAATGTTATCCAGGGTCTTTGACATGTCGCATTTGGCCTTGGATGCTTTTTTGGCTGTGGCTTGATCTTGTTGTGTCACATGTCCATTGTGAGAGTGTGTGACTCCCTTGGCTGCCCCGGGGGTGTGTGCTTGTGTGAGGGGTGAGTGATCATCACTCAGTCCGACGCTGTTCAACATCCACATGGCCCCCCTCACACAAGTGGCCCGCCACCACAACCTCTAAGACATCTCCTACGCCGACGACACCCAGCTCATCCTCTCCCTCAACAAGGACCCTCACACTGCCAAGACAAACATCCACGAGGGTCTGAGGGCCATCGATGACTGGATGCGGAGTGGCCATCTGAAACTGAACTCGGACAAGATGGAGGTCCTCATCCTGGGACCCTCTCCCTGGGACGACTCCTGGTGGCCAATCACTCTGGGGACATCACCGACACCCACCAAACATGCATGCAACCTAGGATTGATCCTCGCATCCTCCCTCTCCATGTCCAAGCAGGTCAACGGCGTCTCCTCCTCCTGCTACGACACCCTACACACGCTCCGCCGGATCTACTGATGGATCCCGACTTAAACAAGTAGAACAGTGACACAGGCCCTCGACTACGCCACTGCACTCTACACAGGACTCCCATCCACACACCAACGGCGGCTACTACGCTTCTGAAACGCCTCAGCACAAGTGATCGTCAACGCCCCCCGCCACAGCCACATCACCCACCTCCTGAGAGACCTGCACTGGGTCCACATTGACAAGAGGATCACCTGTAGGCTCCTCAGCCATGCACACAAGGCACTCCACACTGCCGGACAAGCCTACCTGCACATCAGACTCAGCTACTACACCCCCACCCGCCAGCTCCACTCCGGCATCTTCGCCCTCGAAGCTGTCCCCCGCATCCAACATACGCCCGCCTGCAGCAGATCCTCAAGACCTGGCTCTTCGAGCAGTATTGGAACCCCCCCTCAGCGCCTTGAGACCCTCACAGGTAAGTAGCGCGCCTTACAAGTACCCTGATCGATTGTTGATTGATTGACGGTGCCTGCTGGTGGGTGTAGTGTGATTTGGCAGTTGGTCTCCCAGGTGATTTATCTGTCCCCCCATGGAGCATGCTGCCATGTCAGTGAGTGTTAGTTCCTGTCCTAGATATCTGAGCTGGTTGTGTTTGTGTTAGATTTTGCAGTTGTCACAGGAGGGCCTTGTGCTGCCTACAGCAGGGCCAAGTGTCAGCTACCTTGTCAGTACTTTGCCAGTCCCTGTGCATTGCGCATGGTGCATGGGTATGTACCTGGGCCATATGGGCTGAGGGCAATGGTGTCTGTTTCTGAGTTGTACAATATGTTTAGTGATCCACACCCTCCCAGCATCCCAGACATCCTGTCTTGGGTTTGTGGTTTGTGTAGGCTGGGACATGGCATGGCCTTGCTTTGTAAATGGGGCATACTCATGTTAGTGGCCTCAGCGTTGTTTAGAGTGTGGTTGTGTCAGGTGAGGGCTTGGGGGTAGGTGAGTGCATTTGTTGTAGTTGGGGTGTGGATGCCATTCCCCCTGTTACGTGAGTTGTTTGTGTACTCACCAGGTTCTCTAACTCCTTCGACTCCGTGTACTCCCACCGGCGGAAGCAGGGCCATCACCTTCTCCTCCCAAGGAGGGTAATGTACCGGTCTGCGGGGCAGCCCACCTCCTGTGATGTTACTCTGGGCGTATTCCTCATTCATTTTGCGCTTGACTGCCCTGCACAGATCGTACCACCTGGCTTGACATTCTTTCCTGGTCCTTCTGATGAGCGCAACAGCATTCACCCAATCGACGATGCTCTGCCACAGGCTAGTTTTTTGGGATATGCTGGTCTGTCTGACCAATGTTCCAAAGAGCTGTGGCTCGACTCTGATGATTTCGTTGACAAGGATGTCCAGCTCCTCCCTTGTGAACTTTGGATTTTTGTCTGTGGGCATGGTGTGGGGTGTGGGTGTGGATGGTTGTGGGTGTGAATGTGTAGGTGTGTCTGTATGTGTAGAGGGGGTCTGTGTGAAGGAGGTTGTGTGACGGTGTGTAAGTTAAAGTGTATCGGTGCAGTTGTTTGTGTGTGATGTCTGTCAGCAGTGGGTCTGTTGCAAAGGCTCATGGTTTGTGATTGTGGGCCATTTTTATTGGTCCATTTGTGGGTGTGGCTGGGTTTGAACTGTTGGTGGGTGTGTTATAAGAGGTGGTTGTGAGTTTGGGCGTCTGTTTGACTGTTTGGATGTGCCAGGTCAGTCTTTTAGATGTTTTTTGTCCTGTAGACGTGTTTTGTGGTGTTGTGCGAGTCGAATTGACGGTCCTTGTGCTGTTTTACAGTGTCCTGGTTCAGTACGAGTCTTTTTCGCGTAGGTAAGGTGCATCCATGGCTATGTTGTTGTACAGTGATCACATGTGCAATGGTGTTGTACGACTCGTACATACGCGATGCTGGGGTATGGTGTTGGGGTATGGTGAGTCCAAGTACTGGGCTGGGGTGGGGGATACGGGGCGTACATACGCGGGTGATGTGGTGGGGGGTACGGCGCTTACATACGGGTGTGCTGGGGTACGGCACGTACATGCGCGGGTGCTGTGGTGGGGGGTACGGCACGGACATACGCGTGTGCTGGGGTACGGCGCGTACATACGCGGGTGCTGGGGTGGGGTGGTACGGCGTGGACATACGCGGGTGCTGGGGTACGGCACGTACATGCGTGGGTGCTGGGGTGGGGGGTACGGTGCGTATATGCGCGGGTGCTGGGGTGGGGGGGTACGGCGCGTACATACGTGGGTGCTGTGGTGGGGGTACGGCGCTTACATACATGGGTGCTGGGGTACTGCGCGTACATGCACGGGTGCTGGGGTGGGGGGTACGACCCATACATATGCGGGTGCTGGGGTACGGGGTGTACAGGCGCGGGTGCTGAGGTGGGGGAGTCCCGCGCGTACATACACGGGTGCTGGGGTACGGCACGTACATGCGCGGGTGGGGTGGGGGGTCTGTACGACTCGTACCCCGGGCCCAAGTGTGCCCGGGGTAGTGGTCGTTCAAAGTTCGCTCCGTACGGGACGTTTTCCATACACTTGTGTATTCGGGACACCGGTACGGATTGGACTTGTGCGCTCGGACTTCAGTTTTACGACTCGTACGTAAATCTGTCTGGGGACGTCTTGTAGACTTTTCCCGAGGCAATTTGTATGTAATTTTACGGTACGAATCGTACTTCGCCATTTGTACGGGACTTGTACGACTCGTACAGAAAAAAATACGGATACGAGTCGTACGGGAAAACTTTTTATCCGATCGGAATCGGCACCAAAATGTAACCATTTCCAATAATATAAACAAATAACATATATCAAACATTAACCCCTTCGACGCTCATGACGGAACGGTTCCGTCATGAGCGTCGGTTGAGCTGTGCTCATGACGGAACCGTTCCGTCATGACCACGCCCGCGCAGGTAACGGTCAGCACCGTGGGGGAATCCGCCCCGCATGGAAGGGGTTAAAAACAAACACTAAAAAAAATAAAAAAATGAATACAACTAAAACACAAACAAATACACTTAAAATAAAAATAAGCAAACACTACACAATAAAAAAATATCACAACTATCAAAAATAAACAAAAATATATATTACATGTATAAAAAATATATAACATTTATTTAGACATACATTCTAACCTCTTCAATGCCCATGACGAGATAGTCTCGTCATGGAGCACATTTGCGCTGTGCCCATGACGAGACTATCTCGTCATGGACCCCGCCCGCTAATGAAAGGCCCGGCACAGGAGGGGGAAAGGGCGGGGCACTGAAGGGGTTAATTATATTAATAAACAAATATTAAATAAACATAATTAACATTAAAGAAATAAAATTATATCTGTCATTTTTTTTTTTAAAAAGCTATCTCGACCAATAAATGTAAACTACACTAACACAAACCAATAGACAACTCTAACTAATTAAATAAACCCTATGAAAGCAATCAATTAATGAACACAAAATTTACAGTGAAGCGGCCAATCACTTGAGAAGCATGAACATTTGCGAGAAAGAAAACAGAACAAAAAAGATCTACACAAACAACTAATCAGAAAAAATCTCATTAAAGGTAAGAACACAACTTATAAAATATATAAATAAATTTAGCTTAAAAGAAAAACATTATAAACAAGTTAACTAAAAATATAATATGTTTCCCTATATATTTCACAGACTAAACTTCACTAAAACTCCACCTAGAAAACTCAAAATAACAATTAACTTCCAAAACAACTACAAGATCAACATTCACAAAAAAATATAAAACAAAATAAGTATATATCTTAACCAGCAAATAGAGTTAACTCATGAAAACTAAAAAATGTATTAAAAAAGCAAAACGTAACCAACATATACTTTTATTTTAATAGCTTCCACAGACTTCAACAAAACAACAACATCAACAACATAAACTACATCAACTAAAAATAGTAAGTATTTTTTCAACAACTAAATAAAAATAGAGACTAAATAAACAAAATAAGCAAACTAAATATAACACTTCAATAAAAATAGCTTTTCCTTTTTAACCAACAGAAAAAAAGAAACCAGTGAATAAACCATGAACATCAAAATAATATCCAACAAGAAAAGCAAAACAAGATATATGTAATTATATTTTGAAATGTAGTAATTATATAAACATGTTTATTTTTGATACTTAATAATTAACAAATATATTTATATACATATATTCACAGAAATACAAAGAAAATGACTGAAGGGACAAAGTTAATCTCCTCACAAAAGGGAAAACTACTTTTGCGCTACATGGGCTATACTCACATGCAAGAGAAAGTAACAGGAAATAAAACGCATTGGAAATGTAGTAAATGCTACTCAGACTCTTGCTGTGGGAGAGCAACAACAGTAGAAACAAATGTTATTATTGTCAGGGAACACAACCATCCCACCAGTGTCAAAGAAATTAAGGTGAGAGATGCTTTAGAGACCATCAAAGAAACAAGCACCTGCTCCCAACAAACCAGTAGTCAAATATTAAAAAACTTACTAACTAGGGTTCATGAACATGTAACAGGACAATTATCATCCATCCCCACTCTAAAACACCTAACAGCAATAACTAAAAGATCTACTGCTCTAACACTCACTTTGCAAACCTTTGCAGAAATGCAAATGTTACAAGAATACACAGTCACACACAAAGATGAAAAATCCATTCTCTATGACAATAACAGTCATGGAAAAAGAATTATCATCTTTGCCTCCAACACCCACATTCAAAAGTGAAAGCAGTGTGAGACATAAATGATAGATGGGTCATTTAAAGATTGCCCTAAGCCCTTTTACCAACTCTATACCATCCATGGAGAATATGAAGAAACATCCCCTTTATATATGCATTACTCCCCAACAAACAAAATACTACCTAAATAGAACTCCTTACAGTAATACAACAACAGACAGAAAACTACTACTCACAAAAAATAATCATCAATTTCAAACAAGCAATGATTCAGTCAATTCTAAAACTATTTCCACATACTTCAATACTACGGAGGCAATGTTTTTAAGTAACCATGCTACAAAAGCTATTATAATGTTTTATTACAAACAGTGTGCTACTGTTGATTGGTTACCATGTCACAAAATTGATGTAGCTGATTGCAACTAGCCAACACATTCTTCCGGAGGACCACGTTTTGACTGCCACGCTAGCCTGGCCATGTTTCTCAAAGCCAACTTTATAGAAACTTTCACTGCCCTAGGAACTTGCAGGTGAAGGGACTCCAAATTCGACATCTTGCACCTTATTACTACTCCTGTTGCACTATACTGCATGCACTAAATGCCAATTTCTATACTTCTCTTGTAGTTTTATGGAATCATTGTAATTTCTCAAACTTAATTTAACTAACTCTACTTATAAAAAGGGTTGTTTTAAGCACTTTTTACATGTGACCTACCATGCAGCTGACTGTAATGGTGTTTATCAATTAGGCACTCTTATATGTGTCGTTCTATGTAGCAGATTGCAATGGTTTTTATTAACTAAGCAATAAAGATTATTATTATTATTATTATTAATACTAGGTTGCGATTATCATTTCAACCAAAGTATCTAGAGACATCTGCAAAAATCTACCCTAAGTATAGATTATGCTACAAACAGCAACTTTGCCTATCAAATCAAAAAACTAATAGCCCTGGCCTATGTATCAACAACAGAAGTAGCCAACCACTATAATATACTTATAGAAAGTCCTTTCTACCAAGCCAACAAAGCAAAACTAACACACTTGCTTGACTACTTTGAAGACACCTGGGTATGAAGACTACATAGGTCAGGGTACCGAAGTCAACCATAGTTCCAAATCCCCTGGTGGAACATCTGTGTTAGCAACCTAGTACAAAAAGCTAAGGCAAATAATGCAGTGGAAGGATGGCATAATGCCTTTCAAGCCTCAATAGGAAGAGGACAAGCAACTTTACACAAACACGAACAGAGCTATCAAGACCTAAGGCTAGAACAGTCTCTCACTAAAATAGGTCCTAAACTTAGTAAGCAAACAAAAGCAAAGTATGAATACCTACAACACGAAACTCGACTGTACCCAAACACCAAAGGACTAGAATAAACTCAGCAAAAGTGCTTGATAATAAACCATAAAAAATGTATAAATCCAAAACCAACTAAACTCAGCGAAAGTGCTAGATAATAAACCATAAAAAATGTACTATTCCAACTCCAGAACCAACTAAATGCAGGGGAAGTGCTGGATCATTATTCATAAAAAATTACTATTCCAACTCTAAAACCAATAAATGCAGGGAAAGTTGTGGATAATAACGCATAAAAAGTTACTTTTCCTACTCCAAAGCCAACTAAACTCCGGGAAAGTGTTGGATTATGAACCTTAAAAAATTTACTATTGCTAACTCCAAAACTGACTAAACTCAGGCAAAGTGCTGGATAATGAACCATAAAAAATTACTATTACAACTCCAAACCAACTAAACTCATGGAAAGTGCTGGATAATAAACTAAAAACTTACTATTCAAACTCCAAAAACAAATAAACTAAGGGAAAATGCTAAATAATTTAAAAATGTTAAACATATAAAAAACATAAATGTATAAAATTATACTTTAAAAATGTAACTCTATAATTTAACACAAACATTTCCTAAAAATTGTTTAAAAAACAATTTACAAAAGCGACATAATATAAATTACAATATTTCAATTTTTTTAAATTGTCAATAAAATGTTACAAAAATCAAATATATATATTTTTCAATTTTAAAATTATTTAAAACCAACATTCTACATAAAAAACTTTTTTTTAAATACTTCAAACAAACATTTTCAAATTACTCCCCACCCTTATCCCCTATAATCGCAACATCCTGCTCCTAAAAATAAGTGAAAATACAAAAACAATCATACATTTAACATAACAAAATAAATTTAAAAATATTAAATAACTTCCACTAAAATATTAAAACACTGAATTTAAACATGAAACCAAAACAAAAAAAATACAATACTCGATAATATTCACAAGAATGTTTTTGACATTGATATTTTCAAAATCGATATTTCTGAAATACACAACAAACAATATTTGTAACAACAAAAAAACTTACCTCAATATTTTAACCATCAATATTCTTGACTCAATATTCATGCAACTTGATATTTCTCCATTGATATTTTGTCTCTTCACCAAAAGAAAGTATGTTAAACTCAGAGTGAAACAAAATACTACACAGTTCAATATGAATTTTAATTGCAGGATTGTTCACCTGGTTATGATCTTCAGTATGGTGCTGCACCCCCTTCAAGTATCCTCTCTCCACTCTCTTGGTGATCTCCAATGACTATTTTTCTCAGTATATTGTGGGGTACGGATTAATTAAGCAGAGGTGCAGATTACCTAAAGTTATCCTACTGATTAGCTATGCAACATAGCTCAACAACTTTCAACCACTTGCATTCAATCGAGTAAATAATCTCACGTCCACGCCGCAGATTCTATTGTGGGTTCTAGTCTCCCATTCCGGTAGCAGGCTAAGCCCCACTTTTATTTGCTGGATGGTACTGCTGTTCGCATACCTGACCTTACTGCAGCAGCTGCAGTATGATGGGGCTGAGGTGGTAGCCTTATGCTGGAACAGGTAACACTGGTTGGAATCAGTGTGATAGGCCTGGGCCTCTTGATGTCCATATTAATGATCAATTGTGTAAGTCTTACATTAAATTACCGACCTATTAAAACCTATCCTACAAGCTCTTTCCAGATTTTTAATATTACCATGTTTAGCATTATAGTATATCATCAGTATTAGCATTAAAGGAAGCAAAAATATTTTCTTATTCTGGTGCCGATTCCGATCCGGGTCGGAAAGCACTCCGACCGAGCCGGATCCGGAGTGTTTGCCGACCGAGCCGGAGTCCTGCAGTCTGGCCGAGCGAGTACGATGCGGCCATATGCTGCCAGACTCAGTTCGGTCAGACTCCCATAGAAGGAAATGGAAGCATGTCGTACGACGCGTGCATGGGCTCCCATTGACTGAATGGGTACATCTCGTGCAAGGGCGCACCCTACAGTGGGTACGCGTCAGTGCCATCCGCACCATACATGCTTGTGTTGGGGGGACCCTTGGGTCTCCCCCTGTGTCCGATTCGTAGGGCTGCGGGTGACAGGGGGTCCAACGCAGACCCCCATAGGCAACCACCCAGACGTTTTGCGAGCTGGACACTCAGGCAGTCCGACGCGTGCATCGTACTGGCTTGGTCATAAATAGCATTCATTGCACGCCCCGAGTAGCTTCCGACCGAGACGTACGGAGCGGTTTGGACCCCGGAACGACTCGGTCAGTGAATTTCACGTAGCTCACATCGTAATTGCTCGCTCGTACAGCTGAACGAGTCGGGCGGAAAACACGCGTACGGCTCGTAGTTTTTCTGGCCGGATTGCGTTCGGTGCCCTTCCGACCCGGATCGGAATCGGCCCCTCTGTGTAAAATTTGCAACAAAAAATCATATGACACATATACAGGTTATACATCCTATAAGAATACATATGATCCCAGAATGTACATGTACATCATTTTTTACAGCACAAAATATTTTTTCAAACAGATTTGATTCCTTCAATGCAAGAAAAGTTCAATATTTTCACCATTGTTATACAAATATGTTAAAGCTATAGTTTACAGTGTTTTCTAAGGAAAGAATATGTGTTTTTAGTGGAATAGGATAAATATGAACAGGCAATGTAATAATCTCATCAGCCTGTAGATAGAGGTTTGACAAGGCGAGAAAAGTTACCTTCGGCCAGTAGATGATGAGTAGGAGAACAGCTCACTCCAGTGGGGGCCAGTTGCATATGATGTCCAAAGAGGTTGCACATGCTCAGATGAGCTTCTTAAGGTCAATTGTGAGTATAGGGAGAGTTGAAGGAAAGATTTTTTAATTGGGAGGTTCCTTCTAATTGACAAGCCCAATGTATATGATGAATTTTTCTCAGAAATTTCTCTTCCAGTACATTGAAGAGAGGTACACAGTGATTGTTCTCCAGTTTAGATAATTTTTGTTGGATCTTGCAGTACGGGTGGAAGGACCAGGGATTAGTATAGCAGACTTTCTCAACCATGCTTTTTTAGAAATAAAATTACATTTTTGCTGAGTTTTTAGCCATTGCAAAGTAGTCATTTGGGGATTTCTTTACTGCATTTCTGGTACTGTCAGGGCTCTTGACAATTAGTTTGCACCTAGCTATTCCCTCTAAATGACAGAGTCTTAGCAAATTGTTCTTCATTTTACCAGGGCATTTGTTGCTAATCCAAGATCCTACCTTGATCAGAGTCCAGTGCTTCAAGATCAAAAGTTCCAGGCTTTATCAACCTCATTAACTTGTCCCTCCAAAGTCATTATGTGCTGGTCTGGTTGATCGATAAGTATCCTCTCTACTAGGAAAACTAAACACCACAAATACCAAGCTCTGTTCAAAGAGGTTCAGGACACTTAACCACAAACAGCAAGGCAGCAACACAACTCCAACAGAGCAGAAAAGCCTGCCATTCCTGCGGATGAAATAACAGTAAAGACAGACCATTGTTTGCATTAGGCTGTATGCCATGATCATCTCTTTTGCATTAGAATTTCTAATCTGCCTGTCAATTGTACAAATCTATTTTCTGTGTGATAATCCTTGGGAAACCCTTGACTCGCCAACAGGATCCTATCTCAAGATGTATTTATGAAAGGAAAAGTCTAAAAATAGGGAAAGGGGAGATTGTATTCACCACTGGCCTGTGGCCACACCCATAGTGTCCTTCAAACCTCTGCACTTCAGGATGTGATACAAACTAAATCTTCATCTTTAATTGCGTCAAACAGACAAATGTGGCAGCTAGTTGTGTCTGGCAAGAGGATGTTCGCACAAAGACTGGTGTGCAAACAGAACATTGATGACAGTATTAAAGAAACTCCTCTCAGGTGCCCACATAAATCTGTTTCTTGGAATTACAATAAACAAAGTTGCTGGAGAGTTCAGGATATGTTTCCTAGATTTTTCAGTTTATAGTTTTTCTTTACTCTTTTAAAAACTGTGGGTACGTATTAGCAGCCTTAAGCATTTAACTGTCATGGGTCAACTCCTTTCGATGTCCAAAGTATACCTAAAAGTACTGGTATGGGGACTACATACATCCCTCACACAGTACCTTTTTTATAGAAAACCAATATCTTATTCATGGACTACCCTGATCTTTACTGGAAGCTTACAACCTGTTCTGATTATCCTTTTCCTTTCTTTCAAATAGTTCGGCAGTGAGCGCCACTGGTACTTACTTCTAGGGATCAAGTCCCCTTAATTACTCTAACCTGAAGCAGTCCTGGAAAAAGCTCTACCTCTGAGTGCGCTTGATATCCTTTTTGCAACACAAGCAGATAGACCGTGTTCTCCTGGCACAATGAATGGGGGATAGCATACAGTTTCTTGATTTGATGCTGAATACACTTTGGTGCCGATCACGATCCGGTAAAAAAATTCCCCGTACGACTCGTAACCGGTCTTTTTACTGTACGAATCGTACAAGTGCCGTACAAACTGCCAATCACGATTTGCATGGGAAAAAGTCCATACGAATCGCATTGGGAATCATTCCCCACACGTCCTCGGGTCGGAAAATGTGTCCGACACGTCCCCGGACGATTTACCATACAAATGTGAAAAGTGAAGTCCGACCGCGGAATTACGATCCATCCCGTGCGTCCGATGTTACAACCGTATGGAAAAAACACCGTACGCACCGAACTCCCATAGCAACCATGGAGACATGTGCCCGCATACGCGCCCAACACCCCCCCAGCCCCCGTATGTACGAGTCGAATCCCCACCCGTGTATGTACATCCGTGTATGTACGAGACATACCCCCACCCGTAAATGTATGGAGCGTACCCCCACCCCAACCGTGAATGTACGACCCGTACCCTCACCCGCGTATGCATGGAGCGTACCCCCACCCCAACCGTGTATGTACGACCCGTACCCTCACCCCCGTACGTATGGAGTGTACCCCTACCCCAACCGTGTATGTATGGACCGTACCCCCACCCCAACCGTGTATGTACAACACGTACCCCCACCCGCGTATGCATGGAGCGTACCCCCACCCCAACCGTGTATGTACGGACCGTACCCCCACCCCAACCGTGTATGTACGACACGTACCCCCACCCGCGTATGCATGGAGCGTACCCCCACCCCAACCGTGTATGTACAGACCGTACCCTCACCCGCGTACGTATGGAGCGTACCCCCACCCCAACCGTGTATGTATGACCCATACCCTCACCCGCATATGTATGGAGTGTACCCCCACCCCAACCGTGTATGTACGACCCGTACCCTCACCCGCGTACGTATGGAGCGTACCCCCACCCCAACCGTGTATGTACGACCCGTACCCTCACCCCCGTACGTATGGAGTGTACCCCCACCCCAACAGTGTATGTACGACCCGTACCCTCACCCGCGTATGCATGGAGCGACCCCCACCCCAACCGTGTATGTACGGACCGTACCCCCACCCCAACTGGTTATGTACGATACGTACCCCCACCCGCGTATGCATGGAGCGTACCCCCACCCCAACCGTGTATGTATGGACCGTACCCCCACCCCAACCGTGTATGTACGACACGTACCCCCACCCGCGTATGCATGGAGCGTACCCCCACCCCAACCGTGTGTGTACGGACCGTACCCTCACCCGTGTACGTATGGAGCGTACCCCCACCCCAACCGTGTATGTACGACCCGTACCCTCACCCGCGTACGTATGGAGCGTACCCCCACCCCAACCGTGTATGTACGACCCGTACCCTCACCCGCGTACGTATGGAGCGTACCCCCACCCCAACCATGTATGTACGACCCGTACCCTCACCCCCGTACGTATGGAGTGTACCCCCACCCCAACAGTGTATATACGACCCGTACCCTCACCCGCGTATTCATGGAGCGTACCCCCACCCCAACCGTGTATGTACGACCCGTACCCTCACCCGCGTACGTATGGAGCGTACCCCCACCCCAACAGTGTATGTACGGACCATACCCCCACCCCAACTGTGTATGTACGACCCGTACCCTCACCTGCGTACGTATGGAGCGTACCCCCACCCCAACAGTGTATGTACGACACGTACCCTCACCCGCGTATTCATGGAGCGTACCCCCACCCCAACATTGTAAGTACGGAGCGCACCCCAGGCCCAAACACCAGCACCTTCACACAACATCGCGCATGTACGAGTCGTACCAAGCCAGACACAAGGACAGAACTGTACAACAAAATTGCCGAAGTACACACCGTACACACGCTAAAAACGCACGTACACAACCAGGACAAAGCAAAACAACACAAGAATACACCATTCGAATGGCACAAAGCCACAAAACATGTCCAACAAGCACAAAAACAACACATTCACTGACCTGCAACTGCCAAAATCCCAAACAGAGGCCCAAAACACAACCACTCCTTATAACACACCCACCCAAACTTCAAACACAGCCACACCCACCAATGGACCAATAAAAAGGGCCCCCACACACAAACCATGAGCCTTTGCAACAGACTCACTGCTGCCAGACCCCACAGACAACCTACAGCACCATACTAGAACCTTTACTACACCTTACACTTGCACACCTTCACACACACACCTTCACAAACACCCCCTCATCACATTCACACACACACCTGCACAACCACACCCACACACTCACAACCATCCACACCCCCCCACCATCCACACCCACACCCCTCACCATGCCCACTAACAAGAATCCAAAGTTCACTAGCCGAGAGTTGGAGGTCCTTGTCGACGAAATCCTCAGAGTCGAGCCACACCTCTTTGGAACATTGGTCAGACAGACCTGCATGTCCGAAAAAACAGCCATGTGGCAGAGGATTGTTGATGCTGTGAATGCTGTTGCGGCCACCAGAAGGACCAGGCATGAATGCCAAGCCAGGTGGTACGATGTGCGGAGGAGGGTCCGAGCCAAAATGACCGACGAACACAACCAGGCCAACGTCACTGGAGGAGGGCCGCCCCGCAGAACCGTACACTACCATCCCTGGGAGGAGAGGGTGATGGCCATACTGCCGGTGGTGTCAGTGGACGGATTAGACGGACTCCGAGACCCGGGTGAGTACACAAACAACTCACCTCACATGGGGGGAACGTCATCCACAACCAAACTCACAAACAGGCACACAACCACCCCAAGCTATCGCATGACTCAACCACACTCCATGAACACGCACATGCCACTGGCGCCACCATACCCCATGCACCCAGCTGGACAATGCAAAGTCACAGGCCACAGAAAACACCAACACAAGACACGGTAAGCCGGATGGCGGGAGTGTGGGCCACAAAAATCACATAGTGCAACTCAGAAGCAGACAACAATGCCCCCTGCCCATATGGCCTAGGTTACAGCCAGACAAACAGTGTGTCCCCACACAGGAAAGACTTGCCAGCAAATGGCGGACGCCTTGCATTAACACATGGTGGTGACGGCACGTGTTTGCACATGACAGCAGCTAATGAACAGCCAACACTGTGAAAGAGTGGCAGCACACACCACCACAGCAGCAGCGCAGACACAGACACTACACCCAATGGGTGCCTGCAGATCAGAAACAAACTCACATGAACAAGCCAAGGGCCAGTCAAAGATCTGCAAAAAGTGTGTGCCTAGGAAGCTGGGCTGAGGTGACAGAGGGTGACACAGAGGGAGGGAGAGGGGGAGAGAGAGGGAGGGAGACACAGGGAGACGGACAGAGGGAGGAGGCTGACACACAGAGGTAGCGAGAGGGGGACAGAGAGGGAGTGAGAAAGGGACACACAGGGAGACCAATTCAGCCGTGGGGGTGTGGGAATGTCTGCTCGTCAGCAGGTGGACTGCGTGCATGTAGACAAGGGTGGCCAGTGCCTGAATCCCCCCTCTTCTCCATGGCAAAACACTGGGCCATGTCTCAACCTGTGCAGGAGCACAACGCCAGCTACCTGCATTATCTAAGTGTGTGGAACAACTCCATGTGCCGACGTACAGTGCAACAAGGGAGGCGCCAATGCATGGCTCGCCACACCTGCTCACTCCACTGCTGACTGCAGTCACAATTGACGCAGCAAGTAAGACTGTGCCACACATAGGTAAAGTCGCAAAAGCTGTGGCCAAGGGACATACCCATGCACAAGTGCACTGTGAGTGGAATGCAAGACATATCCAAATACCCAGAGGAAATGTGCCAACTTAGAAACCAATGAAACATGGATGTTGCATGGAACAAAATTAACATTGTCTCTCTCACACACAGGTCAACGTCGTGGATCACCCCCCAACACTGGGGGGGAAGACTCACAGGACCCGGCTCGGCGGGATGACAGACCCACCGGCAGCGACGACTCTCACCACTCTGTGGACGAACCCGACCCCGACCAACCTGGCCCCTCTGGTGTCCAACCCCCTGCAGCACCTGCGTCAGGTACAACTGGGCCAACCACCACCCCCACTCCTGCCACATCCCAGGAGACACCCAGGATCCCTGCCCCACCACCACAATGCAGCCAGGCTGGCCAGGAGGGATACGGTGTACCGGGCACCCAGGAAGAGGCAGGCGACAACGGCAATGCCACCCCTCAGGGGTCCCGGAGACCCGATGTGCCCACAAGGGCAGGCCAGGTGCAAGTGGGCAGGTGTGGTGGGAGTGGAGGACGGCGGAGGCGTGAGCCTGACCAGTTGGCTGCGGAACCAGTATATTCCCATGTCAGAAACATACTGGACACATACCGGCAGGACACCACGGGCATGGCCCAGGTTGTGTCCATCCTCGAGGAGATCAAGACCCAGCAGGCCCAGCAACATGCGGAGCAACATGCCTGTCTACTGCGACACCAAGGGCGGATGGAGGGCAGACAGGCTGAGATTGCCGACAACATGGGCAACCCTCCCTGTGCCATCAGGCGTAGAACATCACCACCCACAGGGAGGGATCAGGGGGAGGAGGAGGAGACATCCGACGGAGCATCCCAAACATCGTCACGGCCTGCTTCTGAGGGTCCCCGCAGGAGGGCGGGTCGTCCACGGAAAAGACCGTGAGGGTCAGCGCAACAGCACCATCTCCCAGGACACCTGGCCTGGCACCTGGGCCACTGGACCAACAGCAGCACAGCAGCAAAAGACATTCTCTGCCACATGGACTTGCTGGTCACTGTCTGACCAATGTTGACAAAGACTGTGGCATGGACTCTGAGGATTTCAAATGGCAAGGATACCAACTCCCCTAGTGAACTTTGGATTCCACACACCCGGAAAGCCCCTCATGTCATACCCCCCCCCCGTACCCCAACCAAAATAAAAAGTTACACCATAAAGAGAAAATGCCTACATTTTGCATTATTACCTTACATGTGTCTTGTAAAGTCTAACCATGCCTGAGTTCTCATTTGACTTCAACCATCCACATCCTGGGGCCTGAGTCTGGCACAGGACACACATGGGTCACATTGTATTAGGCAAGACAGACATGGAGCACCATACACACCCGTGATGGGCCCAACCAGCTGAGGGGGTGGCCACACAACCGTGCCGACAGACATATTGAGTACAGCGACAGCCATGCGCAGAGGTCAGGGATCATGTGGAGTGTCCTGTGGGGCACCCAGGTATGTGTGGACAGGTGGCAGAACCATGTCCTGCAAGCTTGAGTCAGGTGGATGCAGAGAATGGTGGCCTGGCCAACGTTGGATGCATGGGGATGGCACATGTCACAATACCCACACAGTCATGGACATCATGCACAATACACAGTCTAATCCCACACAAACAGCTTGCATCTTGCTACTCTACACATAGACACATAGCCACTATCACGGAAAACCATGCCAGACATGCCGGATGCACCGTGGCAACACACCAGCATTGACTGAGAAGAGGCACCTTGGAGGCATAGGGACACCTTTATTAGTCATGTATTCGGGATTGCAGAGGCAACTCGGAGTACACATGAACGGGTCATGTGGAGTAACATGTGGGTCCAACACTGGAACCCCCCTTCTGCAGCACAAATGCGTGATAGCCATGGAACTGGCACACAAGTATCGGCTAACAGCTAAACACCCCCTGCTGCTCACGGAGAGGCTGCCATACACCATTGATCCACTTATGTGGAAGTCCCACACCATGTCAAGCCAATGCAAACCGTATGTGTCCGAGGGCAGTGTAACACACATTGATGCCATCATCACAATCCACAATCCCATCACTGATGACTGTCAACAAGTCTGACCATCTATTCAGGTGTACCCAGCTGCATGTCATGTGTCCCATGGTGATGCGACATGTCTGCAGAGGAACCAAACATCGACAGGGGCAGTGTGCACACATCGTAAACAACTGCCACACCCAATACACCCCTGATGCATCCCTTACCCTAAGGAGACTTCCAAGCTTGTCCGTGCCTGTAACGCTGAGTCAGCACACGATGACGTGTCCATGAGGAATAGCAGTGCCACAACAATGCAACCAGCAGACGGCATGCGCAAGTACCTGGGGATGAGAGACACACAAGAAGTCAGCCACAAAAAGCACAGCCACTTGCATGTGCATGTACTCGACACATGTAAGGATGACAACATGCTAGGTCACAATTATGACTGGGGAAATACACTCATCACTGGCACCATCACTCCAGTGACACATCCACACACACCTCTGACTCACGTGGCATACATGCAGATGGACACACACATGGCAACACATGCCACACGGGGACCAATGCGTGCACACACAGACACTGGTACTCACCACTAAGCAAAGAAGTCGCGTATGAGCCGACTCCGGATGTCCTCTTGCGGAACCACATCCTCCACATCACTAGCCCCATTGCCAAGACCTTGGTCCTCCACGGGTGGATGGTCCTGATCATCTTGATCCAGGATGAGTGGCACAGCTTTCTCAACTTCCATGTTGTGCAGCATGCAGCAGACCATGAAGATTTTGCAGACCTTCGCCGGGGCATATGGGAGGGCGCCGCCGGTCTTGTGGAGGCATCTGAATCGGCTCTTCAGGAGGCCAAATGTCCTCTCTATCACTCGCCTTGTCCGGCCATGGGCGGTGTTGTAGCGGAGCTGGGCCGGCGTGATGGGGTTGCGGAGAGGTGTGATCAGCCATGGCATGTTGGGATAGCCAGCGTCCCCTACATGGAAAGCACATGGACATAAGTAGGACAGGAGAAGCGGTCGTGCTGGAAGTCTACGCAAAATACAGGACAGACAGAGTGTACCCACCAACAACACATGCTCGTTCGTTGCGCAGCTGCGTCATCATCTCAGGCACCCTGCTACGCCTCATGATGTAGGCATCGTGTGCTGATCCTGGAAAACGAGCACAGACATGTGAAATCACCATGTTGGATAGACACACCACAAGGGCATTGATAGAGTGGTAGTGCTTGCGATTCCTGTACGCTACCTCCTGTGCCTGTGGTGGTACCAAAGCCACATGTGTCCCATCTATGGACCCAATGACATGGGGCATCCCTCCCAGGGCATAGAATCCACGCTTGACCCCAGTCAACATTTCAGGGGTTGGGAAGTGGATGAACTCATCCAGGTGAAGCAACATGGCCTCTAAGAAATCATGCAGCACACGGCAGAACATGCTCTGGGACATGCCACCAACATGAGCTATGGTATATTGAAAGGTACCCGTGGCAAGAAAATGTAGGGCTGCCATTACCTTCAGCTTGGGTGTCAGTGCCGTAGGATACCTGTGCAGTGGTTGCAGGTGTGGTGCCAGCCTCGCCGTCAACTCCTCAATCAACGGTTGGGGGAAGCGGTAGCACCGGATACAGTCATTCTCCCGCATGTCAGCCAAGTCCGGAATTGCTCGGGGAAGAGGCGGCGCTCTGCAGTAATTTGGAAGTGACAAGGAAGAGTGAGTGCACTACAACAACAATTTTTTGGTGCTGAGCACATGTTAATCTGTCAATACACATATGCGACATACAGAGTCAGGTATGTGCCACATGCCCTGGACACGTATGGCTGCCAGGTGACACTCCTACCAAGACCCAGCTACACACGGAGATTGTGCACCTCCACATGCCATGGCATGGGATTAGCTGTGTCCCAGTGTAAGTGAACAGCCAGACGCAACACAGGAGTGACATACATCAACACATCAGCAGAAGTAGGCTGTCGATTTCAGAGACTGGTAGCGGAACACTAGAGCCACAGGTCACATGACATTACACTAGGACAGCCCACACACCTTGCCAATAAGGTGTACATGTAATGACTCACCACACATTCATAGAGAGGATGCAGACATGTACTTGTGACGCTACTCCGTGTCCCATGCATACATACGCACCTCACATCCGATACCACATGTGGCCTGGTGTGCGTAACAGTGTGCCATGTCCATCTACACACAGACACATGTTGGTTGCTGCAACAGCTGATGCTTTTGAGGGAGCACCAACATCAATCTAATGGGGACACCCCAAACATATATGACATAGTCACATCGTGCACCGTGGGTAGTCACATGTCTGGTGTGGTAACCCCTGTAGCGGGCATTAGGGGACACTTGCGTGTGTTGTTGACTGTGCCATGCCAATGACGCTCATCCCAAGTGTGCAGTACGACATGCACACATGTCAAAGGAGTTAAGGGCATGCCTGGCACACATTGCACCATCACACATAACATCTGTACACATCTCATCATACATCTGGTGCCTTCTCGACTCAGGAGTAATGTGCCACATCACAGCCTTTCACACCTGTGCCCCACACATGTAGTACTGCCCAGACAATGCCTTGATGTCCATCCATGGACAAGTATGTCAGCCCTATTCCTTCTGGTGTGCTGCCTGTCACCACTGTGATGTGTGAAAGGCACCGTACATTCGCTCAGAGGGCCTGTGTATGCTCCCTATCACTATGGGAGTGCTGCCGTATGTGTACCCATAGTGATAGTGAGCGTACGCACGCGTGTACGGTCAGTATCACTATGGGTACACATACGCGAGAACACCCATAGTGAAAGTGAGCGTACGCACGCGTGTACGGTCCGTACCACTATGGGTACACATACGCGTGAACACCCATAGTGATAGTGAGCGTACAGGCGTGTGTACGCTCCGTACCACTATGAGTACGCATACGCGAGAACACCCATAGTGATAGTGAGCGTACAGGCGTGTGTACGGTCAGTATCACTATGGGTGTGCTCGCGTATGCGTACTCATAGTGCTACTACCGTACACACGCCTGTACGCTCACTATCACTATGGGTATGCATACGCGAGCACACCCATTGTGATGCGGACCGTACACACGCCTGTACGCTCACTTTCACTATGGGTGTTCTCGCATATGCGTACTCATAGTGGTACGGACCGTACACACGCCTGTACGCTCACTATCACTATGGGTACGCATACGCGAGCACACCCATAGTGATACGGACCGTACACACGCCTGTACGCTCACTTTCACTATGGGTGTTCTCGCGTATGCGTACTCATAGTGGTACGGACCGTACACGCGTGCGTACGCTCACTATCACTATGGGTACGCATACGCGAGCACACCCATAGTGATACGGACCGTACACACGCCTGTACGGGCCGTTGCTATGCAGTTGTGGTGCCCTAGGGCCCCGGTACGCACTGTACTTGTGTGTGAAACTCCAAATTACATAGGGGACACATGAGGGACAAGTATAAAGGCCCACATGCATGCTGGTTGTCATGGAGACCAAGTTTAAAGTTTGAATTTTTTTCAGCAGGTGCACAGCAGTAGTCAGTTTGAATTAATCTACTTTGTTGCAATGTGGTTCTGGGGTTGACATCATGCTCAAGAAAAAACACAATAAGAACCCACTGACTGTGCTAGGTTTGAAGGGATTGGAGGAAACATAGGATGCAAATGTGAGTGACCAATCACTCCTGTGCATGAAACAGGCCAGCAAGGCAGATATAAGGCAGCCAGGTCCCATGAGGGAGCACTTGCCTGCACATCTTTGGATTCGACGACCCAGCTGCTGCTACTGATTCCCTGGAACCATGTCAAGGTCTGTGGAGAGGTCACAGCCTTTCACCCTGGAGGAGATCCTGGCTTTGCTGGATGTGATCCTCCCACAGTACCCCCTGCTGTATGGGCAACCAGGGTATCAGGTGAGTGCAGAGCCTACTAGCACAGACTGAGTCCCTTGTTTGTGGCTGTGACTTCTGGCATTGTGTCCAGGTGTGACACTCATGCTATGTACTGTAGGGGGGTCCCAGGGGGGATAATGCTTGATGTCTCCCAGCCAGTGCATGCTGTGGTGCATGTCTGCCGTCCTCACTTGCATTGTGTTTACTGTGACAATCACTGCATGGTGCATGCCACATTCTGCCTGTCTTGTCCTCCTGGGAATGTAGCCTCTACAGTCCTCATTTTATTATGTGGTCAGCCCAGTGTGACAGGTGACTGTACCCACAGATGTGTGTTAGTTCTGTGTACCTGTGCTGAGAGTGTCCACATGATGTGTTCATACCCTGGACATTGGTGTGTGTGTCAGTCCCCTGTCATGTGGGTGGGTGCATATGTGGAGTGTGGCACCCGGGCTGCATGAAGGATGGGTATACCCTGCCCATGTGATGTGAGCAGGGAGCAGTGCTGTGTGTCTGACGTGCAGAGCCAGCCCCACACCTGTGAGCCCCCCGTCTAGTGGCACATGTGCAGAGTGAGGTTTGTCGCTGCATTTGGCAATGGCAGGTGAATGTCCTGTGCCTGTGTGTGTCTGTGTACTCTGCTGCGGTAGCGTCAGTGGCCTGTGGCATGTGACTGCTTAGAGGTGTTGCACATTATCCTGGTGTAACTTGCGATGCACAGTGTGAGCCTGGATCATTGATTGTGTTGTTGCCCTCATTCCACCTGTGTACTTTCAATGGCACGTACTGCTTTTGCCCTTCCCCAGAGGATCATGTCCCTATGACAAAGGTGCAATGCGTTGGATGCATACTATGCCTTGTTGTAAACAGCAAATTTGTTCTAATATGTCTCTCTGTGACATGTGCCTTGTGTATTGATGTAGTGTCACTTGTTCGTCCTCACAGGTAGGCGCCTCTGCCAAGAAGCAGATATGGATGAACGCCGTCAGTGCCGTGAGGAGGACGGAGGGTCGCAAGCGGCGCCTGGCCCAGGTGAGGAAACGCTGGCAGGATATCCGGTGCTGGACGCGGAGAATCGCACGGGTCCTGCTGGGGGACTCACCTGAGACCCATAAGAACCGCGGGCGCCGCCGTCTGACCCACATCCACAAGCGTGTGCTGGCGGTGGTATTTCCAGACTTGGACAGGCGCTTACAGGAGAAGCAGCAGCAGGAAGGGGGTAGGTACATGTGTGTTTGTTGTGTGTCACCAGCATTTGTAAGTGCACAGTTGCATGGATACACTGCCAGGCTTTAAAGGTGCTGTGCAGATCCAGTTACCCACAGTATAGCGGTGCTCTCCTGCCTCCCTTCCCCTCCTTGCAATGTGTTCCCTGGTCTGTGTGTAGTCACTCCTTCACGAGGTAATGTAGGCTGGCGCTTTCTCCACGTGAAATATGCCTGTAGCATCATGTGTGGTGGTGGTGTGTAACATGTTTTGGGACCTTGCCTGTGCCCTGTCCAGTTCAGTACATGTGGGTTCCATGTCAGTTGGCACTGATGCTGAGTCCAGACGTGGGAGTTAGCCTCTCAAGTGTCATGCCTTACAGCACGCATGTCCTATGGTGTGGCCTGTGACATGATGTGCATGAGTGTGCGATACGCATAGTGCAGGGATGGTGGCGTGTGTTGCAGTCATTCCCATTCAGGACCATGGAGTTGTGTGGCCACTACTGTCCCCTGGGGCATATTTTCATAGGTGTCATGTGTGTCATCACAAAACGTGGACACTCTCAGTGTCTACAGCATAGGTTGTGCTCTGTGCCATTGTCCCCTGGCACCATGTATATTGACGTAAAATGTAGTACAAGTGTCCACTGTACAGCCTGACCTGATTTTCCTTGTTCATACTCATGGTGGCCAGTGCCTGTGTGTCTTGTTACAATCATCTGATGATGACCATTTGTACATGATTATTTGGACAGGCGCACCTTGGGTATTTGGCGTCCTATCTTGCATTTATGCAGCCCCTGTGTATTTCACCCAGACTAAGAGATGTAAGTGCTTCCTGTGTCTCAACAAATTGTCTCATGTAGGGGGTGGTTGGTGCGGGCAAAGCCTACATGTCAAAACCTGAAATCTCCTTGCTAGGTCTGGCCAGTGTGTGATGTTTGTCTGGACATACACTCAAGGTGCAGTGAGCCAGTCATGTTGGGTATGTTTTCAGTATTACCTATGCAGCATGTGCCTCAAGTTCATGGATATGGTCCCTGCTCATCCCTATTTTCGGCAACGCTGTGTGGTGCAGATGCAGTGCTGGATTGTCCCCAGGGCCTGGCTCCTCTGTCAAACTCCATTTCATGTCATTTGCTATTGTGTCATGCTCTCCATGGATTTTCAGTGGCATGGTGGGTCAACCAACTGTGTGTTGCATGCCCTACATCTGTACCTTGTTTTGTAGATGTTACTGATCTTTCTTTTCAGGCTATGCACTGTTACCTATGTAGATTGGACTCATGTGACATATGTATACAGGTGTGTGATTAATTGCTGTCTCTTCACCTTGCCCACAGCATCGTCGGGGGACACGGAGGGAGACATGAGCACAGACGGAGCGGAGGGACCGAGCACCAGTGCCAGCATTGACATCGTGGCTGGCACATTGAGTGGAACTGAGGCGGAGGAGAGTGAGGCCGAGGACCTGTCCACTGACACGACAGAATATGAAGCTGACGGGTCCGAGGATGATCTCTTCGAGTGGGCAGAGGCTGCACCAGCAGCTGACAGCGGCACAACATCTCACCCCGCCCCCTCCATTGCCATCAGCCGCCTCCCACTTGCTCGTGTCCCTTCCCAGCGTGCCCGGTCACCACATGTCTCCTTCCTGCCAGGCACCGCACCCCCTGCCCCTGTCTCCACTGCTGCCGCCAATGCCGAGTCTGTGGACATCCAGCGGCAGTTGCAGGTTGGTCAGGCTGCAATGCTTAATGTCCTCCATGGCCACAGCCAAGTGCTGAACAACATGGAGGCATACTTGGAGGGCATTTTTTCATCGCAGGCTGACCAACGCAACTTGCTGAGGTCCATTGACTCGACACTGACTGCAGCAGTGGGTCTCCTGCAGCGCTACGTCCAACCCCCTACCCCTGACCCATCCACAATTCCCACTCCCATGCCTGTCCCACGTACACCCAGACGTCAGCATGCACCCACCACAACAGACACAGGCACCACACCAGCAGGGAAGGTCATTCGCACACCATCTGGCACGCACACACAGGGTGAAGTAGGCACACCCACTGGGTCGGGGGGCAAACGTAAGTCACGCAGCCAGAGTGGGAGTCCGCATTCCACCCAATCCACTCCCTCCAAATCCCCTCCCCTCAGCTCTCCTGGCCACATATCCGGCAAAGACTCCTTCATGGCTGCTCTGTCCCTGAGCCCCACTGTGACACCACCCCGCAAGCGGTCAAGGGAGTCCCCGGTCAGGGTGGTTGAGTCCCCCCCTGTCCACACCCTCCCCCAGTAGCGCTGCGACCCATCCCTCCGCCCCCCCCCTCCTTGGGGCCTGTGGTTCCTTCGGGTGCAGGGGAGTCGCTGGAGGACCTTGCTAAGGTGTGCAGCGCCATCCTGGCCTCCGCCTTTGGCCCTGCCCCACCCCCTGTGGTGGAGTCCTCCATCCCTGCACCCACGACGCCTACTCTTCGCCCTCATGTCCCTGCGGTGCCTGGTCCTTCCCCCCCCACATGATGCCCTCCCCGCATTGGAAGACGAAGGAGTCTGACTGTGCAGGCAAGCTAGGGGACACGCGTCCCACTGTGTCCCCCACCTGGATTGGAACTTTGGATTGCCCTATGGGCATTGTACTTTTTGAACTTTCAAGGGACAAACATATTTTTGGATGCTGATTAAAGCAATTTATTTTTCCTTAGTACACTACTGTCTGTCTGGTATTGCTGTTGGTCGACCTGCCCCATTATTTTGGGTGGTGATTATGTGTTGGGTGTGTGGGAATTGTCGTCTTGTGCTGGTCATAGGGTGGATCCTGGTATCTGTGTGCCATCACAAGCTGTTGGCTACATAACTTTGTTCATGTAAGCAGTTACTGCATGGTGACATCGTCCCAAGGTGTGTTCCTTCCTCTGTGTAACCTGACTTCTTCCCTGCAGGGTCTGAACAATATGTGGTGCTGAGCTGTGTCTACATTGGCTGGGTGTGTGACGGACTCGTTAGACTTGGCCCATGCATGCTCAGCGATGTCTCCACCTGCATCATTGGTGGCGTCCTTGGTGGTCACTGTACTTTTGTATGTAGACTGTTGCCATGACTTCATGTGTACATGTATTCTTTTAGGCGCTATGCATATGTATACTTCCAGCCTCGCACACATGTGGTACATGTACTGCAGGATCTTTGTGCACCTGACTGACATTTGTGGGCATTGGATCTGTGGGTACTCCACCCTTTTCTTTGCAGGGGCACTGCTGTGAGTGTTAGGCACCCACCCCTCCTGTGTCTGGGCACTGCTGGGAGGACTCTGCACACACCACTCTTGTGACTGGGCACTGCTGGGAGGACTCTGCACCCACCCCTCCTGTTCTGCTTGGGTTTTTGGATCAGATAGAACCCGCTCATCAGAGCCTCACTAACCCAGACAGAACATTACCCCCTCCCTAGGGCCTATTTACAATAGTGCAACCACATATATCTACCACCTAAGGACAGGGACTTCCTACTATACATACCAAGACCTCTTATAATCGGCGGCCTCGCGATCCCATACGGATCCAGACCTCTCTGCCCATACGACAGTATCACAAGTGGCGGCCTCGCGATCCCATACGAATCCAGACCTCTCTGCCCATACGACAGTATCACAAGTGGCGGCCTCGCGATCCCATACGAATCCAGACCTCTCTGCCCATACGACAGTATCACAAGTGGCGGCCTCGCGATCCCATACGAATCCAGACCTCTCTACCTAGACGGCAGTCTCAGCACAATCGGCGGCCTCGCGATCCCATACGAATCCAGACCTCTCTGCCCATACGACAGTATCACAAGTGGCGGCCTCGCGATCCCATACGAATCCAGACCTCTCTACCCAGACGGCAGTCTCAGCACAATCGGCGGCCTCGCGATCCCATACGAATCCAGACCTCTCTACCCAGACGGCAGTCTCAGCACAATCGGCGGCCTCGCGATCCCCTACGAATCCAGACCTCTCTGCCCATACGACAGTATCACAAGTGGCGGCCTCGCGATCCCATACGAATCCAGACCTCTCTACCCAGACGGCAGTCTCAGCACAATCGGCGGCCTCGCGATCCCATACGAATCCAGACCTCTCTACCCAGACGGCAGTCTCAGCACAATCGGCGGCCTCGCGATCCCATACGAATCCAGACCTCTCTACCCAGACGGCAGTCTCAGCACAATCGGCGGCCTCGCGATCCCCTACGAATCCAGACCTCTCTGCCCATACGACAGTATCACAAGTGGCGGCCTCGCGATCCTATACGAATCCAGACCTCTCTACCTAGACGGCAGTCTCATACGACAGTTCATCCTATGATCACCATAACATACAAAAAGGGAATCAGTCTCACTATTCATCAGATCACACAAGGATTGCCAGTTCGAGCATAGCCTGTTCTCAGGTTCGAGGGGCTCCTCTTTCCCTCATTCAGTTACCACTTACCTGATCAGGGTTAACATCTGTTCATGTAGCCGCAGCTGACTAGAAGAATAGGCTACCCTCTCATACAAGAACACGCAGCACATGTTGGTTCACTACAAACTGGGTACTTTATTACTCATTACATACACAATCACATAACATTACGATATAACACATAACCTGCAAAGAAAAGTGAAAGATTAAGTTGTACACTCTAATAAGAAAGGGTCGACATCACCTTAGTAGTATGTAGCCTGCACTCAGTGGTCATCTAGGTTCCCTTCTCGTCTGTGCCTCGGCTCGCCTGGAAGTCACACCTCCGCAGTCACGGATACATGTCTGCACCACTATGCGCTGTTCTCTTCACCCTTCTCCGAGTCACTGGGACCTCTTCCTTCTCGGCTACTCTCTCCTCTCTGGCTATTCTGCTAGAAGAGTATCTGTCTCTCGGTTCTTTTCCGCCTTCAAGATGCCGTCTGTTTTCCCTGGAATAAGTAGTAGCTTTACTGCTAACGGCTAGATGCCGCCTACGGACTGAACATGTAACTGCCTCAGACTTTCACTAATATAGAGGTGCGTTTCCTCATGGAAAATTCCGGCCTGTAACCTGCCGCCCACCAAATTCTTGTACCTCCCCGTACCAAGGACACGTTCCCAGCCGGCCGGCCTGATGTAGTGTCTTCGGCATGAAGAAAAATACAATCCTTCGATAAGGGCCGGCCTGAACCGGTTCTCTCCAAGCGAATAACACCTCATAACTAAAACATTACATTTGACCTAGAAGCATCCCAAGCTGCCGGAGCAGAAAGAAAGATGGAGTCTCTCCCGTTTGAGGCCTACCAGGCCTGAATTCAGCACAGCTCCATGAAATACCCTCACTACAGGACAGGTTATCCCTAATACTAACGAATCTATCCCCTAGGCTATGTGTGCAAGCCCTGATCTATGGGGAAGAGCACAGAATCATGTCGAAGTGCCTAGTAAATAGGCTCCATTCACTACTCTAACCCTTAGACTTGAATGATAAGAGACTGAAGTCACATTCCATCATTGTTCCTCACAAGAAGGCCGGGAAAATCGAGCAGAACATTTCACCCTTGACTTCAGTCTATTATACATTCATTAAACAGAACTAATATCTGTGGAAGAATAATATGAAACAAGACTAACTGATCTATGTCTAGTACCAGGTGTGCAGAATTGAAGTAGTGAAGGAATACACTGAATAAAGCAACAGATAGAAATCAAAATGCCGATAGTAATCAGAATACCTCCTAATATCTGACGTAACATATGCAAATCAGGTAACCAATTAAAGAGCCAGTCAAACCAGCCCTGGTCAATGTGTTTTCTAACTTCTTCTGTCAAGTCATGTAGTTTATCAATGTGAGCTTGAATGGATTTTGTATGATCCGACAAGTTAAAACAACAAAGACCCTCAAAATCAGAACAATCGTGTCCATGTTTAAGCAAAAGATAATCAATGGCCGCTCGATTTTGCAAGATAGCCCTACGTTCACCCTGGGCGTCTAATAGCATGTCAGACAGGACTGTAGAAGTATGATTGATGGATTTTACCATCCAGCAGGCCATTTTCCCAATAGATTTGGCATTATAAACTGCCAAAGCAGGAACACCAACAATTGAAATAGCCAGGCTAAGGTATTCAGACTTGGAATATAAATGCAAAGATGAGTCACAATCCTCCTGTAACCTCACTGTATCTCGAATCACACGAGAGTTGGCATTCGGATGTGATGAAAACATTAACAAGCTCAGTCTAGTAATGGCACAAGGGCCTCCAGAAATATTTGCGGGAATATATGGCCAGGAAGTATTACCACATGAGAAAAGCCATCCGGCAGGTAGTAACATCGTGCGATAATGACTGGGGGTAACTACCAAACTCTTGCAAGTCATGTTATTCTGAACAGAAGTACATGTTTTCGGTGTCCTTTGAAGGCACAAAGTTCGTTCATGAGCGGTGAATGAAGTGGCACCTTTCAATTTTAAACGCATACATTCAGAAATCGCACTAGGATCACAAGTAAGGAAAAAACACAAATCACCCTGTGTGATATTATAGGTAACTATTTGGGACTGGATGGGGGGTATCGGGTCTGACAGTACAGTACACAAGGGGCAATACTCATGGGCAGCAAAATCGCCCAGAAGAACATTGGGGCGAGCACTCGATATATTAAAAATATGAGTCAAAGTCTCCAATGAAGCAGGGACAGCAACTAAACAAGTCGCTAGAATGTCCGTCACCGATCTCATCGGTGTCAAGCAGAAATGAGGGGCTTTAGTCACTTGTTTGGCTAATGTAATCCAAAAGTTCGACGACGAATCCCACGCAGCGAAGGAACGCGACACTCGGGTTCTCAACTCAGCCCGGGTTGATGGGATTCCTCCTCTCTCGTCGTACCAGCCCAAAAGGAGTCCAACGCCGACACATCCTGCAGCAACAGTCCAAAGAATGATCTGAAAGAGAATCAAATACAGGCATTATTCATTCTCGTAAGTAACATTTGTCAGCCGGGACTGCTTCCCAGCTATCTTTCCCTGGTCTCATAACTAAAATGGTGTTGTCTTGACCGGTTGCAATGACTTCTGCTTGTTCAGGGGGATTCTTAGGCGACTGCACCCAAACTCTGGCCCCAGGATTATCTGTGGAGCCAAAACCTTTCTGGCCTCGTACAGTTAGCAACGTTGGGGCAGTGCCTTTTGTGATCTCACCACTGAAAACAGACATTATTAGCAATTGAGCCACTCGGTCAGTTTGATGTATCAGTAAGTCAACCTCACTGCTATTCAGCAGGAGCACCTTAATCTCTCCCTGATAATCACTATCAATGATTCCTCCAAGCACCTGAATGCCTTTTACAGCCAGCCCCGATCTAGGGGTGATTAATCCGAAATTTCCAGTTGGTATATGAACACCAACACCAGTTTCAATGAGGACTCGATCCTTACTTTTTATAACGGTGTCATCCATGGCATGCAAGTCTAAACCTGCCGACCCTGGGGTCGCTCTACATGGAGCCAAAGCTCCGGGAGTAATTTCCCAGTACATCACAGTCTCTCTGATTTCATTGGGCTTAGCATCAACATTCGGAGGAAACAAACGCATAAGTGGGGATTCAGCATTTAGAAAAGGATGATTATTCAAAATCAATAGCGCTTGAGGCAAAAAGTCTCGCCAATTCTTATACTTGTCATCTGTTAATTTACGTAACTGATTTTTCAGCAGGCCATTCAACCTCTCCACAAGACCCGAGGCCTGTGGATAATATGGTATATGAAACACCCATTCAATATTGTTTTCCACACAGAATTCCTGTACCAATCTTCCACGAAAATGGGATGCATTATCAGATTGAATTTGGAATGGCACACCATAATACATCATAATCAATTCCACTGTTTTAATAGTATGCAATTGGGTAGCTTGCTTACAGGGAAGGGCCACCAACAGGCCACTGTATGTATCAACAATAGTGCAAACATATTGAAAATTCCTACTCATAGGAAGTGGACCAATGTAATCAATCTGCCAAATTTGAGCGGGTAATTTCCCGCGATGTAAATGACCTTTAACAATTTGGGGCACTTTGCGCTGCCTGATATGCTGACAAATGGGACAATGTAGAATAACATTTTTAATTAAATCTAGGGGAATATAAATTCCTCGATCAGCAGCCCACCTGCTAGTGGCTTTCTCTCCAAAGTGTCCTGCTTTCTGGTGGGCCCATTTCGCCAATCCCGCAATATCAGAATCTTGCCTGTCCACCACTGCCTCAGCAATTTTAGATTTCTCATCTGCAATGTTATGAAAGAATTTGTCAAGAGAGTCTATCGGGGTATGAGCATCCACATGGAAGATTGTAACAGTACTCTGTGGGAGCATTTCCCAAATCTCCTGCCATAATTCTTTTCCCCACAGTTCTTTTGAATGGATTTTCCAACTATGGGAATGCCAAGTCGGTAACCAAACTGCCAGTCCATTTGTTAGTAGACCAAGAATCGGTGAAAATATGACATGTGCCAGGTAACTCTTGTTTCAGAACTTGATAAACAGCATAGAGTTCAGCAAATTGACTGCTCTTACCCTCACCAGTTGTACTCAGCAATTTTTGTGTGATCGGATTATAGGACACCGCCTTCCAATGCCGTTTCGTCCCTATGAACCTTGCTGAACCATCCGTAAACCAGACATGGTTTCTGTCCTCTGCGGACAAATCATCAAAAGGTCTACCCCACTGAACAGGAGACTCCTGTACTAAAGGTACGGAAAATTCACTCTCAGTCTCAGTCGATGGCGCCCGTGCCACCTGCTCATGCAAAGATGCAACTCCTTTTTGTCCCACACGTGCCCTGTCTTGTATATACCATTTCCATTTAATCACACTCGCCTCTTGAGCGTGTCCAATTCGGTGAGTTTTCGGCGAACTCATAACCCACTGCATGATAGGAATTTCAGGTCGCAAAACTATATCATGTCCCAAAGTCAATTGCTCAGTATCCACCAGAGCCCAATAACATGCAAGTAACTGTTTCTCAAAAGGTGTATAACGCTCACCAGCATCAGGTAACTTTTTGGTCCAGAAACCTAACGGTACTCTACTCTTGCCTTGTTTCTGCCACAAACTCCAATTCGCATAAAGGCCTTGTACAGACACATTCAAATCCACATCACCATCACATACAGGCCATAAATCCAGAGCATGCTGAATTGCTTCTTTTGCCAGACTGAACGCATCTTGCTGTGGTTTATCCCATTCAAATGCATTCTTTTTACGAGTGACATGGTACAAAGGGGCCAATATTTGACTCAAATGAGGAATATGCTGGCGCCAAAAACCAAACAAGCCAATGAAGCTTTGGGCTTCTTTCCTATTCCTCGGAACTGCAAAATCAAGAATTTTCTGTTTAACCTGAGGGATCACTTCTCGGTGCCCCTCATGCCAATTAATGCCCAAAAATTTCACAGCCTGGGACGGACCTTGTAATTTATCCGGGTTGATTTCCCAACCTTTCTCACGCAAGCAAGCACTCAATGACTCTATCCAATTGGGTCTGAACTTCCTCTTGTGTTTCGCCTTGGATCAAAATATCATCAATATAGTGACATATCTGAATTTGCGGATGAACCGGTACCTCAGCCAAATGCTCTGCCACCAGCCGGTGACATATCGTAGGACTATGCACATAGCCCTGGGGAAGACTTCTAAACGTCATCTGACGCCCGTTCCACGTAAAACTGAATTGTTCCTGACACTCAGGGGCAATCGGAATCGAAAAGAAAGCATTAGCAATATCAATGGACGCATACCATGTACCTGGATGTTTTTGTATTCTTTCAATTAGGGTAATAACATCTGGTATTGCAACAGTCAAAGAGGGTGTGTGTCTATTCAATTCTCGATAATCAACAGTCATGCGCCAAGAATTATCACTCTTACGTACAGGCCAAACAGGATTATTCCAAGCAGAAGTAACTGGTGTTATAACTCCTGCATCCACCAACTCCTGAATAGTAGTACTAATCTCTTCATGACCACCTGGAATACGATACTGCTTCTGACGAACCACTTTTGTCGCCTGGGGAACTTTTATGGGGGGCATTCTTAAACGACCAACCCGTACAGGCCTGGACGATATATAATGTTTAGTTCCAAATTGGTAACATCCATCATCTAAGTGCAAAGTCATTCCTTTCAAAATATCAATTCCAATTATGAATTCTAAGAGTGGTACCACTAATACAGAGTATTCTTTTCTAGGAATTCTACCTATTCTCATTTCAAGTAAAGTTTGAACTGCGGGAGTTTCCTTTCCACCTAATCCGGTAATTGTAAAAGGCTGACCTTTAAACTTCTTTGATTTTCCATGAATAAGAGTGGCCTCCGCTCCTGTATCTACCAATGCTCGGGCCCTTTGGACATTACGATGTCTCCAATAAATATCAATATCTACATAGGGTCTATTATCTCTGTGAGCCCATCTGTGTACTGGAGCTTGACCTATTTCCTAGTCAGTTTTACTGCATTCTGTGTACCAGGATAAATCAGGATAAAGACTCTCACGTTTCCTAGGTATCGATACCTCCTGTTCATATCCATCTCCATTACGAAATGGGTTCCTGTCCTCTGCATTGTTCTGCGGGTTTCGATCGGCCAATCTGTGTCGATCCTCTCTCCTTCTCAACTCAGGGGATTGATCCCTATCATCTCTACGTCTGCTGTTAACATAATCATCTCTCCCCCTCTCTCTTTCCCCCTCTCTCTCTGTGTCTCTCTCACGACGGGGGGACAAATCACGTACATGTCGTCGATCATCACGACGATCAGAGCGCCCACGGCGGTCATCATCACCGCTACCGTCAGAAAAACCACGATCACACTCAGTCGTCCGAACATGCCGGGCACCCTCCTTTCGATCCAAGCCACGTTTGCGAAACATTTCCCACAAACGAGAAGTAGTCTCACCGTCAATGTCCTCCTTCCGCACACCATCGGCCATAAGACCAAAAAACATATCACGTCTAGTAAGTTTATTGTCACCAGGAGTACGAGTGTCAGGCCGGGATTGCCGTTCAGGTTTAAACCACTCACCCAACTCACCGAGTTGGCGTACCGATTTCAGCACCATAGACAATATGTTACCAGTCTGATTAATCAATAAAGTCATCATGACCTGCTTATAAGCAACAGGGGAAGAACGAATAATACGATTCCGCACAGAAGATGTCAACAAACCATCAAGCAACCTGTCAGCAGTATTCAGAAAAATTGCCGTTTTCATCACCTCCTCTTTGAGACGTTGTGCAGCATCGCGCAAAGTATACCATGGTTTGTCATTCACAGGCCAGTCAGACTCAGTAGGATATTTTTGATTACAACCCTCAGTCGCCAATTGAAGCAAAGAAATTTGACCACCAACATTAAAGTTATGAAAATGATCCTGTGCAGTAGAATCCGAACTCAAGGAACAAAACTTCAAACAATCGCCAGCATCCAACATAATGCCAGCAGCGCCCAGTTCATAAAGGCGCACCATCCATGTGAGTAAGCTCTCACCAGCTCGCTGCCGAAATCGCTGCAAAATATCACTAATTTCTTGATGAGTAAAATCCTCCAAAGAGTCTAAAGCAATACCATTCGGAGCACCGGGAGCCTGCTGCAACTTCCGCCGAAAAACTGGATGCACCGAGACCGCGGGACGAGCATCACAAGGAGCTCGACCAGTACACGAATCAGTGTAAGAAGCATCGACCCCCCTCGAAGGACGAGCGTAATCACGGGGTGCACCATCAGAGGCGCAAGAAGCAGACTTACAATCACGGCCGGAGCGAGAGGACTCGCGCTTGGCAGACTCCTCACCCGAGGAAGGAGAATCACTCGAGTTCCAGATATTACCATCCCATTCATCAGGATTCCAATCCAGTCCGGCTTTCGCCACGACCAGACGCACCTTTCGCGTCGAAACCCGACCACGCCGATTCTTGTATTTATAACGAGCAATTCGCACAGCCGCCCTCTCGGCAATAGTTTGGTACGTATCAAGTTTGTCAGCAAGCAACTTATTTTGACACCGCAACAAAGTATGAGCATTCTGAATCTCAACAAAGTTCGCTTCCACATCCTTATGCACATTCTGTAACTTCAACAACCTCTCATGCAGGATCCTGTACGCAGACAGAACAATCCAACCTCTGCGCCCCAAAACGGGAAGCTCATCACCCTTAGATACCGGCGCCTTCTGTAAACAAGTAATCACATTAGCCGGCTCCGCCAGCTCCAAAAAAGAATTCCAATTCTCACTCAAACCAGTAGAATCAGCCCACTCACGGGCTAAGGCTTCATAAGGCGTTGAATCCCAGCCGGGAATATCAACGGGCAATTTAAAAGTAGATTTCGACTTTCTAGAAAACATCTCGGAAAAGAAAGAAAAAGAGAAAAAAAAAAAAAAGAAGAAAGAAGAAAGAGAAAAAAAAACTACACTCACAATTATATAGAAATAATATAGAAACGAAACCACGCACGCGCCGAAAGCAAACACGATACAACCACAACGCACACAGGTTTCGTAAACGGTTCGTGACGCCAAATGTTCTGCTTGGGTTTTCGGATCAGATAGAACCCGCTCATCAGAGCCTCACTAACCCAGACAGAACGTTACCCCCTCCCTAGGGCCTATTTACAATAGTGCAACCACATATATCTACCACCTAAGGACAGGGACTTCCTACTATACATACCAAGACCTCTTATAATCGGCGGCCTCGCGATCCCATACGGATCCAGACCTCTCTGCCCATACGACAGTATCACAAGTGGCGGCCTCGCGATCCCATACGAATCCAGACCTCTCTGCCCATACGACAGTATCACAAGTGGCGGCCTCGCGATCCCATACGAATCCAGACCTCTCTGCCCATATGACAGTATCACAAGTGGCGGCCTCGCGATCCCATACGAATCCAGACCTCTCTACCTAGACAGCAGTCTCAGCACATTCGGCGGCCTCGCGATCCCATACGAATCCAGACCTCTCTGCCCATACGACAGTATCACAAGTGGCGGCCTCGCGATCCCATACGAATCCAGACCTCTCTACCCAGACGGCAGTCTCAGCACAATCGGCGGCCTCGCGATCCCATACGAATCCAGACCTCTCTACCCAGACGGCAGTCTCAGCACAATCGGCGGCCTCGCGATCCCCTACGAATCCAGACCTCTCTGCCCATACGACAGTATCACAAGTGGCGGCCTCGTGATCCCATACGAATCCAGACCTCTCTACCCAGACGGCAGTCTCAGCACAATCGGCGGCCTCGCGATCCCATACGAATCCAGACCTCTCTGCCCATACGACAGTATCACAAGTGGCGGCCTCGCGATCCCATACGAATCCAGACCTCTCTACCCAGACGGCAGTCTCAGCACAATCGGCGGCCTCGCGATCCCATACGAATCCAGACCTCTCTACCCAGACGGCAGTCTCAGCACAATCGGCGGCCTCGCGATCCCCTACGAATCCAGACCTCTCTGCCCATACGACAGTATCACAAGTGGCGGCCTCGCGATCCTATATGAATCCAGACCTCTCTACCTAGACGGCAGTCTCATACGACAGTTCATCCTATGATCACCATAACATACAAAAAGGGAATCAGTCTCACTATTCATCAGATCACACAAGGATTGCCAGTTCGAGCATAGCCTGTTCTCAGGTTCGAGGGGCTCCTCTTTCCCTCATTCAGTTACCACTTACCTGATCAGGGTTAACATCTGTTCATGTAGCCGCAGCTGACTAGAAGAATAGGCTACCCTCTCATACAAGAACACGCAGCACATGTTGGTTCACTACAAACTGGGTACTTTATTACTCATTACATACACAATCACATAACATTACGATGTAACACATAACCTGCAAAGAAAAGTGAAAGATTAAGTTGTACACTCTAATAAGAAAGGGTCGACATCACCTTAGTAGTATGTAGCCTGCACTCAGTGGTCATCTAGGTTCCCTTCTCGTCTGTGCCTCGGCTCGCCTGGAAGTCACACCTCCGCAGTCACGGATACATGTCTGCACCACTATGCGCTGTTCTCTTCACCCTTCTCCGAGTCACTGGGACCTCTTCCTTCTCGGCTACTCTCTCCTTTCTGGCTATTCTGCTAGGAGAGTATCTGTCTCTCGGTTCTTTTCCGCCTTCAAGATGGCGTCTGTCTTCCCTGGAATAAGTAGTAGCTTTACTGCTAACGGCTAGATGCCGCCTACGGACTGAACATGTAACTGCCTCAGACTTTCACTAATATAGAGGTGCGTTTCCTCATGGAAAATTCCGGCCTGTAACCTGCCGCCCACCAAATTCTTGTACCTCCCCGTACCAAGGACACGTTCCCAGCCGGCCGGCCTGATGTAGTGTCTTCGGCATGAAGAAAAATACAATCCTTCGATAAGGGCCGGCCTGAACCGGTTCTCTCCAAGCGAATAACACCTCATAACTAAAACATTACATTTGACCTAGAAGCATCCCAAGCTGCCGGAGCAGAAAGAAAGATGGAGTCTCTCCCGTTTGAGGCCTACCAGGCCTGAATTCAGCACAGCTCCATGAAATACCCTCACTACAGGACAGGTTATCCCTAATACTAACGAATCTATCCCCTAGGCTATGTGTGCAAGCCCTGATCTATGGGGAAGAGCACAGAATCATGTCGAAGTGCCTAGTAAATAGGCTCCATTCACTACTCTAACCGTTAGACTTGAATGATAAGAGACTGAAGTCACATTCCATCATTGTTCCTCACAAGAAGGCCGGGAAAATCGAGCAGAACACCTCCTGTCTCTGGGCACTGCTGGGAGTGATAGGCACCCACCCCTCCTGTCTCTGGGCACTGCTGGGAGGACTCTGCACACACCCCTCCTGCATCTGGGCACTGCTGGGAGGACTCTGCACACACCCCTCCTGCGTCTGGGCACTGCTGGGAGGACTCTGCACCCACCCCTCCTGTCTCTGGGCACTGCTGGGAGGACTCTGCACACACCCCTCCTGCGTCTGGGCACTGCTGGGAGGACTCTACACACACCCCTCCTGCATCTGGGCACTGCTGGGAGGACTCTGCACACACCCCTCCTGCGTCTGGGCACTGCTGGGAGGACTCTGCACCCACCCCTCCTGTCTCTGGGCACTGCTGGGAGGACTCTGCACACACCCCTCCTGCGTCTGGGCACTGCTGGGAGGACTCTGCACACACCCCTCCTGCGTCTGGTCACTGCTGGGAGGACTCTGCACACACCCCTCCTGCTCCTGGGCACTGCTGGGAGGACTCTGCACCCACCCCTCCTGTCTCTGGGCACTGCTGGGAGTGATAGGCACCCACCCCCCTCCTGTGTCTGGGCACTGCTGGGAGGACTCTGCACCCACCCCTCCTGTGTCTGGGCACTGCTGGGAGTGATAGGCCCACACCCCTCCGGTGTCTGGGCACTGCTGGGAGGACTCTGCACCCACCCCTCCTGTCTCTGGGCACTGCTGGGAGGACTCTGCACACACCCCTCCTGCGTCTGGGCACTGCTGGGAGGACTCTGCACACACCCCTCCTGCGTCTGGGCACTGCTGGGAGGACTCTGCACACACCCCTCCTGCGTCTGGGCACTGCTGGGAGGACTCTGCACCCACCCCTCCTGTCTCTGGGCACTGCTGGGAGGACTCTGCACACACCCCTCCTGCGTCTGGGCACTGCTGGGAGGACTCTGCACACACCCCTCCTGCGTCTGGTCACTGCTGGGAGGACTCTGCACACACCCCTCCTGCTCCTGGGCACTGCTGGGAGGACTCTGCACCCACCCCTCCTGTCTCTGGGCACTGCTGGGAGTGATAGGCACCCACCCCCCTCCTGTGTCTGGGCACTGCTGGGAGGACTCTGCACCCACCCCTCCTGTGTCTGGGCACTGCTGGGAGTGATAGGCCCACACCCCTCCGGTGTCTGGGCACTGCTGGGAGGACTCTGCACCCACCCCTCCTGTGTCTGGGCACTGCTGGGAGGACTCTGCACACACCCCTCCTGTGTCTGGGCACTGCTGGGAGGACTCTGCACCCACCCCTCCTGTCTCTGGGCACTGCTGGGAGGACTCTGCACACACCCCTCCTATTTTAGGATATGTACGCTTAGAACATACACGGGTGTGGGTTCGCTCCATGCATATGAGGTGGGGGTACGGTCCATACATACACGGTTGGGGTGGAGGGTACGCTCCATACATACGCGGGTGAGGGTACGGGTCGTACTTACACTGTTGGGGTGGGGGTACGCTCCATACGTACGCGGGTGAGGGTACGGGTCGTACTTACACTGTTGGGGGTACGCTCCATACGTACGCAGGTGTGGGTACGGGTCGTACTTACACTGTTGGGGTGGGGGGTACGCTCCATACGTACGCGGGTGAGGGTACGGGTCATACTTACACTGTTGGGGTGGGGGTACGCTCCATACGTACGTGGGTGAGGGTACGGGTCGTACTTACACTGTTGGGGTTGGGGGTACGCTCCATACGTACGCGGGTGTGGGTACAGGTCATACTTTCACTGTTGGGGTGGGGGGTACGCTCCATACGTACGTGGGTGTGGGTACGGGTCGTACTTACACTGTTGGGGTGGGGGGTACGCTCCATACGTACGCGGGTGTGGGTACGGGTCGTACTTACACTGTTGGGGTGGGGGTACGCTCCATACGTACGCGGGTGAGGGTACGGGTCGTACTTACACTGTTGGGGTTGGGGGTACGCTCCATACGTACGCGGGTGTGGGTACGGGTCGTACTTACACTGTTGGGGTGGGGGGTATGCTCCATACGTACGCGGGTGAGGGTACGGGTCGTACTTACACTGTTGGGGTGGGGGTACGCTCCATACGTACGCGGGTGAGGGTATGGGTTGTACTTACACTGTTGGGGTTGGGGGTACGCTCCATACGTATGCGGGTGTGGGTACGGGTCATACTTACACTGTTGGGGTGGGGGTACGCTCCATACGTACGCGGGTGAGGGTACGGGTCGTACTTACACTGTTGGGGTTGGGGGTACACTCCATACGTACGTGGGTGTGGGTATGGGTCGTACTTACATTGTTGGGGTGGGGGGTACGCTCCATATGTACGTGGGTGAGGGTACGGGTCATACTTACACTGTTGCGGTGGGGGTACGCTCCATACGTACGCGGGTGAGGGTACGGGTCGTACTTACACTGTTGGGGTTGGGGGTACGCTCCATACGTACGCGGGTGTGGGCACGGGTCGTACTTACACTGTTGGGGTGGGGGGTACGCTCCATACGTACGCGGGTGTGGGTACGGGTCGTACTTACACTGTTGGGGTTGGGGGTACGCTCCATACGTACGCGGGTGTGGGTACGGGTCGTACTTACACTGTTGGGGTTGGGGGTACGCTCCATACATACGCGGGTGTGGGTACGGGTCGTACTTACACTGTTGGGGTGGGGGGTACGCTCCATACGTACGCGGGTGAGGGTACGGGTCGTACTTACACTTTTGGGGTTGGGGGTACGCTCCATACGTACGCGGGTGTGGGTACGGGTCGTACTTACACTGTTGGGGTGGGGGGTACGCTCCATACGTACGCAGGTGAGGGTACGGGTCGTACTTACACTGTTGGGGTTGGGGGTACGCCGCATGCATACGGGGGTGGGGGTACGGTCCGTAGATATCCGTCCCCACGCTATGTGATGCTTGTACGGGCCGTACCCAGGCCTTTGCCACGTGGGTACAGCCGTCCCGCCATTGTTGGGATGACGTAGGTGTGGGCGTGGTACGACTCATACCCATGCTCTTAAGGCGTGGGTACGGGACGTACCTGTATTGTTGTGTTGCCGGTTCGCGTCGTCAAGCACTTCCGTTGTGGCGGATGCTGGCTTTGCTGGACACGCCCCCACCCCCTCGTAGTGACAAGGGCCTGGGGTTCAGGTATGTCCAGGGCATGTGTGCTGTGTGACTTTGGTGGGGGTTTTGTGGCCTGCCCCTGGTCCTGCACCCCCCTTCCCCCCTCCCTTTGTTGTTCTGACCTTCTGCGGCGTCTGCGTCGTAACCTGTAGAGGAGGTCGACTGCTATGAGGGCCGGGATGACACGTAGGTTCGGGTCCATGTCTGTCCGTCGCGTGCAGGTACTCCTTGTTCGCGTCGTCCTGATTTCCCGGCAGTTTTTGGCTGCTGGAAAATATTCACCGTGCGGGATGACGTCGGTGCGAATCGTAATTCCTGGTTCGTGAATGGCAGGCTGCGTGCGTCCCGACGTCACGTCGGCGCTTTCCCGCATCACATTTGTATGTTTATTTTAGTCGGTCGGGGTTTTGTACGATTCGTACGGAAATGGTATTTCCGTGCGAATCGTAATTCCATGTTTGTATATTTTTTCGACCGGGTACGCGTCGGACGGAGAATATGCTCCGTCCGACGGTTCGTACCCGGATTTTACCGGATCGTGATCGGCACCCAAAAGTCAAGAGCAGCTCAGCCTGATCATTAAAACATAGGGGAAGAATGTTATAGAGATGAGCACAGACTTGCATCCTAGTGGCAGGTTCAGTACACCCCTCTGACCCAACCAGGCTGTGTCTGTATCATAAGAATTCATTGATGAAAGCATGAGGCCATGACAGTTAAGCAGTGATGGGCCATTCATAGTGTTAAACCTACCAAGAAATGGGGGTATGGCCCGTAAGTTGGCCGCCGGAGTCTAAAGCTCCCTCCAGATGGGCTACGGGATGAGCAAATCCGATACGGATTCTATGATTCCGATCAAATCATCCCTCGTTCTGGACGACCAAGTATGATGTGAAGATCTCATCCGCGCCGACCAAATAGTTTCCGAACCCGATCCTGTTAGTTCGACTCGTTCGCAGCTGATTCGTGCCGCGCATTGTAGCCGGCTTCCGAATGAGCGAGTATGATGCACGATACAGACAGCCATATCTACTTGGTTTTGCTGGGATGAAATGGCTATGGGAATCGGACTTTGGGGGGCCATGGCAGTCCCCTCTTTATGCGGGGCCCTCCGAATCGGTGGCAGGGAGGTACCCATGAGTCCCCCTTTCCATGCATGTACAGTGTGGTGGGCACCATGGGGTGCCTGCCACAGGGTGCATGCTTTTCCCCACCAACCCCTTTTTGCAATGGGAGCCTGTGTCCTTGTGCGGCACACGGGCTCCCATTGAGTTCAATGGGAGTCCGAGCGAACTAAGTCTGTCACCATATGGGTGCATCGGAATCGGTCGCTCGGACTCGCAGAGCGAAATTCTCTAGAAAAGCCCTCTGGATCCAAGTCGTATAGAGGGCTTTCCTAGCGAGATAATTATCAGGCCCTAAGCGTAATACTGCCTCTCAGATAGCAGACTCAACTACATTGTTCTGACACCCTCCTCAAGGTGTGACATTCATTATAACACACTTAATTGATTTGTAACGCTTTCTTTTAATGTTGCTCCATACAACCCAGTTATTCTAGCATTAGAGCATTCCACACCCTGGACGATTTAATGAATTAACTCAAGAACTGCAAACCATTTGTTTTAGAAACAAATACCACTTTGAAGAAGATTGAGGATAAATGGTATGATCTTGACTCTAGAGTATTGGAGATGGTACAACGAATCAGCGATGTTCAAGATGTTGCAAATAAACTGGATTCCATGTCTAAAGAATTCCAGGTGGTGCAGAAGGGCAGGATATGGTCCCTTTATAAAAATTAACATTCCCAAGATAGTGGGTCCAAAAAGGGGTGTCCTGACCTCAATATACAATGGGCTCATCGTGTGCATCCCAAGCTTTAACCAACATCACCTTTGGCCAGGCCTTGTGATCTTATCATCCTCTTTCTACAATAGTCCAACCTTATGAAAGTTTTATTATCATCCTCTTTCTACAATAGTCCAACCTTATGAAAGTTTTATCAGCAGATAAACAAATAAATCAAATGTTATGGTCAGGCTAAAGAGTCTTCTTTACACAGGATGCGGATACAGCAAAAGCGAATCAACTGAAGGAATTTCTTGCATTATGTTCAGCATTGAAATCCATGAATTTTCCGTATGCCATTGTTCATCCTTGTTATGTTAAGATTACATACAAAGAAAATCTATAGCTTTTGAATCCCCTGACGAGTTTAAAAGGTTTATTCAGCTACGCAAAGGAGAACAGACTTGAAATTCAGGGTTTTTATGTGCTTGTACTCTTTGTTTTATGTTGACCTATTGATTTTATACTTTAATTATAGCTTTTAAATAGTTTTCAATGGTAATGTGCTTTGCCTTTCTAAGAATTGTATTTGTTAATCGGTATTTCCATCTCTCAAATATCTCTCAGATTGGCTTTCTGTTTTTGTTGGCTAGTGTTCTTGTTTCCCTCCGTGTAATATTGGTATTGTCTTGTCTTGTCTTTACATTGTTATAGGTTTCTTCTTACTTTTCTCTTCTCATACCAGGACTCTGGGGGCTCTCTCTTTGGATGTTCTGCTGCTGCTGTTTCACCTCAATTTCAGTGTAGTTTTTATTTTTCATTCTTTCATATCATGGTCAAAGCTCTTTTGATTTCTACCATCTCTTTTACTTTTATTACAGTATGTTGTATTTTCTTCCTTCATTTATCTTTTTTTGTTATCTCTTTAGGCACCCCCACACTAGTATTTATACCTATGCCTTACTGTTTGATTTTGTCAAAGGCTGTGTTCTTAGTGTTGTTTTTTTTTTGCACATTGTCATGTCTATTTTTTTTCCTAAGTTGCATATTCTTTTAAATATATGCAGATATGACAAAGAATATTAGTATCATTTCTTGGAACATTAAAGGGTTACATGACTCTATCAAGAAACAAAACCTTCTTAAGCATTGTTCTAGTTTGAAATGACAAATTGCGTCACTACAGGAAACTCATCTTATGGACAGAGATCTCAACTCACTAAAAAAATAATGGGGGGGCATGTTTTTCTTCTCCAGCAAAGAGCCATAAGAATTGGGTTATTATCCTAATGCACAAATCTCTCAATCTCTTAATTGCAGGGAAAGTTAAGGATGAGGAAGGAAGTTGACTTCTCCTCCACCTCAGTATGAATAATATATGCTTATCTATATTAAATGTTTATGGTCCTTTGGGTGTGGATGTTCATTTTCGGAAACAATTCTCTATTGAGCTTACACGCTGTTCTGTTGATAACATAATTGTTGCAGGATATTGGAACCAATTTATGGACCCCTTTTTCGATAGAATTTCTACTGTTAAATATGTCCTAGACAAAATGCAAAAAGCTTTCCAAAAATCTATGCTCTCTAAATGGTTAATTTATGCTTGGAGACATTTTAATTAAGATGATTTGGAATATAGTTTCTTTTCTCCTGTTTATCATTCTAAATCTAAGATTGATTATGTTTTCTTAACTCACAACCTACTCAGCTCCTTAGTCAAAGCTGATATAGATCCCATTTTAATTTCAGACCATGCATCAGTTATGGTTGATCTGGATTTAATGCCGACTGCCTCTCGATTCAATAGATGGCATTTCAGTAACAGTTTGTTATATGACAAGATGTTTGTGGAAAAGTTGAAAGTTTCTAAAACACTTTTTTGATACCAATATCAGTTCAGAAATTGGTTTTAGTTCTGTGTGTGATGCTTTTAATGCAACTGCCAGGGGTTACATTTTTGACTATGTTGCTGTTAAAAAAAAGAGGACACAAACAGATTACTCCTTTTTATGAAATTCTATTTAAAAAACCTGAGGTTGAATACTACACCTCCAGTCATGACACCATTCTTAAACATCTCATTCAGGAGAAGTTAAACTATAATAAAAAATATATTGACATGCTTCCAATACATTACAATAAATGTATGCAAAATATTATAGTGGTCGCAATAGTACAGTTAAACTCTTATCTAATTACTTGGAAGTAAAGAAGCAGAGTTCAAAACTTGATATGAGCAAGGATCAGTTATGTAATATCCACTACAATGATTCTGAAGTTTTAAAATGTTATAATGAGTACTTTCAACACTTGTATACACCGGAGCAGTCTCCTTCTGAGAAGGCCTTGGATGATGTTTTCGATTCCATTCCTAGACATCCAGATCAATTAGTTGACATTTCTTCTTTAGATTAGGAAATTACCATATCTGAAATTAAAACAGCCATGACCAAATTACTTAAGGATTAAGGTCCTGATGTCGATGGTTTTTCAGTGGTGTAATATTTACATTTGTCACATATTTTAATACTGCATCTACTATCATTATTCCAGTTTTTTCTCTCCAAAAATGAAGCCTGTGGTTCCTTTGTGGAAGCAATCCTCTGCCTTTTTCCTAAAAAGACAAAGAGTTAACCAATTGAAGGCATTATAGGCCTCTTTCATCTTATTAATTTACACTGCAAGATTTTTGTTAAGATTTTAGCCCTATGCCATTAATGACTAGGGGCGGCAAGGTGATAAAGTGGAATTAACATTTAGCAGTCCATTCACTTACAGCACCACGCACTTTACCATGGAGAAATAATAGGGAATTACCAACAGTACTAGTCATCATCTTAGATAAAGTGCAAATAAACATTTTTGCAGTCCATTTGTTTACAGCACCATGCACTTTATCCTGGAGAAATTACAGGAATTTATCAACGGTACTAGTCTTCACTTTAGATCACCAAGCCAACTCTACCACTAGTAACAGTACTTTATAAATGGAACATAATTTGACCTTTTATTTAAAAAAAAGTAGGGGAACTGTCAATCATAGTGGTCCTCCACTTCAGGGACACTTTTTAGATTGTGATTTGGTGTGCAGCTCAAGCTGAATCCCACAGTAAGCCCACTCTCTACAGCATGGCTTGCTATCAATAAGTCCGTAGGACCTAGTGTATTCCTTTTTAAATTATTTTAATGGAAATATTAATGAGATTCATGTTAAATTAATGTATTATATAATCGCTTGTGTATTTTATGCATATTGGTAGATGTGCCGCCCTTTTATGATTTAAATCAAATCAAATAAAAGAAATGTTTTCATTCATTACATAATGACTATGTTCCAGACTTGATCAGTATAAGGCAGTCCAGCTTTGTAAAAGGTAGGTAGATTACCGACAATTCTTGGACACTTCTGAAAATTATTCATCTTGCTTCAAAAAGTACTTTTTCTATTGGTACCATTACTTTAGATGCAGAAAAGGTGTTTGATTGTGTAAATTGGAACTTTTTGTTATGCCCCTAATGTGGCATTGTTTTGGTCCTGGTATCATGAAATGAATTCGTTTTCTTTATGCCTCCCCTAGCACATCCATTTTTAGGACTCGCAGGTCTTGCCTAGTGGTGCAGCGCATGCACTGCTCGCTTTGCGAGGCATGCAGTATACACTATAGGTAAGGGAAGCCCTGCCCACTCCCCCGCCCACTTTTTCATTGGCTTGTGGCTTTTTCCTTTTTAAATATTGCCTTCTGATTGGTGTAGTGGCTGCTAGTCCCGCCTTATGACGGCCATGTCTCCTTCCATGGCTATTGACCCCTTTGCTGCGTGTTTCTGTAGCACTACTTTGTTGCTGTGCCACCCCTCCCACTGTCCGAGCCTTCTCTCCAGCCCCCCTTCCGTTGTTCGTGCCTTATTAACGCCCGCCGGAAATAGGCATGCAGCAGCGTCAAAATCATAGCCCGGAGACACAGAAAGTACAAAACGCCCGGAGCGCCATATATGGTTCAGACGTGGCTCTGCCTACATGCGCAGTCTATTCAAGGAGTGTGGGACTACAATACCCATCACCAAGCAGGGTTTGTTTTCGTTAAAAAAAAAATTCCTGCTGGAAAGTAGGAGCAGCGGCGGTCGGAAAGAGGTGGCACGTCTAGGAGGGAGTGCGGTACTATCCCTTACAGCAAGAGGTGGGGGCCACTGCTGACCCCAACGTGGAGCCGTGGTGCTCTAGTGCTCGTCGGTGGTTCGCAGTCTGGTGCATTCTGCTTCCCTCCTTTTGCATTGCCTCCTCCTACTTCCCGCGACCTTTGGGGCCTTCGCTGTCTCACCAGCTTTTCCTGTGGCGGATGATGAGACCCCCACCTCTCCCCACCCCTCACCCGCTCAAGCACACCTAACATGAAGGATAAGAGGAGACAACGGGACACACGTGCGCTGAAGGAGCCAAAATGGTAACCCCTAGGTGGTCGGGGTTGGGTGTTGGGTGTTGGTGAGGGGTAGCACATGGGACTAGCCCCAGTGAGGTACACATGGATTATGAACACAGTTTTATAGTTACAGTGGGGTTTATGAGTGCAGCGGTTGGTTCAGGTATTCTTGTGGCTACACATGGTATGGTTGTTTTGGATTTGTGGTATTCCCTCAAAGGCATGGGTTTGACGGCGTACCATGTATGTGGGATGGGACGGGTTTAAGGTAAACAGGAAGTAAGATGGTCTGGCGGGCACAACGAAGTTCAGGGGAAGTGGGTGGGTTTCTGTGGGATGAAGTGCAGCAGGGAGGACGGGGTGACGAACGAAAAGTGATGGCATGGTTGGTGTGCTGTGTATTCAAAGGGGAGGTGTGGCTCCTGAGTTTTGTAATAGGGAATGTGTGAACAAAAGGCATATTGCCTCTTGGGATGGGGCGTCTGTTTGTTGAGTGTTGGTATCCAATGTAGAGCATGTATGTTTTTGGGCATTACATTTTGCGCTTTGTCTCCTTGTTTTTTTAAAAAATATGCTATTTAACAAACGGTACGGCGGTGTTGCTCAAATTGAGTTCAGAAAAACAAGTCACCAAATGCATATACAAAATAACCTTGATTTAAGCTGCACTCATGTCTTTGAAGGGTGTATCTATTTGACAATCAGTAGTGCCTGCAGTGGGAGCGAGGCAGCGTCCTTGAGGTCACATTGATATCTCAACAGCGTGCACCTTAATCCACTGAGCTATGTATCTAACAAGCAGTAGTGTCTGCATTGGGAGCACAGCCGCACCCTTTAGGTCACACTCATGTCTCGGCAGTATGTGTGTTAACCCACTGAGCTATCTAATAAGCAGACACACTGGCTCCCACATGAACACGCCACCACATAGCGGTACACGCAGAGGCATGAACTACCAACGTCCCACTTGACTATCCGATCACCGGATCGAGTGATTGTACTCATAATTCCTCGCGGTTGCCGGCTTGAATATAGGTTAACGAGCTGGACAGCTCGTTCGGTTTCCCATTCACCGTCCCACTGCAGGTCTTATCCTTCTTGCAGTTGGCAATTATTCAGGCATGTATCTATCCTGATGATGTACCCACGATTCTATGTATAGGATCAACTCCTCGACACCCTACCACAATCATAATCATTATTTCAAATGTGTAATGGTGTCCCTCTTTATTTATGCTTGCCAAATTGATGAAGTATTTTCAAGCATCAAGTTTTGCCTGAGCCTTTCTGTTTTTTTGTATCTTGCTTGACGCAAGATTGTGTTCCCACTTCATTGTTTGTCACAAATTCTGTAACATTAAATATATTCCTGTCCGGCTGGACTGTGCAATATAGATCTAATTGAATTTCTATATTTATTTCATCTCTCCCATTGTCCTTGTGAGGGACTATTGTGTTTATAGCATGCTGCACTGTAAGTGTGGCACGTTTTCCAGGTTTCATTCATATCTCAGCAGTGTGCACCTTAACCCACTCAGCTATCCATCTAACAAGCAGTAATGCCTGCAGAGGGAGCGCAGCAGGGTTTCATGTCACATTCATGTTTCAGCAGTGTACAACTTAATCCACTTAGATACCCATGTAACAAGCAGAAATGCCTGCACTGGGAGCCCAGAAGTGTCCTTCAGGTCACATTCATGTCTCGCCAGTGTGTACATTAGCCCACTCAGCTATCCATATAACAAGAAGCAATGGCTGTAGCGAGAGCGCAGCAGCATCCTTTCTAGAGGTTGCGCCCCTGCTGGTCTTACTTGGGTATGGAGGTGACGGTATGTGGCCAGGACTCGACTCTGCACCCCCAGGATTCAGCACAATGCTGCAGACACTGCTTCAGCTGTTACGCCAGAGCGATATCTGGCAAGGTTAGAATCCATCCAGTGGCCACAAGTGCGAGGCCGCCTAGTGCCATAGCTGTAGGACAAGAGGTGTGCTCACTGGGAGTAGGATATAACAAACATTGATAACGATATCAACTTAGGGTGGTAGCTCAGTTGGTTAAACTCTGTCTGTAGGACCACCTCTGGACCTCGACTGATTCAGCCTTACATCTTTCCAAGAGAAATACCAGGAGCGTCCTTGTGTTGGATAAATAAAGCACCTTCTATGCAAGTGACAAGAGGTGATTCATAATACACTGTGAGCTGTATATACAGATCGCAGCTCATTCAAACTTGCTCACTCCTCTTTTCATGTTGTCAGTCCTCCACGTGTGACTGGTGCCGTAAAGTCCATGTGGCGAGATTTGCCATTTGTTTGTGAACTACTTAATATTGAATACATTTAATACACCAAACATACCATGCCATACAATACCATACTATACAGTGACAGGCCATACCCTACCCCACACAATTTCACAACATTTCAATTCAAACCACATATTTCCACATTACGAACAACATACACCCACTCCCTGCAAACAAAAAAAAGAAACAAACATCATGTACAACGCCAATAGCTTTAACTTTCCCAAATATTTAATATTAGAACCTTTTTTAGAAACTCTTTGTAGATCATCTTCCTCACAGGGCTATACATATAAGAAAACAGAAGTTAAATTTCCTGCCTACGCCAGTGATGTTTTATTATATGTTTTGAAGACTAAGACCACCATTTCTGCTTTCTTTTAGTTACTAAAAGATTATTCCATGGTTTCTGTATATAAATTAAATATTCATAAGTCAGGAATCATGCCCCTATCCTTATTTCTATCTTGGTGTGGCAGATTAGATACTATTAAGATGCTGATGCTTCCAATCATCAATTTCTATCTTTCAATGTTCCCAGCTAAACTCGCTCAGCATTTTTTCAAAGGCATAAACAATTTGTTTATCAAATTTTTATGAAATAGAAAAAAGGCATGTATATCACTATCCAAATTAAGGAAACCAAAGGAATCAGGCAATGTTAACATTACCGCCTTTTTGAAATATCGTTCTGCTTTTGCTTTGTGAAAAATTTGACCTCTGCTATCTAAAGAAGATACTACTCCCTCCATGGTTTGCCATCTCATAGAGGAATTGTCAATCTCTCCATTTACTATTAGACAGACGGTCTTCATATCACAACAACCCAAGTTCTTTTCTTATCATACTCTTCATACCTCAATTAATTTAACTAAGCCTATTATTTCCAAACCTTTATCATCTTTGCAAGCATTTTTATAATCCCCTATTTGGCAAAATAAAAATATTAAACTATCAAATCAATCAATTTTCACAAGGAACTGGATCGCTGGGGAAATATTTTATGTCCATCAATTACTATCTATATCAAACAAATGAAGGAGTATACCCTGAAGACAAAACGATGTCCCCGAAGAAGAGTTGCACAAATAGGGGTAAATTCCTCCTTTTTAAGAAGACCCCTCACTCACTAAAACTATTTTGATTTCGAGGGAGCCCTGTACCTCCAGACCGGGGGTACTTCGATGGGAAGCACTTTCGCCCCCAGTGTGGCAGGGCTCTACGTCTTTGAGAAGAAATTCATACTCAATGAACAGAACAGTTCTGGAAGAGGTACATCGACGACGTCCTTGTCATCTGGCAAGGATCGAACTTGATTCTGACTGACTTCATCACGTGGATCAACACCTGCGATCGTAACTTGAGGTTCACCCACACAAAGGATCCCTGCACAATGGTATTCCTTGATGTCGTAATCACAAAAGAGAACGGGTCACTAGAAACAAAGACCCATCACAAACCCACTGCCAAAAACAATTTGCTTAGATATGAGAGCTTCCATCCGAAACCACTAAGGGAGAACCTGCCCTATGGCCAGTATCTAAGGCTACGCTGCAACTGCAGCAAGACCATAGATTACCGCACCCAAGCAGTGGACCTCACCAACAAATTGACAGACAGAGTGTATCCAGAAACAATATTGAATAAATGGCAAAAAAGAGCACGTAACCAACCTTGAGAGGCCCGTCGGGAAGACAAGAGAGTTGCAGAGGATGAAATACCACTAACTTGTGCCACCACGTATAGCACAGCTTCTAACCAAGTGACACGGTCCATTAACAAGCATTGGGCCATCCTAAACACAGGGAATTTACACTGGGAGAAACCTCTGTTCTCCTTCAAAAAAGCGAGGAGTTTAAAGGACTCTTTAGTGAGCTACTGTTGTGAGCGCATGGGGTCTACCCAACATCGTGGGCCACTACCCATGCGGGAATTGTAGCATGTGCCACCTCACCAGCAACACCAAAACACTCGCACTGGAACCTGGAAAGGTTTGGACACAACAGGCACACACAAATTGCAACGGTACCAACGTAGTATATTTGATTACTTGCCCCAGTGACCTCCAATATGTTGGCATGACCAGCAGGAAAATTAAACAGAGAATCTGTGAACACCGCAGCATGATCAGGTGTAAGAAAATAACAACAAGACTTACAGAACATTTTCTCCAGGCTAACCACACAACCAATGATATGAAGTGGACTATAATTGAACAAGTCAAATCAGGAGAAAAAATCCAACAACGCCTGATGGAAAAGGAGCAGCGTTGGATATATAGACTGTCCAAAAACGGGCTTAATCAGGATATCCTGTCGAACTCAGTTCTCCAAAGATAACCCTCGGTCTTCAATCGTGACGACCATACTCTGTGATGATCCAAACACATTATGATGAATACTAACTTTACGCAACAGCAATGCTAATTATGAATCTCAGCTGGGCATTGTAGTACGTACAATACAGACATAGGGCTTATGAGCTCACCTACACACCCATATACTTTACCATCCCAGCCTGGGACACTTTCCTTTTCTATGGGGTTTCCACCATGACTCAACTTGATGGTTACAATCTTTTCTTTTGATGTCTTAGTAATCTTATACATCAACCCTTGTGGGGCTCTTTATTGCAGGAAGTCCTATCCCCAGACTACGTAAAGTGCTTAGAGCATTGTACATGAGGCAATATTTTTATTTTTATTGTATTCCCCCGCCTATCCAGGGCTTGAGGCATAGGGAGTTCCACCCCCTAAATTGCACTTACAGTATTTTAAGCCACAACTCCTTAAAGCATTCGCATTGCGAAGCTTTGATCAGTTGTATTACCTCACTACGCAGTGCGCTTTTAGCAAATGTTTAGATGCCTTACTATTTATATGCACCCGATTTCAGCAGGGCTTTAACGTAGGGATTCCCTTAATCCAGAATAGCGACATCACCTTGTTTTTGGCCACACCCCCACAGGCTATCCAAACGCGCCATGGAAAGGCGTCCTTAACAACGATTCAGCCACGCCCCCTCTGACGTGGTCACTCACCCACGTGACCATGTGACCACGCCCTCCGTGACGTACCCGGAAGGATTCCCTGATCGGTCCCGGTCAAATAGCGAGGAAACACACACACGATGATCCTCGAGTTGCCGTGACTGGTCCCAAAATATGTGCAGAAGCGGGTGGCATGGTTTGATGGAGTAAGTATTCCTGGCACAATGCGGGTGGGCTCCGCTTCTCCAGAACCACTTCTCAGGTATGTGCAATGCGAACGCTTTAACTTATTATCTTGCTTACCTCCCTAGAGTGTGACTAGATCCAGCACCCTGACCCCGGCTTCTATGAGGCACGATTCCATTGCGTCTCTAGTAAGCCTTCATTTTCCCCATTTGTTCTTTACGGCAGTTCCATCTCAAAGCGCATAATAAGCATGCATGCTTTTTTAACTGGAGTGCTTCACCGTGAATGTAAACTCTAACTAGTGGATCTAGCGTTTAGACACCCACCATAATGAATGCTGTATGTGGGTTGCAATATAAAAATACTGGCTGACTATGAGCCCAGAGTGAATGTACGACTGGCTGTTGTCATTCACAGTTGCCTTGCAATACGTGGGGCACACCGCACATGATAAGCACTAATTACCTGACCCAGTACATGTATTTTAAATGATAAATACACTGGATCTTGTATGAGAGGAGCACCAATCATTATCTCTGAGGCACAGCACACATATTTTACTCATTTTGCGTGTGATTGTTTGTTTGTGTTTCAGAATTTCCCTCTCTACAATTGATGAGAGGGAGCCAGACTGTGAGTACATGGTTTGGTTTCGGAGTGACTAAGGATTGGGTACACCTTAGCGAGTGTCTACCACTCGGGTCACGTAACTAGGTCCTGAAGAAAACCTGGTAATATCTCCATCAGGTTGAAACATGTAGACCACTTTTCACTTTTTATCACCATCAAGATACCGGAGGTCAATCTAACCGAGCACGGCATCTTACACAGTTTTTAGCGTTGTCCAGTTGCTCCAGATTAAAGTCTTTTAGGGAGTTAAATCTGGACAATTTTTAATTCACTTGTTTTCACTCACTTGCACCACTGCTGCGGAAAAACCTGCTCCACTGTAATCAGGTGTTGAAGCACACCTGGATTGCACTGGGACCTCTATGATGAAGCATGTCACCAACTAGGTTGGTGAGTGAGGGGTCTTCTTAAAAAGGAGGAATTTCCCCTTTTTTGTGCACCTCTTCTTATACCGCGGGACATCGTTTTGTCTTCAGGGTATACTCCTTCATTTGTTTGATATGTATACCATAAAGGGACCAGGAGTGTTCCCTTCCACACCCTTTCTCTCTCCTTTGTTGATTGATCATCAATTACTATCCTCAAAAGACTTCCTCTCTTTTCCCGAACTTCAAACTAATTCTAATATATCTCCAGTTTTTCAGTCTAAATTTGAGTTTCTCAAGCAAAGTATAACTCAAAACATATCTACCCTCCATTCTTCTAGTACTCCTATTCCTAGTACTTCTCCCAGTGTTCTTAACTTCTCCAGCATCTATACTACTTCTTACATTCATAAACATCTGAATATTCTTCCGATCACACACTCTAAAACCGAAGCAGGGACAGAATGAAAACTAGAATTAATCTGTGCTTTTTCATTTCAGACCTAGGGCCATAATACATAAGTTTCCCCAAGGCACAACAGGTGTTTGCGCCCACTTTACGTGTCCTCAGGGCACTTTGGTATAACAAAAGGGGCTGAGAGGCTTGTGCGGCCCCTTCTGTAATGCACACAAAGTGCCAGCACTATCTTCAGGAAGGATTCCCTCATTTGCATGGGGACGTGCCCCATGCAAATGAGGAAATCCCTTTGCCTCTGCGTCCGTGCTATATTACAGACATGGGCGCAGAGGCAAAGAAGCTCTCAGGAGATGCACTGACCATGACCCATCTCAAAGGTGGCACAATGCAGTGCGCCCCCTGATGACAGCCCTCTGGAGGGGAAAAGGGGTCCCATGGAGCCCCCAGATATCCCCTTGCAGGCGGGTGCAGTCACTGACTGCACCCGCCTGCAAGAGAATCTCTAATCCCCTTTAAAAGTGCAGGCAGGTTGTCGCCTGCACTGTGAAAACACGAAGTGGCTTCAAAGCAGCTGCTCTTATTTTCACAGGAATGCGCTGCTCCCAGGGCAGCGCAAGTTCACGGCTGCACTGGGGGCAGTGCATTCCATGGAATAGGGCGCACTTTCCCTGTTTGCACCTGGCGCAAACAGGGAAAATGGATCCTTTACGTAGTAAGGCCCCTGGAATGCTATTTGGTCTAAAATCCATAATACTTCATGTTCAGCTAGTAGTATACAAACACTGTGCTACTTTTGCAAAAGGCTGTTTTTGATTCCTGCTTCTCTCCGTAAATATAATAATGATGTTGCTGATAAATATTGGATGTGTGGCACTGAAAATGCTGATTTTCTGCATATTTTCTATGGTCCATCAGTCCACACATTTTGGCTGCAAGATTGGATAAAATGTCACACATATGTTCTACTTTATTTTAATTTCATTATTGTGCATTTTTTCTGGGGAAAGATAGTTTTATGATTATAAAATTTGTTGATTTGTGTATTGCTATTACCTTACAAAAATAACATTTAGCTGGAAGGATGCCATTACAGTTTATTTTCCTGGATGGTGCAATATGCTCTGCCACAATCATAGACTCAACAAATGAAGCACAAAATAAACACAGAATTTATTTAAGAAAGATTTGCTTTGGTTACCCTTCACTACATATTTATCTAGACATTACATATAATTCTTTGAGTAAATGCTATTTTTCAGCCTACATGATTTAAAGTTTATTAATCATCAATTTTTTATTATTATCAATGTGTTTATCCTGTTGTAATGATTAGCTTCCTATCAGGATAATTTTCTCTTCATCCTCTAGTAAGGCTCCTTTTATATAACTCTTATCTTTTCTATTGCTGGTATTTTCTTTTGTCATCTTTATGCTTTATACCATTTCTTTTCATCCTTTCTCTGTTTTCCACATCCTTTTAATTTTCTCTCTCCTAATATTTTCCTTTCTCAATTTTGTTTCCCCCATCCTTTATTGAAAAAAAAAAAAACACATACAAGTGCTTTGTTTTGATGATGACTTTAATTGCATGCCATGGTACATTTCTCAATAGCACAGCTAATAGTTTAACTGAAAAGTTCGGAAATTGGTATATTAATGTTTGTTTACGTGTCATCATTATTGTTATGTTTCTTAGTCATTATTGTCATTAGAATCTCTTAATAACAAGCTTTTTCGAAACTAAAAAAGTCTATGGAGGAACAGCCGCATCTGTGCACCAGTGGTGCTGGAAGTAGGGAAACATAAACCATGAACGAGTTTGGATGCAGAGTTATTTTCACCTGGGAGCATTTTTTTGTGTTTTAAAAGACAGGCTGTTAAATATCAAGCAACTTCTTCAGATAACCTGCTGCTAATTATTTTAATATGCTTTAGGGCCCAGATAACACAGCCATTTTCACATATAAGACAAACTTACAGTGCAAATCCACTTTTTGAAATTCCCAGAAAGTGAATTTGAATTTGTAAAATGTGTTACTCATGCATATTAACACCCAAGCTTGGTGTAATAATGCACATGGGTAATATTTCTACCAGGAATGAGGGAGCAGGAGGGTGATCCAGAAGCAGGGATCCACCCACTAGACACCAGGGAGGGGGGGCACCCCCTTGGGCAAGGGCCTTTCCTCCCCCCATATTTATTTGGGCATACCAGTCTTTCTGCCCCCCCTTAAAGCCCACTAGAAACCAGGGATTTTTTTTATTGAAGTTGGGGTGGGCGCAATGCCCCCCCCAAGAAATGTCAGTCTGTCTGCCGCCCCAGGGTGCAGATGGGGGAGTAGCTGTTGGGGTGGGGGCTGCCCAAAATGGGCATGACAATGCCCCTACCCCAGTGAAATTACAGTCTTTTGGTCCCCCCGCGGGGCAGTTGGTGCAGTAGCCCCCAATCTGCTCCCCGGGGAGCAGAAAGCCCACTAGACACCAGGGATTTTTTTTATTGATGTAGGGGTGGGGGCAGCCCAAGATGGGCAGGCTAATGCCCCCACCCACCCAAAACAAAATGCAGCAGTATTTCTGCTCCCCCAGGAAAAGATAGGGGCAGTAGGCCCTGATCTGCCCCTGGGGTGAAGAAAATCACCTAGGCACCAAGGATTTTCTTTTTATTTATGATATAGGGGTGGGGGTCTGCACATTCTGGGCACGATAATACCCCCGCCCCAAAAACAATTGCCACAGTCTTTCTGCCCCCCCGGGAGGCATATTGGGGCAATAGCCCTTTATTTCCCCCCCCGGGGGGCAGAAAACCCACTAGGCCTCAGGAAATATATATTGTTTTTAATTCAGGGTGTGAGGTCAGCCCATAATGGGCATACTAATGCCCCCAAACCCCCAAAATTAGCCAATCTTTCTGCCCTTGGGGGCATATCGGGGCAACCTCCCCCCCCCCCGGTTTCTCTCCCCAGGGCAGCAGAAAGCCCACTAGGCACAGACTTGTTTTTAGCAATGTGCCTACCTGTGGATTTTGGGCCCTAGTGCAGCCGGCACATAGGGAAACCTAGTAAACCTGTACTTTTTAAAAACCTAGCACCAAGGGGAATGCAGGATGGAGTGACTTGTGTGCCGCTCACCAGGTTCTGTTACCCAGAATCCCTTGCAAACCTCAAACTTAGTTAAAAAAATACACATTTTCCTCACATTTCTGTGATGGAAAGTTCTGGAATCTGCGTGGATCTACAAAATTCTACCCACAACGCATTCCCCAAAGTCTTCCAAGAATAATGCCACCTCACTTGTGTGGGTAGGCCTTGTGCCCACTGCAGGAAACGGCCCAAAACGCAATGTGGACACACCATATTTTCTCAGTGGAAACTGACCATTTTTTACAGCATACCTAGCTGTAGATTTTGAACCCTAGCTCTGCCGACACCTAGGGAAACCAAGCAAACCTATACATTTTTGAAACCTAGACACCCAGGGAAATCCAGTATGGGGTGACTTGTCTGGGTCGCACCAGGTTCTGTTACCCAGAATCCCTTGCAAACCTCAAACTTTGTCAAAATAAATACATTTTCCTCACATTTCTGTGGTGGAAAGTTCTGGAATCTGCGTAGATCCACAAAATTCCACACACCCTGCATTCCCCAAAGTCTTCTGAGAAACATGGTAGCTCACTTGTGTGGGTAGGCCTAGTGCTCACGACAGGAAATGGCCCAAAATGCTACGTGGACGCACCACATTTTCACAGTGAAAGCAGACCCTTTTTTTGCAAAGTGCCGAGCTGTAGATTTTGAACCCTAGCTCTGCCGGCACCTAGGGAAACCTAGCTGACCTATACATTTTTGAAAACTAGACACGCAGAGGAATCCAGGATCGGGTGACTTGTCTGGCTTTCACCAGGTTCTAGTACCCAGAATCCCTTGTAAATCTCAAACTTTGTAAAAAAAACACATTTTCTTCACATTTCTGTGGTGGAAAGTTCTGGAATCTGTGTGGATCCACAAATTTCCTACCACACAGCATTCCCCCGGGTCTCCTCAAAAGAATAGCACCTCACTCACATTGGTGGGTCAAGGACCCGCGACAGGCAAGGGCCCAAAACATATTGAGAAGACATCAAAATTACCTATCACAAAACAACCTGGTTTTGCAAGGGGGTCACCTGGGTTATTGGCCCCGGGCTCGGCGGCCATCTTGGAAAAAATGCCAAACCTACACATTTCTGAAAACCGGGGGAGTCCAGCGAGGTATGGCTTGCGTGGATCCCCCAATGCTTTCCTACCCCGAATCCCCTGAAAACCTCAAATGTAGCTGAAAAAAACAAATTTTCCACATATTTTTGCGTGGAATCACTGTGCCGCCACAAATGTCCTACCCCACAACATTCTCCTCAGTCTCCCAAGTAAAATAATACCTCACTTGTGTGGGTGTCTAATGCAGTATTGGCTAATCACGCATTTTAAAAATAATTTAGCCCTTAGAATTCTCGGTGCTAATCCCAATGTTTTTGGGTCTTCCCAGTCACAGGCCCTTGCCCCACCCACACAAGTGAGGTATCATTTTACTCGAGAAAATGAGGGGAACACTGTGAGGTAGGACATTTGTGCAAGCACAGTGATTCTGCGCTTAAAATTGTGGAAAATGTGTTTTCTTCAGCTAAATTTGAGATTTGCAGGGTGTTCTTGGTAGGAAAACTTTGGGGGATCCACGCAAGCCATACCTCGATGGACTCCCCCAGATGTCTAGTTTTCAGAAATGTGTGATTTTGGTAGTTTCCCAATGTGGCCGCCGTGCCCGGGGCCAAAAACCCAGATGACCCCCCCTTGCAAAACCAGGTTGTTTTGTGATAGATCATTTTGATGTTTCCTCAATATGTTTTGGGCCCTTGCCTGTTCTGGGTACTTGACCTATCCACGCGAGTAAAATCCCATTTTTAGTGGGAGACCTGGGACAATGCTGGGTGGTAGGAAATTTGTGTCAGCCCAGTGATCCCACAACTTTCCCCACACAGAAATGTGAGAAAAATTAGATTTTTACTAAATTTGAGGTTTGCAGGGGATTCTGGGTAGGAAAACTTTAGGGATCCACGAAAACCATACCTCCCTGGACTCCCCCGGGTCTCTAGTTCTCAGAAATGTGTGGGTTTGGTAGGTTTCCCCAGATGGCCGCCAAGCCCAGGACCAAAACTCATGAGATGCCCCCTTGCAAAAGCAGATCGTTTTGTGCTAGGTCATTTTTATGTCTCCACAATACGTTTTGGGCCCCTGCCTGATGCGGGTACTTGACCCACCCACAAGAGTGAGGTACCATTTTTATCGGGAGACCCAGGGGAATGCTGGAGGGTAGGAAATGTGTGTCAGCCCAGTGATCCCACAACTTTCCCGCACAGAAATATGAGAAAAATTTGATTTTTTCAACTAAATTTGAGGTTTGCAGAGGATTCCGGGTAGGACTCTCCAGGTTGTGTAGTTTTCAGAAATGTGTGGGTTTTGTAGGTTTCCCAAGATGGTCGCCAAGCCCGGGGCCAAAAACTCAGGCGACCACCCTTGCAAAACCAGATTGTTTTGTTATAGGTAACTTTGATGTCTCTGCAATATGTTTTGGGCCCTTGCCTGTCGTGGGTACTTGACCCACCCACAAGAGTGAGGTACCATTTTTATCAGGAGACATGGGGGGAACGCTGGGTGGTAGGATATTTGTGTCAGTCCGGTGATCCTACAACTTTCCCACTCAGAACTTTGAGAAGAATTTGATTATTCAACTAAATTTGAGGTTTGCAGGGGATTCTGGGTACGGAAACGTTGGGGGATCCAAGCAAGCAATACCTCCCAGGACTCCCCGGGTCTCTAATTTTCAGAAATGTCTGGGTTTGGTAGGTTTCCCCAGATGGCCGCCAAGCCCGGGACCAAAAACTCATGTGACCCCCATTTTCAAAACCAGGTCATTTTCCGGTACATAGGGGGCATCTGCATTTTTCCTACAGCTAGGCACTTTGCAAACAAAGGGTCAGTTTTCACTGTGAAAATGTGTTGTGTCCACATTTCGTTTTGGGCAGTTTCCTGTTGCGAGCACTCGGCCTACCCACACAAGTGAGGTACCATTTTTCTTGGAAGACTTTGGGGAGTGCGGGGTGGGTGGAATTCTGTGGATCCACACAGATTACAGAACTTTCCACCACAGAAATGTGAGGAAAATGTGTTTTTTTTGTTACAAAATTTGAGGTTTGCAAGGGATTCTGGGTAACGGAACCTGGTGAGAGCCAGACAAGTCACCCCATCCTGGATTTCCCTGGTTATCTAGTTTTCACAAATGTGTAGGTTTGCTAGGTTTCCCTAGGTGCCACCAGGGCTAGGGTTCAAAATATACAACTAGGCACTTTGCAAAAAATGGGTCAGTTTTCACAGTGAAAATGTGGTGTGTCCACGTTGCATTTTGGGCCGTTTCCTGTCGCGGTCACTACCCCTACCTGGACAAGTGAGGTATTATTTTTCTCTGAAGACTTTGGGGAATGCGTGGTGGGAAGAATTCTGTAGAGGCACACAGATTCCAGAACTTTCCAACACAGAAATGTGAGGAAAATGTGGTTTGTTTGACAAAGTTTGAGGTTTGCAAGGGATTCTGGGTAACAGAACCTGGAGAGAGCCAGACAATTCACTTCATTCTATATTCCCTTGGGCATCTAGTTTTCAAAAATATATAGGTTTGCTAGGTTTCCCAAGGTGCCGCCAGAGATAGTGCTCAAAATCTACAGCTAGGCACTTTGCAAAAAAAGGATCAGTTTTCCCTGTGAAAATGTGGTGTGTCCACGTTATGTTTTGGGCCATTTCCTGTTGCGGGCACTAGGCCTACCCACACAAGTGAGGCATCATTTTTCTCTGAAGACTTTGGGGAAAGCAGGCTGGGTGGAATTGTGTGGATCCACAGAGATTCCAGAACGTTCCACCACAAAAATGTGGGTGTATTTGTTTTACAAAGGTTGAGATTTGCAAAAAAAGGGTCGCAATGAAAATGTGGTGTGTCCACGTTGCGTTTTGGCCGTTTCCTGTCGCTGCCAATTGGCCTACCCACACAAGTGAGGTAACGTTTTTCTCAAAAGACTTTGAGGAATTAGGGGTGGGTGGAATTTTGTGGATCCACACAGATTCCAGAACTTTCCACCACAGAAATTTGGTGGAGAAAATGTGGAGTTTTTGACAAAGTTTGAGGTTTGCAAGGGATTCTGGGTAACAGAACCTGTTGAGAGCCAGTCAAGTCACCCCATCTTGGATTCCCCTAGGTATCTAGTTTTTTTAAATGTATAGGTTTGCTAGGTTTCCCTAGGCGGTGCCGGCAGAGGTAGGGTTCAAAATCTACAGCTAGGCACTTTGCAAAAAAAGGGTCCGTTTTCACTGTGAAAATGTGGTGTGTCCTTGTTGCTTTTTGGGCTGTTTCCTATCGCGACCACTAGGCCTACCCACAAAAGTGAGGTGCCATTTTTCTTGGAAGACTTTGGGAAATGCAGGGTGGGTGGAATTTTGTGGATCCACACAGATTCCATAACTTTCCACCACAGAAATGTGAGGAAATGTGTTTTTTTTACAAAGTTTGAGGTTTGCATGGGATTCTGGGTAACAGAACCTAGTGAGACCCAGTCAAGTCACCCATCCTGGATTCCCCTAGGCATCTAGTTTTCAAAAATGTATAGGTTTGCTAGGTTTCCCTAGGTGCCAGCAGAGCTAGGGTTCAAAATCTACAGCTAGGCACTTTGCAAAAAAAAAAGGTCAGTTTTAACTGTGGAATAGTGGTGTGTCCACGTTGAGCTTTGTGCCGTTTCCTGTCACGTGCACTAGGCCTACCCACACAAGTGAGGTACCATTTTTCTCAAAAGGCTTTTGGGAATGCGGGGTGGGTGGAATTTTATGGATCCACACAGATTCTAGAACTTTCCACCTTAGAAATGTGAGCAAAATGTTGATTTTTTGACAAAGTTTGAGGTTTGCAAGGGATTCTGGGTAACAGAACCTGGTGAAAGCCAGACAAGTCACCCCATCCTGGATTCCCCTGGTGTTTAGTTTTCAAAAATGTATATGTTTGCTAGGTTTCCCTAGGTGCCGGCAGATCGAGCGTTCACAATCTACAGCTAGGCACTTTGCAAAATAAAGGGTCCGTTTTCACTGTAAAAATAAAGTGTGTCCACGTTGCGTTTTGGGCGGTTTCCTGTGGCGGGCACTAGGCCGACCCACACAAGTGAGGTACCATTTTTATCGGGAGTCTTAGGGTAACACAGAATTGTAGAGCAACTGTTATTACTTACTGACTTTCGATGCATTTCTGCCTTCCAAATGAAAGACAATGTGTAAAAAAGGAGTCACCTTGAAAAATGTCCTTTAATTCTCATGCTAGTATGGGTACAATTTTGGAAATGTGCAAATAGCTACTGTTTCTAAACTCTATATTTTGTTCCAATTTCTGAAATACATAGGTGTCTTTCATTCCGATTTTTCACTGTATATATTTTCCCAAATTAATTGGTATATACACGGTACATAATGAAAAACCATTGCAAGACGCTGCTCAGTTATTGGCTCTAGGTTCGTCGGGTTCTTGGTAAACCTACGTTATGTTATGTTATGGCCATTTATAGAGCGCAACTGTTACCAAAAGGTGTCCTGGTGCTTAGAGAAGGCCTATAGAGGGACCGAGTCAAAGGGGGGAACACGGAGGATCAATTAGTGAAGAGCAATGTTTTTAATGTCTTTCTAAATACAAGAAGATTGGTCGTACTTCTTAGAGATAAAGGAAGAGCATTCCATGCTCTTGCTGCATTGACTATGAAGCTTCTGCCACCCCAATTGGCCTTCTTCACCCTAAGTACTGTTGCCAATTTGGCGTCAGAAGATCGTAGGGTTCTATTAGGGGTGTACCAGTAGAGTTGCTGTTTTAGAAATTCAGGCCCAAATCCATGAAGGGATTTAAAAACCAGAGTCAAGGCCTGGAATTGAATGCGTTTCCTCACTGGCAACCAGTGCAAAGCTATACCTGTAAGTAATCTGGCGGCCGCGTTCTGCAGAATCTGTAATTTATTTAGAGATCCTTCATGTATTTTCAAATACAGACTGTTGCAATAATCCAATCTCGGCATGATAAGAGTGTTGACAACTGTTGGTTGTACTGCTTTTGGGAGTAATGGCATGAGTTTTTTTACAAGATTTGAGAATGTAGGTGGTAGTAGAGACAACTTTATTTACCTGGTCCCTGCAACTCAATTTAGCATCTAACCATACTCCCAAATTGTTTACTTTCCCTACTGGCGTGGGGAGTCCTATATATCCCCACAACCAGAAAGGTTTAGCGGATGTAACAGTATATTGCTTTTAAACATCTGTCATAATTAGAAGTATTTACAGGTGAAAAGGTTGGCACAAATGGCTGTTTTTTTCAACTCATTATCATATTTTCCCTATTTTTAACTGTTTCTATACTGAAACCTTGAAGGATCTACACAAATGACCCCTTGCTGAATTCAGAATGTTGTCTACATTTCTAAAATGTGCAGTTTTCCAGGATCCATTATTGCTTTTATACCCATTTCTACCATTAACTGGAAGAAGGTTGAAAGCACAAAAAATAGCAAAAATAAACTATGTCCAAGTTAAATGCCAAAACTGTGTAAAAAATGTTGGTTTTCTGACAAAAGTCTGTCAGTCCCTGAATGCTGGGAAAATGGTGATTTCAGCCCCACAAACCCTTTGTTGATACCATTTGCGGGGAAAAAAACTGACGCTTTCAGTTGCAGCACTTTTTCCCCCCAAAAAAGCAAATTTAGCTGTATTTTTGCTAATTTCTGGGTCCCCTCCAGGTGAATCCACAAACCCTTGGTATATTTAGGTCCCCCATGATGTTGGAAGAAAAGGACCAAAATTTGGCGTGGATACCTTATGTGGTCAAAAAGTTACAGGGGCCTTAGCGCAAACTACCCCAATTAGCCAAAAAAGGCTTAGCCACATTATAAATGTGAAATGGAGTTATAAAGACACCCCAAGACATCCCAATGCATATAGGTGCAATCACTCATTGCACCCACCTGCCAGGACACCTCAGTCCCCCCCTTGAAATGCAGGGCAGGTTGGTTGCCTGAACTGTAAAAGGCGGGCTTGCAGCTTGAAACAGCTGATCCTCATTTCACCAATGTGCTGCCCCTTCGGCAGGCCCATATTTGCAGCTGTGCTGGGGCCAATGCATTATTGGTGATAGATTGTACTGACCAGGTCTGTGTCCGGCCCACCCAGTTAAAAGTGTATTGCAATGCATCCCAGGGCAGTGCACCCGATCCATAATAGAGACTCAGGTCTACCAAAGGGGATTGATATTGTACTACTTTTAGTCATACAGATCAAATTTTAAAGGTAGCTCAATGGATAGCAAAATTTTTAAGCAACTTATATTGCTTGTAAATTCTGCATGTGTCCTCCCTTCTCATTGTGTGCGTCTCTGCTTCATGTAGATGTTCTGTAATTCCTGTCATTTGTGTGAGATTTGAGGTTATGGCATTCTGAATGAGATTTCATGTCATGTTATGCATCAAGGATATGGTATAACTCAGTAGTTTGAATCCCTGCTGTGAAGAGCTTTTCATAATAAAAATATCACAGTTAAAGTTGTGTAGGGGATGGGGCTTCATTACAGTTCATCCATTTTGCCCGAAGAACATTAGCAGTATTGATAAAGAATTGTTAGATGATGTTAATTGAGAAATCATTGGTCCTGTTCTGGAGCATTCATATAAACTCACATACATTCTAGAGATCCAGCGCGAGACCGGAGAAAAAGGGGAAAATATCTATAAACACAACTATCCTCCCTGCTTCATACTAGCTCATTCACACACGTAGTCATTGGTGTGGCCATAACACCAACACTCACACGTCTCCATTCACAAGTCTACACACAGGAAGGATGATGATTTCGCGCTGGACATGTGGGGGGTACCTTATTACCTATAGGGAGGAAAAGTTATTTTACAAAATATACATTAACATTCACCACCTATAGATTCCTAATCCCAAACATCAAGGCACTCCACCACTTGGTCGACGGACCAATTAGTTGGATTGGTTGATGGTGATTTAGAACCAGCTAAAACACATTTAAGACTCAGAATCCTTTACTCTCTTCATCGAAAAACCACAAACTCGTAATTTCTGTTAATCAAATATTTGTTTATCTAAATATTGTTTGCAATTAATATTAGCATTTGCCTCATCAAAAGTTTTAGAATTTTTGGTTCAATTAATACAAATCGCATGACATTATATTTACCTATTCTTCCTATCTGGATTTTTCTCTAATTCATTTGGCTCTGCATAACCAAATTTAGCCGTTAATTGTCCAAATAAAGCAGGCCAAAGCTCAAAGTCCGAAAGTTCTTTGCTCAGCACGTTACAGTCCCAAAGATCTCCAAAGGATCAGAAATCGTGCAAGCATCTGTCATCGCCTGTGGGGTCAAAAGAGGGTGTGCAGTCATCCAAACCGCCGAATGCTAGCACCCCTCCCTATTCTAGTACTCTTTTATAATAAATTTCGGGATAACTTGAAACATTTTTAGGCCAAGAAAGACGGGGATTGGCTGGTTGGGGAACGCCCGATTTTTATTCTATGAGGTTCTCATGGATTTTGCTGGTTCATTTCCTCTGTCAGTGTTGCCCTTATGCAACAATGTTGAAGGTTTGCTTGTATGTCCCAATTGTTCATATAGACCAGTTTTTACTGACTGAAGTTTGGCAGTCCACCAAGTTCCTATCCTTGACTAGGAACACGGTGCATCGGGGTCGTCAGAAAGTTCACGGAGCCATCCGAGTCTGCGCAGTAGGCATCGCGTTCACGAGACGGTGGCCACTTCTGAACTCCATTACGGACGCCATTTTTAGATAGGCCCAAATGCCAACTTAAGCGAAACAAACACAAAAGAATAATTAATACAGAGAAATGAAGATTCTAATGTTAAACCCTCACTAATCCCTTTATATATTAGGTTTTTTCTAGCATATAGCAACATTTAAAGCGATAATACTCACCTTTAGGATCCAAACAGGAACGCAAACATCACATAAGTAACATAAATCATGCAATATCATATTACCACATGTACTACTATTAATATGCGTACATATTTTAGTTATTAGAGTTATTTTGCCATGCAAATAGCAATATCCCACGTGTAATTGGTGTATGCAAATGGTTGGTTTAGTTTTACACTGCAATCCGTTAGTAAAATTATAATCAGTAGGTTATATAGTTAGTATTTTCATGCAAAATGGAGGAGGTATACAACATTTTGTTCTATCTGCTCCATCAATAGGAATTCTGTTATGGTGCCAAAATGCAATGGTTTTGCAAACAATAAATTGCTGTTAGACTGTCCTACATTTTTCATAGGAAAACTAAATAGCACCATTTGCAGTATTTTAATACTTTAATGTTCATGTATGTGCAGGAAGTTCATGGGGAAGTGGCAAGTCTATGCCACACCTGCTGAGTAGTCTGTGGACTTGTGTTACTCATACCTTCACCCACTCCTCGCGTTTTATTTGAGATTACTTATCAGAATATCCGAAAAGTAGATTTTTTGATATTCGGTTTATTGCATGATATGTTAAAGTGTCACTCAACATGTCATACACATATAAGCAGGTTCTAGGCATGGAAGTGTTACACATAGCAAATACTTTGCCAGCAATTAAACATCTTCCCCATTGGCTGCTTCTTGAACTAGGAGGTGGCAACAAGGGAGATTACAAGATGCTGTAGACCAAATGGTGAGAAACATGCTGTCAGCTCACTTAGTTGATGTGAACAAGCCGATTGGGGCATTAAGCGAATGTAGGAGATTGTCAGATGTTTCCGTTTAACCCATGATGAGTGACATTTGACAGGGATAAATAAGAGACAACAAGCGAGAAGAACAATAAAAGAGAAGAGAGTAGGGAAGGCCAGAAGGCAAATAAGATATATAAAAAGAGAGGAGGCAGGCCAGGTGTGAAGGACATCTAAGGGAGAGAAAGCAGAGATGTAGAGGAGATGACAGACAGGATAAACGCAAGGGAAGGGTAGCGAGAATAGTGCTGTGCAGTGTAAAATGGAGAGAGGGTTAATGAGGGTTAGAGGAGAGACTGAAAAGATACAGAGTAATGGACCTTAAAAGCAGAGCATGGCTGGAAGGGACAGGAAAGAGATCAGAGTTAGATGGGAGGAAGGAGCAATGCATTTTCGAAATAGAGAAATAGGGTTGACAATTTTTCGGCAATAAAGAAACCAGAAGAAAGGAAAAGAGTGGACAGGCCGGCCAGATTTCCAAGGTCCATGCGTGATGTGCTGCTTCAGTTCAGGTTTTTGCTTTGAATTCTGAGGCATGCAGTCTTGCTTAATTCAAGTCCCAGAATTCAATGTGAAAAAAACTGGACTGGAGTAGGATATCACACATGGACCTGGGAACCTTTGCAGCTATGTGTGGAGCGGGGATAAACAGTAGACTCGAGCAAGCGTGGTGGATAGAGGAAGCATATCGGTAAAGGAGGGTGAGAAAGTAGGGCAAGTAGGGGGTGGTGAGAGTGGCCCTCTCCCATTAAGAGAATGGAAAATGGCTTCTTTAGAAACATTGGGGGATATCAACAACAATTAGCGATAATTATCGCTAAGCGCTGTTAGCACTAAAACTTTTATCGCCGGCGAAGTCCTTTTTTTATCGCCGCAGTAGCGACGTATTAACAAGGCGCCGCTAGCCAGCAATAACAATCAGTTCCGGCGCCAATGGATGGCGATAAAATCTTAGCGCCTGCGATAAAAAACACACACGCTAAACCGCGAAAAGTCACGCTAAGCCAATTATCTCCAAAATCAGCCCGACAATTGCCAACAGGCCTGCATTTTGCACGCAGCAAGCGGGAAATGCACTATAAAAGGCCCCCAAGCAGGCCAAAAAAGAAAAACAAAATGGATTCTAGAGACCAGACCAGAGACATGGAGGAAGCGGGGCCAAGCACGGAGACCACAGCAAACCCCACAGCCAGCCAGGAGGAGCAGGGAGAAAGCCAGGGGAAGCAAAAGAGGAGGAGGAACCCCAGGTTCAGCCACCAGGAGAATCAGGTCCTGTATAGCCTGGTGGCTGAACACCAGCAGGAGCTCTTTATCCGGAGGACAGTGCCATTGTCCAGGAAGAAACAGATCTGGGAGGAGATCACAGCAAATGTCAATGCTGTGGGAGAGAGGAAGAGGAGGACCGTGAAGTAGGTAAAGAAGCGCTGGAACGACAGCACAAAGAACACTAAGGAGAAGATGGCCGCCAACCGGAGGGCAGCCATGGCCACTGGAGGTGGTAGCCCTGTGCCCCAGCTGGAGCTGGATGAGCAGGAGGAAATGGTGGCGCAAGTCATCACCGAGGAGACGGTGGTTGGAATGCCGGGTCGGGACACCGCTGCAGGTGAACAGACACAACCACAGGGTGAGTACAAACTATGGAGTGGGTGGACGGGGGTGGATGGCCACAATAACACACATGTACAATAAATAGCATTGCATACCCACAATTACTGTGGTTCAGGTCCCAGATAGCCCTGTGCATGGTGGCATGGACACACATCAACTGATCCAACATAAATATTGCTAGACACACTTTGACGGACACACTGACATTGAAATGTGCACTGAAACGTCAGAAAAACACAGTCCAGCTACATCATCAGACCACAAAATAAGTGCCACATCACAGCGCAAACTGCCACATCACATAGAGACGCAGCATGCTGCCAAAATGCATCCCTTGCACCATCACATCCCATATCCAAATCAGCTCCACAAGGCCGCAACTCACATGTGCCAAAATGAGTATGCAGTGTGAATGGGACTGATCACGTGCACGTGTAAGCATGCCAACAGCAAGACCATCACACCTGCAAAATAGCACATGTGGCTGACTTGTGTGCAAGGATGTTGCTGGCCAACAAGGGTGACTTGGAGGGTCACACACAACCTTGCACACAAGCCAGACACATGTGCAATGTTGCAGGTGTGCTGAGCCTGTTGCTGGCATGCTTACTCGTGCACGTGACCAGTCACATTCACACTGCATACACATTTTGGCACATGGGAGTTGCGGACTTCTGAAGAAGATTTGGATAAGTATGGTGATGAGGCAAGGTTGACATTGTGACAACCTCACACCTGTACTACAAAAATGCCCCCTTGCCTGTACATGCTATGCAGCACTGTGTACAGCAAGATGAGAAAGTAATGAGTGACTCTGCATACCGACAACACATGCAATGTCACACCAAAATTAAGGATTATGGGGCATATTACCAAGGACGGCGTTAAAATAATAGCCGCTTGAGCGGCAGAAAACTGCCACTAAAGCGGCGATAATGGCCCTGAAAATATGCCCTGGAGAATTCCAATAGAAGCCCATGTTCACACCAGAACATGGACTTCTATTGCAATTCCCCAGGGCATATTATCAAGCCCATTATCGCCGCTTAAGTGGCAGTTCTCGGCCGCTCAAGTGCCGATAATTTGTAATGCCGTCCCTGATAATATGCCCCTTAGTCGTGTGTCCTCCATTGCAAAATGCAAACTTACCTGCATTCACACATATCCCTGTCCATAATACCCACCACGCTCTCCCGCCCCACGTCAACGCATGGCATGTACTATTTTCTCTAGCAAATTAAAAAACTCTTCATGTCTGCGAAAGCTAGATCTTAAAATCTAACAATTGCGCCAACCTAGGGACATATTACCAAGATCAGCGTTAAAATTATCACTGCCTTAGCGGCAGGAAACTGCCACTAAAGTGGCGGCAATGGGCATGATAATATGCCCCTGTGAATTCCCATAGAAGCTAATACAACAAGGAATCTGTCAGTCTAAGAAACAAGGGCACAGTCGCTAGGAAGGTTTAGAATAAGCGAAGAGTTTGAAAAGGGAGCCTCAGAGTGCTGTAGGATTCATTAGGATTTCCATCAAAAACCAGTGATTGGTGTATATCATCATCTGGATATCCACTCCTTCCCACCACTGTGATTCACTCCATCTTGGAGTTTCATTCGTGGTTAGTTAGTAACCGGAGCACATTTTTATGAGGCCCATGGAAAGGGAAGGAGAGAAGGACAGCCAAGCCACTAGTAAGGGCAAGATATGAAATATATACCAAAAAATGATATATACGAGGTGCAGTGCAGTAAGGTGAAATGTTAAAAAAGGATAAGGAGGAAAAAAGAAAGTTTATTGAGAAATATTCCTGCCAATCCTTATCTAAAAATGGTGCAGAAACAGCTTCTAACAAATAGGCTGTTTGACAATAGGGTCGACATGTTTCAGCCTGCTTGCCTGGAGGGTCAAATGGCTTTCGTCAGGACCTTCATTTTATTATCGCTACTGCAGCAAAAGTGAGAAAATTATAAATTGTGAGACAGTGTTAAAAAATACAACCTTATTATGGTGTATAACTTCTTCGTATTGTCAGTGTGTTTATGAACATCTGTGGAAATACGAAAAGAGAATCACAAAAACAACACAGTGAGTGAAACCATCGGACAAATTCTCGCTTGAAACGCTGTGCCTTAATCTCAAGTGCTTACCTGATCAGCACGAGAAGTGAGCCTCACCTCACCCGGTAAAGACTCAGGTTAGAAGGAGGCCCCGCCCTACAAAATTGAATAAGATGTGGGGAAAATTCAGTACAATGAACCATGAGATACGATGGTTCAAAATCTATAATTTGAGACATTCTTCTGAATGTCCGTTATATGCTCAGCTTTGAACGCTGAAGTGACTTCACTCAAGAAAACAAAACCACACCTAAAATGATAGACTATGCAGACGCGCAAATACTAGGACACCGGTGGAACACGCAGTGCTCAATTGCGCCGCATCTGTTACAAAGATTAAGAGTTTCAAAGTTTTGAACTCTAGATCGCTCACCTCTCCGTCGGTACCTCGATGTGAAGTCTGAGCCGTTTGGGAGGTAACCGGCAGCGCAGGTGAGAGGTGTTAAAAAGTATGCCCTTTGGTTAAGCGACGACCTGATTCGTCAACGCTGGGCCAATGGGTTACTGTGTTTGATTTGTTATGGTCTCTGGTTGGGCCCTGGAAAGCCCGAGGTCACGCGGGATTTTCGCGGGATTTCGAGAAAAACTACAAGATGATGTCAGCGTGTCAGGAAGGTGTAGTTCCAATGGGGTCGAGGAAAACCCGAGGTCACGCGAGACTAGAGAATGACTACTGAATGACATCAGCGTGTAAGGAAGGTGTAGTTCCGTATATTTGACAGAGCTTTATCAATCAGTGTGACGCAAACATACTTTCATATGATGGATAGAATAGGTCTAGCAATTGGTGCATATCTAGATGAGGTAGTCCCAATCTTTGATCACTATCTCTGGATGAACCTAGAACGGTGGAGAGTTATAATGAGCTCCACGGAATATCATCGTTCAATCCTGTTTGAAAAGTACCAATTTTGAACACCCAGCGTTGTTCCTTTAAAAACAAGAAGCGAGATGTGTCACTTACATGTGATGGAATAAAGGGTTTCTCTAAGACTGTCCACCAAAAATCGTTGGCTTGGTGCTTCACTTCATGGAAGTGGCGTGTCAGTCTCGTATTAGTCTTGTTGCAGCGAAAGGTGCTCTTGTGTTCTAGCATTCGCTGTCTGACTTTCCGAGTGGTCATCCCTATATACCGGAGTTTACAGGGGCATTCAATCATATAGATTAGATTTTCACTGTTGCAGTTGGTAAAAGATCTTTGCTCCCATGGTTTGTTCGTGCCTATGTCTAATGTTGTAGAATGGCTAGTCTGCGGGCATATTGAACACGTCCCACATGGGTGGTGTCCTTGTGCTGCAGGTAGATCCCATAGAGTCCCAATGGGACGTGGTCTTGCTTCACGAGGTCGTGTATGAACCACTTTGTCTCTAAGGTTGCTTCCTCGTTTGAGAGAGAACAAAGGCAGAGGTATTTTCTCTTTGCATGAGTTCAGAATGCGCCAATGCTTCTTCACACTCTTTTGAATTCCATTGGTGAGCGTGCTGAATGTGTGGACGAAGGTGAGCCGCTCCAGTGGTGGTTTTGCAATAGGTGGCTCTATTAGTGCTTCTCTGTTGTTATTGGAAGCGCGTTTGAACGCTTTCTTGATCAGAGATCTCGGATATTGTTTAACAGTAAGTTGTTCAGTGAGATTCTTTGCATGCACCTGGTATTTTTCAGATGTGGAACAGTTGCGTCTTACACGCAAGAACTGTCCGTAAGGAAGATTATCTCTCAATGATTTTGGATGTTGACTATCATATCTCAAGAGAGAGTTACGGGACATTGGTTTCTTGTACAGTTCACTTTCAAGGCCGGTTATAGTGCTGAAGATAGAGAGATCAAGAAAGGCTAATCTCTCTTTGTGAGCTTCCAATGTGAACCTCAAAAAGTTGTTTCTGGTGTTCAACCAATCTAGGAAGGGTGATACTGATGACAAATCACCGCGCCAGATTACCAGGATGTCGTCAATATAGCGCTTCCATAGTCGGATCGAGTCACTGAAAGGGTTGTCATCGTTGAGCACATGTGTTTGTTCGAATGAATGCACATAGAGATTGGCTAAGCTAGGAGCAAAAATGCTCCCCATGCTGGTCCCGGAGACCTGCAGGTAAATGGTGTCTTCAAATTTGAAAAAATTTTCTTTCATAGCCAAATGTGCAAGGGTCATGATGAAATGAACGGGAGTGATGGTATCCAGATCTGTATTGTTCAGGATGGAAAAGATGGTTTCAAGGGTCTCATCCTGAGGAATAGAGGTATATAATGATTCCACATCAAATGATACTAGAATGTCTCTATCGGGATCAAAGTCAACTGTGGGCAAAAGACGTAGAATATCTTTCGTGTCCTGCAGGTAAGTTGGCATCTCTTTTACTAGAGGTCTTAAGAAGTGATCAACAAAGGTAGATAGAGGTTCTAGTAGTGATCCTTGTCCTGATATAATAGGTCTCCCTGGTGGGGGCCGTTGGACCTTATGGACTTTGGGAAGGGTGTAAAAGTAAGGCATCACAGGATGGGGGGTATTGAGAAACGATGCTTCCTGTGAAGTGATCCATCCATTAGATGATGCTTCCTCTACTGCTTCAGTGATAATTTTCTGAATCCTCTTGGTGGGATCTTGTTGAAGAGGTTTGTAAAATCTTCGATCCGCCAGTTGTCTGAGGCACTCTTGGCGATATTTTTCAATATCTTGGATGACCACTGCTCCGCCTTTGTCGGCTGGCTTTATTATGATGGTTCGGTCTTCCATAAGGGCTTTCAAGGCCAAGCGTTCTTTCTTAGGTAGATTGCAGTAGTGATCTGATCTTGTTTTGTTCTTACATAAGGTGGTGATTTCCTCGGTTACCGCTTGTTCAAAGGATAACACCTGCGGTGGTACCTCATGTAGAGGGGGATTAAAGGTAGATTTGTTTTTCAGGCCGGTGTTAAGTTCACTCGATGTACCTTGGGTCGTCTCTTTATTCTTGAAGAAATAGTGTAGCCTTATTTTGCGAAAAAATTTTGCCAGGTCACATCGTACTTCAAAATCATCTCCATGAGTGGTGGTCACAAAGCCAAGGCCTTTGTTGAGTATCGATGTCTCATCAGCTGTCAAGATCTTGTTACTCAGGTTCAGTACTAGGTCGTCTCGGTACTCGTTCCTGGTTGTGGTTGTCCTCTCTTGGTTTGGCTGCGGGTGTTCATTTGTTGGGGCACTTGTGGGGGCAGGTTCCAATGCACCTGTGGTTGCTGACCTCTTCTTTTTGCCCTGGGCCTCCCTCGGCCCGACCCTAAAAAAGGCTGGAAATTAGGGTCCTGCTGGTGTATTGAGAATTGGTTTGGTTGGAAAGGCTGGAAAGCCTGGGGTGGTGGGGGATATCCCCACGGTGTCGGAGGCCACCATTGTTGGAAATTCGGAGTGTATTGTCCTCTCCAGTTTCTTCTATTCCCTCGACCTCTGTATTGTGGTCTGTTGGGTTGTGGACCTCCATTCTCATTCTCGTAGTTGTCATCATCCGAACTGCTCCCTGAGTAATTGGACCCATATCTGCGCCCTTTGTTGTTGAACTCGGGTGCTACGTAGGAATCGCTGGTGTAAGGATATATCACCTCGTGTTTGAATTTAGCAAGGTCTTTTTTGAATTTTTCTATTTTGGAGACCAGTATAGCGTCTTTCAAATCTTTATTACTTTTATTGGCTTCATCCTGGTTCTTTTTGAAAATTGTAGCAGTGACGGTGACTTTGATTTGGGCTTCTAAAGTCTGTATCTCTAGGAGGATGGTGTCTGCAATGCGTTTAGATGTACTGATGATCAAAATGAGCCAATCACGCGTGCAGCGCCACGCTATGAGGGACCAATCTTTTAGAAATTTTTTATCTTGCAAAAATAAACGAGGTGCGTTGGTAACTATTAGGCCTGTGGGGGCACAGTTGCCTCGTAAGTATTCAGCCATGATCGCACCGTGTATTGTTGTGCGTGTGTGTGATTTCTTTAATGTAATTATCTTACTCCAATCATCAATATTGGTGCCTGGTAAGGTAAATGTAGTGTCTAATATACTAGGTGTACTGTCCAATATAGATTGGAGAGTGGAGTCATCATAGGATAAACCACTAAATTCTGCCATCATGCAGAGAATGAGTTATATGTCTTGTTAAAAAGAGGAAGTCACCAGCAGAACAAACAGTGCAAGTACTTGTATGGTGGTGAACTGTCAGTTCAACAAACCATCAAGTATGGGTTAAAACAGGACCCGCAGCCATCAGCTGCACAGTAATAATAACAAAAAGGGGAGGGTCCGAGGGAAAATTTAAAGACCAAGACAGACTCAATCCCCCATCCAATATACTAATACAACAAGGAATCTGTCAGTCTAAGAAACAAGGGCACAGTCGCTAGGAAGGTTTAGAATAAGCGAAGAGTTTGAAAAGGGAGCCTCAGAGTGCTGTAGGATTCATTAGGATTTCCATCAAAAACCAGTGATTGGTGTATATCATCATCTGGATATCCACTCCTTCCCACCACTGTGATTCACTCCATCTTGGAGTTTCATTCGTGGTTAGTTAGTAACCGGAGCACATTTTTATGAGGCCCATGGAAAGGGAAGGAGAGAAGGACAGCCAAGCCACTAGTAAGGGCAAGATATGAAATATATACCAAAAAATGATATATACGAGGTGCAGTGCAGTAAGGTGAAATGTTAAAAAAGGATAAGGAGGAAAAAAGAAAGTTTATTGAGAAATATTCCTGCCAATCCTTATCTAAAAATGGTGCAGAAACAGCTTCTAACAAATAGGCTGTTTGACAATAGGGTCGACATGTTTCAGCCTGCTTGCCTGGAGGGTCAAATGGCTTTCGTCAGGACCTTCATTTTATTATCGCTACTGCAGCAAAAGTGAGAAAATTATAAATTGTGAGACAGTGTTAAAAAATACAACCTTATTATGGTGTATAACTTCTTCGTATTGTCAGTGTGTTTATGAACATCTGTGGAAATACGAAAAGAGAATCACAAAAACAACACAGTGAGTGAAACCATCGGACAAATTCTCGCTTGAAACGCTGTGCCTTAATCTCAAGTGCTTACCTGATCAGCACGAGAAGTGAGCCTCACCTCACCCGGTAAAGACTCAGGTTAGAAGGAGGCCCCGCCCTACAAAATTGAATAAGATGTGGGGAAAATTCAGTACAATGAACCATGAGATACGATGGTTCAAAATCTATAATTTGAGACATTCTTCTGAATGTCCGTTATATGCTCAGCTTTGAACGCTGAAGTGACTTCACTCAAGAAAACAAAACCACACCTAAAATGATAGACTATGCAGACGCGCAAATACTAGGACACCGGTGGAACACGCAGTGCTCAATTGCGCCGCATCTGTTACAAAGATTAAGAGTTTCAAAGTTTTGAACTCTAGATCGCTCACCTCTCCGTCGGTACCTCGATGTGAAGTCTGAGCCGTTTGGGAGGTAACCGGCAGCGCAGGTGAGAGGTGTTAAAAAGTATGCCCTTTGGTTAAGCGACGACCTGATTCGTCAACGCTGGGCCAATGGGTTACTGTGTTTGATTTGTTATGGTCTCTGGTTGGGCCCTGGAAAGCCCGAGGTCACGCGGGATTTTCGCGGGATTTCGAGAAAAACTACAAGATGATGTCAGCGTGTCAGGAAGGTGTAGTTCCAATGGGGTCGAGGAAAACCCGAGGTCACGCGAGACTAGAGAATGACTACTGAATGACATCAGCGTGTAAGGAAGGTGTAGTTCCGTATATTTGACAGAGCTTTATCAATCAGTGTGACGCAAACATACTTTCATATGATGGATAGAATAGGTCTAGCAATTGGTGCATATCTAGATGAGGTAGTCCCAATCTTTGATCACTATCTCTGGATGAACCTAGAACGGTGGAGAGTTATAATGAGCTCCACGGAATATCATCGTTCAATCCTGTTTGAAAAGTACCAATTTTGAACACCCAGCGTTGTTCCTTTAAAAACAAGAAGCGAGATGTGTCACTTACATGTGATGGAATAAAGGGTTTCTCTAAGACTGTCCACCAAAAATCGTTGGCTTGGTGCTTCACTTCATGGAAGTGGCGTGTCAGTCTCGTATTAGTCTTGTTGCAGCGAAAGGTGCTCTTGTGTTCTAGCATTCGCTGTCTGACTTTCCGAGTGGTCATCCCTATATACCGGAGTTTACAGGGGCATTCAATCATATAGATTAGATTTTCACTGTTGCAGTTGGTAAAAGATCTTTGCTCCCATGGTTTGTTCGTGCCTATGTCTAATGTTGTAGAATGGCTAGTCTGCGGGCATATTGAACACGTCCCACATGGGTGGTGTCCTTGTGCTGCAGGTAGATCCCATAGAGTCCCAATGGGACGTGGTCTTGCTTCACGAGGTCGTGTATGAACCACTTTGTCTCTAAGGTTGCTTCCTCGTTTGAGAGAGAACAAAGGCAGAGGTATTTTCTCTTTGCATGAGTTCAGAATGCGCCAATGCTTCTTCACACTCTTTTGAATTCCATTGGTGAGCGTGCTGAATGTGTGGACGAAGGTGAGCCGCTCCAGTGGTGGTTTTGCAATAGGTGGCTCTATTAGTGCTTCTCTGTTGTTATTGGAAGCGCGTTTGAACGCTTTCTTGATCAGAGATCTCGGATATTGTTTAACAGTAAGTTGTTCAGTGAGATTCTTTGCATGCACCTGGTATTTTTCAGATGTGGAACAGTTGCGTCTTACACGCAAGAACTGTCCGTAAGGAAGATTATCTCTCAATGATTTTGGATGTTGACTATCATATCTCAAGAGAGAGTTACGGGACATTGGTTTCTTGTACAGTTCACTTTCAAGGCCGGTTATAGTGCTGAAGATAGAGAGATCAAGAAAGGCTAATCTCTCTTTGTGAGCTTTGCGCGTCTGCATAGTCTATCATTTTAGGTGTGGTTTTGTTTTCTTGAGTGAAGTCACTTCAGCGTTCAAAGCTGAGCATATAACGGACATTCAGAAGAATGTCTCAAATTATAGATTTTGAACCATCGTATCTCATGGTTCATTGTACTGAATTTTCCCCACATCTTATTCAATTTTGTAGGGCGGGGCCTCCTTCTAACCTGAGTCTTTACCGGGTGAGGTGAGGCTCACTTCTCGTGCTGATCAGGTAAGCACTTGAGATTAAGGCACAGCGTTTCAAGCGAGAATTTGTCCGATGGTTTCACTCACTGTGTTGTTTTTGTGATTCTCTTTTCGTATTTCCACAGATGTTCATAAACACACTGACAATACGAAGAAGTTATACACCATAATAAGGTTGTATTTTTTAACACTGTCTCACAATTTATAATTTTCTCACTTTTGCTGCAGTAGCGATAATAAAATGAAGGTCCTGACGAAAGCCATTTGACCCTCCAGGCAAGCAGGCTGAAACATGTCGACCCTATTGTCAAACAGCCTATTTGTTAGAAGCTGTTTCTGCACCATTTTTAGATAAGGATTGGCAGGAATATTTCTCAATAAACTTTCTTTTTTCCTCCTTATCCTTTTTTAACATTTCACCTTACTGCACTGCACCTCGTATATATCATTTTTTGGTATATATTTCATATCTTGCCCTTACTAGTGGCTTGGCTGTCCTTCTCTCCTTCCCTTTCCATGGGCCTCATAAAAATGTGCTCCGGTTACTAACTAACCACGAATGAAACTCCAAGATGGAGTGAATCACAGTGGTGGGAAGGAGTGGATATCCAGATGATGATATACACCAATCACAGGTTTTTGATGGAAATCCTAATGAATCCTACAGCACTCTGAGGCTCCCTTTTCAAACTCTTCGCTTATTCTAAACCTTCCTAGCGACTGTGCCCTTGTTTCTTAGACTGACAGATTCCTTGTTGTATTAGTATATTGGATGGGGGATTGAGTCTGTCTTGGTCTTTAAATTTTCCCTCGGACCCTCCCCTTTTTGTTATTATTACTGTGCAGCTGATGGCTGCGGGTCCTGTTTTAACCCATACTTGATGGTTTGTTGAACTGACAGTTCACCACCATACAAGTACTTGCACTGTTTGTTCTGCTGGTGACTTCCTCTTTTTAACAAGACATATAACTCATTCTCTGCATGATGGCAGAATTTAGTGGTTTATCCTATGATGACTCCACTCTCCAATCTATATTGGACAGTACACCTAGTATATTAGACACTACATTTACCTTACCAGGCACCAATATTGATGATTGGAGTAAGATAATTACATTAAAGAAATCACACACACGCACAACAATACACGGTGCGATCATGGCTGAATACTTACGAGGCAACTGTGCCCCCACAGGCCTAATAGTTACCAACGCACCTCGTTTATTTTTGCAAGATAAAAAATTTCTAAAAGATTGGTCCCTCATAGCGTGGCGCTGCACGCGTGATTGGCTCATTTTGATCATCAGTACATCTAAACGCATTGCAGACACCATCCTCCTAGAGATACAGACTTTAGAAGCCCAAATCAAAGTCACCGTCACTGCTACAATTTTCAAAAAGAACCAGGATGAAGCCAATAAAAGTAATAAAGATTTGAAAGACGCTATACTGGTCTCCAAAATAGAAAAATTCAAAAAAGACCTTGCTAAATTCAAACACGAGGTGATATATCCTTACACCAGCGATTCCTACGTAGCACCCGAGTTCAACAACAAAGGGCGCAGATATGGGTCCAATTACTCAGGGAGCAGTTCGGATGATGACAACTACGAGAATGAGAATGGAGGTCCACAACCCAACAGACCACAATACAGAGGTCGAGGGAATAGAAGAAACTGGAGAGGACAATACACTCCGAATTTCCAACAATGGTGGCCTCCGACACCGTGGGGATATCCCCCACCACCCCAGGCTTTCCAGCCTTTCCAACCAAACCAATTCTCAATACACCAGCAGGACCCTAATTTCCAGCCTTTTTTAGGGTCGGGCCGAGGGAGGCCCAGGGCAAAAAGAAGAGGTCAGCAACCACAGGTGCATTGGAACCTGCCCCCACAAGTGCCCCAACAAATGAACACCCGCAGCCAAACCAAGAGAGGACAACCACAACCAGGAACGAGTACCGAGACGACCTAGTACTGAACCTGAGTAACAAGATCTTGACAGCTGATGAGACATCGATACTCAACAAAGGCCTTGGCTTTGTGACCACCACTCATGGAGATGATTTTGAAGTACGATGTGACCTGGCAAAATTTTTTCGCAAAATAAGGCTACACTATTTCTTCAAGAATAAAGAGACGACCCAAGGTACATCGAGTGAACTTAACACCGGCCTGAAAAACAAATCTACCTTTAATCCCCCTCTACATGAGGTACCACCGCAGGTGTTATCCTTTGAACAAGCGGTAACCGAGGAAATCACCACCTTATGTAAGAACAAAACAAGATCAGATCACTACTGCAATCTACCTAAGAAAGAACGCTTGGCCTTGAAAGCCCTTATGGAAGACCGAACCATCATAATAAAGCCAGCCGACAAAGGCGGAGCAGTGGTCATCCAAGATATTGAAAAATATCGCCAAGAGTGCCTCAGACAACTGGCGGATCGAAGATTTTACAAACCTCTTCAACAAGATCCCACCAAGAGGATTCAGAAAATTATCATTGAAGCAGTAGAGGAAGCATCATCTAATGGATGGATCACTTCACAGGAAGCATCGTTTCTCAATACCCCCCATCCTGTGATGCCTTACTTTTACACCCTTCCCAAAGTCCATAAGGTCCAACGGCCCCCACCAGGGAGACCTATTATATCAGGACAAGGATCACTACTAGAACCTCTATCTACCTTTGTTGATCACTTCTTAAGACCTCTAGTAAAAGAGATGCCAACTTACCTGCAGGACACGAAAGATATTCTACGTCTTTTGCCCACAGTTGACTTTGATCCCGATAGAGACATTCTAGTATCATTTGATGTGGAATCATTATATACCTCTATTCCTCAGGATGAGACCCTTGAAACCATCTTTTCCATCCTGAACAATACAGATCTGGATACCATCACTCCCGTTCATTTCATCATGACCCTTGCACATTTGGCTATGAAAGAAAATTTTTTCAAATTTGAAGACACCATTTACCTGCAGGTCTCCGGGACCAGCATGGGGAGCATTTTTGCTCCTAGCTTAGCCAATCTCTATGTGCATTCATTCGAACAAACACATGTGCTCAACGATGACAACCCTTTCAGTGACTCGATCCGACTATGGAAGCGCTATATTGACGACATCCTGGTAATCTGGCGCGGTGATTTGTCATCAGTATCACCCTTCCTAGATTGGTTGAACACCAGAAACAACTTTTTGAGGTTCACACTGGAAGCTCACAAAGAGAGATTAGCCTTTCTTGATCTCTCTATCTTCAGCACTATAACCGGCCTTGAAAGTGAACTGTACAAGAAACCAATGTCCCGTAACTCTCTCTTGAGATATGATAGTCAACATCCAAAATCATTGAGAGATAATCTTCCTTACGGACAGTTCTTGCGTGTAAGACGCAACTGTTCCACATCTGAAAAATACCAGGTGCATGCAAAGAATCTCACTGAACAACTTACTGTTAAACAATATCCGAGATCTCTGATCAAGAAAGCGTTCAAACGCGCTTCCAATAACAACAGAGAAGCACTAATAGAGCCACCTATTGCAAAACCACCACTGGAGCGGCTCACCTTCGTCCACACATTCAGCACGCTCACCAATGGAATTCAAAAGAGTGTGAAGAAGCATTGGCGCATTCTGAACTCATGCAAAGAGAAAATACCTCTGCCTTTGTTCTCTCTCAAACGAGGAAGCAACCTTAGAGACAAAGTGGTTCATACACGACCTCGTGAAGCAAGACCACGTCCCATTGGGACTCTATGGGATCTACCTGCAGCACAAGGACACCACCCATGTGGGACGTGTTCAATATGCCCGCAGACTAGCCATTCTACAACATTAGACATAGGCACGAACAAACCATGGGAGCAAAGATCTTTTACCAACTGCAACAGTGAAAATCTAATCTATATGATTGAATGCCCCTGTAAACTCCGGTATATAGGGATGACCACTCGGAAAGTCAGACAGCGAATGCTAGAACACAAGAGCACCTTTCGCTGCAACAAGACTAATACGAGACTGACACGCCACTTCCATGAAGTGAAGCACCAAGCCAACGATTTTTGGTGGACAGTCTTAGAGAAACCCTTTATTCCATCACATGTAAGTGACACATCTCGCTTCTTGTTTTTAAAGGAACAACGCTGGGTGTTCAAAATTGGTACTTTTCAAACAGGATTGAACGATGATATTCCGTGGAGCTCATTATAACTCTCCACCGTTCTAGGTTCATCCAGAGATAGTGATCAAAGATTGGGACTACCTCATCTAGATATGCACCAATTGCTAGACCTATTCTATCCATCATATGAAAGTATGTTTGCGTCACACTGATTGATAAAGCTCTGTCAAATATACGGAACTACACCTTCCTTACACGCTGATGTCATTCAGTAGTCATTCTCTAGTCTCGCGTGACCTCGGGTTTTCCTCGACCCCATTGGAACTACACCTTCCTGACACGCTGACATCATCTTGTAGTTTTTCTCGAAATCCCGCGAAAATCCCGCGTGACCTCGGGCTTTCCAGGGCCCAACCAGAGACCATAACAAATCAAACACAGTAACCCATTGGCCCAGCGTTGACGAATCAGGTCGTCGCTTAACCAAAGGGCATACTTTTTAACACCTCTCACCTGCGCTGCCGGTTACCTCCCAAACGGCTCAGACTTCACATCGAGGTACCGACGGAGAGGTGAGCGATCTAGAGTTCAAAACTTTGAAACTCTTAATCTTTGTAACAGATGCGGCGCAATTGAGCACTGCGTGTTCCACCGGTGTCCTAGTATTTGCGCGTCTGCATAGTCTATCATTTTAGGTGTGGTTTTGTTTTCTTGAGTGAAGTCACTTCAGCGTTCAAAGCTGAGCATATAACGGACATTCAGAAGAATGTCTCAAATTATAGATTTTGAACCATCGTATCTCATGGTTCATTGTACTGAATTTTCCCCACATCTTATTCAATTTTGTAGGGCGGGGCCTCCTTCTAACCTGAGTCTTTACCGGGTGAGGTGAGGCTCACTTCTCGTGCTGATCAGGTAAGCACTTGAGATTAAGGCACAGCGTTTCAAGCGAGAATTTGTCCGATGGTTTCACTCACTGTGTTGTTTTTGTGATTCTCTTTTCGTATTTCCACAGATGTTCATAAACACACTGACAATACGAAGAAGTTATACACCATAATAAGGTTGTATTTTTTAACACTGTCTCACAATTTATAATTTTCTCACTTTTGCTGCAGTAGCGATAATAAAATGAAGGTCCTGACGAAAGCCATTTGACCCTCCAGGCAAGCAGGCTGAAACATGTCGACCCTATTGTCAAACAGCCTATTTGTTAGAAGCTGTTTCTGCACCATTTTTAGATAAGGATTGGCAGGAATATTTCTCAATAAACTTTCTTTTTTCCTCCTTATCCTTTTTTAACATTTCACCTTACTGCACTGCACCTCGTATATATCATTTTTTGGTATATATTTCATATCTTGCCCTTACTAGTGGCTTGGCTGTCCTTCTCTCCTTCCCTTTCCATGGGCCTCATAAAAATGTGCTCCGGTTACTAACTAACCACGAATGAAACTCCAAGATGGAGTGAATCACAGTGGTGGGAAGGAGTGGATATCCAGATGATGATATACACCAATCACTGGTTTTTGATGGAAATCCTAATGAATCCTACAGCACTCTGAGGCTCCCTTTTCAAACTCTTCGCTTATTCTAAACCTTCCTAGCGACTGTGCCCTTGTTTCTTAGACTGACAGATTCCTTGTTGTATTAGTATATTGGATGGGGGATTGAGTCTGTCTTGGTCTTTAAATTTTCCCTCGGACCCTCCCCTTTTTGTTATTATAATTCCCATAGAAGCCCATGTTCACACCAGAACTTGGACTTCTATGGGAATTCCCGAGGGCATATTATCAAGCCCATTATTGCCGCTTAAGCGGCAGTTCTCTGCCGCTCAAGTGCCGATTATTTGTAATGCCACGCCTGATAATATGCCCCTTAGTGGTGTGCCCTCCATTGCAAAATGCAATGCAGGGCGCACCATGAAATCCATTCAGTCATCCAAAGGCAACTTACCTGCATTCACACATATCCCTGTCCATAATACCCACCACCATCTCCTGCCCCACGTCAACGCATGGCATGTACTATTTTCTCTAGCAAATTAAAAAGCTCTTCATGTCTGCAAAAGCTAGATCTTCAAATCTAACAATTGCGCCAACCTAAGGACATATTACCAAGATCAGCGTTAAAATTATCGCTGCCTTAGCGGCAGGAAACTGCCACTAAAGTGGCGGCAATGGGCTTGATAATATGCCCCTGTGAATTACCATAGAAGCCCATGTTCACACCAGAACATGGACTTCTATGGGAATTCACAAGGGCATATCACCAAGCCCATTACCGCCGCTGTAGTGGCAGTTACCTGCCGCTAAAGCAGAGATAATTTTAACGCTGATCTTGATAATATGGCCCCTAGTCCCTCTCCCCTCACTATGATGTTCAACTTTCTGAACATAGGATCCTTGGCTTGTTACTATGACATGTCTCTACTACCTTTAATATTAAGAACCATGTAAAAAGGAGATTAACAACCAATTCACAACACAGGCCATATAAACAAACATCATCATCACAAATCTATCCGAAAGTCTATTTCGCACTCCCTCAAGGCATGTCACTACCCATGTTGCTCTGTACTCCTTGATAGCCTTAGCAGTGCGTAATCTGTGGTATCCAGAAGGTAAACACTAACAACACAATATACAGGCTGCCGCTTTAGATTCACCCATCATACATGTCTACAATGGTGTCAAATGGTCACATCTACGGGCTATAAAGGCCCTACCCTGGTACCAGCTCGCCTGGCTCAGTGTTGACATCGCTCTCGCTGTCTTCGTCCACCAATGGTCCAAAGAAATGGTCCCATGCCCTAGCCGTCTCAAGTGATCCCTTGCTCACTGGACCCTTGACCAGTAGTAGTCTAACTATCCCATCACACTCTGCCCATTAGGTGAACTCGCACTACCATTGATCTAAACTCCAGGCCCCACTTGCCTTCCAGTGCATTGTAATATCACCTCATGGCCACTAATAATCCCCTATCCATAAACTTGCGGCAAGCCCACTTTGAGCAGTGTGTGGGAAGCAATGTAGGATACAAGCCCCCTACGACAGATCCACCTCCCGGCCCGTCAACACCTTCAATAGTGTCATCACTACGGTCCAATAAGTAGCCCAAAGTGGTCACCCCCAAATCAGGTGAGGGAAGTTTGCCCCCTCCCCCTGAACCCTTGTGCATTCCTATGAGTCAGTGTAGAAACATGCATTGACTTTTTGCCAGTGTGAGGTAAGGTGATGTAAAACATTAAAAAGAAGCCTTTGGAAGCGGGCGTGCCTGGTGCACCTCCATGCTTACTCTACAATCTCAGCAAAAGCCCTTTCTGGTATCTCTCTCCCTACATCTACCTCCCATGTCAATTAAGTATGTCCAAAGTGGGCAGCTCCACGAGACCCATGCGCATGTACAGGCATGTGACTGCCTTAAACTTTACAGCTGCTGTCAACATGTATTGGCACCCTAAAGAAAGCTCAGGTCCTGCTTGGTCCCCTTTACAATGCGCATGAATATCCGCTGTGATCGCCGCATGGAGTATGTAGTCCCCCCTTCTAAAATCAAAGCGCTCATGCAGAGTCTAGAAGGTCAGCGCCTGGTATGATGCACAAAACGGCCCACCACTGCCACACATACTCCACATGTGGGACCAAATCTGTGGGTAATGGGTGTGGACACAGTCTGCTCAGACAGCAACAACAATTGCTATACATGCTGCTCCATACACTGAAATGGTAAACCAAAAGAAGTGCAGGAAGCAAACCATGCAAGATTAAACATGATAGACGCAATGCACACAACACAAATTGCAAGGAGCCAAAGCGACTTAGAGGCACATGTGTCCTACACAGTGCAGCTTTGTAGAAAAAACACGGTATATATAATCAAGGACGTTCTTAAAATTATCGCCACTTCAGCGGCATGAAACTGCCACCAAAGCGGTGATAATGTGCCTGATAACATGCTGCAGAGAATTCCAATCAAAGCCCATGTTCACACCAGAACATGTGCTTCTCCTGGAATTCTATGCTGCATATTACCAAGAACATCTTTGCCGCTTGTAGCGGAAGTTTCCTGCCGCTAAAGCGCCGATAACACCATGGCCGTCCATGATAACATGCCCCCAAGTAGGCTCCCATTGCCAATGTGCCAAAAGTGGGCACTCATCATATATTACTAATAGCACACTTAACACATGCACATATGCAAGCCCCTGCAAAGCTGCAACTCCTTGAGCCACACTGATAATGCATGTGATAGGCCATGATGGATAGCATGTCTGCAGGACAAAGAGATTCACATGGTGCAGAACACCTCACTGATGTTGCGGAGTGTGGAACTCATCCTCAAGGGAGCATTTCACACCCTGTCACAAACTCATGTACACACAACCCCTGATGTGAACAAGACACTTGATGAGCTACTATGCACAAGTGTCACAACTCTGACAAGGACACACAATCCACACAGATTTCCACATGTCTGCATTGTTCATACACGGAAGTCAAAGGCCCATTTCATGAAAGGGACAAGGGGCAGCTAAACAAAGGCAGCAGGTGCCACCATCACACAATGCAGTGTACACACATACTAATCTGAGTACATCAACATTGCCTAATAGGTGTTGCGGACTGCATTAGTCACACAACACAAACCAGGACACAACAGGTAGCATTTGTGTGTAGACACTATCAAGACACATTTCTCACCTAGGCAACTTGTGATATTACAACGTACAAGTACACCCTCACATCCGTGATGTCTCTGAAATAATCACCATCCAGAAACTAGCATGCATATTGTACAAAATATCTATAATGTACAGTCTCCCTCAGTCTGATTGTTAAGTCAAATAATGTATGCCCATACATGGATACCACTGTTAAACTGTATCTCCCATGAACATTTTAGAGGGAGCGACAACACCTCCTGGACAGCCGGACGACCCACTACGCCACGATGACTCGTCCGAAACACCCACCATCAATGTGGACGAGTTTCAGCGTCTTCTCGATTCCTTCGACACACCAACTCCAGTAGCAGGGCTACCCAGCAGCATTGCGCCCAGCCCACCCCCTGCACAAACCACCCAGCAGCAAGCACCTCCCACCACAGTTGCCTCCCAGGACCCAGCCAACCCATATGCGGCCTTTCACACCATGGCGCTTGAGGTCCAACGGGAGACACAGGACTTTGTGCGGGTGGGCTTGGAGAGCCTGGCAGCCAAATTTGTGGAGCTCAGTGGGTGTCTGAATAGCCTCAAAAACAACATCGCGAGGATGTCAGACATCCACACACCCCTCAATAACATCCAACGCACCCTGGATGACATTGCTGGGGTCCTGACCTGGAGAGCGGACACACTGTCCCTGCAGGATAGCTCCAGCAGTGTCTGTGCTGAATTATCCCGACTGGCTGGGATAATGGAGGCCAGGGAGTGGAGGGAGCTCCAACAGATGGCTGCCACGGCTCAACACCAGCGTAATCTGGAACAGACATTGCTGGCCATGCTTCTCCATATGACATCTTTACCTCCCCACGGTCTTGCAATAACATCTGCTGTTTGCACATCCAGATCCTCAGCTCCGCACCTTGATGTGTCTGTGCCTCACAGTGCTGCTCTCACCATACCACCACCCACATGTAAGACACATGACACATCATTGGACGAATCTGAGGATGAAACTGCCACCATGGTAATGCGCAAGTCCAGCTAGCAGTGATGTACAAAGGCATGTCGGTTTGTACATACCATCATTTCACTGCCCTTCCTCTCCCACTGTCTGCCGACGTCCACCAACACACAGCTTGGACCCACACATTGACCTACAGCAAATCTCCTCTAGTTCATTGACAATGGCACAGCAACATCCACCTCTTCCCCTGGCTCTGTAACTCACAATGGACTGCTACTCCAACAGGCATCCTGCCAATCCCATGTCCTATGGGCCACTTCTGGTACATGCAAAACTTTGTCTTGTAAATAAATTCCCTTAAATCACACAGATGCATGTTTCCGTGAACAATCAAGTATTTAACTAAGGCAATAAGTAAGGGGCTGTGAATTCACAAGAAGGTCCAGCATGGCTAATTCAATCAATGCACATGTGTCACCCGACACGGATAGACAGTGACATGGCTGTGTAAGTGCAAAAGCAATCTAGATAATTTTCCTATGACAACATCTTTAAAGTGCACCACTAACCCGTGAGTGTCTCAAGGAGCGGGGGGTGGGAGTCTGCCACTGTTTGGAAATCCCGTTCTTGAGGAGTCACATTAATGTTAGCATGTGCTGTGCCTGCCGCCGGAGGGTGGGGAGAGTGTTCCAGTTCTTTGCGTTGAGGTGGCATGATCTTCTGCAGGAGTTAGCTTTCCAGATGCGGGGGACTGTGGCGATTGCAATGTCTGCGTAGCGGACCTGCTGGATTGGGGTGCAGAAGCTGAGTCGTCTGTTGAGGTATGCATGTCCGGTGTTGTGGAGTGGCTTGTGTGCGTGGTTCTTGCGCGTTGAGGTGATACACTTGTAGGTGGTGAGCCAGTGCAGGTCTCCCAGGTGGGGTGTGATGTGCTGTTGGCGAGGGATGTTGAGGAGCAGGCGTGCAGAGGCGTTTTTAATGCGTTTAAGTGGTTTTTAGAGTTTGGTCGAGGCTCCTGCATAGAGGGTGTTACCATATTCCAACTTGCTGCTGCTGAGTGCCTGTGTGACTGTTCTTCATGTTTCGGTGGTAATCCACCTGTCGAACTTGACAAGTATCTGGAGGGTAATGAAGCAGGAGGACGAGACGGCGTTTACCTGCTTGGGCATGGAGAGAGTAGAGTTGATGTTTAACCCCATGTTGCATGAGTGGTTGGTTGGTGTTGGATCTGTTCCCAGGGCAGCCGCACACCAGGAGGTGTCTCATGCGGAGGGGGTGGATTTGAGGAGGAGCATTTCTGTCCTGTCTGATGTTTATCTCCTGTTGGCAGTTCTTCCTCCACTCAGCAACATCTTACAGTCCTACATGGTGTGTGGTTGTGTAAGTGAGGGTGGCCATGGTGAGGGAGAAGATCAGCTGGCTGTCGTTCTCGTAGGAGATGATGTTGAGGTTGTGCAGTTGGGTAACGTGTGCGAGTGGTGACATGTACTTGTAGAACAATGTTGTGTGAGGGATGAGCCCTGGGGTAATCTGCTGAAGATAACTGTGGACTCTGAGCAGGAAGGGTGGAGGTGTGCGGACTGGGTTTTGCCGTAGAGGAAGGAGTTTGTCCAGTCACAAGCCTTGTCTGGGATCTCGGTGTCGTGTATGCGTGTGCATAGTGTGCAGTGCAAGACAGTGTTGAAGACAAATCACAGGTCCTGGACAATGAGTGCTGCTGTTTCACTGTTCCATCCGTGGCATTATGTCATTGGTGTCGGAGATGTCTCCAGTTTGCTGCAGGAGTTGCCGCTGAAGCACGAATGGGACGGATCCAAGATGCTGTTCACATAGAGTTAGTGGGTCAGTTGTCTGTTGATGGTCTTTGCAAGGACACCTCACAGGAATGGTAGCAGGGAGATGGGACGTAAGTTCAGGCGGTCCTTGGGTCAGTCTTTTGTTTGTGGAATAAGAGGTTGATATCGGCATGCTTCCAGCTCTACGTGAATGTTGAATTTACGAGGGAGATGTTGATGTTCATCTGGAAATGGGGTGCAATGGTGGGGCTGGCTTTGGAGCAGATGTGGTGTGGGCATGTGTCTGACGTTGATCCGGAGTGGATGTTGTACCAGATGTGCATTGTGGTTGTGTCATTTATGTTGGTCCAGGAGAGCAAGGGGTTGGTGGGTATGGAATCCGTGGGGATGGAGGTCTCAGTGCTATTCGTGGCAGTCGTGGCATTGTAGCAGTCGTCGATGTCTGCACCCTTGCGATGGACGAAAGTATCAGAGGAGTTGCACAGGTCTTGCAAAGGTGGGATGGTGTTGGTGTTGGAGCTGGTGTTGGAGAGTTCTTTCACTAGGTTGAAGAGCACTTAGCTGGTGTGCATAGTTGGCAATGCAGTCTTTTAAGGAGGCCTGATTGAGTATCTGATGAGGTGATGGTGTCTGCGTGTGGCATCTTTGTGGGTTGCGTAGCTGTCCAGTGTCTGTGCACGGTGCAATTTCTTCACTAGCTCATGGCAGGTCGGCATTGAGGTCAGGTGTTCTGCATTGAACCAGCTGGCTTACTTGCTGGTGTGTCTGTTGGAGTGTGTCTTATTCTGTGCGAGTGTGTTGGCGCAGTTGCCGATCCCTTGTCTGAGGTTCTGGGCGGTGGAGTCAGTGTCGGTGGTTGTGCTCCAGGCAAGGCTGCTGGTTAGCTGTGCTTCAGTGACTTTGCTCCAGCAGTGCCAGTGGATCTGTTGGGTGTGGTGGCGCGTGGTGTCTTCATGGAATGCGAAGTTGATGCATCGATGGTTGTTCCAGTAGAGGTTGGTTGTGTGGTTGGATTAGACGTGGGAGCTTGTGGATAAAATGTGGTCAAGCGTGTGGCTGTTGTGGAGGGTGGGTGTTGTGACAAGTTGTATGAGGCCGAGGTTGGCCAGGGTGTCAATCAGGGTGGTGGATACGGTGCCATTAATGTACACGAGGTGGAAGTTCAGCTCAACGTGAAGGATGTAGTCTGTGGATGTGAGGGCGTGTGTACTGACAAAGTTGGTGATGGAGTTGCAGAACTGTGTTAGGGGTCTGGAGGCTATGTCGAGGCGGGTTACTCTGAGGGTGGTGTTGGGATTGGTGTGGACCTGGAAGTGCAGGTGTTCGGCATTGATGAGGATGTTGTCGTTGTTGGTTGAGACTCTGAGAGTGTTCCTGTTGACGATGGCAATTCCTAGTCCTACTCCGTTGGTGTGGTCCCTGTGGTTGAGCTTGTAGCTGCACAGGATGGCTATGGCGAGGTGGTGTTCCGAGGAGGGGTATAATTAGGTCACTGTCATGGAGACCATGTCTGGGGAGGTTGAGTTGAGTAGGTCCCACAGTTCACTTGTGTGTTGGCGTCTGTGGCAGGTGTTGGGGACAATGCATCTGAGGTAGTTGGCTTCCAACACAGTGGGTGGATTTGCAGATTGGATGCTGGTGACAATGCAGTTCTGGCTGGAGCGGTGTCCTTGTGTGCATTCTGTTCCGGGGCAGGAAGCAGGTGTGGGATCGTCCTATGTTGAGGGCGTTGAGTGTGCTAGCATCGTAGTGGCAACGTGTGTAGTTGCGTTTGCTGACCCAGGATGTCCCTGCACTTTGCGCGGACCCGGCGTGGATGTACGCCAGTGGAAGGGGAGGTGGGAGGATCAGCCTGGCATGTGGGCGGTACGAATGTGCATGTTGCTGTGCGGCTCAGCAGGGGATACTGTGACGGGAAGGGAGAGCAGAGGCGGTTTGAAAAACATGCGTCCGAATACAAGGTAAGAAATGTAAATGAGCAACACATCTAAGCCCGGCAGAAGGGGGCACAGTTGGCCAAACTAAATTACACTTGCGAAGACGGCACAGATGAGACAACCTGAGTGAGACAGTGAAGAAGGGGCACAGGGCGTCACACGAGATTACATGGGCAAAATTGCACTGACAACATTGATCAGATTGCACAATCTAGCAATATCCCAACTCTGAGCCCCCGACATGTATGACATATGTGTGAGAAAGTAGCATCTTTCCTGCATGGTATTCCCCCACTTTTTGCTGAACTGCTGAATGGACTTTGACTGAGTGTGCCCTGGACTCCTGCCAATCAGGTGCCCAGGACCTATGTTCCTTCCATAAACACTAACATTCAAAATTGGCAAACCCTGGCCACATGTCAGCCCCTGGTAAATGGTACCCTAGGTACACAGGGCCTTGTGACAAGGGAAGGCCTCTAAGGGCTGCAGCACTTATTGTGACAGCCTTAGACGCCCTGTACCCTAACACAAACACACTGCCCTTGGAGGCAGAGTGTCTGGGTACAAGGCAAAACAAAGATTCGACATGGCACACATCCCTGTGTTGCATGCACACAACCTACACTGCCCTGGCATACATCATTCACCCCTATAGCTGGGTGCCCTATGCCAGTGGTATGGGCACAGCAGCATGGTCCCTGCCTTCTTCTCGGCCCGGTACCTCCTTGCCATCAATCTAAATCCCTTGTGTACCTTACGCACGTGGAGGTACCGCTCCTTGGTGACCTGGAAGCGGTGCTGTTCCTCAGGTGTCATGTTGTCTGAGAGAAATAAAATCAATGTCAGTTTTCTGTCCCCTACACTATGAAACCGTCCAACATGAGATCTGTATCACAAGTTAAAAACAACATGTTAAGTCAAGGACTGACCTGTTAAACCCAATGTCTACGCATGAGTCAATAACTACATGCTGTTGAGACTGACTTGACAGTGCATGGCATGGTACATGCGCTGACACAACTGAAAGCTAAGGATATGCTACAAACATGGAGCCATTGGACAACTGGGCAGTGGGTGACATGTACAATTGACTTCATTCAGGAGGAATAACCCCTAGGTGCACAGCCCAACCCTCTCCCATCCTGTGACAGACAGCTGCATCAGAGGTACAATGCACATGTGCAGCCATGTGTGTCCCCTAGGAACTGTGTGCAATACATCAAGTCAGTGCCAAGACAGGCAAGGGTGTAAGTGTGTAGGTGGGAATGACTACCTATTGTAGTCCCACACTGCATGCACATTAACAGGCCTGGGAGTGCCCTACTCACACTTGTAATCACGCTGCATCATGCCGCACACGTGGAAACATGTTTGGGGTATGAATGCTGACTTAGGCACTTACTCACTCCACCATTACTATGCAATTGGTGATAGTCATCCACTGCGAGGGGGATACATCATTGACCCACAACTGCCAGTCATGCATGTGTTGTAACCCCCAATCTCACTCCATAGTAGAGATGAACACGAATGCAGCAACTACGCAAACTGTTACAATGGATTACACATTGTAATGGCACCCTGGAATCATGAGGGTTGTGTAATTGTTATGGCTAATGCGTACACACAGATATTCTTTCCGCAGGCTTGATTTGCAAATCTATGTGACATCAAATGATGCATAGCTAATGCATGGCTATGAAATGTGTTTTAAGTGATGTCACCAATTGTGTCAGATGAGTTGGTACACATGATCCTGATTCCAGCATGGAATGTCCACACCGTCATAGCCTGACAACACCATTGCAGTGCACAAATATCAAATCTCAATTGACGTACACATCTATGGAATGTGTTTGTGTAACACGCCATTGACAAAATTTGGATCTGACCTACACCCTGCCACTTCTGCTTCTGTGCTATGCAGCATACCTTAGGTATCACTGTGCCAAGATGTTTGACCTTGTACGGACATAATAGCACTGCCTCATTGTGCACAATGCTACACCCACTGCACGCCCCTTGGACGATGTCTACCGCATGTAAGTGTGCCATCTTGACTAGGCTGCGCAAATGAACATGGGAGTAAATGCTAGTGGCCTATTGCCAACACAACTGCAGTGTAAATGTCTAGTTGGCAGCATTAGTTGCTCGGAAATAGGCACATACATTGACATGTATATCAATGACTGTTGATGGACAAAGTCACAACTCTGAATGAGATGCATTGTACCCATTTAAACTACCATATTAGACACAGTTTGGAAAGGCTGAATACCTCTGCAGGTCATAGGCAATTGACATGCGATACACACCCATACTGCTAATCAACAACGTGTTGCATTTGGCACAGACACTCATGACCACGCAACATGGCAGTATTTCTTGTCATGACTTACCAATGGCGTGTGGGTCCCGGAAACGGTCAATGTACCCCTGGGTGATTGCTTGGCATCCATCTGTGAGGGGACAAACGCAAATAGGTGTTGTTAGCAAACCCCAGCAAACGCGGCATATTCACAATGTGAATTGTTACAGTGACAGACAATGCTACATCCCTGTGGTGTTGACTTCATGTTGGCCACATGACTGGGCCTACTTTGAATGGCATCCACACACGAACATGTGGAAGCAGAGGCTGCACAGCCAAAACATCACTGCTGGCCGAGCTGCACATATGAGTTGTTTCACGCAATATCAAGACACCTCATCCACACGGAGCGCAAAACAAAACCTTTTTACTCATCATCCTTGACCGATCACTGCAGCATTCAGCACTGTCTCACAAAGCCCACCAATATGCAGACTCCACAACGAAGGGATCCAAGACAAGGACCTCAACTGGATCTGCTCCTTCCTCAACGTACATACAGTGTGGGTCAGATACCCCTCTGTTGTCTTGGAGCCTACAACAACCAGCCGTGGAGTCCCACAGAGATCCTCATTCAGCCCTACAATCTTTCACATCTACATGTCTCCGCACGTCACAATCGGGATTAGCTATGGACTCAACATTGTATTATAGGCATACGACTGGCAACGCCTCCTCGACACATCCAACCAACACAACTCCAGCAAACACAACTATTGCGAATCCATGGCAGAGCTTGCTAGATGAATGTCAAAGAGCTGCAGACAAGTGAGCAACAACAAAAGATAAGTACCCATCATGCGCCAAAACCTCCACGCATGTAATTACACAGGCTCCTCACACCCCAACACGGCCAAGGCACGCAACATGTAATCCATCATGGACTCCGATGTCCAAGATAATTGCAAGATCTATCCGGTCCCAGCATCATGCTTCCACACACTCTGCCTCCTATGTCAGACACTCAAATGACTACTACTCAAACACACATAGACACTCACTCATGCCCTGTGCAATAGCTCACCCTACTACGGCACCACAGTCCATGACAGATTTTACATGAACCACATCCGCAAGCTGCAGGACATCTCAAATGCAACCACAGGACTGATCCTCACACTGACAGGACCCTGTCACACCTCCCACCACCTGCGCACACTTCAGTGTCCCCACATCAAAGCTAGAGTCACATTCAAGATGTGCACCCAGGCTCAAACAGCCACCCACAACACTGGGCAAACATACCTTAACGTACAACTCTCTTTCCATGGCACATCAACGGACCCGACGATCCGACCAGCTGGCCTATGCCGTCTTCCCCCGCCCCAGAGAGACAAGATTGTGAGTCAGCTCCTTTTCCTACCTTGCAGATATGGCCTGTGGCAAACTTCCGCTACACCTCTGACAGGCAACGTTGCTCCCCATCTCCAAGCACTAACTCTGAACATTGCTCTTCAACAGACACACCCCTTGCTATACTTCAACATGCAAACACCGCCACGCCCCTGCAACCCTTCCTGCTGAGTATACGCTCACATTAAGCATGTGTATTTTGGGATGTTTAACACTGGGGATCTCCATTCCTATGTGGTATTTCCAGTGGCAAACGTAATTTACGCGGTCATTGCAACGCCAATCGTCACTCCACCTTGCCCTGCATGGTGCACATCGATAATGGGTATTTTGATTGACTATCCCAACACCTTCCGCACTGTTGCACACACTGTAGTGGGAAGAGTGAGTCATGCAAATCCAAGGTCAAGGCCATCATGCGCAAGTATTTTTCGCAAGTCGCATTGCATTAACCACGTTGTTACAGTGTCACGGTCTTGGGACAGCATTAAGACATCTTATCTTCTTCTCACACATGTCACTCATATATGTACGTAACATTAGTTGTGGACAACAAGGGAATTGGTACTTACTACCCTGGATGTCAGGCATGACTCCGGCGTAGTCTAGCAGGTCCGCCTCCCGCGCCAGCATGTCCTGCCAGCGGTGCTTCCAGTTTCATGAAATGCGATCAGAATCTGCATGCTAAGGGGCAGCTAATGTCATGAGGCTGAATACACGCAATCAGAATCTGCACGCTAAGGGCCCGCTAATGTCCATAGGCCTACCGTAATGTGTATGCATCCAGTTTCATGAAATGCGATCAGAATATGCACGCTAAGGGGCAGCTAATGTCATGAGGCTGAATACATGCAATCAGAATCTGCACGCTAAGGGCCCGCTAATGTCCATATGTTTACTGTCATGTGTATGCGGCATGTTTCATAGTTTGCAATGGGTTTCTTCACGCTAAGAGGCTGCTACTGTCCTGATGCTGATACAGTATTGGGGAGTGTGTCCAGCCATGTCCTTTTAAATGCGCGGAGGACATATCATCGTGTTTGCGATAAGAATCTCACGGCCCGGCATTTTTATAGCAATGATGGACATTCAGGCAAAAACTCTGGTCACAGCACAATAATACAATGTAAAGATAGGTTTGCACAATGAAGGCCGACTCCATTTTAGGGTTACCTATTTTTAAAGGAAGGCAGGCTAATGTGGCAAACCCAGCTTGCTGGCTACATCTGGATGCCGGCCGTGCAAGCATTGTGGGCAATTACACTGCGTTTAAGCCGCAACCCGGAGGCCGGACGAATACCGGAAGAGCAAACAAGCCACTAAGAGCGTCTTCGATTTTCCAAAGAATAAGCATGTAAAACAGAGAAGTGAAACAATCAAGAACAAGGTAGAAAATACACCCCTCCCCCAATAACCCTCCCACAGTCCCACCTTCCGCACTGGTTGCAGCCTACCTAGATGATTGTAAGCATACACAATATGTGTGGAAGGGAGCCCCCTCGTCTCTCCACTGGGTGAGCGGCGGAGGATGATTGCCCCATCGGTGGAATGCGTCAGACCTGCAAGTACTTTGGGCATGTGACGTCCCTCATATCTCTGGACAATGAAATCACAAAGTGGCAACACGGAGTTTCAAAATCTCTCACCCTTCCCTCTGCACCCCGAGACAGACGCTCCAGAGCTAATAGGTTCCTTAGACGTTGTAACCAGGACAGGAGCCCTGGAACTGCCACTGTACCCCACTGTGCTAGGATAACTGGCCTGTCTGCCAGCAACGCTGGCACTATTTGCCTACCCCTGAGGGATGTTAGTGGGAAGGCCTTCGGATGTGAGAGGCCAAGGAGAGTGTACTCCGGTGCACCGGGCATTGCAATGTCGCTCACTGTATCTATGTTATCTAAGGACTCACCCCAATATCTCTACAATTTTGGAAAATGCCAGAGTAAGTGCACAAGGGTACCAGTCATCCAGCATCCCCGACAGCAGCAATCTGGCTTGCTTTTATCCCAGACATGTAGTTGCACAGGTGTGAAACACCAATGAGAGTAAACCTTGAGGGGGTTCCAGCCCCCGCTACAAGGTGCGCAGTGTGGTGTGCGCAATACAGGATACGTTCCTATTCCTTGGCTGAAAACCTGCACTTTTGTGCACTGACCACTCAGACTGGTGAAAAGCATTTTGTACAGCTCAGATATGAGGGAATGTCTGCAAGGGCAAGGTTGTCAGAGCAGCAGTTCCTCTTGGGGATGTTGAGGTTGACTCTCTCATGGATGTCTTTGTGGCTGATGATGTGTAGTGAATTGTATGTGTGTGTGAGTAGTTAGCGGCTTACTTTTCCTTGTTGGTGCTACATTGGATGTTCTGTATGTGTTGCCTCTTGTGTTTGGGATGTGGGTTTCTGAAGACAGGTGTGTCTGCAGCTTTCAGGCTGTGTTGGAACTTGTGTAGTGGTGTTTTGTATCTCCCTGCGTAGATTTTGTTGCAATAGTCCAGTCTGCTGGGTATGAGTGTGTTTGTGCCAATTTTAATGCATCCTGGGGTTATCCATTGTGATGGATTTGGTTAGATCTGTAGACAGCTGTAGCATGCAATGGAGTAGATCTGGCTGGGCAGGATGATGGTGGATTTGGGATGATGCCAAACTTGCGTGCATGGTCTGTCAGTGAGGGCAGGCTCACAAGGGCAGACAACCCCCAGAGGTTGTCCCATGCGGATATGGATGGAGCGGAGATAAGGAGGTCAGTCTTCTCACAGTTGATCTTTATGCAGAGGTGTGTCATCCAATCTGCTAGTTCCGACGTTCATTCCTGGGAGCTGGCTTTTGTGTCTTCTGTGTTATTCGTGAGGGGGAGGATGAGCTGTGTGTTGTCTGTGTGTGATGATATGCTTACCCCATGCTGTCTAGCAATGGCAGTGAGTGTGGGCATGTGCATATAGCAAAACGTGTGTCTTAGTGACACTCCATGTGGTACACAAGCAATCAATCAATCAATCAAATATTTTTTCAAGTGCACTACATACCCTAAGGTTTTCAAGGCTCTGAGGGTGGGGAAGGGGGATGCTGTTGCTACTGGTCGCACAGCCAGGTCTTGAGTCATCTCCTGAAGGTTAGAAGGTCTTCGGTTTGTCGTAGGTTGGGAGGAGGGTCTTCCAGGTATTGGCGGCGCGGTGTGAGAAGGATCTGCCTCCAGCTGTGGTTCTACAAATGCGTGGGACGGTAGCCAGGGAGAGGTCTGCGGAGCAGAGTTTCCTGTTGGGTACATAGAAGGAGAGTCGACTGTTGAGATAGTCCGGTCCGGACTTGTGGAGTGCCTTGTGTGCGTGGATCCTGTGTTTGAAGGAGATTCTTTTATTGGAGGGGAGCCAGTGCAGGTTCCTCAGGTGGGGGGTGATGTGTTTGCGGTGCAGGACATCGAGGATCAGGCGTGCAGAGGCATTCTGGATTCTTTGCAGTCTGTTGATGAGCTTGGTGGTGGCTCCGGCGTGGAGTGCGTTTCCGTAGTCGAGTCTGCTGCTGACGAGGGCCTGGGTGACTTTTTTCCTTGTGTCTGTCGGGATCCATCTGTAGATCTTGTTGAGCATACAGAGGGTGTTGAAGCAGGTGGAGGAGACTCCTCAGTTGTTGCCTGTGGTTTAGGAGATAGGGGTGGTTGAGGGGCCATTGGCTTATTGCAGGGAAGACAGAGTGGATCCAGATGAGGGCTGTTCCTCGCATCCCCTAGTGGTGGTGTCTGGCATCTGGGGTGTGGTGTGTGAGAGGGTGTTTGTGGCTGCATAGAGGTGTGGTAGGATGTGTTGTCCACAATGTGACACAGGTCAAGTGGCATGCATATTTAAGCATTGTCAGCATGGTGTACGTTCTTGGTGCTGTGCTTGATACCCAAACAAGACAGGGAGTGTTCCATGATGGAGTTCTCTTCAATGTAGCCAGTCATCTGGGTGTTTATGTGTCTCTCAATGACTTTGTCCACCACGGGTTGCAGGGAGATGGTCAGATAGTTCATCTGTTGGGTCATACTGACAATGAGCCGATTTGTTCAACGTAGAGACCGGTCTTGACGGTCTTCCTGAAGGTGTCCAGAGTTTGTGCACATGTGAGCTCTGCTGGTGGCTCATTCAATGTCTTGGATGCATGCAGAGATATATTTTCAGATTTGGTACCATTTCACACCCACTTTTCATATTTGCCCCCAATTTAGGACCCATATTTCCAATTTGAGCACCATTCAACACTCACTTCTCAGATTTGAGCAACATTCCACACCCACTTTTCAGATTTGTCCATTAAATTTAACACCGAATTACCCATGAAATTCATTATTTGGCGCCTACAACGCCATACATTTCAATTTTTATTAATAAGTACACCCTGTGAATCATGATTTACATGCTATTTGACACAACCATTGATGAATTGTGTGCCAGATTTTACTCCTTGTAAAGTCAAGTTTTGCACGATTGACACACTATTAAAACTATAAAACATACACACCAGGATTTTATTTTTGGACTCATACTTGCAATTATTGTACAATGGTAACATTTCATAGTGATATACTGATGCAGGAAAGTAACTTGCAGACAGGGTGTGTGTGTTGAGTTTGTTTATTGTCAAAAACAGTTCTTGAGGTAATTTTACATATAAATGTCTTTGTTTTTGTCAGTCACAATGTGATGTGCTCAAGTGAAGTAATTATTTATTATCCTGTCCCTTCGGGCAATTTCAGCAGCAGTGGCAGTGGTGTGTGGGCCACCTCATTGATCTTCGTCATCATCCTGGTCATCACCCGGTGCTGCAGGCACTTGTATCCAGGGGGCATTTGTGCGGACACAAATGTTGTGCAATACACAACATGCTAGTATTATTTTGTTGACCATTTCTGGGCTGTACAGCAGTTTTGTATAACACACAAAATGGATAAGGGGGGTCCAAGGGAACAGATTTAAAGACCTGCGAGAAGTTTCATTCCCCTAATACGTAATATGCAACACACAAACATGAACTCTCGGGTCTGAGCAACTTTAGAACTAGAGCATGAAAGGAGAGATACTATAGTCAAGCTGTGTCTAAAATGACAGTAAACAAATCAGAAAGGAAAGGAATCCCTTTAAGGATGAATGCCCTCACTCACCCGAAGGTGACATGCTTCATCATTTAGGCTTTCTCCTCTCAGTGGGAAAACCTAGTCCCACTGAGGGCTACAACCACCGCACTGAGAAGTGGGAGCTCAGGGATGTTTTTGTTTAAGATTTTAGGATACTCAAATCCCAAAGATGAGCACTAATGTGAGAAGAGGGCGCAGCGCAAAGAAATTCAAAAGTGTGTGAAGTGTGAGCTAAAACTGGCTAGCGCTATTGAAAAAATGATTTTTATTGACTCATTAGCCCTGCCAGAGATAAAAAACAGTGCAAAGCAGTTACTATTGAAAACTGCTAGATGACAAGGGTCAACATGTTTCAGCCAATGACCATTTTGGGTGCTATCGTGATTTTGGATAGTATCCCATACAAAGCAGAATGTATGCGACAACTCAACAACAGAGATGCCTATAGACCGCTTAAATTGGATCCAACCAAACGCCTTTCCTGCGAGATTAAAGGGATGGTTGATGAAGCCAAAGACAATGGATGGATCACTGATCATGAGGCTGCTTTTTTAGTGGTATCACATCCTGTTATACCCTATTTTTATGTACTTCCAAAAGTACATAAAGGACAATCACCACCTCCAGGGAGACCAATCATCTCTGGGATAGGTTCCTTGTTGGAACCTCTATCAACTTTCGTTGATTTCTTTTTGCGACCATTGGTCCTAGAGATGCCTACATATCTTCAAGACACAAAACATCTATTGCGCCTCCTGGATGACATTCCCTTTGATCCTGAACAAGATTTCCTGGTTTCATTTGATGTGGAGGCGTTATACACCTCCATACCACAAGATGAAACGCTTGCAACAGTTGAGATGCTGCTACAATCAAAATCTAGTGATAGCATCACCCCTGTACACTTCATTATGATGTGTGCACGAATGGCCATGAAGGAAAAATTCTTCAGATTTGAGAAAGACTTGTTCTTACAAATATCGGGAACATCTATGGGCAGCATTTTCGCGCCCAGTCTAGCGAATTTGTATGTGCATATGTTCGAGCAGTCTATAATATTCAGAGAAGACAATCCCTTCAGGAGCCATATAAGCATCTGGAAACGATACATCGATGATGTATTTGTAGTATGGAAGGGATCATCTGACAGCATCATGGCTTTCCATACATGGATGAACACACAGAACAACTTCCTGAGATTCACAGTTGAACTTTCGAATACAAGTTTACCATTTTTAGATATTCGAATTTTCCCAGAGAACGGAGGGTTGGGTACTGAGTTATATCGCAAACCTACAGCCCGTAATTCGTTATTATCTTTTGAGAGTTTCCATCCCAAATCCCTCAGGGAGAATCTTCCTTTTGGACAGTTTTTAAGAATAAGGAGGAACTGTTCATCCATTGCCAAATACAATGAGCATGCGAAACATCTCAGCACTCAACTGAAGGAGCGTAATTACCCCAAGAAAGTGATACATATGTCTCGAAAAAGAGCAGCAAACAACAATCGGGCAGCTCTGATTGATTTGCCCAGCCCCAAAGAACCTTCTGATAGACTCACCTGTGTGAACACTTACAATACTTACTCTAACAAAATCAAGAGCAGTATCCTCAAACACTGGAAAATCCTGAACATTGGTACTGAGGCCTCAGAACCTCCACTTTTTGCTTTTAAAAGGAGTGCCAACATTAAAGACCACATTGTACACACCAGACCGAGAATCTTGCACAATACAAGTGAACAACAGCTATTATGGGGTTTACCACCGGTGAAAGGACATTACCCATGCGGTTCATGTGCGGCTTGTCCACAGACTTCACACATGACACAAGTGGATATTGGCACTGGTAGACCTTGGCTGTTACAAAAACACACTAATTGTAATAGCGACAATGTAATTTATCTCATCACGTGCCCCTGTTCCATGCAGTATGTGGGCATGACTACACGCAAGGTCAAAACCAGAATCCTTGAACACAAGAGCACCATTCGGTGCAAGAGGAGGGCTACTAAAATGACAAACCACTTCCTGGATTTTAATCATCAGGCAGATGATTTGTCGTGGACCATTTTGGAGCAGCCTCTCATTCCCCAGCATATCACAGATATTTCAAAATTTCTCTTCAGAAGAGAACAGCGGTGGGTGTTCCGCTTAAAAAGTGACAACATAGGTTTGAACGAGGATATTCCTTGGTTGTCTCTATGACCTTATACCATCTATGAGAATTACCTTTAGCAATTCCAACAAATAATTTGATATTATAACATTCCCACAGTAAATACGTAAAACAACTGGGTATATCTAGATCCTTCCTGAGATTATACTGTGGAGCGATTGTTTGTTTACTTGTAGAGTCAACTTTGGCACTATTATTTACTGAATCCTGTACTTGTGGTGAAATACGACACATGCCTTCTCAGCGTTTTTTACACATTTTTGTGTCAAATGGGTTTTGTATTTTGTTAATACTGGGCCTTCATTAATTATGCACAAATCGATTTGCTTAAACATTCAGCAATTTGGTTGTGCCCATTGACTAATAAAGCTTGTGTTCCGGTTTGTATCGTCTTCTGAAAAAACTATATGTTCTCGTTGCTAGGCTACAGATAAACAATCATTGCTGTCTCTGGTCGGGCTTCGCTAACAAAACTCCATGATATAAATGCATCCTAGTGCGTATGCGCGCTTTGCCGTACACTGCTTTATTAAGTCACTAGCGTCCTGCCAGAGACAGGCATTACAGCAAGACGACTATGGGGTCCTTATGTCCCTTCACAAATGCAGGCAGTCAGGATACACACCTATGGGGTCCTTATGTCCCTTCACGAATGCAGGCAGTCAGGATAGACACCTATGAGGTCCTTATTTCTCCATTCGGAGCCATCAGTGTTTGGGTATTTATTCTCACTTTTCCCACCCCGTCGGTTCCTCCGGTTGCAATCTCTGTACATCGACGGAGTACCGACGGAGAGGTGAGTGTGTTGATATGCATTTTAGTGAGTTTCTGCTTGATGATTCGGTTTAAGTTATTGATAATTGTTGCTGTGTTTGGTCATGGTGTAGTCTTTCGGTGTATAGATTCTTGGCTTGAACATGAGTTCGTAATTTTCAGACACTTGACTTCCCTCGTCCTTGACCACTTTTGTAAAATCTTAACAAGTGGTTTATGTACATACACTTCCAGGATATAAGGGGAGTGACATCGTTATAACACTCTATGTCGTTTTGAGTCCGTTTTAGTCTGTTGGACATTACTGATATTCTTCACTTTTTATGGCACTATTGAGCAAGTAAACTATACTGATTAGGTTACACTTGCTTATTTTCACAGAGCGGGGCTCCCTTCCCTGAGTTGTAACCAGGTTGAGGTGGGCTCACTTGTCCCACAGATTGGGTGAGTCTTTTTACTAGAGCTTTCTAACAGTTTGGACATAAGTACTATGTTTGAGCCACATATACCAGTGTTTCAGACTTGACTGTTAACTAATGAGTTTTGGAGATTTACTTTTTCTATATGTGTCTTCTTATTTTCAGACAAGTTCCAGCGAGATTGTATCCGCTAAAGCATTAACTGGTTTGGTCTTTTTTTCAAACTTTATTTGCACGTGTGTAACACTTTCTAGCAGCAGCTTTGTTTTTTGGTCCTGATGAAAGCCACACATACTTTTGAGATGGTCATTGGCTGAAACATGTTGACCCTTGTCATCTAGCAGTTTTCAATAGTAACTGCTTTGCACTGTTTTTTATCTATGGCAGGGCTAATGAGTCAATAAAAATCATTTTTTCAATAGCGCTAGCCAGTTTTAGCTCACACTTCACACACTTTTGAATTTCTTTGCGCTGCGCCCTCTTCTCACATTAGTGCTCATCTTTGGGATTTGAGTATCCTAAAATCTTAAACAAAAACATCCCTGAGCTCCCACTTCTCAGTGCGGTGGTTGTAGCCCTCAGTGGGACTAGGTTTTCCCACTGAGAGGAGAAAGCCTAAATGATGAAGCATGTCACCTTCGGGTGAGTGAGGGCATTCATCCTTAAAGAGATTCCTTTCCTTTCTGATTGGTTTACTGTCATTATAGACACAGCTTGACTATAGTATCTCTCCTTTCATGCTCTAGTTCTAAAGTTGCTCAGACCCGAGAGTTTATGTTTGTGTGTTGCACTGTACAGCAGTTTGCCACCTGTAATGTCCAGGCAACGGAAACGTTACTTGAACACACCAAATGTACGCTCCACGATACCACGTGTGCGTCGATGTGCAACATTGTACTGCCTCTGTGCATGGGTGGTGGGGTTTCGTATTAGTGTCATCATCCACGGGCAGAGAGCATATCCTTGATCACCTATGAGATGTAATTGGGAGATGTGTACATGATTCATTAGGCATACTATGTTGGCAGTGTTGACATATTTTTATATTGTGAATTTTGCTATTTTTTGACTTAGGTTAGACATGTGTTGCTTCTGGCAATTTAGCGGCATCAATGCTGAGTACATTGCCTCAGTGTTGATCCTCCAACCATCCTTTTTGCTGGTGTTTGCTGCACGGTTGCAGAACTGTCACTACAAGTGTACAAAATGGGAATGATACCTTCACAAAAACAGGCAGCCTGGCTCTCCTAACATCTAGCCATGGCACTGATCCACACTCGTTGCAGTAACCACCATGTGAATGTTCAAATGACATAGGCCACACATGGCACAGCTAACATTCAGACATGTATCTCATGCTGAAAGCAGACCTGTGACACCACACAAGCCATGCAATTGTATATCCAGAGCTAAAACGGAGGAACAAACCACAGCCATCTCACCTGCAGGGCCCACTGGGGACAGTAATGGTTGGCACACAGCATCAACAATAACTTGTGACACAACTTAAACTTACTGGCCTGCGTCATCTGTCACTAGCAGAGCATAAGACTCACATGACACAACTTCTCAAAATCATTTTCACTATGTGGTTTATTCGACAAAATCAGACTGTCCACACACTTCACCACGCTGATACACATGGCATGGCTCACCTTTGCACACTTCTTTGCATTTGTAATGGATTAGCAGTTGACAGATCAATTTCAACACACAAGTAGTGACCGAATACACATCCACTTACTCATTGGGCAACCACATGACACACCATATCACAGGGTTGAGAATGAGAAATATGTGTGGCAGAGTGAGAGAGGAGATGCTACTAGACACCATCAACAGCAGCACCAACAACACTGCAGTCAACACCAATAGCGCTGTATGGTGGTTTCATAACACATTTTCCGGCATATGCATGCACATTTGCCACACTCTGCACTTCCTACAATCAAAGTGCATTGTTACAACCTTGGTCACGACAAACCTCAGAATTGACACACTGATTGTACCTGTGTGAGTACTTGTGAAACGTTGGCTCACCCTAATAGGTCACCGGCAACAAGAACGGCAACATGATCATCTTCATCAACAATGCGACCACACACCGGACTTGGATACCAGTCCGGATGACTTTAATTAGGTAAATAGATGGCCAGGTACTGGGGGTTACACTACACCATGGGTACTCACATACCTTCTCTCTGGTCCCAAATTTGCTGTGTGGTTTGTGTCAGTGTGCCACATGGGTGGGGGCGGGGTCAGTGGGGAAGGGGGCAGGGCTAGTGAGTAAGGAAACTGATCATGTGGTTGGACACAGGCCCCTGGTGCGGACACCCTCGTTCACTGAGCCACCAGACCTGGCATACACACATCTCTCTCTCTCTCTTTCTCTCTCTCTCTCTCTCTCTCTCTATCTCTCTCTCTCTCTCTCTCTCTGCCTCCCTCTCTCTGTCTCCCTCCAAAGCTCTGTCTCTCCCTCCCTCGCTCTATCTCTCCCTACCTCTGTCTCCCTCCCTCGGTCGCCCTCAGTCTCCCTCCCTCTGTCGCACTCATCCCTCTGTCTCCATCCCTCTGTCTATCTCACTCTGTCTCTTTGCCTCTCTCTGGGCTGGGACAGCTTCCTGGGCACACATACAGCCACACCCCAGTACTTCACAGGTCTTTCATGGACCATGATAACACGTTTTTGTTATATTTCACCTCTTGGTGCACATGCATCTCCACTCTGACTATCGCTGGACTTGCACAGCCCCCATAGTGCAGAGTCTCTCGGAGTCTGCTCTAGTGCGGCAGTGTTTGGTGGCACTCTTATGAAATATGCAGACATGGCACAAAGGTACAATGTCTGCAAAGTCCACGGCCCAACAATAAAGGCTTGCCAGACCTCTGGCAGCACGTGGGCCATACCATGAGTAGCCGTGCTCTACACAGTGGAGCCTGTATACCTCATCCTCGTACACAATACATCAACATGTGCCCATGCATTTTGTGCATCCCCCCAATCAGTACCTAGGCAATGTATTTACATCCTCCCTCTAGATGGGTCAACATGATTGTGTTTTTTGTGCATGTGGTGTGTTCAGTTGGTACTTACCGACAAGCAATGCATTTCCATATGTGCCATCCTGGAAGCGCTGGTTTATGATGCATTGTCAGAAGATGAATGCATCATGCACACTCCCTGGAAATTTGGCAACATTTGTGAACAGTCCGCGGTGGTCCACTATTGCCTGCACATTCATTGAATGGGTGTGCTTCCTGTTGCAGTAGATGTGTTCGCTGTCTGCAGGGGGCACAAATGGTACATGTGTGTAGTCAATTGCACCGATCACCTGTGGTATGCCAGCAATGGCATGGAATCCTTGCTTGATGGCAATCTGCTCCTGCACAGTGTTGGGGAAGTGTAGGTGCTGAGGAATTAGGCTGAGTATGCCATCCAAGACAGTGGGGAGGAATGTTGAGAAGGATGCCTGTGATACTCCACCGACTCTGGCTGTTGTGGGTTGGAATGTCCCAGAAGCCAAGAAGTGCAGCACAGCGAGCAGTTTTGTCTGCGGAGGGATATTGGTTGTCCGCTGTGTTGGTGGCGTCAGCCTGTGGGCAATGAGGGTCAGGATGTGCTGGAGGGATGTCCTTTTGAGCCTGTAGTGGGCTACGACTTCCTCTGGCCTTAAGTCTGTGAGGTAGACACGTCTGCGCAGTTACCGCTGTCTTCTTTGTCGCTGCATGGGTGGTGGTGGTCCTGGTGGTGGTGGTATTGGCGGTGGTTGTTGTTGTTGCTGCATTGGTGGGACTCCAAGCTGCATGATGACTATCTCCATGGCTTCTGTGGCTGTTCTGGGAAGGCTCAGGCCAACTCTCCTTTATATACACCCACTTATCTCCAGTTTAAGTCAGGTTTTCATCAGATGTTAAAAACTGGAGTTAGCAGGAGTTAGCGTGCATTTTTTTGTAGCTAAGCGGTTTGGCGATAACCTTGTTAATAGTGAGCAGCTGTGTTAGCGACTTTTTTCGTGGGATTTCAGTCAGGAACGCCTACTTTGCATGTCATTAGCGATAATTATCGCTGGCTTGAAAAGCGATAAAATTCCGGTCGCTATCGCCAGAAAAGTAACGCAAACAGGTGTTAGTGTCGCCTTGTTGATAGGGCGATAAAATCAATGCCACTTTATCGCCGGAAACTGGAGCTAAGGCGGCGATAATTTTTTATCGCCGCCTTGTTGATGTGCCCCATTATGCTTTAAAAATTAAGTACCGGAGTTTTGAAGCAAAATGTCGCAATCATAATATAATTTAACCTAAATATTGTGTCTTAAATATTGTTTTAAAAAATATTGGACACTTGAATTAATAATAGAAAATATATACCAAAATTGGCCATACATTCGAAAATTATGTGTAAGGCACAATGTTTATCTCACATGATGTTTCATAGTCGATATTCTGACATCCAACCTTTAATAGGGTGGCTAAGAAAGTAATTCTGCTGAGTGTTTTTTAGTAGACCTTCTGAGGAGCTTTACCTGGAACTGGTGAGCAAACCAGTGGTCTGAAAAAGTGAGTTTATTCTATGGAAGATCAAAATAGCAGCTTGCAACTCCCTCAAGTGTTTGGAGACTTTTGAGGTTTCAGAAAAGAGAATGAAGAGCAGTACATCTTTGCAGCCAACAGTGAAATCACAACTGGTATCAGGGTGAAGTCTGGCCAGGAACAGACTATTAGACACTATCAAAAATCTTCACAGCGATCATAGACAGCATTATGCCTATGATTACTGCATCGCGTGGTGCAGTTGATGTAGAAATAGGTTTGTGCACTGTGTCGCGGGAAGATTTGCACCTAGATTTGCTTGCACTGCATTGACATTAAAGTGGTTTTTATATTACTACCAACAGGGACCTAATACCACAAGTACATGTCTGCCTGATACTAAGTCTAGTAAATTAACATTATCTCAGAATGTCGCGTGGTTCCTAAAAATACATAGGATCTGTGTCATTTGTTGGACAACATAAACTAAGTGATTGGTATCAAGACTGATCCGGACAGCCCCAAAGTGTCAGCCTATAGACCAGCTAGCTCACAGTGCCACAATAAGCTCCCCAACCTTACCATGGAGTGAATAGTTTCTGGCAACCATTGAACATTTAAACCCTTGACCCTCCAGGAAATGTGGAAACAGTACAGTACTTTTCTCTCAGTCAATCGTGCTCACTTAGTCTCAGAGAGATACACTAAATAAGCATTTATTGAACCAGCGTCATTCTAGTATAAAACATTTTGCTGCAACAATCATTAGACAGAAGCACTGGCAAAAGATTACAAGCACCAGCAGAGTAAATGGAAGGTAGAATTCTACCTTGGTGCTCAAACAGTGAATCTATGCAGGCATATAAACATGACAGTAATCAAGCATACTCCTATGATGTGGATCCCTACCTAAGTTTACCTAAGTGTACCTAGCATGTATGTGGGTGTTGAGCCAAGAATCTCCTAGAAAAGAGCCACCCCATTACCTGATGGGAAAGAATGAAGGACCCGGTCTTGGTCATGAGGAGTTGGACACCCCGCAAGGGACGTCGGACTGCTGCATGTTGACGCTTCAGCGTGCAGGGACCTCAGTGTGGAAGCGTCTCATCTGGTTACCTAGTGAAGGTACGGTTCTTTTATACCACAAAGATTGCCTTATGGTTCCTACCACAATCGATATGTTGTGAGTATGATTATGTAAATGAGCCTAAATCAATAATTACAACTGTGCAAAGTAGTTCTGTTTCCCTAAGATGAAGGTGACCATGGCTTTTATAAAGAGTATGTTAATCCTGTTATGTAAACCGGTCCCAGAATGCTTGTTTCTTCTCCAGGGAAGACATGGCGTGGCAGTTCGGGCTGGACTGTTGCCATGAGGCACAGGGTCAAGACTGATTTGCATATAGCTGTGTCTGAACTGGGGTGGCAAAGTGAGCTAAAGAACAATGATGGGTTCAACCCAGATCTGTGACGGGGGGTGAGTGGCTGAAATGTTTCAGCACCCCGTTCATCATCTCCTTGTGTTTATCCTGTTATGTACGGTAGGTGCAGGGGATTTTGCTAAGAAACCTTATACAAAATAAATGAGGCTCATTTCAAGGAAACCAATCAACATTTATTCAGCACCTAACTGGGTGCTAGAAGCTTTATGTAGAGCAAGGTAGGACAAATGTAGGTGAAAGGTCGCTTTTTTACGGAGGCCTGGGTTGGGGAACATAACAAGAATAATTGCAATATGACAGTAACAATGAGGCCCAAGGTCGCATGTAACACAGTAATAGCAAGGGTGAATAAAAGTCTTCCATTTAATAACAAAGTGTACAAAGACAACAACATAAAATATCACACATGGACAAGAAAATACAGAAATTTGTAAGGGCAAGAAATAGACATACCCCACCACTGAGAGCAAAGAAGACTCTGATGATGAGGCAACAGATGTTTTGATCAGGAAAAGAAAATGTCTTTGAACGAGGGAAAGTCTAGTGGTTTGGGTGGAGCTGCAGAATACAGAGCAGGTAAAGGGATAAGACTAGGTGCAGTGACTGAATGTACGAGATCTGGCATGCAATGAGTCAGCAAACATCAAAGATCAATCAGGAAACAGGTCAGAAGACAGGCAAGGATCAGTAACTTAAAAAAGACAGTACGCAAGTAGGAATCAGAGAGTAGCGAGAACATTTACTATTGGCAAGAATGAACATTAAGACTGTTGCAACGGACTCCGATACACTTATGAACATAACCTTAAAACTCCTACTGGATGCATCTCAGAGCCGATGGTCCGCCAATGAACTATGTCATTGTGAGGGTGAGGAAACAGGATGTCCAACTGTCAGCTACCCAATAAGGACCATTAATCAATAGCCAACTCACAAATTGGTAATTAGGTTGAGGTATGTTACTCTCAAAACCATGCTATAGAAATAAAACACAGCAATTGGTAGACCAAGCTTCCTAAAGAAGTTTAGTCTAACAAGAATCATGCACACCAAAAGCTGTGCTGTGGCAACACAGCACAAGAGCAAAAGAACCTGATGTTCTGAAAAGAATCTGTAATTATCTCTATTATACATTAAGAAATTAGCAGAATTTCTGTTCAAGAACATTGGGCAAAATAAGACTCCAAAAAACTTTCTAGAAGTTTGGGTATTGTATTAAAGATCCAAAATCAATGCATGTAAGTAACATTAAAAAAACTCTGTCATAAATCTAACAGTTCAAAATATAAAATTACACATCTAGTCAAAATAATCAATCCCTATATAAAGAAATACATAACAAGAAGGTTTTTAGTAAACAACAACATTACTATCACCCACATGGCAAGAAGTTGGTTTTCAAAGGTTCTATTAGCATGGGCATAAAACAGGAAGTCCAAGTCTGGTTTCTCACAAAACTGCTCCAAATCATCCGACAGGCGAGCTCATCAGCAAGGGCAAAAAGCAAAATAACAGAGAGAGTTCGGCAGACAGGTTGGAGGCAAGGAAAGTGATACAGGGTTTTCTGAGCTTAGGCAAAGCTCTCCTCAAAGGAAGCCCAAAAGCATTGCGCACTCCTCCTCCTGAATGATGAAGTTTTATAGATGGTCTGCAATTGTCTGATAGACATGTAATTATCCTTCCGTCTTTCCAGGTACAAATTGTTACTCCTAGACATTTTATCACACCTATCATGAGAAATAACTATCCTTCCATCCTCACAGGCTAGTTGACACCATTCACACACAAAGGGGTAAAATGAAAAGGTCTATGTTGTCAAAAGAAATGTAGCATGAACAAAGAACAAATACAGCAACATTTGAGAAACACATCAAGTCCATTGCACAAGGCTATGAAATAATGCTGCCAATGGAGAAAAAGCATCTCAACGTGTTTAAATTCAACATTTCATATTTAAGTATAACAAACTCCTAATTAAGTTTCAGCATATCAGAATAAATCAAACATATCATATATATATATATAAGCATTTTGAAATGTTGTCAGCAATGATTACACAGAAATGTTCAACTTTCATTGTGGCTTACTGCCACTTTTTCGAAAAGTAGCAACATGTAAATTAATTCTAAAAATCATTAGAATAAAATCGTTCTTGAACGCAAATGTTCTTTATCACATTAAGCACTTATACTGAAAATATCAGACATCTAACACATTACATTTACGATTTGCTCCAATATCGAGATAGCTAGGACACTCTGCAATGAAGTCAATAGCAATGCTCAGTTATCATCAAATTTTATGACATCTCTGTTAATGAATATATAGTAATCAGTTACTTAAACATCTTGAATTCACTATTTGATTAGTTATACTGTTTCTACCTAGCCAAGCACACTTTTATGGTGCTAATACATCAACTTTTCTCAGCTTCTATCTTGTTTTTCTAGACATTTGTGAAGTGCACATTTATGTTTTTATTGTCGAGATAAATTTTAGTGTCATGTAAGGCAAGATCAGCTGCATTGGATGCACCTCTTTAAAAGATGCCATTGTTTTATACGCCTGTCAGGAAGCATAGTCCAGCCCTTGCACTTAATGTACTTATCTTCACAATCCAATATGGCTGCTTTGTTCTCAGGGTCGATGCCCCAAATACAACCTGGACATCCCGCCTCCTGATGATTGATAATGGCCAGATCTTTGCTGTGTTGGCCACGATTTTTTTGTTTGGACCAAATAACAGGAGAGTCCACAGTGAAGCACTGTGCAGTGGATCCTATAGTAAAATGTGATTCCTCAAAAGATCACAGCACATGCCACTGTGATACAACTTAAATGGGCGACGCCACAACCAATTTTCAAGCTGACTACTTTTGGCAGAAGCTCTTGGTAACACTCTAAATGACTGCCATGATTAGATCACCCTGACACATGGAAGGATCATAAAAGGTCTCCTAAAGGATTGTTTCATCTTCCGGCCTTTAACCCAGGGGCTGCCTCTTCCATTCCCATTCCATTCCATGTGCAATGGTGCCCAAAACCTACCATGTAATGTTTGGTTTTCATAGTTGTGGCTTGCTGTTGCTTCCTGATGCCACTACTTCTCCATTGTTGCTTGTTGACACTGTCCTGATCCCTGTGACGAAGCCTGTTGTAAGGCTTTCCAGGTTATAAACATTTCCTAAGACCTGCTGTTGACTGACATAATTGAATGTTTTTAAGTGACCATTGACAACAAGTGGCTCTTTACACAAAGAATACATAAATATTTGTTTGGCTTGAGTGCAGCCAGTGGTACAGAAAAAAGGTATTTATTCATACTCTACCACATGCATGCCTCTTGCACTGGAAAGGGCATCAAGTAATCTCACATTCATTGCCTGGTTCTAGAATCAGCTTTCAGAGAAGAGTTGGAAAAGTGCACAACCCTAAGTTGCTCTCCTGCAATATCACCTCACTGTTGAGCAGGTCTTTAGGAAATTCTATTTGCATACTCTGTTCAACTCAGCTTTTTACATTTTTAGGTCGAGCATTCGAGACCTCTTGTATATACTTTAGTATATACTTATATGCATATGTACTTTGAGGGCTCTGGAGATCAGCCCTAGGACTTGTCTGCTTCTGCTTAGGGACTTTTTCTTCTGTTTAACTGCCTCTATTTAACTGTCTTGATAGAAAATGACCAGTAGCGGTCAGTAAAATACCAGAATTGCTTTCTGCTTATTCAGCTGCCTCTATTTAACTGACATGATAAAAAATGACCGGTAGAGGTCACTAAAATACCAGAATTGCTTTCTGCTGAGGGACTTTCTATCTTTATTTTTCTGGCAACTGCCTCTATTTAACTTTCTTAATAGAAAACGACCAGCAGAGGTCAGTAAAATACCAAAATCACTTTAGCATTCTCTAGATTCCAGTCCATAGAAATTGTCTTCCACGAGCAACCATAGACAATAATATTTTTTTCAAATCTTGTATTTTCAGTGATATGACCAACGAGGGCCCTGATTTAATATTACAAAACAGAGCTTTGGACTATATCATTTCCCGCTAAAAGGCAATATTTCTCTCCATGTCTTCCCATACCTGGTGTGTCGCGCAGTTCGGTGCTTATTTTCCCTCCATATTAGAGAACAGTAGATGTTTCAGCACCCAGGCTAATGTGCTGCATAGCTAAATATGTATAAGGTCCCAAAGGCGAGACTGATTGCATTTCAAATGCTTATTTGTATTTGGGCCTATGGGATTATGACAGCTGCTATAGACTAAGGACTGCTAAAAAGGCAATGTCACATACTCTGCTAAAATGGTGTGCTTTTGTCCTCAGCATGCAACCAATGACTGGCCAGGCTGCCTCATAGGGCCTCAGGCTGTTTTCAGCAAAATGAATACTGAATTTTCATCTTAAAAAAGTGGAAACAATTTACATAAAAATGAGATCCTAATTGTTATCCCAACTTTAGAGACCAAACCTGCAATGCAAGGTTCTTATTTTATCACTTGTGATTTATGATCCTGTTCCTAAGTCAATTTACCTTAATATGTCACAGATGTGTGCCTTATTGAACTAGATTGCTAGTGTTGCTGGCCTCTGGGCAGCGAGTAGCTGCCAAACAGCCCTCCTGGTTTGTGCCTTTTTGTTAAGTATGGTAAATGGTTAGCTGTATCAATTAGTATCTTTGACTTTTCTATAAGTCCTCTCTGAGTGGGCCTAAATTACAAGGCAGGGTAAAAGTCAAATACCGTATGAGAGCTGCAGTGAAGTTTTCTGCATCCAAATATGAACACGCAATCAGCACTGATGCTGAGAAGTAACCCATGAGAAGCGGCATACAATTGTTAAAGCAATGCTAGGATCACAGGGAATGGTTTACATCTCTGCAAAAGAGCACTTTCAGATTGGATGACATGGCTTCCCACTTGCCATTCTGCTACTTACACCAAAACAATGATATACATTTTTAAGAAATGGAGCCGCAAGATTCTTTTCTGCTGACAGAAGATACAAAAGGTTTACAACACTGGAGTCTCAAAGACTACTGAGAAGTCAAGCCTAATGAGAATGAACCACGTCAATGGGCATGCACATAAAATGTTGATGTATTTGCCAGCACTCATTGTTTCTTGAAACATGAAAAATTCAATATTTTCCCTTTAATTCAAATGTCAACCACCAGTCTGAGACCTGATGGGTAAACCTGCCGATAATGCCCCCAACAAAGTAGTACAGTTTTTTAGTAGAATGCAAAGTTAATGCTCCTGTAGGTAGGTACAGATGCAGCCATGGAACCTTGACTTTGAAGCATCTTGTACATTGTTCTTGGATGAATATGTGATTGCAGAGCTTACTGTAGACAATATATATATATAGGTTTATGAATTATGTTGACTCACCTCGCTCCAAGGCAATGAAGTATTGTACACAAGGACATTTACAGTAGAGACAGGAAAAAGGTACAAAACACACAGGGAGAAAATGGTGACAAAGACGGTTAGAAGAGGGTAGCATAGATAATGGTGTTCTTAGCAAGCCCAGAAAGGTGTTCTGAGCAGGCCCAGGACAAGGCAGATACAATTCAATACAATGAAATTTGTAGAGTGCACGTCTATTGCCCAGGGAGCATACTGTGTTAGCAATAGTACTGCCCTAAAGAACCAAATGGTAACTATGTATTAAACAAGTGGGTCTTTAAGCCTTTTTCTGAAGATCCTTTCCGAGGGAGCAAGTCGTAAGCTGGACGGAAGTGTAGTCCAAAGTTTTGAAGTCAAGAAGGTGAAGGATCTGGGAGTTATACCTGAGAGATCTACTCTGGTGGTAGGTCTTGGGTCTGCATCTCAAGTACCGATGTCCCTTGTTCTCCAAGGCTCTATAGGCAAAGATTAGAGCCTTCAATTGTATACAGCTGATTACAGGGAACCAGTGAAGATGGCGAAGATGAGCAGAAACTGATTAACACATATTGAGTTTAAGAATGAGCCACGTGGCGGCGCTTTGGATAATCTGCAGCCGTTGTAGAAGGTAAGCTGGCAGTCTCAAGAAGAGACTGGTGGCGTAGTCCAATTTAGCAGTGACAAGGACATGGACAATAGTCTTATGGAAAGCCACAGGCAGCAAGTGTAGCATCCTTCTCGGAGACTTTAGCATAGCAAAGCAGCTAGCTGAGACCACTTTGACCTGTGACTCAAACGACAAGGCTGAGTTGAATTTGTTGCCCAAATTCTTGACACAGGAAAATGGGGAGGCCCCCAACTCGGACTTCCACCAGCTAAGAGGGTCAGGTGCTTACTGCTTTGAGGCAGTCTTTGAAGGACTTAAGGGCATCCGGGGCCTCATCCTGAAAGGAGAGCAGCAGCTGTGTGTCATCAGAATATGAAATTATCTTCAAACCCCAAGGTTCAATCAGTTTAGCCAGGGACTCAAGGTAGACATTGAGAAGCATAGGGCTCAGGACAGAGCCCTGAGGTACCCCGTACTTGAGAGGTTTGGGGTCTGAGAAAAAGGGAGAATGAAATGCCTGTGACAGCTTTCCTCCAGATTCGATGCTGATGACAGGTCTAAAAGCACAACCGTTAGCTGATGTGCTCAGATCAAGGTTGAGCTTGATAAATTCCGATACTTCCAGTAAGGAGGACTCAGTGCTGTAGCCTGGCTGAAAGCAAGACTGTGTATCAAGAAAGAGGGTGTTATATTCCAGAAATAGGCAGATCTGCTTGTTATCTGCCATGTTTAGCATCTTAACTTAAAATGGTCTAAAGTTATTGAGTAACTGATGATCTTCTTTAAGATTTTTAGCAGTTGAAGTAGGAGGGCCTGTTTCCACCTCTTCGGAACAGTTGTTGACTCCAGGAAGGCATTCAATAGTTTATTGAGAATCAGGTTGACAATAGGAAGGACTGACTTCAGAATGTCAGGGCGGCAGCAGTCCAGAGGCGGGCATGATTTACAGTTAGCCAAAAGCATGGCTGATTCCTCTCGGTAGATAGACTTGAAATCCCTCAGCACTGAGCCAGTAGGAGGCACCTTCTCTTGGGTGACTTCCTCTGTACCCTGGTTAGGAAAATGATCGTTGAATATTTTCATTTGTTTGTAACGAAATCTGCAAGCTCCTCACATAGGTGTTTTGCATAGCATTTGTGGAGAGAAAAGAGCTAATTATGCTGAATAGGGCTTAGGATTTCTTAGCAGTTGCCTTGATAGAAGACGCAATGAACTCTTTCTGAGCTCCACAGGAAGATTTGCAAAAGCAGGTAAACACCCTTGTATATGCTGATTTTGAGTCCCTGTCAAAAGCAGAACTCCACAAACACTCCAGCCGCTTGCAGTGAGCCTTCTCCACACGTAGGGCTTCCATGAACCATGGGGCGAATAGCCTTGAATGGCCATGTGGTCAACAAAATCTAGGCCTCAGAGAGATATTTGTCCATAAACTCATGGTCTCTGTTGACAGGACCTTGTGGAGTAACCAGCAAAGCATACCCAAACCGAGCTTGAGACATTTTCCGTCAAGGTCTGCCATGTTTCTGACAAGGGGGCACCTGCTCTATGGCCTGATTAGTGACAATCATAATGATGAGTAGAAAGTGGTCAGACCATGGAAATTAAATGGCTGGTCTCATTCTGTAGAACCGGCTTTTAGAGACCCCTTCCGACTGGAGGGTGAAAGCCAGCGGTGCAGGGGACACCTAGAATCTACGGGTTCACCTTGATTACTCATGCTCTACCAAAGAGACCAGGACAACTGAGCTGTGGAGGAAAGTAAATTTAATTTATTAGCTCGAGCTAAGGACAAGGTGTCATGAATCCCACCACACACTTGATTTACCAATCAGAGTGACGTGATTCTTTATAGGAAAAAACCCACCCCTTTCCCGTGCACCTGCACTCCAGTAATCAGTATGTTTTGTGAAACGTTTTGGAAGTATTCAGGAAATTGTGCAAGAACTTTGTGTATTTCTTTTGTCATTTACGGTATTTTGTTTTGGGCAGATTTCAACTGCTGGAGATGATTATCAGGAAACAAGAAATGTGCATTGTTTGGTTCGCCGCATTTGTATATTTGATTTAGTTCGCCGTATTGCATATTTGATTTACTGTGCCCCGCTTCAGCTGGGAATAACTTTGAGACTCAAGCGCTAATGCGTAGATGAGCGCTGATGCAAAGCTCAGGTAGGAGTCTCAGCACGCACCGCCATACAGCGTGACGGTGCGTGTGAGCGTTTGGGTGCGGTTGTCTATTTAAACCGCACCCAAAGTTATGGAAGACGCTTTGCCTTCCGCTTGCTCCATGGGAAGGATCGCGTCTGGAAACCTCCCGTCTGGGGTCTTCTGACTTGCTGGATTTTCGCTTACAGCTACATCCTGCAACAGCGGTACTCCGTTTTTTGATGCCTCTTCTCCCACAACGAAGGGACCTACAATACAGAACAAGAGAAAGGAGATAAGTACTTTTCATTTTTAAGGCGCCCTACGCAAGAAAGGCAACTTATAAAGAACTAATTTTGGGAACTTCTGCCAATAAGAAGAACTTTAGAAAAAGCAAATAAGAAGACAGGATTTAATGAATATTTATGGCAACATGTGTTAGATGAAGCTTGTACTTACCAGTTGTATTCGGAGAGTGTAATTCAGGATTTAAACAGAGATGCTAGAAGTATATAACTGAATCTTTAGTGTGAACAATTCTGTTAGAATTCTCTTTTAGACAGTCGGACAAACAGACCTAATGAAGTACAAGACTGAAGTTTAACAGAATACAAGTAAGTGATAGGAATGTTGGGTTAAGAGGAGCCATAGAGTATTAAGGACATGGTGTAAACTCTCATTTGTCTTTTTCAGCCTCTACATGTAAGGTGTCATAAAAGGGCAACTATCTATCTACAAGAGTTCGCCTGACTGTTAACTTCCAATCCACACCAGACAAAGAAATACTGGACGCAGGACAGATAACTACTGATCGCAGGTAGGCAAGAATTAGATCTAAATCACCAGTTTGTGTTTTAAAAGTCTATTCAAAAGGACGTAGACCCTACAAAGAAAACTAGAAGTCTGATCCTCTTTATGCTTGTTGTTTCTCAGGTCGACAGCAAGATTTCAACCACGTCCAGTACCCGACCCTCCTCCCTAATTCCTAATTTGCATCTTGTAGTATTTTAAAGTCAAAAGGTCAAAGTTAGTTGTTTGGGAAGTTGGTCCCTTGAGTCTCTGCGAAATTCTACTACGTCATCACAAAGAGGTTAAGGTAAGGGACGACGTAGTATTCTGACACAGGGTCCCAAAATGGTACAAAGACAATTCTACGGAGACTGCTGCTTCACTCCGCAGCGCACACATAATTATAGCACTAGCCACACCCTTTACACATCCAACAAGTTCCTCATCAGTCTCAGGTGGCGTAATCGTGCCAGAGAGCGTCGGTCTCTGATTGCACAATGTACACAGCCTCTTGCTTCAGCGCCCAGATGGCATGGTCACTGAGCACAGCTGATGGTGTAAGAGGCTGAGTTACCAACAGGGGACAGGATGTCGCTAAGTCTCTGGCACAACCGGGGGGGAGGGGGGCGAGGTAAACAAGCAGCTTCTGGAATCAGCTCAACCACAAGGAGCGAGGAGGGTTAAGCAAGTTCTAACAGGGACATAGAAAGCAATCCTTCACCAGGTTGCCGAGAGCATGGCAACACGAAATGGAGTCTCAGTGGCCATTTTAAGCATAGTTCAACAGTCCCTCCTTTTGCCATGAAGAGGCAACTTTCAGTCATCACCTAGGTCAATGTCCATAATATTCTGGACCTCCTTCTCAAGCATCATCATGGCATTCTGGAGGTGTGAATTTACCGGCTTGGGTGTTAAAGAGGTGGCACAGAGGCCACATATAGCAGGCATACATTGAACACAGAGGCAGAAAGAAAAGAATGCGGCTGCAATGATGGCAACGAAAATCAATATCTTCCATCCCCACTGAGAGACCAGGCCCCAAAACCAACCGGTTAAGGACCATGAACCCTCATCCTGATGGATGTCGGAAACAATCTTCTGGAGCTTCTGGATTGCTTAATAAACTGTCGGTGCATTATCAGGTATATATACACAGCAGCTGGTTCTGATCAATTTACAGACTCCTCCACGGTCCGCTAGGATTATGTCAAGAACCATCCGGTTCTGCAAAGTCATGAGGCGGTCCGCTTGAAGTTCAGCAGTGATGTTACTGAGAGCACCGGCAGTCACGTTGATGGTGGCCTTTACCACTCTTGTAAGTTGTCGAATATTGCCACTATTGACCACAGGGCCCCAAAAGGGGAGGAACCCTTTAGCAAAGTCTCCAAATTCTTGGCCAGCCATGTCTTCAGCGTCAATTACACCTCTCTTCTGGATGTGGTGTGTTCCATCGGCTGTGTATGTTGGGGGAAGCAACCAAGCGATATATAACAGGTGCCAGCCCATGACTAGGGCAGCCAGGTGTAGGCCTTGCTCCTGCACACAAAATAGGTATTGAGCGAAGCCACTAGAGCTGTGCGTGTCGAGCCATTAAGCTGGAGTGTGTAGGCACAGTCACTCTCCCCCACCCATAGTGTTCCACTGCTCTCGATGCAGTAATGTCCAGAATGTGGGTAGACAGGGAGGTCCCTGAGGGGCGGCAGCTGTCGTCTCCCTCCACTGCCGGTGAGTCTCAGCGGATAGAAAGACCCGTGGTTGTTCTCATATTCATCCTTTTCGGGTGAAGTTCTATTCATATTTGGCCACTCCGTAGCCAAAATGTGGGTGAATGCTTGCTTGCTACTATTTTTACCTGGGGATCGCGTAGATGGTTTACCTGAATAGAAGGCGTCAAAGAATACCGTAAACCATCCGTAGGCTGAACCGGCTCGAGAAAAGGGAGCGGGAATCAGGGGCATCCCTGTGCCCGCAGTATGGGGCAGCAACCCACATACCCAAAAGTTTGTTGTATTCACCACAAGCTGGTGCTGGTGTAACATCTGAATGAAAGTATTGTTATAAAATTCTGCCCTTCTTGTTTGCACGTGGGGGGGGCAATGACACATGCAGATGAGGCGATTCTGTAGAGGTAGGAGACTCAGGTGCTGCAAGGGCAGCATGTGTTATCCACCCGAGGCAGGCCAGTACAAGTAAAATAATTATGAGTACAGGTGGACAGATCATGTACCGGCCATGTATTATCCTTATGTACTTTCTCTTCTTCATTTTCCTGTCACCGTCATGCCTCACCCGGTCTTCCCTAGTTGATGCCTGTGATTGTTGGTTGCTTCACCGGACAGTGATTCCAGCAGTCCTATTGACACACTCTGGTCCGCTGCACCGGTACCGGTCGGATATATCCGCCGGCAAATATCACAGCCCTTCAGTGAACGTCAGGCCAGGTGAGGAAGAGGGCAGAGACCTTTGTCTCTTCAGTTCTTTTTTCTGGGTCGAAGGTTGTACCTGGTGGACCCGGGCGTTGTTTGATCAGGAAACAAAGGCTGTTGAGTGTCCTTCAGCATCAAACGCGGAGGAACAGCAGCTTGCAGGATGTCGTCGTCCTCTCGCTCAGATGAAGCCCAGGCAATGTGAGCATCAGTGAAGGGTACAAAGCATGGGACTTGTTCACATTCATCGTCTCCCAGGCCCTCCTTTACCCACTGGTCATATGGCAGTGGCTGAGGCACTTGTTTGCATTGCGTAGCGTGTACCCAATTCTTTCTTCCTACCTCTTTCACTGCAGGCCTGGTAGCCAACAACACTTGCTGGGGCGCTTTCACCTCGGCTACAGGTTTTTGGTCCTCTGGAAGTTGTGGATGCAGACCCAATCACCTGGCTGGATGGTGTGGCCAGGGCCCTCGGGTTTGGGTGGCAGGATGTCCTGTACCTGACGATGAATAAGACACAGGTTAGTGGTCAATTCATGTACGTAATCAATCAACAATGGGTATTCGATATCAGAATATTTCTTTGAACGGGCACTCCCAAACATTAGCTGGTCGACCAAACACTATTTCATAAGGAGATAGTCTGGTTCGGGAATGTGCCGTGGCTCTAGTAGATAAAAGGACAAGGGGCAGAGCGTCCGGACAAAACAGTCCTGTGTCAGCCTATATTTGAGCCAATTTCAATTTCAATGTCCCATTGTGGCGTTCAACCAGACCCGCTGACTGGGGGTGATTGGCGGCATGGAACTTCTGTTTGATCCCCATCCCTACACACACTCTCTTCATTATTTATTCTGTAAAGTGACTTCCGTTGTTGCTCCAGATAATTCTGGGCGTTCTGAATCTGGGAAAGAATTCCTTCAACAGGATCTTAGCAGTGCTGATAGCAGTGTTGTCCTTAAGGGGGTATGCCTCAATCCACTTACTAAAGGCACACACAACCACCAGGACATATCGGAGGTTGTTGCATCTTTCCATCTGAATATAATCTATTTGGAGCACCTCGAAGGGGCAAGATAGGGGTGCAAAATTCCCAGCAGGTGTTGGTGTGCCTTTACCTGGGTTATGCATCAAACAAATCATGCAATTCCTGACTAGCCTCTCAGCATATTTTGGGATGTGCTTATTTTGCCATACCGGAGCTAGCAATTTGCAAATACCTTTTACACTAATATGAGCTGGGCCATGAGCCATAGTGACCACTGGCAAAACATAGGCATCTGGTAACAACCACCGCTGTTGTTCAGACAGATCCGTCCAACAGCCATTCTCATCTAATAGGCCTGTTTGCTCTTCCCAGAGAGCCTTTTCCTCTCTAGTTGCCTCCGCCTGTATTTCCTTCACATTTTCAAGTGTCCTCATGCATCCCTCCCTTTGATACCCAATTTGAGGGGCCAGCTACATACATACGGGTGGAGACATTTTTTGCTGTTTCCTTTGCAGTCTGGTCAGCAAATACATTACCTCTTCCTATGTCATCTGTTATTTTCTTGTGGGCGCTACATTTAATCACAGCTATCTTGGAAGGAAGGGTCAATACTTCTAACAGTCTGCTGACCAGTTGACCATGTTGTATCTTAGTACCGTGAGAAGTTAAAAATCCCCTCTCAGCCCACAGTCTCCCAAAACTATGGGCCACTCCGAAAGCATCCTGGCTGTCGGTGTAGATGTTGACGGCCATCCCCGCACTCAATTCACACACTCTTATCAGCGCCACTAACTCAGCGGCCTGTGCTGATTGGTAAGGTAACCTCTCACTCACCACCACTGTCTGTAACATGGTGATAGCATAGGCAGCAGTTGTGCTACCATTAGGAAGTTTGAAACAAGAACCATCCACATACAGGGTACCATCAGGATCAATGAGGGGTGTGTCAGTCAAGTCTACACAGCTTTTAGTCTCTTCCTCCGTCTGGAAGACACAATCATGTGGATCAGAACTAGTGTTACCATCAACAAAGGGTAACAATGTGGCTGGATTCAGTGTAGTGCAGTGGCGGTTGGTGATATGACTGGCTAAGAGAGTCAACTCATATCCGGACAAAGTGCACTAGTAAGGTGTTGAGTTTTTGTCTTATTCAATAAAGTATCAACTGCGTGAGGAACCATAACTGTAAGCGCAGTATCAAGAACCAGACAAGCAGATTGGCGAATGGATATGGCAGCTGCGGCTGTTGCTCTTAAGCAACTGGGCAACGCGCGTGCCACGGGATCTAGAACTGCAGAAAAATATGCACAGGGGCGTTGTCTGTCACCGAAACGCTGTGTTAATACTGACAATGCGCAACCATCACGCTCATGTATGAAAAGAGTGAAGGGCTTCTGATAACTTGGGGTGCCCAGCACCAGGGCCGAACACAAGACGGTTTTCAGTTCTTCAAATGCACGCTGACACTCATTTGTCCAAGGAAGCGGGTGGGGAACATCTTTAAGTGTTAGGGCCAACAAAGGTTTAATGAGTAGAGAAAAATTGGCTATCCATTGGCGGCAGTAGGAGGTGATACCAATGAAAGCACGGACCTCTTTCTGTGTTTTTGGTGGTGGTGTTTTACTGATAGTCAGTATTCGTTCAGGGGTGAGGCGGTGTCCCTCTTTCGACAGGAGATGACCTAAATAGGTAACCTCTTGTCGACAATATTGGAGCTTGGAGAAGGAAACTTTGTGACTGAACTGTGCCAAATGCAGGAGCAATTTCCTCGTAGCTTCTTTACATAATGCCTCGGTCTCTGCTGCTATGAGCAAATCATCAACGTACTGGAGTAATGTGGTACCTTGAGTTAGGGACAGGGAATCAAGTTGGCCCTTGAGGGCCTGACTATAAATGTAGGGCTCTCTGTATATCCTTGTGGAGCTCTACAGAACCGGAAACTACGACCTGCCAGTGAGAATCCGAAAAGATCCCTACTCTGTTCATCAACGGTTATACTAGAGAAGGCATTCTTCAAATCAATGACAGAAAAGAAACATGACAACGGGGGGACCATAGTGAGTAAGGCAGTGATATCTGGGACCACAGGAAACTGGGGAACTACTATTTTATTTATTTTTCGTAAATCAATGAAAAAACGATAAACAGGGGGCTTGGAAGGGTTGGTGAGCGCGGTGAGTAATGCCCTCTCCCCTTCTTTGGGTATTTTGTATTGGGGAAGTCGGGGAAGGCAAGCATTTTCCTTTAGGGTAACAGAAAAGGGGGGTATGGACAAAAGGACTACATCAGTATCACCTTGGGCCCAAAGGGTGGGAGGGACATTTTGAAGTTCCTGGGGAAGGGGATCTGAGGTGGCTAAATATACTGGGTGTGTGGTAGGGGGGCCCATAGTGATGTAAACACCATCAGGAGAACAGTATATGGTGGCATGTAATCTTTTCAATAGATCTAAACCCAACAAATTTTCGCCACATGTGGAAGTCAAAACCAAAGGGGAATCAACCGTGTAGGGTCCTATTGTTAGTTCCAGTGGTTGTGAGACGGGGCTAAACACTGGGGTACCAGAAAACCCCACAGAAACATTATTTGCGCCAGACAAGGAGGCCCCAGGGACTTTAGATCTAGCAATAGAACTTTTGTTGCACCAGTGTCGACCAAGAATGGTTCTGTAGATCCCAGTGGTGTAACGTGAACATACGGTCCCTTCTGGTCAACAGGAATAGGCACGGGTCCCTTTCCTTGTCCTTGGCAATCCTAGTGGTACAGAAACCTCGTCCCTTCTTCAGGTTCATAATCCTCAGTAAAATAATTGTGATCTTCATAATTGACTGCATCAAATCTATTCTCGTGCATGAGCGGGCGCCTGTCCTGTGACTGTGTTCTAAGTCTGCCTCGTCCTCATCCTCTCTGGGGCCGTTGCCCTGTGAAGCGGTCAGCAGGAGCAGAGTGGTTCCGGACCAACAAGGGACGCTCATCGCGCCAATGACCCTCCTGGCGACAATAAGAGCACTGATTGGACCCTAGCGGTGGGCGAGAAGTCACAGGGGCAGGTTTCTGAGCAACTCGTTGAAACTTCGGGGCACCCCTGTTTTGGGTCTGGGTCGGGTATGCCTGTTGGAGTAATACCTTTGTTTTTAGATCTTTAGTCTTCTTATCTGTTATCGCTCTTCATTCTCCCTATTCTCATAATACTGGGTAATTTTCAAAATGCCAGATGGGGTGGAAATGGGCCAGCCACTTTCCAACATTTTGAGCTTAGTCCCAAGTTCTGGTAACAAATTGGACACAAATGTATCCACAAACAGTCGCTGTCCCCCCTCTGAAGTCATATCCTGTCCACTATAGTCGGTGAACGTGCTTTCAAAGCGTGTGAAAAAGTCTGAGACACTTTCATCTTTCTTTTGCCTGCAAGCAGCTAATTAATCCCAAGTAATACGGTGAGGTGTCAACATCTTTTTCATGGTGGTAAGTATCTGGGCCGGAAGGGCCAAGATCATGGGATCAGGTTTCTCACCGCCAGTTCAAGCTCTGTCGGCCTCCCTAAGTTGTTGCCAAATTCTGCCTCATCATTATGATGTATTTTAGACCATACTTCAGTCGGTACTACCTGTCGCATTAACATATCGATATCTGCTAAAGTCACCACGCAAGACTGGAGGGTCTGAGTCAATTCCTTGTAATCACCCGCTGGATTTTTACGCGGGTCAGGCCATTGGCTTTTAAGCTGGAGGACATAAGACCTTTTCCAAATCTCCCAAATCACCATGCCTTCACTCAGTTTCCATTGAGAAACTGCAAAACACATGTACCCACTGGCATTACGATTGTTTACCATTAGGATTCCATGACCCAGATCGGAACCCATTTAGCATGGCCCTACTGAACTGCAGATCTCTGCCTAAACACTCCCTGGAAATCTCCATCCTCCTACAGGACACAAAAACTGAGGTGCTATTCCTCACAGAGACCTGGCTTTCCACAAGTTCTGACCCTGATGTGGTACAGGCTCTCCCTCCGGGATACCTGATCCAATGCCGTGAGAGAATAAGTGGCAAGGGTGGCGGAATAGCAATCATCTACAAAGAACATATAACATGCAGCATTCTGGACAGCCCCCTTCTAGATTGTGAAAGCGCCCATTTCATTATTGAACTCTCCCATCTAGATCCTTCTCCGGCATCCTCCTTTACCGCCCCCCAGGAGCACTGGCACAATTCTGCAGCTCGCTACTGGAAACAGCACTCTCCCTGGCTAGCTCTTCATCCAACTTCAATCTTCTTGGAGACTTCAATCTGCTCTTCTTGGTAACGTAACATCCGTCTGTCTGCATTCGATGTAATCTATCATGTATCACTTCACCCTCTTCTATTTTCTGATCATCATGATTCTGGGCCTTCTGAATCACACTCATACGCATTGTTTTAGCTTCGCTCTTTTTGAGTTTGATTTCCTTCTGCTTGGACTTCTTGCGCCAAACCCAAAAGGAATCAAACATCGCAGGTCTAACTTTTCTTTGAAACAATTTCTCCTCCAGATCGTCTAATACAGGACGTTCAAAACTACCATGCATTGGCCATTGTAACTCAGCATTACCCTTTGTATACTTGTGCCAGAGTGAGGAAAACACATTCGGGCCAATACCATGTTTAACATAGACTTCGTGATTAGGGGTCCCCAAGGGAGGAATCGGACAAGATTCCTCCAATGCAGAGTCCTGTGCACAACAACAAAACCATTTCGGAAATTTACTAAATCCAGGCATCTCTAGACGCGTATCCTGTTTCCAAACATCAAAGGGTACAATCGAACAGTTACAGCATATGACTGTACTTACCCCTTGGCTTCGGCTTTTGCAAAAGTCGAGCAATACCCAAAGCCAAATACAATTCACCAAAGAAGTGGGTCACTCCCACTCTTACCTGACCGTCAATCTTCCCTCGCACGGCTAGTGTCACAAAGGTCTCGATCTCTAAAAATTAGGAACCGGAACTGGGGTGTCAGTCGGGGCCACAGTCGGATAGCCCCTAGGAGGGAGGAATCGCGCAATCGGAAACCTCGGGCCCACAAGGACAATTTTCAGCCAATGTAGTGGCGCGCCTCCCTTGAAATTCGATCACGGACCCCTCACAACCACCAGGCTCGATGACGACCACTGAAGATGCCCCACGTTTGGACGCCAATTGTAGAACCGGCTTTTAGAGACCTCTCCCGACTGGAGGGTCAAAGCCAGCGGTGCACGGTACACCTAGAATCTATGGGTTCACCTTGATTGCTCATGCTCTACCAAAGAGACAAGGACAACTTAGCTGTGGATGAAAGTAAATTTAATTTATTAGCTCGAGCTAAGGACAGGGTCCCAGAATGGTACAAAGACAATTCTACAGAGACTGCTGCTTCACTCCGCAGCGCACACATAATTATAGCACTAGCCACACCCTTTACACATCCAACAAGTTCCTCATCAGTCTCAGTTGGCATAATCGTGGCCAGAGATCGTCGGTCTCTGATTGCACAATGTACACAGCCTCTTGTTTCAGCGCCCAGATGGCGTGGTCACGGAGCACAGGTGATGGTGTAAGAGGCTGAGTTACCAACAGTGGACAGGATGTGGCTAAGTCTCTGGCACAACCAGGGGGGGGCGAGGTACACAAGCAGCTTCTGGAATCGGCTCAACCGCAAGGAGCGAGGAGGGTTAAGCAAGTTCTAACAGGGACATAGAAAGCAATCCTTCACCAGGTTGCCGAGAGCATGGCAACACGAAATGGAGTCTCAGTGGCCATTTTAAGCATAGTTCAACAGTTCGGATAATCAAAGAGTGTGAGAAATCGGGGCCAATGTATGACCAGCTATTTGTGTGGTGTCATGCATGTGCTGTTCTGAGTTGAAACCCTCAAGAGCATTTACAAACTGCAGCGCCCTGGACAATTTGGGTCGTCGACGTTATTAAATTCTCCCAAGTGGAGTGCATGAAGTAAAAGGCTGGGGATAAAAGGTACGTTTCAGAAAGTGCAGCAGGTGAATGACACAAATATTGATTTAAAAATACTGAAATATCGTGTTTCACATCACAGCTGAGTACTCCAAGGGCACCCAAGTTGTCTTTTAACGGCAAGTGGTAGGAGTCCAGCAGCAAATGGCTGGTGAGTTGAGTCGGGGATGAAGACCATAGTGGGCAATATTTAAGGAGTCCATAGGTGTCTCAGCCCTAATCAGGTTTAACAAAGGCGATCACAGACACCTACACTTGGCTACATGAGATTGATGATTCCCTAGCTGACGTTGCTGGTTTCATGATGCAGAGGAATCAATGACAAAATATCGACTACAAGAATATCGACGTCAAAAATATCGGAGGCAAAATATCGAGATCCAGAATATCGACATCCTATTTACATTATCATATGTACAAAAATAACTAGAAAAAAAATATCGATGTCAAAAATGTCGTTGTTAAAAATATCGTTTGTTATTTAACTTTTAAAAATAATGTAAAATAAAGTAAGTAATACATATAATTAAAATAAACATAGTTTAAAATGTTTAAAAATTATAAATAATATATATATAATGTAAAAATAAATTAAACATATACATATAACATATAGGTGCCGATTCCGATCCGGTAAAACCCGGGTACAAATGGTCGTACGGAGCGTTTTTTCCGTCCAACTCGTACCCGGGAAAAACACCTTTCAAACTCGCAAGTACGATTCGCACAGAAATACCATTTCCGTACGAGTCGTAAAAAACACCGACCGGCCAAAAAATACATACAAATCTGATTCTGGACGGCGCATACGCGACTTCCGGACGGAGTCAGGCAGCGTTTTACGGACCAGCAAGTACGATTCGTGCCGACGTCACTCCGCACGTAGCATTTTTTACGGGAGCCAAAAACTGCCGGGAAATTGAGGACGACGCGAACAAGGAGCACCGGTACGCGACGGACAGCGATGGACCCCAACCTACGCGTCATCGCAGCCCTCATAGCCTACGACCTCGTGTTCCTGAAACCGACGCATGACGCCGCAGAAGGTCAGAACAACACCCAGGGGCCAAGGGGGGGGGTGCAAGGGGCAGGAAACATAACCCACACCACACAAAATACTAATACATCCTGCACATTAATTACCTCCATGGTCTGGTCACTTCGGGGGGCGTGTCCACCAATCCCACGTCCCGCCACAACGGAAGTGGACGTGGACGCGTACCCGTCACCACCACAATGGTGGTACGGGACGTACCCACGCCCCTCAGAGCGTAGGTACGGACCGTCCCCACGCCCCCCAGAGCGTGGGTACGGCCCGTACCACCATTGTAGTGGTGATGTACGGGTACGCGTGTACAGACCGTACCCACGCCCCAGAGCGTGGGTACAGGCCGTACCACGCGTACCACTACGTCACCGCCACTATGGTGGTACAGCCCGTACCCACGCCCCCAGAGCGTGGGTATGGGCCGTACCACGCGTACCCCTACGTCACCGCCACAATGGTGGTACGGCCCATACCGATGCCCCCAGAGCATGGGTATGGGCCGTACCACGCGTACCCCTACGTCACCGCCACAATGGTGGTACAGCCTGTTCCCACGCTCTCCAGAGCGTGAATACGGGCCGTACCACCATTGCAGTGGTGATGTAGGGGTACACGTGTACGGACCGTACCCACGCCCCCAGAGCGTGGGTACGGTCCGTACACGCGTACCCCTACATCACCACTACAATGGTGGTACGTCCCGTACCCACGCTCCCCAGAGCGTGGGTACGGGCCGTACCACGCGTACCCCTACGTCACCGCCACAATGGTGGTACGGCCCGTACCCACGCTCTCCAGAGCATGGGTACGGGCCGTACCACCATTGCAGTGGTGATGTAGGGGTACGCGTGTACGGACCGTACCCATGCCTCCAGAGCATGGGTACGGTCCGTACACGCGTACCCCTACTGCCCCAATACATGATGGATACAAGGCATACACATGCCACGGATGTAGGTGTACGGCTTGGTGCAGCACATCAGCTGTAAATTGGGGGTGGTGTATGCCCAGGACAGCAGTGTACCACAGCAAGGGCGCAAGTGGGTTGCAGAGGACCCCCAGCAGTGCCCAGACATATGAGGGGAGGGTGCCTATCACTCCCAGCAGTGCCCAGACATATGAGGGGTGGGTGCAGAGGACCCCCAGCAGTGCCCAGACATATGAGGGGTGGGTGCCTATCACTCCCAGCAGTGCCCAGATATATGAGGGGTGGGTGCAGATGACTCCCAGCAGTGCCCAGACATATGAGGGGTGGGTGCCTATCACTCCCAGCAGTGCCCAGACATATGAGGGGTGGGTGCAGAGGACTCCCAGCAGTGGACAGACATATGAGGGGTGGGTGCCTATCACTCCCAGCAGTGCCCAGACATATGCGGGGTGGGTGCAGAGGACCCCCAGCAGTGCCCAGACATATGAGGGGTGGGTGCCTATCACTTCCAGCAGTGCCCAGACATATGAGGTGTGGGTGCAGAGGACTCCCAGCAGTGCCCAGACATATGAGGGGTGGGTGCCTATCACTCCCAGCAGTGCCCAGACATATGAGGGGTGGGTGCAGAGGACCCCCAGCAGTGCCCAGACATATGAGGGGTGGGTGCCTATCACTCCCAGCAGTGCCCAGACATATGAGGGGTGGGTGCCTATCACTCCCAGCAGTGCCCAGACATATGAGGGGTGGGTGCAGAGGACCCCCAGCAGTGCCCAGACATATGAGGGGTGGGTGCCTATCACTCCCAGTAGTGCCCAGACATATGAGGGGTGGGTGCCTATCACTCCCAGCAGTGGACAGACATATGAGGGGTGGGTGCCTATCACTCCCAGCAGTGCCCAGACATATGAGGGGTGGGTGCCTATCACTCCCAGCAGTGCCCAGACATATGAGGGGTGGGTGAAGAGGACCCCCAGCAGTGCCCAGACATATGAAGGGTGGGTGCCTATCACTCCCAGCAGTGCCCAGACATATGAGGGGTGGGTGCCTATCACTCCGAGCAGTGCCCAGACATATGATGGGTGGGTGCAGAGGACTCCCAGCAGTGGACAGACATATGAGGGGTGGGTGCAGAGGACTCCCAGCAGTGGACAGAGACATAGGGGGGGTGTACATCATTATCAGATGACCACAGCTCCATGGGTGAATGTACGTATCCCTAACTTAGGACAATGATGATAGTGCCATAACAACACATCACTTACAGCAGTGTCCCACTCCCAGGAGGAAGGAGGTCTTACCCCCACTGCATGACACACCACATGTGGGTGTGAGGACAAATAACACATGCATACCCACCCCTGGCAGATGCAGCACAATACACACACTGAGATCATGCCACAAGACTGTATAGTCATGTCACTGCCTAACAAACTAAGAGAGCCAAAAAGAACACACACTGTCACGCACATCCCAGGACTGATAGGAATGTTTAGGTGCTGGGCTAGCCACCAAGATGTTGTCTGTCATGGAAGGAATAGGGTGGAGTTCACACAGACACAATGGCCACAATTGTGAGTCAGGTGTTCAAATACCCAGCAGAACAAGTACCATATGTGTACTAGGCTGGGATTACACACATGCATTGTGCGGAAAAGGGACCATTTATCCATGAAGGCATGGCAAAATACTCTATACACAAGTACAGTGAGTACCAAGGATGGCACAGACGATGCAGCCGGACACATTGCTGAGCAGGCATGGCCAGAGTTGAAGGGATCCATCACCAACAAAGGACATGTAGACACAGGGCAACACAACAATTGTGCAACTCTCTGCAGGGGAGATGTCAGGTGCCACAGAGGAAGGAACACCCCTTGGGACAATGTCTCCAAACACAAAGGGCCCGATTCACAGAATTAACTTAAGACAAAATCCTTAACTTACTAATTTTGGTATTCACAGAATGCACTTACTACTTTTGGTATTCACAGAATGCACTTACTACTTTTGGTATTCACAGAATGGATTTACGACTACTAATTTTACGTCCGCACTCGGGCCGGAAATTTTGGCCCGGAGGCGGAGCTTCCGGCCCGGAGGTGGAGTTTCTGGGCCAGAGGCGGGGCTTCCAGGCCGGAGGCGGAGCTTCCGGCCCAGAGGTGGGGATTCCGACCAGTGGCAGAGATTTAGCCATGGCCAAAATCTCCAGCTCCGGGCCAGAAGCTCCGCCTCTGGCACGGAAGCCCCACCTCCGGCACCGGAAACTCCGCCTCTGGGCCGGAAGCTCTGCCTCCGGGCCGGAAGCTCCGCCTCCGGGCCGGAATTTCCGGCCCGAGTGCGGACGTAAAGTTAGTAGTCGTAAATCCATTCTGTGAATACCAAAAGTAGTAAGTGCATTCTGTGAATACCAAAAGTAGTAAGTTTAGGATTTTGTCTTAAGTTAATTCTGTGAATCGGGCCCAAAGAGCATACACGACAAAGAATCTTTGCAGAGATCGTGTGATGGCACGCAGATACCAGGTTCCACCCCATAAGCAGCAGACTACAACATTTCCCTGAAACATAACACATGCGCACAACCCCAACTCCTGTAGCATCAGCATCAACATCAATACCTGAAATGCAAGACTTTTCCAACGAAAAAGAAAATGCTTTATTCAGCATGAAAATAATAATGTGTAAACGAGACTATTCACAAAGGCCAATGGCCAGTCCATATCATCAGTCCTTGGGGGGGGAAACATGGCCATGCGTCTCCCCTAGCTTGCCTGCACATCACAAGACTGTGTCGTCGACTGGGGGGGGGCATCATGTGGGGAAGGACAGGCACCTCGGCGCTGCACACTTCTGCCAGTTCTTCAAGCGTCTCCCCTGCACCCGGAGAAACAACAGGCCCCAAGGAGGGGTGGGGGGGTCGGAGGGATGGGTTGCAGCGCTACTGGGGGAGGTGGTGGACGGGCTGGGGGACTTAACTCCCCTACCGGTGGAGTGCCGTGACCGTTTGCATCCAGGTGAACTAGTGGGGCTGAGGCCCAGCCCAGCAAAGTAGGCCTCCTTCTCCGAATCTGGGGCAGGGGAGCCAAGGGGAGTGACATCGGAGGGACTGGGGAGTGAGTCATGTGGATGAGGACTGTGGCTGCGTGCCTGCCTGTGTGCCCCAGACCCAGTGGGTGTGCCTGCTACCCCCTGAGTGTGCGTGTCAGGGGGTGTGTGCTTGCCCTTACGTGGTGGTGTGCTGCTTGTGTCTGGTGGGGTGCGTGTGTGAGGATGTCTGGGTGTGCTTGGGACAGGCATGGGTGTTGGACTTGTGGATGGGCCAGGGGTAGGGGGGAGGCAGCGCTGCAGGTGTCTCGCTACTGCCGTCAGTGACGAGTCCAGGGACCTCAGCAACATCTGTTGGTCAGACATCGCTGATGACATGCCCTCCATGTACGACACCACCTTGGTCAGCAGTCTGGTGTGGCCATGGAGGACAGTCAGGATCGATGTCTGCCCAACTTGCAACTGCCGCTGAATGTCCACAGACTCAGCAGCTAGGGCAGCAGGGGGGACAGGGGCAGGGGGTGCGGTGCCTGGCACGAAGGAGACACGGTGTGGCCTAGCACGGACAGAAGGGACCCGAGCAAGTGGGAGGGCGGTGATGGGAATGGTGGGGGCGGCGAGAGATGTACTGCTGCTTGTAGCTGTAGGAGCAGCCTCCGCCCCCTCTGGGAGCTCAGCCTCGGACCCGTCTGCCTCGTAGTCTGTGTTGGTACTGGGCAGGTCCTCATCCTCACTCCCCTCGCCCTCCGTGCCACTAGATTCCACTGACTCCACAGCAGTGGTGGCACCACTGCTCGATCCCTCCTCCACGTCCGTGCCGGTGTCTCCCTCGGTGTCCTCCGATGATGCTGTGGGCAATGTGAAGAGACAGGACAAAATCAGTCACCTGTATTCATCTGACACATGAGTCCAAACAAAATAGGCAACAGTGCATATCAGGAAAGGCATCAGGAGTAAAATCTAGGATACTCCCCACATATGTAAGCCCTGCACTCCCCAGTTGGTTGACGCACCATGCCACTTGCAAACAATGAAAATTAGGACACAACCGCAAATAACTTGAAATCACAAGATCATGAGAAGCTAGTGTCTGGGATCAGTTGAGCACAGCAAGACTATGAAGGCATGCCACCTCTTGTTCACTGGGAAACAAACAGTATTGTCGCACCCAAGGCCAAATACCACATGCCAATGCAGAAGGTGTCCCCACACTCAGAGACCTGTGAGTACTTTTGACACCCCAAATAAATACATTGTGACTCCTGGAGAATCACAACCCTTTACAAAATGTACATGTCTAGCATGTGTGAATGTGGCACTCTGTGAACAAAACACACATGTGTCTGTATAGCAGAAGTCACACAAGGAGGTGCACACCAAACTACATGTACACAGTCATTGTCTGAGCTGCCAGACTCATTCAAATCAGCCACTGGTATCAGCAACAACCAAGGACTAACCCAAATGCTAGCACACTGTGGGAACATGTATATGTATGAACTCCAAACAAGTGTTGTTCAAACTGTGCCTTACTTTAAAATGTGCCAGCGTGTCCCTGGAAAGTGAAAGGTGGTATCTTGTGCACTTCCTTGGTAGACATCTGTCATGCAGGCACATCATTGTCCTTCACACCCAAACAACAAGGTCAAGCATATGAAACATTGAGACATGTTGACAGGTGTAGTGAGTGCCAATGGACATTTTCTCAGAGTAACAACTTGAATAATGTCATTTGTCACATGGCTATCCGTCTCCTCATCACACAGTTGGCTACACATATGACCTACTGACTGTCATCTGGAGTGGCACACATGTCCACACCCAGGACAATGCATAAGCTAATGGGCCTGCAATTGTTGAGCAAAAAAGCCTAGCTGTACTGTGGGTTCCCCCTCATGGCAAGGCAGAATGTACCCACAGATGTCAGCACACAAAGTCACAACTGTGTAGCATCTGAACCACACACAGGTGCCAAAAATGTCCAAGCAGGATACATGATTGCCAAGAACTGACACAGGCAATGAAGCACCAACAGCAAGCACTGGCCAACATCATGGGGGCACTGCACGATGACTTTCTGTATTGCGAATCATCACACACAAGTCAGAACTGGCAATGAAACATCAGGGTTGAACATGTACGCCCCTCCTGCGCACACCCACCCATACCTGAGTCAATGTGACTGATACCAATCAAGAAGTGAAAGCTCTTATTCAGAGTTACAATAACTGTGCTTGAAAACTAGCTTCATTAACACGACATCACCTTGTAGGGCTGGCAAAACATATTGGTCACAAACAAACATCAACAGATTGTTGTGAATAGCCACACAGGCACTGCCCAGTGTGAGTATGCACAAGCAAACTGCTGTATCCCTGTCCAGTGGGCAAATGTATCACACATGTGAAAACTACTACCTAGGCCAGGGAACAATGCCACAGAGGCAGAGCCATTATGAACCCACAGTGAATGTGCACAGTGTTGGATGACACACATGAGTAGGAGGGCAGGCTGTGACAGGGGACTGTAGTGTGCACACTGCTCCATGGTCCTGGAATGAGCTGACTGTTACAGGAGCAACCGTCCCGGCACCATGCATATATCCCACTCATGCACATCATGTCTGAGGCCACAACATTGGTAATGCATGCAGCAAGTCTGTTCATTCGAAACTAGGCCTGGGCGGTAAATTCCGTTCCGCTCGCAAATTTGCGGAATTTCGGTAATTTCGCGTTCCGCGGAGAACGCGAAATTGCCCCAAATTCTGCTTTCCGCGACTTCGCGAAATTTTTTCTTGTTCGCGTTCTCAAAATTCGTGTTCGTGAGATATTTCTCCCCGAGCACGCAAACAGCAACTGTGAACAGGAAAAAAGCATCGCGAACAAGCAATTCCGCGTGTTCGCGGAATTTCTGCGTATTCGCGGAGATTTTTTACCGTTTCGCGGAGATTTGCGTAACGCGATTACGCAAATTCCGCCCACCCCTATTCGAAACCTCACACTTCTATGTTAGGACTCAGCATCAGTGGCAACAAATATGCACCCCCTAATGACTGTACAGGACAGGGCACAGGTAGACCACCCCCACACATGATGCTGCAAGCAGTGTGCACCTTGATAAACTGGCAGCCTAGATGACCATGTGCAATAGTGATAACACACAGACCAGGTAACACATGTCAAGGAGGGGAAGGGAGGAAGAACAGCACAGGTTGACTGTGGGGGAACAGGATATGCACTGCACATATATACCCTGGCAGTGTCTCCAGGCGACTGAGCAGCAACAAAAGCTGGCGACACACAACAAACACACATGTACCTACCTCCTTCCTGCTGCTGTAACTCCTGTATCCGCCTATCCAGGTCAGGGAAGACCACCGCCAGGACACGCCGCATCTGGTGGGTCAGGCGCCGGCACCCGCCATGCTTGCGGGGAGCCTCCTCCTTCAGCATGACCCGGGCGATCCTCCGGGTCCAGCACCCTCCGCCGATTGCACGGCCTTGACGGCATCCTTCCAGATCTTCCCCTTGTGGTAGGGGGATACCTGTGTGAATGACAAAGTGGGACAACATCACTACACCTGCACCATGTCACAGAGACACACAGTTGAACATCTTAGATTTGTAGAACAGGGCATAGTATGCTGGCAAGTAATAGCACCTTAGTCATAGGGACTTTTTCCACTGGGGACGCACCAATGCACTACATGGCATAGTAAGTACACAGGTGGCATGAGGGGTGCGAAACAATCCCTGATCATGGCACACACTCTGCATCCAAAGCAACACAAGGCTGATGGACAGCACCGCAAAGCAGTCACATGCCCCAGGCCACTGACGAAACCTCAGCAGAGTACACAGACACACACAGGCACACATCAATCACCTGCCATTGGCAACAGCGGATGCAAACCTCACTCTGCACATGTGCCACTTGCTAGGGGGGGTCACAGGTGTGGGGCTAGCTCAGCAAGTCAGACACACAGCATGGCTTACTTCACACATCAGATATGTTAGACGGACCGGGAGGGTCGGCCGAGGACAATGGGAGAGGTCTCCGGGGAGAGCCGTCTCCAGCGATCGTACAGATAAATAACTTCCCCCCCACAGACAGACACCACACAAGGAGAAGATTCAGCGTTCTTTATAGGCAATTTCTTACGGTACGATGAAATGGTACAAGGAGGTCTGGACTCAGGGGTCCCCTCGATTCAAGTCTCTCAAGGTGGGGAAAGGGGGTAGCGGGACAGTCTGGGTACCAGTCTGGTAGTTGAGGTGGTATGATGGTTAGCTCACAATCCTCGAGCTCGGTGTTCTAGCTGGGACGGACCGCGGCAGCGCCAGCAGGTCCCGGTGAAGATGGTCGATACACGGTCCGCGGCAGCGCCAGCAGGTCCCGGTGAAGATGGTCGGTACACGGTCCGCGGCAGCGCCCGCAGGTCCCGGTGAAGATGGTCGTTACAACGGGCCGCGGCAGCGCCAGCAGGTCCCGACGAGGATGGATGTTGCAGAAGGCCGCGGCAGCGCCAGCAGGCAGGGCGATAGTTCACAAGGTAGGGCTACGGCAGCGCCAGTAGTCCGTCAAGGCTGAGTTCTCTCGGTGTCTCTCGACTCCAGGATACAACTGTCGTCCTGCTCCGGAGCTGCCCTAGTTATAGGTCTGGCACCCTTTGATGTCTGGACCCTCGCACTTGGAGGTCGGAGGGCCCGGGATGAAGGTGTCCAGACACCCAGCAGGGGGTGGAGCCAGTGCCTGGGGGAGCTGGAGGCGATCGGCACCTGGCGGGGGAGAGCCCTTGATGCTTCGTTCTCCCATTGACCTGCCAAGTGGTCCGCTCACCTCCTGGGTAGATGGTGGTGCCGGGATGTCGGGGCCGGCCAGGCCCAGGGTTAGGGTCGGGTGGAGGCCATGCGGCCTCGTGGTGCAGGGCCCAAGATGGCGGCTTGAGCCGGCCGGGGGAGCCGGTGGTGGCTCGGTCCCGTGATACATGGAGGTCCGGGGGCAGGAGTTCCGTCGGGGGACGGGGTGCGGGTGATTCTTGTGGGTCACGCCTGGCGGGCCGGGGCTTGGGCCCTGTCGTGCGGGGAGGGAGCAAGCCCTTCGTGTGGCCTGTCCAACATGCGTCCCCCCCAGCTGAAGGCGGGGAGAGTCACCCATCTTCCTGGGGACTCTCCTCGTCGAGGCGGAAAAAGCGTGACAGGCCATCTGCGTTGGCGTGGTCTTGGCCCGGTCGATGTTCCACGGTGAAGTCCATTCCCTGCAGGGAGATGGACCAGCGCAATAGTTTTGGGTTCTCCCCCCGCATCTGCATCAGCCACTGCAGGGGTCGATGGTCAGTTTGTACCCGGAAGTGGGTACCGAAGAGATAGGGCCGGAGCTTTTTGAGGGCCCACACCACTGCGAAGGCCTCCCTCTCGATTGTGCTCCAGCGCTGTTCTCGGGCCAGGAGACGTCTGCTGATGAAGGCCACCGGCTGGTCATGACCCTCGGGGTTCAGCTGGGAAAGAACCGCTCCGATGCCGTGGTCGGAGGCGTCTGTCTGTACAATGAATTCCTGACTGTAATCGGGGGCCTGGAGCACAGGGGCAGTGCACAGGGCGGCCTTCAGCTTTTCGAAGGCCGCTTGACAGTCGGGGGTCCAGTTAATCCGCTTCGGCTGGTTTTTGGACGTGAGACCCGTGAGGGGCCCCACAATGCTGCTGTAGTCCCTCACGAACCGCCGGTAGTAGCCGGTGAGCCCCAAGAAGGCTCGGACCTCGGTCTGGGTGACGGGGGGCTGCCAGGACTGGATGGCAGTAATTTTAAGTTGTAGCGGGGCCACCAGCCCGCTTCCCACCTGGTGCCCGAGGTAGGTCACGGACCCTTGACCAATTTGGCATTTGCCGGCCTTAATCGTGAGGCCGGCCCGCTGGAGGGCCTGCAGGACCTCTTGGAGGTGGAGGAGGTGGTCGGACCAGTGGCGGCTGTACACAGCGATATCGTCCAGGTAGGCGGCGCTGAACTCTTCGAGCCCCGCCAAGACCTGGTTCACTAGACGTTGAAAAGTAGCAGGGGCATTCTTCATGCCGAAGGGCATGACCTTGAAGTGGTAGTGGCCATCGGGGGTAGAGAAGGCGGACCGTTCCTGAGCCCGGGGTGTGAGACCGATCTGCCAGTAGCCCGCTGTTAGGTCGAAGATGCTGAGGTAGCGGGCGGCCCCCAGCCGGTCGATCAATTCATCCGCTCGGGGGATAGGATGAGCGTCGGTCCGGGTGACAGCGTTCAAGCCCCGGTAGTCGACGCAGAATCTCAGTTCAGGTGTGGTGCCGGGGGCAGCGGCTTTGGGGACCAGTACAACCGGGCTGGCCCAGGGGCTGTCCGAGGGCTCGATGACCCCGATCGTGAGCATTTTGGCCACTTCCGCTTGGATGCAGGCCCGTACCCGATCTGGCACGCGGTAGGCCCGGTGTCGGATAGGGGGACTGTCCCCGGTGTCCACGTCGTGCAAGCACCAAGGGGTGATCCCGGGGGTGAGGGAGAACAGTGTAGTGAACCGCAGCAGGAGATACCGGCAGCCCTGGCGTTGCTCTGGGGTGAGGGCATCGGAGAGCCGGACCCCGTTCACGGAGCCGTCGTTCTCCTGAGTCTTCAGGAGATCCGGGAGGGGTTCGGAGTCCTCTTCCGCCCCACTGTCCGTAGCCATCAGGAGGCTGAGTTCTGAGCGCACAAAGTGTGGTTTGAGTCTGTTGGTGTGGAGGACCCGGAGGGGGTTCCGGGGGGTCCCCATGTCGATGAGGTAAGTGACGGGGCTTTTGCGCTCGACCACTTTGAAGGGCCCCGTCCACTTATCTTGTAAGGCACATGGTTCGGTGGGGGACATCACCCACACTTGTTGACCAGGTTCGAACTCGACGGAGGAGGCATTGTGATCGTACCATTTTTTCATGTCCTCCTGACTGGCCTCGAGGTTCGCCTTGGCCATCTCCCTGAAGCGCCGGGTCTGATTGCGTAGGGCCAGGAGGTACTTGAAGACGTCTGGAGGGGTCTTTAGGGGGGCCATCTCCCACCCTTCTTTGACCAGGCTGAGGGGCCCTCGCACAGGGTGCCCGTACAGGAGTTCGAAAGGGCTAAAGCCGAGGGACTTCTGGGGAACTTCTCGATAGGCGAAGAGGAGGCACGGGAGTAGTACATCCCACTGGCGACGGAGGGGCTCTTCCAATCCCCCAATCATCCCCTTGAGGGTGCGGTTGAATCGCTCCACTAGTCCGTTCCCTTGGGGGTGATAGGGGGTCGTGAATCGGTAGGTGACCCCGCACTGTTGCCAGAGGGACTTCATATATTTTGAGATAAAGTTCGTGCCTCGGTCGCTGACGACTTCTCGGGGGAAGCCCACCCGGGAGAAGATCCCCATTAGGGCCCGGCCAACCACCGGAGCTGTTACAGTTCGTAGGGGCACCGCCTCGGGGTAGCGGGTGGCGTGGTCCACCAGTACCAGGATGAACCTATGTCCTTGTGCCGTGCGGGGGTCCAGGGGCCCCACAATGTCTATTCCTACCCTCTCGAACGGGGCGGTGACCACTGGGAAGGGTTGCAGAGGGGCTTTCAGCTTACGGCCGCTCTTCCCACTGGCCTGGCACGTGGGGCAGGACCGGCAGTGGTTAAGGACGTCGTTCCGCATCTTCGGCCAGAAAAAGTGAGTCACTAGGCGACTGTAGGTTTTGTCCTGGCCCAGGTGTCCAGCCAGGGGGACATCGTGGGCCAGAGTTAGTAGGAAGTCTCTGAAGCGGAGAGGTACCACCAGCACTCGACTGGCCCCTAGCTCTGCGATTCTTTGTTCGCTGTATAGCAGGTCGTTATCCCAATAGACCCAATGAGTTCCGGTGGAGTCCCCTGCGCTCTGGGCGCTGGCTTGCCGGCGGAGTCCCTCGAGGGAGGGGCAGGTCTTTTGCTCCTGGCGGAACTGTTCTTGGGTGGGCCCCCCTTCTTGACGCCACTGAGCCAGGCCGGGAAGGTCCGGGGGTTGCGCGACCCCTTCGGCCGTTGGTTCTGGGGGGGTTGGCCTCGTCGTTGTCCTCTACTGGGGCGACCGGGGGCGGAGGTGCTGGCCATTCTGGTTCTTCTGATCGGGGGACGGCACGGGCGGCCATGGACCGGGTGGTTACGCAGGCCCAGTCCGGGAGGCCCAGCATCCCCAGGTGCTCTCTTCTTTCGACGGTCGCCCACGGGGAACTCTCAAGGTCATTCCCCAGGAGGCAGTCCACGGGGGCATCATCCCGGACCGTCACCTTCAACAGGCCGGAGACCCCTCCCCATTCGAAGGGGACGCAGGCCATCTGACACAGACTTTCGGAATTGTCGGCGGAGCGGACGGGGCAGAGAATGTTCGGAATGATCTGCTCGGGCTTCACCAGGTGACAGCGGACGGCCGTCACACTGGCGCCTGTGTCACGTAAGGCCTCGGCCCGACGTCCATTAATGGTCACCCACTGGCCATATTTCCGGGTGTTGGCGGGTAGGGGAGCCCGCGGGACCATGTCTTTTCCCCCTAGGCACACTAGGACCATGGCGGCCGGTTCCCACTCCTGCTGGGCCGGCTCATATTCTTCCTGTTCCTCTGATAGTCGTTCTCCCCCCAGGGCGGCGGCAGCTACCTGGCGGGGCTTTGGTGTTTGGTTCTGCGGGCAGCTCGGGTCATTGGCGTCGTGGCCGACTCGCTGGCATCGGTGGCACGTGACGTTGGCTCGGAACCCCGGGCGCATCGGGGGGTTTCCCCGGCCGGCCGGGGGCGTGGTGCTGGCCACGGGTGTTGCCGGGATGGTGTCTCTCCCTCGCCCCTGGCCTCCTCCTCCTCCCCGGGGACGGTGCTGGCCTGGGTTGTTTCGGTTGTGCTCGTGTGGTCCTCTCCGGCCCACTCGGGTGCTTTCCCATCGGTCAGCTTCGGCGGCGAGTTGCCGGGGGTCAGTCAACTTACTGTCGAGGAGGTGCTGCCTGAGCTCGACGAAACAGTTGTTCGACAGGTGCTCCCATACCATAAGGTTAAAGAGTTGCTCGTAGGTCGTTACATGGCTCCCCTTGATCCAACCCTCGAAGGCTCGGCTGAAATAGTTGACGTACTCCACCCAAGTTGTACCCGGGATCCGGGTGCAGTCTCTGAACCTCTGGCGGTACATCTCGGGCGTGAGGCCGTAGCGGGTGAGGAGGGCAGCCTTCATGTGGTCGTAGGACGACATCTGGTGATCTGGGAGCTGCAATAGGGCATCGCGGCCTTCGTTGACGAACCTCCCCCATAGTCCGGCTCCCCAATCACTCCGGTCGATCCGGTGGGAGGTCATGGCGATCTCGTAGGCTTTGAACCACTGTTGTATGTCGTCTTCTCGGACATATTCTCGGACAACATCCTTGGGGATGTGGACTTTTTTCTCGGTTGCTCCCGGGGTGTGCGGTCGCTCAGGCACCCCCGGTTCTTTATTCTGTTTCCGAAGTTCTATTTCCGCCAGTTTGCGCTCGTGTTCGAGTGTTATTCTTTTTTCCTCGAGCTCTCTCTGTCTCTGTTTTTCTTCTCGTTCTTCTCGGAGCCGCAGATGTTCTAGATTTAGTTTCTGCTCGGCTAACTTTAGTTCACCGTCCATCTTGAGTCGTGCCATTTCCAACTCATGTAATCTGGTTCTTTCTCTTTCTTGGATCTCCTCCTGCGAGAGGCCCGTTCCCCGCTCCTCGGGAGCCGTGGCGTTCCCCTCTGGTGCGACACTGTTTTGGTCGGGTGATCCGGTGACCCCAGTTTCTGCCCACGACTCAAGGGCGCGCTTCAAATCGTCTTTGGTACTCAGGCCGGTGGTAGCAATGCCTAGTTCCATGCAGAATTGTTTAAGTTCGCGGTGGCTATATTCTTCCAACTTATCCATTTGGAACTTGTCAGTGGAACCGCTATCTTTGGCTGACATCGTGGTTTTGTCGTGGGGTGAGCTACTCTCTGTACGATTACGCGTTGATTCGGATCGCGCCGCTGGCCACCAATGTTAGACGGACCGGGAGGGTCGGCCGAGGACAATGGGAGAGGTCTCCGGGGAGAGCCGTCTCCAGCGATCGTACAGATAAATAACTTCCCCCCCACAGACAGACACCACACAAGGAGAAGATTCAGCGTTCTTTATAGGCAATTTCTTACGGTACGATGAAATGGTACAAGGAGGTCTGGACTCAGGGGTCCCCTCAATTCAAGTCTCTCAAGGTGGGGAAAGGGGGTAGCGGGACAGTCTGGGTACCAGTCTGGTAGTTGAGGTGGTATGGTGGTTAGCTCACAATCCTCGAGCTCGGTGTTCTAGCTGGGACGGACCGCGGCAGCGCCAGCAGGTCCCGGTGAAGATGGTCGATACACGGTCCGCGGCAGCGCCAGCAGGTCCCGGTGAAGATGGTCGGTACACGGTCCGCAGCAGCGCCAGCAGGTCCCGGTGAAGATGGTCGTTACAACGGGCCGCGGCAGCGCCAGCAGGTCCCGACGAGGATGGATGTTGCAGAAGGCCGCGGCAGCGCCAGCAGTCAGGGCGATAGTTCACAAGGTAGGGCTACGGCAGCGCCAGTAGTCCGTCAAGGCTGAGTTCTCTCGGTGTCTCTCGACTCCAGGATACAACTGTCGTCCTGCTCCGGAGCTGCCCTAGTTATAGGTCTGGCGCCCTTTGATGTCCGGACCCTCGCACTTGGAGGTCGGAGGGCCCGGGATGAAGGTGTCCAGACACCCAGCAGGGGGTGGAGCCAGTGCCTGGGGGAGCTGGAGGCGATCGGCACCTGGCGGGGGAGAGCCCTTGACGCTTCGTTCTCCCATTGACCTGCCAAGTGGTCCGCTCACCTCCTGGGTAGATGGTGGTGCCGGGATGTCGGGGCCGGCCAGGCCCAGGGTTAGGGTCGGGTGGAGGCCACGCGGCCTCGTAGTGCAGGGCCCAAGATGGCGGCTTGAGCCGGCCGGGGGAGCCGGTGGTGGCTCGGTCCCGTGATACATGGAGGTCCGGGGGCAGGAGTTCCGTCGGGGGACGGGGTGCGGGTGATTCTTGTGGGTCACGCCTGGCGGGCCGGGGCTTGGGCCCTGTCGTGCGGGGAGGGAGCAAGCCCTTCGTGTGGCCTGTCCAACAAGATGGATTGAGCAGTTGCCTCCTCCATGCAGCTGTGGTGCAACACTCCACATAGACACTCATCCACATGACAAGAAACATTCACACACATCAATGTCCAGGGGGCGTACACATCATTTGGACACTCTCACCACTCTCACCACAGCTCCACTCAACTCTCACACACATCTGTGGGTGCAGTCACCTGTCACACCGGGGTGACCACTGAATCACCGCAGGACAATAGAACAAGAATGCCCAAGAGGATTTGACTGGTTGGAATGTGCCATGCACTATGCAGTGAATGTCACAGTAAGCACAATGCAAGTGAGGAGTGCACACATGAACTACATCAAGCCCTGCATGAGAGACATAAGCCCTTCCCCCACCCCCGGGACCCACTCCACCCAACATTGCATGTCTGTCACACCTGTCCACAATGCCAGAAGTGACAGACACAATAAAGGTGCACAGGCAAAGGTACTGGAGTCAGCATTCACCTGCTCCCCTGGTCGACCATACAGCATGGGGTACTGTGGGAGGATCACATCCAGCAGGGCCTCGTTCTCCTCCTGGGTGAAAGGCTGGGCCCTCTCCACAGTCCTTGACATGGTGCCAGAGGGAGACAATACAGCAGCAGTGGTATCGACTGACATGTTGTGCAGGCAAATGCCCTCTCATGGGTTCTGCCTGCTGTTAGAAATGGGATTTCTGGTTGGCTAAAGCTTGCGCCAAAGTCAGGCAGAAACCACCAATCTAGTCAGGGCAAGGAAGTTACACGCCAAAGATAACCCCTGCTCACCCCCTTGGTAGCTTGGCACGAGCAGTCAGGCTTATCTCTGAGGCAAGGTGTAAAGCGTTTATGCGTGCACCCAGCAACAACACCCAAGGCCCACCACAAAGGAAACTCCACACAAGGTATTCTATAAAAATAACCTTTGTATTATACCAAACACATTAGATAAAAACACACACTTTACAATGTGCCAACAGGCATGGGCAGAATTTACAAGGGATTATATATACAGGGGACAGGGCCACATGGACCACTGTCAGGAATTAGCACTTTTAGAACTTAGCACAAATCACCAATAGTAAATGTAGAAAATAACACAAAGTAACTGTAGAGCACAACCAGTAACTACTGGCGCAATAATGACCTCAGCGTCATCACACTAGCATCAGGTATAAAACCTATCCTGCATCTATCACAGGGGCATAAATCACATTATGCAATTCTCATTGGTCTAACGCATTAGACCTAACCACCTAAGTATAACTATACTAGGGGCGCACATCGCACAGGGAAGTACATTCTCCCTACCATCAACCTAAACAGGTAAAATAGCCTCCTAGGCAGAAATAACCACATTTAGAGGTATCAGACACAGGGTGCGCCAAACATACTATACACAGTACATTTCCTAGCACCATAAGCATGAACACAGGGTGCGCCAAACATACTACACCGTACATTTCCTAGCACCCAAAAGCATATTAGAGTCCAGGTTGCGCCAGGACCTAAACGTAGCAGCTGCCCACTTCTTGCTGGGCAGCTGGGGACAAGAACAGGGCCTAAACGCTGCAGCTGGCACTACGTGCTGCGCAGCTGTGGAAGGATGGGGCCAAGGAGTGCATCTCACTGCCAACTACTAACATGCCCCTGAAGAAAGGAAAGACCTAAACGTTGCAGCTGCCCACTACTTGCTGGGCAGCTGGGAAAGTTAATTATGAGGCATGGGCTCTCGAATCAACCATGTCCCTCTGGAGCGCACTGGCTCCAGGAATCCTTGTCAAACGTTGGAGCCATCTGACTCTGGAGATAAGGTGCACGTTGGAGCCATCTAGGCTCTGAAAACAAACATACCCCTGAAACGTGGCAGCTGCCCTCTAGCCAGCGGGGCAGCTGTACATGGTACTAGGGTGCCAGCACACGGGGCCCTCTGGCCCCCCCTCACAAGGCTTTTAAAGAAACTGGCCCCCAACTTTGGAGCCACTCAGGGCCCTTAGACTAATACAGTCCACGAAGGGGCGACCCGCTATCAGACGGGGCCGCCCAAGAACCCTAACAGCAGTGCCTTCACTGGCACTTAAAAGTGATTATCTGCTCCCTGCGTTGGAGCCTGCAGGCTCTGAAAACAACTCTGCCCCCGTTGTTGGAGCGGCCCGCTGCCATCTGGGGCCGCTCCAAAAGCATAACTGGCACCATGCCCTGAAGGGCGCAAACATGGAACCCCCACTCACCGGGACTCTGCGGCCGGACTCCGGTCTCTGCTTCTTTTCCTCTGCGGCTGGGCAGGCACCGGAAACGTGCCTCGCGCCCCCCTCCGCCTTCAAATCCTACTTGGCTGGCGCCCGCGGGGCTTCTCCCTCAGCAACAGGAGCTCCGCACGGGCAGGGGCCAACACCATCCTCCTGGGCAGCTTCTCCGGCGGCGGCGGCGTGCCCGGGACTTCCTTCACAAAACCGGAAGTCCCGCCCGCCGTCAGGCCCGACGTTGCCTGACTTCCGCCCTTTCCGCAACTCGGGCCGCCGCGGTGATTTCGTGAACCGGCACATTGCGGGGTGGGCACCCGCGACATAAATAAAGGAATAAGCGGGGTGGGCACCCGCAACAGGACACAAGGCGGGGGAATCCCTACGCTGGGGATTCCCTCTAAAAAGATCGCAGCCCAGCGCTGCAGGCAGCAAAGAGGCGCTCGGGGAAACCAGGGAAGCGCTCTGCCATAGAAATGAAGCGCCTCTCAGCAGAGTGCAGGTACAGCGCCCACCAAGCGCTAGGGCAGCCTAGAGTCCATAAGGCTTAGTAAGGAAGCACAGCAAATAAAGTCCAAAAAGGTCCCAGAAGTCCTCCAGGTATCCAGGGGCTGGGCAGGGCCCAGGGAGGCAAGCCTTCCCCTGGGCCCCAGCAGCAGCACGCCCCTGGTAGATTCGAGTCAGAGCAAGAACATTTTGTAAGGGGACACAGCCCCTTTTTATACACCAAATCCCTTTGTTCTGGGTTCAGGGTGAGGGGGAAAACCAGTCGCAGCTGGTTGGGGAGCACCCTTGATGTGCTCAGCCCCTCACTCTATTCACTGGCAGGGCTAGGGTCGTCAGTCGCACCACAGGGGGCGGAGCCAGCATTGTGTGGGGAAAACCCTGCCCTATTCAGGACCCAGGTGTACTCCTCCCACCCATCTAGCTGCTGATCTCCCCATTCACCACTGGGTGACTCATCCTGACTCTGGGGAATCCCTAGCCCGTCAAATGACCTCAACCAGCCAATCATGCGACAAGGCACACATTTTACACTGCACACCGAAGTGCCCACTTCTAGAAGTGGCACTTCCATACTAGGTACATGCACGCCGCACACATCATCGCGCAGCATTCAATCACACGAGTCCGCACATACCAAACTCGGGCCTGCACACCCCACGCATCAGGAACTACTAGGGACACATACATTCCCCATGCATTCCTATGGGAGGGCAGGCCTATCTCACCACATGCACTCAGAGCGCGCACGCACTTTACCCTGGGACACAGGGAAAGTGCGCAGAAACCAAAAATCACCACACCAAGTCACCAATAAAAAGCAAAAAGTTCAGGGGTGAACCTGCCAGAAGGGCCAAGTCCAACACAACCCCCTTCCAGCCAAAACGCAGGGCAGACCAATCACCACCGTGATGGTCTTCCCTGCTTGGGGCGATAGAACACGGACGCAGGCCCGCACTGCAGAGACACTCTCCTGTTCTACGCCATTCTCAATCAACACGGTTCCATCTGAAAAAAACAACCGAAAAGAACTCAGGCCCAACTAGGCTACCCCACTGGTACTACCTAGTTGTCCACGGCCAGGACCAGGCCCTAGGCCACCCAGATACCACTGGTCCTTGCCAAAACCAGAGTGGGGGGTAGTAACCCCTGGCGTACAAGCCATTCTCCACTCTCCTTCTCAGTGTAGTTCCCAACTACCACTGATCCTTCAACCTAGGGTCCGCACCCTCAGGCTGACCAGAGGTCACGGGCAAGAATGCCCCACCCTACCTCTACTTCTGGGGTTCCGCACCCTCCCAGGGAAGCACCCACCAGAACACAACTCTCCCACCAGTTCAGGACCTCTCTCCACCAACAGGTCTACCACCTGGGATCCAAGGGGTCAGAGGCGAGGACTCCCTCCCTCTGCACCCCCTTCCACTGTAGAGCAGGGTCTCTTCACCTAAGATGAGTCCCACCTGCCCTCAGGACTACAGCTGCCCTTACGTCCAGATCCGGAAACACCGACTACTGGCTCCCCAACCGAGGGACGTACCCTTTGGTCAGATGCCTGGCGAACCAGGACTTAACGAGGGTGACACATACCTAATGGGTCATGTGACAGTCTGCCTGGCGCTGATCTCACGACCTCCTGTCCATCTGACAGTGCGTGCAGACCCCCCAGGACAGAAGTGGCGACACCACGGTCACTCAGTGGCGACTCAGCCATCCCGGCTGGTCCCTGACCTACTGGTTCCCACTGGGGAATCCATCCCCCTCTCACCCCTCCCTCTGGACTTCCGCACCCTCCCAACTGGAGCGGTACCGCCAGACACCAGGACTACTGGAGCTCTGATTACAGACGCTCCACGTCCTCTAGACACTGGGAGATCCTCCTCAAATGACCTATTGGTACAGCCTAGGCCCCCGACCTGATGTTCCCTAAAGAAACCATCCAGGCCCTGACACTGGGTTTCGGGCACCTGGAGACACGCAGTCCCACCCACTCCTTCTCCGCAGAGACAGGACGTGAGCCCCTACACCGAGACCTAGCTGGGCTACTCTGAACCTCTTCCACCACGCTGGGCTGGAAGACACCTCAGCCACTACTTTTGGAATCACTCCCCAATGCAAGTTCCCTATCCCAGAGAACTCACACCCCATCAACCAGCAAGCTCCTTATTTCAGAGAACTCACATCATTCATCCACATACACACACCCCCCAGACTAGTAAGACAGTTTCTACCGCCCCTGATTTCTCAACCTGACCACCACTTGACACAGGTACTATTACTCTGGGAACTGGGAATGGGACATTCACATTCATCCAGTGCATTACACATTCATCCCCAGACCCCTCCCAAGACTGGTAAGACAGTTTCTACCGCCCCTGATTTCTCAACCTGACCACCACGTGACACAGGTACCACTACCCCTGGAACTGGGAATGGAAATACATGCACTGGACACACATCTGCTGCCACCACTGGATCCCACCCTCTGGTGAATCCAGAAAACACAATGCACTTAGGGGGATGATCTACCCTCCCGAGCTAGGGACACCTAACTCACAGTGCACAAGAACCACATTTCCAAAGAAATGACATTTAAAAACAAACTTTAAAACAATAATCCCTATACCATGTGATTTATCTAAATGCAGAGTTTTGTAGTGCGGCCATTTGCTGCTGCGGTACAGCGCAAACGCAAGTCCAAATCCCACCGCTGATCACCAATGTTAGAAATGGGATTTTTGGTTGGCTAAGGCTTGCGCCAAAGTCAGGCAGAAACCACCACTCTAGTCAGGGCAAGGAAGTTACACGCCAAAGATAACCCCTGCTCACCCCCTTGGTAGCTTGGCACGAGCAGTCAGGCTTATCTCTGAGGCAAGGTGTAAAGCGTTTGCGCGCGCACCCAGCAACAACACCCAAGGCCCACCACAAAGGAAACTCCACACAAGGTATTCTATAAAAATAACCTTTGTATTATACCAAACACATTAGATAAAAACACACACTTTACAATGTGCCAACAGGCACGGGCAGAATTTACAAGGGATTATATATACAGGGGACAGGGCCACATGGACCACTGTCAGGAATTAGCACTTTTAGAACTTAGCACAAATCACCAATAGTAAATGTAGAAAATAACACAAAGTAACTGTAGAGCACAACCAGTAACTACTGGCGCAATAATGACCTCAGCGTCATCACACTAGCATCAGGTATAAAACCTATCCTGCATCTATCACAGGGGCATAAATCACATTATGCAATTCTCATTGGTCTAACGCATTAGACCTAACCACCTAAGTATAACTATACTAGGGGCTCACATCGCACAGGGAAGTACATTCTCCCTACCATCAACCTAAACAGGTAAAACAGCCTCCTAGGCAGAAATAACCACATTTAGAGGTATCAGACACAGGGTGCGCCAAACATACTATACACAGTACATTTCCTAGCACCATAAGCATGAACACAGGGTGCGCCAAACATACTACACCGTACATTTCCTAGCACCCAAAAGCATATTAGAGTCCAGGTTGCGCCAGGACCTAAACGTAGCAGCTGCCCACTACTTGCTGGGCAGCTGGGGACAAGAACAGGGCCTAAACGCTGCAGCTGGCACTACGTGCTGCGCAGCTGTGGAAGGATGGGGCCAAGGAGTGCATCTCACTGCCAACTACTAACATGCCCCTGAAGAAAGGAAAGACCTAAACGTTGCAGCTGCCCACTACTTGCTGGGCAGCTGGGAAAGTTAATTATGAGGCATGGGCTCTCGAATCAACCATGTCCCTCTGGAGCGCACTGGCTCCAGGAATCCTTGTCAAACGTTGGAGCCATCTGACTCTGGAGATAAGGTGCACGTTGGAGCCATCTAGGCTCTGAAAACAAACATACCCCTGAAACGTGGCAGCTGCCCTCTAGCCAGCGGGGCAGCTGTACATGGTACTAGGGTGCCAGCACACGGGGCCCTCTGGCCCCCCCTCACAAGGCTTTTAAAGAAACTGGCCCCCAACGTTGGAGCCACTCAGGGCCCTTAGACTAATACAGTCCACGAAGGGGCGACCCGCTATCAGACGGGGCCGCCCAAGAACCCTAACAGCAGTGCCTTCACTGGCACTTAAAAGTGATTATCTGCTCCCTGCGTTGGAGCCTGCAGGCTCTGAAAACAACTCTGCCCCCGTTGTTGGAGCGGCCCGCTGCCATCTGGGGCCGCTCCAAAAGCATAACTGGCACCATGCCCTGAAGGGCGCAAACATGGAACCCCCACTCACCGGGACTCTGCGGCCGGACTCCGGTCTCTGCTTCTTTTCCTCTGCGGCTGGGCAGGCACCGGAAACGTGCCTCGCGCCCCCCTCCGCCTTCAAATCCTACTTGGCTGGCGCCCGCGGGGCTTCTCCCTCAGCAACGGGAGCTCCGCACGGGCAGGGGCCAACACCATCCTCCTGGGCAGCTTCTCCGGCGGCGGCGGCGTGCCCGGGACTTCCTTCACAAAACCGGAAGTCCCGCCCGCCGTCAGGCCCGACGTTGCCTGACTTCCGCCCTTTCCGCAACTCGGGCCGCCGCGGTGATTTCGTGAACCGGCACATTGCGGGGTGGGCACCCGCGACATAAATAAAGGAATAAGCGGGGTGGGCACCCGCAACAGGACACAAGGCGGGGGAATCCCTACGCTGGGGATTCCCTCTAAAAAGATCGCAGCCCAGCGCTGCAGGCAGCAAAGAGGCGCTCGGGGAAACCAGGGAAGCGCTCTGCCATAGAAATGAAGCGCCTCTCAGCAGAGTGCAGGTACAGCGCCCACCAAGCGCTAGGGCAGCCTAGAGAACATAAGGCTTAGTAAGGAAGCACAGCAAATAAAGTCCAAAAAGGTCCCAGAAGTCCTCCAGGTATCCAGGGGCTGGGCAGGGCCCAGGGAGGCAAGCCTTCCCCTGGGCCCCAGCAGCAGCACGCCCCTGGTAGATTCGAGTCAGAGCAAGAACATTTTGTAAGGGGACACAGCCCCTTTTTATACACCAAATCCCTTTGTTCTGGGTTCAGGGTGAGGGGGAAAACCAGTCGCAGCTGGTTGGGGACCACCCTTGATGTGCTCAGCCCCTCACTCTATTCACTGGCAGGGCTAGGGTCGTCAGTCGCACCACAGGGGGCGGAGCCAGCATTGTGTGGGGAAAACCCTGCCCTATTCAGGACCCAGGTGTACTCCTCCCACCCATCTAGCTGCTGATCTCCCCATTCACCACTGGGTGACTCATCCTGACTCTGGGGAATCCCTAGCCCGTCAAATGACCTCAACCAGCCAATCATGCGACAAGGCACACATTTTACACTGCACACCGAAGTGCCCACTTCTAGAAGTGGCACTTCCATACTAGGTACATGCACGCCGCACACATCATCGCGCAGCATTCAATCACACGAGTCCGCACATACCAAACTCGGGCCTGCACACCCCACGCATCAGGAACTACTAGGGACACATACATTCCCCATGCATTCCTATGGGAGGGCAGGCCTATCTCACCACATGCACTCAGAGCGCGCACGCACTTTACCCTGGGACACAGGGAAAGTGCGCAGAAACCAAAAATCACCACACCAAGTCACCAATAAAAAGCAAAAAGTTCAGAGGTGAACCTGCCAGAAGGGCCAAGTCCAACACCTGCCTTATATCTGCCTTGGTGGCCTATTTCATTTACAGGAGTACAGAGTGATTGGTCAGACTCATTTGCATCCTACGTTTCCTCCAATCCCTTTAAACATACACCAGTGACAGCCTTTGCATCTTTTGATTTTGCAGCATCATGTCAAGTCAACAACCACTTTGCAACAATGTTAAATGTGGCCAACTGATTTTTCCAGATCACATGATGTAAAATTTTGAACTTGAAACTCGGTATCCATGACAACCAGCATGCATTTAGGCCCTAATACTTGTCCCTCATTTGTCCCCATTGTAATTCTTAAATCCCCACACAGGTACGGCGCTTTTCACACGTACCCCTAGAGCACAATCACTACAGTGATACGGGCCGTACTCATGCGTGTACGGGCCGTACACGCGTGAGTACGTGCCATATCACTAGGCCCTACGGTACCCCCAACTACAGTGATACGGGCCGTACTCACGCCTGTACACCCTGTACACGCGTGAGCAAGTGCCTATCACTATCGTTGGGGGTACCGTAGGGCCTAGTGATAGGCACGTACTCACGCGTTTACGGGCCGTACACGCGTGAGTATGTGCCTATCACTATCGTTGGGGGTACCGTAGGGCCTAGTGATAGGCACGTACTCACGCGCGTATGGCCCGTATTGCTGTAGTTGGCGTACCGTAGGGCCTAGTGATAGGCACGTACTCACCCGTGTACGGGCCGTACACGCGTGAGTACGGCCCGTTTCACTATAGTTGGGGGTACCGTAGGGCCTAGTGATACGGCACGTACTCACGCGTGTACGGCCTGTACACGCGTGAGTACGGCCCGTATCACTGTAGTTGGGGGTGCCGTAGGGCCTAGTGATACGGCACGTACTCACGCGTGTACGGCCCGTACACGCGTGAGTACATACCTATCACTATCGTTGGGGGTACCGTAGGGCCTAGTGATAGGCACGTACTCACGCGTGTACGGCCCGTACACGCGTGAGTACATGCCTATCACTATCGTTGGGGGTACCGTAGGGCCTAGTGATAGGCATGTACTCACGCGTTTACGGCCCGTACACGCGTGAGTACGTGCCTATCACTATCATTGGGGGTACCGTGGGGCCTAGTGATACGGCACGTACTCACGCGTGTACGGGCCGTACACGCGTGAGTACGTGCCGTATCACTAGGCCCTACGGTACCCCCAACAATAGTGAGAGGCACGTACTCACGTGTGTACGGCCCGTACACGCGTGAGTACGGGCCCTACACACGCCCTCAGAGCGTGTGTACTGCATTTCACTGCTTACACTGGTGATAGGAGGCGCACACGAAAGGAATGGAGGTGTCAGACTCGCACAAGGCTGTACATCAAGTCATTGTCAGTGCAGTCCTTCATGTGCAGGGCCTAGGTGTGTCAGGCAGTGATGTGGCACATGTCTCCTCATGTTGTGGCACAATAGATGTGTGATGAGCTGTTTACACATGTCATGTGTGATGGGGCACTACGTGGCACACTTCCCCTTCACACTTTGCACATGTGTGCATGTGCGACACACGTGTCAAGCACCACATCACTGGTATGGCACAGTCAGCAACACCCGCAACTGTCCCCTGATGGCAGGTACACGGATAATTACACCTCACATGTGACTCCCAGTGTGCCACGATGTGACTATGTCATGTGTGTGTCATGTGTTCCCATGAGCTTTCCGTTGGTGTTCCGTCAACTCAATCTGCTGTTGCAGCATCCAACATGTGTCTGTGTGCATATGTGCATGACACACATATACGCACACCATGCCACATGTGGACTCCCACGTTACATGTGTCATGATGCTTCGAAGATGACTTCCTGAGATGAGGCAATATCTGCGTTGTCTCAATGTCTGTGACATCAGTTTTTGACATGGACCCCTTAATGGAAATGTGTGTCATCTGTCCATTTCCAGATAACATGTGACCTGTGCGCCAGCTGTCTGTATGAGATGACATCCTTCAAATGCTGATATGTGGATGTCTGTCACTCATGTAATGTGTCTGGCTTGTCACTTACACTGGCCAACAGCTATTTCATGGCATGTCACGTCAACATTGCCATGCAACTATTGTGGCTGGCTCTTCGTAGGAGTATCACCTGGCTGGCCCACGTGTCCTGGATGTATTGCACAGCACAGACTCTGTATTAAGCAGATGTGTATTAGCTGTTGAACATGTGCTCACCTCAGTGACATTGGTGTGGTAATGTACTCACTCTTCGTTATTCCTTCCAAATCTCTGCTGGGCACCGCCTCTCCCCAGACGAATGCCAGACCTGGATGCCATGCGTGAACATGACTGCATACGCAGATACCGCTTCTCGCAAGAGTTGATCGAGGACTTGACCCGCCGGCTTGCACCACACCTCCAACCACAACACAGTTATCCTACAGCTCTGACCCCCAAGGTGAAGGTGATGGCAGCCCTACATTTTTTTACCACCGGCACGTTTCAATTGACCATAGCTGATGTCGTTGGCATGTCCCAGACAATGTTCAGCCGTGTCCTGCATGATGTTATAGAAGCCATGTTGGTGCACCTGGATGAATTCATCCATTTTCCCACTCGTGAGCAGTTGACAGGTGTCAAGGGTGAGTTTTATGCCCTGGGAGGGATGCCTCATGTAATTGGGGCCATTGATGGGACACATGTGGCTTTGGTACCAGCACAGGCACAGGAGGTAGCCTATAGAAACAGAAAACATTACCACTCCATTCATGCCCTTGTGGTGTGTCTTGCTAACATGCTGATTTCCAATGTCTGTGCACATTTTCCAGGGTCCGCACACGATGCATACATCATGAGGTGGAGCAGGGTGCCAGAAATGATGCTGCAGCTGCACGCGGAACGAGCATGTCTTGTTGGTGGGTATACTCTGTTAGTCCTGTGTTCAGCGCTATCTTTGTATCTTACGGCATCTCCTGACCCACTTCTTCACATGATGTTTCCATGTAGGGGACTCTGGCTATCCCAACATGCCATGGCTGATGACGCCTCTCCGCAACCCCAGAACAGCTGCAGAACACCGGTACAACGACACCCATGGGCAGACGAGGCGCGTGATTGAGAGGATGTTTGGACTCCTGAAGAGCAGATTCCGGTGCCTCCATAAGACCGGCGGCGCCCTCCCATATGCCCCGGTGAAGGTCTGCAAAATTTTCATTGTGTGCTGCATGCTGCACAACATGGCAGTGGAGAAGGCCATGCCACTCATCCTTGATCCGGATGAGCAGGATCGTCCACCCGTGGAGGATGAAGGGCTCAGGCACGGGGCAAGTGAGGATGAGGAGGACATCCGGAGTCAGCTTATCTGCAACTTCTTCTCATGATGGTGAGTCCCTGTGTCTGAGTGTGCACGCTTTGAGCCTTGTGTGGCATGTGTTGCAATGTGTGTGTCAAGCTGACTGTGTGCTAAGTGACTTGGAGGTGTGTTCTGATGTGTCATTCAAGTGATGATGTCATTCCACACATATTAGCTGGGACACTAAATTTGTTAAGGGCATGGTGACAACATAATTCCTGTAGAGTACATGTACATGTCTGCGGATTACTAGCTCTTGGCTGAATTGTTGTGTGTCTGTCCTCCCCAGGGTCTTGCGGCTGTCGTCTGCTCATGTCATTATTGCCCTCTTGCTATTCCTCATGAGTATTGCAACGTGTGCTGGATAAGAGTTACATGCACAGACATGGTGAAAAGTCATTTTGGGTAAGGAGTGCAGCAAGGCATTTTGTGGCTGGTATGTGTTTGTGATATGTGTGGACTGCTCCTGTGCATGTTGTGTTACCATGCATACATGTTGACTCACCATGGGCCACATGACGTGTTGCATGGCTCCCATGAATTGATGGTCACCCTTCCTGACAGTCATCTGTAATGGTGTGTGGATTCTGATGAAGGCATCAATGTGTGTATAACGTCTCCAAGGAACATACGGGATGCTAATGGTGAACATAGTGTGGGACATCCCCATATGAGGCTCAATGGGGAATTGTAGACTCTCCGTGTGCAGCAAGGGGTGTTAGGCTCAACCCCTTCACTTGTGTGCCAGCTCAGTAGGATTTACACATCTGTGTGTTGAAGGGGGTGTCCAGTGTAGGTCACACATGGTCAGCCAAATTACCTGTGAGTCTGTTCCAATTGATGCATTTCCCTTAGTGTGAGGCTGAGTAATAAAGGTGTTTGTCACACTCCAAGGGGCCTCATCTCTGTCAATGCAGGTCTCTTGCCACTTTGCATGCGGCATAGTTGTGGAAGATTATGCATAGGAGTCCATGTGTAGTTTAGCAACATGCATGCAGTTGCTCATGGGTTAGGCTCCCTATTGGGCATGAAGTACATGGTTGTGTATGTTTTTTGGCATGTTGGTCCACACAATGGGCCATCAACAGCTGCTGAGGGTGTGTCTCCTGTGCGCAGGTCGGCCTTCAGTTTCCTGATCTGGTGTCATGCTTCTTTGGTGATTGTGCATGCATTGTCTCTGGGTGTGCCATGTGACACTGGACACTCCTTACTTTACACACGCGCCTGTTGCAGTTGTCCTTCTGACATCCTAGTCTATGTGTGCAAATTCTGTCATTTTGCAAGGAGATGCCGCCTGCTGCTGCGGCCCCTGCAGCAAGGGCCAACAGAGTATCCAGATTTGGCAACACACACGCATCCAGGATGCTCCTCATTTCCTCCCTCCACCCATTCATTTTGCTGTCGTCAGCTTGTCTATGCCACTGTTGCCGCCACGCGGTGCCAAGGGCTGGACCATCAGCACATGCAAGGTGCACATTGCACCACCATCCTGTCCTTGCATTACCCACATCACACTACAGTCTGATGTATCAGCCACACTCCGAGCTATGTCCATCCGCACATCCAACGCCTGCTGTCAGACATACCCTGGGAACACGCACACGACACCTTTGCATGCTGAGTGTGCAACTCCAACTGCCTACACTGCGCTGCCCCGCCTTCCAGGCCCTGTCACACCAACCAGGTCACGTCCCTAATACTCCCCACCGGCTCTGTAGCCCAGCAAGGGCATGGGAGTGGGACTCAAGGCTTCAGCATGTAGTATGGTGTCATCGTCTGGGACATGGCACAGGTAGCATCTCTCAGCATGTCAATCTACAGAGTGTCCAGGACCCCCCTCTCCACCATCACATGCGCACAGCACCTCATAATCAGCTCGTATGCCATTGACAGCCAGGTGCTCCTCACCCTCAACAAAGATACAGACATTGGCAGTTCCATCATTCAAGTATGCATGAGATCTATTGATGAATGGCTGCACACGAGCCGCCTGAGGCTGGACTTGTACAGGACTGAGCTGAACATCTGAGGATTGTCACCTTCCAGCTGGGTCAAGTGCCTGTGTCCCACCCGCAAGAGCCCTGCACAAGCACCCAGTGGCCACACACACAAGATGGTGTGCATCATATTTGGCTCGCTCACATATGCCATGCTAGTCCACAGCATCTGTACCTCATACTGCAACGCCCTCTGCATTATGCACATGATCCACAGATAGATCCACTCTAAGAAAAGACAGACTATCCCCCAGGTCCATGACAACATCCATGTCAAATACTGCCCTGCTCTCTACTGAGCAAGTACATCCAAGCTCCCAGGAAACTGGTCCACTTCCAGGGGGCTTCTGCACACCTCAGCTTCAACACCCTGCGCCCCAGCCACATCACCGTCCACCATGGATAGCTGCAATGGATTACTGTCTGCTGCAGGGTGACCTCCACACTCCCCACCCACACTCAGGAGGCAGTCCACAACTCCTCCTCCTCCCTCCCTGTGTCTGGTGCTGGTCTACGCCTGGTCGCACAGGGAGGGTTTGCCAGGCTTTGGGCGATCTGACGGAGTGATTGGCTCACGTCCCTGTGCACCGCCAGGAGCTCAGCCAGTCTTGCCTCCATCCGTCCTTGGTGTTGTTGATGACTGGCATGATGCTCGACCTGCAGGTTCTTAATGTCATCGAGGGTCCCCTGCATCTCGGAGAGTCTTGACACGACCTGGTTGATGCCTCTGGTGTCACGCCGCTATGATTCCAGGATGTTGCGTCTGTGTGACATACCGGTGTCCTGAGCTGGCTGGTCAGGTTCGCACCTCCGCCTGCCTCCACTCCCACCACCCCTGCCCACTTGAGCCTGGCCTGCCCTTGTGGGCACATCTGGTCAACGGGACCCCTGAGGGATGGCATTTGCAGGGTTGCCTGCCTCCTCCTGGGTGCCCGGAGAACCTTGTCCCTCCTGGTCAGACTGGCTCTGTTGTTCAGTGTGAACAGGGCTCCTGGGTGTGTCCTGGGATGTGGCAGGAATGGGGGTGGTGGTTGGCACAGATGTACCTGACGCAGGTGCTGCAGGGGCTTGGGCACCAGAGGGTCCAGGTTGGTCGGGGTCATCCACGGAGTGGTGAGAGTTGTTGCTGCCGGTGAGATCGTCTTCACGCGGTGCCTGGGACTGTGATTCTTCCCCCCCAGTGTTGGGGGGAGATTGACGACGTTGCCCTGTGTGTGAGAGAGAGACCATGTTAATGGTGTTTCATGCAACATCTATGTTTCATACATATTCAAGTTGACACATTTCCTCCAGGTAGTTGGATGTGCCTAGCATTCCTCTCAATGTCCACTTGGGGATGGGTATGTTGCGGGGGACAGATTGGGATGTTCTCCTGAGTGTTTGACCTGTAGATTGTTTGCTCTGATGCTTATTTGGCTCGGGATCGGTCTTGTTGTGTCACATGTCCATTGTGGGAGTGTGTAAATCCGTTGCCTGCCCCGGGTGTGTGTGCTTGTGTTAGGAAAGGGGGGGGGGTTGTGACCGGGCCTGCTGTTGTGTGTAGTGTGAGTTGTCATTGGGTCTCCCAGGTGATGTGTCTGTCCCCTCATGGTGCATGCTGGCATGACAGTGAGTGTGAGTTCCTGTGCTAGATACCTGTGCTTGTGGAGTTGGTGTTTGAGTGTACAGTGGTCCCAGGAGGGCCTTGTGCTGCATACAGCAGGGCCAAGTGTCATGTTCCTTGTCAGTACTTTGCCAGTCCCTGTGCATTGTGCATGGTTATGTACCTATGCCATATGGGATGAGGGCATTAGTGTCTGCGTCTCATTTTCACAATGTGTTGTGTGGGGCCCACACTCCCAGCCTCCCGGACATCCAGTCTTGTGTTTGTGGTTGTTGTAGGCTTGGACATGGGCTTGCCTTGATTTGTGAAGGGTGCATGGAGACGTTAGTGGCATGAGCGTGGTTTTTGAGTGTGGTTGTTTGCGGTGAGTGCTTGTGGGAAGTTGCGTGCATTTGGTGTATATGTGGTGTGGACCCCATTGCCCCCATGTTACGTTGTTTGTGTACTCACCAGGCTCTGCGACTCCTTCGACTCCCTGTACTCCCACCGGCGGTAGCAGGGCCATCACCTTCTCCTCCCAGGGATGGTAGTGTACGGGTCTGCGGGGCGGCCCACCTCCAGTGATGTTAGTCTGGGCATATTCTTCATTCATTTTCCTCTTGACCGCCCTGCGCAGATTGTACCACCTGGCTTGGCATTCATGCCTGGTCCTTCGGATGGGCGCAACAGCATTCCCCTTATCGACAAAGCTCTGCCACATGGCAGATTTTTCAGCTATGCTGGTCTGTCTGACCAATGTTCCAAACAGCTGTGGCTCGACTCTGATGACTTCGTTGACAAGGAGGTCCAGCTCGGCCGTTGTGAACTTTGGATTCTTGTCTGTGGGCATGGTGTGGGGTGTGGGTGTGGATGGTTGTGGGTGTGTGGGTGTGAATGTGACGGTGTGTGTGTGAATGTGAAGAGGGGGATGTTTGTGGAGGAGGTTGTGTGAAGGTGTGTGAGTGAAGGTGTAGTGGAGGTATGAGTGATGTGGAGTAGTTTCTATGTGGAGTTGTTTCTCAGTGGGGTCTGGCAGCAGTGGGTCTGTTGCAAAGGCTCATGGGTTGTGTGTGTGGGCCCTTTTTATTGGTCCATTTTTGGGTGTGGCTGTGTTTGAATTTTGGTGGGTGTGTTATAACTGGTGGTTGTGATTTGGGGCCTCTGTTTGCCTGTTTGGATGTGCCAGGTCAGTCATTGAGATGTATTTTTTCATGTAGACATGTTTTGTGGTGTTGTGCGAGTCGAATTGACCCTCCTTGTGCTGTTTTACAGTGTCCTGGTTCTGTAAGAGTATTTTTCGCGTAGGTACGATCCGTACATACGCGATGCTGGGTGAGGGTGCTGGGGTACGGTGTTGGAGTGCGGCGCGTACATGCGGTGGGGGTTCAGTGCGTACACGTGCAGCCCTGGGGTACGGCGCGTACATGCAGAGGTACGGCGCATACATGGGGGGGTGCATACATGGGGGGGCGCGTACATGGGGGGAGGGCGCGTACATGCGGTGGGGGTATGGTGCGTACAGGTGCGGCCCTGGGGTACGGCGCGTACATGCGGAGGTACGGCACGTACATGGGGGGTAAGGCGCGTACATGCGGTGGGGGTACGGTGCGTACACGTGCGGCCCTGGGGTACAGCGCGTACATGCGGAGGTATGGCGCGTACATGCGGGGGGGTAAGGCGCATACATGCGGTGGGGGTACGGTGCGTACACGTGTGGACCTGGGGTACAGCGCGTACATGCGGAGGTACGGCGTGTACATGCGGGGGTGATGCGCCTACAGGGGGAGGTACGGCGCATACATGGGGGGTACGGCACGTACAGGTGCGGGGCTGGGGTACAGTGCGGACAGGGGGGGTAAGGCACGTACATGGGGGTACGGCACATACATGGGGGTACGGCACGTACAGTTGCGGGGCTGGGGCAAAATGCGTGGTGTATGGTACTGACATATTTGGGGGTGGGGGGGCTGTACAGCTCGTACACGGGCATGAGTTTACCCGTGTACATGTGTGCTACTTCGTTGGCTCCGTACGGGCCTTTTTACATGCGATTGTGTATTTGGACGGACGGTCTGGATCGTACTTGCGCGCTCGGACTTGTGTTTTACAATTTGCACGTAAAAATGTCCGGCTCACTCTCGTACACTTTTCCCGACGATAATCGGACGTGAAAACTTTCCGACGCACTCTCGTACACTTTTCCCGACGCTATTCGTAGTTATTTTTCACGGACGAATCGTACTTGCCCGTTTGTACGGTGCTTCTACGACTCGTACGTAAAAAAATACGGATACGGGTCGTATGCAAATTATTTTTACCGGATCGGAATCGGCACCATAATATATATACTTATTTACTAATAATTTATAATATTTGTAATAATTATTTTCATAACTTATATTTTTTAAATATCATATATATTATAAATACATATATACACATTAAACAATAATATAAATAAAAATTAAATAAATATATAACAAATTAAAAAACATTTTTTTTACTCTTTTTAATATTAATTATATACTACATTAACACAACTTTAAGGAAAATGTTAGATAGTGTAAGGCTAAAAATTACTATTCCCACCCCAGTGAGTGCAACAATAGGGAAAGTGTTGCATAGCGTAGAGGTAAAAAATACTATTCCCACTCCAGTGAGTGCAAACAGTAGGGAAAGTGTTGGATAGAGTAGGGGTAAAATTTACTATTCACACTCCAGAAAGTGTAACAGTAGGGAAAGTGTTGGATAGCGTAGGGGTAAAAATAACTATCCCCACCCAGGTGAATGCAACAGTAGGGAAAGTGTTGGATAGCGTAGGGGTTAAAATTACTATTCCCACTCCAAAGAGTGCAACAGTAGGGAAATAGTTGGATAGCGTAGTGGCACAATTTACTATTCCCACTCCAGAGAGTGCAGCAGTAGGGAAAGTGTTGGATAGCGTAGGGATAAAAATTACTATTCCCACCCCAGTGAGTGCAACAGTAGGGAAAGTGTTGGATAGCGTAGGGGTTCAAATTACTATTCCCTCTCCAGAGAGTGCAACAGTTGGGAAAGTGTTGGATAGCAGAGGGGTAAAAATTACTATTCCCACTCCAGTGAGTGCAACGGTAGGGAAAGTGTTGGATAGCGGGTGGGTAAAAATTACTATTCCCACTCCAGGGAGTGCAACAGTAGGGAAAGTGCTGGATAGCGTAGGGGTTAAAATTACTATTCCCACCCCAGTGAGTGCAACAGTAGGGAAAGTGTTGCATAGCATAAGGGTACAATATTACTATTCCCACTCCAGGGAGTGCAACAGTAGGGAATGTGTTGGATAGCACAGGGGTTAAATTAACATACTTATTAATTAAATACTTTTTGTAAAATAAATAACATATTAAAATCAATTTACTAAGAAATTAATAATAATATCAATACAATTAAATTAATAATTACTTAAATAAAATGTAATTACTTCCCACCCTATTCCCCATAAACACACAATCCGCTACACATAAAAAAGAACACAATTTAATTTGCTACTAATTTATTAATAAAAATTAATTAACAATTTAAACAAATTTATAAAGTAATTATAATTAATGTTATTATCAATTAATCAATTTCTAAAAATTAATTACCAATAATTACATAATTAACAAATTAATTAACAATAACAATAAATAAATAAAATAATACATTATTTCTGATTAATATAATGATACATTGGGGGGCGTGGCTTGGCGCCTGCGGGAGATGGCGGCGCATCGGTGAGGCTCCGCGGCGGTGTTGGAAGACTTGCCGGTTCCTGCCCTGGTCTCCGGATGACGATCGACGGGTGAAGTGTGGGAACATGCCCTGACCCTCCTCGTTGTTTTCGACTGCCTTTTGGAGGCTCTGTGACGCTGCAAACTTCATCTGTAAGTCCTGTCAGGTTGCGGCCGCCATTTTGAGTTCGTAGAAGCGACGCGCATTATGAGGCTGCTGTTGTGATGCCAGCTCAGCGCTCTCAATGCTTGTAATTTCAAGCCCTTAACGACTCTCAATATGCCCGTTTTCCTGTTTCCTCATCCTATTATGAAGCGTCAGCATTACTGGACTGCCTATTTCTTTTAAGGACGACGTTCCTTCATGGAGTGGTTTGTTTTCATATGCCCTTTTCTCAGTCATGAACTCATCATTATCCCTCTCATCTGCTTTCATTTGTAAGCAGCAAATTGTTTCACTACACCGCGCCTGGAGGCCCTCTGCTGTTGACGCTCTTATGCGTTGCGGACTTTTGTGAGGTATGTGATGGGACTTTTCTTTTCATCTTTCTGTTCCTCTGACTGAGTCCATTTTGAATTACGTAGTGAGTTGGTGCCACCTCTCTACTCTACATTTACGCATGGATGATATTTTGATCCTTTTCCGGACGGCTTCACTCACTTTTTTGTGTGCGCTCAGATGAATGTTTTCATTGCGGTGCTCTGAAGCTAGCTGTACTAATTTCTTGCGGTATCCAGACGTCGTCGCACTCCTGCTGTGCTCTTTCTTGCGCTGTCTTCATTTTTGCTTCCTGTGACCTCCAATGAGTTAGCCATTCCACGGATTCGCCACATGGGCAGACTTAAATCAATGTCGCGCCTGCCTCGTTCTACCACGCCCCAATTTGTGAAGAATTCTAAGGTTTTCTCCGCTCTGTCGCAATTAGAAGACTCTCTTAACTCATCTGGCTCAGATACGCCAATGGAGCCATCTAAGAACCCGCAGGATACCTCTAAATCTAACACAAAAAGACTCAAGTCAAATTCTCTTTCGCCTCCAAAACATTCGGGGCCTGTATCCATGGAATTGTTGTTAGAAGAGATAAGGTCCCTGCGTCCTTTTATGGAAGAGACTAATGTTAAGCTCCAGGTCCTTACTGATAACTGGTCGCAAATGGAAACGAGAGTAACTTTAGTTGAAAAATCTGTTCAGTCGTTCCAAGAAACATCTTCTGTGGTCTCCAACTTGAAATCTCAAGTCTCTGATCTTCAACAACAAGTGGAGCAGTTGGAAAACAGAAACAGGCGCAACAACCTTCGTATTTATGGCCTGGTTGAAGGACTTGAGGGATCTGACCCAATTACTTTCTTCAAGTCGTTCCTTCCTAAGCTCTTGCATCTGGCACAGGACAGGTCCCTCAACATTCAACGAGCTCACAGGTTGGGTCGACCACCTTCCTCAACTTCTCCATCTCAGAGACCCAGAGGGGTCATCATCTACTTTTTGGAGTACACTGACCTTTTGATGGTTTTGGCGGCGGCCAAAGCCTCTCCGAATCTTACCTGGTCTGGATCTCCCCTGTTTTTTGCGCAAGACTATGCCAAGGCTACGGCTACCCGGCGGAAGGCTTTTCTGAATCTAAGAGCGGATTTGCGGGCGATGGGGGCGCGATACGGCCTCTATCACCCGTGTTTATTTAAAGTCACCCACAATAACAAGACTACAACTTACGAGGACCCAGTGCGCCTACAAAGTTTCATCAATGCGCACAAATCCTCTGCTATGGATGCCTCCAGACCGTCATCCTCTGCTTTTGGATGAATACTGTTTTTACAATTCTTCTATGGCTATGCATGTTATGCTGTGTTTCTTTAGAATTTTTTCATTGTTATAGCTCGCCTGAATTTCTCTGCTCCTTCGGATGCCATCGTTAATGTTTCTTTTATTGTTTAAACATTATGGCTGTTCCTTGTTTTCCGTGTTCAGTCATGGTTCCATCTTGACTTCCCGGTACATTTTAATCCTTTGTTCTCCTTTTTTCGTCCTACAGGAGTTTGTCCTCGTGTTTTGATGATGTCTCCCGACCCCAGCATCGCTGCTCCTCGATGTGCTGCCTCACCCTTGTGGTTCCTTCCTCCCTCCACCCTTTCTCGTATCTTCCCTTTGTAGGTATGTTATTCCCCTATTTCCTTATTTACCTTCCTGGCATATCTGTTGGTTTTTTTCCTTTCCCTTCCCTTTAACCTCTTCTCATGTTTGTGTTCTTGTCCGCATATTTTCATGTTGATTTATTATTACTGATCGAAACTTTTTGCTCTTATGAGGATTGCATTCTTCTTTTTTCCTGCTACACTCGCTTCTCAACCTCTTTCCCCCTTCTGGCTCCTTACTCCAATGTCTTTATTATTCTCTTATACTCTCTGCCTTCTGCTATCGCTTTTGCACTTGTCTTTTGCAAGAATTGCATTTCCTGTCCTCCTGACTCCATGTTTCTCTCTACTTCTTCCTTATTTCTAGCTTTCTGGGTCACTTCCGATGTTGTTGCATTTTATTCTCCCTTTCTTGATATGGCTCATACTTATATGACCACTTGTTTTCTTTCTTTTTCTTCAACATGTTTCCACTAATCCTTCTTTTTCCTTCTGTCCTCTCTACTTTTCATGGGCTTTTCTCTCATTGGATCTGTCACTCACATTTTTTATAAATAAGTTGCTATCATGTCGTTGAATATATTGTCATGGAATGTGAAGGGTATTAATTCCCCGATTAAGCGTCAACGGATTCTGTCACATCTTGCCAAATTGAATGTTGATATTGCATTCCTCCAAGAAACGCATTTAACTGAGGTTGAATCTGTTAAGCTTAAGCGTGGTTGGGTGGGTGAATTGTTTTTCTCACAAGGTGACGGCAAACGCAATGGTGTGGCAGTTCTTTGTCGCAAGTCTCTTCCCCTCCAGGTTATCACCCATGAGTCGGATACTTCTGGTCGTTGGGTCTATGCTAAGTTGTCACTTAGAGGTGTTCCAGTCTCTCTTCTCAATGTATACGGTCCTACCACAGGCGAACCTTCTTTTTGGGCTGATTTTTCTCCACTTTTAACTAAATTTATGGACCACAACTTTATCCTGGCGGGGGATTGTAATCAACCTCTTGATCCCTTTATCGATAGGGTGTCCAAAGCCCCTTATGTTCCCAACAAGCCCCACAAGCTGCTTAGTCATGCTATTTCACAGCATAAACTAGTAGATTCCTGGCGCCTTTCCAATCCAAAGTTGCGGGAGTACACTTTTTATTCTCCCTGTCACCGTTCCCAGTCACGACTTGACTACATCTTTCTTTCCCACAACCTCGCTCAGTCACTCCTGCACTCTGAGATAGGCCCGATACTGCTCTCTGACCATGCTCCCGTCCTTACAAGTGTTGATGTACTCCCTAAAAATGTTGGCCCTAGGAGATGGCGTTTCAATAATTCCCTCCTCACAGACCCCAAATTTACAGCCACCTTTACTTCCTTTTTTGATGAATTTTTCCTCCTTAACGTTGACGATACCCTCCCTGACCACACTATTTGGGATGCTTTTAAGGCAGCAGCACGTGACTTTATTATTAGTTACGTCGCGAACAAACGTAAGAACGCCCGAAGGTTTACTAAAAATCTCCTTTCTGACATTAAAACACTGGAACATGAGTATTTTACCTCACACTCTGCTGATAGCCTGACAGCCCTCATTGCAGCAAAAATGAAGTTTAATGAGAAGTCTACAGAAGATGCCTCCTTGTACCTGCTGAAATCTACTGCTAAATTCTATGGGGGTAGGAACAAGGCAGGAAAGCTCCTAGCTAATTATTTGAAGATTAAGCACAATAAGTTAAATATTGAATCTATTTATGACTCTGATGATAATTTAAAGCATATGGATGTTGATATTCTTGCTGAATTTTCACGTTTCTATGAAAGCCTGTAAACCTCTGAAACCCAGCCTACCCCCAGCTCCCTTGCTCGTTTCTTCTCCACCATTCATACACCAGCTGACTTCCCTCCAGATCTTTCCTCCTTAGAATCGGAAGTCACACAACAGGAACTACTTACTGCATTGCAACATCTCAAACCCAACAAAGCCCCCGGTCCTGATGGCTTTACTGTCGAATTCTACCTTCACTTTTCTAAACTGCTGATCCCACGACTTCACTCTCTACTTCATACTTTTATTTCTTGCGGTGCCTCCTCAGGGACTTTCTCCGATGCCCATATCAGCCTCATACCTAAACCCGGAAAGGATACACAATACTGCAAAAATTACAGGCCCATATCTCTAGTCAATATTGAGTACAAACTCTTCGCTAAAACATTAGCGATTCGACTGGACCACCTTCTCCCCGACCTACTAGGCGAGGAGCAATCTGGGTTTGTTAAGGGCCGATATATTACGGACAACACTAGACTTTTATTTAATATCCTGTCAAAGTCCTCCCGCTACCAGCACTCACTTGCAGCGATTGCCCTTGACGCCGAAAAGGCTTTTGATCGTGTTGAATGGCGCTATCTCTTCCACACTCTCACTTGGTTTGGTTTTGGTCCTAGATTTATCTCTTTAGTTTCCCTGTTATATTCCCATCCTAGAGCGGCAGTTTTTGCTAATGGTCAAATTTCCTCCTATTTTGACCTAGGTAGAGGCGTTCGCCAGGGCTGCCCCTTATCCCCTTTTCTTTTCAACCTTGCTTTAGAGCCCTTCCTTTCCAGGTTGCGTCAAAACCCTGCCATCCATGGTTTCCAGATTGCAGACTCGCATGTTAAACTCGCTGCTCATGCAGATGATAAATTACTCTTTCGTTCTAAACCTGCAGAATCCATCCCTGCTTTCATGACTGAAGTAAAAAAAAATTCCTCTATCTCTGGATATAAACTTAATCATGATAAATGTGAGATCCTTCCCCTAACCAAATTTACTTTCAAGCAAGAATTTATTGAATCTCGGTTTACTTGGAGTCCGTCCCACATTAAATATCTAGGTCTATATATTACCCCCTCAATCTCAGACACTATTTCTTTGTGTATGTCCAAATGCTCACAGAAGATTGCAGATCTCACGACAAGGTGGCATCCTTTATACCTCTCCTGGTGGGGACGTCTTGACACTATTAAAATGATGATATCTCCTATTGTTCTATACACACTCTCCAATATTCCAGTTCCCATTCCAGTGAAATTCTTTACCAAGATTAACTCAACGTTATCCTCGTTTCTATGGAACTCCAAAAAATCCAGAATGTCTCGGGCTAGGCTCATACGTCCGGCTTCTGAAGGTGGTGTCAACTTTCCTGACTTCCCTGCATACCAGAAGGCCTTTTTATTACGTCAAGCTTCCCTCTGGTTACAAGATTCCACTTCCCCCTGCCCTTTATGGCTTAAGGTTGAGCGTACTTTACTCTCCCCTTTCTCTTTTGCAGAATATCTTGCTTTTTCCCGTAAGCCCTCGTTGATTCCCACTCCTATTCACAAGTATACTCTTAAGCTCTTACTGTCAGCTGCTCCTGGCCCTCCTATGACCGTGGCTGATTTCATTTCTTCCACTATCTGGCATAATAAATATCTCCTAATTGGTAATAAGCCCTTTTACTGGAAATCATGGAGAACCCGTGGTTTGATTTGGATTTCGCAGCTCTTTTCTGGTTCCACCTTTGTTTCTTTTCCTGACCTTTGTTCCTCCTTTGGCTTACCCCAATCCTTTTTCTCCAAGTATCTTCTCCTCAAGGCTGCTGTTCTGGAGATTTATCTACGACTTTCGGCTTCTCCTCCTCCCCCTCTTTCTATCACCCCTATTGTTCGACTTCATTCTCTCCTTCGCACTGCCCCCAAAGCATCTCTTCTTTATAAATACCTTCACGCACCCGAGTCACTTAGACCTAAATCCAAGGTTGAACTTCATTGGGAAAGTGACCTCGGGATAGACTGGCCGATATCCTTATGGGACAAAATTTGGACAAAATTGCGCAAAACTTCCAGAGCGGCTTCGTTGACACAATCCCTATTTTTTATTTACAACAGGCTACTTCACACTCCTTCTACACTACATAAGCGATTTCCTACTACCCCAGACAAGTGTTGGTCATGTGATGCTCCCAATGCTACCCTACCACACATGCTATTTCTTTGCAAACATGTACATGATTTTTGGTTACAGGTGTGGGCCCAAATCAATGTTATTTTTCATACTTGCATTCCCTTTTCTCTTACTCACCTTTTCCCGGGCAGTTTGTCCACTAGCTGGAATAACGTAGATATGTCTGCTCGCATTGTTGATTTGCTATTAGCTGTTGCTTTTCAGCAGATTACTGTCAATTGGAAAAATGCATTCAACATTTCTTTCAAAGCGTGGTGGTATAATGTCTGTTATAACCATAGACTTGATAATGCATTTGTCTTTCCTGTTCAATTGGCAGCTAAACGTGTAGACTTGTGGCTCCCCATTACGTTATACTTAGATAATTGTGCTGCTCGCTCTTCCCTTCCATCGCCTGCTCAACAAGAAGTTCCCAAGCCCCCATGATACCCTTTTCACGTTCTGCATATTTCACCCAGCTGTTTTATTTTTATGCTCTTTGTAATTTATTGTTTAGTCAGGATTGATACAATTTCTTTATTTCTTTTCAATGCCCATGTTCATTGCTTTTGTGTGCAATTTCTCTTATACGTTTCATTTGCAATCCCCTTCCCCTCCCCTTTTCCTATCCCTTTTATCTTTCCCTCTCTTCCCCAATTGATATTTTGTATTGCATTTTCCTGTTCATTGTTTAATAAAACTCTTTTGAACTGAACATAATGATACATTATTCAATTCATAAAAATTAACTACCAATTAATTATTAATTAACAATAAATTATGTATCAATAACCAATAAATTAAAACATATGTATTAATTTATAATTAATAAATTACTTCCCACCCTATTCCCCTATAAACCCACAACCCACCACACATAAAAATGAACATAATTAATTTAATTATCAATTATGCAATTAATAAAAATGAATCACCAATTAATAATTAATTAACAATAAATTAATTAACAATAACAATAAATAAATAAAATAATACTTTTTTATAATAATATAATGATACATTATTCAATTGTTAAAAATTAACTATCAATTACTAATTAAATAAAAATAAATTATTTATCAATAACAATAAATTAAAAAATATTTATTAATTTATCATTATTAAATTACTTCCCACCCTATTCCCCTATAAGCCCACAACCCGCTCTGCTACTAAAACGCAAAATTTACTTTAAAAAAATTACTAATTTCTAAACATTTAATACATATATTTAGAAATAATTAAAATACATTACAAAAAATGTTAAACATACATATAAAATACATACTAAAATACAAATATCGATTTTATTAACAACGACAGTTTTTGCTTACGATATTACTTACTTCGATATTACTAACTTCGATATTAAAAAAACGATATTACTTACCTTAAAGTCAATATTCTGGTCAACGATATTCTTGACATCGATATTCTGTCCCTACGATATTGTAAACTCGATATAATTGTAGGTCTATACAAAAAAACTTGATATTTTGCCTGCTCCCTGATGCAGAGGGAACAACAACAGCCTTCTCCATCTGACAACAGTGAGGTTTTCAGGCAGCTGGGGCAATACATTACATCATGGAGTCCGTATGTGTGTCCTCAATCACAACATTGTTGCTTTGTTGGAAAACCATCAGACCCTTGCCAGAGATTACCATGCACTCACAATTGCTGTTGGGGGGCACATTTCCTGAATCTAATGTGTGTGTGGCTTAGCTGCCTCCCATTCGTTCGAAAAGCACAAATTGCATGTGAGCAGAACATGCATTAGAGGTGGAATATGTGGAGCTTTCAAGTTTCTGCAAGATAATCATTTGTGAGTGCCTTTCTGGCCAGTTTTCTAATAGCCCTATGTAGAACATCATGTCACCTTCTTTGTCACCCAGCACAGTACTTTTTGTTTGTGCAGTTTTTAATCTTTTCCAGTTGTGTTCTTTGAAATAAGCCTACCTTTGCTAATGGTCATTTGTTCTTCCTCAATGAAATACTTCTCACCTCTAAATGTCATCTGACATGTGTCCCTCGTGGACTTTGTTTGATCATCAAAATCTAACCATTTTGTATCATTGTTGCTCATAATAGGAAAAACCTACTTGCATGTAAAAATGAGAGGATCCCTAATTCTGGATTAAAAACAAATCGTTTTTTTGTGTGAAAACCATGATGAGTTTTGTATGGTAGTTTCTGAAAGGTCTACATATAAAATGTAATCAGTGCAATATTCTAAAGCACTTGTTTGCAGCTGAAGTAGAGTGAGCTAAAGTCAATTGCAAATGCTGTCTTTTTCTGCGCACCTACACAATTTACACCCGTTGCAATGGTATGATGATCAAAGTGCTGTCTCCCAATGTAATATCACAGTGTAAAAACAAGCTGCATTTACTTGGTAGACACACAGTGAGAATATGTTTCAAAGTATACACATTCTTAAACCATATAAAAGGGAAGTGGGAGATATACGAGTTCAAAACACTGTTCCACTCATCCACATATTTGTTGCAAAGTCAATATGACATCATCACCTATTGTGAATACATTCTGCTCACACTAAAGGGAATCAACAGTACATAAATCTGCATGGCTTTAATAATACTTGCCAAATACTAATGCCCAAATTCCTAATGAATTTGCATTGTACTTTGTTTGACTGACAGTAACCAAGAAATGCAAGGGCACCTTCTCTGAGCCCCGTGTTAAATGAGAAATGTTGAATAATGCAACACTGGGATGAATAGGCAAAATGTGTCTCTCTAACCCTGAGAGGCCTTATATGTGTTGAGTGTGAGTGCAACCACACATTACATCCATTGCACATTGTACATACAATTTTACATAAGTGGTAGACCAGGGAACTAGAAAGAATGCAACACCTCCCCATTATACATTGTAATTAGTTGACCTAAGTGGGCTGTATGATGTGTCACAGTTAGTAAGTAGTCAATGTTAATGAGATGGACCTTCTCCAGGCAGGTGTGACTTTCCGCACAATTAGTAACCAGTCAAAAACACTGACCCCCTTGCACAATGGTGCAAAGGTGTGTGCAGTAGTCCAAGGCAGCAGTGTGTGTCCTAACACAGACAGGGAGCAGAAATATGTAGTGAAATTATACAGAGTAAGCATTAACTGTCCTATCACCTTTCCACAGGGTACTATAGTGGGAGACTACCTGTGTTGTGCTGAGTGTAATATCAAATGCTGAGCCTCCCTTACAGAGTCTAAAGTATGGAAATGAGTCCATACATGACTCAAATGTGAGGAAGACTAACAGTATGTATGTATGTATGTATGTATGCAGCATTTGTAAAGCGCAACAATCACCCAACGGGTACCTCGGCGCTACAATACAAGATTCAACATCAAGTGGTAAAGAAGGAAGCAAAGCTTAATTCAGATGGAGCACTTCCAGAGCTATCAAGCTCTGGGAAACAGCCATGTTTTAATCTGTTTTCTAAACTGTAAAAGGTCATTGGATTGTCTGAGTTCCAAAGGGAGGCTATTCCATAGTTTAGCTGCAGCAAAGCTAAAGGCCATACCCCCTGCCTTAGCTCTACGAATCTTGGGAACTTTCACCAAGTGAGCAGTGGCGGAACGAAGACATCTCGTGGGTGTATACCAAGTGAAGATCTCTTGAAGGGGTAAATGAGCAAGGCCATGTAATGCCTTAAAAACCAGGCATAAAGACTTAAATTGCACCCTTTGCATTAACGGCAGCCAATGGAGCTCTATAAGGGCCAACGAGCCTGATGAACTTCGTGGTTTCATCAGAGCCAGTTTAGCCGCCATAGTTTGTACTCTTTGAAGACGCTCAATCAAGAACTTAGGGTCCCCCAGTAGTAGAGCATTACAATAATCTAATCTACTAAGGATAATACCACCAACGACCAGTGCTCTGGCCTTCTCTGGCAGTAGCTTAAAAATCTTCTTCAGGGCCCTGATCAAAGCAAAACAAGTCCCCACCACCTTGTTTACATGTGTCTCCAAGCTTAGAGTAGCATCAAACGTAACTCCCAAGTTGCGGACAGCTTTAGCCGGTACCAGAGTAGCCATAGGGGAAGAGGACCAGAAATTTCCGGGAAAGGGGGGGGGACCATTCCCGTGGTACAATATAAGACTTCAGTCTTCTCCGAATTAAACTGGACATAATTAGCTCTTAGCCAGTGCGCAGTATCCCGCATACAGTCATGAAAGGCAGTCAGCGGGATCGACTGACGTCCCTCCAAAGAGAAGAAGATTTGTGTGTCATCGGCATAGTTCACCAGTCTCACGTAATGCGCCTTCATGATTTCAATCAGGGGTCGCATATACACATTATAAAGAATGGGGCTTATCGCCGATCCCTGTGGGACGCCATGGCAGACACTGGAGAACTTAGATTGAAACGGCGGAAGAGAAACCACCTGGCACCTATCAGAAAGATAGGAACGGAACCATTCAAGGGCCATTCCTGACACTCCAACTTCTTCTAACCTGGTCAGCAGAATGTCATGGTTGACCGTATCAAAAGCGGCGGACAGATCGAGTAAAATAAGAATTCCAGATTGCCCCCTGTCCGCCCGCAATCGGAGATCGTCTAATACGGTCACCAGAGCAGTCTCAGTTCCATGGCCAGGTCGAAAGCCAAACTGGACATCATCCAGCTTGAGATTTGATTCCAGGAACTGAGACAGAGTTCTGCTGACTAGTCGTTCGATGATTTTTATCGGATAAGGGAGAAGAGAAATAGGTCTATAATTAGCGGCGCAGGTCGGGTCCAGAGTTGTTTTTTTCAAAAGTGGCGTAACAACTGCTTGTTTCCAACATACCGGTACCGACCCAGAGGCCAAAGAGCCATTACAGATCTGACGCAAGAGGGGGAAGAGCTCAGAGCCTAGCTCCTTCCAGATTTTGTGCGGGAGGGGATCCAAGGGGGACCCTGAAGACACACTTGCAGCTGTAAAAGGTCTCCTCTGAGACTGGCTCAAAATAGTTCATAACAGGCATCAAGCCCATCTCTATACTTCTTGCCTTTTCCAGTTTTATTGCTTCATTGATTGCATCCGTAGAGCCCTCTTTTCTAGGAGAAGCAGGCATCTTTAGCCCATCAATGATGTTATTAATTTTGTCCATAAAGAAAGTTGCTAAACTATCGCACAGGACTTGGGTAGGCATAATTTTGGATTGTATGCACTCCGGGGCCGTCATATCTTTCACTATTTTAAAGATTGTTCAGGAATAATTTTTGGAGTCTAAAATAATATTAGAGAAATATTCGGATTTAGCCAAATCAATTTCTTTCCTATATTCCCTTAACGCAGCTTTCCAGGATGACTTGCCCTCATCTGAGTAAGTCCTTCTCCAATTCCTCTCGGCTTGCCGGCAACCCAATTTCAGAGATTTGAGATGATCATTATACCAGTGTTAGAAATGGCGATTTCTGGTTGGCTAGGGCTTGCGCCAAAGCCAGACAGAAACCACCACTCTAGTCAGGGCTGGGGAGTTACACGCCAAAGATAACCCCTGCTCACCCCCTTGGTAGCTTGGCACGAGCAGTCAGGCTTATCTCGGAGACAATGTGTAAAGCATTTGCGCGCGCACCCAGCAACAACACCCAAGGCCCACCACAAAGGAAACTCCACACAAGGTTTTATATGAAAATAGCCTTTATATTACCAAAACACATTAGATAAAAACACACACTTTACAATGTGCCAACAGGCACGGGCAGAATTTACAAGGGATTATATGTACAGGGGACAGGGCCACATGGACCACTGTCAGGAATTAGCACTTTGTAGAAATAGCACTTATAACGTAGGAATAATACTGTAGTACAAAATAGCAAATGTAGCACACAACCAGTGACTACTGGTAACAGGTAAGTACCACCTACGCAACCCTAACCACCTTAGGAAAATATCGCGCAGGGAACCAGGACCTCACTAGCACCACCTGTACTAGGAGAAAACAACCACCCAAGTATCACAATACCTGTAGGGGTAAACGCACATTACACATGATGCATCACATTCAGAGGTGTAGGGAAGGAAAACACATGATGCATAAAATACATTCAGCGGTGTAAAACAAGGCACATGACGCATAAAAACACATTCAGAGGTGCAGGTTAGTAACAATAGCGCAAAACTCACATTAGCCACCACCTGTGGCAGTCCTTAGGCCAACTGGCCTTGTCGGGGCTAGGGCGCCCAGTCCAGCAGAGTCAGGGCCAGACTGCGCAGGCTGCGCAAACCGGGGCGCACAGGACACAACCTAAACGTTGCAGCTGCCCACTAGGTGCATAGCAGCTGTTAAACTGAGCAAGGGCACCACGGTGCCTTTTAAACCAAATATAGCAGTCACATGGAGCCTCTCTGGGCCCTAAAGTAATGATGCCCCCAAGAACGTGGGAGCCTCACTGGGCTCGTGCAATAAATAATGCCCCCGAGAACGTTGTAGAGCCGAGCGCGGCTCTGAACCAACCAAGGCACCCCGTCGTTGGAGCCTCGTGGGCTCTGTTAACAATATGCCCCCGTGGAGCCTTCGAGGCTCTCAATGATAATGCTCCTGCAGTTAGAGTGGCCCCGGCGGGCCGAGCAGCAGGACAAGCACGGGGCGCTGCAGAGGAGGTGGGGTCCCCCTCTCTGGGGCCCTTGCAACTAAAATGACCCCCACACTCACCGGGACACTGTACGCGCTGTTCCGGTGCCTCCGGTGATGTCGCGCTGACTCGCTGTCTCCTCTCCTCACCCAGGAGCGCGGGGTAGGCTCCCGTCCGCTCCTTCTCGGTTCCCCCCTGGGCTGAAATCGCGCGGGGCTCCCTCAGCTCACGGGAGCCCCCGTCACGTCCTCTTTGTCCGCTTCTCCCCTCGGGATGCCCGGGGCGGGGGCTTCCCTTCAGCCCCGCCCACCGCCAAGGTTAGCAGGGTTCCATTTCCGGGTCGCCGCGGACAGCGCGGCGGCCCTCAGGATCTCAGCGGCCGCAACGCGGGATGGGCACCCGCTATCCAACAGACAAAAAGTGCGGTAAAGCGGGGCAGGCGACCGCCACAAAGGACGCACCAAGACGGGGTGGGCACCCGCTCACCAATGGAGACAAAAGGCAGGGTAGGCACCCGCTCCGCAACGATTAGGGTTACGAGGGAATCTCCGTGCTGGGGATTCCCTTTTCGAACGTTTCGTAGTTCCGGGCTGCCACCGAAGTCCAGAAGCGCTGCTCCTTGGGACAGCAAAGCGCTCCTCAGAAATAGAAAACAAAAGCGCTTCTCAGGGAAACAATGCGCCTCCTCAGCAGTGGGAAGCCAAGCGCTCCCCCGGAAAGACAGAGCACCTCTTCCTAGGAACGAAACAAAGCGCTTCTCAGGCGTCCCAGCGCCAAATCCAGAGAAAGTCTTTTTAGGAGGCCGGGGGGAAAGGGCTGGGCCCAGGGGCCAGCTCACAGGGCCCTCCAGGCAGGGAGGCAGTCCCCAGTGGCGGTCTCTCCTGGCGCCCAGCAGCAGGCCCCCCCTGTAGGATCAGCAAAAAGAGCCTTTTACTTGGGGTCACAGCCCCTTCTTATACACAGGATTCCTTTGTCAAGGTGCAGGGGAGGGGCGAACCAGATGCAACTGGTTCTTGAGCACTTTGTTTTGCTCAGCCCCTCTCCCTATTCAGGGAGCAGGCCAGGGTCATCAGTCGCACCACAGCGGGCATACCAGCATTGTGTGGGGAAAACCCAGCCCTATTCAGGACCCAGGTGTACTCCTCCCACCCATCTAGCTGCTGATCTCCCTATTCACCACTGGGTGACTCATCCTGACTCTGGGGATTCCCTAACCCGTCACATGACCTCAACCAGCCAATCGCCAGACAAGGTACACATTTCATACTGCACACAGAAGTGCCCACTTCTAGAAGTGGCACTTCCACACTAGATACATCCACGCCGCACACATCATCGCGCAGCATTTCATCATACGAGTCCGTACATACCAAACTCGCACCTGCACTCCCCACGCATCAGGAACTACCAGGGACCCATACATTCCCCATGCATTCCTATGGGAGGGCAGGCCTATCTCACCACATGCACTAAGAGTGCGCACGCACTTTACTCTGGGACACAGGGAAAGTGCGCAGAAACCAAAAATCACTAACACAAGTCACAGTTAAAAAGCAAAAAGTTTCAGGGGTGAACCTGCCAGAAGGGCCAAGTCCAACACAACCCCCTTCCAGCCAAAACGCAGGGTAGACCAATCACCACCGTGATGGTCTTCCCTGCTTGGGGCGATAAAACACGGACGCAGGCCCGCAAAGGCAGGGACACTCTCCGGTTTTACGTCACTCTGAACTCACGTGGTTCCCTCTGAAAAAACTCGGCGGACCAACTGGGCTACCCCACTGGTGCTCCTCAGCTGTCCGCGGCCAGGACCAGGGCCTAGGCCACCCAGGTCCCACTGGTCCTTGCCTAACCACAGAGTGGGGGGTAGTAACCCCTGGCACATAGCAACCATTTTCCACTCTACCCCTCATCAGGGCAGTTCTAAACTGCCACTGATCCTCCAGCCTAGGGTCTGTTCCCTCAAGCTGACCAAAAGTCAAGGGCGAGGCTCTCCTCCCCCACCTCTTCTTCTGGGGTTCCGTCCTCTCTTCCTCTGAGAGGCGACCCCATAACACAATTCACTTACCAGCTCAGGACCTCTCCCTGAGAACTGGTCTCCCAACCTATGGTTTAACCCCTCAGGTTGCACCGGGATCAGAGGTGGGCTCTCCCACCCTCTGCACCCCCTTCCAGAGTCCTGCTCCCTACCAACTGGGGCGGTACCTCTGGAAGAAGAACCGGTCAGGACACTGGTTACAGTTGTCCTACCCTTCAGGACAGGCTGATCCTGAACCTGGCCTCCCAACCTCTGGTCTAGAACCTTCGGTGGAATAATTGCCTGGCACTCCAGGACTTCTGGGGATTCACACCCCATCCCCCCGAGAGTAACATATTCCTCATATGTTACGTGACAGTCTGCCTGGCGCAGATCTCCCGTCCCCTGTCCACCTGACAGTGCGTGAAGATCCCCCAGGACAGACGTGTGGTCACCATGGTCACCTCTAGGAGACTCAGCCCTCCCGGCTGGTCCCTGACCTACTGGCTCCTCCACCGGGGAACACAGCCCCATGCCACTCCTCTCGCTGGACTTCTGTACCCTCCCTACTGGAGCGGTACTGCCAGACATCAGAACCACTGGAGCTCTATTTACAGACGCTCCAGGTCCTCCATACACTAGGTGATCCTCCTCAAATGGACTCACAGGACAGCCTAGGCCCCCAACCTGGTGTTCCCTAAAGAAACCATCCAGGTTCTGAGACTGGGTTTCGGGCCTCTGGGGACTCGAAGTCACCCACTCACTCCTACTCCACTGAGATAGGACGTGAGCCCCTACACCCCGCTCACTACTCTGGGACCTAGCTGGGCTACTCTGAGCCTCTTCCCCCATACCGGACTGGAAGCTACTTGAGTCACTACTGTTGGAAGTACTCTCCCATTCCTCATCAGAACTCGGGACCCCTTCCCAATGGTCTGCTTTCTTTGCCAGGGTCCAAGGATCCAAGGCGTCACATCCCAACAGGTGTTGGCGCAATCCGGGATAAAAACTACTGCATAGCTGCTCTTTGATAACCAGAGCATACAGTCCGTCAAAATCCCGTTTCGTGTTTACCCTTAATCAATCATCCAGTGCATCCTCACATTCACCCACAAACGTGTCCCAAGACTGGTGAGACAGCTTCCTACTGCCCCTGAATTTCAACCTATTCTCCTCTTCTTGGGAAACAGGTACCAGACTGGGTGAACTGGGAATGGGACGCCCTGCACTGGACTCTATTTCGCTGCCACCACTGGACTCTACCCTCCCTGGGGAGCCCAGAAAATTAAAACTGCGCGCAGGGGATAGTCTACCCTCCAGAGCTACTTTGCCCCTGGTGGAGGCCCTCTCAGTCTCCTCTATCCTCTCCTGCGCCAAGACCCTCTCAGTCTCCAGCTTTTTCTCCTCCACACCCAGCTGCGCCATCTCCTTGGCATGCTCTAACCTGAGCTTCTCCATGGCCAGCTGATGCTCCCTTTCTTCCCTCCTATCTACCCACTCTTCTCCAGTTTCCCCAGCGATTGCGAGCAGCCCGGTGGCAGTGGGCTTGCTCGTAGGAGCTGAGGGCTGCGTTTGAGCATCTAAGTGTCTTTTAGCGCGTTGTCACGCCGATCAAAGCGGCGACACGCACCCGCTTTTAATTTGCTTGTTTGTGTTGTTTAACCTGCACTGAAAATTCACAGGTACCTTTTTGCTTCTCCTGGGGCCCAGCGAGGCTGGCTGGCAGCTGATTCCACCTCAGGCGCCTAGCGGTAGTGGCCGCCATCTTGGATCGGGCTGGCTCGCCCGACCCCACCCACGCCACTCCCCCCACGCTGCTCCTCTATTTAGGAGTACTTCACAGTTTCCCCAGCGATTGCGAGCAGCCCGGTGGCAGTGGGCTTGCTCGTAGGAGCTGAGGGCTGCGTTTGAGCATCTAAGTGTCTTTTAGCGCGTTGTCACGCCGATCAAAGCGGCGACACGCACCCGCTTTTAATTTGCTTGTTTGTGTTGTTTAACCTGCACTGAAAATTCACAGGTACCTTTTTGCTTCTCCTGGGGCCCAGCGAGGCTGGCTGGCAGCTGATTCCACCTCAGGCGCCTAGCGGTAGTGGCCGCCATCTCGGATCGGGCTGGCTCGCCCGACCCCACCCACGCCACTCCCCCCACGCTGCTCCTCTATTTAGGAGTACTTCACAGTTTCCCCAGCGATTGCGAGCAGCCCGGTGGCAGTGGGCTTGCTCGTAGGAGCTGAGGGCTGCGTTTGAGCATCTAAGTGTCTTTTAGCGCGTTGTCACGCCGATCAAAGCGGCGACACGCACCCGCTTTTAATTTGCTTGTTTGTGTTGTTTAACCTGCACTGAAAATTCACAGGTACCTTTTTGCTTCTCCTGGGGCCCAGCGAGGCTGGCTGGCAGCTGATTCCACCTCAGGCGCCTAGCGGTAGTGGCCGCCATCTTGGATCGGGCTGGCTCGCCCGACCCCACCCACGCCACTCCCCCCACGCTGCTCCTCTATTTAGGAGTACTTCACAGTTTCCCCAGCGATTGCGAGCAGCCCGGTGGCAGTGGGCTTGCTCGTAGGAGCTGAGGGCTGCGTTTGAGCATCTAAGTGTCTTTTAGCGCGTTGTCACGCCGATCAAAGCGGTGACACGCACCCGCTTTTAATTTGCTTGTTTGTGTTGTTTAACCTGCACTGAAAATTCACAGGTACCTTTTTGCTTCTCCTGGGGCCCAGCGAGGCTGGCTGGCAGCTGATTCCACCTCAGGCGCCTAGCGGTAGTGGCCGCCATCTTGGATCGGGCTGGCTCGCCCGACCCCACCCACGCCACTCCCCCCACGCTGCTCCTCTATTTGAACGTCCCCTATGTGTCAGCGCAGCGGACGAGCGCAGCGGGCGCGCCGTAGGCTCGCCGGAGTCAAGCCAGAGTCCTGCCCGTCTGCGCCCGTCCGCGGCAGGCCGGGGCAGGGGGCTCTCCCTTATGCCCTCCCGCTGTCATACACATCCTCCGATCTCCTTTCTCACTGGATCCCTGGCACCATTAGTCCCATTGTGTCTAACTCATTACAACATTTAAATCTCCTTACGAGCCCCCCCGCTGCACCCCCCGCCGTTATTCAAAGTTGTCTTCCTCGGCCTCGGGCCGCCGCGCCAATTCATTCCATCTTGCCTGTTTCCCACACGCCGTCCTATAATACCACTGCCATGCTCCTCAATACCAGATCTGTCGCTAGCCATCAGCACGAGCTACACGACCTTCTTGACAGCCACAACCCGGACCTCTTGTTCTTAACAGAGACCTGGCTCAAGGCAGACTCCCTCCCCAACGTCCTAGCCGCACTCCCCCCCGCTTATTCCATCATTCGTGCGGATCGCCCGGAGGGCAGGAGAGGCGGTGGAGTAGCTTTGATAACACATACTGACTCCCCCTTTCAAATACTCCCCTCTCCTCTTATCCCTGAGGTAGACTGTCTAATAATTCGTGCTAGCTCTCACTCTACCCCCCTCACTGCTGTTCTTATCTATCGACCCCCTCACACAACTTCCAATTTTGTTTCCTCCCTTCAGGACTTCCTCGCCACACTGGTTATTAACAACTCCTCAGTGTTGGTGTTGGGTGATTTCAATTTTTGGCCCAACGATCCCGGCGAAACCCCCCTTTCCAAAGAATTCACCAGCCTCATGACCAGTCTTAACTTTTGTCCCCTCGTTCACAGCCCCACCCATGTTCATGGCCACTCGCTCGACCAGGTTTGGACCCTAAATATCCCCACCACTTCTCCTGTCATCTCCCCCTGTTCTTGGTCGGACCATTTTTCAATCTCCTTCTCCCTCGCGTTAGCCCCTGTGCCTATACCTCTTCTCCCAAAGAACATCTGGGCTAGAAAATGGGGTAAGGCAGACATGCCATCGTTTTGCTCATCCTTGGCCAACTCTTGCCCTGACCTCTCGGGCCTCGCCGCCCCGGACCAGCTGACTATCATTGATGGCTGGCTGACCCAGGCAGGCGATGAGTTTGCTCCCCTGAGACGGGTCACGGTGAAGCGTGCCCATGCTGCCAATCGCTGGTTTACCCCCGATCTTAAGGAGAAGAAATTAGCCGCACGCAGAGCAGAGCGCGCATGGAGAAGAGAATATAGTCCCGCCAAAAAAATCATCTACCTCTCTGTGCTCAAAGTATACAAACAAAGCATACTTGACGCAAAGACCCTGTTCTACTCTAACAGGATACTAGCAGCTGAATCTCAATCTAAAGAGATTTTTGCCACAGTACATGAGCTTGCCTCGTCTAATAGAGCCACGGCCTCGATCCCCCCTTCTCAACCGCTTTGCGACTCCCTCAACGACTTCTTCGTTGATAAGGTCGCAACAATCAAGGCTAATATCTCCCCCCCTTCCCTCACCTTCACTAATCCCTCCCCCCCTGCTATCACTTCCAAATTCACTACCTTCCCCCCTCTGACCACAGTTACACTCCCTCCCCTGCTCCAAAAGGTAAAGTCAGGTTCCCCCCTAGACTTTGCCCCTGCTCGTATCCTGCGAGAAGTCTTCCTACACTGCCCTACCCCTTCCCTTACACTTTTAAATGACTCACTCAAATCCGGAGTGGTCCCCACTGCCCATAAATTTGCGGCAGTCATTCCCATTCTAAAAAAACCTGGTGCCGACCCTTCATCCCCTTCCAATTACCGTCCCATTTCCCTGCTACCCTACCTGGCCAAGGTTTTGGAGACCCATGTAACCAGCACCCTGAGCACCTATGTGGAAGCCAACCACTGCCTCTCCCCCCGGCAGGCGGGCTTTCGCCCCCTCCACTCGACGGAGAAGGTAGTGATCTCAGTGATGGACAGCCTACGTGAGGGCATTGATACCAACGTCCCTCAGGCCCTCATTCTTTTAGACCTATCCGCCGCATTTGACACGGTGGACCACTCCATCCTCCTCACCCGTGTCAAGGCGGCGGGTATAGAGGGCCCGGCCCTCACCTGGCTTAAGTCCTTCCTAAGTGACAGGGCTCAGGCAGTCCACCTTGTTGGCTTCACCGCTGCCCCTTGTAAGGTTGCATGTGGAGTTCCCCAAGGCTCCTCCCTCTCCCCTCTTTTGTTTAATTTATACATTTACCCCCTCATTTTTATGTTACAGCAGCTCGAGGTCACGGTGTTCAATTACGCCGATGACCTCCAGCTAATTTTTGACCTTTCCCACTCCACTTCCTCTGCCTCAAATGTCCAATCCGTCATGCTGTTCATCCAGGATTGGATGAACTGCAACCACCTCAAACTCAACCCGGACAAGACGGAATTAGTCCTGACCAGAGGTGGTTGCAGTCCCTGGTCCCCCTCCCACTGGCCCCCCTCACTTGGTGTTCCCCCGCTCCCAGTTCCTAAGGTCAAGACCCTTGGCATCCTCCTGGATCCCTCACTTTCTGTTCACTCTCAGGTCAATTCAGTTGTTTCTTCCTGTTTTTTTTCCCTTCGAATCATTAGGAAGATTTCTCGTTTTTTTTCTTTACCTGCCCTAAAAATTATAGTGATGGCCATGGTGCTCTCGCGCCTCGACTACGGGAACATCATCTATAATGGCGCTCCAGCCTACGCCACTCACCGTTTGCAGCTAGTGCAGAATCAGGCTGCCCGCCTGATCCACGGCCTGCCCAAACACCATCGAGCTACTCCCCTACTGCAGGCCTTGCACTGGCTGCCGGTGAAAGAGCGTGCTCTGTTCAAGCTTGGCTGTACTACTTTCCAGGCTAAAACAGGCACTGCCCCGGAATATATCTGTTCTGCCATCACCCCCTACATACCCGGACGAGAGCTTAGGTCTACTCATCAGGCTTTGTTAAGCATCCCCCGCTTCAGCAAGAAAAAGACTGGCGGTACGAAATTCGCAGTGCTCGCTCCTGCATTTTGGAACTCCCTCCCTCCGGAACTCCGCATGTCATCTTCCTACATTGAGTTCCGGAAGGGTCTTAAAACTTTTCTCTTTTCCCGCGCTTACAATGTTTAAATTCCCCTCTGCTCCTGCTTGCTTCTCACAATCCAACAGCGCCAAGAAACCGCTTGGTAAAAGTGCGCTATAGAAATGTTTTTAAATTCAAATTAAATTCAAATTCTGGGGACAGGGAAAGGGATGGAGTGCTGCTCCTGACACTGGACCCAGCAAGGGACTCCCTATCTATGGGGTCTTCGCTATCTACTGCCGTCCCTGTCAGGTCCCTTTCTTCCTCCTCTTCAGATTCCTCAGGGCTCCCCTCAGACCCAACACCCTCTTGGCGTGCGGCCCGGGCCCTATCTTCCTCACTGCGCTCACGTTCCCATTCATCCTTTTGCCATAGGATCAGGTTATCCCTCAGTTTGGACTGGGTGTCTGACCCACCCACCTCTATGTATCTCTCTTCACAGAACCTGACCAACTCTAACATACTGTATCTAAACAGACCACAGAAATTAAAAGCTGGCTCCATTTTGGCGGACGTTCTTGAGAAAAGTTCAACACAGGGAACCTAGGGGTCTGAGCTTAACACAGGGGTACACAATGCACAAAGGATTCAGCAAGCTCTCTATCCCAGAGAACTCACACTCACTTGTCTAGTGCCACACACCCTTCATCCACACCCAACCCTCCCCTCGGACTGGTAAGGCAGTTTCTACCACCCCTGATTCCTCAACCTGACCACAAGTGACACAGGTACCAAACTCTGGGAGCAGGGCGGGGGACAAATGTACTGGACACTATTATGCTGCCACCACTGGATCCCACCCTCTGGTGAATCCAGAAAAAACACACTGCACTTAGGGGGATGATCTACCCTCCCGAGCTAGGGACACCTAACTCACAGTGCACAAGAAACACATTTCCAAAGAAATGACATTTAACCTCTTCAATGCCCGTGACGAGCTGGTCTCGTCATGGGCCGCGGTCGCGCTGTGCCCATGACGAGACCAGCTCGTCATAAACCCCGCCCGCTAATACAACGGCCGGCACAGGGCGGAGAAAGGGGCGGGCACTGAAGGGGTTAAAAGCAACCTTAGGACAATAATCCCTATACCATGTGATTATCTAAATGCAGAGTTTTTTGGTGCAGCCAGTTGCAGCTGCGGTACAGCGCAAACGCAAGTCCAAATCCCACCGCTGCCACCAATGTTAGAAATGGCGATTTCTGGTTGGCTAGGGCTTGCGCCAAAGCCAGACAGAAACCACCACTCTAGTCAGGGCTGGGGAGTTACACGCCAAAGATAACCCCTGCTCACCCCCTTGGTAGCTTGGCACGAGCAGTCAGGCTTATCTCGGAGGCAATGTGTAAAGCATTTGCGCGCGCACCCAGCAACAACACCCAAGGCCCACCACAAAGTAAACTCCACTCAAGGTTTTATATGACAATAGCCTTTATATTACCAAAACACATTAGATAAAAACACACACTTTACAATGTGCCAACAGGCACGGGCAGAATTTACAAGGGATTATATGTACAGGGGACAGGGCCACATGGACCACTGTCAGGAATTAGCACTTTGTAGAAATAGCACTTAGAACGTAGGAATAATACTGTAGTACAAAATAGCAAATGTAGCACACAACCAGTGACTACTGGTAACAGGTAAGTACCACCTACGCAATCCTAACCACCTTAGGAAAATATCGCGCAGGTAACCAGGACCTCAGTAGCAGCACCTGTACTAGGAGAAAACAACCACCCATGTATCACAATACCTGTAGGGGTAAACGCACATTACACATGATGCATCACATTCAGAGGTGTAGGGAAGGAAAACACATGATGCATAAAATACATTCAGCGGTGTAAAACAAGGCACATGACGCATAAAAACACATTCAGAGGTGCAGGTTAGTAACAATAGCGCAAAACTCACATTAGCCACCACCGGTGGCATTCCCTAGGCCAACTGGCCTTGTCGGGGCTAGGACGCCCAGTCCAGCAGAGTCAGGGCCAGACTGCGCAGGCTGCGCAAACCAGGGCGCACAGGACACAACCTAAACGTTGCAGCTGCCCACTAAGTGCTGGGCAGCTTTTAAACTGAGCTAGGGCACCACGGTGCCTTTTAAACCAAATATAGCAGTCACGTGGAGCCTCTCTGGGCCCTAAAGTAATGATGCCCCCAAGAACGTGGGAGCCTCACTGGGCTCGTGCAATAAATAATGCCCCCGAGAACGTTGTAGAGCCGAGCGCGGCTCTGAGCCAACCAAGGCACCCCGTCGTTGGAGCCTGGTGGGCTCTGTTAACAATATGCCCCCGTGGAGCCTTCGAGGCTCTCAATGATAATGCTCCTGCAGTTAGAGTGGCCCCGGCGGGCGAGCAGCAGGACAAGCACGGGGCGCTGCAGAGGAGGTGGGGTCCCCCTCTCTGGGGCCCTTGCAACTAAAATCACCCCCACACTCACCGGGACACTGTACGCGCTGCTCCGGTGTCTCCGGTGACGTCGCGCTGACTCGCTGTCTCCTCTCCTCACCCAGGAGCGCTGGGTAGGCTCCCGTCCGCTCCTTCTCGGTTCCCCCCTGGGCTGAAATCACGCGGGGCTCCCTCAGCTCACGGGAGCCCCCGTCATGTCCTCTTTGTCCGCTTCTCCCCTTGGGATGCCTGGGGCGCGGGGCTTCCCTTCAGCCCCGCCCACCGCCAAGGTTAGCAGGGTTCCGTTTCCGGGTCGCCGCGGACAGCGTGGCGGCCCTCAGGATCTCAGCGGCCGCAACGCGGGATGGGCACCCGCTATCCAACAGACAAAAAGTGCGGCAAAGCGGGGCAGGCGACCGCCACAAAGGACGCACCAAGACGGGGTGGGCACACGCTCACCAATGGAGACACAAGGTGGGGTAGGCACCCGCTCCACAACGATTAGGGTTACGAGGGAATGTCCGTGCTGGGGATTCCCTTTTCGAACGTTTCGTAGTTCCGGGCTGCCGCCGAAGTCCAGAAGCGCTGCTCCTTGGGACAGCAAAGCGCTCCTCAGAAATAGAAAACAAAAGCGCTTCTCAGGGAAACAATGCGCCTCCTCAGCAGTGGGAAGCCAAGCACTCCCACGGAAAGACAGAGCGCCTCTTCCTAGGAAGGAAACAAAGCGCTTCTCAGGCGTCCCAATGCCAAATCCAGAGAAAGTCTTTTTAGGAGGCAGGGGGGCAAGGGCTGGGCCCAGGGGCCAGCTCACAGGGCCCTCCAGGCAGGGAGGCAGTCCCCAGTGGCGGTCTCTCCTGGCGCCCAGCAGCAGCAGCAGGCCCTCCCTGTAGGATCAGCAAAAAGAGCCTTTTACTTGGGGTCACAGCCCCTTCTTATACACAGGATTCCTTTGTCAAGGTGCAGGGGAGAGGCGAACCAGATGCAACTGGTTCTTGAGCACTTTGTTTTGCTCAGCCCCTCTCCCTATTCAGGGAGCAGGTCAGGGTCATCAGTTGCACCACAGGGGGCGGAGCCAGCATTGTGTGGGGAAAACCCAGCCCTATTCAGGACCCAGGTGTACTCCTCCCACCCATCTAGCTGCTGATCTCCCTATTCACCACTGGGTGACTCATCCTGACTCTGGGGATTCCCTAACCCGTCACATGACCTCAACCAGCCAATCGCCAGACAAGGTACACATTTCATACTGCACACAGAAGTGCCCACTTTTAGAAGTGGCACTTCCACACTAGGTACATGCACGCCGCACACATCATCGCACAGCATTTCATCATACGAGTCTGTACATACCAAACTCGCACCTGCTCTCCCCACGCATCAGGAACTACCAGGGACCCATACATTCCCCATGCATTCCTATGGGAGGGCAGGCCTATCTCACCACATGCACTCAGAGTGCGCACGCACTTTACTCTGGGACACAGGGAAAGTGCGCAGAAACCAAAAATCACTAACACAAGTCACAGTTAAAAAGCAAAAAGTTTCAGGGGTGAACCTGCCAGAAGGGCCAAGTCCAACAACCAGCATACAGATGAGCTACCTATCTTCTTGCAATTTTTTACAGGGGCAATTTGGTCAAGCTGGCTTTTAATCTGATCACAGAGGTCAGTATAGTTCTCTTCCACTGTTCTCTCATTATTAAAACTATTCTCAAAAGAGAATACCGAAGAGGAACTAGTCTTCCTCTTAAGGAGTCTTTTCTAATCTTTACTCTCAAACATCCTTGCCTCTCTGGTGTCGGGCTGTACTCTTCTGATGTCAAGTATCTGAAACTTGACCAGATGTTGATCGGACCAGCCGATCGGGAGGATCTATACTGCTCCCAAAGGTTTTTCCTTGGAGAAGATTAGATCTAGCACATTTCCCCCCCATGAGTTGCCTCACTGATCCACTGGCGCAATTCCAAGCTTTCACAGGCCTGAGTAAGATTGCTAAGGCTAAAATCCAGAGTTCCATTGCACCATAGATTAAAATCGCACATAATAAGCAAATTAGCGTGGGTGATAGCCAAATTGCAAATAACATCTATTAGACCCTGCAGGTGAGATGAGTTTACTATTCCTGGTGGTCTATAGCAGACAATGCCCGCCAACAAGCAGCCCTTAGGATCTTTGAGTGAGAAACCAAAAATGTCAAAGCCCTCCACTTCATCAATCTCCAGCTGGGTGAAATTCAGGGCTTCCCGAACAATGATCCCTAATCCACCTCCTCGTCCTCTCTCACGAGGCTTATGTAGGATTTTATAGCCCAAAGGACATGCCAACCCCAATTCTACCTCCAGGCCTGAGTGTGTACAGGTTTCTGTCATAAAAAGAACATCTAGACAATGGAATTCAAGCAGCAGTTGGATCTCCACCTGATGTTTTGGCAGAGATCTAACATTGAGCAACCCTCCCAGTATAGCATCTTTCCTGGTACGGTCGATCTTAGTGTCCGCTGTGCCTCCCAAATGGGGTGTACTAATCCTGTTGCTTTCTGACTTACCGATCTGCTTTAACGCCTCGCTAGAATAGCTAATTCTTTCCTTATTACCATCACTCCCTTTGCCATCTCGAGCAGCATGGCTGGCGCTGTGCGGGCCGGTGCGCGGACGGGCTTGCCTTAGGCGCCCCTTCGGCGCACCCACGGCTTGCCCGCTGCGCGCGTCCGCTGCGCGGCCACGCCAAAGTAGGGCAGGGCGAGAAAAGCAGCTAGACTGCTGACCTCGAAGTTAGCGGGTCTGCTTTTACCGGCGGACACCGCGAGTTCGTTTTAAGGCTAAAAGTAGCGTGGCTATGGCTCCAATTATTTAAGTTATCACACAGGTAAACACAATCACAGTTTTAAAAACAGTACAACATGTGCAAAGTTTGTAATTAAAGTTCCCCCCACCACGTAATAATCAGATCAAGTAACGTTTAGCGTGCGGCCACGCCAGCGTGCTTCTTAAGTAGGGCAGGGCGAGAAAAGCAGCTAGACTGCTGATCTCGATGTTAGTGGGTCCGCTTCTACCGGCGGACACCACGAGTTCGTTTTAAGGTTAAAAGTAACGTGGCTATGGCTCCAATGATTTAAGTTGTCACACAGGTAAACACACACAGTTTTAAAAACAGTATAACATGTGAAAAGTTCGCAATTAAAGTTCCCCCCACCACGTAATAATCAGATCAAGTAACAGTTGTCCAAAGCCCTTAACAAACCTACGTTTGCCATCGAAGACATCCAGATTCGTATTTGAAAGTCACTAGTCATCAGGTGCTAATCTAGAGGAAAGAGAATTTGGACATTCATGTTTGAACACTGGCAAGTCGGTCCTTCAAGCTATCATTGTTATGGTCTGATAATATTTACAAAGACAGATGACTGTTGTAAGACCACAGTGCGACACCATTCATTCAGGCTTCATTTATTAGGTTGAGCTCACTAGACAGCATGCTGTCTATTGACTGCTTACCAACAACTTAGGTTGGGCCTTAGACTGCCCATTGCTTACTGTTAGTTGGTTTTATCATCACTCTCATTTGCATGTTTCTTATTAGATGGATTGCTTTGTTCATCTTGGGTTTTTCCATCATCTAGAGCATAGTATCTTTACTTGTATCCTTCTCCTGCTCAGTTCTAGGGAACTACTTTTTCTTAATCAGTCCTTGAAAGTGCATGTGTTTTCCAGCTTTCTCCCTCGTGTTCTTCTCTCCCCCAGTGCTATGTGTTCCTCTGTCTCCTATGTGTGATTCCCTTCCCGATGCTCGGTGTTGCTATCTTCCACCCATGTGCTTCAATCCCCCTGTGCTTCTTTGGCCATGTGCTTCTCCCGTCACAACCAAGTTGTACTCAACTTCATTTTGTGATCCCAGCCCTCCTTGTTGCTCCCTCTCTCATGTAAATATTTTCCGTCTCCCCCACTCATCTGCTGTACACTCTTTTCCCTCGTTCGTCCTATTTAAAAGAATAATTTTAGCCCTTTTTGGATGTCCAGGCAGCAAATTGCTGTCAGAGCTTCCGCTTTATAAGTAAAAGCCATTTTGCATTACCTCATTTACATATTTTTTTGCAGATTCATCTAGGGTGAGTGAATAAAAAAAAATGTTGCACACATCATTGCACTTTTTTTTTTTCTTTTGCTGATGCTCTCCAGCAATCGCATTTCTGCCAATGCCATTGGAAGAGCCAAGAGGCCTAAAAAGCTAGACGTATTGGCTTTACCAATGCTTGTTCAGTTACCAGTGTTTCCAATGTTTATGAACTGGATTCTCTATTTATCAAAGGTACACAAATCCCCTCAAAATATTTGTCGACTATTAACATAAACGTTTAAAGTATACTTTAGCATGACAGCCAACGAAGAAGAACCAAAGCTTTTTACAGCTGTGCGGCGGAGGAGCATCAGACACACAAACAGGTGCGTAACACGTGTGTTGTCCTCTCGGTAGAATAACTGATAACGTCAATGCAGCACAGGAGAAATCCGGACCTCGATTAAAGCGGGTTGGAGGATGGGAATGGAATATAAATATAGAGCCAGGAAATGTGCTGGTGTTTATATTACACAACACCGGTAAAGGGTAACAAAAGAGGCGTCAGGCTGGCTGCGCTTTTCCGGGATGTCCTAGCGCTGTATGCATAGTGGCAAATGTAACCTCTTCAGACAAAACGCTGTTTGCATTCTCACCCTGAATGCAATTTGAAAGCTCGCTTCAGAGGCACTGTGTCCACATGGTACCTTTTGTTCTTAAAAAAAACAGCCAATGGCGGCTTGCCTTTCGTCCGTATTGTCACGAGCTTGCTGGGACCTCAATTTCACCTCAAGCGTACAGCTGTTCCTGCGGGGAATCAACCGCGAGTTAAGATTAGCTCTTAATTAATCCAACCCTTCAGAAAGAAAAGAATAATCACTTCATGGCGGAGAATAGTTATTATTCTGAACACCAAGCAAACCATGTTCAGAGGGGAAAATGAATGCGACCCCTTAGGAATCGTCAGGAAACCATAAGAGAGACAGAGAGTTGAAAGGAGTCTTGCTGGGAGCGAGACGTCAAGCAACCACCTTCAAAATCGGAGTGAAATCAGGAGAATTTCATTAAAATGGCAGGAGAGCAAACCACAGGTTTCCCAAACGATGCCATTTCCCTGATGAATTCACAGCCCACAGCAAAGTTATTGAAATCTTTGCAGGAATCAATGGCGTGAACACTCCGAGGCTGCTTTACTCAAAGGACTAGGTAAAGTAGCGCAGTGATTTTCAATTAAAAGTGAACTAATAACCACTTTAATATCACATGTGAGGAACGGAGAGGACAAGACCTTCCCAGGAGAAAATAAGACAGTCTACCACAGAGTGTGTGCGGCGTGTAGTCAGAGCTTAATTTGTAAAACAATAAGTGCCAGGGCCCTCCTGAGGAAGCCACTGCCACTTTCACCACACATTGTCTCTGCCAGTGCTGCCAATGACAGCACCAACACAACCACTAATCAATCAATCAATCAAGCAGGTGTTTATTAAGTGCGAATACTCACCCGTAAGGGTCTCAAGGCGCTAGGGGTGGAGGGGGGGGGGGGGGGTGCAGGTTCCAGTCCATCAAGGAGGAGGCCTGTCGAAAAGCCAGGTCTTGAGGTTTCCTGTAAAGATGAGGAGCGATGTTGTCTGTCTGAGTTGGAGAGGAAGGGAGCTCCAGGCTCTGGCCGCGAGGATGGAAAAGGAGCTGCCTCCCGATCTGTTCTTTCTGGTGTGGAGACCACGGCGTAGGAGAGCTGGGCTGATCGTGGGGTCCTATGGGGTGCGTGGAATTTGAGTCGGCTGTTCAGGTATGCTGGTCCGGTGTCGTGGAGGGCCTTGTGTGCGTGGGTGAGTATTTTGAAGGTGATTTTAGCCTTGATGGGCAGCCAGTGGAGTGTGCGCAGGTGCTAGGGGATGTGGCAATGTTTTGGCAAGTTGAGGATCAGTCTTGCGGCGGCGTTCTGGATGTTCTGTAGCTTACGGGTGAGGATTTTGTTTATTCTGGCATAGAGTGCGTTGCCGTAGTCAAGTCTGCTGTTGACCAGGGCATGAGTGATGGTCTTTCTGTGTTTGAGGGGGATCCATTTGAAGGTCTTATGAAGGAGGCAGAGGGTGTGGAAGCAGGAAGACGAGACGGAGTTGATCTGACAGTCCATTTTGAGCTCGGAGTCCAGGATGATTCCCAGTTTGCGTGCATGGTCCGTGGGGGTTGGTGGGTTTCCGAGGGTGGGGGGCCACCAGGTGCCGCTCCAGGCATCGGGGTTTGGGCCCATAATGAGTACTTCTGTTTTGTTGGTGTTTAGTTGTAGGCAGCTGTTTTTCATACATTTGGCAACGGCTTCCATGCCTTCTCAAAAGTTGTGTCTGGCGGTGTTGGGTTCGTGGATGGTGAGAGGGTGAGTTTGGTGTCGTCTGCCTACGATACAATGTTGAGTCCGTAGGTTCTGACGATGGGGGCGAATGGATCCATGTAGACGTTGAAGAGCATTGGGCTGGGTGAGGAGCCCTGGGGGAGTTCGCAGGTGGTAGGTGTAGGGTCCGAGAGAAAAGCGGGGAGTCTGTCCCGCTGCGTTCTGCCGGAAAGGAAGGAGCTGATCCAGCCGAGGGCCTTGTCCTGGATTCCTGCGTCGTGGAGTCTGCGTATTAGGGTGCGGTGGGAGACTGTGTCGAACACCACTGAGAGGTCGAGGAAGATGAGGGCTACTTTTTCTCCTTTGTCCAGTAGGATGCGGATGTCGGTTTCCGCACTGTGTTTTTTTCTGAATTGGGAGGAGTCAAGGATGTTATGCTCTTCGATGAATGTGGCGAGTTGGCTGTTGATGGCTTTCTCGATGACTTTCGCTGACAACGGGAGCAGGGAGATGGGTCTGTAGTTTTTCAGGTCAGTGGGGTCCGCCGAGGGTTTCTTCAGGAGGGGGTTGACCTTGGCGTGTGTCCAGATGTCAAGGAACGAGGCGGTCACCAAGGAGCGGTTCATGGTGTGGTGGAGCATGGGTGCGAAGGTGTCAGCGGCTCTGTTGAAGATGTGGTGGGGGCCCCTGAGTGGATTGACTTCATTGTCTTCAGTGTGTCTTTGGTGGAGAGTGCTGTCCAGTTGTCAATCGCTGGTTTCCGGGTGTCGGGGGTGGTTGGTAAGGGCTCAGTGTGTTGGTTGTCTTTGTCGAAGTTGTCGTAGATGCTCTTGATTTTGTGGTGGAAAAAGGTGCTGAGTTTGTCGCAGAGGTCTTGTGAGAGGGGATGTCAGTAGACTCGCTGGTGGGTTGGGCGAACTCCTTTATGATGTTGAAGAATTCTTTGCTGTTGTGCGCGTGGGTGGAGATTCTGTCTTCAATCGCTTTTTTCCTCGTTTCTCTGATGAGTTGGTGGTGGGTGTTGGTGGCGGCTCTGAAGTTGTTGTGGACTTCTGTGGATTTGGTGTTCCGCCAGGACTTTTCGAGGTGGCAGCAAGTGCGTCTAGACTCTCGAAGTTCGGTGGTAAACCATCTGGCTTTCTTGGCGCGGGTATTGTTGTTTTTCTTGAGGGGGCAGCGTTGTTGGCGCTGTCTGAGATCCATCTATGCAGGGTTCGGGCTGCGGTGTTGGGATCATCGTTTTCCACGATGGTTGGGGTGGGAATGTTGAGTGAAGAGGTGAGCTGGTCGGCATTGATTTTGGTCCGGTTTCTTCATGGGAGAAGGTGCTGGTGTCTGTGGATGGTGAGTGTTCTAAAGGTGAAGGGGACGCAACAATGGTCAGTCCATGGGAGTTCAGTGGTGTGGCTGAAGGTGATGGAGTTTCCTGTAGTGAAGATCGGGACGAGGTTGTGTCCTGCTGAGTGAGTGGGCTCGGTCACGATATGGCGGAGTCCAATGTTCTGGAGGTTGTCCAGGAGGAATGTGGTTTTGGGGTCCAGTTGGTTGTCGAGGTGGAAGTTGAGGTCTCCCAGCAGGGTGTAGTTGGTGGATGCGATGGCCTGCGGGGAGATGTTGTCCGTAATAGAGTTGGCGAAGGGTCCAGGGGGTCAGTAGATGAGGGTTCCTTGGAGGGTGGCAGTGGGACTGGCCAGTATCTTCACGTGCAGGGGTTCCATCAGGTCTATGGGCTCGTCGGAGAGTGTGCTCAGGCAGAGGGTGGATTTGTGGACAACGGCGATTCCTCCTCCTGGGCGGGTGGGGTGGTCCTTCCTGGAGATTTTGAAATCCTTGGGGGATGGCGATGTCCAGCCCAGAGGTGGTGTTTGTCCAGGTTTCGGTGAAGAATGCTACGTCTGGGATGGTGCTGTCGAGGAGGTCCCAGATTTCAGTGGCCTGTTTGTGGAGGGATCGGACGTTGAGGAGGATGCATTGCAGGGTCTTCGGTTCGGTTGTGTTCTTGTGGGCGGGTTGTGCTGGGTCAGTGTTCTTGGCGATGCTGCAGGTCTGCCGGCAGTGGTGACAGCTGAAGGGTCCGTGGGTGTCGGCTGGTGACGCTAGCTTGCAGTTGTTGTTGCGGCCTGGTTTGAGAGCGTGGAGTGTCGCTGGGTAGTATCGTTGGCGGCATGGAGGTCCAGGGTTCCTGGCGCTGGACTGGTCACGGACGGGCGCAGACGGGCTTGCCTTTGGCGTGCCAGCGGCCGCCATTAAGTAGGGGTCGGGGAGGGCTGGACAGCTGGGAGGCGGGAGCGAGGAGAGGAGCTGGATTGGTCACGCTGGTCATGCTGGGGGGAGGGGCCACGGGGGCTGCAGTGGCAGGGGAAAACAGGTGGGAAAGGAGGAAAAGGAGGAATAAAAGGGAAAACAGAAAAAAGCAGAAACGCAGGAAAGTGCAGAAAGCAGAACAAGTGCAGAAAAATAGATTGAGTAAAGAGGGTGAAAACGAGTGAACAACAGAGCAAAGAGTGGAGCGAGAAAAGGGTGACAGAGGTCCACTGGACCACCAGGGATGAGGCGCATGTGAACCTGCGGGTGGAGGAGGGCCTCGAACACCCACACTAGAGAGTGAAGGGGCTGGGGAGGCCTCACTCAATGGTGGAGCTGCAAGGGTGGGAGAGCTATTTCACTGACAAAGAGTCAATGGTCTTGCTCACCTGGCCCCGTGGAGCGGCCGCCATTAAGTAGGGGTCAGGGAGGGTTGAACAGCTGGGAGGCGGGAGCAAGGAGGGGAGCTGGATTGGTCGCGCTGGTAATGCTGGGGGAGGGGCCACGGAGCAGCAGTGGTGGGGGAAAACGGGTGGGAAAGGAGGGAAAGGAGGAATAAAGGGGAAAACAGAGAAACAAGCAGAAACGCAGGAAAGTGCTATAAGCAGAAAAATAGATTGAGTAAAGAGGGTGAAAACGAGTGAAAAACAACTGAAAAATGGAGCGGAGAGCAAAGCGAGAAAGAGTGACAGAGGTCCACTGGGCCACCAGGAATGAGGTGCAGGTGAACCTGCAGGTGCAGGAGGGCTTCGAACACCCACACTAGAGAGTGCAGGGGCTGGGGGAGGCCTCACTCAATGGGGGAGCTGTGAGGGTGGGAGAGCAATTTCACTGACAAAGAGTCAGTGGTCTTGCTCCTAACCATCACACTCTGTTGCAGTCATCCTGTGTGCCCTGGGCTGCCCCCATTATTTCTGACTGGTATTGGTGGTAATTGACTCTGACTAACCCTGGGTTCTGCCTAACCAGACCGAGGGCCAGTGCTATGTTGAACACAGTGAAAACACATACATGCATTAGGGTACACTAGGTGTTAGGGTACACCTTTAATTGGCATGACCTACCTATAAGTCCATAGTAGATAATAAGGCAAGGGGGATAAAAACTACCCATAGGCCCCTAGTATAGAATAGATCATGGCAGTTTAGATGCCAGCAGCCCTTTCTGCACTTGCATGTGTTCACTGCTGAGAGCCTGAGGTCATTGTAAAAGCAGGCCTGTGTTGCGGCACTGCTTTTAAATGTAAAATGTGTCCAAACTCAACTTTTGAGGTAGAGGCACTTAATATGTGATAACCTACAATATGTTTGCCTATAGGCACCCCCAGGGTCTCCCCTAGGTGTCCCAGGGTATGGGGTCATGTAATTGGAAGGAGGGCCATTGTAAAATATGTTTTATATGCCCTGGGGATAGAGAAAGCACATATTTCACTTTCCCTATTGTAGTAAAGTGCCTCCAAAATACGATTTTGATGCTAGTACCTCTATGGAGTGAGGATCAACACTATGTTTGCATATTCAAGACCCCTAAAGTCTTCCCTAGGATTCCCAGGGGTGTGGGGTCATGTAACTATTGGCAGGGCCCTTATAAAAGAAGTTTTATATACCCTGATGATGGAGAATTTGCACATTGCAGTTTACCCATTGTAGATGCCTAGCCCCATAGGATAACATGGCAATAGTTTATGAATGCATAACTATAGCTAGGAATTAAATGGAAAATACAATTCAAGGATTTAGGAGAATGGTATTGATAAATCAAACAATATGACATTGTTGAATTTATCCTAAACTATACAGAAAAGAACTAATAAGACTTTCTTGTCTGCAAGCCAAAATTCAGCCTTCCTGTGGTCTTCCTGGATTGGTCAGAGTTAGCAGGATTAGCCAGGCTGCTTTGATAAAGCTATAAATTGCTCAACCAGAGAGAGGCTATATGTTGGAGAGAGCTCTGCTACACAGGAATGCCAGAGCAGGGGGAAGGAATCATAAACCATGAGCTTCAAAGGAGGAATAGGAAAGGCAGAGAATGCCAGGTCCATCTACCCCGCAGCCCCTCTGACCTAGCCAGATGGCAGGCTTAAGGCAGGAATTTGCAGATGGTGGGGGGGGGGAGAGCAATGGAAATAAGTCGTACTGGATATTGGTTTATCTAGTTCTTGCTCCTCTGCTGAGATTTCAGCCATTCTGAATTTTAGAGAAATAGTGCTTTCTGGGAGAAGATTATGCCACGCTTTGGAGGAAGTGGTCATGCCCTGGGGTGTTGCCCTGCACCTCCTTGAACAGGAGTGGTTTCCTGCTTGACCCCAGAGAAAATATGTGAGAGGAGCAGAGCATCTCAGATCTGCTGCTTGACGCTAAAAGAAGAAGAAGGCTTGCCAAGCTGGAAACCTGATTTACACCATTAGGCCCTGCAATCTGTCTGGCTGTGCCTGCTGCATTATCTGGAACTACAGCCCTTTGGATGTACCTTGCTTCAAGAGGAATAAAAAGTAGACTCCCTGCAAGCTACAGATTAACAAAGCTCACCTGGACCATCACTACCAAGAATCCCAATGCCTGGAGTATGTCCAGTGGATTTGTAAGGGTTTTGTCCTAGTGCATTGTGGGATTTGTGATCCCAACCTTTCAAGGACCATCTTTGAGATTCCAGACCCTTGGATTGTGTTTTGGACACGTTGGACCCTCAAGAGGAACTTTAGAAAAAAGTTCCAGAAGTTTGGAGATTTTTAGATCAACCTTGGCAAAAGCTCCATAAGGACCCGACACAAGCGCTAGAGCCAAGCCGGCCACCTTCAACTGCAAGCCAGCCTGACATGCTGGTTCATCCCACTGAAAAGCCCTTGATGTCCGAATTCCAGAGTATGACCGGTAGCTTCCTGAAAAGCATGCCAGCGAACCCTCACCGAATCTGGACTGGTGAAGAGCATTGAGGGACCCCAACAGAAAAAGCTCCAGAAATATTTTTAAGTCCGAAGGTAAAATTTCGAACGATACCTACAGCGAGGGGTATCCGAGCAGAGCTCAATCGTGGTCGGCCTGAAACTTTTACTTTGTCCCAGTCAAGCACGAACAGATGTCCCAGAGTATTGCTACAGGTTTCTAAGTGCTCTATAGTGCTAAATATTTAAAAAATAATATCTCCGGTTCCCTACTTTGAATTTTTGTAATTTTGGTGTCATTTTAAGGATAAAAATATTTCCTATTTGTATTATTTGGTGTCAGATTTGTATTGTGTGTTGTGTGCTGATTATTTACTGAGGTGCTATTTTTAAATGCTTTACATACCTATCTGTAGGAAATGGGACCCCCGGCCGGCCAGGGCTTGCGCCACAGCCAGTCAGAGACCACCACTCCTATGAAAGGTCGACCCCTGCTCGCCCTCTAGGTAACGCGGCGCGGGCAGCCAGGCCTATCTCGGAGGACATGTGAAGCATTTGCGCACGCACCCACCAACAACAACCTCCCGGGCCCCCCACAAAAGAAACTCCACACCAAGTATATATATGAAAAATAGACTCTGTATTAAGCAGGACACATAGGAACACACATCGTACAAGGTGCCAGGGGCACGGGTAGGGGCTTCGGGGAAGAAGGTACAGCACAGGGCCAAGGGACCACTGCCAGGAATCGTACAGGGGACATCTGGTATTCAGGGGGGGGGGAAATAGGACAAGGTACACAACAACAGGAGCACCCGTAGAGGTGCAACACAGAATACGTGTAGGGTTCACATTAGACTTGGTCCATAGCAATCCACAGGCCAGCGGGCCTTTCTGGGGCAAGGTGCCCAAGAGTCTCGATGTTCATGGCAGGGAGCCCGGGGCAAAGCTAAACGTAGCAGTGGCCCACTAAGTGCTGGGCCACTGAGGGACCTCGTGGGAGCCTTACCGGCCCTGGGGAAAAAGGGTGCCAACGGGTGGAGCCACTCGGGCTCTGGGGGCAATGATACGGTGGAGCCTCTTGGGGCTCTGGGGGCAATGCCACAGGTGGAGCCTCGCAGGGCTCAGACCATGGGGGGGGGCACGCGGAGTCCCTCTCGGGGGACTTGGCTTCGTGGGAGGCCTCCCGGGCCTCGGGGCACAACCGGAGATTCACTCGAGGGGGGGCGGACACCGACAACGTGTCCCGACGCCCCTCCTCCCTGTGGCTCGCCGCAGCACTCACCGGTTTTGGTGCGCCGGTCTCCTTCGCTGCGCCAGCCTTCTCCTTGTGCTCCAGGGCTCTCTCTCTCTCGGGAGCCCCGGGGAAGGTCAGCAACTTCACGGGGGTATCGTAGGAGCGCGGGGTGAGCTCCCGCCGCTCCTGCTTCGTCGTTCTTCTTCGGCCGGCCTCTCCTCTATCTCCCGGGCCGGCAGCCAATCACGGCGCGGCCTGGGGAATGACGCTAGTGGGGAATCCCGGGCTGGCAGCCAATACCAGCGTGGCCCGGGGATGACGTCACTAGGGTCCCGGGCGGCGGCGGTGAACTCAGGGGGGAATCGACGAGGAGTGGGCTCCCTCGTAAGGCCCACGGGCAGGGAATAGAGCGAGGTAGGCACTCGCTGGGGGCATCGAACCCCGGTAGCACGGGGCAGACGCCGGGTGAGCACCGGCTTGTTGAATGTAGCGCTACCAGCGCTGGTGCAGGAGGGAAGGACCCCAAAGCGGTAGGGGGGCAGGGAGCAGCGCTTCCAGGCACTGGGCAGAAGGGACAGCGCTCCCCCAGCGCTAGATGCAGGCTACCAAAGTCCGTCGGTAGTCCAGGACCTCAGGGGGGCCCAACAGCGCCAAAGAGGGGAAGGGGCCATCCTCAGTCCAGGAGTAGGGCAGGGCCCAGGGAGGCACGCCACCCCTGAGCCCCAGCAGCAGCAGCTCCGGGTAGATTCAAGTTGGAGAACAAGAACAAGTCCAGAGTGTCACAGCACCCTTTTTATACACACATTCTTGGTCTGAAGGGGCAGGCAGGGGGAGAACCAGCTGGAACTGGTTATGGGGGATTCTTTACACTGGCCAGGCTAGGAACATCAGCCGCACCCCAGGGGGTGGAGCCAGCAGTGTCTGGGGAAAACCCAGCCTCATTCATGACACTCAAACCAGACGGTCAATCCACACGCAGACCCAGGCTCACTCCTCCCCTCACATCAGTATGCTAAACACTCCATTCACCACCGGGCAGACCCTCCCAGATCCTGGGAGCCAGGCTCACCAGCCAGCCCCGGCCAATCATACGCCAGGCACATATTCCACAAATATGCCAACTTCCAAAAGGGGGACTTCTACACTAGACACACTCATACCTCATATACCGTTGCGCAGCATTCAACCTCACGAGTTCATACATACCAGACTTGACCCTGCACACCCTACGCACCGGGAACTACCGAGGACTCATCCATCCCCCATGTATTCCTATGGAAGGGTAGGTCGCTCTCTCCTCACACTCACTCAGAGGGGGAATCACCATCCCCAGGTTACATATACCATAAAAACTTCAGGGGCGGACCTGCCAGATGGGCCACGTCCAACACATGCCCCTCCCAGCCCAAAGGCAGGGTAGACCAATCACTACCGTGATGGACTTCCCTGCTTGCCGGGCGATAAAACATGGACGTGGCCCGCGCTACCGAGCCACCCTCCAGTTCAACGCCCACCTGGACCGATAGACACACACAGGCTAAAGATTAAGAAAAATAACAAAATGAAAAATTAATAAAGGCATAGGCCCAACCAGGCTACCCCACTGGCACGCCTTAGTTGTCCGTGACTAGGACCAGGCCCTGGGCTACCCAGATACCACTGGTCCCTGCTAATCCGGAGTGGGGGGTGGTAACCCCGGGCCCACAATAGCCCTTCTCCACTCCCTTTCTCATGGTAGCCACGCCTACCACTGTTCCTTCCACCTAGGGTCCTCACCCTCAGGCTTGCCAGAGGTCACGGGCAAGAATGCCCCACCCTACCTCTACTTCTGAGGTTCCGCGTTCTCCCAGGAGGAACACCCTCAGAACACACCTTCCTATCAGTTTCGGGACTTCCTCCCTCCATTGGTCTTCCACCTGGGAACTAAGCGTTCAGCTCTCCCCAAGGCAAGCCGCGGCAGCGCCAGCTGGTCTTCCTTGTCCGGGATACAACTTAACATAAATTCCATAAAACGTGCCACGGCAGCGCCAGCAGGTCTCAAGGTTCAGCTCTCCCCAAGGCAAGCCGCGGCAGCGCCAGCAGGTCTTCCTTGTCCGGGATACAACTACCATAACTTTAACAAAACGAGCCGCGGCAGCGCCAGCAGGTCTCAAGGTTCAGCTCTCCCCAAGGCAAGCCGCGGCAGCGCCAGCAGGTCTTCCTTGTCCGGGATACAACTACCATAACTTTAACAAAACGAGCCGCGGCAGCGCCAGCAGGTCTCAAGGTTCAGCTCTCCCCAAGGCAAGCCGCGGCAGCGCCAGCAGGTCTTCCTTGTCCGGGATACAACTACCATAACTTTAACAAAACGAGCCGCGGCAGCGCCAGCAGGTCTCAAGGTTCAGCTCTCCCCAAGGCAAGCCGCGGCAGCGCCAGCAGGTCTTCCTTGTCCGGGATACAACTTAACAGAAATTCAGCCAGGGCGACACCTGACGCCTAAACCACATTCAGGGACACCTGACGCATCAGACACATTCAGCGGTGCATGGAACACATGATGCCTCCAACACATTCAGCGGGGTAAGGAAGGACAGGATTAACGTTGACTCAGCAAGCTCCCCATCCCGGAGAACTTATACTCCATTACTCAGCATACCTCAACATTCATGCACATACCGTCCCCTAGACTGGTAGGACAGTTTTTCCACCGCCCCCGATTCCTCAACCTGACCCTCGGGGCACGGGTACCATTACTCTAGGGCAGGGACACGGACCATACATATTTGACCACAATTTTGCAACCACCACTGGATCCCACCCTTCTGGTGAATCCAGAGAACCATATTACACTAGGGAGATGATTTACCCTCCCAAGCTAGGGACACCTAACTCGAACACATCTTTCACAGAACGGACATTTACATAACTCTTAAACAATAATCTCCTTTCTTTGCGACCAGGTTCAATACAGCGTTTTGCAGGGAGGCCAGTTATCGTTGGGGTACTGCGCAAACACAAGTCCGGATCCCACCGCTTGCCACCAGTGTAGGAAATGGGACCCCCGGCCGGCCAGGGCTTGCGCCACAGCCAGTCAGAGACCACCACTCCTATGAAAGGTCGACCCCTGCTCGCCCTCTAGGTAACGCGGCGCGGGCAGCCAGGCCTATCTCGGAGGACATGTGAAGCATTTGCGCACGCACCCACCAACAACAACCTCCCGGGCCCCCCACAAAAGGAACTCCACACCAAGTATATATATGAAAAATAGACTCTGTATTAAGCAGGACACATAGGAACACACATCGTACAAGGTGCCAGGGGCACGGGTAGGGGCTTCGGTGAAGAAGGTACAGCACAGGGCCAAGGGACCACTGCCAGGAATCGTACAGGGGACATCTGGTATTCAGGGGGGGGGGGAAATAGGACAAGGTACACAACAACAGGAGCACCCGTAGAGGTGCAACACAGAATACGTGTAGGGTTCACATTAGACTTGGTCCATAGCAATCCACAGGCCAGCGGGCCTTTCTGGGGCAAGGTGCCCAAGAGTCTCGATGTTCATGGCAGGGAGCCCGGGGCAAAGCTAAACGTAGCAGTGGCCCACTAAGTGCTGGGCCACTGAGGGACCTCGTGGGAGCCTTACCGGCCCTGGGGAAAAAGGGTGCCAACGGGTGGAGCCACTCGGGCTCTGGGGGCAATGATACGGTGGAGCCTCTTGGGGCTCTGGGGGCAATGCCACAGGTGGAGCCTCGCAGGGCTCAGACCATTGGGGGGGGGCACGCGGAGTCCCTCTCGGGGGACTTGGCTTCGTGGGAGGCCTCCCGGGCCTCGGGGCACAACCGGAGATTCACTCGAGGGGGGGCGGACACCGACAACGTGTCCCGACGCCCCTCCTCCCTGTGGCTCACCGCAGCACTCACCGGTTTTGGTGTGCCGGTCTCCTTCGCTGCGCCAGCCTTCTCCTTGTGCTCCAGGGCTCTCTCTCTCTCGGGAGCCCCGGGGAAGGTCAGCAACTTCACGGGGGTATCGTAGGAGCGCGGGGTGAGCACCCGCCGCTCCTGCTTCGTCGTTCTTCTTCGGCCGGCCTCTCCTCTATCTCCCGGGCCGGCAGCCAATCACGGCGCGGCCTGGGGAATGACGCTAGTGGGGAATCCCGGGCTGGCAGCCAATACCAGCGCGGCCCGGGGATGACGTCACTAGGGTCCCGGGCGGCGGCAGTGAACTCAGGGGGGAATCGACGAGGAGTGGGCTCCCTCGTAAGGCCCACGGGCAGGGAATAGAGCGAGGTAGGCACTCGCTGGGGGCATCGAACCCCGGTAGCACGGGGCAGACGCCGGGTGAGCACCGGCTTGTTGAATGTAGCGCTACCAGCGCTGGTGCAGGAGGGAAGGACCCCAAAGCGGTAGGGGGGCAGGGAGCAGCGCTTCCAGGCGCTGGGCAGAAGGGACAGCGCTCCCCCAGCGCTAGATGCAGGCTACCAAAGTCCGTCGGTAGTCCAGGACCTCAGGGGGGCCCAACAGCGCCAAAGAGGGGAAGGGGCCATCCTCAGTCCAGGAGTAGGGCAGGGCCCAGGGAGGCACGCCACCCCTGAGCCCCAGCAGCAGCAGCTCCGGGTAGATTCAAGTTGGAGAACAAGAACATGTCCAGAGTGTCACAGCACCCTTTTTATACACACATTCTTGGTCTGAAGGGGCAGGCAGGGGGAGAACCAGCTGGAACTGGTTATGGGGGATTCTTTACACTGGCCAGGCTAGGAACATCAGCCGCACCCCAGGGGGTGGAGCCAGCAGTGTCTGGGGAAAACCCAGCCTCATTCATGACACTCAAACCAGACGGTCAATCCACACGCAGACCCAGGCTCACTCCTCCCCTCACATCAGTATGCTAAACACTCCATTCACCACCGGGCAGACCCTCCCAGATCCTGGGAGCCAGGCTCACCAGCCAGCCCCGGCCAATCATACGCCAGGCACATATTCCACAAATATGCCAACTTCCAAAAAGGGGGACTTCTACACTAGACACACTCATACCTCATATACCGTTGCGCAGCATTCAACCTCACGAGTTCACACATACCAGACTTGACCCTGCACACCCTACGCACCGGGAACTACCGAGGACTCATCCATCCCCCATGTATTCCTATGGAAGGGTAGGTCGCTCTCTCCTCACACTTACTCAGAGGGGGAATCACCATCCCCAGGTTACATATACCATAAAAACTTCAGGGGCGGACCTGCCAGATGGGCCACGTCCAACACTATCTATTAAGTTAAGCCTTCCTGCTCGCAGCCAAGTTACCTAGGGTTGAGCATGGGAATAATTAATTGGCACCTATACTGAGTCCTAGACCATGTTAGTGGCCTTATTGCCTGTGGTAGATGCATATTTACTACTATTAATCACCCACTTTCCAACACACTCTTACAAGTGTACAATTCAGACTATTCCATGCACCCAACACCATAAGAATGGCTTGGGTGGCAGGTATTAGTCACTTTGATGTATATTGAATTAATAAACAACTGTTGTGCTCATTTCTAAATTATACAGACAGCGCCACCATATGGTGGACTGTCATAAGTGCCCGTGTTAACAATTAAGTGCAGGTGATTAGCACCAGAAACCATCGGCTCAAATTAAGCACTGTTTCAGTAAAACTGGGGGAGGGTGAGCTTCAGATTATCTGACAATGACACTGATGTATCATGTTAAACGTTGTATGAGAAGCAGTGCTTGAGGAATGTAAGGGTCAGTCAAAAGGGAAAGGAGTGCAGATTGTGAGGGGTACTTAAAACACAGTAGGGCATATTTACAAGACCCTATCGCCACAGGAATGTCACTTTTAGTGACGCTCCTGTGGCAATATGGGCTTTGCCTTATTTACAGGGCAGCGTTAAGCCACTCAACATGGCTTAACGCTGCCTTGTAAATAAGGCACCCTTTCATGCTATATTTAGCATGAAAGGGGCAGGCAATGGGTGTTGTGGTGGGCGTTCCTCCTCAACACCGATTGATTTTGACACTGGGTGGCATATATATGGGACAGCGTTAAAATTAAGACCAGGGAAAACCTGGTCTTACCCATGCGAAATGAGGAGATATGCTTTATTTCTCCTCGTTTTTGCTTTTTCTATGTGTGCTGCGTTGTGCAGCACACATAGAAACAGCAAAACGCCATTGATTGTTTATGTGCAGGAAGGTGTCCCTTCCTGCAGATAAACAATCATAAAAAAAATGACGAGTTGCAACTTATATGTGTAATGCATAATGCAGCACACATAGAAGTTACAAAACGCCATTTCCAATATTGTTTACGTAAATGTTATCTGCATTGAGTAACTCTCGAGTAAAAGCTAGGCTAAGAACGAAGTCACATTGCTAGAAATGTGGTTACTGGTTGACGGGGTTGTGAGCCCTTGGCAAGGAGCAACCACAATCTTATTCAGGGTAAGGCACAAGCAAACCCCAAATTAAGCTATGCTCAACCCCCGGTAGCCTGGAAGAGTGCAGGAAGGCCTAACTTAGAGGCAACACTACAGAAGAAACCCCACACCAGATTAGAAAAATAGAGCAACATTTTATAAATAAATCAAGACCAAAACGGCAAAAATCCCAAAAGTAGAACAGGAGTAATGAATTTTTAAAGAATAGACTGCAAATAAGCACCTAAAAGCATAAAGCACCAACCGGGGATATCTGGTCACGCTGGACCGGGTCATAATCAAAAGTTCCAGCTGACTGTAATGGAGTGCAAGTCGGGCAAAGTCTCAGCTTAGTCCAGCTGAAGATGTATCTTCTCAAGTTTTGGGGCTAGAGTCCTGTTTGTGTTGAAGAGCCAGGAGCATGCAGAGCATTGCGGGCGGCTGTCAGTGTGGTGTGAAGCGCAGGCCGTTCATCACAGACAGGCAGACTGGAGTGGTCCCCCGCTGGCTGATGATGCTTTTGTGTGAAGAGACGGTCTTGCAGCGACGCACGTTGAGTTTCCAGTTATACCAGCAGCCCTGTTCTGGGTTTGTTTGTGGTCACAAAGATCCCAAAAGCTGGAATTCAAATGATCAAGAACCACACCGAGGGTCCAGGGCCTGAGTAGCACCTCTTGGGGGTCGGAAACTCCCTGAAGACAGGCCCAGGAGCTGTTGGGGAGTATTATATGTCCCTGAGGCTCAGATCAGGAGGCCAGCAGAAATCGGGCCTTGAGTCCCTGTGGGGTCTTGGGTTCAAGATGGAGTGTAGGTCTAGTTCTTCTGTACCAGGCAAGAGGTCAGCAGGTCAGCACAGCGGGGCAGCAAGTCCTGTAGAGTAGCAGTCTAGCACAGCGGCAGTTGTTGTAGCAGCACAACAGTCCTTTTCCCTGGCAGAGTATCCACAGGTCCAGAAGTGTCCTCAAGTGGTGGTGTCTGAGGTCTTTCTTTTATACACATTTGGGCATTTCAATTGAGGAAGCTTCTGGCGGTATGCCTTTGAAGTACACAGATGCCCTGCCTTCCCTGCCCTGGCTTCAGATTAACTACAGGAGAAATGCAGCCTTTGTGTGGAGACAGGCCACAACCTCTTCAGGTATAAGTGAAGCTGAGGCCAGCTCCTCCCTCCCACCCTACTTTAGGGGTCACTTAAATTGTTTTAGGAAGGTTTGGTTCTGGCAAAAGTTTTACTTTGCTAGGTCGAAATTGAAGTTAAAAACTGCACCCTCAGGCTCTGCAATAGCAGGCCTGGGACATTTTTAGAGGGCTGCTTAACTGGGTGGCACACTCATTGCCGCAGGCCCGCTGTTAGCATTTAATTTACAGACCCTGGACGCATGTAGTGCACTTTACTAGGGACTTATATGTAAATTAAATATTCCAATTGGGTATAAGTCAATGTCACAATGTTTTAGGGAAAGAGCACAAGCACGTTAGCACTGGTTAGCAGTGGTAAAGTGTGCAGAGTCCTGAGGCCAGCAAAAACAAAGTCAGCAAAAATAGGAGGGCTGAAGGCAAAAAGTGAGAGGGAAACCACACCAAGGATGTCAGGTCTAACACACATGCAAAATGATTGTGAGTTTCAAGCTCAATACATATTCAGAGAACTTGAGAGAAAAAGCTAAGAACACACAAAATTCTGCAAAGTTATAGGCACTGACTAAGGCTTGTAATCGAAAGCTATACATGTGTGTAGATGTATGAAAGCAGGACACACTACGAGCTATGTGTATCCCAGTAATTGGGACCACTGCAAGACTATGCCCATATAATAACAGCTTTTGGACTTCTCTCCTCTGAATCCAAATGACAGCCAGCGATCAGACCTTGAATCCAGTACTTACTTTGTAGAAGAATAAGTGCCAGGTCCAAAGTGTTTTTTAGAATCCCTGCTGCTGGAGGTGCTAAATGTCGTAAATGACAAATACCAAGGCTGTCTATGCTTTTGTTCACCTTATGCCTCTTTCGTGCACCCATACGCTCCCTTATCCTTTCTCTCACTCTTTCTGGTTCTTTTTCATTCCTGTTTTTTCCTTTTTTCCACTTTTTCACATCTTTCTCTGCCTCATTAGTTCCCCTTTTCTGCCTTACTCTCTCTCTTGTTCTGGGTTCAAATCCGATGATGAGAAATAAGTCCCTGCCCCCACCTGCAACTAGCAGCTCAAATTAAGCACTGCTTGAATCTGCCCTATTGTACCCATGTTTGGTATTCAGTGGTCAGGGTTAATACCTTTGTTGGAAAGTTGCCCTTTTTTCAAGAATAACCCCAGATTTTCCACCTTCTGTAACTCAACACATTTTTATTGACATTATAACTCTGTGCACTCTACCCCCCTTCTAAACAGTGATAAAGTGTGTGTGCTCTTCACTACCAAACACGGTAACCTGATTAGTACATTTAAATTATTTTTAAGTCACTCGTATAAGGTACTACCAGTAACCAGGGCTGGTAAAATAAATGCTACTAGAGGACTGCATGGCTCATTGTGCAACCCACTAAAGGAGCACTGTAAAACTGTAAAACTTGTCTCAACCTGCTATGAAGCCTGTAGGGCAGTTTTAAACTCCCACTTTGAACTGGCAAAATTAAGGTTTTGCCAGGCCTAAGCCTTCCTTTTTAATACTTAGAAATCACCCTTAAAGTAGGCCGTAAGGACTCATATGAGATGATTCATGGTATTTAAAAAGTAGGACATGTATATGGAAGTTTTATATGCCTTCGTAGTGAAAACACTCAAAGTCATTTTTTCACTGTGGCAAGGCTAGCCTCTGATCGAGGGCTTCACCGGATCCGACACCGAGCTACAAATAGCCCCGTAGTGTATCGTTTTGCAGATCCTGTCTCAAAGCTTTACCAGATCCAACGCAGACCAATTCCAAGACCAGAAGAGCCACGCAGCTCATACCCATAGGCTTCATTAGATCCAATGCCGAGCGACTTAATGGCCCGAAAAGCTTCTTTGCACCCTTAAAAGGAAGAGAACTGGATGTCAAGACAATTCTTGTGCATTCACTGTCTGGTTGGTGATGCTCCAACAAATTAAATTTTGGGACTGTTTCCAGTATGATAAACAGAAACTACTGCAAAGGTTGGTAGGTCAGGGCCTGGGATCTTTTAACCCATTGATTAGGAAGGGGTCAGGAGTCACCTCCACCCACTAGATAGTGCCAGGCATAAATATAACATTCCCAGGCATCCTCTTTAAAACACACAGATCAGAGAAGTGATGGACCTGGTCTTTCTGACCTGAGAGGAGCCCTCAAGGACTGAGCCTGCTCCCTCATGTACCCATGACAAAGAATTGGATTCCAGGAGTCACATCTCCTGGTTGGCCCCAGGTAGACAACAAGCTTTCAGAGGCCTTTTCCGGCAGTTTCCAGCTGACCAGTGGCAACTGGTTCTGTTGGCCTCTGAATGACACAGTGCGATTCTCTAACTGCCTCCCCTGGGGTCCTGCGGGGGGCTTTAGAAGTGCACACCTGTGGTTGATTGGGACTTAAAAGAGTACGCCAGAAGGTGGAATCTTTGACCAGCATGAACCTAACAGATGCATTTGAACCATGCTCAGTCAGCATTAAATCGTGTCGAGGTCCTCGTCTAACTCAACCATAGCCTATCACTCACACTTATGGCTTGTTGATGCTTTTTCTACTTACAAATTTTAAAATTCTTATCTCTGGTTACCCTTATTCGATTTGTGTCATCTTGTATATTAAATCATACTCAATTTTCCTAATTCGGTTTGGGATGTTTTTGTTGTGCATTTTTACTTCATTACCCTTTTAGTGCTGCATAAATACTTGATGCATTGTCCTAAGTTACGCCTGTCTGCTCTGTGCCGTAGCTATCAGAGGGTTGAGCTCAGGTTGATTTAGAGACTTTGAGGGCTCATCCTGACAAGAGATGGGATTATTCCTTGAAGTAGGCTGTCAGCCACCCCATACCATTCCAATTCCTTTCCTTGGCACTTGTGATTTTTTGCCCTATTTTTGATGGGTGTGAGAATACAATCTGTGCTAGACGTGAGAACTAATTTCGTCCTAAAATATAGCACTAAATACGGAATTAGCATTTCGCGTATTTAGGCACATTTTTTTCCAAATGTTTACATAAATACGCTAAAGGGAATTATACAAATCATGCACAATCCTAGCTTGGAGCTTCAGTTCTATTTGCTGCTGTCAATGCAGGTTTTTGACAGCGAAATAGTGCAACGTAGCTGCACCCAACTAGGTCATGTACATGGACTTTGTTAGAAATTGGGTTACTGATTGAAGGGGGTGAAACCCTTCTGAAGCATCAACCACAATAATTCTCAGGGTGAGATCACAAGCATACCCTAAATGAACCTATGCTCAACCCTTGGTTAGCTCGGCACAGAAAAGTAAGGCTTAACTCAGAGGCAATGAGTAAAGTATTTGTGCAACACTTCAAACAGTAACACAGTGAAAACACACTTCAAAAAGAGCCCACAATAGAGTTAGAAAATAGAGTTCTTTTGTTAGAAATAAAACAAGCCCAACATGATAGAAATCCAAATTGTAGAACTGGAGATAAGTAAGTTGAAGGGTTTTAGTTAAAATATAGCCAAAAGGTGTAAAGTTCTAACTGTGGATATCTGGTCGCACCAGACCGGAACAAAGTCACAAGTTCAGGCCGACTGCACTGGAGCCCGGAACAGTTGCAGGGACCCAGTTAGGCCCATTGAACAGAGTACCTTAACTCCTGGTTTGCGGAGTGTTGTGGGATCCATGTTAAGGATGCATCAGGCAGCCACAGCCATGCGTTAGTTCTGAGATGGGGTGAGGCTGCGGTGTGAGGTCGTGTGTCATCGTTGAGGACCCTTTCAACCACGGCTTAGGATGCAAAGTCTGGAGTCGAGGATGCACCGTGCAGTTGGGGCAATGCCTTGGTTCTGAGGTGCTGCAATGTGGAGTCTGGCATTGTCATTGAGACTGCTGTTGAAGAGAGCTGCGAGGGTCTGTGCTGAGGATCCATCACATAATGGCCATTCCGGCATAGCAACAGGTCTTTTCAGTGGGTCCAATCCATGCAGTAGCTGCGATGGGTTGGTTCTCCTCGGGGTTGCACTGCATTGCAGAGGAGATGCATCGGTTCTGCTGGATCCACTGAGGCTGGCAGAGCACCTTAGGGTGCAGGACTCGAGTGGCACTACTTGGCAGTGCTCAAGTCAGGAGGCCAACCAACTAGGCCTTGGAGTCACTCTGGGGTTCTGGGTTCAAGAGATCCAGGTCCAGTCCTTCTCACCCAGGTAAAATGGCAGCAGAAGCAGGTGGCCACAGAAAGGCAACCGCAAGGCATTTGTCCAGCAGGGCACCAGTCTGGAAGAGAGACAATCCTTTAGCAGCTCAGCAGTCCTTCTTCCTGGCAGAATATCCTCAGGTCCAGAAGTCTACTGAAGTGGTGGTGTCTGAGGTCCAATATTTATAACCAGTTGTGCCTTCGAAGTGGGAGAGAAACTTCTAGAGGTTTCCCTTTGAAGACCTCACACATCCAGTCAGCCCTGTCCTGGCTCCAGATCACCTACTGGGGGTATGAAGTCCTTTGTGCAGAGGCAGGACTTAGACTATTCAATTGTATCCGAGGTTGTGCCCAGTTCCTTCCTCTCATTCTGCCCATGATGCCCTTTCCAGGCACACTTAAGCCCCCTGTTGTGTGGCTGTCTTAAGAGAAATTCACAAAGCACAACTATTACCTATACAAAGTTATGTGTCCCAGGTACAGGCTAACAGCAGTAAATGGCTATGGTGGGAAAATGCCAACTTTCTAAAAGTGGCATTTTCAAATTGTAATTTAAAATCTGACTTCACCATAAGTTAGTATTCTTCATTACAATTCCAAATACACAATTCATGCAGGGGTAACCTGTTCCTTAAAAGAAAACGCAACGCATTTAGAAAACAGAAAATTAAGCTTTGAATTTTCATTTTTGAAGAGCAGGTGTGGTTCATGGGACCACTGCCAGCTCCCAAAAAATAACAGTTTCAACATTCACAAAGGGGTCCCGGAGGTCGAGCATGAGCAACCTATGAGCAGCATTTAATTAAACTGAATAGAAAGCGCACCTTTAAAGGAGGCCTCTGACTTCACTTCAGGTGATGAATACATACATGGTTTATACCAGTTTGTAAACTGAATAGAAAGCGCACCTTGGCAGGAGGTCTCTGACTTCACTTCAGGTGATTAAAACATCCATGGTTTATGCCATTTAGAAAATTTGACACCATCCGTTAGGTTTTGAGCTATCAGATCGCTTTACAGGCTACCAAAACGCTACCTTAACTTGTACTTTAGAAAATTGCACTGATAGATTCATTTTACTGTGTATTCTCATATTTTTAAAACTATTGAATTGAATTGAATTGTACTTGCGTGTAAGTCAGCTGTTCCGGCTTCCCTGTTGCCCCGAGTGACTTCCCCTGTAGCAGCCAATCAGGCGGTGAGAGGGCGGAGCTGTGGGCGGGGACCCGAGCTAAAAGCAGCCAGCAGCGCGGGAGATCGCCATTAGGTTTCGAGCTATCAGATCGCTTTACAGGCTGCCAAAATGCTACCTTAACTTGTACTTTAGAAAATTGCACTGATAGATTCATTTTACTGTGTATTCTCTTGTTTTTAAAACTATTGAATTGAATTGTACTTGCGTGTAAGTCGGCTGTTCCGGCTTCCCTGTTGCCCCGAGTGACTTGCCCCTGTATCAGCCAATTAGGCGGTGAGAGGGGGGAGCTGTGGGCGGGGACCGGAGCTAAAAGCAGCCAGCAGTGCGGGAGATCGCCATTAGGTTTCGAGCTATCAGATCGCTTAACAGGCTGCCAAAATGCTACCCCCACTTGTAGTTTAGAACATTGCACTGATAGATTTATTTTACTGTGTATTCTCATGTTTTTAAAACTATTGAATTGAATTGTACTTGCGTGTAAGTTAGCTATTCCGGCTTCCCTGTTGCCCCGAGTGACTTCCCCTGTAGCAGCCAGGCGGTGAGAGGGCGGAGCTGTGGGCATTATTCACACCAACTTCAGGTTCAGCACTCTGCCCTGTCTCTCCCTCTATGAGGTGGAAAATATAGTAATCCAACTTGAATCCACCACTGATACCTTCGTCTGTGTATTAGTCTAAAATCTACATGTTGCCCAAAGTCCACAAAAGCCTTCATGATCCGCCTTTCCGACCCATTGTGTCAGGTTGTGATTCCTTATTTACCCCTTTAGGACAGTTTGTGGATTACTTTTTAAAAAAATTTGTACAGTAATGGCGTAGCTATGTTAAAGATACTACTCATTTTTTAAGTCTTTTGAGTGAGGTTACTGAACAATTTTCACCATCATGGCTTCTGTGCACTATAGATGTGACATCCCTTTACACATCTATACCATTGAAAGAAGGTATTGAATCGTGCGAATGGGCATTGCTGCAGTTACCAGAAATAGGCGCTAACAAAGTCTTCATTTTTGGAACTTTTGACATTTTGTCTCCAACATAGTTACTTCCAATGGCAAGATGAGTTTTATTTGCAGATCAGTGGTACCAGCATGGGAATTTCTGGGGCACCTGTGTACGCAAATACATTTATGTCTAAATTTGAATATGATTATATATTCATTAACAACCAATGGACCACTAATTTGGCATTTTATGTCCGGTTCATTGACGATATCTTTTTGATTTGGAAAAACTCACAATCATCACTTGAATCCTGCATCAAAGACTTGAACAACAAAAACCCACGGATTCAATTGACACATAACATCAGTTCTGAGTCTTTACCTTTTTTAGATGTATTGATTACCAAAAGCAATGGGGTTCTGAAGACTACTGTGTATTCTAAACCAACAGATTGGAATAATCTCTTGTTGTTTTCTAGCTTTCATCCACCCTCATTATTACAGAATTTGCTTTTTTCACAAGTTCTAAGAACTAAAAGAATCACCTCAGATTGTAGTCAGTTGGAGAAGGCAATAGAAGAACAGTGTGCTAAATTCAAATCACATGGTTATCCCGATCACGTATAAGAAAAAGCAGTGGTTAAGACAAGTCAAATTCAGCGCAGAGCATTACTTTCCCCTCAATCAGAATCACAGGAGATACAGAACCGATTGGTTTTTGTTTCCAAACATTCCACAAATTCGGTTAACATAAAAAGAATCATAAAAACTAGATAGGAATTACTCCAACGAGAACCTGAATTTAATGGTTTATTTGAGGAACCACCTTTGTTTACATATACACGAAGTCATAACTTCAAAGAATTGTTGAAAAAAACTTATCAAGGAGATTCAGAAATGTTTTCCGGTATGCGCAGATGTCTGAATTGTGTTAATTTCCATAATGTGATGACAGGCAACATTATCAATCACCCACATTCAGGCAAACCGATTTCACTCAAATACAACGGAGACTGTAATAGTGTCAACGTTGTCTATACCATTAAATGTCCTTGTGGACTTTTGTACGTTGGCAAAACTTCACGGAAAATCAAGATTCGGATTTCCGAACACAAAAGTTCGATCCGAACAAAGAGTCTTAAGTTTTACGTAGTATCACACTGGTTACAACAGCAACATACCATTGCTGAATTGAAATTCATGATTCTAGAAATCATTTCAGCACAATCAGGTACAGATAACTCTAAGGTTTTAGCTCAAAGGGAAGTATGGTGGACTAAATATCTGCATACTTTGGTACCTGCGGGGCTCAATGACAAATTGGAAATGTTGTGCTTTTTATAAAACATCCAGTCTGTAAGTACGGTCCTTTTCATACAATTATCACCTATCTATCATTTCGGTTTCTTTCTATATTTTCTTTCCACATTTTGTTCAGTTATTTCTTACCGTTCATTTTTATTATTTGAACTTATTGTTATTCAATTTTCCTTTTTTTAGTGGTTGTTTTTATCACCATTCTGTCTTGGATTTCATTAAGATCATTGGTTGAAGTCAATGACATTCACTGTGTTTAGGTGGTCTAGGTGCCATGTATTCCGCATTATCTTCGCAGATGTTAGATTGTGTGCATTTAACAAAGTGGTAATCTCCGCAGGTTCATAGTACTTTGTCAAGATTGGGCATTGTTGAGGTGGTTCATAGTGACTTGGTTGAAGTATTTTTCAGCAATTGTCAAGCAACACATAGTTTGACGAGGTTCTAGAACAGAATTCTGCAGTTTAATAATTGCTTGTAAGCATTTAATAAAGCAATAATTTTTTTATTTTTATTTTTATTTTTTTAGGATTACAATTTAATTTTTGTTGTTTTTATTGTGCTATTATGGCATAGTGTGGAGGTAGTTTACCGGGTATTGAAAACTCTCTATCTGGATTCAGTTTACATATGGCGGCCACTGGTCTCAGTCCGCTTTCGATGTCACTTATATTTCAATTAGGCAGACGTTAGACGCTTTCGAGCGTCGTCTTTAAATGCAGTACCGGCTAGTGAAGCTGTTTATTCTTGCACTTTCACGAACTCGGTTGACACCGGTGCGTTACAGATCAAGCGTAGAGGTAAGGTGGGAATCATTTAGGAGACTACCAAGTCCGTTTGATGTTTGTCTGAAAGACGGATCGTTTTTCTGTGTTTTTCTGTAGGTTCCCGTGTGCCAATCACACCTGGCATGCTGCGTCCTTGATGGGTCTCGGTATGCCGCCGTTTTTTGAAACACATATGAGCGTTTGGGGACTTTGAGAGATTATTGGACACCAGCAATGTTTTAGATGCGGTAATTAAGCTCCACTTTGTTCACAGGATTTACGTTATTCAACATCTTTTGTTTCACGAATAGGAATGGGTTTAGTTTATATTTCTTTGCATTTCAGCATATCAATTGCGATTTTGGCAAGTCACGCATCTTTTTAAGGATCTTCTGTGTATGTTCTTTAAAGTGAGTACCAAACATGAGCACTGGTTAATCTTTTCTGGTGTTTTACCAACGGGATAGTATTAGAATGCTAATTATAGTTTCTCTTGGTTTCTTCTTATTGTGAATTAGAGTTAACATTCACTGCAGCGATCAGCATCAAGATATGAGTTCTCAGTGTTGTGAAGTAAGGACTATTCATTTAGGATGTCTAGTAGTATTTTCTTTGTTCACTTGTTCACAGCGTTTGTTAGTGCACTAAGGGTGTGTAAGTCTTTGGTCTTTTCTTTTGGCACTTTGAGTCACAAGTTATTTTCACTTCTGGTGTTTATATATCTCTTTCTGCGGTTGATAATTGTTTGGATTTGTACGCGTACAGGTGTTTTTATCACTCTGGAGTCGTTGAATGTATCTTATGGTCAGTGTGTTTCGTTTAGATACATTCATCTTTTTATAATGTAGTATACTTCTGTTTTTTCTTTTCTTTTTTAATTCTCTTAATAAAGGCCCCTGAAGAAGGGATTCTGAGTGATCCCGAAATGCATTGGGCATGAACCAGAACAACCACAATTTTTCTGTGAAATAATCATTTCTGTTGATGCTTTTTTTGTGTTATTTTATCAAGAATTATTATGTACACGTTTTTTGGCAGATTTGAACACTAGTTTTTTTCATCAAAGAATTGTACAGGATTTTCATTTGCAATCCTTATAGCTCAATAATTAAAAGAGCATCACACATGTGAAATTAGAACATTGTGATGTTGTATGTTTACATTCACAAGTAGACAGCTTGTTGTGTTTAATTAATGCAATCTGTTAATTGTTTTCTCCATCTACCTCAAAGCTGTGCATCCGGTATCCAGGTGCTGAAGCACCTGCTTTTCTGTGTTTAGTCTACAGGCCACCACATCAGAAGGCTCACTTCCTCCTTTCACTTAGAGAACAGATGGCGAAACTCACCACTGATCACGCTAAGGTCCTCCTCGTAGGCGACTTTAACTATTGGTACAATGACACTCACGAAGGACCACAATCTGCTGAGCTGTCTGACCTTCTTACTAACTTAAATTTTACCCAGCAGGTCTCCTCTCCCACCCATTTGAAGGGGCACATCCTAGACCAAGTTTGGACAAGTGGTATGACCACTTCAACCCCTACAATTGACCCTTGTGTCTGGTCCGACCATCACCTCTTAAAATTCACGCTGATACTTCCGATTTTTCATAAAATTAGCACAGTCGAAGGCAGCCTTGCCAGGAAATGGAATGCTATCAATAAAAAAGACTTTCTTGACACCCTGACCAGCACCAACCCGTCTCCAGGCATTGATATCGATGACACTAAAGCAAACCTCTCCCAATGGCTTCTTGAGGCCAGTAACAAGCACGCACCCCTTAGGAAAGTTAAATTAGCCCGACGTGCCGCCGCCCAGAGATAGTTCTCCTCTGAACTTAAAACTCAGAACCTGGCCTTGCACCAACTAGAGAGGCAGTGGCGATGGGAATACTCCCCTGACAAGAAAATTCTATACACCTCAGCCCGGAAAGAATATATGAAGATCATCACAGCGAAAGCTGCTCACTTCTCCTCACGTATTCTCAACTCTAACAAAAGCTCTAAAGAAATATTTGTTATTATGAATGAATTGTCCAACCCAGACATGGTCCTCACAAAGGTCATGCCCTCTCAGGCATTATGCAACTCTCTAAACGATTATTTCATTGAAAAAAATCATCACTATCAAAGCCAGCATTCCTCTGCACCCCCTCATGTCGCACGCCGCTACCATGCACAAAAACAATTGTGCTCTCAGTTGCTTCCCCCCATTAGTACAGAGACCTTTCAGGAGCTCCTTGTCAAAGTTAAATCAGGAGCTCCTTCTGACTGTTGCCCACCTCACATACTCAAAGACTGCCTATCAGTCTACCCGGGCCTGGCAGTCACGCTACTGAACGATTCGCTCACCTCCGGTCAAGTTTCTAAAGCCTTTAAAAAAGCCATAGTGGTCCCCTTACTGAAGAAACCTGGTGCTGATCCCACACTTCTACCTAATTACCGTCCCATCTCCCTTCTTGCATTTCTGGCAAAAGTGCTAGAGGCCCACGTAGCCAAATACCTGTCCGCTTTCCTGGAAGAATCTAAATACCTCAACTCCTATCAGGCAGGTTTCCGGCCAGCCCACTCTACTGAAACTGTAATTCTGGCTGTCCTGGACACTCTCAGTGACAACGCACATACAACGCTCCCCCCAAGCACTGATGCTACTGGATCTTTCCACCGCCTTCGACACGATCGACCACACTATCTTGGTCGACTGTGTCAAACAAGCTGGCATCTTAGGTACGGAGGCTCGTTGGCTCTCCTCTTTCCTGGAGGACCGTTTCCAGGCTGTCCGCCAAGACCATTTTCTGGCCCCACCACGCAAAACCAACTGTGGTGTCCCACAAGGATCCGCTCTCTCTTCCCATCTGTTTAATCTTTACATTCTCCCCTTGATCCAGTCCCTTAAAGACAAGAATGTGACGGTCTTTAATTATGCAGATGACCAGCAATTAGTGTTCTCAGTCGATAACTCAAACAGTTCCATCACCGAATTTCAGGCCACCATGCTACATATCCAACAATGGATGGACCACAACCATCTTAAGTGAAACCCTGGAAAGACGGAACTTGTTCTTATAGGGGACAGCCATAAATTCCGGGGCCCTCATTACTGGCCATCAGAGCTAGGCCCTTCTCCCTCCCCCTCTCCATCGGCCAAAACATTAGGAGTCACCCTCAACAATGACCTGTCACTGAAAACTCAGGTTGGCACGGTCATCTCTAAATGTTTCTTTCAACTTAGGAAGATCAAAAAGATACATCTGTTTCTTACACAGGAAGCTCTGATCCAAGTGGTAGTAGCCACTGTCCTGTCCCTTCTGGACTATGCTAATTCTGTGTATTTGGACATGCCAATTCTCTTGCTCAAACGGCTACAGAAGGCCCAAAATCAGGCAGCCAGAATGATCCTTCATCAACTGAGATGGCAACCAGCTACCCCTTTGTTGAGGAAACTGCATTGGCTCCCGATCCCTCAATGCTGTGCTTTTAATGTGGGTTGCCTTATATCCAAATCCCTGCATGGCAACAGCCCCAAATGTATTAACACCTTGATATTCAGGCACACTCCCTCTCGGAACCTTCGCTCTTCTCATCTCTCACTTCTTACCATCCCCGTATTCAAACTAGTACGACTGGGCGGCCGCAGATTTGCCACACTCGCTCCTAGACTGTAGAACTCCTTCCCGCTGGAGATCCGCTCTTACACTGACCTATTGCAATTTAGGAAGTCCCTTAAAACGTGGCTATTTGCACAAGCCTATAACTAAAGTTGTCTGCTGATAATCTCTGAGCCTTCATAGCGCCATGAAACCACCTAGTGTACGTGCGCTCTATAAATCATTATTAACATTAACATTAACATCCGTGTAGATTTACTTGAAGCGATTTGTCGCTTTTCTAAATGAATCCCAATTTTAGGTGCAATCATGGTAAACTGACTTGCCCAGTTTTACCAGTTTGATTACCCTTTGTGCACAAACCTAATTTTGAAGTTGTCCTTAGAAATAGTATAACACTTCTACAGTTATGGGACTTTCAATGCCATAAATTCTGGGTATGTCAATACTTACTTTGAAGTTTGTCCAGGACAAACTGTCTGAAATGTATTTGACAGAAGAAATTCTGACCCTATCCTATGGTGTCTCCGTTATAGATAATTTTCATCCCGATGGTGATCCTGCTCTAAATGCCTATGTTGAGGGATCGAAATGTCGACAAATAGCATATGTGGTCTGTGTTTTTAAGAATTTTGATGGAGGACGTCAACACTCATTTCACAGGTGTGTACTTCAAAACATTCTTTTGTCCCTATCAGCCACATGTATATATGTTGTACATAGCATAAATACACTTTCATTCACCTTATATCACTTTCAGTGCTCCGTCACTCTTTAGGAGCACCTTGTATAAGTATTATATCCATTGTGTGAATTAATATGTATTCATGAATGAGATAAATAAATGCACTGTACGCATAAATGAAACTTACTCATTTGAAAGGTTTTTCTTCTTTTCCTAAGATAGCACTATTGTTAAGGGCTACACTACCCCCATAGGGCCCACTTTATTACCTAATAATTGTTCAGAATGGGTCCCTGGGTCACTGGGACGCCCCTTTTTTCTATATAAACATCTGTTTGGAAGCAGGTAGGAATGTCATGTCTAGTGTCTGAGGAGTTGAAATTTAAAGCCCTCTTTAATGGTAAAGTCCGATTTTAAGTACCACCTCTGAAAAGGCCACTTTTAGAAAGTTACCATTTTCTTCTCCCAAGAATTTGATGCCTGCAGCCTGTTTCCAGGGTCACATGCTTAGGTGTAGTTGGCATTTGGGCTTTGTGTATTTCTCCCAGACAGTTTCAGAATAAATAGTCTGGGTGTTGACAAGATGGACCATCCTGGCATGATGGGGGTGGGTGAAACTGTCAACAACCACACTTGCATTTCACAGGTACTGGCCCCGCTCACATACAAAGGACTTCACACTAGCCTATTATGCCCCCAGAGAGCCTGTAACCGGGGCAGGGAGGCAGGAAATTCCAGACACCTCTGTGAGACGAAAGCTCCAGAAGCTTCACCCACTTCAAAGAGGACAGCAGGTATAAAAATTGGACCATCAGGCCCACTCTTCAGTTCACTTGTGGCCCTGTGGATACTACAGAAGAAGGACTGACCTGCTGCCAGAAGTCTACCCTGCTGCCTAAGACATGCCCTGCTGCATGAGAAGGAAGACTGGATTTGCACCCTTCACCCCAGGCTGTAGTGGCTACAATGGTCAGCTGACTGACCTCCTGTTTTGAGCTACAGGGACACAACAAGCTCCAAAAGCCTCTCTTCAACTGCCCAGCTGACCTGCTGCAACTGGACCTGCCTGGACCTGCAACTAGACCTGCCTGAGCCCTACTGGCCTCTGCCAGAGGGAGTTCTTGATCCCCAAAGAGGTGCCTCTCAGGTCCTGGACCCTTGGTGTGGCAGCAGGTGAGCTCCTCCCTGAAGAAAAGGAGGAAGTTTTGCGCTCTTTGCAACCAGAAACAGGCCCCTTCATGCCAAGATCTTGCTGTCTTTGATGACCACCAATGCGAAACACCAGTGAAACTGACTCTTTGTGCTACAACGACTGCCAGCCACAACCTGCAACGCGAGATCTGCACTTCATGCTACAATATCGACAGACCACATTGACCGTCAACACAAAGCACCAGCAACGACCATCTGTGAGGCCCAACAGGATCTCCACCCTACAGTGTTGACCCTCCGCGATGCCCAGCCCGCTCTTTGCCCTACACTGACATCCATCTGCAACACTCTCCCTGCTCCTTGTAACCTCCTCCACCTCGAACAGAACACCTTACACTGGACTTTGGAAAGTAACTTTTTTCAGCTGGACTAACTTGGTCCCTGTTTCCGTCCCATGCTCCATTGCTGTCTGCCTGAACTTGAGATTTTTGCCTGGTCTCGTTGGAGCAGACAGCCTTGAGTTGCTCTTTGTGCTTTTAAGCACTATACATACCTCTAACCTTTAAAATTCCATATCATCGGTACTACTGAATTGATTTTTCCTATTTTTGTGCCAAATAATTTATTAAATGTACTCTAGTTTTTTAAATTGGTGTGGGGTATTTCTTGTATTGTGTTTTCTCTTTATTACTGTTGTGTACTGCATAAATACTTTACAAATTGCCTCTAAGTTAAGCCAGACTGCTTTTATGCCAAGCTACCAAGGGTTACACATAGGTTAATGCAGTGACCTTTTGTGGTTCACCCTGATAAGGATTGTAGCTATTGGTTGAGTAGGGTTTCACCCCCTCAACCTACAACCCAATTACTCACATTTGTGCTGTAAAACGCAGATGCCATTGGCTTTACCGAGACTAAGGGCTTGATTATAAGTCAAGAGGAGCTGTTTCTCAAGTTGGCATACCACTCTGCCAGAGCATAACTGGCTCAGTGTTCTAGACCTTATTTTTCTTGCAGGTAATTCCAGCTGGTAAAATGTCATGAAGCTTTAGATGCAATAGTAACCAAACCTCATCGATTGCTCACCACAGCGTTTTTATCTGGTAAGGGGAGTATGTAATGGTCCCTAAAGGTGGGCGTAGTTAGCAGAGTACTACTACACAGAACTCCACAAAGTTGAACAAAAACTCCCCAACTTCGCTCCGCCAACAGAAACCTCATATATTTTTGGTGAAATAACAAGTATCTCTGTCATTAAATGCTAAAATGTATATATTCATTTCACAAAAGTGAAAGTAATCATTTAGCAAGCAGTGAGAGAGGTGATGATTTTGGGATCCTCCCTAACCTACAGAGAGAACCGAGCAGATGCCTTGAAAACAAAGAGCACATCTTGCTGAACGATTCAGTGATGGGCCCACCCCAAGCACAGTTATTATGGGCAAAAATAAAATCCCAACCAAAGGCCCTGCAAAGCATTATGGGACAAGATTAGCAGTGGGCATTGAATATTATAGTATCCAATATCAAAATAATTCTACAAAGAGCTGCAGTTCAACTCTTCGTTACTAGGTGTCCCTCACGAGTCAAATGCAAAAGCATTGAATCAAGCTGCAGTTCCACTAGTCATTACTAGATGTCCCTCACGAGTCAAATGCAAAAGCATTGAAGCCCTGAGCTGAGAGCTAATACTATAAATTCTACAAAGAGCTGAACTGCAGCTTCATGAAAGGGTTTCAAATTCAATGTTTTTGTATTTGACTTGTGAGGGACATCTAGTAACGACTAGTGTAACTGCAGCTTGATTCAATGCTTTTGCATTTGACTGGTGAGGGACACCTAGTAACGACGAGTTGAACTGCAGCTCTTTGTAGAATTATTTTGATATTGGATACTATAATATTCACTGCCCACTGCTAATCTCATCCCATAATGCTTGGCAGGGCCTTTGGTTGGGATTGTATGTTTGCCCATAATAACTGTGCTTGGGGTGGTCCTAAGAGGATGGGACCACCACTGAATTGTTCAGTATGATATACTCTTTGTGTTCAAGGCATCTGCTTGGTCCTACCCCTAGGTAAGGAGGGACCCCAAAATGATCACCTCTCTCATTGCCTGATATTTTTCAAGGTCAAAGTTCACTTTTGTCAAGTGGTTATATGTTTTTTAACATGTAAAGTTGCTTTAACAAAGCATTTGTGTGTGCAGTTTAGAAATGAATTCTGCTACGTGGTGGAGTGAATTTTTTGCCTGACTACGTGGTTTTCATGGAGTGCGTAGTTAACAAATCTACGCAAACTCCAAGAGCGGAGTGGAGTTCATTGCCCAGGGTTAATGGTCCCCTTTGCCATAACTAATGTTACTATTCCCTCCTCTACCCCAATCCCCCTCACTCCATCCCCAGCCCTCACAGAAGTCCCTGAAATACCACGCAGTGATTCAAGGTCTGAATAGTTATTCTCCATGTCGAGGGGTTTAACTCATAATTGCACTTTACCGGTGAGGATTTACTACATGTTGGCAGTAATTACATATTCAGAGCTTGCACAACACCAGTACTAGAAAGGGTATTTTTTCATGGCAACGCAGAATGAGTGGGGGATAAATGAGGTAAATGTCTGTTGAAAGTGATAGGTCAGAGAAGGCTTGATATGTATATATAGAGATTCAAGATTCTAGAACAAAAGTTAATGTGATAGATCCTACTATGAACTTAGAGTGTGTTCTGTTATTTTTACTCTGATTTATATAATACTGCGTTTCTGCATTAGGATATCATGAGTGGGTTGTAGGTATGTGTAATTTATGATGACCAGCAACCTTATTTTTCTCTTCTATCACTTTGATCGATGTTAGTATGGCCATGCGACTGATAAGGTCTGACGAATTGGCCGGGCCATTAGGGTTCTGTGAGAGCCATATCAATACCGTGGTGAGGAAGAAGCTCCTCTGCTAATAGAACTGTTTAATTATGTACGCCCATTGTTGAACTGGCTTTTATGAGGATGTGTTTTGGGAATATCAAAGGATCATAATATCGTGACCAGAATGTCAAGGGAGAAAATATTGACAGGTAGGTTTGTATATATTTTCTATACCTAATTCCACTACATATACCTTGTTGATATATATATCTTCAAAGTATGTAGATGTGGCTACCAGAAGGTATGTAGATGTGGAGTTAAAAATAATAAATTCATACCGCCCTCTGTGCACTTACCTCTTTAATGGCTTGTCTTTCCATAATCTGGTATTATGTCCCCTCAATATTTTGCCTTCACTATTCCCCACTGCAATCACTTTTGGAAATCTGGCAGTCTACCATTGCCAGGTGGCTAGCTGGAAAGGGTATATGTGTGGGCTATTTTCTTTGATTTGTCATGGCCCATGGGACTAAAACAACATCCCACACACTGGCTCTTTTAAGCTTGCCCATCTGGCAGTGCCAGACTGCCTGAAAGGCTAGTCCAGCACTGCTTACCTCCCACCGCATGAGGCTGACCCACAGTAGTCTTGATGCTGAAGCTAAGTAACGAATAGCTATTTTGTTGTAGTTTTGGTCTGTTTTCCTCTTAAACATTGAAACCAAAATAGTTGTTAAGGTTCCGACAATTAGGATAAATTTCTTTTTATCTGAAATAATTTGTGCTGAGAAATGTTTGGTGAGAGGGAGAATTCTGTCAGAGCATATCCGTTTTTTGGCGGAAGCAATTGTTATGAAGGACAATACTAGCCCCAAACACTGGAAAAGGAGCATGTAAAGTTCCAGCTTAAATAATCTGACATCCCTCTGCAACAATACCGTGCCACCTCACTTTGATATGGCAGAATTCCAGAACATTATAGCCCACTACAACAACTGAATGCTGAACATTCTAGACTCAATAGCACCCTTAAAACTGAAAAGAACGTCCACCAGAGAATCCAATTTATGTCTCAATGCAATCTAAATGCAGATAGATGTAATCACAAGCTAGCCAAAAGATCGTGGAGATTCTCACTCTCCCTTAAACGTCTTAAACATGTGAAATCATTGAGGAGCATTTGCAACAAACATATTAGAAGATCAAAAGCGAATTTCTTCGGAAACCAATTAGATAATGCTAGAAATCGTCCAAGAAAACTGTTCGAACTGTCAACCTACAATCCACTGGGCAATTCAACCCTGCCGCTGCAGACTTTAATCCACAGCTAACCTGTAAGACCCTTTTTTCGTGAAAAGACAAGAAAGATCGAAAGTGACCTGCGGACCGTTGGGAGCACCTCCCTCTCACACCTCATATTAGCACTCCCCGCTCTAGGTCTCTGAACTACCATGTGTCTCAGCTGACACCCCCACAAACAATGCCCCATGGAGCACATTCAAAACCGTGGATGGAAGCCCCATTTTCAAAATACTAACAGCACTAAAACTCTCCAACCACTTTAGCGACCCCCTACCAGCCAATGTCTTCAAGGGGGTTAAAAAGCCCTTATTCCCTCTCTGGACTAAGATAGTTAATGCCTCACTACTCCAAGGGTGGATCCCTGACTGTCCTAAAGCTGGGCAGGTTACCCCTATTTTGAAAAGAAACCACAGGGGATTATGCAGATCCAAACAATTTCCGGCCAATCTCTAATATGACGACACTGGCGAAGCTCCTTGAGTAAAATATCTATGTACAATTGTGCAACCACATTGAACAATTAAGCCTCCTACATCAATTCCAATTCAGCTTTTGCCAGGACCACAGTCCTGAATCGGTGCTCACTCGCATAGTTGATGAAGCCAAAATAATGTTGGTTCAGAACGAATCCTGCCTACTCAACCTCCTTGACCTCTCTTTAGCCTTCGATACACTAAAACATGACAGGCTCTTAGACCTACTTGAACATAGGATGAGGGTTATCAAGATCAGTTCTTAACTGGTTCACCTATCTTCTCCACAACAGAACCCAAAGAAGAAAGGTCAATACGTCCCTATCCAACCCTATACAGGTCACACTAGGGGTCCCACAGTGGTCCTAGCTCTCACCTACTCTCTTTAATCTGTTCATGGAACTGCTTACTGAATTGGTGAATTCTGACATCCACTCTCACATGTACGCTGACGACACCCAACTATACCTAAAAATCCCATCCCCCAAAGATATTAGGGCTCTCAACACAACCTTACAAAAAACCCAAAACTGGCTGACCTGTAACCACCTCAAACTAAATACCCTCAAAACAGAATTCCTGCTTATTGCCTCACCCAAACATCCACTGGACATTGCAGAATGGATGAAACATCTAACAGCTTATAACTGCTTACCACACATCATAGAATCAACAAGATCTCTGCGAATAATGCTCAACAAGAACCTGAACATGAAGGAGCACATGAGCTCCATGACCAAAGGAGAGAACTTCCACATGAACATCTTAAGACAAATTAAACCCTTCCTTTCCTTTGATGGCTTCAAGTCAGCTATTCAAGCCCTAGTGATTCCCAGGCTGGTCTATGGAAGTACAACCCTCAGCCACATTCCCAGATGTAAGCTGGTGCCACTAAAGGCCTTACTTAACTCTGCTGCTAGACTCCTTACTTAATTTAAAACAAACAATCCAATCTCTCCTGATCTGAAATCTTTAAACTGGCTCCCATATGAGGCAAGAATTCACTTAAAATCGCTTGCATGACCCACAAAGTCATACACTTCAACACCCCGAGATACTTTGCACATAAACTGGAGCTATCGGGTGGCTATAGAGCATCTAAAGGCACTAGCACCCTACTGCTGAAACCACCGAAATTCTATAAAAATAAAACATATAACCTACCTTTCTCTGGGATTGCCCAAAGACTCTGGAACACCCTACCCCCTGAAATCCGACTGAACACCTCAATTCAAGAAAGAATTTAAAGTGAGACTGATGAACAAATGTCTGCCTTAGAATCCACAATCTCCACTCCTGAACAAGATATGTCCCCTTAGTATTGCATGTATGCTTATCTTTCACTTGTTTCTCTCTTGAGGCTTCTGTAATAATGTGTTCCATCCTTGATGCTTAAGTTGTTCATTATACTCCCTATCTTATTAAACACTGTAAAGCTCTCTGATACCCACAAGGGTCATGTTAGCGCTATAATCCACTTTATAAATAAAATAATACAGGGGCTCCAACTGGCAATTACATTTGTGGTTATAAACTGCACAAGGAGCTATTTTTCTGGGTAGGATTAGATAACTTTGGATTTTCTCAGAAGATAATTGATATTATGAAGACCTCACTGTTGACCTGGGTCCTGGATCAACATTGTTGGAAAACTCTCACCTTTTGCCTGTTTTCCCATCTCATGAATCATGTGACAATCATGTCACAGGTTTCCTTCCCTGTTATATGTGTCCATCAAACCCCTTGCCTACCTAAGTTCATTCCTTCTTTTAACCCAGTGGAGTGGATACATAAATTGCTTAGTGTGTGCATTCTTTATTGACCTACACATCATTATTACAACTGTACTTGCCTTCCTTTCGAAATCTCTCTACTTAGTATGTTCTTGTCCCATGAAACGAAGGTAACACAACAAGAAGGTGATAATGTATTACCACGGGTGTTCTAAAACTGAATTTACATGTTTGTGCATTGTATTAACATGATTAGACTCAATACTTAGATTACACCCACAATATAGGGATTGTCTTAGTTAACAGGGCCCTATAAGTATATTTGCCCATATGGTAACTATGCCAAAGGTTCTGTTTCTGGTTTAGAACATTTCGCCTATATATTTCCAACTTTGGAAATAATTCAGTGCTTGTTAATCAGGCCATTTTAGGGTGAGACAGTAGCTCTCATCAAGCTCAGTAAACTGCATAACTCGATCAATAAAGAAGGCTGGGCTTCGCCCAAAATGAAATGTTAATTTTGGGCAAGCAGGCTTAAAGGATTTAGAGAATATTTGGTACCAGAAACCTGTGTTAAGATGTTATATGCTCTTGCATCCCTGTATTTAAAAAACAGAAATAGCTAAAGAAAATTCGACAACCAAAATATTTTGAACAAGTTAGGTTCTGGTATCCCATGCACTATCTAGATTGTATTGTGACATTTTCCAGTATTCAAAGACCCCATACTAGTTGGCCAGTATTTTCTCAGGTAAATGAGCTTATTGTTGTCAAGAGGCTGGGACGATAAGAGTGCAATACTTTTTCTTTTTCTCAATGTTTCAACTTCTTAACTTTATTGTAAATTTCCATCCCCTGGACCTATTCTTTCGTAGTGCACTAATAAACTCAAATTAAAACAATCACTGGCTCCGCCTCCATTATACTTCATTATACTCATGGTTCCTATCTCGAGGCTATCTCAGCCTTCCTAGAAACTGCTGGCTCTCAATAAGATGCTTCACAGGAAACCTCTGCACAGCTGTGGAACATCCGAGGGGGTGTCGCCGAGCTTGGTCCTGTTGTTTCTCAAGACAAATGTCTCTGATGACAAAGAGGCTGTTTACTCAAGAAGCAGGTTAAGAACCAATGTGTGACCATCACTCCTCTGTGTTCATCCAAATGCAGCGTGAAGCACCTGCTTTTCGTCTCGTGCAGCTCCCTTAAAGTGGTCTTTGGTCAGCTTCTGTTTCAGGTTCTTCCTGTTCGACGCTGAGGGACTCCGTGTTCTGGAGGCATGCTGGGATCCTTTCTGTCAAGTCCCAGCTAATGATGAAAACCAGATACACAAGAACATCATTTCCCACGATAGGAATTATTTCAGAGCATGGTTAGAATGAACTTTGCCTCTGGATGTGCAGCCACGTCCCATGGATGCCTCCTTGTACAGCAGAATGTTACCAGATGCTCCAGTCGAACTACTACAGTAGCTGGAAAGGAAACGGGGACTCAAAACGCAGCTCAGATGGCCAGGCAGTGACGTTCACAGAATGCCTTTCTTTTAGGAACCTTGAAAACATTGTCCATCCCACACAACGCATCCATGGGAAAACCTCCAAACACTGAAACAGCAAAGTACAACTCGATTCCCTTGGTTATCACATTGCTCTGTAAGCAAATGGCTTATCAAGAAGTGAAACGTAGGGCCTGGAAACAGGACTTACTGGACAATTTGGGATTACAGGTAACATGATAAATCTACACCCCTGATGTTTTCCCATGGAAAATTGACCTTCTGAAAAGAGGTGAAATTTGCAGGCGGAACACTGTTAAAAAAAAGCATTTACTGTAGAAATGGGGTGCACAGTCATTACGATGACAATTGAACATTTCTTACAATCTTTTTCTGGTACAACTCCAAATGCAGAGGTATTCCAGCAACTCAAAATTACACATCCCGTCGGAACCGGTAATTCCAGGTATGGGAATACCACCTCGTGATTCCAGACTAGACTACTCACAATGAGGGTTTAAAGTTCTCTCCCTGAGCATTCAACATTTAACTTCTCATTGGTGCTCACATTACTGACTGATGGTGAATGTATGAAGCAGGACAGCCACTGTGATTAGCTATATCCCAATATAGTGTTGTCTAACATTGTCGTAGTTTATCAAATAAAATATTACTTTTATAATCTTTATCAAAATAAAACAGAATAATATTATTATCACCCATGTTCACTCTAACATACTCCTGGAACGTCATTTTGAGCAAAACATTTTAGCCTCTGTGAGTACAATGGAATCTTTACTTAATAGCAATGCTGTTTTATGCTAATTATGGCTGTTTTAGATTTGCTGGTATACTTTATTACATTGAGAATATCTTCCCTGATAATAAACAGAAGGGTATTCTTGCAAAATTGATTGGCATTAGGACGGATAGGTACAATGCATCAATGTTCTGTAGAATGGCACTGAGATGCATTCATTTTGCGTTTATAAGAGGTTTATTACAATTGGACCAGTGCAGATAATTATCTAGTGACTGCCCATTATATGCAAGGCATCGGTAGGATGGGAGGTTTCATGTGTGTATCTCAGAATTAACAATACAAGTGTTTGCTTCATTTCTTTCTCTAGATACATACAAGACGTGACATCCTGTTTAATTGGTGGCACAATGAGCCTGGTGGCATTCTCTGGTGAAGTGTTGTACTTGAGTAACAGTATCTTTTTAATTATGTGGTGAATAATTTCCTACTTTGTTCTTTTTCCACCATTACCTGTAAACATTTGTGTGGCTTCCACAAATATGCCATAATCAGTAGGCACACACTGGACTTCAGTTATGCTACAAGACCAGGTTGAAGCCACAGTTGACTCTATTCATGCTACAAGAACATGTTTCCCCATCAAGCCCAGTAATCTGTATATTGAGGGATGGGAGCCCATGTAAAGGAACGGGAGCCCTGTCATCGCCCGACTGTGCAGCACCACCAAGTCACCCCTCAGGGTAGTGCACCATGTGGAACGTATCATATTCTACCAAAGGGGTTGTAAAATAGCAATGAGCCGGTTGTTGCAGTCCTCTCAACTGCCTGCAGCATTTTGAAACGTGGATTTAAAGAGGTGGGGGCCACCCTTGTCATTTAATGTATGTGAATAGTACCCTCAGCTCATCACCACGAAGACCCTGTATACACTGGGTGTCAATAGTATGGCCATATTGCTGCCAGTGGCCACGTACAGCTAAATCTGGCTTTTTTAGCTAACATCACTTCGCACGCTAGGATTTTTGAGTCCATTTCCATCAATGGAAACTTGCACCGCAACTCCTAAAAAACTCCTGGCTTAAATTGCAGAAATAGTTGGGGGTGCCACCCATATTTTGGGTGCAATAAGCAACTATGCTTCTTCTTAGTGGCTTGGAAGGGGATGAGGGAATTCACCCAGAATGAAAGATTACAAAATATAAAACCAGATAATGTTTGCCCAATGTCGTCATCACAAGTGGATCTCTCACACTTAACTATCAGCCACGATCTGCCAAACTCTCACATTCTTTACAAAGTCAGTTGTCCTCCTAATTATTGTTGTTTTCCCGCGCTTGTTCTGATTGGCCTGTCACTTCCTCTCAAATTTCATTTGTTTGTCCTGTTTTAAGCATATTACCCACTGCCCGGCCTATTCTGGTTATCACCGGTTCCCCATTATTATTCCAGGTGCTCCGTAATCTGACAGAGTTTGTGAGATTTAGGGCCAGATGTATCAACATTGTATTTTGTGAGTCATTAATAGCGAATTTTACCGATCCGCAATTATCGACTCGCAAAATGCAATGTATGGTGGTTTCGCAAATAAAATTGCGATTCCTATGCATTACTTATTTGGGACTCACAAATGTCAAGTCGCAAATAAGTAATGGCTTCCGATTCATTTCTATGGGCCTAGAGGCTCATGGGTAATGAATGGGAATTGCATGCGCAGTTTGCGAGTACCCAATAGGTACTCGCAAATTGCGCATGCAATTTCAAGGGTGCAAGGGGGCCAAAAAGACACCCTGTTGCATCCCTGAAATATGCATGTTTGCACATGTGGCGCACTTACATACCCTAAGGGCATGTATGTGCACCCCATGGCACTTAAAAAATGCCAAAAGGTGCACTTTTCCAAGAATTTGCAAATTACCACCAACTAGAAGTTGGTGGTAATTTGCGATTCCTAACTGCAAAATCGCAATTTGCCATAGGTACATGAATTACATTTAGGGAATCGCAAATTGCGATTCCCTAAATGCCTTCCCAATGTAGGTAATCGCAAATGATTGCGATTACCCATATTGCTAATTCCAAAATGTTGATACATCGCAAAACGCATTTTTGCTTTCACAAACGGGCCGATTCGCGTATGCACAAAGCATTGATACATCTTGCCCTTAGTTCTCTGTGATTTCCCCACTTCTACCCCCTGTGCTGAGTGCTAAGAAGATGATGAACTTCTGCATCTCCTCAAAAGGGAAAGGCTTGAATTGCACCTTGCAATCAGAGTAATGATTGAAGCTGTGTGTGTGCACAATTTTATGAGACAATCATATCTCTAGGCTTTCTTAGCAAAAACATTACTATCATAAAAGGTGCCAGCAATGACCAGTCTCTCCCAAATACAGCTAATAATCATAAACACCACTGACATGAATCTAATGAGGCGCAAGGATGACCAACCCAACCTGAAACACTGTTCTTCCCTACAAGACCAGAAAGGAAGCGGGGGCAGCATACACGCCAACACCCTCAAACTACCTTATCTTATTCCCGCTTAAACCTACCTCCACCCCAATGCAATTGAATGTGGTAATTAAATTCTCTCATTTGGTCTCTAAATCTCCCTCTTATTGGTTCCCAAATGTTGCCTTGTATGGAGCAGCCATCGAGAAAAAGTTGCCACTGTTGTTTTGCGTGGCCCTAAAATGCAATTAAATGATCTTGAAAGAGACGCCATGCTTACTAACACCAAATTCCACTGAAATGACATACAGCCGTTTGAGTGGTGGTTTAAATTAGCCAAGGTGTGTCTTAATTTGGATTTCAGGTTCATCTTCTTGCAGTATGACCAGGAGACAGTAATCATTAATATTTCCCTCTGAGAACTAAGGCAAAAGCAAGATTCATTCAATGAAGTCATAATAAGCACACACAGTGTTCAATTAAAATATGTGATAGTAAGTTTTCTTTCATTGCTAAGCCAACAGAGTGTTGTTTTTCCCATTTTTATTTTTGTAGCATATGTTTCCAATATATATTTGAATTAATCATCGTATTCATTTGCCATGGCAGCTATAGTGTTTAATTTGAGCTGGTGGTTGCCAGTAGGGATTACCGGCACTCTGTTATTCATGTGTTATCCCACATACGGAATACAGCTCTTACCTTGGGCATTTTCCCTGACATTTGGAAGCACGCCATCCTCCTGCCACTTAAGAAGAAACCTAGTGCAGATCCAGGGGAACTGAGTAACTATAGACCAATCTCACTGCTACCAGCGCCAGCAAAAATGCTGGAAAAACTGGTGCAGCGACAACTGGCCAATTTCATTGAGAGTCAAGGCATCCTGCATGATACCCAATCTGGGTTTCGAGCCGGTTTCAGCACCTAAACGTCGCTTCTAGAGGTGGCAGAGTCAGTGAGGATGGCTACAGATTCAGGGGCATCAGATTTGCTGGTGCTCCTGGATCTGTTGGCAGCATTGATACTGTTTATCATTTAATGCTGGTGCAGCGCCTCCAGGACATTGGCATTGGAGGTGTAGCCCTTGCCTGGCTAAAGTCCTTTCTCAAAAATCACACTCAAAGGGTCTCTCTACAACCTCATCAGTCTGAACCCGAAACTGTTGGTGTGGGGTGCCCCAGGGGTCAGCGCTGACTCTGCTCCTTTTTAATATTTACCTGGCCCCACTGTTCTCACTAATAGCCAACTGGGGCATGAAGGCGGTATCATAGGCCGACGATACACAGTTGTTTTTTTCTTTTAAAGATCAGTCAGCGGATTCCTTCAAGAATTTTAAAGGCTGTCTGAAGGACATCGCTCTTTGGTTGATAACAACAAACTTGAACTCAATGTAGAGAAAACGGAGCTGTTGTTGTTCGGCAAGATCCAGCCGCCTGCAGCGGATCGGTGGTGGCCAATGGAAATGGGCACCCCGCCCGTCCCAGCAGGCACAGTAAAAAATCTGAGAGTAAAGTGGGAGGCAGATCTCTCTTTTTCTGTGCAGATACAGCAAGTGACAGCCTCCTGTTTCAGCAAGCTGAGACACCTTTGGAAATTCCTACATTTGCTGCCAGAGGATTACCAACGGGTCATAGTCCATGCCACTGTGACATCTAGGCTGGACTATGCTAACGGCCTTTACTTGGGTTTGCCAGCGTACCTTATCAAAAAACTACAGATGGTACAGAATGCGTATGCGAGACTGATTAGATGTGTTCCATTTCATCATCACATTTCTCCGCACATTAAAGAGCTCCACTGGCTGCCGGTGGCAAAAAGAATTGAGTTCAAAGCCCTAACCTTAGCATTCCCGTCATTCCATGGGAAGTGCCCCAGTTATTTGAGACAACGGTTATGCATCTACAAACAAAATCGCGCTCTGAGGTCCAATTCTCAAAATCTGCTTTGTATTCCGCGAGTTAGGAAAGGCCGCCTTGGCGGTAGATCCTTTACAGTGGGTGCGTCCAACCCATGGAACTCCCTGCCTAACCTCATGCGTCTGATTAAGTCAGAACCACTATTTAGGAAAGCTCTAAAAACATGGCTTTTCAGTCTAGTCTAATTGCTCTCAGGGTTCTTGCGATCTGCGGCTTGGCTGCGCGCCGTCTATTGTCTTTATCGCCGGGACACCTCTGCTGGAGGTAGCTGTTCGTGCTCTACAAATGTCGGTATTATTACTATTATTATTATTATTTTATTATTTTTGTACACCGGCAGTTATTTTTCCTGGTCATTCAAGCAAGAGAGGGAAAAGCACACTAAGGGTGAAAGAAGTAGGAAGAGAAAGACTGAAAAACATTGCAAAGGGAGAAAGCAGGAACCTGCACCAGTTTAGCAAAGGGGCAGGTAGTGTCTGATAGTGGTTGGAAGAGGCATGAGGTCAATTCATGACTATGGAACCTTGGTAAATGCTTTCATAAAATTAGGAGGGCAACCTAATTTCCTTGTTCACATTCAACTTTCCAATAGGCCTGGGCGGTAAATTTCGTTCCACTCGCAGAATTTGTGATATTTTGACATTTTCGCGTTCCGGGGAGAGCGCGAAAATGTCAAAACGTTCGCAACATGCTGCAAAATGTAAGTATTTGCGTGTTAAAAATGCGTTCTCGCGCGCGCGGTCGCGACTTACCAGGTCCCTGCGTTCGCCGACGAGATTTCCTATCCGTTCGCGCGCGCCACAAGATGTTGGATTGTTGGTAGCCGTTCGCGCTATCCCGCAAGAGTTTGCGATCGCGAACACGTCATTGCGATCGCGAACATTAAATAAGCATCGTGAGCAAGATGGCCGCGCCCATTAGCGACCGCATGGTAATGGGCAAGTTGGAGATATATTTCCCTGCGAGCACCGCAAAAACACATCGCGAACGGGCGGGAAAAGGAATATCTCCGCATCTTCGTGAACGTTCTGCATGCTCGGGGAGATTTTGCGCAATTTCGCGATAATTTGCGAAAGTCAATTTCGCAAATTCCGCCCACCCCCTACTTTCCAATTCGAAAGGCATGTATCTGTAGTCACTATTTTGTTTTCAATTAATTTCCATATCGCGTTTTTCAATTAACTTCCAGGCATTGGTGTCTTTTTCCATAAAGTTCTTTTTATTAAGTATCCGATTCCATCACATTTGAGACAGACCCAGCCAACGCATTTCATCCCTTAAAGGGACTTCCTCAGGACAATTTGATTTATCCTTCTTCTCAAAATTCGAACTGGAAAGTTCAATGTGAACAAGGAAATTAGGTTGCCCTCCTATTATTGTGAACGCATTTACCAAGGATTGAGTTTTGTGGGCAGTCAGAACTCCAGGAGTGCCCATAAGAGAACTATAAGATTGGGATATTTGACCGATGCCGTCCAGTAACACCACTGCTGGCTCTCTTTTTGAAACTATGCAGCCTTGGTATTCGGTGCCCCATTGTTCATAAGCACTATCCAGTGGTTTCTAAGCTGAGCTTTGGGCACCAGCACTCATTCTTTTTCAGATTTAGCACTTGCTAAACCCATAAATATTCCCAAAAGCTTTTGTTTTTGTTTCTCAATTACAGCTTGCCTCCCCAGTCTCTGAATTTAAAGCACTGCTGTAACATGCATATAAAAAATCACATTATCGGTTGAGGAGGGTGAAAGTCCCACTCAGGCAGCGACCAAAATCCTAGTCAGGGTAAACCACAAAAGTCACTAAGTTAACCTGTGCTTTACCCTATGGTAGCTTGGAAAAAAGCAGTCAGGCTTAACTTAGAAGCAATATGTAAAGTATTTATAGCTCACAAACACTGATAAAATGATAATACAATACAGGAAAAATACCAAGCCAATTTGGAAAACTAGAGTATATTTTAATAAATAAAATGATACCAAAACAATAAAAATCCAATCAATGGAACCAAAGATATGCAATTTCAAAGTTTCAGGTAAAAATAGTGCCTGAAAGTACAAAGCAACACTTGTGGTCACCTGGTCATGCTATACTTGGGGAAAGTCACAATTTCAGACCGACTGCGACTGAGGGTGGGCCGGTTGACAGGACCAGGTTAGTCCTGCTGAAAAAGTTACCTTCTCAAAGTTCGGCATGGAGAGTTCTGTTCCTTGAGGATTGTCAACTGTGTAGCACAAGGAGCAGGCCTGATGTCATGGATGGTTGTTGGTGTAGAGTGAAAATCTGGTTGTTGTCACAGACAGTCATTGCTGGAGTTTCATGTTGGTTATCACAACAGACTGGTGTTGCTGTAGTGTGAAATGAAGATATTGCCTTTCTGGTCACGGGTGGTCTCTGTAATGCGAAGATTCGGGTTCACTGACCTTCATGTTGGATTGCCCTCATGGGTGGCAGAGTCTTGGCACAGATGGCACGTTCACAATTGCGAAGATCCCAAAACACCAGGAAATTCATCTTTCTTTTCTGGAGGAGCGCATCTGATGCCAGCCTAGAATCCATTGCCTGGATGGACACCTCTTTGGGATCAAGAACTCACTCTAGAAGAGGCCAGCAGGGCTCAGACAGGCGCTGTCAGGTCAAGTGCAGCAGGTCAGCTGGGCAGGTTCAGGGAGGCCTCAAGAGCTTGTTGTGTCCCTGTAGCTCAGGCAGGAGTTCAGCCAACTGACCCTGGGAGTCACTCAGGTAGACTGGGATGAAGGGAGCAGGTCCAGTCTTCCTTCTCAGAGATTATGATGGTACTCAAGCAGCAAGGCAGCCCTCTGGGGGTAAAGGTAGTGCTCAAGTAGCAGGGCAATCCTCTGATAGGAACAATGCAGGGTTCTGGGAAACAAGGCAGTCCTGAAGCCACAGGGCAGTTCTCTGAGGAACAAGACAGTCCTCCTCAACTAATGTCCACAGATCCAGGAATGTACTGAACCATGGTGCAGGAGGTCCAATATTTATATGTGGAGCCAGCCTTTGAAGTGGGGGAATTCCCTACACTATCCCCACATCTGGTTCTGGAAAGTTCTTACCATGCCCTGTCAAGGCTCCAGGATGTCTGGGGTGAAAAAAGACTAATAGGGAAAGCCCTTTGAAATATAAGTGGGGCTGGGGATAGCTCCGCCCCAGCCACGCTGGCAGGATGGCCTATCCTGTCCACATCCAATCCCCTTTTGTGTCACTGTCTGGAAGGAATACACAAACTTCAACATCTGAGCCATTCACAGTAATGTGACCCAGGATACGGGCACAAGGCACAAATGATTAGGACAAGAAAATGCCACCTTTCTAAAAGTAAACAACAACACAATTGTCAATGCTGGCTCACATTCACAAAATCGGACTTGAATCTGTGATCACACAACTGAATTACTGTCCTCACCATTTATTTTGACAGTTTTATCATGAATCTAATTTACATACTTCAACATTTTTCATACAGCAAATACTCATGCTCTATATTATGTAATCATACACAAAACATACATGATATGCAATAAAAATAAAATGCTTAACACATGTGCCCCATACATAACACATGAAACATCATGACAAATCAAAAAAACACATGTTCTGGCCTCACCTTGCTATAAAGGAGCTTAGTTTTTACATCATACATTTGAAGCTTCTACCTATTTGGCTTTACAACCAAACTGTGCCAAAAGGAAGACCCAGAAGGATGGCACTACTACAATATTTTAATTAATTACACCCCTGGGCTCCAGTGTCCATTGTTTTGAATGCGCTCGGTTGGAAAAACTGTAGACACATTTTGACCACTTAAAATGTATGGGTTCTCCTCAGGACTTAGAACTAATGAGCACTGAAAAACAAACATTCCAACATGCAGAACATAAATCTGGAAATCAGAATGTTGGAAGGAAGAATTCATATGAGGTAACAGCTTGATGGTGTGTGAGCCTATATGATGTTAGATGCACATAGTATTAAATTACGTTTGTTGTGTTTGTCTTAACTTTTCAGTGCTTGAGTGGCATGATAAATCTAGAGTAATGCAAAGCAGGGCAAATTGCTGCCATGTTTTTTTCTGTAGCAGGGAGGTGTTCCAAAGGTGGAGCGTGGGTGTTCCCACGCATCCACCCATGGATTCTAACACATTCCCAGATTTACCAACATTGAAAGACCTGAGAATGCATCAGAATTATACACCTCTGCACCAGAGGTGCAACAAGGAGAAATATCTTTCTAACCCCTTGTTGTTTCTTCTTTCTAAGTATGTTGTATTCTGCAAAAACCCAGCATAATAATACAACTACAGAGGAGTAATTCTATTTACCAAAAGATTGGGTTATCGCTGTATTTTGAGAATGATTACTAAATATAATAGCAAATGCAGAAACGCTGCAGAGCCGCTGCTACCCACTGAGCAGGAGTGTTGGAATACACCTCATGTCACCAGCTGTTACCAGCTGCAAGCATGCTGCATGATGTCCCCCATAGCATATGAACGGCTAGATGGTGATTACGTATATCAAATGCCCTTTTAAACCATTTTAACTGTTTTCATGTTTGCTAAAGAGGACCACTGTCTGTCACTAAACTGGTGGACCAATGGCCAATTACCACCTGTAGAATGCATAAGAGCCAAAGTTGTTGGCTCATTGTCATTGTCATCCATTCCTGCTAGCTATTTGTAGTTTGTTATTTTCCGTCCTTTCTAATCTACTTTTAGATCACTTCTCTACAATTTTCACCAAAGTTCTTCCTTTAACCCTACTGTGAGAATCTGCATTACTAATTTCAGAGGAGGTGCCCTACCAATTTAATAAAGATAATATCTTCGTAAGTTAGAATTCAGTATACTCAGAAAACCGTGGTCACATGTGTGACAGGTGCATGTAGTACAAAACAACCCAATAAAGATCCTGCACAATTTTGAAACATCAATAAAAATGTAATAAACATGAACAAGAAAAATAACAGTAGTGAACAACCACCGTCAAGATTCTTTAGTACTCACTATTGCCAATACTCCCAGGAGCAGAATGAAGAGATTTTCCAAATTCCCACCAGAGACCTTCCCGCAGTCACCAAACGCAACTGGTGGCCGTGAGAACCCTGCCGGGGGAAAGGGGAATGGGACAGAGAAGAGACTGCCTGGCTTCCTTAGGTTTTCCGAACTCACTCTCTTCTTTCTTCCGTAAGTTATTTTCTTTCTTGCTCTCTCTCTCTCTCTCTCTTCCTATTGCTTAATGTGGAAAACTGTAACAAAAAGCACACCGTTATAACTCCTCTTGCATTCCCTTCCTAACACTCTCCTTTATATCTTCTCTCTCCTCCTTTCTTACCCAACTAGCCTTAGGCTTTTGCTCCTCTTCTATTCTTCAATTCAAGGTATTGTCATCTGGTGCCCTGTATTTATAAAACGAGCCTTAGTAGTCTCAATTATGGGTAATTGTAAACCTTTAATATTTTACTTTCTCTCACTCTCTCTCTCTTACTTGTTATCTTCGGTAATCATCTTTAAATTTTCTTCCACAGGAAGATCTGCGTGCTTTCTCAGCCGACTGTCCAACAGAGAAACCAGGATCAGCAGTAACCGGTAGGTGAGTATTCTACAATTGTTTAACTATTTTCCTTTCTTTTTAAAATACTGAAATTCCTAATTGAATGCCTAAATCCTATCTAACTATCCAATGCTATGAGGCACACTACCCTACGCCTAAGCCTAGCATGAACAAACTACACTTATTCCCTGACTAACTAAACGCAGATACTGCACGTCTTCTCTCTGAAACTCTGTTGGTGAAGTGCGCAGTTCGGAATTCAACCGACGCACTTCACAGCTGGTCTAGACCTCGCGCCCGGGTCCAGGTGTGAGAAACTAGACCGGCAACTGCCTGTGCATTCCTCCCTTTTGGGAGTTCTCGATAGATTGTTGTCATATGCGCAATGATCACCAGTGATTTATTTCGAGCAGGAGATCTTTTCTGAACAGGCTCCTCCCAAACTACTGAGGCACATTCAGAACCCTGACCCCCTGCAAGGTTAAGCCTCCGGGCTGAGGCTTGTGAGGATATTGCGAGTGAAAATCTTTGATTAATCAGGGAGCATGAACATCAGATTGTTACACCCAGCACCTATCCTCTGGGCCATAACCCTTCCAGTCGTCAAGATACATTTTTTTACCTCTAACTGACTTCGTGTCTAAGGGGGATATTCTCAAGAACGTGTGATAACTACCGCAAAAGTAGCTGAAGGCAACTCTTCACATTGCAGTCTATCACAAGAAAACAACTCTGTGTTAACGTGGTATTATCAACACGGCGGCACCATGCGATCGACCCACGATAACGCGTCAAATGAACGTGTTAAAATCAACGCTACGCCGCAAAAACGCGAAACACAAAAGCGAAAATAGTAGCAATGATGCCAATTGCGATACAAAAATCAGCGAAAACCAGCCACAGGCCTGCAATCCCCACGTGCCATGTGGGAAAATGCACTATAAAAGTTAAAAACAAAATACATACAAAAGCCAAACAACAGCAAAGCACAATGGAGGTAGCCGGAGCAAGTGCAGAGGACAACCAGAACCCCACAAGTCCCCCGGATGACCAGCCTGGGACCTTGGGGTCAGGGAAGGGCAAGGACAAGAAGAGTAGGAAGAAAAGGTTCAGTCCACAGGAAAACAGGATCCGGATAATGGAGATGATAGAACACCCTCAACTTCTGCTCGTCACCTCCACGGTGTCACTGGCAACTAAATATGGAATATGGCAGACCATCCTGGACAAGGTGAATGCAGTCGGAGTACTGAAGAAGACAATGGAAGAGGTCAAGAGGCGCTGGAATGATGTCAAGCGGAAAACCAAGAAGAAACTCGCAAACAACCGGAAGGCAGCAATGCAGACTGGAGGTGGGAGCCCAGTGCCACAGGACGAGCTCTACGAGATGGAGGAAATGGTGTCCGCCGTCATCAGTGGGGAGACGGTGGCAGGAGTTGGGGGCCCGGACACTGCTCAACATGACCGGACACAACAGCAACAGGGTGAGTAACGACCAGGGACTGGGGAGATGGCCACAATGGCACACATGCACAATTAAGCATAGCACAGCTGCGGACAAACCATGCCCCAGATTCCCAACTCCCACCAAGAGCCCAAGTCAGCAACATCCCGGCACTGTATAAGCACAGACTTCAAAGGCACATCGCATTAAAGGGATAAGGGGCATCCAAATCAGAGCTGCAGGGGCGACTCTCCCAAAATGCAGCAAACACATAACATGCAGAGCACAGCAACATTGACAACAATGTGGTACACACCGCAACACTTCCACAACAGAACAGAGGACACAACTGGTGCCATTTGTGTGCAGAAAGGGGCCAATCACATTTGGCATAGCAGGCAAATGTGAGATGATGATGTACAAGGACAAACACACATTCGCGATGTTGTCGAAATGTCCACTGTCCGGCATCAAATAGGCAGCTCCCCCCAAACAGTCACAATGTACACTGTCATGCAGTCTGAATGTAAACATGTACAATGCGTCAACATACATGTGAACACAATGTTAAACTGCATCTCCCCTTCACATTGCAGGGGGAAATCCAACACATCCTGCAGAGCACCCCGAACCACTCTTCTCCGATGATGAAGAGGACCACCACAACTTCGACTCCGACGCCTTTTAACAGCTCATGGAGAGCCTCCACAGCCCACTTCCAGGAGCAGGGTAGCCCAGCTGCTACGAGCAGAACCCACCCCCTGCACAGAACACACAGCAGGCAGCACCCACCACCACGGCTGCCTCCCAGGACCCCCACGACGAACACATGGCATTCCCAACGCCGCTGTGTTGGGGTGCCAGGAGAAGCTGGCTGAACAGGTGCAGGTGGGGTTCGACCGCATGGCAAACACCATACGTGGGTGTCTAAGTCCCCTCAGGGACAACTCACAGTCCCTAACGGAAACCCACAGTCCACTCCATGATCTCCAATTAACCATGGCTGACATCACCAGAGTCCTGACTCTGAGACAAGAATGAGTGTCTTGGCAGAGTGGCTCCAGCGAGCTCGCCCGGGAGTAGGGGCTCATGTGGAGGCTTATGGAGGACATGGAGCGGATGCGGGCAGAAAGAGTAGCTGCCACGGCTGCACACCAGCGAGAGGTAGCTGGGTCCCTCAATGCCCTAAAGACCATCCTCATGGAATTGCTGCCACAAGGCCTGGCACTGATGCATGCTGCTGCTACCACTCCATCCACATCTCCGGTCCCTGATGTGTCAGTGCCACACAGTGCAGCGGACATTCCACCTCCAACCCCTGAGGTGTCACTGCCACACAGTGCTCGAGACAGAACACCACCACCCACATGTGAGGCCCATGCAATAGCAGAGGACGAAGATGCGGATGAATCAGCCTCCGTGGTCAGAAGGACTCAGTAGCATGCATCACAGTCATATGGCCTGTTTCAGCTTGGTTCTGCCCTCTGCATCCTCACCTTACACTGTCCCCCGATGCACTCTGCAACACTCACCTTGGACTTCGACATGGACTGCCATATTCTCTTTGGACACCAATGACACAGCTATCAGACTGCAGACTGAACTCCTCCTCTTCTGATGTACTTGTCATTCCCTGAGGACTCTGGCTGGCCCTCCACGGGCCAACAATGCAAGGTGGGGTTTGCATGGCCCTGTACTGCTCCAGCTACAACACTCCACTGAATGTGCATTAAACATTCATTTTCACACCGATGTGTCATGTCTATGATCTTGCAAGTGTGGAAATATGGATGAATGTGGGGTCAATGATTCCCCCTTACGTCCATGTTGCTCATGTTGTGGGACTTGGGTCACTGGTTGACACCTTGCCGATTGCGATCCGGGTTGCGCCGACACTAGTATGGAGAAACACGCATTAGTTACTTCCTTGTTCAGCCCAGAATAGGACCACACCCAGAGCCTGGGGGTCATTGTTCACACCCTTACGCTGGACTGGAATACGCCAGGCCAGCCCAGCCCACTCCGCTTACGCTCACTAGGGGGGACGACAATGCTACATGTCCCAGGTCTTCCCTGTAGGGATCTGCTGCTCACAGGTCTAGTTGTCAGCATGCCACAGCCACTCCCTCACAGCTGGTTTACACCCACATCACACCCATCCAGCACAACCGTCACAGGACATGTGACCCTGCCAATATAAAGGGCCTGGCGCATGTGCTGGATGCCATTTTCACTCTGTAACTGGGTGTCTCTGTGTGGTTATCATTTATGCACGAGGGCGTAGGGCCCTGCCACAGCACATTGCCTAGTGCCAGGGGTGACATGATGGCGTCCGCACCACAAGACTCAATCATAAAGGGTCCATGGCTTGTGGTGCATAGACTTGGTGGCACCGGGTACACTGCGGCAGGCACAGGCACACCGCCATGAGACGGTGTCTTTCGGTGCTCTGAGGTAGGGGCACCTCAAGTGCTGAGCGGGTGTGCAGCCTGCGATGATGCACCATCCTGGCGGTCCGGACTGGTAGGATTAGTGTGAGCCCGACTGGATCACAGTGTAGGCCTGAGCCAGCGGGCAGTGCGAGCCTACCAACAAGTGTTGTCGCCTCGCGGTTCACAGAGTTAGTGGCACCTCTAGAGCTGAGCGGGTGTGCAGCCTGCGATGATGCCGTGTGCACTGATATGTTCTCTGCCATAGTGAAATCAAGACCCAGAATCAAGTGTGTGACCTGGTGGTCCGCGGGGCGGGCTGCAAGATGTGGATGGTGCCATGGTCGCAGGCCCCCGGCTTGGAGCTCCCACGGTACGTGGTGGGCCCTCTCGGAGACACGCTGGTGGCGGAAGGTGAGCAGTGAGGCCTGGTTGCGCAGGGGCGGGCAATCACCACTGGGCGGCGTGAGGGGCTGGGGTGCATCAGCCTGTGTGTGCAGGGGCGGGCAAGCGATGATGGCGTGTGCTACTGTATGGACTCTGCCATTCATGTCTCTGGAAACTGTTTCAGATGAGGGACCTGGGAGAATGCAGAGTGTACCGGCACGTGGTTGGAGACACACCGGTGGCAGTAGGTGAGCAGTAAGGCCTGGGTCTGCAGTGTCGGCACTCTCTCTCCCTCTCTTTCTCTATCCCTCTCTCCCTCTTTCTCTCTCTCTCTCTCTCTCTCTTTCTCTCTCCCTCTCTCCCTCTCGCTCTCTCTCTCCCTCTCTTTGTCTCTCCCTCTCTTTCTCCCTCTCTTTGTCTCTCACTCTCTCCCTCTCTCCCTCTCCCTCTCTCTCCCTCTCTTTTTCTTCATCTCTCTCTTTCCCTCTCCCTCTCTCCCTCTCTCTCTCTCTCTCTGTGTCTCTCTCTCTCTCTCTCTCTCCCTCTCTTTCTCTCTTTCTCTCTCTCTCTTTCGCTCGCTCTCTCTCTCTGTACTTTGATGAGCGCATGACACACCTTCTTATCTAGGTTTTTGTCTTGCAGGCTGTAACTTACAGAATGTGTTGAGAAGACGCGACATGACTCTTCAGAATTTTTCTGGGGGTTTATTCTATAATAAACAGATTATTTGGATATTCTAAGATGAATGTATGATTCTCCTTTTTCTGACCACACATGTAGGTTAAATGTTGTGATTGTGCGACTACAGGCGAATTGTGTGGTTGATTTCGTGGAGTTGATGTTCAATATCTTTGTTCAAAGGGGGGGGGGGTTTGCCCGGGGTAGGGCCCGGGGGGGGGGATCCTAGGATGTGGCGGTGGGTGTTGTTGCCCTATTGGGGCTCTAGGCTGCATGTTCAGTTGCTTCTGGGCATCTGTTGTTCTTCATGTGTGGCTCTGAGCTGTGCTCCCTTGTCTGGTGCTGGTTGTCATCTGACTTTACAGCAGGTAAGAGCAGGTGTTAGTTGTCTGCTGCTAACGTGTCTTATCGCCTGTTATATGATCTTATCACAGATCTGGCTGGTCTTTGCGAAGTGGTGTTGTCGCAGGTTTTTGCTCGGGAACGTCTACTCTGCATCTCATTAGCGTTAGTTGCCGGGGTCATCTGTGGCGATGTTTTTTGCGGCTGCTATCGCAGGTAAGCTGGTGATATGGGCTGCTAGCACCAGCTTGTGGGGTGATAAATTTATCGCGACTTTGGCTGCGCTAAAGTGCCAATAGCTCGCGATAGATCCTTCAGAATATGCCCCTAAGATTCTTTTAACTTCAAATTCTTCTTGTCCTTCAATCAAAAGGGGTTTTTGATTCCTCAACTCTTTCAAATGGTGTGAGACCTTCTTAAGTAGGGAAATATGAAACACTGGGTGTTTCTTTAACTGTGGAGGAAGTTTTAGTTTGAAGGTCACTGGATTCACTACTTGTTCCACAGGAAATGGGCCTAGGAAACAGGGCTGGAGTTTTCTCTTTCCTTTGTGCTTTAGATTTCTAGTATTCAGCCAAACCCTGTCTCCCTCACGCAAATCTGGTTCTGGTCTTCTCTTTTTGTCAGCACTCTGCTTATAGCGCTCCTTTGCTATCACTAAGTTCTTGGTGGCAGACTGATGTACATCACTAAGGTGTTGTACTAATTCTTTTGCCGCAGGCACCGACACTTCTTGGGTGTGTGGTAAATAATTTAATTACCGGTACTTAATTTTATGCGGAAAATCTATAATAATAACTCAGTAAAATAAGAGGCAGAATCCGTGGTATTAGAGGTTCGGAACGGGCTTTATTCCAAAATCAATTCGAATTGATGGACTCCATATTCCATCACCACGAAGGTTCAGGAAGTGAAGGACCATACTTTATTGACAGGTAATCATTTTTATACAAAGGCATTATAGTGAAAACAGATGCAGAAGGCGTAACAGTTGATAACAGAGATAAAACATACATGCGTAACTAAAGTGGGTGTAACTAGGCGTAACTAAAGAACGTCATTAGATATGATGTCACAAATAGGTGGCACCATGAAAGAATTTCGCAATGTCAGCAGAAATACTTGGCAGAAATGCGCGCGCAGCAGCATGACGTGTGATTGACGTGCAACTAGGGGGTGAAGGGGACTTGACATTTAGTTCTACATGTGGAGACAGAAGTCTGGGGGGTCAAGTCAACCTAATCCCAAATCATATCTAACATCCTATGTTTAAAGAACTATGTTATCCAAAAAGAGAGGTCTCTTAGAGTAGAATCTTATTCTATACTGACTATACTGACTGTTAGTGCGTGTACAAGCGTCTAAGTGTCTACACTAGATGCGAGGGCAGAAATCTTCCATAGTAACAGGGCTATGAATTACTTGCATAAAGACAGAGAAGCCGGGCCTTTTGCTCGGTAGCTGGAAGAATGTTTACTTAAACTACTAGACAGGAATGCATTGGATGGGGAGCGGAGCAGATAATCTCGAAGGTGAAATACAGTTTTTTGGCAAGCAGACAGGTTGAGTCAGGCACCGTTAGCCGCGCAGGGAGTAGGACAAAGTTCATGGATACAGATGCGAGCTCAGACTGGAGCTTTCAGAGGCAGAAGGCAGGGAAAGGCTTAATGGCAGAATCAGGGCCTACTCGCCTGGACTGTAAAATGGGATAAATGAACCATATAAAGCCGGTGGCCTTTCATACTTAGGAATAGAATATCCGGCCCATTCATGGCGGATCTGAAAGAGGACATGTTGACGGTGGACGCACATGTGTTTGCGTCTTCATAACTGGAACTGGAGGAAACATACATGTACTTGTAATTTATACATGAAACCGTTGGGGTCCAAGATAGGGGACATAACTGATCATAAAAATCCATATTTCCACATTCCCTCCTTGTCCCCTACTTGCCCTTAAGAGATATCAATCTTCATTAATCCGTTGATCTGTTCATATAGCATCATTTGTTCTTCTTTCTTCTTCCGTGATGAATGAAATCTTGGTGGTGGAATACACGATGTGGCACACAGACCACAAATCGCTGGTCCACATTGTAGGCATAAACAGCAACTGAATAATATGAGAAAGCCAATACCTAGGAAGGATAGGACCCTCCATCCAAATGTTGACAATACACTCCAAAACCAACCGGACCAAGTCCAGGTGCCTGGATTCTGGTGTATCTGGCTTACAATCTTATGAAGGCGAGTTATGGCTTTATATACAGATGGCGAATTTTCTGGTATGAAAATTCAACAACTTGATCCGATGACCCTACAAGCTCCGCCCCTATCGGCCAGGATGACGTCAAGGACAAGACGATTTTGAAGCACAACAATCCGCATAGCAGACTGCTCTTCTGTTAAATTGCCTAAGGCGGAAATAGTTTCGTTCACTACTGCTTCAAGGGTTCTGGTTAATCTACGTATCAGCTTACTATTGGTAACTGTACCTATATAGGGAAAGAGACCTTTATTGAAATCTGTGTATTTTTCCCATGCTGTTTCAGTGTAATCGACGATTGGGAGATCTCTCCGTTCTCTATTGTGTACTAAATGAGTATTTCTGTGATAATCAGGAGGAGCTAGGAAAACAGGTGGCAAAAGGAATCCGATGTAGCAGGTACCATCCCAATCTAGAGGCAAACGTATATATGCAGTCTGACCACATATGAAGTAGGAATGGCGAGAAGCTCTAAATGTAGACTTGCCTTGATCACTGAATTCTATTACAGTGGTGCATCTACTATGGCCCATATGTATAGAACCATTCTTTCTTACACATAATTCACCTTTAACTGGAAATACTGACATAGCGGGCAAAATTGGTGCAGCTTCAGATTCAACATTCAGGATCATGAGATTAAGCGTGAAATTCCCTAATCCATATACTTCATTTTCTAGATCAGTTCCTGTTCTTTTGGGAAGTCCCTCCTTGTTAGGGTAGCAGACTTTAAGCAAAACTAAGTTCAGGTTTCCCCATACCCAGTTGTCTTGATAAGTTACTGAGTTTGAATCGAGGGAATTAATTAAACTAAACCATGCTCCACAGGAGCCATTGTGTGTGAACGGATATGGAAAGAGAGGCAGAATTCCCTTATAGTTCTGATAGGGAGGGAGTCGGCCACATATCCAACAATTTGTAGCATTGCTAACCTGATGGGAATGATGTAACATACTAATAAAAGTGTTATTGCGCAGCGCAAATCTATAGGACAACTCATGCGGGGGTAATTCACTAAAAGAATGTTCAGCAGTAACATTGTAAACATGTTTAGAGATAGGATAATATATGTGCAACAATATACTTGCAGCGATTATTAAAAGACTTAAGAAAAACAAAATTAATAATGTCACTGTGCAATGACTACGCAGTGATTTACAGTACGCATGTTGTTTCAATTGCATCCTTCGGTTTCTTTCTCTATTCAGGTCTAAGGGATACATATCAGAGACAAATTCGACCGATTCACCTTGGAGAGGACTTAAACAATCAAATTGTCTGACTTGTTAGACCGTAGTTTTAGTTTGTATAGTTCCTTATTACTCAGTTCAACCAAAGGAAGCTTTGAGTCAATCGGTGAAGACACGCGAGGTGTATCGTTTACATCAGACGGAAGTCCATGAAATTTCTTGATATGACTTGAATGTATCCAGCCTTTGCGACCTTCGATCTTCACGGCTGTCCTCGTGGTTAACAGTACGAGTTGAGGCGATTTCCACCTAGGATCCAGCTGAGACTTCCGGTCAAAGTTCCTCACTAACACCAGGTCCCCGGGAATTACGTCATGGGGTTTCACCTCGGTGTTGTCGGGAAAGGCTGCAGCTACCTGTGAACGACAAGATTGTAGTGCAGACATCAAGGAAGCCAAGTAATCTGTCAGCATATTACAGTCAACATCAGTTATTTTGCGTGGTATAGGCGTCCCCCACATATTTGGTGGTCTACCGAAGATCACCTCATAAGGGGATAGCCCTGTTCGAGAGTGCGCTACCATTCTCATGTAAAAGAGTGCAACTGGTAAGGCTACTACCCAGTCGACACCTTTCTCTCTACATATTTTGGACAATCTAATTTTCAGAGTTTGATTATGTCGTTCCACGAGACCTGCTGCCTCGGGGTGTCGGACACAGTGAAATCTCCACTGATAGCCTAACAAAAGTGAAACGTGTTTCATTAGTTCGGATGAGAACGGCTGGCCGTTATCTGAGTAGACAACACGTGGTAAACCGTACCGTGGGAAGAATTCTCGAACCAACTGTTTGGCAGTAGTCGGGGCAGTGTAATCTGAAACCGGGTATGCCTCTGTCCAACGGGAAAGAGCACAGACAACTACGAGAACATATTTGAATCCTCGACATCGTTCCATCTGGATATAATCCATCTGGAGGACTTCAAAAGGGTGCTCAGGAGGCTGAAATCCACCTTGTTCTACGGGAATGCTTTTACCTGGGTTAAACTGACAACAGATCATACAGGTACGAACTTTTTGTTTAGCTGCTGCTCGTAAATGTTTGTTGAACCAAATGTGTTGAATGCTGTCTAGCATAGCTTTTTCTCCTAGGTGCGCTGGACTATGTACAGTATTAATGATAACTTGGACCATTGAATCAGGAAGGAACCACACAGATTTTTCCTTCGTCATCCATCCTTGATCCGTTTGGATCCCTCCTAATTCAGTCCATTTCTTTATTTCCTCTGGTGTAGCATGTGTCTGTATGTCAATTACGTCAAGAGCGGGATCCTTAACCATCATGCAATGTGTTGGTGTCGGAACTATTGTCTTTGTCATGTCAGATGTGTGAGTTTGAGCAGTCTGTTTAGCTGTTCTGTCAGCTAGATCATTGCCTTGGGAAATGATATCAGTAACTTTCGTATGAGCTTTACATTTCATAATTGATATTGCAGTGGGTAGATGTATTGCATCTAATAAGGCATGAATGAGGGGTCCGTGCTGAATGTGAGCACCGTGAGAAGTTAAATAACCTCTCTCTCGCCACAGCACGCCGAAGTCATGTACAACTCCGAATGCATAACGTGAATCAGTGTATATGTTGACTTTTTTATTCGTAGCTTGAATACAGGCTTGTGTCAGAGCGATGAGCTCTGCTGCTTGAGCGGACAAGGTAATTATGCAATTTGTTTCAATAACTTCAGTGTCTGTTGTGACTGCATACGCGGCCACTAGCTCTCCTGTATTTGTTCTCATACATGAACCATCTACATACAACGTCAGGTCTGGGTCTGACAATGGGACGTCTGTCAAGTCTTGTCTAGGTTTCGTCGTGATAGTAATAACTTCAATACAATCATGTGCTAGTGGGTCTGTTCCGTTTACTGGTAACAGTGTGGCAGGATTCAATGTACTACAACGTCGGATTTCTATGTGTGGCTGAAACAATGTTAATTCATAACCGGTGAGTCTTGCTATAGTCAAGTGTTGTGTTTGCGTTCGGTTCAAGAGAACCTCTACTGTGTGTGGTACTTGCACTGTCAATGGATGTCCTAACACTATGGCATCGCTTTGTCTGATTGCTAAAGCTGTTGCTGCCACTGATTTCAGGCACGCAGGCAGAGCCTGAGCTACGGGATCTAATGTACTAGAAAAATAAGCACATGGTTTGTGTGATCCTGCTTGTTCCTGTGTGAGTACTGACAAGGCAGTACCTTCGCGTTCTGTAACAAAGAGTGTAAACTGTTTATTGTAACATGGTGTTGCTAAAACAGGTGCTTGACATAAAGCTTTCTTTAGGTTTTCAAAAGCTTGTGTATGTTCCTGAGTCCAAGGGAGAACAGTTGATGTGGCTGCCTCCTGTGTTGTCAACTGAATGAGTGGTTTTGCTAGAAATGCATACTGAGGGATCCACTGCCTACAATATGAAGTGAGGCCTATAAAAGCCCGCACCTCCTTTTGTGTCTTGGGTATTGGCATGTTAGCAATTAACTGGATGCGGTCGGGTGTAAGCTGCCTTCCCTCCTTGGACAGCGAGTGCCCAAGGTAGACAACTCGCTGGACACAGAATTGCAGCTTAGAAGGGGACACCTTGTGCCCCTTTTCGGCCAAAAATTGTAGAACCGTCAGTGAGGCTTTTTCACATTCAGGTTCGCTTCTAGCGGTGATCAGCAGATCATCGACATATTGAAGCAGGGCAGTGTTGACTGGTATGTGGATACTGTCAAGTTCTCGTTTCAGTGCTTGGCTATAGATGCTGGGGCTTTCTGTGAATCCTTGAGGTGCGCGTGTGAATTTAAAGCTTCGTCCATTTAAACTAAATCCGAACAAGTATTGGCTTTCCGGATCTATTGGGACGCTGAAAAAGGCATTCTTGAGATCAATTACAGTAAAGAATGTTGCTTCGGAATCAATGGCTGTCAATAATGAAGAAATGTCTGGGACTACGGGGTATTGTGGTACAATACATTTATTTAATTCGCGCAGACCAATAACCAATCGATATACTGGCGGGGCTTTCGGATCAGTTCGTTTAAGAATCGGAATTATCGGGGAATTACATACATTGGAGTCGGTTTCCACAACCACTCCTTGGGTAATAAGCTCGTCAGTGATTTGCAGTAAAGCCACTACAGCATCTGGGGGTAACTTGTATTGTGGCATTCGTGGTAGTACCACTCCTGTCTTTAGTGTGACTCGATATGGTGTAATGTTCATGCAACCAACATCTGTAGGGCCTTGTGCCCATAAACGTGTGGGTAAAGTCTGCAGTCGGTGATCCATGTCTCGGGACACGTAGTGCCCTTTGAAATCACGTAAAAACAATCTTACTCCTTCCGGAGAACAACATATTATAGCTCCTAGAGCTTTCAATGTTTTTATGCTTAACAGGTTTTCTGGACATGATTTAGTAAGCAATAAATCTGTAGTTCGTGTCAAGGGACCAATCGTAAGGGGAAGAGGCTGTGATACTTCGTTAATGATAGGTTTTCCTGAAAAGCCAAGGGAAATATTCTGTGAGCCTGAGAGGGGTGCCCCTGGAACTTCACTACGTTTTATGGTTGTTCGGCTTGCCCCTGTATCAAGTAAAATTTTTCTATCTTGGCCTAATAGTTCACTGTGTACATAAGGTCCTTCTTGATCTACAGGGACCTCGATAAGGGGTAAGCCAACTTCCCTCTCTAGGCTGTTTCATGAGTATCGTTGATAATCAGGATAGTCATACTGTGCGGTCTGGTACATCTGTTGTGTCGTTGTTTGTGTGGCAGCAATAGGCTGCGGTGGTGGAGCTGGCATAGACTGTTGCGGAGCTGGCATGGACTGTGCATGCTGCGGAGCTCCTTGTTGGTTCTGATCCTGTCTAAGTGGCCGTGGTCTTTCTTTTGTATTCCCTATGGCGATATTATGTTTTAAAACTGGACAATCGTGTACATAATGACCTGGCTGTTTACAATAGTTGCATGTCCCTTTTACAGGACCTGCTGAAACACTGGACTGTGTCATACCCTTTTTATGACCGTCAGCTGGAACTGTCTGGGAAACTAGCATTTTCATTTTCGTGTCTTTCATGCGTCTTTGTTCATGTTCTTGTTCCTCTCTAATTCTATTGTGATGGTACTGTAGCATTTGTAACATTTGTGACGGAGTGTTACCTTGCCATGTACTCTCGAATTTCAATACTCTATTCTTAACTTGGGGCAAGGAATTTTCAACTAATTTTGTCACAAACAGATGTGGATACGATTCGCTACTTGCTTTTATTCCATTATTTATACCAAAACATTTTTCGAATCGGGCATAGAAATCACTAGTGTCCTCATCGTGCTTTTGTTTACAGGCTGAGATTGCACCCCAGTCTTCCTTTTTCGTAGTTAATAAACGTGGCAGTACTTGTACTAGTAAACCTGGTAGTGTTTTGGTCTTTTCCCCAAGCCCTGAACCTGGACCTCGAGCTTTTTCTTCGTTTTCTAATGCTGTCCAATCTATCTTTTGGTCTCCCACCTCCCAATCCTTTTCCTTGAGTTTTTCGTAAATGCCCGCAGGCATTAATACCTTCAATATTGTCATAATGTCGGGATGGGTATACTCTCCCATGAGCAACATGTCTTTAATTTCACGGTGGAAACCCGCTGGGTCTTTGTCATGACTGGGTACCACTTTCTTCATTTCTAATAGTTCTATTTTAGATATGGGTGTGTATACAAACACACGTTTAAACTGATTGTCATCACCTTTTATCGGGTGCACTTCGCGTAAGGGATTCTGTCTATCCATGTAATACGTCGTTCTTTCTTTTATGGGCAGTGAGACATGTTCGGGACATACAAAAAGAATGTACTGCTTTCTGGATTCTAGTATTTCTCTAATTAACTCAGTACCTGAACCTCTCCATTTATTCGTGAGTAATTCAGTCAATATATCAGGTAGGGGACCAGGATCAGAGTGTTGGCTTTTATATAATATAAGGAGTTGTTGAATCATATAGATACCAGCTAAACGCTGTTCATCTGGGGTGAGGTTCAAAAACGTATGTGCTAGTGTATCATCACTATATTTTCCGGGACTGTCAACCCAGTGAACGGCTGACCTGGCTAATTCTTGTTCGTCCATAGAATCGAGTATATGATAACCCCTTCGTTCTCTGAGTAATTTGTCAGCGGCTTGGAACGAATGTTCGGGGGACCTTATATTTATTATAGGGGTTTGGAAATTTCTGCTATTATCTGGACGTATCGGACGTATCGGATCAGTAAAGCATCCAGTATTATTGCAAGATCTTCCTCTACCTACATAGGCCATGGTTTCTAACTGTCCTGTGGGCAGTTCTAATTCTTCCTCCTCCTCGGTTTGTTCAGGCTGGTCTACTGCTAATCTTTCTTCGTGTATTCGTTCTATTTCTTTGCGGATCTTTCGGCACATAGCTACTATACTTAATCGTTTATCATGTCTCCCCTCTGATATATTCTGACTCCATGAGGTAAGAATTTGCATTTCTTCCGGATTTACCCCTGGTCGGTCTTGATTTCTGATCACACAATTTATGAGGAAACGTAACAGTTCCCCCTGTATCTCCACTTTCTGGTACTCCATGGCTCTATTAATACTTTCAGAATCTCGTCCTGACTGGACAAAGTGATATATATTTTGTAAATGTGTAGTCATTCCTGGTAGTCTCCCTAAATATATTGCAGCTCGTCGGATACGTAATGATGCCAACAGCATTTCGTCCTCTTTGCCGGGCACAGGGTCATATCTACAATCTATTAGAAGTTCCTTAAGCATGTCGGGAGTTACTAGTTTGGGCGTACGTTGGTGGGCTAATTCTTGAAAGGAAAGTTTATTTACTCTGGGTGGCGTGGAAAAAATGTTTGATGTACCTCCTGTAGCACCACCTGGGGTGCTGGATGTGAAAGGATTCGTTGAACGTGATATAGCAACCATAGGTGTGGATACAGCTGTAGAAACAGATGTGCTTGCCGGAACTTGTGTCGGAGTTTGCTGTTGCGGAGGTACAGATGGAGGAGGGTCTTGGCGTTGAACCCCCTCGGCAGGTGGTCTATGTGGTGCAGTATTAGCATACTCGGGAGCTGCGTCGTCTAAATAAGAGGAAAGGAAAACATCTTCTGCGGTTCTGGGATGCCCTTTGGGATGTGCTTTTATCGGAAACAATGGGGGTGGCAAGTCTTTTGGTATCTCCGGAGTAGCCTTAGGTAACCCTTCGGCCAGAAGAGGATACATACCATTCATGAGGGCATTTCTTTGTCTGTCTGTTTGTTCTGACTTTACTCGAGTACCTTCTTCAATTAATAGATTTTCTCGAACTTTATTTGAATTCTCCTTACTTTTTTCTTCCTGTCTGAGCGCTTTTTCTGTACGTCTATATGATTCTTTACGCCATAATTCAATGGCATCTTTCTGTGACTGTCTAGCTTTCTTTTTCCATAATTCTTCCTCTACTTTCATGATGCAATCTGCATCCCAGGTCCCAGCTGCGGGCCACCTCTGACTTTCTGGTAATTCCTTGGTGTAGTCTACCCATAAATCAAGAAATAATATGGCGTCTAGGCCATGTTTATGATACATGAAGTACCCTGGAGTGTCCCTAGGAGGAATGGGAACAGCTTCTTCGAGTACCCCTTTTCTAGTTTTGATCTGTCTTAATTTCGAAAAAAGCGGCATATTGAGAACTGATCTGATACACGTTTAATACAACAAAACACAATAATGAACAGTCATTCACACCACAATATGCAGAACGTATTTAAAAACATTTTAACATTTAACATTTAATGAACAACAATGATGGCCATTTAGGGAACTAGTCACTAAGCATAATACTCGGCACAAACTAGGTAATTCTGAATTATATACTAGACATACTTGATATACTGCTGAACAGTACAGATACACTGCTGAAACAGTGCAGACCGGATTTGTGTACCCAAACCCGTCTTGACCGGCACAACCTATGTGCACGTCAGAACGCCTCCCCGACAATGGTACTCACCGGGTAGCTCGAAACGGAAGGCCTCGGAACTGAACTGAACTGGACTTGAACCGGACTGGACTCGACTCGAAACTTCGGAAACTTCGGAAACTGGTGGGCCTCTGTATACCTCGGATCTTGCTCTCTCAGCTAGGCTCTGGTCGGGATACTTCGCACTTCTCACCGCCTCGTCTGGGTGTTGATCGCAGCCTCAGTTACCCCCGCTCGGCAGGAGGGAGATACAGGAAATCCTGTGGGTACGCGTTGTTGTCCGTCCAGCTGTGGCAGGAGACCGGGCCTGCAACGCACCTCCGGCGCGTGAGATGAGAAAGTGTCCCTGTTCGGGCGCCATATCTGTGGTAAATAATTTAATTACCGGTACTTAATTTGATGCGGAAAATCTATAATAATAACTCAGTAAAATAAGAGGCAGAATCCGTGGTATTAGAGGTTCGGAACGGGCTTTATTCCAAAATCAATTCGAATTGATGGACTCCATATTCCATCACCACGAAGGTTCAGGAAGTGAAGGACCATACTTTATTGACAGGTAATCATTTTTATACAAAGGCATTATAGTGAAAACAGATGCAGAAGGCGTAACAGTTGATAACAGAGATAAAACATACATGCGTAACTAAAGTGGGTGTAACTAGGCGTAACTAAAGAACGTCATTAGATATGATGTCACAAATAGGTGGCACCATGAAAGAATTTCGCAATGTCAGCAGAAATACTTGGCAGAAATGCGCGCGCAGCAGCATGACGTGTGATTGACGTGCAACTAGGGGGTGAAGGGGACTTGACATTTAGTTCTACATGTGGAGACAGAAGTCTGGGGGGTCAAGTCAACCTAATCCCAAATCATATCTAACATCCTATGTTTAAAGAACTATGTTATCCAAAAAGAGAGGTCTCTTAGAGTAGAATCTTATTCTATACTGACTATACTGACTGTTAGTGCGTGTACAAGCGTCTAAGTGTCTACACTAGATGCGAGGGCAGAAATCTTCCATAGTAACAGGGCTATGAATTACTTGCATAAAGACAGAGAAGCCGAGCCTTTTGCTCGGTAGCTGGAAGAATGTTTACTTAAACTACTAGACAGGAATGCATTGGATGGGGAGCGGAGCAGATAATCTCGAAGGTGAAATACAGTTTTTTGGCAAGCAGACAGGTTGAGTCAGGCACCGTTAGCCGCGCAGGGAGTAGGACAAAGTTCATGGATACAGATGCGAGCTCAGACTGGAGCTTTCAGAGGCAGAAGGCAGGGAAAGGCTTAATGGCAGAATCAGGGCCTACTCGCCTGGACTGTAAAATGGGATAAATGAACCATATAAAGCCGGTGGCCTTTCATACTTAGGAATAGAATATCCGGCCCATTCATGGCGGATCTGAAAGAGGACATGTTGACGGTGGACGCACATGTGTTTGCGTCTTCATAACTGGAACTGGAGGAAACATACATGTACTTGTAATTTATACATGAAACCGTTGGGGTCCAAGATAGGGGACATAACTGATCATAAAAATCCAGGTGGAAAGCACAGAATTTGGATGCCTTTCGTAATTCAAGTAAAAAGGGGAATAACTAGTGGAGGCATTCGTTGCATTGTTATGTGCAAACTCTGCGGTCCAAAGAAGGTGTGGCCACTCACCGTCTTAATCCAAAAGAAACAATCTAAGATACTTTTCTAGTTCCTGATTGGCCCCATTCGTTTGACCATCTGTCTGTGGATGAAAGCTAGTTGAATATTGTGTCTCTATACCTAGTTCCTTAGTGTAAGCCTTCCAAAAATGGGATAGAAACTGAGACCCTCAATCAGTAATCAAAACTTTTGGGATTCCATGTATCTTTTAATCAAACTTTGATTGAGTTATGTATCAATTTGTTTTGCTGATGAATTTCCTTTCAAGGCAACAAAATGCTCCATCTTTGAGAAGGCGTCCACCATGACAAATACTGAATTGAATCTCTGACTAGAGGGCAATTCCACAATTAAATCCATAGTACCTGTGTGCCGGGTATGGAGGGGTAGGCAAAGGCCTCAACAATCCCTGAGGAGCCCATTTATTCGTCTTTCCCATTGCACAAATCTCGCAGCCTTCTACATGAACTCAAACGTCTTTGTATTGCACTTGCCACCAAAACTGTCTTTTTAGCAACTCCTCTGTTCAATGGATTCCAGGTTGACCAGCCATAGGACTGTCATGGCAATCAATCAATGCTTGTCGCTGGAGTTCTTGAGTAGGTAAAAACAAGGTCTTGGAATGGAAGGGTAATCCTTCTGAGCCCAGGTTTGCATTTATTCTGAAGTTAAGGCTTCTTTAACCTTGTCTTCTAGAATTTTCCCAAATGTTGCCCTAATGATTTTTGTTTCTGGAATTATCTTTTGTTCACAAATGAGATTTTTTTTCAGCCGTGTCAATTGGTGACAAGGCATCAGCCTTCCCGTTATTGTTCCCTGGCCGTTAAGTTGTTACAAAATCATAGTCGGCGAAGTACAGGGACCACCTAAGTTGACGTGGCGTGAGTGTTCTGGCAGATTTCAGGAATTGAAGAATCCGGTGATCGGTGAATACTGTGACCACATGCCTAGCTCCGAGAAGGTAATGTCGCCACTTTTGGAAAGCATCTTTGATAGCGAGGAGCTCCTTATCAGAAATGGTATAGTTTATCTCTGCCAGTTGTAGCTTCCTGGAATGGTACGCAACCGGATACGACTGTCCAGTTTCTTTGTGTCTCTGTGAAAGCACCCCTCCAATAGCCTGCTCAGAAGCATCAGTCTCAAGGTAAAATGGTTGAGTAGGATCAGCGTATAGTAAAATGGGTGTGGAGGTAAAACTCTTCTTCAGAAACTGGAAGGCATCTTCAGCCTCTGTAGTCCATTGAAAAGGGACTCCCTTTCATAACAATCTAGTAATGGGTGCTACCTTCAGAGAAAAATCTCGAATGAATGTGCGTTAGAAATTTGTAAACTCAATGAAGCTCTGTATTTCTTTCACAGAGGTTGGTGGAGGCCAAATTAACACCGCCTCAATCTTTTTAACATCCATGGTTAGGCCTTTTGGTGCAATTATGAATCCCAAGCTTGTTTTCTTTCAGACAGCGTAAGACCTTTTTGACTTGTTGTTGATGTTCTTCTTCTGAAGAAGAGTAAATTAAAAAAACTCGATATAGACGATAGCGCATTGATCAATGAACTCTTTCAAGACATCATTAATGAAGTATTTGAAAGCTGCAGGGGCGTTACTTAAACCGTAGGGCATGACTTGGTACTCATAAAATCCATACTTAGTTCTAAATGCGTTTTTTCATTTGTCTCCACTTCTCATTCTGATTAAATGGTAAGCCCCCTGCAAATCTAACTTCGTGAAGATTTTTGCATCTTTTAGTTGGTCCAGAAGTACGGAAATCAGGGTCAGCGGATAACGGTTCTCAATCGTAATCTTGGTCAAGGCGCGATCGTCAATACACATTCTCAAATCTCCATCCCGTTTTGGGACGAAAAACAGTGGAGATGAGACAGGGGACTGGGACGGTCGAATGAATCCGTTTTCTAAATATTTCTGAATGTAATCCTTCAAATGTCGATTCTCAGCTTCAGTAAGCGTGTAAATTCGACTACAAGGAAGATTGGATCCTGGTTACAAGTCGATTTTACAGTCATATGATCGATGAGGGGGCAACTTCTTAGATTCAGATTCACTGAACACTTCAGTAAACGCCTGGTAGTCAACTAGTAGACTCACAGTTTGTATCACACAGAACCATCATCCTCCGCTCGCATACGAAGGGTGCTGGGTTTCCATCTAGTTCTTTCAGCTTCACACCGAAGCAATGTTCCAAAAAATAGCTGGAGTTAAACTTCACCGTTCTATCACTCCATTTAATCGTTGGGTTGTGTTCTGTCAACCAAGGAAGACCCAATATGATTTCAAACTGCGGGGCATCAATTAGATTGAATTGAATCTCCTCTCTATGACCTTCAATAGAGATGAGTTCCACAACCTCTGTATAACTGGTAATGGGACCAGAGGATACATTTGTTCCATCTACGGCCTTCACTGCCTCACTTCTCTCCTTGGGTAAGGCCTTCAAACCTATCCTCGAGGCATACTTAAGGTCACAAAAGTTCTCAGTAGCTCCCAAATCCAGCATCACTACTACTCCAGATAGAATGCGATCTCGAAACTTCAGAGTCATCATCAGAATGTGGTGCGGAGTGGAAGATTGTAATGTGTTAGCTACTTGGTGAGAAATTGGAGTTGTATCCTTGTTAGCAACCACCAGCCCAACTCCCTCTACAAGTGGTGCTGAGAGTTTTCCTTCTTGAAAGTTTTGGGCTTCTTGGGACATTCTTTCACAAAGTGCCCACTGATTCCACAATAATGGCATAGACTATTCTGTCAACGCTTTTCTTTCTCCTCTTTGGAAAGAGGGCCTCGAATCGTTCCTATTTGCATAGTTTCAACACTGTGCTGTCTTTCTCACGAAGCTGCATCTCCATTGAGGTAAGACAGGATGAAAGTAATTCGAGACTGTGCATCTCGGAAGACAGTGGGCCGACACATGAAATGTAAAGAGCACTGGGTCAAGAAGACTTGAGCCTTTTGAGGATCCCCACTGTAGCACTCTGGTGGTGCCAATGGGATAACTGGGGCCAAAGAATGTACAACCTGAGTGGTGGACCCCTCATCAGCAGCTGAACTCTGATTAAACATGCTTGTTCCTGAAGGAGGTGAATGAAACCTATCCCCAGACAGTTTTCGCTTCTTCTGGGCAGCCATTTCTTTGCTCTCACATTTAGTGGCCGCCATCTCAAATTTGATTACCTTTTTCTCCTCCCTCACTGCCATTAACTCTTGCTGAATTTCCTTAAGGACATTTCCTAAATTATCTAAATCAAACCCTTCAGCCATTCTGCTCGGGTGAGTAAAGTTCGTGGGCGCTTCACTCTGTCAAGATTCTTTAGTATCTCACTATTGTCAATACTCCCACGAGCAGAATGAAGAGATTTTCCAAATTCCCACCACAGACCTTCCCACAGTCACCAAATGAAGAAAACAGTGAAACAAAGTGAAAAAGGAAGAAAAGGGGGCAGGGTAGAAACACCCTGACCCCCTAGGCTGGCTCAGGGGTCCCACAAGGACCCCCAGGGCCCAAAAAAGCATTAAAAAAAAACAGCAGAATTCACGTTGGGGTAGCGAATCCCGCCGAAAAAAAATGAGCTTCATTTTCATGAGGCCCCCGGGTGGGCCAGTTCCCGGGGGCATTGCCAAAAAAATAATAGCGAGGGCCCACGGGGTTATGCTGATTATGTGTAGGGGGCACGTGGCCCCCCTGCAGCCCCGGGGACCGCCACCTCCCCGGGGCTTTTTTAAAATAAATGCATGGGGGTCCCCCCCATGCTGCCCCGGGTACTACCCCCTCCCCGGGGCTTTATGACTTGTATGCAGGGGGCATGTGCCCCCCCACAGCCCCGGGGACCACCACCTCCACAGTTGGTGTGTAAGCATCTGCATGGGTTGGTGAGTGGCTACATGAGTGTCTATATGGGTTATTGATTGGTTGTCTGAGTACCTGTATGGGTGCCTGAGTGTCTGTGTGGGCGGGTGGGGGGTGTGTGACTCTGTGCATAGATTTGTGAGTGGGTGATTCACTGGGTGTATGGCTTCAAGCGTGCATCTGTAAAGGGCTGTATGGGTGGGTGAGTCTGTGTATGAGTGTGTTGGTGAATGAATGGATGTCTCAGTCGTACATGTGTGAGTAACTGCACATGTGAAAGGCAGTATCTGTGAGTTTTGGAGTATATACATGATTATATGTGAGAGTGAGTGATTGTGAGATTGGCTGTATGGATGAGTGTGTGTTTGTATTAGTTATTGTATAAGAGTGTAAGTATGTGTTAGTATATCTTTGAACCATTGAGGTGGTGTGTGTATAACTATATAGGTCAGTAAATGGGAGTGTGATTGATTCTTTGCATGACTGACTAGGTGTGTGAGTAACTCTATGGATGAGTGGAGGTATGTGAGTGTCTGTATAGGTATATGAGTGCATATGATAGTGCTGTATCGATGAGTGACTGCATGTATGAGTGACTGTATGGGTGAACGAGTGGATGTGTGTGTAGACCTAGTAATCAGTGAGTGGATATGTAGTAACTGGTATTGGTGTGTCAATGGTTTCAAAAATGGTAGTCTGTATTTTAGAGCGGGTGTATCAAAGGTTATATTAGGGTGTGAGGAGATGCATCAGATTATCACGTGGATGATGTCCTCAGTGATATCATCACTGATGTCATTTGAGATGTCATCAGTGATGTCACTGACCATGTCATGAATGATGTAATATGTGACGTCATCAGCAGTGCATTGCGTGGGTGCGAGTTATAGTTAGCTCAACTAACTTAACAGTCAAATTTTTCTGGTTTTGTATGAGTGAAATTTCCAACTAACTATAACGTCCCTGAAACCAATGTTTTTTTCAGTGAATTTCTAAGGTTTTTTAAATGCTAATTTCTAACTTTAACGTCCCTTAAACCTATTGTTTTTTCAGGGAATTTCTAAGGTTTTTTTAAATGCTAATTTCTAACTATAACGTCCCTGAAACCTATGGTTTTACAGTGAATTTCTAAGGTTTTTTTAAATGCTAATTTCTCACTATAACATCCCTGACACCTATGTTTTCTTCAGTATATTTCAAAGGATTTTTAAATGCTAATTTCTAACTATAACGTCCCTGAAACCTTTGTTTTTCATTGAATATTATGCTATTTATCATTAAAAATCTTTTCAAAGTTTACCACTACGTACAATAAAATAAACCAAAAAACTATTACATAATGTAATGTATTTCACAAATTACACTGTTACTTTTTAAAGACTACAACAAAATTTAACATTTACATAACATTTTATTTTCCCTTTTTTTGCTGTTCTCAGATTTTACTTAACTTCACTATACACAGTGACGTCAATGTGGTTTCATTTTGAAACAGCGGGGAAAAAACAACAATCAACTAGATTGTTAAAAAAAACAAATGAGTGTACAACATTATTTTCAATATCTTTACCTATATGTGTTCCTCCTTACAATTTTTTTCATTACATCCTTTTTGTACAGGATGTCTTTTATTTAACTCAACAACATTTTTAAAATGTATACAAATTTACATCTCCTACAATATACAGAACACATATGTAAACTATTTTCATTTCAACACAATTTTTCCAAATGCATTATCAATCAGCAAAAATAATAGTCTCAACACCAGTTATAATTAGTACTTGTTTCCAGTGCTCTCTACTTTCTGTTCACATTTTCCCAATAGGTTGAATAATGTATTCAAAACTTTGGTTTGTAAAATATCCAATATGCATTAGTTAAAGCATTTTTACATCTTCCCAATAGGCTGAATGATGTATTCAAAACGTAGGCTTCAAAAATATCAAATATGAATTTGGTAATTCATAAGGCAATCTGGGTTTTATTTCCAAGTGTCCATTATTGCAATGTGTCCATCCTTTATTACACTTTAAATACACACTATAGTGTCCAGATGTCGTAGTAGGACCAGCATGGAAAATAATAGCCACTGTTGTATAAGTTTTTCCAGAAATAGATATTTGACTGGCTATAAAACATTTTATTCTGGTTTCCAGATTTCTTCCATTTGCTCTACAACATTATTGCATTAAAATCAAATATTTTCCATACCTTTCTATGCATAATGTAGATAACATCTCTGATATACAATGAGAATATTTTATATCATGGTTTGCTGCTTGTACTAGTTTGTTGAAAGCTACAGATTTCCAGTCATGTATTGTTAAGTATATGAATCGTTCTGCGTCGACTACATTGCTTGAAGTTAATGAACACTGTTCACATTTATGATCCCATTTATAATTTAGTCCAAATAAGTTTTCAATCTGTATTCCTTCATCTTCTAATACTCCAAGCATAACTATCAGAAATTCTTGTGCATCTTGTTATACATTAAGACTGAAGGTCAAAGAACCAGTACATATATCCAAGAGTTGGCGAATACCAAAGGTAGTGTGGATTTTACTTCTGTCAGTTGTCAATTGTTGAAATACATTATAAAGTGCAGAACATAATCTTTTTTCCTGATTACCCATAATTTCATTATGTAGATCTTGTAGGTAAAATACAACATTCATAATACCATTACCATAGCAGTTGATACCTGAACTATTTTCCAATTGGTATCCCACAACGTCATCAACACATTACATTTTTTGTTTCTTTACACCTTTTCCTTTGTCTTCGATTTTTTATGCTTTTCAACCACACTTGATTATTTAACATATTTTCATCTTGAACACACAACATGTTTCTCATAAATGGGATACTCACCTGAATTTGGTGCATAAAGTCTTCTTAAACGATTATATTCTCTTACACAATTTACATCAGCACTAATCTTTTTGTCATTGAAATCAATCAAATACAAACCAGACAATGTTCTGAGTCGAGATAATGCAACATATGCCATTCCCTCTTTGAACATAGTACTTCCAATATTTACCACAGCACTGTCTACACTTAAACCTTGAGATTTATGAATAGTTACTGCATATGCTAAAGACAAACAAAACTGTTTTCTGCGAACATACAAGTCTTTTACGAGCAAAAAAGGTACAGCCTAACGCCCAATCTGTCTTTCCTCTGTAATCTGATCAAATATTATTTTCAAGAATTCTATTCCATCTCTGTTCTGGTATTTTACAAAATCAACAACTTTCCCCATTGCTTCATTAACTAAACCTCCTTCTATATTCAAATTACGCAACAAAATTACCCGACAGTTTATACATACATCTAAAGTTTTATCTAAGCCAGCAGTTTTAGATACAGAATTTTCCAAAGAGTCCAATTTAGTCAGTAGTTTTTCTGAAAGAAGAATGGTCACTCCCTGACGCTCTATTTTATCAATAGCTTCAAAGTTAACTATTTCTTGTTTTTCCAATTTCAGAAGCTCTTGATTAAATGTGCAACACTCTTGCAGTGTAGGCATTTGGCAAACTATAGACGTCTTTCTCCAATCTTCTTATACATTACTTCAGCTGCAGTGTTTTCAGTTGTAAACAAATTCCTTAGTAGCCGACTTTCTAAAGCTTCTTTACCATGTTTTGTTAGGCTACCAGTTCTTATATCTTTCACAATATTTCCATAATCTTCATCAGTTGCTTGTCACATATTCATTATAAATTCTTTATATTCAAAAAGTAACCATATATTCACATTTCCAATACTTCCCAAACATTTCCTAGTGTCTTCATGCACAAGTGTTTTAAAAAATGGTTCTCCTTTTACAGGAGTTAGTTGTAGCAGATCTCTAAATACAATTACATGTTTTCCTCCAAACAGAACATCGTAATCTGTTTTTAAAACCTGTTGCATTCTCAAGTGTACAAAGGCAAACATTAAGTTTGAGACCAAGCTCACCTCATCAATGATTAGAAGTTTCATTTTTTTCAGCACTCTTGACACTTCATAAGAAGCATCTTAAGACAACTTCTGATATTCTAATTTATTATCATGTTCAACTGGTAACATAAGAAATCTATGTAAAGTAATTCCTTTAATATTGTGCGCTGCTAATCCAGTTGGAGCTCTTACAACTCAAGATAAATGTGAATCTGTCGTTTTTGTAGATAACTCATCAAAACTTTAATTAAAAACTTTTACCTGTTCCAGCTTGACCACTGATGTACATAAGAATAGGTTTAAATGATGAACATATACATTCCGTTTTTTCATGCAACAAACCATGTTGTATCTGTTCTGTTACTTGTACATATATTTCTTTCTGTTCAACATTTAATTGTTCTTCTAAGTTTTCCAACGTAGTATTTTCCTGTTGTGCTTGTTGCATTGCAATTTCTACTTCATACATAGCTATTGCCGCTTCATTTTCGATTATTGGTTGTCCCAGTGGATCTTGACTAGCTGGACCAGAACTTTGACTATCTTGAGAACTGTTGTTAGCTATTTCAGCTGTAATAGTCTTTTCTTATTCAATTTCATCATTTAACATTTGTAGTTATGTAGGGGAAATTGTACATGCAATGCTATCTTTACATGCATTAAAAGAATCTTCATAGCAGTCGAAATGTCCAAGTAATTCAGTTTTGCTACGCCATGGCTTGAACAGTTGCAAAAGTGCTAAATAGAAAAATTCTCTCTAATCTGGAATTTTGTAACTTAGTTTTCTGTGGTTAATGAGATTTCCTATTGCATGTTTTTCTAAACAACCGTCACATCCAATTACTGCATATTTTCCTTGTTTTAAATTATGTGTAACATTTCTTTTAAAGCTGTAATGTTGAAGTATTTCATACAGACATAGCTCTCCCAGATGTGGACTCCTTTTGGGATAGTATGCATTCAACATATTAGTTTCAAGAATTTCTGTACTTTCCGGTTCATTCACAGCTAAGTGTTCCATTTTTTCTAATGTTTTCAACACTCTATTGCGTGTGCAGGCAAGACCTAAACGTACCCAAATGACTCCTCGTGACTTTGAATATAAACTGGAAGAGCACAAGGGATCCGAACATTCATAGGATCAAATTTCTCTGTGGGAAAGCTATTTCAAGCTAAAGCTGTACAATTCTTTGCTAAGGCTCTTCTCTTGTGAAATTTCTTCCCAGATTTCTTTCATCACTGTCTTTTCTGATTTCGTTACATATGATGTAACATATCGTGCAACAGCAATTAAGTTATCTGCAACATATTGAATGTCCATGTTTGCATTCCACATTTTCAGAATATCTGGATTCTTTTTAAGTTGTACGTATTCTTCTGAGATTTTCGAGTTATTGTATGCCTTACAGCAGACATAAAAGAATTTGCTCTGCCTTTAGAAATAACTGGACGTGAGAATCCCAACCAACACTTGGTATAACATTTTCCTTTAGACTTGTATTTTCGTCGACAGTACTTTCCACAACGGTGACTTTGGAAACGTAATACTTGTTATCTCAAGCTTATTCTCCTCCTTCTCTTGGAATCTAACAGGTAACATACTGTTCGATGAAAGACATTACTGTTTCATCAGTATCCGTTCCAAATTTTGGAGCATTTCTTATCCAAAATAGCATGTGTATATGTGGAGCACCTCACGCTTGATACTCTTTTTGCCCCAAAAAATTAATAACTTCTCCAAGATAACAATTATTTTTATTGCATATAAAAGACATCATAGCTTGAAACCTATGATTAAAATACCTGCACACATTTACAGAATCCAATGAACACAGTTCTCCGGGTGTCTTCATTTCAATATTTTTATATTGGAATTTGCTTCTCAGAGAAATTCAAGTAATTCTTCCCATGCATACTCCGCACAGTTAACCCCTTCGACGCCCATGATGGAACGGTTCCATCATGCACGTCGGTTGGGCTGTGCTTATGATGGAACCGTTCCGTCATGGCCCTGCCCGCGCTCAGAACCTTCAGCGTGGCGCGGAAATCCGTGCCGCGCTGAAGGGGTTAAGTGTTACAAACCATGTTGGTGTACCTAAGTTTCTTTACATACACTTACGTTCACCATGACGACAATACCAATACTCATTGGTTCCACATTGACAAGCCATCAAATTAATTAACTGCGCTTCTAGATTTTCATCTGTTCATTGAACTTTGTTCATGAATTCTTTGGTTGAAACAAGTGATTGATGAACTCCCATTTTAAGTATGTGGTTTGCTGTGTACAAAAGAGAAGACAAATCACTTTCAAACAAAAGGTGAAATATATATGGAATGCACTGTCGAAATCTAGGATCTTCATAGTATAATCTTGTTGACCGATATTCTGAAGCTGGAATCCATACAGGTCACCCATCAAATCGTCCACCTTCTCCAGTGGGGAACAGCTGTGGAAAACAATGAGCTTCTAAGCTTTTCTCCGATACACTCATTGGAGCTCCCTGTGTTTTTTTCATTTGAAATAACTCAATGCTGTTTCCTATTACTTCTTTTCAATGTAGAGGACATATTGTGTAATGTTCATAAATCTCTTCACTCCTCGACTTGTCCACTTTCTCTATTTGACCACTTGAAATTTCTGATTCATCTTCTAAACTTATTACCTGTTCATCAACGTTTTAAACTTGTATAATAAATATTGTTTTGGACAAGATATAACTTAGCCTTTTGAAGTTTATTAACATCTACAAACTCTTGCCATGTTTTCCAACTCTTTGTTGGTACACCATTTACTAGAATAACTAGTGGCTCATTTTCCTTTCTGTCTCCCCCAACAGTTTCAATATTTTTCTTAAAATCTAAAGGTAAGTACACAACTCTTCCTTTCAGACCTCTTTGTAAGTCTGTTGGTGGCAGTTTACCTGTTTAGGCTCCATGCTAATTTTAGCTTGAAATGGGTGAACAGATTAAATAAGAACTGACTCATATGTATTCAAATCTGCCAGTTCCTCTGGAATAGGTACTATTTCTAAATTGTTATGTGCTCCTCTAGCTGGCATTTTGTTCTCTTCTAATTTGTTGTAGCAATATTTACAAATACGTTGAACAGTACCCAACTCAAATCAACCTTCGACCAACAAGTAAGTTCCAAATTGCTGCCACCTATCTTTGGGGCATATCAGCAACAACCGGCGATAATTATCACTAAGCGCACTTAGTGCTAGGATAATTATCGCCGGCTAGCGTGGATTTTTATCGCTGAGATAGCGTGCTATTAGCAACGCTTATCTCAAAAGCGATAAAAATCCTAGCGCTAACTGCCTACATGAGATTATCGCTGGAAACCCAGCGATAATCTCACGCAATGTGGCGTTAGCTTGTTAATAGGGTCCCACAAACTTAGCCATGATATCCACCTTCCATAAGATATCATGGCTAAGTCAGTCCTGAAGCAGGCGTAAGGAAGGTAGTGATAACAGGGGTTATCGCTACTTTTCTTGCCGCTATGCTTCATAGCGTGGGGCTTGATGATAGGAGAAATGTTGCTTAGCGACATTTCTCCTGTCATGTTAGGTCAGGAATGCCCACTTTGCATCTCATTAGAGATGCAAAGCTGGGCGTTAAGATTTCGTGCACTAAAGCAAGGTTTCACGCGTTAGCATGGCCTTGCTAATTAGGCGAAAAAATTATCGCCGCTTTTCGGCCGAAAATGGCCGCAAAAGCGGCGATAATGTTTTATCGCCGCCTTATTAATATGCCCCCAAGTTCTCCTTTTACATTTTTCAATACAAATTAACATTCCTAGTTTGACTTTTTTAATGAGTATGTTGACAACAATTACATAGTTTAGTTTTTCAGAACACACTGTCTTAAAATTTCTCATTTCTTCTTCAAACTGATCAATGCTAATCTCTTCTCCAGACTATTTCCTGGATTCTCAAACTCTCTTTCTACACACTGCTGTTCTAAACCAAAAAAACTAAATTCTATTTCATCAACATTATTTCTACATCTGCTAAACAACCGTGTAAAAGAGCTGTGTTCAGTTCACTTAAACATAATGCAGGAGTCTTTACATAATACACTTTCCTTACAAACTTCTGCATTCCTGAGTGGTGTACTGCTAACATTCTTAAGTGATGAAAAGTACTTTTACACACTTTTCTTGAAAGACAAGCCAAAGAATGTCCTTGCTTCTTAGTATATTGTCTTACCTTACATGTATCTAGTCCTTGTAACAAACTAATCTTCTGTTTAACACTTTTCTGTGCATATTGTCATAAAAAGTTGCATTATGTTAATAGATTCCTGTGGAATACTTCAAATACTGCTACAATCCCACTTATATACAGGAGCTTGTGTGCGTTTCTGTTGCACTTCTTCAGCTACTAATTCTTCTGCACTTATAACAACTATTTGTTCTTTTGGAATGGGACAACCATTCCGAACTTCGTAACAGCGACCTCCAGTATCAACTACAAATGGTAAATTATTTTGTTGAAGGTAGCTTTCTTCATTAAAGAAAAGCTCACTTTTAGAAGTGTGTTTCCATTCACCACTGAAACTTTTACAAAAGTTAGTTCTATTAACAAGTCTTTATCTTTTGGTTTTGTCTTTCAGAAACGTCATTATTTTATTTAAAGATTTCATTCTTTTTAAAATCAGAATAAATAATTTTTGTTTCAATTTAAAAGCAGTATCAACTACAGTTCCAATCTGCTGATTCTGTTTGTAAGCTAGTAATCTTCTTTTATACTTCTTACAATGGTTCAATAAATTCTGAATTACTCTACTTCGAAAGAGTCGTTGTCAAATCACTTGATATAGTTTTTGTCTTTGTGTAACTTGTGTTTTTTCCATTTGAAGTGTCATTCCCCTTCTCCTTAGTTGAAAAACTCTTCTTCTTCCTTTCATTCCTATTGTTCTCATATCATTTCTCCACAACTTTTTAAAGAAACTGTTTAATAGCCTTACCTAAGCAAACTTTATCCTTAGTAACATTCTCATTTGTTTCTAACACATTTTGTTTCTTTTTCTTTAAGTAGATCTCTTTTTTTGTTTCCTGCTCTATTAATCTTTTCTTGCCATCTTGAATTTGTGATCCACACAAAATAATTTTCTTAAAAACAAAGAACACTTTCAATAGTTTCTTACATCTATTTAATATTTTAAAATAATTACATATGATTACTAACATTAACTACCAAGCAATTATTTACATGACTATTTCCTGGATTTCAAATTTCAAAACACTATTCATGCCACTTAAATAAATAGTGTGTACTTGAACAATAATTTCCCAAACACTTATACAAAGTACCATAATCACTAATTCCTTTCCTATCATGTCTTTAACCTCATTCGCCTCTTGCATCTCACTACTCAGCAACTACTAACAATGTTTGGCCTACCGAAATGCAAACCAGAAACCCTTTCCATGTCACAGTTGAAAGTCTCACCATATTACTGAAAGTATCTCCCTGTCCCTTTTCCTAGTGGCATCATACTTCAAATAAACATACAAATGGATCTATACCTGTGTTTTATAGGTAAGACAAATCATCGAGCAATGTAAATTGGGGCGATATGTAAGTTGCAACTCTGTGTCTTCTTTTTTTCTATAGCATAGAAGTTCATTACGACTTTCTCTGTGCTCTTCACATGTCATCCGAAGGCCAGTGAGGGTCAACGCAGATGGGCCTCTGTTACCTTCCTTTTACAAACAAGGGGAGAGGAACTATTAGAGACAGGGAACAAAGAGGAAAGGGGGGGGTCAAGGGACCTGTCATTCCTAGTCTCTCGATGTACTGCCCCTGTGATGTAGGCAGCTTCAGCATGAGCAGGAAGCCTGACAATTGCCTTAACTTATATTCACGTGTTCTTCACCACTGTGAGCAAACCCGAGCACCAAGTATGCAGGCAACATTTTATTTTTTTCATCTCCCTGAAGTTAATAAACCGTGTCCCTGTTAAAGCCCCTTCCCAGGATTTTCCCACAAGGTTCCATCTGCAGAAGACCATTCCTTGTACATTTCCCTAGCTGATTTAGGAACCCAATTCATCCCTGTACCTTAGTCACAAGACTATGTAGTCCTTGCAACATAACACACTGCACTCTTGTAGCATTCAACCGATCGCGACTTTCTCTGTGCTGTACAAATGGCACCAACAGGCCAGTGAAGGTGTAAGTGCTATTTTTCACGGTAGATTGACCTCTTTTACCTTCCTTTTACAAACAACGTGAAAAGAACCATTAAAGAGCGGGAGAAAGGAGGGGGGGGCTCAGGGGGCGTGTCATTGGCAGTCTCTCCATCTGCCGCCCCTGTGAAATGTACGCGGGTTCAGCACGAACAGGAAGCTTGACAATACCTTAATTTATATTCACGTGTGATTCACAAGTGTGCAAAAACCAATGCATGAAGTGTGCAAACAACATTTCATTTTTTTCATCTCACTAAAGTTAATAAAGCATGTCTGTGTTCGAGGCCCTCCCCAGTATTTTCCCAAAAGCTTCAATCTGCAGAAGGCCATTTCTTGTCTATTACCCGGCCGATTTTGGACCCCAGTTCATCCCTTTACCTTAGACACAAGACCATGTAACCCTTCCAACATCACACACTGCACTCATGTACCACTGAAACCGATTGCAACTTTCTCTGCGCTGCAGAGATGCCACCAACAAGCCAGACAACATCTAAGTGCTATTTTTCAGGGTACATCAGCCTCTCTTACGTTCCTTTTACAAACAACAGGAGATGAACTGTTAGAGAGTGGCAGGAAGGAGGGGTGGTCAAGGGACGTGTCATTCCCAAACTCTTGATCTGCCAGCCCTCTAATATACGCAGATTCAGCACAGGGAAAGACCCTGACAATTCCCTCCATTTATATTCACATGTACTTCACCAGTGTGAACAAATTCACACACAAAATATGCTTGGAACATTTTAATTTCTCTTTTATCTCTCACACATTCATAAAAAATATCTCTTGTAAAGAAACTCTCCCCCACCTGTGTTTTCCAACAAGGCGCAATCTACAAATGTCCCTATTTCTCTTACAATGACCGGGCCGATTTTTTCGATATTAATTCAACCCTGTATCTTACTCGCAACACCATGCAGACTTTTCAACATAAGAGACTGCATTCATCATTTCACTAAAACACTTAAATATATACGACGCACTTCACCAATGCCTCCCAAACACTCATAAAAATTACCATAATCACTAATCCCTTTACCACCATGTATTTCATCTCATCTGTCTTTTCATTCTTCACTATTCAGCAACTACTAACAGTGTTAACTCTAGAGTGTCACCATATCACTGAAAGCATGCATACATGGAGCTGTATCTTTTCCTAGTAGCACATACTCAAAACAAACATACAAATAGATATATACCACTGTTATATACTTAACGAATCTCCCAATGCATAACACGTGTAAAAATACATATACAAAGGGACGTGTCACTTTTAGTCCCTACATCTGCCGGCCTTCGAATGTCTGCACATTCACACTGCCAGGGACTGTGACAGTTGCCTACACTTATATACAAATATAGCTCACCAGTGTCAAAAGTCTGAGCACAACGTCTGCACGCAACATTTATTTTTTTGTTATTTCCCTCCAGCTAATAAAACATGCCTGTTCTAAATCCCTCCCCTCCCCACTATTTTTCGACAAGTAACAACGTGCAAACGTGCCACATTTTCTTTATGTTGCCCGAATCCGTTTTGGAACCCAAATCAACCCTGTACCTACCTTTCAAAACCATATACTCCTTTAAACATGACAAACTACACTTCTTCTTCCTCAAAAACTCCTAAATATATAACTGGGGTACTTGTTCAGCAACTAATCACACTCTATGCATATTTTATGACAAATGAGAAACAGCACACTTCGGCAACACTATATTATTTTAAAAATAATATTTTCAAACTTAAAAATATCACCGCAAAGACTTAACCACTACTACACAATATATAACACATGTTATTAGTTTGTAACTTACCTCTGTAGTTGGTATGCAGATTTTGAATTTCACAAACACATGCAATATTTTCTTTCTCAGGCAATAAATGTAATTCTAGACTCTCATCAAGAATAGAACCAGTAATGGCAAAATCTTCCTCTCTTTCCACACATAAATACACATTCATAACAAATCAAAATCATTCCTTCATTATTTCAAAACGCAAAACACATTCGTATTGGTTTCTCATATTAACTCTTTTCTAAAATGCCCCAAACTGGTTCTCCTATTTTGTGGATTGGAAACTCCCCCACACTGCCTCATCGCCATGCAGCCCCAAACCCTCACAACAATTCAGAAGCCTATATCTAATAATACTACTGCAAATTTTAAAGAATACACTTCTTCTAGACCTACTACTCATTTTCAAAAATTAACTTTAATAGCTTACCAGTTCTAATTAATTTTGCATTTCATATTTTAATACCACAGTTATTTCTTCTCCACCCCCAATCACCTTTTTGCCAATTTCCATACTAACAGTTTGTGCAACATTCAACGGAAGGCTGAAGGTCACAAGTTCACCAAATTTCATTCTAACAGTTTCTGGAACATTCAACTCCACGTGCAGGTCATAAATTCACCATAATTCATCCTAATACTTTCTGGAACATTCAACAGCAGGCACAGGTCACAAGTTCACCATGTTGTTAAGTTCAGAACGGTACCTTCCAAATACAAGTAGCAGGTCTGGTTGCGCTCCACACGTCTGATGGTATCCTATGTAGTGTACATTTCCCAAAAAAATTATGAACCAATCAGAAACATACTTTTTCACGAAAGTAACATGCACCCTGGTTTTCACTACAGAATGTTCTTCCTCACCCAATCAGTTATCGATTTCTCAAAAAAAAGCTTCTTCTCCACCTTTCAACATATCTCTCATTCTTCCAATGGACTACATGAGCTACAAACATCTTTTCATTCCTTCCAGCCATACCGTCAAAATGCTAGTATGGATTGTAGGAAACAGCTATTTTTTCTGGTGCAAAAGGTATGCTGAACACAGATGTATTAACAAAGACCTAGGTTTATAAAATGTGGACAGTAAATGGTTTGCACAGACAGGATTAAAGTGGCACCTATTGTTGCCTTTGGTTAAAACCTCTTTGCATCTCAAACCCCCTGACCTCAGGATTGTGCACTGTGGTGGCAATGACCTAGGCACATTGACTGGGGTAGGTCTGGAAATGCTCATCAATCAATCATGGCATTTATAAAGCGCACTACATACCCGTGAGGGTCTCAAGGCACTGGGGGCAGAAGCTGCTACTGTTCGAAGAGCCAGGTCTTGAGAAGTCTTCTGAAGGTCAGAAGGTCTTCGGTCTGCCGTAGGTGGATGGGGAGGGTGTTCCATATCTTGGCGGCGAGATGGGAGAATGATCTGCCACCAGCGGTCACTCTTCGGATGCGGGGGACAGTGGTGAGGGCGCGGTCTGCGGAGCGGAGCGGAGTTGGCGGGTGGGGGTGTAGAGGCTGAGTCGACTGTTTAGGTATGCTGGTCCGGTGTTGTGGAGTGCCTTGTGTGCGTGGGTGAGGAGTTTGAAGGTTATCCTCTTGTTGACAGGCAGCCAGTGCAGGTCTCTCAGGTGGGGTGTGATGTGGCTGCGGCGAGAGATGTCGAGGATCAAACGCGTGGAGGCGTTCTGGATGCGTTGGAGCTGTTCCAGGAGTTTGGCTGAAGCTCAGAGGGCGTTTCCATAGTCCAGTCTACTGCTGACGAGGGCCTGGGTGACCGTCCTTCTCGTTTCGGTGGGGATCCACTTGAAGATCCTGCGAAGCATGCGGAGGGTGTTGAAGCAGGAGGAGGAGACGGCGTTGACCTGCTTCGTCATGGAGAGGGTAGAGTCGAGGATGACCCCTAGGTTGGTGCGGGTGGTGGTCGTGGGAGCGGGGGTCTCAGTGGTTGCCGGGGTAGTCACGGCGTTGAAGCTGTGGATGTCTGCGATCTTGCGATGGAAGAAGATGGTCAGCGAGTCGCACAGGTCTTGCGAAGGTGGGATGTTGTTGGTGTTGGAGCTGAGGTTGGAGAGTTCCTTCACGATGTTGAAGAGCTGTTTGCTGTTGTGTGCGTGGTTGTCTAGGCGGTCTTTGAAGGAAGCCCTTTTGGCAGATGTGATGAGGTGGTGGTGTCTGCGGGTGGCATTCTTGTGGGCTGTGTAGCTTTCTGGTGTACATTCGCGGATCAAGTTCTTTTCCAGCTTTCGGCAGGTTTGCTTGGAGGCCTGGAGGTCTTTGGTGAACCAGCTGGATTTCTTGCAGGTGTGGCTCTTGGAGGGCTTCTTGAGCGGGGCGAGGGTGTTGGCGCAATCATTTATCCATTGACTGAGTTTGCGAGCCGCAGCGTCGGGTCGGTCGGCTCTGCGGGAGGGCTCTGGGCGAGGGAGGTGGAAAGCTGGTCTTCAGTGACTTTGCTCCAGCAGCGGTACAAAAGGGGGTGTGATGGACGGAGCATCAGAACCAATCAAACACTGACACCCAGTCAACAGATCTGGGTTAGCTCCATCACCGTTCTTTAGCCCACTCTGCCACCCCAGTTCAGACATGGCCATATGCAAATCAGCCTGACCCTGTGCCTCATGGGAACAGTCCAGCCCGAACTGCCAAGCCATGCCTTTCCTTGTCCGGAAACAAGTTTCCTAGGACCGGTTTCGGGCATTTGAGCCGTCTTCAGCCAGGCAAACACGTGCAGCGGCGCGGCATCTGTTGGGTGCGGTGGTGCGTGGTGGGTTTCTGGAAGGTGAAGTGGATGCAACGGTGGTCGGTCCAGTAGAGCTTGGTGGTGTGGTTGAAGGAGATGTGGGGGCTTGCGGAGAAGATCGGGTCAAGCGTGTGGCCTGCAGAGTGGGTGGGTGTTGTGACGAGGTTGTTGATCAGGGTGGTGGAGTTGATGTTGTTGTAGTTCTCAAGGTGGAAGTTCAGGTCCCCGAGGAGGATGTAGTCCATGGAGGCGAGGGCGTGTGTGCTGATGAAGTCGGGGATGGAGTCGCTGAACTGTGGTCAGGGTCCGGGGGTTCTGTAGACGAGGGTTCCTCTGAGGGTGGTGTTGGGATCGGTGTGAATCTGGAAGTGCAGGTGTTCGGCGGTACTGATGGTGTAGTCGGTGATTGTCGTGACTTTGAGAGTGTTCCTGTGGACAATGGCGATTCCTCCTCCTACTCCATTGGTGCGGTCCTTGCGGGTAATCTTGTAACCTTCTGGGATGGCTATGGCAATGTCGGGTGCCGAGGAGGGGTTCAGCCAGGTCTCCGTCTGGAAGGCGACGTCTGGGGTGTTGGAGTCCAGTAGGTCCCAGAGTTCTACTGCGTGTTTGCGAGCAGAGCGGGTGTTGAGGGGGATGCATCTGAGGTAGTTGGGTTCTTTGGTAGGTGGTTTGGCGGGCCGGATGCTGGTGAGCTGCAGTTCCAACAGGAGAAGGGTCTGTGGGTGCGCTTCGGGGCGTCTGGGCAGCAGGTGCGTGATCGTCCGGCGTTGAGTGTGTGGAGGGTGCTCGGGTCGTAGCGGAGTCGGGTGTCGTGGTGTTCCGGGGGGCCAGGGGTCCTGGTGCTGGGCGCGGTCCAGGTGCTGACGGGCGCAGACTGGCGTGCCTTGGGCACGCCTATGGCTCGCAAGCAGCACAGCTTCTATATGAGGGGATGTGGGAGGGAGGAGAAGCTGGGAGGCAGGAGCAGGGCGGCGAATGGGATTGCGGGGGCGGGCCGCATGGGATGCAATGTTAGGAAAGGCGAGGGGGGAGTGGACGGGGGTTTACAGAAGGCAAAAGGGGGCACAAGGGACAAATAAAGACAAGACAACTGTGCAAAATGTGGAATTAAGAAACGGGCAAGACAACAGTGCAAAATGTGGAATTAGAAAAACAGGCAAGACAACAGTGCAAGATACGATAAAAACAGACAAAATTACTGACAGTAATGCAGTAGAATGAGTGGGGCACGAACCAGTTGCGAACGGCAGCAGCGGGCTCAGGGCACACTGGTGAAGCTGTGTGGTGGTGAGGGGCGCGACCTGCCCGGTGACAGGGTCAAGGGTCGCTCTCTTCACCGCTGCGCAGCCTCCATATGAGGGGATGTGGGAGGGAGGAGCAGCTGGGAGGCGGGAGCGGGGCGGCGAATGGGGTTGCGGGGGGGCGGGGCCGCAGGGGACGCAGTGGCGGGAAGGGCTAGGGGGGAGCGTGCGGGGGTTTACAGAAGGCAAAAGAGGGCACAAGGGTCAAATAAAGACAAGACAACAGTGCAACATGTAGAATTAAAGAAACGGGGAAGACAACATTGCAAAATGTGGAATTAGAAAAATGGCAAGACAACAGTGCAAGATACGGTAAAAACAGACAAAATTACTGACAGTAACGCAGTAGATTGAGCGGGGCACGAACCAGTTGTGAACGGCAGCAGCGGGCTCAGGGCACACAAGTGGAGCTGTGTGGTGGCGAGGGGAGGACCCTTGGACAATTGATGTTGCTTTTGCCTCAAACTGTCTTTGTATACTCCAATATATGCCAAACACAGAAGTGTAAATGGTCAAATCAATTCTGTCCTCAAATTGAGAAAGCTAGGAAGAATGTCAATAAAGCTGTGTCTGCATACCTCAAAGATCACACTTCAATTTTACGTATACCTCCAAACATGTGATGCTCCTCAGAGCAGAGAAGGAGGGAAGACCGGAACCCCCCATATCATTATATTTGCTCCAAGGAAGTGGCGGTCCCCATGACAGAAGCAAACCTCACATCATAACTAAACAGTGCTTCCGGGAACTGGCCCACCCGGGGGCTTAATTAAACAAAGCACTCAACACCACGCTTCGGCTTTCTTTTTCCCGACGTGATTTCCAGTCCCTAGGCGAATCCCACCAAAAACATATACACGTGCTGCTCCTCGGACCGGACTCACAGGAAAGACGCGTACCCCCTATATCATTATATTTGCTCCAAGGAAGTGCCGGTCTCCATGACAGAAGTAAATCCCGCATCATAACTAAACATTGCTCCCGGGAACTGGCCCACCCGGGGGCTTAATTAAACAAAGCACTCGACACTGCGCTTCGTTTTTCTTTTTCGCGCCATGATTTGCAGTCCCTATGCGAATCCCGCCGAAAACATATAAACATGTTTCTTTACGTTCTGACTCCCTGTGACACCCCCTGAGCACCCTAGGAAGGTCACAGTGTTCCTGCCCTCCCCTCTTCTACGTTTTCCCCCTTTTTCCCCGACTCACTTCAATCGACTCACAAAATGGCTGCCAACGCTTCCTAGTTTGAAGTGTTGGCAGCCAATCCCAGGCAAGCTCATGCTCGGAACACTTCAGCCAATCAGATCTCACAATTCTCAAATATTGATATCTGTAAATTAAAGAAAAGCGTGCTTTCTGGACCAAGAGCTATCTCTCTGCCAAATTTGGTGTAATTCCTTTCAGCAGTTCGGGCTGTAGCTGTGTCCAAATTGTCATTTGAGATGTCATCAGTGATGTCATGAGTGATGTCACTGACCATGTCATGTGTGATGTAATATGTGACGTCATCAGCAGAGCATTGCGGGGGCATGAGTTATAGTTAGCTGAACTAACTATAACGGGGGAATTTCACTGGTTTTGTATGAGTGAAATGTACAACTAACTATAACGCCCCTGAAACCTATGGTTTTTTCAGTGAATTTCTAAGGTTTTTTAAATGCTTATTTCTAACTATAATGTGCCTGAAACCTTAGGTTTTTTTCAGTGAATTTCAAAGGTTTTTTAAATGCTAGTTTCTAACTAAGCCTATAGAGGTAGGACATGTGAAGAAAGAAGAAAAAAAGCACAGAAAGAAGCAAAAGAAATGCAGAAAGAAGCAACAGAAGTCCACAAAGACGAAGAAAAGTGCAGGAAAAAGCAAAACATGTGCAGAAAGAACCAACAGAGGAGCAGAAAGAGGCCTTGTTGCAAAATAATCCTGTGCCCACAAATTTTTCAGACGGGTACTGGTGGTAACTGACTCCGACTAACCAGGCCTAGAGCAAGTGCTATGCTAAAAGACACAGTGAAAACACCTACATACACTAGAGAACACTATGCGTTTCGGGTACCCCTGTGATTAGCATGACCTCTTCCATAAGGCCCTAGTACATAATAGGTCAGGGGGATTAAAACTACCTTTAAGGCAGAGGTGCAGAAATATGCTACTTTAACTAGTAGTCACGTTTGCAGAATGGTGGAGAAAGGGTGCTGGGCGTCCAACCAAGGCTCAGGAATTCCACTGTGTAGGACATACAGGAGGTACCAGGAGGGATTCTTGGCCCCCAAACTCCCTCAGGACTAAATTGGACTTCATCCCCCATCCCGTAGTCTGCCACGAGGCACGTTTGCAGAGTGGTAGAGAAAGGGGGCCATGGCCTCCAAAAACGTCTTAGCAATCCCACTGTGTGGGACTTACTGGAGGTAACAAGAGGGGTAGTTGGCCCCCGAGGACATTCTTGGGGGCCAACTTCCCAAACTATTACCTCCAGTCAGTCCCACACAGCAGCATTGGTAAGTACTCGTACCAGGCCATGCCCACTTTGCCCACCACTCTACAAACGCACTCCCTGGCACGCTCTTGGATGGGGATTGAAGTCCCCTTCACTGCTGGGGGTCCTTGAGGGCCAACTAGCCTATCTTTTACCTCCAGTAAGCCCCACGCAGTGGGATTGGTGAGAGGTAGACAAAGGCCAAGCCCCCTTTCTCCACCACTCTACAAACGCGCGTAGTAAGTTGGGGGATTAAGTCCCCTTGAATCCTGAGGGTCCCTGGTGTCCAACTAGCCCACCAGGTACCTCCAGTAAGCGCCACAGAGCTGTGTTGCAGAGAGGTGTAAAAAGGGGCATGGCCTGGACCACCTCTCTGCAACGCAGGCCTGTGGCGCTTACTGGAGGTACCTGGTAGGTCAGTTGGACCCGGGGGTCCTCAGGATTGAAGGGGAATTAAGTATCCAACTTAAAAAGCGCCACAGGGCGTCTTTGTACACATGTCACCTCAGGCCCCGCCCCCTCCCTTCACCATTGTGCAAAAGCGCCCGAGGCGCATTTTAAGATGGGGGATTAAGCCCCCTTGAATCCTGAGAGTCCCTGGGGTCCAACTAGCCCCACTAGGTACCTCCAGAAAGTGCCACAGCGCTGCATTGCAGAGAGGTGTAAAAAGGGGCGTGGCCTGGAGTACCTCTCATTAATGCATGCCTCTGGCGCTTCTTGGAGGTACCTGGTGGGCTAGTTGGCCCCCAGGGGCCCTCAGGATTGAAGGGGAATTAATTCCCCAACTTAAAATGCCCCACAGGGCGTGTTTGCACACATGTCACCTCAGGCCCCGCCCCCTCCCTTCACCACCGTGCAAACGTGCCACGTGACGCGTTTTAAGTTGCGGGATTAAGTCGCCTTGAATCCTGAGGGTCCCTGGGGTCCATCTAGCCCACCAGGTACCTCTAGTAAGCACCACAGAGCTGCGTTGCAGAGAGGTGTAAAGAGGGGTGTGGCCTGGACCACCTCTCTGTAATGCAGCCCTGTGGCGCTTACTGGAGGTACCTGGTGGGCTAGTTGTCCCCCAGGGACCCCCAGTATTGAAGGGGAATTAATTCCCCATTGTAAAACGCAAAACCAAAGGGGATGATGGACGGAGTGTTGAACAATGCAAGCACTCACCCCCAGTCAACTGATCTGGGTTTAATCCATCATCATTCTTTAGATCACTCCGCCACCCCAGTTCAGACATGGCCATATGCAAATCAGTCTGACACTGTGCCTCATGGGAACAGTCCAGCCCGAATTGCCAAGCCATGTCTTCCCCGGACCGGAAACAAGCATCCTGGGACCGGTTTCTGGCTAATCAGCCTTCATCAGCCCGAAACTGGTCCTAGGATGCTTGTTCCCAGTCCAGAGAAGATCTGGCTTGGCAGTTCGGGCTGGACTGTACCCATGAGGCACAGGGTCAAGACTGATTTGCATATGGCTGGGTTCAAACTGGAACGGCATGGTGAGCACAAAAACGATGGATTTAGGCCCATATCTCTTTACTAGGGTGAATGTATGACATTGTTCTGCATTCTGTTCATCAACTGTTGTTTTTGCAATTGTAAAAACGCACCACAGGGCGCGTTTGCAGATTGTTGCTGGGAGGGGGCGGGGCCTCCGGCACGATAGCGGTGTTTTGTATAATTATGTATTTTTAGAAGGGGGGCTGTGTGGCTCCCCTTCTTTTGACTTTTTTGGGGCCTGGAGACCCAATCCCCCAGGGCCATACCCCAATTTTTAAAAAAAATTGAACGGGAAGGGGGCCGTGTGGGCCCCCCTTCCGTGGCCAATTCCAGCACCGGGAACCCTATCCCCTGGGGCATGGCCACATAAATATATTTTTTTATGTAGGGGGCTGAGTAGCCCCCCTCCTGTGGCCTCTATTGGCCTCGGTGACCCCATCCCCAGGGGCCGGCCTTTATTTATTTTTTTGGGAGGTGGCTGCATGGCCCCCCTCCCAGGCCACTTCTAGCCCAGGGGACCCCATCCCCCGGGGCTGGCCCTCTCCGTTGGGGACCGTGGGAGGAACCCCAATACCCCCACGGTCCCAGCCGGCATTGCTTTTCCACATGGGGAGCTGCTGACATGCAGCTCCCCTTGTGGAAAAGCAATTGTGCTTTGCTTCATTGAAGCGAGACCAGGTTTCCCTGCTCTCGCTTCAATGAAGCAAAGCAGTTTGCAATGACAGGGCGGGAGCTGCGCAGTTTCCGCCCTGTCATTGCAAACAGCAGTGTCCTCGGGGTAGGCACCCCAGGACACTGCAGGAGCCAGCCCTGGGGGGTTGTGGTCCCCAGGGCCAACAAGAACTCCTGGAGGGGGGCCGCGTGCCCCCCTCCCAACATTGGCAAAGCCTCGGGGAGGTGGTGGTCCCCGGAGCTCGGGGGTCCATAAAAGACCCCCAAATTTTCATAGTTAGTGCCCTGGGGAGGTGGCGGTTCCCGGGGCAGCGGGGAGCCATGAGCGCCCCGCAAAATAATTAATAAAAGCCCTGGGGGTGGCAGTCCCCAGGGCTGCGGGGGGGTCCATGAGCCCCCCGCAAATATTTGATGAAAGTCCCAGGGGGTGACAGTTCCTGGGGCTGCTAAATAATAAGGAAGCGCGGGAGCCGCCAGTAGGTAATATAAGGCTACATATGGAATACTGATTTAAGAATATTAAAAAGAATGTGTATTCATATCTTATCAAGTAAAAATAAAAAATATATTCATCCAATGTTTTCAATTGAAGAGTTCGCTCGGATTAATAGAGATATTTTAGTTTTGCTAAAAAAAAATCAATTCCTTTCTTTAGATTAAGAATAAAGTCCCACCAAACTTGTACAGATAAAAGGTTTGCAGATTTCCAGTTCAAAGTAATAGATAGGATTACACATGAAATCAGACGATCCACCTAAATCCACATATGATAAAGATGTAGCAAGGGAAAATATGTGTTTATAATGATGTTACAGTTTAAAGGTGTACCAACCTTAAAGATATGGGAAATTCTGTCCCAAACATTAGACCAAAATTGAAAAAAAGCAGGCAATCAAAAAACATATGCTTTAGAGTGCTAGGTTCTGAATTATAATTTCAATAGTCTGGTTTATCAGAAATATGCGCATCATATAATTTAACAGGAGACCAATAACAATTGTTTAAAACAAATGAATTAGATTGGCAGATAGATGAAGGCAACCAACTAGAAATATTGCAGAGCCAAATTCTCTTCATACTGACTGGGGTACAATTGGTATTAAAAATAGGATTCTAAAATTGACACAGCTGTGTAAGGTTGGAGGGAGAGGTAAATATTACTTTTTTAAATGTTTTATAGGCAATTTTGCTAGAGAGTCTATGAATATTGAAAAGAAAGCTCTATGTCTGAACTTGAAGGGTGGGAAATAAAGCAATTATATTCATTGAGGATTGTGTTCCACGAGACAATATATTGATGGTAAGCAGATGGTGGGATATGATGTTTGGATTGTAGATCTGAGAAGGACAAAAACATTTTGCTATGACAGATGTAGGAAACTAAAACATCACAGTATCAATTCATGTAGACCAACAAAAGATAGGTGTATGTAGTTTGATATTAGAATGATACCATAATGATGCTTTTTTAGAGTGGATAATTTTATTATGAAATAATGCATTAACAATAGTGAGAGCATGTTTTGTTACATTTAGGATTGAGGAATTGGACCCTAATTTACGAAGGTCTATGGTATGGCTGCAGGTAGAAGAAAGTGAGCAGCAAAATTCCTTTCAATCATGACTCAATTTGGTGTATGACCAATGTCTGAGTTTGTAAACTAATGAACACACTGTGCAGCTAACAAATATATATTTATATTTTTAAAAACTCAGGAAGACTATAACCGCCGTCTAGTTTTAGAGTTGTAATGCTTTATATTTAATCCTTGCAGGTTTGTTATTCCATATGAATTGTATTGAGGTTCTTATAAAAAGATGTGGGCAATAACAGAGGGAGCATAGATAATATGTATAATATTTGTGGCATAATTACCATCTTAATTGCTTCCAATTTCCCCCACCAGGATGATTCAACGATGACCATTTGTCTAATTTCTCTGACATATGAGAAATTACTTTTTTACAATTAATGTTGATAGGGCACTTAATTGATTTTTTAAAATAAAATAAATTCCTTAGTACTTTAGACTAGATTAATTCCAAATAATATTGGTATTGCTAAGCATATCTGTTGTAAAATACACATTTAGAGGACAAAATTCCATTTGATTAATGTTCAATGTGTAACCTGAGAGTGAAGCATAATCTTGTATGATACAGAATATACTGTGTACAGTATTTATGAGGTCACTAATATGGAGTAGGACATTATCTGCAAAAGCAGAGGTTTTTAGAGTAATGTTATTAACAGTGATCCCTGTATTGTCTTGTGAACTACATAGAAGACATAATAAAGTTTCAATTGCCACTAAAAATAATAGGGGAAAGAGAGGAAATCCTTGTCTTGTATCTTTATATTAAACAAAGTGCGCAGAGGTAGTACCATTAACATATATAGTTGCTTGAGGTGAAGAATTAAAAGCTTGAACCATTGAAAGAAATGTTGCAAACAAAACAAATGCCTCCATAGTTTTAAACAAAAATTTCCAATTACTTTTATCGAAAGATTTATCAGCATTTAGAGCAGAAAGGCCTATAGGATGCTTCATTTTAGATATGGAAGCAATAGTAAGACAAACTAGTCTGGTATTGTATGCTGACAAAAGTCCCTCCATAAAACCAGTTTGGTCTGGGTGAAAAATATGAATTAGTACCTGGGATAGTCTAAGGGCAATTATTTTGGCATACATTTTGCAGTCTTGATTAATAAGTGAGATGGAGCGAAAGTTTGAGAGTAGTGCATGGTCTGTGTCTGGTTTGGAGAGCACCATAGTGGTGGTAGCTTCAGATGATTCCTCAACAGAAGAATTAGAAGCAAAATCCTGAAGCAAGGATAAGAAGACTGGGGCTGTTTATGTAGAGAAAGCTTTATAGAATTCTGCTGGAATTTCATCAGGACCATGAACACTTTTAGGCTTTGAGTTCTTAATTGCAGAGTAAAACTCTTTTTTGGTTAAAGGGGCATCACAAATATTTCTATCTATGAGGAACTGAGAAATTGCATCGTCAGGAGCATCCTGGGATTTACTGTATAGGTTTGAATAAAATTCGTAGAATTTCTGAGCTATTTGTGTGGTAGATAAAAGTTGGCGACCATTTGAGGAACGAATGGCAGGAATCTTGTCTCTTTTAATATGTAAATAGTTGGCAAAAATATGACCTTTCAGTTTACAAATAAAAATATTCGCTCTTTTACTAAGCAGTGTATTGTATTCATATTGAAGGGTTTACAGTTTTAACTTATATTGTATATCAATAGAAAATAGAAACTGTTGTTCAACTGTTGTAATTTGTTTATCTAGTAATGATAATTTTTAATTAAATAACATGTTCTCATATGCCATTATGGAAATGGAAATGCCTTGTATTTATGCTTTAAAAACATCCCAATGAGCAATCTTAGAGGGAGCTCCAAGTAGGTTTTTTTGGAAATAACCTTTGATAGCAGCTGCCAATTTGAGTAGATTTTTGTCAGTAAATAAAGTGCCATGAATTCATTCTCCACCTAAATGTATTTTGAGAAACATCAGCTAAGGTTAACGAAATGGAGATTAAAGCATGGTCTGAAATAGTGATATATTCAATTTTAGAATTGGAAATCACATGAGTTAAATGTCTAGAGGACAATAAATAGTCATTATGTGACTATGTGGAATGAGCCCTGGAAAAGAATGGAAACTCTTCACCAGTTGGGTGTGTGAATCACCAATGATCTAAAAAAATAGTTGTTGAAAAAAAAGTTTTAAACAATGCATATGTTTTGGTATTACGGATGCCAACTGTGGAAATTCTATCAAAAAGTGGGTCAGAAATGATATTACATTTATGTTAAAGAGGCACAGGGCCTAACGCTTGTTTTTCAGATGTAATTGTTTGTTAAAAGTGAGGGGAGCTTAGATATAGACTAGATGGACAGAAGGCCGTTTTACTGGATGTCATAGGCCCTTAACATTCAGTGAAGAAATTGTTAATTTACAACTTCTAGCCATAACAAATTAAAGAGGACAATAAAAAGTATAGTAAAAAGGAGGATATATATAGGGTGCAGAAAAACTAGAAAGAAAGAGAACCGGAAAATAGCCTAGGAAAAGGACAGACACACAAACAGGACAAACAATCATTTATAACAATGGAATACAAAACACATGGAATGAATTATTGAAACTACGAAGGAATAATTCAGGAATCCAATGAAGAGTATACAGCCTATAAATGGGAGAAAAGAATCATATTAGTTATGCAGTAACAATTGTCAAGTAGCATTTGTAAAAAACTGAGATTCCATTGCCACCAGAACGTGAAGATCAAGATATGCAATTAAGTCAGAAGGAGAGGTGAAGGACTTGGTGATGTCATTGCTTAAGGTTGCATCACTGCAGGGTCAAATAAACCATATTTATATCCAGACTCTCTCAATGTAGGTTGTAGATCAGAGAATTTCTTTTGCAAAGTCGTAATGGAAATATTCTTTATGTCCTTCAACCATAAGTGTTGGAATTTCTCTGACAGTCTAGATGGGAACTAGATGAGCCTTGTCAATTTCAAATTTTTCTGAGAATTTTATTTTCAGTACTGAAGTTATGAGACTTTCCCAAAAAGATTTGCAATTTTGTCCCTCGATATTCTCTGGTAGACTGAAAATACGCAAATTATATTGGCATTTTCTGTTTTCTAGGTCCAGAAGCCGCTGCTTCATAGACTCAATAAGACTAACCAGAGGAGACATTTGGTTTAATAGCAGCCTTATTAGCTCTTATTTTAATGGCATTGTCAGAGATCGGCATAGTGAGTGCTGCCATATCTCTGTTGTTTAATATCAGAGCAAAGGGAGTCTGTTTTATTATGTACAGCGCGTTTTTCTTCCAGTATTCTCGCCATTGATTCTGCATGTGAATCTACTATTTTTGTTTTGGCAGGCAGTGGAGAGATGCTTGTTTTTGCTTATTATGAGGATTTTGTGCATTTTTAATATCCATTTTCTATAATTATAAAGACAGGTCTCTTAGAGGTTAGTAAATTATGCCAGCATGGAAGATAATCCTCTTCTTGGTGGAGATATACTAAGAAAATAGGGAACAAACAAGTTAAATTGTGGTGCGCAGAAAGCAAAGTTTAACAGTTGCCAGTCTTCAATAATAGCAGACCTCTCCTTTAAGATGCTAATCAAGAGGCAGGATGTGTACCTTTAAGAAGCAGTAGCATTGCTAAATGAGGCCGTCTCTTTCAGCTAGTCTCCCTCAGGCAGTCTCTAGAAATGCATCCTCCTGACTGGAACATTGAAGGAGCAGAAAAGAGGGCACTGAGGCAATGTAAACGGTGAAAAATGCTTCAGGTATGCACCAGGGGCAAGGATATCCCAGTTACTATGCTGCCAGTGAGGATTGACACTGCAATTCATCATCTTTAATGAACGTAAATTGCAGGCTTTGATGGAGCTTACGGTGCTTCCTCCATCTAGGATTGTGCACGCTCCAGCAATCTGAAGTCTTCAGTTTTAAAAGCAAAAGTTCCAGTTGGGTACTTTGGAGCTTGCATAAATACGCAGCACACCCTGCCGCGAAGGAGCACCACCCTTGGATGTAGGGGCCACGCGGTCTGTTATCGAGCAGGCCGACTTTGTGGGGCAGCAACGGATTTAGCATATCCACCGGCACACCGAGGCCCATCTGGGGGCTATGAATGTTACAGAAGCAACATTGTGCGCTCCATCTGGAGACAAATGACACCACAAGGCCCATAATGCTCTGCTAGTCACGGCAGAGCATCCCATCCAGGGCATGCATTGGACCATTTAAATGATGAGGGCAGTGTCCTATGCGCCTTCAATTGCCAAAGCCTCTGAAGAGAAGTGGGGACACTTCGAAACGCGTCTGGCATCCATGGCAGATTGAACTGCTTAAAGTTATTGTTGTGCAGGTGGATTGTATACCATAATGGCTCTTCATGAGCATGTTGCTGTTCGAGTGCTCCTTGTATGTTGGGTACTTTGGAGCTTGGATAAATACGCGGCACACCCTGCCACGAAGGAGCACCACCCCAGGATGTGGGGGCAAAGCGGTCTGTTATTGAGCAGGCCGACTTCGTGGGGCAGCAACGGATTTAGCATATCCACCGGCACACCGAGGCACATCTGGGGGCTATAAATGTTACAGCAGCAACATTGCGTGCTCCATCTGGAGACAAAGGACACTACAAGGCCCATAATGCTCTGCTAGTCGCGGCAGAGCGTCCCATCCGGGGCATGCATTGGACCATTTAAATGATGAGGGAGGTGTCCTATGCGCCTTCAATTGGCAAAGCCTCTGAACGAAAGTGAGGACACTTCGAAACGCGTCTAGCATCCATGGCGAATTGAACTGCTTAAAGTTATTGTTGTGCAGGTGGATTGTATACCATACTGGCTTTTCATGAACACGTTACTGTTCGAGTGCTCCTTGTACGTTGGGTACTTCGGAGCTTGGATAAATATGCGGCACACCCTGCCACGAAGGAGCACCACCTCAGGTGGGAGCCCTCCAATTGAATCAAATAGTAAGTGGTCCAACTCACCAGTTGGGACACTTACTGGACCCCATATTCGTCAATTGGGGGGAAGTAGAAGCTAGGACCCCTATTCCCATCCCTTGGTCGGATCATCACCTGGTACCATTCTTCATACGAATTTCCGGGGTTAAACCCCCGGAGCCAGCTATACTGTACCATCCCAGGCGGAGATGGGCTACCTTCTCTCAGGCTAAATTTAGTGCGGCACTGACCAAAGGGGAAAACCCTGGGGGGGATGATGCAGATACGGCTAGTTTCAATCTATGCAAGCATATCAACGAGGCGCTTGACTGCACAGCCCCACTTTCACATGCCAGATTGGGTGGCCGCCTTCAAAAAATTGCCCCGTGGTTCAGTGATGAACTACGGGTCACGAAAACAGCACTGAAGCGAGCCGAAAGACAGTGGCGTGGGGCTCCGTCTAAGGAAACTAGGGAGGCCTACCTAAAGAAGAGGCGAATTTATCACGGGCTTATCAGGAAGTCCAAAGCAGCATACTACACCATTAGAGTTAGCGAAGCTGGCAACTCGACGAGAGAGCTCTTCTTGCTCTATAAAACCCTCTCGAGTGGGAAACCAGCCATGGTTCCTGAGGACTGTTCGGTAGAATCCTGTGATAGGATTGCGGAATTTTTTTCCGAAAAGATAGCAAATATCTACTCGGCATTTCCCAGTCATCCCATTGCTGGAACCGATTTTGCGGAAAGCCCGAGGGAATGTAGGGATAGACATACTTTGACCAATTTTGTCACCCCGCCCTCGGAGGATCTACTAAAAATCTGTTTATCTGTCAAATCAGGCTCCCCGAAGGATCCCACCACGCCGAAACGGCTAGTGGATAGTCTATCGGTGCTAGAACCGTATATAAGACGCCTATTGGATGTGTCTTTTAGCACCAAGACCGTGCCCAAAGCCTGGAAACAGGCGGTGGTTCTACCTCTTAGAAAGAAATCTAACATCAGCTTTGAGAAACTAGAGAACCTTCGGCCGATCTCCCTTTTGCACTATCTGGCTAAAGTGGCGGAAAAACCTATAAATATGCAACTGATGGATTTCGTGGATGAGGCAGCTCTACTACACGATACCCAGTTTGGTTTCCGTCCCCGCCATTCTACGGAATCAGCGCTTTTGATGGCTGTGGAGACCTTGCGCCAGGGGGTGGATGAGGGTCATACTATGGCCCTCATCCTATTGGACCTGAGTGCAGCATTCGACACCGTAGCTCATTCCACCCTGCTACGGTGTCTGAATAATGGCGGAATAACTGGAGCTGCCCTCGCATGGATCCAGTCCTTTCTCACGGGGAGAAGCTTTCAGGTCCGCCAGAGCCAGTGTTATTCCAGGGATATTGGATTGGACCAGGGCGTACCCCAGGGATCGTCCCTAAACCCCACCCTATTTAATCTTTATGTCTCCCCAGTGGCCCGTATTGCTGTGGGCCATGGTCTGTACATCGTGTCCTACGCCGACGACACGCAGCTGTTTATCTCCCTCTCGCGAGCGCCGGGTCTTGCGGTGGACAGTTTCAGAGTCTGCATGCAAGACCTTGCAGCCTGGATGTCCACCAACTGCCTTAAACTACATGGCAGCAAGACTGAGGTACTCGTAGTGGGGGGGAACCCATCTGTCTGGTCATCGGCGTGGTGGCCTCCATGCTTGGGAGAGGCTCCAACACCTTGCCAAGAAGTTCGGAACCTTGGAGTCTGGTTAGATGCTGACCTGTCTTTTGGACCACAGATAGGACGTGTGGCGGGCGTCTGTTTCAGCGTCCTGAAAAGTTTACGGAAGATTTTAGATCTCCTCCCTACGTCAGCCAGCAGAACGTTGGTGCACGCCCTCGTCACATCACGCCTGGATTATGGCAATTTGCTGTACCTAGGAGCAACCAACAAGGCCTTAAATCGCCTTCAGGTGCTGCAGAATGTGGCAGCTCGCCTCATTTTAAAATTTCCCAAAAGAGTGGCCTCTAATACCGCCCTTCGGACTCTTCACTGGTTGCCAGTGAGGAGCAGGGTGGAGTTTAAGGCCCTCTGTACCTGCCATCGCATCCTTACTGGGAAAGCGCCAATACCGCTCCAGAACTTGATCACCAGGTATGAACCAACATGCTCCCTTCGCTCCTCCCACGGAGGCCTTTAAAAAGGTCCCGAGGATAAGGCGGGCTCGCATGGGAGGTAGATCTTTTCGCTACCTGGCGGCTAAGAGCTGGAATGCTCTACCTTTGGACCTCCATCTTGAGTCATCTGAACTGGGCTTTAGGAGGAAGTTAAAAACATATCTATATACTCGCTAGCTTGCACAGTCTCATTGGTTGTGTCCGTGGGAGTCAATCTGTTTTAGCGCGGGGACACGCTTTGAGCGCAACCAAGCGCTTTATAAAATTCCCTTATTATTATATTATTATTATTATTATGTGGGGGCAAGGCGGTCCGTTATCGAGCAGGCCGACTTCGTGGGGCAGCAACAGATTTAGCATATCCACCGGCACACCAAGGCACATCTGGGGGCTATGAATGTTACAGCGGCAACATTGGGCGCTCCATTTGGAGAGAAAGGACACTACAAGGCCCATAATGCTCTGCTAGTCGTGGCAGAGCATCCCATCCAGGGCATGCATTGAACCATTTAAATGATGAGGGCGGTGTCCTATGCGCCTTCAATTGGCAAAGCCTCTGAACAGAAGTGGGGACACTTCGAAAAGCGTCTGGCATCCATGGCAAATTGAACTACTTAAAGTTATCGTTGTGCAGGTGGATTGTATACCATAATGGCTCTTCATGGGCATGTTACTGTTCCAGTGTTCCTTGTACATTGGGTACTTTGGAGCTTGGATAAATACGCAGCACACCCTGGGTTGAAGAAGCACCACCCCAGGATGTGGGGGCCACGTGGTCTGTTATCGAGCAGGCCGACTTCGTGGAGCAGCAACGGATTTAGCATATCCACCGGCACACCGAGGCCCATCTAAGGGCTATGAATGTTACAGCAGCAACATTGCGCGCTCCATCTGGAGACAAAGAACACTACAAGGCCCATAATGCTCTGCTGGTCGCGGCAGAGCATCGCATCCAGGGCATGCATTGGAGCATTTAAATGACGAGGGCGGTGTCCTATGCGCCTTCAATTGCCAAAGCCACTGGGGACACTTCAAAATGCGTCAAGCATCCATGGCAAATTGAACTGCTTAAAGTTATTGTTGTGCCAGTGGATTGTATACCATAAAGGCTCTTCATGAGCATGTTGCCATTCGAGTGCTCCTTGTATGTTGGGTACTTTGGATCTTGGATATATATATATATATATGCATATATATATATATATATATATATATATATATATATATTTATATATATATATATATATTACCTACTGGCGGTCGCCAGTAGGTAGTTATAGTTAGGACCACGTTTCCATAGGAAATCCGCAACATTCTATTTTGAATAACTTTGGCGCCGGTTGACGAATCCTCGCAAATTTTTCAAAATAGGTGGGGCGCTACGCTCCGCTCCTACCCTGAAAGTCTCGGGGGGATTCGTCAAGCGGGGGCTGAGATAAAAGGGGGGTCCCAAAACGCGTTTTTCCCATGCATTTTTCCATAGGACCTTTAGACACAGCTACAGCCCGAACGGCTGAACAGAATTACTTGAAATTTGGCAGAGAGGTAGTCCTCAGGTCAAGGAAGTGCCTTTTGTAGGTTTGGTGTAAATCTGTTCAGTAGATTCTGAGAAAATAGCCTTTAAATCAATATATATATCTGAGCCAGCTTACGGTGCGCTTACGGTGCGCTTACCGTACGCGTACGGTGACGTGCGCGAGCGCGATTCTGATTGGCTCTTAGATCTTAGTAAACATTCGAATCGGTCGAAACCAGGAAGCGGCGGCCGCCATTTTCTCACTCGCACTCTGACAGGGGGTTGAAAAACAAAGTGCAAAAACATATAAAGGGGCTGTTTAGACAGCTCCCAAGCACCTAGCCATGTCGAGGGAGTCCCCAACGATCCCCCAAGTGAAAAAGGCAATTTTAATTTTTCGAAAATTTCGCCGATTACGCTTACCGTACGCGTACGGTAATAAATAATAATAATAAAAAAAATATATCCACATTCTCCCCACCCCGTGTGCAAATGGTGCCCGCAGGGCACCATTTGTACGTGGCTTATTACATCAAAAGCAAAACATATATTTTACCTGTCACAACAATGCTCATCATATGTCCACCATGTGCGCACGGTGCGCGAAGCGCATCGTGCGTTCATGGCCCATCTAGCGTAACGTGGGCACGCGGTGCGCTTCGCGCACCGCGTGCTCACTGTGTGCGCACGGTGCGCGAAGCGCACAGTGCGCGCACGGAACGAACTGCGTTAAGTGGGCGCGCACGCCACAAATGGCGTAAAGTAACTTAGCATTTAAAAAACCGTACAAATTCACTGAAAGAACCATAGGTTTGACACACGTTATAGTTAGGAATTAGCATTTAAAAAACCTTGCAAATTCACTGAAAAAACCATAGGTTTCACAGATGTTATAGTTAGCTGGACATTTTACTGATAAAAAACCAATGAAATTCCCCCGTTATAGTTACTGTAGGCAACTATAACTCACGCGACCGTAATCCTCTGCTGATGACATATGTGTCTTTATGAAAAAAAAATATTTGTAATATATGTATAGCTAAAATTTAATGGAAGAAGACATGGGCAAATAAGTGTCTAAATACAGTATTAGCATCAGCAGAGGATTACGGTCGCGTGAGTTATAGTTGCCTACAGTAACTATAACGGGGGAATTTCATTGGTTTTTTATCAGTAAAATGTCCAGCTAACTATAACATCTGTGAAACCTATGGTTTTTTCAGTGAATATATATATATATGCATATATATATATATAATACAGCTGCTCAAAGGAAGAATATCTTAGAGACGGCACAGCCCGTGGTGCGGAAAATGTCTTCAAATAACAGATATCGCAGGCAAACGTCTACGCGTCGTTGTGAACAAGGCTTGTGAAGCTGAAACGCGTAAACGTTGTAAAAACATAAGAGACCTGGGTCTTTATCCAGTAATCCTGTCCCTCGACGCTGATGCCTTTCTTTTCTTGAGATAGTATATCTTAACAGATAATCATGAGCTTCCCCATTTACAAAAATAAAGAAATAACCTATGCATCTCACACGATCAGCATTGCCCAAACCTTTTCACGCCCACATTTTATACAGTAGGCATAGCCTGGGTGATTAGTGGCAACTTGCCTCCTTTCATATAACCATGCAACCTTTGCATGAAAGTAATGGATAACTAAGTACTCATTTTGTTAGTATGGGCATAATATGGTTATAAAAAGCCTGGTGATCGTTCTAATTTCCTACTTTTTAATTTTGTTTAAATGTCTCCATTCTCCCTAGTGGTTGCACTCTATAAAAAGTGACCCACATTCCATAATCACAGTTCAGTCAGAAATGATGTCTACTGAAATAATTAGGTATCCACTATTCAATCTGTACTTTATTTATCTAAACATATATCATTAGAGTAAATCTACTTTTTTGGAAGCTACCACATGTTGTCGAAGATGTTTGGTTTGCTGTGCTACCTTTCTGTCTTCCTGACATACAATGAAAGCCCTCTGTAAAGATGTACTTCTGAGTCCTTCTTCCAGTCAGACCATTTCCTGTCAGGAGAGTTTGCCTGGTCAAGTAAAGATTAAACTGAATGTGTTAATTTAACTAGACACTAGACGCTATTCAAAGTGGCACCAGGTTTTAGGTTCTCCTGCTTGTTTTTGGGTGAAAAACCGACAGGTGCATACAAGGAAGTAGCCCGAAAATTATAGTACCCACCACTTTGAAATAAAAGCTCTGATGATACAAAGCAAGTGAGCTGACCCTTCCATAGAGAAGTTCCCTCTGCCTCTTGCATCCAAACTTTTATCTATTAATCCTTTCACCCTTCCATCGATCTGCTGATATCCACTATTTCACCGTTACATCCTTAAATGCATTAATTTTTTCATCCACCATTCAATCTTTCCCTATTCCATCAATCCATCCACTTTGCCATCCATTGCTCCATCAATACACTCCGCCATGCATCCATCCATCCATCCATCCATCCATCCATCCATCCATCCATCCATCCATCCATCCATCCATCCATCCATCCATCCATTCATCCATCCATCCATCTTTTAATTCTGCCATCCTTTCACTTGTCCATCCACTGATCCATCCATCCGTAAATCAATCAATCATCGGGGCTTCTATAGCACAGCTTGTCACCTCAGGGGGTCCTTAGGCGCTGTGTGGTTCGAGCGATCCTCGGTCACAGAGAGCTGGTGGTCGAAAAACCAAGTCTTTAGCTCCCTCCTGAATTTCCTCAGAGATGGGGACGTTTGCAGGTGGTGGGGGAGGTTGTTTCAGGACTTGGCAGCGAGGTAGGATAAGGCGCGTCCACTGCATTGGCTCCAGCAGAGGCATGGGATGTGGGCTATGGTGAGGGTGATGGAGCGGAGCTCTCTGGTTGGGTGGTTAAAGTCAGGTGTTTGTTGAATTAGGTGGGACCTGTTTTGTGGAGGGCTTTGTAGGCATGAGTGAGGAGCTTGAGGAGGCATCTCTTCTGAACGGGCAGTCAGTGGAGTGCTCTGAGATGAGGGGTAATGCTGGTTCTGAATGGTTTGGAAGCAGTTGAGCTGTTTGGTGGTTCCAGTGTACAGGGCTTTACCATAGACGAGTCACCGGTAAGGGTGGGCAACAAATTCCGTTCCGCTTGTGGAACTTGCGAAATTTCGGCATTTTCCGTTTCGCGCGGAACGCGAAAATGTCAAAACTTCCGCGATCTGCGGCGGAACGGAATTCGGGGGCATGAGGGTAGAGGTATTGCACAAAACGGTAGCATCTTCCTGGATAAATATGCAGGGCAGGTTTCATTCTGGCACGATGCTCCTGTCACAAAAATTAAACCTCAACAGGAAGCACTTACAGATATAAATAAAGCAGGTGCCCGAGTTGAAGCTCAAATTTGTTTAGATTTTTTGGGCGGCAATGGCCAGCTGGTCCCGCTGCTGCGGCATTATGATAATAAGTGCGGCCAAACAGACTGCTCACTGGCTCATGTTAATTTCTCCTGTGAGTAATGAGAGATTGTTAGGCGACCTATTTCAGCTTGAAATGGATGAGGTGAAGCAACATCCTCTGCACTGTGCAGGGCTGCAGAAGAGTACTACTATCAAATCCACTGAAACCCGGGATGTACCTTGTAAAGACTGAATGCCAGCACAAATGAGCCAGCATGGCTTTTCCTCATTGAAGGAAGGCATCCATGTTTACAATGGGAATAATGCTGTAGAGGCGTGTATGTGAACTTGTTAGCATTGCCCGAATTATGTGAAAGCATGCGTAAAAATATTTCCAAGAGCCTAGAAATGGCACAATGTGGCTTGTACTCATTGGAAGGAAGGTGCAGAAATACACAAATATAGTGCTGCCCGAAGAATGTTGCTTGTGACTGAGTTAGCATTACCTGAATGATGTAGAAAAATGCGTAAAAAAAATCTGCACCCCTATAACAGACCTAGCGTGGCTTTAATCAATAAGAGAGAACACATCTAGTGCTTCTGTGGAGGCGTGCTCGAGAACCATATGCGCAAGCTAATTTATGTAGTAGCATGTGTCTAAAAACTTTTCACAGCCATAAAAATTACCTAGAGAGACATATGCCTATTGGGAGGATGAAGCGACTATTCATAAAAGATACTGCTAGCATGGGGGATAAGTTAGCTTTGATTGAATGATGTAAAGAATGCTGCGCTGTTGCAAGGTAGCACACACATGGTCACGGGAGACAACTCTTCTGGCCCTTTACACAGCTGTAGTGTAGGAAAAGCACTATACATTTACCCAACGAGGTAGCACACACATGGTCATGGGAGACAACTCTTTTGGTCCTTTACGCAGCTGTAGTGTAGGAAAAGCACTATACATTTACCCAAAGAGGTAGCACTTACTGATTAGCCAGTAGAAAGCACTCCAGTTGAGTAGAGGTATTGCACAAAACGGTGGCATCTTCATGGATCAATATGCAGGGCAGGATTCATTCTGGCATGATGCTCCTGTCACAAAAACTAAACCTCAACAGGAAACACTTACAGATATAAATAAAGCAGGTGCCCGAGTTGAAGCTCAAATTCAGTAACGCATTAATCAGCCCAAAATCTCCGCGAGCACGCGAAATTCCACGTGTTTGCGGAGATTTTTTGCCATTTCGCGAAATTTTGCGAAAGGCAACTTCGCAAATTCCACCCACCCTTAGTCACCAGGAGATGAAGGACTGGGTTACTTTTTTCCTGGTCGAAGTGGGGATCCACCAGAAGATCTTGAAGAGCATGCAGAGAGTCTGAAAGCAGGCAGAGGAGATGGCGTTGATCTGTTGTTTCATGGGAAGCTGGGTGTCCAGGATGTTGCTAAGGTTGTGTGCGTGATCCGACAAGGAGGTTAAGGGGGCGAGTGTTGAGCACCACCAGCTGTCGTTCTAAGGGGAGGGCTTGTTTCTGAAAATGATGATCTCTGTCTTGTGGAAATTGAGTTTTAGGCAGTTGGCTTTCATCCAGTTGGAGATATTGGTCATAGTGGTTTCAAAGTTGAGTGGTGTCTGGATCTTTTGAGAAGGATAGGATGAGCTGGGTGGCGTCGGTGTAGGAGACGATGTTGAGTCTATCAATCCATCCATCCATTTACTCTGCCTCCTTTCCATGAGTTAGAGTCCAGCAGTGGAGCTTGTGAAGCTAAGGGGCGGGTACACATCATGAGGTGGCTTTGATTTGTGGGCAAAGAGAAGTGCCATGGCCACAAGTGGAAAATATTGCATCAGCGTCTCCCATATAGCCAGTGACCCATGCTCTGGAAATGCCAGCACCCTGATCTGACAGTAGCTTTCACACCTACTGTCTCAGCAGGTAGAGACTAGAGGGCGGCGATTTGTGGGCATCGGGCCCAAGAATAATCCTGGGGCACTTCTGGCTGATGAAGCAGAGACTGTAATGATCACAAAAGCATGACCAGCATGCCTATGGGAGGTGGCCCGCACTCTGGGAACTGTGCCATGGCCCGCTGAAAGATCAAGGGTCTGCTGACTGAGAAGAGGTTCTCTAATGAGGAGTGTTTGCTACCTGTGAGCACCAGGGCCTGAGGATAGCCCATGGTGCTCTCCACTCAGGTGCTGAGATGTACCTCATACAGTTCATCACTTCCAACAAATAATATATCATCTTTCTTCATTGTTCAATGAGCACAGATTACTGGCCATACGTCGACTGCTGAGGCCCAGCCGAGGGCGATTATTGCCCAGATGCCTAACTTTGCAGATAAAGGGGGGAATCTTTGTATGTACCAATAGTGGGCCATCATTTGGACTTACACAATGGCAGAGACCACTGTGTAGTTATACGTGAGAAAGAGTTGCCACAAAAAGAGCGTTTTTTGTTTTGCCGGGAACTTTGGTGCTGTTTTACAGATCTTTAAGAAACTTTCCCCAAAAATGTGTGTACCGCAGCTCATTCCAGGAAAGGTTCTGAGTGATCTATCAAGTAGGGGCCAAGAAAAAGGCGGGGGCCAATACATTTTTTTTAAACAGACTTTTGGAACAAAATGACATCATATTTGGCAGAAAGCTAGATATTTACCCAGAAAGCGTGCTTTTTGTGAGTTGGTTTAACTGTATTCAGTAGTTTTTGAGAAATGAAGGTTCAATATTTATAGCTGTATATTGACAGTTAATCCTCTGAGACTCCCACAAGAGTACAGAAGACAGTAAATTAAAAAATTGAACGATGTGGTTGGTCATGAGGGCTTTTTTCCCATCAGCCAGCTCAATATCTCATGATGCACATGAAAGAAAATGTTGCAGTTACTATTACAGGGCGCTGGGACCCGGTACCCATACCCTGAAAACGAATGAAAAATAATATAGCAGGGGGCAAGGTAGGGGTACTCTACCCCCTGGTCCTTCTAAAGGGCTCACACAAGGATTACAACAAATAAAAAAAATTAAAAATGAGGGAGGCGGTCTGTGACTGGATTGCGACTTATAGAGGTGTGTAGGGGCCTTGAGGGTGGTTAGGCACAGGCCAGTCCAGGCTGCCAGGCCCTTTTGCCTAATATCTGACATGCACCACTGAATGCTATGCACATTGATACATTGGGCGCAGGGCCTTACTGCAGCGAATCCAAACCTAGGCCTATAACATCTCTTTAATCTTTGTTTTTTCAGAAGACTTCTGTTTTTCTTTTATCATATTTACCCAACACCCTCACTGAGCACACCATTTGACCATTCTAAGCAGGGGGTTGGACACAGAACTGGAGGGAGGGTCTGGCCAAACCCAATGGGTGCTGCCAAGCTCCTTTCATGCATGGGCGAAGGCCATGTGCAGTTGGACTTGGCCACAAGGCCTGGCCTGTTGCCAAGCTAGACCCTGCAGCCAACCCCACGTCACGTATGACCAAAGGTCATGTAAAGCGTGGGGTTGGCTGTCTGCTGCCAAACTCACAGCACGCATGACCAAAGTCCATGCACAGCATTTAGTTGGCTGCCTCTGGGTGGCTGTCTGCAGAGTTGGACATGGCACATGGTTGCAAGCCTGTGGTTGGCTGCCTGTAGAGGGTGGTTTGTTGCCTCTAGGTGGTTTGCCACAGGAATGCCATCATTGCTGTCATACATGATGTCATAGAACATGTCATGAGTGATATATTATGTGAAGTCATAAGCAGTGCATGGAGGGAAGATAAGTTAACTGGGGAATTTCTGTTTGAGTTCAAAACATTAATGATTTGATTTGATTTGATAGTGCATTTGTACAGTGCATGAATGCCCGGGGCGAATTGGCGCTAGGACCGATGGGTAAGGCGGAGGCTGGACTGCTGTAGGTGAGTTAGTTGGAAAAGAGCCAGGTTTTTGGCATCTTTCTAAAAGAAAGAAGTGACGCACTACTCTTTCTGGCAATCGTGAGTAGGTTCCAAGTCTTGACTGTTCCTTAGCAGGAAGCTAATTCCGCCCCAGCGAGCCTTCTTGAACCTGGGTGTTTTCAGAAGTTTCGTGTGTGCGAATCTTAGACTTCTAGAGGGCACATGTCATTTCTAATGAGTCCTCGAAAATTGAGGCCCTACGCCATGAAGTCCTTTAAAGGCCAGGCATTGGGATTTAAATGTAATCCTCTTGTCCACCAGGAGCCAGTGGAGGGCTCTTAAACCTTGGGAGACTGGCTCAAACCTAGGGATATCCAATACTAATCTGGCTACTGAATTTTAAAGGCACTGCAGCCTTAGCAGATACTGAGATTGGATCCCCATGTAAAGGGCATTACCATAATTCAATCTGGACAGTGCTAATGCAGTAACCAATGTTTTTAAGGCATCGGTAGGGATGAATGGATGAATTTTCCCGATCATTTTTAAGATAATCAAAATGTTGAGGAGAGGGTGATAATCTGACTATTAAATGTCAATTTACCATCAAAGATGAATCCTAAGTTTTTGACCTTATGCACAGACTGGCATTCCATCATCTGGGTGACCAGAAGGATGAATCAGAGCACAGCAGCAGGACTTAAGTCTTTCTGCCGTCCAGTTTTAGGCAATCGGACTGCATCCACTGGTTAACCTGTGTCATGCAGCAGTTGAATAACCCTGGGCATAGTTGGTACAGCGGGACTACACGGAGGTCCACGAAGTTGGGAACAAACTCCGTGGAACTCCTCTCCGGTCTGCTTTGCCACCAGCCTTCACCTCCCCCCTATTAACAATGAATTAGACTTTAATGAAAAGTAAAATAAAAACCACTTACCTGTACTGCGGAGTCCCCTTCCTGCCCTCCTCTTTTTCCTCGCCGTCTCTGGGTAATCCTTGCGAAAACTGGGCATGCGAGCGCGCCCACGCATGGGCATTTCTTGTCTGTCCTGCTACCAGGCATGCATGCAATGTCCGCAGTCACCAGTGAGAGGAAGATAAAAGTTTTAAAATATAAACTGATCATGAAAGCAGCAAATAAATTGGTCATTAAAAAGATAGCCAAAAAGCAAGTAAGTGGACTGTTCAATTACAAAAAGAAGAAATTGTAAGTGGTGTGATTGAGGCATTCATTGTTACAGTATGTTAGGTAGAACTCTATGTGACGGCATACAGATGTACTTCATTCTCCAAACTGGTGTGATAATGCCAGCTTTGAACTAATGATTTTGTTGTAAAAGCCGTTGGCCTAATGGCTTCCGTTCTAAGATCATACATCCCTACCAGACACTCCCTGCCCCTTTATCTCACTCTTACAGGGTCCTACTTTCTCCTTTTGTGACAAATTTTTGTCATTCTCATCCTCCGTCATCCAGATTTTTGTGTTTTTCCATTACTTGCTCTCCGTAAAGTACCTGATGTAGATAAGTAAGTGCTGGTGACCCCCCCCCCCTCCACTGGCAATGACCGGCTCAAATTAAGCACTGTACAAGCCCTTGTATATTTTCACCTTTTTCCACTCCTGAACAGGGAGAAGATGCAGCTGATTTGTGCATCATCAATTGACTAGAAGCTATTCTTGAGCTGCATGGTTTTTATATTTTAGCTTTAATTTTATTTGACATTTTTAAAGCACTGCAAGCCTCCAGGTGGTAGTTTCAGAATGCATTGTGTCATTGACTACGCAGTCAATCAATAGACATATATTGTTGACAACTAGATCCATCGACAGAATAACAAGATGGTGAAGCCTTGTAGAGTAGTCAGTAGTCTGAGAGTTGCTGCCTGGAGGTTCGAAGAGGTTAGTTTATATATCTGCCAGGACCAGCAATGCAAATACAGGGATCAAGAAAAGTCTGGCATGGTTTTCAAGATCCACATTGCTGAGAGTGATGGCCTGAGAGGGTTTGGTGTCTATGTGGTGTGGCAACAGGCCCAGTGAGCTATCAGCAAATCCATTCAGGAACTTCAAATTAAATACGGTCCAGCAGAAGTAACTCCACTCCATGTTATTCTACCTCATATGTAAGAGGAATTCAGTGCAGAGAAAGGAAGTTCTTTAGTCACACATAACTGTGTTTGAGCAGAGAGTCCACAGTATTGCTCATTGAACTAGAAGCTAAATTCAGTCCAATAGGATTAGCAGTCAAATCTAAGAAAATTTAGTTAAATCAAGCTAGTTAGGAGTGACTGACCAATAACAGAGAATACCAGCTCCTATCTAAAGCATATGTGTAGTCTACAGGAGAAAAAAAAACACTTTGTGTAATTATTAGCCATTTTTCACCAGTTCCACGTCTGCAGGGGTCACTAAGCTCTCTAAATGTGAAAATGTAGGCAGTCCACTAACCAAGGCCGGGGGACTCAGACTGCATATAAAAAGTAGGCTTCAATACAGACACAGCATGGTGATAAGGCCGGGTTCCGCTACTGAAATTTTAACGAAGAACCCTAGGTCGATGTCCCTTTTTACCTGCTGAGAAGTGAAAAGGGGAGAAGCAACTGAATTTAAGCAATTAAACTTCCAGTAGTAACCTTGGCTCAAAAAATCACGGACTCCAAACTTCAGTTTAGGGGGTTTATTACAAAGCCAAAACCAACTGAATATGCAAGCACCTCAAAACGAGGTTGTAAAAATACATAGGAACTAATACAAATCAAAACCTACGAATGAGTCTACTCTGATGAATTATGAGAGAATAAAAAGCTCTAAAAATAAGACGCAAGCAAGAACTACTCCAATATTTAAGTCAGACTTCATCTGTGGCTGAAAAGTGAAAAGCATTAGACTATCCCTACTTTATCTCTGAGGTGACATCCCTACTTGGCATTTCCCAAAGTCAGTTAAAGGTGTCAGCTCATGAAGACTCCCTTAGAAGTACATTCACAATGCAAATCGGGTAGTTTAAGCTGCAGAGCTCATTCTAAGATACTCTTCCCAGATCAATCTTCTAACCCCTTCTCCTAACTCATTCTGTCTCCTTCTGCCTCTCCTCCCTCGGGGCACTTTTCCTAATACAAAATACAAAGATGTAAAACACATCCACAGATCACCTCATGCTAATGGACACATCTCCTTGGTAGTTTTCCACCGTCTTCTCCAAGTGTAGTCCGATGACCTTGGCTCCCAGGCCGCCTCACTGAGAAAGAACACCGGCTCCCAATTATTGACCTTCTATTTACTTTGTTTCACTTCTCCTCCATGTCTAACTCCTAAAACAAAAGGTGTTAGTTCTAACTAACAAAGGCAGCTTCTTCCACCTCCAACTGAAACGTGAGAACAGAACATTCTTGCGTGCACATGAAATTAGCTGACTACTTCTAAATGCGAGAGCTTACCAGGGAAATTACATTTCCAGGCCTACACAATTCGGCCAACATAAGAATAAACGAATAGGCCTTTCATAGCACAACGTGAACATTTCATTTAGGCCTTTACACATCAGGATTCACACATGTTAATAATGCTTCTTGTTGCAAACATCTACAATTATTGCATGTTAAGCATAACTCATTATTTCTTCGTGCAGTTTTCATCATGGTGCACGTTTAAATCAGAAATGCATTTCACTACACAGAAGCTTTCCGTTAGGCAGCTGCAATATACTAAAGGTTACAATTTCAAATATAAACATAATTTAATTTCTCTTTTGCATGGCACGAAATACCTTTCTAGTAATTCACCTTCACATTTTTGTTATTACCATACAATTCTACTGATCAAAATTAATACAACACATGAATATATGCGGATGTGGACTATCCTTGATTATGATGCACCCGTACAATTTTAGAATACCATCGCGCTCCATCAATGGAAACCACCCTCTTGGCAGTGGGGGAGGAATCAAAGAGGCTTCTAGATCAGGGAGGCTCTGCAGCTATCATCCTCCTTAACCTAAGCGCCGTATTTGACACTATAAACTACAAAATCCTTATTGAAAGTCTTTCCAGTGCTGGAGTCTCAAGATCAGCCATGAAATGGCTTAACTCTTTCCTGAGAGACAGAACTTTCCAGGTTATCAAGGGATCCGGTACGTTTGACATACTCCCTCCGAGCTGTGGAGTATCACACGGCTCATCATTAAGCTCCATACTATATATATATATCCTTCATGCCGACAATACCAAATGTTTTTCTCTCTCACCCCCGAACAAGATCCCCAACCCCCCACTTTGGAAAGAGTGGCCAGTTGGATGAACAAATCTTGTCTGTAGCTAAATGGGGAGAAGACTGAGCTGATGACATTAGGATGAGCCTCAACCCCGACTTGAGACTTGGCTAGCCAGAATGCCTGGGTTCACCCAATGCCCCCAAAACAGTTATAAAAAGTCTGGGAGTATGGCTCGACAAATCTCTGTCCGTGGAAGCCCAGGCCCCTAAGATATCAGCCAGCTGCCATAGCATTCCTAGAATGCAAAATCCTGTATCTACTCCCTCCGCTCTTCAGAAGGCTCATAGTCCAGAAGCTGATACTTTCTCACCTGGATTACAGAAATTCACTCTACACAGGAGCTCCAAAATCGGTCACCAGGAAACTTCAAGTGGTCCAGAATTCTGCGGCTCGTATCCTGTTGAATATTGTCAGTCACAACTCAGCCCTACAGGCCTTAGCCTCCCTCCATTGGCTTCCAGTTGATCAGAGGATCAAATTCAAAGCCCTCTGCATAACCCACAGGGCCCTGTCAGACAATGGCCCCCCTATTTTATGACCGATGACCTCCTACCACACTCCCAGGAGAATCCTTCAATCCTCTAACACCTGACAGGCAGCGGTCCCAATCATGAGAAAGGAAAGAAGTGGGGGAAGGTCCTTTGGCTATAATCTAGCCACCCTATGTAACACCCTCCCTCACACTCTATGGGCAACAGACATTGAATTGACTTTCAGTAAACTCTTTGAAACCAGTATTTTTGAAAACATCCCGCTTTAGAGCACTCGGTCTAGCATATGTCTCACTAACAGCCCTGGGATGCCCATGGGCAGCTACACGCTCTACAAATTCTGCATAGAATAGAATAGAATAAGCCTCCATTATATACCGGGCAGATGTGGATGACCAGACAAGACATAGTTGAAGTGAGCCGGTGCAGGGCAAGTTTACTTACTTTACAACACAGTATCACAGTTGCAATAAAGAGATGAATGTTCAGGCAGAGATGTAACTATTCAGCCCTTTAATAATAACTTTTTGAGAGAGAGTACAGAACAAAATGAACAATGAACAATTAATGTAGCACAATATGTAAGTAATATGTAAGTCTGTGACTCAGCACACTATTTACTGGTTGCAGTGTCTAAATGTTAAGAACCATTGTAAAGTTGAGTAATGTTTGCAAACAATTACTGCCCCCGAATGCGATCTATACACTGCAAAGTGTAAGATCACAGTCCTTCTGCCAGAACGGCATTACATTTTTGGTTACTGTTCATGATCCTAGTGCTGGTAAATACATAAAACAAAACAGGATTATATAAAAAGCAATGCCATATGACAGACAGCGTACCTGATAATCTAGAAAAAAAGGGGGAACAGTGTTGCAGGGTTCTGAGCATGTGCTTACTGGCTCATGATGGTAAGCTTACCAGGAAAGTAACCAACAGGGTACTGAAGCACCACAAAACCAGAAGGATCAAAAAAGAATAAAAAATGATGAAAGGTGGTGCAGTGAGGGAGTATGCTACCTAGCAAAGCCACTGTTCACATGACCTGCACTTAACATAGGACTTTTTTGGTCATCACTTTTCCCATCTCTTATGAACTTTTGCGAGGGGTTCAAGTATCTTTCCCCATTTCTCTTGAGTCGTTGACCTAGTTTGGGGCTTCCATGCCATCCTGGACAGTAGCAGGCAGATCTAATGATCTTCACCTAGAACATTTAGGCTTGTTGCAGCCACGGCCCGTGCAGGTATGAGCTGTGGGGTGCTGGGGACGGGTTGGAGGGGGATTGGACAGATGACCACAAGGGAAAATTAAGTAAATAATTGATTTTCCCTCGTTATCGATTGTCGAAATTCCCCCCACCGTCCTCCCCCAACAGCCGTGGCTGGCTTGTTATAATCTAGGAGGAAAGGGGAAGCACTCAGACTCAGATCCCAGAGGCCACTAGAGCACTAGATTCCACACAGGCCAAAGTTTAAATGATGCACATTAAGCTGGTAGGACTTGTTAGCATATACAGCACAGTATTTGTAGTTAATACATTCCCACAACAAATCAGAGTCAATACATCTTCCAGATGCAAAGGTTACCATCAGTTAGGCTGGGCAAGGTTTTTCTGCTCGGAGAAGGGTTTACAAACGTCACATACACACAGTGGTGGCTGGTGACATTTGAAAGTGGTGGACGTAAATACTACTCTGTGGCGAGCGAGCGTAGCGAGCGAGTCCCAACCACCTACGGAGGGTTCAGGGGATTTCTCCCCCAAGAAACGTTTGAAAAAAGACTGGGCAAATAGTGCCTTTTAAAGCTAATTTGAGAAAGAGGTGGCTTGGCGAACACATCTCTGGGAGTAGCCAGACATTGCTGCAAAATTTGTCTCCATTCTTCATGGATGCCAAAGACGCTCCCTCGCTAATGGCACTCTTTGATATGCTGCCAAGTTCTCCACAGCACCACTTTCTGTCATTACTTGATTACTGCCAATTTTCACGAAAACGCAGGCGTTGAAGTGAAGTGTTAGTGGTCACAATTTTCTTTTCACAGTTGGCTGCTCTTTAATGCATGCTTTACACATTCTAATACAGTTCAGGAAATCTTGTTTTCTAACTTTATGGACTTTATGCAAAAAGAACAATTGATGGACAGGATGCAGAACAATGTCAAACATTCACCCCAGGACAGAGATCTGGGCCTAAATCCATCGCTTTTTTGCCCACCATGCCATTCCAGTTTGGACCCAGCCATATGCAAATCAGTCTTGACCCTGCGCCCAATGGGAACAGTCCAGCCCGAACTGCCAGGCCAGGTGCTCCCTGCACTGAAAACAAGCATCCTAGGGCCGGTTTCGGGCTTTCAGCCCTCTTCAGCCAGGATAGCTTGATTCCAGTGGCATGGAGAGCACGGGACCCACGTCTGGGCATACCCATCCCACTCGGGGTGACGAAGGCAAAAAGAACAATTGATGGACAAAATGCAGAACAATGTCAAACATTCACCCCAGTACAGAGATCTGGGCCTAAATCCATCGTTTTTTTGCCCACCATGCCATTCCAGTTTGGACCCAGCCATATGCAAATCAGTCTTGGCCCTGCGCCCAATAGGAACAGCTCAGCCTGAAGTGCCAGGGCAGGTCCTCCCTGCACTGGAAACAAGCGGTGAACACCCTAAATATCGATTCCAAAATATCGACTGCCCAGAATATCGAAGTTAAAATATAGAGTGGACAGAATATCGAATTATCAAAATATAGATAGGTCAGAATATCGAAATTGGGTACGAAATATCGATTTCCATAATATAGAATTTAAAAATATAGAATTCCATAATATTGAATTTTAAAATATAGATTACCATAATATCGATTTAAAAAATATAGATATCTATAATATCGACTTTTTTTAGTGTTATGTATGGTAGTATATGTGTTAAAATTATGTATTATTTTTGTAATGTATGTTTAATTTATTTAAACTAATGAATGTTATGTAATTTAATTTTTGCGTAATTTAATTCCGTAGCGGTTTGTGGGTTTATAGGGGAATAGGGTGGGAAGTAATTTAATTATGGTTAATTAAATATTAATTATATTTATATGTATTGATAATTAATTGATTGATAATTAATTATTAATTGGTGATTAATTTTTATTAATTGGTAATTAATTTATATTAGTGGATTAATTGATAATTATGTTAATTGTATTTTTTATTATTTGGAGCGGGTTGTGGGTTTGTAGGGGAATTGGGTGGGAAGTAATTTAATTGTAATAAAGTAAATAATTATTTGTTTATTTATGTGTATTGATAATTAATTGATAATTAATTATTAATTGGTAATTAATTTGTATTAATGGGTAAATAATTTGTATGAATTTCTAAATACTTTTTATTAATTGCAAAATTGTTTTTATTAATTGATTAATTGATGATAATGTTAATTGTATTTTTTATTATTGGGAGTGGGTTGTGGGTTTATAGGGGAATTGGGTGGGAAGTAAATGAATTGTAATAAAGTAAATAATATTATTTTTATTTATGTGTATTGATAATTGAGAAATAATTATTAATTGGTAATTAATTTGTATTAATTGGTAATTAATTTTTATTAATTGCTAATTCATATTTTTTAATGGTAATTAATTGTTATTAATTGGAAATTATTTTTAATTAACTTTTTATTGGTATTGATAATTAATGTAATCTTATTTTAAATTTAAATCATTACTTTCCCTACTTTTGCACTCTCAGGAGTGGGAATATTATTTTTTACCCTCCGCTATCCAACTCTTTCCCTACTGTTGCACTCTCTGGAGTGGGAATAGTCATTTTTACCCTCCTGCTATCCAACGCTTTCCCTACTGTTACACTCTTTGGAGTGGGAATAATAATTCTTACCCCTACACTATCCAGCGTTTTCCCTACTGTTGCATTCACTGGAGTGGGAATAGTAATTTGTACCCCTACGCTATCCAACGCTTTCCCTACTGTTGCACTCATTGGAGTGGGAATAGTAATTTTTCCCTTCCCGCTATCCAACGCTTTCCCTACTGTTGCACTCTCTGGAGTGGGAATAGTAAATTTTATCCTCCCGCTATCCAACACTTTCCCTACTGTTGCACTCTTTGGAGTGGGAATAGTAATTTTTACCCCTACGCTATCCAACGTTTTCCCTACTGTTGCACTCACTGGAGTGGGAATAGTCATTTTTACCCCTTCACTATCCAACGCTTTCCCTACTGTTGCACTCATTGGAGTGGGAATAGTAATTTTTCTCTTCCTGCTAGCCAATACTTTCTGTACTGTTGCACTCTCTGGAGTAGGAATAGTAATTTTTACCCCTACACTATCCAATGCTTTCCCTACTGTTGGAGTCACTGGAGTGGGAATAGTAATTTTTCCCTTCCCGCTATCCAACGATTTCCCTACTGTTGCACTCTCTGGAGTGGGAATAGTAATTTTAACTCTCCCGCTATCCAATGCTTTCCCTACTGTTGCACTCTTTGGAGTGGGAATAGCAATTTTTACCCCTACGCTATCCAACGTTTTCCCTACTGTTGCACTCACTGGAGTGAAAATAGTAATTTTTACCCCTACGCTATCCAACGCTTTACCTACTGTTGCACTCACTGGAGTGGGAATAGTAGTTTTTCCATTCCCGCTATCCAACGCTTTCCCTACTGTTGCACTCTCTGGAGTGTGAATAGTAATTTTTACCCTCCCGCTATCCAACGCTTTCCCTACTGTTGCACTGTCTGAAGTGGGAATAGTAATTTTTACCCCTACGCTATCCAACGCTTTCCCTACTGTTGCACTCACTGGAGTGGGAATAGTAATTTTTACCCCTATGCTATCCAACGTTTTCCCTACTGTTGCACTCACTGGAGTGGGAATAGTAATTTTTACGCTCCCACTATCCAACAAAAGCTCTACTTTTTTTACATTACTTTTATTATGTTTACATTTTAAGCTTTTTCATATTATATTATGTATGTTTTATTTAATTGTTTTTAATATTGAATTACTTTTATATTACTTTTAATACATTTAAAAAATTCGATATTTTAGCTAACTATATTTTAAAATTCTATATTTTGGAATCGATATTTTAGTACTTACCTGTTTGTAGATAGGGAGTCGATATTCTGTCCTTCTATGTTTTGGCGTCGATATTTTGGGCATTCCATATTATGTCCCTCGATATTTAGTCACTGAACCGAAACAAGCATCCTAGGACCGGTTTTGGGCTTCCAGCCCTCCTCAGCCAGGATAGCTGGATTCCAGTGGAATGGAGAGCACAGGACCCACGTCTGGGCATACCCATCCCACTCGGGGTGACAAATGCAAAAAGAACAATTGATGGACAGAATGCAGAACAATGTCAAACATTCACCCCAGAGATCTGGGCCTAAATCCATCATTTTTTTGCCCGCCATGCCATTCCAGTTAGCCTGTTACTCTTCCCCCTCTTGAGGCGGAAAGCCGAGAGGTTCTTGATTGCTCTCTTGCCTTGTTATAACCTTTTGCTTGCTGCGCCTCTGCTTGATTAACGAAGCTTTTACCTGATTCTGTTTTTAAACTGCGTCTCCATTTGGCACTTGTGCCTCGTGTCAGCAACAAAACCCTGAGACTGTAATCAGCATTTCTACTCACCAAGGGGATCTTCCGACCAGTCGCTGCCCAGGTGGCCTCAGCTGAGCGTTGTTGTCGAGTGCTTGGTCCCGGGGAGGCAAACCTGGTTTTGGTGGCCATATTGGGGGTATTACAGCGCGCCGACGCGCTCTAGTCTTCTATAAAAGGGGATGACGTCTTCTCCGCGCAGCGGACGCGCATTGCGGACGGGCCGGACTCAGGCCGGAGTCAAGCCAGAGTCCTGCCCGTCTGCGCCTGTCAGCGCTAAGGATGCGCCAGGGGCCAGGGATGCTGTCCGGTGTGCTAGCTCTCCGCCTACTAACCGGCCGTATTCAATTAGCTCCCTTAAATCTTTTAGACCTCCTCTGTTAAAATGTCATCATAAATTTACGCCTGGCCAACTGCGCTGCAGCATGACCTTTAGATGTCTAAAGGACCTCGGGAAGGAACTTTCGGCTCCTGTTACTGACTCCTTCGGGAAAATTGGGATACAGGAGCCTCCACCCCCCCTTAAAGAATTAGGCTTTCTTATTAACGCCCGTTCCCTGGTTAAAAATAATTTGGCCTTTAGAGATTTTGTTTCTCTAAGGAAACCCGCATGGGTTTTTGTAACTGAAACATGGGGTTCGGACTCCGCAGGCCCCGATCTGGTTAACGCCCTCCCTGACGGCTATGCAATAGTAAGACAGGACAGAGAGGGTCGTAAAGGTGAGGGAATAGGTATAGTCTATAAGACCACTTTCACCTGCCGTATGGACTCTCTTCCTTCCCCCCAAAATTCTTTCCAGGCCCTGTTCTTTTCCCTTAGTTCCTCTCCCATAGAAACCTTTTCTGGTATTCTCATTTATAGACCCCCTGGCCCTAGATCCGCGTTTGGCTCCGACCTTCTGGAAACTATAGAGCCTTTTCTTAACGGACCCTCTCTCACTATTCTTGGGGATTTTAATTTCCATTTGGAAAATAGCAACTCCAGTGAAACACTATCCCTGGTGGATTTGCTGGCTTCTCTCAACCTCTCTCAAAAGGTACTATCCTCCACCCATATTACCGACACACGCTGGATGGAGTCTTCACGAATGACCCTAGGTTGGAGGTAGGTCTCTCTTTTCCCCTTTCCTGGTCTGATCATAAGGCAGTCTCTATGGAATTTACTCCCTGTGCCTCTCTTGCCTCCAGAAAAGAAGTAAATTGCTGGGTGCAGAAGAGGAGCCTCCGGGGGTTGACTGACCATTCCCTGGGTCCTCTCATTGCCAATTTTAAGCCTCTTCCCTCTCAGGACACCAACTCCTTGGCACGGGAGCTTGCGAGTACTATCGCAAAGGCATTGGACACCCTTGCCCCCATCAAAACTACATATAGTGCCAGAAAACGCCCCTCAGCGCCCTGGTACTCTGACTCTCTCAGAGCTCAGAGGCAGGCCTGTAGAAGGCAAGAAAGGCTCTGGAGAGCTCAGTCCGATACGGAAGCTCGGACTAAGCACAGACATCTTCTTAAGAGGTATAAAGCGGCGGTGCTGGCCGAAAAACAATCCTACTTCTCCAACCTTACCTCGTCCCTTACTTCCTCTGGAGATCTGTTCAAAATTGTAGACTCCCTTTCTCTGATCCACCACCCTGACCCCATAGTCCCCTCACAAAATCTCTGTGATCAAATCTCTTCCTTTTTTCATTCCAAAATCTCAGATATTTACATATCCCTTCAGACAGATAATCTCACCCGGGCTCCCTTTCCTGATTCAACGAATACTACTCCTCCTACTGAAACCTTCTCCAGTTTTCCCCCTCTTACTGTCAAGGACCTTGATAAACTCCTGGATTCCCTTAGGTCAGGCTCTCCTCTTGATCCCTGTCCACTCAAAGTCTTGAAAAACTGTAGGGCAACTCTAATGAGCAACAAACTGGTTCATCGGCTGCAAGTGGTTCAGAACGCAGCAGCAAGGTTTGTTGTCAATGCTCCTAGACGCTCCTCAGGAACTGCAATCAGGAAACATCTTCACTGGCTTCCGGTGCAAGCCAGGATTAAATTCAAAACCTTGATTATCATCCACCGCGCTCTTCATTGCACAGGGGCCGAGGGCATTAGGGTGCCAATCATGATCCTGTAAAAACCGGGTACGAGCCGTCGGACGGAGCATATTCTCTGTCCGACGCGTACCCGGTCGTAACAATATACAAACATGTAAGTACGATTCGCACGGAAATACTATTTCCGTACGAATCGTACAAAACCCCGACCGACGAAAATAAACATACAAATGTGATCCGGGAAAGCGCCGACGTGACGTCGGGACGCACGCAGCCTGCCATTCACGAACCAGGAAGTACGATTCGCACCGACGTCATCCCGCACGGACAATATTTTCCGGCAGCCAAAAACTGCCGGGAAATCAGGACGACGCGAACAAGGAGTACCTGCACGCGACGGACAGACATGGACCCAAACCTACGTGTCATCCCGGCCCTAATAGCAGTCAACCTCCTCTACAGGTTACGACGCAGACGCCGCAGAAGGTCAGAACAACAAAGGGAGGGGAGAAAGGGGGGGGGGGGCAGGAGCAGGGGCAGGCCACAAAACCCCCACCAAAGTCACACAGCACACATGCCCTGGACATACCTGACCCCCAGGCCCTGGTGACTACGAGGGGGTTGGGGCGTGTCCAGCAAAGCCAGCGTCCGCCACAACGGAAGTGGTTGACGACGCGAACCGGCAACACAACAATACAGGTACGTCCCGTACCCACGTCTTAAGAGCGTGGGTACGAGTCGTACCACGCCCACACCTACGTCACCCCAACAATGGCGGGACGGCTGTACCCACGTGGCAAAGGCCTGGGGACAGCCCGCACAAGCATTCCATAGCGTGGGTACAGATATGTACGGACCGTACCCCCACCCCCGTATGCATGGAGCGTACCCCCCACCCCAACAGTGTAAGTACGACCCGTACCCTCACCCGCGTATGCATGGAGCGTACCTCCACCCCAACCGTGTATGTACGACCCGTACCCTCACCCACGTATGTATGGAGCGTACCCCCCACCCCAACAGTGTAAGTACGACCCGTACCCTCACCCGCGTACGTATGGAGCGTACCCCCCACCCTAACAGTGTAAGTATGACCCGTACCCTCACCCGCGTATGTATGGAGCGTACCCCCCACCCCAACAGTGTAAGTACGACCCGTACCCTCACCCGCGTGCGTATGGAGCGTATCCCCCACCCCAACAGTGTAAGTACGACCCGTACCCTCACCCGCGTATGTATGGAGCATACCCCCCACCCCAACAGTGTAAGTACGACCCGTACCCTCACCCGCGTGCGTATGGAGCATACCCCCACCCCAACAGTGTAAGTACGACCCGTACCCTCACCCGCGTATGCATGGAGCGTACCCCCACCCCAACCGTGTATGTATGACCCGTACCCTCACCCGCGTACGTATGGAGCGTATCCCCCACCCCAACAGTGTAAGTACGACCCGTATCCTCACCCGCGTACGTATGGAGCGTACCCCCCACCACAACAGTGTAAGTACGACCCATACCCTCACCCACGTACGTATGGAGCGTACCCCCCACCCCAACAGTGTAAGTACGACCCGTACCCTCACCCGCGTATGCATGGAGCGTACCCCCACCCCAACCGTGTATGTACGACCCGTACCCTCACCCGCGTATGCATGGAGCGTACCCCCACCCCAACCGTTAATGTAGGACCCGTACCCTCACCCGCGTATGCATGGAGCGTACCCCCCATGCCAACAGTGTACGTACGGACCGTACCCCCACCTCGTATGCATGGAGCGAACCCACACCCTTGTGTGTTCTAAGCGTACATATCCTGAAATAGGAGGGTTGGGTGCAGAGGCCTCCCAGCAGTGCCCAGTCACAGGAGGGGTGTGTGCAGAGGCCTCCCAGCAGTGCCCAGTCACAAGAGGGGTGTGTGCACAAGAGGGGTGTGTGCAGAGACCTCCCAGCAGTGCCCAGTCACAAGAGGGGTGTGTGCAGAGTCCTCCCAGCAGTGCCCAGACACAGGAGGGGTGTGTGCAGAGTCCTCCCAGCAGTGCCCAGACACAGGAGGGGTGGGTGCCTAACACTCACAGCAGTGCCCAGTCACTGGAGGGGTGTGTGCAGAGTCCTCCCAGCAGTGCCCAGACACAGGAGGGGTGTGTGCAGATTCCTCCCAGCAGTGCCCAGACACAGGAGGGGTGTGTACAGATTCCTCCCAGCAGTGCCCAGACACAGGAAGGGTGGGTGCCTAACACTCACAGCAGTGCCCAGTCACAGGAGGGGTGTGTGCAGAGTCCTCCCAGCAGTGCCCAGACACAGGAGGGGTGTGTGCAGAGTCCTCCCAGCAGTGCCCAGACACAGGAGGGGTGTGTGCAGAGTCCTCCCAGCAGTGCCCAGACACAGGAGGGGTGGGTGCCTAACACTCACAGCAGTGCCCAGTCACAGGAGGGGTGTGTGCAGAGTCCTCCAGCAGTGCCCAGTCACAGGAGGGGTGTGTGCAGAGTCCTCCCAGCAGTGCCCAGACACAGGAGGGGTGTGTGCAGAGTCCTCCCAGCAGTGCCCAGACACAGTAGGGGTGGGTGCCTAACACTCACAGCAGTGCCCAGTCACAGGAGGGGTGTGTGCAGAGTCCTCCCAGCAGTGACCAGACACAGGAGGGGTGTGTGCAGAGTCCTCCCAGTAGTGCCCAGACACAGGAGGGGTGGGTGCCTAACACTCACAGCAGTGCCCAGTCACAGGAGGGGTGTGTGCAGAGTCCTCCCAGCAGTGGCCAGACACAGGAGGGGTGTGTGCAGAGTCCTCCCAGCAGTGCCCAGACACAGGAGGGGTGTGTGCAGAGTCCTCCCAGCAGTGCCCAGACACAGGAGGGGTGGGTGCCTAACACTCACAGCAGTGCCCAGTCACAGGAGGGGTGTGTGCAGAGTCCTCCCAGCAGTGCCCAGTCACAGGAGGGGTGTGTGCAGAGTCCTCCCAGCAGTGCCCAGACACAGGAGGGGTGTGTGCAGAGTCCTCCCAGCAGTGCCCAGACACAGGAGGGGTGGGTGCCTAACACTCACAGCAGTGCCCAGTAACAGGAGGGGTGTGTGCAGAGTCCTCCCAGCAGTGGCCAGACACAGGAGGGGTGTGTGCAGAGTCCTCCCAGCAGTGCCCAGACACAGGAGGGGTGTGTGCAGAGTCCTCCCAGCAGTGCCCAGACACAGGAGGGGTGGGTGCCTAACACTCACAGCAGTGCCCAGTCACAGGAGGGGTGTGTGCAGAGTCCTCCCAGCAGTGGCCAGACACAGGAGGGGTGTGTGCAGAGTCCTCCCAGCAGTGCCCAGACACAGGAGGGGTGGGTGCCTAACACTCACAGCAGTGCACCTGCAAAGAAAAGGGTGGAGTACCCACAGATCCAATGCCCACAAATGTCAGTCAGGTGCACAAAGATCCTGCAGTACATGTACCACATGTGTGCGAGGCTGGGAGTATACACATGCATAGCGCCAAAAAGAAAACATGTCCACATGAAGTCATGACAACAGTCTACATACACAAGTACAGTGACCACCAAGGACGCCACGAATGATGCAGGTGGAGACATCGCTCAGCATGCATGGCCCAAGTCTAACGAGTCGGTCACACACCCAGCCAATGTAGACACAGCTCAGCACCACATATTGGAAAGACCCTGCAGGGAAGATGTCAGGTTACACAGAGGAAGGAACCCACCTTGGGACGATGTCACCATGCAGTAACTGCTTCCATGAACAAAGTTATGTAGCCAACAGCTTGTGATGGCACACAGATACCAGGATCCACCCTATGACCAGCACAAGACTACAATTCCCACACACCCAACACATAATCACCACCCAAAATAATGGTGCATGTTCACCAACCGCAATACCAGACAGACAGTAGTGTACTAAGGAAAAAAAAATTGCTTTATTCAGCATCCAAAAATCTGTTTGTCCCTTGAAAGTTCAAAATGTACAATGCCCATAGGGCAATCCAAAGTTCAAAGCCAGGTGGGGGACACAGTGGGACGCGTGTCCCCTAGCTTGCCTGCACAGTCAGACTCCTTCGTCTTCCAGAGGGGGGAGGGCATCATGTGGGGGGGAAGGACCAGGCACCGCAGGGACATGAGGGCGAAGGGTAGGCGTCGTGGGTGCAGGGATGGAGGACTCCACCACAGGGGGTCGGGCAGGGCCAAAGGCAGAGGCCAGGATGGCGCTGCACACCTTAGCAAGGTCCTCCAGCGACTCCCCTGCACCCAAAGGAACCACAGGCCCCAAGGAGGGGGGGGGTGGAGGGATGGGTCGCAGCGCCACTGGGGAAGGGTGTGGACAGGGGGGACTCAACCACCCTGACCGGGGACTCCCTTGACCGCTTGCGGGGGGGGTCACTGTGGGGCTCAGGGACAGAGCGGCCATGAAGGAGTTTTTTCCGGATATGTGGCCAGGAGAGCTGAGGGGAGGGGATTTGGAGGGAGTGGATTTGGTGGAATGCATACTCTCACTCTGGCTGCGTGTCTTACGTTTGCACCCTGACCCAGTGGGTGTGCCTACTTCACCCTGTGTGTGCGTGCCAGGAGGTGTGCGTTTGACCTTCCCTGCTGGTGTGGTGCCTGTGTCTGTTGTGGTGGGTGCATGCTGACATCTGGGTGTACGTGGGACAGGCATGGGAGTGGGAAGTGTGGATGGGTCAGGGGTAGGGGGTTGGACGTAGCGCTGCAGGAGACCCACTGCTGCAGTCAGTGTCGAGTCAATGGACCTCAGCAAGTTGCGTTGGTCAGCCTGCGATGAGAAAATGCCCTCCAAGTATGCCTCCATGTTGTTCAGCACTTGGCTGTGGCCATGTAGGACATTAAGCATCGCAGCCTGACCAACCTGCAACTGCCGCTGGATGTCCACAGACTCGGCATTGGCGGCAGCAGTGGAGACAGGGGCAGGGGGTGCGGTGCCTGGCAGGAAGGAGACATGTGGTGACTGGGCACGCTGGGAAGGGACACGAGCAAGTGGGAGGTGGCTGATGGCAATGGAGGGGGCGGGGAGAGATGTTGTGCCGCTGTCAGCTGCTGGTGCAGCCTCCACCCACTCGGAGAGATCATCCTCGGACCCATCAGCTTCATATTCTGTCGTGCCAGTGGACAGGTCCTCGGCCTCACTCTCCTCCGCCTCAGTTCCACTCGATGTGCCAGCCACGATGTCACCGCTGGCACTGGTGCTCGGTCCCTCCACTCCGTCTGTGCTGATGTCTCCCTCCGTGTCCCCCGACGATGCTGTGGGCAAGGTGAAGAGACAGCAATTAATCATACACCTGTATACATATGTCACATGAGTCCAATCTACATATGTTACAGTGCATAGCCTGAAAAGAAAGATGAGTAACATCTACAAAACAAGGTACAGATGTAGGGCATGCAACACACAGTTGGTTGACCCACCATGCCACTGAAAAACTATGGAGAGCATGACACAATAGCAAATGACATGAAATGGAGTTTGACAGATGAGCCAGGCCCTGGGGACAATCCAGCACTGCATCTGCACCACACAGCGTTGCCGAAAATAGGGATGAGCAGGGACCATATCCATGAACTTGAGGCACATGCTGCATAGGTAATACTGAAAACATGCCCACCATGACTGGCTCACTGCACCTTGAGTGTATGTGCAGACAAACATCACACACTGGCCAGACCTAGCAAGGAGATATCAGATATCAGGTTTTGACATGTAGGCTTTGCACGCACCAACCACCCCCTACATGAGACAATTTGTTGAGACACAGGAAGCACTTACATCTCTTAGTCGAGGTGAAATACACATGGGCTGGATAAATGCAAGATTGGACACAAATTACCCAAGGTGCGCCTGTCCAAATAATCATGTACAAATGGTCATCATCAGATGATTGTAACAAGACACACAGGCACTGGCCACCGTGAGTATGAACAAGGAAAATCAGGTCAGGCTGTACAGTGGACACTTGTACTACATTTGACGTCAATATACATGGTGCCAGGGGACAATGGCACAGAGCACAACCTATGCTGTAGACACTGAGAGTGTCCACATTTTGTGATGAGACACATGACACCTAGGAAAATATGCCCCAGGGGACAGTAGTGGCCACACAACTCCATGGTCCTGAATGGGAATGACTGCAACACATGCCACCATCCCTGCACTATGCGTATCGCACACTCAGGCACATCATGTCACAGGCCACAACATAGGACATGCGTGCTGTAAGGCATGACACTTGAGAGACTAACTCCCATGTCTGGACTCAGCATCAGTGCCAACTGACATGGAACCCACAAGTACTGAACTGGACAGGGCACAGGCAAGGTCCCAAAACCTGTTACACACCACCCCCACACATGATGCTACAGGCATAGTTCACGTGGATAAAGTGCCAGCCTACATAACCTTGTGAAGTAGTGACTACACACAGACCAGGGAACACATTGCAAGGAGGGGAAGGGAGGCAGGAGAGCACCGCTATACTGTGGGTAACAGGATCTGCACAGCACCTTTAAACCCTGGCAGTGTATCCATGCAACTGTGCACTTACAAATGCTGGTGACACACAACAAACACACATGTACCTACCCCCTTCCTGCTGCTGCTTCTCCTGTAAGCACCTGTCCAAGTCTGGAAATACCACCGCCAGCACACGCTTATGGATGTGGGTCAGACGGCGGCATCCGCGGTTCTTATGGGTCTCAGATGAGTCCCCCAGCAGGACCCGTGCGATCCTCCGCGTCCAGCACCGGATATCCTGCCAGCGTTTCCTCACCTGAGCCAGGCGCCGCTTGCGACCGTCCGTCCTCCTCACGGCACTGACGGCGTTCATCCATATCTGCTTCTTGGCAGAGGCACCTACCTGTGAGGATGAACAAGTGACACTAGATCAATACACCTGGCACATGTCACAGAGACACATATTAGAACAAATTTGCTGTTTACAACAAGGCATAGTATGCATCCAACGCATTGCACCTTTGTCATAGGGACATGATCCGCTGGGGAAGGGCAAAAGCAGTACATGCCATTGAAAGTACACAGGTGGAATGAGGGCAACGACACAATCAATGATCCAGGCTCACACTGTGCATCACAAGCTACACCAGGATTATGTGCAGCACCTCTAAGCAGTCACATGCCACAGGCCACTGACGCTACCTCAGCAGAGTACACAGACATACACAGGCACAGGACATTCACCTGCCATTGCCAAATGCAGCGACAAACCTCACTCTGCACATGTGCCACAAGACGGGGGGCTCACAGGTGTGGGGCTGGCTCTGCACGTCAGACACACAGCACTGCTCCCTGCTCACATCACATGGGCAGGGTATATCCATCCCTCGTGCAGCCCGGGTGCCACACTCCACATATGCACCCACCCACATGACAGGGGACTTAAACACACACCGATGTCCAGGGTACGAACACATCATGTGGACACTCTCAGCACAGGTACACAGAACTAACACACATCTGTGGGTACAGTCACCTGTCACACTGGGCTGACCACACAATCAAATGAGGACTGTAGAGGCTACATTCCCAGGAGGACAAGACAGGCAGAATGTGGCATGCACCATGCAGTGATTGTCACAGTAAACACAATGCAAGTGAGGACGGCAGACATGCACCACAGCATGCTCTGGCTGGGAGACATCAGGCATTCCCCCCCGGGACCCCCCCTACAGTACATAGCATGTGTGTCACACCTGGACACAATGCCAGAAGTCACAGTCACAAAAAAGGGACACAGTCTGTGCTAGTAGACTCTGCACTCACCTGATACCCTGGTCGCCCATACAGCAGGGGGTACTGTGGGAGGATCACATCCAGCAATGCCAGGTTCTCCTCCAGGGTGAATGGCTGTGCCCTCTCCACAGACCTTGACATGGTTCCAGGGAATCAGTAGCAGCAGCTGGGTCGTAGAATCCAAAGATGTGCAGGCAAGTGCTCCCTCATGGGACCTGGCTGCCTTATATCTGCCTTGCTGGCCTGTTTCATGCACAGGAGTACAGAGTGATTGGTCACTCACATTTGCATCTTATGTTTCCTCCAATCCCTTCAAACCTAGCACAGTCAGTGGGTTCTTATTGTGTTTTTTTCTTGAGCATGATGTCAACTCCGGAACCACATTGCAACAAAGTAGATTCATTCAAACTGACTTCTGCTGTGCACCTGCTGAAAAAAATTCAAACTTTAAACTTGGTCTCCATGACAACCAGCATGCATGTAGGCCTTTATACTTGTCCCTCATGTGTCCCCTATGTAATTTGGAGTTTCACACACAGGTACGGTGCGTACCGGGGCCCTAGGGCACCCCAAATGCATAGCAACGGCCCGTACAGGCGTGTGTACGGTCCGTAACACTATGGGTACGCATACGCGAGCACACCCATAGTGATACGGAGAGTACACATGCCTGTACGCTCACTATCACTATGGGTGTGCTCGCGTATGCGTACCCATAGTGTTACGGACCGTACATACGCCTGTACGCTCACTATCACTATGGGTACGCATACGCGAGCACACCCATAGTGATAGTGAGCGTACAGGCGTGTGTACGGTCCGCATCACTATGGGTGTGCTCGCGTATGCGTACCCATAGTGATAGTGAGCGTACAGGCATGTGTACGGTCCGCATCACTATGGGTGTGCTCGCGTATGCGTACCCATAGTGATAGTGAGCCTACAGGCATGTGTACGGTCCGCATCACTATGGGTGTGCTCGCGTATGCGTACCCATAGTGATAGTGAGCGTACAGGCGTGTGTACGGTCCGCATCACTATGGGTGTGCTCGCGTATGCGTACCCATAGTGATAGTGAGCGTACAGGCATGTGTACGGTCCGTATCACTATGGGAGTGCTCGCGTATGCGTACCCATAGTGATAGTGAGCGTACAGGCATGTGTATGGTCCGTATCACTATGGGTACGCATACGCGATCACACCCATAGTGATGCGGACCGTACACACGCCTGTACGCTCACTATCACTATGGGTACGCATACGGCAGCACTCCCATAGTGATAGGGAACGTACACAGGCCCTCTGAGCGAATGTACGGTGCCTTTCACACATCACAGTGGTGACAGGCAGCACACAGGAAGGAAAAGAGCTGACATACTTGTCCATGGATGGACATCAAGGCATTGTCTGGCCAGTACTACATGTGTGGGGCACAGGTGTGTAAGGCTGTGATGTGGCACATTACTTCTGAGTCGAGAAGGCAACAGATGTATGATGAGATGTGTACAGATGTTATGTGTGACGGTGCAATGTGTGCCAGGCATGCCCTTAACTCCTTTGACATGTGTGCATGTCGTACTGCACACTTGGGATGAGCGTCACTGGCATGGCACAGTCAACAACACACGCAAGTGTCCCCTGATGCCCGCTACAGGGGTTACCACACCAGACATGTGACTACCCACGGTGCACGATGTGTCTATGTCATGTATGTGTGGTGTGTTCCCATTAGCTTGATGTTGGTGCTCCCTCAAAAGCATCAGCTGTTGCAGCAACCAACATGTGTCTGTGTGTAGATGGACATGGCACACTGTTACGCACACCAGGCCACATGTGGTATCGGATGTGAGGTGCGTATGTATGCCTGGGACACGGAGTAGCGTAACAAGGACATGTCTGCATCCTCTCAATGTATGTGTGGTGAGTCATTACATGTGCACCTTATTGGAAAGGTGTGTGGGCTGTCCTAGTGTAATGTCATGTGACCTGTGGCTCTAGTGTTCCGCTACCTGTCTCTGAAATCGACATCCTACTTCTGCTGATGTGTTGATGTATGTTAGTCCTGTGTTGCGTCTGGCTGTTCACTTACACTGGGACACAGCTAATCCCATGCCATGGCATGTGGAGGTTCACAATCTCTGTGTGTAGCTGGGTCTTGGTAGGAGTGTCACCTGGCAGCCATATGTGTCCAGGGCATGTGGCACATACCTGACTCCGTATGTAGCATATGTGTATTGACAGATTAACATGTGCTCAGTACAAATCAATTGTTGTTGTAGTGCACTCACTCTTCCTTGTCACTTCCAAATTACTGCAGAGCGCCACCTCTTCCCCGAGCAATTCCAGACTTGGCTGACATGCGGGAGAATGACTGTATACGGTGCTACCGCTTCCCCCAACCGTTGATTGAGGAGTTGACGGCAAGGCTGGCACCACACCTGCAACCGCTGCACAGGTATCCTACGGCACTGACACCCAAGCTGAAGGTAATGGCAGCCCTACATTTTCTTGCCACGGGTACCTTTCAATATACCATAGCTCATGTTGGTGGCATGTCCCAGAGCATGTTCAGCCGTGTGCTGCATGATTTCTTAGAGGCCATGTTGCTTCACCTGGATGAGTTCATCCATTTCCCAACTCCTGAACTGTTGACTGGGGTCAAGCATGGATTCTATGCCCTGGGAGGGATGCCCCATGTCATTGGGTCTATAGATGGGACACATGTGGCTTTGGTACCACCACAGGCACAGGAGGTAGCGTACAGGAATCGCAAACACTACCACTCCATCAATGCCCTTGTGGTGTGTCTGTCCAACATGGTGATTTCACATGTCTGTGCTCGTTTTCCAGGATCAGCACACGATGCCTACATCATGAGGCGTAGCAGGGTGCCTGAAATGATGACGCAGCTGCGCAACGAACGAGCATGTCTTGTTGGTGGGTACACTCTGTCTGTCCTGTATTTTGCGTACACTTCCAGCATGACCGCTTCTCCTGTCCTACTTATGTCCATGTGGTTTCCATGTAGGGGACGCTGGCTATCCCAACATGCCATGGCTGATCACACCTCTCCGCAACCCCATCACGCCGGCCCAGCTCCGCTACAACACCGCCCATGGCCGGACAAGGCGAGTGATAGAGAGGACATTTGGCCTCCTGAAGAGCCGATTCAGATGCCTCCACAAGACCGGCGGCGCCCTCCCATATGCCCCGGCGAAGGTCTGCAAAATCTTCATGGTCTGCTGCATGCTGCACAACATGGCAGTTGAGAAAGCTGTGCCACTCATCCTGGATCAAGATGATCAGGACCATCCACCCGTGGAGGACGAAGGGCTTGGCAATGGGGCTAGTGATGTGGAGGATGTGGTTCCGCAAGAGGACATCCGGAGTCGGCTCATACGCGACTTCTTTGCTTAGTGGTGAGTACCAATGTCTGTGTGTGCACGCATTGGTCCCCATGTGGCATGTGTTGCGATGTGTGTGTCCATCTGCATGTATGCCACGTGAGTCAGAGGTGTGTGTGGATGTGTCCCTGGAGTGATGGTGCCAGTGATGAGAGTATTTCCCCAGTCATAATTGTGACCTAGCATGTTGTCATCCTTACATGTGTCGAGTACATGCACATGCAAGTAGCTGTGCTTTTTGTGGCTGACTTCTTGTGTGTCTCTCATCCCCAGGTACTTGCGCATGCCGTCTGCTGGTTGCATTGTTGTGGCACTGCTATTCCTCATGGACACGTCATCGTGTGCTGACTCAGCGTTACACGCACGGACAAGTTTGGACGTCTCCTTAGGGTAAGGGATGCATCAGGGGTGTGTTGGGTGTGGCTGTTGTTTCCGATGTGTGCACACTGCCCCTGTCGATTTTTGGTTCCTCTGCAGACTTGTCGCATCACCATGGGACACATGACATGTAGCTGGGTACCCCTGAATAGATGGTCAGACTTGTTGACAGTCATCTGTGATGGGATAGTGGATTGTGATGATGGCATCAATGTGTGTAACACTGCCCTCGGACACATACGGTTTGCATTGGCCTGACATGGTGTGGGACTTCCACATCAGAGGATCAATGGTGTATGGCAGCCTCTCTGTGAGCAGCAGGGGGTGTTTAGCTGTTAGCTGACACTTGTGTGCCAGTTCCATGGCTATCACGCATTTGTGCTGCAGCAGGGGAGTTCCAGTGTTGGACCCACATGTTAATCCACATGACCTGTTCATGTGTACTCCGAGTTGCCTCTGCATTCCCGAATACATGAATAATAAAGGTGTCCCTATGCCTCCAAGGTGCCTATTCTCAGTCAATGCTGGTGTGTTGCCACGGTGCATACGGCATGTCTGGCATGGTTTTCCGTGATAGTGGCTATGTGTCTATGTGTCGAGTAGCAAGATGCAAGCTGTTTGTGTGGGATTAGACTGTGTATTGTGCATGATGTCCATGACTGTGTGGGTATTGTGACATGTGTCATCCCCATGCATCCAACGTTGGCCAGGCCACCATTCTCTGCATCCACCTGACTCAGGCTTGCAGGACATGGTTCTGCCACATGTCCACACATACCTGGGTGCCCCCCAGGACACTCCACATGATCCCTGACCTCTGCGCATGGTTGTCGCTGTACTCAATATGTCTGTCGGCACGGTTGTGCGGCCAGCCCCTCAGCTGGTTGGGCCCATCACGGGTGTGTATGGTGCTCCATGTCTGTCTTGCCTAATACATTGTGACCCATGTGTGTCCTGTGCCAGACTCAGGCCCCAGGGTGTGGATGGTTGAAGTCATATGAGAACTCAGGCATGGTTAGACTTAACAAGACACATGTAAGGTAATAATGCAAAATGTAGGCATCATCTCTTTATCGTGTTACTTTTTATTTTTGTTGGGGTACGTGGGGGGGGGGTATGACATGAGGGGCTGTCCGGGTGTGTGGAATCCAAAGTTCACTAGGGGAGTTGGTGTCCTTGCCATTGGAAATCCTCAGAGTCCATGCCACAGTCTTTGTCAACATTGGTCAGACAGTGACCAGCAAGTCCATGTGGCAGAGAATGTCTTTTGCTGATGTACTGCTGTTGGTCCAGTGGGCCAGGTGCCAGGCCAGGTGTCCTGGGAGATGGTGCTGTTGCGCCGACCCTCACGGTCTTTTCCGTGGACGACCCGCCCTCATGCGGGTGCCCTCCGAAGCAGGCCGTGATGATGTTTGGGATGCTCCGTCGGATGTCTCCTCCTCCTCCTGTTCCCTCCCTGTGGGTGGTGATGTTCTACGCCTGCTGGCACAGGGAGGGTTGCCCATGTTGTCGGCTATCCGACGGAGTGTACTGTGAATTCCCGTGAACACCGTCACGAGCTCAGCCTGTCTGTCCTCCATCCGCCCTTGGTGTCGCAGTAGACAGGCATGTTGCTCCGCATGTTGCTGGGCCTGCTGGGTCTTGATCTCCTCGAGGATGGACACAACCTGGGCCATGCCCGTGGTGTCCTGCCGGTATGTGTCCAGGATGTTTCTGACATGGGAATATACCGGTTCCGCAGCCAACTGGTCAGGCTCGCGCCTCCGCCATCCTCCACTCCCACCACCCCTGCCCACTTGCACCTGGCCTGCCCTTGTGGGCACATCGGGTCTCTGGGACCCCTGAGGGGTGGCATTAGCGTTGTCGCCTGCCTCCTCCTGGGTGCCCGGTACACCGTGTCCCTCTTGGTGAGCCTGGCTGCATTGTGGTGGTGGGGCAGGGATCCTGGGTGTCTCCTGGGATGTGGCAGGAGTGGGGGTGGTGGTTGGCCCAGTTGTACCTGACGCAGGTGCTGCAGGTGGTTGGACACCAGAGGGGCCAGGTTGGTCGGGGTCGTCCACAGAGTGGTGAGAGTCGTCGCTGCCGGTGGGATCGGCATCCCGCAGAGCCGGGTCCTGTGAGTCTTCCCCCCCAGTGTTGGGGGGTGATCCACGACGTTGACCTGTGTGTGAGAGAGACAATGTTATTTATGTTCCATGCAACATCCATGTTTCATTCGTTTCTAAGTTGGCACATTTCCTCTGGGATTTTGGATATGTCTTGCATTCCACTCACAGTGCACTTGTGCATGGGTATGTCCCTTGGCCACAGCTTTTGAAACTTTACCTATGTGTGGCACAGTCTTACTTGCTGCGTCAATTGTGACTGCAGTCAGCAGTGGAGTGAGCAGGTGTGGCGAGTCATGCATTGGCGCCTTCCGTGTTGCACTGAACGTGGGCACATGGAGTTGTTCCACACACTTATATAATGCAGGTAGCTGTCGTTGTGCTCGTGCACAGGTTGAGACATGGCCCTGTGTTTTGCCCTGGAGAAGAGAGGGGGATTCAGGCACTGGCCACCCTTGTCTACATGCACGCAGTCCACCTGCTGACGAGCAGACATTCCCACACCCCACAAGGCTGAATTGGTCTCCCTGTGTGTCCCTTTCTCAATCCCTCTCTGTCCCCCTCTCCCTCCCTCCCTGTGTCAGCCTCCTCCCTCTGTCCGTCTCCCTGCGTCTCCCTTCCTCTCTCTCCCCCTCTCCCTCCCTCTGTGTGTCAACCTCTGTCACCTCAGCCCAGCTTCCTAGGCACACACTTTTAGCAGATCTTTGAATGGCCCTTGGCTTGTTGATGTGAGTTTGTTTCTGATCTCCAGGCACCCATTGGGTGTAGTGTCTGTGTCTGCGCTGCTGCTGTGGTGGTGTGTGCTGCCACTCTTTCACAGTGTTGGCTGTTCATTAGCTGCTGTCATGTGCAAAAATGTGCCTTCACCCCCATGTCTTAATGCAAGGCGTCCGCCATTTGCTGGCAAGTCTTTCCTGTGTGGGGGCACACTGTTTGTCTGGCTGTGACCTAGGCCATATGGGCAGAGGGCATTGTTGTCTGCTTCTGAGTTGCACTATGTGATTTTTGGGGCCCACAATCCCGCCATACGGCTTACCGTGTCTTGTGTAGGTGTTTTCTGTGGCCTGTGACTTGGCATTGTTTAGCTGGGTGCATGGGGCATGGTGGCGCTAGTGGCATGTGCATGTTCATGGAGTGTGGTTGAGTCATGCGATAGCTTGGGGTGGTTGCGTGACTGATTGTGAGTTTGGTTGTGGATGACGTTCCCTCCATATGAGGTGAGTTGTTTGTGTACTCACCCGGGTCTCGGAGTCCTTCTAATCCGTCCACTGCCACCAACGGCAGTATGGCCATCACCCTTTCTTCACATGGTTGGTATTGTACGGGTCTGCGGGGCGGCCCTCCTCCAGTGATGTTGGCCTGGTTGTGGTCGTCGGTCATTTTGGCTCGGACCCTCCTCCGCAGATCGTACCACCTGGCTTGGCATTCATGCCTGGTCCTTCTGGTGGACGCAACAGCATTCACAGCATAGACAATCCTCTGCCACATGGCTGTTTTTTTGGAAATGCTGGTGTGTCTGACCAATGTTCCAAAGAGGTGTGGCTCGACTCTGAGGATTTCGTCGACGAAGACCTCCAACTCTTGGCTAGTGAACTTTGGATTCTTGTTAGTGGGCATGGTGAGGGGTGGGGGTGTGGATGGTTGTGGGGGGTGTGGGTGTGGATGGTTGTGGGTGTGTGGGTGTGGTTGTGCAGGTGTGTGTGTGAATGTGATGAGGGGGTGTTTGTGAAGGTGTGTGTGTGAAGGTGTGCAAGTGTAAGGTGTAGTAAAGGTTCAAGTATAGTGCTGTGGGTTGTCTGTGGGGTCTGGCAGCAGTGAGTCTGTTGCAAAGGCTCATGGTTTGTGTCTGTGGGCCCTTTTTATTGGTCCATTGGTGGGTGTGGCTGTGTTTGAACTTTGGGTGGGTGTGTTATAAGGAGTGGTTGTGTTTTGGGCCTCTGTTTGGGATTTTGGCAGTTGCATGTCAGTGAATGTGTTGTATTTGTGCTTGTTGGACATGTTTTGTGGCTTTGTGCCATTCGAATAGTGTATTCTTGTGTTGTTGTGCTTTGTCCTGGTTGTGTACGTTCGTTTTTAGCGTGTGTACGGTGTGTACTTCGGCAATTTTGTTGTACAGTGCTGTCCTTGTGTCTGGCTTGGTACGACTCGTACATGCACGATGTTGTGTGAAGGTGCTGGTGTTGGGGCCTGGGGTGCGCTCCGTATTTAGAATGTTGGGGTGGGGGTACGCTCCATACATACGCGGGTGAGGGTACGGGTCGTACATACACGGTTGGGGTGGGGGTATGCTCCATACATATGCGGGTGAGGGTACAGGTCGTACATGCACGGTTGGGGTGGGGGTACGGGTCGTACATACACGGTTGGGGTGGGGGTACGCTCCATGCAGACGCGGGTGAGGGTACGGGTCTTACATGCACGGTTGGGGTGGGGGTATGGTCCGTACATCCACGGTTGGGGTGGGGGTACGCTCCATGCATACGCGGGTGAGGGTACGGGTCGTACATGCATGGTTGGGGTGGGGGTACGGGTCGTACATACACGGTTGGGGTGGGGGTACGCTCCATGCATACGCGGGTGAGGGTTCGGGTCGTACATACACGGTTGGGGTGGGGGTACGCTCCATTCGTACGCGGGTGAGGGTACGGGTCATACATACACAGTTGGGGTGGGGGTACGGTCCGTACATCCACGGTTGGGGTGGGGGTACGCTCCATACGTACGTGGGTGAGGGTACGGGTCGTACATACACGGTTGGGGTGGGGGTAAGGTCCATACATCCACGGTTGGGGGGGGTACGCTCCATACGTACGCGGGTGAGGGTACGGGTCGTACATACACGGTTGGGGTGGGGGTACGCTCCATATGTACGCGGGTGAGGGTACGGGTTGTACATACATGGTTGGGGTGGGGGTACGGTCCGTACATCCACGGTTGGGGTGGGGGTATGCTCCATGCATACGCGGGTGAGGGTACGGGTCGTACATACACGGTTGGGGTGGGGGTACGCTCTATTCGTACGCGGGTGAGGGTACGGGTCATAAATACATGGTTGGGGTGGGGGTACGGTCCGTACATCCACGGTTGGGGTGGGGGTACGCTCCATACGTACGTGGGTGAGGGTACGGGTCGTACATACACGGTTGGGGTGGGGGTACGGTCTGTACATCCACGGTTGGGGTGGGGGTACGCTCCATACGTATGCGGGTGAGGGTACGGGTCATACATACAGGGTTGGGGTGGGGGTACGGTCCGTACATCCACGGTTGGGGTGGGGGTATGCTCCATACGTACGCGGGTGAGGGTATGGGTCGTACATGCACGGTTGGGGTGGGGGTACGTCTCGTACATACACGGGTGTACATACACGGGGGTACATACACGGGTGTACATTCACGGGTGGGGGTACGTCTCATACATACACGGGTGTACATACACGGGTGGGGATTCGACTCGTACATAGGAGGGCTGGGGGGAGTGTTGGGCGCGTATGCGGGCACATGTCTCCATGGTTGCTATGGGAGTTCGGTGCGGACAGTGTTTTTTCCATCCGGTTGTAACATCGGACGCACGGGATGGATCATACTAGCGCGGTCGGACTTCACTTTTCACATTTGTACGGTAAATCGTCCGAGGATGTGTCGGACACATTTTCTGACCCGAGGACGTGTGGGGAATTATTTCCAATGCGATTCGTATGGACTTTTTCCCATGCGAATCGTACTTGGCAGTTTGTACGGCACTTGTACGATTCGTACGGTAAAACGACCGGATACGAGTCGTATGGGGAATTTTTTTACAGGATCCTAATCGGCACCTAGGTCTCTTGTGTCGTACTATACCCCAGGTAGGGCCTTGCGTTCTGCCAGTCAGATGCTGCTAACCGTTCCTCGGGTCACGAAAGCAAGGTGGGGAGGCAGAGCTTTTTTTGCTCTTGCCCCCAAGCTCTGGAATGAGCTTCCCTTTGCCCTCAGGAATCAGGAATCCCTCATCCTATTCCGTAGAGGCCTTAAAACGCTGCTCTTCTCTGAAGCATACCCTTAATGCTCTCTTTCTTTCTGTATCTTAGACCTGGCTGATTGTTTTCCATCAGTTGCGCCTTGATGCCTCCGGGCTAAGTAGCGCATTATAAATTCCTTATCAATCAATCAATCAATCAGTTTGGACCCAGCCATATGCAAATCCGTCTTGACCCTGCGCCCAATGGGAATAGTCCAGCCTGAACTGCCAGGCCAGGTCCTCCCTGGACTGGAAACAAGCATCCTAGGACCGGTTTCGGGCTTTCAGCCCTCATCAGCCAGGATAGCTTGATTGCAGTGGCATGGAGAGCACAGGACCCATGTCTGGGCATACCCATCCCACTCGGGGTGACGAATTCAAAAAGAACAATTGATGGACAGATTGCAGAACAATGTCAAACATTTACCCCAGTACAGAGATCTGGGCCTAAATCCATCGTTTTTTTGCCCACCATGTCATTCCAGTTTGGAACCACCCATATGCAAATCAGTCTTGACCCTGCGCCCAATGGGAACAGTCTAACCCGAACTGCCAGGCCAGGTCCTCCCTGGACTGGAAACAAGCATCCTAGGACCAGTTTCAGGCTCTCAGCCCTCATCAGCCAGGATAGCTTGATTCCAGTGGCATGGAGAGCACGGGATCCACGTCTGGGCATACCCATCCCACTTGGGGTGACGAATGCAAAAAGAACAATTGATGGACAGAATGCAGAACAATGTGAAACATTCACCCCAGTACAGAGATCTGGGACTAAATCCATCGTTGTTTTGCCCACCATGCCATTCCAGTTTGCACCCAGCCATATGCAAATCAGTCTTGACCCTGCGCCCAATGGGAACAGTCCAGCCCGAACTGCCAGGCCAGGTCCTCCCTGGACTGAAAACAAGCATCCTAGGACCAGTTTCGGGCTTTCAGCCCTCTTCAGCCAGGATAGCTCGATTCCAGTGGCATGTCTCCCATGAGGCACAGGGTCAAGACTGATGTGCATATAGCTGGGTTCAAACTGGAATGGCATGGTGAGAAAAAAAACGATGCATTTGGTCCAGATCTCTGTACTGGGGTGAATGTATGACATTGTTCTGCATTCTGTCCATCAACTGTTGTTTTTGCATTTATGAACTTTATGGCAAGTAACGGCCTCTCAGTGCTGCTTACTACCCCACAGGATACTTGAAATAAAGCGACTACCTCCTGCACTTGCTCTTGAATTAGTTTCTTTTTATCCCTTGCGATTAGCTCATTCCCCGCTTCCCTTGAGTGTCACTCTTGGCGCCGGGCATTGACAGAGGTTCAGGCAGAGCTGTCTCAGTGAAAATGCTCACAGCAGCAGGGTGCTTGGACCGGTTCAGTGGACTCTGGCCACTCGAGGACATGGATGGCATACTAGAAAAACCTGGCGCAGTCGCAGTGCCATAAAATAACAAGGCAACAATAAACAACGAGGCATAAACGGGTTGTTGAACCAGCAGCTATGCAGATGTTCCTGCTTCTGAACCTCTGCGGCTGCCCGAGGCCACCGCAGGGGGCCACTCAGGAGGGCTACCTGATAGTGGCATCGGGCTCCCCCCACCTTTCTCCCCCCCCTTCCCGGGGGGGGGGGGTTTGGCTTGGGGAGGAGTGCCTACCAGGGTCGCGGGCGTGCCGTGTCATGTCCGGTGCGCTGTACAGGGTGAGGGGTACATAAGTTCCCCCACCATGTTTTCTGCCTCTTGTGCACCGGACGCGCCGTGGACACCACGATACTGGACACGCTGTCGAACACGCTGTCTGGTCGTCGCTGTTGGTCGCGCCCACGGGAGCTGCTCGACAATAATTGCACAGTGAGTGCATGCAATGCCCCCCCAAGCCCGATCTCCCCATGCGGGGTTGGATCCAGGGCGGGGCGGCCCAGCCTAGGCTGCGGGCTGCCGGAGACAGGGGGAGCGTGGGGCAGCTCCGGGTGTGGGTGTGGGGGTCCCGCATGGCATGCCATCGGTTGCCAGTGCGGTGGCCCTCTGCTGCTGGGGTGCCCCATGGCCGTGTCTCAGTGTGGGGGTTTCGGGCACAGGGCTCTCAGCTGCTAGGGTCCCCGCACGGCGGCTGTGGCCCACTTGGGACCCAACTCGGCAAACTGACCCCGGGTGTGCCCGCCCCCTCCTTGAGCGCACTGGCCCTGTATCCCACAAACCACAGGTTCCAGCAGGGTTAAATGAACCCCGGAGGGAGATCCATGAGCAACTTGGGAGCGGGTGCTGGGGAGTGTGCCATCGGCTGCCGCTACCCCCAGGGTTCCACCGCGCCAGCCACGGCTTGTGTGGGACCCAAGCAGGCTAGTTCGACCCGGGTGTGCCGTGAGCAGGTCCAGGGGAGAGTCGCAGGGGCAGGGTAGGGGGCGGGTACATAAATCAAGGCCTCGCGTTGTGCGGCCACTCCCACCAGTGAGCCTGTGCACTGCTTGCCCCTCAGCAATGATGCCCGGCTGGGCACTGGTCTTTCCGGCACATGCTAGGCCTCAGTGACCTCCAACACTGGGCCGCAGGCCGGCATAGGGCCCGTCTGAAAGGTAGCACACACCGCTTCCTTCCCCGTCCCTGCAGGGCGCAGTGTCCTACGAGTGAAGGTGTCCATCGGTAGCGGAACTTGTGCTTGTGCTACATGCACCCACATGGATGTGTCGGCAAAGATTTGTGCCCGGGAATGCAGGCGAGTAGCGTGCAGGTCCTTGAGCGGCGCATGAACTGCACGGCACAGCCCGGGTGGTTGTCGTACGGTCACTGAGCTCAATCAGTAGAGTGTTGCTCTCTCTGCACGAACCACCGGTGTTCGATCCCCACCGGGAGCCTGGAGCAGTTACCCTTTCGTCCACGGAGGTCCGGAGGTGGGGGCGTTCGCTTTCGGTCCCACATCCCACACCCGCAGGGCCTTATTGCCCATCCAGCCTAGGGCAGCGGGCGGGCAGCGGTACCGAGTGAGGAGTCGCACAGTTCCAGACCTCCTCTGGTTGGCAGATAAGTCTCTGTGGCGTAATGGTCACGGGCTGACTCCCTTACTCTCAAGGTTACACGTCCAATCCCCGGCGTTTCTGTTTCTATCATCCCCTCCCTCCGGGGCTGGACACGCCGTCTCCATCACCCGGCTGCTGCAGGCGCTAGGTTGTGTTGTGGCTTGGTACCCCTATCTCTGTTAAGCACTCTCCCAGGTGGTCCCGCATGTGGTGAGTCTCACATGCCGCCTCAGTTGCTGTTTCTTTAGTGCTCAAATAATTTCTTGGTGACACCAGCCGGGGCGGGCGCTTCGCTTCGCTCCGCTGGGCTTGGGCTTGGGGTGGGTCATACCTCGCGGTGGTTCAGTGATGTTTAGGCCTGTGTCTGGGTCCCCACGTGTACGGCTCCGGATATAACTCTTCTCCTTGTCGGTCCCTGTCCGCAACGTGGTGGTCTAGTTGATGTTGATGTGTCTTACCGATACCAGGCTCACCTTTTTCCCGGAGGCGCCATGTTGGATCTGCATCTTCCATCGGTGGAGCCTTACACTTCTCGACTCCGTAATTAGCAGAGTTGGCCTTTTTAACCTCTGGTTTGCAGGGGTGTATCGGGTCTGAATAGGTCCATCGGTATACCCCCTCAGGTGCAAAAATGACGAGATTCTTGCTGACTTGGGAGCCCCAGGCAGACACGTCCGCCACCTTGGCGTAGTCCCTCCGACCTGCAACAGGCATGGCGAAGGCAGCAATTAAGTTCATACTCCAATGTGTGGGAGTATGCAAGACATGCTGAGAGCTGGCATAATGGGGAATTACAGGGGCCCTTGCAGATGATGTTGCTTAATGACTCGAATGCGACAGCACAGATGTGTTGCCGATGTATTAATGTTGTTTTGTTTGTCTATGCAGGCAAGGGACAGATATCAATTCACCCCCCCTTCCCAAGGATTCGCTAGGAAATGCACAAGTAGATAAAGGGTAAGAGCCGCAGGGAAAGGTTTCGCGTAGGGCGTTTTAGACGCCACGCAGTGTGGCGCACGCTGCGTGTGTCCCCACAACAGGTCTACTGTTTAGCCCGACCAGATGCTGGGTCTTACTGACGCCTCCAGGCTTCAGAGGTGATATTTTAGGTGGGGTAGTGACACTGGTTCGGGGAGAAGGGTTTGGCATGTCAACACCAGGCCAGTTGTCATCAAATCGGTCATCTTGGAGGACGCACGCCATACGTGGAATATGTTTAACCTTCTGTCTCACGCCGCGCTGTTTTGTTTTTCAGCCACGACTTGCGCTCTCCAATGTATGTCGATGTGCAGGGTGCAGCACAGGCCCATTTGCAAGAGACGTCTTCTGAGGGTTCATCGAGATCCTCCCAACCCCCCACAACAACACCAGTGTTGTCAGGATAAGAGAGTAGCAACTAACAGTGGAAGTGAGCTGTTTCTGAACTGACCAGATGAATAGCCAGGGATCCCCCCTGCTTTTCTCACAGATGTCCCAGGTGGAGGATTCCCAGCCAGGAACCTCCCAAGATGCGCAGTTGACAGCCGTTATGGAGATGGTCAGGGCAAAAGGAGTGGCTTGGGCCGCTGAGCTATTGATGGCGCACAGTCCGGACGACTCCGGTATCGCCATGTCTGTCCCACGCACGGGGCAGGAGCCCGCCGACGAGACCGGCTCCACCAGATCTAAGAGGGTTCGCAGGCCCTCAGTTAAGGACTTCCCAGCAGACCCGCTGCAAGCTAAGAGCCGGACCACGGGCAATGCGCGGAATGTGGCCATGCCGGTGGTGACTACCCCCCGCAGTCGGACCGGTGGTACCCCCAGGCAATGCAACACCGTCGACGAGCTTTGCCACACGTGACGACCTGGGTAAGCTCACGGACACGTTATCGAACTTCATGGCGGAGGTCAGAGCTGGCCTCCTGGCGGCTAGCAACCCCAGCGGGGTCTCCATCATGAACAGTGGCATGGGGGTAGCTAGTACAGCACCACCCGCGCTGGCACAGGGTGGCCCATCGATCACGCACGTTTGGGGGGAGGCAGGGGTGCAGTTAACAAGCAGAGTTGCCACAGGGCAGCCTGCAGCAGGGGGGTCACAGGGCCTGAACCAGAGCCCGGGGCAGTTGTGTACACTCAGCACACCTACGGGGGCCGAAGCAGTAGGGGGGACCACACCCGAGTTAGGCAGCCAGCAACGGGCAGAGTCAGCCCTTTCGTCCACAGCTATATGCTCCCCCCCTGGTAACTGCCTCCACAGCTACCCCACCGCCCGCACCCTCAGCAGTGGGTACTCCCACCGCCCCCTGCTGCGACGCCCCCATGCTTCCTGCTCCCGTGCCACCAGTCACATTGACTCCCCTGATTTCAGGCCGGTGCTCCTTAGCGTGGGAGGTGCCGCTTGCGGCTAAAGAATGAATACGGAGGGGGGGCGCTAGGTGGCGCCAAGCCAAGATGGCCGCGCTGTAGCAAGGCTCTCGCCCGACCGGGCATTATTCCTATCCTTAAGGGCATCCTGATCACTCTATCCTGACTTCTGAGCCCTGCACTGGACGCCTGAACATCCGTGGATTGCAGTGGTGCCAGCGGCGCCGATATACTCTGGCGAACTGCGGGGAAACCGGCGGATGTACTCCTGGGCGGGAAGAGCGGTTGCGGTGAGGCCGGCGGGGGCGGAGCGTCGTCCCGTCAAGAAACTCCGAGGCTTTTGCGGCCTGGGCGAGGTTACGGGGGCATCGCCCCGGACGGTGAGCGGAGCGCCGGTGGGAAGCGCGAAGACACTACAGGGAGGACAGAGCCTGTGGAGCCCCCGACGTTAGGATTTGCCCTGGTGCATGGGAGGAGGAGAGAGCGTGATCGGCCGCGGCCCGGCGATCCGGACGGCCCCGCCCCGGCGCTGGCTGAAAGGTACTGCGGGGGCCTGGAAGCTGCCACATTTGCCCGCTGCTGACGTGGCCGTCTGAAAGTGCCACCAGACTGTGTGCAGTTCCCCCCTCAATTGGTCCACTCTGCCCCGGAGGGGTGCAATCGTGCTGCCTGCGGCCCGCGTGGGGGAGGGGAGGAGCTCCCCGCGTGGTGCGGCCTGCCTGGCGGAGATTCGGGAGCCATCTGCCGACCCTCCCTAAGCTGGAACTCCGGCGAGGTTTTGACACACTGCGAGCCAACAGCCCTGGAGGTGCGGGGCGAATTGGAGGAGCGGCTTCTCCCTAGGATTACTGTGGAGGTGGACGGGCGGGGCCCGGCCGGGCCTCCGGACGCGACCTCCCTCCCCCTGCCTCCTGACCATCTCCCTATTGCGGCCCCTGGCCGGACGACGCGGCTGCTGGTGTGGCTGGCCCCTAACGCGGGGGTGCTGAGGTACGGCGGCGGTGTCATGGGTCTGCCCGCCTCGTGATTCCGGGACGGAGCTGTCCGGAGGGGGAGTGGGCCCAACTTGCTGCGTGCCTTGCCCTGCGGCTCGGGATCGCTGTTGCCCTGGCGCAGGTGAAGTCGCCCTTGTGCTAAAGAGGTCAGGCTCGGAGGGAACTGCCTGATACTGCCTGCTTACACTCGCTCGACTGGCGGGGGCAACGCAGCGCCACCCCTCGCGCCGCCGTCCGTGACCTGCGTCTCCGGGTTGGTCTGAGCCTGCCCCGGTTTTGGAGAGCTCCTCCCGCCGCCTGGGCTTCCGGAGGGGTCGGAGCGCCGGAGGGAGCGAATCAGGCCATGGGTCGCAGCGATGATAGGCAGTCCAAGCTGCCGTTCGAGACCAAGAAGAATCCCGGGACGGCGTCGGAGTCGGGGGGGCGATCCGCCTGCCGCTAGTGCCCCGGACGAGGAATGGAAGTCTCTATTAGTGAGCATGAAGCACAGCCTGTCATCTATAGACTCAAAAATAGACACCATCAATACCAGATTGGACAGTGTTGTTGCTAAGTTGGAGCACCACGACACTCGCATTAAGGAGACGGAGGAAAGAATCTCTACCCTGGAGGACGGTGCCACTTCTACCGACAAGCAGGTAACCCAAATGGACAGGCTCCTCAAAATCATTGCGGACAAGAATGAGGATTTAGAAGCGAGGTCCCGTCGCAATAACAGTCCACCAACACGGGGAAAATGGAGGTCTTCATCGAGAACCTTGTCGTCGAACTGTTTGGGAAGGAATCATTCTCCTCACACCTCATCGTGGAAAGGGCCCATAGATCCTTGGCCGCCCGCCCCCCGCCGGGTGCTCCGCCGTGACCCGTCATTGCGCGCTTCCTTAAATACAGAGACAGGGATGCGGTGCCGAGACGTGCGCGAGAGATTGGCACAGTGGTGTATGGGAACGCCACATTATCCTTTTTCCCCAATTTCACTGCCTCGGTACAGGAAGCCAGACGGAAGTTCGCCGGGGTAAAAAAGAAACTGCAGACCCTGGAGCTTCCCTACGCCATGCTTTATCCCGCGAAGCTGAAAATCTCTCATCAGGGCCGGCTGCATTTTTTTCAAACCCCTCAGCAAGTGGAAGACTTCCTCAAGCATCATAAGGAGGAAGTAGCCGGTGCTGAAACGGGAGGGAGGCGCTCTTGGACGTCCTCGCCGATGGCACAGCAGGACTGATCGTGACGGGATGGCGCCCCGGACTTGAGCGACCACCGCTGCTGAGCGTACTTGGACTAACTAGCAGTGTATCCCGGTGAGGCATTTATAATGTTTAGATCGGATGTGAGATGAACTGATATGTCTTACAATATGTGCCCGGTCACCCGCCTCTGTCCCGCATTGTGATACCAGGAGTATATCTGGTTCCTAGTGGGTGTAAGTAGAGAGGTGGTGGGCAGGCTTGGCGCCCTTAGTCATTGTCCCCCGATGGGCGAACCCCTATACACCCCCTCCCTTAGTAGGGGGGGGCATTAGTTTTTTCCTCTTTGTTATTAGGGTTGATATCGTTTGGGGCGGGAGTGGCAGGGTGGGAGCTATGTACCCGGCTAGTAGGGTTTGCCGGTGTGGGTGGGAGCCAACTCCGACTTGTTTCAGAGATCTTTGACTCAGCAGCACCATGTACATGGAGTTGGGAGGGGGCGGCGGTTGTTAGGGGAGTTTGTTTGGTTAGTGGCATTGTGTGCTACACGTCTTTATATGCTATGATTGTATGCCATGGATATCTGTGTCTAGGTGAATGGGGGACGTAGTTGACTCTTGGCCTACTATGCAATTCCAGCTTGTATCCTGGAACGTTCGGTGGTTGAACAACCCGAGGAAGAAGAGACAGGTCCTGGGGTATTTGGACAGGCAGGGTGTGTCTATCGCCATGCTTCAAGAGACGCATCTTTTACCGGGTGGGTCCCCCTTATTTGCATCCCGCTGGGCTTCATGTAGAGCGTTTTCATCCTACTCGAACTATGCTAGAGGTGTTGCGATTTTGGTATGACGGGGGGTGGGATTTATACCTGCGGGGACTCAGGTGGACTCTGATGGCAGGTACTGTTTGGTTTGGGGGAAGCTGGACTCACACACGATACTTTTTGCCTGTTACTATGGCCCCAACACGGATGACCCGGGCCCATTTCTCACACTGTGGGGGAAGATCCAAACCTTGGGAGTTGCTCATGTCATAATAGGGGGTGATTTTAATACCGCGCTTCAGCCTGCTGCGGACAGGTCACACCCTCAGGCATCGCACTACACGCAGACACAACGCACACTGTCAGGCATAGTTGATGAACATCACATGGTCGATGCATGGAGGCATTCACACCCCTCGCTTCGACAGGGTACTCACTACTCTGCGGTGCACTCCACATGGGCACGCATAGATTACATATTTCTGTCAGCGGGTCTATCCCCATGGGTGGCTCGGACACTTCATCTCGCCCACACATTCTCGGACCACTCGCCAGTCCTCCTTTCACTACGCATCCCCGTTGCGTTATCCCCTTATATGAGCTGGCGCCTTAACCCGGCGCATCTCATGGATTCGGCCTTCAGGGCGGAACTGGAGCAGGACATACGGGAGTTTTTTTAACGCAATGTAGATTCGGTGTCCAGCATTACCACGGTATGGGAAGCCTTCAAAGTTACTGTGAGAGGCTGGTGTATAGCTAAAGGGGGAGGGGTCCTTAGATCCTTGCGCGGGGATCTGCGCAAACTAGAGGCTGAGATACGTCGCTTAGAGGGCGGACTGACGCGGCACCCGCGGGAGGCTGTAGCGGCAGCGCAGCTCAGAGAGAAAATGGACGAATATACTGAAGCGGTGGATAAGGAAAGCAAGTTCCTGGGGAAACCGTTTGTCGCGCGGATATACGGTGAAGGGGATAGACCGGGCAAGGTGTTAGCCGCAGCTGTTCGCCCCCCTAGGTACCGAAATTACGTGGCCTCCCTGCTAGACGAGCAAGGCGTTCCGCAGCGCAACCTCCCAGATCAGCTTCGTGTCCTCACTGATCATTACACCAGACTCTACACTACACACAGGACAACACCGATCAACCTACAGGAATATCTCAACGATACTGCCATAGCCTGGCTGGGCCCTTCTCAGCAGAAATTTCTCCACCACGAAATCGAACTAGACGAAATAAAAGAAGCTATAGTGTCCATGACGTCGGGCAAAGCACCGGGATCGGACGGGTTACCGATCGACTTTTACAAGGCTTTCATTCACGTCCTGGCCCCGGTGCTGAAACACGTATACTACACCGCACTAGAGGAGGGATCCCTGCCAGCTACGATGCGCAAAGCCCTTATCACGTCGCTGCTGAAACCGGGGAAGCCACCAGAACAATGCGATTCGTACAGGCCTCTGTCCTTGCTGAATGCGGATATTAAAATATTAGCAAAAGTACTGGCCACGCGCCTTAATCTCCTGATGGATGCAAAAACAACAATTGATGGACAGAATGCAGAACAATGCCATACATTCACCCCAGTACAGAGATCTGGGCCTAAATCCATCGTTTTTTTGCTCACCATGCCATTCCAGTTTGAACCCAGCCAAATGCAAATCAGTCTTGACCCTGTGCCCCATGGGAACAGTCCAGCCCGAACTGCCAAGCCAGGTCCTCCCTGGACTGGAAACAAGCATCCTAGGACCGGTTTCGGGCTTTCAGCCCTCGTCAGCCAGGATAGCTTGATTCCAGTGGCATGGAGAGCAAGGGACTCACGTCTGAGCATACCCTTCCCACTCGGGGTGACAAATGCAAAAACAACAATTGATGGACAGAATGCAGAACAATGCCATACATTCACCCCAGTAGACATGGCTTGGCAGTTCGGGCTGGACTGTTCCCATGAGGCACAGGGTCAAGACTGATTTGCATATGGCCATGTCTAAACTGGGGTGGTGTAGTGGGCAAAAGAACGATGGATTTAACCCAGATCTCTTGACTGGGGGAGAATGTATGCATTGTCAGCATTCCGTCCATCATTTGTTTGTTGTAACGCTTTTCGCCCTAAGTGGGATGGGTATTCCCAGACGTGGGACCCGTGCTCACTACGCCACTGGAGTCAAGCTATCCTGGCTGATGACGGCTGATAGCCAGAAACCGGTCCTAGGATGCTTGATTCCGGTCCAGGGAAGACATGGCTTGGCAGTTCGGGCTGGACTGTTCCCATGAGGCACAGGGTCAAGACTGATTTGCATATGGCCATGTCTAAACTGGGGTGGTGTAGTGGGCAAAAGAACGATGGATTTAACCCAGATCTCTTGACTGGGGGAGAATGTATGCATTGTCAGCATTCCGTCCATCATTTGTTTGTTGTAACGCTTTTCGCCCTAAGTGGGATGGGTATTCCCAGACGTGGGACCCGTGCTCACTACGCCACTGGAGTCAAGCTATCCTGGCTGATGACGGCTGATAGCCAGAAACCGGTCCTAGGATGCTTGATTCCGGTCCAGGGAAGACATGGCTTGGCAGTTCGGGCTGGACTGTTCCCATGAGGCACAGGGTCAAGACTGATTTGCATATGGCCATGTCTAAACTGGGGTGGTGTAGTGGGCAAAAGAACGATGGATTTAACCCAGATCTCTTGACTGGGGGAGAATGTATGCATTGTCAGCATTCCGTCCATCATTTGTTTGTTGTAACGCTTTTCGCCCTAAGTGGGATGGGTATTCCCAGACGTGGGACCCGTGCTCACTACGCCACTGGAGTCAAGCTATCCTGGCTGATGACGGCTGATAGCCAGAAACCGGTCCTAGGATGCTTGATTCCGGTCCAGGGAAGACATGGCTTGGCAGTTCGGGCTGGACTGTTCCCATGAGGCACAGGGTCAAGACTGATTTGCATATGGCCATGTCTAAACTGGGGTGGTGTAGTGGGCAAAAGAACGATGGATTTAACCCAGATCTCTTGACTGGGGGAGAATGTATGCATTGTCAGCATTCCGTCCATCATTTGTTTGTTGTAACGCTTTTCGCCCTAAGTGGGATGGGTATTCCCAGACGTGGGACCCGTGCTCACTACGCCACTGGAGTCAAGCTATCCTGGCTGATGACGGCTGATAGCCAGAAACCGGTCCTAGGATGCTTGATTCCGGTCCAGGGAAGACATGGCTTGGCAGTTCGGGCTGGACTGTTCCCATGAGGCACAGGGTCAAGACTGATTTGCATATGGCCATGTCTAAACTGGGGTGGTGTAGTGGGCAAAAGAACGATGGATTTAACCCAGATCTCTTGACTGGGGGAGAATGTATGCATTGTCAGCATTCCGTCCATCATTTGTTTGTTGTAACGCTTTTCGCCCTAAGTGGGATGGGTATTCCCAGACGTGGGACCCGTGCTCACTACGCCACTGGAGTCAAGCTATCCTGGCTGATGACGGCTGATAGCCAGAAACCGGTCCTAGGATGCTTGATTCCGGTCCAGGGAAGACATGGCTTGGCAGTTCGGGCTGGACTGTTCCCATGAGGCACAGGGTCAAGACTGATTTGCATATGGCCATGTCTAAACTGGGGTGGTGTAGTGGGCAAAAGAACGATGGATTTAACCCAGATCTCTTGACTGGGGGAGAATGTATGCATTGTCAGCATTCCGTCCATCATTTGTTTGTTGTAACGCTTTTCGCCCTAAGTGGGATGGGTATTCCCAGACGTGGGACCCGTGCTCACTACGCCACTGGAGTCAAGCTATCCTGGCTGATGACGGCTGATAGCCAGAAACCGGTCCTAGGATGCTTGATTCCGGTCCAGGGAAGACATGGCTTGGCAGTTCGGGCTGGACTGTTCCCATGAGGCACAGGGTCAAGACTGATTTGCATATGGCCATGTCTAAACTGGGGTGGTGTAGTGGGCAAAAGAACGATGGATTTAACCCAGATCTCTTGACTGGGGGAGAATGTATGCATTGTCAGCATTCCGTCCATCATTTGTTTGTTGTAACGCTTTTCGCCCTAAGTGGGATGGGTATTCCCAGACGTGGGACCCGTGCTCACTACGCCACTGGAGTCAAGCTATCCTGGCTGATGACGGCTGATAGCCAGAAACCGGTCCTAGGATGCTTGATTCTGGTCCAGGGAAGACATGGCTTGGCAGTTCGGGCTGGACTGTTCCCATGAGGCACAGGGTCAAGACTGATTTGCATATGGCCATGTCTAAACTGGGGTGGTGTAGTGGGCAAAAGAACGATGGATTTAACCCAGATCTCTTGACTGGGGGAGAATGTATGCATTGTCAGCATTCCGTCCATCATTTGTTTGTTGTAACGCTTTTCGCCCTAAGTGGGATGGGTATTCCCAGACGTGGGACCCGTGCTCACTACGCCACTGGAGTCAAGCTATCCTGGCTGATGACGGCTGATAGCCAGAAACCGGTCCTAGGATGCTTGATTCCGGTCCAGGGAAGACATGGCTTGGCAGTTCGGGCTGGACTGTTCCCATGAGGCACAGGGTCAAGACTGATTTGCATATGGCCATGTCTAAACTGGGGTGGTGTAGTGGGCAAAAGAACGATGGATTTAACCCAGATCTCTTGACTGGGGGAGAATGTATGCATTGTCAGCATTCCGTCCATCATTTGTTTGTTGTAACGCTTTTCGCCCTAAGTGGGATGGGTATTCCCAGACGTGGGACCCGTGCTCACTACGCCACTGGAGTCAAGCTATCCTGGCTGATGACGGCTGATAGCCAGAAACCGGTCCTAGGATGCTTGATTCCGGTCCAGGGAAGACATGGCTTGGCAGTTCGGGCTGGACTGTTCCCATGAGGCACAGGGTCAAGACTGATTTGCATATGGCCATGTCTAAACTGGGGTGGTGTAGTGGGCAAAAGAACGATGGATTTAACCCAGATCTCTTGACTGGGGGAGAATGTATGCATTGTCAGCATTCCGTCCATCATTTGTTTGTTGTAACGCTTTTCGCCCTAAGTGGGATGGGTATTCCCAGACGTGGGACCCGTGCTCACTACGCCACTGGAGTCAAGCTATCCTGGCTGATGACGGCTGATAGCCAGAAACCGGTCCTAGGATGCTTGATTCCGGTCCAGGGAAGACATGGCTTGGCAGTTCGGGCTGGACTGTTCCCATGAGGCACAGGGTCAAGACTGATTTGCATATGGCCATGTCTAAACTGGGGTGGTGTAGTGGGCAAAAGAACGATGGATTTAACCCAGATCTCTTGACTGGGGGAGAATGTATGCATTGTCAGCATTCCGTCCATCATTTGTTTGTTGTAACGTTAATCTCCTGATGGAGCGCCTAGTCCTTCCGGATCAGGCGGGGTTTGTCCCAAATCGGGCGACTGCACACAATCTGCGCACGTTACAGGCTGTGCTGCAGGATATCAGCCCTCAGTGTGAGGCCGCTGCGGTTTTCCTAGACACCACTAAAGCGTTTGATTCCCTGGAATGGGATTACCTTTTGGCGCTGCTGGAGAGGATGGGTATTCCCTTCAGCTTCCTGAATTGGATCCGGCTGTTGTATTGTAGACCCCAGGCTGTGGTCTTACTCAATGGTGCCCGTTCTGCCCCTTTTGTCATCCGCAGGGGTACCAAACAGGGTGCCCCCTCTCTCCGGTACTGTTCGCCATCGCGATTGAACCCTTGGCGGCCAAACTCCGGCAGCACCACAACCATCGCTCTCTTATCTACCCAGAGCGCCAACTGCTTATTGCACTATATGCGGATGACATAACCCTTTATGTGCATAAGCCGCAAGAAAATCTGAACCCGTTGCTGCGTGAAATAACCAAATTCGGAGCCATAGCTGGGATTCAGATAAACTGGGCGAAGTCGGCCTTATTCCCCCTGACGGACAAGACCCTACAGTTCCCGCTAGACTACCCCTTGGTGTGGGAATCAGAGGAGATTAAATACCTGGGCATTAGAGTGACCAGAAATCGGGAATCCCTTATCAGGGCTAATTACGGGACGGCACTAGACAAAATTACTGAGAATGTCACTAAATGGATCCATATACCGCTGTCAATGGCAGGGCGTATTTCCCTGATTAAGATGGTGGTTCTTCCCAAATTGCTATACCTTTTTACCAGCATACCATATAGCCCGGGGCCCTATTTCTTCAGGGCTCTTAACTCCCAATTGTCGCGTCTGGTCTGGGGCGGGAAACAGGCCAGAATCGGGCTGCGGACCCTCATGTTGCCTTACCACCAGGGAGGGTTTGATGTGCCTAACTTTCAACGCTACTACGACTGTGCCCAAGGACACTTTGCTGCCTATTGGTTCCACCCCCCACCCTTTATGGCGCACCTGGCGGTGGAAGATGGGTATATGAGGCCTGAGCAACCTTCAGGATATCTTTATTCGGAGGTCCGAATGGGAGATCGTGACCCCACTACGGTTGACTGCACGGTAAGGGCCTGGAAACGCATTGCGGAACATATGGAGGTTAAATTCCTATACTCTCCACGTATGGTCCTAGCTCATGACCCTAGACTGAGTGTTGCCCGAGAGGAACTTGGTCGCAAAATGCTCACACGACTCGCAATCTGCACATGGGGTGACCTATATCATCAGGGGAGTTTCCGCACTGCGGCGCACTTTTTTGGCGAGAATTCCCCGTCGGTGATGGAAACGTTTCTTTACGTTCGGCTGCGGCAAAATATAAAGGCGGTCACCCCTAATTTCCCGGATGAGCCCGATGTCTTGGCGCCTCTTCATGCTCTGTTGCAGGTGGACACTCCGAAACATGTGGTCTCCATGTTGTATGCCCATGCATGGGCGGCTCCGTCGCCCCCCTCCCTCAGAGCACGGGCGGACTGGGACAGTGACCTGGGGGCCCCAATGTCGGACGAACAGTGGGAGGAGAGTTGTTCTCATACCACTGCAGTGATGGGTAATGTGCGACTTAGATTAGTTCATTTAAAATTTTTGCACCGTCTCTACTATACCCCTGCCAAACTGTGTCGATTCGGACTGAGAGATGACGACCGCTGTGTGAGGTGCAGGAGATTGGGCGCTGACTTCCTGCATCTGGCCTGGACGTGCCCAGCCGTTGCCACTTATTGGGAAGAGGTCTTCGCGGACCTATCCAACATGATCGGGGTGGTCACCGCACCTTGCCCTGCGCTTGCCCTACTGGGCCGGTCGCATCCGGCTCTAAAGGCACATCGGAAATTCTTTGCTTTGGGACTTCTGTTGGCAAAACGACATGTGGCGTGCAGATGGGGACGAGGGCGAGCGCCTAAATTCAAGGTCTGGCTGAGCACGATGTCCACATGGCAGGAAAGACTTCACTAGTACGCAGACCTCTTGCCCCCCAAGTCGCGGCCTAAGGACCTCTGGGGGCCCCTCGTCGCTTACCTCCTGCGGGCTCGGAGTGAGGGCGATTCTGAGAGGGGCGGGACCGGGAATGTAGAGAGAGTTAACTCATCCACCACACCTTGTTCTGATCCTCCCTCATTGACTACGGTGACAGATTAATTTCCTCGACCCCCTTTCTTCTTCCTTTCCTCCCCGCGTGGGGCATGTGGGGCACTCCCTGTATGCCCGGACGGGGTACACACTTGCTGGCATGATTGCATTCTATGCGCCGGCTGCATAGGTGGGGGGAGTGTGAGGCAGATATTTCCCCGGATTTGGGACACCATACAGTCTACCCCACCACAGCGCATGCTAGGTGGCATTGTCGGGTGTAGCACCAATTCACGTTTACTAATTGCATCATGGATATCTCCTCCCAGGTCATTGGTTGGGTCAGTTCAGTGCAGCAGCAACATCACACCGTGCATGGCCTGTACCCAGCAATGGGGACACCTTGTTAGACGGACCGGGAGGGTCGGCCGAGGACAAGGGGAGAGGTCTCCGGGGAGAGCCGCCTCCAGCGATCGTACAGACAAATAACTTCCCCCCCACAGACAGATACCACACAAGGAGATGAGTTAGCGTTCTTTATAAGCACTTCTTAAGGTACGATGAAAAGGTACAAGGAGGTCTGGACTCAGGGGTCCCCTCGATTCAAGTCTCTCAAGATGGGAAAAGGGGGTAGCGGGACAGTCTGGTTACCAGTCTGGTAGTTGAGGTGGTGTGGTGGGTAGCTCACAATCCTCGAGCTTAGGTGGTCTAGCTGGTACGGGCCGCGGCAGCGCCAGCAGGTCCCAGTGAAGATGGTCGATACACAGGCCGCGGCAGCGCCAGCAGGTCCCAGAGAAGATGGTCGATGTACGGTCCGCGGCAGCGCCAGCAGGTCCCGGTGAAGATGGTCGTTACAACGGGCCGCGGCAGCGCCAGCAGGTCCCGACGAGGATGGATGTTGCAGAAGGCCACGGCAGCGCCAGCAGGCAGGACGATGGATCACAAGATAGGGCTACGGCAGCGCCAGTAGTCCGTCAAGGCTGAGTTCTCTCGGTGTCTCTCGACTCCAGGATACAACTGCCTTCCTGCTCCGCAGCTGCTCCAGTTATAGGGCAGGTGCCCTTTGATGTCCGGACCCTCGCACTTGGGGGTCGGAGGGTCCGGGATGAAGGTGTCCAGACACCCAGCGGGGGGTGGAGCCGGTGCCTGGGGGAGCTGGAGGCGATCGTCACCTGGCGGGGGAGAGTCCTTGGCACTTCGTCCTCCCATTGACCTGCCAAGTGATCCGCTCACCTCCTGGGTGGGTGGTGGTGCCGGGATGTCGGGGCCGGCCAGGCCCAGGGTTAGGGTCGGGGGGAGGCCACGCGGCCTCGTGGCGCAGGGCCCAAGATGGCGGCTTGACCCGGCCGAGGGAGCCGGTGGTGGTTTGGGCCCGTGCTACAGGGAGGTCCGAGGGCAGGAGTTCCGTCGGGAGACGGGGTGCGGGTGATTCTCGTGGGCCGCGCCTGGGGGGCCGGGGCTTGGGCCCTGTCATGCGGGGAGGGCGCAAGCCCTTCGTGTGGCCTGTCCAACACACCTCATATCATGGCCCTGCATTGGACAGTTCCTTACGCCACATACTAAGTATGGTGGACACGCACTGGGGGAGCACAGTTCTCATGGGAGTTCACAGTTGGTTATAATAAAATGAAAAACAAAACCTCACATAGTCACTGGTCGAGTACTCCTTGCTGTCATCATTGCCAATGTATGTCTCCATCAACAGCTTAAATGTATTACTCCGCGGCCGGCCCATGTGGGTTGTAGGCGACATGCTGTGTTCATGTATTGCTCCTGTCTAACAAGTGCTATATGTCTATTGAACTGCAGGTTGTTGCTGCCGGCTTGGTAACATGGTTGTAGGCAAGAAGCTGTGTACTCTTTGTTACGGACTAATAAAGGTTTTTCAAAAAAAAAAAAAAAAAAGAATGAATATGGAGGAGGGAGTTCATCGGTATTTTTACGCTGCTGATGCATGGGGCAGTGGGGGTGGACACCAGGAGAATGGGTGGCAAGGAAGAGGACAAGAAGGTTCGCTTCCAGGCATGGTTGGAGAAAACAATTAAGAGATGGGGGCAGGCCTTCGCAATCCTGGCAGCGGTAGTGATGGAGCAGAATACCCTGAACAAGGGCCTGGTTTGTTCCAATATGCCGGCATCATCACCGATGAGGCTGAGACTAATGGCGGGATGGGCTGGTACAAGTACGACTGTGAGTTCAGAAAAAAGATGGCCATATGCCCGGAACTGGGGTGGGACCAGTTGGAGGTGCGTCTTTGCGTCCAGCACATGGGCAAGGGCAGGGTTGAGGCCGGCGAGAAGTCAAGCACTAACGTAAAGACGGGGGAGACGAGGAAGGGCCAGAGGCAGGACAGGAAGGGTCAGTTTAGGCAGCCCCTTCTGGGAGGCCGTGGTGCGGGGCAGAAGCAGGGACCCAGATGAGCCTTTAGTGGGACATGCAGGCTGTTTAACGTGGGGGCATGCTCCTGGGGCAAGGCCTGCCGATTCTCTCACACCTGCAGCAAGTGTGGCTCCACACACTCAGCCACCTCTTGCGACAAGCGCGAGCACGCCCCAGTGCCGTCCCGACATGACAAGTTGGCCTCTGGCCCAGCCTTCCTTGGCCAGGTCCTTCCCCCCCTCCCCCTCCCTGGATAGCCCTGCATGTCCTCTCTCGGATGCCCCTAACGGGGAGCGCCTGGACAAAGGTCCGTCCCCTATTGTCATTTCCAACTTGCTACCTCTATTAAGGGATTATCCTAATGCTAAGGATAGAATGTTACTTGCCCACGGGTTTTTGGAAGGCTTCAGAATTCCTTATCAGGGTCCACTGGTTTGCAGGGATTCGGAGAACCTTAGGTCCTCCAGGGGTCCTCCCGAAGTGGCAGGGGCAAAGATTAGGAAAGAAGCGGCCCTGGGGAGGGTGGCCGGCCCCTTTCAGCAACCCCCTCTCCCAAACTTTGTGGTCTCTCCCTTGGGAGTGGTTCCTAAGAAGGAGCCAGGGGCATTCAGGTTGATCCAACACCTTTCGTACCCGGATGGGGATTCAGTGAATCACTGGCTGGAGGAGGGTTCTTGCTCGGTCTCTTACTGTTCTCTCGACATGGCGGTGGACATGGTCAGGAGGGTGGGCAGGGGAGCGTGGTTGGTCAGGGCTGACATCGAGTCTGCATTCCGCCTACTACCAGTCCACCCAGAGAGTCAGCACCTACTTGAGTTCAAGTGGCTAGGGGAATTCTTCTACGACAAGTACATGCCCATGGGGTGTACTGTGTCATGTGCCTACTTTGAGGCCTTCAGCTCATTCCTGCAGTGGGCACTCTCGGGGAGATTTAACGTGGAAGGGGTGACCCACTACCTCAATGATTTCCTGTTCATCGGGGGTGCTGGTACGCAGGAGTGCAGCAGGGGGCTACAATGCTTTCAGGACTTGGCCCAACACCTTGGGTTGCCGTTAGCACCTGGTAAAACGGAAGGCCCTGCGCAGGTTCTCACTTTTTTGGGCATCGAGCTGGACACGGTGATGGGCGTGTCTAGACTCCATGCTGAAAAGGTGCAGGCTTTGCGACAGGACATCCAGTCACTGCTGGGGATAGACAAGGTTCTTTTGGGTGTCATCCAAAGCCTCTTGGGCAAGCTCAACTTTGCAGCCAGAGTCATCCCGGTGGGGAGAGTGTTCGCTAGAAGATTAGCCAGGGCCACAGCAAAAGTGTCTAAGAAACACCACCTGGTTAAGTTGGCAGTAGGTTTGAAGAAGGACCTGGCCATGTGGGGGGAGTTCCTGTCTCACTTCAATGGGACAGTTATCTGGAGTGCTCCCTGGGTGGACAGTCCCGAGCTCAGCCTTTTCACAGATGCATCAGGGAGGGAGGGCTTTGGGGCAATCCTGGGTGGTGAGTGGTGCTCACAGGAATGGCCCAACGCCTGGTGCAAGCGCGGCATCACTGCCAAGATCACAGTTTTGAAGCTGTTCCCCATCGTCATTGCACTCCACCTGTGGCCAGAGATCCTGTCAGACAGAAAGGTCCTATTCTGGTTGGACAACATGGCTGTGGTGCAGCCATCAACGGGCAGACAGCCAAGAGCCCGCTGGTGCTCTGCTTGATCAGGGAGCTAGCCAGATGGAGCCTGCGCTGCAACTTGGAGTGTAGGGCTAGACATATCGAAGGGGTCAAGAACGTGGCAGCTGACGCTCTCTCTCGTTTTCAGTGGCTCCGTTTCCGGGAGGCCTGGCCGCAGGCGAGAGCAGAGATGACCCCCTTCTCGGCAACCCTCTGGAGGATCTTGGAGTGGAACAACAGCTGAGAGCACTGGGGGAACGGTCCTTAGCCCCAGGTACTAGGAAATGATACCTGGCCCATATGACCTCCTTCAACAAAGTGGTGGATGCCTTGGGACTGTCCGGGCAACCCATGGAGGGCAAGGTACAGGCTTTTGTGGTATGGGCTAAAAAACAGGGGAAGAGCCACTCATGGGTATGTGGTCATTTAGCGGCTGTTAGCCATGATGTTAAGCTGAGGGGAGGCCAAGACCCAGCTAAGTCCTTTGTCATTAGGGCGGCACTGAAAGGGTGGGCCAGAGACGAGCCCAGGGTTCCAGACATCCTCCAGGTTATGTTAGACGTCCTGGGAGGAGTTACCCACTCGCCCAATAAGGCTTCCCTCTTTGCCGCCGCGTTCTGCTTGGAGTTTTTTGGACCGTTACGCATTAGTGAGTTAGTGGCTCGGTCCAAAATAGATAGGTAAGGAGAAGCATTGGGCATATTGGATATTGGGTTGGAATGTAAGTTGACTATCCACCTCAGGAGGTCGAAAACAGACCAGAAAGGGAGTGGATTTGGAGTTAATGCCATTGGGAGACCCCAGGTACTGCCCGGTTTCCAGGGTCAGGGAGTACGTATCACTTCGCCCAGTGGCACCTGGTTATTTATTGATACATACCGCCCTGGTGCCTCTAACCAAATACCAGGTAGAGCGGTTAATGGGGGCTTGCTTGTCCAGGGCCGGCCTCCTCCAGGCAGATAAAAATATTCCAGTCACTCTTTCAGGATTGGGGCTGCCACCACTGCATTTACATCAGGCATGGAACCTGAATGTGTGAAAAAAGTGGGACGCTGGGAGTCCCAGTGTTACAAACGCTATATCCGCCCTTGAAGGCGCCTGTTTAGTGCAAAATAGTGTTGTAGTGTGCACTGTTGTGTGCCACATGGTTTGATGTGTTTGTAGTGTCTAAGTGCAATGGCATAATGTCTGTGAATAATAAAAATATTGAGTTTGAAACGTGTCCTTTGTTTTATCAGGGTCACGAGTATGTGTCATTGGGCACTCTGCCATCTCCCGGTTGGCCCGTTGGGCATCGATCAGGAATGGATGCGTGGATTCTCGCGGACAAAGTTTGAGTGGTTGGGTTTTCCAGGAATGAGATGGAGCAGCCTCATGAACAGACTGGAGCACTCACTAGCAGCGCTGGGTGCCCCGCCTAATTATTTGGTGATCCACCTGGGGGGCAATGACCTTACTACCTCTGGGAGGACTTTGCTACTGCATGCCATGAAAACTGACTTGGGGTTACTTAGCAAGCACTTGGGTCAGTGCGAACTCTGGTGGTCAGAGATTGTGCCACGGAGAGTATGGCAGGGGGCGAAGTCTTGCGAGGCGGTGGAGCGGTCCAGGAGACGGGTGAACAGCTCCATGCGCAAGTTCACTCAGCAGAGGGGCCTGGGATTCATTAGACATAAAATGATTCAGGAGAGTGTCAAGGGATACTTTGAGGCAGACGGGGTACACCTCAACCCAGTAGGGCTGGACTTGTTCTTGTTAGACTTGCAGGAGGTGCTAGCACAAAAGGGTTGCAGGTAAAGACAAGAGCGGTTGGTGGGGGGCCCTGGCAGCGACGGTTGGCCACCTCCAGGGCTGTGGCGGAGTTACAGGGCGATCTGGAAGCAAATGGGTACAGAACGGTACCTTTGCGCGGCACATAGGGGTGCCAGAGCCAAACCCCAGGAGCCTCATGGGAGGTTCATGGAATCTATGCCGGCGCCCCGTTAGTCCTTCAGGCGGTTGTGGGCCTGAGCAACCGGGGGCTTGCCTAGCTACGCTCCGCCCTGAAAGGGGCGTGAGTATAAGGGACCAAGGGTCAGATGATCCGGGAAGGGGATCACCAAAAGGTGCAGTACAAAGTGGTTCGCCACGGTGCTGCTAGGCTCATCAGGCGGGCAGGTGACGAGAATGCTGCCTGCCCTTGGATCGACCGTAAGCTAACCCACCAGATTACATAACGTTGTATGTAATAAACCTGCAGCAGTTTTCCCCCAACTATAAACATGTGTGGTGTGTATTTATTTGCGGGCATTCATGCTAAGGGGGGGGCCTTTTGCCATGATGGTTCTATTTGCTCTGTCCTGCACTGTCCTGTGTGTCTGTCCTGAACCTCATTGTTCTGTCCTTCACTGTTCTCTCTGTCCTGAACCTCTTTGTTATGTACTGCACTCACTCAGCCACTTGAGCTTGTGGTTCCTTCGACGTACTGTGTAGTGATTGACTCCTTTCTGCTTTCACTGATCTGTGGGGCTCGGTCATGGGGTTGACACTTCCTCTCATGGCTGTTACAGTCAATGTAGTTTTAGGGTTAGCAACCATTATATTGTCTCATTTCCTATTTCATCTTCTTTTTCCCTGTGCATGGGGGGCAGGGGGAGGCTGGGGCCCATCCAGAATTACAGTCTCTTCCATTTGCTTCCTTAAGGAGGGGTACGTGATGGCTTCCTTATTCTGCGCCTCTGGTGAGGCTGGGGACCACCCGAGACTGGCAAACCTCTGCACACCTGCGCTATTCCCTAAAATGTGGTCACACGATTTTTGTACTCAGTAAACCACAAGACCCTTAGATGATAGCGGGTGAAAAACCATTTTCCATCTCTAAATTCCATGAATCAATCATTTGTTTTCCCATGGGTCCAAATCAGTGAAGTAAGGTGTAATAACAAAAAGAAGATACAAAATGAAGCGAACTAAGAATATCAAAAGAGCTAACACTTTCGGTGAAATAACACAGTTTATGTTGGAAAAGAATTCCTATAAACAGTCTCTGAAGTTAGCCGAGAGTCTGGACTCCTGTGCAGAACCTCGTGTAGCCCTCGGCAGAGGCAGTGTGCACTGTCAGGAGGCCTCGTTTACACAATGCGCTGTGCGGCGGCCTGTGCACCCTCTGCCTCATGTACGTCATGTCGCAGAAGCTGATCTTTAAATATGCGTGATGTGTGTGACTGTGCATACGTATATCAACTGACACGTCAATACGCGCATAGTTGATTTATACACGTACGCCTGCTTTTAAGTATTCACTTATTTGAGTATATACACTGTTAGGGCTCATTAAACACATATGTAGACAGGTGCAGACATACATGTATACAATAGTCTACACACTCGCAGTAAAACACAAATATACGATGCAATGTGCATGTATGCACGCATAGTTGCATTAAATGTGCATTGTATGCTTTATGTGCACATATATGTGTCTAATTAAATAGGTAAATACATACATAAACACACATCCATACAATACACGTGTATTAGGTACGCATGTGGGCCTTTACATCCAAACTTGTGCGTACCCGAGCAGGTGACTTTCTGCACGGCTGTGCATTGAGAACACACTAATACTACAAACAAAAACGCAAACGTACGTATGCGACTGTACTGTAGTGTGTACACACATGAATAAAAACGGTGTAATTTGCTATAAAATGTAAGCATACATTTTAAATATACATGTGTACTGTATATATATGCTTAAATATATATGACACGCTGCACATACTCACATGCAGATATGCAGGGAGGATAAATGCACGTAAGACTTCAATTTAAACTACAATTGAACTATGCAGCCGCGGAAGGCATGCTCGCAGGAGGGAGGGTGGGTGTGGGCGGCTATAAAAAATTTAAAATGAAACTGACCTTACTTCTGGTTACCGAGCCGCCTCCCCTCCTGGCTATCCGGTCGGGTCACGGTGTAATGGTGCAGCTAGGTCCCACTCCTACATGTTCCAACTTCCTGCTGCAGGAACAGGAAGCAGCCAGCAGGCAGCTTCCCTCCCCTACACAAGCCAATCACAACGCTGCAATGGCAGCGTTGTGATTGGTAAGGCGCAGCAGGAGAGCGCCCCAGCCGGGCCATTTTCTCTGCATAGAGAAAAAGGGAGAGTGGGCGGTCCTGCTCGAGGGCAGGGGGGAGTGACTTACCCACTGTTGTGGGTACTGACTGTTTGGTCGGCTCCAGGGCCGACCAAACAGTCAGTACCCTCAACAGCGGGCAAGACACTCCCCCCAGCCCTTGAGCAGGACCACCCACCCGCCCGTCCCCAACCAGGCACTTCTGCTTTCTCGCAGTGCGAGAAGCAGACACATAAAATGGTAGTTTTACCATTTTATGTTTCTGCTTCTCACACAGCCAGAAAGCAGTGGAGCGACGCCCAAATGCCCCTATGGAGGAGCCGCCACTGCATACACAGAGTGCATGGCAGTGTTACTGCTCATTGCACATGACCATGGTTGCTGCGCTGGCAGGAAACCTTTTGTGGTCTCTCCAAAGAGCTCTAAAAACAACAAACAGGAGAAGAAGAATAGGTGAGGATGAGGTTGTCTGCTGTGGGCAACACCATCCTGCTAGGTACAACCATCAATATTAAACAAATTAGTGTTATCGAATAGCTAGAGATAAACCTTACTCTGATAGCGCTAATGAAACATTTCGATTATCACAATAAGTTATTTTGAAATGGAAAGGCTTCTATTTGACCAATAATTTCAATTTATATTAAATAGAGAGGCCAGTAGGATTCTCCCATGGAAGCTGCATCTACACCCCATACCCTACAGTTTTTCTACCATCTTAACTTCGTCACCTACAAATTAAAAGAAGTTTATTGTATATCTTGAGTGTTTTTAAACACCTCTGTGGATGTGTTTATTGAAATTCGAATGAAATGTCAGTGTTAGTGTTTCGTCAAAAAAAAAATCACTTTAAACCCCTTGCATCTATTTTCTCAAGAATACTTGCAAAGGGCTCCAAAGGGGTAAATGCTGGAAGGGGTCTCTGTTATGTCAATGTATTCCCTTTTTTACCCCTTTATTAAGTTTACCCCAAAAGAGTGTCTTTGAAAAGCTCTACTTTAAAGTTTTAGGAGTTTCTCAGAGTCAAGGGCCACAGGATGTTGCCGAAAAGCAAAGAGACAGGGGATCTTTAAGGCACACAGGAAGATGGCAGGGACAGTTGCACAGATTGTGAAGCCATTTCATTGTTACAGTGTGGCTTTATACAGACAAAATAACAGGTGTATTTTGAATGACACTGGTGATATGTGGCATATGCATTCCCCTTTTCCTCAACAACTTTCTTGAAAACCTATAGGCAGATACCATGAACCAATCTTGTTCTCAAGGGACCACTGAGTTCTAAAACTCACTCCTATCTCAGCTATGATATACCTCATCCTTTGCCCAGACCTTCCGACTCACACGTTGCCACTGTGTGTCACACGATATCGGCTCCCATCACACGGTCTCCCGGTGAGGAACCGATATATTATGGTGTGCACACAATTAGCTGAAAACCCCTACAGAGAGCAGGTTCTGCTCAGGGGATGTCCATTATGAGGTGTGAAACCTACCCAGGTCGTAGACGGCAGCCAAAAAAGCTTTGTTTTTAGCGTTGCCTTGGGTGGAGGGCAGGAGGGGTGTTTTTGGAGGTGCATTTAAAAGTGCCTGTGTGTGTGCCCAGCACTTAGCTCCGCCCCTTTAATGCCCCACCTCCTCCTCACATGGTTGAAATCTTTCATGAGTTGTTAGGTATGGTTTATCACCTTTCAGAGAGGGATAAAGATCCTGGTTTTCAAGAGGCCCTTCACTCAAAATACTTAAATCAGCACCCTGCTGGACTCAGTTGAGCCATAATTCTTAGAAAAATATAACATTGGCCTGCAAATGGTCTCAGTGCTAACTTGTGCATGACCTATTTACTATGCATATTAACTCGATTGTTTTACGGTTAACCTTCCTTTGATTTTTCAGCCCTTTATCATACATGTACTCTATTACCATGTGTCGAGGCATCATTTTCTTCTGGGTTAATTGCTTGCATCCTCTTTACCGCTCTCTCCTCCACATGCACACCTGCCCCACTTAGATTGTAGACTGACTTAGATAGTTCAAGCTGCTTACCCAGTACTTGGTAGCCTTTGCTCTATTTCTTTCACTGTATTTTACCAAAGCCATGCTCCTCCCCCTTGACCCTGCTCCTCTATCAATTTCTCTCCTACGTTGGGGCTTAATTGTTTGTGTCTTCTCTCTACCATCCCACTGCTACGCATGCGCTAAAGTTGCAGCTCGATTGCCTGTCTCTGCATAATACTCTACAATATAAGGGTCTATCACCCTAAGGGTTTGTTCGTTTCAGCTTGCAGGTTAATGACCCTCTTCTATATTTGTGCTCCGCTACCACTGAAGCTGTTTGGTCTGCTGCTACCTTAGGATGCTTGGCAAGGGATGGTACTCTCTTCCCCAGTGTACCCACTGTTTCTCTTTCAAACACATACTCTCCTTATGTTGCGCGCACTCAGCCTCTTTTTTACATATCCCCTCACCCCACTTTATCCTGCTAGCTCATATGGCCTCCACACATTTGTCAAATCTTGTATTGAACTGCCTATTTAAGGGGTCATGTATCCTGGGTCAGACTTACCTGTATGGCAATCAGTCAGTTACCGATGGACTAGTCTGACAGGTCAGTGTGTGAGACATTTTTTGGGCTGTTTTTAGGACTATTTTATGGTTTGCTGGGCTGGTTTTTACTCTTGATTTGCCGGATATTAAAACAAACATTGCGTGCAGCAAGCTCAAATCCATGCATTCTCCCATACCTCGCAAAACACTCACACTGTGTGTCTTCACAAGCTCAAAACTGCCCTCATTTGCCAACATGGACCACTTTTTTAGGTATTTAGGGGCATATTTACTAGAACGGCGATAAATAAACGCAAAGCGCGCTTAGCGCTTGTTTATTTATCACCGCCTATCGCAGGAATTTATCACCTTGGTAACGTGTTATTAACAACGCGTTACTCCAGGGCGATAATATTCCAGGGAAATGGGCAAACATCGCTGGAAAACCAGCGATGCTGCACCCAAAACGGAGATTGCCTTGGTGATACGACCCTGTGGTTGTATCACCATAATCCACCTCCCATGTTAGCTATGCCTTAGTCAGGAATTTAACAGACGATAAATTCCTGCGTTAAGGCATAGTTAACAGGATTTAAAATATCGCTACCCCTCGTTGATGATATCACAAAGCTGGGGTAGCGATATTTTCCCATGGTGTTTTGTCAGGCACGCCTCCTTTGCATCTCATTAGAGATGCAAAGCGAGGTGTGAATAAAACGGGAGCTGAAACAGTGAAACACGCGCTAGCGTGTCCTTGCAAATAATGCGATATAATTATCGCCGCTTTTTGGACGAAAAAGCAGCGATAATTATGTCACCTGCCCTTGATGATATGCCCCTTAATTCCCTAATGGGAGCACCTTTATTTTGGTGCCCTGGTCTAATTCCTGCCATAGTCTGACCCTGCCTGTCACAACTATTTTTTGCATTCTGCATCAACCAGTGATGGCTTGTAAGGCAGCTTCTTATAGTTTTGCTTGATACTTTTTTATTCACACATCTTCTTTGTTTTGCATAGTTTCACTCACTGAAGAGTTCATTGACTACACTTGTTCTTGGGAATATCTGTCACTCACACGTGCTCACTTTCGTCGTAAGTTTGATCTGGCATTATGTCACGGGATTTCCTCCTACCCTCCCACTTTCTGTCTGTCCTTCCTGCTCGTTCTGATTGTGCTATTTTGTTGCCCCCTGACCCCCTTTTTACAGTTCTTCGGGTACCAGCTTCTGGTGCCCTCTATCTTATCCCTTTTTTGTTATGATTGCTCTTCTTGCCCCAATGTTCCGTCCCAGTGTAAAAACCTGGTACCGTGGACAGTACTGATATTTCGTAAATGTGAACATACTTTCGCTCGATGTCTTTCATTGTTAGGAGTGACTTCAGTTTCACCTCTCTCACAGCTTTGAATGCTTCGGAATCTTTTCAAAGCTTGTGAATAATTAATGCCAGTTCTCCATTTTGCAAAAACAAATCTCAGCTGAAGGTGATTTTTAGTGGAAGAATTCGCTCACAAAAATGATTGGCGATCACATTCTTACACAAGCAAAGTTTTGCGAAGTTTATGAAGCTTTGCAACGTTACCTTATTTAAAAGTATGTAATGTTCGCAAAAGACACAGATAAAATTCCGCCCAGCCTTATTGTAATATGACTGCAGATTCCCCTTCTGTTTAGCATCTTATATTCAAGGTATGTGATTGTTTCGCGCCCCTTCGTTTAATATGTATAGTGCTGTGCTTATCATTAACAGTGCCATGGTCTCGCCTTTTAGACCTTATAAGTGTTTAGCCATACAGCACATTCTCCTGGGATAAACACAATACGACATAAATGTTATGTTATACGTGTGTGTTTATAGTTAAGCATATTTTACTTGTGTCTAATAGCACTAGATTTAAAACACAGTTCGTGAATTGCTAGGATACCATGGCTTGTGATTTTAGGAGGGAGGATTGTTTTGTTTTGAGGTCTCTGCACATCTGAGTGTGTGTTCTAGGCCTATGTTTATCTCTCATCTTTTGTGGAATATTTGGTTTTCAGGTATCTGGGCCTGTGCATGTTGTGCTGCTAACAGGTAGGTTGGGTGGTCTTAAACTGGTAAGCACAGAGCCCATCACTGTTTATGGTGAGAGTTGCACTGCAAGTACTAAACTGTAACCGAAGTAAATACATTTTTCAGGATGTACCATGTGCTGGTCATCATCTTAGGCCTGTATCCTTGAATATAACAGATAACAAAGCACAAAAGGAAGGACAAGTGAAATTCAGGATTTAACTCCACCCCAGGGAAAGGCACCGGGCACCCGGAAACCCCACTTAACTAGGACTAAAGCCCTTGGGATGAGGCGGCGTCAAAAGGAGCTGTATTTAGTGACAGTTCCTGCTGGCCTCGAATGATCTGCCTGTGCGAGTGAAAGTTGCCTGGAAAGGGGTGTGATGGCCATCAATCTGCCTCCAAACACACTGCGAAGAACTGCACCTATTGTGTCTAATTCAAGGACCACCCTCTGGTGTAACAGATGATCAAGGGGGGGCTCTGCACGCTGGAACAAGGGTTAGAGAACGGTCTTGGTTACAGCTGTTAGAGGAGACATGTATGGAGAATGAAGCCCTATATGAAAAGGAATAAATATAATTTGTGCTAAACCAGAGAAAAGTGGCCCGCTGAAGTATTGGACACGGGGAAGGGCTGCAGGGGGGCAAAGAATGAAAGAAAGGGCCATAGTGCTTCCGAGGTTGAGGGGAAAGTTCGCAGTAATGCGTGAAAAACGGATAGCGTTGCCATGTTGTAAAGGAGTAGGCTGTAGCAATGCAGTGGTTCACAGCCCTAGGAGAATGGCCGTAACTGAGCAGAGCACGAGGGAAAAGGCCACAGAAGTGCAAACCAGAAGAGTCGCAGTGGTGATAGCACGCCTAAAACGTGTGGCAGTGCTGCTCCATGAAGGAGCAGAGGTCCCAGTGGCACACTGCCCAAGAATAATGGTCTGCCGTGGTGCAAATGCACACAAAAAGGGAACGAGTGATGGAGCAAGGACTCGTATGAAAGAGACTTGCTCGAAAGCAACACTCTCAAATAACTTGTAAAACTGTATTAATCATGTTTGTAAAGACTAATATGCACCACATTCCATGCAATTAGCTCAGAGGAAGCTTGCATATGTGTCTTACTAACAAGTAACCAGAGAGAAACTTAAAATGGCTGCTAACACGGGAATCTGTACTGCGCATGGATCAACTGCATCTATGTAGGATGACGAACTAAAGCTTGGAGGGAATTTTCTGCATCTGCGCACTTGCTCCTAATATGGCCGCTTGAGGGCTACATGCTAGCCATCTGCCTCGCTGAAACGAAAACATGCTATTTACTAAATGCTAATGCAGGGAGATTTATTTTAAGTAAATGGGATTAGAGTAGAGATAGGTGGTATACAGTGAAATCCTTTTATTTTGATTTTAACATGTTTCTTTCTGACCTCTCTATTAGTTCGTCTTTGGGCCTCAGAGTGATGTCAAAGTCTATATTGCACGTGACTGCTCTCGCAGGCGCAGTGAATACCAGCCAGAAGCCATGAGGATGTGCTTGGATCTCGTCCAAGGCCGCGTTCGCAACATGTCCTGGGAAAGTGATGGACATACTGCAAGATGAACAAGACATCTATTGAATGTATTCTTTCTATTGATAAAGATGTGAAATGCGGGTGGGATATAAAGCTTGGGAAAATAAAATTAAGGGGCAGGACTATTGAGTAACGAACTAGAAAATTGTTAAAACTTAGCATGGTGTGATGATCATTCTCCCTTTCCTGCCCAACCAGAATTAGGAGTTTCATAAATTTGAAACATTTAGGGGTGGCACATGCCATTAAGAAAGGTATGTTATGTTATGTTATGTTAATTTATTTTTATAATGTGCACAGCTATTCAAAGAGGGTTTCCCAGAGCAGACCTAGAAGGAGACTCTGAGAAGATAAAAAGTCATGGAATGAAAAAATCATTGATTGAACAGCCAAGTTTTTAGCTCTTTACGAAAATTTGAATACAAGGGTTCTTTACGCATCAAAAAGGAAAGAGAGTTCCACTGACGTGGACCGAGATAGGAGAAAGAGCGACCGCCCATTCTTGCAAGCTTGATCCTGGGAATCTCAAATTTTTCTTAAGTAGAAGAGCGTAATGAACGAAAGGGTTGATAGAGACGTACCACGTTTTGCAGGTATTAAGGTGCAGTACCATTCTTGATTTTAAACACATAGCTCAGGGCCTTAAATTTTGTTCGATTTTCCACCCTGAGCCAATGCAGATCTCTCAAGGAATTAGAGACAGAAGACATTCTAGGAATTCTGCAAAGTAATCTCGCTGCAGAGTTCTGTACCACCTGAAGCCTACACAACACATCCCTGTTGGCACCCAAAAAGAAGATGTTTCCATAATCCAGTCGTGAAGTTACAAGTGCCTGGACTACAGTCTTTTGGGTAACAGCAGGGAGCATCCAAATGATTTCTTTTAACCATTTGAGGATGGTGAAACAGGTGGCTGCAGTTTATACTGCATGTTGTCTCATTGACAATTTATTGTCAATGATGAAACCAAGATTTAGGACCTGAGTAGAGGGCAAGGGTAGAGGCCCCATGTGATCAGGCCAATGTTGAGGGCCCCAGAGATCTGTATTTTTTCCAAGAATAAGGACCTCCGTTTTTGCCCCATTGAGCTTGAGCAAATTAGATTGCATCCGAGATGCAATATTGCGCAGGCCCACTTGCAGGGTAGAAGGTCCTGAACTCTTTTCTGCCGATAAGGAAAAGATAATCTGAGTATCATCGGCATTAGAAAAGAGCGACAGCCCCGCTTCGTCTGCAATCACTGCCAAAGGTTGTACATAGATGTTGAAGAGAAGAGGGCTTAGAATTGAGCCTTGTGGCACCCCATACGGCGAAGGATAAAGCTTTGAGGAAGTCCTAGAAGAACACACTTGAAATGTACTTTTAGCTAAGAAAGAAGACAACCAACCAAGTGCCGATCCCGAGATGCCTGGGGATCGTAAAGACTTAATTAATACGGTATGAGAAACCGTATCAAATGCGGCACTTAGGTCAAGCAATATAAGCGCCACTGTATTACCTGCATCCAAGCGTTGAGGTAACATTTCGGTCACGCCAAAAAGGGTTGTCTCAGTTGAGAACCCTGCTCTGAAGCCAGACTGAGAGGAGTGTAAGAAATTAGAGGATTCGACAATCAAAGACAGTTGGGAATTTACGTGTTTTTTCAAAACTTTAGAAAATACCGGAAGAAGAGAAATAGGCCTAAAATTATCTGGCTTGGTGGGATCAGCATTAGCCTTTTTCAGCAAGGGAAGGACCATTGCATGTTTCCAAATCGGCAGCATCAAAGCCTCGCAAAGCGAGGCATTAAGTAATTCCATGACAACACTCAAAGATGGCTGTTCAAGTTGCAGGAGCACAGAAACCGGAAGAGTATAATTGAGGTAGTTTAGTTAGATGGTGATGCTGATGCGGCTGCTGCTGCTAGTGTTGCCGAGGGACCGGGATGCTGTCCGAGAACTGATCCAATACTGAAGAAGAATCGAATTGAAGAACTTAGAGCCAAAATCTAATTAATTAGAAGATGATTGCAGAAGAATCGAGGAGGGAAATAAGGCAAAGAATTAGAAGAAGATCGCGGAAGAACCGATGAGGAAGATAGTGTCAGAGAGGGGAATGACGCAGGCGTCAGATCTAGAAGAGGTCATCTATCCTGTCTCTGAAACCTGTCCTGAAACCTTTGTCACCTGAGCTGTCCCAGGTGACCCTTCCAGCTCCTTTTCCAAGGGGTTGGTTCCCACACCATCCTAGGTAACTATAATTCTGTGTAGTATGTCATTGTACTGCTCTCCCTATTTTCTCCTCTCCGGGTACTGTCATTAAACTAATATGGTTTAGATGATTTACTGACATATTTGATTGATTGATTTTCCTTCCTTAGAGAAAACAGTGTACGAATTGTATTTTTGCTTTGGCTCCCATGAATTTAACCAGGTACACATTTAAACTCTTCCCGAGTCTGTGGTTATTTTAATTAAACTAAAAAGTCCATTAACCAGAGGAAAGTATTTTTGATTTAGATATTAAAGGAGATGCTTAGGTAAACTAAACTTGAAAGCATATCATACAAATTGACCCCAGTGGCTCTTTACCAGCTTACGTGAATGTGTGTTTATGGGCCCGGGTGAGTATGTGGTTTGTGAGTATCACTAGATGGTCACCCACTGGATCACAAGCCATAAGAAATTGAAAAGTACCAGCCACATTGTGACAGCTAGAATAAAAGACAAATTGACTTTTTTCACAGCGAAACCATACATGAATAGAAAGTGTCCATACAATGATTGAAACCTCCTTTTTGCATTCTAATTTAAATGTAGAAAATATGTAAATTGGGATTACCCAGATAACACGAACAGTTGTAGTCTAGTTGTAAGTGTTTAATTTGACTACGGAGATATTCCAGTTACCTCAAAGAAATCCAAGGGTGGAAAATTAGTTGTTTATATGAAAATCAAAGAAAGTCTTTTGGAAACAGTCTATTTTCATGTAAATTAGAATCCAAGTGTTGAAATGAAATATCACGCTCTGTTTCACTTTAGGTGCTTGGTTACCATAAACTATCACACATTATTTGTTGAGTGATACACCAGTCTAATTAACTAAAAGACTAGTATATAGTGATAAAATGTACATACCCACACACATTCTACTTTTTAATACAGAATATTTTCTGCGGACATCACGGTTGATTCATTCTCAAATCTACGCAAATGAGATATACTGCATCTTTTATTTATCTCCTCATTTGGAGAAAAAAAATCTGCCAGTGAAACAATACAGTAAAGGGAATATTCAATGCTTGTTTAAGAATTAATGCTTGATGCAATTTAAAGGTTGGTTTGGGAATCAAATAAATACGACGAAGAGGAAATTAAGGTTTCCCGATGCTTTGGGAAAAAGTTAATTTACCAATTTGGATAATAAATATGTGAGAGGTAGCTTGTGTATACAGTATTTTTAGATAACATTTGTTGTCATGATTTACATTGTATTTGTAGTTTGCAAATATATTTTTTAATAATTCACATGTAGTCATAGTCTTAAATGAAAAGCATCTTATCAGTGGCGTGAATCGCCCCATGTATATAATATATATTTTGAATCAAATGTTTCAATTACCTTTTAAGTAAAAGGACCAAGACATCCTCTTTGAGTTTGAAATTGTCCTTGGGCAGGATGGTGATGTAAACTATATTAATTGAAACGTGCACATATCAAGCAAAAAAGTGAGCCTTTTAATAATTATTACAGAACGGGAGTGATCTTATCGGGGTGGTCAGTTAGGGGGTTGTCCTAAAAGAGATACATTCCCATGTTAGACCTAACAACTTCTTTGTTCATTTGGTTAACTGCCCCCTTAGTTTAACAGCAGCAGCACAAGGGTGATCACTGAGCACATTTTAAAAACATATGTTAATGTTAACGTTAAGTGGCATTTGTATAGTGCATAATCACCAACGGTCTCTTACCGCTTATGAGAGAATTGCAAAACCCTACCCTCAGGAACCTATCAGCGCGCCTACCCAGTCAGAGCACATCTTGTCCCCAAGCCTGTGTGAACAACAAAGGGGGATATTCACATGGACTTATATACGATTTATCTCCACCTCAACGCATCAAAAGTGGAGATAGACCTAACATCCCATTCACAAGCTGGTGCAAACTGCAGACATCGCCAGTATTCCCGCGATAACTGCCCCAAAATTTATCACCACGGCGGACCTCACCAACTAACCCTAATGAGATGCAGAGTAGGCGTTCCTGTGCAAAAACACAAGAAACAAACACAACACCATTTTCACAACGAACTGCCAGATCTGCGAAGCGAACCAAAAACAGGCGATGGGGCACAGTAGCCGCAGGTATTTAACACCTGCCTCAAGCAGGTGTAAATACGGACGACTACCTGCAGTAGGCAACGGAGCCCCGCACACAGCCACACCCGAAGAACAAACGACGCCATGGAGCTACTCATCATGCAGCTCGGAGCACCAACAGGGCCACAACACCCACCGCCACCACCCCCAGGACTGCCACCACCCCCAGGAACCGGACCCGCCCCCCCCCAGGCCACCGCAGAGGCAGCGCAGAGTAAGACAGCGGACCTACCAAAAACGCACCACTCTCACAGACCTAACACCCGAGGAAGTCATTGCCCACTACAGGCACAAAAGGGCAACCATCCTCCGCATCATGACCCACATCGCCCACAGGCTGACGGTCCCAACACAGAGGAGAACCAACATCCCTCCGCAGACAAAGCTGCTTGCTGTGCTGCACCTTTTGGCCTCTGGTACCTTCCAACCAACAACTGCCAGAGTCGGAGGGGTCTCACAGCCAGCCCTATCAAAGTTCATCACACCTGTCCTGGATGCCATCCTCAGCTTCATACCCCAGTACCCTCACTTCCCCAACACTGTGCAGGAACAGCTGGGGACAAAGCAAGGATTCTACGCCATAGCCGGATTTCCGGCCGTGTTGGGGGCAATCGACTGCACACATGTCCCACTTGTGCCCCCTGTGGATACTGCACACCACTACCGCAACAGAAAGCATCAGGATTCCATCAATGTGCAGGCAATAGTGGACCACCGGGGACTCTTCACCAATGTCGTCGCCAACTACCCAGCCAGTGTGCATGATTCCTTCATCTTCTGACAGTCTGTCATCAACCAGCGCTTCCAGGATGGCACATATGGAACGGGACTGCTCCTTGGTAAGTGCCAAATCAACACATCACACACCCCAAAGCCACCAACACACAACGCACAACTGTGGGAATGCACACGTGACCAAACCACATACAACATGTCAAACTACACGACCACCTACCAGACACGACAACACCACTCCAAGGTCATCCTGGGCTACCCCTGCACCCAACACAGACATTTCATGGCAGCACAGCCACACAACAGCTGAATGTGTGGAGAAGCGGAATGCAGCCATGTGCGAGGAAGCACTTGACCCATGTGTGGGAATGTACACAACGAGAAGTGAGGCGTGATGTGCAGGACATACATAGGAATGCAATAAACTGCTATGTCCATGCAGACCACAACTGCTGGTGACTGGAGAGTAGTGAGCAGTGGACCCAACCATGTCACCCCAGGCCGTGGGACAGATAGCAGAAGTGTTCCACGCTGCGTCCCCCCCTGTGTGCATGAACGTAGTGGGTTGGCCCTGAGTACACCAGGACTGCGCAGGGGTGTGGTGACAAACCCCGTTGCGCAGGTGGTGGTCCACTGCCGGGAAGGCCAACGTCACTGACAGTGTGGTGCCGCGCGGCCTGCCACGAGGCAGATGCCGTGAACAGCGGGCCTGCGACCCTATGAGCATGCTGCACCCCAGAACGCTGATGAACAGACCAGGCATGCCTGCCCCAGTGCACCAGGGCCGCACTGCTCACCTGCCGACACTGTCATGTGTCAGCGAGTGCCCAACACTTGCCGGTGCAAGCACCAAGCCCCAGTCTCGCGACCTCTGCAGCCTCCGCAGACCATCGTTGGCCCCCCCGACACTGGTCCACATCACTCCTTACTAATTTACATGCCCCACCGACGTCCTCTTTGGCCCAGTAGGTCGCACATGTGGAACAGTGTCCTGAATGGCAGTGACCCCAAGTCCGTGGCAGCGGCCACAGCACCAGACTCCCTTCAATAGGTGAGGCATAATTCCATATCGCAGGTCTGCGACACGTGGTGCCACTAACCCTGTGCGCCATGAGTGACCGTCATCCTCTGCCGGAACATCATTGGTGTCTGAGCCTGTGGCCTGGGGGTTGTCATCAGCAACGGACAGGTACGGACTTTGTGTCTGGCCTGGGTCTGTGACATTCATATCCGTCATGTTGCCGGACACAGCTGGCATGTGCCCCCTACATCATGCCCTGGGGGTAGGCCTCCCTTTCTCCTCCGTGACACTCTGTGGAAGGCACCCATGACACATGTGAGGCCCTGCTCTGCCCTCATGACCCTGCCCCAGTCTCCCGCAGGTCAGCGTCCCGTGGCGGTTGGCCCGTGTCGGCCGCCGTGCATCCGGGGCCACTAGCCCTTGCGACTCGCGTCATTCCCCCTTGTTGTACTGACATTGCATTTCTGAGTGCCTGCTGACTGTTGGAGTTGTTGCCAGCACCAGCTACTCCCTGAGGGCTGGCTTACACTCACCCCACACACAGCCAGCACAGGTGTCACTGTATTAGTGGGTCTGCCATCACATCGTGCCAAACCAAGTATTGACTCTTTTCTCCCTGCACAGTCACAGGTGATCAAGGATATGCACTCTGCCCTTAGATGATGACACCCCTCCGAGACCCAAACACACCCACCCAGAGGCAGTACAATGCAGCCCACATACGCACCAGGGGCATCGTTGAACTCACATTTGGCGTGTTGAATTCACGTTTCAGGTGCCTGGACGGCACAGGTGGAAAGCTCCTGTACAGCCCGGACACCATGTGCAAGATGATCGTTGCATGTTGTGTGTTGTACAACATCTGTGTTCGCACCAATGCCCCATCGATCCCAGTTCCAGAGGTACTGGTCGATGATGGTGACGATGGGGCGGGGTGGCTCACATCCCACTGCAGCTGCGGCAGGACTGGCCCATAGGAACTCCATCATTTACACTTACTTTTCATGAGCACGTCACATTGTGGCCATCCATGGCACTCATGGGACAATAGAAGATGTCCAATTGCACTGCATGTGTGATTAAAACATATTTGCAGGTTACAGGTTGTACTTGTACATTGTCATGTTACATTTTCATGCGGTTTCAGCTGTGATTTGCCATGTTGTGCAAATTTGCGGAACCAGTTGTGTCCTGTGTTCAGTTGTGGAGGGGTTGCTGTTTGTACTGGGATGTTGTCAATGTCGAGGGGCACTTCTGCTTATGTGCGTATGCTGCACGGCGGGCGAGTCGCTCCTGCGGCTCTGATTTGTCTGCCACTTGTCTCTTTCATGTGGTGTGCCTGTTGGTTCTGTTCTTCCACGGTGCTTGGATGTTGTGGTGTACATGTTGTCCTCTGCAGTCGGTCAGGAGCATCCGTGGTACTCCGCTGTTTATGTATTTTTTCTGTGGCATTTTCCGGATGCTGTTTTTGTGCTTTTTCCCGCGTGAGTATTGCTGCCCTCGCACTGGTTTTCACTGTTTTCTTATCGTGCTTTGGCCCATTGCAAGTTTTTGGGCGTTGTGGTTTGTGTTTTTATCTCCGTCGAGGTGGTTGTATCGGAGGCATTGGCCGCGGTTTCGGCAAACTATTGCATGGGGCCGCCTTGTTATGAATTCCACGTTGACACGGGGTTATTTTCCCATGATGGGCTGAGATGTTGAGAGTTGTGTTAAGCTACTTGTGCGGTAGTTATCACACGTTCTTGTGAATATACCCCAAAGTCGTTAGTTTTTTCCTGAATGGAAGGAGAGAAGTTTCCCTACGCAGACTTTCCGGCAACTTTTTCACAGTTGGGAGATCAGAACTGAGATAGCTTGTCTGCCCATGATGGCTTTGTCAAACCATGGGCAGGACAACAGACCTGCCTCGGATGAATGGAGGTCACGTCTCGGCAGGTATCTCCTTAGGGGGTCCTTGATGTATTCCGGTGCCCGCCCAAAGAGAGCTTTGTGTGCAATGCATAGGCCCTTAAACCTGGCCCTCTGCTTAGTTGGGAGCCAATGCAGCTGCTGCAGAAGTGGTGTGGCATGTGAACGTCTTGGGATTTTAAAAATTCATCTTGCTGCATCATTCATTACTACTTGCAGATTACCCAACAGCTTGTCTGGTAGCCCAATATACAATGCATTGACGTAGTCCAATTGTGAAACAATCAGTGCCGTCACCACAGTGCGCAGAGTTGAGAGTGATAGGAGGGGTAGCAGTTTCCTGAGTTGCCTCAAAAGGCCCACAAAGGTCTCTACCATGGTGTTCACTTGGAGTGACAGGGTAAGCTTAGCGTCTAGTTTAATGCCTAAGCTCTTCATGACAGAAACCGGTGTGGATGTAGTACCCAGCTCTTGTGGCCAAAAGAGATTAGACCAGGGGTTGCCTCCTGTGGTGACGGCTAGTACCTCTGTTTTGTCAGGGTTTACTTTAAGTGAGTTGGCGGTCATCCAGTTGACTGTATACCTAAGGATGTTCTGTACACAAGATTGTGCTATTTCTATTTTACCTCAGTAGTTTCCCTCAAAAGAATCCATTCTGTTTAAAGTAGGCACACAAACAACAATTGCATCGCTAGCTGCAGAGCACATTTCCAAGTCATGGTAGGGTGCTCAGCCTTTCAGCACACAGAGATTGATAACACAAGTATAATTGAGCCACATTTTTAATCCAGAATCGCTGATAAAATGCCTGTCATTAAGTTGGACCATTAATACACCTGCATTTTACAGTGCCAAAGCGTGCCGTAACTGTGACAGCAAGCACCACAGAAAAACAAGCCAGTTTCAAGACAATTTGCATGTTGCAGCATGAGCTCTAAATACAGTTGGTATCACTCACAAGGTGGTGGTGGTTGGGTGGGGGGCGGCAGCTCGTAAAGCCTTCCCTCCAGCCCCGGGGCTCTGGCCGTCTGCAGGAACTGAGCTACAGGAGAAGGCAAAGAGAGATGGTTCTTCAGGAGGTCAGCCACACAAACCCATCCACAGAAACAGTGCCTTACCGGCAGCAGCAGCATCCACATTGCTTCTGTCGTTCTGGCCCACCCGCAAAAAGCCTACAATCCAGGTCTTTGGGGCTGGGGGGGCTGGAGGGAGTGCAGATGGGCACAGGGCACCTCATATTTCTGCTCTGAAGGGTGGTAACTGCCGAAAACTATGGAAGAAAACGGCCAGCTGCAGCTGGATAATATCGTGCATCCATGGCGTTATTTTACAAACTAGTTGTTAGAAGAACGCATGCACTTGAGGGACCTCCAGCACCGTATTTCGTTATAGCTCATTCACAGTTCAAGTTGCATAACCCAGCATCAGGGTGCAAAGGCAACGATAACGGGGCACATACACATACTCAGGCCATGCAGATTGGGTATGGGCACTTAATTCATGCAGCTGCGAGCCCATGACTCACAAGTCACGACGACCACTGGGCCTTAAGGGGAGTCACACGACCTGCTCCGCCACACCCGAGGTCCTATACAAATTGGGTGTGTGCATGCCCTCGAGACACAAGCAACGCAAAAGAGATGTGGAGCCGGTGACAACGAACATAATTGCTGAGCACTTCCCTTGTTAGCCAGATTGGAGGAGGGAAGACAGGCCACACACGCTGTACTGTGTGATGACCAACTAAAATGCTCTCAGAGTGAAATCGCCGGAAAGAGAGCTGAACACACAAAGGAGGGACTTTTACAGAAATGCACCAATAAGAGGGCAGCCTTTCTGAATGCCACAGATAGTAACCAATGGCAATTGGTGGGTTTGCCAAACCCCACAGAACAGATATAACAGGTCTATCGAAGCTTGGCCTAAAAATGAACCGACAGTGAGAACTCATAATAAAGGAGCCTAGTCTGTTAAGCTGCAGAGAGGTGGTTAGCATGTCTTTGTAATTACACGGCATCCTAATGGAGAAAATGGAAAGGAGCCACTGGGCACCCTATCTAATGCCTGTGCTTCCAAGAACGGCATGCACCGCAGGGCTGGAGCTTTCTGGCACCAGGACAGCGCGGAGCAGAATGCAAGCATTCTTAACAAACCCTTCTTTGCAGTGTTTCTCACTTTCAGGAGATTATGAAATCGAATCTCAAGCTTTGAGCCGAAATAGACAAAAGGCCTAAGCAGAGCTAAATTGTACCGCCACTGAGAAACTATTTAGCAACTTTGCTCCATATGTGTTTTGTGATGGTAAGTAGGGTTTTGCCTCAGTAAAACTGCCCTTGTATTTCATCTACAAGCTGTGGTGCTGGGACGATTTTTAGAGTGGGGGTGTTGTCAATAATGTCACCCTACTAAAGGCCTAGTGGATATTTAACAGTGTTTATTTTTAAAACACTTAACTGTTGCCAGGATAAAAATCTTTGAAGGGGCCCTTTATTGTTCATTCTCCATCTAAACTCTTTCAAGTATTATGGGGGTGCTGTAGCATCCACCCACCCCTAGTTCTAGCGCCATTGAGTGCAAGGAAGACATAAGAAAATATGTTTTTGCTGCTGGCAATTATCCCTTGATGCAAATGAGCCCCGTCTCAGTAGGTGATGTAGTGTCCGAAGTATTAGAGTTTGCACAAATCCTAGATTCAACACGTCCTTATTAGAAAGGGTTTTCAGTGCTTCGTGCCATTGCTATTAAAACACAAACTCTGTGGTGGTTTTAAGCTTCTACGGCCGAGCCACTCCCCGCGTTACTAAAGCCAAGTCTGCCTAATGATGCACTATTATTGTTTTCCTCTGAGAACACGGTACTTGTAGCAGCCTGACAGGCCAAGAGCAAAGCAAACTCTGCATGCCTATATCAGGGGTGTGGAGGAAGAGGCCTTTTAAAACAGGCGATGCGCCCTGAACAAATATGCGCTCTGTTGTCTCTCAAAACAGTTCCATACTTGTAGGAAAATGGACAAGAGCTGCCGCAAAGGAATGTCAGACAGAGCCCACAAACAGCAGTTCAATTCATGGAAGATTCTTGGAAAGCATACTGCTTGGAACAGTACAAAAATACAAGCAGTGTGGACATGTTTCCATGTTTTTTTAAGCGCAAGCCGTATTGGAGACATGAGCCCAGTTGAAAAGAACTGTAGCAGCATCCTCCAAGACTAAGTCCTGGTGACCACAGCTTGTTTCTGAAAGGGGCACTGCATGAGCCCAAAGGATATCTGGGAGGCCTGTCGTCATTGGTGCTGCCGAATAACAAGCAGGCTGTGTGAATCCACCTCATGCCTCGTTCGTCCACTACCCTACACTTCCTCCCTCATTTTCCACTCTTGAAGGGTTCGTTCAACCCCGCCCCTTTGTTTTTATGTCACTCCTTTCCATTCTTTCTCCCTTTTACTGCATTCCTCTTTCTTGGTCTGGGCCAAAGTCTGATAAAAAAAAATAAGCCTGCAGTAATAGAGTCACGTCAGAATCCCAAACAAGGCCAGCCCCTTCGACTGCTAACATTCAGAAAAAAACATGCAGGATTCAGTGTTCAAACAGAAATTCCTATGCGCTATTGCCCATAGTTATACAAAATAATCAGAATTTCGATGCTTTTTTACAATTAGAAATGCCTGTGTTATTAGCATCTACACGGTGCCAGGGTGGGGGGGGGGGGGCGGGGTGGGGCTGGGGTCTCGGGTGGCTGGACAATGGTATGAAGATACTGGGACATTTTCTGGCTTACTGACAAAGGGTCCCTTTATGCCCAGTACGGCAGTACTGATATTTGTCTACTGTAACTAGGATGAAAAGCACCCCTACCAAATATAAGAATGGTATCCTAGCAACTGATATTAATGTAAAGCCAATATATACAATATATTGACTGTTGGTGTTGCCAGTCCGGGGCCACTACTCTAGAAGCAGAGAAGAGAATAGACTCCGCCGGTATATGGGGCGTTGTTTTTCCGGATTGGTGCATGATGAGTGTATGGTATGAGGTATAAATGGGATGTCAGATGAGAGTGCAAAGTAGGAGGGAAATGTGGTTGGTTGGCGTTTTAGAAATAAATATGTTTTTAAACTAGGAAAATTAATTGAATATAGCTCCATAACAGATTATAAGTTATGCTAATTGATATATGATAAAGTGCCACTAAACATATGCTAGAATTGTATTAAGGGGCTGGCAATAAGCCGTTGAAAAGAATATAAAAAATATAAAAATAATAAACATGTTGCAAACAATATATAGAGTGTGGTCTGGTTCTGATTTAGTGGGATTTATTCCCATGTGAAAAGAAATTTAGGCCGATAGAACCTCTTTGTATGCTGTTCTGGTTTGTTTTCCCACCAGTCCTAAGCCTATATTTGATAACTTAACAAGTGAGGGGGGTCCCTACCCTGTATAATGCATTAATGTAAACCCATACGTTATGTTCTCAGTATGAGATTAGACTCCTCACTGCACCAGCATACTCTTATAGGGCCTCATTTAAAATAGGGCACTTTGGCTCTCTGTCCTCCATGATCGCGGAGGCGCTGGCCTACAGACACAAGTCGCGAGATCCGGGTTTGTCTGACTGTGATCATTATGTCCTCAGGGCAGCTTCCGGTGCAGCAGAGTACTTTGCCGAGCTGGTGCCATGCTTGCTCACAAGTTACGTGCAAAACAAGGGAACCCAATTTACAGTCGGCCAGGGACCATTGGGTCCAAGTATTTTATATAGACATTGGCCCTTCACAACATAAATGGAAACAGAGATCAATATTGTACTAAGATGAGATCTATATGAGTCTGCCCATCTGGATAAAAAATCTTTAATTTGTTCTAAGTAAAACAAGCAATCAATATTCAAGTGGGAACAAGTACAATATAAAAACTAAGAAAGAAAGTGGGAAAGCTCAGGCATTTACAAATCCTTGGGGTTAGAATACACAATGTTCCAAGCAAATGCACAAAACAACACCGTAGCACATTACAATAGAATAATAATGTTTGTGTCTAGGTGTACAAAGTCGACGAAGTTTCGATCCCTTAAGAAAAGATACCAGGCTGGTCATCAGGACATAAGAGTGTATGCCTGAGAGTAATGCCTGTTGATCTCTGGGGAAAAAAAAAAGGAAATGGAAGAAAAGATTTTAAAATCAAGTAAGGGAACTGGGGTGTTTAAATAAGCAAAGCGTGACAGAGGTATTGAGTTGTGTGGCTGGAAGACCATGCATAAGCAAAAATAGTATCTATGCCTGTGATAGAGTGATATTTGTAGTATGCTATGATGTTTTAGTGACAAATTAACAACCTTTTAACCTAAACTGTATGTTCTTTTAAATTACAGTACTTTCTTGTCATTAGATCCAATTAGCCTAAAGTAATTACGACGTTGAACAAGATTTAGCTCGTTACTGGACCCTGTGCCCCCCAGTAATCATGGGAGACTTATTTGAAGATCTTCTTAAATCAACCCCTAAAGTTGGGTCATGTACCTAAAACCGTTAAGAATGCTGTGATCATTCCATTTCTGTAAAAACAGGGTGATGACCATACCTTTCTAAAGAATGACTAACCAATATTGCATCTTCCCTATCCAGAAAAAAGTATTGAAGCCCATATGACTAGAGAGATCCGCAACCATTTGCAGAAGCTAGGCTGTCTGGAAACCCAGCTAGAGAGTTTTCTTCTTGGCCACAGTACCAAAACAGTCAACTTCTTAGTACAAGATAGACTTAGACTGGATAGGAACTCTGGCTCAAACTGAGCACTAGTTCTCTTGGGTTTATCTACTGCCTTCAACACAGTGGATCATGCAATTCTTTTGAAATGGGTGAAAGCCGCAGGGATCAGTGATACAGCACTGGAATGGCTCACTTCTTTTCTGGCAGTTCAGCCACAAGCTGTATTGCTGAAATCATTCAAAGCAGATTTGCTACCAGTTAAGTGTGAGTTGCTCCAATGGTCCTCATTATCTCCCCACTTATTTAACACCTTCATTAGAGCGTTAATAAGAGAACTAACAGCTAGAGTTTGTACACTTTACAACTACACAGATGACTCTCAAATGTTGCTCCACCTGGATGGATCTTTGGCAGCTCAGCTCGAATTCCAGAATATCTTGAGCTTTATTTGGAATTGGATGAACAATAATCAATTGAAATTGATTACTGACAAGACAGAGGTAGTAGTTCTCTGCAACAAAGCCAACTTGTTGAATGACCTATATTTGCCAGTAGAAATGGGAGTCTTGTCGATTCCCCAAAAACTGCATTGAACAGCCTGGAAGTAATCATTGATGGCTGTCTTTCAATAAAATACCAGATTGGGGCGGTGATTTTAAGTTTATATTTATGCCAAAAATGAAAAAAAGGATAGTTTCTCCTCTCCCAATGGAGGCTCTTAAAATGATCATTATGGCAACTGTAATACATGGGATTTCTGTAATCTCTGTATACACGAAATTCACAAATTTCTATAAAAATTCAGTGACTTGTGATGCACCAAGCCACCGATTATAAAGAAAAGATGTCAGAGTATGAGTTATTATAGTCGAGTTCTGACATCACAATACCTGCTGCGGGCATCCGAGGTGAAAGGCTGGTCAGGTCACAGAGCATAATTAAAGCAGCTGTTTAAAGCAACAAACTAAACATTTATTTTTCTTTCTTCTGCTCTATTTTAATAGCTTACTATGACAAGCAGAGAGACTGTGTATATTTTTGCACTCCTTAGATAGAGAAAAGTTAGAATCTTTCAACTACAGCTTTTTTTTTTTAAACTGACTTGAATTGTATAATTTCTAATATCTGTTTGCAATAACTATCTAACAGGTTTTTGATGTGTTTAATTTTGCATTAGAGTTTTTATTTTTATTGTTCATGTTTGAAAACATGCTTGCTCTTTCATGTGAAAGGCCTAAGCACAAAGGTTTTAAGTGGTTTGTTGGAAAGGTGATGGTGTGACCATGTATAATATGGGATACAGTATCTCCTGGCATACATGATAAGGATATTGCAAGTCACTTTCGAGTTCCATAACCTTATAAAGAATCACGACCTTCGGCCTTGTTCATCTATATGGTTATGGAACGTTTCATTGACTTGCAATATTCTTATAAGGTACGGCTGGGGGTACTTTTCCACTAATATTATGACTCAACCACTCAAATGTAGCAACGCTATCCACTGATTTCAAGTGATACAAAATGAGGCAGCGCATTTGATTGATAAATGTCTGCACACTAGCCATGCGACACCAGTCCTGAAGCAAATAATTCAATTTTAGACTTGCTGCATCATCTTCAAGATACTACTTGGTATGGCTCTTCAATAAGTGACCAAAAGAATTAGGAAGTATACCCTCTTCCGACTTTTATCATCCTCCATCTCGAACAATCTAGTGATTCCAAAATACAGGAAGAAAAATATGAGAGGACATAGTTTCTCATTTCAGTCTAAATGCTATGGTACTCCCAACCAGCTGAACTGCATTTGGAAAATAATTTCATACAGTTTATGAAGTAATTAAAAACTTGGCTTTTTAAGCCGACATACCACTGATAACTCAGTTTCTTTTGTTCAACTTTCTCTCTATTCCACGACCAGTCAATGCCAAGAGTCTTTGTGGTGAACTTGCACTTAATTAAGTTTTATTAATGTTAAGATTAACTTTAATATTAAAACTACCCATAGCATTTTAATTATCTATCATTTGCTTCTGTTTTGCTTTATACCAGTGGTGGATAATGTATTTTAAAGGTGGTGGGCATTAAACACTTCTATCGAATTCGACCACATAAGCAACCTCTGACTTCCTATGGGAGATGTAGGGGCATACATCCCCTGAGAAAATTCAGAAAACAACAGGGCAGAGGATGTGCTTTAAAACATGAGTTAAACACACAAGTTGGCTAAATTTCTTGACATGCAATTAATGAAAGATTCCAGTCACTTTATGGTCACACATTGCCTGGTGTATTTGGGCTCACACTCCCCAAGAAAGCATCTACCAAATGATGGTAAAGAAGTGGATTTGTTAGCACAGTTTCTTTTAAAAATGGCCAAAAACTATATGTATCATGGGCAGAGAAACAAATCATACTTATGTATATTTTAAATGCCCATTGTGCACTTCCAGGTAGGTTTTTGTGTTACAAACCCCACCAGAAAGGGTATTGTGAAAAAATCTAAAGTTATGCAAATCTTGCTACCACTGAAAAATTCCCTAGGCTCATATAGCAATTCTACTTCTCATTTATTTAAGCCTTACAAAAGTAGATGGTTGCAGCAGACGCATATGCACAGACTCCAGAGAGCAGGAGCAATGATTATCATAGAACTCTTTATCACTATATGGTGAAATGCTTTCACACTTCACAAAGTAACAGCCACTGTAGTAGGTGTTCTCTTTCATCACTGAGTTAACATTAGCAAAAAGCCCCCACCACTGAGCATGCATTATCTTTCAATATAAGCTTTAAATGTATTTCTGAAACACAATCATTTGGTCGGAAGCAACAACTTAAAATGTGGCAACTATATGTTTTGGTTCCCAAATATCAACTTGTCATTTTGACCAAGCACACACATGCACTGCTGTCACACCTGGACAGATTCTGCCTTCCACGTCCATTTGGCAAGTCAAGTCAGAAAGAGTACAACCTTTCATTTAAACAAACTGCATAAGGGTAAATTTGATATACAAGTTTTAAAATTCTGGTCATAAACACAATTAAATCATCTATTAACAGACATTTGGCCAATGAAATCACAAAATGTTTTTCTGGATTCTTGAATAACTTGCATCATTGCACAATGTTACTTGCCCACCACGCTCCATAATTTAACTGCAGTTGAAGTACATCTATACATTATATTACAGATGTGTAACCGCCGCAGAAGTTGTAAATAAAATAATGCAAATCTACAGCTTCTGATGTTAAGCGACTTGAGTAATGGAATTAAAAATATTTTCCTTGGTGCTTCATGGAGTTTGCAAAAAATTGAAGAGGTGTAGTGTGCATTGCACAGACTCTTAATCACAAGGACAAGACACAAGATCTTAATATCCAAATACGTCCCTAGGATAATAAACCAAAACATTTGAATATTAAAAAGGAACCTAATTAATTAATACCTGTGATGTTTTCATCATCAAATAGCGGAAGTGTGAATCCGGTGGCAAAGTTGTATGCAATTTCTACAACATGCTAGGGATAAACAAAATATAAATACGAAAGTCCGCTACATGTCGAGAAAGGTCACAGTTATGCCTAGGATAGCCCTAATGTAAAGGGTTAGATAGGGGCCACTATTATACCAGGGATAATCAGAATGCTACAAGGATGCCCACAGAATGTTAATTATGGCGTGCTATTTTCCCCAGGATAGTCGGAATGTCTCCAAGAATGCCCTTAGTTTGCCAAGAATGGGTCACTTCTTGTCTGGAATCACACACACAGCCAGGAAATGGGTATCACACACTTAGTCAGAGCAAGAGGATGATGAACAAATTAGAACAAAAAGAACAGTGAATAGGAGATTGAGATTCAGGGATTGGCAGCTTTGGAGAACAGGCTGATAGTGTTTAGGAAAAAGGCTACCATGTAATAGTTCCTTATCATCTGTCCCTTTACAAAACATTGATCACATAATAGTGTTGGAGCGGGAATCAGTTCACAATTTAAATTTTCTAGGTTTACCATCACACAGGCTAATTCCCACTCTTAATGTGGAAATGGATCTTTGTCTTTGTTTTAGAGTAGATCTTGAGCTGAACATCACATAAATTGTAATCACAAATTCTAATCTAATTTTCAGTCAATAATGAGAGTCAGGTATGAGTTAAGTGGTATTACTAAAATCTTTTAGCATGTAATCTTTATTAGGTCACAAGTAAATCCATCAATATTAGTCAATACAATCTTATTAGAATTCAGTAATAAATCAGTTAGTAATCAATAAATTCTAATTAAAAAATGCACTAAGTGTGTTCCCTAAAGGAAACAATCCCTATTCTACGAATCAGGAGACAAAAAGGTGTCAGTCAGAATCCAAAAATAGTTCAAATTTAAGAGAGTGAGAGTTTGAGCATGAAGCTTGGTATGCAAAGCAATTCAATAAATTAAAAATCGATCAAACCAGAACTACCCATGAAGGGAGGTTCAAGAAACTCAGTAGAGTCTCAGAGCAGCGTGAGATAAGGATTAAATGGAAAATCATAAGGGAAAGTGGTAACCTACTCTAGGAACACACACTATTATAGATAACATATTCTGAAACTTTGTAACGTGTCACTTCTTCGGTCTCCAGTCAGCCAATCAGTTTTCAATGCTCTCCTGAGAACAGGATCACTCCTCTTCTTCTCACAGAAATAAAATAGTCAACTAACAGCAATGTTGAGTTTGCAACTAATTTGTATAATTTATAAGTTTATGTATGAGAAGTTATAGCTCATTTAAATCTCACAGTGATCTTACAGATACAAAACCCAAAGGCATCTTGGCAGATACAAAAATATATATAATAATCATTACAGAACAACCAAACATAGATAGGTAAGGTCAATCATGACGATTCATTTAGGGAAAGAGAAAATTAAAGAAATTGATTAAGACTCAAGATATCCATATTCCTTCATATTTCCAGTTCACAACCAGGTAGTAGGTCCAAAAGTTCCAACTTAACCAGTTCTCACATTCTTCTTAGCTTACATCAACTAGAATGCTGCTCTCTCACCTCATGCTCCTGGCCATATAGAAATTTAAACTTCTGCTACCAAGATAGGTGATCAGAAGCCTCCTTCTGCAGCCATGAACAAGCAATCGCCAATCTTGAAGAGGTTACAGCAAAGAAAAAGGTGTCAACAGCTACTGGGGGAATACTCGGAGCATGACCAAATAGAATAATTTTCAGATCGGGACTAACATTAGTTTTAAAACGTTTATTCATTTCTGCAAATACTTTGTGCCAGGACTGAGCAATTGTGTCGCAGGTTGCAAAGATATGTACCGTATTTGCCTCAGGCACACTGCAGCGAAAGCAGACTGAAATTTCCCTCAAGCCAGATTTGTACAGCTTAGAAGGTGTTGTAGTATAAATCATACATAATTTTAAAGGAGTGAGCCTTAAGCCTAGAGACATTAAAAATACGACGGGCAAGCATATTGGTGTGTTGTTTCGCTGAGATAGAGACGTTGCAAACTAAAGGACCACCTGGCAGCCAGTACCTAAGATTTATCTGTCATGTTCCCCTTGTGTCACAAAATCAGATAAAAAGTATGTGTAAAACTGTGTTTCATGATCTTGGCGAAGCTCTCCAAAAATTCATTGCGGTTCACACTTATTTCATTAGTGGGAAGTCGTGATAAGAATTCCCTTGATAACCCATAACAGAGAACCCCTATCTTGGGGAACCTATAATCCCTGCTGATAGCCTGAGAGAACAGAAGCACCCCATTCTTTGACAAAGGTAATGACATTTTGCTATGCACCAGCATTTCAGGAAGCTGTCTTGAAAAGAAAGTGGGAGGCTAGGGTTGTGACCAAGCGAGGTAAATTGATGGATCCGGGGTATGTGACAGATAGGTCGGATATCCTGCCAAACCTTGTGGTAAACCAATGATATCTTGAATCATTTTTTATGCTCACCAGATGCAACCACAGACTACTGGAACTGCACCTACCACACAGTTCCTTACAATTAGAACATGGTGTGCACCATCCAAAGTATCAGACCTTGCTTGATACCACTGCTGAAATACATAGAGACAGAACACACAATGGTACAACCAACAACGAAGAGTACACAGTTCTTTATGTTACTTATCTCCTTTATGGAAATTTTGATGTCTTTTTTAAAAAACAGCCAATGTTACAGCCAACGTGTATGATTCAACAAACTGAACTTCATCAGAGCTGCAAGTGATATATAGAAAAATAACATATAAGACACATGACATACACTGAATGACGCCATATTAACACACAAGTACCACAACTCCATATATCAAGGACAAAAACATTAAAACAGTCATGACCATCACACTGGTTTACTAATAAAAATGCTACATAAATATATATATTGCACAACACTCTTTCTCAGAAAAATTCTCGTGCACTCGCAGTATTCGTAAATAATCTCGCTCCAGATTATGTTGCTATTTCGATGTTTTATTATTGTTAAAGCATACCAGCTACCCCAACGCGTTTCGGTCTTCCCTGAGACCTTGTTCAAGGGGGTGAAACAAACACAAAGTGAGACATTACACCCCATATTTAAACATGATGACATCATTTCCTCTACAGCGCCACTTTGCATTCTGGTAATTGTGGTTTTTTAGTTAAAACATTCCGATTTCACATACCGTTTCAATTTTTACCAATTTATCAATTAATAAAGTGTAACCTAAATGGACCTTAATCTTAATAATCAATCTACTATATTCATATTTATCGCCATGATTTTTTCACCATATTTTTATAAAATCATACTTATATTCCTCCTTAATTAAAACACAAACTCATTATTCCACTTGCACATAATCATATTAGAATCATTTCGGTAGTGAATCACTAACACATTAATTACGGGAAGCTAATATCTGACATTTATCAAAAGTTATCAAAAATTATTAATTATTATACCCTCATTATCACAAAATAATGTTTCAAACAAACACATTAAAAGAAATTTAAAGAAGTTGAGTTTCTAGTCCTTATAAATGTGAATGCATTTCTTCGTCCTGATTTAGACCCATCGGGGTCAATGTTCTAAAATTTAAGATATGTTTAGACTCCTTCTGTCTTAATATCTTTTCTCGATCACCGCCCCTTGCGTTTATTGTCACTTGTTCCACTGCATAGAATTTCAGATTTCGCCAATTGCTTTCATGCTCTTTCACCATATGCTTAGCAATGTCGTTACTTCTGTCGACATTGGTTGTTGCTCTTGCATGTTCGAGGATACGTTTTTTAAAACTCGCAGATATTTGAACATTTTACAAAACCAGTTGTTTTCAGCCACATTTTTGGTCTTGTATTTGTAAAGTGACTTTGGAGTAATTGGTCCTTCAAATTGCTTGCTCTTCTGTATGTCATTTTGGGATAATCTCCAACTATCTTTGCCACTGTTGAATCCAACTGCAGTATGTTCCAGTTTTTACATAGTATCTTGTTAATCTGTTTATTTTCTGTTGACAGTGTCGTTATCAGGCTAATTTCCTTGTTGTTTTCTTCTTTCTCTTGATCATTCTTAAGTTTCAGCAATTCAATTCTTGTCATTTTTTCAGTTTTTTGGTGGCTTGCATATATCACTTGTGCATTATATTTCCGTTTCTTGAATCTCGCACACATTGCTTGGCCATGTTTTTGCCACTCTATTTCCTGTGAACATATTCTCCGAACTCTCAGGAGTTCTCCAAATGGAATACTCTTAATTGTACTTGGCTGATGAAAGCTCTCAGCATGCAAAATGGCATTTGTAGCTGTACTTTTACGATGTAAAGTTGAGTGGACTTGGTTTTCATGGATATAGATCTCAGTATCCAAAAATATGGTTCGCTCTTCACTTATAGTGTAGGTACATTTTAAATTGCAGTCAATATTATTCAGAACTTCAAAATATTCTGCAAATCCCTCCCTACTTCCATCCCATATGATAAACAAATCGTCTATGTAGCGTAGCCACATGACGATTTTGTTGTCAAATTGATCATTTCTGATGTTCCAAGCATGATTAGACTTCCACCATCCCATGGTGAGACATGCATAACTGGGACTGAATGCAAATCCCATCTCCGTACCATTCACTTGTCTGTAAATTTCCTCTCCAAACATGAATACATTTTCTGTTGTGCAGATTTGAATCATCTCCAATAGCATTTGATTGTGATTTGAAAATTGAATATTACGTTCTTTCAAAAAGAATTCGCAGGCAGTCAAACCAATTTCATTGTTGATATTTGTATATAATTATATTACGTCCATTGATATCAATTTATATGATGCTGCCCATGGAATTTCCTGTATGTGACATAACAAGTCACCAGTGTCTTGCAAATAAGATGTTAATTTTTTCACATAAGGTAATAAATAAATATCCAAATAATTTGCTATAGGCTCCAAGAGTGCTCCTTTCGCCGAGATAATTGTTCTGCCAGGTGGTTTTATAGGGTGCTTATGAATTTTGGGAAGAAAGTAAATGGTAGCAGTCTTTGGGTGTTCTGTGGTTAGATATTTAGCTTCATCCTCATACAAGAGATTACTATTTTTCCACATATTTATTTTCATATCCAGTTCCAATTTGAATTTTTTTATTTAATAATTAATAATTTTTGATAACTTTTGATAAATGTCAGATATTAGCTTCCCGTAATTAATGTGTTAGTGATTCACTTCCGAAATGATTCTAATATGATTATGTGCAAGTGGAATAATGTGTTTGTGTTTAAATCAAGGAGGAATATAAGTATGATTTTATAAAAATCATAGCGACAAATATGAATATAGTAGATTGATTATTAAGATTAAGGTCCATTTAGGTTACACTTTATTAATTGATAAAATGGTAGAAAATCTTATGAAGATTGTGGTACAATTTGGCCCACTGGAGGGCTGGACCTTAATGATAAAGAATTGAGAAAAGTTGATTTGCAATATTGATTGTCAGTGAAAGGTTATGATCACAAAAATAATGATATGGTTATAATGAGAAATAAAATGTGAATTAATATTAATATGTTTAACATCATAAGTATGAATCTGAAAATAGAAATGAGAAAATTCACTTGTAATGAATATTGGTTTAAAATTGAAACGGTATGTGAAATCAGAATGTTTTAACTAAAAAACCACAATTACCAGAATGCAAAGTGGTGCTGTAGAGGAAATGATGTCATCATGTTTAAATATGGGGTTGTAATGTCGCACTTTGTGTTTGTTTCATCCCCGTTAACAAGGTCTCAGGGAAGACCGAAACGCGTTGGGGTAGCTGGTATGCTTTAACAATAATAAAACATCGAAATAGCAACATAATCTGGAGCGAGATTATTTACGAATACTGCGAGTGCGCGAGAATTTCTCTGAGACAGAGTGTTGTGCAATAGATAACGGCGAGGCTCTGTCGTATCTTGAACGCACTGCCGAAGAGCGCCCAGAGGACCGGAACAGGGGGCCACGGTTTGGAAACAATATATATAGGCTGCAGAGCCCGAAACGCGTCATGGCGGCAGAGCGCACGAATATAAAAAAATAAACTATATTGGGTAAAATAAAAGCGGAGTCCATTCCCTTCTTGATCCGGAGTGCAGAGGTATATATATATATATATTCACTGAAAAAACCATAGGTTTCAGGGGTGTTATAGTTAGCTGGACTTTTCACTTGTACAAAACCATTGAAATTCCCCGTTATAGTTAGTTCAGCTAACTATAACTCGCGCGCGCGCAATGCACTGCTGATGACGTCACATATTACATCACTCATGACATGGTCAGTGACATCACTCATGACATCACTGATGACATCTCAAATGACATCACTGATGACATCACTGATGACATCATCCAGTGAATGTGTGTTATTCTGAAAATTAAATATGTTTTATATATGTATATCTCAAGGTCGATGGAAGAATAAATGGGTATATAAGTGTCTAAATGGATGATTTGTTTTTGAAAAATTGATTGTGTAACTGACTGATTAAGTGTATCATAGTGAATACATGGCTTAGTGAGTAATGTTTAAATATGTAAATATCTGTATCAGTCTCTCACTTTGTGTATAAGTGGCTGCATGGGTTGGTGAGTAGCTACATGGGTGTCTATATAGGTTATTAGTTGGTTTTTTGAGTATCAGTCTGAGTGTCTGCATGGTTCGGTGGGGGTATTACGTAGTGCATAGGTGCATGAATGAGTGACTCACTGTTTGTATGTGTTGAACACAGTATGTATGCAGGACTGTATGGGTGGATGAGTGTGTGTATGGGTGTGTTAGTGAGTGAATGACTGTCTCAATAGTGTCTTTATGAGTAACTACATATGTTTTAAACTAGTATATGTGACTATTGGTGTATATATGTGAGTATATGTGAGAGTGAGAGATTGAAAGAGTTCCTGTATGAATAAGTATGTGTTTCTATAAGTGATTGTTTAAAAGACTAAGTATGTGTAAGTTTCCGTAGAAGTAAGTGTGGTGGTGTGTGTATAACTGTATATGCAAGTAAATGTATGTTTGATTCTTTATTAGCATGAGTGACTATGTGTGTGAGTAACTATGGATGAGTGGCATTGTGTAACAGGATGTATAGGTGTATGAGTACGTATGATGAGTGAGTACATGTATGAGTGACTGTATTGGACTGTTGGTGAATGAGTGGATGTGTATGTGGATCTTAGAATTACTGAAGAGGTTGTTGTAACTGGTATTGGTATGTCCATTGTTTTGAAAATTTTAGTCTCTATTTTTGAATGTGTGTATCAAAGGTTATATTAGGGTGAGAGGAGGTCTGCCACTCTATCACAAGGATGATGTCATCAGTGATGTCATCAGTGATGTCATTTGAGATGTCATCAGTGATGTCATGAGTGATGTCACTGACCATGTCATGAGTGATGTAATATGTGACGTCATCAGCAGTGCATTGCGGGCGCGCGAGTTATAGTTAGCTGAACTAACTATAACGGGGGAATTTCAATGGTTTTGTACAAGTGAAAAGTCCAGCTAACTATAACACCCCTGAAACCTATGGTTTTTTCAGTGAATTTCTGAGGTTTTTTAAATGCTAATTCCTAACTATAACGTGCCTGAAACCTATGGTTTTTTCTGTTAATTTCAAAGGTTTTTTAAATGCTAATTTCTAACTATGCCTACAGAGATAGGACATGTGAAGAAAGAAGAAAAAATGCACAGAAAGAAACAAAAGAAGTGCAGAAAGAAGCAACAGAAGTCCTCAAATACGAAGATAAGTGCAGGAAGAAGGATAACGTGCAGAAAGAACAAAAAGAAGAGCAGAAAGAAGCCTTGTTGCAAAATCATCCTGTACCCTCAACTTTTTCAGACGGATACTGGTGGTAACTGAGTCTGACTAACCAGTCCTAGAGCCAGTGCTATGTTAAAAGACACTTAGAATACAGTGAAAACACCTACATACACCAGGGAACATTATGCGTTGGGGTCCCCCTGTGATTAGCCTTACCTCCTCTATAAGCCCCTAGTATATAATAGGGCATGGGGATTAAAACTACCTCTTAAAACAGGCCACAGGGCGTTTTTGCACACGTTAACTCAGGCCCCGTCCCCTCCTTTCACCATTGTGTAAACACGCCCTGTGTCCGTTTTTAGTTGGGAGATTAAGTTCATTTGAGTCCTGAGGGTCCCTAGGGTCCAACTGACCCACTAGGTACCTCCAGTAAGTGCCACAGAGCTGCGTTGCAGAGAGGTGTAAAAAGTGGCACGGCCTGGACCACCTCTCTGCAATGCAGCTCAGTGGCGCTTACTGGAAGCACTTGGTGGGCTAGTTAGCCCCCAGGGGCCCTCAGTATTGAAGGGAAATTATATCCCCAATTTAAAACGTGCCATGGTGCGTGTTTGCACACGTCACCTCAGGCCCCGTCCCCTCCCTTCACCACTGTGTAAACGCGCCCTGTGGCTGTTCTAAGTTGAGAGATTAAGTCCCCTTGAATCCTAAGGGTCCCTAGGGTCACACTAGACCACTAGGTACCTCCAGTAAGCGCCACAGAGCTGCGTTGCAGAGAGGTGTAAAAAGGGGCTTGGCCTCAGAACACCTGTCTGCAGCGCAGCTCCCTGGCGCATACTGGAGATGCCTGTTGGGGGCGCGTTTGCAGAGTGCTGCATGGAGGGGGCATGGCCTCCGGCACGATGCCAGTCTTTTATTTATTTTATTTTTTTAAGAAGGGGGGCTGTGTGGTTCCCCTTCTTATTCTAATTTATTGGCCCTGATGACCCCATCCCCCAGGGCCTGTCTCCTAATTATATTTTTTTGACCCCAATCCCCAGGGCCGGCCACTGTTTTTTATTATTTTTAAAAAATATATATTTATAGACACACCTAGGACATGCTGGACAAACCGTACGTACCTATCACCATGGCGATTTGCGTGATATTCATTAAAAGGCGACTATGCATGCAATTAATCCACGTGGAATGTATTTACACCACTAGTGAAGCTCTGACATGTCTGATGCTCTACCGTGCCTAATCCCGGTAGACACCCTTGTCGTTTATTTATACAAACATGGGTAGCTATTGACGGGCACATTTAATACACTACACATGCACACCAAGCCATTCAAAGGGGATTCGACAAAAATTCGACCAAAACTATGCAAGAAACCCCCCTCACAGTTAATAAAACACACATCCACTGCCGGATGTGTAATACTTTTTATTTTACTCTCTGGAAAGGGGACGAACATCACTTGCGAGTCACAGCGCGCTCCTGACAGAGCCCAATGCTGTGTTACACCCACCATTGCCTGCCGAGTGCCACACACCTCTGTATTGTATTCCACTAGCTAGTGCATATGCTATGACACTCTCTAGCCCATGTGCACTGTAACACCACCCCGTGAAAATGTCATGCCACACTTGTCTTCGCACGGGTTATATTGCCCCATCTAACGTGCCTTCCTCGATGCCTATGTTATAACGCACAGTGCTATGCCATACATATTACAATTTGGGATCCATATCTTTGTCACAGTGCATATGCAACGTTACACTCCCCAGCACATATTTTATATTACAACTTTAGAGACTAGTTAGGTTACACAACACTGCCCTGTGCATATTACACTCCAAGGCGCATATCGCATAGCACACGCTAGTGCCTGTGTTATCTCGCGCTCTCCAATGAATCTGTCATTGCGCACAATGTATCGCATATTATATTTCACGCCTGGTTCATCTTATATCACACTTTTTGGTGCATAGTTTATACCATACACTATATCTAGTTTTCATTTTCAATCGTGCTCTCAGGACTATGTTCTATATAACACTGTGTTCACCTACCCTTTTCACGGGCATTACATTTTGCGATAGGGGGTGGAGGGTCAGGGGGTGTTTTTGCCAAGTGAGCCCGGAGTCACAGTCACTAACGTCTTCTTCTTCCTGAATAAAAGTGAGATTATGCTGCATACTTGTTCATATTTTAAGTAGTTTGCACAGACAAAATGTTTTAAAAACAATAAAGTTTCTAATACCCGCCTTCTCTGAACAGTTAGCTTGCTGCCCCATCCCCCTCCTCCCTATCCTCTGTTGTGTGAATCCATGGACTAGCCTCCTCCCTCCTGCCATGCATGGTCTGATGTGCTGCCACTGCCCTCAATTTAGTATGATGTACCAGTCCACTCCTCCTGCCCTCCATTGCCCAATTCTATGCCCCATCATTGACCTCCTGCTTAAACTCTGTGCTTAGCTTGCTGCCCCTATTCTCCTTCCCCCTGCCCTCCGATGTCTTTGTGCATGCCCCTGCTCCATCCTTTTTGCCCACCATGTCCCATGGACCTGCCACTCCTATCTACTCTGAGTGTTCTGTTGAGCTGCCACTCCCCTCCCACCTGCCTAGCATTGTCAGATGACTGTAACCTGTCCCTGCCACCTCCACCCTGCCTGTCCACATGCCATGCCTCTATCCTCTTCCTCCTGTCCTACATGGTCCATTGTACTGCCACACCCTTCTGCCCTCCCTGGTCTGTTGTGCTGCAACTGCTCCTCCTGCCTGCCCCGTGTGGTCTGTTGTGAGGCCCCTTCCCCTGAACTTTCTTGTCTGTGCACAGGTCCTGACCCTCCCTTCTATCCTCCATCGTCCTTTGTGCATGCCCCTGCACCCTCCTTCTTGCCCATCATAGCCATTGTGCTGCCACTAACCCTCCCACTTGCCATGCATGGTCTTCTGTGCTGCCATGGCCCCTCCCACCTTCCCTGTGTGGTCAGTTAGCTGCCCCTGACCCCCTCCCACCTTCCCTCCATGGTCTGTGTGTATGCCATCACAGTCTCACTGTTGCTCTTCATGTTGTGTCTTGCTTCTAGTGCCCATCCTGCCTGACCTCCATGGCCATCTTGCTGCTCCTGCCCTGCCCCCTTGCCCCCAGCCCTCTGTTTACATGTGCAGACCCCTACTCCCTCCCTCCTGGCTTGTCTGTTCCATTGTAATGCCCCTGATCCGTCCCTCCTGCCCTTTATGGTCTGTTATGCTGCAGCCTTCTCTCCTGTCTGTCCATTATGGTCAGCTAGCTACCATTGCCTCTTGCTCCTCTGTTCTCTGTTGTCCATGTGCATGGTCCTGTCCCCTCCCTCTTGCTTTCTATGGATTGTTGTGCTGCACTCCCGTCCTGCATGCCCTGTGTGGTGTATTGTGCTGCTGCAAACCCTGATGCCTGCCCTGCAGGGTCAGTTTGGTGCACCTCTCCATGTCTCTCCTGTCCTCTGTTATCCAAGTCCATGTCCCTATCCCATTTCCTTCCATGATCCAATGTACCATACTTGCGAACATTTTGAACTTGGTAAGAGGGAGATTTTGAAAAAAAACTGGGGTATTGATTTTCCCCTTTGAGTTACATTGAAAAAGAGGATATTGTAGACAGGAGACAGATCAAATAAATCCCATTTGAGCTTAAAAACATTGGACGTTTCCTGGCTGAATCGGGTCTGTTGGCATGTATGGTTGTACTACCATTGCCTCTTCCTTCTGCCCACAATGGTCTATTACATTGCCACAGCCTTGAAGGAGGGTAGATTTTGTATCACAGGGGGCCCCTGGCCCGTTCTGTCCACACCTGAAGTATGAGACCCTTGTCCTTGCCCTGCCAGCCGCATTTGTAGGCCGTATTAAATTGACCAGCGGGTCCTGTGTTGCTATATAATTATCCTGAGACATCCTTACCACTCAGCCAGCATAAAACCCCTGTGTAGGCCCTTCTGTTCAATATGTAGGCCTCTTTGTTAAATTGACCATAGCTCTGCAATTTTAGTGTATAGCAGTCTGAAGGCAGGTCTGCGAGGCCTTCTGCTCCAAACTAGTAGCCCCCACCCTACCCGAGTGCTCCGTGCTCGGTATCAAAGTTCAACATCCCCCTGAAGCTGTCGACATACAGTAGGCTGCATCCTGGACTGGTACTTGCTTCCTGGGCAGGTTTCCCGCTTTTAAGGAAGTGGCAACCGCAGAGCGTCAAGTTAGAAGAACTGAGGAGATTTTATACATGAATATATTGAATTCCTGTACAATACCCATTATTTTCTGCTTGCTCTATGGAACTTACGATAAGCGATTGGCCTGAGAGACTGACCTTTTCACCCAGTCCATTGTCAGCATTAAGTGGGTAAATGACGAAATGTCTGGTAAAATCTGCAGACGAAGCTTTTGGGTAGCATACGTAGGTAGATGTAGCGTGCAAAGGAGCCCACAAAATGATATAAAAAGGGAGCACCCACAGATATCGACGGACAACCTCGCCGTCTGTATGTAGGTTAACAGGCTGTGCAGGTTTTCCCCAAGAACTGGGAGCTCTTGTCTTCCTTTGCTTAAAATGTCTTGCTCGGCTTTGCTTGAAGTATCTTATTCTATTTTACCTATATGAAATGTCATGTTATGTTTAACCATTGTTCTCTTTACTTTTGCATTTAAAAGATGTTGTATTGTAATTGCAGGAATGCTTGCTCTAAGAGTAAATGTGAGTGTCCCTAGGTAACATTTTCCTTGGTGTAACTTGTTTCTCATGATGCATTTATAGATGTGTTTTCTCTCTCTCTCTGTCAGTCCATTAATTGAGATACAGAGAATATCATGACAGCTGTATGATTATCTGGATTCTGTATTTTGTACTTTAGGTCTCTATTCTGCGGTTTCTTTGAAGTTGCATCTTCTCATTAAACTGCCATTGTATTCTGCCTCCAATTCCATGTCTCATATGTCTGTTTTCTTCATTTTTGGACCAAGCGTTCCTAGGCACCCCGGCTCAAATTAAGGTGCCCCTTTTGTCCCTGACTCACTCTCCTGCTCAGTTCTGTGGTGGCTCCCGGGGTTCTGGGGACCGCCCCTAGCTTCCTTGACCCGTAATAGATCTTCCCTCCAACAGCCTCTCTTGCAAGTCCTGTATTGTTGGTTTGTTGCCCCTGCCCCCCTTTCCACTGCCCTCCATAGTCTGTTGTGCTTCCACGGCCCTTCCTGCCTGCTCAGTGTGGTTAAATTGTTGCCTTTGCACCCTCCTACCTGCCTTCAATTTTCAGAGTCCGTGCCCCTGGCCTCTGCCTCTCAACAGTATCCTAATGAACAACTAGATTGCTAACATTCTATATTTATTACAAAAGTGTGGAGCGCCTGACATCATCTTGATGTAATCAAAACTGTAATACCTAGAGCATTCCTTTAGAAATTACATATATGAGAGGGTCTTATTGGCATCAAAATTATGGTTAGTGCTCTAAAAGACTAAAATAAGGACATATTTTCTGAGTTTTCAAATAGCGACAAAGCACTTTTAAATTATTTGTTATCTTTATGTTTTTTTATCTAGTTGACAACTTGATTAAATGTTGCACTTAGGGGAGAGGATGTGGTGTTACTTCCAGAACTGCAGACTTTGCAACTGGGGAACCAGGTTGAAGTTTCTGCTTCAGCTCGACATTCTGTGATTCTGGTCAAATCACTTAGTCTCCCCATGTCTACAACCAAAATGAATTTGTTCTTGTGTGATGTAACCAATGCTCATGTAAAGCACTCCAATACCTGACAAGTCTGCACTATATAACACTGCAAAAACACAAAATAATAAGTGTTTTGCACACTTCTGTCATTGGGCTATATTTGGGCTATATCTGGGTGATTTTGGGCTACATTTGGGCTCTTTTGTCTCCGGTGGCCATCTTGGGAGATTTATTTGTTATGAAGTTTCCTAATTTCCTCATGTACTGCAGTCTCCTCAGTCGGAAATGCTTTCAGTTTTTTACTTTGATTCCATCATGAAGGTATTCAGATATGTCACACATTTGCCATGAATTCTGAATGTTAGCACTCTAGTTGCTCATTAGATCACTGTAGTAAAACTACTGCTCACCATGGAAGTCTGCTCCTGGTATTAAAAGTGCATGTTTCAGTCTGCATGTCAGAATTTTTTAATGAAATAGAAGAGGATTTGAGAAGTCACTCAAAATGTGCCCTCATTTTCTTTCTTCAGCATTAATCATAATTTCTATGGCAAAATGAACCCCCTCATTTTGTTCCTTTTTAAATTAAATGTTTTAAGTGTTACCAGTTTATTCCAATCAAGATGGCTTCAGGTGTGCCATACTTTTGTCATAATGAAGACAGTAAGTGCTCTAGTTGTTTTTAAGAACATTCTTGGACATTCTGTCATTGGGCTATACTTGGGCTACATCTGGGTGATATTTGGGCTACATTTGGGCTCTTTTGTCTCTGGTGGCCATCTTGGGAGACTTATTTGTTATGAAGTTTCCTAATTTCCTCATTTACTGCAGTCTCCTCAGTAGGAAATACTTTCAGTTTTTTACTTTGATTCCATCAAGAAGGCATTCAAATGTGTCACACATTTGCCATAAAATCAGAATGTTAGCACTCTTTTTGCTCATTAGATCACTGTAGTAAAGCTACTGCTCACCAGGGAAAACTGCTGCTGGTATTGAAAGTGCATGTTTCAGTCTGCATGCCAGGATTTGAGAAGTCACTCAAAATGTGCCCTAATTTTTCTTTATGCAGCACTAATCATACTTTTTATGGAAAAATGAACCACCTCATTTTGTTCCTTTTTAAATTAAATGTTTTAAGAGTTACCACTTTAATCCAAGCAAGATGGCTTCAGGTGTGCCATACATTTATCATAAGTAGGACGGTTAGCGCTCTAGTAGTTCTTTGGAACACTCTGGAAAGCTGCAGTAGAACACAAAGGAATCAACTGACAGTCTCTGCCCTTGTTGGATGTACATGTTTTACTGAGAATGTCAGACTTCATTCTCACATGACTGAGAAAGATAATGTGATTTTACAGAAAATAAGCTCTCAGTTTAGCTTATAGATCACCTTCCAAACCTCTGTGGTAAAAGCATGAGAAAATATTTTTCTCTCAATAATGATATCCCAGCAGAAGGCTTTTTCACATGGTGAAATCACCTTAGAACATACCACAATTCCTAAAATGAGTATGGTACCATCAACAAATGATTTATAATGTAACTAAAGTCTTAAAACCTTTATTAACTGCAATGCTTTTTAATGAGGTGCTATCATGTATATTGGTCCCAAGATGGCTGCCAACACTTCTTGGATGAAGTGCTGACAGCCAATCAGATCTCAGGATGAGATGTGTGGTTAGGCTCCGCCCACATATATATATTGATTTAAATGCTATTTTCTCAGGAACTACTGAACAGATTTACACCAGACCTACAAAAGGCACTTCCTTGACCTGAGGACTACCTCTCTGCCAAATTTCAAGTAACTCTGTTCAGCCGTTCGGGCTGTAGCTGTGTCTAAAGGTCCTATGGAAAAATGCATGGGAAAAACGCGTTTTGGGACCCCCCTTTTTTCTCAGCCCCCGCTTGACGAATCCCCCCGAGACTTTCAGGGTAGGAGCGGAGCGTAGCGCCCCACCTATTTTGAAAATTTCGCGAGGATTCATCGACCGGCGCCAAAGTTATTCCAAATAGAATGTTGCGGATTTCCTATGGAAACAGGGTCCTAACTATAACTATCTACTGGCGACCGCCAGTAGATAATATATATATATATATATATATATATATTCACAGAAAAAAAACATAGGTCATTTGAGATATATATATATATATTCACAGAAAAAAAACATAGGTCATTTGAGATGTCATCAGTGATGTCATGAGTGATGTCACTGACCATGTCATGAGTGATGTAATATGTGACGTCATCAGCAGTGCATTGCGGGCGCGCGAGTTATAGTTAGCTGAACTAACTATAACGGGGGAATTTCAATGGTTTTGTACAAGTGAAAAGTCCAGCTAACTATAACACCCCTGAAACCTATGGTTTTTTCAGTGAATTTCCGAGGTTTTTTAAATGCTAATTCCTAACTATAACGTGCCTGAAACCTATGGTTTTTTCTGTGAATTTCAAAGGTTTTTTAAATGCTAAATTCTAACTATGCCTACAGAGATAGGACATGTGAAGAAAGAAGAAAAAATGCACAGAAAGAAAAAAAAGAAGTGCAGAAAGAAGCAACAGAAGTCCTCAAAGACGAAGAAAAGTGCAGGAAGAAGGATAACGTGCAGAAAGAACAAAAAGAAGAGCAGAAAGAAGCCTTGTTGCAAAATCATCCTGTACCCTCAACTTTTTCAGACGGATACTGGTGGTAACTGAGTCTGACTAACCAGTCCTAGAGCCAGTGCTATGTTAAAAGACACTTAGAATACAGTGAAAACACCTACATACACTAGGGAACATTATGCGTTGGGGTCCCCCTGTGATTAGCATGAACTCCTCTGTAAGCCCCTAGTATATAATAGGGCAGGGGGATTAAAACTACCTTTTAAAACAGGCCACAGGGCGTTTTTGCACATGTTAACTCAGGCCCCGTCCCCTCCCTTCACCACTGTGTAAACACGCCCTGTGTCCGTTTTTAGTTGGGAGATTAAGTTCATTTGAATCCTGAGGGTCCCTAGGGTCAGACTAGCCCACTAGGTAACTCCAGTAAGTGCCACAGAGCTGCGTTGCAGAGAGGTGTAAAAAGTGGCACGACCTGGACCACCTCTCTGCAATGCAGCTCAGTGGCGCTTACTGGAAGCACTTGGTGGGCTAGTTAGCCCCCAGGGGCCCTCAGTATTGAAGGGAAATTATATCCCCAATTTGAAACGTGCCATAGTGCGTGTTTGCGCACGTCACCTCAGGCCCCGTCCCCTCCCTTCACCACTGTGTAAACGCGCCCTGTGGCCGTTCTAAGTTGAGAGATTAAGTCCCCTTGAATCCTAGGGGTCCCTAGGGTCAAACTAGACCACTAGGTACCTCCAGTAAGCGCCACAGAGCTGCGTTGCAGAGAGGTGTAAAAAGGGGCTTGGCCTCAGAACACCTGTCTGCAGCGCAGCTCCCTGGCGCATACTGGAGGTGCCTGTTGGGCTAGTTGGCCCTCAGGGACCCTCAGTATTGAAGAGGAATTAATTCCTCAAATTACAACTCGCCAGGGGGCGCGTTTGCAGAGTGCTGCAAGGAGGGAGCGTGGCCTCCGGCACGATGCCAGTCTTTTTTTATTTTATTTTTTTAAGAAGGAGGGCTGTGTGGTTCCCCTTCTTATTCTAATTTATTGGCCCTGATGACCCCATCCCCCATGGCCTGTCTCCTAATTATATTTTTTTGACCCCAATCCCCAGGGCCGGCCACTGTTTTTTATTATTTTTAAAAAATATATATTTATAGACACACCTAGGACATGCTGGACAAACCGTACGTACCTATCACCATGACGATTTGCGTGATATTCATTAAAAGGCGACTATGCATACAATGAATCCACATGGAATGTATTTACACCACTAGTGAAGCTCTGACATGTCTGATGCCCTACCGTGCCTAATCCCGGTAGACACCCTTGTCGTTTATTTATACAAACATGGGTAGCTATTGACGGGCACATTAAATACACATGCACACCAAGCCATTCAAAGGGGATTCGACAAAAATTCGACCAAAACTATGCAAGAAACCCCCCTCACGGTTAATAAAACACACATCCACTGCCAGATGTGTAATACTTTTTATTTTACTCTCTGGAAAGGGGACGAACATCACTTGAGATTCACAGCGCGCTCCTGGCAGAGCCCAATGCAGTGTTACACCCACCATTACCTGCTGAGTGCCACACACCTCTGTGTTGTATTCCACTAGCTAGTGCATATGCTATGACACTCTCTAGCCCATGTGCACTGTAACACCACCCCGTGAATATGTCATGCCACACTTGTCTTCGCACGGGTTATATTGCCCCATCTAACGTGCCTTCCTCGATGCCTATGTTATAACGCACAGTGCTATGCCATACATATTACAATCTGGGATCCATATCTTTGTCACAGTGCATATGCAACGTTACACTCCCCAGCACATATTTTATATTACAACTTTAGAGACTAGTTAGGTTACACAACACTGCCCTGTGCATATTACACTCCAAGGCCCATATCGCATAGCACGCGCTAGTGCCTGTGCTATCTCGCGCTCTCCAATGAATCTGTCATTGCGCACAATGTATTGCATATTATATTTCACGCCCGGTTCATCTTATATCACACTTTTTGGTGCATAGTTTATACCATACACTATATCTAGTTTTCATTTTCAATCGTGCTCTCAGGACTATGTTCTATATAACACTGTGTTCACCTACCCTTTTCACGGGCATTACATTTTGCGATAGAGGGTGGAGGGTCAGGGGGTGTTTCTGCCAAGTGAACCTGTAGTCACAGTCACAAACGTACTCTTCTTCCTGAATAAAAGTGAGATTATGCTGCATACTTGTTCATATTTTAAGTACTTCGCACAGACACACGTTTTAAAAACAATAAAGCTCCTAATACCCGCCTTCTCTGACCAGTTAGCTTGCTGCCCCATTCCCCTCCTCCCTATCCTCTGTTGTGTGAATCCATGGACTAGCCTCCTCCCTCCTGCCATGCATGGTCTGATGTGCTGCCACTGCCCTCAATTTAGTATGATGTACCAGTCCACTCCTCCTGCCCTCCATTGCCCAATTCTATGCCCCATCATTGACCTCCTGCTTAAACTCTGTGCTTAGCTTGCTGCCCCTATTCTCCTTCCCCCCGCCCTCCGATGTCTTTGTGCATGCCCCTGCTCCATCCTTTTTGCCCACCATGTTCCATGGACCTGCCACTCCTATCTACTCTGCGTGTTCTGTTGAGCTGCCACTCCCCTCCCACCTGCCTAGCATTGTCAGATGACTGTAACCTGTCCCTGCCACCTCCACCCTGCCTGTCCACATGCCATGCCCCTATCCTCTTCCTAATGTCCTACATGGTCCATTGTACTGCCACACCCTTCTGCCCTCCCTGGTCTGTTGTGCTGCAACTGCTCCTCCTGCCTGCCCCATGCGGTCTGTTGTGAGGCCCCTTCCCCTTAAATGTTTTGTCTGTGCACAGGTCCTGACCCTCCCTTCTATCCTCCATCGTCCTTTGTGCATGCCCCTGCACCCTCCTTCTTGCCCATCATAGCCATTGTGCTGCCACTAACCCTCCCACTTGCCATGCATGGTCTTCTGTGCTGCCATGGCTCCTCCCACCTTCCCTGTGTGGTCAGTTAGCTGCCCCTGACCCCCTCCCACCTTCCCTCCATGGTCTGTGTGTATGCCATCACAGTCTCGCTGTTGCTCTTCATGGTGTGTCTTGCTTCTAGTGCCCATCCTGCCTGACCTCCATGGCTATCTTGCTGCTCCTGCCCTGCCCCCTTGCCCCCAGCCCTCTGTTTACATGTGCAGACCCCTACTCCCTCCCTCCTGACTTGTCTGTTCCATTGTAATGCCCCTGATCCGTCCCTCCTGCCCTTTATGGTCTGTTATGCTGCAGCTTTCTCTCCTGTCTGTCCATTATGGTCAGCTAGCTACCATTGCCTCTTGCCCCTCTGTTCTCTGTTGTCCATGTGCATGGTCCTGTCCCCTCCCTCTTGCTTTCTATGGATTGTTGTGCTGCACTCCCGTCCCACATGCCCTGTGTGGTGTATTGTGCTGCTGCAAACCCTAATGCCTGCCCTGCAGGGTCAGTTTGGTGCACCTCTCCATGTCCCTCCTGTCCTCTGTTATCCAAGTCCATGTTCACCAGTTCCTTCCATGATCCAATGTACCATACTTGCGAACATTTTGAACTTGGTAAGAGGGAGATTTTGAAAAAAAACTGGGGTATTGATTTTCCCCTTTGAGTTACATTGAAAAAGAGGAGATTGTAGACAGGAGACAGATCAAATAAAGCCCATTTGAGCTTAAAAACATTGGACGTTTCCTGGCTGAATCGGGTCTGTTGGCATGTATGGTTGTACTACCATTGCCTCTTCCTTCTGCCCACAATGGGCTATTACATTGCCACAGCCTCTCTTGCAAGTCCTGTATTGTTGGTTTGTTGCCCCTGCCCCCCTTTCCACTGCCCTCCATAGTCTGTTGTGCTACCACAGCCCTTCCTGCCTGCTCAGTGTGGTTAAATTGTTGCCTTTGCACCCTCCTACCTGCTTTCAATTTTCAGAGTCCGTGCCCCTGGCCTCTGCCTCTCAACAGTATCCTAATGAACAACTAGATTGCTAACATTCTATATTTATTACAAAAGTGTGGAACGCCTGACGTCATCTTGATGTAATCAAAACTGTAATACCTAGAGCATTTCCTTTAGAAATTACATATATGAGAGGGTCTTATTGGCATCAAAATTATGGTTAGTGCTCTAAAAGACTAAAATAAGGACATATTTTCTGAGTTTTCAAATAGCGACAAAGCACTTTTAAATTATTTGTTATCTTTATGTTTTTTTATCCAGTTGACCACTTGATTAAATGTTGCACTTAGGGGAGAGGATGTGGTGTTACTTCCAGAACTGCAGACTTTGCAACTGTGGAACCAGGTTGGAGTTTCTGCTTCAGCTCGACATTCTGTGATTCTGGTCAAATTACTTAGTCTCCCCATGTCTACAACCAAAATGAATTTGTTCTTGTGTGATGTAACCAATGCTCATGTAAAGCACTCCAATACCTGACAAGTCTGCACTATATAACACTGCAAAAACACAAAATAATAAGTGTTTTGCACACTTCTGTCATTGGGCTATATTTGGGCTACATCTGGGTGATTTTGGGCTACATTTGGGCTCTTTTGTCTCCGGTGGCCATCTTGGGAGATTTATTTGTTATGAAGTTTCCTAATTTCCTCATGTACTGCAGTCTCCTCAGTAGGAAATGCTTTCAGTTTTTTACTTTGATTCCATCATGAAGGTATTCAGATATGTCACACATTTGCCATAAATTCTGAATGTTAGCACTCTAGTTGCTCATTAGATCACTGTAGTAAAACTACTGTTCACCATGGAAGTCTGCTCCTGGTATTAAAAGTGCATGTTTCAGTCTGCATGTCATAATCTTTTAATGAAATAGAAGAGGATTTGAGAAGTCACTCAAAATGTGCCCTCATTTTCTTTCTTCAGCATTAAACATAATTTCTATGGCAAAATGAACCCCCTCATTGTGTTCCTTTTTAAATTAAATGTTTTAAGTGTTACCAGTTTATTCCAATCAAGATGGCTTCAGGTGTGCCATACTTTTGTCAGTACAGTAAGCGCTCTAGTTGTTTTTAAGAACACTCTGGGACATTCAGTCATTGGGCTATACTTGGGCTACATGTGGGTGATATTTGGGCTACATTTGGGCTCTTTAGTCTCTGGTGGCCATCTTGGGAGACTTATTTGTTATTTGTTCCTAATTTCCTCATTTACTGCAGTCTCCTCAGTAGGAAATACTTTCAGTTTTTTACTTTGATTCCATCAAGAAGGCATTCAGATGTGTCACACTTTTGCCATAAATTCAGAATGTTAGCACTCTTTTTGCTCATTAGATCACTGTAGTAAAGCTACTGCTCACCAGGGAAAACTGCTGCTGGTATTGAAAGTGCAGGTTTCAGTCTGCATGTCAGAATTTTTTAATGAAATAGAAGAGGATTTGAGAAGTCACTCTAAATGTGCCCTAATTTTTCTTTCTGCAGCACTAATCATACTTTTTATGGAAAAATTAACCCCCTCATTTTGTTCCTTTTTAAATTAAATGTTTTAAGAGTTACCACTTTAATCCAAGCAAGATGGCTTCAGGTGTGCCATACGTTTATCATAAGTAGGACTGTTAGCGCTCTAGTTGTTCTTTGGAACACTCTGGGAAGCTGCAGTAGAACACAAAGGAATCAACTGACAGTCTCTGCCCTTGTTGGATGTACATGTTTTACTGAGAATGTCAGACTTCATTCTCACATGACTGAGAAAGATAATGTGAATTTACAGAAAATAAGCTCTCAGTTTAGCTTATAGATCACCTTCCAAACCTCTGTGGGAAAAGCATGAGAAAATATTTTTCTCTCAATCATGATATCCCAGCAGAAGGCTTTTTCACATGATGAAATCACCTTAGAACATACCACAATTCCTAAAATGAGTATGGTGCCATCAACAAATGATTTATAATGTAACTAAAGTCTTAAAACCTTCTATTAACTGCAATGCTTTTTAATGAGGTGCTATCATGTATATTGGTCCCAAGATGGCTTCTTGGATGAAGTGCTGACAGCCAATCAGATCTCAGAATGAGATGTGTGGTTAGGCTCCGCCCACATATATATATGATTTTACTTTTGATTTTCTCAGGAACTACTGAACAGATTGACACCAGACCTGCAAAAGGCACATCCCTGAGCTGAGGACTACCTCTCTGCCAAATTTCAAGTAATTCTGTTCAGCCGTTCGGGCTGTACCTTGGACTAAAGGTCCCTATGGAAAATTGCATGGGTAAAACGTGTTTTGGGACCCCCCTTTTTTCTCAGCCCCCGCTTGACGAATCCCCCCGAGACGTTCAGGGTAGGAGCGGAGCGGAGCGCCCCACCTATTTTGAAAATTTTGCAAGGATTCGTCAACCGGCGCCAAAGTTATTCCAAATAGAATGTTGCGGATTTCCTATGGAAACACGGTCCTAACTATAACTATCTACTGGTGACCGCCAGTAGATAATATATATATATATATATATATCTGTGGAAGGGTTCAAAGTTACATCTCACAATGTGTTTTTATATTGTTTTAAATGTTTTTTAATTAAGGATATTTGGAACTTTTTTAACACAATGTTTTGATGTATTCTCTCCTAATTTTAGTACGTGCGGAAATGTTAGACTACAGGGTCTTATCTATTGGAAATTCCAATTATCCGACATATAGGCACATTGCTTTTTAAATGTTTTTACTGTATTGATACAGGAACTGATCACCATTAAGTTGACTAATATACGTAACACAATAGTGACCCAGGCTGTCCTACGGCATTTAAGTCGGTAGTTGGGTACATTCAAGATGCATATTAGGCATTCCTTGTAAAGTCACGTTTGATTATGTGCACGTATTGAGCATCAAATAATGGATCATGTTATACTCAACAAGAATGTCGGACATGCAGTATTGTGTTGGAATTTAAACATATAACTGGCCCTGTTGTTCGCATGTTTTGCAAGCATTATGCTTATGTCATGGTTTTGGTGGCAACATCATCGCATAGTCTGTCTTCATGCTCTATGGTTCACTAACACTGTATAAAAAAAGAAAAAAAGCCACAGGCATGTCATGTGATCAAGGGCTTACGGGCCCGAAACGCGTCATGGCGGCATCTACTGCGGGTAATAAAAGTAATTAAGCACAAGTTGGTGTCCGTTTCCTGCTTTCGGAAGGTCCAGCAGCACGATTCTTCCGAATTAGTTGGATTTCGAGGTATATATATATATATATATATATATATATATATATATATATATATATATATATATGATCAAGGCCCCACGTGGGCTGAAACACGTTATGGCGGCAGAGGCGCTGGGCACGAAATAAACAAAAATTTGCACCATCATCTTGGGTTCGCTACGTCCATTCTACAAAGCGTTGTCTACGTAAAGTGACGAAAAAACTGCATATATATATATATATATATATATATATATATATATATATATATATATATATATATATACATATACTAAACATGCACACTCATTATCACATATAAGGGTTCACACAACCCCTAGGCACCGTATCGTGACCTGGAAATTCGAATCCTGCATCAACAAATGATTTCAACACCTTTGTCCACAGGACCCATGTCAAAAATAAAAAGGAGTTTTAAAAGAAGCACAAGATTTCCATCAAACACCACCCATGCTTTACACAGAGCTGAACCAACCCTCATAAATCAAACCCATGGTGTGTGTACATAATTTAAACTTAGCCCACACGAACGCGGCACGTCTAAATTTGCCTGAATCCTTGTTTCTCCCTTATCAGTTAAGTAGTCCTTCATGCGATGACTGGCAAATGTCCATTTTGGATCGCCAAGCCCATATTTATGTCCATAATCACTCATTTGGAGTGCATTCAGCAGTGTGGCTAAACCCTCTCTTTCATCTAGAGTCCAGCTTTCTTTTCCAAAAACTAACAGCAAACAGAACCTCATGTCCGCCATATTGGTAGTGAGGATCCTAACCCCACCCACCCACATCTCATGGAAAATGTATTGAATATTGTGGTAGATATAAATGGGGGTACCCTTCTCCCCATGTCCATCTAAAAATAAAAAATGGACCTATCTGTATTGAGGGCACACTATGATGTATACTCATTTTGGTGTAGACATAATCTTTGCAGGTAACATATTGGGAGCCAGGCGTCTCCGGCCAGGTAACAGCGGTAGGGCAGTGGGGCAGGGACATGGCGGGCGGGTGGGGGGTAAGTGGACAGATGACGGGATAGGCAAAGTAGAGTGAAAATATAAATAAAACCACTTACCTTGCTCTTGCCGCATCGCCGAGTTGGAGACATAGAACCTTGCTATGTTATTTCTTCAATATATTAAGTTGAAGATAATTACAACCGACAATGGGAACATTGAATTTTGAAATATATATTCGGCATTGCATGGATGCTTTCCCTTCTTTTTGTCTTAATGAGTTTCTCTAAATGTTCTTTCTTTATTGGATGAAAAGAATTTTAAATAGTGGAACACTTTTGTGTTATACACATATTCAGGTATATATTCTGATCATTGGCCAGTAATCATGTATCAATTATTAGAGTACATTGTCATTAGGGGTCCCCTTTCCCATGGGGCTCCCATGTGCAAATATTTCATGAAGCATTTTTATTAGAAGACCAGTGTGATAGTCATGACTATTTTAAGGTTTTTGTCTTTATTAAATGGTGTGCAGTATTTGTGTCTCAATATGGTGTCATTCAGTGTATTCTGTGTGTCTTTTATATATAACTGGCAGCCCTGAAGAAATTCAGTTTTTTAAACAAAACACGTTGCCTGTAACCTCTGCTGTTTCTCTGAAAAGACAACAGAATTTCAATAAAGGAAATAAATAACATAAAAAAGAACTGTGGACTCTTCGCTGTTGGGTGCACCATTTTGTGTTCTGAATGTCTTGAATTGTGTATGCTTAAAATAGACAGTATGGCATAACCATTATCAAAAAAATATGAAACTCCAGTAATGTCAGCTAGCTCCCAAGCACCTAGCCCCACCACCATGGAGAGCCAAATCAAGCATTTTTATAGTAGTTCCACAGGAGTGGAAGCCCAAAGCCACCCTTGCTGTGGTATGATCATATACATTTTTGCAACTGCTATCAACTCTGTTAAAGAAACTTATATATGGATACAAGTGGTTAGACCTAAATAGATAAAGACAGCGTGGTAAAATGACCATCTTGATGATATTACATCTCCCAATTTGGCCAAGATGTAGCCTATCCCATTTGCTGAATAGGTAGAGGGATTCTATGTATAGTGTTTCATAGTTCAAAGATATAATGGTTCCCTATCTAAATAGATATGAACACCCAGATACTTGGCTGAAGTCACAAACCGAAAATTATCATTATCAGAATCAGTCTTAGTCTTGTTTATAGTCAAATTGTACCTTGAGACATGTCCAAATGCAATGGTGGTATCCTGGATCTCTGACAGTGCCTTCACTGGAGATGATGTAAGCACAGCAATATCATCAGCATAAGCTAAGAGCTTTACCTCCCAATCGTGCAGCCTCAGCAGAGGAGTTAAGGTGAACAGTTTCAATGCACGAATATATGGATCCAAGTAAAGGGCAAATAACAGTGGGGAAAGGGGGCCTCCCTGCCTAGTTCCTCAACTAACCTGAATGAGTTTGGAAAGCATTCCCATGCATGAGATTCTGGCTGTTAGAGCGGAATACAGCAATGTACTCCTGGTTAAGAACCCTGGCCCAAATCCCATTATGGACATTACCATCCACAGGGATTGCCAGGAGACCCTGTTGAATGCTTTTTCAGCATCAGAAAGGATCACTCCAGCAGAACCTTTTGATTTGCCTGCCACATCCAGGGCAGAAATAGCGAGGTTAACGTGGGAGGTGGTGTCCTGCAAGGGAACAAATCCATGTTGCATTGGACCTGTTAGTTGAATAATCACTGCTGCAAGTCAATTCGATAGAACCAGAGTGTAGATTTAAGTGTCACAGTTTATGAATGAGTTAGGGCGATATGAACTACAGTTAAGAGGATGCTTGTTCTTATTTGCAAATTAAGAAATGTATGTTTCCAACCAGGATGGGGGCATAAATGCTAGAAAAAACAAAAAAAGGAGTCTGAATGTTCTTAACCTGTTTGTAAAACTCTGTAGGGTGGGATCTGGCCCTGCTGCTTTGCCCTTCGCTAGTGATGTGTAATGCCCATTTCAATTTCTTTCCTGGAAAATGCGGCATCCAGCATGTTACTTTGCTCCTTGGTAAAATTAATAAGGCTTACAGTCTGAAGATAGGAGTCAATCATACCCTGGTTAGCAAAGCAGTCTGCCTTCAACAAATTAGAGTAAAAATGATGAAAACATGCTAGTATCTCCTGAGGAGCTTGTGACCACTTTCCCATTAGCATCTCTCATCCCCTGAATCAGATTTTTGTTATTCTTTTCTTTAAGTTAGAAGGCCAAAATGTGACCCAGCTCTTCACTGTTCTCAAAACAAAAGAAGCGTATCGCCTGATATTGAGAGCAGGCCCTATCACAAATAATTTTTTCTTAACTGGATCCGCAGCAACGTCAATTGTTCAAAAACGTTCAAAATGCCATCTTGACATTTAGGAAGCTTATGGCAAAATGAATATTCCAACTCTGACGTTGGATACATTTATCCCATAGCCTAGACTCCATAGCCTGCCCTTCCTTGCATTTGTGAATAGCATAGCTGGTCGTCTGACCCAGGATTACATTTTTTAGCAACCCAGGTTCGTTCACCCAACAGGCATGCCAAACATTGCAGGTCCAGGGAAGACCTGGCTTAGCAGTTGGGGCTGAACTGTTCCCATAAGGAACAGGGTCAAGACTGATTTGTATATGGCTGGGTCTGAACTGGGGTGGCGAAATGAGCTAAAGAACAATGATGGATTTAACCCACATCTGTGACTGGGGGTGAGTGTCTGAAAAATGTCAGCGCTCCGTCCATCATCTCATTGTGTTTGCTTTACATTGGCAGAGTATGCCCAGATGTGAGTCCCTTGTTTACTTTGCCACTGGATTCAAGTTAGCCTGGCTGATGAGGGGTGTTACAATGAAACCGGTCCTAGGATGCTTGTTTCCGGTTCTGGGGAGACCTGGCTTGGCAGTTTAGGCTGGACTGTTTCCATAAGGAAATGCGTCTAGACTGATTTGCATATGGCTGGGTCTGAACTGGGGTGGCGAAGCGAGCTAAAGAACAATGATGGATTTAACCCAGATCTGTGACGGGGGTGAGTGCCTGAAATGTTGCAGTGCTCCGTCCATCATTTCCTTGTGTTTGCTTTATTCACCCTACGTTGGCAGAGTATGCCCATACGTGGGTCCCTTGTTTACTTTATTACTGGATTCAAGCAAGCCTGGCTAAGGAGAGGTGTTACCCCGAAACCGGTCGTAGGATGCTTGTTTCCTGGTCAGGGAAGACCTGGCTTGGCAGTTCAGACTGGACTGTTCCCATAAGGAATAGGGTAAAGACTGATTTGCATATGGCTTGGTCTGAACTGGGGTGGCGAAATGAGATAAAAAACGATGATGGATTTAACCCAGATCTGTGACTGTGGGTGAGTGTTTGGAAAGTTTCGGAACTCTGCCCATCATCTCCTTGTGTTTGCTTGAAACATTGCAGAGAGCATGTGTGGCTTTAATTTTCTTGATAGCTTCTGAGACATAGGGGATCATTACGATGTCGGGCAGAAACCCTCTGCTCAACGCTGACTCGGAATCAGGACCGACCGACTTGTGATCGGCTGTTCTAACCACCAGAGTATGGTGCGACCGAGCACTGTTCTGCTGGAGTCCCATTGTTCCCTATGGGAGCTTGTGTTCTGCCTGACAACCGGCCATAACACAGGCTCTGATGAGGAAATGGGGTGCTTGCAGAAACCCTGCAGCCTGTTGCAGGCACCCCATGGTGCCTGCCACAGAGTTCAGGGTTTTACGGGGGGGGTCCCTTATGTACCTCCTCGGCCATTAACCATAAAGTCACTTTCTGTGTGGAACAGGCTGACATGGAAACGCTGGTGGAAAACGACATTGTAATCCTGTGGGCGGAAACACTGTCTATAAGGGTGTACGATGCGGTTCAGCCCACAGAAAATACTGCGTGAGTCGCTCTGAACCTATTAGGAATGACCGCGTGCTTTACAATCGCGAACATCGTAATCGGGCTTTCAGAATGTAAACCGACCGAGTCGGTCGGAAGGGCTCCGACACGGTCAGGGAGATTTAGACTGTCGGGAAGAAGCTTTCCGCCTGACATCCTAATCGGCCCCATAGTCTGTAATCTGCCATCATGTTACTTTATTTGGTCTTTGATACCCTGTGTGGACCCCACCAATCTGCCAGATTCACTTCCTATCTCATTAAGGTGGCCTTGGAAAACATCTATGGTTATCAACATCTTTCGTAGTATAACTTGTGTTTTCAAGTGGGAGGTCTTCAAAGCCAGCAAGTCCTTCTTATATCCCTCCCTATGAAGTCAGAGAAAAGTATAGACAGATGAAAGAAAGGGAGAGTCTGTAGTAGCAGATGTTAGCTAGTCTGGCTGTGCAAACATCACAGTCTGGGAGATATTCAATAGCTGATGCCCAGGGGAAGGATTTTTAATCTCAATAACGACTAATTGGGGTGCCAGGGAGCAAACCTCACGTAGAGGTTAGTTGGTAGGAGTTAACTCTATAGCCTAGGGATCCCATAATACCTCATCCTCGCTGGTGACACTGAAAGCATCCATAACATTAGAGTGGCTCACTGGCTTCCCAGATGAGCTTATGGATTTTGCAGGGTCAGGGCTTCCATCTGCTCGAGCTGCCTGAGCCCTGAGTATCTCCAGGTTCTCCATGAAGCCACCCTCATCGTTTGAGCCGGAGTCTGATGTAGTCAAACTGCCAGTCTCAGAAAGTTAGGATAATGAGAAGAAGCCCTCCAGGGCCTCTTGGGACTCATGTGGCTCATTATTACTATTGGCCCCCGAAATTGATTCCCCTTCAGAGCAAGTGGGCTGCTGAAAAACATCTGTCGCTCCTGTATAGCAGACAAGGACTGATCAGTATTGTAAGCATTGTTAGCATTCCCTCCAACTTCTTCATGGCTGTTGAAATCAGTAGCAGCGTGAATCTCTCGTACAGGTTCTGTAGACCCAGACAGAGGCGGTGGCATTGCAGACATAGCAGAAGTGGTGGGTGCCTGTAAGAGGGTAGCAGAGTCATGCAGGCCCATGTCCTTGAGGCCAAATAAATCTACCACGGTTCTTTTTACAGGAGGCAGTGAAGACACATTGGAAGGGGATCCTGCAAATAAAATAGTTTGACTGCCTACCTTGGATGCCTGATTTCTAAGTGGTAAAGTAGATCCCCCAGTAAACTCTGTGATTGCATCCACTCTAGCCTCCCCATGAGACACGCCATGTGCCATCTCCAGGGCTCCCTCTTCATCCTGATCGATTTCCCCTGTAGGGGGAAGAGCCGAAGGTTTGGCTTACCATGAACATCAGCAATCCCATGGGACAGCCTAGGTTCCTTAGGCACCCAGTACGATAGGCCTGGCACCTTGGGCTCTTCACTGTGCTGCTTGGTGGCTGATCTAGCCGGAAATGGAACAGTTGCATCTACCTCCTCCTTCCCTTGGCTGGATACAACACCTCCACCGGCAGCTAGCAATGTCTGCATGCGGTCATGACCGGGTAGCTCCAGCACCCCTGCTGGCTCCAATTTATCATCCACCTGCGGGCCTCTCATCCTATCCTCTGCCATCCTTCGCTGGACCCCACAAGGAACTCAAGAGCTTTGCTGCCAATGCCACGACAATGTATGAAATGCCTTGCAGGGGACCAGCAGTCGGCGTGGCGGGAGGCCTCCTCCTCCTCCTCCTCCTCCTCCTCCTCCTCCTCCTCCTCCTAGGAGCTACAACAGCACCATAGCAAGACCTTCAGATCGTGAGGGGCCAGCAGATAAGTGGCACGTTATAGGTGGCCAGATGCCATTGAGACTGCAGGCATAGTAAAACACCAATGTAGAAAACAGCTCATATCGAGCCAGATGTTTATTGCCTCAATTCCTCAGTTGGGTGGGTGACTAAACAGCATTCTCTGCCTCAGCCCTGAGAGGTGTAGGGCCACGTTAGCCCCACACCGCCATCTTTGATTGCCTTCCTCACACCATTTTGCAAAGTTTGAGATGAAAACATTTATGCAACTTATTATTTTTTAACAAAACATGTTCATGGAAGGGCATTAGTATTTTATGAGTGCTTAACCTTTTCTAGTCAGGTTAGCTTTTCAAGCAATGTTGCTTTAGCCACTTGAGAACTAGTGTGAGTAAATATGGTTGCCTACTACAATCTTTGTATTTAAAACACATTTTATTTTCATTAAAATGCACGTTAGTTCTGCACTGTTTAATAGAAAAATATAAATTTCTTTGTATTATTAAAATGCACCCTCAGTAGTCCTGGGTCAAGATAAACAGTAGCATTTACAGAGGCCCAGAAACCTTGACTATCATGCCAGGCAGTATCGCATTTGGTGTAGCTCCCACTAATCATTGTAGTTCAATCACCAGCTTTTCTGTCCCTGTGCCATTTTAGTTTTGTTCTCTACACAGTCCTCACCTTTCCAAGCTTCTGTCTGTTCCCTTTCTCCTCATTGCTGAATGGCTATGCTTGGGATGTGTTTGTCGACCACCTTGTAGGTCTGCTCCTGCAGAAGTCCAATTCTACATTCAGATGAGGTGTCCTGGTACCCCATGAGGTTCTTCACAGTCTCTCCTTATTGCATTCTGAAAAGTGAACTTGTATATTATATTTATCTGTAGTTCCAGTAACACTTTGTACCAAAGATTAAAGTCTATCCATTCCCTCAACGGTGCACCAATTACAAGACTACCTGCAGTGAGGGCCTGCCTTGAGTTAGGAACTGACATGACCCAGTACTAGTCACTAACAATCAATCAATCAATCAATTAATCCCATTATTTGTAAAGCGCACCACATACCCGGTAGGGTTTCAAGGCGCTGGGAGGGTGTGGGGGGGGGGTGGTGCTGTTACTGGTCGAAGAGCCAGGTCTTGAGTTGTCTCCTGAAAGTCAGCAGGTCTTCGGTTTGTCGCAGGTCGAGGGGGAGGGTGTTCCAGGTCTTGGCGGCGCGATGGGAGAAGGACCTGCCTCCGGAAGTGGTTCTCCGGATGCGTGGTACCGTGGCCAGGGCGTGGTCAGTGGAGCGGAGATTCCTGTTGGGTACGTAGAAGGAGAGTCGACTGTTGAGATAGGCTAGGCCGGTTTTGTGGAGTGCCTTGTGTGCGTGGATCAGGAGCTTGAAGGAGATTCTTTTGTCGACTGGGAGCCAGTGCAGGTTCCTCAGGTGGGGGGTGATGTCGTCGCGGCGCGGGACGTCGAGGATCAGGCGTGCGGAGGCATTCTGGACTCTCTGTAGTTTGCTGATGAGCTTGGACGGGGTGCCGGCGTAGAGGGCGTTTCGGTAGTCGAGTCTGCTGCTGACTAGGGCCTGGGTGACTGTTTTCCTCGTGTTAGTCGGAATCCATCTGTAGATCTTGCAGAGCATGCGGAGTGTGCCTTCCTTCTCCTCTCTTATTTTGTACCTTCCTTTCCCCCAGGTCTTGCCATAGTGAGCCCTCTGGTGTTCCAGGGGCAAGCTCAATTGTAAAGGTGGGCTTTACGTCAGTTCGTTCCTCATACAAACTGTTCTTGAAACTTCTAGGCCATAAATAGAAGAATGTCACAAGGTGTGAGCACATTGTGTCAGACATAGGGACATAGGTCACTTTTATGCTAGAGATAGGTTGAATGTCCAAGAATGCCCACTATCTGTAATTGATAGAGCACTAATACGCCAGGGATAGCCGCAATGTTTTGAGTACTGGCCATAATATTTCACAGATGGGCCATTGTTATGTCAGGAGTACCTAGAATGTTTCCAGGAATGTCCACTTTAAGACAAATATGGCACACTATTATAACACGGATGACCAAAAAGGTTGTGAAGAATGACCACAGTACGTCACAGTTAGACTACATTCCCAGGAATAGACAGAATGTACTCAGGAGTGCACAGATATATCAGGTGGATTGCCCGCAGCATCTCATTGATTTGCCACTGGGTTACTAAGGATGGCCAGAATGTCTCCAAGAATGCCCATATATTATAAATGAAGCACCACTACTTTTGCTAGGGGGAACCAGAATAATATCACAATTTCCACTATTATGCCGGAATGTCACCAAGAATGCCACAATGTGGCATGGCTGGCCGTTTTTATGCCAGATATAGCGAAAATGTTGCTAAGAATGCCCAAAATCAACAATGCATGAGCCGCGTCTATGCCAGCGATAGCCAGGGCTGTGTGAGTGCAATAAATTTCAAGTAGGCTGCTAGCATGCCAGAGATAGCCACAAAGTCTCAGGAAATACACACTATATATCAAGAATGAGGCACTATTATTCCATAGATAGGCAGAATATGTGACAGATGTACAACAAATGTCATTGGGGTGCCCCAAGTATGTTATGCATGGGCAACTATTATGCCAGGGATAGCCATTTCCTGAGACAGCCGACAGCTCATACTTGCATGTCTGTTCCTAGAACATATGCTGGTCCAGTCCCAGCATTTGTGCATAACTGCAAGGTCAGTTGACCTAGCTTTCAACACCTGTTGCAATCCATGCAAGATTATCCGTAGCGTCCGAGGTAGCACAACCACGTGTATATTCAGGAAGAAGGTCGAAACACTGACATTTGTAAACCAGGTAGGACTTAATCCAAGGCAAGATTTGTATTTGGAATATTATTGCCAGTTGCTCTATTTGACAAACTGATTCAGTCTGGACACTTTATCTATGTGCTATTCAATTGTAGATATTTCATTCATTGTTTGTATATTGAATGTATATATATATGATAATAGGCTGTATGTGAAATATTGAAGGGAAATACAATCTAACATTACAGTTGTGTATTTTTACATGTTTTCAAGTTGAGATTATATCACTTTGTCGATCTGAAATTTGCAATTACTTTGCTTCCATAAATGTATGTATGATTGGATGTAATTAACCGTGTACACACTGGTTGTAATCATGGAATGATTCCTTAGATGGATACAGTTAGAATGCCATCAAGCATTCCCATGGCATGTCACTTATGGGACACTATTGCACCAACGATGGCCACAATGTCTCCAGTGATTCCATCACTAGGTCAAGGATGGGCTACTATATTGTCAAGGAAATCCATAATGTCATCAGGTGCGTCCAACATATGTCAGGGATGAGCCACTAGTATGCCAGAGGTAGTAGGGATAGTGAAAAAGTCACCAAGAATGCCCTCTATATGTCAAGTAGGGCAACTGTGTGAGAGTGGTAGAAGGAATGCCATTAATAGTGCTCAAGATATGTCACATGTGTGACACTATTATGGCAAGGGGCTGGGATAGTCAGAATATTGCAATGATTTTTCACAATTTATTAAGGATGGGTCAACAAGGGATAGCCGGCACATTATGAAGAATGCCCACAGTATTTCAGGTCCGAGGCACCAATACGGTGCACGGTCCGAGCTGCTGGACATAGGGCAAATGTCCAGAGGATGTGTCTGTAAGCCTGTGGACCCTTTAGTCGGCCCTTACAGCTGTGCCTGCAAAGGCTGGTCACTTAAGAGCCCTACTAAAATCCGTTCCTTGGAAGATGCTATTCCTGTTACGCGAACGTGTGTTGCATCTCGAGATCTTCGTATTTGGTGTCTAAACATTAGATCGCTGGTAAAACACCACCTGTCCATTTATGATTTGCTTGAGAAAGAGGACCCCGATGTCTTTCTAATGACAGAAACCTGGCTTCAGGATTCGGATTCTGCCATATTGAATCTTGCATTCCCTCAGAACTATACCGTCTTCACTTCCAATAGGACCACAAGAGGAGGTGGTATTGCTATGGCAGTCAAATCCTGTTTTCCAGCTGAATGGAAACCGTCGGGACTACCTGCATGTGAAAGTGCTATTTTCAAAGTCGCTTTTTCCCATCAATTCACTTTCAGTGGTATGCTCATTTACCGTCCTCCCGGCAATGATTCTGTCTTCAGGTCCGCACTGGCCGATATGGTCAGTCCTATAGCACTCGGTTGTGCCAATTTCAACATCGTGGGGGACCTCAACATCCATTTTGATAATGGGTCATCCACTACTGTGAGCACTCTGCTGGCGAACCTTGAAGCTCTTCAACTCACTCAGCTCGTCACCCTTCCAACCCACTCAGGGGGCCATATTTTGGACCCCTTCTTTTCCACACTTGATGGGGTGAGGTTGTCAGATCCGAGGCTGATGGGGTGGACTGATCATCTGCTGGTAGAAGCCTTTTGTCCGGTCCACGATAAGCCTTTTATAGCTGTGGACAGACCTATTCTAAAAAGGCTTTGGCACAAGCTTAGGCTTGAAGAGTTTTATAGCATACTGGAACAGAAACCTCTGAGCACCTTTATTAATGTGGAACAAGGTTACCAACAGTTCTGCGCTTGGATCACCGATGCCCTGGACTCTCTCATACCTCTACGGTGGTCGAAAGGCCGGACAAAAACACCTAGTCCTTGGTATAATGAGTCACTCGCAGAACTGAAAAAAGCTTGCCGAAAAACAGAGAGGGAATGGAGAAGATCCTATGACCCTGCTCTGAAAACTCGGTACTTTACTGAGCTGAAGTTCTACCATAGAGCTATTTGCAGAACACGAGCCGCATTTTACGCTCAAGAATTTGCTACCAGCCCCAACCCATCAAAACTAATCTTTAAAGTACTGAAGGACCTTATGAAAAACAGATCCACCTCAGAGGTGATTTGCACAGACTCCCATTGTGATAAGCTGGCCTCCTTTTTTGTGGAGAAAGTGAAAAAAATCTACCAAGGTTTTGACACACTCCACCAGAACCGAGAGGTTATTGTCCCCGATACGATGGGATATGAGACCCTTGCTATGCTACCTGAACTGACTATTGAGACCTTTGACAGGCTTAGCCTCAGGGTCAAGTCAGGTTCTCCCTCGGACCCGTTAAAGCCAGCCTTTATCAACACACTTTCCCCACTGTGCCGTGACCCCATATTGAATCTTATCAATATGTCATTGTCCAACGGAACGGTACCCACGGCATGGAAACAGGCAGTGGTTACCCCTATACTAAAAAAAGCCAACTCTGACCCCCGGTTGCCAGAAAATTATCGACCCATATCCCTGTTGCCTTGGATTGCCAAAGTAACAGAAGCCCACGTCAACTCTGTTCTGTCTGAGCATCTGGCTCGCAACCAGATATTGGATCCCAGTCAGAACGGCTTCCGGTCGGGACACAGTACCGAGACGGCATTACTCTACATCACGGAACATCTTCGCCAGGTACTGGACTCAGGTCGTACTGCAGCGGTTTTATTATTAGATCTAAGCGCTGCCTTCGATACTGTGTCCCACCATATACTGATCCAACGCTTACAGGAGGCGGGAGTGACTGATCTCGCTCTCCAGTGGTTTCGTTCTTTTTTATCGGATCGATCCTTTAAAGTGGCTATACCACCTGGCCAATCCGCCACTTATCCCCTGGAGCTGGGGGTACCACAGGGATCCTCGTTGAGCCCTACTATGTTCAACCTCTATGTGAAACCGCTGGCTGGTGTCGTCAAACAGTGGGGTCTTACGATGGCCTCATATGCGGACGACACACAGCTAGCGGTGACACTTAGTGGAGACCCTGAGGTGGAGGCCCCCAGATTCCGAGCGGGTCTGATGGCAGTAGCAAGCTGGCTTCGCACCAACTGCCTTCAGTTGAATGCCACCAAAACAGAGGTGTTGGTACTAGGGAAGCACGCTGAGCTATGGGGTAACCAGTGGTGGCCATCAGAGTTGGGTGTCACTCCCATTCCAGCTTCTGGAGTGAGAAATTTAGGCATCTGGTTGGACTCTGCGCTCACTTTCAGGGACCACACCAAGAAGGTGGCTGCCACGTGCTATGGCATTCTGCGGGGAATAAGGCCGGTTTTAAAGTACTTTGATCCCCCTACCAGACAGCTTGTGGTCCAGGCCTCTATACTATCTCGGCTGGACTACGGCAGTTCACTGCTGTTAGGGGTGAATCAAGCGGAGGCCTCTAGGCTCCAAAGGGTACAAAATGCCGCGGCACGGGCCATAGTGGGCCTCCCTAGACATTGCTCAGTGTCTGGTACCATCACGGCCTTACATTGGCTCCCGGTCAGACAGCGAATCCAGTTCAAAGCGCTGTGCCTGACCTTTAAAATTTTGAAATCTTCTTCGCCGCTGGCACTTGCCAACCTACTCACGCCCTATATTCCTTTGAGATCCTTGAGATCGGAGGGGCTTCATCTGGCTGTCTGTCCACGCTTTAAATTGAGCAGTATGGGTGGCCGCTCCTTTAGGGTGCTCGCGGCAGGTTTATGGAACTCGCTTCCGGTACACATCCGAGCTCTTGAAGACCTGCTCGCCTTCAGGCAGGCGATTAAAACTTTCCTGTTTCCCGTGTTTGTTTAATTTCCTTTTCTTTTATTGTGTGTTATGTTATAGTGTCTGTCAAAGCGCCAGGACGCCCCTTTGCTGGGGCAGCTGTGCGCTATAAAAATATAAATAACATAACATAACATAAAAATAACAGATGCCAGGACTATCTCCAAGAATAGCCACTCTATACTCAGCATTGAACACTGTTATGCCAGGGGCAGCCAGGATGTCATCAGGTGTCCCCCAATATGTTGAGTACAGATCTATATTATTTCAGAGAAAGAATATACCCAGGAACATCGATTATCTGTTGGGTAGTAGGGACCACAATTACCACAAGGACTATATTGCCAGGGATAGACAGAGGGCCCGATTCACAAAGGTAAAATGAGACGAAAGTCTAACTTTACTGCTTTCGGTATTTACAAAGGGCATTTACTACTCGTAAATGCCCTTTGTAAATGCCGAAAGTCGTAAAGTTCACCTTTTGGTATTCACAAAGGGCATTTACGAGTAGTGAATGCCCTTTGTGAATACCAAAAGTTGTCAAGTTAGACTTTCGTCTCAGCTTACCTTTGAGTGCTTAAAATAAGTCAGACGTGGCACCTTTTGCTATTACTAATATGCAAGAGACTACTATGCCAGGGATAGTTAGAATGGCACAAAGAATGTCTGCTCCATTTCTTTACTCCATGAATGGGCCACTATTATGACAGGTTTAACCCGATTGGTGTCATGGTTGTCACTAATACTGCATGGGAAAGCAAGAATGTCACCTAGAATAGACTCAATGTCAGACATGACCTATTTGGGACATTATTAGGCCAAGATGAGCCCTACTCCTCCCAACATGCTAAACATCCTAAAATTCTTCCCCCACTCACCCACAAATGCATGGTTTAGTATCTGAATATCAAGTTTTAAATATTGCACGTCCAAAATATTATATCCAGGAAATCGCAAAAATCATTGTGATGGTAAATATAGAAATTAAATATGCTTACTATACTCAATGCCTCATATATGTACCTTGACAAGATATATTTCTCCAGTAGATGTGGAGTCAGGAATAGTGCATCTATACTTACTACCAGATACTTCTTAATATTTTGTTAGACGATATTTTGACTACAAAAGTTTGGAAGTACGGCATTTTTGTGCTTGGTATTGTGATATACAACACAACACCACCATCTACAATAGCACGCAAGACACATGCCTGTCTTATTTTTGAACACTGCATTCAGATTAAGAGAAGACTGCCCCAGTAATAGGTGATTTGTTATGGATAACATTAAATCTACAGAACTTTGAGCATGTTCTGACCTTTCCTCCATCTTTGAACATCCTGACGCCCATGTGCACTTAAACACTTGGGAGCTTATTTACAAGCCCTGCGTGCCACCGGAACATCACTTTCTTATTATCATTTTTATTATTTTATTATGTAGCTTATAGAGTGCACGGCTACCACCAACGGGAGTGTCCCGGCGCTGGCAGCGGATAGAACGAGGTGGGGTGAGTTTGTTGGATCCCGCAAGGTGCTAAGGAAGACTAAAGAGCCACGTCTTCAAGGATTTCCTGAAGCTAGACTCCGAGTTGGCCTTTCTGATGTGTTCGGGCAAGGAGTTCCACAGAGTCATGATTCTGACGGGGAAGGACCTCTCTCCTATTCTAGCTTTGGCAAAACGAGGGGTGACAAGGAGTTCAAAATGATTGGATCTTAGGTTTCTTGTTTGATGGGATTTACGGATTCTTTTCTGTAGATAGTCGGGGCCAACTCCATATATTGTCCTGTAAATAATAGTGAGCGCTTTGAATTTGCTTAGTTTTTTCACAGGCAGCTAATGTTGACTAGGCAGATGTGGAGATATGTGATCACTTTGAGGGCCAAAGGCTTTGCACAGTGGGCCATAGGGTATCCATGTCAGAATCAACATAGGGCCTGCGACCAACATCTGGCCAGCAGCACACTGTCGCAGGCTGTGCACAGCAGGGGTAATAGTTGCTGGTTGCCCAAGAGATAGTGCATACGATCAAATTTAAATAGGATTAAAAAAAATAAATTCACTGACAAAAATGAAGATTAAATTAATGTTATAGTTAAATGTTGACATGAGATCAAAAATAACATTTCGAAACAAAGATACTGAAACTTACAGGCTGCCTAGGCCCAGCTCCCCTACCATTTTCCTGGGACTGGCCCTGGGACCAGTCAAGATTTTTTGGTACCTGGTCTGGCGCTCCAAGGCCCAGACCTCACTCCTGCAGTCTCCTCTTTCTTTCTCTCGCTTTACTCTCGCTCTCTCTCTCATGCCTGTTTTTGACTGTCCATGCCGCTCGTTGCTGAAACCAGAGGATTCTGTTGCCCATGTTGGTTGGAGTGTTGGGGGACTCGAGCCTTGCTCCTGCGGACTCTGGCTGCGCTACGGGAGCTGCTGTGTGTGCCCTAATCGCTGGCGGGACTGCGAGGACCACTGTGCACAGCGCGGAATTCACCGCAGCACCTGTGGCCTCTTCCCGCCAGCTCCTCCCGGAAAGCTGCACCGCCTCCTCTTAAGACTCGCGGCCCCCGCTTCGCGGGTGCCGCTCGTTGCTGAAACCAGAGGATTCTGTTGCCCGTGTTGGTTGGAGTGTTGGGGGACTCGAGCCTTGCTCCTGCGGACTCTGGCTGCGCTACGGGAGCTGCTGTGTGTGCCCTAATCGCTGGCGGGACTGCGAGGACCACTGTGCACAGCGCGGAATTCACCGCAGCACCTGTGGCCTCTTCCCGCCAGCTCCTCCCGGAAAGCTGCACCGCCTCCTCTTAAGACTCGCGGCCCCCGCTTCGCGGGAGCCGCTCGTTGCTGAAACCAGAGGATTCTGTTGCCCGTGTTGGTTGGAGTGTTGGGGGACTCGAGCCTTGCTCCTGCGGACTCTGGCTGCGCTACGGGAGCTGCTGTGTGTGCCCTAATCGCTGGCGGGACTGCGAGGACCACTGTGCACAGCGCGGAATTCACCGCAGCACCTGTGGCCTCTTCCCGCCAGCTCCGACTCCGACTCCTCCCCCTATTTAATATACTACACCCTTACGCGCTAGCGGGACGCGCGCGGGGTGAAGCTCGGGGCGAAGACCGGGCCAAGAGCAGGGCCCGTTTGTGCCCGTTCGTGACCGGTAGTGACCGGACCGGGCTACCCCCCTTAATCCTCCTGCTGCCTGATTCCCTGTGTATCACGCGAAACCAGGAGCAAATCGCGGTTGGCTGGAGGATCACAATCTGCCGCAGGAGGTATGGAGAAGTTTCTCGTTAGGGCAAACAATATTATTGACAAAGAAATTGTTACACTGGAGAAACGTTTGTCCAAGGAACTAATGTCTCTTAAACGTTCCAGTTTGGGTCCTTTTGCTAATGCCAAAACTCCTGAAAGACCTACTAACTGCTTGCCTGTGGTGGATGCTCATCCTTTACTACCCGATTCTGCCCCCCAGCTTAGTATTGACTCTGTTGTTATATCTAATCCCTCCACCGTCATTGCTGACTTTAGCCATGTCTCTGATTGTGCAAATGTTTCCCTTTCCTCTGTAATTGATGGAAATTCTCCCCTTCTTTCAACTCAGGGGGGAAAAGAAGGGGCTATTAAGAAACGGAAGAGACAGCATTACAAAAAAGGTAAAAATAACGGGAGGGCATCCAAAACAGCTAGAATAGACGGAGTATCGGCATTGTTGAATTCCGAAGGTGGAGGGAGTTTACCAAGTAACGATATCTCCATGGATAAAATTGCAACCCTACTAAAATCTTTTATTTCTCCCTTACAGGCCAAACTAGATAGGCTTGATTTTAGAATGTCTAATATAGAGAAATCAACCGCTTTACTTTTAGCTAACTCCCCCAAGCCTAATAGTTTTGGTCTCCCTCCTAGCATGCCTGCCCCCCAAATTATCCCTTCTACTACTGTGCCCCCAATTCCCGTTTCAATGGCCACAAGCATCCAACATGTTCCCCAAGTTCCTAGTTCTGTTAGCCTAGTTGCCTCCCAGAATATCCAAGTCCCCCCCCCAGGTTCGCATATCCCACCCGCACTTTTGCCTATTGATACCCAAGGGCCCCCACCTGAAGACCTCAAAACTCCAAAAATTAGACGGCCCGACCTACCACCGGAGGCCAACCGGTTTATGGTAATTCTGGCAGGAGCACCTCCATTAGACAAGGGTGAAACTGAAACCTATAGCTCCCTTAAAAACCAAGTCATAAAATGGCTTAACTGGAATCGACCATTACCGGCACATCTGCACAATGAAGTCATCATGGTGAGGAGGGTACCATGGATTGGTAAAACCCCTAAATCCATTAAGGGAGACTGTATCACTGTCAGTTTTAGAGACCCACGTACTGTGTCTTACATATGTGCGGGCGTTAATAGATCATTAGATTCCACTATCCAGACTCTCCCTGTCTCCTTTTTCTTCCCCCCACCCATTAACCCCTTGTACTATGATGTAAGCGATGAATGGACAAGGGTTGAACGTAGGGGAAGACCTTTTCGCCCAAGATACCCCAGATTGCCCCCATTTCCAACCCCGCAGAACACCTTTTGGGATTATAATCGATATAGTTGTCTCGATGGGCTAGAGGGAGTCGACTGACTATCCAGTGCTTTCACCACTGTTCCCCCCCTACCCACCGTGACTAATCCGGTCGATAGCGGGGCTACTGGGGAGGATTATATCTTACCAGTAACGGTTGGCAAAATAACTTCTGATCTACTTGATCTGACCCCCTTAACTTTTGACAAACCTACTGAAGTCCACCTTTTACCACACGATGAGGTTATTGCTGATAGGGGACGTACAATGATTACTCCCTCGGAAGAGATATCAACCCCAAGGGATCAAGGGTACTCTATGATGAGCTGGAATATAGCTGGCTGGCGACAGAGAGCTTCGGCTCTAGGGTGGAGGGAACTTATCCTTGGGTTTGATATTCTATGTTTACAGGAAACATGGTCCACTTTAGACATTCATTTTGATGGTTTTGTTTCCTATAACTGTGTTGCCAAAGAATCTGCTATGGGGAGGGCCAAAGGGGGTCTGCTTGTCCTCATATCAGTCGATCTCCCGATAACTGTAGGCTCATATTCTACTGTTGGCACACATTCACAAATCCTGGAATTACAATCCAAAAAGGGTAGGAACACTTTACTGATCAATCATTACAATAACACATTTGATCCGACCAGCACCCTGGTTGTGGACGAACTGGAAGCCTCCCTAAACAAAATCTGTAATAATTCCCATACAGTTTACGACATCATTTGGGGAGGGGATTTCAATATCAGAACGTGCCCGCACTCTCAAACCTCAGTTTGTGGGTTCGATGGGGATTCGGGGGAGTATTTAGCACATTTTCAACACACCCCATATGGGACTTCCCTTAATGGTCTTCTGTTAAAACTTGATCTAGTTATCCACCAACCAGCTCTTGATAAAGAGGGCAACATTGTTCCCACGTTTAAAGGGAGGGATACTGAGTCGGTTATTGACCATGTATTGATTTCAACCCTTTTGATGCCATTTTGCACTGTGCCAATAATTAAGGACTATTGCCTGAGTGATCATAATGCCCTAACTATGTCTACTCTTATCTGGGGCCCCAGAATTACGCCTACAGGCAGGGTTGTCGACAATATTGTCCCAAATAGGCCTAATGGAACCCGGATAAAGTGGTGCACAGAAAAATCAGAAAAACTACATAGTGCAGTTGTGGCAGGTGGTTCCAGGCAGATATTTCGCTGTCTGGAAGTCAATGCCCTCTCTAAGGGTATTATAGCGGATTTTGAGGATTTAGGCACTATTATTAATAGAATTTTTACTAATAATAAGTTGATTTCTAGACGGGATAAGGTTGGCTGGTTCGACCAAGCCTGTACGTCAGCGTTAAAAACCTTGAAGCAAGCACTATCCAACCATCCTAGAGACAGGGAAGCGATTAAAACCTTGCGGTCCAACTATAACACTGAACTTAAACGCAGGAAAAACGAACTCCGGGAACAAGCCTGGGACAATCTGGATTGTGCAGCAGCTCTCCGGGATTGTAAATTGTTCTGGAGTACGATTAATGCCCCATTCCTCCAGAAAGAAGATTTCCCAGTACTTACCGCATTAGTAAGCGAAGATAGCTGGGTCCGATATTTTTCAGGAATATTTGACCCCCCCGAGGAGTCTTATGACAAAATTTGTATGAATCCCCAGCTGACCCCGCAGACTTTGGGAATCACCATCCGAGAAGTAGTCACAGCAATTAATTCTAGTAAAGGTGGTAAAGCCCCGGGACCTGACGGGGTCCCTATAGATCTTTACAAACACGATCTGGCCCTTTGGAGCCCCCTATTGACCCAGGTCTTCAATGCTGCCAATGATCACTCCACCCCGGCAACCTGGAGTGAATCCGTTATTATCCCGATTTATAAGAAGGGAGATAGAGGAGAGGCCAAAAATTACCGTCCCATCTCCCTTTTAGACTCCTCCCTCAAAATGATGAGCCGCGTACTACTATTACGCCTGGAGGAGTGGGCGACTAATAATAATATCCTGGCACAATCACAATATGGCTTTAGAAAGGGTTTGGGGACCATTGACCAGTGCATTAACCTCAACCTTTTAATAGGAAAATATACTAAGGCCAAATCGGGTTCCTTATTTCTTTGCTTTGCGGACCTTTCTAGTGCCTTCAACCTGGTGAACCACTCCCTGTTGTGGACAACCCTTCTCGATATGGGAGCTCCCTCAGCCATTATCCATTTCTTAGCTAGGTTGTATTCCAACCTCACTACTCAGATACGATATGGCCCAGCAGGAGAGTGTACGAGAAAGATTATGGTAAAATCAGGCATTAGGCAGGGGTGCGTATTGGCCCCCTTGCTTTTCTCCCTTTTTATTAATTCTATGGGACAAGAACTAAAACAGGTCCAAGCTGACGCACCACAAGCAGGTGGCCTTCCAATCCCAGTGTTGTTATATGCGGACGACACCGTTTTATTATCTAGAACCCCAATCGGCCTACAGCGGCTAATGAACTGTTTTTATGACTTTATCCAGGGTAAGAAACTTAAAATTAACAATTCTAAAACATTCATCATGGTCTGTGGCAAAAAGGTGAATCACCATAAGTCTTTCTATTTTAAAGATAACAGAATTGAGGTTGTAGATAACTTCTGTTATCTGGGCATTACTTTTAACAGTCGGGGCTCTTGGACACCTGAACACATTAATATAAAAGCCAGGTTGGAGAAGGCTACACTAGGTGTCTTCCGATTTGCCAACAAATTGGGAAGCCGACGGATCCCAGCTATGCTAAATATTTATAGACACAGATGTTCATCAATAGCACTTTATGGTTCAGGGGTATGGGGGCACGGGTGTAACAAAGACTTGCAAATTCTGGAAAATTTATTTTTGAAACGGCTACTTTGTTTACCCTCATCGGCATCTAATTACCTGGTCCACGAGGAATTAAGGTTGGACCATATAGCCGATCTGATGGAATTGAGACCCCTCCTGGTATGGAGGTCTATTTGGCTGAAGGACGAAACAGGCTTCACAAAGAGTATTATCCAAGATTGTCTGTCTTTGGATAATTTCAAGAATATACCATGGATAAAGTATGTGTTCACTATTTTTAGAGACATCTTTGATTTGGATGTACGCAAAGATCCCGAGATTGTAACCACTTTATCCAAAAAGGAAGTGAAAGAGGAATTTTTGAGGGTAAAATTCGTTAAACGGAAAGCAGACACAAGTAATTACTCAACTCATGCTTTCTATTCCTCCAATGCAAACGAGGGTCCTGGTTTGCCTCTCTATCTCCAAATAATCTACAGGCAATCTCACCAATTCGTCCTATCCAGACTTAGGCTTGGTATTGTCCACAATCTTGTGGCCTTTCCTATAACGAAACACTATACAACATCTGCCTGTCCATGTGATGAATTAACCAAGCAAAGTACCCTTCATTTTATGTTAATCTGCCCCCTTTACAAAGCCCTACGTATTGTTTACTTGAAACCGTTATTTAAAAAACATTCTGTGTCTTCTACCTCAAATGCCATGAAATTGTTATTTTCACTTGCCAGCCCGGATTTGTGTTTTTATATAGCAACTTTTATTCTGAAATCTGTTGCTGCAAGAAAAAGTATGGTTTTTTAGCTATTTTCTCTGGTTTTTTACTGCTGACTTCTGTATGCCCTGTAATCAACCCATGATGATATGTATTTTCCCTGTGTAATGTCACATGTTTGTTTTTATCCATGTACTTTTATGACGTTTTTTAACTGTCGAATAAAGTTTATGAACTGAACTGACTGTCCATGCCCTTTCTTTACAGGGTCTCTTTCTCTCTGTTGTCTCTCTTTTTTGCCTCTTTTTGTGCCTTTGACCCTCGTTCTCACGCTTTTTCTCGTTCTCTCCTCTATTTTCCTCGATGTTTCAAACTTTAGTGCCTCTCCTCCTTTTTCTAACCTATTTGTGCTTTCTGCTCTCTTTTTCGTTTTAGTACCTCTCTCTTCTCGCTTCCCAGGGCCTTTCAGCCTTCCGCACTTTTCTTCTACTCCCCCTCCCTCTACTTTTGTACCTCTCTTTGTGCCTTTTCCCCCTGGTTCGCCTTTCTTTCATGTTATACTTTCAGCCTCCATTTTATTTTGTGTCGCTTCTCTCGTCTTACCTCACCCTGCTTGCCCTTTCAGGCCCCCCAGCACACCTCTGCAAATAATAGTATAAGGAGACTTTTAACTACATGCCCATACAGATTAACTTCTATGCAAAACCTAAAGCAGCTTTGATGTCCCCGCCTTGAATCCGAAGTATTGACAGAGATGCTGTTTGGGTATGGTACTAGCACGATCATGGGCCTGATGCAAGACACAATGGACAAGATCCATGCTAGACGAAGGTAACATTTTCTTTGCACATGTGGCAAGCACTGACACCTAAAAGAGAGGTATGGCTCGAGCACCTAGAGTCAACTTGGAGGGTTTATGCAAGCATGCACAATATTGACATATAGAGTAAGGGAATGAGGCAAGCACTCACTAGTCGGACCACTACCACCATCAAATATACCATCTTAGCTTGGTTAAGAACCTCTGTGCATCCAAAAGAAAGATTAAGCTTGGGTCATTTGACTGAAATTCATTGCTTTCTTGTTATAATTGAAATATTCTTCATTAGTAGCCTGGGCATTGATTGATAAAAACGTGTGTGGTAGCGGAAGTGACAGCATGTGTCGTTTGACCTGTGATGACATCACAGGAAGTGACATCACAGCACTGAGCCTTAAGCATTGTAGTAATTGATGCCACTGAAAACAAGCCAAATGAAGAGGTCTAATCAGGCCGGAACCAGTCATGGGTTGCATGTGTTTTGGTTCAGGTAGGACCTGGGTTGGCTGTTTGGGCTGGAGTATTGGAGTAGAATGAAGAATGATTTGCATTTGTGTGGATCTAATCTGAAGGGGCTTGTTGGGCTAAGGAACAATGGGTTGGAATGCTTACCCGAGTGGTTGCCAGTGGTTAGACTTATTGCAGGCATACTCCCATCAACTTTTGTGTATCTGATGTAACGCCATAAGTGGCAAAGGGTATGTCCAAATCGGGGTCCATTGCTCTCTGTGCAACTGGACCCAAGCTACACCTGAATAAGGAGGGCCAATCAGGCCAAAAACCAGTCTTGGCTTGCTTGCGTTCTGCTTCAGGAAAGACTGAGCTTGGCAGTTCGGGTTAGACTGAGTAAACAGTAAGTGGAATGACCCTAACTAAGTGTTAGACATGGACTTCAGCTAGTAGTGACTTAATGCAAACAGGGAGCAGCTTATAGAGAGGAGCTCTAGCCACTTGCATACACTATGTGGCAAGAGTAATGCAAAATAAACACATTTTGCTGCTAGGTAAAGCTAAACACCTTGGGTTTCATTTCAAATTCCTATTAAATAAGGTGCCTGTGCTGCAGTGCATTACTCACATTAGGTTCCCAGCCCCAGTGAGTTGTGCACAGCTCATTGCAGAGGCACTGGATCCCTATGCACATAAAGGCAACGCCAATGTCACTCTTTCCACTCAGTCAGTATCCTTGGATAGCAGAGCTGCCCCAATGTATTGCAGAGATAGTAGTGTCTGGCCACTACTGAGGAGCGCTGCAACCATTGGCTGAATTAACCGAAGGCGCGATATACAATGCGCTCTCACATAATCTAATACAGCATAAGCGCCATGCACTCGCAGGCTGACGAATGAAATCATTGAAAGAATGTGGGCCCTTTAGAGTAGACTGGTGATCGGTTGTTCTGACAGTGTATTTGTTGGCAAGGCATACGTTTTCTGACGCAGGGTAAGGTAGCATGGGGATTGCGACCAAGCATTGTCAACCAGGAAGTCATGGATTGGATTACAACTATCAGGTTATGATAGTTGCTCTGTGACGTTCTCTTCTGCTATGCCATATGTTATATGCATTTTTATGGCTTTATAAATGGCATATGAATACCCTAGCACGGCAATTACATTGCATTATTTATTTGAGAATTGTAAACCTGCCACAACTAACCGACGGACACATCCATATGCTTGTCAAAGTCACAAACGGTATGATCAACTCGTATTACCGAAACACATTACAATTTAACCTCCATATATGAGGAGTGGCACAACTGTGCATGAGATGCATATTCCAAAATGCATGAAACTGCATGAAAACAGTATGGTAAACTGTAACTCTTATGCATGACTAAATCAACCACACTAAATCACCAATCCAACTAACAGATTCACATGTAAACCGCTCAAATTAATTTAATATTTCTTTACACTAATTCACCACTGATCCTGTTTGGGTTCCGGAGTAGCCTGTTACTCCTTGAAAAGAGCTTTGATGCCACATCAAGGGTACTAAGTGCTATATAAATAAATGCAAACACCTTCCTCTTCTATCCCTCCACTATCCTTTTCAACCCAAATAACTGACTACCGCTCCAATTAATTTCACATTTCCCTACACTAATTCATCTCTAATCCTTTTTGGGTTCAGGAGTAGCATGCTACTCACCGAAAAGCGCTGTATCATCTTGTCAGAGGTAGTAAGTGCTATATAAATGTAATTTCAATAAGAAAGTACAGACCAGAGCCATCACTGCTAATTCAAAATTCACATTAACCTTAGCAACTCAAGCAGTAGGTGACATGAAGATGGAGGAGGACTCCTTTGGGTGCACGTCAATGGATGGGCTACCTACTACCCCGTGCCCTGAGCACTACAATCAAGATAGACCATTTCTCAACAACAAATACATAGTCCCACACACCCTTCTCCCTGTACTTGCTCCAGCTATGTTCTTGTTGCACTCGTACTCTTTTAATTAAGTTCAGAATGCAGATGAAAGTATCAAGTTGTGCTCAGCAGCATCCACTCACCTCTAAATAGTCAGCATAGGCACTGTTTCCTGGGCGAATCAGTTTCAAGTTTTTCCACCTGTCGCACATCCTGTTGATCCTGATATCACCTCGCCTTCCTCCCCTAGACATCCCGTAACCCTATGGAGGATCCTGTATTGCTCAACGGCCTGTCCCAATTCTCTTCTCTTAGTGAAAAACAAGTCAGTGATGTTCTACTTCAAATAAAATCTGGTTCTCCCCTTGATCCCTGCCCTCCTCGTATATTCCATCTGGCCCCTACAGCAATAAGTGCATCTTTGACTCCCCTGTTAAATAAGATCATTAGTTCGGGAGCTTTCCCTTCAAGTTGGAAAAAGGCCTGCATAAGGCCCATTCTTAAAAAATCCTCACTTGACCCACAGGATATTAAACATTACCGTCCTATTTCCTGTCTCCCATTTCCATCTAAAATCCTAGAAAAAGCAATCAACCGGGAGCTAATGGAATTTATAGACACGAACAGCTCCTTGGACACAACACAACATGGATTCAGACCACGTCACTCAACAGAATCAGCCTTAATAATGGCAACGGAGGAAATCCATACAGTCATGGATAATGGGGGCAGGGCTATCCTCGTCCTTCTTGATCTAACGGCGGCATTTGACAACGTTAATCATAGAGTATTACTAGAAAGACTGAATCTATTAGGCATTAAAGACTCTGCTCTAGCGCTTTTTCATTCTTTCCTCGATTCCAGATCACAGCAAATCCAGTGGGATGGACTTCAGTCTGAAGAATTTTCTCTCCCTTGTGGAGTTCCTCAGGGATCAGCACTATCCCCCACACTGTTCAATCTGTATGTAACACCACTGGCAAACCTAATAAAAGATCATGGGTTAAAGCTAGTATCTTATGCAGACGATACCCAGCTGGTGGTGTCTCTGACGTAAAGTGTCGAAGTCACTGCGGAGAGATTCAGAAACTGCCTCTCCAGTGTGATGAGATGGATGAGCACGAATTTTCTCAAGCTCAACACCGAGAAGAAGGAGGTAATTGAATTCGGTCACAAACCGTGTATCTGGAACCACCTCTGGTGGCCACCAGAAGCAGGTGTCTGCCCAGTTCCCGCACCCAAAGTGAAGAACCTAGGCTTTCTGGTTGACAAAGACCTTTCAATAACTTTTCAAGTCAACCAGGTTACCTCGGCCTGTTTCCTGATGATCAAGATGCTCCGGAAGATATTGCCTTTTATCCCTCTTTCCTTAAGAAAAACTGTAGTGGGGGCTTTAGTCCTGTCCCGTATAGTTTATTGCAACGCATTATATTCTGGGATTGGTGAGCGACAGCTCTCGAAGCTCCAGTCCTTGCAAAATGTGGCAGTAAGAGTACTGCTAGATCTCCCGAAACATCATCCCACATCATTAAACATGAGGAGACTCCACTGGCTTCCTGTGCGTAATAGGATACAGTTTAAGACCTTATGCCTTGTACATAAAGCTGTGCATGGAGGAGGTGCAGATGATATGAAGTCTCTTTTCCCTCGCTATGCTCCAACTCGCACACTCAGATCCACTAGTATGGGCCGAGTCTGCCTATCGAGATTTAAGAGGGCCCGGTGGGGAGGCAAGGCCTTCTCATTCCAGGCAGCAAGATTATGAAACACTCTACCAACAGAACTACGATTAGGAGCAAATAAGATCCTGTTCAGAAAGGCCTTGAAAACCTGGCTCTTCACCAAATCTTAGACCTTCTCCGCTCACCTCCTTCTATCACAGCGCCAAGACGCCTCGGCATAAGTGCGCTTAATAAATATCTCAGTCAGTCAGTCAGCCAATAGGAGGCAGTTGAGGGGATAGATGATAGGTAACGGTCTGAGTCACCCCACCCATATGCTCTCAACAGCCTTCTACTAACAGCAAAAAAGCACTGAGGCGGGGGGTGAGGAGACTCCCAATTGATGTCCATGGTAGTAGTAGCAGGCTTCAATAATTTTTAGGTTTTGGATTTTTCAGATGGAGATCAAACAAAACAGGAGCCACTTCTTAAATATTTTTAATCTATGAGAGAAAAATGTGGCTAACATGGCCTGTGTTTCCCTAGCGTTTTGCTCATTCATCAAATGACTTACCTATTACAAAGGCCACGCAACTTGCACCTCTTTAGCACAAAACAGTTATCTTGATCACAAGTAATGGATGGTGTGGCAAGTGCTGGTGGGTGGAAGGAGAGACGAGGGATGAAGGAGCAGGTGGCGTCATTGGTGCATAAAACCATGAGCCAAACAGATAAATTCAGGACTAAGATAGTCAATTATTTACAAATTGCAGAATACAAAACCCCTCTACTTTGACTTCAGTCGTGCACTGCTATCCAAGAATCAGGTCTCAGTGTGTACATCTACCGTGGCCTGCAACAGAACCAGCTAACACACCAGCAGGACATCTAGCAAGCTCACACAATGCACTTGTGCAGATATCACAGCTTTGATGAAGTTACGGGGCTTAACCTACAGCATGCTCGGCTATCTTGTGACTGATATATCCTAAATCCTGAAAATATGCACCTATTTTGGCCTGTCATACACCAATATCATATCACCGAAACGTCTGAAACTACAGATGCTTATGGCATCAGAGACAGAGCTGAAGGTGCGGACGCAGCTGTTGAAGCACTTAGCGGAGCAACACTGAGCGTCCTTGAAAAGTGAGATTGTCAGTCCCACATATCAGCAGATGTGTCAGTCACCACAGCTGAAGAATCACATATAGCAGCTTTGACAACGTGTCATTACTTTGCTTTGCAGAACATCTGATCCGTCTAGTCAGTCTCCAGCAATTAACAGTAAGCACAACTTATTGTTCCAACAGAATGTGCCAGATGACAGTTTGCAGACAATTCACCCGTTTAAAAACTCGTCTCACTCGAGGCAACTGAGGTTTGAGTCTAACTTGCACTTAGCCTAGCAAGCATTTCTCCTCCCAAACAAAATGCAGTGGTTTTGCATCGCTGCTTTTCAGTTGGAAATTGTGTTGCCGCTCACATCAGTTTTATTTCTTCAACAAGTAAAAACGAAACATTGCACAGCCCTCGATGAGGAGAGTTACTGTTATTCCAATAAAACAGATTTGAAAATAAAGAACCATTGTGGGACATTAGTGACTTAAGTGTGACCTTTAGTGGGGGCTATTTAAGAAGTAAATGCTTGCTAAAACTAGATATTGGTAGGGCTTAACAAACAGGAGTTTAAGACAGACAGGCATGAGATTTAGAGTCGTTTATATACAGAAGAGGTATTCCGAAAGTAGCAGGCAAGTAGAGGTGCATTTAAGTTTAATTCAAGGTCAATTGTTCATGCATGATTTTAATGAATTTAGCATGTGGAGATTTTTGGGATTAAATGCAATCTGTGGAAATAATCCTGGAAAAAATAGGTTTACATTCTGCTCTGAAGGAATGTGGCTTTTAATAATCTTTCCACAGACACTTAACTTTGAAAGGGTGGCAGGGATACTTGCCTCACTGCAAAAAGGAAGTCCAGTGCTGCGCTTTATGAGCAACTGTCAAGGAGTGAGACATTTAAATACATCCCATTGCCCATAATTACAATTTGAAAACACCACTGTCACCAAACATATGTAATGCTAGCAATACTTTGAAACCCAGAAAGACCTACCAGAGCAGTATATCCAAAACCATAAAGTATTGCTACCCTTGATGCAAATCATTTCACATCATTTATAAACTACACTGATAATATAAACATGTTAAGCAAACACCCAACTTAAAAGATATCAACGCAGTTGATAAACACATCACAGCAATCATAATTAGTAAATTCATTGCATGTTCATGTGACCCATTACTAAGAGTGAGTGGTGAGCTCCGCTCTGACTGTGGAGTTTGCCAAGTTTAGACAACTCTGTGCTCTGCTGGGAGCGCGACGTTTGGCAAAAAAATTCAGATTCCGCTGCATAGTGGAGTTTGCCCCTGCCGCCCACCCCTAGTCTAATGTTGCAGAGCAGGGGCTGCAGCCATCAGTATTGCCTGGCCACAACACATGTCCCCTCTCATCAGAGAAGTCTTGGTGGGAGACAGTGCTCCACACAGACATTCATAAGCGTGTCCTCCAAATCCACCCACAAAGTAACCAACCCTCCACCACACATTGGCACTCCGCTGACATTTTCTACCTGTCCAGGCAGCAACCAAGCTCTGCTCCTGCCCAATTCCTCCTTACCTGGATCTCGGTGGAGCAGGACTCTTCATCTCCTCTAGTCTTGGGCAATAATAATGAAACCTCTTGGCTGCAGGACTCGCAAGGACTGCGCATGCACGCTCATAGAGAGTGGAGACCAGGTTAAGGCCTCCACTCTCCATGCTCACGCATGCGCAGTCCTCACAAGTCCTGCAGCCAAGGGGTTTCATTAGTTACCGCCCATCCAGGAGTCAGGGAGGACTCACTGGAGAAGAAACACCACGGGTGATGGCAGACTTAGAGGTAAGCTGGTAAAGAAGGTGGCAGTCTTGGGGTCAGGAACCCTCCAGGTCTGCTTGCATAGGGCAGGGCAGAGTGGAGCGGAATTCTACTGATTTTTTTAGGTAACTTAGCGGAATTCCACATAGTGCCACTCTGCCAACTCCACCCACCCTTACCCATTACTACCTGGTTCAGAAGGTGCTGTCACTTGTGTGTTTTGAATAGTTAATAAATACAGGAAGACCTGGACTAACCCTTAACAGGATTAATTTGTTCAAATTACATAGATTCCATTTGCTAATACCATGTCGTTGACAACAAAAAAAAGAAGCAGGTGTCGCAAGTTTACAAGCAAGGCTGTGCTTCAAAGGGTTGCAAGCTTCATGAATAGTGATGGAACACAAAGAAGTTAGGGGCATATTATCAAGCATGGAGTTAAAATTATCGTCGCTTTAGTGGAAGAAAACTGCCTCTAAAGCGGCGATAATGGGCTTCATAATATGCCGCAGAGAATTCCAATAGAAGCTCATGTTGACACCAGAGCATGGGCTTCTATGGAAATTCTCAAGGGCATATTATCAAGGCCATTATCGCCGCTTCTGCCACTAAAGCGGCGATAATTTTAACGCCGTTTCTTGATAATATGCCCCCCAGTGTCATAAAGGCTTAGTGCAGGAAGATTGTAGTGATACTCAAACAGAAAACTCCAAACTTGTTGTAGAAATGTTATGCATTTTTCGCTCAGAGGTGAGAAGGGATCCAGGGTATACCTGGCCATTTGGGTCAGCAGGATCAGGAGACTGCCCCGAGACATAGAAACATCAGACACGAATCCTGAGAAGGATCAGGTTAAAATCACCAGGTGGAATAACAGTTTAGGGTAGGTTGTCTGATGGAACCACGCATGCGTTGACCACGCATACTGGTTCCACGAACGCTAAACAATGAAATTCTTAATCACAAATATGCCTTTACCATGCATGCCTTTACAACGACTCATTCATTGATAAGGCGTATTTGGCAAATACATATTGTTAGAAATGGGGGTCTCCTCCACAGCCCAGATGGAGACATGATTTGGGGTAGAATAGTCTCACTTTGATCAAATGTAAACTGTTTGCAACAGGCTATGGACCCAGGTCTGTGGTTGAAACTGTACCAGCGAACCACTCTCTGGCACCTATGTTTGTATACTGTCTAACTTGTGTGACCTTGTCTTTATGAAAAAGCTTTAAAAAAAAGAAATGGGGTCTCTAATTGGCAGAGGTAGGTAGCTTTGTCCTAATAGGGGCCCTTGCTTCTAGTCATGGTAAGGGGGATACACTACTATAATAACCCCAGCTCACCTCCTTGGTAGCTTCGCATGAGCAGGTAGGCTTATCACGGAGGCAGTGTGTAAAGCATTTGTGAAAACACTACAAATGAACACCACACCATGTTAGGAAAATATGTAATCTTTATCTAAACCAAAACAAGACCAAACAACAAAAATCCACAATACAGTTGCCAGGATATCTTTAAAAATAGGTTATTCACTCAAATAAAGCTTGTAGCAACAAATAACTCCACCTGGAGTTATAACGACGTCGTGACAGAAGACAATCCTAAAGTACAGCGCCAACCACTAAGTGCGCGGCGTCGGGCCCACAAAGAACAGTACCTTGGAAACGATGAAAGCAAAGACGAAGCACGGCATAGGGGAGGTGATGCTTCATTGGCACCGAGCAGCGTTTGTTCCTTACGACCCCAGGGGAGGTGAAGCCTCCGTCCCTTACTGCAGCGCACGGGAGGTGAGGCGTCGGTTCCTTACTGTGTTGGGGAGGTGATGTCACAAAGGCGGCGAGGCGTCTGTTCCTTACGAGGGGGAGACGTCGAAGGATTCGGGAGTCACCCACGTCGAGGATCGGCTCCGTGTTGTTGAAGCACCGGCGTCAGTGAGGTCGGGGCTACGGTGAGGTCGGGGCTGCGGTGCACGTCGGGACGTCATGAGCGGTGTCCACAGCTCTGGGGTAGGCAGAGGCCTCGATGTCGGCTTCAGAGTCAATGCAGCACGGCGTCAGCAGGCGCCGGGCCTACGGTGCAAGGTGGGGTGATGTGTCGTGCTTTTCACAAGTGGTGCCCACGGCTTCAGTGCAGGTTACGGCGTAGGTGTTGCAATTTCCTTCTGTGGCAGCTGAAACAGCAGTTCCAAATGCGGAGAGACACAAGGGATGACGTTTTTGTGTCCCTGAGACTTCAGAACAAGAGGCAAGTTCAGTTTCAAGCCCTTGGAGATCTTTTCCTCAAGCAGGTGACAAAGCAAACAGCAAAGTCCTTTTTTTCTTTCCTTGGCAGCAAGCAGCCACTGAGGCCAACCCCAGACAGCAAACAGCACAGGGGCAGTATTCCTCCTCAGTTTCACTGGCTCTTCTCCTTGGCAAAGGTTCCTCTTGAGTTCCCAGAAGTGATCTAAAAGTCTGAGGTCTGGGCCCCTCTTTTTATACACCAAAATACTTTGTTCTCTGAAGGCAGAGAGGGTCTGTACCTGGTCAGAACCAGTTCTGTCCTCTCTGGTGCAGCTTCCTGGCAGGAGGTGGAGACAGCATTGTTGAAGGCAGACCAGGCCAATTTAGGTGAAAAGGAAATCTCCTACTCTAAATGCAGCCCACGTCCATTCGGCCCAGCCGTGACTCATTAGACTTCTGGAGCCACAGCCCCTCTCCAGCCCCTGTCATTCAAAAGCCAGACATGCACTACACAAACATAGCAGAGGCAAGAAAATACCTACTTTCTAAAAGTGGTATTTTCAAACACAGAATCAAAAAGTCACCCTCACTAAAAGATGCACTTTAACATTCTTAGTTCAGGCATACTAAACTTTATTTTTCTATCTTGTTCCTTGGGCCAGTTATGTTTATAAAATGTTATATGTAGTAAATCAAGTTGAGGGAGATAGAAGGAGATGTGGTCCATTCACCTTCCGGCAAGTAGTTTGTAATCAAAAATAGAATGGATCACTTGTACCTGTTTTCCAGGGTTATATGGTTTTTCATCTATTCCTTAAAAAACCCTCATTCACGTTTAGATGGATCATATGGCAGTATATCTTGATTCTCCGCCTAAAAAACGTGACAGCATCATCATTGGGTTTTGTTTATGCTTCCTCCACCCGGAGGGAACCACTGGATATTTGCAGTAGTGATCAGAAATAAAAACTATAATAAAGTGCTCGTTTTCAGTGAAAAAATATGTTAAAAAAGGGGTTATTTCCTCATGCTACCTGGACTGTATTTTTATTATTGTCTGGTGCATGGGAAAAGAATAAAATAGGAGGAAGTTGTGCAGAATGGGCGTATAATGTGTCCACTGCACAATCAGTCCAAGTGGTGGGTCGACATGTTTCAGCCCTTTATTCGCCCCGCAGGGTCGAGGGGGCTTTCGTCAGGACCTTAAGAGTGTTAAAGGGTGGTGATACAAGGGAATAATACCCAATATCGAAAAGGGGAGTTCAAATGTCAATTTGTTGAGCTCCGGAACAGAGGTTATTACCTGTGGGGGAGAAATAGTACAAAGATAAAGAATATGTCAATGTCCTTACCTAATAAGTAGGACATTTGTCAAAAACCAATGATGAAACATGCTGTGTTGAAGCATAAAATGGCAAATCTTGTAGATACAGTAAAAAAGCAAGTGGTGTTCGAACACATAGCTGGTGGTAGGACCAGAATTGGGACAAGACCAAGTATAAAAATGGCAAATATTTTCACTGATATCTGTATGTGTGTTTTGGTATAGTCGTTTCTCGTTAAGCTCATTGGTATGAACTAGGACGAAACGTTCTCGGCATGTTAGTCGATATATAGCAACCCTTTTGGTACCACTAACCTGAAGGTTATTAGCATAGTGTGGCGTTTCAAAAGTATATTGCAGATATTTACGGGGAGCAATCATGCACAAGGATGAGATATCTGTTTGTTACTCGTCCTAACCTAGGCACAATCTAGTACTTCAGCGTGGTGTTGTGGATAATTGGGGAGAGTAAACATACTGTCAATTTCAGTATATCTGCGGCGGTGGAATACGCTGTTGTCAGTTAGAATAGCTGCTTGTTGTCCAACATAACCCTCTATCATTACTAAATAGTGCGTCTTGACCTTCAATACAAGGTGCTTAAATGGTGATATTCGTGTTAGTAGTCAAAAAAGGGAACAGACGAAACTTAAATGAAAACAAAAATATATATATACAGCATCGTCCATGTACCTTCTGGTGCTTCAATTCGAAACTTCGATAAATAGGTACGGACGCGATTTAGCTGTTGAGAGGGAAAGGAAAAAGGGGGAGAAAACAACGAGACAAAGTTTACAATTAATAATTACGTGTCTTCTTTGCAGGCGGTCATCTGTGGGATGTTCCTACCGAATTTTCGCTGAGTGCACGACTTGTGCTGACGCTGTCTTCCTGTTTGGTGGTCCTTGTCAGCATTGACAGTAAACTTTAGGCACTGATCTCGTGTGTTCAGCCAATCATGGAAGCTATGTAGGCTATCTTCTGTACCTTCCCAAAACATGATGATATCATCTCTGTATCTTTTCCAGAAATGGAATTTTGGGAGGAATGGATTCCTGTCATTTTGGATATATGTTCTCTCGAAGTTACTCACATAGACTGTACCTAGAGTTCATTGGCACAAATTTGGCGATATCCTAATCAGTGTCCTCTTTTATTTTTAATTTTTCAATTTTTTCATTTTATTTCCCCTTTTTTCAGTTTAATATAACACTGGGCTCGCTGCCAACATCGACAGAACAGCAGTCTTTCTTCACTCCACACTTTTTTAGTTGCTAAAAAAACACCGAACCGGGCTGCTCCTCACAAACAGGAAGACAGCGTCAGCACAAGTCGTGCACTCAGCGAAAATTCGGTCGGAACATCCCAGAGATGACCGCCTGCAAAGAAGACACGTAACGTTATTCCACCACTAAATTCTTAATTGTAAACTTTGTCTCGTTGTTTCCCCCCCCTTTTTCCTTTCCCTCTCAACAGCTAAATCACGTCCGTACCTATTTATCGAAGTTTCGAATTGAAGCACCAGAAGGTACACGGACGACGCTGTATATATATATTTATGTTTTCATTTAAGTTTCGTCTGTTCCCTTTTTTGACTACTAACATGAATATCGCCATTGGTATAGCACCTTGTATTGAAGCTCAAGACGCACTATTTAGTAATGATAGAGGGTTATGTTGAACAACAAACAGCTATTCTAACTGACAACAGCGTATTCCACCGCCGCAGATATACTGAAATTGACAGTATGTTTACTCTCCCCAATTATCCACAACACCACGCTGAAGTACTAGATTGGGCCTAGGTTAGGGCGAGTAACAAACAGATATCTCACCCTTGTGCATGATTGCTCCACGTAAATATCTGCAATATACTTTTGAAACGCCACACTATGCTAATAACCTTCAGGTTAGTGGTACCAAAAGGGTTGCTATATATCGACTAACATGCCGAGAACGTTTCGTCCTAGTTCATACCAATGACCTTAACGAGAAACGACTATACCAAAATACACATACAGATATCAGTGAAAAGATTTGCCATTTTTATACTTGCTTTTGTCCCAATTCTGGTCCTACCACCAGCTACGTGTTCGAACACCACTTGCTTTTTTACTGTATCTACAAGATTTGCCATTTTATGCTTCAACACAGCATGTTTCATCATTGGTTTTTAACATATGTCCTACTTATTAGGTAAGGACATTGACATATTCTTTATCTTTGTACTATTTCTCCCCCAGAGATAATAACCTCTGTTCCGGAGCTCAACAAATTGACATTTGAACTCCCCTTTTCGATATTGGGTATTATTCCCTTGTATCACCACCCTTTAACACTCTTAAGGTCCTGACGAAAGCCCCCTCGACCCTGCGGGGCGAATAAAGGGCTGAAACATGTCGACCCACCACTTGGACTGATTGTGCAGTGGACACATTATACGCCCATTCTGCACAACTTCCTCCTATTTTATTCTTTTCCCATGCACCAGACAATAATAAAAATACAGTCCAGGTAGCATGAGGAAATAACCCCTTTTTTAACATATTTTTTCACTGAACACGAGCACTTTATTATAGTTTTTATTTCTGATCACTACTGCAAATATCCAGTGGTTCCCTCCGGGTGGAGGAAGCATAAACAAAACCCAATGATGATGCTGTCACGTTTTTTTAGGCGGAAAATCAAGATATACCGCCATATGATCCATCTAAACGTGAATGAGGGTTTTTTAAGGAATAGATGAAAAACCATATAACCCTGGAAAACAGGTACAAGTGATCCATTCTATTTTTGATATAAAATGTTATAAACAAACTCCCCATTCTGTCCTATGTGAACAGGTAGCCCTGCAATAGCGAAAAACGAAATTGGCAGTAATTCACTATCAGGACATGCCACACACATCAGGGCATGTCCTACCTTTCACATACAATGCATCCTACCCACAGGGGTACCTTGGGCCTACCTTAGGGGTGACTAACATGTAGAAAAGGGAAGTTTTAGGGACTGGCAAGTGTGTGCACTTGACAAGTCGCCATGGCAGTCCCAGACTGCACACAGGCTCTGCAATGGCAGGCCAGAGTTACATTATGCAGGCTGCTTCTGTGGGTGGCACAATCAGTGCTGCAGCCCACTAGCAGCATTTGATGTACAGGCCCTTGGCACACACAGTGCACAGTGCACTATACTAGGGTCTGAGAAGTAAATCAAATATGCCAACCATGGAATCACTAATCCATAACCACAATTTACAAAGGGAGCACTAGCACTTTGACACTGAACAGCAGTGGCAAAGTGCCCAAAGCATTCAGACCATCAAAACGGAGTCCAACACACAGCAAAAACACAGAAGGCAACAGCAAAAAACGGAAGGGAGACCACGCCAATGGTGCCAGGTCTAACACATATCTGTGGTTCAGAATTCACAGGTAAGTCTTTGCCTGAGTTCCTAAACTACGCCAATCCCCCTAGCCCTAGTAATGTTTTCCTATGCCCTAAAAATTAACCTGCCCCCCTGAGTCCTGAGTAGTATCACGATCCCTGCCCCTGCCCTGAACCCTAAAATGGACAACAAAGCTCTGAAAACTAAGCTACCCCATAAGCCCTAAAAATGACCCTGCCGCCTTAAGTCCTAAGAGGTGTCACGATCCCTGGCCCCCACCTGAACCCTAAAATGGCCGCCCAAACCCTGAAAATGAAACTACCCCCTATGCCCTAAAAACAACTGTGCCCCCTTAAGTCCTAAGAGGTATCAAAATCCCTGCTCCCCGCCCTGAACCCTAAAAACTAAACTACCCCCTAAGCCCTAAAAACAACCCTGCCCTGAACCCTAAAACGGCCCCCAAGCCTTAAAAACTAAACTACCTCCTAAGCCCTAAAAACGACCCTGCACCCCCTAGGTCCTAAGAGGTATCACGTTCCCTGCCCCCCACCCTGAACCCTAAAATGGCCCCCAAGTCCTGAAAACTACCCTAAGCCCTGAAAACTACTCCGAACCACCCCCGCACACAAAACTACCCTGACCCACCCAAGCCCAGAAACTACCCCTGCCCACCATCAGCCCACAAAACAACCCCAACCCCACTTACCTCACCACGATCTCTTCCTGTCTCCGTTCATCTGCAAGCCCTACCGCGCATGTGTCTTAATCATGCACATGCGTGGTTAAGGAATATATGTTGTTTTCTCGCATGCGTTTACAACGCATGCCATAACAATGCGGTTGTTACAACAACTGTGTTGTTATTTCACATACTGTTACAACGCAAGTCGGAACAACGACTTGCGTAAGGGTGCGCTGGATGTTGGAATAGTATAATTTACTGTTCCAACTCTAGTCTGTGCAGACACTAGGGAAGATGTAGGATTTTAAATCCAATACCTTCTGCCCCCCAACACAAGCCGTTGTTTGGGCTTGCGTTGTAACGGTATGCAAAATAACAACACGGTCGTTGCAATGACCGCGTTGTTATGGCATGCGTTGTTACGTATGTGTGGTAAACTCTGTTTACCGTGGTTAAGGCATATGTGCAGTAGGGCTAACGTAGTACAGCCTTCGTTGTAAAGGCTGTTCGTTGTTCAGTCTTCGTGGTAAAGGCTGTTTCCATTTAGGACATTATAATTTTACTGTATACACTGGCATTTATGCTACTGAATGACTTCAGTGTTTATTTATTATACTAGATAGGTAACTCAGCTGTGTTCATTGTAAAATTTAAAAAGTAAATAAATTAAAAAAGAAAGACTAGATAAAAGTTATTATAAAACACGTGCTTACATTTCGAACAATTGTACTCTTGTATGTTTTTTTAAACCACAATAAATAATTTATTGTTGCAAGAAAGAAAAGGAAAAGTATACAAACATAAATTTGAAATCCCATTCTGATGTGGGGGTTAAAGTGAATACACAGCTTTTTCTTGAAATGGAATTTGGAGCTAAGCTGCTTGCGAAGAGCAACTGGACTGAGGCTTTGTACAATGGGTGAGATGTGTGGCTTCTACTGTAAAATGTTATGGTGCCAGGAAGCTCTTCCTTTAACGATTACCCTAAAACATGAACTTGACCTTGCATATTTAAGGCATTTTCTACCAGGCAGAAATATTACATATCTTAGTCCAGATGTGTCAAAATCTCAATCAGGAGTTTCAATCAATCAGGAGTTTGTTAAGCATGACAACTCACCCGTAAAGGTCTCATGGCGCTAGGGGGGGTTGCAAGATTCATTCCATCAAGGAGGGGGTCTGTCGAAGAGCCAGGATTTGAGGTTTCTTGTGAAGATGGGGAGCGTTGTTATCTGTCTGAGGTGGAGCGGAAGGGTGTGCCAGGAGAAAGAGCGGCCTCTCGATCTGGTCTTTCTGGTGCGGGGTACCACAGCATAGGAGAGCTTGACTGATCGTAGGGTCCTTTGGGCGCGTGGAATTTGAGTCGGCTGTTTAGGTATGCTGGTCCAGTGCCATGGAGGGCCTTGTGTGCGTGGGTGAGTATCTTGAAGGTGATTCACGCCTCGACGGGGAGCCAGTGGAGTGTGCACAGGTGCTGGGAGATGTGGCAGTGTCTTGGCAGGTTGAGGATCAGTCTTGCAGAGGCGTTCTGGATGTTCTGTAGCTTGAGGGTGAGGTTTTTGTTTATTCCAGCATAGAGTGCGTTGCCGTAGTTGAGTCTGCTGATGACCAGGGTGTGAGTGACGGTTTAGCTAATTTTCAAATTGAAATGTGCCCATTCACTAGTTTCTCTCTATCATTCACTGATGTTAATGTTTTAAATAGTATGTGTACCATTCATTCTGTTGTAATGTCTATAAAGCCCTGTTTTTTGTTCAACATTATTGTGCAATCAGGATAAAGAGTTCCCGATTTACTGGGCAGAGACACTCAACTCAGCAGGGACACCTTTTTGCATGCCCTGCTCAGTCGATGCCCTGACCAGCAGCGGAACATTCAAAGGTTTACAGCAATATGTGTTTTGGCCAATGCAATTAGGCTATGGATTTGACTAAACTTACCCATGCTTTTTCCAGTGCACACAGAGCAGGCAGAAAGTGAAGCATTTAGTCACACAATGTAACACCTCATCTACACTCTCTACTCTCTACCAAACTATCATTCTGTAAGTAGACAATTTATCCCTGACGGCTCTCTACCAAATGGGTATTATCACACATCCCTTCTGGAATCCAAGAGCTTTGCCAGTGGGTGGTTAGGAATATAATAATAGTGTTAATTGGTTGGTCTACCAACTGAAACTTAACTGAATCCAATATTGCAAACATATTCAGACTGTCTAGAGGCAGAATTATAAAGATTTGTTTAGACCCAGGCTTGTTTTTGACCTATCAGCTGATGGAATGCTTAGAATTATGCCTCCAGCCCCCAGAAAAGGAGATTGCTATTTGCATTCCATGCCTGACACCATGTGCCTCTTAGTGTACCTTGTCCATTTACCACAAATGCTATCCTGGAGAAAGATTTCCCAGGGCCTTTATTAGCTAACATTCACAACTTGCTAGTGTTGTAAGTTTCAGTAGCCTTGACAATTGATGCTCTGTCTTCATTTACATGCTTTACAAGACTATTATTGAAGGAAGGTAGCCCTTTAGTTTATGTTATCATTCATAATATTAAGCATTCACTCATCATAGTTGTTCACACTTACAGTTGGGAAACAACAAATGATCTTCCAAAATTCAGCACAGGTCATTTGATCAATTGGTACAGTATCTAGCCCAATCCCTATAATTAAAAGAATACTACTGCAAAAAGAAAAAATGGGATGCCTTCTTTCATACCGTCTAATAATTGTATGTTTCTAACTATTGTACAAGTATAAAACATTTATAGCGAAGAAAATTATTCCATGCAGGAGCCACATAGGCTATGGACCTTCAGAAATAGATGTGCTCTCTATCTGATCAATTGAGAGAAGTTTATAGAATGCTTCTTTTTTTAGAGATTGTTATCTGTCTGGCAGTACCATTATAAGAAGAAAGATAGATTAATAGTTTAGCAATGACCAGGGCACGTTCTGTGAGCACTTGTAGCACCTAACATATTTGTGTTAGTGCAAACATTTGAGCTTTACCACGTTTTAAAGTTTTAAAGTCTTCCTGCAAAGGATTTAAATGAAAGAAGTTGGATAGTGGAGATTGATGGAAATGTATAAAAAGAGTTTGAACCCACTGTCAATAACTTTAAAAGTGGTTTGTATTATTTCCCTGTCGGCATCACTAATTCTCTCGCAGCTTCTCTCACATAGTGTGCCTGTTCTTCTTTTATAGTAGCATAAATCGATTCACTGACAAAATATTGAAATTCTAAAGATCATGGTATATATAACTATTGAGTCAAAAATATTCAGAACAAAAATATTGTTTTCCTATACTTATTATTTGCATTACAAAACTATCGTTGTACACTAATATCGATTTAAAAAATATCACTTTTTAACATATTTACATAAAATGAGTAAACATCAAATATATTAACATGTAACAGTAAAATAATATAATTAAATATATTTAAATAATTTAAAAATATATATAAATTTGATATTTGATATTTATTAATTTATAAAGCGCCCGAATCCCCCCACCGGGGGTATCTCCGCGCTCTGACTGCTACCGTCAACCAGGAAGACACACATCAGAACAAAGAGGTTTTCAGCAGCTCTCTAAATTTCAGGTAGTCAGGGCATTGATGTAACTGAATGGGGAGTTGGTTCCAGTAGAGGGTGGCTAGGTGGGAGAAAGCTTTACCACCCAAGCAAGCTTTTTTAAATCGTGGGGTGTAAAGTAATGATTTGACCCTGACCGAAAGGACCTGGAAGGCAGGTACCCAACAAATTTGTCTGATAGGTAGCTGGAGCCCAGGTCATGTAGAGATTTATAAACAATACAGCAGATCTTACATTTATCCGCTTCCGCACTGAGAGCCAATGCAGTTGTTGCATACAGGGTAGGGAGGCCATTCTAGGAGGGGCATTGGCAACTAGGCGGACCGCAGTGTTCTGGACTACCTGCAATTTATTTAAGGAGACTTCACTGGCTGAGATCAGCAAGGCATTTCAGTAGTCCAGGAGGCTTAAAACTAATGCCTGGATCAGAATTTTCCACGTGGAAGAGGGTAAAAAGGGGAAGACTCTTCGGAGTAGACTGAGTGTGTGAAAGCATGCCCCCGCAGAGGTGGTGACATGCTCTCTTAGTGTTAGTTTCTGATCTATGCGGACTCCCAAGTTTTTGACCATCTTTTTCCACCAGCTTGGAGTCCACCTTCCCACCGCTTCCCCAAACAACTTTAAGCTGGAGGAAGTTGTCACTCATCCAATCAGCAATAACCTAAATGCCCTCCGAAAAGGTGGCCTGAGTATTGGGATTAGTTTTGTCAAAGGAAAGTAGGAGCTGAGTATCATCAGCATAGGAGATTGGAATGAATCCTAAATTCCTCAGTAATCCCGCCAAGGGAGTAACATAAATGTTGAATAAAGTAGGGCTCAGGCAAGGGCCCTGAGGTGCTCCCTTGATCACTCTTGTGGTCTTGGAGCGAAAAGGGCCCATATTAATCATCTGGGTTCTATCAGACAGAAAGTTTGACAACCATTTCAGCGCATTCCCTTGGAAGCCGATGTCCTGGAGTCTCCTAGGAAGGGTCTGGTGGGAAATGGTGTCGAAGGCTGCAGATAGGTCAAGCAGTACTTTTGGTGCTGCTTGACCTATCTGCAGCCTTCGACATTGTCCAAAGACATTCTGATGTTATCAGTTACTGCTACCAGGGCAGACTCTGTACTGTGTCTGGCCCAAAAGTTTGATTTAAAGACATCTAGACAGTTCGAGGCTTCAACAAATCCGGATAGGTGTTTGTTAATGTGCTTTTCCAGAAGCTTCCTCTGAAGGGGGAGCATAGAAATGGGGCGATAGTTGTATACATCATCCATGGGAGCTTTAAGATTTTTCCGGATGGGAATAATCTGCGCTGCCTCACATTCAAGAGGGAATCTGCCTTCCTTCATAGAGCTGTTGAGAATGGAGCAAATAGGGGCAGCAAGTTGCTTCGAGAGCAAATGTTACACTTATTTTAAAAAACGCAAACATATAAGTATGTGTGTATGTTTAATTGGGCATATATAATTTAAAACTATTAGTAAAATAATAATATTAATTTATATTATAATTTTGAAATGTTTTGTAACCTTTAAAAATATATAACTATATATATATATAAATATATATATATATTACCTACTGGCAGTCGCCAGCAGGTAGTTATAGTTAGGACCTATTTTCCATAGGGAATCCGCAACATTCTATTTGGAATAATGTTGGCGCCGATTGACGAATCTTCGCGAACTTTTCCAAACTTTTAGCCAGCTCCTATCTGCTACTATCCTGAAAATTTCACGTGGGTTCGTCAAGCGGGGGCCGAGAAAAAATGGGGGTCCCAAAACACGTTTTCCCCATGCATTTTCCCATAGGACCTGTTGACGCAGCTACAGCCCGAACTGCTGAATGGAATTACACCAAATTTGGCAAAGAGGTAGTCCTCAGTTCCGACTCGTGCCTTTTGCTTAAATGGTGTAAATCCGTTCAGTAGTTCCTGAGAAAATTACAGTTAAAAAGATAGATATATCTGGGCGGAGCCTAACCACACATCTCATCTTGGGATCTGATTGGCTGTCAGCACTTCATCCAAGAAGTGGTGGCAGCCATCTTGGGACCAATATACATGATAGCACCTCATTAAAAAGCATTGCAGTTAATAGAAGGTTTTAAGACTTTAGTTACATTATAAATCATTTGTTGATGGTACCATACTCATTTTAGGAATTGTGGTGTGTTCTAAGGTGATTTTACCATGTGAAAAAGCCTTCTGCTGTGATATCATGAATCATGTTTGAGTGAAAACTATTTTCTCATGCTTTTCCCACAGAGGTTTGGAAGGTGATCTATAAGCTAAACTGAGAGCATATTTTCTGTAAATTCACATTATCTTTCTCAGTCATGTGAGAATGAAGTCTGACATTCTCAGTAAAACATGTACATCCAACAAGGGGAGAGACTGTCAGTTTATTACTTTGTGTTCTACTGCAGCTTCCCAGAGTGTTCTAAAGAACAACTAGTGCGCTAACAGTCCTACTTATGACAAACGTATTGCACACCTGAAGCCATCTTGATTGGAATAAAGTGGTAACTCTTAAAACATTTAATTTAAAAAGGAACAAAATGAGGGGGTTTATTTTGCCATAGAAAGTATGATTAGTGCTGTAGAAAGAAAAATTAGGGCACATTTTGACTTCTCAAATCCTCTTCTATTTCATAAAAAAAGTCTGACATGCAGACTGAAACATGCACTTTGAATACCAGCAGCAGACTTCCCTGGTGAGCAGTAGGTTTACTACAGTGATCTACTGAGCAACTAGAGTGCTAACATTCAGAATTTATGGCAAATGTGTGACACATCTGAATGCCTTCTTGATGGAACCAAAGTAAAAACTGAAAGTATTTCCTACTGAGGAGACTGCAGTAAATGAGGAAATTTGGAAACTTCATAACAAATAAGTGTCCCAAGATGGCCACCAGAGACAAAAGAGCCCAAATGTAGCCAAAATATCACCCAGATGTAGCCCAAGTATAGCCCAATGACAGAATGTCCCAGAGTATTCTAACGAACAACTAGAGCGCTAACAGTCTTACTTATGACAAAAGTATGGCACACCTGAAGCCATCTTGATTAGAATAAAGTGGTAACACTTAAAACATTTAATTTACAAAGGAACAAAATGAGGGGGTTCATTTTGCCATAGAAATTATGATTAGTGCTGCAGAAAGAAAAATTAGGGCACATTTTGACTTCTCAAATCCTCTTCTATTTCATAAAAACATTCTGACATGCAGACTGAAGCATGCACTTTGAATACCAGCAGCAGACTTCCCTGGTGAGCAGTAGCTTTACTACAGTGATCTAATGAGCAACTAGAGTGCTAACATTCAGAATTTATGGCAAATGTGTGACACATCTGATTGCCTTCTTGATGGAACCAAAATAAAAAACTGAAAGTATTTCCTACTGAGGAGACTGCAGTAAATGAGGACATTAGGAAACTTCATAACAAATAAATCTCCCAAGATGGCCACCCGAGACAAAAGAGCCCAAATGTAGCCCAAATATCACCCTGATGTAGCCCAAGTATAGCCCAATGACAGAATGTCCCAGAGAGTTCTTAAGAACAACTAGAGAGCTTACTGTCTTACTTGTGACAAAAGTATGGCACACCTGAAGCCATCTTGATTAGAATAAACTGGTAACACTTAAAACATTTAATTTAAAAAGGAACACAATGAGTGGGTTCATTTTGCCATAGAAATTATGATTAGTGCTGAAGAAAGAAAAATTAGGGCACATTTTGAGTGACTTCTCAAATCCTCTTCTATTTCATTAAAACATTTTGATATGCAGACTGAAACATGCACTTTTAATACCAGCAGCAGACTTCCGTGGTGAGCAGTAGCTTTACTACAGTGATCTAATGAGCAACTAGAGTGCTAACATTCAGAATTTATGGCAAATGTGTGACATATCTTAATACCTTCTTGACGGAATCAAAGTAAAAAACTGAAAGCATTTCCTACTGAGGAGACTGCAGTAAATGAGGAAATTAGGAAACGTCATAACAAATAAATCTCCCAAGATGGCCACCAGAGACAAAAGAGCCCAAATGCAGCACAAATATCACCCAGATGTAGCCCACATGTAGCCCAATGACAGAAATGTGCAAAAAACTTATTTTTTGTGTATTTGCAGTTTTATATAGTGCAGACTTGTCAGGTATTGGAGTGCTTTACATGAGCACTGGTTACATCACACAAGATCAAATTCATTTTGGTTGTAGACATGGGGAGATTAAGTGATTTGACCAGAATCACAGAATGTTGAGCTGAAGCAGAAACTCCAACCTGCTTCCCCAGTTGCAAAGTCTGCAGCTCTGGAAGTAACACCACATCCTCTCCCCTAGGTGCAACATTTAATCAAGTGGTCAACTGGATAAAAAAACATAAAGATTAAAAATAATTTAAAAGTTCTTTGTCGCTATTTGAAAACTAAGAAAACATGTCCTCATTTTAGTTTTTAGAGCACTACCATAATTTTGATGCAAATAAGACCCTCTCATATATGTAATTTCTAAAGGAAATGCTCTAGGTATTACAGTTTTGATTACATCAAGATGACGTCAGGTGTCCACACTTTTATAATAAATATAGAATGTTAGCAATCTAGTTGTTCATTGGGATACTGTTGAGAGGCAGAGGCCAGGGGCATGGACTCTGAAAATTGAAGGCAGGTAGGAGAGTGCAGAGGCAACAATTTGACCACACTGGGCAGGTAGGAAGGGCAGTGGCAGCACAACAGACTATGGAGGGTAGTGGAAAGGGGGGCAGGGGCAACAAACCAACAATACAGGACTGGCAAGACAGGCTGTGGCAATAAAATAGACCATTGTGGGCAGAAGGAAGAGGCAGCGGTAGTACAACCATACATGCCAACAGACCCGTTTCAGCCAGGAAACGTCCAATGTTTTTAAGCTCAAATGGGCTTTATTTGATCTGTCTCCTGTCTACAATCTCCTATTTTTCAATGTAACTCAAAGGGGAAAATCAATACTCCAGTTTTTTTTCTAAATCTCCCTCTTACCAAGTTCAAAATGTTCACAAGTATGGTACATTGGATCATGGTAGGCAGGAGGAATTGGGGTCGGGACATGGACTCGGATAACAGAGGACATGAGGGACATGGAGAGGTGCACCAAACTGACCCTACAGGGCAGGCATCAGGGTTTGCAGCAGCACAATACACCACACAGGGCATGCGGGACGGGAGTGCAGAACAACAATCCATAGACAGCAATAGGGAGGGGACAGGACCATGCACATGGACAACAGAGAACAGAGAAGAAAGAGGCAATGGTAGCGAGCTGACCATAATGGACAGACAGGAGAGAAAGCTGCAGCAAAACAGACCATAAAGGGCAGGAGGGACGGATCAGGGGCATTACAATGGAACAGACAAGCCAGGAGGGAGGGAATAGGTGTCTGCATATGGAAACAGAGGGCTGGGGGCAAGGGGGCAGGGCAGGAGCAGCAAGATGACCATGGAGGTCAGGCAGGATGGGCACTAGAAACAAGACACACCATGGAGAGCAACAATGAGACTATGATGGCATACACACAGACCATGGAGGTTAGGTGGGAGGGGGTCAGGGGCAGCTAGCTGACCACACAGGGAAGGTGGGAGGGGCCATGGCAGCACAGAAGACCATGCATGGCAAGCGGGAGGGTTAATGGCAGCACAATGGGTATGATGGGCAAGAAGGAGGGTGCAGGGGCATGCACAAAGGACGATGGAGGATAGAAGGGAGGGTCAGGACCTTGGCACAGACAAGAGAGTTCAGGGGAAGGGGCCTCACAACACACCGCGCGGGGCAGTCAGGAGGAGAAGTTGCAGCACAACAGACCAGGAAGGGCAGAAGGGTGTGGCAGTAAAATGGACCATGGAGGACAGGAGGAAGGGGGATGAGGGCATGGCATGTTGACAGGCAGGGTGGAGGTGGCAGGGACAGGTTACAGTCATCTGACAATGCTAGGCAGGTGGGAGGGGAGTGGCAGCTCAACAGAACACTCAGAGTAGATAGGAGTGGCAGGTCCATGGAACATGGTGGGCAAAAAGGATGGAACAGGGGCATGCACAAAGACATCGGAGGGCAGGGGGAAGGAGAATAGGGGCAGCAAGCTAAGCACAGAGGCTAAGCAGGAGGTCAATGATGGGCCATAGAATTGGGCAATGGAGGGCAGGAGGAGTGGACTGGTACATCATGCTAAATGGAGGGCAGTGGCAGCACATCAGACCATGCATGGCAGGAGGGAGGAGGCTAGTCCTTGGATTCAGACAACAGAGGATAGGGAGGAGGTGGGTGGGGCAGCAAGCTAACTGTTCAGAGAAGGTGGGTATTAGGAACTTTATTGTTTTTAAAATATGTGTCTGTGCGAACTACTTAAAATATGAACAAGTATGCAGCATAATCTCACTTTTATTCAGGAAGAAGAGTACGTTTGTGACTGTGACTCCGGGCTCACTTGGCAGAAACACCCCCTGACCCTCCACCCCCATCGCAAAATGTAATGCCCGTGAAAAGGGTAGGTGGACGCAGTGTTATATAGAACATAGTCCTGAGAGCACAATTGAAAATGAAAACTAGATATAGTATATTGTATAAACTATGCACCAAAAAGTGTGATATAAGATGAACCGGGGCGTGAAATATAATATGCAATACATTGTGCGCAATGACAGATTCATTGGAGAGCGTGAGATAGCACAGGCACTAGCGCGTGCTATGCGATATGCGCCTTGGAGTGTAATATGCACAGGGCAGTGTTGTGTAACCTAACTAGTCTCTAAAGTTGTAATATAAAATATGTGCTGGGGAGTGTAACGTTGCATATGCACAGTGACAAAGATATGGATCCCAGATTGTATGGCATAGCGCTGTGCGTTATAACATAGGCATCGAGGAAGGCACGTTAGATGGGGCAATATAACCCGTGCGAAGGCAAGTGTGGCATGACATATTCATGGGGTGGTGTTAAAGTGCACATGGGCTAGAGAGTGTCATAGCATACGCACTAGCTGGTGGAATACAACTCAGAGGTGTGTGGCACTCGGCGGGCACTGGTGGGTGTAACACAGCATTGGGCTCAGCCAGGAGCACGCAGTGACTCTCAAGTGAGGTTCGTCTCCTTTCCAGAGAGTAAAATAAAAAGTATTACACATCCGGCGGTGGATGTATATTTTATTAACCGTGAGGGGGGTTTCTTGCATAGTTTGGTCGAATTTTTGTTGACTCCCCTTTGAATGGCTTGGTGTGCGTGTGTATTAAATGTGCCCGTCAATAGCTACCCATGTTTGTATAAATAAATGACAAGGGTGTCTACTTGGAGAGTACCCACCAGCGGGGGCGCCGAGATTAGGCACGGTAGGGTGTCAGACACGTCAGAGCTTCACTAGCGGTGTAAATACATTCCACGTGGATTCATTGTATGCATAGTCGCCTTTAAATGAATATCACGCAAATCGTCATGGTGATAGGTACATACGGTTTGTCCAGCATGTCCTAGGTGTTTCTATAATAATATTTAAAAATAAGAATAAAAAAACAAAGGCCGGCCCCGGGGGATAAGTGGCCTAAAGAATAAAAAAAAAAAAGGCCATGCCCCGGGGGTTGGGGTCCCCGGGGCCGATTAAGGCCTTGGGAGGGCTAAATTTATTTTTTTTCAACAAAAAAAATTAGGGTGCATGGGGGGATGGGGTCCCCAGGGCCAATAAATTAGAAAAAGAAGGGGGGCCACACAGCCCTCCTTCTTAAAAAAATAAAATAAATAAAAGACCGGCATCGCGCCGGAGGCCACGCCCCCTCCTTGCAGCACTCTGCAAGCGCGCCCCCTGGCCAGTTGTAAGTTGGGGAATTAATTCCCCTCCAATACTGAGGGTCCCTGAGGGCCAACTAGCCCAACAGGTATCTCCAGTATGCGCCAGGGAGCTGCGTTGCAGACAGGTGTTCTGAGGCCACGCCCCTTTTTACACCTCTATGCAACGCAGCTCTGTGGCGCTTACTGGAGGTACCTAGTGGGCTAGTTTGACCCTAGGGACCCTTAGGATTCAAGGGGACTTAATCTCTCAACCCAGAACGGCCACAGGGCACGTTTACACAGTGGTGAAGGGAGGGGACGGGGCCTGAGGTGACGTGTGCAAACACGCCCTGTGGTGCGTTTTAAGTTGGGGAAATAATTCCCTTTCAATCCTGAGGGACCCTGGGGGCCAACTAGCCCACCAGGTGCTTCCAGTAAGCGCCACTGCTCTGCGTTGCAGAGAGGTGGTGCAGGCCGTGCCCCTTTTTACACCTCTCTGCAATGGAGCTTACTGGACGTACCTATTGGGCTATTTTGCCCCTAGGGACCCTCAGGATTCAAGGGGACTTAATCTCCCAACTTAAAAAACGGCCACAGGGCGTGTTTACACAGTGGGGAAGGGAGGGGACGGGGCCTGAGGTGACGTGTGCAAACACGCCCTATGGCACGTTTTAAGTTAGGGAAATAATTCCCCTTCAATCCTGAGGGCCCCTGGGGGCTAACTAGCCCACAAGGTGCTTCCAGTAAGCGCCACTGATCTGCATTGCAGAGAGGTGGTCCAGGCTGTGCCACTTTTTACACCTCTCTGCAACGCAGCTCTGTGGCGCTTACTGGAGGTACCTAGTGGGCTAGTTGGACCCTAGGGACCCTCAGGATTCAAATGAACTTAATCTCCCAACTAAAAACGGCCACAGGGCGTGTTTACACAGTGGTGAAGGGAGGGGACGGGGCCTGAGTTAACGTGTGCAAACAAGCCCTGTGGCGCGTTTTAAGTTGGGGAAATAATTCCCCTTCAATACTGAGGGACCCTGGGGGCCAACTAGCCCACCAGGTGCTTCCAGTAAGCGCCACTGTGCTGCGTTGCAGAGAGGTGGTCTAGGCCGTGCCCCTTTTTACATCTCTCTGCAACGCAGCTCTGTGGCTCTTACTGAAGGTACCTAGTGGTCTAGTTGGACCCTAGGGACCCTCAGGATTCAAGGGGACTTAATCTCCCAACTTAAAACGGCCACAGGGTGTGTTTACATAGTGGGGAAGGGAGGGGACGGGGCCTGAGGTGACGTGTGCAAACACGCCCTGTGGCACATTTTAAGAGGTAGTTTTAATCCCCTGCCCTAATATATACTAGGGGCTTGCAGAGGAGGTCATGCTAATCACAGGGGGACCCCAACACATAGTGTTCCCTAGTGTATGTAGGTTATGTTATGTTAGGCACATTTGTAGTGCGCTCAGCTGCCCCAGCTAAGGGGCGTCCTGGCGCATGACAAGGTAAGACATAACTAACACTCAACAGAAAAAAGAGAACAACCAGAAAAGGAAAAGTCAAAACAGAAAGGTTTTGATGGCTTTCCGAAACAATAGAAGGTCTTCCATCAAGCGAATCTCAATCGGAAGAGAGTTCCAAAGCCCTGCTGCTATGACCCGAAAGGACCGGCCACCAGCACGGCTAAGCTTAAACCTCGGGACCACAGCGAGCGCTTGGCCCGATGATCTCAAAGAACGGGTCGGGACATACCAAGACTATATTCTGGGTGTCTTTGAACATAGCACTGGCTCTAGGACTGGTTAGTCAGACTCAGTTACCACCAGTATCCGTCTGAAAAAGTTGAGGGTACAGGATGATTTTGCAACAAGGCTTCTTTCTGCTCTTCTGTTTGTTCTTTCTGCACGTTCTCCTTCTTCCTGCACTTTTCTTCGTCTTTGAGGACTTCTGTTGCTTCTTTCTGTATTTCTTTTTTTTCTTTCTGTGCGTTTTTTTTCTTTCTTCACATGTCCTATCTCTGTAGGCATAGTTAGAAATTAGCATTTAAAAAACCTTTGAAATTCACTGAAAAAACCATAGGTTTCAGGCACGTTATAGTTAGGAATTAGCATTTAAAAAACCTTAGAAATTCACTGCAAAAACCATAGGTTTCAGGGGCGTTATAGTTAGCTGAACTTTTCACTCGTACAAAACCATTGAAATTCCCCCGTTATAGTTAGTTCAGCTAACTATAACTTGCACGCCCGCAATGCACTGCTGATGACATCACATATTACATCACTCATGACATGGTCAGTGACATCACTCATGACATCACTGATGACATCTCAAATGACATCACTGATGACATCACTGATGACGTCATCCTTGTGATAGAGTGGCAGACCTCCTCTACCCCTTTGATACACACTTTCAAAAATAGAAACTAACATTTTCAAAACAATGGACATACCAATACCAGTTACAACAACCTATTCAGTAATACTAAGATCCACATACATATCCACTCATTCACCAACAGTCCTATACAGTCACTCATACATGTACTCACTCATCATATGTACTCATACACCTATACATCCTGTTACACAACGCCACTCATCCATAGAGTTACTCACACACATAGTCACTCATGCTAATAAAGAATCAAACATCCATTTACTTGCACATACAGTTATACACACACCACCACACTTACTTCTACAGAAGCTTACACATACTTAGTCTTTTAAACAATCACTTATAGAAACACATACTTATTCATACAGGAACTCTTTCAATCTCTCACTCTCACATATACTCCCTTATATACACCAATCGTCACATATACTAGTTTGAAACATATGTAGTTACTCATAAAGACACTATTGAGACAGTCATTCACTCACTAACACACCCATGCACACACTCATCCACCCATACAGTCCTGCACACATGCTGTCTTCAACACATACAAACAGTGAGTCACTCATTCATGCACCTATGCACTACGTAATACACCCCACCGAACCATACAGACACTCAGACACTCATACTGATACTCAAAAAACCAACTAATAACCTATATAGACACTCATGTAGCTACTCACCAACCCATGCAGCCACTTATACACAAAGAGAGAGACTCATACAGATATTTACATATTTAAACATTACTCACTAAGCCATGTATTCACTAAGATACACTTAATCAGTCAGTTATTCAATCAATTTTTCAAAAACAAATCATCCGTTTAGACACTTATATACCCATTAATTCTCCATCGACCTTGATATATACATATATAAAGCATATGTAATTGTCAGAAAAACACACATTCACTGGATGATGTCATCAGTGATGTCATCAGTGATGTAATATGTGACGTCATCAGCAGTGCATTGCGGGCGCACGAGTTATAGTTAGCTGAACTAACTATAACGGGGGAATTTCAATGGTTTTGTACGAGTGAAAAGTTCAGCTAACTATAACGCCCCTGAAACCTATGGTTTTTGCAGTGAATTTCTAAGGTTTTTTAAATGCTAATTCCTAACTATAACGTGCCTGAAACCTATGGTTTTTTCAGTGAATATATATATATATATATATATATATATATATATATATATATATATATATATATATATATATATATATTTATATACCGCACTTCTCTTCACAAAGAAGACGTTGACATTCCATTTAAAGAATTTCATGTGCTTTATTTTCTTCAGAGTATGCAGCAGTTCACTTTATAAACCTTATGCGTTTCAACTCTCTTGGGAGCCTTGATCACAGGTGAGTAAGCTTTCCCCTTTTTAAACTGACCACGTGACTTTTCTTCAAGAAACCACCTTTTTATTCAGTAGTTCTGGGTCGTGTTCCTTCTATGGAATGTGCAATGCAAACTATGAAGCCATTTATTCAATTCAGCAGCATGATTGTTATTATTTCAGTCCGATATTTCAAAGCTGCAATATTTAATATATTATTTGACAGTCCCAGTGTGCATACAGTAAAGCTTACATGGCTGGTGTTCCTGCTTTTGCTTTTACTTCTCCTGTTGTGCACATGAATACCTTTAAATCTGCAAGCAGGAACGAATGCTCCTACTTGCTCCCTTTCCCTTCTCTAGTCTGACAAATATTGCAGCTTTGAAATATCGGACTGAAATAATTGAATAAATGCTAACCTGGTCATGGGGGCATGGGAGGAGGACGTCAGGAAAGACACTAGATTGACTGACTAATTCGCCAAGGTCATCCTGTGGCGAAGATACATAGATGATCTCTTTGTAGTCTGGCAGCGCAGCTTTGGAGTTTGTAAACAAACTTAACCAAAACTCGTGGAACCTGAGGCTTACAAGTATTCTCAGTAAGAATGAGCTGGAGTATCTGGGCACCAAGGTACAAATAAAATCCAACAAAGTACAGACCACCCTTTTCAGAAAATGCACTACAGGGAACACACTGTTGCATGCCATGAGCAGCCATTCGGATAACCTAAAATGGAGCATCCCTTAAGGAGAGCTGCTCCGTGCTAAACGCAACTGCAGCTCTGAGGAAGGATACATAAGGGAACAAGAAATCATGATACAGAGATTCAGGGAGCGAGGTTATCCAGCATCGGTCCTCAAAAAAGCTATTGAGAGGATCAAAACAGTAGATAGGGATGCCATTCTAGGAAACACACAGTGAGAATCCTGAGAACACAGATAACACCGACATGATAGAAACACACATCATTCTCACATATTATGGCAATTCCAACAATATACGCAAAACCATTACAAGTAATTTGAACATCCTCAAGGAAGACCCCTTGATAGGCAAAACTATACTTACCAGACCCAACATAACATACAGAAGGGGACAGAATCTCAGCGATCTCCTGGTGCATAGTGTCTTCAGGAACACAGAGATAACCAGAGGAGTCAACCTAGAGGGCTTCTTCCCATGCGGCCACTGTAAGGCTTGCAACAATAGCCGCTTAAGGAAGGAATACTCAAACAGGAGCACCAATAGTATAGTTCCCATTAAACAATTCTTGACATGTAGCACTACCTTTGTGGTATATGCACTAGAATGCCCATGCCAATTGAGATATGTAGGGAGCATGACACACATGGCTAAGAAGAGAATCCTTGAACACATGAGGGCGATCACTAACAGAGATAAACAATACCCAATAGCACAACACTTTGAGACGCACCACTTCTCCGACAGCAATAAACTTTGCTACTATGCGATAGTGCAGGTAATTGGCAACAGAAGGGGAGGTAATCACACTCTGAAACTTAGACAACGGGAGTCCAGGCAGATCATAGGGATGGGAACACGCTACCCGCATGGGCATAATCTGGATGAAGAAATGGTTGTACATCTGCGGTAATAACTTGACTCATTTGTATGCCTAATGTGTTTTCACTGAGTAACAATTTGTTTTTTAGATACACATTGGCAACAGAACGAGTAATGTAATATTTCTCTTTGTGTATGTTGCCTGTAACCCATATGTTTTCATCTTCACATGTATAAACATAGACGTTTTATAAGATTTTTATCTTCACATGTATATACACGTATGCTGACTCACCATTAGATTTTAATACAGTTCTACACATCTTTTTCAGGAGTGAAGGAAGGGACCATGACGCGTGCCAGTGACAACGGGATCCCTACCCTTTTCTTCATCATCCAGCTGTCATCCAGTTCACAGATAAGACTTATTTGCACTTAATATGTTGTATTTTCTCTAATGAATGTGCACTGATAGTTTAGTCGCAGGGGTTGTTGAAACAAGCACAAGTCTTATGCCATTCTTTTATTTCAATGTGGTTACCTAGTACCTAGAGGTAACTTGTTTACGTTTTGGAGTCCCATGACCAGAGCATACACCATGCCTTTCCAGGGTCACACTTGGTACACTTTCCTCAAGCTACATCCCACTAACTCGGGGATAGCATTTCATTGGGGTGTTCCTTATGCATTTATTGGACCATGATAGAGTCTAAATTATTCTCTACTTACTAGTAGGACGGCAGTAATTACAGTTTCCTCTTCATCCCCACTAACAAGGAGAATATAGGGAATAATGGTTTGGTTCACAAGTTGAATGCACAGCCGTACCACATAGGAAATACCTACAATGCACAGGCACTGCGGCATATATAATAGAAGGCACGGAAACTCAGACCGCTCAACATATAGGTAGCGGGGAAACGCATATGCTCTTAGGTGACATTCGAAGTTATGTGACCTGCATTTCACTTGGGGGACGCCACTGCCATGTCACGTGCAGCAACATCGCCAGAGTTACTTTACACCTTTACAGATTTTGATTTAATTACATGTTTGACTATGACTTTAACAAGTTTATAAATGGCGTTGAGACTACCAAAATGCACATTACAAAATGGCAAGTATGTTTGGTGTACTTCGTACTGCTATGTAGTCCTTTGTTTATGTTCATTACCCACCTGGAAATGCATGTAAGATTTGTCACTCCGTTGTGTGAACAAGACCCTACGGGGTTGAAACGCGTCACGAAGGGTTTATGGTGTGAATAAACCCCCTTTACTACATCTTGGATTGTTGGTTGGTTTTTTGCCCAAGAGTGCAACTGGAACTCCGTTTGTGTATTCATTGATTTACCGGTGCACTACGCCGGCATCGCGCCACCCCTCCACGGGCTCTGAAGTCCGGAAGGAGTTACTCTGTTAAAGGATATATATATATATATATATATATATATTATATATATTATATATAATATATATATATATATATATCACCAGATTCCGTAGAACTGCCTCGAAGCATACACGGACACGGACCAGGTAATTCGTGCAAAAATGTATTCGGTGCAGTATGTCGCCATAACGTTTCGGCTCTTCCGAGCCTTGTTCACATGACAATGTGAATGAGTTAGACCACATTATTTAAAGTGACAGTGCTGATTGGTCAGAGTTCAAAGTTCAAGCATGTGATAGGTTTTTAGGCATAGAGGTAGAAAAAACACAATCGTGTGGTAGAATGTAAACAGTGCGTTTTCGAATGTTTCACATTATATCATACCTATTGAAATGACTTGCATACGTTGGTTATTATACAATTGTTTTAAATTCAAACATTTAAAAATTAAAAACCAATTGTGCAAATTAGCAAATAGTGCAAATTTGAATAACAGTTAAATAGAACACAGTATTGATTTTGAAAAGTGGTCAAATGCCACTTATCTTAATAATGACTGCTCTAGTATGTATCCATTGGTTAAATCCAATTATAAATCATGTCAATTCAAATAAATGTACAATCATGGGTTAAATCCTGTGTCAATAATTTGTCTCAAAACACCCCGTTCACATACTCATTACCCATATACGTGCAGATAGACTGTTAGCTGCACATAATTGTGTCATCCATTTGTTAATAAATGGCTTATCTACTCCCTGAGACTTTTTATTAGATCTTTTATCTCTATGATATAAAAGTCGTTTATCTTATATTTTTCTGTTTGCTTGTAAATATATAGAACCCTTACGTTTCGTGAAAAAATTGTTTTAAAAGTTTCGTGAGATCTTATTCTCATTAGTGGATAGGGGGACTGACTATCCCAGCAATACTAAGGTAGAACTACATCAACAATGGCCTGTGCAGATAAATACTTAAAATAGTTATAAAAGTATTCTTGAAAATCTGTTCATAAATAAATACAGACCTAATAGAATTACTGTCTGAATAGGAAATGATTGTCATGAGGGATGCTCTGACAGAAGTATTGAATACATGTTTAAAAAATGGATATTTGATCCAATCCTGGAATCTAAATAAATACTATAATAGGTGGTAAAAGACGTGTATGTCGATGTAATTGACAAACGCAAATGTGTACAGCTCGTGAAAACACATAAAAGATACTTATAGATATACTTTATCAAATTTACTGAATATGAATAAAACAATAAATATTTAAAAAAGTTAAAAGATCCCCATATATATATATAGATATATAGATATATATATATATAAAAGAAGTTGCCTCCAAGATGAAGCCACACTACGGTGAGTAAGGTCCTTTATTTGTGAAATACAGGACAAACAGACCAGCTGCTCCTTTGCATGAATCACAAGCCAAACGCGTTTCGAGCGTAACAACGCTCTTGATCACTGGCAAAAGGGAAAGGCAGCAATCGCACCACCTGCGTGAATTTAAATGTCCCGCCTCTGTGGGCGTCCACGCAAGGAATGATGGGAGTTGTGGTGCACGCTAAATGTTCAATGTTACCCCCAGTGGGTTGCATGCCTTGCCCCAAAATGTTCAAAATGTTTTACCCAAGTGGGCTGCGCTGAAGCTGTCCGGGCCGTCACCCCGTCCATACAGCATCCACAAAGCGGACTCACCGTCCCCACAGCGTCCACTGAACATTTTGGGGCGAGGCATGAAACCCACTGGGCAATGACGCCCACAGAGGCGGGACATTTAAATTCACGCAGGTGGTGCGATTGCTGCCTTTCCCTTTTGCCAGTGATCAAGAGCATTGTTACGCTCGAAACGCGTTTGGCTGGTGAATCATGCAAAGGAGCAGCTGGTCTGTTTGTCCTGTATTTCACAAATAAAGGACCTTACTCACCGTAGTGTGGCTTCATCTTGGAGGCAGCTTCTTTTTTCAGCGCAAAACATTCCCCATATCCTTACGTGTTTCTGCGTCGTTTACTTTGATCACAGGTGGGGACCGTTAGGTGCAGAATGAATTCATGCGCTCCTTTTGACTCAAGAGTCACATGGCAGTCACTTAAAAAATACAGTTCGCATATTGCATTTCACTGGTAGTCAAAACATATTTCACAGCATCTTAATGAATCCTTGTTCGTTTTCAATATTTAAAGTTCATTTTTCAGTGCATGCATCCGATATCAAAGTTGGTTTATTTAATCACACAGTCATGTGATAGTATTCCTTGCATGGTGCTTGCATACCATTTTAGCCTTGTGAAAATGCCCGGGCTCCAGCACGATCGGAGTGAGAGGTTGTCCCACTCTGAATCCCTTCCTCAGCCATTTCACTTTCGCTATAGTAGCATTTTCTTGCTTAGGCTTGTAATGGCGAGTGGGTCATGCTCCCGTTATTTAAAGCTAAACGGGAGCATGACCCACTAGCCATTACAAGCGTGCTGGAGCCCGGGCATTTTCACAAGGCTAAAATGGCATGTGAGCACCAATTGCCTGGCGGAAGGAGCAGGGACAATAATATGGTGGCGGTGACTAGCACGCACCTTCTGCATATTAGGATGTGGGTTTGAAGAGGCTTTTCCATGGCAGCGATGCCGCCATGGAAAGACTGGCGGGGATAGGGTTTGGGGGCCCAACAACCTGCACCGAATATATGATGACTTATTAATTAATAATAATTAACTAGTAATTCATTAATTACATTTAGTTAACCTCCCACCTTTTACCCCTACAAACCCAACAACACGCACCTGATAAATGACTTAAAAAACACCTTAATTAGACTATTTGCATTATTATCAATTAAATATTTATTTATAATTGCCCTTAATTATTCATTATTATAATTAATTTCACTCCCACCTCGTCTTTTATCCCTACAACATCACAACCCATAACAAAAATATAATGTAAAAATTAAATTAATTAAACAATGTACATAATGAATTATCAAATAAATAATTAATAACATTTAAGAATTAATTCTTAACTAATTATAATTAAATTGCTTCCCATCCTATATTACTACAAATCCCTCATCCTGACTTAAAACTTAACTTAAAAAAAATACCCAATTTACATTAATTATCAATTAAATAGTTTGTATTAATTACAAATTAATTAAACATACATTATTCTTAATTTACTTCACAGTACCCAAACTAGTTTGAAACAGCCACCTTTCCTACAACTTCTCTACACTATAAGTAGTTACAGTCATAGGGGGATATGTGTTGCACTATCGTCTGGTCGACTTGCTTAAGGAACTATAGCTTTAGACAGAAATGTATACATTCACATATCAGTATTTGTTGGTGTTAAGGCTATACATTCTGAACCAAACAATGTTACATTGTATGCTCTATTCTGAACCATTTAATTCAAATCATTATCAGTCATGTTTTATTTCCATTTCCAATCTGTAATATCTGTCTAATAAATGTTCAAAAGTGATGGTGTTTTTAAATCTGAAATGGAAGCAGAGCCTGTGCAAGTTAAATGCTACACAGTCTTATTTAAAATATAATTTCACTAAGAATTATACATGCTCTGATCAAGTTGTCTATGCCCAGATTTTGCAAAAATGTAGTTCCCCAAATACATTTTGAATAATTTTTTTCTTTCCAAGATGTGTGATCCAGTTACAAAAATAATCAATAACTGTGGTGAATAAATAAATCTATGACAATTAATCCAAATCTTTTACAGTTTGTCAATTTCTTGAAGATAATAAAAAGCAGAGGCATTAGACCTTCTATAGCTATTAAAAGATTTCTAAAAACTTGTATACTTCCCTTAGGCTGTTATATTGATAAACGTAGTAGTGTCCATAATGATGGAAAAAGAACACCTCCAGATGGTTCTTTTCAATGGGATACAATTCTTCATTTTCCAACAAAGCATAACACGTCAAGTCAGTGGCCGGTGCTTTAACAGCATTTAATATCCCATGAACATGTAAAATGACCTGTCATGACAATGTCATCCAATTCTTAAGGCATATAAAATCTGAATAATTTCTGTATGGACCAAAATCTGATAAAGAACCTCCTCCCAGAGAACACCATCAAGCAAAGGGTACACAGTGATGTTAAGAGCATGGCAGTCCCATTCAGCTCTGTGAGAAGAAGAATAATGCTGCACTTCCTGAATCAAATAAGATAATGTTAAACTTTCAAGAATACAGTGCCCATACACCATCAGCAAGATTATAATTAGTAATCAACCAAAGGAATAATACTATTGCAACCATGGTGGGCATATGTACCTCTCAATGGCCTACTTATAGGTAAAAATACATTAAAGGCACTGGATAACTGGATAAGTGGGCGGTTCTATGGTATGGTATGTTGAAGGCACAAGGAAAACTGCTCCCTTTTCATAATATGGATTGGGCTAAATTGAAGACAACATCATTCTGTGCATCAATGTCATTTCAATTGATGGAAATTGTTTTGGTTGTGCACACATTTTTCAGTTGTAGTTGCAGTAGCAGCAATCAGAGATAAGGTTTCAGCAGGTTGTTTTATAACTTTTTCTATAATGTGAACATGGCCTGTGAGGGTATAAGAGCACTTTACAGATCATCGGAAGTATGAAACAAGAAAACAAACAACAACATAATTAAGAGAGGTACAGATTGTGACGTTCATAAATGTACCTCCCCAGGACAAGCCGGCGGGACAATATACATGGTCCAGCAATCGAGTAATAATCATGGGTGTAGATCATAGGTCAAATTGTGTTACCTAGAGCAGAAATGTGTTCATATGTAGAATTTTCACTTCTTTTTTGAAAGATGCTGTTGAGGGGGATCAGTCTGATTTCAGGTGTTAGGGAGTTACAAATTCTCAGAGCAATACCCGAGAAGGCTCTGTTGCAAGTTTCCTTTTTAAGGAATTTCTATGGTTTCAGCAACAAGGTGCTGGTGCTTGTATATGGTCTGCATCTGCAGATAATTCTGGTTTTTGTGCCAAGTACCTTGAGGTGTTGTAATGTAATGCTTTAAGGGTCATGCAAGCAATTTTTAACTGTATCTTTGCCTCATATGGGAGTCAGTTTAGAGATTATAGATCCCCTGATGAAGTGAGTCATTTCAACACAGCTATATTCTTTTTAAACATTCCCAGACTAGGGAGAAGAGTTACTGGACTAAACTGGAGGCATTTGGGGGCCGATTCCGATCCTGTATTTTTTTGTCCCGTACGACTCGTATCCGTATTTTTTTCCATACGAATCGTACAAGTCACGTCCGACCCGTGAAGTACGATTCGTACGGGAAAAAGTACATACGGATCGGCCCGATCCGTACGAATCGTAGCGGGAAAACTTGTACGAGATGGACCCGGACACTTTTCCGTACGAACCGTAAAAAGACAGTCCGAGCGTACAAGTACGATCCGGACCGGCTTTCCAATTTACGATTCGTACGGAAAACGTCCCGTACACGGGGAATGACTTGTACAAATGCAATGTCGGTGTACGCACCGTACATAGCAATGGCGGTGTACGCACCGTACATACGCGATGTCGGTGTACGCACCGTACATAGCAATGTCGGTGTACTCACCGTACATAGCAATGGCGGTGTACGCACCGTTCATAGCAATGGCGGTGTACGCACCATACATAGCAATGGCGGTGTACGCACCGTACATAAGCAATGGCCGTGTAAGCACCATACATACACAACGCATGGGTGGTGTGTGCCTGTATGACTCGTACCCCTGTACCGTACTGAACCACAGACACTGTAAAACAGCACAAGGAGGGTCTAATCAACTCGCACAACACCACAAAACACGTCTACAGTGCACTAAGAGTGGAAATGACTAACCTGGACACATCCAAACAGGCAAACAGAGGGGCAAACTCTCAACCACCCCTTATAACACACCCACCAAAAATTCAAACTGAGGCCCACCCACAAATGGACTAATAAAAAGGGCCCACACACACAAACCATGAGCCTTTGCAACAGACTCACTGCAGCTAGAGAGCACACACAACTGCACCCATCCACCTTAACATATACACCGTCACACAACCTCCTTCACACATACCCCCTCTACACATTCACACCCACACCGTCACATTCAGACTCACACACCCACAACCATCCACACCCTCACCCCACACCATGCCCACAGACAAGACTCCAAAGTTCACAAGGGAGGAGCTGGAGATCCTTGTCAATGAAGTCATCAGAGTCGAGCCACAGCTGTTTGGAACATTGGTCAGACAGACCAGCATAGCTGAAAAATCACGCCTGTGGCAGAGGATCGTCGATAAGGTGAATGCTGTTGCACCCATCAGAAGGACCAGGAATGAATGCCAAGCCAGGTGGTACGATCTGCGGAGGGCAGTCAAGCGCAAAATGAATGAGGACTAAGCCCAGAGCAACATCACTGGAGTTGGTGCACCCCGCAGACCAGTACATTACCATCCCTGGGAGGAGAAGGTGATGGCCCTGCTTCTGCCGGTGGGAGTACATGGACTGCAAGGACTTCCAGAGCCTGGTGAGTACACAAACAACTTACGTAACATGGGATCCACACCCCAACTACACAAAATGCGCGCAAGTACCCCCAAGCCCTCACCGGCCAGAAACACACTCAAAAATAATGTTAATGCCACTATCATGTGTATGCTCCATTGAGAAAGCAAGGCCATGCTATGTCCCATGCTACACGAAGCAGCAACCCAAGAATGGATGTCCGGTATGCTGGGAGGTTGGGTGGCACAAAACACATTGTTGAACTCCAAATCAGACACAATTGCCCTCATCCCATATGGCCCAGGTACATACCCATGCACCATGCGCAATGCACAGGGATTGGGAAAGTACTGACAAGATAGCTCACACTCGGCCTGGGTGTGGGCAGCACAAGGCCCTCCTGTGATCAGTGCAACCACAAACACCAAGACAACAAGGTCAGATATCTAGGACAGGAACTCACACTCATTGTCATGGCATCATGCTCCATGGGGGGACAGCTACATCACCTGGGAGCCCCACTGCCAAATCACACTACACCCACCAGCAGGCCCTGTCACACACACCCCTTACACAAGCAGACACCCCCGGGACAGGCAATGGATTTACCCACTGTCACAATGGACATGTAACACAACAACACCAATACATAGCCAAAGAAGCATCCAAGCCAAAAATCTACATGTCAAAGACTCAGGAGAACATATCAAACTGTCCCCCGCAACATACCCATCCACAAGTGAACATTGAGGAGAATGCTAGGCACATACAACTACCTGGAGGAACAGTGCCAACTAGAATGTGTATGATAGATGCATGTTGCATGAAACAGCATTAACATTGTCTTTCTCTCACACACAGGGCAACGTGATGAATCTAGCCCCAACAATGGGGGTGAAGATTCACAGTCCCTGGCCCGGGAGGAACCTGATCCCACCAACAGCGACGCCTCTCAACATTCCGCGGATGACCCCGACTGACCTGGACCCTCTGGTGTCCAAGCCCCTGCAGAACCTGGTTCAGGACCATCTGTGCCAACCACCACCCCCATTCCTGCCACATCCCAGGAGACACCGAGGAGCCCTGCCCGCAGTGAACAACTGAGCCAGTCTGACCAGGAGGGACAAGGAGGGACAAGGAGCGGCGGGCACCCAGGAGGAGGCAGACAACACTGCCACTGCCATCCCTCAGGGGTCCCGTAGACCCGATGTGCCCACAACAGCAGGCCAGGCTCATGTGGGCGGGGTGGTGGGAGTGGAGGCAGGCGGAGGCGAGAACCTGACCAGCCAGCTGAAGGGACCGGTATGTCACACATAAACAACATAATGGAGGCATACCGGCGTGACACCAGGGAGTTCAGCCAGGTAGTGCTGACCCTCACAGAGATCAAGAACCAGCAGGCCGAGCAACACGCCAGTCAACAAGAACACCAAGGACGGATGGAGGCAAGACTGGCTGAGCTCCTGGCGGTGCAAAGGGACATAAGCCATTCACTCCGTCGGATCGCCGACAACATGGGCAACCCTCCCTGTGCCACCAGGCGAAGACCACCACCAGCCACAGGGAGGGTGGAGGAAGAGGAGGAGGATTCATCCGACGGAGCGTCCCAAGCATAATCAAGGCCTGCATCTCAGGGTCCCCAGGAGGAAGGTGGGTCGTCCACGGAAAAGACCGTGAGAGGCAGCGGACCATCCACATCTCCCAGGTCACCTGGCCTTGGAACCTGGCCTTCATGCGCGACAGCATCACCTCATTGACTGACATCATCTGCCACATGGACCTGCTGGTCACAGTCTGACTAATGATGCCAAACACTGTGGTCTGGACTCTGATGACTTCAAATGGCAAGGATCCCATCTCCCCTGTGAACTTTGGATTCTATTGTCCCTGAATTGCACCTTTTTCAGTGCACAAATCACGCCCCAGAGCTATAATTAAATAATTAATGCGTGAAATTTCATGTTGCAGTCATTTAGCATGAGTCCACAACATACGTGTGGGGATATGTCAAAGTATGCCTGAGTGTGGAACTAACTCCAGCCATCCATACACTTGGATCTGAGTCCGGTCGAGGACACACATGTGTCTCAATGTATCACCAAATACAGACATGGAGCCCAATTCTCACCCGTGATGGCCTCAAGCTGCTGAGGGGGGGGGGGGCTTGCAATACTGCTCAGACAGACCAATTTGGAACAGTATCATGAAGGTGTACAGGTCATGAGTCATGTTGATGTTCCCGGGGAGGGAGTCCCAGGTCTGTTTGGCGAGGTGGGAAACTATCTCCTGCATGCAGTGTTTATGTGGATGTGATGAATGGTGGCCAGGGCAAAGTGGCCTGCACGGAGTTGGGCCAACGGGGTGTTGGATGACAGACGTCCAAGGTTTGTTTTGGGTCTGGGGTTGTGGACTGCCTCCTGAGTGTGGTTGAGGAGTCTGAAGGTGATCCTGCAGCAGACAGTGAGCCATTCTAGCTATCTCAGGTGGATGGTGATGTGGCTGGGGATGTTGAAGATGAGGTGAGCGGATGCACCCTGGATGTGGACAACTTCTCCTGCAATCCTGCTGTTGTTCTACGTAGAGGCCGGTGCTGTAGTTGAGCTGGCTGGTGTCGTTGACCTGGGGGACGGTCTGTCTTGCCTTGTAGTGGATCTATCTGTGGATCATTTGCAGCATGCAGAGTGTGTTGCAGTATGAGGTACAGATGGTGGTGAGTTGCAAGGTAATTGTCAGCGATGGATCCATGATGAACACCAGCTTGCGTGCGTGGCCACTGGGTGCTGGTGCGGTGCCCAGACCAGTGGGACACAAGGAGTTGATCCAGCCGTAAGGGGACAATCCTCAGATGATGACCTCATTCCTGTCCAAGTCCAGCCTCAGGTGGCTGATGTTCAGCCATTCGTCAATGGATCTCATGCCTTCTTGAAGGTTGGATCTGGTAATGGCTGGCTCTTTGGTGAGTTTGAGTAGCAGCTGGGTGTCAATGGCATACGAGATGATGATGAGGTTGTGTGCGCATGTGATGGTGGAGAGGGGGTAATGGAGACATTGAAGATCATCACGCTGAGAGAAGAACCCTGGGGCATGTGCCACATGACCCCAGTGTACTACATGCTGCAGGGTGGAAGCAGACTCCCTGGGCCTTGCTGGTGAGCTACTTTCTGATTGAATCATGGGCCCTCCTCTGGATACCAGTGTTGGAGATGTGTGAGCTGACAGTGTGGTAGCACATGGTGTACAATGCCGTTGAGAGGTCAATGGGGGTGGGCTCACCATTGTTGAGCAGGGCAAAGTTGTAGTTGGTGGTGGCAATGATGACGGTTGCAGTGGTGTGATTATTGTGGATGATGGTCTGGTGCCGGTTGCCTGGAGCTGGTTGCGTGGAGGAAATATGTCAGTTGCTTGTTGAGTGTCTTCTGTATGACATTTGCTGGGTAGGGAAGCAGGGTGATGTACCAGGAGATCCTGCGGTACTGCCGTCCGTTGTTTAAGAAGGGCCTGGGTCTCTGCATGCCTCCAGCACCCATGGAATGTGGCCAACTCAAAGGAGACATTCAGGATGCGCTTGACGTGGGCTTCAAGGATGGGGAATAATGTGGTTGAGATGTTGTGTGGGAATGGGCCTGATGGAGAGCCAGAGTGGATGGTTCACATGAGCCAGGTGGTGTACTTGCTGCTGACGGGAGTCCAGAACCTGAGGGGGGTTTGTCCTGCCAAGGCTGTTGTGTATGGCCATGAGCTAGCAGTGGTACAAAGTTGCAAGGAATGTGATCTGCCTTGTAAGGGTGGGGTGTCTTGGATGGAGATCTGCTGCCAGTTCACTCACAATGCAGATGAGCTCCTTGATGTCGTGTGTTTTGGTGTCTCAGCACTATCTGAAGGATCTCCACTTGTCCTTGCTGATGATATGGTGATGGCTGTGTGTGGTCTTTTCCAGGCCTGTAAGGTCAATGATGGCTCTTTGTGTTGCAAGGTGTGCACAAGAGTCTGGCTAGGTCTGTAGGAGTCCAGTAGGTCTGCCTTGTCCCAGGTGCCTTAACTATTGTTGTGCTTCACAGGAAAGTCCGTCAATGTTGCAAGATTGTTGGATCAGTTGCTGATCCAGTGCGTGAGGTTTCAGGGTGTTGCGTTGGTGTTGTTTTGAGTGTCCCACACAGCTTGTCTGTGGTGACTTACATCAAGCATCTTTGGGGGATCGTTAGCAGGGTGTGGGGCAGTGTGTTGCTTGTTGGAGACGTCGATTAAAATGTTGATGGACCAATGATGGATGGTGGTGTGGTTCTCCTCCAGCAAGAAGTTATTGTCCCCCAGCAACATGTAGCCTGTGGAGGGGAGGGCGTGCGTGCAGATGTACGTGTTAATGGCTTAGCGCAATTGTGGATGTAGGCCTGGATATCTGTAGATGAGTGTTACTCTGAGGCTTGCCAGGGAGTTGCTGCAAACCCGGATTTGTGACTCTGAGGGTGTACTTGTGAATCAATTGCAATTCATCCTCCGGGATTGTTGGAGCCGTCCCTGCGGGTGATCTTGTATCTGTCTGAGATGGCAATGAAGAAGTCGTGTGCTGAGGATGCTTATATCCAGGTTACTGTCATGAAGGTGATGTGTGGCCCTGTTGTGTTGAGGAGGTAACAGAGTCCAATGGCGTGCTGGTAGACGGAGCGGGTGTGGAGTAGGAGGCACATGACCTGGTTGTTCTGACAGGGTCTGGTAGGCGGGGCAGCGCTGTGTAGGCAGTTGGAGTTACACACTCAGCATGCGAAGGTGTTGTGTGTGCACTTAGGGGTTGCCTGATAGCAAGCGGATGATTGTCTGGAGGACATTGCTTGGAGGTTGGCTGCAGCATGAGCCTGTTGTGTGACGTGGGTCATGCAAAGACCAGATGCTCGGGCACTGTGCACGTTGCAGGCGCACATGGTCCTGCCTTTGGCACGGCGTTGGCTCAACAGTGGCACAGACAAGCTGCTGGCTGCATTAAGAATGGGTGGAGTGGGGAAGGGAGGAGCATTTTGGAGGCGTGTGGGTTGCAGAATCATGGCACTCAGCGAGGCGGTGCCGCAGGTGACGCAGCAGCAGGCGGAAGGGGTGAGAAACTAGGCAAAAAGTAGCACACAAAGACAAGGAGGTCAGAAAGGCACAGTGCAACAGGTGTATGTAAAGGAAGGAGTGTCAGGTAACTCATGGGTCACTCCGAGAAAATGTAGGAAGAATCAACAAAAATGACGGCCACAGGATCAGGCAAAAAAATGGGGAGCTGCGCACAGGAGACACACCGTCAGCAGGCGTTGACGTCCCTTCGTGGGGAGCAACCTGCACAAATACATACACAACCAGGGACTTCATGCACAATAGATATTATTAGCCATGAAGAACTGCATGCATGTTGCAGAAGTAGACATACACATATGCTCAATATTTGACAAGTATGCCATGGATGACGCATGCAAACTGGCAAGAGAGCTGCAGTGACATAGATGAGGCACTTTGGATTGTGCTGAACACCTTTATTCCACATACACACACAAAGGGAAATGCATCCATGTGAACAGACTCACAGGTCAGTTGACAGAACATGTGGGACATACGCTGGACCCCCCCTTCACGACACGGATGATGTCAATCCCAAAGAACTGGCAAACAATTCCAGGGGATGAGCCAAACAAATCCTGCTGCACACGGAGAGGCTGCAATTCCCCATAGAGCCTGTTGTTGTGATGTCCCACACTATGTCCACCCGTACCATCCGCAATGTTTCAGAGGCAAGGTTTACACACATTGATGCCTTCATCAGACGCCACACTCCACTACAGATGACAGTCAAAAAGGGTGACTATCATGTCATGGGAGTGATGCTACATGTTATATGCTCCATGGTGAGAAGACATGTATGCATGGTACCACAACATGCACAGAAGCAGGCCCACACATTCCCAACCCGTACCACCACCAAAAAGCCTTGCTGCTATCCTTACCCAAACTGACATTTCCACATGTCCGTGCATGGAACGCTGATTCAGCACACGTTGCAATCTTCATGAGGAATAGCAGGAGGACAAAGATGACACGAGCAGACAACAGGCGCAGAAACCTGGGAATGACAGACACACAAGAAGTCACCTAAAACAATTCTCGCCGCACACATGGACATTTACAAAACATGAACAATGTTGGACACATGTAAATTTCAAAGAAAGTCTCTATGCAAAACTGTGTGGCATGACATCATCACTCGAGTGACACATCAGAACTCACATCAAAGTCACTTTGCATTCAGTCATCTGGACACACACATTGCAACACATGCCACTCAATGCTACAAGCTTGCACACTCATACCCAGTGACTCACCATTATGAGAAGAAGTTGCGTATGAACTGACTCCTGATATCATCCTCCTCCTCCTCCTCATCACTAGCCTTGTGAGCAAGCCCTTGATCCTCCACAGGTGGATGTTCCTGCTCATCCGGATCCAGGAGGAGTGGCACTGCCTTCTCAACTGCCATGTTGTGCAGCATGCAGCACACGAGGAAGATTCGGCAGACCTTCTCCGGGGCATAAGGGAGGGACCCGCCTGTCTTGTCCAGGCACCAGAATGTGTACTAGTGCGTACCCGTAGGTGTCTAACGCACTGTACTACTAGTGCGTAGCCGTACGTGTGAACTAGTGCGTACCCATATGTGTCTAATGCACTGTACTACTAGTGCGTACCCGTAGGTGTCTAATGCACTGTACTACTAGTACATACCCTTAGGTGTCTAACGCACTGTACTACTAGTGCGTACCCGTACGTGTGAACTAGTGCGTACCCGTACGTGTCTAACGCACTGTACTACTAGTGCGTACCCGTAGGTGTCTAACGCAGTGTACTACTAGTGCGTACCCGTAGGTGTCTAACGCACTGTACTACTAATGCATACCCGTACGTGTGTACTAGTGCGTACCCGTTGGTGTCTAACGCACTGTACTACTAGTGCATACCCGTAGGTGTCTAACACACTGTACTACTAGTGCGTACCCGTACGTGTGAACTAGTACGTACCCGTACGTGTCTAACGCACTGTACTACTAGTGGGTACCCGTAGGTGTCTAACGCACTGTACTACTAGTGCGTACCCGTACGTGTGAAACGCACCGTACACCTGCTATCATCGCGTGTGTACGCTTCGTTTCACCATTGTACTTGTGCCGTAGGGGTACGTGTGAAATGCACCGCACACCCGCTATCATCATGTGTGTACGCTTCGTTTCACCATTGCACTTGTGCCATAGGGGTATGTGTGAAACGCACCGTACACCCGCTATCATCGCATGTGTACGCTTCGTTTCACCATTGCACTTGTGCCGTAGGGGTATGTGTGAAACGCACCGTACACCCGCTATCACCGCGTGTGTACGCTTCGTTTCACCATTGCACTTGTGCCGTAGGGGTACGTGTGAAACGCACCGTACACCCGCTATCATCGCGTGTGTACGCTTTGTTTCACCATTGCACTTGTGCCGTAGGGGTATGTGTGAAACGCACCATACACCCGCTATCATCGCGTGTGTACTCTTCGTTTCACCATTGAACTTGTGCAGTAGGGGTACGTGTGAAACGCACCGCACACCCGCTATCATCGCATGTATAAGCTTCGTTTCACCATTGCACTTGTGCCGTAGGGGTACGTGTGAAACGCACCGTATCTGTGTGTGGATTTCTAAATTACATATGGGACACATAAGGAACAAGTATTAGGCCCTAAATGCATGCTGGTTGTCATGGAGACAGAGTTTTCAGTTGAAAAGTGTCGATCATGTGTCCTCGAACAGTCAGTTGGACAAAAAATACAATGTTGGAAAGTGGTTGTTGACTTGACATGATGCTCAAAATTTGAACGATGCAAATGCTGTCATTGGTGTATGTTGAAAGCCATTGGTGTATGTTTAAAGGGATTGGAGTAAACGTAGGATGCAAATGAGTCTGACCAATCACTATGTACTCCTCTAAATGAATGCCCCTCAGCAAGACAGATATAAGGCAGCCAGAACCCATGAGAGGGCACTAGCCTGCACAACTTTCCTGTCGACCACACTGCTGCTGTGCTGTCTCTGCTTCCTCTGGACCATGTCACATACTGTGGAGAGGGCCTAGCCATTCACCCTGAAGGAGAATCAGGCCTTGCTGGACGTCCTCCTCCCACAGTACACCAAGCTTTATGGGAGACCAGGGGAGCAGGTGAGTGCTGAGTCCACTAACTTTGCCTATGCACCTGTTGCATGAGTGTCAATATTGTGTCCAGGTGGGACAGACATGCAATGTTGTTTAGAGTGGGTCCCAGGGGGGGACATGCTGATGTCTCTCAGGCAGAGCATGATGTAGTTCCTGTGTGCACTCCTCACTTGCATTGTGCTTACTATGACTTTCACTGCATAGTGCATGACACTTTCAGCCTGGCAAATCCTTGGTGTTTTTTTTTCCTATTGTCCTGAGTTGATTCAGTGGTCCCCCCGGTGTGACAGGTGACTGTACCCATAGATGTGTATGAGTTGAGTGGCCCTGTGGTGAGAGTGTCCAAATGATGTGTACGACCTCATGGACATTGATGTTTGTGAATGTTCCTTGTCATGTGGGTGAGTGTCTATGTGAAGTGTTGCACCACAGCTGCATGGAGGAGGCAACAGTTCAACCCATCTGATGTGACAAGTAAGCCGTGCTGTGTGTCTGACTTGCAGAGATAGCATGACACCTGTGACACCCCACTGGCAAGTGGCACATGTGCAGAGTGAGGGTTGTATCCGCTGTTGTAAATGACAGGCGAGTGATCTGTGCTTGGGTGTGTCTGTCTAGTATGCTGATGGTGCGTCAGTGGAGTGGGACATGTGACTGCTTGGCACGTGCTGCCCTTCAACCTGCTGTTGCATGTGCTGCACAGTGTGTGGCATGATCAGTGAGTGTGTCGCACCCCTCATGGCAACATGTTGATTTCAATGCCATGTAGTGCATTGGGGCTTGCACACAGGCCAATTTCTTATTGTGTATGATGTAATTCCTGTCTGCATCCTATGCCCTGTGCAACATTTTAATGATGTTCAAATGTGTGTCTCTGGGACATGAAGCAGGTGTATTGATGTTGTGTCACTTTGTCATCCTGACAGGTAACTGCCTACGAGAAGGGCGTGACCTGGAAAGACATCGTCAGGGCCGTGAGATCTGAGGGGGATCGTCTTCGCCAGCTGCCCCAGGTGCGCAAGAGGTGGCGGGACATCCGGTGCTGGACCCGGCGGATCGCCCGGGTCCAGCTGGGGCTCAACAGTCCGTGCCCCTATGGCGGACGCCGACACCGGACCCCCCACATGAGCCGTGTCCTGGCGGTGGTATTCCCTGAGCTCGATAGGCAGTTACAGGAGAGACTGCAGCAAGGAGGGGGTAGGTACATGGCTGTTTGTCGTGTTATGTGTCGCCAGCTTTTGGAAGTGCTCTGTAGCCTGGATACACTCCCAGAGTTAATATGTGCAGTGCATTTTCTGTTCCCCAATGTCACCTGGTGCTCTTTTTCATCCCTTCCCCTCCTTGACATGAGTCCCCTGGTGTGTGTGTAATCACATTTGCACATGGTCATCTAGGGTGCCAGTAAATCTAAGTGCACATTGCTATCGGCAACATGTGGGAGGGTGGTCTGTGACTTGTGTTGGTACCTTGCCTGTGCCATGACCTGTTCACTATGTTGGGGGTCCATATTTGCTGTCACTGATGATGATTCTCAACATAGGAGTGTGAGCTTTAAAATGAACACCCTTGCAGCATGCATGACCAATGTTGGGGCCTCAGACATGATGTGCATGAGTGGGAGATATGCATATTGCCATGACGGTTGAACATGGTACAGTCAGCTCATTCAAGGACCACGGAGCAGTGTGCCCACTACAGTCCCCTGAGACACCCTGGCCTCATGCTCATGAGTGTCATCCAACACTGTGCACATTCTCTGTGTGTTCAGCATAGGTCTGCCTCTGTGGCATTGTTCCCTGGCCTAGTTAGTATTTAGCAAATGTGTGCTACATGTGTCCACTGGAAAGGGATACACCATTTTGCTTGTGCATACCCACACTGGGCAGTGCCTGTGTGGCTATTCACAACAATCTGTTGATGGTTGTTTGTCACAAATATGTGTTGCCAGCCCAACGAGGTGATGTTGTGTAAATCAAGCTATTTTTCCAGCACAGTTATTGTAACCCTGAATAAGAGGTGTCACTTCTTGATCTGTATCAATCACATTGACTCAGGCATGTGGTGGGGTGTGCAGGAGAGGCATACATGTGCAACCCTGATTTTTCATTGCCAGGTCTGACTTGTGTGTGATACTTGGCTGTACAAAGAATCACCGTGTTGTAGTGCCCCTGTGATGCTGGCCAGTGCTTAATTTACCTGCTTTGCAGCCTGTGTCAGTTTTTTATAAACATGATTCCTGCTCATACATTTTTAGCACCTGTGTGTGGTTCAGATGCAACGCTGTTTGGACTTTGTGTGATGACATCTGTGTGTACATTCTGGCTTGCCATGAGGGTATCCCAACTGTACAGCTAGGCTTTTTTTCTACCCAATTGCAGGCCCATTAGCTAATGAATTGTCCTGGGTGTGGACATGTGTGCCACTCCAGATGACAGGCAGTAGGTCATATGTGTAGCCAACTGTGTAATCAGGTGACGGATGCCCATGTGACAACTGACATAATTCAAGTTGTTACCCTTACAAAATTGTACCTTGGCACTCACAGCACTTGTCAATAGTTCTTCATGTTTTAAATGTGGGAATTTGATGATTTGTGTTGAGGACACTGATGTGCCTGCATGGAAAAAGTCGCCCAAGGAAGTGCACACCAAAATACATTTCCACTTTCATGGAACACACTGGCACATTTTCTAAGAAGCCACTGTTAGAATTAAATGGTGTTGCTGATTCTCCAGATACATGTTCCCACAGTGCTCTTGATTTTGTGAGACTCCTTTGTTGTTGGCGGTTCAAACTGACGAGTTTCAAGACATCCAGACCTCCGTGGGCCCATGTATATGTATTGTCTGCAACACCATTCATTTCTAACAGTGGCTTCTTTGAAAAGGTGCCAGCTTCTTCAATGACAGTGTAAATGTACTTTTGTGTGCACTGCCTTGTGCGACATATTTCATGCAGGCACATGAGTGTTCTTTTCACGAAATGGCGAATTGGCACATTCAAAACATGTAGATTGTGTAAAGTATTGTGAGTCCCAAGGTAGCGACATTTTTTGGTTTTCTGTTCCAAGGTACTTACAGGTCTCTGAGTGTGGTGACACCTTGAGTATTGAGGTGTGTCAGTTTACAATGGGTGCACCACTACTGTTTCTTTCAGGTTAAACAAGAGGTGGCATGACTTCATTGTATTGTTGTGCTCACCGGTTCACAGACACTAGCTTCTCAGTGTATTTCTCAGTCAAGTTATTGGGCCCGATTAACAGAACTAACTTAAGACAAAATCCTAAACTTACTACCATTTTCTTATTCACAGAAGGCACTTACTCATTTTGGTATTCACAGAAGACACTTACTCACTTCGGTATTCAGAGAAGCTAGGAGTCCTAACTTTAGGACTCCTAAATGCCTTCTGTGAATACAGAATGTCTTAAAATTAGGATTTTTCTCAGTTTAGGAGTCCTAAAGTTAGGACTCCTAACTTTACTACTACTAAACTGAGAAAAATCCTAATTTTAAGGCTTTCGGTATTCACAGAAGACATTTAGGAGTCCTAAAGTTAGGAGTCCTAACTTTACTACTACTAAATTGAGAAAAATCATAATTTTAAGACTTTCGGTATTCACACAAGGCATTTAGGAGTCCTAAAGTTAGGAGTCCTAACTATACTACTACTAAACTGAAAAAAATCCTAATTTTAAGGCTTTCGGTATTCACAGAAGGCATTTAGGAGTCCTAAAGTTAGGACTCCTAACTTCTGTGAATACCGAAATGAGTAAGTGCCTTCTGTGAATACCAAAATGAGTAAGTGCCTTCTGTGAATACCAAAATGGTAGTAAGTTTAGGATTTTGTCTTAAGTTAGTTCTGTGAATCGGGCCCGTGGCCTTTTGTGTTCTTTTTTTCCTGGTGTCCAAGTGGCATAGTGGGTCTACCAACTGGGCAGTACAGGGCTTACATATGTGCGGAGTTATCTAGCTGTTACTCATGATGCATTGCCTGATATGCACTGTGACCAATTGTTCTTGTGCTCATGTATCAGATGTATACAGGTGACTGATGCATTTCGGTTTCTTCTCCTTGCCCACAGCATCATCATCCGCAACCGAGGGAGACACCTGCATGGACCTGGAGGAGGGACCCAGCGGCAGTGCCACCAGTGCTGTGGAATCAGAAGCACCCAGTGGCACGGAGGGTGAGGGGAGTCAGTCGGAGGACCTGTCTGGACACGATAACATCTACGACGCCGACGGGTCCGAGGCTGACCTCCCTGAGGAGGCGGAGGCTGCAAAACCAACTGGCAGCATCCCCACATCTGTCCCCGCCTCCTCCATTACCATCTCCGCCCTCACAGTTGCTCCCGTCCCTTCTGTCCATGCAGAGTCCCACCATGTCTCCTTCGTCCCAGGCACCGCACCCCCTGCCCCTGTCACCCCTGCTGCCCTCAGTGAAGAATCTGTGGACATACTGCGGCAGTTGCAGGTTGGGCAGGCATCAGTGCTGGCTGTCCTCCATGGACACACTAAACTGCTCACACAGATGGTGTCGTTCATGGAGGGCATGTCAGCAATGATATCTGACCAACGCAGGTTTCTGCGGTCCATGGACTCTTCCCTGACGGCAGCAGTTTCTCTCCTGCAGTGCTCCGTCCCCCCCCTACCCCGGTCCCATCCACACTGCCCTCTCCCATGCCTGCCCAATGCACACCCAGACAGTCACGGGCACGCACCCCACCAGACACATCCAGCACACCCCCAAGTAAGGCACAGCGCACACCTCCTGGCACGCAAACTCAGGGGGATGTAGGCTCACCCACAGGGGCTGGGGCAGATGACATACACACAGCCACAGTCGCAGTCCGCAGTCCTCACAACTCTGTTCCTCCAAAACCACTCCCCTTAGCTCCCCTGCCAAACTGTCACCTAAGGAGACCTGTATGTTTGAGCTGGGCCTCACCCCCACTGAGCCACCACTCCACAAGCGGGCGAGGAAGTCTCCGGGCACAGGAGTTGAGTCCCCCACCATGTCCACCCCCTCCCCAAGAGCGCTGCACCCCATCCCTCGGCCACCACACCCTCCGTTGGCCCTGGGGTATCTTCAGGTGCAGGGGTTAGGATGGAGGCCCTAGCAGCAGTGTGCAGTGCCGTGTTCACCTCCACCTTTGTCGCTGCCCCACCCCCTGTGGTGGAGACATCCACCCCTGCACCCACCACACCTACCCCTCCCCCTCATGTCCCTGCGGTGCCTGGTCCTGCCACAGATGATGCCCTCCCCGGTCGACCAACCATTGAGGTTCCTTAGTACAGGCAAGGTAGGGGTGGACGCGGTCCCTTACGTCCACCCTTGGACTTGAGAAATGGACTGGCCATTGGCCTTTGTACATAGTATCGTTTTACATTAATTTAATTTTGGTGCTGAATAAAGCCTTTTCTTTTACTTTCAACACTATTGCATTTCAGGTACTCGATGTTGGTGATGAGGCTCCGGGAGTTGGTGTTCTGGTAATGTGTTAGGGTTCTGAGAAATGCTTTTGTATGATGGTCATGAGGTGGACCATGGTATCTGTGTGCCATCACAATGTCCCTGCAAAGATTCATTGGTAGTGTGTGTTCGTTTAGTTTGGAGACATTGTCCCAAGGTGTGTTCCTTCCTCTGTGGCACCTGACATCTTCCCTGCAGACAGTTGCACAATTGTTGTGCTAACCCGTGTCCACATTTCCTTTGGTGTTGATGGATCCCTTCAACAATGGCCATGCCTGCTCACTGATGTCTCCTGCTGAATTGTCTCCGCCATCCTTGCTAGTCACTGTACTTGTGTTTTGGGTATGTAGGAATGCCTTCAGGGACAAATTGGCCCTTTTCAGCACTATGCATGTGTGCAATCACGGTCTACCACACAAATGGTACTTGTTATGCAGGGTATTTGGGCACATGACTCACAATTGTGGGCATTGTTTGTGGTGGAATTGAACCCTATACCTTCCATGAGAGACAACATCTTCGTGGCTGGACCAGCACCTGTACATTCCTTACACTCCTGGGATGTGCGTGACAGTGTGTGCTCCCTTTGGGTATCTTAGTTTTGTATGCAGTTACATGACTATACAGTCTGTTGGCATGAAATCAGGGTTTGTATTGTGCTGCATCTGCCATTGGTGGGTATGCATGTGTTATATGTCCTCACACCCACATGTGGTATGTCATGCAGTATGTGACAGACATCCATCGTCCCGGGAGTGGGACCCTGCTGTCAGTGATGTGTTGTAATGGCACTAAAATCATAGTCCAAAGTTAGGGATGCGTCCATACCACCATGTAGATGTGGTCATCTGATGATGGTGTACACCCCCCCATATCTCTGTCCACTGCTGGCAGTCATATGCACCCACCCCTCATATCTCTGTCCACTGCTGGTAGTCATATGCACCCACCCCTCATATTGCAGGCCACTGCTGGGAGTCATATGCACCCACCCCTCATATTGCAGGCCACTGCTAGGAGTCATATGCACCCACCCCTCATATGTCTGGACACTGCTAGGAGTCATATGCACCCACCCCTCATATCTCTGTCCACTGCTGGTAGTCATATGCACCCACTCCTCATATCTCTGTCCACTGCTAGGAGTCATATGCACCCACCCCTCATATGTGTGGACACTGCTAGGAGTCCTCTGCACCCACCCACGCACCCCCTTGGAGCAGTACACTGCTAGCCTGAACCTACACACACCAATATGAAGGTAACATGCTGGGCCAGTCCTCTACGCCCACATTCCTGGCATGTGTACGCCTCGTATTAACGGGGTACATGTGACACGCACTGTACCCACGCATTCATTGTGTGTGTACGGTTCGTATCACTGTTATACTGTGTCGTAGGGGTATGTGTGGTACGCACTGTACCCACGCATTCATTGCATGTGTTCGGTCCGTGTGACTGTTCTACTGTGTCCTAGGGGCACATGTGACACGCACCGTACACACACATTCATTGCGTGTGTACGGTCCGTATCACAGTTCTACTGTGTCATAGGGGTACGTGTGGTACGCACCGTACCCACGCATTCATTGCGTGTGTACGGTCCGTACCTTTGTTCTAATGGTGCCGTAGGGGTATGTTTGGTACGCACCGTACCCACGCATTCATTGCGTGTGTACGGTCAGTATCACTGTTCTAATGGTGCCGTAGGAGTACGTGTGGTACGCACCGTACCCACGCATTCATTGCGTGTGTATGGTCCTTATCTCTGTTCTACTGGTGCCGTAGGAATACGTGTGGTACGCACCGTACCCACGCATTCATTGCGTGTGTACGGTCCGTATCACTGTTTTAATGGTGCCGTAGGGGTATGTGTGCTACGCAACGTACCCACGCATTCATTGCGTGTGTACGGTCTGTATCTCTGTTCTACTGTGTCATAGGGGTACGTGTGACATGCACCGTACCCACGCATTCATTGCGTGTGTACGGTCTGTATCTCTGTTCTAATGGTGCCGTAGGGGTACGTGTGGTATGCACCGTACCCACGCATTCATTGCATGTGTACGGTCCATATCTCTGTTCTACTGGTGCCGTAGGGATACGTGTGGTACGCACCGTACCCACGCATTCATTGCGTGTGTACGGTCCGTATCTCTGTTCTAATGGGGCTGTAGGGGTACGTGTGGTACGCACCGTACACGTCCACTTCCGTTGTTGCGGTATGCAGGGGTTGCTGGCCATGCCCCCCCAAGTGACCAGACCCTGGTGGTAATGTATGGGCTCCATTTAATAGGTTTGGATTTGGGTATGGGGTATGTTCCCTGCCCCTAACCCCCACCCTGGCCCCTGGGTGTTGTTCTCACCTTCTGCGGCGTGTGCGTCGGGTCCGGTGCACCAGGTCGTAGGCTAGGAGGACCGGGATGACACGTACGATGGCGTTCATGGTGTGTACGTCGCATACCGGGGCTCCGTTGCGTGGCGGTTCGCGTCAAACTCCGCTTTTCCGGCTGTGTTTGACTCCCGTAAAAAAAGAGCTGTACAGAGTGACGTAGGAATGAATCGTACTTGCTGGGCTGGAAACCGCTGCCTGAATACGTCCGGACGTCGCGTACAAGCTGTTCCGGATAAGAATCGTAGGTATTTTTTCCACGTACAGTCTTTTGTACGATTTAATAGGCTTTCTGTACGAATCGTACTTCCTAGGTTGTAGGGACAGTTAACCGGGTACGAGATGTACGGAGAAAACGCTCCGTACAACGATTCCTACTGCCTTTTCCCAGGATTGGAATCGGCCCCTTGGTGTCTGAAGAAGAAGCCACATAGTGCTTCTTCCTGGTTTCCCTGCACAAGGAAGTAGTGGCAAGGATTAAGTGTATGTGCTTTCTATCTCAAAACCTGGAACAGGTGGTGTGAGAAGTTGGCCTGGTATATGATGTTCACTAGTTAAAGTGACCACCTTGTACCATGCCAAGCAACCCTTATGGTTGGGTTGTAAGTCAACCTTTTTGGACCAGCTGCCCTAGTGGTAGCGTAGGCTAAGCAGTCTTTCAGGCTAAACTCGTTTAGGCATGTAAAGCAAGCTGTTTTACCATATGTAACCCCCCTTTAAACCAATGAAAGGACACCACACAGAAATATATTCAAAATATATATGTATTTATTACTCAAAGTATCCCCTAGACTCTTTATGAGCACAGGAGCACAAATCGTTAAACAAGAAAGTATCACAATATACGAAAGTTGCACTTTATATGGATAGGCCCTGGTGGCCGCTCAAACCATATACTAAAATAGTGGTATAAGTACCACGAACAGGAAAGGGAGAAGGCCTAGGGCCTCTAGAATCGCTGGGCCTACGAGGAGCTAACGTTAGTTAGTGACCAGGAGGTCCACGGGTCGCGTGTGCAGTGAGGAAAGTTACACGCGGGCTCCCATAGGTTTTCAATGAGTGCGTAAATGTTCAAAAGTTACTGCTAGAAGGGTCTTCTGGTTGGACTACGAATTCAAGACTTCAAACCTAGACATTAGAGATGTTACTCTACACTTGTGCACCGGAGTGCCAGCTTTACCTCACCCACAGGAAGCGGGTGCATAGGTCTCGAAGTGCGTCGGGTTTCGTCTATCTGTTCAATGGAGCCTGATGACAAAGATGCTGCAGGCGGTCGGTCCAGAAGAGATGCGGTGGATCCAAGGATGGATCGGAAGTGTAGAAGACCTGTAAGCAGAGGGGACAGTGTTCACAGTCACTAGCCAGTGACCGACGTGGCACCAGGTAGGTACCAGGCGATGTCGGGTGCAAACAGGTGAAGAGGTGTAGCTTGTCTCTGCAGCCACGTGGTCCCTGAAGGTCGACGACGTCCAGGAGTCGGTTCACGAGCTGTCCCATGCAGGCTCTCGCTGTCGGCGGTGTCGGCGACTCAGAAAAAGCAAACAAGCCTTGGCAAAAGCAGGAGTTGCAGGAATCGAAGAAAGCTGTGAGCTCTGACCAGCAAGGTCAGAGGGGCTGCTCCTTTGGAGGGAAGCAGGGGCCAGTCTGGATCAACCAGACCAGTGTCGTAGTTTTCAAAAAGGTTCGCCAAGATGGCCACTAGCCAATGGGCCAGGGTCCGGGTAGGCGCGTCGAGTCGCAAAGTGCAGAGGGGCCCCACGCAGATCGTGGAGATGCTGGAGGGCTCACCTTTGGTGCAGATGCTGCTGGGATGTTGGGCTTCTCAGGACCCAAAGCACAACCCAGAAGAAGCCTCTGTCATCGCGCTTGCAGCTTGTCGAGTGTCTTCCAAGATGGCTGGCTCCACGTGTCTCGGTGCCTCCACGGGTTCCTTCTTTGCAGGGACTGTGGATCGGGCGGTGAGAGGTCTGGAGGTCCAGTTCTTGTCAGTCTCTGGGCTCGGGCTCTGGCGGGAGGCGGCAGCAAAGCAGACGTCGATTCGCTGGTTGGTGCTTGCGTTAGCAAGATGGTCACTCCCTGACCATTGGGGAGATTTCCTTCGGTCTTCTGTGCAGCAGAACGTCGAAGTTCCCGTCTTCTTCTTAGTTTCAAGTTGATTCCAGGATGTCTAAAGTCTTAGGACACAGCTCCTACCTTTAAGCAGATTCTAGGGGCCGGACTACCTGCTAGGTCCCTCCCTAAGGGTGGGGCCAGGAAGGGGGGTGGTTACACCCCCAATCCTTTGTCCAGCTCGGCCCAGGTCTGGGGCTGGTGTGCCCCAGGACCGGTTTGAACTGGCATATGCACCGAGGCTCCTTGTGAGCCTCAGGCATGTCTGATTCCTTTCAAGCCCTACCTGACCAATACACAAAATCCTGTCTGGGGTGGTGCTCGCACCTCCCCTGGCAGGAAACCCTTTGTCCACGTCTCACAAGCTGGAAGGACTCCCAGCAGCAGGAGGGCAGACTTGTGTCTGTGGTGGCAGCGTCCATTTTGTGGAGCTGAGGCTATGTCTGATTTTACCCTGGTTTCAGGTTCTGTACATGTCGTGTCCCTCTAGGAGGGTGGTATGCTAACCCCGTCGCCAGAATTGGCGAGGGGTTAGTATTCCAATTTCTATGACACCTTACTCGACATGTTTTGATAAAGCCAAACCAAAGATAGCATTTAACCGCGAGGTTCATAATGCACTTAAGAGTATATGGTATGGCGATATCTGGAAACGGTAGAAGGAAGTTGTTCCGACTACTGCAGACAGGCTCAGCTCATGCCAGAGCACCATCTCACATGAAACCAAGCACTCTGCCTTTAGGATTGTTAAGGCCTGCCATAGGAGTGACTTATAGGTTAACATGTGTCCCATTTAAGGTTAGGTATAGGCATACTACACCTAAGTAAGAGGTGGATACACCAACTTACCCCAGCTGAGTGATCAGCCAGTTGTGTCAAATGGCTAGGCCAGGGGTGGCACAATACATGCTTCAGCCCCTGGTAGGCCTTAGATACACCAATGCCCTGGGTACCTAGTGTACACTGGTACAGGGGCTCACAGGGTGATCCAGTTCCAATGGGTTATGCCCCTAAAATGCATAGTGTCAATTTAGCAGAGAGAACAGCAGGCTGGGGGTCTGATTAGCAGGCCCCCAGCCTCAATATGTCAAAAAACCAGTGAAGCAAAAAGCAAAAATTTGGGGTGACCATAGGATAGCAGACCCTACTCTCCTACACAACCCCCCCCCCCCCCAAACGCAGGGACATTAAACTAGCCTGGACCAGTCGTGTCTTCATGTCCTAAGTGGAAGTACCTGGAGAGACCATCTGCATTCCCATGGTCAGTACCTGGCCGGTGCTCCACTGTAAAGTCCATCCCCTGTAGGGAAATGGACCACCTAAGCAGTTTGGGGTTTTCACCCTTCATCTGATTTAGCCACAAGAGGGGCTTATGGTCGGTCTGAATCTTGAAGTGAGTGCCAAACAAGTATGGCCTCAGCTTCTTCAGGGCCCACACCACAGCAAAGGCCTCCCTCTCAATAGCTGACCAATTCTTCTCTCTGGGGGTCAACCTTCTGCTAATAAAAGCAATGGGTTGGTCTTGACCATCTACATTAAGTTGTGACAGCACAGCTCCCACACCCAACTCAGAAGCATCTGTTTGGACAATAAACTCTTTGGAGTAGTCAGGACTTTGCAGGACAGGTGCAGAGCACATGGACTTCTTCAGGTCATCAAATGCCTTTTGACAGCTTACTGTCCACTGAACCTTTTTGGGCATCTTTTTGGATGTCAGATCATTAAGAGAAGTCACAATGGACCCATAGTTCTTAACAAACTTCCTGTAGTACCCAGTCAAGCCCAAGAAAGCTCGGACTTGAGTCTGGGTGGTGGGAGGAGACCAGTCCTTGATGGATTGTATCTTACTCTCCAGTGGTTGAACTTGGCCTCCACCTACAAGGTGGCCCAAGTACACAACCTTACTCTGCCCTATCTGGCACTTAGTAGCCTTGATAGTGAGGCCTGCCTTTTGCAGAGCCTCAAGTACCTTCTTCAGGTGGATCAGGTGATCCTCCCAGGTGGAGCTAAAGACAACAATGTCATCAAGATATGCTGCACAAAAGTCATCCAACCCAGTAAGGACTTGATTCACCAACCTTTGGAAGGTGGCAGGTGCATTCTTCAGACCAAAGGGCATCACCACAAATTGGTAGTGCCCTCCTGGGGTTGAAAATGCTGTTTTGGCCTTAGACTCCTCAGCTAACCTGATTTGCCAATAGCCAGCTGTCAAATCAAATGTGCTCAAAAACTTAGCAGAAGCCAGTTTATCTATGAGCTTATCTGCCCTTGGAATAGGATGTGCGTCTGTCCTGGTGACATCATTGAGTCCTCTGTAATCCACACAGAACCCCATCTCTCTCTTGCCATCTTTGGTGTGAGGTTTGGGGACCAGAACCACTGGGCTAGCCCAGGGGCTCTCTGAGGGCTCAATGACACCCAATTCCAGCATTTTGTGTACCTCAGTCTTTATACAGTCCCTGACATGGTCAGGTTGTCTGTAAAGATTGTTCTTCACAGGAAGACTGTCACCAGTGTCCACCACATGGGTACACCAGTCAGTTTGACTAGGTATCAGTGAGAACATATGCTGAAATGATTGTAGAACTTGTCTACATCCAACTTGCTGATGCTCAGTGAGGTTGCCTCCAAGGGTCACTCCTTCAACTGAACCATCTTCAGGGTTCTGAGACAACAGGTCTGGGAGAGGGTCACTCTCTTCCTCCTGTCCCTCATCTGTAGCCATGAGCAAGCCCATGTCTGCCCGGTCAACATATGCTTTTAACCTGTTAACATGGAGTACCCTGTGGGGACTCCTGGGAGTGCCTAGGTCTACCAAGTAGGCAACCTCTCCCTTCTTTGCCAGGATTGTATGGGGTCCAGACCATTAGTCTTGGAGTGCTGCTGGGGCCACTGGCTCCAACACCCATACCTTCTGTCCTGGCTAAAACTCAACCAAGACAGCCTTTTGGTCATGCCAAGCTTTCTGTAAGGCCTGGCTTTCCTCAAGGTTTTTAGATGCCTTCTCCATGTACTCAGCCATCCTGGAGCGGAGACCAAGTACACAGTCCACTATTTCTTGTTTAGGCTTTTTGAGAGGTAACTCCTATCCTTCCCTCACCAGACATAGGGGGCCTCTTACAGGGTGCCCAAACAACAATTCAAATGGGCTGTAGCCAACTCCTTTTTGTGGGACCTCTCTGTAAGCAAACAGAAGGCAGGGTAGAAGGATGTCCCATCTTCGCCTGAGCTTTTCAGGTAATCATTTGATCATACCCTTTAGGGTCTTGTTGAATCTCTCAACAAGCCCATTGCATTGTGGGTGATAAGGAGTGGTGAACTTGTAGTTGACACCACATTCCTTCCACATAGCTGTCAAGTATCCTGACATGAAGTTGGTACCTCTGTCAGAAACTACCTCCTTAGGAAACCCCACTCTGGAGAATACTCCCAGTAGGGCCCTGGCCACAACAGGAGCTGTTGTGGTCCTAAGGGGAATTGCCTCTGGATACCTGGTGGCATGATCCACTACCACCAGCATAAATCTGTGCCCAGATGCAGTGGGGGGATCCATGGGACCCACAATATCAATCCCCACTCTTTCAAAGGGAACCCCCACCACAGGTAGTGGTATTAGGGGGGCCTTTGTTGTGCCACCTGATTTGCCACTGGCTTGGCAGGTCACACAGGAGCGACAAAACTCCTTGGTATCTTCATTCATGTGAGGCCAGTGAAAGTGAGGGACAAGCCTGTCCCAAGTCTTGTTCTGGCCTAAGTGTCCTGCTAGAGGAATATCATGGGCCAAGGTAAGAAGGAAGCCCCTAAATTGCAGAGGTATAACCAACCTCCTGGTTGCACCAGGTTTTGGGTCTCTAGCCTCTGAATAAAGGAGCCCATCATCCCAATACACTTTATGGGTACCTTGAGCATTCCCAGCAGCCTCAGCAGCAGCCAGCTGTCTGAGGGGTTCAAGAGATGGACAGGATAACTGAGCCTGCCCCAAGTCAGCCCTGGAAGGTCCCCCTGTCCCCAGAAACTCAACCTGGTCAGGTTCAAGCTCTTCAGGGACAGTTCCTTCAGGGTTCTCGAGATCATCCTCCTGGGAAGACTGATCATCATTTGGAGGCAGGGGGGGAGGCACAGCCTTAACCCTCCTGTTCTTCTTCTTGGTAGGTGCTTGGTCCATTGTTCCAGGATCCAAGACCTGAGGTTCAGTAAGGCACTTTTTGGCCTGTGACCTGGTCACAGCAAGGACATGTGGTGATATACCTAACATCTCTGCATGTGTCCTGTACTCCACTTCTGACCATAGAGAACTCTCTAGGTCATTTCCCAACAAACATTCTACTGGGAGGTCTGCACTAACCACAACCCTTTTGAGGCCAGTTACCCCTCCCCATGAGAAGTTAACAATAGCCACACTATGGGAAGTAGTGGTATTGCTGGCATTGGTCACCAGGTAATTCTCACCTGGAATGTACTGTCCAGGATCCACAAAGCCTGGTGTCACCATAGTGACACTGGCACATGTGTCCCTGTAGGCTTGAGCCACTTTTGTATTTATCAATGGAGTCTGTCTGTACTTGCCCAGATTACTGGGGCTCACAGTCAGGGACAAATCCATGTCCCCATCACTGATCAAGACTGCCTGTGTAAGGGTTCTGTCTAGGTCAGAATCTCCTTCAGTTCCCATAGTGATTCCCACTACACCCTTTGTCTGGGGACCAACACTGCTAACAGTACTACTGGGAGCAGGTGCCTTAGGGGCAACAGTGTTGGGGGCTCCACCCTTCTTACAATCACTAGTCCAGTGAGTTGTATTCTTGCAAGATTTGCACCAGGGTTTCTTTGGACCTTCTTTCTTCTTTCCTTTAGATTGTTGGGACCCACCCTCATTAGTACTAGTTTGGGGCCCTGTTGAAGACTTCTGGTCTTTGGATTTCTGATCACTACCCTTTTGGTCTGTTTTCTCCTGATCACCCCCTTGGCCCTGGTTCTGGTTCTTTTGCTTAACCCTGGTTCTGACCCATTTGTCTGCCTTCTTTCCCAAGTCTTGGGGAGAGGTCAGATCCGAGTCAACCAAGTGTTGATGCAGTTGCTGGTTTTGACAGTTATTTAAGATCTGTTCTCTCATCATCAAATTGTACAATCCTGTATAATCTGAAACCTTACTTCTCAGCAACCAACCCTCCAAAGCCTTAGTGGCACATTCAATATATTCAGACCAGTCCTGAGTCTGTGTCTTCTGGGTATCTCTGAACATTAACCTGTACTGTTCAGTGGTTAAGCTTAACCCATCAACCAGGACACACTTCAGGGCTCTGTAGTTTCTGACATCCTCCTCTCTAACAGTGAGGAGTCTATCTCTGCCTCTACCTTCAAAGGAGAGCCATAAGATTGCTGCCCACTGGTCCTCAGGAACCTGCTGCACTTTGCAGGCTCTCTCAAGAGCAGTCATCCACTTGTGGATATCATCCCCACTTTTGTAGGGGGTCACAACCTTGGACAGGTTCCTATTATCAAAGACCCTATCTTTGTCCCTAGGGACAATGCTGCCACCAGTGGGTATAGACCAACTCTCTCTAGGTTGCCTAGCCTTGCTCAGTTTCTCTTCCATCAGGGCTACTTCTAGCTCCTGTTTCCTGATCCTCAGCTGGGCTTCCTGCATTCTGGCCTCATGCTCCCTCCTCTGAGGGCTGGTCATCCTTCTTCTGGACTGACCCTGAGAGCCTCTAGAGGCATGAGAGGCATTAGAGTCACCTGAGTGATTCCTCTGTCTCCCAAACCCCTGGTTAAGTCCACTGGGGAAACTCGATGGGGGGAACCCATTGTCATTCCCAAATAGTCTTAAGTTAGCTGGGCCAAGTATAACACCTGGCACTGGGCTATTTCTCCCATCAGAATCACTACTACTATCAGACTCATCCCCCTTGTTATTCTCGTCCCTATGCTGATCCTCATGATCTGTAGTCTGATTCTCATCTAAGGGGTGACTATTAGAAAGGGGTACTTCAGTAGCATCTTCAGAAGGAGGGCCTCCTGTTCCAGTCCCTGAGGGGTCTAACTGGGAGGCTTTCTTGAGAGCTCTCTGATCTTCATCAGTTTGCAAGAGTTCTCTGAGTTCAGCAGAGGTAGGGTTCCTGGGCTGTTTAAGGCCCCTGGAATTAGCCAACTGCCTGAGCTCATTCTGGTTTAGGGAAGCAAAGATGGATGGTGCCCTCTGGGGGTCACTCTCGACAGAGATGGGTACCTTGGACCCCTCTGCCCCAGCCATTGCTCTTAAGTGTGGGTGGATGTGTTGCAACTACCTACACTTGGGTTTTCCTACTAAACCTATCTAGTAGTTGTAGTCAGGGTGTGCTACTCCCTTTGCTCTACAACAACTAAGTTCAGTAGAACTTAAGTATATAACTAACTTGTTTTATATGTACCTACAGGTACCTGTATGATCTTTCAATTGGTAGCAAAGAGATTACAGAGGTAAAACAACAGCAAGCTCAAATCCCACCGCTGCCACCAATGTGAGAAGTTGGCCTGGTATATGATGTTCACTAGTTAAAGTGACCACCTTGTACCATGCCAAGCAACCCTTATGGTTGGGTTGTAAGTCAACCTTTTTGGACCAGCTGCCCTAGTGGTAGCGTAGGCTAAGCAGTCTTTCAGGCTAAACTCGTTTAGGCATGTAAAGCAAGCTGTTTTACCATAAGTAACCCCCCTTTATACCAATGAAAGGACACCACACAGAAATATATTCAAAATATATATGTATTTATTACTCAAAGTATCCCCTAGACTCTTTATGAGCACAGGAGCACAAATCGTTAAACAAGAAAGTATCACAATATACGAAAGTTGCACTTTATATGGATAGGCCCTGGTGGCCGCTCAAACCATATACTAAAATAGTGGTATAAGTACCACAAACAGGAAAGGGAGAAGGCCTAGGGCCTCTAGAATAGGGGTGGGCGGAATTTGCGTAATCGCGTTACGCAAATCTCCGCGAAACGGTAAAAAATCTCCGCGAACACGCAGAAATTCCGCGAACACGCGGAATTGCTTGTTCGCGATACTTTTTGCCTGTTCGCGATCGCTGTTTGCGTGCTCGGGGTGAAATATCTCGCGAACACGCATATTGAGAACGCGAACAAGCAAAAAATTTCGCGAAGTCGCGGAACGCAGATTTTTGGGCAATTTCGCGTTCTCCGCGGAACGCGAAATTACCCAAATTCCGCAAATTCCGCGAACGGAACGTAATTACCGCCCAGGCCTACTCTAGAATCGCTGGGCCTACGAGGAGCTAACGTTAGTTAGTGACCAGGAGGTCCACGGGTCGCGTGTGCAGTGAGGAAAGTTACACGCGGGCTCCCATAGGTTTTCAATGAGTGCGTAAATGTTCAAAAGTTACTGCTAGAAGGGTCTTCTGGTTGGACTACGAATTCAAGACTTCAAACCTAGACATTAGAGATGTTACTCTACACTTGTGCACCGGAGTGCCAGCTTTACCTCACCCACAGGAAGCGGGTGCATAGGTCTCGAAGTGCGTCGGGTTTCGTCTATCTGTTCAATGGAGCCTGATGACAAAGATGCTGCAGGCGGTCGGTCCAGAAGAGATGTGGTGGATCCAAGGATGGATCGGAAGTGTAGAAGACCTGTAAGCAGAGGGGACAGTGTTCACAGTCACTAGCCAGTGACCGGCGTGGCACCAGGTAGGTACCAGGCGATGTCGGGTGCAAACAGGTGAAGAGGTGTAGCTTGTCTCTGCAGCCACGTGGTCCCTGAAGGTCGACGATGTCCAGGAGTCAGTTCACGAGCTGTCCCACGCAGGCTCTCACTGTCGGCGGTGTCGGCGACTCAGAAAAAGCAAACAAGCCTTGGCAAAAGCAGGAGTTGCAGGAATCGAAGAAAGCTGTTAGCTCTGACCAGCAAGGTCAGAGGGGCTGCTCCTTTGGAGGGAAGCAGGGGCCAGTCAGGAGCAACCAGACCAGTGTCATAGTTTTCAAAAAGGTTTGCCAAGATGGCCACTAGCCAACGGGCCAGGGTCCGGGTAGGCGCGTCGAGTTGCAAAGTGCAGAGGGGCCCCACGCAGATCGTGGAGATGCTGAAGGGCTCACCTTTGTTGCAGATGCTGCTCGGATGTTGGGCTTCTCAGGACCCAAAGCACAACTTGGAGGGAGCCTCTGTCGTTGCGCTTGCAGCTTGTCGAGTGTCTTCCAAGATGGCTGGCTCCACGTGTCTCGGTGCCTCCACGGGTTCCTTCTTTGCAGGGACTGTGGATCGGGCGGTGAGAGGTCTGGAGGTCCAGTTCTTGTTGGTCTCTGGGCTCGGGCTCCATCGGGAGGCGGCAGCAAAGCAGATGTCGATTTGCTGGTTGGTGCTTGCGTTAGCAAGATAGTCACTCCCTGACCATAGGGGAGATTTCCTTCAGTCTTCTGTGCAGCAGAACGTCGAAGTTCCCGTCTTCTTCTTAGTTTCAAGTTGATTCCAGGATGTCTAAAGTCTTAGGACACAGCTCCTACCTTTAAGCGGATTCTAGGGGCCGGACTACCTCCTAGGTCCCTCCCTAAGGGTGGGACCGGGAAGGGGGGTGGTTACACCCCCAATCCTTTGTCCAGCTCGCCCCAGGTCTGGGGCCGTGTGCCCCAGGTCTGGGGCTGGTGTGCCCCAGGACCGGTTTGAACTGGCATATCCACCGAGGCTCCTTGTGAGCCTCAGGCATGTCTGATTCCTTTCAAGCCCTACCTGACCAATACACAAAATCCTGTCTGGGGTGGTGCTCGCACCTCCCCTGCAGGAAACCCTTTGTCCACGTCTCCCAAGCTGGAAGGACTCCCAGCAGCAGGAGGGCAGACTTGTGTCTGTGGTGGCAGCGTCCATTTTGTGGAGCTGAGGCTATGTCTGATTTTACCCTGGTTTCAGGTTCTGTACATGTCGTGTCCCTCTAGGAGGGTGGAATGCTAACCCCGTTGCCAGAATTGGCGAGGGGTTAGTATTCCAATTCGTATGACACCTTACTCGACATGTTTTGATAAAGCCAAACCAAAGATAGCATTTAATCGCGAGGTTCATAATGCACTTAAGAGTATATGGTATGGCGATATCTGGAAACAGTAGAAGGAAGTTGTTCCGACTACTGCACACAGGCTCAGCTCATGCCAGAGCACCATCTCACATGAAACCAAGCACTCTGCCTTCAGGATTGTTAAGGCCTGCCATAGGAGTGACTTATAGGTTAACATGTGTCCCATTTAAGGTTAGGTATAGGCATACTACACCTAAGTAAGAGGTGGATGCACCAACTTACCCCAGCTGAGTGATCAGCCAGTTGTGTCAAATGGCTAGGCCAGGCCAGGGGTGGCACAATACATGCTTCAGCCCCTGGTAGGCCTTAGATACACCAATGCCCTGGGTACCTGGTGTACACAGGTACAGGGGCTCACAGGGTGATCCAGTTCCAATGGGTTATGCACCTAAAGTGCATAGTGTCAATTTAGCAGAGAGAACAGCAGGCTGGGGGTCTGATTAGCAGGCCCACGGCCTCAATATGTCAAAAAACCAGTGAAGCAAAAAGCAAAAATTTGGGGTGACCATAGGATAGCAGACCCCACTCTCCTACAGGTGGTCTTTAAAATATTCCTAATTCTTGACTGTCAAAGACACATTACTGAACTAGCTGGATCACTGACATAATATTGATCACTAAAATATCCCCATACACAAATATCGACACATAAATATCGATGTCAAAATTATAGACATCATAGCTTTAGGATGTAAAGTACAAAAATATTTAAAAAAATAATATTGATATAAAAAATATTGCTTTTTCTTAATATATAAAAATAATGTTAAATAAATTAAATAATAAAATTAACTTTAAAACAAATATTTAGATATAATGTACATTTTATATATATATATATATATGTATATTTACTTCAAAACAATTAATAAAGTAATAATTTTAATTTATTTTAAAATGTTATAGTTATATAAAATTGTACAACGAAATATATATTTATATAAATACACAAAATTCCAGGACGCTCCTTCTGACTGCTATGGGACCCGTGGGAGTTGGCGCACACACCGGCAGAGCACGCCGGAAATTATCCTCTATTCCACAAAGTCAATTGTCGTGCGCTCTCAGTGCCAAGAGATTCCAATAGCACAGATGGTACAACAAAGGTGTTTATTCACAACGCGTTTCAACTACAAGAGTCTTTTCACGTGATCAAGACTCTTGTAGTTAAAACGCGTTGTGAATAAACACCTTTGTTGTACCATCTGTGCTGTTGGAATCTCTTGGCACTGAGAACGCACGACAATTGACTTTGTGGAATAGATATAGAAATACACGTATAACATAAAATCTAATTGAAAAAACATTATATTATAAATTAAAACATTAAAATATTTAATAATTTTGAAACTAACATTTTGCACTCCATTGAGTACAACAGTTGGGAAAGTATTGAAGAGCAGAGATGTAAAAATGACTATTCCCACTCCAGTGAGTGCAACAGTAGGGAAAGTGTTGGATAGCGGAGTGGTAAAAATTACTATTCCCACTCCAGTAAATGCAACAGTAGGGAAAGTGTTGGATAGCGGATAGGTAAAAATGACTATTCCCACTCCAATGAGTGCAACAGTCGGGAAAGTCTTGGATAGTGGAGGGGTAAAAATTACTATTCCCACTCCAGTAAGTGCAACAGTAGGGAAAGTATTGGATAGCGTACGGGGAAAAATTACTATTCCCACTCCAATGAGTGCAACAGTAGGGAAAGTTTTAGATTGCAGAGGGGAAAAAATACTATTTCCACTCCAGTGAGTGCAACAGTGGGGAAAGTGTTGGATAGCAAAGAGGAAATAATTACTATTCCCACTCCAGTAAGTGCAACAGTAGGGAAAGTGTTGGATAGCAGAGGGGTAAAAATTACTATTCCCACTCCAGCGAGTGCAACAGTAGGGAAAGTGCTGGATAACAAAGGGGCAATAATTACTATTCGCACTCCAGTGAGTGCAACAGTAGGGAAAATGTTGGATAGTGAAAAGGTAAAAATTATTATTCCCACTCCAGTGAGTGCAACAGTAGGGAAAGTGTTGGATAGCGGAGGGGTAAAAATTTCTATTCCCACTCCAGTGAGTGCAACAGTAGGGAAAGTGTTAGATAGCTGAGGGGTATAAATTGCTATTCCCACTCCAGTGAGCGCAACAGTAGGGAAAGTGTTGGATTGCAGAGGGGTACAAATTACTATTCCCACTCCAGTGAGTGCAACAGTAGGGAAAGTGTTCGATAGCAGAAGGGTAAAAATTAATATTCCCACTAAAGTCAATTCAAAATTAAAAACAAATAAAATATCAACTACAATACGTAAGATGTTAAAAAACAAAACACGTAAACATACAATATGTACGTAATACGTACAATACGCAATACATAAACGTACAATACATAAGATGTTAGAAAACATATATAAAAATATTACAAATTACACAAGATAGAAACATATTATAGTGTTAAATAAATCTAAACATTACCTACAAAGATTATTTTATAAATATGTTACATTTATTTAATAATTTGTATTTCCTACCCTATCAAACCACACAATTCACAATACACATCTACATTTTTAAAAAAGTGTGCCTCCATAATTAACATAAATAATTATCAAATAAGCAAATATTATTATTCAAAAAATAAATGAAAACAGAAAAAAATGAATTTACTCACCAAACGTTAACCCTATAAAACCAAACTCTACACACAAAATAAAAATAAACAATTAACAAAACTGGGTCGATTCCGATCCGGGTCGCACAGCTTTCTGAGAGCTGTTCGTAGCCTTACCTTGCGACTGACTCGTACCCGGAGCCGGTCCGTGCGGGCGATGAAGTACGATGCGCATAACTGACACAAATCCGACCGACACGTAGACTGTGATTCGAGCTTCATTCTCCGTCCGAGCCGTACCTCCGAACGCCGAACCGAGTCGCCCGGAAGCAGTATCCACAGCAGTTTCCGGCCGGCCAAGTACGATGCGCAAATCATACGCGCCGGATGGGTGACGTACAGCACGTCAGAGCATCCGGAAAAGAAGCATATCAGGTACAATTTGAGGCAGAACACAATTCTCTGCAACGAGATGGACCAGCTAGCAATGGGCACAAGACAGAGCAACTAGCAGTGTGTACGAGACAAACACATCATGAATCCCATCGCGCAGGTCATACCAGTACTGTACATCTATGACCGGATCAGGATCAGACGCGGACGACGCAGACAGTAAGTCAGACACCCACCACACAAACAAATGACACGTACCCGCCAAATGTCACACACACCCAGGGGATCCATATCCTGGCCACTAGCAACAGGCCACCATAGGGGTTGCATGGCCATCACCACTACCACCCCCACTCATAGGGGGTATGTTTCCCATCACTACTGCCACCCCCACACATAGGGGACCTGTTGCCCATCACTCCTGCCACCTCCACCCATAGGGCTTATGTTGCCCATCACTATTGCCACCCCCACACATAGGGCTTATGTTGCCCATCATTCCTGCCACCCCCACCAATAGGGGACCTGTTGCCCATCACTCCTGCCACCCCCACTCATATGGGACCTATTGCCCATCACCACTGCCACCCTCACCCATAGGGCTTATGTTGCCATCACTACTGCCACCCCCACCCATAGGGCTTATGTTGCCCATCACTACTGCCACCCCCACCCATAGGGCAATGTTGCCCATCACTACTGCCATCCCCACCCATAGGGCTTATGTTGCCCATCACTCCTGCCACCCCCACCCATAGGATCGCTGAAGAGCAACACATCCATCCTACACCAACATTAGGTATGTCAGCAAAATACATCCGCCCTAACATCATGACAACAGTGTGTAGTCTGTGACAAATGCCCACAACAGTGATTATGACTTCGAACATGCAATGTAACTACCATCACATGTGTGACGAAAAACTGAGTGTGGCCTACACAAGGCAAGCATCACTATAGCACTGTGTCAATGTAAAACTAACACCCCCTCACTGTGTAGAACAAAAGTTAAGTGTGTGGTTCCAAACTGCAGCAAATGTTGAGCATTGTGGTGATGGGGTCTAAAACCCCCCTCATCACAGTGACCAAAAGGTAAGTGTCATCATGGTCAAAGCTGCAAATGCCAAACAGCATGTATGATTCCTGGTCCCAACACATGAAACACTTTTGTGGCAAAGTAGTGGTTGTGTCCCATACCCACAGACATGTGGTGAGGCTAACAGTGCTGTGAAAACATAACACACTCTCGGCCATGTGCAGACAAGCACCACCCATGGGGGCTGACATTGCATACAGTGTACAATGACACAAAAGCAGAATTGACCATCACAAAGCATACACACATCTCGAAAATAGACACACAAATCAAAACATCATGTATAGACTGTAGGTGTCAGGTCACAAAGTCCCATTCCATGGAAGCAATGGGAAGTAACAACCAGGATGAATGTACAGACTGATGTGATATGACTCAAAGGGACAGCAGGGAAAATGACAAAAACAACATCCAGACAATGGCCCACAACAGCAATACCAATGCACTGGTGCAGATGCACAAACACAAACAGGCAACCTCACACTGCACATCTGACACAACATGTGTGTGTGTGTCTCAATATCTCCAGGCAACTACACAGCACAACAGCGCACAACTCGTACAGGTTTTGAATCCGTATCCGTCTCCGTGACAGTCCAGAGCAAATGGGTGCGCACGGCTCGGTCAACTGACTGTTCAACACGAAAATACACTCGCACCCGTCTCCATACGATTCAATGGTCAAGGCGTGCCCAGGGCTCGGTCCATGCCTGCACGACGCGTATGCATGATAGTCACCCGCGTCCGTTCTCATTGCAGTCAACGGCTAAGCGTACGCACGGCTCGGTCCTGAACTGTGCAATGCGTACACATGATAGTTATCCGCATGGGTTCTCATTGCAGTCAATGGCTAAGCGTACGCACGGCTCAGTCCTGAACTGTGCAATGCGTGCGCTTGATAGTCCCCCGCGTTGGTTCGCATTGCAGTCAATGGCTAAGCATACGCACGGCTCGGTCCTGAACTGTACAATTCATACGCATGATAGTCACCCGCGTCGGTTCGCATTGCAGTCAATGGCTAAGCGTACGCATGTCTTGGTCCTGAACTGTGCAATGCATACGCATGATAGTCACCCGTGTCGGTTCTCATTGCAGTCAATGGCTTAGCGTACGCACGGCTCGGTCCTGAACTGTGCAATTCGTCCCTGTGGAAGTCACCCACGTCGGTTGACATTGGTGTGACTTTTTGACGGCTTCCACACACAATTACTTGCCAGGGACTCAGGTGCACACCTACCACACTACAGCATGTGCCACACTGTGTTCCATGGCATGTTAGGCTGCATTCCTGTGTGTTTTTGTTGGCAAAAATTTGGTTTGGTGTGTGGCACTTTTGTGCAGCGACTCCCAGGCTGTGCACGTGTTCATGGGGACGGAATACTTTATGTGTTGTGCATATTACCAATGTGATGTGCAACTGTACAGTTATGGTCATGAGTCATGGACACAGTTGCAGGTTGGATATGTTTAGGACATGTCACATACACCCTGAGTCCTGGGTGTGATGATATGTATGTTACAGTGAGACCTATAGCCGCAATTCTGATGTACACCCACAGTCTGTGTGCATGTTGTGTCTCAGATGTGGCTGATCAAATGTGCCCAATGGAAGACAGTCTCCTCATCCATGTGGTTTGTGCATCAACATTGATGGTGTGTGTGTGTCTACGAGACGTCCATATAGGGCCTGCAGAGACAACAGTGGCCACTACCTGTGGGACTCACGGTTGTTTTGTGGCATGTACATGATACGCCATGTCATGCCAGTGTCCATGTGGCATTACAGGGACCCTGGGTATCTTCATGTCAAAGAGCTGTGATGCCTGGGAGACATCAGGCCTCACTTGTCACTGTGGTGTGTGTTTGTAACGTGACAGCAGTACATAGGTACTGTGACACAGCCCAATGATTGGCCATTGCACTACATGGAACTTATGTAGACATGTGGACTTGAGATGGGGAGGTGATGTGCATGTAGGTGACATATGTGTCCATACCCAACAGCACATACCTCAGTACATTGTGTATTGTCATGATGTATCATGTGATATTTTACTTGGCCATAGCCACATGGGTGGATGAATCGACAATCTTCCTTTGTTCATCTCTGTACTGCTGGGCACCAGCTGTCCATAGACCATTCCCAGACCTTGAAACCATGCAGGCACGAGACTGCATCCGACTGTACCGCTTCACCAGGCCACTGATTGAGGAGTTGGTGGAGCAGTTGGCGCCACATCTGCTACCTGGATGGGCATACCCTACAGCACTGACCCCAGAGGTGAAGGTGATGTCAGCCCTGCACTTCTTTGCTACTGGTACCTTCCAGTAAACTGTGGCTACTGCTGGTGGTATGTCGCAAACTATATTCAGTCGTGTGCTACGCGATGTCTTGGAGGGGATGTTGCATTTCCCTGACCTGTACATAAAATGTCCTAGCCCCTGTCAACTCACTGAAATAAATGATGCTTTTTATACACTGGGGAGGATGCCGAACATCATCGGATCTATTGATGGTACACATGTGGCCCTGGTACCACCACGGGCACATGAGCAGGCATACCGGAACAGGAAACATTTTCACTCCATCAATGCTCTGATGGTATGTCTTGCAGACATGTGTATCACACATGTGTGTGCACGTTTCCCCGTTTCTGCACACGATGCCTACATCATGAGGAGTAGTCGTATTGCAACGCTGATGTCACAGATGCCAGACCAGTGTGCCTGGCTTGTCGGTGTGTACTGACTGTTTACCATTGTGTGTGTGTTTGGCAATGTTGTGTTCCACCCTCTTTCAAAACTCAGCTAATTGTTCAATTGTTTGTATGTAGGTGACTCCGGATACCCCAACATGCCGTGGTTGCTGACACCCCTCAGGATCCCTGTGACACCATCTGAGATGCTCTGCAATGAGGCACATGGTCGGACCAGGAGGGTGATTGAGCAGACCTTTGGTCTCCTGAAAAGCCGCTTCCTCTGCCTGGACAAGACCGGAAGGGCCCTTCCATATGACACTGCAAAGGTGTGCAAAATTATCCTTGTATGCTGCATGCTACACAACATGGCAGTGCGGAAGACGTTACCTCTCATCCAGGATGACGATGACCTACCTCCGCCACAAGTGGATGATCCAGGCCTGGGCCACGATGCCAGTGATGATGATGATGAGGGTGAAGTCCGCACACAGCTCATCAAAAACTTCTTCACCTGAATGTGAGTTTACAGGGTTGTTATGTCAATGTATTGCTCTGTTGCTGTTTGAGTGTGTCTGTGTGCCACTTGACTAGATGCGTGCAGTGATGTGTCCTTTCAGGTGGTCTGTACTCCACAATAGTGTCGAACTGCTAACTTGTTTCTGTGTAGGTTTATTTTGACATGTTTTGTGCATGTGTATTGCATTTCTCTCCTGTTCTGCTGTGCTTTTGACTGTGTCTTGTGTCTGTCTTTCCCAGGGTACTTTGCCTGTCGTTTGGTCAACACTGACCCCCAACACCCAGAATCCAACACCAATGTGGAAGTTGTCAATTCCCATCAAGTGATGTACCACACACCCCTGGACTTCAATTCTCTGACACTTTGTGACCGTGTGTCCACTGTAACGTACAATTACCTTGCAACTATTGTGGAATAAACATGTTGCTGATGTGTAATGAACCTGTGCTATGCTTGGTTAGGTACATTGTCTGTCTTCCCACATCTGACTGACATTTGCTTATCTCACCTGTGGGATTTTTGCCACTGACTGTGGATAGGTGTGGTGTCTGTGCATTCCAATGTATTTCAGGTCAACATCATTGTGTGGGATGAGTTACATGGACATGGTGAGTATGTATTGTGGTGCCATAGTGGTGTGTCTCCTTCACATGTGTCACATCACCATGACTCACATAACGGTGATCACATTGTTGTAGTATTTGGCATGCACTGTGTTGTTTAGCAGATCAACATCTCCATGACACATAACAAGTTGGAATCACAACAGAGGCAAGTATAGTGCACTGGTGATTTTATTTACAAACATGTGTGAGGATAGTGCACAGGATGGTGGGTGCTGTACATTGGGTTTTGAATCCAAAGCTCAGAGTAGAGTTGGAAGTGTTGGTAGCTGAAATGTCCACAGTCATCTGCTACATTGGACCAACATGAACCCTCCATGTCATGTAGGCGAGTTGTGTTAGATACGACAAGGTGAACGGTTTGCGCACAAAGAACATTGTCCAGAACAGGTTTAGAGGCCCTGGGTGATGTGCATGGACATCTGCGTCTCACTTGTCCTTCTTCGGATGACCCCTCTTCTTTTTCGGGGGGGGATCCTCAGGTGCAGGCGTTTGCGGTGCAGAGGACTCTCCGCCAGAGTCATCCTCCCTCCCTGTGGCACTGGCAGATGGTGCGGCAACAGATGTTGTGGCCACATAGGGAAGTGTGGACATGTTGGTGCTTATCTGGCGGATGCATTGGAGTATGTCTCTATGCAACCGCAGTAAGTGCATCACACTTGGACACCATGTGGGCATGATGGGCAGACTGCTCCTGTTGAATGTCCTTGAGGTTCCCCACTACCTGGCCGAATCCTCCGGTGCTATCCTGGTACGCATCTATGATGCGTGCCAGTTGGGGGTCATTATGCAGTCCAGACCCCTCTGCAAGGTGCGCCCTCTGCCTACCACCCCTCCCAGCACCCCTATCCACACGGGCAGGACCTGCGGCGGCAGGCACAGGTGACACTGGGCCCCCTTGGGTGTTGTTGCTGGTGGTGTTGTCCTTAGCTTCCTGGGGGTCCTGTGTCCCTGTGCTGTCATTGTTCCGTTGCCTTGGTCTGTCCGTGTTGGCGGGGGTGCCCTGTCTGTTGCCAGATGCTGGAGGTGTGGGTACAGGGGGTGCAGATGTTGGTACTGCTGGTGCTGCATGATGACTCACACCGGAGGCGCCAGGTTGTTCGTCGTCATCCGAAGAGGACAGAGACAGATCCACACCAGAGAGCTGAGGGTTCACCAGAGTATGGGACAGGAACTCCTCTTCATTTGCTGCTGTGTCCCAGCACCACCTGTGTTTGGAAGAGATGCACAATGTAAGTTGTGTTTCGAAAGGCATCAATGGTTCACATACATGACATTTTCTACTGTACGTCAGGATACGTGCCTGTACACTGCTTTGTCCAAGGTTGTCACGGACCGAGATTGGTATTGTTGTGGCACATTGCCCAGTCAAAATGAAACATTTCAATGTGCATGTCGAAGTGTGTGCATGCCCAGCTCATGTATAGATTTGGCTGTACATGGCCATTACTACTCAAGGGCCATCACGTTGCTGACACAGGTGTGTCATCCCTGCACACATGTGAGCTTTAACAAGGACATACGTGCAATTCCACTAAGGATATGTTGTAAGATTGGGGCATGTGTGGTAGCAGATTTTGCTAGTCTTTGTGTGTCACATTGGTGTATTGGTACGACATGGTCACAGTCTGGTATGCCTGTGATCTCTTGGAAGAAAGTGTTTTTTTACAGTGTTCCTAGTTCCCATCTCATTTCATACCATCGTTAATGAGTCTGGTGCTGAGTTTTGTACGTGCATATGTGATTTGACTTGTCAGTGTTCTCCATGGTGACATGGATTGGGCAAGGAAGCACTCTGGCTTTTCAATGCTCATGACAGTGAGAGCCGGTGGTGTGTGTGTTGCGGTTTGGCTGCTGTGAGTAGCATGTCTCATCCAATGCAGTCCAGGTTAGACCTTGTGTCTACAGTGTCTATGTCAGTGAGTGGTGCGTTGTGTGAAGGATGCATATGTTGCAGCACGATGTAGGAGTGGAATGCAGCTCACAACAGCACCGAGTGTGAATGAGACCATGCTATGGCGTCGGCTATATTGGTGTGTCCATTCCATTCACTGTCAGATGTCCCCTGTCAATGATGTATATGTGAGTTCCTGTGTGTTATGTTCAATGTACTATATATGGCTCTCCACACTTGTCATCTGCAAGACACACCTCCACGGCCAGGCCAGGGGGCACCCCTGGACACGGCATCCCCAGACAGTGACTTTGAACATATGGTTGCAATGGCTGTGTGTGAGACCGTGTTTGGGTTGGCCAGTGCATATGTGTGATTTTCAGCCACATCATTTATCAGGCCCATGTGTCAGACATCTTGCCCAGGCATTTTCTTTGTGAGTGACTCGTACCACGTGTGCAATGTGTTTTAGCATAGAAGGTGTGTGTATGGCAAGAATCTGTGTTATTTGCTTTCAAGTCAGGACCTCCTTCTCCCACAGGCCAGTTATCCCATAATGAAGCATGTCACCATTGCGATGGGTGCAGGTTAACTTTCAGGATGTCAGTCAGTGTAGTCCTGGTGTTTGTTGGTGCCCAGTTCCCAGCATGGCCTTCTTCTCCCCACAACAGAGTCCAGTGTCAGACATCTTGTCAGTACATTCCCACTCCCTGTGAGGCAAACATGGTTCAGTGTGAGCTTGCTGGGCTATGTGGGTGGGTGGGGAACATCTGTGACTGCAACTCCCATCATGCTTTTGGCTACATCCCCCTTCCCAGCATGCCCATACTTCCTTCCTTTTGACTCTGCTTCCCTGTGAGGGGGTGTGACAGCAATGGCAAGATGGCTGACTGTGCAGTCCTGGTGTTTGTTGGTGCCCAGTTCCCAGCATGGCCTTGTGGTGTTCACCACAACAGAGCCCAGTGTCAGACATCTTGTCAGTACATTCCCACTCCCTCAGAGGCGAACATGGTTCAATGTGAGCTTGCTGGGCCATGTGGGTGGGTGGGGAATGTCTGTGACTGCAACTCCCATCATGCTTTTGGCTACACCCCCTTCCCAGCATGCCAATACTTCCTTCCTTTTGACTCTGCTTCCCTGTGAGGGGGTGTGACAGCAATGGCAAGATGGCTGACTGTGCAGTCCTGGTGTTTGTTGGTGCCCAGTTCACAGCATGGCCTTGTGCTCACCACAACAGAGCCCAGTGTCAGACATCTTGTCAGTACATTCCCACTCCCTGTGAGGCGCACATGGTTCAGTGTGAGCTTGCTGGGCCATGTGGGTGTGTGGGGAATGTCTGTGACTGCAACTCCCATCATGCTTTTGGCTACACCCCCTTCCCAGCATGCCCATACTTCCTTCCTTTTGACTCTGCTTCCCTGTGAGGGGGTGTGACAGCAATGGCAAGATGGCTGACTGTGAAGTCCTGGTGTTTGTTTGGCTACAAGTCCAAAGATAGCCCCTGTGCTTCACACAGCATCACCCAATGTGGTGTATCTTTGGGTGATATTTCACTACAGTGTGAGTCAATGCATTCTACCCGGTGAGTTGTGTGGAGTTTGTGTTGAGGGGTGTGTGTGTCTCCACATGCTGGTAAGTATGGTCAGAGTTGTCATTCCTCCATCCCACCCGGCCAGACATCCCACCATGAAATGTGCTTCCATTGGAGGGCGTGCAAGTTGTCTTTCAGGATGTCAGTCAGTGATGTCCTGCTTCTGATTTGCGCACAACCCCTACCAGGGCCTTGTGCTCGCCACAGCAGGACCCAGTGTCAGCCATCTTGTCAGTCATTTTCCACTCCCTGTGATGTGGGCATGGTTCAGAGAGGTCTTGATGGGCCAATTGGGAGGGGGAGCATTGTCGTTGACTACAAACCCCATCATGCTTTTGGATACACTCACTTCACCTGCATACCCACTAATCCTTCCTGTCAGTCAGATTCACTGTGAGGTAATGTGTTTGTGGTGGCAAACTGTCTGACAATGTTTATTTTGCTTTGTGCCACTGCCTTGCTCTATTTGTTGGTAGGTTTGTACATGTCATGACACAGTTAAAAGTCACTTTGAGATGGCAGGTATTGTGTTTGTCTGACTAGCATACACATCTTGGGATGATTATCTATTGGTTACTGTGGCTTTGGTAACGGTGCATGGTTTCACTGTTCCCTTGCCACTTATGTACTCACCAGGCTCTGGTATGTCTGCTAGACCATGCACGCTCTCTGGTGGAAGGATGTCCCACACCTTCTCCTCCCAGGACCTGAAGTATACTGGTTTGGCAGGAGGGCCACCACCAGTGTGCTGACTCAAGGTGTGATCTTTCTCGATGAGTTTCTTGACCCTCATGCGCACGTCATACCACCTGTCCTGGATATCATCCTTTGTGCACAACGTTGGTGCTTATGTGTTCACCTTGTCCACAATCCTCGCCCACATCTCTGTTTTCTGTGACATTGGGGTCCTTTGGACCAATGTACCAAACAAATGTGGCTCTACTCTGATGATCTCGTCTACCAGCACTTCTAACTCACTATCTGTGAACTTTGGATTCTTCTTTGGGGGCATGGTGATGGGTGGTGGTGGTGAGTGATGTGTGTGTGAGGGTGCAAGTGAGGGTGGGTGAGTGTCGGTTTTGCTAGGTGTATGTGTGAGTGCATTTGGTGAGGTGCTAATGGTGTGAAAGTTGTTTGATGGGTGAGTTGTGAGTGTGTCTGTGGCTGCTGTGTGATGGTGTTCTCTGCTGGCTGTTGTCTTCAATTTGCAAAGTATCATGGTAGTGATTGGTGTCCTTTATATAGGTGCGGTTGTGGGTGTGTCTTTGTTCCAAGTTTTTATTTTAAATATTTATTGACTTTGTCATTGCTTGTTTGGTCCTTTTTTTTGTATTTTTCCTTTGGGTTTTCTAGGCATGAAGGAGACGTTCTTCTGACCGAGACGGACGCTGATGTTGGCTCGTGCGGGCTTCTCCGGGTCTTTCACGCTGACTTTCTTCTGTGTTTCATACGCGTCGGTCACGGAGATCTCTATTGCTACAGGTCCCTGTTTTCTGTGCGTGTCAGTCATGTGGCTTGGGCTCCGTGCGAGTCCGTCTGGTTTTACACGTATTGCATCGTACTGTGCGGATCGGACATTGCGGGTACGTGTCGGTCGGGTTCATTCCTGGTGCATGTTGGTCGATGCAAATTGCGTCTGTTTTCTGGGCCAATCAATGTTTTCCCTACGGCTCGGTCTTACGGCTTGTATTCCGTACGTGTCGGTTGTAATTCACACGCGTTGCATCGTACTGCACAGGTCGTACGGCGCCGGTCCGTGTCGGTCGGTCTCCGTTCCGGGTCCGTGTCGGTCGGTACGTTTTGCGGCCGGAATTGGCCCCTAAATATTTATCAATGAATGAATTAATATTAATGAGCAACTAATTATTAATTAATGAAACCTAAAATACTTTCCTCCCTCTACCCCAATAAACACCACAACACATACCTAAAAATCATTACACAATTTCCATAACTAATTTTACATTATCAAATTAATTAATTAATTTAAAATAATTTACTTCCTACCCTTTACCACTAGACACCCCACAACTCACATCTCAAATTAATTACACAATTGCTATATTTAATTTGTAATTAAATATGACTAATTAACAATTCATTATTAATTTATTGTAAATAAATTACTCCCAACCCTTTTCCCCTATAAACCCCACCTCCCATTCCTAAAAAATGACACAATTGACATAATGAATTACCAATTAATTAATTAGTTAATAATAATTAACAAGCAATTGATAGATAAATATGAATAAATTCATTCCCACAATTAACACTATAAATTTAAAAATATTAATATATGAAAATTATTAATACATTTATTAAAATTAAATTACTTCCAACCCTATACCCATATAAACCCACAACCCATTCCTACAAAATTGACACAATTAACATAATTACCATTTAATTAATAATAATTAACAACCAATTAATTAATAATTATTAATACATGAATGCCCACAATCAACATAAAAAATCAATTAAATAAATATTAATAAATTAAAATATTAATAATTTGATCATAATTAAATTACTTCCCATCCTATTCCCCTGTAAACCTAAAAGCCACTCCTAAAACAATAACGGAATTGACATACTTACCAATTAATTAATTAATAAAACGTAATGACCAATTAATAATTAATTAATAATAAATTAATCCCCACAATTAACACTATAAAATCTCAATTAAATACATGCTAATTAATAACAAATATTAATTAATTTATTATAATTAAATTACTTCCCACCCTATTCCCCTATAAACCCACAACCTGCTACAGAACTAAAAACGCAAAATGTAATTAACATAAAATTAATAACTACTAAAAATTTAACACATATATGAAGAAACAAAATCAATACTTATACATAAATAGATCACATACTTTTAAAATTCATACTAAAATACATAACACTAATTTAAAAAATCGAAATTTTTAACAACTATATTTTTGCTAACGGAATTACTAATTTCGATATTTTCAAAAACAAGATTTCTTACCTTGAAGTCGATATTCTTGACCACGATATTCTTGCTGTCAATATTTCTGTATCACAATATTTCCAACTCGATATTTGTGTATGTCGATATTTAAAACTCGATATTCTGTCTGTGCGCCATTGATGATTATGTAAGAAATCCAATTGTAAAACAGGGTCAGAATAATCCATTTTGACTCTGCCACTCTTCTAGTGAGATTGAGATCATGTACATACAGAGGAACACCAAAAAGCATCCAGCATGGGGTTTGGCCAGCTAATACTCTACTAGATACGTTATTTAGTGCTCTCTGAGCTCAATGCAGGTGTAATACCAGGACAGTCCTGGGTCAAATGCCCTAGGATCAAAGCTCGCCAAAGCTTTCATTGGCTCCCTCAACCATGACTTTCGATTTCCATATTTAAAGGGTGCGAGTATAGCAGTTGTACTCGCTTAGCACTCATATCATTAAAAAAACACTGTAGCAGCAAATGCAGAACCTTTATCTGAATGGAACATATGAACTACGCCCTTTGCTGTTAGGCACTCCATGTATTTTATGACTGCTCGAGCAGTGGTGGTCTTTTGTGGTCACATCCAAAGGAATCTAGGGCAGGAGTCAACCGTACCCAGTATGTTTAATGACTATTGGCAATGGGTCAACATGACTGAGGAAAATTACACCAAAAGGTTTATTGGATATCATGTGCAGAGAAGGTGCTGGTCTTACTGAAGTCAAATGTTTCCTTTGTTGGCAAAATTTGTTTTTTTTATTTGAGTTTTCATGAAATAGTGCAATACATTAACAAACAAACATTACCAGCACATGTCAATCATTGCTCATCAGATGACACAGTGGACATCACGTTTCATTTCCCATCGTATCCTTCTACATCACACAACCATGTTGCATGGAGAAATCAGGAGCACAATTTATACATCAGCTGCTAACAAATCAGGGTGGCTGTTTAGATATATCATGACAGGGTCCCAAAAATTACATGGCTTTGCTGAGGTAGGCAGCTTTTCTGCATATAATAAGAAATTGTCCCTACAATATACAAAGTTCAGTATCCATTGCTTTAGAGTAGGCGATTTTTTGCTGTCCCAATGCATCGCTACTCTGCGCTTCACAAGGAGCAGTGCTATGGCCGCAAATGTTTTCTTTACAGATTTCAATGATAACACATAACTCAACAGGCATAACTGTGGCGTACATATTAGTTTACAGTTCAACATTTCACCCAGTAAATCTATTACCTGTGTCCAGTATGCTTGTACCTGTACACATCCCCAGGCCAGGTGAATAAAGACAGCCTGGTCTTGTTTGCATCATTTACAATTTGCGTTGTCCCGTAGACCATATTTGTACAGCTTTTCCGGGGTGTGAAAGGTTTGGTGCAAGTACTTGTAATGCATAAGGCGTAAATTGCCTTTGGGAGTTAGTAATTCTGTTAGTGCACAGCACGCCTTCCAGTCCTCTTCAGCGAGCGGAGTGTCCAATATTGAGTTCCATTTTTCACGAGCTTTTACCGTACCCTCCCCAATTTCTGTGTGCATGGCCCGGTACAGTTTAGTTTCCATATGGCTTATCTTCGTACTAGTGATAAGTAGTTGTAATGAGTCTAGTGCAGGGGGTTCTGCTGGGTACGAGGGGTACAATTTCTTTATCGCCTCACGCAATCTGTGGTAAGTAAATTTAAATAGCATGGATTGATTGTTTACATATTCCAGATCTGTAGGAGTTATGAATAATCCATTAACATAGAGGTCGCCCATCAGGGTAATGCCCACCTGCTCAAGCAGGTCCATGCTACCTCTATCTTAAGTGGCCGATAGTGAGAGATGCTGTGCTAATCGCATATTGGGGGCATACAGAGGTAGTTTCTTTGCCAGTTGGCCAAGTTTGAGCCACGCATTTGATGTAGTGCGGATTGTATTTATCTCCTGTCTTGCTAGATGTGGTCTATTGTGTGTTAGAATAGCAGCCAGGTGAACAGGGTTGGCGTCGCCATCTTCCACCGCTATATGCGGCAAGTATTTGATTGGATGATACCAATACTGAGCGTATTGGGCTTGCGCACATAAGTAATATAAAAACAGGTTGGGGACCTCAAATTCGCCCAAGGCATATGGTAGCGTCAGTGTGTGTAAGCTTATTTGTGCTTGTTTGCCTGCCCATATTAACATTGTCAGTAGTGCCTTCTGTCTGGCAAATGTTGGGGTAGGTGGGGGTATTGGAATATTCGTGAATATATATAGTAATTTGGGGAGGACCACCATTTTTATCAGGGATAGCCGATCTGCCAGTGTGAGAAGGAGTGTAATCCATTTACTTGTTTGTGCATCAATTCCATCATCAACAGTGCCATAATTAGTTCTTAGTACAATTTCTGGGTCACGATGGATCCAGATGCCCAGATATTTAATGGGGTCTGTCTGCCACATCAATGGGAATTCCAGCGGGTGAGGCCGGGTGTTGTCTGTGAGTGGTAATATTGCAGATTTGTCCCAGTTTATTTGCAGGCCAGAGTGTCTACTAAATGTAATGTATTCTCTGAGAACAGGATTCAAATTTGCACTCGGGTCTCGGATGTAAAGCACCCATGTCGTCTGCATACATAGAGATGCTAATAGGGCGGAGACGGAATCTCAGCGCAGTGTGCGCGTAACGTTGTCTTATTTTACAGGCCAAAGGCTCCATCACAATGGAGAACAGCAAGGGCGATAGTGGGCATCCTTACCGTGTGCCTCTCTGAATATTAAGGACATCCGAGATGTGACCATTTACCATTATTCCTGCAGTTGGTTTGGTATATAATAATTGGATCCAGGTTACTAGCACAGGCGGTAGCCCCATCCTTTGTAAAATTGTGAAAAGATATGACCACCCAATGGAGTCAAGGGTCTTGGCTGCATCCAGTAGGACCGCCGCCACCTCCATCTCCGGTTTGAGCTGGTGTAATAATGCAAATATGGTGCGTAAATTGTGTGAGGTCGAGCAATTGGGAATAAAACCAGACTGATCCGGGAGGACCATGACCTGTAACAATGGCTGCAATCTTGTGGCAATAATCCTGGCTAGAATCTTAGTGTCCGTATTTATTAGTGATAATGGTCTGTAGGACTCCCCACGATCCGGTTGTTTGACTGGTTGTAAGATAGCCACTATCAGTGCCTCTCACAGCATCAGAGGAAGTATCTGATTATTATAAGCTTCATCGTACATTGCAACGAGGTGGGGAATGAGTAATTCCACATATGCTTTATAAAATTCCCCGGTGTATCTGTCCGGTCCCTGGTTTTTGCCTTTAGGTAGGGATTTGATGGCAGCTTGTACCTCCTCCAGCGCAATGGGATGTGCAAGTAGTTCACGCTGTCCATCACTTAGCCATACTAGTGCTATGTCTTCTAGGTAGTTATTAATTTCTTGTGTGGTGGCAGTGTCCCGTGCAGCATATAGCGCACTATGGGGTCGATTCCGATATGAGTCGGACAGCTCTCCGAGAGCTGTTCGTAGCCTTACCTTGCGACCGACACATTCCAGGAGCCGGTGCGTCCGGGCAATGAAGTACGATGCACATAACTGATACAATTCCGACTGACACGTAGGCTGCTGTTCAAGCTGCATTTCCCGTACGAGCCGTACCTCCGATCGCCGATTCGAGTCAGCCGGAAGCAGTTCCCACAGCAGTTTCCGGCCGGACAAGTACGATGCGCAAATCATATGCGCCGGACAGGTCACCACGTACAGCACGTCACAGCTTCCGGGAAAGCAGCATATCAGGTACGATTCGCACCAGAACACAATCCACGACTACGAGACGGACCAGCTAGCAACAGGTACAAGACGGAGCAACAAGCAGCGTGTACGAGACGAACACATCATGAATCCCATTGCGCAGGTCATACCAGTACTGTACATCTATGACCGGATCATGAACAGATGCAGAAGGTGCAGCAGACGGTAAGTCAGACACCCACCACACAAACAAACGACACGTACCTGCCAAATGTCACACAAACCCAGGGGATCCATATCCTGTCCACTAGCAACAGGCCACCATAGGGGTTGCATGGCTATTACTACTGCCACCCCAACCCATAGGGGACCTGTTGCCCATCACTACTGCCACCCCCACTCATAGGGGACCTGTTGCCCATCACTACTGCCACCCCCACTCATAGGGGGTATGTTGCCTATCACTACTGCCACCCCCACTCATAGGGGACCTGTTGCCCATCACTACTGTCACCTCCACCCATAGGGGGTATGTTGCCCATCACTACTGCCACCCCCACTCATAGGGGACCTGTTGCCCATGAATACTGCCACCTCCACCCATAGGGGACTTGTTGCCCATCACTACTGCCACCTCCACTCATAGGGGGCATGTTGCCTATCACCACTGCCACCCCCACTCATATGGGACTTGTTGCCCATCACTACTGCCACCTCCACTCATAGGGGGTATGTTGCCTATCACTACTGCCACCCCCACTCATAGGGGACTTGTTGCCCATCACTACTGCCACCCCCACACATAGGAGACATGTTGCCCATGAATACTGCCACCTCCACCCATAGGGGACTTGTTGCCCATCACTACTGCCACCTCCACTCATAGGGGGTATGTTGCCTATCACCACTGCCACCCCCACACATAGGGGACTTGTTGCCTATCACTACTGCCACCCCCACTCATAGGGGACCTGTTGCCCATCACTACTGCCACCCCCACTCATCGGGGACCTGTTGCCCATGAATACTGCCACCTCCACCCATAGGGGGCTTGTTGCCCATCACTACTGCCACCCCCACTCATAGGGGGTATGTTGCCTATCACTACTCCACCTCCGCCCATAGGGGGTATGTTGCCCATCACTACTGCCACCTCCACTCATAGGGGGTATGTTGCCTATCACTATTGCCACCCCCACTCATAGGGGACCTGTTACCCATGGATACTGCCACCTCCACCCATAGGGGACTTGTTGCTCATCACTACTGCCACCTCCACTCATAGGGGGTATGTTCCCTATCACCTCTGCTACCCCCACTCATAGGGGACTTGTTGCGCATCACTACTGCCACCTCCAGTCATAGGGGACCTGTTGCCCATGAATACTGCCACCTCCACCCATAGGGGACATGTTGCCCATCACTACTTCAACCTCCACTCAAAGGGGGTATGTTGCCTATCACCACTGCCACCCCCACTCATAGGGGACTTGTTGCCTATCAATACTGCCACCCCCACTCATAGGAGACTTGTTGCCCATCACTACTCCCACCCCCACTCATAGGGGACTTGTTGTCCATGAATACTGCCACCTCCACCCATAGGGGACTTGTTGCCCATCACTACTGCTACCCCCACTCATAGGGGACCTGTTGCCCATGAATACTGCCACCTCCACCCATAGAGGACTTGTTGCCCATCACTACTGCCACCTCCACTCATAGGGGGTATGTTGCCTATCCCCACTGCCACCCCCACACATAGGGGACTTGTTGCCCATCACTACTGCCACCCCCACTCATAGGGGACCTGTTGCTCATCACTACTGCCACCACCACTCATAAGGGGTATGTTGCCTATCACTACTGCCACCCCCACTCATAGGGGACCTGTTGCCCATCACTACTGCCACCTCCACTCATCGGGACCTGTTGCCCATGATTACTGCCACCTCCACCTATAGGGGGCTTGTTGCCCATCACTACTGCCACCCCAACTCATAGGGGGTATGTTGCCTATCACTTCTGCCACCCCCACTCATAGGGGAACTGTTGCCCATCACTACTGCCACCTCCACCCATAGGGGGTATGTTGTCCATCACTACTGCCACCTCCACTCATAGGGGGTATGTTGCCTATCACTACTGCCACCCCACTCATAGGGCACCTGTTGCCCATCACTACTGCCACCCCCACTCATAGGGGACCTGTTACCCATGAATACTGCCACCTCCACCCATAGGGGACTTGTTGCCCATCACTACTGCCACCTCCACTCATAGGGGGTATGTTGCCTATCGCCTCTGCTACCCCCACTCATAGGGGATTTGTTGCCCATCACTACTGCCACCCCCAGTCATAGGGGACCTGTTGCCCATGAAAACTGCCACCTCCACCCATAGGGGACTTGTTGCCCATCACTACTTCCACCTCCACTCATAGGGGGTATGTTGCCTATCACCACTGCCACCCCCACTCATAGGGGACTTGTTGCCCATCAATACTGCCACCCCCACTCATAGGAGACTTGTTGCCCTTCACTACTCCCACCCCCACTCATGGGGGTATGTTGCCTATCACTACTGCCACCCCCACTCATAGGGGACCTTTTGCCCATCACTACTGCTACCCCCACTCATAGGGTGCTGCGTGACTATCAATATCAACACCCACACCCATAGAATGGGTGATGCGCCACACATCCATCATACACCAACATTAGGTATGTCAGCAAAATACATCCCCCCTAACATCATGACAAGAGTGTGTAGTCTGTGACAAATACCCACAACAGTGAATATGACTTCGAACATACAATGTAGCTCCCATCAAATGTGTGACCAAAAACTGAGTGTGGCCTACACAAGGCAAGCATCACAATAGCACTATGTCAATGTGCACTAACCCCCCCTCACTGTGTAGAACAAAAGTTAAGTGTGGGGTTCCAAACTGCAGCAAATGTTGAGCATTGTGGTAATGGGGTCTAAACTCACCATCATCACAGTGACCAAAAGGTAAGTGTCATCATGGTAAAACCTGAAAATGCCAAACAGCATGTATGATCCTGGTCCCAACACATGAAACACTTTTGTGGCAAAGTAGTGGTTGTGTCCCATACCAACAGAAATCTGGTGTGGCAAACAGTGCTGTGAAAATCCAACATACTCTTGGCCAGGTGCAGACAAGCACCACCCATGGGGGCTGACATTGCATACAGTGTACAATGACACAAAAGCAGAAGTGACCATCATAATGCATACACACATCTCGAAAATAGACACACAAATCAATACATCCTGTGTAGACTGTAGGTGTCAGGTCACAAACTCCCATTCCATGGCAGCAATGGGACCTAACAAACAGGATAAGTGTGCAGAATGATGAGATATGACTCATAGGTAGGCCTGGGCTAAATTTACGTTCGGCTCGCGGAAATTGCGATAATTTGACATTTTCACGTTCCGCGGAGAGCGCGAAAATGTCAAAAATTCCGCATTCCGTAGCTTAGCGATAATTTGTTCCTTGCTCACGCTGTAAAATAATACATTCTCACGCGCGCGCGATCACCTTACCTGAATCCCCGCGTTCGCCGACAAGTTTTCCCAATCCGGTCGCGTTCTCCACGAGATGTTGGATTGTTGGTAGCCATTTGCGCTGTCTCGCGACAGTTCGCGCCCGCAGTAATGTCATTGGTCGCGCGATCACGTCTTTCATCTCGCGATCATGCACCGCGAGAAGAGTGAAAACAAGATGGCCGCGCCCGTGAGCAACCGCATGGGTAAGTTGGCGAGCCGCGACCACGCAGAAAATACCGCGAACGGGCGGGAAAGAAACTTCCGCATCTTCGCGACATTTTCACGTGTTTGCGGAGATTTTTAACATTTTCGCGATAATTTGCGAAAGTCACTTTCGCAAATTCCGCCCACCTCTACTCACAGGGACAGCAGGGAAAATCACCCAAACAACATCCAGCCAATGGCCCACAACAGCAATACCATTGCACTGGTGCAGGTGCACAAACACAAACAGGCAACCTCACAGTGAACATCTGACACAACATGTGCGTGTGTGTCTCAGTATCCCCAGGCAACTACACAACACAAGAGGGGGGCTGAACCACAGTGACACAGATGTGGACACAGTGCCATACAAAAGTAACCCATCAATTGGACACATCTTAGTGAGCAATCAGGCATTGTGAGATGAGAGGAATCCCAACAGACATATGTGACACAAGCTGGAATGAACAGAAACTAAAACAGCAAGAGACTGACACACAACAGCACTACCCCAGGGACCATACATTGGGGTGACAAAAGCATGCATGATAAGTCCACTGTGATGACAAAGGTAGATGTCGTACAAACTGTGAAACTCAGACATGTGTCCTGTGCCAGAAATGTACATCACACCTACACAAACACAAATCACTAATCATGGCCCGTCATCAAGGGACAAACGTGAGGTAGGGGCTGAGCCATGCAAACGTTCACATCTGTCCACCCTTAACACCACACACCCTGAACTGAGACAATGTGCATCAGTGAAGCCCACATGGACATGTGACATTGCACATGCACTCATGACAAACACAGTAATGTTGGGAGGAACTAAGGTGCACAGACTCATCACACAAGGACAGTCTACAACTCTGGTGAATGACAGACATACTGCACAGTATGCAGTACATGGCCATGACGTCAAAGCTCCTGTAACCTTCAGAATCCCTTCCACAGTCCCAGGACAATGCCTAAGCCATGGAGAACCACAAGGCACACATGCTGACACCTGCCAACATTGCAGCTCTGAACCTGACGAGTGGGAACAGTCACACGCACATACACATGTCTCAATCACCGAAAGGTACCACCTAGGGACAACTACATGATATTGCGAACAAACAAGTGCCATGGGAACCCCTGACTGTGTCTCATCTGCGTCTGACCACATCATCACCACTCAGAACTGAAAAATCCCAATGATGAAACACCAATGAACAGTAGTGTGTCATGCACCCACATATCTGGTAGCCCAGGACAAAGATGTGCGATGAACACAGGACAACTCAGCAAGCATCAACAACAGGAACATATCAAGGGAACACAGCCTGTGTAAGAAAAGGGATGTGGACACACACACATGCTCACACAACACACACCATGGGCCCAGGCAATGTCACGGATCAACACACTTACTTGAGGGGACTCAACTCCTGTGGAAGCTCATCTGTGCCAAACATAGTCCCAGCAGGTCTCAGTCATGTCAGCAGAACACTTGGTCAGTCAGCCATCAGTTACCACCCAATGAAGGCTCTGGTCACATCAGCCTGGGTTCGGGAGTTATCTGTACACACTCAATACATATGTCTAGCAAGTTGCAAAGAGGACCCAGTTGCTCCTACACCAATGATGCCCACACCTGCATGTCCAGTGGAGATATGCCCACAGTCAGGGAAATAGACAAATTGGACAATGGGAAGCACATCATATGGGCATGGGTGAAAGCCACAGATGTGACCATGCAAATGAAATGTTTATAGAGATGTTCACAAATTGTTAATCATGACACACCCAGTTTGCTGCAAAGGATGACATGGATACCGACCAGAATGGGATACACATCTCATGGACCACATGGAGTACATCACATCAACACCTCAGTAGTCAACATTGAAAACTCAGCATTATAACAGCAAGGTCAGGGTAAACATCATCAACATAATGCACAGCTAAATCAAATTCACAAGGATAACTACAAATGCTTTATTCAGCAAATTTGAAATGCAAATGCAAAGTCCTTTCAAAACAAAGGCCAATGGCCAGTCCATATCCAAAGTCCAAATAGGATGTGAGTGACAACTGTCACACGTTGCTTGCCTGCACTGCTAAGGACAGGGGACATCCACTCGGAGGGGCATACATGAGGGCAGGCCAGGCACCGCAGGGACAGGATCAGGGCTCAGCAGAAGGAGGCAGTGAAGGGGTGGTGGGTGCAGGAGAGTCACTGGCAACTGCAGTGGAGGTGTCTGACATAGTGGGTGCAGTCACAACTGTGGGGCACAAGTCAGATGGTGTGGGTGCCGGGACAACTGCAGTGGGCAGGTCAGATGGAGTGGACTGGGTCCCCACTGCAGTGCCCAAGTCAGACGGGGTGGTCGTGGACTCCACTGCAGTGCCCACCTCCATGGGAGCAGAATGGGGTTCAGGTGAGGTCAGCAGGACAGGGGGGGTCACGGTCCCCACAACAGTGACACAAACAGTCTGACCGGGGGAGTGGGGGTGGAAGAGCAAGTGGTAGGGGGGAGAGACTGAGCATTTTGGGGATGGTGTATCTGTGGGTGGGGGAACCTGGGGCAGGGTGTGGCGGGGAACCTGTGGAGTGGTGGCCTGGGGGGTGGAGGACAGAGACTGTGTTGTGGAGCTGCAGGGCGGGGTGGGGTCTTGCTCTTCCAGGTCCAGGGGGACTTGCAGGTAGAGGCCTCAGTCTGACTGCGCCTGGGGGAGGGTGTACGGATGTGAGGGGCACTCCCCTCTGTGTGTGGGGACTTTCTTTTCCCCTTGTATGCTGGATCTGCTGGATCAGTGGGGAAGAGGCCAAGGTCATAGAGGAAGAGCTTCTTGGGAGATGGGGTTGCAGGTGAGGCAAGGGAAGGGGTCTTGGAGGGAGAGGTATCGGAGGACTGCGGAGTGGTTGTGGAGGCCTGTGTGTGCATTTGCAAACCATCCCCTGTGAGTTTGGTATCAGTCCACTGAGGTTGCTTGCGTGCACGTCTAGACCTTGGTTTGGGTGTTTGTGTGCTGCCCGTGTCTGTGGGTTTTGGTGAATGTGCTGGTGTGTCTGTGTTTGTGACAGGTAGGGTGCTAGGAATTGTGGATGGGGCAGGGGTAGGAGGGGTGAGGAACTGTTGGAGGAGGGACACTGCTGCAATCAGGGAGGAGGTCATGGACTGATTGGTCCGCTGTAGGAATTTGTTGGAATCATCACGGCCTGCTCTATTATTTAATGTGGAGCCAGACACAAATGCTTATACGAAATGGATAGATTCTGCCTGTCAGAAACTTGCGCCTGGCAAACAATGTATCCTTAAACGGATAGTGCCATCTGCCACTTGGTACTCGGAAAATCTTAAAAAACAAAAACTTGAATGCAAAAAATTGGAACGTAGGTGGAGGGAAAGATGTGATACTCATGATAAAGAGATCTATAAACTATGCCTCTCCAAATACAAAAAACTGTTTTTTGAAACAAAGAAATTATATTTTGGAGATCAAATCAGGAAGGCCGGACCTTCATCTAAGGTTTTGTTTCACACAATTGTTAAACTTACCACTCCCGTTAGCCCTAAAACTGAGAGTAGTCCAGAACTTTGTGAAACTCTGGCTGCTTTTTTTCTACAAAAGGTAGGAAAGATCTTTTCCTCCTTTTCCTCTATATCTTCTGGAGCCGCAAAAGTTGTTTTAACTCAACCATCTGGCGGTAACATACATACTCCAACATTAGATTGCTTTATTCCCCCAAACCGATCTGAGGTTTTTAAACTACTCTTTGAGATTCGATCCGGCTCCCCTTTGGACCCATGTCCAGTATCTATTTTGCACCAGGTCCCGGAAGTGAGCATGGAAGTTCTTACCCCACTGTTCGCAGCTATCTGTGACAGTGATCATTTTCCAAGTGCTTGGAAAATAGCCTCTTTCCTCCCCCTCTTAAAAAAAAGCAATCTAGACCCTTCTGACCCTTGTAATTATAGGCCTATTTCTCGGCTTCCCTTTCCTGGGAAAATACTTGAGAAGGCCATGAATGGGCAACTCAGTTCCTTCCTTCAAGCCAACTCTCTGCTTGATAAGACACAGTTTGGCTTTCGTGCTGAACATAGCACCGAGTCAGCATTGATTAAATCCACTGAGGAGGTCAGGAAAGCCCTAGATCAGGGAGGTGCCGCCATACTTGTTCTACTGGACCTTTCGGCCGCTTTTGATACGGTCCATCATGAGGTTTTGATGGACCGTTTATCTGAGGCCGGGGTTACAGGCAAGGCTTGGAATCTTCTTAGGTCATTTTTGACCAAAAGAACTCAAACAGTAGATTTAGGCAAATATAAATCAAGACCTTTCGCTCTTCCCTGTGGGGTCCCACAAGGGTCCTCACTCAGCCCTACCTTGTTTAACGTGTATGTAGCGCCGCTGGCCGCTGTGATTAGATCATTTGGTTTTCAGCTGACCACATACGCGGACGATACACAAATTGTGTTATCTATTAAAAGGGGGGCTGAAACTGAGATTGGATCCAGTTGTCATAATTGTATGCAGGATGCATACAATTCGATGCCTGGATGGCATCGAACTGTTTGAAGCTCAATGCTGACAAAACGGAAGTGATTGTTTTTGGGAACAGCATTAACCTCTGGACTCCAGATTGGTGACCAGCAGAAATGGGCTCACCCCCACTACCTGTGGTTCGAGCTAAGAACCTGGGATTGACTCCAAACTCTCCTTCGGTGACCAAGTTAGCAGGGTTGTCTCTTCCTGTTTTTTTATTTTAAGAACCCTTTGGAAAATTAAATTCCTCCTCCCTGAAGATAGCCTAAAGACAGTCGTCACGGCATTTATTCTATCCCGATTGGACTATTGTAATAGTCTTTACATCAATATCCAGGAGAGACACTTGGCTAGACTACAGATTGTACAGAATGCGGCAGCCAGGCTGACCACAGGGACACCTAGATTTGTCTCTGTGAGAAAGGGAATCAGGACACTCCATTGGCTGCCCGTCAAGCAACGAATTCAGTTTAAAGCACTGTGCGTTGTTTTTAAGGCACTCAGTGGAATTGGCCCTGACTTTCTGAAACGTGCTTTTCAGTGGTATGTTCCTGGAAGAGCCCTGCGCTCGGCTCAGGCTAATCTGGCTACCCTCCCCCGCTTTAACAAAACTAACTGGGGAGGTAGGAGTTTCTGCCATTGCACTGCTAAGGCTTGGAATGGTCTGCCTCCTAAACTCAGGAAGTTCACGGAGCTTCTTTCTTTTAGGAAAGAATTAAAAACATGGCTATTTAACTAAACCTCCTTATCAGCATTATCACAGACCAATCTCAGGTGGATAGCTTACAGCGCCAGGACACCTCTGGGTAACAGAGCGCTATATAAGTCTTTTTAACATAACATAACATAACATGCCCGATGACATGCCCTCCATGAACGACACCAGTTGTGTCAACAGACTGGTGTGTGCATGGAGGACACTCAGCATTGATGTCTGCCCTACATGGATCTGTAAAAGGAAGTCCACAGACTCCACACTCAGGGCAGCAGGAGACACAGGGGCAGGGGGTGTGGTGCCTGGCACAAAGGAGACATGCTCCCGAACACAGGAGCCTCCACGGACCTCTGGGATGGGAGCCGATGGGAGGGTGGTGATGGTGGTGGTGGTGGCGGGACAGCCTCACTAGCTGGGGTGTGTTGGCTGCTGACACCTGCCTCCACAAGGGAGTCATCCTTCGAGCTGCTGTGGTCCTCAGGTGGGGTGGATGGTGCTGAGGACTCTTTGGGTGGCCCACTTGCCCTCCGTGCCACTGGGTCCCTCCAACTCCTCGCTTTCTGTCCCAGTCTGGCTCTGCGGCTCCTCCTGGTCCGTGGCGCTGTCCCCTCCTGTGACCGTGGATGTATTTGGATAGAATTAGGAAAAACAGAACAACATCAGTCACCTGCACTGACCTCACACAGCACAGTGAGTACAGCACATCATAGGGCAAGCCCTGGCATCATCATCTGAACACTGCTCAAAGTGCTCACATGGTGTTGAATAAGCCAATTGTAAGTCTGACCATCAACCATGGCACTCATATCCCTCCTGGACTTGCACCCATATGTCTGTTGCATGTTGGATGCTAATACCCCAATGTGCAGACATGCACCACCTACACAGTTGTTGGACATGCAAGTGAACATGTAGAAGTGTGTCACTATACACACATCACATCTCTTGCCACTGACTCAGTACAGGTGGCAGGAAGAAGGGATGGCCAGAGTCTCATTTCACATGCTTGTGATGCATACCAGCAACACACACTATGATGTTCTCATGTCCTGATAGTCAATGCCACAATGGGGTGCATGGAGCACATTTGAACCCAATGCAGGATCACTCATAGCAAGTTAAATGCCATGCGCACAGGCATGCCTGGGACGTCAGTCATCACTGTCTCCAGTCACAGGGGGAGGGCATTCCGACAACAACAGTATGCACTGTGTCACAATCATAGGTCATGGGTAAAGCATACTCTGTAGCTGACAAGTGCACTTGTCCCTGCAAACAACATATCCCGGACCCAGATGACCCCACATCATACAAATCAGACATATGAGTGACTGCGAACACAACTCCCTGAAAATGAGCATCTCACAGTCTGCTGTGCATGAAACACAGCTGCCTGAACTTCAAAGTTGCATACACCATTGTGCACTGTCAAGTGATCACACACCTAAATGTCACACAGGTCTCGTCTCCTATAGTCACATCTCAGATGTCCTGCTAACCCTCAAACTCATGAACACCCCAGTTGTCCTGAAAAGGAAGCCACACCACAATGACACAGAGGCAGACACCTGAAGGCACATGTCACTAAGCACAATCTGTAAGTTGATACACAGGAGTGGGAGTACAGAGTGTTTCTAAATGCCTTGGAGTAGGCATCACTGCCCAGGTCTACGTGAAACAGTGTGTAGCCCTGGACAGTAGGCAGGTGGCTAAGCAAGTGTGGCACACTTGATATATATACTCCTGAGGCCCAAAATTTGGAGTCACCTGCTGCATGGGTGAGTTTGAAATACCCCAAAGCACATGTGACAAGTCAGACAAGCAATTGGAACACATATCCACGTCACACATAGATCACATGTAAGATCTCAGGCATTGTGTAAACAATTGACCCACCCATGAAACACACAACAGAGTCACGGTAACAAATGCTGTTCGGAACCTTAAGCATATCTGTCTGCAGGTACACAGTGCCCTAGTGACACAAGCCACAGACTGTAGGGGCCACACCTGTGGATCAGATGAGGAGGGTGCATTACACAATTGAGGGACATGAGTCCTGGACTGCAAGACCGACGTAATGTGGAAGTATGACCAGGCCAAAAGACTGCAAATGGCATGTTGGACATAGTACACAGATTAGGCATGGACTTAACCCCTCCTTGCTGCTGTCTGGCCTTCAGCTGCCCATCCAGGTCCGGGAAGACCACCGCCAGAATCCTGAGCATGTGGAGGGTCAGGGTCCGATGTCCGTCCCTCCTGCGAGGAGGCGACAGCTTCAGCTGGACCCTTGCGATCCTCCGGGTCCATCCCCGAAGGTCCTGCCAGCTCTCCCGGCAGTTGCGGATCTGGCGCTTGTAGATCCCCACTAATCTAACTGCCAGGTCCATGGTTAGCCAGAGCTCCTGCTTCTGGAGGACATCAGCCTGTGAGAATGACAAAGTTAAAAGAGCATTACCACACATGCCACATATTTGTGCTGCACACAGTTGGATATACATGTAGTCATCACAAAGGTAAATGAGGTACAAAGGTAGTGCACCCATGGAAATGGACAATTGCCCTTCATGTCTGACATGTTAACATTGCCTGGGAAGTTAAAGCTTGCACAAATGCACTTTTGATGCAGAACACCTGTTCATCACATGTACCTACACACTTTGGGGGTTGAAAGTACTCAGTGAGTACGCTTGCCACTGGTGTGCACACAGCTAGTACTGCTAGTCAGACAACATGCACAATTAGGAAGGCAGTGGACTGCACACTCACCTGCTCCCCTGGTTTCCCATACAGCTTGCAGTACTGTGGAAGGAGCCCGTCCAGCAGGGCCTGGTTCTCATTCTCAGTGAAGGCTGGGGCCCTCTCCAGAGTACGTGCCATAGCAGTAGCCAGAGGATGCCGAGACAGCAGCAGTGGTAGCAGAGATGTTGTCCAGTAGCATGTAGTGCAGGCGAGTGAGCTCCCTGGGGGCCAGCCAGCCTTATATCTGTGCTACAGAAACAGAATCTGTGCCATGTGTCCTAAGTGATAGGTCCAACGCAGTTGCCTTCTATGAATCTGGCTAATCCATGGAGTTGTACGACTTGTACACGTCTTCCACATCGTTCAAATTTTCACCTTTATGACACCATCGAAATTGCAACATTGTTGTAGGCAGCAAACTGAATTTCCAGCACACGACTCGTAGAAGTTTTGAATCCGCATCTGTCTCCATGACAGTCCATAGCCAATGAGTGCGCAAGGCTCGGTCAACAAACTGTACAATGCGTAGTTTGAAAATCCACACGCACCTGTCTCCATACGATTCAATGGCCAAGGCGTGCGCACGGCTCGGTCCATGCCTGCACGACGTGTATGCATAATAGTCACCCGCATCGGTTCACATTGCAGTCAATGGCCAAGGCGTGCGCACGGCTCGGCCATGCCTGCATGACGCGTATGCATAATAGTCATCCGCATCGGTCGGTTCACATTGCAGTCAATGGCCAAGGCGTGCGCACGGCTCGGTCCAGAACTGTGCAGTGCGTCTCTGTAGAAGTCACCCCCATTGGTTGACACTGGTGTGACTTGTTGACAGATTCCACACACAATTACTTGACAGGGACTCAGGTGCATATCTACCACATTACAGCATGTGCCACACTGTATCCCATGGCATGTAAGGCTGCCTTACCTGTGTATGCAGGGGGGCAACATTTGGTTTGTTGTGTGGCACTTTGGCACAGCTACTCCCAGGCTGTGCACATGTTCATGGGGACAGAATCCTTTGTGTGTTGTGCACATTACCACTGTGATGTGCAACTGTACAGTTATGGGCATGAGTCATGGACACAGTTGCAGGTTGGATCTGTTTAGGACATGTCACATACACCCTGAGTCCTGGGTGTGATGGTATGTACGTCACAGTGAGACCTATAGCCCCAATTCTGATGTACACCCACAGTCTGTGTGCATGTTGTGCCTCAGATGTGGCTGATCAAATGTGCCCAATGGGAGACAGTCTCCACATCCATGTGGTTTGTGCATCAACATTGATGGTGTGTGTGTGTCTACGAGACGTCCATGTAGAGCCTGCAGAGACAACAGTGGCCACTTCCTGTGGGACTCACGGTTGTTTTGTGGCGTGTACATGATACGCCATGTCATGCCAGTGTCCATGTGGCAATACAGGGACCCTGGGTATCTGCATGTCAAAGAGCTGTGATGCCTGGGAGACATCAGGCCTCACTTGTCACTGTGGTGTGTGTTTGTAACGTGACAGCAGTACATAGGTACTGTGACACAGCCCAATGATTGGCATTGCACTACATGGAACTTATGTAGACATGTGGACTTGAGATGTGAGGTGATGTGCATGTAGGTGACATATGTGTCCATACCCAACAGCACACACCTCAGTACATTGTGTATTGTCATGATGTATCATGTGATATTTTACTTGGCCATAGCCACATGTGTGGATGAATCGACAATCTTCCTTGGTTCATCTCCTTACTGCAGGACACCAGCTGTCCATAGACCGTTCCCAGACCTTGAAACCATGCAGGCACGTGACTGCATCCGATGGTACCGCTTCACCAGGCCACTGATTGAGGAGTTGGTGGAGCAGTTGGTGCCACATCTGCTACCTGGACGTACATACCCTACAGCACTGACCCCAGAGGTGAAGGTGATGTCAGCCCTGCACTTCTTTGCTACTGGTACCTTCCAGTACACTGTGGCTACTGCTGGTGGTATGTCGCAAACTATGTTCAGTCGTGTGCTACGCGATGTCTTGGAGGGGATGTTGCATTTCCTTGACCTGTACATAAAATTTCCTAGCCCAGGTCAACTCACTGAAATAAATGATGCTTTTTATACACTGGGGAGGATGCCGAACGTCATCGGATCTATTGATGGTACACATGTGGCCCGGGTACCACCACGGGCACATGAGCAGGCATACTGGAACAGGAAACATTTCCACTCCATCAATGCTCTGGTGGTATTTCTATCGGACATGTGTATCACACATGTGTGTGCATGTTTCCACAGTTCTGTGCACGATGCCTACATCATGAGGAGTAGTCGCATTGCAACGCTGATGTCCCAGATGCCAAACCAGCGTGCCTGGCTTGTCGTTGTGTACTGACTGTTTACCATTGTGTGTGTTTGGCAATGTTGTATTCCGCCCTCTTTCAAAACTCAGCTAATTGTTCAATTGTTTGTATGTAGGTAACTCCGGATACCCCAACATGCTGTGGTTGCTGACACCCCTCAGGAACCCTGTGACACCAGCCGAGATGTGCTACAATGAGGTACATGGTCAGACCAGGAGGGTGATTGAGCGGACATTTGGTCTCCTGAAAGCTGCTTCTGCTGCCTGGACAAGACCGGAGGGGCCCTCCCATATGACCCTGCAAAGGTGTGCAAAATTATCCTTGTGTGCTGCATGCTACACAATATGGCAGTGCGGAAGAAGTTGCCTCTCATCCAGGATGACGATGACCTACATCCTTCAAAAAAGAGGAGGAACCAAGAGCTTTTTAATGAGGTCCTGCACCGTGCTCCGAGGAATAGAGGACAAAACCAAGGGATGCAGTTCCTCTAGGATAGAAGGGGAGTGGGGGGGGGGGAGAGCGATTAGTCTCTATAGAATGCCCTCACACACCTAGCAAGGTGTCATGCTTCATCATAGGGCTGTGCTCCTCGTCGGGCCGGCGCTGCAATGCCCGACGGGCTCCCGCGAAGGGGCTCTTTTTCGGAGATCTTTTATAGAGACAGCCGTATGGGTGCGTGGGGGTCAGTGCAACAAGTGTAGTGAGTGGTGGTGTAGTGAGTTAAAATAGGTATGGTATTGCCAGACAGTGAACCATTTTATTCTGATGGTATACCAGCCTAAGTAAAAATAGGTGATCCCAAGGGATTATAATGATCCCTAGGGAGATCAGAAGGTCGACATGTTTCTTGCTCTATGCCCAAACGGGTCGGTGGCAATTCATCAGGACCAGGTGAGAAAGTGCTCAAAAGAATATATAATAAATGAACTCTACTACATAATTGGTGATGCAAAAATTATAAATACATCACCATGCAAATCCATTGGGTCCCTATGAGGGGTGGACCCGTTGTTGCGGTACCTAGAAGAAAAAGGAGGACAACACAGACACATAAAACTTTACAGAATTAGAGAATTGGGTGCTACTGGGCTCCTGAAGGGAACCGTGCGTATGGTGTGACGGCCCAATCAATGTGCTCACACAGTGACTCAGAAGAGAGTCGTGTCCAATACTGTAAGTGTTACCACAAATGTGATAAGTACAGATACATGACTGCCGAATGCTAAAATGTGCAAAACAATGTGTACAGCTGGCACAGATGACTAGCAGAAGTGGAGCATGCCTTAACGTAACAGGCTTATCGAAATGCGTGAGGCTATGTGCACACCATATATGCCAATTATGCCAAAATGCTATACTGTGCGTCACGACATGCTCTATGGTGGGCGGCTAATGGTGAGAATTAAAGCAAGGTATTCGTTCTACTGTTCAGCCCTTCGAAATCGTAAAACACACAATATGCGAGGTGTTGGGAGGCCGAGATGGCGATAGTAGTGGAAACACTGTCTCGACGGATACCAATGCTCCTGGCTAGATGACCAAGATCGTAATGAAAGTAGAAGGTCCCGTACGGGGCAAACTCACCCCCTTTGGGACAGAACTTGTTGTACGGGTTCGCCTGGCGGCCATAGAGCGCCTGTCCTAAATCGTTAGAAAAAGTCAAGGGAAGGTTTAGATGCCTGGCGAGTTAAAGTACATGTAACTTATGACAGAACCCAGGAGAGGAGGAGTACTTACAGATTGTGGGCGCATTCACGGCCGGAATCCTACTGCGGCTCAGGCTTCCGTAACACGCCGCTGTGGGTGTGTTACAGATAAAGGACGTGATCAGACGTAGCCCAAGCAAACGACTAGACCGCAACCGTTGGCGGCCATATTGGAGGTGTCACAAAACTTTATTGCGCACGGGGTGTAAAGATCGACTATAGTCCCGTCTCAGGTAATATCACGAGCGCGCTAGGGGACAAAGCGTGTATGAGAAATGTAGTTAATTAAATAATCAGAGTGTGATAGTAATAGTTTGTGGCTTGATATCCCCTAGTCAGACATAGGCATAGGCTCTGTCAGGACATAAATGTGTGTGAAATGGATGTCAGACTGACAAGCCGATGGATCTTGTATAAGGTGTCCACAATAATGTCTGTAGACCTTTGGAATTATCGGCGGTGACCCAGGCTAGTCACCTTAATGTGGTGTGCAAGTATCAGGTGGATATCGGCCATCTCATGTGTCCAGTGGTTCATGTGTTGTTGAGAGTGGCCCAAGGTATATCATCATTGAGGCCGTTAGTATGGCTCGAAATTCTAAAAATCCACTGTTGTTCCTTGCGGAAGAGGGCTTCCTTACTGATCATTGGAAACGCTTGAAGAATTGTCCATGAGAGGTCATTGGCAGTGTGGTTATTTTCCAAGAAATGGGTGCACATTTTGGTGCTGATCTTTTTGCATCTAATGTTGCTCCGATGCTCGGAGATCCTGATCTTCACTGGACGTGTCGTCATGCCAATGTACATAAGGTCACACGGGCACTGAATTAAGTAAATGCAATTGCGAGTATTGCAATTGGTGTGGGATCTTTGTTGCCAATTCAGAGTCTCTGAGAAGGTTATAGATTTACTCGTTTTAGTGAGGTTACATGCTGTGCATTGTCCGCATGGATGATGGCCTGTTACAGGTGGGAGTCCCCAAAGTCTCTGCTCAGCTCGTGGAGCTGGTTTGGGTCTGGTGCTGATAAGCATAGTTTTCAAATTGTCGGTTCTTTTGAATGCAAAACGTGGTTTGGGAGCTTCCCAGCCTCCTACCGATAACAGCTTCCAATGTCTTTTGATTATTTTCTGAAAGGTGTTTGATTCAGAGGTAGAGGTGCTTACACACGTAATTAAGTCGGTTTTCATTTTCTCTGTAGAGGCAAGCAAGACATCTCTGTTAGTATTGCGTGCCCTTTTGTAGGCCGTTTGCGTAATTGTACCCGGATATTCTCTACGGGCCAGGTGGCCAGTGAGCTCATGTGCTTGTGATTTGAAGTCCTCCAGTGCGCTGCAATTGCGTCGGAGTCTGAGATATTGCCCATATGGCAGGTTGTTACGTAAAGCCTTAGGGTGAAAGCTACTAAAGAGTAGTGGGCTATGGCTGTCAGTAGGTTTTTTGTAAGTTTTGGTGTTCAACCCCAAAGTGTTTTTTTGAATGAGCAGATCCAAAAACGGCAGCTCAAGAACGGAGGAGTTGGCTGTGAACCGAAGGTAGGGGTTCAGGGAATTAACCCACGCTACAAAAAGAGGGATGGCATTCAGATCCCCTTTCCAGAAAATGAGTATATCATCTATATACCTCCGCCAAAGGGTGATGTTACCCTGATAAATATTGGTCTCAGATAGGATGTGGTTGGCCTCAAAGTGTGCCATGTAGAGGCATGCCAGGCTGGGAGCAAATGTGCTCCCCATCGAAGTGCCCTGGACTTGATGGTACATGCGGTCTTCGAATTGGAAGTAGTTTTTTGTTAGGGCAATCTCTGCACACTCCATAATGAAAGAGATAGGTGTGGGTGAGTCCCATGTTTGTGCTCGCAGTACTTCTTCCACAACATCCAAGGTGGCCCTCTGAGGAATGTTAGTGTAGAGGGCCTCTACATCCATGGTAACAAGTGCATCCACACTACTGCCAGTCTCATTGACTTGTTTGATGATATTCAGGACGTCCCTTGTGTCTAGTAGGAAAGTTGGAGTCTTTTGTACCAGGGGGCGTAAAAAGTGGTCACAGAACCGCGAGAGGGGTTCCAGAACCGAGTTGATACCAGACACAATTGGTCTTCCAGGTGGGGGCAGGACACCTTTGTGGATTTTTGGTAATGTGTAAAAGTACGGTATCCGGGGATCATTATTCATCAAGAATTCTGACTCATTTTTCGATATCCAGCCTTGTGTTAAAGCACTGGTCACTAGTGTTCTTATTGTAATGATCAGTTTATTGGTTGAATCTTCTTTGATTTGCTCGTAATACCGTGTATCACTCAATTGTCTTAGGCATTCTGTTCTGTAATCGGGGGTGGACATGATCACTATTGCTCCCCCCTTGTCTGCCTCTTTGATGGTAATTGTTGTGTCTTGGCTGAGGTCAGTTATCGCCAAATTTTCCAGGTGGGAGATGTTATGGAAGGTTTTTTTCTCTGTCATGGTGCTAATGTCCTTGAGGACTGCTTTTTCAAAAGCCAAGATTTCCTGTGGCACCATTGCGGATGAGGGTGTGAAGGAGGACGGTTTGCGTAGGCCTGAGTCTGATTGGGGAGAGGGATTTTGGCCTGTGAAGAAGTTTCTCAAACGGATTTTCCGAAAAAGGTCATGTACCTCACAGTGAGTTCTGAATTCATCGTGTCGTGGTGTAGGTACGAAGCCCAGCCCCTTGGAAAGGATCTTAATTTCTGGCTGGTTTAACTGTCGATCTGATAGATTTACTATCAATTTTTCTTCCCTCTGTGACTCCTGAGTTCCATCGGGCCTTGGTCTGTTTGGTCTTTCCAGTGGACCTGTTTTTGTTGGTTGTACCCGCCTCTTCTTCTTCCTCTGCCCCTGCCCCAGCCTCTGCCTAAAAAAGGTTGTGGTATGTAGGGGTTGAATGGAACAGGTCCCTGTTGGAAACCAGGTGGTTGCCACATGTGTGGGCCCGGAAAAGGGGGCATGGGGTAGGTATACTGTGGGTTCGGTGGGCCATGTTGCTGGTAAGGTTGTTGGCCTCTCCAACTGTCAGAGCTAGAATTGCTGCTGTTGGAGTTCGTTCTTCGGCGGGAGTTGGAACTGTCGTCTGACGAATAATCACTCTGTGCATTTTGGAAATCGTCTTTTAAGTAAGGGTAGATTTTTTCTTTATTGAAGCGACCAATATCTTTTTGGAGTTTGCTATTTTTTTGTCGCATTAGATAATCCTTGTTTTCTGCGATTTCGCTATTGATTTCTGATAGCTTGGCTTTAAAAGCCGCGATAGTTATGGTCGCTTTCAATGCTCCTTCGGCAATGGTGATCTGGATGATTAGGTCGTCAGCCAGACGTTGAGCGGTCTTAATAATCAGTATCAGCCAGTCCCTAGTGCACTTCCAGGCAACTAGGGACCATTCTTCCTTAAATTGCTTATCCTCAAGGAAAATTCTTGGCATGTTGGACACAATGAGCCCATTGGGGGCTATATTGGCGCAAAGGTATTCAGCCAATCAATGTACTCACACAGTGACTCAGAAGAGAGTCGTGTCCAATACTGTAAGTGTTACCACAAATGTGATAAGTACAGATACATGACTGCCGAATGCTAAAATGTGCAAAACAATGTGTACAGCTGGCACAGATGACTAGCAGAAGTGGAGCATGCCTTAACGTAACAGGCTTATCGAAATGCGTGAGGCTATGTGCACACCATATATGCCAATTATGCCAAAATGCTATACTGTGCGTCACGACATGCTCTATGGTGGGCGGCTAATGGTGAGAATTAAAGCAAGGTAAACAGAAATTCTCAGAACACCATCCTTACTAGATGCAGATGGAGCTATGGCGACCACTAGCATGGGCAGCGACTGGAACAGCATCACCAACATGAAACGCCAATTGATGAAGATCATAATGCACGGGGCAATTATGACTGAATACCTTCGCGCCAATATACCCCCAATGGGCTCATTGTGTCTAACATGCCAAGAATTTTCCTTGAGGATAAGCAATTTAAGGAAGAATGGTCCCTAGTTGCCTGGAAGTGCACTAGGGACTGGCTGATACTGATTATTAAGACCGCTAAACGTCTGGCTGACGACCTAATCATCCAGATCACCATTGCCGAAGGAGCATTGAAAGCGACCATAACTATCGCGGCTTTTAAAGCCAAGCTATCAGAAATCAATAGCGAAATCGCAGAAAACAAGGATTATCTAATGCGACAAAAAATTAGCAAACTCCAAAAAGATATTGGTCGCTTCAATAAAGAAAAAATCTACCCTTACTTAAAAGACGATTTCCAAAATGCACAGAGTGATTATTCGTCAGACGACAGTTCCAACTCCCGCCGAAGAACGAACTCCAACAGCAGCAATTCTAGCTCTGACAGTTGGAGAGGCCAACAACCTTACCAGCAACATGGCCCACCAAACCCACAGTATACCTACCCCATGCCCCCTTTTCCGGGCCCACACATGTGGCAACCACCTGGTTTCCAACAGGGACCTGTTCCATTCAACCCCTACATACCACAACCTTTTTTAGGCAGAGGCTGGGGCAGGGGCAGAGGAAGAAGAAGAGGCGGGTACAACCAACAAAAACAGGTCCACTGGAAAGACCAAACAGACCAAGGCCCGATGGAACTCAGGAGTCACAGAGGGAAGAAAAATTTATAGTAAATCTATCAGATCGACAGTTAAACCAGCCAGAAATTAAGATCCTTTCCAAGGGGCTGGGCTTCGTACCTACACCACGACACGATGAATTCAGAACTCACTGTGAGGTACATGACCTTTTTCGGAAAATCCGTTTGAGAAACTTCTTCACAGGCCAAAATCCCTCTCCCCAATCAGACTCAGGCCTACGCAAACCGTCCTCCTTCACACCCTCATCCGCAATGGTGCCACCGGAAATCTTGGCTTTTGAAAAAGCAGTCCTCAAGGACATTAGCACCATGACAGAGAAAAAAACCTTCCATAACATCTCCCGCCTGGAAAATTTGGCGATAACTGACCTCAGCCAAGACACAACAATTACCATCAAAGAGGCAGACAAGGGGGGAGAAATAGTGATCATGTCCACCCCCGATTACAGAACAGAATACCTAAGACAATTGAGTGATACACGGTATTACGAGCAAATCAAAGAAGATCCAACCAATAAACTGATCATTACAATAAGAACACTAGTGACCAGTGCTTTAACACAAGGCTGGATATCGAAAAATGAGTCAGAATTCTTGATGAATAATGATCCCCGGATACCGTACTTTTACACATTACCAAAAATCCACAAAGGTGTCCTGCCCCCACCTGGAAGACCAATTGTGTCTGGTATCAACTCGGTTCTGGAACCCCTCTCGCGGTTCTGTGACCACTTTTTACGCCCCCTGGTACAAAAGACTCCAACTTTCCTACTAGACACAAGGGACGTCCTGAATATCATCAAACAAGTCAATGAGACTGGCAGTAGTGTGGATGCACTTGTTACCATGGATGTAGAGGCCCTCTACACTAACATTCCTCAGAGGGCCACCTTGGATGTTGTGGAAGAAGTACTGCGAGCACAAACATGGGACTCACCCACACCTATCTCTTTCATTATGGAGTGTGCAGAGATTGCCCTAACAAAAAACTACTTCCAATTCGAAGACCGCATGTACCATCAAGTCCAGGGCACTTCGATGGGGAGCACATTTGCTCCCAGCCTGGCATGCCTCTACATGGCACACTTTGAGGCCAACCACATCCTATCTGAGACCAATATTTATCAGGGTAACATCACCCTTTGGCGGAGGTATATAGATGATATACTCATTTTCTGGAAAGGGGATCTGAATGCCATCCCTCTTTTTGTAGCGTGGGTTAATTCCCTGAACCCCTACCTTCGGTTCACAGCCAACTCCTCCGTTCTTGAGCTGCCGTTTTTGGATCTGCTCATTCAAAAAAACACTTTGGGGTTGAACACCAAAACTTACAAAAAACCTACTGACAGCCATAGCCCACTACTCTTTAGTAGCTTTCACCCTAAGGCTTTACGTAACAACCTGCCATATGGGCAATATCTCAGACTCCGACGCAATTGCAGCGCACTGGAGGACTTCAAATCACAAGCACATGAGCTCACTGGCCACCTGGCCCGTAGAGAATATCCGGGTACAATTACGCAAACGGCCTACAAAAGGGCACGCAATACCAACAGAGATGTCTTGCTTGCCTCTACAGAGAAAATGAAAACCGACTTAATTACGTGTGTAAGCACCTTTACCTCTGAATCAAACACCTTTCAGAAAATAATCAAAAGACATTGGAAGCTGTTATCGGTAGGAGGCTGGGAAGCTCCCAAACCACGTTTTGCATTCAAAAGAACCGACAATTTGAAAACTATGCTTATCAGCACCAGACCCAAACCAGCTCCACGAGCTGAGCAGAGACTGTGGGGACTCCCACCTGTAACATGCCATCATCCATGCGGACAAGGCACAGCATGTAACCTCACTAAAACGAGTAAATCTATAACCTTCTCAGAGACTCTGAATTGGCAACAAAGATCCCACACCAATTGCAATACTCGCAATTGCATTTACTTAATCCGGTGCCCGTGTGACCTTATGTACATTGGCATGACGACACGTCCAGTGAAGATCAGGATCTCCGAGCATCGGAGCAACATTAGATGCAAAAAGATCAGCACCAAAATGTGCACCCATTTCTTGGAAAATAACCACACTGCCAATGACCTCTCATGGACAATTCTTCAAGCGTTTCCAATGATCAGTAAGGAAGCCCTCTTCCGCAAGGAACAACAGTGGATTTTTAGAATTTCGAGCCATACTAACGGCCTCAATGATGATATACCTTGGGCCACTCTCAACAACACATGAACCACTGGATACATGAGATGGCCGATTTCCACCTGATACTTGCACACCACATTAAGGTGACTAGCCTGGGTAACCGCCGATAATTCCAAAGGTCTACAGACATTATTGTGGACACCTTATACAAGACCCATCGGCTTGTCAGTCTGACATCCATTTCACACACATTTATGTCCTGACAGAGCCTATGCCTATGTCTGACTAGGGGATATCAAGCCACAAACTATTACTATCACACTCTGATTATTTAATTAACTACATTTCTCATACACGCTTTGTCCCCTAGCGCGCTCGTGATATTACCTGAGACGGGACTATAGTCGATCTTTACACCCCGTGCGCAATAAAGTTTTGTGACACCTCCAATATGGCCGCCAACGGTTGCGGTCTAGTCGTTTGCTTGGGCTACGTCTGATCACGTCCTTTATCTGTAACACACCCACAGCGGCGTGTTACGGAAGCCTGAGCCGCAGTAGGATTCCGGCCGTGAATGCGCCCACAATCTGTAAGTACTCCTCCTCTCCTGGGTTCTGTCATAAGTTACATGTACTTTAACTCGCCAGGTATCTAAACCTTCCCTTGACTTTTTCTAACGATTTAGGACAGGCGCTCTATGGCCGCCAGGCGAACCCGTACAACAAGTTCTGTCCCAAAGGGGGTGAGTTTGCCCCGTACGGGACCTTCTACTTTCATTACGATCTTGGTCATCTAGCCAGGAGCATTGGTATCCGTGGAGACAGTGTTTCCACTACTATCGCCATCTCGGCCTCCCAACACCTCGCATATTGTGTGTTTTACGATTTCGAAGGGCTGAACAGTAGAACGATTACCTTGCTTTAATTCTCACCATTAGCCGCCCACCATAGAGCATGTCGTGACGCACAGTATAGCATTTTGGCATAATTGGCATATATGGTGTGCACATAGCCTCACGCATTTCGATAAGCCTGTTACGTTAAGGCATGCTCCACTTCTGCTAGTCATCTGTGCCAGCTGTACACATTGTTTTACACATTTTAGCATTCGGCAGTCATGTATCTGTACTTATCACATTTGTGGTAACACTTACAGTATTGGACACGACTCTCTTCTGAGTCACTGTGTGAGCACATTGATTGGGCCGTCACACCATACGCACGGTTCCCTTCAGGAGCCCAGTAGCACCCAATTCTCTAATTCTGTAAAGTTTTATGTGTCTGTGTTGTCCTCCTTTTTCTTCTAGGTACCGCAACAACGGGTCCACCCCTCATAGGGACCCAATGGATTTGAATGGTGATGTATTTATAATTTTTGCATCACCAATTATGTAGTAGAGTTCATTTATTATATATTCTTTTGAGCACTTTCTCACCTGGTCCTGATGAATTGCCACCGACCCGTTTGGGCATAGAGCAAGAAACATGTCGACCTTCTGATCTCCCTAGGGATCATTATAATCCCTTGGGATCACCTATTTTTACTTAGGCTGGTATACCATCAGAATAAAATGGTTCACTGTCTGGCAATACCATACCTATTTTAACTCACTACACCACCACTCACTACACTTGTTGCACTGACCCCCACGCACCCATACGGCTGTCTCTATAAAAGATCTCCGAAAAAGAGCCCCTTCGCGGGAGCCCATCGGGCATTGCAGCGCCGGCCCGACGAGGAGCACAGCCCTATGATGAAGCATGACACCTTGCTAGGTGTGTGAGGGCATTCTATAGAGACTAATCGCTCTCCCCCCCCCCACTCCCCTTCTATCCTAGAGGAACTGCATCCCTTGGTTTTGTCCTCGATGACCTACATCCGCCACCTGTGGAGGATCCAGGCCTGGGCCAGGATGCCAGTGATGATGATGATGAGGGTGACGTCCGCACACAGCTCATCAGCAACTTCTTCGCCTGAATGTGAGTTTACAGGGTTATTATGTCAATGTATTGAGTTAGCCTGAAATGTGTTGGGGCTGCTCTGTTGCTGTTTGAGTGTGTCTGTGTGCTACTTGACTGGATGTGTGCAGTGATGTGTCCTTTCAGGAAGTCTGTACTCCACAATAGTGTTGGCATGCTAATTTGTTTCTGTGTAGGTTTCTTGTGACATGTTTTGTGCATGTGTATTGCATTTCTCTCCTGTTCTGCTGTGCTTTTGACTGTGGCTTATGTCTGTCCTTCCCAGGGAACTTTGCCTGTTGTTTGGTCTACTCTGACCCCCAACACCCAGAATCCAATCCCAGGGTGGAAGTTGTCGATTCCCATCCAGTGATGTACCACACACCCCTGGACTTCAATTCTTTGACACTTGGTGACCGTGTGTCCACTGTCACATAGAATAACCTTGCAAGTCTTGTGGAATAAACATGTTGCTGATGTGTAATGAACCTGTGCTACACTTTGTTATGTGCATTGTCTGTCTTCCCACATCTGACTGACATTTGCTTACCTCACCTGTGGGCTTGTTACCACTGACTGTGGATAGGTGTGGTGTCTGTGCATTCCACTGTATTTCCGGTCAACATCATTGTATGCGAGGAGTTACATGGCCATGGTGAGTAAGTGTTGTGGTGCCCTAGTGGTGTGTCTCCCTCACATGTGTCACATCACCATGACTCACATAACGGTGATCACATTGCTGTAGTAGTTGGCATGCACTGTGTTCTTTAGCAGATCATCATCTCCATGACACATACCAAGTTGGAATCACAACAGAGGCAATAAAGTGTACTGGTGAGTTTATTTACAAACTACCTGGCCGAATCCTCCGGTGCTATCCTGGTACGCATCTATGATGCATGCCACTTGGGGGTCATCATGCAGTCCAGACCCCTCTGCAAGCCGCGACCTCTGCCTACCACCCCTAGCCACACGGGCAGGACCTGCGGTGGCACGCACAGGTGACCCTGGGCCCCCTTGGGTGTTGTTACTGGTGGTGTTGTCCATAGCTTCCTGAGTGGCCTGTGTCCCTGTGCTGTCGGAATTCTGTGTCCTTGGTCTCTCCGTGTTGGCGGGGATGCCCTGTCTGTTGCCAGATGTTGGAGGAGTGGATGCAGGGGGTGCACATGTTTGCACTGCTGGTGCTGCATGATGACTCACACCAGAGGTGCCAGGTTGTTCTTCGTCATGCGAAGAGGACAGAGACTGATCCACACCAGATAGCTGAGGGTCCACCGGAGTCTGGGACAGGGACTCCTCTTCATTTGCTGCTGTGTCCCCAGCACCACCTGTGTTTGGAAGAGACACACAATGTAAGTTATGTTTCTACAGGCATCAATGGTTCACATACATGACATTTGCAACTGTACGTAAGGATGCGTACCTGTACACTGCATTGTCCAAAGTTGTCACGGACAGAGATTAATATTGTTGTAGCACATTGTCCAGCCAACACGAAGCATTTCAATGTGCTTGGCGAAGTGTGTGCATGACCAGCTCATGTATAGATTTGACTGTACATGGCCATTACTACTCAAGGGCCATCACGCGGCTGACACAGGTGACAGGCTGTCCACATTTGACCTTTAACGAGGACATACGTGCAATTCCACTTAGGATATATTGCAAGATTGGGGCATGTGTGGTAGCAGTTTTTGCTAGTCTTTGTGCGTCACATTGGTGTGTTGGTACGACATGGTCACAGTCCGGTATGCCTGTGATCTCTTGGGAGAAAGTGTTTTATTTCCAGTGTTCCTAGTTCCCATCTCATTTCATACAAGTGATGATGTCACCATAGTTTATGAGTCTGGTGATGAGTTTTGTACGTGCATTCGTGATTTGACTTGTCAATGTTTTCCATGGTGATATGGATTGAGCAAGGCAACTCTCTGGCTTTTCCATGCTCATGACAGTGATAGCCAGTGTTGTGTGTGTTGCGGTTTTGCTGCTGTGAGTAGCATGTCTCCTCCAATGCAGTCCAGGTTAGACCTTGTGTCTACTGTGTCTATGACAGTGAGTGGTGTGTTGTGTGAAGGATGCATATGTTGCAGAACGATGTAGGAGTGGAATGCAGCTCACAACAGCACCTAGTGTGAATGAGACCATGCTACGGTGTCAGCTATATTGGTGTGTCCATTCCATTCACTGTCAGATGTCCCCTGTCAATGATGTATATGTGAGTTCCTGTTTTTTTGTGCAATGTACTATATATGGATCTCCACACTTGTCATCTGCAAGACACACCTCCACAGCCAGGCCAGGGGGCACCCCTGGACACTGCATCCCCAGACAGATAGTTTGAACATACAGTTGCAATGGCTGTGTGTGCGAACATGTTTGGGTTGGCCAGTGCATATGTGTGATTTGCAGCCACATCATTTATTAGGCCCATGTGTCAGCCATCTTGCCGGGGCATTTACTTTGTAAAGTCAAGATAGAAGGCTACCTCACATCCATTGTGCATCAGTGGTTGTTTCTCCCTTGCCAGTCTCAGCACCGTGTCCCGATCTCTATAGTTGAGAGTTCAAACTATTATTGGTTGCGGCAGGGCACCTGGTGGCGGCTTTGGGGTAAGAGATCTGTGCGCCCCCTCTACAATCAGCATCGGTGAAAACTGTTCTGCCCCAAACATATCCCTCAACATTTTTTCTATGTAGTCTTCAAGTTTCCCAGTATTAGTATTCTCCGGCACGCCCGCGACGTGCAGGTTGTTGCGTCGGGACCTGGATTCTAAATCCTTCATTTTTCGCTTTTATAGTATCTAGTAGCTTTGCCATATTATCGCATTGAGACGTGGTTGCATGCGATTCATCCTCGACAGCCGATATCCGCTGATCAGCCTCTTCCAGCCATTCCCCCTGTTTATCGAGCCGTGCAGAGACGTGGTCCATTCTTAGGGTGAGAGCGTCTATTTTGCCATCTATGGCTTGAAGGCTGTGTTGTATGGCCTGTAGGTTTGCCTACATTTTGGTGTTGGGCTATGGATCAGTTTCCAAGTCTGCTTCCGCCAATGTGTCCGGGAGTCTGGGTGTGCGACGTGGCTCAAATGGCAGTTTAGCTTGTTGCTTATCAGGCTTACCCATTCTTAGACACCTGCGTCGCAATCATAAGTATCAAGGCTCTTAGCTATGGGCCTTGGGATGCAATGGTGAGATCTCACACTGTTGAAGGTTAGTGTTTATAAGTGCAGAATGCGTCCAAGGACCCACAGGGGTCTCAGCAATCACCTAAGGCACAGCTCACAAACCAGCACCATGCCACTCCACCAGCTCACCTTCTGCATGTGTTAGTGCAGCTGCAGCACCTCCTCTTTTCACCGTTGCATTGGCAGTCTGTCGCTGAGCAGGGCAAGCGCAGGTCTCTCTACTCACTGTGGCGAGGCATCGTCGTTCTACTGTCCTAGGAATGTGCCTTGGTTGTTCCCCCCCGCCTGCCGATGTCGCGATCCAGGCCGTCACAGCCCTGGTGTGCCAGTATTTCCTAGGCGCAGAGCGCTCCACATTTAGTGCTCCCGCCCTGCCGCCTGTAGCATGATGACCAAGGGCATATTCCGCACTCAGGCTAGGGGGGCAGTCGAGTCTTTGGCGATAGCATAGTAATCACAGCCCAGCTACGGAGGTGCGCAGACTAGATCGGACATTCAGCGCAGCGGGGGCCGCCATCTTAGGTGCTTCAGCGCCGTCTGTCACCACATCAGTTTTCCCACAGCTCCGTCTGACTTACTCGGTGAGTCTCGCATCGCAATCCGCACTTGCAGCATGCAGAAGAGCCACATTGGTAATCAGCTAGGTTCGCTTACGTGGCTTCAGCCCAGGCAGAGTTTTCTCGTCGCTCGGTGCTGGGTCACGGCGCTATTTTTGCAGTCCGATACGCCTCTAGACAAGCCATCCGGTTCTTGCGAAAGGCAGTCAGACCTGCATCATTGTGCTCCGCTTGTGCTCCGATTGTCAAATCTTCAACCTTATTCCGTTTTAGGTTGGTGCAACCTACGTTTTTCTGCTAATTCGCCGCACCGGCCATCAGAGCAGCGCTAGTATGTGGCCAATTTGTATCGGGCTCTCTAGCGCCCCCCTTTGTTGGCAAACATAACATTGCTATATGCACTGTTTTGAATTCTTCAGTGCATTAGGCCACCAGAATTGTTTGGTTTTTTTAGTGATTATTTTTATGGTTTTCAAATACAACACAGAATAAATGCAGGGGCAGTACATCAACACTTTGACAGATTTTAAACCAGGCAATACATTTCTGACATTACACACATCCCACCCCCCTTACTGCCTACACACTGCTCGACTTGAACCTATCTCTCCACCCTCTATCGGGGTACAATCAAATGGTCCTACTCTATGCCTCCTTCTCTCCCATATTCTAGGTTTCCCATATCTTCTCATATTTTTTTCACACACCCTCTACCCTTATAGACCTCCTTTTCAATCATTTTTCAATCATTTTACAGGATCGGATCCGATACTCCCAGTGAATGACAGAGGAGTTTCACACCTCCATTTATGAGCTACATCCCATTTCGCCACCATGTATCCCATCTTGACCAGACTTTCTGATGGCTGTGAGATCAGAGGTGTCCCATATACCCAGCAAAGCTCTACGAGGTGATAGGTCAATGTCAATACCCCACCGCCTCCACCAGCGATTTGGTTACTTTTTTCCTTAATAGACAGATTGCAACGCATCACCACCTGGTGTGTGAATGAAAGATCCTTCCTCTCCACACTTCCGGAGGCAGAGAGGGATCTCAGCCTTCCTTATTTTGTGAAGTAGGGTTCTGGTATAATATGTCTTGTGAATTTGTTTCATTTGTATGTCCCTAAAGCTTGCCCTTATGACCCCTTCTGCTGGGAATCCCAGGGCCTCCTGCCAGTCCACATCATCAATGTCCCCAATATATTCCATCCACCTATCTTTTAGGATGGTCAAAGACCCCTGCGTTTACCACAACAGCGTTCCATACGCCAGCGATATCAGTCTGTGCCTGATCTGCCCATCCAGTAACCTTTGCTGCAGCGGGGACTACTCCTTTGTCTCTTCTTCCTTAATCATGCGGGTGAGTGCATGTCTCAACTGCTTATATTTCAACCACTGTGCGGTAGGCATCTGATATTTCCCCTGTAGGTTGTCAAATTGGACATCCTCATTTGCCTCCCATACCTCAGCCAATATGTTGATGCCTATCCTGTCCCAGCCTAGGAAGCCCTTCCATCAATCCACCCTTCTCAGAAAAGTGCCCTACCAGAGGGGAGTTCCTGGTGTGAGTCTTTTGTCCCACTTCATTTCCCTCAGCAAACTATTCCAGACATGTTGAACCGTAGTCATGGCCGAGCATGCCCGCCCATCTAAGGAGCGCTCATATAGCACATGCAAATAATATGGTCTCTCATTCCCCATTTAACCATGGGGACCCCTGGATCCTCCGCACCCACATATACCTTGTTATTAACTATCCCCACCTGCGTTGCTTTGTAATATTTCCTAACATTAGGCAATGCAATGCCCCCGTCATATTTATACCACTGCAGCAAACAAATTCCTATGCGGAGCTGTCCTCCCATGCCCCAAGCAACCCCCTCACATGGGTGTCATCTTGTGGGAAGAATGTTACCAGCAGCCAAATGGGCAATTCTGCAGCACATATAACAGGCGAGGCAGAGCTATCCTTTTAAACATAGCTGCATTACACAGTAGTGACAGAGGCAGCTTGCTCCAATGTTTAATGTCTTTTTCTAGCCTCTGCAACAGCGGGTCAAGATAAGCATGGACATGGGAGTCATCATCTCTGGTAATCCATATGCCCAGATATTTGAAACTATGTAGCTTCACTCTTAACAGGAGTGGTGTTGGTTCCATCTGTTTCCAGCCCACCGTGGGGAACAGTAGTGACTTCTCCCAATTGATCACAAATCCAGGAAACTCTTCGGATAGCTGGAAAGTCTCATGAATGAGAACCAATGGCGGATCTGTACGAGTCAGATAAAGCAGGATGTCGTCTGCATATAATGATATTTGTTCTTCCCATCCAGAACCCCCTGTCTGACCCCATATCCTGGTGTCCACCCTCATGAGTGTTGCCAGGGGCTCTATTGCCAGAGCGAAGAGCATTGGTGAGAGGGGACAACCCTAACTTGTAGTCCTGCCAATAGAGAATTCCTTTGAAAGATAGCAATTTACCTTTATTTTGACACTGGGCTTCTGATAGAGCACTCTTATGCAACTAATGTAGTGGTGTCCAAAGCCCGTCCTCTCCAGAACCAGGATCAAAAAGGACTATTTCACTGAATCAAACACCTTATCGGCATATAAGGATCCCACCGCTCAGGGTTCCTCTCAAGTATTAGACTCCATAACTATATTGTTATGGAGTCTTTTCAGACTCAGCCTGGTTAAGTGTCAGGGTGTAAAACCTGTCTGGTCTGGATGCACCAGATCTGTAAACACCCAGTGTAGCCTGCCAGCCAGAATCTTTGCCAGGATTTTCGCCTTGATATTAATTAATGAGGTTGTTTTATACAAGTCACACTTCTGTACAGGATTCCCTGCCTTGGGTATAAGGATGATGGTAGTCAATCGCAGGTCATCTGGTACAGAACCCCTGTGCAGGGCATCTTCACAGATGGAGCATCAGTTTGGACATTTTTCCAACCATTTCACTGGCAGCCCACTGGTGCCTGGAGTCTTCTCTGCGTGCATCTGCGCCAGGGCCTCTGTTAACTCCACCTCTGTGAGGTTCGACTTTAATCTTTCCCACTGCTCCAAAGTCAGGGTTTTGATGGGGCAGTCTGTCACACCCCTTCTAATGTCCGCCTCCATACCTCCCACCCTAGGGTCATTGAATACCTCCATGTATGTCACAAATGTCTCTACAATCTGCTAACTGCCCTTCACTACTTGCCCGTGATCAAATCTCAGTTCTTTAACATGCATCAATTCCCTTTCCCTGCTACCTATCCAGGCCAGAAATGTGCCTGCTTTATCTTCTGCTTCATAGATGAGCTTCTGTTTGGTCAGGAAGGAAGTTTGTGTCATGCTACCTCCTTATATTCCAAACATTTGCACTCTAATGTCACAGGGACGGGCCTCGCTGGACGTTAGGCATGCTGTCTTTCTAAGTCTTCTATTTAAAGTTCCAACTTCTCTTGGTGCTGCACCCCGTTGTCCCTTACCTCCCTAGCAAACAGCACCCACCTGAGCTTAGCTTTATATGTCTCCCAAATCAATCTGGCACTATAAACCATACCTGCATTTTTATGGAAGTACAGGTCCGTGGTCTTGCCTAGTTCTTTCACCACTTGTTTATTCGCCAGCCTCCAGGTGGACATCCTTCATGAATGGGGTTCTCTAACTCTGGTGGTGGTTATGGTGGCCTGAAGGGGGGCATGACCTAATATTCCCACGCAAGTTATTTGGCTTCAGAAAATCCTTCCTGCACTACCCCAGTCTGGAGGACAAGTCATGTGAGTGGGAATAAATAGAGAATCCCCATTTCCGACCATGTAAATTCCTCCATACATCAAGAAGGCCAAAGGCCTGCAGGAAGCCCTCCAGTTTTCCTTTTGTTTTCCTTCCTCTTCCAGTCTTATATTCATTCTGTCACGTGTGCATTGTGAACTTAATTAAAATCTGCCCCAATGATCGTGAATGCCTGTAGGAAACTCAATAAGAGTTAACCTACCTTTTGTAGTGTAAGTGATTGGATTCTTAGTGGTGCATAAACGTTGAGGAAAATCACAGATTTGATCTCCCACTCCCCATATCACTGTGTAACATTCGACCAGGTGCGGAGGATATTGCTTCCCGACATCCTGATGTAATGTCTATGTGTCGACCCCAGTGTGTACTATAACAACCCCTACCTTACCTTAACATGCTGTAACCCCAAATTCACAGTGGGGGCCTGATTACGAGTTTGGTGGTGCAGCTCGTGGTCCACCCCACCGCACAGCCAAAGCTGTGGTCAGGCCACCCACCACATTAGGAGTTTCCTCTTGTCTGGCAGGCTTCTTTTTGGGCAATCCAACGGCGGAGCCTCTAAAAATGAGCGCCGCAATGGGAACAACCAAAACAGTTCCTGCAGTATTCTGGTGTGCATGCACACAGGGGGCACATGCTGTCATCCACACATGGTGTGAGGCACCAGGGTCCCTTTGTTTCCTCTCCTCCACAGTTTTCATGGAGGAGGAACCACCATGAAAACCATGGCAGAGAGGAAACTTGTAATATGCTTGGTGGGACCACGGCGGTCACACCAAGCATATTACTGCCTCTACACCACTGCACCAACGCCAACGAGTGGCAGTTGTCTAGTGGCTGCAGCAGGGCAATGGCAGTCTGACTGCCCTAATTGTAATAGGGAGGTCAGGAGACTGCCACCACCCCACCTCCGCGAGTCTGGCGGTCAGTGGACCGCTAGACTTGTAATCAAGCCCTATTGTGATCCCTCATACCCTGAAATATAGTAACCCTTCAACTTAACACTGCTTGTGCACGGGGACACGTTCACAGGTACGAATCAGACACAATTGCCCACCTGCTGGTAGGCCGCCTGCTCCCATCCAAAGCAATCCCAAAGCCTGTTAAAGTATCTTCAGACCCCCACTGAGGCCCATCAGCCAATCTGTCCACCCCCTGGGCTCATGCATCCAGTTCATACACTTTGCCTGCACAATTGGGAACCGTTAAAACAATATGTTCTGATCGCATTGGGGTAATCACCGGCAGGTTCTCCCCTCAGTCTCCGTACCAGAACCCACTGAATCCCCACCCGCAGCCAGAGCTTTCCATTTATTGTTGTCCATAATGTCCCTACTGTTCTTGATGGCATTCACCTCCTATGCTTGTTTTTCTTTCATCTGATCCTCAGTAGGGGAGGATCTACGGCCCGCAGCTCTCCATGTCCTAGGTTGCTGCCAATCTGCATTGTTCCTAAATGACTCTACTGGTTCAGATCCAAGCCCTTTGACCTCCAGCCACTGCCACACCTTATTCACAGAGAGCAGTAAATACGCCTTTTCCTGATAGGCAACCTGCAATTTTGCTGGGAAGATTAATAGACGTGAAAGCTGCCCTCTCCCTTTTGACTAGGGATGTGCAGTCTGGATATATGTTGACTTCCTCTCCCTCCAGCATCCACAGACCATGCTGCCAGGGGAGTTGATGGATATTGTCCCTATCCCTGTAGTTCATTAGGTGGGCAAATATCGGTTGGGGAAGGGGCCATGGGACTGTGGCCCCAGCTCGTATGTGGTGTGCTTTCTCCACCGAATAAATGCATGAGGGCTTACACTGCATCATTGTCTTCTCCAGCCAGTCTTCCATGAAGAGTTCAATGTTCTGGCTCACCACCTTCTCAGGGACCCAAGCGAGTTTCATGTTATGCCTTCTAGACCTCCCCCCCCCCACATCCTCAAAATGATTTGCAAGCCATGTATTTTTTCCAGTGTTGCGCAGCACTTCGTAAGGTCCTGAATCGCTGGGTGGTTCATGTCTAATTTCAATTTAGCATCTGGGACCCTCTCCCATAGTTTCTTATGGTCTGCTCGCATAATACCAACATTATTCGCCACGGATGCAATCTGCGCCTCCAGAGTCAGCATTGTGTCCTTAATTGCTGCAAGAATGACTGTAGTGTGTTCTGCGAGCGGGCCCCCCTCAGGGTCTAGAGACAATCCCTTCCCTCCCTCACCTTCTGATGGCACTCCTTCGGGAGTGGACTTTGCTACTTTGGGCTTCCTCAAAGTGGGCCAATTAGTATTACAGAATGCAGTGATGTCGCCAGGGTCCACTGCAAGACTCCATAATTGTACATGCCTTAAACCAAGTGGCCAAGTAATAATGTTTGTGGTGTCTCATAGCTGGTGTTTCAATGATCCGCTTGCATCCCACTACGCTCTCCCTTATCTCCTAGAGTGTATCTTCAGTGGTGTAGGCAGTACGGTTGCGCATCCACATAAGCCTGCCACTTCCTCAATACAATACATCCCACAATGTGCGGGTGATCCTTCACAGCATCATACCAGTGCCTCTGCTGCTCCGGTGCCCCCTGCTGCCCACACATAGGCCGTGGCTTCCAATTATGCAGTGGTAGCCATCACGTTCAGGGCTGGGGACCCCAGGCGACACAGCACGGCACCACCCCCACACCGCATTTCCATATCACCAATGGCACCATCCGCTACTCCCACAAGGATCAGGGGTCCCAAATGTCTTGTGTCTAAATCCATCTCCAGGGCGGGGCGAGGAGAAATAGACTACCAGCCCACCCTCTCACCATGCGGGCTCAGTCCAGGTTCGCAGCCCAACTCCGGGCGCAGGGTGCACCCACCTCAGGGCTGCCATGAGGCTGCAGGCATGCCCAACCACACTCTGACTGCATCTCCCACTGTGTTCTGTCAGGAGTCAGCCGCTGTTCACAAAAGTCCGTGGGCACCAGGGTTCCCTCGCCGACACTCACGACATCTCAAACAGCCCCCGATGTGGCCGGGGCAGCTCCTCCCTCACTACTGTGGTCCAAGCGCTATTTTGCACAGGTCCCAGGCCGCCACGTTCAGACCCCTTCTCTATGGGCTGTTGTGTTTGTATGGCAGCGAATAACCCTGAGTATAGCTCCAGATGCTGCTATAGTGATCTCCCCTGCAGCGCTGCTGCTATGAGGAGGTGGGCTTCAGGATTCTAAGCTCCATGGCCTGTCGGAACGGCAGGAGCTCTGCAATGCATGTCCAGCGCTATTGCCTGCCAGGCCACTCCCCTGGCCACCAGTATTGTTGTTGCTGTAGCATTGATACAATTGCCCTGATGCCAGCATGACCCAAAGCTAAGCCTTTGCACGCTGCCCTAATCAACCCTAATCTAACTTGCTCATTATGTATGTGCCTACTCCCAATCTCACTACGCCACTGGAATCAAGCTATCCTGGCTGAAGAGGGGTGAAACCCCGAAACCGGTCCTAGGGTGCTTGATTCCAGTCCAGGGAAGACATGGCTTGGCAGTTCGGGCTGGACTGTTCCCATGAGGCACAGGGTCAAGACTGATTTGCATATGGCCATGTCTGAACTGGGATGGCGTGGTGAGCAAAATAACGATGGATTAAACCCAGATCTGTGACTGGGGGTTAATGTTTTGCCAATGTGCAACATTCCGTCCATCTTCTTGTGTGTTTTGCTGTTCGCCCTATGTGGGAAGAGTATGCCCAGACGTGGGTTCCGTGCTCACTACGCCACTGGAGTCAAGCTATCCTGGCTGAAGAGGGGTGAAACTCTGAAACCGGTCCTAGGATGCTTGATTCCGGTCTAGGGAAGACATGGCTTGGCAGTTCGGGCTGGTCTGTTCCCATGAGGCACAGGGTCAAGACTGATTTACATATGGCCATGTCTGAACTGGGGTGGCGTGGTGAGCAAAATAATGATGGATTAAACCCAGATCTGTGACTGGGGGTGAATGTTTTGCCAATGTGCAACATTCCGTTCATCATCTTGTGTGTTTTGCTGTTCGCCCTGTGTGGGAAGGGTATGCCCAGACGTGGGTCCCGTGCTCACTACGCCACTGGAGTCAAGCTATCCTGTCTGAAGAGGGGTGAAACCCCGAAACCGGTCCTAGGATGCTTGATTCCGGTCCAGGGAAGACATGGCTTGGCAGTTCGGGCTGGACTGTTCCCATGAGGCACAGGGTCAAGACTGATTTGCATATGGCCATGTCTGAACTGGGGTGGCGTGGTGAGCAAAATAACAATGGATTAAACCCAGATCTGTGACTGGGGGTGAATGTTTTGCCAATGTGCAACATTCCGTCCATCATCTTGTGTGTTTTGCTGTTCGCCCTATGTGGGAAGGGTATGCCCAGACGTGGGTCCCGTGCTCACTACGCCACTGGAGTCAAGCTATCCTGGCTGAAGAGAGGTGAAACCCCGAAACCGGTCCTAGGATGCTTGATTCCGGTCCAGGGAAGACATGGCTTGGCAGTTCGGGCTGGACTGTTCCCATGAGGCACAGGGTCAAGACTGATTTGCATATGGCCATGTCTGAACTGGGGTGGCGTGGTGAGCACAATAACGATGGATTAAACCCAGATCTGTGACTGGGGGTGAATGTTTTGCCAATGTTCAACATTCCGTCCATCATCTTGTGTATTTTGCTACTCCCAATCTCAGGCACAAAACCATAGGAACATTTTCTTAGGGGGGCTATAAGAATAGGTGGAAATGAAGCCATCATGAGGCTTTTTACCTTTCAATGTTGCCTGTATTGCCACCATTATTTCTGAATCACTGACAAAATATCGACTACCACAATATCAAGGTACAAAAATATTGTGAAAAGAATATCGAAGTCAAGGATATCAACATCCTATCTACATCATTGTAAGTACAAAAATATTGAGAATAAAATATTGTTGTTAAAAATATCGTTGTTAAAAATATCGTTTTTTTAATGCTCAAAAAATTATGTAAAATAAAGTAAATATTACATATAATTAAGAGAAACATAGTTAAAAATATTTTAAAATGTTTTAAAATGATAACTAATACATATAGGTGCCGATTCCAATCCTGTAAAACCCGGGTGCGATTCGTCGTTCGGAGCGTATTCTCCGTACGACTCGTACTCGGGAAATCCACCGTACAATCCAGCAAGTACGATTCGTACAGAAATACCATTTCCGTACGATTCGTACGAAACACCGTACGGCTAAAAAATACCCACAAGTCTGATCCTGGACAGCGCGTACGCGACGTCCATACAGAGTCAGGCAGCGTTTTACGGACCAGCAAGTAAGATTCGTCCCTACGTCACTCCGCACAGCTATTTTTTTACGGCAGCCAAAAAATGCCGGAAAACTGAGTCCGACGCGAAAACGGAGCCCCGGTACGCGACGGACAGCCATGGACCACATCCTACGTGTCATCCCTGCTCTCTTAGCCTACGATATGGTGCACCGAACCCGATGCACACGCCGCAGAAGGTGAGAACAACACCCAGGGGCCAAGGGGGGGTGAGGGGCAGAAAACATACCCCCTACCCAAATTAAAACCTACAATATTGAGGACATACATTACCTCCAGGGTCTGGTCACACCGGGGGCGTGTCCACCAATCCCTGCGACCCACAACAACAGAAGTGGACGTGTACACGTACCCCTATGACAACACTACAATAGTGATACGCACCGTACTCACACATCCATAGCGTGGGTACGGTCCGTAGCACTATAGTAGTGGTGCCGTTGTGGTACGCATGGTACGGACCGTACACACGATCTCAGAGCGTGTGTACGGCCCGTATCACTATTGTAGTGGTGCCGTAGGGGTACGCGTGGTACGGACCGTACACACGCTCTCAGAGCGTGTGCTCGGCCCGTATCACTATAGTAGTGATGCCGTAGGGGTATGTGTGGTACGGCCCGTACACACGCTCTCAGAGCGTGTGTACGGTCCGTATCACTATTGTAGTGGTGCCGTAGGGGTATGAGTGGTACAGCCCGTACACACGCTCTCAGAGCGTCTGTACGGTCCGTATCACTATTCTAGTAGTGCGGTAGGGGTATGCGTGATACGGACCGTACACACGTACTCAGAACGTGTGTACCTTCCGTATCACTATTGTAGTGGTGCCGTAGGGGTACGCGTGGTACGGACCGTACACACCCTATAAATGCGGGGGTACGGTCCGTATCACACATACCCCTATGGCACCAGTACATTTGGGATACAAGGCGTACACACTCCACGAATGTCGGCCTACGTCCTGGTGCAGCATATTACGTTTATATTGGTGTGTGTGTAGGGCCAGGACAGCAGTGTACTGCACCAAGGGGATGGGAGGGTGGGTGGCTGCATAGGATTCCCAGCAGTGGACAGAAATGTGAGGGGTGGATGCAGAGGACTCCCAGCAGTGGACAGAGACATGGGGGTGGGTACATATCCCTACCAGTAGTGGACAGAGACATGGGGGTGGGTTCAGAGGACTCTCAGCAGTGGACAGAGACATGGGGGTGGGTGCATATCAATTCCAGCAGTGGACAGACATGTCAGGGGTGGGTGTATATGACTGCCAGCAGTGGACAGACATATATGGGTGGGTGCAGAGGACTCCCAGCAGTGGACAGAGACATGGGGGTGGGTGCATATCACTTCCAGCAGTGGACAGACATGTCAGGGGTGGGTGTATATGACTGACAGCAGTGGACAGACATATATGGGTGGGTGCAGAGGACTCCCAGCAGTGGACAGAAACATGGGGGTGGGTGCAGAGGACTCCCAGCAGTGGACAGAGACATGGGGGTGGGTGCAAATCAATTCCAGCAGTGGATAGACATGTGAGGGGTGGGTGTATATGACTGCCAGCAGTGGACAGACATATATGGGTGGGTGCAGAGGACTCCCAGCAGTGGACAGAGACATGGGGGTGGGTGCATATCACTACCAGCTGTGGACAGACATGTCAGGGGTGGGTGTAGAGGACTCCCAGCAGTGGATAGAGACATGGGGGTGGGTGCAGAGGACTCCCAGCAGTGGACAGAGACATGGGGGGGGGTGCAAAGGACTCCCAGCAGTGGACAGAGACATGGGGGTGGGTGCAGAGGACTCCCAGCAGTGGACAGAGACATGGGGGGTGTACATCATTATCAGATGACCACAACTCCTTGGGTGTATGTACGCATCCTTAACTTTGTACAATGATGATAGTGTCATAACAACACATCACTGACAGCAGTGTCCCACTCCCAGGAGGATGTATGTCTTTCCCCCACTGCATGACACACCACATGTGGGTGTGAGGACAAATAATACATGCATACCCACCCCTGGCGGATGCAGCACAATACACACACTGAGATCATGCCACAAGACTGTATAGTCATGTCACTGCCTATTAAACTTAGAGAGCCAAAGGGAACACACACTGTCACGCACATCCCAGGACTGATAGGAATGTACAGGCACTGGGCCAGCCACCAAGACGTTGTCTCTCATGGAAGGAATAGGGTGGAGTTCCCACAGATACAATGCCCACAATTGTGAGTCAGGTGCCCAAATACCCTGCAGAACAAGTACCATATGTGTGTTAGGCCAGCAGTACACACATGCATAGTGCTGAAAAGGGAGAATTTCTCCATGAAGGCATTTCAACATACTCAATACACAAGTACAGTGACTAGCAAGGATGGCACAGACGATGCAGCCGGAGACATTGCTGAGCAGGCATGGCCATAGTTGAAGGGATCCGTCACCAATAAAAGAAATGTATACACAGGTCAGCACAACAATTGTGAAACTCTTTGCAGGGAAGATGTCACCTGCCACAGAGGAAGGAACACTCCTTGGGACAATGTCTCAAAACAAAAATAACACACACTACCAATGATTCTTTGCAGAGACCTTGTGATGGCACGCAGATACCATGGTCCACCTCATGACCATCAGACTAGAACATTTCTCAGAACCATAACACATTACCACAACACCAACTCCTGGACCCTCAGAACCAACATCAATACCTGAAATACAATAGTGTTCAAAGTAAAAAAAAATGCTTTATTCAGCATAAAAACACATTTTTAAATCACACTATATACAAAGGCCAATGGCCAGTCCATAATAGAAGTCCTTGGGGGGACACATGGGCACGCGTCTCCCCTAGCTTGCCTGCACAGCGGAACCCTCAGGTTTGTCGACCGGGGGGAGCATCATGTGGGGAAGGACCAGGCACCGCAGGGACAGGAGGGGGAAGGGTAGGTGTGGTGGGTGCAGGGGTGGACGTCTCCACCACAGGGGGTGGGGCAGCGCCAAAGGTGGAGGTGAGCTCGGTGCTGCACACTGCAGCCAGGGTGTCCAGGGTAACCCCTGCACTGGAAAAAACCCCAGGGCCAACGGAGGGGGGGTGCAGCGCTCTTGGGGGAGAGGGTGGACGGGGGGAGGACTCAACTACCCTGCCTGGGGACTTCCTCGCCCGCTTGCGGGGTGGTGTCACAGTGGGGGTGAGGGCCAGCCCACCCATGTAGAGCTCTTTGGGTGACAGTTTGGCAGGGGAGTCAAGGGGAGTGCTTTTGGAGGGACTGGGTTGTGAGGACTGTGGACTCAGACTGTGGCTGTGTGTATGTCTTTTTGCCCCAGACCCAGTGGGTGTGCCTACATACCCCTGAGTCTGCATGCCAGGAGGTGTGCGCTTGCCCTTACTTTTTGGTGTGCTGCCTGTGTCTGGTGGGGTGCGTGCTTGGGAATGTCTGGGTGTGCATGGGACAGGTATGGCAGAGGGAAGTGTGGATGGGGCTGGGGTAGGGGGGGACGAAGCGCTGCAGGAGACTCACTGCTGCCGTCAGGGAAGAGTCCATGGACCGCAGAAACCTGCGTTGTTCAGACATCGTTGCTGACATGCCCTCCATGAACGACACCATCTGTGTCAGCAGTGTGGTGTGGCCATGGAGGACAGTCAGCACCGATGCCTGCCCAACCTGCAACTGCCGCAGTATGTGCACAGACTCTGCACTGAGGGCAGCAGGGGTGATAGGGGCAGGGGGAGCGGTGCCTGTCCCGAAGGAGACATGGTGGGGCCCTGCATGGACAGAAGGGACCGGAGCAACTGGGAGGGCGGTGATGGGAATGGAGGAGGTGGGGACAGATGTTGGGCTGCTGCCAGGTGTTGTAGCAGCCTCTGCCCCCTCGATGAGGTCAGCCTCAGACCCGTCTGCGTCGCAGTTGGAATCGCTACCAGACAGGTCCTCTGACTGACTCCCCTCGCCCTCCATGCCACTTGCTCCCTCAGACTCGCCAGCACTGGTGGCACTGGTGCTGGGTCCCTCATCCAGGTCCGTGCAGGTGTCTCCCTTGGTTTCCAATGATGATGCTGTGGGCAAGGTGAAGATACAGAAAAACATCAGTCACCTGTATACATCTGACACATGAGTACAAAACCAATAGGTCACAGTGCACATCAGGCAATGCATCATGAGTAACAGCTAGATTACTCCGCACATATGTAAGCCCTGTACTCCCCAGTTGGTAGACCCACCATGCCACTTGGACACAAGGAAAAATAGGACACACCAGCCCAAAACTTGAATGAGAAATACACTGAGGAGCTAGTGTCTGGGAACAGGTGAGCACAGCAATACAATGAAGTCATGCCGCCTCTTGTTTACCCAGAAAGAAACGGTAGTGGTGCACCCAAGGCAAACTAACACACCTCAATACCAAAGGTGTCCCCACACTCTGAGACCTGTAGGTACTTAGGAAAACAAAACGGAAAAATGTTGGTCCCTTGGGAATCACAATACTTTACACAATCAACATGGTCAGAATGTGGGAATGTGCCATTTTGTGAACAGAACACACATGTGCCTCCATAAAAGATGGCTCCCAAGGAGGTGCACACAAAACTACATTTACCCAGTCATTGAAGAAGCTGGCAGCCTTCTTTAAAGAAGCCACTGTTAGAAAGAAATGGTGTTGCAGAAAGTACATATACAGGGGCCCACGGAGGTCTTGATGACCTCACACTCGTAAGTTGGTATCAACCAAGGACTTAACCAAATTCCACAACACTGGGGGAACATGTATATGTATAATCTGAAAACAGTCTCATTAGAACAGTGCCTTCTTTTAAAATGTGCCAGCGTGTTCCCTGAAAGTGTAAAGGTGGTTTGTTGTGCACTTCCTTGGGAGACATCTGTCATGCAGGCACATTATTGTTCTTAACAACAAAACATCAAACTAAAGCATTTAAAACATGAAGACCTGTTGACAAGTGTTGTGAGTGCCAAGGTACAATACCTTTTGACTAACAACTTGAATTATGACAGTTGTCACATGGCCATCCGTTACCTGATGACACAGTTGGCAACACATCTGACCCACTGCATGTCATGTGGAGTGGCACACATGTCCACACCAAGGACAATGCATAAGCTAATGGGCCTGCAATTGTGTCGTAAGAAGGCATACCTGCACTGAGGAGACACCCTTATGGCAAGCCAGAATGTCCACACAGATGTCAGCACACAAACACCAAATTACGTAGCATCTGGACCACACACTGGTGCCAAAAATGTATGAGCAAGAATCATGTATTTAAACAATTGACACATGCTGCAAAGCACAAACATTAAACCCTGCACAACATCACTGGGTCACTGCACGTTGAGTCTCTGTCCAGCCAATTATCACACACAGGTCAGACCTGGCAAGGAGACATAAGGTTTGGCCATGTAGGCCTCGCCCGCACAAATCCCCCATACCTGAGACAATGTGATTGAGACAGATCAAGAAGTGACACCTCTTAATCAGGGTTTACAAAAATGTGCTGCAAGAATTCCCAAATGTACTCCACATCACCTCGTGAAGCTGCCAACACATATTTGTGACAAACAACCATCGACAGATAGTTGTGAATAGACACACAGGCACTGCCCAGTGTGAGTATGCACAAGCCAAATGGGGTCTCCCTGTCCAGTGGACACATGTAGCACACTTTGGATAAATACAAATGAGGCCAGGGAACAATGCCACATAGGCAAACATATTCTGAACACATTGAGAATGGATACAGTGTTGGATGACACACATGATTACGAGGCAAGGGTGTCTCAGGGGACTGTAGTGGGCACACTGCTCCTTGTTCCTGGAATGATCTGACTGTAACATGAGCAACCGTCCTAGCACTATGCATATCTCCCACTCATGCACATCATGTCTGAGGCCACAACATTGACATGCATGCTGCAAGTGTGTTCATTTGAAACCTCACACTCCCATGTTGAGACTCAACATCAGTGCCAACAAATATGGACCCCCAACAGAGTGAACAGGACAGGGCACAGGCAAGGTACCAACACATGTCACAGACCACCCTCCCACATGATGCAGAAAGCAATGTGTACTTGGATTAACTGGCAGCCTAGATGACCATGTGCAATTGTGATTACACACAGACCAGGGGACACATGTCAAGGAGGGGAAGGGACGAATAAGAGCACCGGTTGACTTTTGGGAACAGAATATGCACTGCACACATAAACCCTTTCAGTGTATCCAAGCTACAGAGCACTTCCAAAAGCTGGGGATACACAACAAACAGATATGTACCTACCCGATCCTTGCTGCTGTCTCTCCTGTAACTGCCTATTCGGGTCAGGGAAGACCACCGCCAGGACACGCATCATGTGGGTGGTCAGGCGTCAGCGCCCGCCGTAGGGGCGTGGAGGTGAGAGCCCCAGCTGGACCCGGGCGATCCGCCGTGTCCAGCACCGGATGTCCTGCCATCGTTTTCTGATTGGGATAGGCGCCGACTGCGACCCCCTGCCGTTCTCACGGCCCTGACGATCTCCAGATCCCCCCTTCTCATAGGCAGTTACCTGTGAGGATGACAAAGTGAGACAACATCACTACACCTGCTTCATGTCACAGAGACACACATTTGAACATCTTTGATATGTTGAACAGGGCATAGGGTGCTGCCAAGGATTAGCATCTTTCTCATATAGACATTGGCCTCTGTGGAAGCCCCAATGCACTACATGGCATTGAAAGTACACAGGTGGCAGGAGGGGTGCGACACACACCCTGATCATGGCACACACTGTGCATCACATGCTACACCAGGCTGATAGACAGCACCTCAAAGCAGTTACATGCCCCAGGCCACTGACGCAACCAAAGCAGAGTACACAGATACACACAGGCACAGATCATTGGCAACAACGGATACAAACCTCACTCTGCACATGTGCCACTTGCCTGTGGGGTGTCACAGGTGTTGGGCTAGCTCGGCAAGTCAGACACACAGCACGGCTTACTTCTCAAATCAGATGGGGAGAGCTGTTGCCTCCTCCATGCAGCTGTGGTGCAACACTTCACATAGACACTCACCCACATGACAAGGAACCTTCACACACATCAATGTCCAGGAGGGCGTACACATCACTTGGACACTCTCACCATAGCTCCACTCAACTCATACACATCTGTGGGTACAGTCACCTGTCACACCGGGGGGAACACTGAATCACCTCAGGACAATAGCCAGAAAATGCCACCAAGGATTTGCCAGGCTGAATGTGTCATGCACTATGCAGTGAATGTCACAGTAAGCACAGTGCAAGTGAGGAGTGCACATAGGAACTACACCATGCTCTGCATGAGAGACATAAGCCTTTACCCCCCCTGGGACCCACTCGAAACCACATTGCATGTCTGTCACACCTGGACACAATGCCAGAAGTGACAGTCACAAAAAAGGTGCACAGTCAAAGGTAGTGGGGTCAGCACTCACCTGCACCCCTGGTCTCCCATACAGGCTGGGGTACTGTGCGAGGAGGACATTCAGCAATGCCTCATTCTCCTCAAGTGTGAATGGCTGGTCCCTCTCCACAGTCCGCGACATGGTGCCAGAGGATGCACAGACAGCAGCAGTGTGATCGACAGGAAAGTAGTGCAGGCAAGTGCCCTCTCATGGGTTCTGGCTGACTTATATCTGTCTTGCTGGGGGCCTTCATTTACAGGAGTACAGAGTGATTGGTCAGACTCATTTGCATCCAACGTTTCCTCCAATCCCATTAAACATACACCAATGACACGAATTTGCATGGTTCAAATTTTGAGCATCATAGCAAGGCAAACACCACTTTGCAACATTGTAATTTTTGGGCCAACTGACTTTTCAAGGCCACATGATGGCCACATTGCAACTGAAATCTCTGTATCCATGACAACCAGCATGCATTTTGGGCCTAATACTTGTCCCCTATGTAATTTTTGAATCCAAAAAACATGTACGGTGCGTTTCCAACGTGCCCGTACACGTACGGCACCACTACAATAGTGATACACACTGTACTCACACATCCATAGCGTGGGTACGGTACATATCGCTATAGTAGTGGTGCCGTAGGAGTACGCGTGTGTGTACGGTCCATACCACGCGTACTCCCACGGCACCACTACAATAGTGATACGGACCGTACACACGCACTGAGAGCGTGTGTACAGTCCGTACCACGCGTACTCCTACGGCACCACTATAATAGTGATACGGACTGTACAAACGACGTGTGTACGGTCCGTACCACGCGTACTCCTACGGCACCACTATTATAGTGATACGGACCGTACACACGCTCTGAGGAGGCGCACACAAAAGGAATGGAGGTCTACGACTCGCACAAGGCTGTACATCAAGTAATTGTCATTGCAGACATTCATGTGCAGGGCCTAGGTGTGTCAGGCAGTGATATTGCACATGTCTCCTCATGTAGTTGCACAATTGATGTGTGATGACCTGTGTACACATGTCATGTGTGATGGGCACTATGTGGCACACTTCTCTTCACACTTTGCACATGTGTGCCTGTAGTACAAACGTGTCAAGCACAGCATCACTGGTATGGCACAGTCACCAACACCCGCAACTGTCCCCTGATGCCAGGGATAGGGACACTAACAACTGACATTTCACGATCAGCGTACCCCGATGTGACTATGTCATGTGTGTGTCATGTGTTCCCATGAGCTTGCTGTTAGTGTTCCGTCAACTATATCTGCTGTTGCTGCATCCAACATGTGTCTGTGTGGAGATGGGCATTGTTGGACTTGGCCCTTCTGGCAGGTTCACCCCTGGACTTTTTGGCTTTTTATTGGTGACTTGGTGTGGTAATTTTTTTGGTTTCTGCGCACTTTCCCTGTGTCCCAGGGTAAAGTGCGTGCGTGCGCTGAGTGCATGTGGTGAGATAGGCCTGCCCTCCCATAGGAATGCATGGGGAATGTATGTGTCCCTAGTAGTTCCTGATGCGTGGGGTGTGCAGGCCCGAGTTTGGTATGTGCTGACTCGTGGGAGTGAATGCTGCGCGATGATGTGTGCGGCGTGCATGTACCTAGTGTGGAAGTGCCACTTCTAGAAGTGGGCACTTCTGTGTGCAGTGTGTCTGTCGCGTGATTGGCTGGTCGTGTCATGTGACGGGCTAGGGATTCCCCAGTGTCAGGATGAGTCACCCAGTGGTGAATGGGGAGATCAGCAGCTAGATGGGTAGGAGGAGTCCACCTGGGTCCTGAATAGGACAGGGTTTTCCAAACACAATGCTGGCCCCGCCCCCTGTGGTGCGACTGACGACCCTAGCCCTGCCAGTGAATAGAGTGAGGGGCTGAGCACATCAAGGGTGCTCCCCAACCAGCTGCGACTGGTTTTCCCCCTCACCCTGAACCCAGAACAAAGGGTTTGCCTGTATAAAAATGGGGCTGTGTCCCCACAGAAACTGTTCTCTGCCAGGATCTTACCTGAGGGGGGCTGCTGCTGCTGCTGGACCAGAGGACCGCCACTTGGACTACCTCCCTGCCTGGAGGCCCAGTGAGCTGGCTCTGGGTCCAGCCTTGCCCCCCTGCTCTTGAAGGACCATTTGTTGCTGGACTTTATTATCATTCTTAAAGCGCTGGGAGCGCTTTTTGCAGCCCTAAGCGCCTGGGAGCGCTTTTATTCGACTGGAAGCGCTGGGAGCGCTTTGGTTAGGACACCAGCATAGAGGAGCGCCTTCCTGTGTGCCTCGCTGAAGCCTCCAGTGCCTCAAAGCGCTGGAATTGCCTTCGGCGCAGAGAGCGCCTGTTTCTGTGCCCTTGGCGCCAGGAGCGCTTTGTTTCTGATGGCGGGTGCCCACCCCGCTTAGTTGATTATTCCGGTGGTGGGTGCCACCCCGCTTATTCCCGTCACGTTATTCTGTAAACCGAGGGCGGGAGCCCACCCCGCGCTTCGGGAAAAGCCGGTATCTAGTTCACCGCCGGCAGCCCGGGAGTTCGCTGTCGTCATCACCCCCCCGCGCTGGGATTGGCCCAGCCGTCGCGGTTGCCCGGCAACGTGGGGAAACGACCCCGAGGATCTCCGCATCGACGGGTGGAAGCAGGCGAAGCCGGAAGTCTACGGGAGGCCACCCCGTGCTCCGGTGAACGAGGGGAGGCCGCCGGGAACAGAGAGAGAGAAAGAGCCCCCGAGGAGCGGGAGCTCTCTAGTGCCGGCTGTCCCGACCCCGATGACCCTTGAGCCTCGGAGGCTCCACAGGAGAAGCACCGTCCGGTCCGAAAGACCGGGAGAGCCGCCCGAACTGGTGAGTGAGGGCTGGGGCGGGATGCTCTGACCGGTAGCGACCCCCCTGCGAGTCCGCCCCAGCGAAGGCAGTAGTCCTCTAGAGCCCAGAGAAGGCTCTTATGTATGGGGACCCTGGCTAATTAAGAGCGCGTGACGCTCCAACTGCGGGGGCATTCTTCTTTCGAGTCCTCCGAGCAGGACTCCAACGGTGGGGGCCAGTGTTGATTTAGAGTCCGTAGGGACTCCAATACCTGAAGGGGGCATTGTTCTTTGTTTCTGAGCGTGAGACGCTCCAACGTGCTGACAGTGAGTGGTTCCGAGCCCACGAGGCTCCAACGAGGCCAGCAGTGGTTGCGCAGAGCGCTCAGAGCGCTCCAACGTTACGGGGGCAGTATTGATTCAGAGTCCAGAGGGACTCCAACAACGGCACATTATTATTTAGAGCCTGCGAGGCTCTAGGGGGCATTTTCAGTGTTTCAGAGCCCTGGGAGGCTCCAACGTTGGCCCCAGCATTTCTCCAGTTGCCCAGCACTTCGTGGGCAACTGCAACGTTTAGGTTGTGGCCTCGGTGTTCTGGCTTGCGCAGCCTGCGCCGGCGCACCCTGACTTTTCTGGACGCAGGGCGTCCTTGCCCCTACTAGGCCAGTTGGCCCAGGGATTGCCACAGATAGTGGCTAATGTGAGTTCTTGCGCAATTGTGTTTCCCTGCACCTCTGAATGTGTTTTTGCGCCATGTGCTTTGCTTTACACCTCTGAATGTTATGCATCATGTGTTTATGTGCTTAGACCCCTACATGTATTGTGATACTTAGGTGGTTGTTTTCTCCCTAACACAGGTGGTGCTAGTGAGGTCCTGATTCCCTGCGCCATATTTTCCTAAGGTGGTTAGGGTTGCGTAGGTGGTACTTTCTGGTTACACGTAGTTACTGGTTGTGTGCTACATTTTCTATTTTGTACTACAGTATTATTCCTATTTCTAAAAAGTGCTAATTCCTGACAGTGGTCCATGTGGCCCTGTCCCCTGTATATATAATCCCTTGTAAATTCCGCCCGTGCCTGGTGGCACATTGTAAAGTGTGTGTTTTTATCTAATGTGTTGTGTATAATACAAAGGCTATTTTTATAGAATACCTTGTGTGGAGTTTCCTTTGTGGTGGGCCTTGGGTGTTGTTGCTGGGTGCGCGCGCAAACGCTTTACACATCGCCTCAGAGATAAGCCTGACTGCTCGTGCCAAGCTACCAAGGGGGTGAGCAGGGGTTATCTTTGGCGTGTAACTCCCCAGCCCTGACTAGAGTGGTGGTTTCTGTCTGGCTTTGGCGCAAGCCCTAGCCAACCAGAAATCCCATTTCTAACATTGGTGATCAGCGGTGGGATTTGGACTTGCGTTTGCGCTGTACCGCAGCGGCAACTGGCCGCACTACAAAACTCTGCATTTAGATAAATCACATGGTATAGGGATTATTGTTTTAAAATTGTTTTTAATTGTCATTTCTTTGGAAATGTGGTTTTGTGCACGGTGAGTTAGGTGTCCCTAGCTCGGGAGGGTAGATCATCCCCCTTAGTGCATTGTGTTTCTGGATTCACCAGAGGGTGGGATCCAGTGGTGGCAGCGTAATAGTGTCCTGTACATTTGTCCCCCGCCCTGCGCCCAGAGTTGGTACCTGTGTCACGTGGTGGTCAGGTTGAGGAATCAGGGGTGGTAGAAACTGCCTTACCAGTCCGAGGGGAGGGTTGTGTGTGTGGATGAATGGTGTGTGGCACTAGGCAAGTGAGTGTGAGTTCTCTGGGTTAGAGAGCTTGCTGAATCTTTTTGTGAATTGTGTGCTCCTGTGTGAAACTCAGACCCCTAGGTTCCCTGTATAATTGTTAACATAACGTCCGCCAGAATGGAGCCTGCTTGTGATCCCTATGAGCTAGCTTGGCGCCAGAGGCAGGAGTTAGAAAGGTACTGTACAGAGGAAGAGTCAGAAGAGGAGGTAGAGGATGACAATACCTGGACGCCAGTAGAGAGTGAGGACCCCATAGGTAGGGCGTCCCTTGCTGGGTCCAGCGTAGGAGGCAGCGCCTCATCCCTTTCCCTGTCCCCAGAGGAGTGGGAAGATAGGAGGGAAGAAAGGGAGCACCAGCTGGCGTTAGAGAAGCTCAGGTTAGAGCATGCTCAGGCTATGGCGCAGCTGGAGGCCAGGAAGCAACAGCGAGAGACTGAGTGGGTCTTGGCGCGGGAGAGGGTAGAGGAGGCTGAGAGGGCCTCCACCAGAGGCAAAGTAGCTCTGGAGGGTAGACTATCCCCTGCGCGCAGTTTTAATTTTATGGGCTCCCCAGGGAGGGTTGAGTCCAGTGGTAGTAGCGATGTAGATTCCAGTATAGGAAATCCCAATCCCAGTCCCCCCAGTCTGGTACCTGTTCCCCAGGAGGAGGAGTTAAGGTTGAAGTTCAGGGGCAGTAGGAAACTGTCTCACCAGTCTTGGGAGGAGTTTGTGGATGAATGTGAGGATGCACTGTTTGATTGGATAAGAGTTCCCGCAGAATCTGATTATGATAAACTGTGTGATCTGATTCTCAGAGAACACCTGCTCAATTGTTGTGCACCGGGGTTGCGCCAACACCTGTTGGGGTGTGGGGTGTCTGCCCCATTTGAGCTTGGAGATGAAGCAGAGCGCTGGGAAAGGGCTAGAGGTTCTCTAGAGTCATTAGGGAGTGACTCCAAAAGTAGTGGGTCAGGTATCTTCCAGCCCAGCGTGGTGGAAGAGGCTCAGTGTAGCCCAGCTAGGTCCCAGGATAGCGAGGAGGGTGTAGGGGCTCACTGCCTGGCTCAGTGGAGCAGGAGTGAGAGGGTGACCGAGGGTCCCCGGACGTACGAAACCCTGCCTCAGGACTTGGATGGTTTCATGAGGGAACACCAAGTTGGGGACCTAGGCTGTCCTGTTAGCCCATTTGAGGATGATCTCCTGGTGAGTAGAGGACCCCGAGCACCTGTAACCAGGGCTCCGGTGGTTCTGGAGTCTGGCAGTACCGCTCCGGTAGGGAGGGTACAGGAGTCCAGTGTGAGGAGTGATTGGGGGATGAGTTTCCCAGTGGAAGAGCCTGTGGGTCAGGGACTACCCAGTTGGGCTAGGATCCCGTGTAGTGACCAGGGTGGCACCACTTCTGTTCTGGGGGATCTCCGTGCACTGTCAGGTGGACAGGGGACGGGAGATCAGCGCCAGACAGACAGTCGCTTGACGTATGTGTCCTTTGATAGCCTCAGGGGGATGGAGTGGAAATCCCCAGAAGTCCTGGAGTGCCAGGCAATTATTCCACCAAAGGTTCTAGGCCGGAGGTTGGAAGGCCAGGTTCGGGATCAGCCGGACCTGAAGGGTGGGACGTCTGTAACCAGCGTCTCGACCAGTTCTTCTTCCAGAGGTACCGCCCCAGTTGGTAGGGAGCAGGGCTCTGGAAGGGGGTGCAGAGGGTGGGAGAGCCCACCTCTGCCCCCGGTACAACCTGAGGGGTTAAACCCTGGGTTGGGATGGCGTTCTAGGTGTACCCCTCGCCAGAGGAGGAGGAACCCTAGGAGAAGAGGTAGGGGGAGGAGAGCCTTCCCTGAGACTCCTGGTCCGCCTGAGGGTGTAGACCCTAGGCTGGAGAACCAGTGGCAGTCTAGTCCTGTCTTTCAGAGAGGAAGAGTGGAGAATGGCCGCTATGTGCCAGGGGTTACTACCCCCCACTCTGTGGTTAGGCAAAGACCAGTGGCACCTGGGTGGCCTAGGGCCTGGTCTTGGCCGCGGACAGCTTGGGAGTACCAGTGGGGTAGCCCAGTTGGTCCAGACGGTGGTGTTAAAAAGAATTCCATGGGTTCACCGTGGCGTAGAACCGGAGGGTGTCCATGCAGTTGCGGGCCCGCGTCCGTGTTCTATCGCCCCAAGCAGGGAAGTCCATCACGGTGGTGATTGGTCTGCCCTGCGTTTTGGCTGGAAGGGGGTTGTGTTGGACTTGGCCCTTCTGGCAGGTTCACCCCTGGACTTTTTGGCTTTTTATTGGTGACTTGGTGTGGTAATTTTTTTGGTTTCTGCGCACTTTCCCTGTGTCCCAGGGTAAAGTGCGTGCGTGCGCTGAGTGCATGTGGTGAGATAGGCCTGCCCTCCCATAGGAATGCATGGGGAATGTATGTGTCCCTAGTAGTTCCTGATGCGTGGGGTGTGCAGGCCCGAGTTTGGTATGTGCTGACTCGTGGGAGTGAATGCTGCGCGATGATGTGTGCGGCGTGCATGTACCTAGTGTGGAAGTGCCACTTCTAGAAGTGGGCACTTCTGTGTGCAGTGTGTCTGTCGCGTGATTGGCTGGTCGTGTCATGTGACGGGCTAGGGATTCCCCAGTGTCAGGATGAGTCACCCAGTGGTGAATGGGGAGATCAGCAGCTAGATGGGTGGGAGGAGTCCACCTGGGTCCTGAATAGGACAGGGTTTTCCAAACACAATGCTGGCCCCGCCCCCTGTGGTGCGACTGACGACCCTAGCCCTGCCAGTGAATAGAGTGAGGGGCTGAGCACATCAAGGGTGCTCCCCAACCAGCTGCGACTGGTTTTCCCCCTCACCCTGAACCCAGAACAAAGGGTTTGCCTGTATAAAAATGGGGCTGTGTCCCCACAGAAACTGTTCTCTGCCAGGATCTTACCTGAGGGGGGCTGCTGCTGCTGCTGGACCAGAGGACCGCCACTTGGACTACCTCCCTGCCTGGAGGCCCAGTGAGCTGGCTCTGGGTCCAGCCTTGCCCCCCTGCTCTTGAAGGACCATTTGTTGCTGGACTTTATTATCATTCTTAAAGCGCTGGGAGCGCTTTTTGCAGCCCTAAGCGCCTGGGAGCGCTTTTATTCGACTGGAAGCGCTGGGAGCGCTTTGGTTAGGACACCAGCATAGAGGAGCGCCTTCCTGTGTGCCTCGCTGAAGCCTCCAGTGCCTCAAAGCGCTGGAATTGCCTTCGGCGCAGAGAGCGCCTGTTTCTGTGCCCTTGGCGCCAGGAGCGCTTTGTTTCTGATGGCGGGTGCCCACCCCGCTTAGTTGATTATTCCGGTGGTGGGTGCCACCCCGCTTATTCCCGTCACGTTATTCTGTAAACCGAGGGCGGGAGCCCACCCCGCGCTTCGGGAAAAGCCGGTATCTAGTTCACCGCCGGCAGCCCGGGAGTTCGCTGTCGTCATCACCCCCCCGCGCTGGGATTGGCCCAGCCGTCGCGGTTGCCCGGCAACGTGGGGAAACGACCCCGAGGATCTCCGCATCGACGGGTGGAAGCAGGCGAAGCCGGAAGTCTACGGGAGGCCACCCCGTGCTCCGGTGAACGAGGGGAGGCCGCCGGGAACAGAGAGAGAGAAAGAGCCCCCGAGGAGCGGGAGCTCTCTAGTGCCGGCTGTCCCGACCCCGATGACCCTTGAGCCTCGGAGGCTCCACAGGAGAAGCACCGTCCGGTCCGAAAGACCGGGAGAGCCGCCCGAACTGGTGAGTGAGGGCTGGGGCGGGATGCTCTGACCGGTAGCGACCCCCCTGCGAGTCCGCCCCAGCGAAGGCAGTAGTCCTCTAGAGCCCAGAGAAGGCTCTTATGTATGGGGACCCTGGCTAATTAAGAGCGCGTGACGCTCCAACTGCGGGGGCATTCTTCTTTCGAGTCCTCCGAGCAGGACTCCAACGGTGGGGGCCAGTGTTGATTTAGAGTCCGTAGGGACTCCAATACCTGAAGGGGGCATTGTTCTTTGTTTCTGAGCGTGAGACGCTCCAACGTGCTGACAGTGAGTGGTTCCGAGCCCACGAGGCTCCAACGAGGCCAGCAGTGGTTGCGCAGAGCGCTCAGAGCGCTCCAACGTTACGGGGGCAGTATTGATTCAGAGTCCAGAGGGACTCCAATGACGGCACATTATTATTTAGAGCCTGCGAGGCTCTAGGGGGCATTTTCAGTGTTTCAGAGCCCTGGGAGGCTCCAACGTTGGCCCCAGCATTTCTCCAGTTGCCCAGCACTTCGTGGGCAACTGCAACGTTTAGGTTGTGGCCTCGGTGTTCTGGCTTGCGCAGCCTGCGCCGGCGCACCCTGACTTTTCTGGACGCAGGGCGTCCTTGCCCCTACTAGGCCAGTTGGCCCAGGGATTGCCACAGATAGTGGCTAATGTGAGTTCTTGCGCAATTGTGTTTCCCTGCACCTCTGAATGTGTTTTTGCGCCATGTGCTTTGCTTTACACCTCTGAATGTTATGCATCATGTGTTTATGTGCTTAGACCCCTACATGTATTGTGATACTTAGGTGGTTGTTTTCTCCCTAACACAGGTGGTGCTAGTGAGGTCCTGATTCCCTGCGCCATATTTTCCTAAGGTGGTTAGGGTTGCGTAGGTGGTACTTTCTGGTTACACGTAGTTACTGGTTGTGTGCTACATTTTCTATTTTGTACTACAGTATTATTCCTATTTCTAAAAAGTGCTAATTCCTGACAGTGGTCCATGTGGCCCTGTCCCCTGTATATATAATCCCTTGTAAATTCCGCCCGTGCCTGGTGGCACATTGTAAAGTGTGTGTTTTTATCTAATGTGTTGTGTATAATACAAAGGCTATTTTTATAGAATACCTTGTGTGGAGTTTCCTTTGTGGTGGGCCTTGGGTGTTGTTGCTGGGTGCGCGCGCAAACGCTTTACACATCGCCTCAGAGATAAGCCTGACTGCTCGTGCCAAGCTACCAAGGGGGTGAGCAGGGGTTATCTTTGGCGTGTAACTCCCCAGCCCTGACTAGAGTGGTGGTTTCTGTCTGGCTTTGGCGCAAGCCCTAGCCAACCAGAAATCCCATTTCTAACAGGCATGGCACACATCTACGCACACCATGCCACATGTGGATTCCCACGCAAGCAGGGACTGTATGCATCGAACATGATATTTTGACATGAGGACATATCTGCGTCAACTCAATGTCTGTGTTTTCTGTTTTCACGTGTACCCCTTCATCACAATGTGTTGGATCTGTACATTTGACATTCCATGTGATCTGTGCGTCTAGCTTGCCGTCAGCTGTCTGTATGAGATGACATCCTTTAAATGCAGCTATGTGGATGTATGTCACTCCTGTGATGTCTCTGGCTGTTCACTTAGACTGGCCCCCAGCTCGTTTCAGGGCATGTCATGTAGACTTGCCAATCAACGGGTGTATCTGGCTTTTCGTAGGAGTATCACCAAGCTGGCATACATGTCCTGGATGTATTGCACAGACCAGACTCTGTATTTAGCAGATGTGTAGTAGCAGTTGAGCATGTGCTCTGTTCATTGACATTGATGTTGTTATGCTCTCAATCTTCGTTATTCATTACAATTTTCTGCAGGGCACCGCCAGTCCCCCGACCAATGCCAGACTTGGGTGCCATGAGGGAATGTGCCGGCATCCGACGTTACAGATTCACTCAACAGCTGATTGAGGACTTGACCGCCAAGCTGGCACCACACCTCCAACCGCAACACAGGTATCCTACTGCGCTGATCCCCAAGATGAAGGTGATGGCAGCCCTACATTTTTTAGCCACAGGTACGTTTCAATTCACTATAGCTCATGTTGGTGGCATGTCACAGACAATGTTCAGCTGTGTCCTGCGTGATGTTTTGGCAGCCATGTTGGAGCACCTTGATGAATTCATCCATTTTCCGATTCCTGAGGAGTTGACAGGTGTCAAGGGTGATTTCTATGCCCTGGGAGGGATGCCCCATGTCATTGGTTCCATTGATGGGACACATGTGGCTTTGGTACCACCACAGGCACAGGAGGTAGCCTATCGCAACCCTAAACATTACCACTCTATAAATGCCCTTGTGGTGTGTCTTGCTAACATGCTGATTTCCCATGTCTGTGCACGTTTTCCAGGGTCAGCACACAATGCCTACATCATGAGGTGTAGCAGGGTGCCACAAATGATGCTGCGGCTGCACAACAAACGAGCATGTCTTGTTGGTGGGTATACTCTGTTTGTCCTGTGTGTTGCAGTATCTTTGGCTCTTTCGGCATTTCCTGACCCACTTGTTTACATGATGTTTCCATGTAGGGGACTCTGGCTATCCCAACATGCATTGGCTGATGACGCCTCTCCGCAACCCAAGATCAGCTGCAGATCACCGGTACAACAATGCACACTGGCAGACCAGGCGAGTGATTGAGAGGACGTTTGGCCTCTTGAAGAGCCGATTCCGGTGCCTTCACAAGACAGGCGGGTCCCTCCCATATGCACCGGCGAAGGTCTGCAAAATCTTCCTCGTGTGCTGCATGCTGCACAACATGGCAGTGGAGAGGGCAGTGACACTCATCCTGGAGCAGGATGAGCAGGAACATCCACCCGTGGAGGATGAAGAGCTTGGTCACGAGGCAAGTGAGGAGGAGGAGGAGGATATCCGGAGTCAGCTCATACGCAACTTCTTCTCATAATGGTGAGTCACTGGGTCTGAGTGTGCACACTTGTAGCCTTGGGTGGCATGTGTTGCAATGTGTGTGTCCAGCTGACTGTATGCTAAGTGACTTAGATGTGTGTTCTGATGTGTCACTCGAGTGATGATGTCATTCCACACATTTTAGCTGAGACACTTTCTTTTAAATTAGCATGGGGACAACATTGTTCCTGTTTAGTAAATGACCATGTATGGGAGAAAAATATTTTAGCTGACTTCTTGTGTGTCTGTCATTCCCAGATTCTTGCGCATGTTGTCTGCTCGTGTCATCGTTGTCCTCCTGCTATTCCTCATGAGTATTGCAACGTGCGCTGAATCAGCGTTCCATGCACGGACATGGGGAAATGTCATTTTGGGTAAGGATTGCAGCAAGGCATTTTGGGGGTGGTTCGTGTTTGGAATGTGTGGGGACCGCTTCTGTGCATGTTGTGTTACCATGCATACATGTCGACTCACCATGGGGCACATAACATGTAGCATGACTCCCATGAATTGATAGTCAGCCTTCGTGACAGTCATCTGTAATGGTTTTTGGATTCTGATGAAGGCATCAATGTGTGAAAAACTTCCCTCTGAAACATACGGGATGCTACGGGTGGACATAGTGTGGGACATCCCCATAACAGGCTCAATGGGGAATTGCAGCCTCTCCATGTGCAGCAGGAGGTGTTTGGCTCATCCCCTTAACTTGTGTGCCAGTTCATTTGGATTTACAACATCCGTGTTGTGAAGGGGGTGTCCAGCGTAGGTCCCACATGTTCAGTCAAATGACCTGTGAGTCTGTTCATATTGATGCATTTCCCTAAGTGTGAGCCTGAGTAATAAAGGTGTTCCTCACCCTCCAAAGTGCCTCATCTCTGTCAATGCAGGTCTCTTGCCACTTTGCATGCGTCATCTCTGGCATAGTTGTCAAAGATTGTGCATATGAGTGTATGTGTAGTTTGGCAACATGCATGCAGTTCTTCATGGCTTATAATCTCTATTGTGCATGAAGTCCATGGTTGTGTATGTATTTGGGCAGGTTGCTCCCCCCAACGGGCCGTCAACGCCTGCTGAGGGTGTGTCTCCTGTGCGCAACTCGGCCTTCTGTTTCCTGATCCTGTGTCAGTCATCTTTGGTGATTGTTCATCCATTTTCTATGGATGAGCCATGAGTAACGTGACACTCCACCCTTTACATATGCCTGTTGCAGTTGTCCTTTCTGACATCCTTGTCTTTGTGTGCTACTTTCGGCCTAGTTTCAAGTACATGCCGCCTGCTGCTGCGGCCCCTGCGGCAAGGGCCCACCAAGTTCCTGGATTCTGCAACCCACACGCCTCCAAGATGCTCCTCCCTTCCTCCCTCCACCCATTCATTAGGCTGACATCAGCTTATCTGTGCCACTGTTGCGGCCACGCGGTGCCAAAGGCAAGACCGTCAGCGCATGCAATGTGCACATTGCACGACCCTCATGTCCTTGCATGACACACATCACACAACAGTCTCATGTTGCAGCCACCCTCCAAGCAATGTCCAACTGAAAATCAACCGCATGCTCTCAGGCATACCCTAAGCGCACACACAACACCTGCGCATGCTGAGTGTGCAACTCCAACTGCCTACACAGCGCTGCCCCGCATTCCAGGCCCTGTCACACCAACCAGGTCATGTCCCTCCTACTCCACACCGGCTCCGTCCACCAGCACGCCATTGGACTCTGTTACCTCCTCAACACAACAGGCCCACACATCACCTTCATGACCGTGACCTGGATGAAAGCATCCTCAGCACACAACTTCTTCATTGCCATCTCAGACGGATACAAGAGCACCCGCAGGGACGGCACTAACAATCCCGGAGGATGAATTGATATCTATTCCCAAGTACGCACTCAGGGTCACAAATCCGGTTTGGCACAAACCCCCTGCAAACATTCAGAGTAACACTCATCTACAGATCTCCAGGCCTACATCCACAATTCCTCAAAGCCATCAACACGTCCATCGTCATGCACGCCCTCACATCCACAGGATACATGTGGCTGTGGGCCAGGAACTTCTGACTGGATGAGAACCACACCAGCATCCATCATTGGTCCATCCACATTAGCATCCACGTCTCCGACGAGCACCACACTGCCACACACCCTGCTACCAATCCCCCAAAGATGCTTGATGTAAGTCAACACAGACATGCTGTGTGGGACACTGGAACCAACACCACCGCCACACCCTGCAACCTCACACACTGGATCAGCAACTGATCCAACAATCTAGACACGTTGACAGACTTTCCTGTGACGCACATCAACAATTAAGCCACCTGGGACAAGGCAGACCTACTAGACTCATACATGACTAGCAGGACTCTTGTGCACAGCTTGCAACACAAATAACCATCAGTGGCCTTACAACCCTGGAAAACGGCACACACAGCCATCACCATATAATCAGCAAGGACAATTGGAGATCCTTCAGCTGGGGCCGAGGCCCAAAAAACGCACGATATCAGCTCTCCATCCAAAAGACACCCCACCCTTGCAAGGCTGAGCCAATCCCTTGCAACTTTCTACCACTGCTAGCTCATGGACATACACGCAAGCCTTGGCACACAGAGGCAGAACGCACTATTATACGCAGGACCAACCCCCCTCAGGTTTTGGACTTCCATCATCAGTAGATACAACACCCGGCTTATGTGCAACATCCCCTGGGGATCTCCATCAGGCCCCTTCCCACACAACATCTCAATCACATCATTCACCATCCTTGTAGCCCCCATCCAGCACGTCATATATGTATCATTGCAGTTACCCACATTCCATGGTAGATAGAGGCATGCAGTGACCCAGGCCCTTCTTAGACAATGGACGGCAGGAACGCTGGCTCTCAAGGAACATCACCGTGCTTCCCTAGCCAGCAAATGTCATCAGGAAGACAGTCAATGAGCAACTGACAAACTTCCTCCCTGCAAAGAGCTCCAGGCAACCTGTACAAGACCGTCTTCCACAGTAATTACCCCACTGCAACCGTCATCATTGCCACCAACACCGACAACTTTGCCCTGCTCAACAATGGTGAGGCCACCCCCCTTGACTTCTCCACAGCATTATACACGATGTGCTCACAAATTGTCAGCTCACACAACTCCAACACTGGTATCCAGGGGATGGACCAGGATAAAATCACCAAGTAGCTCACCAGCAAGGCCATGGGAGTGGGACTCAAGCCTTCAGCATGTAGTACAGTGGCGTCATCTGGCACATGGCCCAGGGCTCATCTCTCAGCGTGTCAATCTTCAATGTGCCCAGGACCCCCCTCTCCACCATCACATGTGCACACGACCTCATCATCATCTCGTATGCCATTGACAGCCAGCTGCTCCTCACCCTCACCAAAGACACAGCCATTGCCAGTTCCAACCTTCAAGAAGGCATTAGGTCAGTTGATGAATGGCTGAACATCAGCCACCTGAGGCTGGACTTGTACAGGACTGAGGTAATCATCTGAGGATTGTCCCCTTACAGCTGGGTCAACTCCTTGTGTCCCACCTGCCAGGGCACTGCACCAGCACCCAGTGGCCACGCACACAAGATGGTGTGCATCATGGACTCGTCGCTCACAATTGCCATGCAACTCACCAGCATCTGTACCTCATGCTGCAACACACTCCGCATGATGCACATGATCCACAGATAGATCCACTTCAAGGCAAGACAGACCGTCCCCCAGGTCCACAACACCAGCCGTGTCAACTACAGCCACGCCCTCTACGGAGCAAGTACAGCCAAACTCCCGGAAAAGTTGTCCACATCCAGGGTGCATCTGCACACCTCAGCTTCAACATCCCGTGCCCCAGCCACATCACCGTCCACCTGAGATAGCTGCAATGGATCACTGTCTGCTGCAGGATGTCCTTCACACAACTCACCCACACTCAGGAGGCAGTCCACAGCCCCAGACCCCAACCCAACCTTGGACGTCTGTCATCCAAGACCCCGTTGGGCCAACTTCGTGCATCCAACCTTGCCCTGGCCACCATTCTTCACATCCACCGAACTCCAGCATGCACGACATAGTTCTCCCACCTGGCCAAACATACCTGGGACTCCCTCCCCGGGAACCTCCACATGACCTCTACGCCTTAATGATACTCTTCCAAATTGGTCTGTCTGCACAGTATTGCAAACCCCCCCTCAGCAGCTTGAGGCCATCACGGGTGAGTATTGTGCTCCATGTCTGTATTGGATGATACATTGTGACCCATGTGTGTCCTGTACCGGACTCAGATCCCAGGGTATGGATGGCTGGAGTTAGTTCAACACTCAGGCATAGTTTGACATTTCCCCACACGTATGTTGTGTACTCATGCAAAATGACTGCAACATCTAAATAAAGAAATTTAGTTTTATTCTTGGTGGGGGGCGTGTTTTGTGGGGAAAAATAGGTGCTATACAGTGTGCCTAGAATCCAAAGTTCCCAGGGGGAGATGGGATCCTAGGCATTTGAAGTCATCAGAGTCCAGAACACAGTGTTTGTCATTATTGGTCAGACTGTGACCAGCAAGTCCATGTGGCAGAGAATGTCAGTGAATGAGGTGATTCTGCTGTGCATGAAGGCCAGGTGCCAGGCCAGGTGACCTGGGAGATGTGGATGGTCCGCTGCCTCTCACGGTCTTTTCCGTGGATGACCCACCTTCCTCGCGGGACCCTCAGATGCAGGCCTTGACGATGTTTGGGACGCTCCGTCGGGCGAATCCTCCTCCTCCTCCCTGCCTGTGGCTGGTGGTGGTCTTCGCCTGGTGGCACAGGGAGGGTTGCCCATGTTGTCGGCGATCCGACGGAGTGAATGGCTTATGTCCGTTTGCACCACCAGGAGCTCAGCCAGTCTTGCCTCCATCCGTCCTTGGTGTTCTTGTTGACTGACGTGTTGCTCGGCCTGCTTGTTCTTAATCTCTGTGAGGGTCTCCACTACCTGGCTGATGGCCCTGGTGTCACGCCGGTATGCGTCCATGATGTTGCGTATGTGTGACATACCGGTCCCTTCAGCTTGCTGGTCAAGTTCTCGCCTCCGCCTGCCTCCACTCTCAGCACCCCGGCCCACATGAGCCTGGCCTGCCATTGTGGGCACATCGGGTCTATGGGACCCCTGAGGGATGGCAGTTGCGGGGTTGTCTGCCTCCTCCTGGGTGCCCGGCGAACCTTGTCCCTCCAGGTCAGACTGGCTCAGTTGTTCAGTGCGGGCAGGGCTCCTGGGTGTCTCCTGGGATGTGGCAGGAATGAGGGTGGTGGTTGGCACAGATGTACCTGAAGCAGGTGCTGCAGGGGCTTGGACACCAGAGGGTCCAGGTGGGTTGGGGTCATCCGCGGAGTGTTGAGAGGCGTCGCTGCCGGTGGGATCAGGTTCCTCCCGAGCCTGGGACTGTGATTCTTCCCCTCCATTGTTGGGGGGAGATCCATGAGGTTGCCCTGTGTGTGAGAGAGAGACGATGTTAATGCTGTTTCATGTGACATCCATGTTTCATACATATTCAAGTTGGCACAGTTCCTCCAGGTAGTTGTATGTGCCTAGCATTCCCCTCAATGTTCACTTGTGGATTGGTATGTTGCGGGGGACAGATTGATATGTTCTCCTGAGTGTTTGACATGTAGATTTTTGGCTTGGATGCTTCTTTGGCTATGGATTGATCTTGTTGTGTCACATGTCCATTGTGAGAGGGGGTAAATCCATTGCCTGCCCCGGGGATGTGTGCTTGTGTAAGGGGTGTGCGAGACAGGGCCTGCTGGTGGGTGTAGTGTGATTTGGCAGTGGGTCTCCCAGGTGATGTTTCTGTCCCCTCATGGAGCATGCTGCCATGACAGTGAGTGTGAGTTCCTGTCCTAGATATCTGAGCTTGTGGTGTTGGTGTTTGAGTTTACAGTGGTCACAGGAGTGCCTTGTGCTGCCTACAGTAGGGCCAAGTGTCAGCTACCTTGTCAGTACTTTGCCAGTCCCTGTGCATTGAGCATGGTGCATGGGTATGTACCTGGGCCATATGGGCTGAGGGCCATGGTGTCTGATTCTGAGTTGAACAATGTGTTTTGTGAGCCCCACCCTCCCAGCATCCCGGACATCCAGTCTTGGGTTAGTGCTTCGTGTAGCCTGGGACATGGCATGGCCTTGATTTGTGAATGGGGCATACACATGTTAGTGGCATGAGCGTTGTTTTTGAGTGTGGTTGTGTCCGGTGAGGGCTTGGGGGTAGTTGCGTGCATTTGGTGTAGTTGGGGTGTGGATGCCATTACCCCCATGTTACGTAAGTTGTTTGTGTACTCACCAGGCTCTGCAACTCCTTCGACTCCGTGTACTCCCACCGGCGGAAGCAGGGCCATCACCTTCTCCTCCCGGGGATGGTAATGTACCGGTCTGTGGGGCAGCCCACCTCCAGTGATGTTGCTCTGGGCATAGTCCTCGTTCATTTTCCACTTGACTGTCCTCCGCAGATCGTACCACCTGGCTTGGCATTCATTCCTGGTCCTTCTGATGGGTGCAACAGCATTCACCCTATCGACGATCCTCTGCCACAGGCGTGATTTTTCGGTTATGCTGGTCTGTCTGACCAATGTTCCAAAGAGCTGTGGCTCGACTCTGATGACTTTGTTGACAAGGATGTCCAGCTGCTCCCTTGTGAACTTTGGATTCTTGTCTGTGGGCATGGTGTGGGGTGAGGGTGTGGATGGTTGTGGGTGTGTGGGTGTGAATGTGAAGGTGTGTGTGGGAATGTGAAGAGGGGGTATGTGTGAAGGAGTTTGTGTGAAGGTGTATGTGTTAAGGTGTATGGGTGCAGTTGTTGGGGTGTGCTCTGTAGCTGCAGTGAGTCTGTTGCAAAGGCTCATGGTTTGTGTGTGTGGGCCCTTTTTATTGGTCCATTTGTGGGTGTGCCTGAGTTTGAAATTTTGGTGGGTGTGTTATAAGAGGTGGTTGTGAGTTTGGGCCTCTGTTTGCCTGTTTGGATGTGCCAGGTCAGTCATTTTGATTTATTTCTTACAGTAGACGTGTTTTGTGGTGTTGTGCGAGTCGAATTGACCCTCCTTGTGCTGTTTTACAGTGTCCTGGTTCAGTACGAGTCGTTTTCGCGTATGTAAGGTGCGTACATACGCGATGTTGTTGTACCGTGCTCACATACGCAATGTTGTTGTAAGGTCCGTACGTACGCGATGCTGGGGTACGGTCCTGGGGTACGGTGCGTCCAAGTACGGGGCTGGGGTACGGTGCTGGGGTACGGTCGTCCAAGTACAGGGCTGGGGTACGGTGCTGGGGTACGGTGCGTACAAGTACGGGGCTGGGGTATGGTGCTGGGGTATGGTGCATACAAGTACGGAGCTGTGGTACGGTGCGTCCAAGTACGGTGCTGGGGAACGGTGCTGGGGTACGGTGCGTCCAAGTACGGGGCTGGGGTATGGTGCGTCCAAGTATGGGGCTGGGGTACGGTGCATACAAGTACGGTGCTGGGGTACGGTGCGTCCAAGTACGGGGCTGGGGTATGGTGCTGGGGTATGGTGCGTACAAGTACGGTGCTGGGGTATGGTGCGTCCAAGTACGGGGCTGGGGTACGGTGCTGGGGTACGGTGCGTCCAAGTACGGGGCTGGGGTACGGTGCTGGGGTACGGTGCGTACAAGTACGGGTCTGGGGTACGGTGATGGGGTACAGTGCGTACAAGTACGGGGCTGGGGTACGGTGCTGGGGTATGGTGCGTACAAGTACGGGGCTGGGGTACGGTGCGTCCAAGTACAGTGCTGGAGTACGGTGCTGGTGTACGGTGCGTCCAAGTACGGGGCTGGGGTACGGGGCTGGGGTCCGGTGCGTCCAAGTACGGGGCTGGGGTACGGTGCTGGGGTACGGTGCGTCCAAGTACGGGGCTGGGGTGCAGTGCTGGGGTACGGTGCGTACAAGTATGGGGCTGGGGTACGGTGCATCCAAGTACGGGGCTGGGGTACGGTGCTGGGGTACTGTGCGTCCAAGTACGGGGCTGGGGTACGGTGCTGGGGTACGGTGCATCCAAGTACGGGGCTGGGGTACGGTGCGGACATGGAGGGGGTACGGTGCTGACATACGGGGGCTACGGTGCTGACATATGGGGGTACGTGCGGACATACGCGGGGGGAGGGGGGGCTGTACGACTCTTATCCCGGGCACAAGTTTACCCGGGATACGAGTGGTACAGAGTTCGCGCCGTACAGGACGTTTTACATATGGTTGTGTATTCGGAAGGGCAGTACGGATCGTACTTGTGCACTTGGACTTCAGTTTTATGATTTGTACGTAAAACTGTCCGGGTGCGTCTCGTAGACCTTTTCCCGATACGATTCGTATGTATTTTTCACATACGAATCGTACTTCATCGGTGGTACAGGACTTGTACGATTCGTACGTAAAAATATACGGATACGAGTTGTACGGGAAATTTTTTTACCGGATCGGAATCGGCACCATAATGTAAATATAAATTAAACATATAACTGTAAAATATAATATATATACTTACTTAATAATGTTCATAAATAATTATTTGAATAACTTATAAATTGTTAAAAACATTTTATAAATTATAAATACATATATACACATACAACAATAATATAAATAAAAATGTAAAAAATATATATAACAAATTAAAAGATTACAATATTTTTTAGCTTTTTTAAATAAATTATGCACAACATTAACTAAAACAGTAGAGAAAATATTGGGGAGCAGAGGGAATAAAATTACTATTCCCACTCCAGAGAGTGCAACAGTAGAGAAAGTGTTGGATAGCGTAGGGGTAAAAAATTACTATTCCCACTGCAGTGAGTGCAACAGTAGGGAAAGTGTTGGCTAGGGTAGGGGTAAAAATTACTATTCCTACTCCAGAGAGTGCAACAGTAGGGAAAATGTTAGATAGCGTAGGGGTAAAAATTACTATTCCCACTCCAGAGAGTGTAACAGTGGGGAAAGTGTTGGTTAGAGAACTGGTAAAATTACTATTCCCACTCCAGTGAGTGTAACAGTAGGAAAGGTGTTGGATAGCGTAAGGGTTAAAATTACTATTTTCACTCCAGAGAGTGCAACAGTAGGGAAATTGTTTGATAGCGTAGGGGTAAAATTTACTATTCCCACTCCAGAGAGGGCAACAGTAGGGAAAGTGTTGGATAGTGAAAGGGTTAAAATTACTATTCCCACTCCAGAGATTGCAACAGTAGGAAAAGTGTTGGATAGCGTAAGGGTAAAAATTACTATTCCCACTCCAGAGAGCGCAACAGTAGGGAAAATGTTGGATAGCGAAAGGGTTTAAAATTACTATTGGAAAAGAGAGGAGGCGCACTCTGGTTCAAGAGGGGTAATTCAAGTATAACGAGGTATGGGTGCAGACGAGAAGATCCCCCTGAGTAGGGATGGTGATCAGTCAAAAGCACGTTCTAGCCAAGAGCGTGTCACTCGAGTTGCACTCCAACAGAGAAATTAATCAAGCGAGGGTAAATTCTGTAATTCGAAAATTTATTCAGGTGAATCCATTCAATGAATCCTTTGGAGGATGTGATATTCATAATATTTCAGCATCACAAACGAGTGTATTCAACATCATAACTCGATGTAGCCCAATGCATTTCGGGCCAGTGTGGCCCTTCGTCAGGGGCAGCACTAAAATTGGAGGATACAAGGAAGCAGCTTTAATCAGTGCAATATATATCAACAATAAACAACTGTGAAAGGAAACTTGGTTAATATATTCAAGTGAATGAAGTTTAGTAGTTCATGAGAAAAGATGGTATAGAAAAGGTGCTGGTAATGAAGAGAAGGTACCGAAAAAAAATGTGTATGTTGTATGTGTTAAATAGTCCTGTTAAATGAAAGTAAGGATGTAATCACGTGCAACAAAGAAAGATGCTCAAAAGTGCGGTTAAAACAAGAACAAAAATGCATAAGAGAAGAGACCAAATGCTGAACATAATAGGGTAGCAATGAAAGCGTTACGCGTCAGCGCACTGTGAGTTTAGAGAAACGTGAGAGATGGTAATCTACGAACGAGTGCATAAACTGTCATGGTTGTGAATTTAGGGGAAAAGATAGAATGTCGGGTGAAAAAGGTCACAGATGCGTTAATAAACAAGAAAACGGAAAAAAGAACAACTGAGCCCATGTCAGATGCGAGGTGGGATACAATGTAACACTAAACACTTACGTGATGCGAACTTCCAATTCAATTGTAACTCTGTGTTCATAGGCTGTCAGCGTTCTAGCGGGTAAATCTGCTGTGTGACACGAGTGGTATTTAAACGGTGTCACGTGCTTGCCGCCACGAATCAAAGTGACAGAAAGCCGAACAGCCAATCAAACAGTGTATATTAATTGGTTTACCTACAGGCGTATGAAAAGCGGGTAAATGCGTCAAAAGACGGTAAGGGCCAATCAAATCGATACGAGTCTACAGCAACGAGTCAATGAAGTTACGAGTGTATCCGGAGTGGTGTCGTCAGAGGTAAATAAGGACCAATCAAGGAGGGAGGGTAGAAGCCTAGTGTGAAGTATCAAAAGATTCGAATGTGTATGAGGACGGTCAAAAAAAGGTGCAAGCGGAAAACGTAAAACAAAAGAATATATTTAAATAAACCGAATGAGTAATTGAGAGGTTGGTGAACAAAAGTGTATAATAAACCAAAACGGGTGTATTTGAATGAAGTATGGGTGTTGCAATGAAAATAAGCATCAGGAAAAAAACGTGTGACAATGTACACGCGTATTAAGATAGTGAATAACTGAGAAAACCAAACGGTAATCTAAAGGTGTGGTGAGAGTGAGGAAGAAAAAAGAAAGATAAAAAGAAAAAGAATAATGCAGGAGTCTGAAAGCCGAAAAAAACGAAAAAGTCTACAGTGGTGTTGTGTGTGAAAAAAACAGGACTTATATGTGTAAAAAAAGGGCAGATGCGATAGAGAGGCGAGGAAAACTAACAATATTCATGGTATATTCTGAACAGTACATGTAAAACATCAGGAAAAAGAAGGTTATAGGATCACAGGTCACATGGACTCAGGGCCCTTAACATAAGTACATGGGTGTCTTCAGAACACTGGAAAACATTTAAGAATCAAAGAACATTACAAAAAACAACCCAAATCATAGCGTTCGTTGAGTCCTTTGGGATGGATGGAATCTAGTTTGTTGATCCAAAAAGCCTCACGTTGTAATAGGTATTGTGTGTTGTTTTGTCCTTTTATGATGGGAACTTGTTCCAGAATCAAAAAACGAAGTTGGCAGATGTTGTGTTGTAGGAGATCAAAATGGTTGGCAATGGGAGATTTAACTTGATGGGAACGTATATTGCTCTTGTGTTCATTGAGTCGAATTCGTATTTTTCTCTCTGTCTTACCGACGTACACAAGCCCACAAGGGCATTTGAGTAAGTAAATTACATTTTGGCTGTTACATGTGGCTGTAACCAACAAGTTGATAGGAAAACCTTTATGAGGATGTGAGAGCTTGTTGCCTTTAATGATAGAGTTGCAGTTTCCACAATTCAAACAGGGGATGGTACCTTTGTAAACTGTGGTAGTCTGATTTACAGATGTAGACAGAAGTTGTTTCAGATTGCGAGATCTTTGATAGGCGAATCTGGGTGGTGAATCAAAAATGTGCTGAAAATCAGGTTCATTACTCAGTATTGGCCAATATCTTAAAACGATTTTTTTGATTTGATGACTTCTTGTTGAGAATTTTGAAATGAATACTGATCTGGTTTCTTGTTTAGCTTGCAATTTGGGTTGAAGCAAATCCTGACGCGTAGGGGTATCAGCTTTGATGATAGCGCTTTCCAGTATGGTAGGTGGATAATTGCGTTTTCTGAATTTATCAATGCAGGCAACTTTGCTAGATTCATAAAGGTCATCAGAACTGGCAATTCTTTTCAACCGTAACAGTTGTGAATAAGGTAAATGTTTTTTTAAAGAAGGTTGATGAAAACTGTCATAATGTAGCAGGTTGTGGCGATCAGTCGGTTTGGTGTATACTTGTGTAGTAAGTTGATCTCCAGTGTTGGTAACGAGAGTATCCAGAAAGGTAACTGAGTCTTGACTGATGGTATGGGTAAATTCAATTCGGTGATCAACTGCATTCAGTTTTTCAATAAGATGATTCAGTAAGGTAACTGGTCCTTTCCAGATGATAAAAATATCATCGATGTATCTTTTGTAAAGGATCAGGTTGTTTATCCAGTCTTGTTTGCTGAGGATATGATCAAGTTCAAAACGGTGCATGTAGAGGTTGGCATAGGTGGGCGCGGCACAATTACCCATAGATGTGCCCGAACATTGCATGTAATATGTTCCAGACCATTCGAAATAGCTATGGTAAAGTGTAAAGTGTATCAACTCCATGAGAAATATTTTCAGATTATTGGGTTTGTCTGTTTGGAGTAAAAAGGATTCGATTGCTTCAAGTCCTTGGTCATGAGGAATTGAGGTGTACAATGCCTTCACATCGATGGTAGCCAGTGTGATATTCGGGGTGATTTGATCTTGTATTGACTCCAGAATGTTGAGGTAGTCGGTGGTATCCTTGATGTAGGTTGACATGGATTGTACTAACGGTTGTAAATGTTTATCCAAATATCTTCCCACTGGTTCGTGAATTGAGTTAACTGTTAAAACGATGGGTCTGAATGAGGTTTGGTAGCGTGTTTATGGATCTTAGGTAGCATGTATATATATGGGATAGCCGGATATTCTTTGATGAGATATTTTTTGTCCTCGTCTTTGATGATACCTTTTTCATAAGCGGTGTTGATGATGGTCCTGAGAATGTTAGTGAATTCATTGGTTGGATCTGATGTTATGGGCATGTAAATATCGGAATTTTGAACATGTTCATTGATATTGTCTAGGTAGAAAGTAGAATCCATAATTACCAGGGCACCCCCTTTGTCAGCTTCTCTGAAGGTAATCTCAGGTTTGTTCGCAAGATGTTTTAAAGTATCGTATTCTTTGCGTGTCAGGTTAGCAAAGTTACTTTTGGTGTGATAAGTGATGTTGTTGAAGTCTTTTTTCACAATTGTTTCAAAGGCGTCTAGTGCTTTATGGCTGGAAGGAGCCATGAATGTACTTTTGTTTCTTAGACCAAGCAAAGTGTTGTCACGAGGAGTATCCGGTGTTTTAATGATGTTGTGAAAGAAATGTTTCAATCTCAAGGATCTCATGAATTTGAAAAGACTGATTTCTGTTTCAAACTGGTTGGAATGGTAGGTCGGTACGAATGAGGTGCCTTTTTGCAAGGTTTGTATTTGAAATTGTGTGCGAATATGACTAGAAATGTTGATAACTAAGTTCTCTGACTGCGTGTACTTTTGGCTATGGTTTTGGACGTTGATTTTCCTCCTGGATCTCCTGGTGGTTTTGGACCTGATCCTAAAAAATGTTGTCTGTTGTCACTGGTTGTTGGTTCATCACGAGTTGTTTGTAAAGTATCTGTTGATTCAGAAATTTCAATGGATGTTTTGGTGGCTGTGCTAGTAGAAGGTCTAATGTTGGTGGAAGATTCATCTGAAGATGTGGCATCTGAATCAAACGTGCGACCTGTTTGTTTAAGTTGTTGTCTTCTTGTTGCGTATACGTCAGCCCAAGTGTAGACCTCTCCCAGTTTGTAGTCCACTGTATCACGCTTGAATTTTCTGGTTTTTCTCTCAGTAATTTCATTAGTATATGTATCAAGTTGTTTGTTGATGTCTGCAAGTGTTGTATTCCAATCTGTGTCAGACATGTTCATGGAGATATCTTGTCTTAAATCATCTTTTCTTTGGTTAATTCTTCAAGCAATTTTGATAGTTCTTCCACGATTAAGAGTATTAAGTCGAGTGAACATTTGTTGAGAATGGCTTCCCAACGTATTGTAAACCTGGGATTATTCTAGCATAAGGTTGATTTTAATGCTATTCTTAGACCTCTAGGGATCCTTTGGACCTTATGGTACCTGATGAGGGTACTAGCACGTAGACGTTGGTTTATAGCTCTTTTGGATGTGTATAATAACTGTTTTATGTTAGATTGAACAGAAGTTGTATTGGAGCTGGTTCCTGTGGTGTCCTCGAAAAGTGCGTAAATACGTTGTGTTTCTTCAAGCGTATACATGAAAGTCTCTGTTCTGCTTTCTTTGTTAATTTCTGTGTCATCCATGGTAAGGCGGTGCGCGGTCTCTGTTGCTCAGGAATGAGTGAAAGAAAACTGGAAAAGAGAGAAGGCGCACTCTGGTTCAAGAGGGGTAATTCAAGTATAACGAGGTATGGGTGCAGACGAGAAGATCCCCCTGAGTAGGGATGGTGATCAGTCAAAAGCACGTTCTAGCCAAGAGCGTGTCACTCGAGTTGCACTCCAACAGAGAAATTAATCAAGCGAGGGTAAATTCTGTAATTCGAAAATGTATTCAGGTGAATCCATTCAATGAATCCTTTGGAGGATGTGATATTCATAATATTTCAGCATCACAAACGAGTGTATTCAACATCATAAGTCGATGTAGCCCAATGCATTTCGGGCCAGTGTGGCCCTTCGTCAGGGGCAGCACTAAAATTGGAGGATACAAGGAAGCAGCTTTAATCAGTGCAATATATATCAACAATAAACAACTGTGAAAGGAAACTTGGTTAATATATTCAAGTGAATGAAGTTTAGTAGTTCATGAGAAAAGATGGTATAGAAAAGGTGCTGGTAATGAAGAGAAGGTACCGAAAAAAAATGTGTATGTTGTGTGTGTTAAATAGTCCTGTTAAATGAAAGTAAGGATGTAATCACGTGCAACAAAGAAAGATGCTCAAAAGTGCGGTTAAAACAAGAACAAAAATGCATAAGAGAAGAGACCAAATGCTGAACATAATAGGGTAGCAATGAAAGCATTACGCATCAGCGCACTGTGAGTTTAGAGAAACGTGAGAGATGGTAATCTACGAACGAGTGCATAAACTGTCAAGGTTGTGAATTTAGGGGAAAAGATAGAATGTCGGGTTAAAAAGGTCACAGATGCGTTAATAAACAAGAAAACGGAAAAAAGAACAACTGAGCCCATGTCAGATGCGAGGTGGGATACAATGTAACACTAAACACTTACGTGATGCGAACTTCCAATTCAATTGTAACTCTGTGTTCATAGGCTGTCAGCGTTTTAGCGGGTAAATCTGCTGTGTGACACGAGTGGTATTTAAACGGTGTCACGTGCTTGCCGCCACAAATCAAAGTGACAGAAAGCCGAACAGCCAATCAAAAAGTGTATATTAATTGGTTTACCTACAGGCGTATGAAAAGCGGGTAAATGCGTATTACAACGTGAGGCTTTTTGGATCAACAAACTAGATTCCATCCATCCCAAAGGACTCAACGAACGCTATGATTTGGGTTGTTTTTTATAATGTTCTTTGATTCACACAGCAGATTTACCCGCTAAAACGCTGACAGCCTATGAACACAGAGTTACAATTGAATTGGAAGTTCGCATCACGTAAGTGTTTAGTGTTACATTGTATCCCACCTCGCATCTGACATGGGCTCAGTTGTTCTTTTTTCCGTTTTCTTGTTTATTAACGCATCTGTGACCTTTTTCACCAGACATTCTATCTTTTCCCCTAAATTCACAACCTTGACAGTTTATGCACTCGTTCGTAGATTACCATCTCTCACGTTTCTCTAAACTCACAGTGCGCTGACGCGTAACGCTTTCATTGCTACCCTATTATGTTCAGCATTTGGTCTCTTCTCTTATGCATTTTTGTTCTTGTTTTAACCGCACTTTTGAGCATCTTTCTTTGTTGCACGTGATTACATCCCTACTTTCATTTAACAGGACTATTTAACACACACAACATACACATTTTTTTTCGGTACCTTCTCTTCATTACCAGCACCTTTTCTATACCATCTTTTCTCATGAACTACTAAACTTCATTCACTTGAATATATTAACCAAGTTTCCTTTCACAGTTGTTTATTGTTGATATATATTGCACTGATTAAAGCTGCTTCCTTGTATCCTCCAATTTTAGTGCTGCCCCTGACGAAGGGCCACACTGGCCCGAAATGCATTGGGCTACATCGAGTTATGATGTTGAATACACTCGTTTGTGATGCTGAAATATTATGAATATCACATCCTCCAAAGGATTCATTGAATGGATTCACCTGAATAAATTTTCGAATTACAGAATTTACCCTCGCTTGATTAATTTCTCTGTTGGAGTGCAACTCGAGTGACACGCTCTTGGCTAGAACGTGCTTTTGACTTTAAAATTACTATTCCCACTCCAGAGAGTGCAACAGTAGGGAACGTGTTGGATAGCGTAGGGGTTAAAATTACTATTCTAACTCCAGAGAGTATAACTGTAGGGAAAGTGTAGGATAGCAGAGGGTTACAATTAGCATGCTTATCAATTAAATACATTTTTTTATTAAATAACGAATTAATAAATAATTAACAATAAATTAATTATGAATACCAATAAATTAAAATATATAATAACTTTAATAACATTAAATTACTTCCCCCCCTATTCCCCTATAAACACACAACCCACTCCTAAACTAAAGTAACACAATTCATATATTTATCAATTAATCAATTAATAAAAAGTAGTTACCAATTAATAATTAATAAACAATAAATTAATTATCAATACCAAACACAAACATTCATTTATTACACACTAGCACCTGCACACGCTGTGAGGGGAACGGCTGGACTTTTCCTCTGCTGCTACAAATCTTTTTCCCCCTGCTGGGCTGCTGAAACCCTCGCACACCCCATGCCATTGCCGTGAAGGAAACGGCTTGGATATGAACTTTACCTCCCAGGGGGCTGTCCGTGAAAAGCGCCGAAACGTCATCAGGGGGTGTCAGAGGCTCATAAAAGCGAGGAGCGTCTCCCGCTCCGCAGGACGCGCCACACTAGCACCTGCACACGCCGTGAGGGGAACGGCTGGACTTTTCCTCTGCTGCTACAAATCTTTTTCCCCCTGCTGGGCTGCTGAAACCCTCTCACACCCAGTGCCATTGCCGTGAGGGAAACGGCTCGGAAACAAACTTTATAATTAATTTACTTCCCACCCTATTCCCCTATAAACCCATATCCCGCTCCGAAAAGAAACTAACACAATTAATATAATTATCATTTAATCAATTAATAAAAATTAATTACCAATTAATAATTAATTAACAATGCATTAATTAATTAATACCAAAAAATAAAAATGTATAATTACTTAATTATAATAAATTGCTTCCCACCCTAATCCCCTGCAAACCCACAACCCACTCCTAAACTAAATTAACACAATTAGTATAATTATCAATTAACCAATTTATAAAAATGTATTAACAATTAATTAACAATAAATTAGTTATTGATACCAAAAAATACAAATTAATAATTACTTTATTATAATTAAATTACTTCCCACCCTATTTTCCTATAAACCCACAACCCGCTACGGAACTAAAACGCAAAATGTAATTAAAAAAAAATACTAATTTCTAAAAAATAATTATTTAATTTACTATAATTTAATTACTTCCTACCCTGTTCCCCTATAAATCCACAACCTGCTACGGTACTAAAGCGCAAAATGTACTTAAAAAGAAATTACTAACTTCTAAAAATGTAATACATATATTTTTTTTTTAAATACAAAAGACACCAAAAGATGTGGAGCACATACATATAAAATACATACTAAATTACATAACACTAATATAAACATTGATAATATTAACAACGATATTTTTGCAAACGATATTACTAACTTCGATATTAACAAAAACAATATTTCTTACCTTCAGGTCGATATTCTGGTCACCGATATTCTTGATGTCGATATTCTGTCCCTCCAATATTTACAACTCGATATTTTTGTAGGTCGGAAAAAAACACGAAAATATGTCTATGCACCATTATTTCTGCATCAATCTTTGTTCACGATTGAGTCACAGAAATACCTAAATAAGCCACACAGTTTCTTTTAGCCTGAATCCCTTCACTTTTATAGGCCATGTTGTGTTACACTCCGACAAAAGCAAACTTGTTGCATAGAACAGCTACATTTCACCAAAGATGCCTTGTTTTAATCAATTTGCTTTTAGAGTCTCTTAGTGTGGAGCAATGTTCTCATCAATTTTCCAACTGTCTGAATGTGAAACATGTTTACATGCAGGCTCATTTCTAAGACATGCTGTGAGGGCACTTGGCACTTTATTATTATAGCAATTTGCTGCTATTTTGTGCTTTTAATCCTTTAAAATAATACATTATTATGTCTAGATATGCTCTTATCTGATTTATAATACGATAACGTATGTATGTTCTTAACTAGATGTAATGATGATTGTTCCATATGCATGCACTTTTATGGAAGGGTAAACCTTCCGAATAAAATAATTGAACTGAACTGAGCCTCTGAATTCCTTTAGGCACCAATGTGGCACGTCCACATTGTAACCCCTTATTCTGAATGATTAATCTGACACGTTTAGGGGGTTAACTGGTGATTCAGATTTCTGAAGAGCAAGTAAAAGGACATTAATCTCTTCTTTTTGTATAATGGAATCACCTTAAACTTTGGTATAATTTCACAGCGCCTTGAAGTCGCCCTCTTCAAAAACCCCAAGCATTGCATTAGAAGCTGCGGATTAATTTTGCTTAATGCCAATCACAGGCTGCACAGAGCTGTCCATGCATGTAGAACAGGATGGTGCACTCGTGCATGGGTAAAATGTTAGGAGTTTATGGGCTAGTTTGTGTACACTGTAGAAATTATTGAGTCCAAAACTCTAGATCCTATTCAAACGGTACTTCAGTCGCATGTTGTATCACACCCCACTGTACCCAATGAAGGTGCAGAGCATGATTGTTAGGGATACTAGCTATAGCAGCTACCTCAAGTGTAGGTATACTAGGTAATTATGATCATTTGTTTTCCCTGTGACAGAAGATGTCTCTTCAAAATGGGCGTATGAACCACCATGAGTATTTTTTCAGTAGGAGTACATTCTTTATCTGCAGGAGAATATTATTGTGATCAAAATGCTTTTGGGGTAATCTGTCCCTCATTGCAAACTACATTTGTGTAACCCTAATTGCTAGTAACATCCTTAATTGCTAGGTTTGTCTTGTTAAACTACAAATGTATTTAAATTCTATCATTTATGCTTGCAGTCCTTATGAGAGAGCAGTGTGCATTTCCATCTAATTCTTCTCAGAAAATGTAGGAGTAATTTATTGATATAACGGCTTAATATGACAGCATTCTCTGGCACGTAAACTCTTCCAAAGTTCCAAAACCCCATCGGGGCTTGCAACTATCTCACTGTAATTGTAGACTGTGAAGCAGTAGAGTTCTTTGGGATGTCTGGAAACCAGTCCGTTGCCCTTAGTGGATAGTTCCTATCCAAGGAAATCATGTTACACAATCTTTGATTTTTTTAAATATATTTAAATCACAAGCTGGGCTGAAGGGTCACATTTATAAAGCAACACTAGAGAAACTATCACTCACTCCTTAGTGACCAGCAAGTTCGCCCACAGGAACACCCTCAAGGTTGGATCACCAAGCAACTCACTAGAAGACTAGAAACCATCCAGATCATGAGAACCATGAGAATCAGACTCATTTGCAATCTTCCACGCAGAACTTACATCACACCACACCTCAGGGAGCTCTAATGGCTCTGGATAACAAACGCACTCATTTCAAACCCCTCACACACACATTCTAGGCCCCACATACCTGATCAGTTGCGTCTCCTCCCACCAACCACCCAGACACATCAGATTCATAGGACACCTAGCTGCACACATCCCACACATAGACAGAACCACATCAGGAGATTGGGTGTTCTCTTACATCGCTCGTAAAGGGTGGAACAGCCTCCTACTCCACATCAGATCTCTTCCTCTCTTCTTGAATTCTGCAAGAAGCTAAAGACGTGGCTTTAACCAACCTACCAAAGGCAGGGATGAACACAAACCTGCTCAGTGTCAGGATATCCTCACAGGTGATAGTGCGCTTTACAAATGCACATATCTTGACATAATATTTCTGGTATCTGTAAGGATCCATTTGCGCTACCTGATTACTGAGTGGGTGCCTTTATATTTCTTATTTCTAAAACTAGTCTATATCAATTATCTTGTTTCAAAACCGGGAGAAGTGGAGTGTTCATAGTTGAATGACAAGGCGCTATTACACCTAGATACTTTAGTTGATCTAGGATTGCTCCCATAGCTTGCTTCGGTTCTGACATTAGTGGATACTGAGCTTAAACCTGTGGCTCATTTCATAGGGGAATCATGTGGTGGAAGGATGTGTGCTCAGATAGATGAATATACAAATATATGAAATGCAATGGGAGTACATAAAGAGACAAATGCAAAGATTATGTAAATGAATTGCAATAGAAACACTACGAGAAGGTGGCAAACAGTCAACAGCAGAAGTTGAAAAAGAAATACTCTTTTATGTGGAGCCAAATCCCAAATTATGCATATTTAAAAAATAATTGGTAACAATAGGTCTGCTGTCATCAGTGCTTTCAAGCCAGATTTAATAAAAAAAAGATTAAATAATGCAGCCACAAGAACAAAGATACTTGAGAACTATAAAAGGGCTTCCTTCATCAAGAAAGTGGTGGTTACTAGATGCCGAGCTCAGCAATACATATTAAAACAAGCACTGACTAAGCAAATTGTTTTGGCTTGTTATTCAATAAATAGCTCACCGACAGGCAACTTTGCATGCATTTTCTCTGTGTATGAAAAGATATGAAATAATGAGTGTCTGGATGGATAGATGAACGCGTAAGTTACTATACATTGATAAATGAATAAGTGAGTGACTGTATGTACATGGGGACCAGATTTTGTAGACCAAACATTGTAAAAGGCTACAGATGTTGAAGTAGGACTACAAATTAGTGGTGACTCTAGCCAAAATAGGTATTCAATATAAACACTCAATGACATAAAAGGACTACAATAAAATGATGCTCCCAAGAGACATGAATAACTAACAAAGTAAGACGAATCATTAGCATATACTGTTTCTACTTAACGTCATTCATGTGTTTCCCTTTGGGTTTGTTTCAAAATGCTGGCCTCTGGAGCGCTGTGAACAATTGCAGTGCTACTATGAGGTGAGTGATGTGATTGCAGCCCTACATTTAAGCTTATGGCTGGTCATTGCGATTAGTTTTGACCATCTGGACACCCTACGAACCACACTGCAGGGAATTGTGGGAAAGGGTATGACCCAATAGTGGTTGAGCACAGGTACCCAGGGCCGGCTTTAGCGCTGGAGGCGCCTGGTGCGACAATAATTTTTGGTGCCCCCAGACCCCATAAACGCCTCCTCAGATTCTCTCACTACCACTGGGCATAAGTGCCCCTCATCTCTCCAATCATAAGTTATTGCTAAACACAGCGCCCCCCCCTGAGGTCGGCGCCCCTCCACAGGTCAGCTCCCAGTGCGGCCGCACCAGTCGCACTGCCCTGCAGGTACCGGACAATGCAGGAGATGCGGAAGAGGAGAAGGTGACTGATGCCTCAGACAGTGGTGAGGACAACACATAGTGTCAGTGTGAAGGCACATTAGTGGCACATTTCCTGTCTATACTTATGTGAGTGGAGTTCTCCGCACCTGGAAACACTGCAGTTGGGACAGAGAACTCCGCACACATTGGAAGTCCTAAGTAGTAAAACTCCAAACGAGTGAACACCAAAAGCAATAAACTTACACAAAAGTATAAGATTACCTTTGTGAATCGGGACCTCTATGGTGGGGTGTATGGTAATAGGCACAATAAGGTATAGAGGGAGGCAACAGGTGCACAATGTGCCACAGCATAGGGGGCGAGTGGCACCTGTGAGTAAAAACGCAAGATCTATACATCACCAGGAGTGAGTCATGACGGCAGAATGCGTTGGAATGCAGCGGAAGGGCGGAGTTCTCCCTGACATAAAAAAAATCTGGTGAGATAGATTGCCTCCACGATGTATAGAAATGAGATTATTTTATTAACAATATCAGGCAAGCAGCATGTAAACCCCAACGTAAATCTCGACGTTGCGTGTAAGTAGTTTATTTAACGTTCACAGAGAAATATCTCGATTCTAAATGAAAAATGTTATTTATTTTCAGTATAAGGAAGTCGGACGATATATATATATGTGATGATTAATAATGAATTCTGATAACATAACGGTTTCTTGGAAACGTAAAATGCTTCCAAAGCGCTCTTGGCGTTTGCACTTGCATTCGTACGTACTGTAAATATTGTCACTTTGAGAAATGCCTATCCTGTTGAATGGACATATGGCATAGTTACAGCGTGGAATGTTGCCAAAAAGGTCACAGCGACAAGGGGGAAGAGGCTTCCTTCTCATCACAACATACAGAACGATGGGGAATTTTCAGACCGGCAGCAGCTGACGCCAAGAAGTGACACTATACATTACAGGGGGACACGGTCTCTAGTCAACGGCTCGTCCCCTGGAATTCCCACAAATCACACTGTGCTATTTATGACTGCAGCTTTTGGCTTAACTGCCGAAGAAAAACGCGAGGAATGAACCCGTGGACCACTGCCAGCAACAGCAGACAACATCAAGGCAGTGTTGAATTAATATGCATGCACCAATCTGCTATTCATAAAAGTCAGCGCTGCCTGTACAGCCAGGCCATCTGTCTATTTATGAAGTGCCGATTGCCGCCATGTTTCTATTTCGAAACAAGTGTCGCGTTGGCGGTGTTTCACTGCGTGCAGGACGATTACAAGGCAGCTACAAGGCGATTACAAAACAGCCTTTGAAGCAGGGTTTTTTAAAATGTTTACCGAACCTGTATGCTGACAGCTAAGACACAGACACAACAGGTTTGGTCTGTGGATCTTCTGTGTAACGGCATGTATTTTCCCAGCAAACTCAGGACTTGATAAAATAAGCATTGGCAAAGTCAATAGGTTTCGCCTATGCGAGAGCGTGGCAGCTGTACAGTATTGGTAAAAGTTATAAAAAAAAATAATAAACGGAATGGAATGCACTGGAATGGGGAAGCTAAAAATAAGCTCTATGATGCGGCCAACACTGGACATACCATAGTGGTTTTTTTTTGCTTATGATGGGTGGGGGCGGCACAGACAACAAGTGTGCGGGGTGGAAAGGAAGAGGCAACACACAACGGAACAGTGACAGTCGGCGGCTCCTTCGCTATGGCGGAGGAGCGTCACCCGACTCCGTTTGAGCAGTGCAAAGTAAAGGAAATATAACATGATAATAACTTTGAGTTATTATCATTTTATGTTTCGTTTACTTGGTGCTGCTCTGCTCTCAGTGCAGGGCAGGGGAGGAGTGGTTTGCCCACTCCTAATTGCATAATGACTGTTTGATCGGCCCTCTCAAGCCGCCCAAACCTGCCATGCGCATTTTCCCAGTTCTCCATGCAGGCTGCATTACAGCCTGTGTGGAAACATGCCTCCATTTCCTGGTTGAGCGTGGAACAAGGACGTTCAAAACCAAACACAACAATGCATTGCAGCGTTGTGATTGATCAGGGGAGCCTGGGTGCTTACCAATCACAACGCTGCATTACAGGGTTATGATTGGTCAGGGGAGCCTGGCTGTTCTTGCTCGCTTCCTGTTCCTCTAGAGTAGAAGAGAGTAGAAGCAGAAACGTGGGCAAGGTAAGTGTATATTTTGTTGTTGTTTTTGTTTGAATTGCGCAAACCCGTGTTCCCCCCACCTGCCCCCGTCCTGCCACCTGTGAGTCATGCTGGATGGTGAGAGTGGGAGGGAAAAACCAACACGCAAACCAAACGGGAGGATGGGGAGGGTAGATGCAACACGGCAAATGACAGGGTGGAGGGGAAGAGGCAGCATGACTAATGTTGGGTGGGCAGGAGAAGAAACAGAGACAAGGGGAGTGGTGGGTGGTAGGGAAGAAGCAACACAGACAACTGGAGGGAGGTTGAGAGGGAAGAAGCAATTCGGACAAGAGATGGGTGGGGAATGAGAGGCATGATGCAACAAGGACAACTACGCTAACTAGAAGAACATGCATTGGTAAATTAATTAGGTTTCGCCTTTGTGATTAATAAGCAGTTTGTTGTTGTAATATAAGTTACAGAAAGTCTATTAAAGTGCTATGACTCATCTATATACAAAAAGGCAATATATTGTGCTGTTACTAGTGGTATGGTGCGGGTAAGTGATAGCAGAATTTAAAAAAAAATGGAAGAGGAAAATAATAGAATTCAGTGATGTAATAGAATATTATGTGTTTAGAGGAGTTCTGGCACCTTCTGGGATCGATGCCACTGCACCTGCTGCACCATTTAAATTATGCCCCTAGTGCCTGCGAGATAACTTCATTTGTGAATGCCTGCTTAGTAGTAAAATATAGCAGTATTTGGTGTTTAGTGAAGTTATGACAACATTTGGCCTCGGTTCCACTGTAACTGCTGCACCATTTAAATCAAGGCCCTTTCAATTGCAAGGTAACTGCATTTGTGGCTGCCTGTTTATTAGTAGAATATAGCAATATTAGGTGTTTGGAGGAGTTCTGGCAACTTTTTGGCCTAGTGCCACTGCACCTCCTGCACCTTTGAAAGGATGACCCTGCTGTCAGCAAGATAACTGCACTTGTGACTGCCTGATTAGTAGTAAAATATAGCAATATTGGATTTTTAGTGGCGTTATGTCAACTTTTGGCCCTGGTGCCACTGCACCTGCCACACCATTTAAATCAAGCCCCTTTTAACTGCAAGGTAACTGCAATTGTGACTGCCGGTATGGAAGTAAAATATAGCAATTTTAGGTGCTCAGTGGGGTTCCTAGAGCTTTTGGTCCTAGTGTCACTGAACCTCCAGCCCTATTAAAATCATGCCCCTGTTGTCTGCAAGGTAACTGCACCTGTGGCTGCCTGTTTAGTAGTAAAATATAGCATAACTCTTGTTCATTAACTTTATTTTTAATGTGCAATGTTTATTACAACATTTAGTTGTTTAAAACATCTCCTTTACTCAACTAAGTAATTCAAATCAAGCATTCCAGCATGCTGTTAGAAGCTGTCTGCCTCCTCTGTGGGAATAGATCTCATCTTGACAGTGAATGGGGCTTAAACAGCTTTAGTGGAAGAATCGTAAATGTGTGCAGCCAGGGTAAGTAAAAAAAAAAAGTTGCACTCAAAAGCCAACGAGCACAGTAATTCGGCCATGGGAACCGATTAGAGTCCCCTTTTAAGATATATTAAATACAGAGATTTGACAGCATCAGCAAGTAAAGGACCTTAACTAAGATGAAGCAACCCGTACTGAGGAGGAAGTCCGCGAATAGTAGCCCTTTGTAGAAAGCAATATCACCCACAAGTGAGAGCACATGCGCTTTTGCTGATGAGACTTAAAATAGAAGGGTGAAGATCTTGGGATACTTCTATGTGTAACTAATGCAACACAAGAGACTGAGAGTAGGAGCGTTTAGAGAGAAGAAGATATTTAGACAGAGCAAAAAAAATAGGTAAACGGGAGGAACATTTGGGGGCATATCAACAACAACCGGCGATAATTATCTCTAAGCGCACTTAGCGCTAGGATAATTATCGCCGGCTAGCGTGATTTTTTTGGGCTGAGATAGCGTGCTATTAGCAATGCTTATCTCAATAGCGATAAAAATCCTCACGCTAACAGGCTAACGTGAGATTATCGCTGGAAACCCAGCGATAATCTCACGTTACCTTTTTGATAGGGACAGGCAAACTTAGCCATGATATCCTCCTTCCATAGGATATCATGGCTAAGTCAGAAAAATACCAGACGTAAAAAAGCAGCGTTAACCACGGTTAGCGCTGCTTTTTTTGTCTCTAACAGGGTTAGCGACATTCTTGATAATAGGAGAAATGTCGCTTAGCGACATTTCTCCTAATATTTTACTCTGGAACGCCCCCTTTGCATCTCATTAGAGATGCAAGGGGAAGCGTAGAGTAAAAGGGTGCTAACATGCAAATTTGCATGTTAGCACCCTGTTGTTGATAGAGCGCTAGTTTTATCTCTCCTTTTTTGGCTTTTAAAGCCAAAAAAGCAGAGATAAAGCCCTTGTTGATATGCCCCTTGGTGAGAGAGAGGAAGAGATAGATAGCAACAAAGACAGAGACACAAGAGAGCTAGCCACACATAGACAAGAAGATAAGAATGAGAAAAAAAAGGGTGAGAGGGAGAAACAGATGCACATAAAGAGAAAGGGAGAGGGTGAAAAGGGGGGAGGGAGAACAATTGAGAGATAATTGAGCCCGAGAGAAATCGAGACAAAATAATGAGGGGGATACATAGAAAGAGAGAGAAAAACACAAAATATAGGAGAGAAAGACAGGACAGATAGACAACCACAAAGCGATATAGTGGGGGAGATGGAGAATGATAAACATGAGAGAAAATGAAGACCAGGCTTCGAGGGGTTTACTTTTTTCTTCAGCCAAGCACTTCTCCCTTTTTCTATATGTTCTCATCAATTGTTTCATTTTTCGCAACTGAGCCATATGAAAGATTACATTTTCATCATATAGTCGTTTCATAGTCCTGAATGGCACATGAATATTTTTGATTTTGCTGAGTAGCTTCTACTACTTATTAGATATGATTGGCAAAATAGTTACACATTTTTATTTTTAATTAAAAAAAACATTTCATGTGCTCCACCTCAGGAGGGAATGGAGTGAACTCCTGGCAATACTGAAAGAGAAGGAATGGGACAAATCCTAATGGGGCATATTATCAAGCCAGGCGATAAAATTATCGCCGCTTTAGCGGCAGAAAACTGCTGTTAAAGAGGCGATAATGGGCTTGATAATATGCTCTATGGAATTCCAATTGAAGCTCATGTTAGATGTGAAGGACATCTAACATGGGCTTCAATTGGAATTCCATAGAGCATATTATCAAGCCCATTATCGCCGTTTTAGCGGCAGTTTTCTGCGGCTAAAGCAGCGATAATTTTATCACCTGGCTTGTAAATATGCCCCTTATTTACCTGGACTACTTAACTTGACGTGCAGGCAAATAAAATGTGGTATATGCTAGGCAAGGATTCCACAATGGATTTTCTCATTTTGCTAGAGATAAATGAATTTGCTTAATGTTAATGTCATATTATAGAAGTATAACAATAGCACAACAACATATTGCACCATTATTAGCAACAGCTCACAGTTTTTACTTCACTGATATATAGGTCCTGCCTCTGGGAGCGCCGCTCAAATGTAAGAGGACGAATATAAATAGCTGTGGGATGTTCACAACAGAGCATGACACGCACAAGCTTGAAACTGCCATCTAAGCAAAAAACATTGCTCTTCACATTATGATACTCCACGATAAATGTATTCACTGATGTGGCTTCATTCCTCAGGGGATGGGAGACTTTACACAGTTAATTCGTGCAAGTCAACGTGTCAAATGATGCAGGCGCATTCTTTCCAGGTTTATGCAGTTTCATTACTGCCTCCACGTTATAACAGCGACGGAGGGGGTTGAGTAAAAGCAGTCACGGGACAACCGACTGGGGGGGGGGGGTAGGAGAGAGAGGGAGCGGGTGAAAGCAGTTACAATTCAAGCAATATCCGAAAGAAGGCAGACAAAAACACATGCTCAAATACCTTTGGGTCGTGTTCGCTCTATATGAGACTGCCAAAAAACCAAAAGGTATGTGGGGCAGGTGACAGCAACAATCGGCAAGCTGCAGCGATGGCGGTCAGGATGAAAGCACTCATGGGCCAAGCAACTGGGGGTAGGCAACTGAGGGGGGTGGGTGAAAGCATTCACGTGGCCAGCAAATGGGGGGAATAGACGGGGTGAAAGCTGTCACAAAGCAGGCAATATCTAAAAGAAGGTAGGAAAAAACAAATACCTAAAGTCACACAGACTGCAGGGCAATCCAAAAAAAAATGTTAAAAAAAGTTCTCTAAAGCAGAACTTGAATACCGAAAGGACACACATTGAACATAAGTTATTAGTGCATGATTCGGAAAAGTAAAAGGAAGTGATGCCAGGTGTAATGGAGTTAGCAGACTAGTAGTTGGGGAGGGCGGAGCGAGAGTAGTGGGTGGAAGAGGAGGAGTCCGGACAGGATAGAGGCAGTTAGAATAGGGACGAGGTAGAGATAAGAAGTAGAGAATAAAGCTCCTGAGAAACCTTAAAGGGCGTCTGTTATTATTTGTAGCACGATGCTACAACTGGCGACGAGGGTGGGATGAGCAAGCCCACACCAGTCACAGAGCCCTGGAGCGTGGTGAAGAACCGGACCTGTCTGAGGCGATTGAGCACCTCTGGATGCCACCAGTGACTACAGAAGTCGGGAGCCTACCCCGACCCTGCCTCGTGCCCCCAGAGTGAAGGAGAAGGTGCCTGACGCTGGAGACGCTGTCTCCAAAAGCCTGCCTGCAAGCGCTGTTGAGCGCGCTAAAAACGAAGACTGAAAATCCCTCGCTGCCGGCTAATCTCACGCCCGATGCGTGAGCTTTGGCAGGGTCGGCGCGCAAGAAGAGCGGGAAGCTGCAGAACAAGGCGGGAGCCCACCCCGACCTCACCTGGTAGCTGTCGCCGCCGTGAATGAGCAGGGACTGGAGGGTGCCACCCCTGAAGATGCCCGCCGGTGAGTCCAACTTGTAGTAGACTGAATGAGCCGGGAGAGAGCCTCGCGCGTGTGTGCAGGGACGGCGGCCATCTTGAAATCAGGCAGCTTTCGGGACACTCCCTTGAATATTGAAGAGCGGCCATTTTGAAGTCAGGCACCCAGCAAAAAGCATTAGCAAGTGCAAAATAAACAAGCACTGGTATGTGCAAGCAAGCAAGCATTGGCAAAAGGAAATAAACAAGCATTGGCGAATGGATGTAAAATAAGCATTAACAAGTGCAAGCAAACAAGCACTGGTAGGTGCAAACCATCAAGCATTGGCAAAAGGAAATAAACAAGCATTGGCGAAGGGGCGCAAAATAAGCATTAATAAGCGCAAGCAAACAAACATTGGGACGTGCCAACAAACAAGCATTGGCAAGAAGAATTAAACAAGCATTGGTGAGCAGAAATAAACAAGCCTTTGCAAGAGCAAATAAACAAACATTGGTGAACACCCATCAAGAAGCAGGTCGTAACAAAAGAAAGGAAACGAGACAACGACGCAATGGCGACCTCACCACAGCGGAAGTTCCTTGTTGCGGGAGGATCGCACCTGCGAGCTCCGGAACCCCTGACCGTGACCACAGGAGGGAGCATGGGCCCCAAGTGGCAAGAATGGGTGGAAGACTTTGAAGATTACATGGAGGGTTCCAAAGTGAAGGAAGACAAGGAGAAAATAATTGCCCTCCGAAATTTGGCAGGCCGGGAAATAAGCAAAATCATCAAGGATCTTCCGCCTGCCGAAAAGGGAACCTACGACAAAGTGCGGGAAGCCCTAAATAAAAAGTTTCTTCATAAACGAAACGTAGATTACGAGCGCCATGCGTTCCACCAAGTGCGCCAAGGGAAGGAGGAGGCGATGAGCACATTCATCACTCGGCTACGACGGCTGTCGCGATACTGCGAATTCGAGACCTTCTCGCCTGACGCTGCCATCAAATCGCAAATCATAACCGGTTGCCACTCAGAAACACTCAGGAGACGGCTATTGAGGAAACCCCACGAATTAGAAGAGATCGAAGAAATAACCCGCATATACGACCAAGCGGAAGAACACGCCGCCACCATCGAAACAGGACACAAAGTCAGTCACGAGCAGGCGCACCGTGTTCAAGACCGACCTCGTAGCAGAAGGAAGTATTCGCGGGAGAATAAATGGAGGCAGAGACTGTCGCCTCACCAACGACGCCCCGAGTACAGAAGCAGAGAAACAGGGCGAAGGGATCAAAAGCCGGAAAGGACTGGCCGATGTTATCGGTGCGGCTATGACTATCCCCATACAGACACTTGTCCGGCCATGGGTCAGCGATGCAGGAAATGTGGGCGATCGAATCACTTCGAAGCCATGTGTGGGGACTATCACACAGAAAGGCGAGAGGGGACAACAAGATCGTCCCGCTCTGACACAAAGAAATATCACATCAGAGCTGTTCAAGGAGAGCCCAGGTGGTCCCCAGGTTCATCACATTCCAGCCGGGAATCATGCCGGTCACATTGGGGACGCCGATCCCCATCTCGGGACTCGAGGTCATCGTCCTCCAAAGACTCGACGTACACTGTGGAATACGTGAACATGATTGCGGACCCTGATCAACTGGAAAGGTATCCACGCTTAGACATCAGAGTGGGGAATCACGATACCAAATTTATATGGGACAGCGGAGCCTCGCTGAACTACATTCCAGTTACGGAATACGAGAAAATGGTCCCGAAACCCCCACTAACTTTTGCACCGGTCCGCGTCTTCACGTGGATGTCCAGAAAATCACTCCCCTGTCTGGGTAAATTCCTCACAACTCTTACCCATGACGACATCACCGTACAGGCGGTTATACATGTTATCAAAGGGCCTGAAGCCGACTGCCTGCTTAGCCTCCCCACTGCGGAGCGTCTTCATCTAGTGGCGGTTCTATTCACAGTCAACGACAACAAGAACTGTGTCAGCAAGGTTCCCAAATCACTTCCCAAACCGGGGAAGGCAGAGAACCCGGCTGACTACGTGTCCCGCCACCCTCTGCCGTCGTCACCATCGATTGCTGAGGAATACATCCACCTTGTGGCGGACCAAGCGTTACCACCCGCCATTCCCGTGGACACCATTCGGGAAGTGACCAGTAAAAGCAATCCACTGGCACCACTACAAATGACTATCCTACCCAGTGGAGTGTGGCAGGAGGTCGCCCTGGACCTCTATGGACCGCTGCAGTCTGGAAAATATGTGGTTGCCATAATTGACGAATATTCACAATTTCCCATCGCACAAATAATATCGTCTACAAGTACCTCCTGCACTCTCAAGGTGCTTGATGAGATATTTGCAACATGGGGTGTCCCCAAGAAAGTCAAAACAGACAATGGGCTCCCATTCAATGGACACGAATTCAGTGCTTTCGCGAAATACATGGACTTTGAGCACAAGAAAGTTACACCACCCTGGCCACAAGCGAATGGCACCATTGAGAAATTTAGAGCTACGCTCACAAAGACATTTCAGCAAGTCACTGTTGGGAGGAGAGAACTGCAAGCAGCTCTGAATGAAGCTCTCAGAGCCTACAGGACAACTCCTCACTCAACAACCGGACAATGCCCTGCGACCCTCATGTTAGGGCGGCCAGTGAGAAATTGTTTCCCGACAGGGGAAGGCGTTCTGCAAGTGGCATCGCAAAACAAGGACAGACAGAAACTGCATGCCGATGCCGAAAAGAGGGCGAGGTCTCCATCCTTGCATGAAGGGAATCCCAGGAACATATCCCACTTCGAGAGGTGTCCGCGAGACACAAAAAGACCTGGGGTGAGCCCGACTGACGCTCCCGCACCTGAAGAACCTGACCCTAGTGATACAGGGGGCAGAGGTCAACAGAGTGGGTCTGTGCCGAGCGTGTCCACCGGGAACATGTCGCTGCGGCCATGTCGCAATATCCAGCCACCTAAGAGACTCATTGTAGAGATAGACTGAAGCACTGTTTGTTTGTTTTATTAAGAAAGGGGGAGATGTAATGGAGTTAGCAGACTAGTAGTTGGGGAGGGCGGAGCGAGAGTAGTGGGTGGAAGAGGAGGAGTCCGGACAGGATAGAGGCAGTTAGAATAGGGACGAGGTAGAGATAAGAAGTAGAGAATAAAGCTCCTGAGAAACCTTAAAGGGCGTCTGTTATTATTTGTAGCACGATGCTACACCAGGCATATGTTAGCCAGTTAGGAGGCAGGTAGAAAGATTGACAATCAAGACTGCAAATGGTAAGAGAGGGCAGGAGAGGGTGGGGCTCCAAGCCCTTTACAGCATACAATAACCCACGCAGCAAAAGCACATATGCGCTGTTAGGCGAGACTTAATGAATGTGTGAGAAGTTCGCATTGCACCTCAAAAACTGCCCTTAAGTACAGTTGCAGGAAAAATACATAGCGTACACTCTAACAGAGTGTTCCCAACCAATTGGCTTTTGTGGACCAGCACTAAGGGCCCAATTATGAGTCTGGCGGTCCACAGACCGCCAGACTTGTGGGACGTGGCGGTTTCCCAACCGCCCTATTACAAGTCAGGCAGTGGGACCGCCACATCTCCGCTGCACCTGCCAGGGAACTGCTATTCCCTGACAGTGTTGCACCTGCCTGGAGACTGAAAAATGCTTGGCAGGACCCCCATGAAGCATTGGCAAGCATATTATGAGATTCCTCTATGCTAGTGGTGTCATGGAGGTTCCTCCTCCATGAACACCACAGCAGAGAGTAAACGAAGGGGTCCCTGCAGGGCCTCCGGTACCTCCTCCACATGGGGATGCACAGAGGGGGGCACAGCATGTGCCCCCCTGTGTTCATGCCCCCCAGTTCCTGCATGGCATGGACTTTACAGTCTATGCCTTGCAGGAACTGTTTTTGGTGTTCCCATTGCGGTGCTGTTTTCCGAGGCAGCGCCATGGGAGCACCAAAAACCAGCCCGCCAGACAGGAGGAGACTCCTAATCTGATAGGCAGTCTGACCGTGGCTTTGGTGGTGCGGTGGTGGGGCTGACCCAGCGCTGCACCACCAAAGTCCTAATCGGGCCCTTAATTATTACTAGAAGCGGGGGACCCCCACTGAAATATTATTGGAATTCGGGGACCAGACACCAGGTGCACATCCCAAGCATTTTTGATGATGTCAGCCAGAAAACAATACAGAAAGAAGCATTCATCAAACAAATACACAAATAATTAAATATTCTCTTTAACTCACTAACAAATACACCCAAACACCATTTTAAGGGCCCTGCACCGTCAGCCTGGTATTCGGTGCGATTGCCTCTGGTGGTGAAGCGGCAGATGGAGTTTGCGTCCGCCGTGGTGCCCACAGTCATCCTAATTTGGCGGTGGGTAATACCCTTGGTGATGGCGGAAGGACCGCCACAGCCAGCCCTTCGGTGGCGGTCCTTCTGCCATCATAATGACCCCCTTAGTATTCCCACTCCAGTCTGTGCAACAGTAGGCAAATGGTTGGACTTGAAAGCAGTTACATTTCCTATCACCGCTCCAAACAGTGCAACAATAGGGAAAGTGTTGGACTCTGAAAGGTCAAATTTCTATTCCCACTCCGTCTAAGCAACACTAAGGAAAGTGTTCGACTTCGGAGGGGTAACATTAACAATTCACACTCCAGTCTGTGCAAAAGTAGGGAAAGCGTTTGACTTCGGAGGGGTTAAATTTCCTATTTGCACTCCAAACAGCACAACAGTAGGGAAAGTAAGGGACTTTGGAAAGTTACATTTCTATTCCCACTCCAGTCTAAGCAACAGTAAGGAAAGTGTTTGACCCTGGAGGGGTAAAATTAATAATTCCCACTGCAATCTGAGCAACAGCAGGGAAAGTGTTGAATTTCGGAGGGGTAAAATTGAGTATTCTCACTCTAGTCTGAACAACAGTAAGGAAAGCCTTGGACTTTGGAAGGGCTAAATTTGATATTGCCACTCTAAAGAGTGCAACAGTAGCGAAAGTGTTGGACTTCAGAGGGATCAAATTTACTGTTCCCACTCCAATCTATGGAACCATAGGGAAAGCTTTAGACTACGGAGGGGTTACATTTACTATCCTCACCCCAAACAGGGCAACAGTAGGAACATTGGTTGATTTTGGAGATGTAAAATGGACTATTCCCACTCTAAACAGAGCAATAGTAGGGAAAATATTGACCTTCCAAGGAGTAAGATTTACTATTCTGACTCCATTCTGCAACAGCAGGGAAAGCGCTGGATTTCGGAGGAATGAAATTTACTATTCCCACTACAAACAGCACAACAGGAGGGAAAGTGTTGAATTTCAAAGAGGATAATGTCACTATTACTGCTGCAGCCTAAGCAAGAGTAGGGACAGTAATTCACTTCAAAGATATTACATATATGAGTAGAGTAACCCAGTAAATGTAGAAAAAATATAAATAAATCTTGAACTGTTAATATAAAAATTATTACTAAACATGAAATTATTATACATATGTGTGAGAGTGAATATAAAAAACTAAAAACAATCCATTTACATAATTATTATTCAATAAAATAAGTAAATATCAATTAAGAAATAATTGCTATTCAATTAATAATTAATTTACTTCCCCCCTTATAACTCTGCAAACTTATAAGCCTGCACCGAAAATATAACTAAAACAAAAGGAGTATTCCAAAATGTACATATTTAAACTCAATAAAAAAAATTCATGAACAATTAATATTTAGGTGCCGATTCCAATCCTGTAAAACCCGGGTACGATTCGTCGTACGGAGCCTATTCTCCGTACGACTCGTACCCGGGAAATCCACCGTACAATCCAGCAAGTACGATTCGTACAGAAATAGCATTTCCGTACGATTCGTAGAAAACACCGTACGGCTAAAAAATACCTACGAGTCTGATCCTGGACAGCGCGTACGCGACGTCTGTACGGAGTCAGGCAGTGTTTTACGGACCAGCAAGTACAATTCGTCCCTACGTCACTCCGCACAGCTATTTTTTTACGGCAGCCAAAAAATGCCGGAAAACTGAGTCCGACGCGAAAACGGAGCCCCGGTACGCGACGGACAGCCATGGACCCCATCCTACGTGTCATCCCGGCCCTCTTAGCCTACGACCTGGTGCACCGAACCTGATGCACACGCCGCAGAAGGTGAGAACAACACCCAGGGGCCAAGGGGGGATGAGGGGCAGGAAACGTACCCCATACCCAAATTAAAACCTACAATATTGAGGACATACATTACCTCCAGGATCTGGTCACTCCTGGGGGCGTGTCCACCAATCCCTGCGTCCCGCAACAACGGAAGTGGACGTGTATGTGTACCCCTACGGCAACACTACAATAGTGATACGCACCGTACTCACACATCCATAGCGTGGGTACGGTCCGTAGCACTATATTAGTGGTGCAGTGAGGGTACGCGTGGTACGGACCGTACACACGCTCTCAGAGCGTGTGTACGGTCCGTATCCCTATTGTAGTGGTGCTGTAGGGGTACGCGTGGTACGGACCGTACACACACCCTCAGAGCGTGTGTATGGTCCGTATACCTATTGTAGTGGTGCCGTAGGGGTACGCGTGGTACGGACTGTACACACGCCCTCAGAGCGTGTGTACGGTTCGTATCCCTATTGTAGTGGTGCCGTAGGGGTACGCGTGGTACGGACCGTACACACGCCCTCAGAGTGTGTGTACGGTCCGTATCACCATTGTAGTGGTGCCGTAGGGGTAAGCGTGGTACGGACCGTACACACGCCCTCAGAGCGTGTGTACGGTCCGTATCACCATTGTAGTGGTGCCATAGGGGTACGCGTGGAACGGACCGTACACACGCTCTCAGAACGTGTGTACGGGCCGTATCACTATTGTAGTGGTGCCGTAGGGGTACACGTGGTACGGACCGTACACATGCTCTCAGAGCATGTGTACAGGTCGTACCAAGCGTACTCCTATGGACCACTACTATAGTAATACGGACCGCACCCACACATACATAGCGTGGGTATGGGCCGTATCACTATTGGATTGGGGCCGTAGGGGTACGCGTGGTACGCACCGTACACACACTATGAATGTGGGCGTACGGTCCGTATCACACGTACCCCTACGGCACCAGTACATTTGGGATACAAGGCGTACACACGCCACGAATGTTGGCCTATGGCCTGGTGCAGCATATTACCTTCATATTGGTGTGTGTGTAGGCCCAGGACAGCAGTGTACTGCACCAAGGGGGTAGGTGGGTGGCTGCATAGGATTCCCAGCAGTGGACAGACATGTGAGGGGTGGGTGCAGAGGACTCCCAGCAGTGGACAGACATATGTGTGTGGGTGCAGAGGACTCCCAGCAGTGGACAGAGACATGGGGGTGGGTGCATATCAACACCAGCAGTGGATAGAGACATGGGGGTGGGTGCAGAGGACTCCCAGCAGTGGACAGAGACATGGGGGTGGGTGCATATCACTCCCTGCAGTGAACAGACATGTGAGGGGTGGGTGTATATGACTACCAGCAGTGGACACACATATTTGGGTGGGTGCAGAGGACTCCCAGCATTGGGCAGAGACATGGGGGTGGGTGCAGAGGACTCCCAGCAGTGGGCAGAGACATGGGGGTGGGTGCAGAGGACTCCCAGCAGTGGACAGAGACATGGGGGTGGGTGCATATCACTCCCAGCAGTGGACAGACATGTGAGGGGTGGGTGTATATGACTACCAGCAGTGGCCTGCAATATGAGGGGTGGGTGCATATCACTCCCAGCAGTGAACAGACATATATGGGTGGGTGCAGAGGACTCCCAGCAGTGGACAGAGACATGGGGGTAGGCGCAGAGGACTCCCAGCAGTAGACAGAGACATGGGGGTGGGTGCAGAGGACTCCCAGCAGTGGACAGAGACATGGGGGGTGCAGAGGACTCCCAGCAGATGACAGAGACATGGGGGTGGGTGCATATCACTCCCAGCAGTGGACAGACATGTGAGGGGTGGGTGTATATGACCACCAGCAGTGGCCTGCAATATGAGGGGTGGGTGCATATCACTCCCAGCAGTGGACAGACATGTGAGGGGTGGGTGCAGAATGCTCCCATCAGCAGACAGAGACATGGAGGTGGGTGCAGAGGACTCCCAGCAGTGGACAGAGAAATGAGGGTGGGTGCATATCACTCCCAGCAGTGGACAGACATGTGAGGGGAGGGTGTATATAACCACCAGCAGTGGCCTGCAATATGAGGGGTGGGTGCATATCACTCCCAGAAGTGGACAGACATCTGAGGGGTGGGTGCATATCACTCCCAGCAGTGGACAGAGACATGGGGGTGGGTGCAGAGGACTCCCAGCAGTGGACAGAGACATGGGGGTGGGTGCATATCACTCCCAGCAGTGGACAGATGTTGGACCTGGCCCTTTTTGCGTGGTCATCCCTAAACTTTTTGCCTTCCTCCTGCCATTTTTCTGACCTGGTGTTGGCTGTTTTATGATTCTGGGCACCTTACCACTGCTGACCAGTGCTAAGGTGCATATGCTCTCCCTATGGTAAAATGTATTATGTGAATTGACTTCCATGTTTGGCTAATTGGTTTACTATCAGTCCCTAGTAGAGTGCACCAGGGGTGCCAAGGGCTTGTATGTCCAAATGCTGCTAGTGGGCTTGCAGCACTGGTTGTGCCACCCACAGAAGCAGCCTGGTAAAATGTATCTAAGGTCTGCCATTGCAGAACCTGCATGCAGTCTGGTACTGTCATGCTGACTGGGCAAGTGTCCCCACTTGCCAGTCCCTAAACCTTCCCTTACCTTCATATTAGTCACCCCTATGGTAGGCCCTAGGGCAGGGTGCATTGTAAGGATAAGGTAGGACATGCCCTGAGGTGTGTGGCATGTCCTAATAGTGAATTACAGCCATTTTCGTTTTTCACTATTGGAAGGCTACCTGCTCTCCATAGGCCAGAATGGGCTGCTAGATTATAACACCCTATAATCCTAGCAGGCTCAGGAAGCATGGTAGAGATTCATGTTTAGTATGCCTGAACTCAGAATAATAAAATACATCTTTTAGTAAAGGTTATTTTAATATCCTGGGTTTGCAAATGCTACTTTTAGAAAGTTAGCCTTTGCGTGCCTAACCATCTCAGTCCGCCTCTGGAGGGGAGGGCTATCTTCTTTGTGTGTAGCTTGAGTGACAGGGCTGGGAAGTTCCAGGAGACAGGCTGGGGCTGCCAGGTGGTGAATAGAGAGATTACACCAGGATGGGTGGGAGGAGTGCACCTTGACTCTGAATAGGGCAGTGCTCTGCCACCACAATGCTGGCTCCACCCCCTGGGGAGCGTCTGATGTCTCTGCCCTGCCTGCTGAAAGAAGAAGCCAGAGTCCCAACAACAAAGTGCTCCTCACTGAAAAGAACTGGACTGGGATTATGCAAAGGCCCCCCTGGCCTGTAAAGACAAAAGAAACTTGGTATAAATGTAGGAGTCCTGCTCCCAAGAAATCAGATCCTGATTGAACCACGAAGGAACTCTGCCTGACCAGAAGGACCTGGAAGAAGCTGAAGTAACTTTCCCTGACCTGGGGGATTGGCCTGCAGTAGGTGCCTTGCTGAGAAAGGAGAGGAAAAGACTGAAAGAGACTTTGCACTTTGTTTTTCAACTATCTCCAAGGGCTTGGAAGAAGAGCTTGCCCCCTGAACCGAGTCCCAGGACCATTGGACTCATCTGCCTTCCAAAACTGAGTTGCCTGGACAATTCTTGCTTGTTTTCTGCTGGATTTGGCCCCAGTACGCCTCGTACAGCATCCGCCGCGTATCCGTGTCTTTGCCGCCCGGCACCGTGCGTCTACGCAGATCGAGAAGCGTTAGTACGCCGATTCGAGATGTACATCACTGACTGCCGAACCCTGTACGCCGGACTCAAGCTTCGCTGTCCCGCAGGTACGGTCCATACGCTGCCAACGTACTGCACCGTGCCGTGCTCAGAGCCGAGACGCCGCATCGCACTGATCCTCCCCGTACGCTGTACGGCGACGAGAGGTGTTGCGCCTATCCGCACCGAAGGTACGGCTCGAACGCCGAATGCCACGGACTCTGCAAGCTGATCCGGGCCATCCGCACGTATCCCTGAAGGTCCCGTACCAACGCCGCGTACTGACGCCGCGATCCGACCAGCATCTGAATACGCTGCCGAACTATGACCCAGACCCATCAACTTGTCCCGCACTGTCCGTCGCGGACCCCACAAACTTAAGGTACTTTGTTCTGTTCGCACCCCAGCGTGCCTGTTACGGACCCCGGAGTCCGCACCAATTGTTTGACTCGTACTTTCCTTGTTTTTAATGCGGACGAGTCGCACATCTAGGTACGAACCGTACAAAGCCTGAAAAGAATTGAGTAAAAGAAGCCTATTTTTGCATTTTAAGCCTTTTTACAAGAACATTGAACTTTAAAATAAGACTGTGGTCATTTTAACCGTTATTCTGGTCTTGTGCTAAGCCTTATATAAAGAAACCTATTTTTGATATAACCTTGACTGGTGTCCATTAGTGGTGTGTCATTGTATAACTGTATGTGTTCACAAATGCTTAACCTATGATGCCCTGAGAATAGTCTTGACTGCTTGCGCCACACTACCTAAAGGGTGAGCAGGGGTTATTTAAAAGGGTGATCCTCTTACTCTGACGTAGAATTGAGAGTCCCTGCTTGTCGCAAGTGCATACCTGTGCCAACTAGAGATTCCCAGTTCTAACATTGGTGGCAGCGGTGGGATTTGAATTTGCATTTGTGATTCATGAACAGTGATTGAGTGAACGCCACGTAGTGAGTTTAGACCGATAACGCAGCCACACAGTATTGATTTTTGTTTTTGCTGAAGAATCTCCACTTTAAGAAACCATGCCTAGCTCAGTCAATGGAGGCGGGGCGTCCTCTATATTCTCTGGGGTTGATGACATAGATTGGGAGGAGAGGGCACTGCTGAAGTGCACAAATAAAGTCTTGAAAGGATACCTCTCCAAGTACAGAATTAACCAAACTGGATTGAAAAGCAAGGAGCAGTATACAAAGGCGCTGAGGGCCTGGTACGAATCCAAGTTCCCAGAGAATGTGCTGGAGGTGATACCCCCAGAAGGTGCTTCTAAGCCTGGCAGAGGCCTGTCGCCAGAGGAAATGGCCAACAGGATGGCTGCAAGAGCACATGAAGTGGAGATGGCAAAACGTTGAATGGAAATGGAAAGACAAAGGCTGGCCATGGAGCATGAGGTAAAAATGAGGGAGTTGGATCTCGAGGCCAAGAGTTTAGACCGCTCTCCCTCTGGTGGCAGCAATATTGAATTTTATAGTGCTGAGAGAGTAGTACGCACACCCAGAAATGTGGCGCCTAACTTGAAGGAGGGGGTTAACACACACCAGGAGGTTCAAGGGCATGAGGTAGCTCCAGTAGTACGCAGTATCCCTGAAGGGAATAGGGTAACTGGTGCAGGGGTTCATGGTCCTAGTAGCGAGTGGGACACTCTACTGACACTAGCTGAGAGGTACAGGGAGAGGGGTTCCCCCAAAATTGAAGTCCTGGTGGGTGAGTGTGAAGACCGCCCAGAAGAGTGTGGGTTGTGTGACAGAGACAGTCAGATACTGTCTAGCCAGTCTCAGGAGAGTGGTGTGGAGTATGTGTGCGAGGCACGGGATGGTAAGGTGAAGGATAGTTTGGTTAACCCTAGGGGGGGGCTGTGTGATCCAACTGTGGGAGAGCATATTGTAAGTCCCTGTTTTCCAGAGCTATGCCAACACCTGTGTGAGGGTGAGTTCTCTGACCGAAGAGAGCCCACATTGGAGGCAGACCTTTTGGTGGATTCCAGAAGGTCTGGAGAGGCATTGGGGAGTGACCCCGTGGGGAGTGGCTCAGGTATCTTCCAACCCAGAGTGGTGGAAGTGTTGCAGAGTAGCCCAGCTAGGTCCCCTGGTAGTGGGAGGGGTGTAGGGGCTCACGTCCTGTCTCAGTGTCGAAGGAGTGAGTGTGGGGCTGCGTGCCCCCAGGTGCCCGAAACCCAGTCTCAGAGCCTGGATGGTTCTTTAAGGGAACACCAGGCGGGGAGCCTAGGCTGTCCTGATGGTCCGCCGGCTGAGGTGGATCCCCTAGTGTCTAGTGGACGGGGAGTGTCTGTAAGCAGGCCTCCCTCGGTTCTGGTGTCTGGCAGTACTGCTCCAGTTGGGAGGGTGCAGAAGTCCAGAGTGAGGGGTGAGAGGGGGAAAGAGTCCCCAGTGGAAGAACCAGTGGGTCAGGGGCCAGCCAGAAGGGCTGCGTCACCCGTGAATGACCATGGTGACACCACTTCTGTCCTGGGGGATCTTCAGGCACTGTCAGATGGACAGGGGTCGGGAGATCAGCGCCAGGCAGACTGTCACACGACACATGAGTTATGTGTCACCCTCAGGGGGGGCTTGCGTGCTCCCCGGGAAGTCCTGGTGCACTAATGCAAAATTGAACAAACAACTAACAAGAAATATTTATAAAATACCAGATAAAACATATATTATATGCAACAATATTTTATCTAACAATATTTTTTTTAAATTATTAAAAACATCATTAAGGTGTCGATTCCGATCCGTTAAAACCCGGGTACGAATGTTCGGACGGAATGTTTTTTCCATCCGACTGGTACCCGGGAAAAACACCTTACAAACTCGCAAGTACTATTTGCACAAAAATACCATTCCCGCCCGAGTCGGAAAAAACACCGACCGGCAAAATTATTACATACAAATCTCTGTCTGGAAGGCGCACATGCGACGTCCGGACGGAGTCAGGCAGCGTTTCACGGACCAGCAAGTACGACTCGTGCCGACGTCACTCCGCACGCAGCAGGTTTTACGGGAGCCAAAAACTGCCGGGAAAGTGAGGACGCTGTGAACAAGGAGCCCCGGCACGCCAGGGACAGCGATGGACCCCAACCTATGCGTCATCCCGGCCCTCATAGCCTACCACCTCGTATACAGAAACCGACGCAGACGCCGCAGAAGGTCAGAACAACATCATGCACAGCAATTACCACCATGGACTGGTCACTTCGGGGGGCGTGTCCACCAATCCCACGTCCCTCCACAATGGAAGTGGACGTGGACGCGTACCCGTCACCATCACAATGGTGGTACGGCACATACCACGCCCACCCCTACGTCACACCAACTACGCCGGTACGGCCTGTACCCACGTCCCAAAGGCATGGGTACGGGCCGCACCCCCAAAGTTGGGGTGCCCTAGGGTTACGGGCCCCACCCAGACCATCAGCGCGTGGGTATGGCACATACCACGCCCACCCCTACGTCACACCAACTAAGCCGGTACGGCCTGTACCCACATCCCAAAGGCATGGGTACTGGCCGCACCCCCAAAGTTGGGGTGCCCTAGGGTCACGGGCTCCACCCAGGCTATCAGTGCGTGGGTACGGCACATACCACTCCCACCCCTACGTCACACCAACTACGCCGGTACGGCCTGTACCCACGTCCCAAAGGCATGGGTACGGGCCGCATCCCCAAAGTCTGGGTGCCCAAGGGGTACGGGCCACACCCAGACCATCAGTGCATGGTTACGGCACATACCACGACAGTGGACAGATGCACAGGGGTGTGTGCCCATCACTCCTACCAGTGCCCAGACATATGAGGGGTGGGTGCATATCACTCCCAGCAGCGCCCAGACACAGGAGGGGTGGGTGCATATCACTCCCAGCAGCGCCCAGACACAGACACAGGAGGGGTGGGTGCATATCACTCCCAGCAGCGCCCAGACACAGGAGGGGTGGGTGCATATCACTCCCAGCAGTGCCCAGACACAGGAGGGGTGGGTGCAGAGGACTCCCAGCAGTGCTCAGACATATGAGGGGTGGGTGCAGAGGACTCCCAGCAGTGCCCAGACTTATGAGGGGTGGGTGCATATCACTCCCAGCAGTGCCCAGACATATGAGGGGTGGGTGCAGAGGACTCCCAGCAGTGCCCAGACACAGGAGGGGTGGGTGCAGAGGACTCCCAGCAGTGCCCAGACACAGGAGGGGTGGGTGCAGAGGACTCCCAGCAGTGGCCGCACATATGAGGGGTGGGTGCATATCACTCCCAGCAGTGCCCAGACATATGGGGGGTGGGTGCATATCACTCCCAGCAGTGCCCAGACATATGAGGGGTGGGTGCAGAGGACTCCCAGCAGTGCCCAGACACAGGAGGGGTGGGTGCAGAGGACTCCCAGCAGTGCTCAGACATATGAGGGGTGGGTGCAGAGGACTCCCAGCAGTACCCAGACATATGAGGGGTGGGTGCATATCACTCCCAGCAGTGCCCAGACATATGAGGGGTGGGTGCAGAGGACTCCCAGCAGTGCCCACACACAGGAGGGTGGGTGCAGAGGACTCCCAGCAGTGGCCAGACATATGAGGGGTGGGTGCAGAGGACTCCCAGCAGTGGCCAGACATATGAGGGGTGGGTGCCCATCACTCCCAGCAGTGGACAGAGACATGGGGGGGTCAACATCATTATCAGATGACCACAGCTCCATGGTTGAATGTACGTATCCCTAACTCAGGACAATGACGATAGTGCCATAACAACACATCACTGACAGCAGTGTCCCACTCCCAGGAGGATGGTCGGCCTACCCCCACTGCATGACACACCACATGTGGGTGTGAGGACAAATTACACATGCATACCCACCCCTGGCGGAGGCAGCACAATACACACACTGAGATTTTGCCACAAGACTGCACCCTCATGTCAAACCCCACTAAACAATGCGAGTCAAAGGGAACACACACTGTCATGCACATTCCACGAATGAGAGGAATGCACAGGTGCCGGGGCAGCCAACAAGTATTTGCCCCCCGTTGGCAGTGAAAGGGTGGAGTACGCACAGATACAATGCCCACAATTGTCAGGCAGGTGCCCAAATACCCTGCAGAACACGTAACACATGTGTGTGAGGCAGGGAGTACACACATGCAAAGTGCGGAAAAGGGAAAATGTCCACATGAAGTCATGTCAATATACGCCATACACAAGTACAGTGCCCACCAAGGATGCCACAAACGATGCAGGTGAAGACATTGCACAGCATGCATGGCCAAAGTCGAAGGGATGTGTCACACACCGAGGCAATGTTGACACAGCTCAGCACAACAATTGGGAAACGCCATGCAGGGAAGATGACAGGTGCCACAGAGGAAGGAACACACCTTGGGACAATGTCACCATGCAGTAAGAGCTAACATGACCTACGAATATATGCAGACACCATGAGCAGGACACAACAACATTTACCGGACACCCAACTCATCATCACTACCCCATCTCAGGGAGCAGCAGCACCAGCAGCACCAGCAGAATAGAAATAGTGTGCAAACGATAAAATAACAACCACATTCAGCATCTCGAAGAAAAGTAGCCACAGCACACCATTCCACAAGCCCATAGGCCACACCAGATGCGAAGTACCGGGGGGGACACGTAGGGACGCGTCTCCCCAGGCTCGCCTGCACAGTACACTGTACCATATTATCCACAGAAGGGGGGAAACATGTGGGGGGAAGAACCAGGCACCGCAGGGACAGGAGGGGCACGGGTAGGTGTCGTGGCTGCAGGGACGGACGACCCCACCACAGGGGGTGCGGTGCCTGGCACGAAGGAGACATGTTTTGCATACCACAAACTCCCCTCAGAACCCAGAACCCCACATCCGACTAGCTAAGTGTCCCATTCGATATCCGAGGTTGGGCCCGGTCCCAATGTATAGACAAGCCAGAACAAGCGACTTACAACATCCTCAGGAATGGTGGAAATCAGACATAGCTGTTCGTCATGATTCACAGAGCAGTCCACAACAGAATAGACACAGACAAGGTAAAGTTTAACGAGTACATTCAATGAACCTCACGTCCTAAGATGCAGGACTGTGGCCAACATAAGCAGACAAATGGTGAAGGCCAGAAACATCAGCATTGTTTCAATATCATAGACATTGACAGGAGCAATCATAAGAAACTGACAGTGGAAACAGCAACCTTCCTGTCGCCAGTAAACTAATAGTAGTATCATTCGACTAATAGCAGGTCCCTAAGCTAGAACGGGGGACCCCCCACCGTACAGATCAGCTCAGTGGAATCACATCACAGGATCATCTAGTCCCACCTCCTGCAAAAGTCCTCCACCCATTAGGGGCGCTAATTCGAGAACGCAGAGTTCAAGTTTGATAGAACGGAACCAAGGGCATGAACTGGAAGTCCATAGAAGGGAAGCGAAAAAGTCACAAAACAACTGTCAAACATGAGCGATGTTGCAGGGCAATCAACCATGTAAAAGGGGAGGAAAATATCACATCGACGGATGCACCATGAAATGAGCAGGGCTAAAGTTAATCCATCAAGGCATAGGCACTATAAGTTGCAACAGCTTCCAAGAGGAAATCATCTACACGTTCCGAAAAATTGTCTGCCATCCAGTTCAGCAGGGGGAAAGAACACACGTGTTCCTCAACAATCGGGCCATCCAGCACAACTTGTGGACAACAGGTGGGGACATCAAGATAACTTCTGGATAACAAATCATTTGCTGGTGTTTCGATGTCCCAATTCCCTAGGACTCCATGTGCAGCAGCACAGGCCATGACACTGACGCCAGAACAGTCCAAATCATGAGCCAATAAGGGGCTCATCAGTCCATCCAAATCCGGGTCAGGAGGCTCCGAGTTAGACAGGCACAAATCCAGAGCCCATTCGAATGGACAGTCTAGGCAATGAAAGACAGGTTGCACGCAGGTTAAGAAGGGAAACCGGAAGGACAATCCATAGGCACTGCTTAAGGTCGCCAGCGGCAGAGTGCCGTATAGGTCAAGCATCATGTTCCGAAGATGGAGCAGCCGGTGCATGCTGTCTTGTAACGCAAGAGGTGAAGCCACAGCGTAGTACGCTGATCTATTATGGCACCCCAGCTACGAGGGTGAGAAGCAAAGGGACACCTCCGAAGATGGTAGCCAAAATCGAATGATGAAATGCGGGGATCACACCAAACAGAGTTTGGAAGGAGGTCACGAGGCCGGAGCCCACAATGTAGAAAAAAACAGCCAGGCCACCTGCTGACGAGGCATGAAAGATAGTCTGAATCCGAGTCCCAAATATGTAGTGGGAGATCAGTGTTAAAAAGCGCTTGTACCTCTGTGCGCGTGTGATCTACGTGAAGGCCAAATGTTTCTCGGGATGAAGTCAACACGACTTGTGTTTGATACAATGGAGCCCTTATACTGCTCATCTTGTTGAACTCCGCTTTCAAGGTTGTAATGGGAGGCCAGATGGAAACATCCAGCCGGCCATGCGGGGGTGGGAAAAGTCCGAAATGACAGAAAACCACTCGTAGTGATACAGTCACGATCTCAGGAATTGCCGGAAGCATCCCACAGCAAGCTTCTGCATTGAATAGCACATAATTGCCGTTAGCAAGCAGCGCACAAGACGGGGTCATGACTGGCACACGAATCCACTTCAGACTACAAGCTACATCATGAGCGTGCATGTAACAAGCACCATGCAATTGAATGTGCCTACACACCACAGAATGTTCCGGAGTGGAAGTGCACCCTTCACCTCTTAAATACACCTCCTTGCCGTCTCTCACGCACCTGTTGTCGCCTAGCACGGAGACAAGGGACCCGAGCAACTGGTAGGGCGGTGATGAGAATGGAGGGTGCGGCGAAGGATGGAGTGCTGCTTTCAGCACTGGGGGCAGCCTCCGCCCCCTCTGGGAGTTCAGCCTCGGACCCGTCAGCGTCATAGTCGGTGTTGGGACTGGACAGGTCCTCCGCCTGACTCCCCTCGGCCTCCGTGCCACTTGCTGCGCCAGACTCCCCAGCACTGTTGGCCCGGTGCTGGCTACCTCCCCCACGCCCGTGCCAGTGTCTCCCTCGGTTTCCCCCGACGATGCTGTGGCCAAGGTGAAGAGACAGGAAATGACCAGACACCTGTGTACATATGACACATGAGTCCAATCTACATAGGACACAGCGCATAGCATGAACGTCAACATGAGTGACATCTACAATACTACAAACAGATGTCGGCCCTGCACCACACAGTTGGTTCACCCACCATGCCACTGGGAAACAATGGGGAGCATGACACAACAGCAAATTACTTGTTCTAAATCAATACAGAGGAGCTACGCACTGGGGACAGTCGAGCACTGCATCACTGGCATGGCACAGTCACCTACACCCGCAACTGTCCCTCGATGCCAGGGACACTGATGATGACACCTCACATGTAACTACCGGCGTTGCACGTTGTGACTATGTCATGTGAGTGTCATGTGTTCCCATGAGCCAGCTGTATTACTTCTGTGACATGCACCTGCATTTGCTGCATCCAACATGTGTGTGCGTGTCGATGGGCATGGCACTCTATTACGCACACCAGGCCACATGTGGAATCAGACGTAACGGGTGCATGTATGCATCGCACATGGACTTGCGAGACAAGGACATATCTGCGTAGTCTCAATGTATGTGTCATCATACCTGACATGTACCCCTTCATGGCAAGGTGTGTGGACTGTCCTGTTTCAAGGACATGCGACCTGTGCCTCTAGTGTCCCGCAACCGGTCTGTGTGATAATACATCCTTCTTATGCACATATGTGGATGTCTGTCACTCCTGTAATGCGGCAGCCTCTGCACTTACACTGGCCCACAGCTAGTTCCATGTCATGTCATGTTGACCTTGCGCACCCACTTGTGTAGCTGTCTGTTGTTAGGGGTGTCACCTGGCTGGCATACGTGTCCTGGATGCATTGCACAGTACAGACTCTGTATGTAGCATATGTGTATTAGCTGTTGTCCCATATGCCCCGGTGAAGGTCTGCAAAATCTTCCTTGTGTGCTGCGTGCTGCACAACATGGCAGTGGAGAAGGCCGTGCCACTCATCCTGGATCCTGATGAGCAAGATCATCCACCCGTGGAGGATGAAGGGCTTGGTCACAGGGCAAGTGAGGATGAGGATGAGGATGAGGATGAAGACATCCGGAGTCAGCTGATCCGCAACTTCTTCTCATAATGGTGAGTTCCGGTGTCTGAGTGTGCCCGCCTAGTGCCTTGTGTGGCATGTGTTGCAATGTGTGTATCGAGCTGACTGTGTGCCAAGTGACTTAGAGGTGTGTTCTGATGTGTCATACAAGTGCAAATGTCATTCCCCATATTTGTGCAGGAACACAAAAATCATTATTCCCATGGTGACAACATCAGTCCTGTAGGGTGCATGTACATGTCTGCGGCTTACTGGCTCCTCGCTGACTTGTTATGTGTCTGTCCTCCCCAGGTTCCTGCGGCTGTCGTCTGCTCATGTCATCATTGCACTCCTGCTATTCCTCATGATTTTTCCAACGTGTGCTGGATCAGAGTTACATGCACAGAGATGGTGAGAAGTCGTTTTGGGTAAGGAGTGCAGCACGGCGTTTTTTGGGTGGTACGTGTTTGTGATATGTGGGTACTGCTCCTGTGCATGTTGTGTTACCATGCATACATGTCGACTCACCATGGGCCACGTGACGTGTTGCATGGCTCCCATTAATTGATAGTCAACCTTCCTGACAGTCATCTGTCATGGATTGTGGATTCTGATGAAGGCATCAATGTGTGTCTAACGTCCCTCAGGAACATACGGGATGGTCATGCTGGACATGGTGTGGGACATCCCCAAATGAGGCTCAATGTGGAATTGTAGACTCGCCGTGTGCAGCAAGGGGTGTGAGGTCAACCCCTTCACTTGTGTGCCAGCTCAGTAGGATTTACCACATCTGTGTGTTGCAGGGGGTGTCCAGTGTGGGTCACACATGTTCAGCCGAATGACCTGTGATTTTGTTCCAATGGATGCCATTCCATTTGTGTGAGGCTGAGTAATAAAGGTGTTCGTCATACTCCAAGGTGCCTCGTCTCTGTCAATGCTGGTCTCTTGCCACTTGGCATGCGGCATCTCTGGCATACTTGCTGTAGATAATGCATAGGAGTCCTTGTGTAGTTTAGCGACATGCTTGCAGTTGTTCATGGATTTGGCTCCCTATTGGGCATGTAGTACATGGTCGTGTATGTTTTTTAGCGAGGTCAACCACACAATGGGCCATCACCAGTTGCTGAGGGCGTGTCTCCAGTGCGCAGGTCGTCCTTCAGTTTCCTGATCCGGTGTAATGGTTCTTTTGGGATTGGCCATGCATTGTCTCTGGGTGTGCCATGTGACACTGGACACTCCTCACTTTACACACGCGCCTGTTGCAGTTGTCCTTCTGACATCCTAGGGTTTGTGTGCAAGATGGGCCATTTGGCAGGGAGATGGCGCCTGCTGCTGCAGGCCCTGCACAGGCACACAGTGGCCACACTCACAAGATGTTGTGCATCATGTTTGGCTCGCTCACATTTGCCATGCTAGTCCACAGCATCTGTACCCCATGCTGCAACGCCCTCTGCATCATGCACATGATCCACAGATAGATCTACTCCTAGTTACGACAGACCATCCCCCAGGTCCATGATGACATCCATCTCATATACTGCCCTGCCCTCTACGGAGCAAGTACATCCACACTCCAAGGACACTGGTCCACTTCCAGGGGGCATCTGCACACCTCAGCTTCTACACCCTGTGCCCCTGCCACCTCACCGTCCACCATAGATGGCTGCAATGGATCAATGTCTGCTGCAGGATGTCCTCCGCACACCCCACCCACACTCAGGAGGCAGTCCACAAACCCGACCCCACACCAACCTTGTACGTCTGTCATCCTAGATCCCGTTGGTCCATCTCCGTGCATCCAACCTTTCCCTGGCCCCCGTTCTTCACATCCACCGTACTCCAGAATACAGGACATAGTTCTCACACCTGGCCACAAATCCCTGGGACTCCCTGCCCGGGTACCTCCACATGGGCCATGGCCTCTACGCCTTGATGATGATCTCCCAAATAGGTCTGTCCGCACAGTTTAGCAAGCACCCCCTCAGCAGCCAGAGGCCATCACAGGTGAGTGTGGTGCTCCATGCCTACATTGACTGATAATTGTGACCCATGTGTGTCCTGTACCAGAATCTGTTCCCAGGGGATGGATGGCTGGAGTTGGTTCAACACTCACGCATAGTTAGACATTTCCACACACATATGTCGTAGAATAATGCAAAATGACAGCAACATCTCATGTGCAGAATTATGTGAATTTATTTTTGGTGGGGTGAGTCTTTTGGTAGATGTGCTAAGGTGCTCGACCGGGGGAATAGAATCCAAAGTTCACTGGGGGAGATGGCATCCTTGTCAGTTGGAGTCATCAGAGTCCAGGCCACAGTGTTGGTCATCATTGGTCAGACTGGGACCAGCAAGTCCATGTGGCAGAGAATGTCATTGGGTGAGGTGCTGCTGTTGCGCCAGAGGGCCAGGTGCCAGGCCAGGTGACCTGGGAGATGGAGATGGTCCGCTGACTCTCACGGTCTTTTACGTGGACGACCCACTTTCCTCCGGGGACCCTCAGATGCAGGCCTTGATGATGTCAGGGACGCTCCGTCAGATGAATCCTCCTCCTCCTCATCCCTCCCTGTGTCTGGTGCTGGTCTACGCCTGGTGGCACAGGGACGGTTTGCCAGACTTTGGGCGATCTGACGGAGTGATTGGCTCACGTCCCTGTGCACCGCCAGGAGCTCAGCCAGTCTTGCCTCCATCCGTCCTTGTTGTTGTTGGTGACTGGCATGATGCTCGACCTGCAGGTTCTTGATCTCATCGAGGGTCCCCTGCATCCCGGAAAGTCTGGCCACGACCTGGTCGATGCCTCTGGTGTCACGCCGGTATGAGTCCAGGATGTTGCGTATGTGTGACATACCGGGGTCCTGAGCTGGCTGGTCAGGTTCGCGCCTCCGCCTGCCTCCACTCCCACCACCCCTGCCCACACGAGCCTGGCCTGCCGTTGTGGGCACATCGGGTCTACAGGACCCCTGAGGGATGGCATCGGCAGGGTTGTCTGCCTCCTCCTGGGTGCCCGCAGAACGTTGTCCCTCCTGGTCAGACTGGCTGTGTAGTTCAGTGCGAGCAGGGATCCTGGGTGTGTCCTGGGATGTGGCGGGAATGGGGGTGGTGGTTGGCACAGATGTACCTGACGCAGGTGCTGCAGGTGCTTGTACACCAGAGGGGCCAGGTTGGTCGGGGTCATCCACGGAGTGGTAAGAGTCGTGGCTGCCGGTGGGATCGACTTCACGCGGTGCCTCGTACTGTGAATCTTCCCCCCCAGTGTTGGGGGGAGATCGTCGACGTTGCCTTGTGTGTGAGAGAGAGACAATGTTAATGCTGTTTCATGCCACATCCATGTTTCATACATATTCAAGTTGACACAGTTCCCCCAGGTAGTTGGATGTCCCTGGCATCCCTCTCAGTGTCCACTTGGGGATGGGTATGTTGCCGGGGACAGATTGGGATGTTCTCCTGAGTGTGTGGCCTGTAGATAGTTGGCTCTGATCAGGCGCGCAACACCCATTGGGCTCACCGGGCTTCTGCCCCCCCCGTCATGTGTGTCAGCCTGGCTGAGACAGCCTCACGGGCTGGCGTCCGTCTAATTGCATCCGGACCCGAGCACTTCACAGGTGTATGGTAGACCATTTACTCGTAAATTAGGCTTTTGTTGTGTTTTCACCCATTCTTACAGCCACTCTGCCTAGGGCTGGTTGATTTAGCACCCCCCCCAATCTTTTACTGCCCCCCCCGGAAGTTGGCTGTAGTTTCCCGCCTGGCTCTGATGCTTACTTGGCTCCGGATTGGTCTTGTTGTGTCACATGTCCATTGTGGGAGTGGGTGTATCCGTTGCCTGCCCCGGGGGTGAGGCTGGGGGGGGGGGTGTGACCGGGCGTGCTGTGGTGTGTTGTGTGAGTCGTCATTGGGTCTCCCAGGTGATGTGTGTGTCCCTTCATGGTGTATGCTGGCATGACAGTGTGTGTGAGTCCCTGTGCTGGATGCCTGTGCTTGTGGATTTGGTGTTTGAGTGTACAGTGGTCCCAGGAGAGCCTTGTGCTGCATACAGCAGGGCCCAGTGTCAGCGACCTTGTTAGTAGTTTGCCAGTCCCTGTGTATTGTGCATGAGTATCTCCCTATGCCATATGGGCTGGGACATTGGTGTCTGCGTCTCATTTTCACGATGTGTTGTGTGGGGCCCACCCTCCCAGCCTCCCGGACATCCTGTCTTGTGTTTGTGGTTGTTGTGGCCTTGGACATGGCCTTGACTTGATTTGTGAAGGGTGAATGGTGACGTTCGTGGCATGGGCATGGTTATTGAGTGTGGTTGTGTGCGGTGAGTGCTTGGGGGTGGGTGCGTGCATTTGTTGTGGTTGGCAGGCGCGCAACACCCATTGGACTCACAGGGCTTCAGCCCCACCCCGTAGTATGTGGCATCTCGGGATGAGACAGCTTCCCGGCGCACTCACAGCCGCACCCAAGCACTTCACAGGCCTTTCACAGGCCATTTGCGTGTTAATGAGGCCTCGCTGTTGTTTCACCCCTTTGACAGCCCCTGCAGCTCCACTCTGCCTATGGCTTACAAGATTCATCACCCCACGGAATGTTTTCTTAGCCTCCCCTGAAATTTAGCTCTAGTTGCGCCTCTGGTGGTTGGGGTGTGGATGCCATTCCCCCAAGTTACATGAGTTGTTTGTGTACTCACCAGGCTCTGCGACTCCGTCCACTCCATGTAGTCCCACCGGCGGTAGCATGGCCATCACCTTCTCCTCCCAGGGATGGTACTGTACGCGTCTGCGGGGCGGCCCACCTCAAGTGATGTTGGTCTGGGCATGTTCTTCATTCATCTTCCTCTTGACCGCCCTGCGCAGATCGTACCACCTGGCTTGGCATTCATGCCTGGTCCTTCGAACGGGCGCAACAGCATTAACCTTGTCGACGATCCTCTGCCACATGGCAGATTTTTCGGCTATGCTGGTCTGTCTGACCATTGTTCCAAACAGCTGTGGCTCGACTCTGATGACTTCGTCGACGAGGAGCTCCAGCTCCGCCGTAGTGAACTTTGGATTCTTGTCTGTGGGCATGGTGTGGGGTGTGGGGTGTGGGCGGTTGTGGGTGTATGGGTGTGAATGTGTGTGTGTGTGACTGTGCAGAGGGGGATGTTTGTGGGGGAGGTTGTGTGAAGGTGTGTGAGTGGCGGTGTTGCAAAGGTATGAGTTCTGTGGGGTGGTTTGTGTGTGAGCTCTGTCTGAAGTAGGTCTGTTGCAAGGGCTCATGGTTTGTGTGTGTGGGCCCTTTTTATTGGTCAATTTTTGGGTGTGGCTGTGTTTGAATTTTGGTGGGTGTGTTATAAGAGGTGGTTGTGTTTGGGGCCTCTGTTGGCCAGTTTGGATGTGGCAGGTCAGTCATTGAGTTGTATTTTTTCGTGTGGACGTGTTTTGTGTGTTTGTGCGAGTCGCTTTGGACCTCCTTGTGCTGTTTTCCACTGTCCTGGTTCTGGATGTGTATTTTTCGCGTAGGTAGGCTCCGTACATTCACGATGCTGTGTGAGGGTGCTGGGGTTCGGTGTTGGTGTGCGGCAAGTGAATGCGGTTGGGGGGCTGGGGGTACAGTGCGGACAGGGTGGTGTACGGTGCAGACGTATTGGGGGGGGCTGTACGGCTCGTACACGGGCATGAGTTTACCCGTGTACTAATGTGCTTCAGCGTTGGCGCCGTACGGGCCTTTTTCCGTGCGATTGTGTATTCGGACGGGCGGTCGGGATTGTACTTGCGCGCTCGGACTTGTGTTTTACGATTTGTAAGTAAAACTGTCCAGATCACTTTCGTACACTTTTCCAGACGATATTCGGACGTGGTCACTTTCCGACGCACGCTCGTGGACTTTTCCCAACACTATTCGTAGTTATTTTTCACGTCCCACTCGTACTTGCCAGTTTGTACGGTACTTGTGTGACTCGTACGTAAAAAAATACGGATACGAGTCGTACGGTAATTTTTTTTAACGGATCGGAATCGGCACCTAAATAGATGTTATTACCTTTGATTTTCCTCTAAATTATATTTTTGACATCCCGATATTCTTGACACAGTATTTTAATATCACAATATTTTTGTTTGATATTTGTCCACCTAAAAAAAATACACATTGACATTTTTTTTGTCAATCATTAATTGTTATTATGGATATATCATTCTGTATCCTGTAAGGTAGAATCTTTCAATAGGGCAAAAAGCAATGCTAATTCTGGATTGAAATAATAAAAGATGAGTTATGTCACAAGTGCAAGTCATATTACCCCTTTACATTTGACATCTTCTTCTTATTTTTCCAAATGTGCATGTGTGCAGCATTGTACAATGCACATACAAAGTGGGAGAAGTTTTAAAGGATAGGTTTTATACAGGAAGGGTTCCCTTCCAGTACTAAATCTTTGTTTTGAAAAATGCACACACCTTTCCACTCTCAGTATGTCGTAAGGGTGTGATTGTTGGCACATAGCAGTCAAAAGTTCACCGGTGATGGAGGACACAAAACACTCTGTTTGAATCAAAAAGCCTGCACACATACGTATTCACTGTAAATAGTTTATTCTGAATTTGGCTGTGCTACCTGGGTGTGTCCTCCAAGGAGGTTGATGCAACGTATACAAGAATAATTGCTGTACTTTCTCAAGTGCAGTCTCCAAGAGCACAAGCTAGTGCTGCCTTAAATGGGCACTTTAACGCAAATTAATACACATGTATCCAAAGTGTATCCAAAGTGATTTGCCATTGGTTTATGTTTATTTCTTATCATTCTTCCATAAGTGATTATAAACTGATTGTAAAGCATTAAAATTCCTCTTTTTGGTCATGCATTCAAAATGTGTTTATCCTTAGTGTTGATTCACAGTTCATTTTGTTGTGAATATGTCCATGAGTCATGATCCCCAATGCATTTTAGAACTGTGTGGTCCTTTATCTGGGGGACATACAACCATGCTCTACAATGAAAAGGAAAACCGACAATCATTTATCATCCACTATTCAAAACATTTTTGAAACATGATCAGAGAAACACAAATCTTGTGGTTGCTTCAATGTAAAACTAACATTAACCCCTTAACTGCTGGACCTGTTCCTTACCCCCACACTACCACCCCTGCCCCCACCTGACCCACGGTGGTGACCCCTTTTTGGCTAAGGGCTCTATAACTAACCCTTTTTTTTGCAAGGTGGGTAGCAGTGAATTTTGGGCCCTTGCTCAGCCACCCCCGAGCACTGAATCAGGGAAACAGAGAAATCCTGTACATTTTTTAAAACTACACACCTAGGTGGGGAGACTTGTGAGGCTCTTACCTGGTTTTGAACTCAGAATCCCTTGCAAACCTAAAACTTTGACTAAAAAACACATTTGCTTCATATTTCTTTGATGGAAAGTTCAGAAATCTGTGGGGAGTCACAAATGTTCTTCTGTTCAGCATTCCTCCAAGTCCCCCTATAAAAATGGTACGTCACTTGTGTGGGTAAGTCTAGTACTCGTGACAAGACACGGCCAAAGATGCAAAATGCATACATCACATTATTCCCCTCAAAACTGACCCTTTTTTTGGAAGGTGAGTAGCTGTGGATTTCAGGCTCTAGCTCAGTTAGCACCTAGGGAAATCTAGCATTTTTGAAAACTAGACAGGTAGGGGAATCCAGGGTGGGGTGACTTGATTGGCTCTCACTAGGTTTTGTTACCCAGAATTCCTTGCAAACCTCAAACTTTGACAAAAAAACAATTTTCCTTACATTTCAGTAATGGAACGCTCTGGAATCTGCAGGAGCCACATGGATCCTTTTAAGCAGCATTTCTCCAAATCTCCTGATAAGAATGTTACCTCACTTATGTGCGTAGGCTTGGTACCCATGACAGGAACGGACCAAAACACAACATGGATACATTACATTCTTCCACTCAAAAGTGACCCTTTTTTTGCAAGGTGGGTAGCTGTGGATTTTTGGCCCTAGCTCAACAAGGACCTAGGGAAATCTAGCAAACCTGTATATTTCTTAAAGCTAGTTACCAAGGGCAATCCAAGGTGTGGTGACTTGCATGAGTCTTACCGGGTTTTTGCTATCCAGAATTCCTTTGTAAACCTTGAACTCCCCCCCCCCTCCCAATTTGTTTCCTTACATTCCTATGATGGAATGTTCTGGAATCTGTGGGGACCCACACATTTCCTTCTACCCATCATCCCACAAGTCTCCTGATAAAAATGGTTCCTCACTTGTGTTGGTAGGCCTAGTACCGACACATTTCTGAAAACAAGATATCTAAGTGTATCCAGGGTGCAGTGACTTGCATGGCTCTCATCAGGTTTTTGTACAAGTCCTTACAAACTTTAAACTTTGACTAAAAAACACATTTTCCTTGCATTTCTGTGATGTGAAGTTCTGGAAATGTCCTTCTTCCCAGCACAAGTGGGGCAGGGCTTGGTGGTAGGAATTTTGTAAATTCCTGCAAATTTGTGATTTCAGGCAAAGTTTGAGGTTTACAGGGCATTGTGGGTGAGACAACCAAGTGGGATTCATGCACAGCACATCACCCTTGGATCCCCTGGTTGTCTAGTTTTCAAAAATGTCTGTGGATGGTAGTTTTCCATGGGTGGCGGTCGAGCACATTCTCAAATCCTGTAGCTTCACCTTTTGCTTATCTCTCAACGTTGCACTTTAGGACCTTTTGTGTCAAGGTTTCTTTGCCCACCCACACAAGTAAGGTACCGTTTATATCTGGAGACTTGGGGGAATGCTGTGTGGTAGGAAATTTGTGCTCCCCAAAGATTTACAAAGTTTACCTCAAAAACACAGTCAAGGTAACCTCAATGTAAAATCGCTATCTTAAAACTTAAAAAACTCTGTTTAAACTGACACGAGTGAAGAGAATTCCCCCCTTCCTCACTAGAGACCCCTCCGGGCATAGGTATAATTGGATAGGGTAGATTATTTCCTTCTTGACAATAGCTCTCCTGAGAGAATCAGTGCTAGGAAGACGGAGATATGCACCCCCACCACCGAGCACTGATTCAGTGAAAGTAAAAGAAGCCCATCATTTATTTCGCCTCGTTTTTGCTGTTTCCATGTGTGCTACCTTGTGCAGGAAGGTGACCCTTCCTGAAGATAAACAACAACAAAAATGAAGTTTGGCAACATCTACGTGTGCTGCATTAAACAGCACACATAGAAGTTTCATAACCCCATGAATGGTTGTTTATGTGCAGGAAGGGAGCCCTTCCTGCACATAAACAATCATTTCCCCCAATGCAGACGTTGTTGCACTATGGTGTAACGGTGCCTGCGTTGGCGCTGGGCAGCTGAACTCAGCACCAGCGGAAACACAGGGGTGCGCAGCATTTTTGTGAATATGGCACATCTCTGCGCTTTCAGAATGAAGAAGCATGGCATTAGCAATGTTTGCTTGACGCCACGCTTCTCCATTCTGTTGTAAATATGCACCTTTGTTTTAGGGTATGCAACATGCTTCACAATGGTGTATACTAACTAATATAATGGGCGTTATCCCGATACGATGCTGCCATCTTTTAAAACATGAATTTACCAGTGAATTCACTTACCATAATGTCAGGATAGATATAGATAGCCTTCACTGTAGTTTCAGGTGGCTGTTCACATACTAAATAAGCGTGGCAAATCGTGTTAAAGGATACAAACAGTTATTTTCAAATATATGCCACCTACTTGAGTTGGCAAATTAAGGTAGGTAAGGTTAGAAATTTAAGGAATTAGGCTGTTAACACGGCACATTAGGTTATCTTGAATAATGTGCACAACGCCTTTCAAAGATGGCAGCACCGTATTGCGGCAATGGTGTGGTATAAAATATCATTTTACGGAAGAGGTAATGGATGAGCTTCAAACGCTCACTGCAGATTAAATCCACAACTCGAGGTGTTCTGATTTTTGTAGACAATGGGCCTCATGTAGGTAGCATACCAGTTACCACTTCTAAAATACCGAACGATACCGAATCGGTATTTTAGAAGTGGTAACTGGTATGTAGGTAATGAGTCGGTATTTTTTACCGAATCGTTACTAGTCGGTAATTACCGAATCGGTATTTACCGATTCGGTAATGAGGCATACCTTCCCATTGATGGGAAGGTATGCCTCATTACCGAATCGGTAAATACCGATTCGGTAATGGGGGGAACACATACAAGGGTGGCAGGGTGTCACATTGACACCCTGTTGCACCCCTGATTCGGCCATGTGTGCACATGTGGCACACATACATGCCCTAAGGGCATGTATGTATGCCACATTGCACACTGCTACGCGCGTAAAAATGCATTTACACATACATTCATTATTTACCACCAACTATAAGTTGGTGGTAAATACCGACTCTTAAACACACACACACACTCCCCCTACATCTCGATTTTGCTTTCGGAATTTACCGAATCGGTAAAATTACCGATTCGGAAAAGTTACCGATTCGGTAACATTACCGATTCGGTATTATTACCGAATCGGTAATTTTACCGATTCGGTAAATTCCGAAAGCAAAGTTTGTCCCCCTACATACCAATGGCCAAAATACCGGTCGGTAACGGTATAATTACCGAAAATCGGCCGTTACCGACCGGTATTTGGCTTCCTACATGAGGCCCAATGTCTGAAAATCAGCAAGAATGTCAAATGGTTTTCTCCTTGATTTTAGCGTACATACCAAATGACTTGGTAGACCTGGCAGAATAATTTTCGAATAAATAAGCAATATTATTACACTGACAAGATAAAAAGCCTACGTGCATTTCCCCAAAGAAACAGAAAGAAACCCGTGGACAAGTGCTTTTTGAATTGCTGTTTTTTGACCCAATCCAGTTTGTTTTCAATAGGTTTACAGAGAGGGGCAGCAGTATGGTTCCTAACTGCAAATTCAACGCTAACCTTGCAAGGTAATTGGTTGCATTCTGCTTGCTTTGAAAACTCATAAGAAACCACCAAGGCATCACTGATGATTCCATTTTCTGTAATTGAGCCAGCAGCACTGCCTTTTAAAACTCAGCTGACGAGTCAATGTGGAATGGGGAGAGCACATACATAATCCATGAACACATTTATAGCACAGCTTCAGCTCAAATATTTGTGCAGAAACCAGCAGTCCGCGTCTGTAATGTTTTAGCAAGCAAAATCAAGTCATTCGAAAACTATTTAAATGAATGTCAGCCATCTTACCAAATTCAAGCCCTGCTCTAGGAACCAGCCAGCAGCCTACTCCAAAATTCCTGTGGGTCAGGTGCATATTAAGTGCCCCAATAATTGCGAGGAGGTGAATAGAAGATCTGTTGGCTTCAAAGATATGTTTGTTGCGTTAGCCACCTGGTCATTTTGCTTCCACATAGGATCTTCTCCTGCTTCATTTTTACTGTTTTAAACATCATTGAAAGCACAATGGGGTTGACACATATTAACACCCCTCTTGGCTAGCGATTCCCGAGCTAATGCACTGGTTGTTGTCACCCAGTTCAAATTGTCATTTGCTACCTACTCCAGGCAATCCAGCAATTTCTTTTTTTAGAGGGGCCATCAGGCACCTGGATGCTAGTGGCATCCTTGGTGGCAGCTTAGTATTGCCATGCCCTAGAACTAACACTGAATCACCCAAGGTTCGGTGAACTCAAAATATTTCACATGGGCATCAAGGGACAGAGTTCCACTTTTTACGATAAGCTAGTGAAGGCTGAATAGTTTTATATTGGTCGCTGTTTACTCACCCTTACCCTCCACGCCCCCTGTAAAATGAGTTAACTAGCTATGTTTACTCTTTATTTTATTTATTTACAAAATGGTTTATATAGTGTGAACCTGTCTCTAAGGTAGCTGAGAACCTAACAGAGAACAATGGACACAGCAAAGAAAAGCGATAAATAAAAAATGCTGTGTTATATCCTGTTAGAAAATATTTGCAGTGCACACTCAGGGCTTTATTATAAGTAGGATCGTCAACTTTGCGATAGAAGTTCGACCACCACCACCACTGTGGATCCGCCTGTTGTATTTCGAGTGTGGCAGACGGACTGCCACAGACTGCCACATCTGCTGGCATCCAGGATCCTGCGGCGGCAGAACAGCAAAAAGAGGCAAGAATATGCTGGTGGTGCCCCTGCGGCGCTGCCAAGCATATTCCGAGTTGCCCTTACACTGCCCATTTCATGACGGTGAGTCCCCATGAATAAGATGGCAGAGATGCAACTGTTGTGCCCCACTTGAATTGCTCCCCGTTCCCACACGATCCGGCATGGATGACATGATGCATGCCATACCATGCATGAATGTGCTGCAGGTGTTCTCACAGAGGCATTCTGCTATTAAGGCTCTCCTATGAGCTTAACACAGCTGCCGCCATCAGACCACCGCAGCACTGCACGCCCTACCTTTATTCAACTTGGTGGGCGCACAACAGGCTTGGCGGTCCTCCTGCCGGCATAGTGGTAGGGGTGCTGCAGGAGGACCATCAAACTCGTAATAAGGCCCTAAGACCCTAGCATCTCTGGATAGTACTGTTTTTAGGACTGTCAGAGAGCTCAATCGAAAAATTGTGTTGAATCAATGAAGAGTGCAAGGGCAAGATATTCAAAGCTACAGGATAACAAATCATAATTTACAGTATTTACTTAATCGCATATTGAGAATTGTTATTTCACATGCACACATCACATTCCCTATTTATCTAATCATATTTTGCCATTCAGTAAATTGCAAATCGAGTTCAAATTACTGAGAGTCACTTTTTGGCAGTAAATGATGTCCTCACAAACAGAAAGTAGCACACCACATGCCAATTAAAGTACTGGTGAGCAAGCACTCAGGTTAAAGAGTGGCTTCAGAATCCATCAAAACACTTCCCTATTTTGAGCGATCCATCTTTGAAAACAAGCAAAATTTCTCGCCAAGGCCCCAAGAAGGATGCAGGAGCCAGGAAAAGAAAATAACATTTTCTGAAATAGAATTACAAATTGTAACAGAGGAGTGTGTGACATATTATGATTTATTTGGGAAATCATCACTTTCTGTGCCAGCTTTCCCCAAAAAGTACCTTTATCTCTCCATACAGGAGGGGATTAAGTTGATGGCGGTCACACAAAGTACAATTGAAGAAATAAGAAAAAGGTGGCACGATCTCCAATCAAGAGAAGGTGGCAACCTGCCTTAGTGAAGCCTGTGCTACAGGAGAAGGACCCCCCTCTCAACAACACTGACCCCTCTTGAGGAGTTGATAGAGTCTACCCTGGAACCAAAAAAGTCTGGCTTCTGCAACATAGACACATCCGCAGCACCAGCAACTTCTAAAGGTAAGTGCCAGAAAGTCGATTATTAGTTTCGGTGGGTGGAAGCCCACTATAAGAAACTGGGTGGCATATTATCAAGAACGGTGTTAAAATTATCGCTGCTTTAGTGGCGGCGATAATGGGCTTGATAATATGCCGCAGAGAATTCCCATAGAAGCCCATGTTGACACCAGAACATGGGCTTCTATTGGAATTCTCAAGGGCATATTATCAAGCCCATTATCGCCTCTTTAGCGGCAGTTTTCTGCCACTAAAGCGGCGATCCTTTTAACGCCGTTTCTTGATAATATGCCCCTAGGTTATTAGTTGAGAGGGGTGAGAGCCTCACTCAAGTAGTGAGCCAAATCCTTTGCAGGATGAACTACAAAAGTAATTGAATGAACCTGTGCTTAACCATCTAGTTAGTGGCTTGCCACAAACGCAGTCAGGCTTAGCTGAGTGGCTTAGCAAGTTTTCAAAAATTAGCAAGTTTTCAACAAAATATAAAGATGGATAGTACTAAAGTCCAGCAGGTAGCACGGTATGTGGGTAATTTAGAACAGCCGTGCAATGTCTTAGAGTGCTTTTAAAAAATAGGATACAGGATAAGGTAAACACACAACCCAGGCAAGGAAGGCAATCCAGGTGGTTTGATTTGGTTTGTCAGAATAAAAAAGGTCTGTACGGAAAATAGAGCGACGCCTGAGGTTGTGTTACAACCAGGAAAGCCTAATAAATCTGACCAATTTGAAGAAAGAATATAAAACTCTAGTGAGGAAGCAGAAAAGGATCTTTAAAGAAAAATGGTGGGAAAACCTGCTAGAGACAATAGAAACTAAAAATGTGGAAGGGTTTTGGAGGTTGATACAGGATGCCTCAGGTAGGAGCCCTGGAAACATGTGCTGTGTTGTGGAGGAGGCTGCATGGGTAAAAATATTTAGGCAAATTATATGAGGCGAGTAGAGTACTGGAAATAATTAAGGAAAAACCAAATTGGACAGGGTCCATAGAAGTTTCAAAAACTGCATTTACTGTAGAAAAAGTAAAAGAAGCAATCAAGAAGCCAAACCTATCTCGTGCAGCAGGGCCCGATAATCTTACGGCCATTATAATTAAAACACAAATAGATTGGTGGGCAGGATTCCTATCCCGTATGTTTATTGCTATTTTAGATTCAGGTCATATCCCAAAATCTCGGAGAGGGGCGTTTATTAGACCACTACACAAAAAGGGTGATAGGAAGGACCCAAGGAACTACAGATTAATCAACTTGTTGGATATTGGAGAGAAGGTATTCTCCAAAATAATCCAGGGTAGATTAAAGGAGTGGGTGGAGCGACGGTCGATAGTGCCAGTGGAACAGGGAGGCTTCAAGGAAGGACATTCTACTATTGATCACTGCTTTGCCCCTTTGGGCAGTGACGCGAAAGTCCTTGGAGCAGCAAGGTAGGCTGTATTGCTGCTTCGTGGACTTTCGCGCAGCTTTCGATTTGGTGGATAGGGAGTGCTTGTGGGAGACCCTGAGAAACTATGAGGCCCCTGAGGATATACTATTGGTAATACAGGAGTTGCATAGCCAAAATTGGGCACAGGTTATTAAAGATACATCAGGGGCCTAACACCTGAAATTGCGATAAACAATGGCCTCAGACAAGGCTGTGCTTTGGCTCTGCTTCTCTTTGCCATATTTTTGGCAGATCTGCCTTCTATCCTGGGGTTTGCCAGAGGTGCTAGCCCAAAAGTGAAAGGGAAGCATTTGTCCTGTTTGCTGTATGCCAATGACCTAGTAATCCTGGATCAAACTGACATGGGTCTACAAAGGAAGCTAAACATCTTCAGCTCATATTGTACGGCAACACGTCTTACAGTAAACATGGACAAAACGAAAATCCTGTGCTTTGGGAAGAGGAATATGAAGTTCAATTGGTACTTGGGTCAAACCAAATTGCATATTGTAAATGAATATAAATACCTTGGAATATGCTTTGTTAATTCCTTAAAGTGGGGCATCCATTTGGAGGTGCAGAAAATAAAAGCACAATTAGCGGTATGTGGGCTGAAGGGAAATGTTTAAAATCATTATTGTCCCTTCCAAGTTCTTCAATGATCCAGGCAATTCGATTGGAGCTAAGATTGACCCCATGGACCGTCCAGGTGCCATCGTCCACAGATCCACCATCGAGGTCACTACCCACGCAGACGACACCCTCCTCACCGCCGAACACCTGCACTTCCAGATCCACACCGACCCCAACACCACCCTCAGGGGAACGCTCGTCTACAGACCCCCCGGATCCCGGGCCCAGTTCAGCGACGCCATCGCCGACCTCGCCAGCACCCACGCTCTTGCCTCCACGGACTACATCCTCCTCGGGGATCTGAACTTCCACCTCGAGAACAACAACAACGCCAACTCTGCCACACTGATCGACAACCTCGCCAACCTCGGCCTCAGACAACTCATCACCGCACCCACCCACGCCGCCGGCCACACGCTAGACGCCGTCTTCTCCACAAGTACCCACGTCTCATTCAACCACACCACCGAACCCCACTGGACAGACCACCGCTGCATTCACTTCACCTACAGGAAACCTACCACGCACCACCGCACCCAACAGCTGCCCCGCCGCTGCTGGAGCAAAATCACCGAAGACCAGCTGACCACCACCCTCTCCCTGAACGCACACCCGAACCCACCAACCCAGACGCCGCAGCCCGCAACCTCAGACAGTGGATCGACGACTGTGCCAATACCCTCGCCCCACTGAAGAAACCTTCCAACAACCACACCAGCAAGAGAGCCTCCTGGTTCTCCGACGAGCTCCTGGCCTCCAAGCGCACATGCCGGAAATTGGAGAAGATATGGCTCCATGCCCGCACACCGGAAAACCACGCAGCCCACAAGGACGCCACCCGCAGACACCACCACCTCATCAGATTAGCCAAGAGGTCCTCCTTCAAAGACCGCCTGGACAACAACGCACACGACAGCAAAGAACTCTTCAGCATCGTAAAAGAACTCTCCAACCCCAGCGCCAACGCCAACGACATCCCTCCCTCACAGGAACTGTGTGACTCCCTCGCCAACTTCTACCACCGCAAGATCGCCGACATCCACGACAGCTTCGACACCTCGACCGACCCGACCGCACCAGACCCCACCCCTCCTGCGAACACCATCAGCGCCAACCACCTGACCTCCTGGTCCAACGTCTGCGACGACGAGATGCGCAAGGTATGAACTCCATCCACTCAGGATCACGACAGACCCGTGCCCACACCACATATTCAATAAGGCTGGCGCAGCCAGCGCACCTCAACTACGGAAGGTCATCAACATCTCCTTCGAAACTGCGACCTTTCCGGACAGCTTGAAGCACGCCGAAATCAACGCCCTCCTCAAGAAGCCCAAGGCGGACCCCAAGGACCTCAAGAACTTCCGGCCCATCTCCCAGCTCCCGTTCCCGGCGAAGGTCATCGAGAAAATCGTCAACATGCAACTGACCCGCCACCTGGAAGACAACAACCTCCTGGACCCGCCCCAATCCAGATTCAGACGAAATCACAGCACCGAGACAGCCCTCATCGCCGCCATAGACAACATCAGGCGCCAATTAGACAACGGCGAAACATCAGCCCTCATCCTCCTGGACCTATCGGCCGCCTTCGACACAGTCTGCCACCACACACTAAAGATTCGCCTCCATGAAGCCGGTATCCAAGAGAAGGCCCTCGACTGGACCACATCCTTCCTCTCCGGCAGATCCCAGAGCGTCCGCCTCCCGTCGTACCGATCCGAAGCCACCAACATCATCTGCGGCATCCCCCAGGGCTCCTCCCTCAGCCCGACGCTATTCAACATCTACATGGCCCCCCTCTTACAAGTGGCCCGCCACCACAACCTCAACATCATCTCCTACGCCGACGGCACTCAACTCATCACCAAGGACCCACGCACCACCAAATCCAACATCCACGACGGAATGAAGACCATCGCCGACTGGATGAGGAGCAGCCGTCTGAAACTGAACTCGGACAAGACGGAGGTCCTCATCCTCGGACCCACCCCCTCAGCCTGGGATGCCTCCTGATGGCCGACCACTCTGGGGACAGCACCGACCGACCACGTACACAACCTAGGATTCATCCTCGACTCCACCCTCTCCATGTCCAAACAGGTAAACGCCGTCTCCTCCTCCTGCTACAACACCCTCCGCACACTTCGCAGAATCTACAAATGGATCCCAGCCGAAACAACGGTAACACAAGCCCTCGTCAGCAGCAGATTAGACTACGGCAACGCACTCTACGCCGGAATCCCAGCCAAACACCTACGATGACTCCAGCGCATCCAAAATGCCTCCGCCCGACTGATCGTCAACGTACCCTGCTACTGCCACATCACCCCCCACCTGTGAGACCTACACTGGCTCCCCGTCGAAAAGAGGATCACCTTCAAACTCCTCACCCACGCACACAAAGCACTCCACAATGCCGGACCAGACTACCTGAACAACAGACTCAGCTTCCACACCCGCCAGCTCCGATCTGCCAGCCTCGCACTCGCCACCGCCCCCCGCATCCAACGAACCACCTCCAGCGGTAGATCCTTCTCCTACCTCGCCGCCAAGACCTGGAACACCCTACCTACCCACCTACGTCAGACTGAAGACCTACTCGCCTTCAGAAAACGCCTCAAGACCTGGCTCTTCGAGCAGTAGCGGCACCCCCTTTCCCCCCTCAGCGCCTTGAGACCCTCACGGGTATGTAGCGCGCTTTACAAATCCCCTGATTGATTGATTGATTGATTAAGCTTACTTAGATTCTGGAAACGATTGAGATCAGGGGAGGTTACAAAAGTGTCCCAATGGTGTATGAAGGAGATTCAGCACAGTGAATTAAAATGGGCCATAGCTACAAGAAGGAAACTCCAGACCATTTGTGAACACTTGAATGTGAAAAAAGATCCACTGACCTTGCAAATCGATGTAATAAAGAGTGTACTAAAATTGCAGGGGAAGGAATTGTCTAGAGCGGTAGATAGGGAGTACCTGAGTAAGAAAGACTCTGTAAAGTTTATGAGAAATAGCTGGGAGAAAGAAATCAGTTACCCCTATCTAGACATATTACCGAACCAATGGCTGAGAATGGAAGTTTAAGGATTAGAATTGATATTAACCCGGCCTTGTCAAACAGTATAATAAAATCAGGCTTGATGCAACCTGATGGAAATGTAATAGTTTACACATTTTATTGGATTGCCAAACATTTTTATACCACCGTAAACTGTTTTTACGTCCGATCTTTTTAAAATATGATGTAAGGGCGCGTACTCAAGCATGGGAGCTTCTCGCTGATATGGAAAATCTAGATATTGCTATTGGAAAGCATATGCAGGTTGTAAATAGGTCCCCAGCTTGACTATAAGTTTAAGTGAAGTTATGAGTATTGTGATTTAATATGAAATGTTATTGTTTTAAAACTTTTGCTTGTAAAAACTGTTAGGAATGAAGTTTTAAGATAAATAGATGTTTAATCCATGGGAATTTAGATTTTTAAAATGTTATAAGAAGATTAGTTTTCTATTGTTTTAGAATTTTCTTTTAATGTATGAGACTATGTGGTTTACAGACCTAAGGTCTAAATAAACTTTACTTTTGAACTGAACTGAGCGGCAATGTGTAAAGTATTTATGCAGCGCTCTAACAGTAACATAGTGAAAACATACAACAAGAAAAACCCCAAGCCAATTTAGAAAAATTGAGTAAATGTTAATAAATAAAAGGACACCAAAACAACAAAAATCCAATAAGTAGAACCAGCGTTATTATTTTTTTATGTTTTGGGTTAAAATAGTGCCAAAAGCACAAAGCACCACTCAAAGGTGTTTGGTAATGCTGGACCAGGTCAAAGTCACAATTTCAGGCTGACTGTAATGTCGCATAGTTTGGATGCAGGGATACAGTTCACCATTTCTGAGTCAAAGTCCGCACATGAAGCTTCAGCTGCTGATGCGCTTTGGCGAGGGGGGCGTTGCAAGGAGATTGTTTTCAGCTCATGGAGCTGGTCGTGTATGGACCTTTGCTAAAGCAGGTGATGCAGGCACTTTTTGGCACAAGAGCAGCGCACATTTCATAACTTCGCATTTGCTGGAGACCTAGTAGTCACAAAGCATCAGGATTTTCAGCTACAGCTCAAATATGAAGCAATAGAAATAAACTCTGATGCCAGCCAAGTAGCCAGGACCTGAGGAGCACCAGTTGGGGATGAGGACTCACTTAAGCAGAGTCTAGCATCTGGGGTCGGACAGGTCCAGTTGGTGCTGGTCAGCTGGACAGTTGCAGGGAAGGCTCCTGGAAGCTTGTTGTGTCTCTGTAGCTCAAACAGGTCAGCGAACTGATCCTTGGAGTCACTACCCAGGATCCTGGGTTCAAGGCTTCCTTTCTCAGACATCAAGGCAGTCCTTCTTCTGAATCTTCCAAAAGTCCTGGAATGTTTTAATGAGAGTTTCTGAGTATGTAATTCCTGTACCTAGTGATAACCTGTGGGTGGCGAAAGCCCACTTTGTCTAACCTTTTCTGGATTTGGTGTCAATCTGTACAGGGGGAAAAGGAAGGCAGGACTAGGTATGAGCTGCATTAGTCAGTGGCAGTGCTAAAAGCCTTATACGTCAGGAAGTCAGCCCTCAGTCTACCCTTTGAAGCTTAGGAAGGGCTGAGTACAATACCATAGGCCATCCTGTTCAAGAAAGGAACATCCTGCCCCACAGTCAAGATCCTTTTGCCCACATGTCTGGAAGGAATGCAAAGCACATCACAGGACAGCCATTCACAGTAATCTGACCAGTACACTGTCAGAAAGGCACATTTGGTTTAGACAGAACAATGCTTGATTTCTGGAAGTGGAATTCTCCGAATAGCAACTTAAAATCCTATTTTATCATTAAAAAGGATTTTAAATTCAAATTCAAATGAGTAGAAGTATTTATCTATCTCTTACCAAAATGAAAATACTTATTAAATGTACTAATGGAACTCAGTATTAGGCAATAGGAGAGATAGCCTTGTTACAGTGAAAAAGAGGTTTTCACTATTAGGACATATAAAACTGAAGTACACCTGTCCTAGATTTTAAATTCCTTGCACCTTGTCCAATGAGCTGTTAGGGCCTAATTTATGGTTGACTTATAAGTATTCAAAAGGAAGGTTAAGGCCTTGCAAAAAGGTTTATTTTGCCACTTGTAAAAATAGCAGTTTAAAACTGCACTACTAACTGCATTGGCAGGTTTGAGACATGTTTTAGTGGGTGGCACAATGAGTGCTGCACCGACTTGTAGCATTTAATTTTCATGCCCTGGGTACATGTAGTACAATTTACTAGGAATTTAGGAGTAAAGTATATGTGGTGTACACCAATGTTACCATGTTTAATGGAAAGAACACAATCACGTTACCTCTGGTTAGTAGAGGCAAAGTCCTAAAGCCAACAAAAAGTAGGGGTGAGCATAACTTGCTCAATTCCGTGTTGTGGAATTACGTGAAAATTCCGCGAGATTACACTGAATTACATGAGAGTAGTTCTGCATTTAGTGCTACTTTCGTTGTGAAAAATTCCCCCTTGTGTCTAAAAGTAATACCAGGATACATTGTGTGCTAAGAAATAGTGCTAAATGCAACAGAACAAGAATAGCAGTGCAAACAGGTGCTCGGGCTCACTAAATGCGCTCTCGGAGTAGGTTAATCCCCCAACTTACTCCATGCATTTAGCACTAGTTTCTTAGCATAAAATGCACCCTCAGATGCATTTTGAGCTAAGCGAATAGTGCTAAATGGAAACAACACAAAAGTAGTGCAAGCAGCAGCCTGGGCTCACCAAAATCTGTGGCTTATTCACAAATCCCTTGCTCCGCCGGTGCGTCACTTTTAAAATAGGAAAAAGTGACGCACTACTGCGCAATGGGCTTGTAAATATGCCTCTCAGTGTTTCTGTGCTAAATTTTCACCCAAATTACTTTTGATTAAGCAAGCAGGTACAATCTCGTAATTACTGGTAGTTCCACATTAGAGAGTAATAGAGAAATACCAGAATTACTCTAACTACTCTGGTGTAAATAAAACGAATCCCAAGCCTAGCAAAAACAAGTTCAGCAAAAATAGGGAGTGAAGGCAAAAATTCGGGGGAACACCACACCAAGGATGTCAGGTCTGATAACCACCACAAGTAATTATGCCCTATTGTTGTTTGGTCCTGGAAAAGTTTCAGTAATTTAAACCTGAGCTCAGCCCCTGGTACCTATGCCACAAAATAGACAGGCTCAACTTAAGAAAATGTGTAAAGAATTTTGAAGTACCAAAACAGTTACAGTGTTCAAAACATAACATAATAAAAAATCCAAATCGAATTTATATAAAAATAGAAAATATTTTACTGAACAAAAGTCTAATAAGGGTAACCAGAGCTATGCATTTTTAAAATTTTAAACTATAGTGACAAAAATCGCAAAGCGCCTACCACAGGAAACTGGTTGTGCAAGACAGGGACAAGAGTAAGGTTTTAAGCCAACTGCAATGGAACACGTGTCAGATACGGGAACGAGATTAGTCACAGTATTAGGAAATTTTCAAGAAGGTAGAGTCCTCAGCAGTGCAAGGCTACAGGCTGGATCCAAAGATGAGCTCATCAATGAAGGCATGATGGAGGACGAGGTCTCAAATGTGCAAGAAGGCATGAAAAGCTCTGAGCAAGAAAAGCTCTGAATTCACACCCAGGAAGTCATCGACGTTAACCACATGCTGCTCATCATCGGGCCAGATAATGATTGGGACTTGTACCTCTAAGGCTACTGACTGTAGCTGAAGAGGGTTAGATGTCATCGGACTTCAGTCGACATTGGGCCCGCTGAATCAGATTTGCTTCTGGGGAGAATAATGGAATGGGAGCTGTGGCGAAGCCAGGGCCATGGACGATGCACCTTGGTGGATCGGCTGGCAAGTTGGTCCCAGTCCCATGATGGTTCTCTAGGCAGTAATTCTGCAAACATTTGCTGAGCCACAGCTTTTAGAGTTAGTCAGGAGTACACTCTGACACCAGCCAAGAGTTCCAGGACCTCAGGTACAGCAATTGGGGGTTCGGGACTCACTCCAACAGAAGCCACCAGCAGGGTCCAGGGCAGGTCCAATTGGAAGTAGTCAGCTAGGCTCTTCCTGAATGTTGGCCTCTTGCAGCATTGTGCCCCTGTAGCTTAACAGGAGATCAGCCAACAGTCTCTTAGAGTCCACTTCTTAGTCCTGGGTACCAGTTGGAGCAGGTTTAGCCCTTACGCTTCCCTTCAAAGGGCATAACAATATGCAGTCCTTCTTCTGTCTTCCACATGTCTAGCAGTGTTCTGAAGAGGGTACCAAGGGTACCGTATCTATGCCTGGCACTAGCCTGTGGGTGACTCATGGCCCACCCCTTATCAATATGGAAACAGTTCCCAGGGGTAACCCTACCCACATTTGAGACAGTTCCTGTGTGCTCTACTACAAACAATGCCACAGTGTACGCTCTACCTAAATCCAACATGGTAGACACATTTCCTCCCTTTTACAGAGTTCCTGTGCCCACCTTAGAGGTGCGGCCGGAGAAATTAGCAAACTCTCCCCGTTGGTCACTTAAAACATGTTCTGGGGATAGCTCCCCTGCCACTGGGATTGGGGCCTGCTTAGATAGCAGGACAATAGAGGAGGCAGACCCAGGTGTTAGCTACATCTGCCGGTGACAGGACAGGCCCCTTTGAAGATAATTCAGTTCCTGGATACTGCCTGTATGGTCATTCTGTCAGAGAATCATAACACTTTACCACATCCATGCCCTTTGTCTCAGGTCTGGAAGCCACTTCACACCTCATCAAGGAACTATTTAGTTCCTGGGTGGCAATTGGTAGATCACACAAATAGGCTTCTAGAGGATTTAGGTAGGCAAAAGGTGACTTTTAGAAGTACCTCTTACTAAATATTCATCACAAATCTTTATTTTGACAATGGATTAAGAGGCAAATTTACTAGAAACTGGCGGAGCACGGTGTTAGGTCAAAATTTGTACAGCAACGCTCCTTCAGTCTAAAAATGCAGGGATGCACCATATTTACAGGAATTCAGAACACCCTGCGTGTCCCATAGCGTTGGCACTAAAGAAGCTGCCTAGCGTCATGTTGCAAGGGATGCCTGCACTGCAGGGGTTATTGTTTATGTTTAGGAAGGGATACATTGCTGAAAGTAAACAACCTTTACAGGTGACTTGCTGTTTCTGTTTGTGCTGCAGGATGCAGCACACATGGAAAGAGCAAAATACAAGGAGAAATGAAACATTTCGCCTGCTTTAGAACTAGTATTCCCCAGCAATATTTTTGACATTACCCCATACCTTGCAAATATGGAGCAGCAATGGGTGTTGCGGCCGAACACCCACTGCAACACCCATTGCAAGACCGTTCACGCAAAGTGCTGCGTGAATAGAGGCAATATTTACAAGGCAGCATTAAGGCACGTTAAGTGGCCTAACGCCGCCTTATAAATAAGCCGAAGGACGTAACGGCACCAGAATATCAGAAAATGTGACGTTCTGGTGGCGTTAACTCCTTATAAATATGCCCCTAAGTTTCAAATACGTATTTTAAAAAGTTCAAGAATTATTTATTTTAGTATTAACTCACAGTGCTTTCTTTTCAAATAGCTTACCCTGCTACAGTGAAAATAGCTTTTAGGACATGGCCACTGTAAGGACATGTTTCACATCAAACTTTTACATGTCCTAATTTAAATATGATGCACCCTGCCTTATGGGCTTTTAAGGCATACTTATGGGAGACTTATTAATAGTTAAAAGGGGTTTTAGGCCTGGTTAGCCCATGGGGTTATTATTTTGGCAGGTCGAATTTGGAGTTTAAACTTGCACAGCCAGCTTACCGGTGGCAGGCCTGCATCACGTTTTGCAATGTCACTTTAGTGGTGGCACAATATGCACTGCACTCCACTAGTGACAATTGGAGTTCAAAACATTGTCAACATTATAGTACTCAGACTTGGCCTTTGAGTGCAATCATAGATTCTAGCTGTAAACTGCTGCATACAACGTGACTGAGCTCTAATGTATAGACCAGAATCATATGTTTTATTACATAGACTCACATCATTTGTTTCCTCATTTAGGATGATATCCATAAATAAATTACATTTTTTCGCATTCAGTGGATAGGCCAGTGCTTTGTTGAACTACACCTTTACATTTACTGTTGCTAGTAATTTGTTTACTATTTCTATGCAAATTTTGTATTGAATGAGTTATTGGTGAACTACTGTATTGCATTCTTAGTTTTACCCAGGTTCTGAAGTCATAAGGGGTTGCTCTTGATTCTCACGACTTCCATGAAGGTGTACATGTGGTTTGAATAGTCTGACATATGTGATGCTGTGAACATTGAATACAGTTCCGTCAACCAGTGTAAAACAGCATAGGTTATGTGGTATCTACATGTTGATATATATGTTTCCTATGAACTGTCATAATCAAATACGTACCAAGAGGTAGTGTATGGGTAGCACTAACAGTCATATGATAACATAACAAGGTGCTTGAGTCCCAAAAGCATCACTGTTTGCTGTTGGTGACCATTTCAATCAACCAGATTCGGGCTATGATCGTTGTTAGACTTGGGGGTCTCTAGTTGGCACAGGTATGCACTTGTGACAAATAGGGACCCTCGCCTCTAGTCAGGGTAAAGGGGTACACTCCTAAAATAGCCCCTGCTCACCCCCTTGGTAGCTTGGCACGAGCAGACAGGCTTATCTCAGAGGAAGTGTGTAAAGCATTTGTGAACACATACAGTAATCAAGTGACAACACTACAGATGGACACCACACAGGTTTTATATAAAAAATAAGTATTCTTTATATAGATTTACCACAAGACCATTAAACGACAAAAATACAAAATACTGTTACTTTAGATGGTAGAATTTTGCTTAGTTCTCTTTAGTTATTAAATGCAACACTTTTAGTCAATGTACCTTTCAGATGCGACACGTCGGGCAACAAAAGTGTTGCAATGATGTTGATGCGTTGAAGATTTTGGTGCAAAGAAATAAAGACGTGAAGATCTTCCAGATGCGGCACGCTTCTCCGATGTTGCGAGAAGACTCGATTCGATGCTTCAGCTGCAGCGGCAACACACTTTACGCGATGCAACGACAGTGGCCTTGGCAGCGGCACTCTTCTCCGGCGTTGTGAGACGCTTCTGCTTGATGCGATGCTGCAGCGACACCCCTTTACTCGATGCGTCGACAACAGCTCCAACGGCGGCACGCTTCTCCGTGGATGCGAGGTGCTTTTCTTGATGCGGTACAATGTGACAACTACGATGGTTGTGATGGTGACACTCTTCTTCCTTCGATGCAAGACTCTTCTCTTGATGCGGTGCAATGCGTGTGCTACGATGGCTGCGATGGCGACACGCTTCTTCGGCTTTGCAAGACACTTCCTAGATGATGTGAGACACTTCTGCTCGATGCGACAGCTGCAGCGGCGACACACTTTATGCGATGCAACGACAACAGCTCCGACGGCTGTACACTTCTCCTTCTTGAGTCGCGCTTCCAGCTCCTTGCGACACGCAGTCCCTCAGAAGGCCCAACAACAGCAGCAGGCACTTCCAAAGAAGTCTGGGGAGCTGGGGGGTGAAGTCTGTTGTTCCTGAGACTTCAGCAGGAGGCAATCTCTTTTCCAAGCCCTTGGAGATCCTTCACAAGTTGAGCAAAAGTACACACAAAGTTCCTTTCTCCTCTCTTTGGCAGTAGGCAACCCCTGCAGGCCAATCCCCCAGTTTCAGGGATAGTCTCTCCTCAGTTTCTTCCTGGTTCCTCTCCTCAGCAGAGTTTCTTCTTGTTTCCCAAAGTGATCTAAATTCTTGGGATCAGGGTCCCAATACTTATACCCCAAAATCCTTTGTCCTCTGAGGGCAGAGGGGCCTTGTTCAAACCAGTTCTGGTCAGTCCTGGAGCACTTTGTTTACCTGACTCCTTCTTTCCTTTCAGAGTGCAGGGCAGAGACATCAGACGCACCACAGAAGGTGGAGCCAGCATGGTGGAGGGAAGGCACAGCCCTATTCAGGTCCCAAGTGCAACTCCTCCCTCCCATCTACATGGAGATCTCTCTATTCAGCCCTGTGCTGACTCACCCTGTCCTCGGGAATTCCCCAGCCCCTGGAATTCTCCAGCCCATGTCACTCAAACTCCAGACAAGGAATACACAGCCTAGCAGAGGCAGGTTTGAATGGTTAGACAAGAAAATACCTACTTTCTAAAAGTGGTATTTTCAAACACAGAATGTTAAAACCCACTTCACTAAAATATGTATTTTATCATTCTGGGTTCAGGCATACTAAATTCGAATTTCTGCCATGTTCCCCGAGTCAGTTAGGATTATAAGATGTAAAATCAAACTGCCCATTCTGGCCTATGGAGAACAGGTAGCCTTGCAATAGTGAAAAACGAAAATGGCTGTAATTCACTATTAGGACATGCCACACACACCAGGGCATGTCCTACCTTATAGTTACAATGCACCCTGCCCTTGGGCCTACCATAGGGGTGTCTGGTATGAAGAAAAGGGAAGGTTTAGGGACTGGCAAGTGGGTGCACTTGCCCAGTCAGCATGGCAGTACCAGACTGCACACAGGCTCTGCAATGGCAGACCTGAGACACATTTTACAAGGCTGCTTCTGTGGGTGGCACAACCAGTGCTGCAAGCCCACTAGCAGCCTTTGGATTTACAAGCCCCGGGCACACTCAGTGCACTGTACTAGGGTCTGACAAGTAAACCAAATCAGCCAATCATGGAGTCACTAATCCATACATCAATTTACAATAGTGAGAGCATATGCACTTTAGCACTGATCAGCAGTGGTAAAGTGCCCAGAGTCATAAAACAGCCAACAACAGGTCAGAAAAAATATAGGAGGAAGGCCAAAAGTTCAGGGATGACCCTGCAAAAAGGGCCAAGTCCAACAATCGTACATTGGAGTTGTAAGCAATTGTTTGAGTCATGCATCTATTCAAGTAGGATATGACAGTGTCTAAATATCAGAACCTGGCATTGGCTTCCTTTCACATCCTAAGAGGAACTTTAATGGACTCAATAACTTGATGATTGCAAATGTGAGCAATGGTCACAAGCAACTAGCCCACCAACACTGCTACCATATTAATGAGAAACGTTTTCAATTGATTATAATCAGCATTTTTGAGTTTAAGTGCAGATGTGCACATATGCCTAAAGCATGTTGAGGTTTTAAGTCTATATAACTCATAATAAAAATCTTCACATGGTGTGGAACTTGTTGAATATGATCATGGTTATGAGCTTTGATGTTGGACACGGTCTATGTATCCTTATGCTAAATGTTATTTTGGTGGTGGAAAAGCAGAATTGGAAACACAGATAAATCTGCAATCCAAGCTCTGCTTGCATCTGTTCATCTGTACCACTTACTGTGTTTGCAGTGGCTTTTAACAGAGGAGTCATTGTAGCAAGGTCTCCACATCTCAGATTCTTCATCAGTCCATTTGTAGCACTTAATTTGTTTTGTTCTGTGGGCCAGTCAGTCAGGTATGGACAACCACAGCATATGTTTGAGATAAATAGCTTAACAAATATTGCCTTTAACACTCAAAAGGAAGATGCATAGCCAATGGTGAACTAAACAAGTGGTGGATGCATCAGTCAGGTCTTCTTAGTCAACTAGGATGGGGTTCTGGTTCTCTTGATCAATTGATTTCTTTGTCACCAAGGACACCAAGAGTGTTCATTTTATCCGTGACACCATTACATTTTCTAGCTCCCTGAGAAGCTAGCTTAATGGAAAAATCATAATTTGAGGACTGTGGGGGCCTGACTGAATGGAGGCACTGGACAGTCATCAGAATGAGATGGTGTATGAATCATCCTAAATATTGACAAACAATATTTCTCTGTAGAGGATAAAGGATATGTAACTGCAGCCCCAGAAACTACCACTGATGGCTATGCTTTCCAGGTAAAAGAAAATAATGCATGGGGCATTTAAATTCTACCAATAATTGCAACTATTCTTATTTTCTTTGTACGTTGCCTGGTTTATCCCATTTTCAGTGTGACCCCTTATCACTGTTTTCAGATAAATACTTGAACAGTTATTACACTAACTTATGGGAGCAAGGTGATAAAAGGGCCGGGCAGCAGCCAATTAGATAAAATAGTTGTGAAAATGTTCGGAACGATTTTCCAGCTACCTCACTACACTTCACCAGCACAAATTAGGCTGGAATTCGGCATCTGCAGACAGTCATTGGGCCGAATAGCGACTTTTCTAGTAAGCTGCTATAAGTTGAGGGAGTCAAAAGAGGGGAGCCTGGCTCACCGCTTATGGGTCCAGCTGAATACAAGTCGATGGCCAGCAGGGCATTGCTATTTGTCCTGCGGCCTTAGCACTCTTGGCCTGAGCGAGCTCTGGGACCTACATGCAAGCCAACATGAGTTCAAGAGGCTAGCAAAACTCAGCACGAAACGGCTCTCTTCAGTAGAAGACAGGGCCAGCCTCTCGGCACGGAGTCATGGCTGGATGACCCTTCACACCTATGCACAGTTGAAACCCCAGGGCTACTTAACACGCACCTTCAACACATGCACTAAGCTCTGTTTTTTAAAATTGAGAATGGGGGTGATCCCAACGAACTGTTATCTCCCTAAATGGAAAAAGAGATTGCGCCCTGGAAACGTGCCACCATATGGAAGAAATAATGCACGTGCTATGTTTGTGCCCTAAGCTCCTAGGGTATAGAAAGGCTCTACTACAAAGGGGTTGGATCGAGAAGGAGGTAAGATCTTGCAGAGGTGCAGTGCTGGCTTGTTTCGACCCACGAAACACCACCTTAAATTGCGCCTCGGTCAGGTTCATGGAACGCTTCGCAAAAAAGCTAGTGTAGGTGAGATGTCTACCGACTTTTCGGCCTGAGACCTAGCCCTCCTGTCTATCTGCATCAGCCTGCTTCGAACCATCTTTATTTGCGGAACAGGGGTGAACAACAAAAATGCCAATAGAAGGGGAGAGGCGGTCTGGGTTCTAGACGTTTATTTTTTAGGACTGCCGCCTCCTATGGGAACACAACTACCAGAGTTACGGATAGTGTATTTATAACAGAGTTCCATTTGTCATGATGACAGGAGTTTTTTAATAATACTGTAAAAACAAAATAATTTAGGATCAAATTATCAATTTTATATATTATAACGATTTTTTATTCTTGTCGAGCGTTGCAAGGGTTTTAACAAATCATGCAATAATGTTTCTTACCTATTCCATTTATTAGAAATGTACATACACAATTTGAAATATGTAAATATTGATGTCTACTCGCCCATGTACTTTAAATAAAGTTTCTTTCAAACAGAAAAATAAATCCCTTTATCTGTAGATTCTCGTAGATGCATTGACAATTATCCAACTTCATCAGGAGTCACAAAAGGTGACTCACACTTCTCACATGCCTTGAAGCTACATACTACCATCAGCAAGTTAATGTGAGAACCGATTGACCCAAAACTCTAAGGACACATGTTAAATTTACCCACCGAATGAGCTACAATCTGACCTGGGTTTCCTTGGATTATCAAGAGGTCATGTTGGCACTATCTGGGCCTGACCCATGCGCCCCATGCAGCCTTTCAGACAATTCTTACACACAAACATCTTCCACCACAATCTTTTCTCCTTTGCTTCTTTTGCTGAGATACCTATTTGTTTTAGTTTTTACCCCACTTCCATTCTGATTCTGCCTAGTTCTCCAAACCGTCATAAGGATTTCTATATCTCATTGCTGGTGCCCAATAGAATGCAGGCATTTATTAAGCTTTCTCTTTCAAGCGGACATGAGGATAGAGGTGTAGATGGCCCATCAATGGAGAGTGGCAACTTAAATGAGGATGTACAGGAGCTATGTGGAACTGTTAGGAAAATCAAATTGTGAGACTCTGTGAATTTTTTTGATTAATGAAATTTTCTGGGAGAGCATTGCTGATGGCCATCGCTGTAGCGCAAAGAGCAGACTGGATGTCGTAGGCGGACATTTTTATAGCGTGAAGATCCTGTTGGTTGCGCAAGAGGTCATTGCTGGAGCTTTGCATTGACAGTCACTTTCTGGCTGTCAATGCTGAAGCGTGAAGGGGAGACCTTGTGTTGCCAGTCGTCACTGGCAGTTGCTGTAGCGTGAAGAGTCTGGTCCACAGCAGTTTCACCTTTGAAGTTGTCACAGGCCGCAAGATGTCAGCAGGAATGAGCCTGTTCGCAGTTGCAAAGAGCACAATACTTCGCTATTCCTCCTTTTCCTTCACATGAGGAGCTCAACTGATTCAAGTCAAGGGTCAATTGGACATCGGGAGGCATCTCTTGGGGATTAGGAACTCACTTCAGCAGAGGCCAGCAGGGCTCAGGCAGGTCCAGTTGAAGTTCCAGGCAAGTCCTGTGCAGCAGGCCAGCTGAGCAGTTGTAGGGAGGTCTCTGGAGCTTGTTGTTTCCCTCTAGCTCAGAAGAGGAGGTCAGCTACCTGACCCTTGGAGTTACTCTGCCTACGATGAGAGGATTAGATCTAATCTTCCTCCTCAGAGAGCAGACTGCGCCTCAAGCAGCAGGGAAGTCCTCTAGCCGCAGGTCAGTCCTCCTTCTGTGGTACACACATGTCCCGAAGTGCACTGAAGAATGGGTCTCAGGGTTCAATATTTACTTTGAGATGGGAGAAACTTCTAGAGTTAGCCCCTGACAGATGGTTCTGGAATGTCCTTCCTCCCTGCTCTGGTCCCAGGATTGCTGGGGTGACAAAAGGCTAGTGTGGTGAGACAGCTGCTTTGAAATGTAAGTTTGGTAGGTGACAGCTCCACCCCACCTATCTTATGTGGATGGCTCATCCTGCCAACACTCAGTCCCCCTTTGTGACACTTAGGTGCCGATTCCGATCCGGTAAAACCCGGGTACGAATGGTCGTACGGAGCGTATTCTCTGTACGACTCGTACCCGGGAAATGCACCTTACAAACCAGCAAGTACGATTCGTACAGAAATACCATTTCCGTACGATTCGTAAAAAACTACGTGCGCTGAAAAAAATACCCACAATTCCAATCCGGGACATCGCATACGTGATGTCCGGACGGAGTCAGGCAGCGTTCTACGGACCAGCAAGTACGATTCATGCCTACGTCACTCCGCACGGATCATTTTTTACGTCAGCCAAAAACTCCCGGGAAAGTGAGGACGAAGCAAAGAAGGAGCTGCGGGACGCGACGGACAGCCATGGACCCCATCCTACGTGTCATCCCGGCCCTCCTAGCCTACGACCTGTTGCACAGAAACCGACGCAGACGCCGCAGAAGGTCAGCACAACACCCAGGGGCAAAGGGGGGGCGAGGGGCAGGAAACATAACCTCCACCAAATTTGTAAAATACCATATACTGTCCTAACATTACCTCCAGGGTCTGGTCACTTCGGGGGGCGTGTCCACCAATCCCCGCGTACGCGTACCCGTCACCACTACAATGGTGGTACGGCCCGTAACCACGGCCTCAGGGCGTGGGTACGGCCCGTACCACCATTGGAGCGGTGATGTAGGGGTACGTGTGGTATGCGCCGTACCCACGCCCGCAGAGCGTGGGTACGGCCCATACCACCATTGGAGTGGTGAAGTAAGTGTACGCGTGTTACAGGCCGTATCCACGCTCTGAGGGCGTGGGTATGGCACGTGCCCCTACATCACCACTCCAATGGTGGTACGGGCCGTACCCACGTCTGAGGGCGTGGGTACGGCCCGTACCATCATTGGAGTGGTGATGTAGGGGTATGCGTGGTACGCGCCGTACCCACGCCCTCAGAGCGTGGGTATGGGCTGTACCACCATTGGAGTGATGATGTAGGGGTACGTGTGGTACGCGCGGTACCCATGCCCTCAGAGCGTGGGTACGGCCCGTACCACCATTGGAGTGGTGATGTAGGGGTACGTGTGGTACGCGCCGTACCCACACCCTCAGAGCGTGGGTACGGTCTGTACCACCATTGGGATGGCGATGTAGGGGTACGCATGGTACGCGCCGTACCCACGCCCTCAGAGCGTGGGTACGGCCCGTACCACCATTGCAGTGGTGATGTAGGGCTACGCGTTGTATGCACCGTACCCACGCCCTCAGAGCATGGGTATGGCCCGTACCACCATTGGAGTGGCGATGTAGGGGTACGAGTGGTACGCGCCGTACCCACGCCCTCAGAGCGTGGGTATGGCCCATACCACCATTGGAGTGGCGATGTAGGGGTACGAGTGGTACGCGCCATACCCACGCCCTCAGAGCGTGGGTATGGCCCGTACCACCATTGGAGTGGTGATGTAGGGGTACGCGTGGTACACACCGTACCCACGCCCTCAGAGCGTGGGTACGGCCCATACCACCATTGGAGTGGTGATGTAGGGGTACGTGCCGTACCCACGCCCTCAGAGCGTGGGTACGGCCCGTACCACGCGAACACCTACTTCACCACTCCAATGGTGGTACGGGCCGTACCCACACCCTCAGAGCGGGGGTACGGACCGCATCACCCGTACCTCTAGGGCACCAGTACATTAGTGATACAAGGCGTACACACGCCACAAATGTTGGCTTAGGGCCTGGTGCAGCATATAACCAGTATATTGGGGTGTGTACATGGCCAGGCCAGCAGTGCACAGCACCACGGGTGTGGGTGGGTGGGTGGGTGGGTGTCTGCCAAGGAGTCCCATCAGTGGACATAGACATGTGAGGGGTGGGTGCAGAGGACTCCCAGCAGTGGACAGACATATGAGGGGTGGGTGCATATCACTCCCAGCAGTGGACAGAGACATGTGAGGGGTGGGTGCAGAGGACTCCCAGCAGTGTACAGAGACATGTGAGGGGTGGGTGCAGAGGACTCCCAGCAGTGCCCAGACATATGAGGGGTGGGTGCATATCACTCCCAGCAGTGGCCAGAGACATGTGAGGGGTGGGTGCAGAGGACTCCCAGCAGTGGACAGAGACATGTGAGGGGTGGGTGCAGAGGACTCCCAGCAGTGGACAGACATATGAGGGGTGGGTACATATCACTCCCAGCAGTGGACAGAGACATGTGAGGGGTGGGTGCAGAGGACTCCCAGCAGTGGACAGAGACATGTGAGGGGTGGGTGCAGAGGACTCCCAGCAGTGGACAGACATATGAGGGGTGGGTGCATATCACTCCCAGCAGTGGACAGAAACATGTGAGGGGTGGGTGCAGAGGACTCCCAGCAGTGGACAGACATATGAGGGGTGGGTGCATATCACTCCCAGCAGTGGACAGAGACATGTGAGGGGTGGGTGCAGAGGACTCCCAGCAGTGGACAGAGTCATGGGTGTGTGTACATCATGATCAGATGAGCACAACTCCATGGGTGTATGTACGCATCCCTAATGTTCAACTATGTTGATAGTTTCATAAAAACACATCACTGACAGCAGTGTCCCACTACCATGAGGATGGATGTCCTTCCCCCACTGCATGACACCACACATGTGGGGTGAGGACAAATGACACATGCATACCCACCCCTGGCGGATGCAGCACAATACACACACAGAGATCATGCCACAAGACTGTATACTCATGTCAATGCCACTACACTAAGAAAGCCAAAGGGAACACACACTGTCATGCACATCCCAGGACTGATAGGAATGTACAGGTGCCGGGACAGCCACCAAGATGTTGCCTCTCATGGAAGGAATAGGGTGGACTTCCCACAGATACAATATCCACAATTGTCAGTCAGGTGCTCAAATACCCTGCAGAACAAGTACCAAATGTGTGCTAGGCTCGAAGAACACACATGCATAGTGAGGAAAATGCTGATTGTCGCCAATAAGGCATGACAACATACTCAATACACAAGTACAGTGACTAGCAAGGATGGCACAGAGGATGTAGCCGGAGACATTGCTGAGCAGGCATGGCCATAGTTGAAGGGATACGTCACCAACAAAGGAAATTTAGACACAGGTCAGCACTACAAAAGTGCTACTCCCTGCAGGGTAGATGTCAGGTGCCACAGAGGAAGGAACAGTCCTTGGGAAAATGTCTCCAAACACAAATAGCACACACGACCAAATATACCTTGCAGAGACATTGTGATGGCAGGCAGATACCATGGTCCACCCCATTAGCATCAGACGACAACTTTCTCCTGACACATAACAGATTACCACCACCCCAACTCCGGGACCATCAGCACCCACATCAATACCTGAAATGCAAATGTGTCCAAACGGAAAACAAAATGCTTTATTCAGCATTAAAAGAAAAAGTAGTTAACAACACTATTAACAAAGGCACATGGCCAGTCCAGATATGAAGTCCTTGGGGGGGACACATGGCCACGCGTCTCCCCTAGCTTGCCTACACATTAGAACCCGCAGGTTCCTCGAAGGGTAGGTGTGGTGGGTGCAGGGACGGACGCCTCCACCACAGGGGGTGGGGCAGCGCCAAAGGTGGAGGTCAGCTCGGTGCTGCACACTGCTGCCAGGTCGTCAAGCGTCTCCCCTTCACCCGAAGACAACACAGCCTCAAAGGAGTGATGGGGTGCAGCGCTACTGGGGGAGGGGAGGACAGGGGGGGGCTCAACTCCACCACCCGTGGAGTGCTGTTCCCGTTTGCGGGCTGGAGAGACAGAGGGGCTGAGGCCCAGCACAGCCAAGTAGGCCTCTTTCTCTGGAGGTGTGGTAGGGGAGCCGAGGGGAGTGTCTTTGGAGGGACTGGTTAGTGCGCCATGCGGCCTCGGACTGTGGCTGCGTGTATGCCTGTGTGCCCCAGACCCAGTGGGAGTGCCCTTATCCCCCTGAGTGTGCGTGCCAGGAGGAGTGCGCTTGCCCTTACGTGGTGGTGTGCTGGCTGTGTCTGGTGGGGTGCGTGCTTGTGAATGTCTGTGTGTGCTTGGGACAGGTATGGGAGTGGGAAGTGTGGAGGGTGCAGGGGTAGGGGGGGGACGAAGCGCTGCAGGAGACTCACTGCTGCCGTCAGTGAAGAGTCCATGGACCTCAGCAACATCCGTTGGTCAGACATCGCTGATGACATGCCCTCCATGTACGACACCATCTGCGTCATCATTCGGGTCTGGCCATGGAGGACATTCAGCAGCGATGTCTGTCCAACCTGCAACTGTCGCAGAATGTCCACAGACTCTGCAGTGAGGGCAGCAGGGGGGACAGGGGCAGGGGGTGCGGTGCCTGGCACGAAGGAGACACAGTGTTGCCTAGCACAGACAGAAGGGACCAGAGCAACTGGGAGGGCGGTGATGGGAATGGAGGGGGCGGTGACAGATGTAGTGCTGCTGCCAGGTGTCGTAGCATCCTCCGCCCACTGGAGGAGTTCAGCATCGGACCCGTCTGCGTCATAGTCAGTGTTGTCACTAGACAGGTCCTCTGGCTGACTCCCCTCGCCCTCCATGCCACTTGCTCCCGCAGACTCCGCAGCAGTGGTGGCAGCGGTGCTGGATCCCTCCTCCACGTCCGTGCAGGTGTCTCCCTCGGTGTCCTCCGATGATGCTGTGGGCAAGGCGAAGAGACAGAAAATAATCAGTCACCTGTATACAACAGACACATGAGTCACAATTAAAATGTCACAGTGCATATCAGGAAATGCATCATGAGTAACATCTAGAATAGTCCGCACATATGTTACCCTGCACTCCCCAGTTGGTTGACCTGTGGAAATATGGATTTTTCTGGTCAGTTATGTCCCCTATCTTGGACCCCAACGGTTCTATATGCATGTTACAAGTACATGTATGTTCCCTCCAGTTCCAGTTATGAAGACGCAAATACATGTGCGTCCACCGTCAACATGTCTTCTGTCAGATCCGCCATGAATAGGCCGGATATTCCATTCCTAAGTACAAAAGGCCACCGGCTTTATATGGTTCACTTATGCCATGTTACAGTCCAGGCAAGTAGGCCCTGATTCTGTCATCAAAACTCTTCTTGCCTTCTGCCTCTGAAAGCTCCAGTCTGAGCCTGCATCTGTGACCATGAACTTTGTCTCATTCTCTGCGCGGCTCACAAAGCCTGACATCAGCCTATTCCCTGCCAAGAACTGTATTTCACCTTCGAATTATCTGCTTCCCCCTCAGCCGATGCATTCCTGCCTAGTAGTTTAAGTAAACATTCTTCCAGCTACCAAGCAAAAAGCCCGGCTTTTCTGTCTTAATACAAGTAATTCATAGCCCTGTTACTATGGAAGATTCCTGCCCTCGCATTTAGTGTAGACACTTAGACGCTTGTACACGCACACTCAGTCAGTATAGAATAGATTCTGTCCGAGAGTCTTTCCTTTGTGGATAACATAGTTCTTTAAACATAGGATATTAGATATGATTTGGGATTAGGTTGACATAACCCCAGACTTTTCGTCTCCACATGTAAAGCTAAATGTCAAGTCCCCTTCACCCCCTAGTTACACGTCAATCACACGTCATGCCGCTGCGCGCGCATCTATGCCAAATATTATCTTATAGATCCACCTATATATGATCTCATAACCAATTATGTTCCTTTTTGCTCCTTGTTACACCCATTTTCGGTTACGTAGACAACTCGTCATTTTCCTTATCAATTGTTACGCCTACTGTATTCGCTTCATTGTAATGTATGTATTATAAAAGCCATTTCATGTCAATAATGTGTGTGCTTCACTTCCTGAACCTTCGTGGTGACGGAACATTGGGGCAACCGATTATAATCGAGTTAATGGAATAAAGCCCATTCCGAACCTCTAATACCACGGATTCTGCCTCTCATTTTACTGAGCTATTTTATTATGTTCCTGTATCAAATTCAGTCCCGGTAAAGGAGAAATATTTACCACATGAATGGCGCCCGAACAGGGACACTTTCTCATCTCACGCGCCGGCGGTGAGTTGCAGGCCCGGTCTCCTGCCACAGCTGGACGGACAATAACGCGTACCAGCAGGATTTCCTGTAGTTCCCTCCGGTCAAGCGGGGGCGACTGAGACTGCGATCAACACCCAGACGAGGCGGTGAGAAGTGCGAAGTATCCCGACCAGAGCCTAGCTGAGAGAGCAAGATCCGAGGTATACAGAAGCCCACCAGTTCTGAAGTCCCAAGTCGAGTCCAGTGTCCGACGAGTCGAGTCCAGTCCGATTCAAGTTCAAGTTACTGAGGCCTTCCGTTTCCGAAGCTACCCGGTGAGTACCATTGCCGGGGAGGCATTTCTGACGTGCACATAGGTTGTGCCGGTCAAGACGGGTTTGGGTACACAAATCCGGTCTGCACTGTTTAGCAGTGTATCTGTACTGTTTAGCAGTATATCAAGTATTCCGAAGTGTCTAGTTATTGTCGAGAATTAAGCTTGGTGATTAGTTATGCAGACGATCATCATTGTTGTTTCAGTTAAAGGTTTAATGTTTAATGTTTAATGTGTTTAAATACGTTCTGTATATTGTGGTATGAATGACTGTTCATTATCGTGTTTATTGTATTAAGTCTGTTCAAAATCAAGTATCGGGTCAGTTGGTCAAAATCAAGTATAAAGTCAGTTCTCAATATGCCGCTCTTTTCGAAATTAAGACAGATCACTACAAGAAAAGGGGTACTCGAAGAAGCCGTTCCTATTCCTCCTAGGGACACCCCAGGGTACTTCATGTATCATAAACATGGCTTAGATGCCATATTATTTCTTGATTTATGGGTAGACTACACCAAGGGATTACCAGAAAGTCAGAGGTGGCCCACAGCGGGAACCTGGGATGCAGAGTGCATCATGAAAGTAGAAGAAGAATTATGGAAAAGGAAAGTCAGACAGTCACAGAAAGATGCCATTGAATTATGGCGTAAAGAATCACATAGACGAACAGAAAAAGCACGTAGACAGGAAGAGAAGAGTAAAGAGAATTCCAATAAAGTTCAAGAAAATCTATTAATTGAGGAAGGTATCCGAGTGAAATCAGAACAAGTAGACAGACAAAGAAATGCCCTTATGAATGGTATGTATCCCCTTCTGGCCGAAGGATTACCTAAGGCTACTCCAGAGATACCGAAAGACTTGCCAACCCCATTATTTCCAATAAAGGTACATCCTAAGGGGCATCCTAGAACAGCAGAAGATGTTTTTCTTTCCTCATATTTAGATGACGCAGCTCCCGAGTATGCAAATTCCGTCCCACATAGACCGCATACCAGGGAGGTTCAACGCCAAGATCCGGCATCCGTATCTCTACAGTCACAAGTTCTGGCAAGCACATCTGCTTCTACATCTGTTCCCACAGCTGCTTCTATAGCTGTGTCCACACCTATAGTTGCTGTATCACGTTCAACGAATCCTTTCACACCCGATACCCCAGATGGGGCTACGGGAGGTGCTACCAATATTTTCTCTACGCCACCCAGAATAAATAAACTTACATTTCAAGAGTCAGGACATTCACGTACACCCAAACTCCTTAGTGCCCGTGCGCTTAAAGAACTTCTTATAGATTGTAGATATGACCCTGTGCCCGGAAAAGAGGATGAAATGACCCTAGCATCATTACGTCTCAGACGAGCCGCAGTGTATTTAGGGAAGTTACCAGGAATGACTGCGCATCTAGATAATATATACCATTTTGTCCACACAGGGCGAGATCCAGGATGTATTAACAGAGCTATGGAATACCAGAAAGTAGAGATACAGGGGGAACTGTTACGTTTCCTCATAAACTGTGTGATCAGAAATGAAGACCGACCAGGGGTAGACCCGGAAGCAATGCAAATTCTTACAAGATGGAGTCAGAATATATCAGAAGGGAGACATGATAAACAAAATTGTATAATAGCCATGTGCCGAAAGATCCGTAGAGAAATAGAACGCCTACACGAAGAAAGATTAGAGGTAGACCAGTTTGAACAAAACGAGGAAGAAGGGTCAGGACTGCCCACAGGACAGTCAGAAACTATAGCCTATGTAGGTAAAAGAAGATCGTGTAATAATACGAGACGTCTTATTGACCCGACACGCCCGATATGTCCAGACAATAACAGGGGTTTCCCAACACCCATAGTCCATATAAGGTCTAACGAGCATTCGTTCCAAACAGCTGACAAGTTACTCCGAGAACGTAGGGGTTATCATTTCCTCGATTCTATGGATGAACAAGATTTAGCCAGGGCAGCTGTCCATTGGGTGGACAGTCCCGGAAAATATAGTGATGATACAGTAATACGCACATTTTTGAATCTCACCCCAGATGAACAGAGGTTAGCTGGGATTTATATGATTCAACAACTCATTATACTATATCGGAGTCAACATTCAGATCCTGGTCCCTTACCCGACATATTGACTGAATTACTCACGAATAGATGGAGAGGTCCAGGTACTAAATTAATTAAAGAAATCCTAGAATCAAGACAGCAATATATTCTTTTTGTATGTTCAGAACATGTTCCATTGCCCGTCAAGGAAAGAACCACGTATCATATAGATAGACAGAATCCCTTACGAGAAGTGCACCCAATAAAGGGCGAGGACAATCAGTTTAGACGCGTATTTGTATATACGCCCATATCGAAAATAGAATTGTTACAAATGAAGAAAGTGGTACCCAGTCATGACAAAGACCCAGCGGGTTTCCACCGAGAAATTAAAGACATGTTACTCATGGGAGAGTATACCTACCCCGACATTATGACAATATTAAAGGTATTGATGCCTGCTGGCATTTATGAGAAACTCAAGGAAAAAGAGTGGGAGGTAGGAGACCAAAAGATAGAATGGTCAGTATTAGAAGCAGAAGAAAGGGCCCGAACTGCAGGAGCAGGGCTTGGGGACAAAACTAAGGCATTACCAGGATTACTAGTACAGGTACTGCCGCGTTTATTAACTACGAAAAAGGAAGACTGGGGTACAATTTCAGCCTGTAAACAGAAGCAAGATGAGGACACTAGTGATTACTATGCCCGATTTGAAAAATGTTTTGGTATAAATAGTGGCATAAAAGCAAGTAGCGAATCATACCCACATCTGTTTGTAACAAAATTAGTAGAAAATGCTCTGCCCCCAGTAAAGAATAGAGTATTAAAGTTCGAGAGTACCTGGCAAGGTAACACTCCATCACAAATGTTACAAATGTTACAATACCATCACAATAGAATTAGAGAGGAACAAGAACATGAACACAGACGCATGAAAGACACGAAAATGAAAATGTTAGTTTCCCAGACAGTTCCAGCTGAAGGACATAAAAAGGGTATGACGCATTCCGATTCAGCAGGACCTGTAAAAGGGACATGCAATTATTGCAAAAAGCCAGGTCATTACGTACATGATTGTCCAGTTTTAAAACATAATATCAGCATAGGTAAAACACAAGAAAGATCACGGCCACTTAGACAAGATCAGAGTGAACAAGGAGCTATGCAGCATGCCCAGGCCATGCCAGCCGCACAACAGCCAATACAGTTTGTGCCAGCTGCACCACCGTTGCCTGTTGCTGCCACACAAACAACAACACGACAAATGTATCAGACCGCACAGTATGAATATCCTGAGTACCAGCGTTACGCATGAAAAAGCCTAGGGAGGGAAATTGACTTACCCCTTATTGAGATCCCTGTAGATCAAGAAGGACCTTATGTACATAGTGAACTATTAGGCCAAGACAGAAAATTTTTACTCGATACAGGGGCAAGTCGAACAACAATAAAACGTAGTGAAGTTCCAGGGGCACCCCTCTCAGGCTCACAGAATATTTCCCTTGGTTTTTCAGGAAAGCCTATTGTTAATGAAGTGTCACAACCTCTGCCACTTACGATAGGACCTTTGACTCGAACTACAGATTTGTTGCTTACTAAATCATGTCCAGAAAATCTATTAGGAATAAAAACGTTAAAAGCTCTAGGAGCCATAATATGTTGTTCTCCGGAAGGAGTAAGATTGTTTTTGCGTGATTTTAAAGGTCATTATGTGTCTAGAGACATGGATCCCCGATTACAGACTTTACCCCCACATCTATGGGCACAAGGCCCTACTGATGTTGGACGCATGAATATTACACCATATCGAGTCACATTAAAGGCAGGAGTGGTGCTACCACGAATGCGACAATACAAGTTACCCCCGGATGCTGTAATGGCTTTACTGCAAATCATTGACGAACTCATTGCCCAAGGAGTGGTTGTAGAAACCGACTCCAATATATGTAATTCACCAATAATTCCGATTCTTAAACGAACAGATCCAAAGGCCCCGCCAGTATATCGATTGGTTATTGATCTGCGCGAATTAAACAAATGCATTGTGCCACAATTTCCTGTGGTTCCAGATATCTCGTCATTACTGACAGCCATTGATTCCGAAGCAACATTTTTTACTGTAATCGATCTCAAGAATGCCTTTTTCAGCGTCCCAATAGATCCGGAAAGCCAATATTTATTCGGATTTAGTTTAAATGGACGTAGCTTTAAATTCTCACGCGCACCTCAAGGATTTACAGAAAGCCCCAGCATCTATAGCCAAGCACTGAAACGAGAACTTGACAGTATCCACATGCCAGTTAACACTGCTCTGCTTCAATATGTCGATGATCTGCTGATCACCGCCCGAAGCGAACCTGAATGTGAAAAAGCATCACTGACAGTTTTACAATTTCTAGCCGAAAAGGGGCACAAGGTGTCCCCTTCTAAGCTGCAATTCTGTGTCCAGCGAGTTATTTATCTTGGACACTCGCTGTCCAAGGAGGGAAGGCAGCTTACACCAGACCGCATTCAGTTAATAGCTAACATGCCAATACCCAAGACACAAAAGGAGGTGCGGGCTTTCATAGGCCTCACTTCATACTGTAGACAGTGGATTCCGCAATATGCATTCCTAGCAAAACCACTCATTCAGTTGACAACACAGGAGGCAGCCACATCGACTGTTCTCCCTTGGACTCAGGAACATACACAAGCTTTTGAAAGCCTAAAGAAAACTTTATGTCAAGCACCCGTTTTAGCAACACCATGTTACAGAAAACAGTTTACACTCTTTGTTACAGAACGCGGAGGTACTGCTTTGTCAGTACTCACACAGGAACAAGCAGGAGCACACAAACCATGTGCTTATTTTTCTAGTACATTAGATCCCGTAGCTCAGGCTTTGCCTGCATGCCTAAAATCAGTAGCAGCGACAGCTTTAGCAATTAGACAAAGCGATGCCATAGTGTTAGGACATCCATTGACAGTTCAAGTACCACACACAGTAGAAGTCCTTGTAAATAGAACGCAAACACAACACTTGACTATAGCACGACTTACAGGGTACGAGCTTACATTGTTTCAGCCACACATAGAAATCAGACGCTGTAACACATTGAATCCTGCCACACTTTTACCAGTAACAGGAACAGACCCACTAGCCCATGACTGTATTGAAGTTATTACCATAACAACGAAACCTAGACAAGACTTGACAGATGTTCCATTGTTAGATCCAGACCTGACATTGTATGTAGATGGTTCATGTATGAGAACAAGTACAGGAGAGCTGGTGGCTGCTTATGCAGTCACAACAGATACTGAAGTCATTGAAACTAATCGTATAAATACTTTGTCAGCTCAAGCCGCAGAGCTCATCGCTCTGACACAAGCCTGTATTCAAGCCACAAGAAAAAAAGTCAACATATACACTGATTCACGTTATGCATTCGGAGTTGTACATGACTTCGGCGTGCTGTGGCGAGAGAGAGGTTATTTAACTTCCCATGGTGCCCACATTCAGCACGGACCCCTCATTCATGCCTTATTAGATGCAATACATCTACCTACTGCAATATCAATTATGAAATGTAAAGCTCATACGAAAGTTATTGATATCATTTCTCAAGGCAATGATTTAGCCGACAGAACAGCTAAACAGACTGCTAAAACCCAAACATCCGACATGACAAAGACAATAGTCCCGATGCCGACACATTGTATGACAGTTAAAGATCCTACCCTTGACGTAATTGACATACAGACACATGCTACACCAGACGAAATAAAGAAATGGACTGAATTAGGAGGGATCCAAACGGACCAAGGATGGATGATGAAAGAAAAGTCTGTGTGGTTCCTCCCTGATTCGATGGTCCAAGTCATTATTAACACTATCCATAGCCCAGCCCATCTAGGAGAAAAAGCTATGCTAGACAGCATTCAACACATTTGGTTCAATAAACATTTACGAGCAGCAGCCAAACAAAAGGTCCGTACCTGTATGATCTGTTGCCAGTTCAACCCAGGAAAAAGCGTTCCCGTAGAACAGGGTGGATTTCATCCTCCTGATCACCCTTTTGAAGTCCTCCAGATGGATTATATCCAGATGGAACGATGTCGAGGATTCAAATATGTTCTCGTAGTTGTCTGCGCTCTGTCCCGTTGGACGGAGGCATACCCGGTTTCAGATTACACTGCCCCGACTACTGCCAAACAGTTAGTTCGAGAATTCTTCCCACGCTACGGTTTACCACGTGTTGTCTACTCAGATAACGGCCAACCGTTCTCATCCGAATTAATGAAACATGTTTCACTTCTGTTAGGATATCAGTGGAAATTCCACTGTGTCCGACACCCCGAGGCAGCAGGTCTCGTAGAAAGACATAACCAGATTCTGAAAATTAGATTGTCCAAAATATGCCGAGAAAAAGGTGTCGACTGGATAGTAGCGTTACCAGTTGCACTTTTTTACATGAGAATGGTAGCACACTCTAGAACAGGGCTATCCCCGTATGAGGTGATCTTCGGTAGACCACCAAATATGTGGGGGACGCCTGTACCACGCAAAATAACTGATATTGACTGTAATATGCTGACAGATTACTTGGCTTCCTTGATGTCTGCACTACAATCTTGTCGTTCACAGGTAGCTGCAGCATTTCCCGACAACACTGAGGTGAAACCCCATGACGTAGTTCCGGGGGATTTTGTGTTTGTGAAAAATTTCGACCGAAAGACTCAGCTGGAGCCCAGGTGGAAGACACCCAAGTTGGTTCTGCTGACCACAAGAACAGCCGTGAAGATCGAGGGCCGCAAGGGCTGGATTCATTCAAATCATATCAAGAAATTTCATGGACAATCCTCGGATATAGACACTGTGCCCTGCACCCCCTCACAGACTGATTCAAAACTTCCTTTGGTTGAAAAGACTGAAAGCCAACTCTATAAAGTTAAGTTGCGGCCTAGGACGTCAGACGATTTGATTGTTTAAGTCCTCTCCTAGGTGAAGCGGTTGAATCTGTCTCTGACATGTATCCTCTGGACCTGAATCATGGACAGTCGCGAAAAATGATGAAACGACAGGCGTATTGTAAATCACTGCGTAGCCATTGTATAGGGACATTATTAATTTTGTTTTCCTTAAGTCTTTTAATAATTATTACCAGTATGTTGTTGCACATATATTACCCTATTGCCAGAAATGTTCACAATGTTATTGAAGAACATTCTTTTAGTGACTTACCCCCGCATGAATTGTCCTATAGACTTGCGCTGCGCAATAACACTTTCATTAGTATGTTACATCATTCCCATCAGACTAGTAATGCAACTAATTGTTGGGTGTGTGGCCGACTCCCTCCCTATCAGAATTATAAAGGAGTCTTGCCTTTCTTTCCACATCCATTTACACGTAATGGCTCCTGTGGAGCATGGTTTAGTTTAATCAATTCCATAGACTCAGACACAGCAGTTTATCAAGATCAGTGGGTATGGGGAAATCTAAACCTAGTTTTACTCAAGGTCTGCTACCCTGACAAGGAGGGTCGCCCCAAAAGAACAGGAACTGATCTAGAAAATGAAGTATATGGATTAGGTAATTTTACACCTAATCTCATGATTCTAAATGTCGTATCCGAAGTTGAACTAGTCTTACCCACCATGTCAGTATTCCCAGCAAAAGGTGAATTGTGTGTAAGAAAGGTTGGTTCCATACATATGGGCCATAGTAAATGCACTACTACAGTAGAATTCAGTGATCAAGGCAAATCTTCATTTAGAGCTTATCGCCACTCCTATTTTTTATGTGGTCAGACTGCATATATGCGTCTACCTCTAGACTGGGATGGTACCTGCTACATTGCATTCCTTTTGCCACCTGTTTTCCTAGCTCCTCCTGATTATTATAGAAATATTCATTTAGTACACAATAGAGAACGGAGAGATCTCCCAATTGTCGATTATACTGAGACAGCATGGGACAAGTATGTAGATTTCAATAAAGGCATCTTTCCCTATATAGGTACTGTTACTAATAGCAAGCTGATACGTAGATTAACTAGAACCCTTGAAGCAGTAGTGAATGAAACTATTTCCGCCTTAGGCAATTTAACAGAAGAGCAGTCTGCTATGCGGATTGTTGTGCTTCAAAATCGTCTTGTCCTTGACGTCATCCTGGCTGATAGAGGCGGAGCTTGTAGGGTCATCGGATCAAGCTGCTGCGTATTCATACCAGAAAATTCGCCATCTGTATATAAAGCTATAACTCGCCTTCACAAGATTGTAAGCCAGATACACCAGAATCCAGGCACCTGGACTTGGTCCAGTTGGTTTTGGAGTGTGATATCAGCCTGGGGATGGAGAGTTCTATCCTTCCTAGGTATTGGCCTTCTCCTACTATTCAGTTGCTGTCTATGTCTACAATGTGGACCAGCGATTTGTGGTCTGTGTGCCACATCGTGTATTCCACCATCAAGATTTCATTCAAGATCCCGGAAGAAGAAAGAAGAACAAATGATGCTATATGAACAGATCAATGGATTGATGAAGATTGATATCTCTTAACGGGCAAGTAGGGGACAAGGAGGGAATGTGGAAATATGGATTTTTCTGGTCAGTTATGTCCCCTATCTTGGACCCCAACGGTTCTATATGCATGTTACAAGTACATGTATGTTCCCTCCAGTTCCAGTTATGAAGACGCAAATACATGTGCGTCCACCGTCAACATGTCTTCTGTCAGATCCGCCATGAATAGGCCGGATATTCCATTCCTAAGTACAAAAGGCCACCGGCTTTATATGGTTCACTTATGCCATGTTACAGTCCAGGCAAGTAGGCCCTGATTCTGTCATCAAAACTCTTCTTGCCTTCTGCCTCTGAAAGCTCCAGTCTGAGCCTGCATCTGTGACCATGAACTTTGTCTCATTCTCTGCGCGGCTCACAAAGCCTGACATCAGCCTATTCCCTGCCAAGAACTGTATTTCACCTTCGAATTATCTGCTTCCCCCTCAGCCGATGCATTCCTGCCTAGTAGTTTAAGTAAACATTCTTCCAGCTACCAAGCAAAAAGCCCGGCTTTTCTGTCTTAATACAAGTAATTCATAGCCCTGTTACTATGGAAGATTCCTGCCCTCGCATTTAGTGTAGACACTTAGACGCTTGTACACGCACACTCAGTCAGTATAGAATAGATTCTGTCCGAGAGTCTTTCCTTTGTGGATAACATAGTTCTTTAAACATAGGATATTAGATATGATTTGGGATTAGGTTGACATAACCCCAGACTTTTCGTCTCCACATGTAAAGCTAAATGTCAAGTCCCCTTCACCCCCTAGTTACACGTCAATCACACGTCATGCCGCTGCGCGCGCATCTATGCCAAATATTATCTTATAGATCCACCTATATATGATCTCATAACCAATTATGTTCCTTTTTGCTCCTTGTTATACCCATTTTCGGTTACGTAGACAACTCGTCATTTTCCTTATCAATTGTTACGCCTACTGTATTCGCTTCATTGTAATGTATGTATTATAAAAGCCATTTCATGTCAATAATGTGTGTGCTTCACTTCCTGAACCTTCGTGGTGACGGAACATTGGGGCAACCGATTATAATCGAGTTAATGGAATAAAGCCCATTCCGAACCTCTAATACCACGGATTCTGCCTCTCATTTTACTGAGCTATTTTATTATGTTCCTGTATCAAATTCAGTCCCGGTAAAGGAGAAATATTTACCACAGACCCACCATGACACTTGGAAACAATGGAGATCATGACACAACAGCAAATAACTTGATATTGAATTATACTGAGAAGCTAGTGTCTGGGGACAGTTGAGCACAGCAAGAATATTAATCCATGCCACCTCTTGTTCACTGTGAACGAAACAGTATTGGTGCACCCAAGGCTAAATAACACACCTCAATACTGAAGGTGTCACCACACTCTGAGACCTGCGAGTACTTAGGAAACCATAGCCAAAAACATTGCAAACCCTTGGGACTCACAACACTTTACACAATGTACATGTTTAGAATGTGTGAATGTGCCACTTTATGAACAGAAGACACATCTGCCTGCATGACAGAAGTCACACAATGATGTGCACACAAAAATACTTTTACACAGTCATTGTATGAGCTGGCAGCCGAATTCTAAAAAGCCACTGTAAATAATAAATGGTGTAGAAGTAAGTACGTATACATGGCACCACGGTCGTCTGGATGACTTGACACTCGTAAGTACGTATCAGCAACAACCAAGGACTTACACACATGCAAACACACTGTGGGAACATGGATATGTATATTCAGAAGACAAGTGGTAATCAAACTGTGCCTTCCAGTGAAATGTGCCTGCGTGTCCACGGAAAGTGTAAAAGTACTTTCTTTTGCACTTCCCTGGGAGACATCTGTCATGCAGGCACATTATTGTCCTTCACAACCAACTAGCAAAAAGAAGCATAGGAAAAATGCAGACATGTTGACAAGTGTAGTCAGTGCCAAGGTACAATACTTATTGACTGAAAACTTGAATCATGCCACCTGTCACATGGCCATCCGTACCATGATGACACAGTTGGCAACACATCTGACACACTGCCTGTCATGTGAAGTGGCACACATGTCCAAACACAGGACAATGCATTAGCTAATGGGCCTGCAATGTGTCTGGATAAGGAGCACCTGCACTGAGGAGACACCCTCATGGCAAGCAAGAATGTCCACACAAATGTCAGCACACACAGACCAAAGTACATAGCATCTCGACCACACATTGGTGGCAAAAATGGATGAGCATGAGCCATGTATTTCCATTTTTGACACATGCTGCAAATCACAAACATTAAACCCAGCAAAACCAGACTGGGTCACCTCTAGTTGAGTGTCTGTCCAGACAATTATCACACACAGGTCAGACACGGCAAGGAGACATAAGGTTTGGACATGTATGCCTTGCCCGCACAAACCCCCCCTACCTGAGACAATGTAATTGCAAGAAGTGACACCTCTTAATCTGGGTTTACTCCAATGTGCATCACAAATTCCTAAATGTACTCCACATCACCTCGTGAGGCTGCCAACACATATTTGTGACCAACAACCATCAACAGATAGTTGTACATAGACACACAGGCACTGCCCAGAGTGAGGATGCACACGCTAAATGGGGTCAGCATGTACAATGGGCACATGTAGCACACTTCAGAGAAATAAAAATGAGGGCAGGGAACTATGCCACAGAGGCCAAACTATGCTGAACACACAGAGAATGGGCACAGTGTTGGATGACACACATGATTCAGAGGCAAGGGTGTCTTAGGGGACTGTAGTGGGAACACAGCTCCATTGTCCTGGAATTATCTGACTGTAACCTGAGCTACCGTCCCTGCACTATGCATATCTCCCACTCATGCACATCATGTCTGAGGCCACAACATTGTTAATGCATGCTGCAAGTCTGTTCATTTGAAAACTCACACTCCTATGTTGAGACTCAGCATCAGTGCCAACTAACATGGACACCCAAATGACTGTACAGGACAGGGTACAGGCAAGGTAACAACACATGTCTCAGACCCCCCCACATGATGCAGAAAGCAATGTGCACTTGGATTAACTGGCAGCCTAGATGACCATGTGCAATAGTGATTACACACAGACCAGGGAACACATGTCATTTAGGGGAAGGGAGGAGGAACAGCCCCATTTGACTTTGGGGAACATGATATGCACTGCACAAATTAACCCTCGCTGTGTATCCAGGCAACTGAGCACTTACAAAAGCTGGTGACACACAACAAACACACATGTACCTACCCCCTTCCTGCTGCTGCAACTCCTGTAACTGCCTATCCAACTCAGGGAAGACCACCGCCAGGACACGCTTCATCTGTTGGGTCAGTCGTCGGCCCCCGTCGTGCGCATGTGGAGGTGAGTCCTTGAGCAGCCACCGGGCGATCCTCCGGGTCCAGCACCGGATGTCCTGCCAGCGTTTCCTCACCTGGGCGAGGCGCCGACTGCGACCCTCCACAGATCTCACGGCCCTGACGGCCTGCTTTCATATCTCCCCCTTGGCGTAGGCGGTTACCTGTGTGGATGACAAAGTGAGACAACATCACTACACCTGCTCCATGTCACAAAGACACACATTTGAACATCTTTGATATTTAGAACAGGGCATATTATGCTGGCAACCAATTGCACCTTTCTCATAGGGACATTAGCCTATGTGGAAGCCCCAAAGCAGGACATGGCATTGAAAGTACACAGGTGGCATGAGGGGTGCAACACACTCCATGATCATGGCACACGCTGTGCATCACATGCAACACCAGGCTGATGGACAGCACCTCCAAGCAGTCACATGCCACAGGCCACTGACGCAACCTCAGCAGAGTACACAGACACACACAGGCACAGATCAATCACCTGCCATTGGCAACAGCGGATACAAACCTCACTCTGCACATGTGCCACTTGCCTGTGGGGTGTCACAGGTGTGGTGCTAGCTCAGCAAGTCAGACACTCTCCACGGCTTACTTAAACCCCTCAGATGGGTGGAGCTGTTGCCACCTCCATGCAGCTGGGGTGCAACACTCCACATAGACACTCACCCACATGACAAGGAACATTCACACACATCAATGTCCAGGGGGCGTACACATCATTTGGACACTCAGCAGAGCTCCACTCAACTCACACACATCTGTGGGTACAATCACCTGTCACACCGGGGGGGCCAGGGAATCAGCTCTGGACAATGGGACAAAATTCGGCATAAGGATTGGGTAGGCTGAATGTGCCATGCACTATGCAGTGAATGTCACAGTAAGCACAATGCAAGTGAGGAGTGCACACAGGAACTACATCATGCTCTGCATGGGAGACATAAGCCATTCCCCCCCCCGGGACCCACGCTAAAAACCATTGCATGTCTGATACACCTGGACACAATGCCAGAAGTGACAGTCACAAAAAAGGGGCACAGTCAAAGCTAGTGGAGACAGCACTCACCTGCTCCCCTGGTCTCCCATACAGGCTGGGGTACTGTGGGAGGATGACATCAATCAATGCCTCATTCTCCTCATGGCTGAAAGGCTGGGCCCTCTCCACAGTCCCTGACATGTTCCCAGAGGAATCACAAGCAGCAGCAGTGGTGTCGAGTGTAAGGTAGTGCAGGCAAGTGCCCTCTCATGGGTTCTGGCTGACTTATATCTGCCTTGCTGGGCTGTTTCATTTACAGGAGTACAGAGTGATTGGTCAGTCTCATTTGCATCCTACGTTTCCTCCAATCCCTTTAAACATACCCTGTGAGGGCCTTTGCATGGTTCAAAATTTGAGCATGATGTGAAGTCAACAACCACTTTGCAACATTGTATTTAATTGCCAACTGCCTATTCCAGGCCACATGATCGAAAATTTGAACTTGAAAATCGGTATCCATGACAACCAGCATGCATTTAGGCCCCAATACTTGTCCCTCATGTGTCCCTACGTAATTTAGCTATCCACACACAGGTATGGTGCGTTTCACACGTACTCCTACCGCACCACTTGCACATTGCGTTAGCCACGTACGTGTACGACCAGTGTGTACATGTACATGGACTACCAGTGTGAACACGCATGTGGACTACCAGGGCATACACGTACGTGGACTACCAGTGTGAACATGTACGTGTACGACCAGTGTGTACACATACGTGTACGTCCTGGTAGTCCACCTACATGTTCACAATGGTAGTCCATGTATGTGTACGCCCTGGTAGTCCACGTACGTGTACACACTGGTAGTCCACGTACGTGTACACACTGGTCGTACACGTACGTGTACACACTGCTAGTCCACATACGTGTACACACTGGTAGTCCACGTACGTGTACACACTGGTAGTCCACGTACGTGTTCACACTGGTAGTCCACATACGTGTACACACTGGTCATACACGTACGTGTACGCCCTGGTAGTCCACGTACGTGTACGCCGTGGTAGTCCACGTACATGTACACACTGGTAGTCCACGTACATGGACTACCAGTGTGTACACGTACGTTGACTACCAGGGCGTACACCTACGTGTGCGACCAGTGTGTACACGTACGTGGACTACCAGGGCGTACACGTACATGGACGACCAGTGTGTACACATACGTGGACGACCAGTGTGTGCACGTACGTGTACGACCAGTGTGTACAAGTACGTGTACGACCAGTGTGTACACGTACGTGGACTACCAGGGCGTACACGTACGTGGACTACCAGTGTGTACACATACGTGGACTACCAGGGCGTACACGTATGTGAACTACCAGGGCAAACACCTATGTGTACGACCAGTGTGTACACATACTTGGACTACCAGGGCGTACACGTACGTGTGCACACTGGTCGTACATGTATGTGTGTACGGTCCGTACACACACCCGTACTCCGGCGGGAACAACAGTGTGATGATACGGACCATTCACACGCCCTCAGAGCGTGTGTACGGTGTGCTTCACAGCTTACACAGGTGATAGGAGGCGCACACAAATGGAATGGAGGTGTCAGACTGGTGCACGGCTGTACATCAAGTCATAGTCATTCCAGTCCTACATGTGCAGGGCCTAGGTGTGTCAGGCAGTGATATGGCACATGTCTCCTCATGTTTTAGCACAATAGATGTGTGATGACCTGTGTACACATGTCATGTGTGATGGGGCAGTATGTGGCACACTTCCCCTTCCCACAATATGCATGTAGTACAAACGTGTCAAGCACTGCATCACTGGTATGGCACAGTTACCAACACCTGCAAATGTCCCCTGATGCCAGGGACAGGAACACTAACACCTGACATCTAAGTAACAGCGTGCCCCGATGTGAACATGTCCTGTGTGTGTCATGTGTTCCCATGAGCTTGTTGGTGTTGTTCCGTCAAATGCATCTGCTGTTGCTGCATCCAACATGTGTCTGTGTGTAGATGGGCATGGCACACATATACGCACACCAAGCCACATGTGGATTCACACGTTACGTGTGTCTGGATGCTTCAAAGATGATTTTATGACATGAGGACATATCTGCGCCGTATCCATGTCTGTGTTTTCGTGTTTCACGTGTACCCCTTCATTGCTATGTGTATGATCTGTACATTTCCAATGACATGTGACCTGTGCGTCTAGCTTGCCGCCAGCAGTCTGTATGAGATGACATCCTTCCAATGCAGATTTGTGGATGTATGTCACTCCTGTGATGTCTCTGGCTGTTCACTTACACTGGCCCACAGCTAGTTCCGGGCCATGTCATGTAGAACGTGACTATCAACGGGTGTAGCTGGATTGTCGTAGGAGTATCACCTGGCTGCCATACGTGTCCTGGATGTGTAGCACAGACCTGACTCTGTATTTCGCTGATGTGTATTAGCAGTTGAGCATGTGCTCGGTTCATTGACATTGATGTTGTTAGGTACTCACTCTTCGTTCTTCCTTCCAATTATCTGCAGGGCACCACCTCTCCCAAGACCAATGCCTGACTTGGCTGCCATGAGGGAACGTGACTGCCTAAGACGTTACCGCTTTTCGCAACAGTTGATTGAGGACTTGACCGCAAAGCTTGAACAACACCTCCAACCGCGACACAGGTATCTTACTGTGCTGACCCTCAAGATGAAGGTGATGGCAGCCCTACATTTTTTTGCCACCGGTACCTTTCAATTCACCATAGCTGATGTGGGTGGCATATCCCAGACCATGTTCAGCCGTGTCCTGCATGATGTTTTAGAAGCCATGTTGGAGCACCTGGATGATTTCATCCATTTTCCAACTCCTGAGCAGTTGACAGGTATCAAGGGTGAGTTATATGCCCTGGGAGGGATGCCCCATGTAATTGGGTCCATTGATGGGACACATGTGGCTTTGGTACCACCACAGACACAGGAGGTAGCCTATCGAAACCGAAAACATTATCACTCCATCAATGCCCTTGTAGTGTGTCTTGTTAACATGCTTATTTCCCATGTCTGTGCACGTTTTCCAGGGTCAGCACACGATGCCTACATCATGAGGCGTAGCAGGGTGCCAGAAATGATGCTGCGGCTGCACAACGAACGAGCATGTCTTGTTGGTGGGTATACTCTGTTTGTCCTGTATTTAGCGGTATCTTTGTATGCTACGGCATCTCCTGACCCACTTCTTTACATGATGTTTCCATGTAGGGGACTCTGGCTATCCCAACATGCCATGGCAGGTGACGCCTCTCAGCAACCCCAGAACAGCTGCAGATCACCGTTACAACAATGCCCATGGGCAGACCAGGCGAGTGATTGAGAGGATGTTTGGCCTCCTGAAGAGCCGATTCCGGTGCCTCCACAAGACAGGCGGGTCCCTCCCATATACACCGGTGAAGGTCTGCAAAATCTTCCTCGTGTGCTGCATGCTGCACAACATGGCAGTGGAGAAAGCTGTGCCACTCATCCTGGATCCCGATGAGCAGGAACATCCACTCGTGGAGGATGAAGGCCTTGGTCACGAGGCAAGTGAGGAGGAGGAGGAGGAGGAGGACATCCGGAGTCAGCTCATACGCAACTTCTTCTCATAATGGTGAGTCCCTGGGTCTAAGTGTGCACGCTTGGAGCCTTGTGTGGCATGTGTTGCAATGTGTGTTTCCCGCTGACTGCATGCTAAGTGAATTAGAGGTGTGTTCTGATGTGTCACTTGAGTGATGATGTCATTCCACACATTTTAGCTGACTCACTTAGTTTTCAACTAGCATGGTGTCAACCTTATTCATGTAGAGTACATGACCATGCATGCGGATGACTATATTTTTCCTGAATTCTTGTGTGTCTGTCATCCCCAGGTAGTTGCGCATGCTGTCTGCTCGTGGCATCATTGTGCTCCTGCTATTCCTCATGAGTATTGCAACGTGTGCTGAATCAGAGTTACATGCATGGACATGGTGAGATGACTCCTTTGGGTAAGGATTGCAGCAAGCCATTTTGGGTGTGGTAGTTGTTTGGAATGTGGGGGCACTGCTCCTGTGCAGGTTTTGTCACTATGCATACATGTCGACTCACCATGGGGCACATGACATGTAGCATGACTCACATGAATTGATAGTCACACTTCGTGACAGTCATCTGTAATGGGATTGTGGATTGTGATGAAGGCCTCAATCTGTGTAAAACTTCCCTTTGAAACATACGGGATGCTATGGGTGCACATAGTGTGGGACATCCCCAAAAGAGGCTCAATGGGGAATTGCAGCCTCTCTGTGTGCAGCAGGGGATGTTTGGCTCACCTCCTTCACTTGTGTGCCAGTCTAATGGATTTACAGCATCTGTGGTGCGAAGGGGGTGTCCAGTGTAGGTCCCACATGTTCATCCAAAAGACCTGTGTGTCTGTTCATATTGATGCATTTCCATAGGTGTGAGCCTGAGTAATAAAGGTGTTCCTCACCCTCCAAGGTGCCTCATCTCTGTCAATGCAGGTCTCTTGCCACTGTGCATGTGGCATCTCTGGCATAGTTGTCAAAGATTGTGCATATGAGTCTATGTGTAGATTAGCAACCTGCATGCTGTTCTTCATGTATTTGATTCTCTATTGTGCATGGAATCCATGGCTGTGTATGTGTTTTGGAATGTTGGTCCCCACAATGGGCCGTCAACACCTGCTGAGGGTGTGTTTCCTGTGCGCAGCTCGCCCTTCAGTTTCATGATCCGGTGTCAGTCATCTTTGGTGATTGTGCATCCTTTGTCTCTGGGTGTGCCATGGAAAACCGGGCACTCCTTCCTTTAAATACACCTGTTGCAGTAGTCTTTTCTGACATCCTAGTCTTTGGGTGGAACTTGTGGCATAGTTTCCAGGACATGCCGCCTGCTGTTGCTGCCCCTGCAGCAAGGGCACATGAAGTTTCCGGATTTGGCAACACACACACATCAAACCATTCTTTTGGCTGTCATCAGCTTGTCTGTGCTACAGTTGTGGCCACACGGTGCCAAAGGCTGGACCGTCTGCACATGCAACATGCCCATTGCACGACCCTCAGGTCCTTGCATGACCCACATCACACTAGTGTGATGTTGCAGACACCCTCCAAGCAATGTCCATCCACAAATCTCCCGCCTGCTCTCAGGCATACACTAAGCGCACACACAACACCTTTGCATGATTAGTGTGCAACTCCGACTGCCTACACAGCGCTGCCACGCCTTCCAGGCCCTGTCACACCAACCAGGTCATGTCCCTCCTACTCCCCACCGGCTCTGTACCCCAGCAAGGCCATGAGAGTGGGACTCAAGGCTTCTGCATGTAGTATGGTGTTGTCGTCAGGCACATGGCACAGGTATCATCTCTCAGCGTGTCAATCTACAATGTGTCCAGGACCCCCCTCTCCACCATCACATGCGCACACAACCTCATCATCAACTCGTATGCCATTGACAGCCAGGTGCTCCTCACCCTCACCAAGGACGCAGACATTGCCAGTCCCAATATTCAAGATTGCATGACATCCATTGATGAATGGCAGAACATCAGCCACCTGAGGCAGGACTTGTACAGGACTGAGGTCAACATCTGAGGATTGTCCCCTTACAGCTGGGTCAACTGCTTGTGTCCCACCCGCAAGAGCCCTGCACAAGCACCCAGTGTCCACGCACACAAGATGGTGTGCATCATGGATTGCTTGCTCACATTTGCCATGGTAATCACCAGCCTCTGTGCCTCAGACTGCAACACCCTCTAAATTATGCACATGATCCCCAGATAGATCCACTCCAAGGAAAGACGGACCAACCCCCAGGTCCACGACAACATCCGTGTCAAATACTGCCCTGACCTCTACGGAGCAGCCACATCCAAACTCCCGGGAAACTTGTCCACATCCAAGGTGCATCTGCACACCTCAGCTTCAACATCCCGCGCCCCAGCCACATCACCGTCCAGCAGAGATAGCTGCAATGGATCACTGTGCACTGCAGGATGACCTTCAGACTCCCCACCCACACTCAGGAGGCAGGCCACAACCCCGACCCAAAACCAACCTTGTACCACTGTCATCCGAGACCCTGCTGTGCCATCTCCGTGCATCCATCCTTGACCTGGCCACCATTCTTCACATCCACCGTACTCCAGCATGCAGGACATAGTTCTCCCACCTGGGAACACATACCTGGGACTCCCTCCCCGGGAACCTCCGAATGAGGCATGACCTCTACGCCTTAATGATACTCTTACAAATAGGTCTGTTCGCACAGTATTGCAAGCCCCCCCTCAGCAGCTTGAGGCCATCACAGGTGAGTATTGTGCTCCATGTCTGCACTGAATGATACATTGTGACCCATGTGTGTCCTGTACCAGACTCAGATCCCAGGGTATGGATGGGTGGAGTTAGTTCAACACTCAGGCATAGTTTGACATTTACACACACATATGTTGTGGACTAATGCAAAATGACAGCAACATCTCATGACAAAATAACGTTTTTATTTATGGTGGGGTACGTCTTTTGGTAGATGAACTAAGGTGCTCTACCGGGTGCATAGAATCCAAAGTTCACAGGGGGAGATGGTATCCTTTGCCTTGGAAGTCATCAGAGTCCAGAACACACGGTTGGTCATCATTGGTCAGACTGTGACCAGCAAGTCCATGTGGTAGAGAATGTCATTGGATGAGGTGCTGCTGTCGCGCCAGAGGGCCAGGTGCCAGGCCAGGTGACCTGGGAGATGTGGATGGTCCGCTGACTCTCACGGTCTTTTCCGTGGACGACCCACCTTCCTGGGGGGTCCCTCAGATGCAGGCCTTGACAATGTCTGTGATGCTTCGTCAGACGAATCCTCCTCCTCCTCCCTCCCTGTGGCTGGTGGTGGTCTTCACCTGGTGGCACAAGGAGGGTTGCCCATGTTGTCGGCAATCCGACGGAGTGAACGGCTCATGTCCGTTTGCACCATCAGGAGCTCAGCCAGTCTTGCCTCCATCCGTCCTTGGTGTTGTTGTTGACTGGCATGTTGCTCGGCCTGCAGGTTCTTCATCTTGTCGAGGGTGCCCTTCATCTCTGTGAGGCTCGACACTACCTGGCTGATGCCCCTGGTGTCACGCCGGTATGTGTCCAGGATGTGGCGTATGTGTGACATACCGGTTCCCTCAGCTGGCTGGTCAGGTTCGCGCCTCCGCCTGCCTCCACTCCCACCACCCCTGCCCACACGAGCCTGGCCTGCCGTTGTGGGCACATCAGGTCTACGGGACCCCTGAAGGATGGCATTTGCGGGGTTGTCTGCCTCCTCCTGGGTGCCTGGAGTACCTTGTCCCTCCTCCTGGGTGTCTCCTGGGATGTGGCAGGAATGGGGGTGGGGGTTGGCACAGATGTACCGGACGCAGGTGCTGCAGGGGCTTGGGCACCAGAGGGGCCAGTTTGGTTGGGGTCATCCACGGAGTGGTGAGAGTCGTCGCTGCCGGTGGGATCATCTTCACGCTGAGCCTGTGACTGTGATTGTCCCCCCCCCATTGTTGGGGGGAGGTCCATGACGTTGCCCTGTGTGTCAGAGGGAGACAATGTTAATGCTGTTTCATGCCACATCCATGTTTCATACATACTCAAGTTGTCACAGTTCCTCCAGGTAGTTGGATGTGCCTAGCATTCCTCTCAATGTCCACTTGGGGATGGGTATGTTGCGGGGGACAGATTGATATGTTCTCCTGAGTGTTTGACCTGTTGAATTTTGGCTAGGATGCTTATTTGGCTATGGATTGGTCTGGTTGTGTCACATGTCCATTGTGAGTGTGGGTAAATCCGTTGCCTGCCCCGGGGGTGTGTGCTTGTGTATGAGGGGGTGTGTGACCGGGCCTGCTGTTGGGTGTAGTGTGATTTGTCATTGGGTCTCCCAGGTGATGTGTCTGTCCCCTCATGGTGCATGCTGGCATGTCAGTGAGTGTGAGTTCCTGTGCTAGATATCTGAGCTTGTGGAGTTGGTGTTTGAGTGTACAGTGGTCTCAGGAGGGCCTTGTGCTGAATACAGCAGGGCCAAGTGTCAGCTACCTTGTCAGTACTTTGCCAGTCCCTGTGCATTGGGCATGGTGCATGGGTATGTACCTAGGTCATATGGGCTGAGGGCATTGGTGTCTGCTTCTGAGTTGCACAATGTGTTGTGTGAGCCCCACCCTCCCAGCATCCCGGACATCCAGTCTTGGGTTTGTGGTTGGTGTTGCCTGGGACATGGCATTGCCTTTATTTGTGAATGGGGCATGGAGAAGTTAGTGGCATGAGCATGGTTTTTGAGTGTGGTTGTGTGCGGTGAGGGCTTGGGGGAAGTTGCGTGCCTTTGGTGTATTTGTGGTGTGGATGCCATTCCCCCCATGTTACGTGAGTTGTTTGTGTACTCACCAGGCTCTGCGACTCCTTCGACTCCGTGTACTCCCACCGGCGGAAGCATGGCCATCACCTTCTCCTCCCAGGGATGGTAATGCACGGGTCTGCAGGGCAGCCCACCTCCAGTGATGTTACTCTGGGCGTATTCCTCGTTCATGTTCCTCTTGACTGCCCTGCGCAGATCGTACCACCTGGCTTGGCATTCATGCCTGGTCCTTCGGATGGGCGCAACAGCATTCACCTTATCGACGATCCTCTGCCACAGGCTAGTTTTTTGGGCTATACTGGTCTGTCTGACCAATGTTCCAAACAGCTGTGGCTCGACTCTGATGACTTCGCTGACAAGGAGGTCCAGCTCCGCCCTTGTGAACTTTGGATTCTTGTCTGTGGGCATGGTGTGGTGTGGGTGTGGATGGCTGTGGGTGTGTGGGTGTGAAGGTGTAGGTGTGTGTGTATGTGTAGAGGGGGTCTGTGTGAAGGAGGTTGTGTGAAGGTGTGTGAGTTAAGGTGTATGGGTGCAGTGGTTTGTGTGTGATGTCTGTCAGCAATGAGTCTGTTGCAAAGGCTCATGGTTTGTGTTAGTGGGCCCTTTTTATTGGTCCATTTGTGGGTGTGGCTGTGTTTGAACTTTAGGTGGGTGTGTTATAAGTGGTGGTTGTGATTTTGGGCCTCTGTTTGACTGTTTGGATGTGCCAGGTCAGTTTTTTTGTATTTTTTTGTCCTGTAGACGTGTGTTGTGGTGTTGTGCGAGTCGAATTGACGGTCCTTGTGCTATTTTACAGTGTCCTGGATCAGTACGAGTCTTTTTCGCATTGGTAAGGTGCGTCCATGGCTATGTTGTTGTTCAGTGTTCACATGTGCAATGGTGTTGTACGACTCGTACATACGCGATGCTGGGGTACGGTGTTGGGGTACGGTGCGTCCAAGTATGGGGCTGGGGTGGGGTGTATGGGGCGTACATACGCGGGTGCTGTGGTGGGGGTACGGCGCTTACATATGCGTGTGCTGGGGTGAGGCGCGTACATGGGGGGATGCTGGGGTATGGTGTTGGGGTAAGGTGCGTCCGAGTACGGGGCTGGGGTGGGGGGTACGGCGCTTACATGCGCGGGTGCTGGGGTGGGGGTACGGCGCGTACATGTGCGGGTGCTGGGGTTGGGGGTATGGCGCGTACATGTGCGGGTGCTGGGGTGGGGGGGTACAGTGCGTACATACACGGGTGCTGGGGTGGGGGTATGGCGCGTACATGCGTGGGTGCTGGGGGGGGTACAGCGCGTACATACGCGGATGCTGGGGTGGGGGGTATGCGCGTACATACGCGGGTGCTGGGGTACGGCACGTACATGCACGGGTGGGGGGTCCGTACGACTCGTACCACGTGCCCAAGTGTACCAGGGTAGTGGTCATACAAAGTTCGCTCCGTACGGGATGTTTTCCATACGCTTGTGTATTCGGAACGCCGGTACGGATCGGACTTGTGCGCTCGGACTTCAGTTTTACAACTCGTATGCAAAACTGTCCGGGGACGTCTCGTAGACTTTTCCCGAGCTCATTCGTATGTATTTTTCACGTACGAATCGTACTTCGCCGTTTCTACGGGACTTGTACGATTCGTACGTATAAAAATACGGAGACGAGTTGGACGGTAAATTTTTTTAACGGATCGGAATTGGCACCTGTGTTGGAAAAATCACAAAGGCCAACTGCTGACTTCACAAAGTCATGTGACCCAGGAAACAGGTTAAGACAAGAAAATGCCAGCTTTAAAAGAATATTATTTTCAGAATTGTGATTTAAAATCCAACTACAAGTTCAAGTTTAAGTTCAAAAGTAAAGTTTATTTAGACCTTAGTTCTTTAAACCACATAAGCTCTTACAAAAAGATAAAAAAGAATTCTAAAACAATAGAAAATTCATCTTCTTATGCCATTTAAAATCGAAAGTTCCCGTGGATTAAACATCTATTTATCTTAAAACATCATTGCTAACTATATTTGCAAGCAGACTTTTCAAACAATAACATTTCATATTAAATCACAATACTCATAACTTCACTTAAACTTATAGTCAAGCAAGGAACCTATTTACAGCCTGCATATATTTACCAATAGCTATTGCAGTATCTAAATTTTCCATATCGGCAAGTAGCTCCCATGCTTGCATTTTTCATCAGGTTGCATTAAGCCTGATTTTATTATACTGTTTGACAAGGTCGGGTTGATACCATTTCTTGTCCTTAAAACTTCTATTCTCAGCCATTGGTTCGGTAATGTGTCTAGATAGGGGTAACTGATTTCTTTCTCCCAGCTATTTCTCATAAACTTTACAGAGTCTTTCTTACTCAGGTACTCCCTATCTACCACTCTAGACAATTCCTTCCCCTGCAATTTAAGTACACTCTTTATTACATCGATTTGCAAGGTTAGCAGATCTATTTTCACATTCAAGTGATCTAGAATGGACCGGCGTTTACTTCTAATAGCTTTGGCCCATTTTAACTCACTGTGCAGAATCTCCTTCATGCACCATTAGGACACTTTTGTAACCTCCACTGATCCCAAGAGTTTCCAGAATCTAAGTAGGCTTAATTGCACCTGGACATTCCATGCGGTCAATCCTAGCTCCAATCTGATTGCTTGGATCATTGAAGAACTAGGGAGGGACATTAATGATTTTAAACATTTCCCTTCATCCTTATCCCAGGAGCTTTTCCCATCCATACAAAGAATTTCTGCACCATATTGGAGTTGCGGGGGATCATTGCATTGTAGGCCGTTAGCAATGGTCTATGGGACATGTCACCATAGCTGCAGTTGAATCTTTTCAGCCCACCTACCGCTAGTTGTGCTTTTATTTTCTGCGCCTCCAAATGCATGCCCCACTTTAAGGAAATAACAAACCATATTCCAAGGTATTTATATTCATTTACAATATCTATTTGGTTTGACCCAAATACCAATTGAACTTCGTATTCCTCTTCCCAAAGCACAGGATTTTCGTTTTTGTAAGTCGTTTTGCCATACAATATAAGCTGAAGATGTTTAGCTTCCTTTGTAGACCCATCTCAGTTTGATCCAGAATTACTAGGTCATCGGCATACAGCAAACAGGACAAATGCTTCCCTTTCACTTTTGGGCTAGCACCTCCGGGAGACCCCAGGATAGAAGGCAGATCTGCTAAAAATATGGCAAAGAGTAGCGAGGCCAAAACACAGCCTTGTCTGAGGCCCTTATTTATTGCTATTTCAGGTGTTAGCCCCCCTGATGTATCTTTAATAACCTGTGCCCGATTTTGACTGTGCAACTCCTGAATTACCAACTGGAGATCCTCAGGGGCCTCATAGTTTCTCAGGGTCTCCCACAAGCACTCCCTATCCACCAAATCGAAGGCTGTGCGAAAGTCCATGAAGCATCAATACAGCTTTCCTTGCTGCTCCAAAGACTTCCGCTCCACTGCCCATAGGGCAAAGCAGTGATTAATAGTAGAGTGTCCTTCCTTGAAGCCTCCCTGTTCCACTGGCACTATCGACCACCGCTCCACCCACTCCTTTAATCCGCCCAGGATTATTTTGGAGAATACCTTTTCTCCGATGTCCAACAGGTTATTAATCTGTAATTCCCTTAATTATTTCAGGTGCACTACTCGCCTCATATAATTTGCCTAAGTAATTTACCCATGCAGCCTCCTCCACAACACTGCTCATATTTCCAGGGGTCCTACCTGAGGCTTCCTGTATCAACCTCCAAAACCCTTTTACATTTTTTGTTTCTATTGTCTCCAGCAGGTTTTCCCAACATTTTTCTTTAAGGATCTTTTTCTGCTTCCTCACTAGAGTTTTATATTCTGTCTTCAAATTGGTCAGATTTACTAGGCCATTAAAGAGGTTTTTAATTTACAATTTCTTAGACACCAAATATGCCATTTCTACCTGCTACCAAACAATATTAATCACATATTAAATGCAATAGGGTAACCCAATGTTATCCTATCAGGGAGGTAGGCCTCCCAGTAGTGAAAAACAAAATGTGTGAGTTTTTCACTGCCAAGACAAGTAAAAAGTAAAAGCACGTGTCTAGCATTTTGTATACAATACACCCTGCCATGGGCTATTTAGGGCCAACCCCTCGAGTGACATATATATTAAAAAAGCAGTTTTAGGCGTGGCAAAAGGTTTATTTAGCCAAATTGAATTGGCCATTTAAAACTGCACACAGGCTTCAATGGCAAGCCTAAGACATGTTTTAAGGGGTTACATCAGTGGGTGGCACAATAAGTGCTGCAGGCCTACTAGTAGCAGTTAATTTACAGGTCCTGGGTACATGCTGTACCACTTTACTAGGGACTTATAAGTAATCAAATGTGCCAATCATGTGTTAACCAATTTCATCATGTTTGACGGAGTTAGCACAAATTACATTAGGACTGATAGTAGTGTTAAAATGCACAGATTCCTAAAGCCAACAAAAATGAAATTCAGAAAACAGGAGGGGTGAAGGTAAAAGGTTTGTGGATGACCCTGCAAAGAGGGCCAACTCCAACAAATACCATTTAGGAATAGGAAACAAAAACTCACATGAATATATAGAAGCTCACATAAATATATAGAACAAACACCAACACCTCAAGAAAGTGACAATCAGCTGTATTATAGGCTGAAAAAATAAAGAAACCAACTACCAAAAAAGAAAGACGACTCTAAATAAATAAATAAATGATAACCAAATAACACCAAAAACCAAATGTTAAAATTATGATACAAAATTAATATAATGCTTTCTATTTATGTTGCCTAATATAGCTAAAACCAGCAGAGCAAAACAGAAAATAACGCTTTCATTTTTCTTAATCTAAAACAACCCAAAACAGTAGACACCTTAAAAAAAAGTAAAATAAAATAAAGGCTAAAAAATGCTAAATTATGGTTCAAACATCTAATGCTAACAAATGTTTTTTAAACACCAAAAGTCAAGCACCTATGCCGTAATGTCCCAACTAAAATGATGACCAGAACAAGTACAAAATGTAATGAATGTTTAAATATTATGCGACTTAAAAATATAGTTATTCCAAACATGTAATTAATATAGAATTCTAAAACCCACATATATAACGGAAAGAACCACTCACATCAAATCTCAAAAAGTCAAACTGTTATTGGCTCACAGTGGATATACTTACTGTCAAGAGAGCATAAGCACAGAAAATACACATGTACAAAGTATTATTCAACTGTGCGTTATAGGAGGGCTATGACTCGAGACTAAATTATGCAAAACATTAGGGAGCATAATCACCCACCAAATGTTACAGAAATCAAAGTTAGAAATGTGTTACAGGATCTTAAGGAAGCTAGCACTAGTTCACAAAAACCTACAGAAACTATTTTAAAAATGTCATTCCAAGTGGTCCTAACTACATTTCAGGACAAGTTCCATGTATCCCAAACTTGAGAAGACTCTTACCCAGAACCAGAAAAGCCACAACTGAAACCCCTGCACAAAGCCTTGCAGAGCACACTATGTCAAAACCACCCTACACTTTATCAATTACTAGAAATTCTAAAAATAGAACAAATTTACCAGCAACAAATTTACATTTGATTAAGAATAAAATCCAGCCAGACTGAAATATAAAACAAAACATGCAGTAGGCCAAACAGATAAAACCTCTTAAAAATACAACACCTAAAGCCAATTAGCACGAAAAAAATGAAATTCATAACACAAAACTAACCAATATAATACAAGAAACAACTTTAAAAAAAGCTTTTCCCACGCATTAAAAATAAAATCAATGACAGTTTAGTTGCTGATGTCCACGACCACCAGAAACTACATCCACAATGAAAGATAAAACAAATACAAAAAAAATGAAGAAATCCAAACTAGAAAAAATATGTTTGCATGGAAAAAAGTATTCCTCGGAAACCATCCAAAATGTATTTAAAACTGCTCTAGGAAAAATAAAGATATTAAAAATAATATTGGTTCACATATAACTGATCATATTTCCCTAATAACAGTAAAAATGCATCCAAAAACTGGGTAAAATCCTTGAGTCTGATGAATAACATGTAAAAAAGCACAAAATATCCTCCCATGCAACACAAATTATTAAATCTCCTGCTGGCTGGGAGCAGATATAGGGCCCACCACGGTGGCAGTTCTAAGTACTCCATCAAGCTGACAGTGGTCCACCCACCCTATTTAGATATGGGCTGGCTGACTCTCCGTCCACATCTACTGATTGGTGAATGCTTGTGAATAGTACTCCTTGGACCTCAGGGCGGGAGGTCTGTGCCAAGCATATTTAGATTTCACAGTTGTGCTGGTGGTGTGAATCCTTCGAGGGACACAGTCAGCATAGGGCTATTACTGTTGTCTGTAGGATGGATGCTGATGTGTTTTGGCTAATTGTTAACACCTGTATATCACACTGCAAAACACACTCCATTTCAGACCATGATCCTTTGCCATTCCACTTCACCAACACATTTAGAAGCTGAACTTTTGTCAGTTAAGTCAGGAGTCATTTTTGTTATCACTGTTTCTTCTCCCTTTTTCCATCTTTCATTTATTTTCTTCTTGGTTAAATCATTTATTTTAATTCTGGGAAGAGAATTGTCAGTCATGGTTGATAAAATTATTAGAGGAGAGCCACAATTGTTTGGAGCCCAAGTCCAAAAAACAGCCATATCTCAGGGAAAGGCAAATGTGGGCCAGAATAGTTGACAGAGTGAATGCTGTAGCTAACAACCTGATCACACAGGAGGACATTAGAAAGAGGTGGAACGACCTGCTAGGGAGGGTGCATTCCCTGGCTTCCAAGCAGCACCTGAATGCCCAGAGGACTGATAGTGGTTCTTTATTTTTTGTCTTGGTTGTGTGTTTTAAAGTATTATCTCAATATAAGATTACAGGTATCAACCTCCATTACATTCCACATGATGAAATGGTCCTTATAAGTGTTTTTACACCAAATAACATATTTCATATATGCATATTATATAGTAAATATCTGTCTTTTTTAGCTGCACTAGGTATGCTTAAATTTCAATGCTGCAAGTGTTGTTAATATATAATTGAAATGACTACAGCTACTATGATGCCTTGTTTTAGTTTTGTGAAAATAACATAGCAATGTTATCTTGCTAATTTTCTTTTCTAGAACATTTCAACACATTTTATGGTGTAATGTATTTATCAATCAATAGTCCATGCTAATTTTACAAATGTTGTACGCTTTAAATGTTTATTATATCCTATCCTTCTTATGCTATAGAATTGATGGCATGTGTGTAACAAAGCAAAGTTTGTTGACTTCAACATTGTAAGGTATGTACATTTATATGCTCAATCTATTGGGTGTTTTTCTTTATTGACTGCAATATTTATATGATAACAAATGCTATGTATCATTCTAGGTTGTGTAATAGTCAGATTGTTTGCATGCTAGGCCTCAGAATGGTCAAATTCACATCTTTCCTCTCTACTGTGTTCTTTGGAATGCTTGGTATATTTAATGTACACTTAATCCTGTTTTGTCATTTCAGGACATCTTTTGACCTCCTTTTCTGATTTACTTCTGTGTGTCATTTATGTTGACTCTTCTATTGATTATAACAAAACTGAAATGTACAATCATTATGTTAAATATATTTTTCCTTGTAGGTTGCTGCTTTCTTAACATCAAACACATTAATCCAAACTTCTAATAATTGTTTGTTTCATTCATAGTGGTTTCAACACCGAGAGTATGTGGGTAAACACCTGCCACTGAGGAGACCTCCACTCCACACCAGGAACAAACCTTCAGTGAGTACTCTACTCCTGCAAGTCTGGATGAGGAGGAGCTTGCTGACCCATCTGGTCTGCTTGGGCAGATGGCTCCAGTGAGTCTCACTCGGCCCACACCTACACCTCCCACCCCAGCTGTTACCTCATCTTAGGCCATGATTATCTCCATTTCCTGTGTCCAAAGCAAGATCACCCCAATCTTGTGACCCCCAATCCTGGCTGCTGGTCAGCTGACACAACCTTCACTTCAAGTTCAGCCAGAAACCAGTGGGACAGTGTATACTGGGCCAAAGTTGCAGGGTGTTGGGGGTTGGGGTCATGGGAGAGATTTAGTGGGCCAGCAAAGTGATGCCGCTGGGATACCTGTCACCAAGGCCACCATCAAGAAAGTCTTGGGATCCCTCCAACAGTTCCAAGACATGATTGCTCATGTATTCATAGAACTCCAGGACATAAAGCAGTTGTAGAGAGAGCACAATGTACAGATGGAAAATCTCAGCTCCAATTTGGGCTCCATGACTGGGGTGCTCCATGACATTCACACACATATGTGCAGGGCTTTCCTAGCACCATCTACCCCTTTCTTTGATCCCACAAGATCTGGCCCAAGTACACCTGCCACAGCGACAGAAAGGGAGACCCTGCCGCTAGAAGAAAGATCATCATTTACCAAGTCCATGCAACTATGGATCCCCCCACAGGAGGAGATGTCTATCCAGACTACCAGCAGGAAAGGATAGCAAGACACCTATTGCCACCAGCAAGAGACACCGAACATAATCTCCTCCAGTGTGGGACTACCATTCACTCTGTAGACTATTTCCTGGACACATTTCCCTTTCTGATGCCAGTTGTATTTTGGGCATTGAATAATTTTGCCTCTTCACAAATGGCTTCATTCACTATGACTGACTTTTTAGTTTTGGGTTTGCTTTTTCATTCTCATCCTGTTTTAGTTCATTAGGTTTTGTTTAATAAAATCACAACTTACAAATTCAAAGACTGGTGTTGTATTTATCAGCTCAATTTATTAATTTGCTTCCTTCCATCATAGATTTACAGTGTCAAAAAGCAAATGATTGTGTTATCATAAATGGATTGCAAGCAGGTAATTTTTTTCTCAAGTTCTCAACCATGATAAAAAAAATATCAATAACTTATCAACTAGTGATTTATCACATTTGGCAAAGATTTATCTTACAACATTTTCACAAACATAATAATCCATTCATAATACAAATACACAGTGTCGTTTTCACATTGCCAATGATCTTGCCACCATGGAAGAAGGCGATATAACAAAAACAATCAGATTCAATGGGCAAAATATTATTGATTGATGACATCAACTGGAACTAGATTATCTGCCTCACATTAGGAATCATGCATCAATAACACCAATAGAAGAATCATGGCAGTATTACATTTTGTACACGCAGGATCACTCCAATACACGGTCCTGGTATCTGTTGGAAATTCACAACCAAGTTTAAGTGGTGTGCTGCAAGACGTTTGTTCTACAATGATGAGACACAACAACAGCATCACATACTTTACACTAAATGAGCATTTAGCCAATGTGAAGGCAGATTAGTATGCTTTGGCTCTGCTACAATTTGTGGTTGGAGCAATTGAAGGCCCACATATAGCTTTAGTGCCAACACACGACAGGGAATTAGTTCAATGCAATCTTTAAAACTTCCATTCAATCACTGTTCAAGTTATCTTGGTACAAGATGTGAATACCCAAAGTCTATGAGTGCCTTTCCCAGGATCAACCCATGGTCCCTTCGTAATTCGAAATAGCAAAGTTTAACTGCAAATGACACAACTTTGAAGTGTCTAAATGAAGATGACATGGTGAAGATACCTAAAACAGGTTAAAAGAAAAAGGTAAGTAATGAAACATAATAAAATAGACACATTACAAAGTCATCTTTTTGAGGACACATTTTCAAAAACACACAAAGAGTTAAACAATGAAAATAAACACAAACGTCAATGTGGCCTGGATTTTCCTGAACTTGCCTTTCATAAAAAATGTCCAGCACATACTTTTTTCTTTATTACATCGATAGTTGGTTTTAACAGTTAATGTGATAATATGTAAAGAGAGACTTACACTTGTGTGAAGACGTTGTCAGTGACACCTTTACGTAAATCAGCTCCTTCCTCCTCACCACTATCATCTTCATTTGGCATTTCAGGATCCTCACCTGGTGGCTCTTCATGGTCTCCATCCTCTGTGATGTAAGGGATGATCCATGTAGGGCTATGTTGTGCATCATGCAACAGGCCATAGTGATTTGGCACACCTTATTGGGTGAGCAGAGGAGGGCTCCACCAGTCTTGTCCAGACAGTGAAATCTGGCCTTTAGGAGCCCAAAAGCCTGCTCCACTGGCCTCTGTGTTCCTCCATGGGCCTCATTGAAGCTGATTTGCACGTGTGTTGTTGGGTTTCCTCAGTGGTGCCAACAACCATGGTCAGATAGGATAAGCTGCGCCTCCTAAATGGAAAAAAAGACAAGAGCCAAGATATGTAACACAGTTTCAGATTATTCACCTTGAAATTTCCCAAACAATATTATGTCAACAAGCCAGGCCCTATCAGGCTTAAGTTGTGACGTTGGCAGGGGTATGCGGCAGTTCTGTAGCACAAAGGAATCTTTGGAAGATCCGAGGAAATGTGAACAGACACTTGTGACCTACAAATCAGCTTAGCAGACAACTTGCACATTGATTGAATGGAAGGAATTACGATTCCAATATACTTGTTCCTTGGTGTGTGGTGGCACTAAAGCAATATGTATGCCATCAAATGCCCCAACCACATGTGGTATGCGACCCAAACATAAAAATCGCCCTTCACATTTGCAAAAACCTCATGTTGTGGAAACTGGATGGTGCTGTTGCTGTGTCTCATCATTGAAGAAAGAACTTATTGTAGCACACCGATGAAATTCAGTTGTGACATTCCACCAGATACTATCACAGTGTATTATAATGATACCGTGGCCACAAAATGAAGTACTGGCATGAGTTTGACAAGTGGTCTAATAGATGTGGGATTACTATTATGAGCAGAGTATCTATCTCCATCTGATGACATAAATCGAGCCTAGTTTACTCTGGGTTCATATGTCTGCATATACAAATTCACATCATTTTAAAACTTGTACAAAATTTGTTCGAGTTAAATGACACAAATGTCATATTTAGCCAAAAATAAATATGGTTTCCTTACATATCTTAACAGAACATGTAAAATGTTTTTTTATGAACAAATGTTTTACATGTGTATTTATTTAAAAAAATAATGTGTGAATAATACATTCCAAATGTATTAGTTACACTTTTTTTTTAAATACCTTCAACGGAAGTTTAAACCACATCATGCAAATATCGCGTCAAACCACAGTCTCGCACTATATATAATTTTTTTTTTTTAAATAATCATTCAGCAACATTAACATTTTGTATGATTAAACAAAGTAGCTGCGATTATGAGTAGTGGTGATGCGCTAAACATTCACAAATACATTATTTGACTATGGTAAATGGTGGCCGCCTAACCTAGCCGTCAGGGCATTTTGATTCAGAGTGCCGCGACAGAACTTGACCAGATAGTGGATGGGAAAGTCTGCGACGGACACTGCCATAGGCCAACATTTGTGAAAACAATGTAGGAAAGCCAATGGCAGTGTCCATTGATGATTGCGTACATCATGTGCATGTCACTTGCCTCCTAACACTGCAGCCAGCAAGACCTCCTCAACTTTTGCCGCTGTTTACAACCTATGGGAGCTAGGATGTCCGGGAAATCAAGTGAAAGGTCCCTAGCCTTTTCACCAGAGGAGCTGGAGTTGCTGCCAACGGAGGCCCTGGCCCTCTTCAGCAAGCTCTCTGGCTCACCAGAGTGACAGGCACATGTTTAAAATGTATTTGTAAACCTGTCTAACTGTTTTTTTTACCAAACGCAGCCTACAATGTCCCTTTGAGTTCTTGAGTGTAGTGATTGCAGTGAAGTGTCATTTATTTTTTACACTCCATTAAGAAATGGTGATGTGAATTTGTATGCACTTTATGAATAGAGAAAACAACAACATTAGTATGTGGTGTGTGTTTTAAGCCCTACATTTTATTTGGTGTGTATTTTGAGCTATACATGTATATGTATGTATTTCATGTGAAATGTAGAAATATCACATTGTGTAAAAATAGAGAACACATTATATCTCATTTAAAACTGTCCCTATATATCATGTATTACGTACCAAATGAAATGATGTTTGCTATGTGCATTATTCCACACAACACTCAGCCTAGATCAGATCTCTCCAACCAGTCCTTTGGGAGATGCCAGTAGCGCCAAACACCTTCAGAGTAGCTCACAGCCTTGAGGTATTTTTCTAATGAGCACAAGGTCATAATTTCATTTCAAAGTTGAGGGAAAGCTGTGTTCATGCAACATCATGATCATCAGGCTGCAGATAGAAGGGCCTTACAATGAGCAGGGCTCCGTCAGATGGGCGCCCTAGGCTGGGGCTGAGTCACAGAGGTGTACATCTGAAGCACTGAGGTATTGGACTTTTAGAAAATCTTTCTTGTCAACTCAAAATTGGAGCTGTGAAAACAATATTGCTTCTGAATGTTATTTAATGGAAGACAAATGAAATGGATAGTGGTGAACTACACAGTTAAGATTTCAAAGGCTCTCAGTCAACCATACAATAATATTCCTTCATAAGCACACATGTTCATACATCCACAAGGACCACACTTTCACTGACACACATGGCAGCCCTTTCATGGTGTCCTTAGTCATAGAATGTAGTTAAACCCATAGTATTTGGCTCTATAGACATTAGGATTCAAGTTAATGTAGCTGGGTGTGAGGGTGTCTGGTTACAATACGCAACTTGTGCAGACTTCAATATGTCACAATGAGAATCACTGATGTGAAGCCGTTCTCATTACATAAAATGTCAGAGCCTCTTGGCCTAGTTTATGTCACTGACATAGAATATCCAATGTTGGAAATGACAAATGCTAAGTGCAGTCAACAGGTTACAACAAAAGTCTTAATCATTGTTTTCTTTTGGCAGATTGAAGAGTCAAATTTAATGTGTAGTACTATTTAATTTATGCTTGTGATGTATGTAGTACAATTGCGTTGTAACAACACAGGCAAACAGCAATTCACCAACATTTTTTCCCTTTCCTTTATCCATACAGGTCAACGCCTTTGTGAAAAAGCAGATTCCGAAGGACATCGCCAAGAAAGTGCTGTCCTGGGAGTCTACAAGCGGCACAGCATTCATTGACACAAGAGGTAGGTGGACCTATGATGTTGGACCAAGAAATCATCAGAAGTCCAGCTCTGCAAGTCCTCCCAACATGGAAAGCTTATGTGCCGCACCCGGACTCCCCTAATGGCCCGCAGCGGCCTATCCGGACCTTGATGGGCAGTTGAAAGCTCTACAGCAGCTTCAAGGGGGTAAGTTCTAGTGTGAGTACAACATGTTAAATAACTAATCTTTTGATAAAGCAACTAATTTAGCCCTCAACAATACGGTTGACACATGTCCAACCTAGAAGAAGAGTTCTTGAAGGTGTAAGTTTTGCACAAGGTATATGATGATGCGTTTTGTAAATTAATTTGTGGAACAGGATACCACATGATATCTATTCACTACCAAAAGACTGTTCTGAGCAGACACATGGCTGCCTAAACTGCAAATAAACAACAGGGGTAGTTGTACCAAACATGCCACTAGTCTTTATTGTATCAGGTGTGATGCTCATTCAGTATTATGGATGATGTACTGTTAGCCCTATTATATGTGAAATAGCATAATATGCAGATATGATACAGTGAATGTTCCAAACATCACAGTGATAAGCTGGGATTATACACAATCAAGAGTGAGCATGTTAGCCAAAATCACTAGTTACAATGGCTACATTTAGGATTCAAACCATATCTCAAATGTGTTGGGAATACAAGATATGGTTTCATACTTGTAAATGTACACAATGGTTATAGAGTACCACATGTCCAACACCATTGTTCAATGTCCTTTGTTATGTCCAGATGATAAAACAATGATGGATAAAAATGGGATACTTCAAGGGACTCTTGCATATGTTGGAGTATCCCATCTGGAAAACTCCGAATCAGGACCAAATCATGACTCATTAGGCAAATGTAGGACTACATCAGGTGTAATATGTTGCATATTGTGAATAACTTTTGGATATTTGATGTAGGTTGTTATATATGAAGCAGTGTATGTAATGTTTACTGTGATGTTGTACGAATTCTGGCTAAAGTGAAAGCCAGCATATTTTGTTAAACAATTTCACAATGGTAAGTATTTGATCTGTACTGAAGAGGGTTAGAAATGTATCAAGGTCTGTGTGTTTCCTTATTCTGTAGACATCTTTTGCCAATCCACCAAACAATATTTTCTTAATGTCTTCAACAGCATAGGTATCTGCATAGTGTGTAATACACTAATAAGCTACTTCAGTACAGAATCCATATATTATTTTTTACATTTGACATATACTTTAGTTACCATTGTGAAATGCCCAAACAAAGGAAACTCCTTTTAGTTTATACAAATATATTGGTATAGCATTGTAGTATTTGTTGACACACAGTGATTCATATTTTACTTTTTGAGAATGAAAATAATGTAGATCTTTGGGCCTGGTGAACACGCTTTACAAAAGTATTTTTGATTTATATGCTTTTTGGTGACAAAAGTTCACTACTTGAAACAACAAATATTAGTGGCAGGACAATGGCTAAAGAAACAACCATCATTTCACATAGCAGCATGTAGGCTGGAGGTTGTCCACACCTTTCCGTACTTGGGGAATTGTTTTGAAAACCCAACATGAAATAGGGTGGTAGCAAAAAGAGGCCTATCCTTTGAAAAAAGTATAAGGGCCATCTTCAGCTTTATTAAAAAACTGGTGTTTAAACCAATCCCAAATATTCTGAAGGTGTATAAGACCAAAGCAATATCAGTGACCACTTATAGGGCAAGGATCTGGGGAAGGGACAATGTTGACACCTTGCAGTGTATCAAGAATGGTTTTTACAAAAGATTACTATACTTCCAGCGGACATGTTCCACTTACAATTGCCACATTGAATTGAGGGCCCCATTCATTTGTGACTTTATCCATTTGGCACCAATTATACTGTGGCACTTCATCTGGAGGAGGGAAACTGTAAACTTAAACCAAAATATCCTGAGTGATTACTTAAAATTGGATATTTTGATCAAATTAAATGGCTGCACTATGTAAAAAAACATTTTAGGGGCACTAGACTTATCGGAACTCTACAAAAATCCATCAATTTGTAGGCTGATTACTAAAGCAAAGCTGAGGAAGCCTTCTGCCTGAAAGCTATATGGGAAATAAGGGAGGCCCACCATCTGAAACCTTCAGTGAATCTTTACCAATTGTCCCCCTCCATTCCCTTGAATATGCATTCCTACTTGGCACAGGTTCCCAACTTACAACACCACTTCATATTAGTAAGGTTCCAAATAAATTACATTCCTTTGATGCTGGGGTACCCGGGTATCAGGTACTCACTACTTGATTTACTCCCATGCCCATGTGATGGTTCATCTCCACAATCAGATCTCCAGCTGGTTTTCTTCTGTACATTTTATGATGAGCCTAGGAGAAAATTCATTTTGCCTCTTGTACAGAGATATAATGTTATACAGTGTCAGGTAGCACTTTATTTCATCCAAATGCCTAGGGATCAGTTTGTGTGCTATTGTATCACGTTGTTTTTGTGGTCAGCCTTAAGGCTGAGAGGAACTCAGCCCACACTTGTCATTTTAGAGAAGAGCTAAAGTTGTTGACATGTTTTTTGACTTTATATATGGAATCAGTTTTTAACTATAACCGTTTTTACCAGTTTTAGATGAAAAGAATGGTTTATGACAGAAGTTGTGTATGACGATTGTTTATGCTTTTGTACTTTATATGAAATTGAAAAGTTGCAAAAAAAGGAATTTTTATTGATTCATTGAAACAACAAAGCCCAACCATTCAGAGGTGTTAAACAGTTTCAGGAGAGAAATAAAAAAGGAAAAGAGACAAGATCATACCTGATATAGGAGCTATCATAATGCATTACAAAACTGTGACCAAATATTTTCTGAAAATGCTGCCTACATGCATGAGCGTATGCTAATGTTGAACCAAAGTTTGAGAACCTTGAAGCAGGTGAAATATGAAAACTTGGAAATTGTTTTGTGATCAAAGTTCATGATCAGTTATGTTTACACAGATTCAATAACACTATTATGGTGCCAATTCCGATCCGGTAAAAACCGGGTACGAACCGTCAGACGGAGCCTTTTCTCCGTCCGACTCGTACCCGGTGCGAAATCCATCCGAAAATGCAAGTACGATTCATACGGAAACACCATTTCCGTACGAATCGAACAAAACACCGACCGAACAGAAACTAAACACAATTCCGATCCTGAAAGGCGCCGACGTGACGTCGGTACGCATCCAGCCTACGTTTCACGAACCAGGAAGTACGATTCGAACCGACGTCATCCCGCACGGTAAATATTTACCGGCTGCCAAAAACTGCCGGGAAATCAGGACGACACACGCAAGGAGCAGCTGGACGCGACGAACAGACATGGACCCGAACCTACGTGCCATCCCTGCCCTCCTAGCAGTCCACCTGGCGTACAGGAACCGACGCAGACGCCGCAGAAGGTCAGCACAACAACCAGGGGCAAAGGGGGGGGCAGGGGCAGGACACACAACACCAACACATGGTACCAAATCACACATGGCCTGGACATACCTGACCATCAGGGCCTGGACACTGCCAGGGTGTGGGGGCGAGGCCAGCAACGCAAGCGTCCGCCACAACGGAAGTGGATGGTCACGCGAACCGGGACGTACCCTACCCAGGCCGCAAGAGCGTGGGTACGGAACGTACCACGCGTCCCCCTACGTCACTCCAACAATGGCGGTACGGCCCGTACCCACGTCAGAAAGGCCTTGGTACAGCTCGTACCAGCATTGCTGGGGTCATGTAGGGGTACGCGTGGTACGACCCGTAGCCACGCCCCCAAGGCCTGTGTACGGTGCGGACCCCACGGCACCGCAACAATGGCGGGACGCACCGTACCCACCCACCAAAGGCATGGGTACGGCCCGTACCCAGGCACGCAGAGCGTGGGCAGGGGTATGTACGGACCGTACCCCCACCCGTGGAAGTACGGCCCGTACCCCCACCCGTGCATGTACGCCCCGAACCCCCACCCGTGTATGTACGCACCCAAGCACCACCCGTGTATATACGCCCCGAACCCCCACCCGTGTATGTACGCCCCGAACCCCCACCCGTGTATGTACGCACCGAACCCCCACCCGTGTATGTACGCACCAAACCCCCAGCCGTGTATGTACGCACCGAACCCCCACCCCACCCTGGTATGTACGCCCCGAACCCCCACCCGTGTATGTACGCCCCGAACCCCCAGCCGTGTATGTACGCACCCAAGCACCACCCGTGTATATACGCCCCGAACCCCCACCCGTGTATGTACGCCCCGAACCCCCACCCGTGTATGTACGCACCGAACCCCCACCCGTGTATGTACGCACCAAACCCCCAGCCGTGTATGTACGCACCGAACCCCCACCCCACCCTGGTATGTACGCCCCGAACCCCCACCCGTGTATGTACGCCCCGAACCCCCAGCCGTGTATGTACGCACCCAAGCGCCACCCGTGTATGTACGCACCGAAACCTCACCCGTGTATGTACGCACCGAACCCCCACCCGTGTATGTACGCACCAAACCCCCAGCCATGTATGTACGCACCGAACCCCCACCCCACCCTGGTATGTACGCCCCGAACCCCCACCCGTGTATGTACGCCCCGAACCCCCAGCCGTGTATGTACGCACCCAAGCGCCACCCGTGTATGTACGCACCGAAACCTCACCCGTGTATGTACGCACCGAACCCCCACCCGTGTATGTACGCACCAAACCCCCAGCCGTGTATGTACGCACCGAACCCCCACCCCACCCTGGTATGTACGCCCCGAACCCCCACCCGTGTATGTACGCACCCAAGCGCCACCCGTGTATGTACGCACCGAAACCTCACCCGTGTATGTACGCACCCAAGCGCCACCCGTGTATGTACGCACCGAAACCTCACCCGTGTATGTACGCCCCGAACCCCCACCCGTGTATGTACGCACCGAAACCTCACCCGTGTATGTACGCACCGAACCCCCACCCGTGTATGTACGCACCCAAGCGCCACCCGTGTATGTACGCACCGAAACCTCACCCGTGTATGTACGCACCCAAGCGCCACCCGGCCACCCGTGTATGTACGCACCGAAACCTCACCCGTGTATGTACGCACCGAACCCCCACCCGTGTATGTACGCACCAAACCCCCACCCGTGTATGTACGCACCGAACCTGCAATAAGAATGGGGTGTGCCAAACACCCCCAGCAGTGCCCAGACACAGGAGGGGTGGGTGCAGGGTCCTCCCAGCAGTGCCCAGACACAGGAGGGGTGGGTGCAGAGTCCTCCCAGCAGTGCCCAGACACAGGAGGGGTGGGTGCAGAGTCCTCCCAGCAGTGCCCAGACACAGGAGGGGTGGGTGCCTATCACTCCCAGCAGTGCCCTGAGACAGGAGGGGTGTGTGCCTATTACTCCCAGCAGTGCCCAGACACAGGAGGGGTGGGTGCAGAGTCCTCCCAGCAGTGCCCAGACACAGGAGGGGTGGGTGCCTATCACTCCCAGCAGTGCCCTGAGACAGGAGGGGTGTGTGCCTATCACTCCCAGCAGTGCCCAGACACAGGAGGGGTGTGTACCTATCACTCCCAGCAGTGCCCAGACATAGGACAATATACCCCATCAACAAGTTCAGTGACCTACAAGGGTGATACCCCAGATGCAGGCGGAGCCATCGCTGAGCCAGCATGGCTATATTGAACGGCAACCCTCACACATCCAGGAAATGTAGACACAGCACAGCACAGCATTTGGGAGACACCCTGCAGGGAAAATGGCCTGCTCCACAGAGGATGGAACACACCTTGGGACAATGTCACCATACAGTGAGAGCAAACATGACCAAATACCATTGGCAGAGACCTTTGTGATGGCATGCAGATGGCAGGGTACACCCCATGAGCAGCACACTCCAACATTTCACAGACCCCTAACACATTATCACCACCCCAACGCAGGGAGCACCAGCACCAACAGCAAGTCCAGGAAAGCATCAGTGTGCAAAACCAAAAGAAAAGGCTTTATTCAGCAGGAAAATATATCTGAGAAAATGTCCACTATGTACAAGGGCCATGGGCCAGCCCAGCAGCAAAGTCCGGGGGGGGGGGGTACACATCGGGACGTGTGTCCCCTAGCTTGCCTGCACAGTTCACAAGTCCATTTCATCCACAGAAGAGGGGGCATCAGGGGGGAGGGTGGAAACAGGCACCGCAGGGACAGGAGGGGAAAGGGTAGGTGTTGTGGGTGCAGGGAGGGATGATTCTGCCACAGGGGGGGTGCCAGCGCCAAAGGTGGAGGACAGAATGGCGCTGCACACGTCGGCAAGTTCCCCCAGCGACTCCCCCGCACCCAATCCAACCACAGGCCCCAAGGAGGGGGGGGGCAAAGGGATGGGTCGCAGCGCCACTGGGGGAGGGTGTGGACAGGGTGGGGGACTCAACTCCCCTGGCCGGGTCCCGCCTCCACCGCTTGCGGGGTGGTGTCATCCTGGGGCTGGGGGGCACACTCGCAGTGGATGATGTTGTCACTGACTGTTGGCCAGGAGAGCTAAGGGGAGTGGATTTGGAGGGAGTGGGTTGTGTGGAATGCGGACTCCCACTGTGGCTGCGTGTTCTACGTTTCCCCCCCGACCCAGTGGGTGTGCCTTCCTCACCCTGTGTGTGCGTGACAGGAGGTGTGCGCTTCGACTTCCCTGGTGGTGTGGTGCCTGTGTCTGTTGGGGTGCGTGCACGCTGACGTCTGGATGTGCGTGGGACAGGCACGGGAGTGGGAATTGTGGATGGGGCAGGGGTAGGGGGTGTTACGCAGCGCTGCAGGAGATCCAGTGCTGCAGTCAGTGTGGAGTCTATGGACCTCAGCAACTGCCGTTGGTCAGACTGCGCAGCCGACATGCCCTCCATGTATGCCTCCATCTGGGTCAGCACCTGGGTGTGGGCATGGAGGACATTTAGCATCGCAGTCTGACCAACCTGCAACTGCCTCAGGATGTCCACAGACTCCGCACTCACCGCAGCAGTGGTGACAGGGGCAGGGGGTGCGGTGCCTGGCAGGAAGGAGACATGTGGGGACCGAGCATGGAGGGAAGGGCCACGAGCATGTGGGAGGCCGGTGATGGAACCTGAGGTGGCGGGGGGATGTGGAGGGCTGCCATCAGCTGGGGGGGCAGACTCCGCCACCTCTGGGAGCTCAGCCTCGGACCCGTCTGCGTCATAGTCTGTGTTGGCAGTCAACAGGTCCTCTGCCTCACTCCCTTCGGCCTCCGTGCCACTCCATGTGCCAGACAGGACAGCACTGCTGGCACTGGTGCTCAATCCCTCCTCCCGGTCCGTGCTAGTGTCTCCTTCCGTGTCCCCCGGCGATGCTGTGGGCAAGGTGAAGAGACAGGAGAAAATCAGACACCTGTACACATATGTCACATGAGTCAAATATACATAGGTCACATTGCATAGCCTGAAAAGCAACAGGAGTAACACCTACAAAACAATGTACACATGTAGGCCATGGAACACACAGTTTTTCGACCCACCATGCCACTGAGACACAATGGAGATCATGACACAACAGCAAATCACTGCACCTGAAATTTTAGAGAGGAGCCAGCCTCTGGGGACAAATGTGCACAGCACCTGCACCACACTGCGTCGTCAAAAAGGGATGAGCATGAATCATATCCATTTACTCTTGCCGCATGCTGCAAAGGCAATACATGAAACCAGGCCACACATGACAGGGTCACTGCACCTTGAGCGTATGTCCAGTCAAACATCACACACAGGCTAAACCGAGCAAGGTTCTGACATGTAGGCCTTGTACGCACAAACCACCCACACCTGAGACAATCTCATTGAGACGGAGAAAGTATGTACACCTCTTACTCTGGGATGGAAACACATGGCCTCCACTAATTCATGACTGTACACACACAGCCCCTGGTGGCCATGTCCACACATCATTGACAGGCAAACATCATCAGATTGTCTCAACAACACACACAGGTAATGCCCACTGTGAGTATGCACAAGCAAAATGGGTCCCCCTGTACAGTGGACACATGTAGCAACCTGTAGGTCCTAACAGTTGAGCCCAGGGTACAATGTCACCCTACCCAACCCATGGTGAAGACACAGTGAATGGCCATATTGTTGGATGACGCACATGATACCTAGGAAGAGGTGCCCCAGGGCACAGTAGTGCCCACACTCCTCCATGGTCCAGGATGGACATGACTGCAAATTAAGCAACCGTCCCTGCACTTAGCAGGCCTCCCACTCAGGCACATCATGTCAGAGGGCACACAATTGGACATGCATGCTGGAAGGCTGTACATTTTGGAGACACACCCCTATGTCGTGATTCACAATCAGTGCCAAGTGACATGGACACCACAATGACTGAAATTGGCCATGGCACACGCAAGGTCCCCATACCTGTGGCACATCACCCCCACACATGATGCTGATAGCATAGGGCACCTGCATGAACTGCCTTCCTAAATAACCTTGTGCAAGAGTGGCTACAGACAGACCAGGGAACACATTGCAAGGAGGGGAAGGGAGGGAGTGAGAACAGCACTGTGCTACTTTGTGGAGATGTTGACGCACTGCACAATCAAACCCTGGCAGTGTATCCATGCAACTGCACACTTACATTGGCTGGGGACACACAACTGACACACATGTACCTACCCCCTTCCTGCTGCTGCCTCTCCTGTAGGCGCCTGTCCATATCGGGGAAGACCACCGCCAGCACACGCTTCTGGATGTGGGTCAGACGACGGCGCCCACGGTTCTTACGGCTCTCAGGTGAGTCCCCCAGCAGGAGCCGTGCAATCCTCCTCGTCCAGCACCGGATGTCCTGCCAGCGTTTCCTCACCTGAGACAGGCTCCGCCTCCGACCCTCTGTACCCCTCACGGCACTGACGGCTTCCCTCCAGATCTCCCCCTTGGCAATGGCGCCTACCTGTGAGGATGCAAAAGAGAGAATACATTAATCCACATGAGCAAAGACACAGAGACACACATATAGAACAATCCTCATTATGAACAGGCCATGGTATGCATGCAACTAATTGCACCTTTGTCATAGGGACATTATCCACTGTGGAAGGCCAAATGCACTACGTGCCAGTGAAAGCACACGGGTGGCATGAGGGGTACCACACACTCACTGACCAGGGATCACACTGTGCCTCACAGGCTACACCAGGATTATGTACAGCACCTCACAGCAGTCACCTGCCCCAGCACACTGATGCTACCTCAGCAGAGTACACAGACACACACAGGTACAGGACAATCACATGGCATTGCCAACTGCGGGTACACACCTCACTCTGCCCATGTGCCAGTAGACGGGGGTGTCACAGATGTGGGGCTGGCTCAGCACGGCATGCACACAGCACTGCTCCCTGCTCACATCGGATGGCCAGGCCATATCCAACCCTCATGCTGCTTGTGTGCAACACTCCCCATAAGCACTCACCCACATGACAGGGGACTAACACACACACCAATGTGCAGGGGACGAACACGGCCTTTGGACACTCACAGCACAGGTACACTGAACAAACACACATCCATGGGTACTGACACCTGTCACACTGGGGGGAACACAGGATCACATCAGGACTGTGGAAACAACATCCCCAGGAGGAGTATGCAGGCAGAATGTGGCATGCACCTTGCATTCATTGTCACAGTAGGCACTATGCAAGTGAGGAGTGCACACAGGAAACACAGCATGCTCTGCATGGGTGACATGAGGCCTTCCACACCCTGGGACCCACTCCAAACAACAGTGCATGTCTGTCACACATGGACACAATGCCAGAAGTCACTGTCACACAAAAGGGGCACAGTCTAAGCTAGTGGAGTCTGCACTCACCTGAACCCCTGGTCGACCATACAGGCTCTGGAACTGTGGGAGGATCACATCTATCAGGGCAAGGTTCTCCTCCTGGGTGAATGGCTGTGACCTCTCCACAGTCCTGGACATGGTGCCAGAGGAATCACTATCAGCAGCAGTGGTCATGGATGAATGGATGTGCAGGCAAGTGCTCTCTCATGGGACCTGGCTGCCTTATATATGCCTGGCTGGCCTGTTCATGTATAGGAGTACAGATTGATTGGTCAGTCACATTAGCATCCTACGTTTCATCCAATCCCTTCAAACCTACCCCAGTGTGTGGCTTTGCATGGTTTCAGTTTTGATAATGATGTCAAGTCAACATCCACATTGCAACAATGTAGATTCTTTCAAACTGACTTCTGCTGTGCACCTGGTGCTCAAATTCAAAAATTTAACTCAGTCTCCATGGCAACCATCATGCATTTAGGCCCTTATACTTGTCCCTCATGTGTCCCCTATGTGTTTTCATACATTTACACACAGGTACGGTGCGTTCCACGCCCTAGGGCACCCCACAAGCAGTGATACCGACCGTACAAGCGCTTGTACTGTCCGGATCACAATATGGGCGCTGGCGTATGCGTACGCCACAGTAGTACGGACTGTACAAGCGCTTGTACGGTCCGGATCACAATATGGGCGCTGGCGTATGCGTACGCCACAGTAGTACGGACCGTACAAGCGCGTGTACAGTCCGTACTACTGTGGCGTACGCATACGCCAGCGCCCATATTGTGATCCGGACCGTACAAGCGCTTGTACGGTCCGTACTACTGTGGCGTACGCATACGCCAGCGCCCATATTGTGATCCGGACCGTACAAGCGCTTGTACGGTCCGTACTACTGTGGCGTACGCATACGCCAGCGCCCATATTGTGATCCGGACCGCACAAGCGCTTGTACGGTCCGTACTACTGTGGCGTACGCATACGCCAGCGGCAATATTGGCCCAGGGACCCTATACACGCACTCCGAGCGTATGTACGGTGCGTTTCACAACTGTCAGTGGTGACAGGCGGCACACAGACAGGAATGGAGCGGACAGGTATTGCCAAGGGTGGACACCAATGCATTGTCTGTGCAATACCACATGTGTGTGACACAGGTGTGTCAGGATGTGATGTGGCACTTTACCCCTGAGGTGTGGGCAAAGCACATGTACGATGAGCTGTGTACACATGTCGTGTGTGATGGTGCGCATTGTACCACACATCCCCTGCACTCCTTTGACATGTGTGCATGTCGTACACACTAGTGGAGCCATGAGTCACTTGCATGTCCCAGTCACGGACACACGCACCTGTCCCCTGATGCCAGGTACACGGAATATTACACATGACATGTGTATGGCTGCGTTGCACGCTGCAACCATGTCATGTGTGTGGCATGTCTTTCCATGATTTTGCTGTAGGTGTGTGGTTCAACGCATCAGCAGTTGCTGCTGCCAACATGTGTCTGTGTGTCGATGGGCATGGCACACTGTTCCGCACACCAGCCCACATATGTGATTTGCCATGAGGTGTGTATGTATGCAACTACACGGAGTATCAACACAAGTACATATCCACATGCTCCCTATGTATGTTCTGTCTCGACATGTACTCCTCAAAGGCAATGTGTGTGGCCTGTCCTATTCCTATGACATGTGACCAGTGCATATCGCATCCAACTACCTGTCTGTACCATACGCATACTACTTCTGCACATGTGTGGATGTCTGTGAATCCTGTGATGCGTGTGCATGTTCACTTACACAGGCCCACAGCTAGTCTCATGCCATGTCATCGTGATCTTGCCCCCCTCCGTTAGTGGCTGTCCCTTGGTAGGAGTGTCACCTGACTGGCGTACGTGTCCAGGAAATGTGGCACAGACCTGACTCACAACGTGGCATATGTGTATTGGCTGTGTAACATGTGCTCAGTGCATTGACGATGTCGTTGTACAGTGCTCACTCTTCGGTGTTCCTTCCATTTCACTGCAGGGCTCCGCCTCTCCCTCGACGTATGCCAGACATTGCTGCCCTGTATGAACGGGACTGTATACGCCGCTACAGATTCAGCCAACGGTTGATTGATGAGTTGACTGGCCGGCTGGAAGCACAACTCCTCCCGCGCCACAGGTATCCCAGTGCACTGACACCCAAGTTGAAGGTGATGGCAGCCCTACATTTCCTTGCCACGGGTACGTTCCAACATACCATTGCTGATGTCGGAGGCATGTCCCAGACGATGTTCAGCCGTGTTCTGCATGATTTCTTAGAGGCCATGTTGGTTCACCTGGATGAGTACATTAAATTCCCAATTCGTGAGCAGTTGACAGATGTCAAGCGTGAGTTCTATGCCCTGGGAGGGATGCCCCATGTCATTGGGTCCATAGATGGGACACATGTTGCGTTGGTACCACCACAGGCACAGGAGGTGGTGTATAGGAATCGCAAACATTATCACTCCATTAATGCCCTTGTGGTGTGTCTGTCCAACATGGTGATTTCACATGTCTGTGTTCGCTTTCCAGGATCAGCACACGATGCCTTCATCATGAGGCGTAGCAGGCTGCCTGAAATGATGCTGCAGCTGCGGAACGAGCAAGCATGTATTGTTGGTGGGTAGACTCTGGCAGTTCAGTGTTTGGCGTCATCTTCCAATCTCACTGCCTGTGCTGACACACTTCTGTCCATGATGTTTCCTTGTAGGGGACGCTGGCTATCCCAACATGCCATGGCTGATGACGCCTGTCCGCAACCCCAGCACGGCTGCCGAGCACCGCTACAACAACGCACATGGGCGGACCAGGAGAGTCATTGAGAGGACGTTTGGACTTCTGAAGAGCGATTCCGGTGCCTCCACAAGACCGGCGGAGCACTCCCATATGCCCCGGTGAAGGTGTGCAAGATCATCATCGTCTGCTGCATGCTGCACAACATGGCAGTGGAGGAAGCTGTTCCACTCATACTGGATCAAGATGACCAGGACCATCCACCCGTGGAGGATGAAGGCCTTGGTGACGGGGCAAGTGATGTGGAGGAGGAGGAGGCTGTGGAGGACATGCGGAGTCGGCTCATACGCAACTTCTTTGCTTAGTGGTGAGTTCCAGTGTCTGAGTGTGCACGCATTGGGCCGTGTGTGGCATGTGTTGCAATGTGTGTGTCCATCTGCATGTCTGCCAAGTGAGTCAGTGGTGTGTATTGAAGTGTCACTCAAGTGATGGCGCAATGGAAGGATGTTGTCTGAGGGTCATCATTGTCACCTGTCATGTTGACAACATGATACGTGTTGAGTACATGCTTGCGGATGTGCTCCTTTGTGCTGACTCCTTGTGTGTCTCTCTTCCACAGGTCCATGTGCATGCTGTCTGCTGGTGGCATTGTTGTGCTCCTGCTACTCCTCATGAACACAGCAACATGTGCTGATTCAGCGTCACATGCACGGGCAAGTGTTGAAATCTCCTTAGGGTAAGGGATGCCTCACGTCGTTTTGGGTGTGTGAATTGTTTGTAGTCTGTGTGCACTTCTCCGGTTCATGTGTGTTCCATTTGCATACATGGTGATCCTACATGGGGAACATGACATGGGGCAGGCTTCACCTGGAGCCATGGTCAGACTTGGTGACTGTCATGTGGCAGGGGATTGGGGATTGTGATGAGGCCATCATTGTGTGTAACACTGGCCTCGGAAACATACAGGTTGCACCGGGTTGACATGGTGTGTGATTGCCCCATCAGGGCCTCAATGGTGTATAGCGGCCTCTCCGTGGCAGCAGGGGGTGTTTAGCTGTTATCCGTCACTTGTGTGCCAGGTCAATGGGATACCAGCATCTGTGTTGCAATGGGGGGTGCCAGTGTTGCTCCCACATGTTCATCCACATGACCTGTGTATGTGTTGACAGAGTATCATTGTCATTCCAACACACATGACTAATAAATTTGTCCCTCTGTCACCAAGGTGCCTCTTCCCTGTCAATGGTGGCCTGTTGCCACTGTGCGTGCGGCATGTCTGGCATAGTTTTCATAGGTGGTGCATATGTGTCTATGTGTAGAGTGACAAGATGCTAGGGGTTTGTCAGGGAGTGGGAACTGTATTATGCACAAGATGCACAGTTCCATCCACCTCAAGGCAAGAGAGACCATCCCCCAGGGCAACTACAACATCCGTGTCGAATCCTACCCTGCAGTCTACGGACATGTGCCTTACGACTCCCATGGTACTTGTCCATATCCGGAGTGCATCTGCACAGCTCTGCTACTGCGTCGGGCAACCAGGCCACATCAACGTCCAAACGGGATGGGGGGAATGTTTCACAGCCAGCTGCAGGATGACCTTCTCGATCCACGCCCACACTCATGATGCAGCCCACAACCCCAACACAACCATGTGGCACTGTGATCCTAAACTGCATTCTGGCATCTCCATGCATCCAACCTTGGCCTAGCCACCATTCTCAACATCCGCCTGACGCAAGCATGCTGCACATTGTAGGGACACATGTCTAGACATACCTGGGAGCGGCAAGCCAGGTCACTCCACATGATCCCTGACCTCTGCGCATGACTGTTGCTCCCCTGAATGTGTCTGTAGCCACAGTTGTGCGGGAACCACTCAGCTGGTTGGGCCCTGCACAGGTGAGTATGGTACTCCATGTCTGTATCAGATGATACATTGGGACCCATGTGTGTCCTGGGCAAGACTGCGACCCCACGGTTTGGATGGTTGGAGTTAATTCTGAGATCAGGCATGCTTTGACTTTACGACACACACATGTATTGTAATAATGCAGAATCACGGCATCATCTTGTAAGTGTGATTAATTTATTTGTGGTGGGGTACGGGTTTGTGGGGATGACAAGAGGTGCACAGCGGGAGTGTAGAATCCAAAGTTCACTGGGGGAGTTGGTATCCTTGCCGTAGCAAAATGTCAGAGTCCATGCCACAGTCTTCGTCAACATAGGTCAGACAGTGACCAGCAAGTCCATGTGGCAGAGAATGTCATGTGCTGCTATTGGGCCAGAGGGCCAGGTGCCAGGCCAGGTGACCTGGGAGATGGTGATGTTCTGCTGACTCTCACAGTCTTTTTCGTGGACGACCCACCTTCCTGCGGGGACCCTCGGAAGCAGTCCGTGACGATGTCTGTGACGCTCCGTCGGATGAATCCTCCTCCTCCTGATCCCTCCCTGTGTCTGGTAATGGCCTTCGCCTGGTGCCACAGGGAGGGTTGCCCATGTTGTCGGCAATCCGACGGAGTACACCGGTCATTTGGGTTTGCACCGCCACGAGCTCAGCCTGTCTATCCTCCATCCTTCCTTGGTGTTGCAGTTGACAGGCATGTTGCTGGGACTGCAGGGTCTTCATCTCCTGGAGGGTCCCCTTGATGTCATTGAGGGTGGACGCAATCTGGTCCATGCCCCTGGTGTCACGCCGGTATGTATCCAGGATGTTGCTGACCTGGGACACTACCGGGTCCTGAGCTGCCTGGTCAGGTTCGCGCCTCCGCCGTCCTCCACTCCCGCCACCCCTGCCCACGTGCACCTGGCCTGCCGTTGTGGGTGCATCGGGTCTCCGGGACCCCTGAGGGATGGCATCTGCGTTGCCGCCTGCCTCCTCCTGGGTGCCCGGAGGACCGTGTCCCTCCTGGGCAGACTGGCTGGGTGGTCGTGTGCGGGCAGGGCTCCTGGACGTCTCCTGGGATGTGGCAGGAATGGGGGTGGTGGTTGGCACAGTTGTACCTGATGCAGGTGCTGCAGGTGGTTGGACACCAGAGGGGCCAGGTTGGTCTGGGTCATCCACGGAGTGGTGAGAGTCATCGCTGGCGGTGGGGTCCTCATCCCGCGGAGCCTGGTCCTGTGAGACTTCCCCCCCAGTGTTGGGGGGTGTTCGTCGACGTTGACCTGTGTGTGAGAGAGACAATGTTAACAGTGTCACATGTGGCATCCATGTTGCATGCATTTCTGATTTGGCACTCTTCCTCTGGGTAGTTGGATCTGTCCTGCATTCCTCTCACAGTGCACTTGTGCATGGCTATGTCCCTTGGCCACAGCTGTCAGGGCTTTACGCATGTGTGAGACACAATCTTAGTTGATGCATCTATTTGGGTACACAGTCAGCAGTGTGGTGTGCGGGCGTAGCGAGCCATGCAGAGGCGCCTTACGTGTTGCACTGTACGTGGCCAAATGGTGTTTTGCCAAGGCAATTTGATGTTGCAGGTAGGGGACTGAAGCATTTGTGACAGGGTTCTTACCGACACAGTGGGTGGGTATACTGGGTGTGTGGTTAGGTCTGTGCCTGCAGCACAGATGGACTCGTGCACAGATTGACACATGGACCGGTCTTCATCTACGGAAGGGGGGGTTGAGGCACTGCCAGACCTGGTCTGCATGCACACAGTCCACCGGCTGACGAGTGGACATGGCCACACCACCCAAGGGTGATTTAGTCTCCCTGTGTCTCCCTTCCTCCCTCCCTCTGTCACCCTCCTCCCTCCCTCTGTCGGTCTCCCTCTGTCACCCTACTCCCTCCCTCTGTCTGTCTCCCTGTGTCCCCCTCTGTCTCCTTCCCTCTCATTCCCCCTCTCCCTCCCTCTCTTTGTCACTCTCTGTCACCTCAGGCCAGCTTCCTGGGCACACACAGTTAGCCGGTCTTTGAATGGCCATTGGCTTGTTCATGTGAGTTAGTCCCTGTTCTCCGGGCACCCATTGGGCAGTGTGTCTGAGTGTAGGCTGCTGCTGTGGCGGTGTGTGCTGAGACTCTATCAGAGCGATGCATCTTCATTGTCTGCTGTTATGTGCAAATTGTGCCTTCAGACCCATGTCATCCTGCATGGCAGCCACCATTTGCAGGCAAGACAGTACTGTGTGGGTACACACAGTTTGTATGGCTGTGCCCTGGGCCATATGGGCTGAGGGCATTGTTGTGTGCTTGTGAGTTGCTCAATGTTAGTTTTGATGCCCCCACTCCCAGCATCGACCACATCCTGTGTTGTGTTGGTGTTTTGTGTGGCCTGTGACTTGGCATGGCCCTGATTGATGCATGGGGCATGGAGGCGCTAGTGGCATGTGTGTGTTTGTGGAGTGTTGTTGTGTCCGGTGGTGGCTTGGGGGGGGTGGCATGCATGATTGATTGTGTATGGCATCCCCCCCATGTGAGGTGAGTTGTTTGTGTACTCACCAGGGTCTGGGAGTCCTGGCAGTCCGTGTAGTCCCTCCACCGCCAGCGTGGACATCACCTTCTCCTCCCAGGGATGGTATTGTACCGGTCTGGGGGGCGGCCCTCCTCCAGTGATGTTCCCCTGGTTGTGATTGTCAGTCATCTTCCTCTTGACCGTCCTCCGCAGATCGTACCACCTGGATTGGCACTCGTGCCTGGTCCTTCTGGTGGTCCCAACAGCATTCACAGAATCGACGATCCTCTGCCACATGGCCGTTTTTTCGGATATGCTGGTCTGTCTGACCAATGTCCCAAAGAGCTGTGGCTCGACTCTGAGGATTTCGTCGACAAGGATCTCCAGCTCCTCCTTTGTGAACTTTGGATTCTTGGTGGTGGACATGGCGTGGGGTGTGGGTGTGGATGGTTGTGGGGGTGTGGGTGTGGATGGTTGTGGGGGTGTGGGTGTGGATGGTTGTGGGTGTGTGGGTGTGGTAGTGGAGGTGTGTGTGTGAATGTGATGAGGGGGTGTTTGTGTAGGTGGTTGTGTGAAGGTATGCAAGTGTGAGGTTCAAGTATGGTGGTGTGGGTCGTCTGTGGGCTCTGGCAGCAGTGGGTCTGTTGCAAAGGCTCATGGTTTGTGTGTGTGGTCCATTTTTATTGGTCCATTTGTGGGTGTGGCTGTGTTTGAAATTTGTGTGGGTGTGTTATGAGGAGTGATTGAGTTTTGGGCCTCTGTTTGGCAGTTTGGCAGTTGCAGGTGAGTGTATGTGATGTTTGTGGGGTTGTTGGGCATGTTTGGTGGTGTGGGGAAACTCTTCTTGACTCTCCTTGTGTAAATATGGTTTGTCCTGGTTCAGTACGTGTTTTTTTGGCGTCAGTACGGTCCGTACATGCACTGGTGGGGGTGCGGTCCGTACATTCCCTGGTGGGGTGGGGGTTTGGTGCGTACATACACGGGTGGTGGTTCGGTGCGTACATACACGGCTGGGGGGGGTTCGGGGGCGTACATACACGGGTGGGGGTTCGGTGCGTACATACACGGGTGGGGGTTCGGGGGCGTACATACACGGGTGGGGGTTGGGTGCGTACATACACGGCTGGGGGGGGGTTCGGTGCGTACATACACGGCTGGGGGGGGGTTCGGTGCGTACATACACGGCTGGGGGGGGGTTCGGTCCGTTCATACACGGGTGGGGGTTGGGTGCGTACATACACGGCTGGGGGGGGTGTTAGGTGCGTACATACACGGGTGGGGGTTCGGTGCGTACATACACGGCTGGGGGGGTTGGGTGCGTACATACACGGGTGGGGGTTCGGGGGCGTACATACACGGGTGGTGGTTCGGTGCGTACATACACGGCTGGGGTGGGGGTTTGGTGCGTACATACACGGGTGGTGGTTCGGTGCGTACATACACGGCGGGGGGGGGTTTGGTGCGTACATACACGGCTGGGGGGGGGTTTGGTGCGTACATACACGGGTGGGGGTTCGGGGGCGTACATACACGGGTGGTGGTTCGGTGCGTACATACACGGCTGGGGTGGGGGTTTGGTGCGTACATACACGGGTGGTGGTTCGGTGCGTACATACACGGCTGGGGGGGGGTTTGGTGCGTTCATACACGGGTGGGGGTTCGGGGGCGTACATACACGGGTGGTGGTTCGGTGCGTACATACACGGCTGGGGTGGGGGTTTGGTGCGTACATACACGGGTGGTGGTTCGGTGCGTACATACGCGGCGGGGGGGGGTTTGGTGCGTACATACACGGCTGGGGAGGTTTGGTGCGTACATACACGGGTGGGGGTTCGGGGGCGTACATACACGGGTGGTGGTTCGGTGCGTACATACACGGCTGGGGTGGGGGTTTGGTGCGTACATACACGGCGGGGGGGGGGTTTGGTGCGTACATACACGGCTGGGGGGGGTTTGGTGTGTACATACACGGGTGGGGGTTCGGGGGCGTACATACACGGGTGGTGGTTCGGTGCGTACATACACGGCTGGGGTGGGGGTTTGGTGCGTACATACACGGGTGGTGGTTCGGTGCGTACATACACGGCTGGGGGGGGTTTGGTGCGTACATACACGGCTGGGGGGGGTTTGGTGCGTACATACACGGGTGGTGGTTCGGGGCGTACATACTCGGGTGGGGGTTCGGGGCGTACATACACTGCTGGGGTGGGGGTTGGGTGCGTACATACACGGGTGGGGGTTCGGTCCGTACATACACGGGTGGGGGTTCGGGGCGTACATACACTGCTGGGGTGGGGGTTGGGTGCGTACATACACGGGTGGGGGTTCGGTCCGTACATACACTGCTGGGGGGGGTTCGGTCCGTTCATACACGGGTGGGGGTTTGGTGCGTACATACACGGGTGGGGGTTCGGGGGCGTACATGCACGGGTGGGGGTTCGGTGCGTACATACACGGGTGGGGGTTCGGGGGCGTACATACACGGGTGGGGGTTGGGTGCGTACATACACGGCTGGGGGGGGTTCGGTGCGTACATACACGGCTGGGGGGGGGTTGGGTGCGTACATGCACGGGTGGGGGTTCGGGGGCGTACATACACGGGTGGTGGTTCGGTGCGTACATACACGGCTGGGGTGGGGGTTTGGTGCGTACATACACGGGTGGTGGTTCGGTGCGTACATACACGGCTGGGGGGGGTTGGGTGCGTACATACACGGGTGGGGGTTCGGTCCGTTCATACACGGGTGGGGGTTTGGTGCGTACATACACGGGTGGGGGTTCGGGGGCGTACATGCATGGGTGGGGGTTCGGTGCGTACATACTCGGGTGGGGGTTCGGGGCGTACATACACTGCTGGGGTGGGGGTTGGGTGCGTACATACACGGGTGGGGGTTCGGTCCGTACAAACACGGGTGGGGGTTCGGGCGTACATACTCTGCTGGGGTGGGGGTTCGGTGCGTACATACACGGGTGGTGGTTCGGGGCGTACATACACGGGTGGGGGTTCGGGGCGTACATGCACTGCTGGGGTGGGGGTTCGGTGCGTACATACGCGGGCGGGGGGGTGGTGGGGTGTTCGGCGCGTATGCGGGCACATGTCTCCATGGTTGCTATGGGAGTTCGGTTCGGACGGTGTTTTTTGCGTACGGTTGTGAAATGGGGAGGACGGGAGGGATCGTACTTGCGCAGTCGGACTTTATTTTTCCGCACGGTGGGTTTTTCGACCGGGGACGTGTCGGTGACTTTTCCCGACCCGAGGACGTGTGGGGAAATCTTCCCAATGCGATTCGTATGGACTTTTTTCCGTTCGAATCGTACTTGGCAGTTTGTACGCTACTTTGACGATTCGGACGGAAAAAAATCCGGATACGAGTCGGACGGGGAATTTTTTTACCGGATCGGAATTGGCACCTATATATGTTATTTCAGCATCATTAGGAGCAGGCAAAGGAGACATTGGCCACGGAGGTGAGGAAGCAGTTGGCCACTATGGTTCGGGTGCTGACATCACTGGCACCGAGGGACCCAGTGGCATGGAGGGTGAGGGGAGTCCAACGGAGGCCGCCAGCTCCAAAATCTCATCTTCAGAGGCCTCCACAAGCCAGCACTTTGTAGTTGTTGCGTACCCGTCAGGAACTCTACCAACTGCATCCTGCCACCCAAAGAACCACCTCCACCCTTCCTCATGCCCCCACCAGTTGGCCAAACTTATCCCCCTAAAAGGGGTGGCATCTCCTTCACTTCAGGCACCTCACCCCCTGCCCCTGTCCCCCCAACTGCACTGAGTGCGGAGGCTATTGACCTCATATGGGACATCTCTGTAGGCCAGACTGAACTACTGAATGCCATCCAGGGGCTTAGCTGCTATATGCAACAAATGGTAGCATACTTGGAAGGCATTCACAGTGCTATGTGTCGCCTACAGAGGTCTTTTCAAGGTCACCTCACTAACTGCAGCCTCCCAACCATCCCAATATTGTGCCCCAACTCTTGGCTTTTACCAATCCCATTTCCCTGTTCCTGGACCTGTTCCAAGCACACTCATACCTTTATATGCACCCACTCAGACACAAGCAGCACACCCACGCAGGAACACAAACACTACAAAAAACACAGGCACACACCCAACTGACATGCTGGTACCACACCCACAGCCATCACTACACCCACCACCAGCATACCCACACCGACCTCCACACCAACACCCACCACCACCACACCCACCACATGTACCACCACTAGCACCTCAACAGTACACTCATCCATACAGACACATACATTAGAAACAACAAACACAAAACACAACAAATGCCCACACTCACCCGAACAACATATAGCTAGGAAGAAGCACACACCCAAACATACACCACATACACCAAACTCACATGCACCAGCAACCTCAACAGACACAGGCACATCACCCACCAACACTCCCTCCACCTCCCAAACCCAACAAACATCCTGCCTGGCTTCCCCCTGAAGATGTGCTTTTTGCTGTTCCCTTGGGATGTATGACGTTACAACGCATGCTATTACAACGCATACCATTACAACGCATTTTTTACAACGCAAGTACTACTACAACGCATTACTTTACAACGAATACTTTTACAACGCAAAACCTATTACAATACTGAAAAGTGCTGTTACAACGAAATCTATTACAACGCATACCATTACAACGCAATTTTTTTATTTTTTTATTTAAAAGTACAATAAAATCTGGCACGGGATCCCGGGAAATTAGGGGTTTTAGGGTGGGGAAGTGTATTAAAATGTGGAGAAAAACTGAGCGTAAATCTACTGAAATGCATTACCAAAATAATACTCGAGTATTAAAATTAATACCCGAGTATTAAAATTAATACTCAAAATCCCCCATAAAATTCCGTTTTCACACATTTCAAAGTTTTAAAAAAAGAACGATAGATTTAACAACAGTACATACACATTTTTATCATGATTACATCGGAAAGTAAGTAAACAGAGTAAAACAGAAGACACATACACATAGGCGCCATTTTAACCATCTCACTTGTAAAACTTGTCCTACAACACTTTCAATGAAAACAATACCAAAAGACATGTTCCAAAATGGATGCCAAAACGGAGCAAATGAATGAAAACAATACATTTTAAAATGCATTTTTAAATTATCATTTTCCACAGTAAAATAAAGTATAAAAAAAAAACACAACGAACGCAGTTTTTAAAAAAATTAATAGTGACACAGAGTAAAACTTATAAATACCAGGAAGACACCATTTTGCAATCAGTTGATTATCAACTACCAGAGAGACCAGACGTCAAAACCTGACCCTCTGTCACCTCCACTGCGACCTCCTCAGAGAGAGCACTGAATTCGTTCGGAAAAGCATTATTAGTAGACAACTACTAGTAAGTCAGTAAAATATTTTTATACCATGGTTTAGCGTAAAATATGTTTGCTTTCCATACAAAATATATTTTAAAATTTTTAATAATAACTTTTAAAATGTACTGTTTCTAATTTATCACTAAAAATATATACCAACTTAAACCAACTACTTTCTTTTCCAAAAACAGAAACTTGCAAAATATTGAGAATCAAGAATTGGTGTACCTAATTTTGCATCACCTCCACGTAATCGACTCACCTTTACTATTGTGAAGGTAAATGTAATTTAATTTTAATTATTTTACTTTAAAAATATATTTTTAGCATTAGCTAAAGTGTTGTATTGCAAAGGTAACTTTTTTTTTTTCCTCATTCTCACTACATCATAAACGAAATTATACCATGGTGCAGGGGTAACAATTACTAATAAGACTTCAGTTAGGTACTACATCTGAAAAAGCGTTTCATGTTACTGAGGTAACTATTAGTTTAGTCCCAGAATGTTCAGCAGTACAGTAATAGAGTGATAGTGTAGGTGTATCCATTATTACTCTTATTTTAAAATGCATTCAATGTGTATTATTTTTTGCTTAACCAATTGTTACTCAGACTGATTTGTCAAATATCATATTTTTCAAAAATGGGTTGTTTTTTTTAACCAACGTTGGCTAAGTAACATTAATTTATAATTTTTTTTTTTTCCAGAGTAAATCGGTTACAAAAAAATAACTTTATCCTGCAGCAAGCATTACCTTAAAGGCACGAGAACAAACAACAACTGAAAAAGGTATTTTACATTATCAGAGTTATAATTTCCACAATTTAATAGTCATTCCTTTTGCAATTGTTACTCCACTAAAGTGCAGAAATAGGATAACTGATGGATAGTGTAGGGGTACAATTAAGTATTCTAACTCCAGGAAGGTGCAGCAGTAGGGAAAGTGTTGGATGGTGTAGGGGTACATTTCTTTATTTTAACTCCAGGAAGATGCTTTAGTTAGGAAAGTGTTATGTAGTATTAGTTATATTCTATGTCATAATTTTTAAAAGTTAATCTGAATTTACATTTTAAAACAACGTTAAGTTTTTTTTTTTCCTCTTTTTTTTCTAAAGACAATTGTTTGTTTCGTTGCTGAAAGATTCTTTCGATCACATACCTTACAACTCCAGCCAACAGGCCAATTCAACTTTACAAGCCTCACCAAGAAAAGCATTTTCAAAAAAACAAGGTATTGTTATACAGCATTGTTTTTAAACCTTCAATATGTTAGACTAACCATTTAATTGTTAATGTAAATAAAATTCAAAAATAATTATAAAAAGAGTTGCAGTTTGAAGAATTTTTTTTCAGAACTCAAGGTTGGTGCAGCAGTAGGGAAAGGTGTAGGGATGCAATTTACTATTCCAACTCCAGGAAGGTGCAGCAGTAGGGAAAGTGTTGGATGGTGTTGGGGTGCAATTTACTATTCCAACTCCAGGAAGGTGCAGCAGTAGGGAAAATGTTGGATGGTGTAGGGGTGCAATTTACTATTCCAACTCCAGGTAGGTGCAGCAGTAGGGAAAGTGTTGGATGGTGTAGGGGAGCAATTTACTATTCCAACTCCAGGAAGGTGCAGCAGTATGGAAAGTGTTGGATGGTGTAGGGGTGCAATTTACTATTCCAACTCCAGGAAGGTGCAACAGTAGGGAAAGTGTTGGATGGTGTAGGGGTGCAATTTTCTATTCCAACTCCAGGAAGGTGCAACAGTAGGGAAAGTGTTATGTACTATAAGTTAAAATGAATATAATGTTTGCAAAAAGTTATTGTAAATTTGCATTTCTCTACAACGTTCAGTTTTCTCATTTTTTCCTTTTATCACTTTTGCAGACAATTGTTTTTGTTTTGCGATTCCAATCAACACATAATTGTCTACTCCAGCCTACAGGCCATTCCCACTTAAGAAGACTCACCAAGGAAACCAATTTCCAAAAAACAAGGTATTTTTAAACAACATTATAAGGTGCAGCAGTATGAAAGTGTTGGATGGTGTAGAGGTGCAATTTACTATTCCAACTCCAGGAAGGTGCAGCAGTAGGGAAAGTGTTGGATGGTGTAGGGGTGCAATTTACTATTCCAACTCCAGAAAGGTGCAGCAGTATGAAAGTGTTGGATGGTGTAGGGGTGCAATTTACTATTCCAACTCCAGGAAGGTGCAGCAGTAGGGAAAGTGTTGGATGGTGTAGGGGTGCAATTTACTATTCCAACTCCAGGAAGGTGCAGCAGTAGGGAAAGTGTTGGATGGTGTAGGGGAGCAATTTACTATTCCAACTCCAGGAAGGTGCAGCAGTAGGGAAAGTGTTGGATGGTGTAGGGGTGCAATTTACTATTCCAACTCCAGGAAGGTGCAGCAGTAGGGAAAGTGTTGGATGGTGTAGGGGTGCAATTTACTATTCCAACTCCAGGTAGGTGCAGCAGTCGGGAAAGTGTTGGATGGTGTAGGGGTGTAATTTACTATTCCAACTCCAAGAAGGTGCAGCAGTAGGGAAACTGTTGGATGGTGTAGGGGTGCAATTTACTATTCCAACTCCAGGAAGGTGCAGCAGTAGGGAAAGTGTTGGATGGTGTAGGGGTGCAATTTACTATTCCAACTCCAGGAAGGTGCAGCAGTAGGGAAAGTGTTGGATGGTGTAGGGGTGCAATTTACTATTCCAACTCCAGGAAGGTGCAGCAGTAGGGAAAGTGTTGGATGGTGTAGGGATGCAATTTACTATTCCAACTCCAGGAAGGTGCAGCAGTAGGGAAAGTGTTGGATGGTGTAGGGGTGCAATTTACTATTCCAACTCCAGGAAGGTGCAGCAGTAGGGAAAGTATTGGATGGTGTAGGGGAGCAATTTACTATTCCAACTCCAGGTAGGTGCAGCAGTAGGGAAAGTGTTGGATGGTGTAGGGGTGCCATTTACTATTCCAACTCCAGGAAGGTGCAGCAGTAGGGAAAGTGTTGGATGGTGTAGGGGTGCAATTTACTATTCCAACTCCAGGAAGGTGCAGCAGTAGGGAAAGTGTTGGATGGTGTAGGGGTGCAATTTACTATTCCAACTCCAGGTAGGTGCAGCAGTAGGGAAAGTGTTGGATGGTGTAGGGGTGCAATTTACTATTCCAACTCCAGGAAGGTGCAGCAGTAAGGAAAGTATTGGATGGTGTAGGGGTGCCATTTACTATTCCAACTCCAAGAAGGTGCAGCAGTAGGGAAAGTGTTGGATGGTGTAGGGGTGCAATTTACTATTCCACCTGCAGGAAGGTGCAGCAGTAGGGAGAGTTTTGGACAGTGTAACTGTTATATTTTAGGTATGTCATTTAATTTTTCAGACTAATTTGTTTTTCTTCTCTTCTCTTTTCAGATAATGTCTAGTCTGGAAGCTGCAAAGTATATTAAATCCAGGAAGGGCAAAAATTTATTAAACCATGGAGGATACATATATAGTAAGGAAAGAATAAGTTTAACTAGAAATCATTGGAGGTGTGTGCAATACTACACTACCCATTGCAGTGGCAGAGCGGTTACTGTTGATAATTTAGTTGTGAAAACCACAAAACATAACCACTCTGCCTCTGCAATGGAGGTAGAAATTAGAGAAACAGTGAACGAAATGAAAGCTATTGCAAGCACCTCCAATGATTCTACAGGATCCATTTTAAGAGAGGTTGCACAGCATGTCCCCAGTCATGTTGCTAGTAACATGCCTATAATTCCTAATTTGAGAAGAATTATTCAAAGACAAAAGCAGGCAAGTAACATTCAATTATCTACACCACATTCTTTCTCTGACATTAGAATTCCACATGATCTTTCTATTTCTTTTTCTGATGAACCTTTCCTTCTGCATGACAACGAAAACCCTCAGAAACGAATTCTCATTTTTAGTAACCCACGTAACCTTGCTAAGTTAGAAAGTAGTGAAATTTGGATGATGGATGGGACGTTTAAAAGTACACCCCATCCTTTCACTCAAATTTACACTATACATGCCAAAATTAACAATAGTGTTATTCCCTTAGTATATAGTTTGCTACCTGATAAGACTTCTGCAACATACACTGAACTTTTATCAGTGATTAAAAGTAAAACATCTTAAAGTCCTCGGAAAATAATTATTGATTTTGAATTGAGCATGATCAATGTGATCACTAAAACGTACACGGATACCCAAATTCAGGGATGTTTTTTTCATTTTTCCCAGGCATTTTGGCGTAAATTACAAAAAATATCCCTAGTTGCAGAATATTCTCGTGATAGCAAACTACAATTTGAACTAAAAAATTTAACTGCACTTTGTTTTGTTGCTCCCGATAGTGTGGACGAGTACTACACTGCAATTATAGAATCTGTTTATTATACGAGTAACGAAGAAAAATTGGCACCCATTCTAAATTATTTCGAGGACACATGGATTGGACACCTAAGCAGATCGGGTCGCAGGAGGAAGCCACGATTCCATGTGGAGTGGTGGAACTGCTACACGAGTTGTTTAGAGGGAGAAGCAAAAACAAACAATGCCATTGAGGGATGGCATAACTCCTTCAACCACACAATTGGCAAACCTCATCCAAACTTCTACTCTTTTTTGGAAACTTTGAAGAAGGAGCAAAGTTTTCAAGAAATGAGAATAGCCCAAACACTCGCAGGTAGTCTAAACCCACGAGTAACAGTCAAAACAAGGGAAATGTCTGAGAGACTATTGGCTATTGTACAACAATTTTCGTTGTGTGTGGCTATAGACTACCTGGAAAATCTTTCTAACATTCTTTCTTTCTAAAATTAGTTTTTTACTTACTTTCTTGCTTTGCTTCAAATTTAAATTTTTTTCAAATTACAATTGGCATACAATGTTTTTTCTAAAAAAAATTTCAAACATACAAGTCGGTCCCTTTTTTTTTTCAAATCTTCATTTCTATCAAAACTACCAATGTCAACAAATTTACTGTCCCATAGTATTGGACCAATTTTTCAACATCTGAACGCCATTAATATAATTACACAAAACTTCGTTTTTAATTTCCGACCTAAAAAATCACCAAAACTCAAACCAATCTAAATTGTACATGTCAAGCCATAATCCAAAATGCACATTGCTGCATAAACACCAATTTGTAATCAATCATTAATTCCCAAAATTTACGAGTACGCTATTTTTTTTCACTTAGAAATGAAGATCAAAATCACTTTTTTTAGTTCCGAAGTAAAGAAATAAACTTTGTGAACAGTAACTCTAAATTTTTTAAAAGTTACATACATTTTTTAAATAAACAAATAACTTTTCGCGACCCGACATAGGCATACATTAATGACATTATTGTGGACATGTTTAAAAACATTTAAAACATCAATTAGTTTTCCCGCAACCTCTCCTTATTCTTTCCTCACTATATATGTATCACTATTAAAGGTTTAATCTATAATTTAAAGTGAAAATATTTCCTACCTGGACGCAGATCAGCTTCCTGCTGCTTCCTCCTCCGATGCTCTTCAAAATGGCGCATTACGTCGACGCTCACGTCATTACGTCATCGCGTGCATCAATATTTATAACGGACTACTTTATTTAACTAATCTGTAAATAAATGTTTAAAAATGTAATTAAAATATTTAAATGTTTTCTAATAAATGTTACTTGCTATGCAAAAATAAAGAAAAATATGGTTTATTTTTTAAGGATTTTTCAATAAATAAATATTTTGAAAACATTATTTGTTTACTGTTATTATTTTTTCAATTGTAATTTATTCATTAAAAATGTAACTTTTTTTATGTAAATTTACTAAATGTGTTCCTTACCTCGACTCTATTGTCTTTTTCCTTCAAAACTTGCTCTTTCTTCGCTTTCTGATCCTTCTTTTCTTGTTCCGCGGGTTCTATATTCTGAAGCTGCCAAAATAAATGAAGGACAAATAAGCTCATAGACTTCAATGCAAAAGCGTGGGAATTTTTTTTTAAAGTAAGTTCTTTTTTTCCTGCTCTTTTTTCTTAAGGTATTATTATTTCTGAAATGCATTTCTTATGACTCTTTTAATATTAAAAATATTATTATTTCTCTAATTTTTAATTATAATACTCCAAAAGTACTCTTCCTGTTTTTTGGACAAACATTAAACTTTATATAAGAAACTTAAAAATACTCTAGTATTAATCTTTCTTAATACTAATTTTTTCTATAATTTACTGTTATCAATTTTAAATTATTGGTCTAGTATTAATATTTAATAATAATCCTTATTTCAATTTTATTTACATATTTAATTAAAATTAAAATTAATCAATTATTAATTCCTCATAATACAATTCTTTTATTATTAATATTAATACTCTTTTATATTTGAAAAATACTCAAGTATTAATATTTAGTTAAACTACTCACACTTATATTTTTTAAATTAAATTAAAATATACTCTTTCTATTTTGAAAAATACTCAAGTATTAATTTAACTTAAAAAATACTCTTTTTTATTAGAAAAATACTCAAGTATTAATATTTAGTTAACGATACTCAAGTATTAATTTAACTTTAAAAATACTCTTTTATATTAGAAAAATACTCAAGTATTAATATTTAGTTAAACTACTCACACTTATATTTTTAAAATTAAATTAAAATATACTCTTTCTAATTTGAAAAATACTCAAGTATTAATTTAACGTAAAAAATACTCTTTTATATTAGAAAAATACTCAAGTATTAATATTATGTTAAACTACTCACTTTTTAAAATTTATATTTTATAAAAAACATTAAATTATACGATATATATTTATTTAAATTAAAATCCCAAAATTAAAAAATGCGTTGTAATAGTATATGCGTTGTAAAAGTACTTACCATATAACATCATGCGTTGTAAATGCATGTGTTGTAAATGCATGCGTTGTAAAGGCATTTTCTAAGAATGCGTTGTAATGGTATATGCGTTGTAAAAGTACTTACCATATAATAGCATGCGTTGTAAAAGCATGCGTTGTAAAAGCTTTTGCGTTGTAAAAAATGCGTTGTAATAGCATAGCGTTGTAAAAGTTGCGTTGTAAAGGTAGTTCCCCTTCCCTTGACCCCCTTCCACAGCCCAAATGCCAAACCACTCCAACCCACCCCTCTCAAATGCCGAGCCCCCCTTCCAATGCCAAAACGACCCCTCCCAAACCAAAAAACACCAGTCCCAAACCCAACCCCCCCTTCTAAGAATGATCATTTAGGTGCCTGTTCTGTGCCCACGAGATGCCCCTTATTGAGGAGGTTCCCATTGGTAGTGGTTCAGGAGGCAGGCTTAGTTCCACAGCAAACCAGTGAACCGCCCTTTTTTATTGGCATGGACTGCATTTTTAGCTAGGATTTAATTTGAGAGACTTATCCCATTGTTTTATTAAATCTCTTTTTTCCTTTCCACCAAGTTAGTACTGGCATTAATTTTCCTTTGCAATTGTTTGATTCCTAGAAATGTTTCTGACTAAAATGTGAGGTACATATTTTTATTTACCATTATGACAGGACATACAACATATGTTTTTAATATATACTTTGTTAAGTGCATACACTGGTTACAGTAGTATGTGATGGTCATTTGAATTTAGGTGCAGGCATGAATCATGATAATGGACACTTGCGCCAACAAATAGATGTTCAAATGTATTTTTTGAAGTGTTAGTACAGGTGTGTTTGTTTCATCTTGATTACTGATAAGAATAAACACATATGCATTACACCTTATAAAATAATGTGAACATTGAAATTGGATACAATGCAGGTCTTGCACTAGACAAAGCGAAATGTTACATGGATGAATATGTTGAATTATTCAAATGTGGGACTGACATTGATTTGACAGGTAATTAAGGTAAAGATTACAACTTGTGTTGTGCCATTTCTACATCATGTTACATTGTACCTATCCCAATGATTGGTAATGCATGTTTTTAATTTGACAATTCTTTTCAATTTATTTAAAAACATCTATATGGTGACTTTTTGATTTTTGATTGATATCTTTCTTTCTGCCAGTGTCCATTTTGTTGAAGCCAACTTGCACCAGTGCATACAATATGATCTTACAGGTGTATTTCTTTAATTTACAGACATATGCATTGCACATTGGTATGTTTTTTTTGGTCTTCCGTACTCCTGTTAGTTGTATTGTGATACAAGATATCACTAAGTGTAAAAACCTTATAACACAAAAAATACTTACTCTGCCTACCCAAAAGAATCAGCTCTTACCCAACTCTCTAATGCCGCCAAATTTCAGCCAAATCCGACAGCCTGTTTTCGCTCTACACGAAATACAAATGTCAATTTAAAATTCATTGGATTGCAAGATTTTGAGGTGTTTTAATAGTGCTACCACTTGAACATTGACATTGGTTTTGGTAGTAGTCATGGGTTCTTCAGTTAAGTTGTATTAACGGCACTGCACTATTTCACTGTTTTTTGTTCAACACTCCTTTTATTTATTTTTGGGTTATTATTGTTTGGATATGAGAAAAACATACAATTTAAATCAGAACTGAGCATGAAAAATGTCATTTTGTGTTCACTGGTAATGACTTGCCTATTGAGTTTGTTTTTAGTACTGAAAAATTTGTCATACAAGTTTGATTTATATGTTTTGTAGATTCAGAGGCCCCCGAAGAAGGGCTGTGGGCCCAAAATGCATTGGGCAACATTGAAAGATTGGAAGCATTGAAGTTTCAATTTTCAAATGATGTGAAATGGAATTGTTGAAAAATTAAAAATTAAGAATTTATGTTGACAACATTTCGTTTGTGTTAAAAAACAAATCTTGTCTACATGTGTTAGTTGATGTCAAATTGAAAAATTGGCTTGAACAAAATGTAGGACAAAAAATTTAGACAGAATCGAAAAATAGTAGCCTACATTCAGCAAATGTGCATAGTGGACAAATCAATGTGACTTGAAGTTGGTTGGTTTAAGTTAAGGCTCGGTTCAGACATACGGACCTCCACTGTAGCACGCTACTGATAATACCTTAGTTTACAAATTAGTTCTTTTAAACACAGGAATGCTTCTCACATTCATATATATTCCTTAATAAAACCTTTAGACATCTACTGTTTCTAGTCATTTTGGCTCACATACTCACAATGGTTTGTTTATGATACTAACACACAAGTGTGATGTTTGAAACATTCACTGTATCATAAGTGCTTTTTATGCTATGTCACCTGTAATAGAACTAATGTAACATCCCTCAATATTGTGATAGAGCATCACACCTGACACAATTGAAAGTATTCTGGCCTGTTTGGTGTAACTGTCGCTTCTAACATCCAGAAAACTCATGTATCATTTTGTTGTTAGACAGGCATGTGTCTGCTCAAAACAGTCCTTTGGAAGTGATCAGAGATATACTGGCATCATTTACCACATATTAATATCCAAAACACATAATCATACACCTTGTGCAAAACATACCTTCAAGAACTCTTCTTGTATGTTGGACATGATTCAACCTTTATGTTGATTCCATAATTTGTTGCTGTAACAAAACATTGTTATTTACAATGAAAAACTCAAAAAATAACCTACCCCCTTGATGCTGCTGTTGGGCTCTCAACTGCCCATCAAACTGGGGATAGGCGACCGCAAGTATGTGGGCCATTAGAGGGGTCAGGGTGTGGCACACACGCTTGGCATGTTGGGAGGACTGGCAGAGCTGGACTTCTGCCGACTTCTTGGTCCAGAATTGTAGGCCATCCCATTGCTTCCATCAGTAAAAGCTACAAAGCTGGAGACCCCCAGGGTATGCACTTTCTTGGTGATGGCCTTCCAGATGTCCTTTTTGTGATGGGAGTTGACCTGTATTGATACAAAAATGAAAAAAATAAAGAAAATTAGTGACTTTTTGTTTGTTTGTATTTTTTACCCCTTTTTGGTTTTATTAGCAAATCTGTAGCAGCAAGATTACATAAATACACTAAATAAGGATAAATCAGCAGTTAGATCATAGATAAAGGTGCCGATCACGATCCGGTAAAAACCGGGTACGAACCGTCGGACGGAGCATATTCTCCGTCCGACGCGTACCCGGTCGTCAATTTCTACAAACAAGGAATTACGAATCGCACGGGTACACCATGACCGTACGATTCGTAAAAAAGTCCGACCGAACAAAAAAACACCTACCAATGCGATCCGGGAAAGTGCCGACCTGACGTCGGGACGCTCGCAGCCAGCCATTCACGACCCAGGAATCACGATTCGCACCGACGTCACCCCGCACGGTGAATATTTTGCGGCAGCCAAAAACTGCCGGGAAATCAGGACGACGCGAACAAGGACCACCAGTACGCGACGGACAGACGACGACGCGAACAAAGAGGACCAGTACGTGACGGACACACAGGACGACGCCACCAAGGAGGACCCGTACGCGACAGGACGACGCGATTGGAGTACCAGTACGCGACGGACAGACATGGACCCGAACCTACGAGTCATCCCTGCCCTCATAGCAGTCCACCTGCTCTACAGGCACCGACGCAGACGCCGCAGAAGGTCAGAATAACTAAGGGAGGGGGGAAAGTGGGGTGGGGTGGGGGTGGCACGACCAGGGCAGACCACAAAACAACCACATAAGTCACACATGGCCTGGACATACCTGACTCCCATGCCCTGGTCACCACGAGGGGGTGGGGGTGTGTCCTGATAAGCCAGCGACCGCCACAACGGAAGTCCGTCACCACGCGAACCGGCAACACAACCAGACAGGTACGTCCCGTACCCACGCCTCAAGAGCGTGGGTACGAGTCGTACCACGCCCACACACACGTCACCCCAACAATGGCGGGACGGATCGTACCCACGTGGCAAAGGCCTGGGTACGGCCCGCACAAGCATCACATAGCGTGGGGACGGATATGTACGGACCCTACCCCCACCCGCGTATGCATGGAGCGTACCCCCACCCCAACAGTGTAAGTACGACTCGAACCCTCACCCGCGGACGTACGGACCGTACCCCCCATGCCAACAGTGGAAGTACGACCCGTACCCCCACCCGCGTATGCATGGAGCGTACCCCCCATGCCAACAGTGTAAGTACGACCCGTACCCCCACCCGCGTATGCATGGAGCGTACCCCCCATGCCAACAGTGTAAGTACGACCCGTACCCCCACCCGCGTATGCATGGAGCGTATCCCCCACCCCAACAGTGTAAGTACGACTCGAACCCTCACCCGCGGACGTACGGACCGTACCCCCACCCCCACCAGTGTAAGTACGACCCGTACCCCCACCCGCGTATGCATGGAGCGTACCCCCCATGCCAACAGTGTAAGTACGACCCGTACCCTCACCCGCGTATGCATGGAGCGTAACCCCCATGCCAACAGTGTAAGTACGACCCGTACCCCCACCCGCGTATGCATGGAGCGTGCCCCCCACCCCAACAGTGTAAGTACGACTCGAACCCTCACCCGCGGACGTACGGACCATACCCCCACCCCCACCAGTGTAAGTACGAGCCGTACCCCCACCCGCGTATGCAAGGAGCGTACCCCCCACCCCAACAGTGTAAGTACGACTCGAACCCTCACCCGCGGACGTACGGACCGTACCCCCACCCCCACCAGTGTAAGTACGACCCGTACCCCCACCCGCGTATGCAAGGAGCGTACCCCCCACCCCAACAGTGTAAGTACGACTCGAACCCTCACCCGCGGACGTACGGACCGTACCCCCACCCCCACCAGTGTAAGTACGACCCGTACCCCCACCCGCGTATGCATGGAGCGTACCCCCATGCCAACAGTGTAAGTACGACACGAACCCTCACCCGCGTATGCATGGAGCGTACCCCCCCACCCCAACAGTGTAAGTACGACCCGTACCCCCAACCGCGTATGCATGGAGCGTACCCCCCACCCCAACAGTGTAAGTACGACCCGTACCCTCACCTCGAATGCATGGAGCGCACCCACACCGTGTATGTCCCAAGCGTACATATCCAGAAATTGGAGGTGTGTGTGCAGAGTCCTCCCAGCAGTGCCCAGAGACAGGAGGGTGTGTGCAGAGTCCTCCCAGCAGTGCCCTGAGACAGGAGGGGTGGGTGCAGAGTCCTCCCAGCAGTGTCCAGACCCAGGAGGGGTGCGTGCAGAGTCCCCTCAGCAGTGTCCAGACCCAGGAGGGGTGTGTGCAGAGTCCTCCCAGCAGTGCCCAGAGACAGGAGGGGTGGGTGTGGAGTCCTCCCAGCAGTGCCCTGAGACAGGAGGGGTGGGTGCAGAGTCCTCCCAGCAGTGCCCTGAGACAGGAGGGGTGGGTGTGGAGTCCTCCCAGCAGTGTCCAGACCCAGGAGGGGTGTGTGCAGAGTCCTCCCAGCAGTGCCCTGAGACAGGAGGGGTGGGTGCAGAGTCCTCCCAGCAGTGTCCAGACCCAGGAGGGGTGTGTGCAGAGTCCCCCCAGCAGTGTCCAGACCCAGGAGGGGTGTGTGCAGAGTCCTCCCAGCAGTGCCCAGAGACAGGAGGTGTGTGTGCAGAGCCCTCCCAGCAGTGCCCTGAGACAGGAGGGGTGGGTGTGGAGTCCTCCCAGCAGTGCCCTGAGACAGGAGGGGTGGGTGTGGAGTCCTCCCAGCAGTGCCCTGAGACAGGAGGGGTGGGTGTGGAGTCCTCCCAGCAGTGCCCTGAGACAGGAGGGGTGGGTGCAGAGTCCTCCCAGCAGTGCCCTGAGACAGGAGGGGTGGGTGTGGAGTCCTCCCAGCAGTGCCCTGAGACAGGAGGGGTGGGTGCCCATCACTCCCAGCAGTGCCCTGATACAGGAGGGGTGTAACACATGTGTGTGAGGCCAGAATTATCCACATGCATACTGGCTACAAGGGAACATGTCCCCATGAACTCATGTCAACAGACTCCACACACAAGTACAGTGATCACCAAGGATGCCACGATTGTCGCAGGTGGAGACATGGCCCTGCATGCATGGCCAAAGTAGAAGGGCTCCGTCACACACACAGCTCATGTAGACACAGCTCTGCGCTAAACATTGGGAACACCCTGCAGGGAAGAAAGCTGGGTACACAGAGGAAGGAATACACCCTGGGACAAGTGCACCATGCAGTAACTGCTTACATGAACAAAGAAAGTTAGCCAACACCTTGTGATGGCACACAGATCACAGGGTCCCACCAATGAGCAGTACACTACTACACATCCCACACACCCAAACCCTTACACACCACCCAAAACCATGTAGCAGCCCCACCAACACCAATACCAGCATAGCAGTAGTGTGATAATGAAAACAAAATTAAGCTTTATTCAGCATGAGCACAATGTCCGTGGATCGCAGGCAGTTCAATCTTCACAAAGCCCATAGGGCAGTCAATGATTCTCAGCTGGATGGGGGACACAGTGGGATGCGTGTCCCCTACATTGCCTGCACAGTCAAATGGCATCGTCTTCCACACTGGTGAGGGCATCAGGGGGGGGGGAAGCAACAGGCACCGCAGGGACATCAGGGCAAAGGGGCGGCGTTGTGGGTGCAGGGATGGAGGACTCCACCACAGGGGGTGGGTCAGTGCCAAAGGCGGAGGCCAGGATGGCACTACACACCTTTGCAAGGTCCTCCAGGGAGTCCCCTGCACCCGAAGGGACCTCAGGCCCCAAGGAGGGGGGGGGGTCAGAGGGATGGGTCGCAGCACCGCCGGGGGAGGGTGGAGACAGGGGGGGAGACTCAACCACCCTGACCGGGGACCTCCTTGACCGCTTGCGTGGTGGTGTAACTGTGGGGCTCAGGGACAGAGCGGCCATGAAGGTGTCCTTGGGGGAGATGTGGCCAGGAGAGCTGAGGGGAGGGGATTTGGAGGGAGTGGACTGGGTGGAATGCGGACTCCCACTATGGCTGCGTGTCACACGTTTGCCCCCCGACCCAGTGGGTGTGCCTACCTCACCCTGTGTGTGCGTGTCAGGAGGAGTGCGGTGGACCTTCCCTGCTGGTGTGGTGCCCGTGTCCGTTGATGTGGGTGCATGCCGACGTCTGGGTGTACGTGTGACAGGCATGGGAGCGGGAAGTGTGGATGGGGCAGGGGTAGGTGGGGGGAGGTCGCGCTGCAGGAGACCCACTGCTGCAGTCAGTGTGGAGTCGATGGACCTCAGCAAGTTGCGTTGGTCAGCCTGCGATGAATGAATGCCCTCCAAGAAAGCCTCGATGTTGGTGAGGGTTTTGCCGTGGGCATGGAGGACATTAAGGATCGCAGCCTGACCAACCTGCAGTTGCCGCTGGATGTCCACAGACTCTGCATTGGCGGCAGCAGTGGAGACAGGGGCAGGGGGTGCGGTGCCTGGCAGGAAGGAGACATGCTGTGACCGGGCACGCTGGGAAGGGACACGAGCAAGTGGGAGGCGGCTGGTGGAAACTGAGGGGGCGGTGCGAGGTGTTGTTCCGCTGTCAGCTGCTGGTGCAGCCTCCGCCCACTCGGAGACATCGTCCCCGGACCTGTCAGCTTCGTAGTCTGATGTGCCAGTCGACAGGTCCTCGGCCACACTCTCCTCCGCCTCTGTACCACTCGATGTGCCAGACCCGATGTCACGGCTGGCACTGGTGCTCGGTCCCTCCGCCTGGTCTGTGTCCATGTCTCCCTCTGTGTCCCCCGACGATGCTGTGGGCAGGGTGGAGAGACAGAAATAATCAGACATCTGTACACATCTGTCACATGAGTCCAATCCACATAGGTAACATTGCATGGCCTGAAAAGGAAGATCCCTAACATCTACTGAACAGGGTACCGATGTAGGGCATGAAACACACAGTTGGTTGAGCCACCATGCCACTGAAATACCATGGAGAGCATGAGACAATAGCTAAACACAGGAAAAGGAGTCTGACATAGCACCCAGGCCCTGGGGACAATCCAGCACTGCATCTGCACCACACAGCGTTGGCGAAAATACCGATGACCAGGGACCATATCCATGAACTTGAGACACATGCTGCATAGGTAATGCTGAAAACATGCACAACATGACTCTGTCACTGCACATTGCGTGTGTGTCCAGACACATCACACACTGCCCAGACCCAGCAAGTGGTAATCAGGATTTAACACATAGGCATTGCCCGCCCCAACAAGACCCTACACGAGGCAAATTGTTGAGACACAGGTGGCACCAACATCTCATAGTCTGGGTGATACACACAGGGGCAGGCAAAAAGCGAGATTGAACGCCAAACAGCCAAGGTGCGCCTGTACAAATAATGTGGTACCAGTGCCCATCCTCAGATGAGTATAGCAAGACACACAGGCACTGGCAACTGTGAGTATGAAGAAGGACAATCAGGTCAGGCTGCACAGTGGACACCTGTACAAAATAGCACGTCTATATACATGGTGACAGGGGACAATGGCAGAGAGCACAACTTACGCTGTAGACACTGACAGTGGCCACGTTTATGATGACACATACACCACTGAGGAAAAGGTGCCCCAGGGGACAGTAGTGGGCACGCAACTACATGCTACTGAATGGTAATGACTGCAACACACGTCACCATCCCTGCACTATGTGTATCGCACACTCATGCACATCATGTCACAGGCCACTACATGGGACATGCGCGCTGTAAGGCATGACACATGAGAGACCAACTCCCATGTCTGGAGTCAGCATCAGTGCCAACTGATATGGAACCCACATGCAGTGAACTTGACAGTGCACAGGCAATGTCCCACAACCTGTTACACACCACCCCCACACATGATGCTACAGACATTGTTCCCGTGGACAAAGCGCCAGCCTACATTACCCTGTGGAGGAGTGACTACACACAGACCAGGGAACACATTGCAAGGAGGGGAAGGGTGGCAGGGGCACAGCGCTATACTGGGGCAAACAGGATCTGCACAGCACCTTTAAACCCTGCCAGTGAATTCATGCTACTGTGCCCTTACAAATGCCGGTGACACACAACAAACACACATGTACCTACCCCCTTCCGGCTGCTGCATCGCCTGTAAGCGCCTCTCCAGGTCTGGAAAGACCACCGGCAGCACACGCCTGTGGAGGTGGCTCAGACGGCGGCGGCCGCGGTTCTTGTGGCTCTCAGGTGAGTCCCCCAGCAGGAGCCGTGCAATCCTCCGCGTCCAGCACCGGATATCCTGCCAGCGTTTCCTCACCTGGGGAAGGCTCCGCCTCCGACCATCCACACGCCTCACGGCACTGACGGCGGTCAGCCAGATCTGCTCCTTGGCAGTGGCGCCTACCTGTGAGGTAGAACAAGTGACACCACATCAATACACCAGCCACATGTCACAGAGAGACATATGGGTACAAATTAGCTGGTTACAACAAGGCATGTCATGCAGCCAACGCATTGCACCTTTGTCATAGGGACATCATCCCCTGTTGAGGGGAAAAAGCACTACGTGCCACAGTGGGTACACAGGTGGAATGATGGCAATGTCACAATCAATGATCAAGGCTCACACTGTGCATCACACCCACCCCTCCTGTCTCAGGGCACTGCTGTTAGTGATAGGCACACACCCCTCCTGTCTCAGGGCACTGCTGGGAGCACACTGTACCCACCCCTCCTGTCTCAGGGCACTGCTGGGAGCACTCTGTACCCACCCCTCCTGTCTCAGGGCACTGCTGTTAGTGATAGGCACACACCCCTCCTGTCTCAGGGCACTGCTGGGAGCACACTGTACCCACCCCTCCTGTCTCAGGGCACTGCTGGGAGCACTCTGTACCCACCCCTCCTGTCTCAGGGCACTGCTGTTAGTGATAGGCACACACCCCTCCTGTCTCAGGGCACTGCTGGGAGCACACTGTACCCACCCCTCCTGTCTCAGGGCACTGCTGTTAGTGATAGGCACACACCCCTCCTGTCTCAGGGCACTGCTGGGAGCACACTGTACCCACCCTCCTGTCTCAGGGCACTGCTGGGAGCACTCTGGACCCACCCCTCCTGTCTCAGGGCACTGCTGTTAGTGATAGGCACACACCCCTCCTGTCTCAGGGCACTGCTGGGAGCACACTGTACCCACCCCTCCTGTCTCAGGGCACTGCTGTGAGTGATAGGCCCCCACCCCTCCTGTCTCAGGGCACTGCTGGGAGACATCAGGCACCCCCCCCTGGGACCCCCCCGACAGTACATGGCATGTGTGTTACACCTGGACGCAATGGCAGAAGTCACAGTCACAACATAGGGACAGTCTGTGGCAGTGGCCTATGCACTCACCTGATACCCTGGTCGCCCATACAGCATGGGGTACTGTGGGAGGATCACATCCAGCAGAGCCATGTTCTCCTCCAGGGTGAATGGCTGTGTCCTCTCCACAGCCCTTGACATGGTTCCAGGGAATCAGTAGCAGCAGCTGGGTCGACGAATGCAAAGATGTGCAGGCAAGTGCTCCCTCATGGGACCTGGCTGCCTTATATGTGCCCTTCTGCCCAGTCTCATGCACAGGAGTACAGAGAGATTGGTCACTCACATTTGCATCCTATGTTTCCACCAATCCCTACAAACCTAGCAGTCTGTGTGTTCTCTATCGGTTTCATTCTCCTGCATGATGTCAGCCCCACAAACACATTGCAACAAAGTAGACAAATTCCAACTGACTTCTGCTGTGCACCTTCCAGAACAATTTCGAATTTTGAACTTGGTCTCCATGACAACCAGCATGCATGTAGGCCTTAATACTTGTCCCCTATGTAATTTGGAGCATCACACACAGGTACGGTGCGTGTGGGGGCCCTAGGGCACCCCAAATGCATGGCAACGGCCCGTACATGCATGCCTACCCTCTCCATCACTATGGGTCTGCACGCGTATGCGTACCCGTAGTGGTACGGACCGTACACTCGCATCTACGCTCACTATCACTATGGGTCTGCACGCGTATGCGTACCCGTAGTGGTACGGACCGTACACTCGCATCTACGCTCTCCATCACTATGGGTCTGCACGCGTATGCGTACTCGTAGTGATAGTGAGCGTAGATGCGAGTGTACGGTCCGTACCACTACGGGTACGCATACGCGTGCAGACCCATAGTGATAGTGAGCGTAGATGCGAGTGTACGGTCCGTACCACTACGGGTACGCATACGCGTGCAGACCCATAGTGATAGTGAGCGTAGATGCGAGTGTACGGTCCGTACCACTACGGGTACGCATACGCGTGCAGACCCATAGTGATAGGGCCGTACACTCGCATCTACGCTCTCCATCACTATGGGTCTGCACGCGTATGCGTACCCGTAGTGACACGGACCGTACACTCGCATCTACGCTCGCCATCACGATGGGTACACATACGGCAGCACTCCCACAGTGATTTGGGAACATGCACAGGCCCTCTCAGCAGCAGTACGGCAGATTTTACACATCACTGTGGTGATAGGCGACACACATGTAGGAATAGGGCGGACATACTTGTCCATGGATGGACATACTTGTCCAGGAATGGACATCAAGGCATCGTCTGTGCATTACCACATGTGTGGGGCACAGGTGTCACAGGCTGTGATGTGGAACATGCCTCCTGAGTGGAGAAGGCACCAGATGTATGATGAGATGTGTACATGTGTACTGTGTGAGGGTGCAATGTGTGCCAGGCATGCCCTTGACTCCTTTGACATGTGTGCATGTGGGACTGCGCACTTGGGGTGAGCGTCACTGGCATGGCACCGACACCAACACACGGAAGTGTCCCATGATGCCAGGTACAGGGTTCATGACACATGACTTATCACTACCCACAGTGCACAATGTGACTATGCCATATATGTGTCCGGGATTTACATCAGGTTGATGTTGTAGCACCCTCAAAAGCTGCAGCCGTTGCAGCAACCAACATGTGGCTGTGTGTAGATTGTCATTGCACACTGTTCCCAACACCATGCCACATGTGTTCTCGGATGTGAGGTGCACATGTATGCAAGGGACACGGAGTAGCGTGACAAGGCCATGTCAGCAAACTCACAAGGAATGTGTGGTGAGTCATGACATGTGCACCTTCATGGCAAGGTGTGTGGGCTGGACTAGTGTAATGTCATGTGACCTGTGGCTCAAGTGTTCCGCTGCCAGTCTCTGCAATCGGCATCACACTTCTGCTGATGTGTGGGTGTATGTCACTCCTGTCTTGCGTCGGGCAGTGCACTTGCACTGGGACACAGCTATTTCCATGGCGTGGCATGGGGAGGTTCTCAATCACCGTGTGTAGCTGGGTCTTGGAAGGAGTGTCACCTTGCATCCATACGTGTCCTGGGCATGTAGCACATGCCTGACTCCCTATGTGGCATGTGTGTATTGCCAGATTTACATGTGCTCAGTAGACATGAGTTGTTCTCGTAGTGCACTCACTCTTCCTTGTCACTTCCAAATTACTGCAGAGCGCCTCCTGTTGCCCGAAGAATTCCAGACTTGGCCACCATGCAGGAGAATGACAGGATCCGGCTCTACCGCTTCACCCAACCGTTGATTCTGGAGCTGACGGCGAGACTGGCACCACACCTGCAACCGCAGCACAGGTATCCTACGGCACTGACACCCCAGCTGAAGGTAATGGCTGCCCTACATTTCCTTGCCACGGGTACCTTCCAAAATACCATAGCTCATGTTGGTGGCATGTCCCAGAGCATGTTCAGCGGTGTGCTGCATGATTTCTTGGAGGCCATGTTGATTCACCTGGATGACTTCATCAAGTTCCCAACCCCTGAACAGATGACTGAGGTCAAGCGTGGTTTCTATGCCCTGGGAGGGATGCCCCATGTTATTGGGTCCATAGATGGGACACATGTAGGTTTGGTACCACCACACGCACGGGAGGTGGCGTACCGCAATCGGAAGCACTACCACTCCATCAATGCCCTTGTGGTGTGTCTGTCCAACATGGTGATTTCACATGTCTGTGCTCGTTTCCCAGGATCAGCACACGATGCCTACATCATGAGGCGTAGCGGGATGCCTGATATGATGATGCAGCTGCGCAACGAACGAGCATGTGTTGTTGGTGGGTACAGTCTGTCTGTCCTGTATTCTGTTTGGCCGAGCAGCACTACCGCTTCGCCAGTTCTAACGATGTCCATGTGCTTCCCATGTAGGGGACGCTGGCTATCCCAACATGCCTTGGCTGCTGACACCTCTCCGCAACCCCATCACGACGGCCCAGCTCCGCTACAACACCGCCCATGGCCGGACAAGGCGAGTGATAGAGAGGACGTTTGGCATGCTGAAGAGCCGATTCCGGTGCCTCCACAAGACCGGCGGCGCACTCCCATATGCCCCGGCAAAGGTTTGCAAGATCTTCATGGTCTGCTGCATGCTGCACAACATGGCAGTTGAAAGAGCTGTGCCACTCATCCTGAATCAACATGACGAGGACCATCCACCCGTGGAGGACGAAGGGCTTGGCAATGGGGCTAGTGATGTGGAGGATGTGGAGCCGCAAGAGGACATCCGGACTCGGCTCATACGCGACTTCTTTGCTTAGTGGTGAGTACCAGTGTCTGAGTGTGCACGCCTTGGTCCCCGTGTGGCATGTGTTGTGATGTGTGTGTCCACCTGCATGTATGGCACGTGAGTCAGAGGTGTGTGTGGGTGTGTCACTGGAGTGATGGTGGCAGTGATGGTAGTATTTCCCCAGTCATAATTGTGACCTAGCATGTTGTCATCCATACATGTGTCGAGTCAATGCACATGCAAGTGGCTGTGCTTTTTGTGGCTGACTTCTTGTGTGTCTCTCTTCCCCAGGTACCTGCGCATGCCATCTGCTGGTTGCATTGTTGTGGCACTGCTATTCCTCATGGACATGGCATCGTGGGCTGACTCAGCGTTACAGGCACGGACACGTTTGGAAGTCTCCATGGGGTAAGGGATGCATCTGGGGTGTATTGGGTGTGGCAGTTGTTCACGATGTGTGCACACTGCCCAGGTCGGGGTTTGGTTCCTCTGCAGTCATGTTGCATCCCCATGGGACACGACATGCAGCTGGGTACACCAGAATAGATGGGCTGCCTGGTTGTCAGTCATCAGTGATGGGATGGTGGATTGTGATGATGGCATCAATGTGTGTGACACTGCCCTCGGACACATACGGTTGACATTGGCTTGACATGGCGTGGGACTTCCACATCAGCGGATCTATGGTGTATGGCAGGCTCTCCGTGTGCAGCTGTGGGTATTTAGCTGTTAGCCGACGCTTGTGTGCCAGTACCATGGCTATCACGCATTTGTGCTGCAGAAGGGGGGTGCCAGTGTTTGAGCCACATGTTACTCCACATGATGTGTTCATGTGTACTTCAAGTTGCCTCTGCAATCCCAAAAACATGACTATTAAAGGTGTCCCTATGCCTCCAAGGTGCCTCTGCTCAGTCAATGCTGGTGTGTTGGCACGGTGCATCCTGCATGTCTGGCATGGTATTCCCAGATTGTGGCTATGTGTCAATGTGTCGAGTGGCAAGATGCAAGCTGTGTGTGTGTGTGCTGAGACTGTGTATTGGGCATGATGTCCATGACTGTGTGGGTAGTGTGACATGTGCCATCCCCATGCATCCAATGTTGTCCAGGCCCCCATTCTCTGCATCCACCGGACTCAAGCTTGCAGGACATGGTTCTGCCACCTGTCTACACGTACCTGGGTGCCCCCCAGGACACGGGCCAGGTTCCCTGACCTCTGCGCATGACTGTTGCTGTACTCAATGTGTCTGTCAGCACGGTTGTTCGGCCACCCCCTCAGCTGGTTCTGCACATCACGGGTGTGTATGGTGCTCCATGTCTGTCTTGCCTAATAAACTGTGACCCATGTGTCCTGTGCCAGACTCAGGCCCCAGGGTGTGGATGGTTGAAGTGAACAGATGACTCAGGCATGTTTAGACTGTACAAGACACATGTTAGGTAACAATGCTACCAGCAGGCATCTACTCTTAATAGTGTGATTTATTAGGGGGGGGGGGGGGACAAAGTGGGGGGCTTTCCGGGATTAGGGAATCCAAAGTTCAGTAGGGGAGTTGGTGTCCTTGCCATTGGAAATCCTCAGAGTCCATGCCACAGTCTTTGTCAACATTGGTCAGCCAGTGACCAGCAGGGCCATGTGGCAGAGAATGTCTCTTGATGCTGTGATGCTGTTGCTCCAGTGGGCCAGGTGCCAGGCCAGGTGTCCTGGGAGATGGTGATGTAGCAGCCACCCTCACGGTCCTTTCCGTGGACGACCCGGCTTCCTGCGGGGAACCTCAGCAGCAGGCCGTGACGACGTCTGGGATGCTCCGTCGGATGTTTCCTCCTCCTCCTCATGATCCCTCCCTGTGGGTGGTGATGTTCTCCGCCTTCTGGCACAGGGAGGGTCGGCCATGGTGTCGGCCATCCGACGGAGTTCAGCGTGAATCCCCTGGGACGCCGTCACTTGCTCAGCCTGTCTGTCCTCCATCCTCCGTTGGTGTAGCTGTAGACAGGCTATTAGCTCCGCATGTTGCTGGGCCTGCTGGACCTTGATCCCCTCGAGGACGGACACAACCTGGGCCATGCCCATGGTGTCCTGCCGGTATGAGTCCAGGATGTTACGGACATGTGAAAATACCGGATCCCCAGCCAACTGGTCAGGCTCGCGCCTCCGCCGTCCTCCACTCCCACCACCCCTGCCCACTTGCGTCTGGCCTGCACTTGTGGGCACATCGGGTCTCCGGGACCCCTGAGGGGTGGCATTGGCGTTGTCGCCTGCCTCCTCCTGGGTGCCCGGGACACCGTGTCCCTCCTGGCGAGCCTGGCTGCATTGTGGTGTTGGGGCAGGGATCCTGGGTGTCTCCTGGGATGTGGCAGGAGTGGGGGTGGTGGTTGGCACGGTTGTACCTGACGCAGGTGCTGCAGGTGGTTGGACACCAGAGGGGCCAGGTCGGTCGGGGTCGTCCGCAGAGTGGTGAGAGTGGTCGCTGCCGGTGGGATCGGTCTCCTGCAGATCCGGGTCCTGTGAGTGTTCCCCCCCAGTGTTGGGGGGTGCAGCACGACGTTGACCTGTGTGTGAGAGAGAAAATGTTAATTTTGATCCATGCAACATCCATGTTTCATCCGTTACAAAGTTGGCACATTTCCTCTTGGAATTAGGATCTGTCTTGCATTCCACTCACAGTGCACTTGTGCATGTGTGTGTCCCTTGGGCACCAATTTGGCCCCTTTAACTATGTGTGGCACAGTCTTACTTGCTGCGTCAAGTGTGACTGCAGTCAGCAGTGGAGTGTGCATGTGTGCCGAGCTATGCATTTGCGCCTTCCTTGTAGCACTGTACATGTGCACATGGAGTGGATCCACACACTCATATGATGCAGGTGGCTGTCCTTGTGCTCGTGTACAGGTTGTGACATGGCCCTGCGTTTTGCCATGATGAAGAGGGGGGGTTCTGGCACTGGCCACCCTTGTCTACATGCACGCAGTCCACCTGCTGACGAGCAGACATTCCCACACACCACAGGACTGATTTGCTCTCCCTGTGTCTCCCTCCTTCTCTGTCCCCCTCTCCCTCCCTCTCTGTCCCCCTCTCCCTCCCTCTGTGTCCCCCTCTCCCTCCCTCTGTGTCCCCCTCTCCCTCCCTCTGTGTCCCCCTCTCCCTCCCTCTGTGTGTCAGCCTCCTCCCTCTGTCCATCTTCCTGTGTCTCCCTCCCTCTGTGTCCCCCTCTCCCTCCCTCTGTGTGTCAGCCTCCTCCCTCTGTCCATCTTCCTGTGTCTCCCTCCCTCTGTGTCCCCCTCTCCCTCCCTCTGTGTGTCAGCCTCCTCCCTCTGTCCATCTTCCTGTGTCTCCCTCCCTCTCTGTCCCCCTCTCCCTCCCTCTCTGTCCCCCTCTCCCTCCCTCTCTGTCCCCCTCTCCCTCCCTCTGTGTGTCAGCCTCCTCCCTCTGTCCATCTTCCTGTGTCTCCCTCCCTCTCTGTCCCCCTCTCCCTCCCTCTCTGTCCCCCTCTCCCTCCCTCTGTGTGTCAGCCTCCTCCCTCTGTCCATCTTCCTGTGTCTCCCTCCCTCTCAGTCCCCCTCTCCCTCCCTCTGTGTCCCCCTCTCCCTCCCTCCGTGTGTCACCCTCTGTCACCTTGGCCCAGCTTCCTGGGCACACACTGTTAGCAGATCTTTGAGTGGCCCTTGGCCTGTTGATGTGAGTTTGTTTCTGATCTCCAGGCACCCATTTTGTCTGCTGTGTGTCTGTGCGCTGCTGCTGTGGTGGTGTGTGCTGCCACTCTTTCACACTGTTGGCTGTTCATTGGCTGCTGGCATGTGCAAAACAGTGCCTTCACCCCCATGTGTTGATGCAAGGCATCCGCCATTTGCTGGCAAGTCATTCCTGTGTTGGGACACAGTGTTTGTCTGGCTGTGACCTAGGCCATATGGGCAGAGGGCATTGTTGTCTGCTTTGGAGTCGCACTATGTGATTCTTGGTGCCCAGCCTCCCGCCATCCGGGTTACCGTGTCATGTGTTGTTGTCTTCTGTGGCCTGTGACTTGACATTGTCCAGCTGGGTGCATGGGGCATGGTGGCAGCAGTGGCATGTGCCTGCTCATGGAGTGTGGTTGAGTAATGCGATGGCTTGTGGTGGTTGCGTGCCTGTTATTAATTTTGGTTGTGGTTGCAGTTCCCCCCATGTGAGGTGCGTTGTTTGTGTACTCACCCGGGTCTCGGAGTCCTTCTACTCCTTCAACTGCCTCCACCGGCAGTATGGCCATCACCCTCTCCTCCCAGGGATGGTACTGTACGGGTCTGCGGGAGGGCCCTCCTCCGGTGGCGTTGGCCTGGTCGTGTTCCTCCTGTCTCTTGGCTCTGACCCTCCTCTGCAGATCGCACCACCTGTTCTGGCAATCCTGCTTGGTCCTCCTGGTGTCCGCAACAGCATTCACAGCATCGACGATGGTCTGCCACATGGCTGTTTTGGCTGCCTGGCTGGTGCTTCTGACCAATGTTCCAAAGATCTGTGGCTCGACTCTGAGGATTTGATCAACAAGGACCTCCAACTCTCGGTGACTGAACTTTGGATTCTTGGTAGTGGGCATGGTGAGGGGTGTGGGTGGGGATGGTGTGGGTGTGGGGGGTGTGTGGATGTTGGGGGGGGTGTGGATGGTTGTGTGTGTGTGTGAATGTGATGAGAGGGTGTTTGTGAGGGTGGTCGTGTGAAGGTGTGCAAGTGTAAGATGTGGTGTCGCTTGTAGTCTGGTTCTGTGGTGTCTGGCAGCAGTGGGTCTGTTGCAAAGGCTCATGGTTTGTGTGTGTGGGCCCTTTTTATTGGTCCATGGGTGGGTGTGGCAGTGTTTGAATTTTGGGTGGGTGTGTTATAAGGAGTGGTGGTGTATTGGGCCTCTGTTTGTTTTTGACAGTTGCAGGTCAGTGATTGTGTTATTTTAGTGGTTGTTGGCCATGTTTAGTGGCTGTGTGCCTTTCGAATGGTGTATTGTTGAGTTGTTTTGTTTTGTCCTTGTTGTGTACGTGCGTTTTGAGCGTGTGTACGGTGTGTACATGGGCCATTTGGTTGTACGATTTGGTCCTTGTGTGTGGCTTTGTACGACTCGTACATGCGGTTGTGATGTTGGGGCATGGGGTGCGCTCCGTACTTAGGAGGTTGTGTTGGGGGTGCGCCAGGAACGTACTGGGGTGGGGGTACGACTGGAACGTACTGGGGTGTACATAGACGGTGGTACGACACGTACAGGGGTGGGGGGGTGTACATTGACGGTGGTACGACACGTACTGGGGTGGGGGTACGACTGGAACGTACTGGGGTGTACATAGACGGTGGTACGACACGTACAGGGGTGGGGGGGTGTACATAGACGGTGGTACGACACGTACAGGGGTGGGGGGTGTACATTGACGGTGGTACGACACGTACTGGGGTGGGGGGGTGTACATTGACGGTGGTACGACACGTACTGGGGTGGGGGTACGACTGGAACGTACTGGGGTGTACATAGACGGTGGTACGACACGTACAGGGGTGGGGGGGTGTACATTGACGGTGGTACGACACGTACAGGGGTGGGGGGGTGTACATTGACGGTGGTACGACACGTACAGGGGTGGGGGGTGTACATTGACGGTGGTACGACACGTACTGGGGTGGGGGTACGACTGGAACGTACTGGGGTGTACATAGACGGTGGTACGACACGTACAGGGGTGGGGGGGTGTACATTGACGGTGGTACGACACGTACAGGGGTGGGGGGGTGTACATTGACGGTGGTACGACACGTACTGGGGTGGGGGTACGACTGGAACGTACTGGGGTGTACATAGACGGTGGTACGACACGTACAGGGGTGGGGAGTGTACATTGACGGTGGTACGACACGTACAGGGGTGGGGGGGTGTACATTGACGGTGGTACGACACGTACAGGGGTGGGGGGTGTACATTGACGGTGGTACGACACGTACTGGGGTGGGGGTACGACTGGAACGTACTGGGGTGTACATAGACGGTGGTACGACACGTACAGGGGTGGGGGGGTGTACATTGACGGTGGTACGACACGTACAGGGGTGGGGGGGTGTACATTGACGGTGGTACGACACGTACAGGGGTGGGGGGGTGTACATTGACGGTGGTACGACACGTACTGGGGTGGGGGTACGACTGGAACGTACTGGGGTGTACATAGACGGTGGTACGACACGTACAGGGGTGGGGGGTGTACATTGACGGTGGTACGACACGTACAGGGGTGGGGGGGTGTACATTGACGGTGGTACGACACGTACAGGGGTGGGGGGGTGTACATTGACGGTGGTACGACACGTACTGGGGTGGGGGTGCGACTGGAATGTACTGGGGTGTACATAGACGGTGGTACGACACGTACAGGGGTGGGGGGGTGTACATTGACGGTGGTACGACACGTACAGGGGTGGGGGGGTGTACATTGACGGTGGTACGACACGTACAGGGGTGGGGGGGTGTACATTGGCGGTGGTACGACACGTACTAGGGTGGGGGTACGACTGGAACGTACTGGGGTGTAGGTAGACGGGGCTATGACACGTACTGGGGTGGGGGTGTGGCTCGAACGTACTGGGGTGTAGGTACACGGGGGGTACGACACGTACTGGGGTGGGGGTACGACTGGAACGTACTGGGGTGTAGGTAGACGGGGCTGTGACACGTACTGGGGTGGGGGTGTGGCTCGAACGTACTGGGGTGTAGGTACACGGGGGGTACGACACGTACTGGGGTGGGGGTGCGACTGGAACGTACTGGGGTGTACATAGACGGGTGGGGGTATACATATACGGGGGGTACGTGTCGGACGTACGGGGGCTGGGGGGAGTGTTGGGCGCGTATGCGGGCACATGTCTCCATGGTTGCTATTGGTGTTCGGTGCGGACGGTGTTTTTTCCATACGGTTGTAGGCTCGGACGCACGGGATGGATCGTGATTCCTCGGTCGGACTTGGATTTTTACGTTTGTAAGGTAAATCGTCCGAGGACGTGTCGGACACATTTTCCGACCCGAGGACGTGTGGGGAATGATTCCCGGTGCGGTTCGTATGGACTTTTTACCATGCGAATCGTGATTGCCAGTTCGTACGGCACTTGTACGATTCGTACGGTAAAAAGACCCGATACGAGTCGCACGGGGGAATTTTTTACCGGATCGTGATCGGCACCAAAATGTATCATATAATCGGGAGAACAGAATAATAAATTACGGGTTTCAAAGCAAAACACCTTGGCTTGAATTACAATATATGTCCTTCAGCACTTGCTACAACCCTGTACACTTTATCCGTGACAGCCTCAATCAAGCAGATACTATCTACTTGTACAATATTACCCAGCTCAAAAAATGCCCCCAGATCCTCCTCAGTTTAGTTTTCACCATCTTCCCCTTTTGCTCATAAAGTGCTTTTTCTAAATTGTAGACATGTAGAAAGTGCCTCTTCCATTGCAGAAATGTCAGTGGTAAAGGATCAAGCCAGGCAGAAGCAACACAAAGACAAAAAAATGCCATCATAATAAAAATTTACTCGACCCCAACACCCATATTTAATTCTTCAAAGCCCAATAACGTAAGCTACAGTGACAAGATATATTCACCTTGAGGACTCCCCCTAAAAACCCTGCGGTTTCTAAGCTGACTGGCTTTAGGCAAGGGCACGGAGAGAACATGAGGACAAGGTCTGCGCTGGGATCAGGTCATCTAGGACAGCAGGTCCCAGCCAGCCCGTCCCAGTTAGCTATTTTGGCATGTGTTATATATAAATCAATACTCGTTTTATGGTGTTGCAGGTTCGATGGGTATAAAATTGACCCACACAGCTCTAATGATTTTAAAAAAACTGAATTTTCCAAAGTCGAACCTCGCCCGCCATTTTTCATCGTGTTTTTCCAAATCATCTAGGCCCCTTCCAACAGGCACCCATATATTTGTGAAATTGAATAGCTAGTGCCCTTTGTTAAAATCTCCATCAGGGTAATCCAAGAAAAACCTGTTAATCCCCCAACCTTTCTCAATAGGAAATCCCTCAGCTGTAAGAATTAAAAAAAAAGTCTCTGTCCTGATGTTAAATCTAGCCCTAATCTCTTCAACTTAAGTCATATGATTCCCCGTCAGCAGATCACCGATCCTACCAAAGCCCCTTTGTCCCTATTTGGATTAGAAATTTTCATGGAATATTCCATTCAGTTGATTGTTCCTAAGCAGCGGAGTGTACCAGCTAAACCTGCCAACCCCCAGTGTTTTCCGCATGCCTGTCCAGTTCCGGAATGCAGCCATCAGAGTCTTAAATCGTGCCTTTTTATAGTGACTCAGCTAAAAAATCTTCAACAGACAGCCCCTGTCAGCTGTACATCACCCAAAGTTCTTGGATGAAAAGGCCCACCCAAGCCACTGGCCTCTGTACCGTTCCACAGGTACTCCCATGACACCCTATCGAAAGCCTTGTCGGCATCCAACAGGGTGACCCCGATAGCTTCCTCTAGGACCTTGGTGGAATCGAGCAATAATATTACTCACCTTGCATGATCCGATGTTCCTCTCCCTGGAATAAACCCATGCTGGCTAACCAAGACAAGTCTGTGCATGATACCCCCCACCCACTGGCAAAGATTTTAGAATAGAGTTTAACATCACTTTTAAAAAAATGTGATTGGTCTATAAGAGCCCAGAGCCGCAGGGTCCTTACTTTAAATATATATATATATATATATTACATTTATAGTACCCCAGGATCTTGGAGGATGTGCCCCATTTCTAACTTGCTTATAAAGCTCCAGCATTGACCTGGAGAAGTACTTGTAAAATTCCAGTGGTATAGAATTAATTCCCACCGCCTTGCCAGATGGGAGAGCCTGGATGGCAGTCTGAAATTCTTATGGTGAAATATATGCCCCTAAAATTGGCCTCTCCTCCTGAGTTGCTTTTGCAAACGTCACCTAGTCCAAATATAACTCTAAATCCATAGGGCATACTAAGGAAGAGGTTTTATAAAGGTTGCCATTAAATTCAAGGAATGCCTCTCTAACTTCCGCTGTGCATGTTTCTGATCTGACTAATATATGCCCAGCCGCCTGCTTTTGCCTTGAACTGCTAAAAGTCGCCCCACCTGTTCATTATATTCATAGCACCACTGATCTCTACCCACAAATTTCCTGGCAATCTTCTGAGCCCTAAATTCAGTTAGACGTGCCTCAGGTCTAGATATTAGGTTCAGCACAGGGGTAAGATTTCTCCCGGAGGCCACATTTACAACTGTTTCTGCCTCCAAAACACGTAGCTTTTTATAAAGTTCTTTGATCTGCCCCAGACCATGCCTCTGTTTGGCGATGCTGGTCCTAAGGGTTTCCCCTCTTATACCGGCCTTGAAAGCATCCCAGACCATCCCGTGAGAAGAGCTACCTTTTTTAATTTAAAAAATACCAGAGTCTATCTTCTAAGCACTCTTCTCAGTCCCTCAAGTGGGAGTTCCAAGACGATGGGGTTATGGTCCGACATTAGACTTGGAAAAAGTTCTATTTGAGCACCCCTAACAAATAATGGCAAGACCAAGAAACAATCCAGCCTCGCAAATTTACCATGGGGGGTCTGGTTAGAATGTGTACCCAGCATCAGAAGTTTTCAGGCTGGACCAGATGTCCATTAAGTCATTATCCTTCACTAGATTCCTAAAAGATCTAAATGATTGCGGTGTGCCCCTGGCGTGGCACGCTTCATTGCCCCCAAACGCTTCTCTTGAGCCATTTACATTAAAGTCCTTGCAAACTATGTACGGGGCAGGCCAAAATGGTAATTCGATTGCTAAAAATATAAGCGGTCCAGGGTCATCTACGACAGGGGCATATATTGAGCACAGTGTAAAGGACCCACTACCAACTTTACACTCAATAATTGCCCATTCCCCATAACAATCCACAGCCTTTTGTCCAGGGATAACAGTATTTCCTTTAACTAAGATGGCAACCCTTTTAGTCCTGGTATCCTGAGTTGTGTGACAAACTACATTCAACCCCAATGAGTTCAACAAAGCACTATCACAGCGGGTGATATGGGTCTCTTGCAAGCAGTAAACATCCGCTCTTAAAAACGTAAGGTCTTCTTGTACCCTTCTCCCTTTAAACTTATTGTTCAACCCACAAACATTGCTAGTAGCGATACAGAGCTTAGCCATCCTCCACATAGGCAGTCCAATCCACATTCACTTGCCCCCAAAATTTAACAGGGCCTGAACAAGGACACCTGCCCACAAAATCAGCATGAACAAATCTGAAAATATCATGTCTGTCAAAACTGACATAACATTTATCCAACCTTTTTTTCGATTGTGCCGCCACCTTTTTCTCTATGCTGCAAAATAGACAGGTTTACTAAAACATACTTGCTGCTTTTTCCATGCAGGCAGTTTCCCCTGTCCCGCCCCTTCCCCAAACCTCCCACAAAATCCTCCTCCCAACCTGCCCCCACCAACTATCCACCCTTTTCCCCCACCACTGGAGACAACCAGACTGACCAGTGTCTGTGTGATGGAGACTGATGTTAGGCACCGCCAGCCCCCCTCCGGACTCATTCTCTGCGATCCCACCCACACCAAAAGCAAAAAGTAAAATAAATGATATCTTTTGCTCATCCCCCAGCCGGACTTTGAATTTCCCAGGGCCCATTTATCAAAAACCAGCTGATTAATCCAGAGAGGACACAGCCGAAACAATGATTTAGAAAATGTACAGAATTTTCACATAAAAAACACATTGAGCTAAACATTAGCTTTATTGGTTGATAAGCCACACAGGTACGCTCTAGCTTGAATCTCAGAGATAAAAAAGTTAAAAGACCCTCTGGCAATGGTTTTTATTCTAGCTGGTACCAGCAAATAGGCTTCAAAACTAGCTTCCTGGAAGGGCCTAATTAATTGCTGAAGGCACCACCGGCGCTCCACCGTTGTATGGCAGAAATCTGGGCAGTCCAAAACAGAGGATTCCCGATATCTCCTTCTCGCCTCAGGGTGGCTTTCTTAAAGATGGCTTGTCGAAGCAAGACATTACCAAAGAAAACTAGTTTAGCCCTTGACTGCCTTTGTTCTCTATCACCCTGTGTAGGCTTATGCTGGACTAAGGGGAAACAGTGAACTCTCTAAACTTCTGACTACCAATTCCAGCCTGACAATTCAGGAAATGCGCTTAAGAATGTCCAGCATAAAGTATTGAATATCATCCCCTTCTAGTCCTTCCTCAGTTCCAAGGAAGCAGAGATTGTTCCGTCTCTTGACAATATTCCAAGTCCTCGATCTTCCATAACACATCAGTCAATTGAGCGTCATGTGACTTAACTTGCTCCTTCACAATTAAAATATCAGTTTCACTGTTGTAGTCCTTTCCTCTATGCAGCTGAGCTTTGCCCCAATTTCGGAGCAGGCCTTACCAATCTTCCTTATAGCACCTACGAGCTTCCTTGTTGCCTGCCTAGCCTTTTTACCATCTGCACAGGTCTTAGCCCAGTCCAAGATCTCTTTAATTGAGTCCAAGATCAGACCATGAGATGGACTTTAGGCTTCGCCCCCCACAACCTGTGGGACTGGGGATTCTGACTTTGCTGAGGCTGCTGGCACTTCTGGTGCCCCCAATATCCTGGTGTGAGAGTAATCCCATTTAAACCCAGCTCCAGCTGAAGGTTTATCTCTGTTTGTTTGCATTGATGTAACAAAATTTTGAGAAATCCATCACATGAACTTTGAAAATGTTAGAGCACCATTTTTTGTTATTTCTTTTTATTTAAACAAAAGAAAAAATATATGTTTTTTTAACCTGTTGAGTAACGTTATCCCTTGATATGTCCTTAATCTTGTCAATCCAGGGCAGTGACACCATCTAGAGTTATTTGTGGGGTAATACAAATAGCTAAGATCAATTCTATTTGCCATGTAAAAACATATATTTATGTGAGTTGTCTTATGAATATCATATATTTATGCAATTAACATGATGTTAATTTTGTAGTTTGCACATAAAATTATTACATATACATATATAGGTATATGTACACATCAAAACTAAAGTAGGGTGTCAAGAACACAACACATACTAATGTTGTGGTGTTGTTTAATTATAATGTGCTTAAAAATACATACCCTAAATATTCATTGTATTTAAAAAAAACTGGCACTTCCCTTCAATAACTACACTTCACTCAGGAACTAACAGGGACAATCTAGCCTGTGTATAAAAAAATAGATAGTTAGTCAGAATTAAGTTTTCATTTTAAACAGGTACCTGGTCCTCTAGTAAGCCATACAGTTGGCTGTACCTGGACCTCAGTAGCCAGCACCTCCAGCTTATCTGTCAAGAGGTTTGGGGCTCTGTCTCCTACTTTTCTTGGTGTTGTGGCTCCCCAAGTTTGGAAACAGCAGCAAAAGTTGAGAAGGTGTTGTTGATTGCTCTGCTAGGAGGCAGAGTGAGCTTTTTTTGAAATGCCATGTGTATCTACATGACGTGCAAGATTGTCAAAGGAAACAGACACATCCACTGGCTTTTGTACATTGCTTTCTCACATGTTAGCCTATGGCTGTGTCCGTTGTGAACTTTCACACATATTACACAGTTAACTTCCACCGACTTCCATCTCATTGGAAATCCCTGAGGACGAGGTCAGGCATCCGCCATTTTAGATTGGAAAGTAGCATGCTTGCGAATGTTAAGTGTTTCACCACAACTCAAAATGTTGAATAGTTTGTTTACATATACAAAAGGCTAATGTTATTAATTTGTTTTGACAAAAAGAGTATAATGTAATGCATTACTGTAGTTAAATGTGATAGTTGTGCTGTCTTGTATACACTTTCATTGACGGAATTTTTGATTATTATTTTTTTACGAAAATAAAATGTGTAATGAATACATTTTAAAATGTATTATTTACACATTTATTTTTTTACCAAAAGTAGACATATAAAAATGCAAATAAAATGTTAAAAACTAATAATGAATAATGGTGTGTTAAATTATGTAATTTTTTCTGAAAACGAAATGAGATGTGAGTTTTATTTAAAAAGTTTGTTAGCAAAAATGTATAACACATTCTTGTACCTTTAATTGCAAACATATGAACCCAGGGAGAGTGAGTAGATGCAGGCCTCTATGGAAGAATGGGATAAAGTCAAAATGCTGCTGTTTCAAAGTACAAAGAGACCCGGGATTGATCCTGGGAAACACACACACAGACTTTGGGTGTACGTATCTTACACTAAGGCAACTTGAACAGTGATTGAATGGAAGTTTTGAAGATTGCATTGGACTCATTCTCTGTCGTGTGCTACCACTAAGTCAATATGTGTGCATTCAATTGGTCCGACCACATGTTGTGGTGGTACCAAAATATACTAAAATCCCTTCACATTGCCTGAATCCTAATTTATTGTAATGTGTATGAAGCTGTTGATGTGTCTCATCAATGTAGGACAAACATTTTGTAGCACACCACTTAAACATTAGTTGAGACATTCTCCCAGATACTGAGACAGTGTATTGGAATGATGCTGTGTCTACCGAGTGTGGTACTGCCATGATTTTCACTGCTGGTGTTATTGATTGGGGATTTCTTCTGTGAGCCATGTGATATAGCTCCAGCTGATGACATAAATGAATAATGATTTGCCTATTGAATCTGGGTGTTTTTGTTCTATCCCCTTCTTCCATATTTGCATGGTCTGGAATTGTCAATGTGAAAATGGCACTAAGTATTTGTATCATGTATGGATTGTTAGGTTTGTGAGCATGTTGACATACAAATCTTTGACAAAGGTAAAATATTACTATACTAGTTGATGAGTTATAGGTATTTGTATTTTGTTGTAATGGTTGTGAACTTGAGAGAAACATTACCTACTTGCAATTCATTTTGATTACACTTTCATTTGTTTTTTGACATTGTAATTTATGATGGAAAAAGGCAAATGAAATAATCGACTTAAGGCATAAGACACCAGTCTTTTACTAAGTGAGTTGTGATTTTATTGAACAAAATAGAAAGAACTAAAACAAGATGAAAATGAAACAAGCAAACAAAAAATAGGAAATGTCAGTCATGGTGAATGAAACCACTCTTTTTTTTGTCTTTGGAGTTTTATTTAGCGCAAACTAGACCCGAAGGTATCAAAGCGCTTTACATGAGCAGCAGTTGTGTTATAGTCAGACACATTCATTTTTATTAGGCACAGGGAGATTAAGTGATTTGCCCCAAATCACAGGATGTTAAGCGTCCCTGCCGAGACTAGAACCCGGTTCCCATGCTTTTGAGGTCGACCACCCTGGAAGACTACATCCTTTCTTGAAGAGCCAAAATTGTTTGAAGTCCAATGTCCAAAATACAAGTGGCATCAGAAAGGTAAATGTGTCCAGAAATAGGCCACAGAGTGAATGGTAGTCCCTCACTGGAGGAAATTAGGTTCAGGGTCTCTTGCTGGTGGTGTTAGAGGTCTTGCATCCTCTTCTGCTGGTAGTCTGGATGGAAATTCCCTTCAGTTACAGGGACTGGGTTGGTTGTATGTGTTTCTACTTGTGGCAGGGCCTCCCTCTCTTTGGCTGTGGCAGATGTACTTGGACCAGATGTTGTAGGATCACAGATAGGAGAAGATGGGGCTGGGAAAGCCCTGCTCATATATGTAAAAATATCATGCAGCACCCCAGTCAGGTAGCCCAAATTGGAGTTGAGATTCTCCATCTGTACATTGTGCTCCCGCTGCAACTGCTTCATGTCTAGGAGCTCTGTGAGTACCTGGCCCATCATAATTTAGGACTGATGGATGAATCCCAAGACTTGGTTGAGGGTAGCCACAGTGACAGTCAACTCAGTGACCTGGTTATGCTGGCCAGCGGTGTCCTGCTATGATGGCTAACCTACTAGCCTGTGGCACCATCTCACTGGTTCCTCGCTGAACAGCAACCAGGACTGGGGGGCACAAGAACGGCGTGGTGTTGCTTTGGACACAGGAAGTGCAGGTATCTGTGAGCTGGGGTGGGAGGTGTAGATGTGGGCCGAGTGAGACTCACTGTAGCTGTCTGACCAGGCAGACCAGATGGGTTAGCTTCTTCTCTTCATCCAGAATTGCAGGAGTGTAGTGCAGTTGATGCTAGATCGCGCGGTGAGGCCAGCCCTCCTTTCTTTATTTTAAAAAAAACGATAACCTGATCACAGTGATTATTTGCACATTGTTATTTTGCACTTACGGTCGCTTGACGCTCTGTTTTAATTGGTGAAACAAGATCTTTTAATTCAACGTTTGGCACTCTATGCAATTCAATTGTGCTTTGTTTTTATCTCTGCTCTGCCTTACCGGGTAGATGTGTGTTTAGCTGCTAGGTCGCAGTCCCCGGTCCATCGCGGCAATCAAGTGCCGATTGTACGGAGGGACGCTTTGCGACTCCACCCACTCCTGACCTCAGTTCCGGTCACGGGGTACATTAGGGGGATGACCTGCCGGACGCGCAGCAGTTGATGCTAGAGCGCGTGGTGAGGCCAGCCCTCCTTTCTTTATTTTAAAAAAAACGATAACCTGATCACAGTGATTATTTGCACATTGTTATTTTGCACTTACGGTCGCTTGACGCTCTGTTTTAATTGGTGAAACAAGATCTTTTAATTCATCGTTTGGCACTCTATGCAATTCAATTGTGCTTTGTTTTTATCTCTGCTCTGCCTTACCGGGTAGATGTGTGTTTAGCTGCTAGGTCGCAGTCCCCGGTCCGTCGCGGCAATCAAGTGCCGATTGTACGGAGGGACGCTTTGCGACTCCACTCACTCCTGACCTCAGTTCTGGTCACGGGGTACATTAGGGCGATGACCTGCCGGACGCGCGCAGCGGGCACGCCGCCGGCGCGCCGAAGGCACGCCAAAGGCAAGCCCTTCTGCGCCCGTCCACGCCCAGACCGCGACCGGCGCCGGCCATACCGCTACACCCGACCAGCTTCAACCATTGCGCTGGTCTCGTGAGGCATTGTTAACTCTTCGGTGCCCTCCCTGTGCCAACATTCAACGGCTAGACTTTACTAAAGTCTCAGACCATCCGAGCTGTAACATTTGTGGTTACTCGCCATTATGTGGCCAGGGGCCACAAAAGCAATTTCAGACCCACTTCAATGCGTGCCTCATAAATTGCAGATCACTTGTCAAGCATGCCATGGAAATATGGTCCCTTCTAAGGGACGGGTCCTGGGATGCCATGTTCCTTACTGAGACCTGGCTTACCCTGGACACAGTGACGTCCATCGCTCTTGCCATTCCACCCGGTTTTAAGATGTGCCACGCTGACCGGGAGGGAGGCAAGGGGGGGGCGGCGTGGCCATTATCCTGAGAGACACTTGGGATTTGGTGTCCTCCTCCCCATCGTTCGGGGGCGGCATTGAAGGTCTGTTTTTCTGCATTCATTTTAATCCCTCTGTCTCACTGGCTGGCACCCTTATTTATAGACCTCCAGACTGTTCGGCAATGGCACTGCAGAATTTATGTAGCCTTATTGTCAACTGTCTGTTAAATACACAAACTTCATGGTGTTAGGTGATTTCAACTTACATGTGGATGACGTCAGCTGCTCACAAGCAGCTCATTTGGTATCCTCATTAGAAGGTGCCAACCTCATCCAACTGGTGTCTGCTCCCACACATACAGCAGGTCACACGCTAGATCTTATTTTCACCACCCTTGCCGATGTTGTTATAGCGTCCCCCACCCCTTTAATCTGGTCTGATCATTACCTGATCCATCTTATTCTTCCTCTGCCTGTCCTTAAACAAGCTGAAGGCCCTCACTTCATTTTCAAGAGAGATTTGAAAAATCTAAACGTTGCAGATTTATGCGACACTATACAGGCTACCCCTCCCAGCCTGTCCTCAGACCCAAATGCCAAAGCTATTTCCGTGCATAAATGGATTGCAACGGCAGTGGACTCCGCTGCCCCGGCAAGAATTGTTAAATCCGCTAGACTATCTCCCACGGCCCCCTGGTTCTCACTCTCCCTTAAAAAATCCAGGAGTGATTGTAAGAAACTTGAACGCGCGTGGAGAGCAAGATATGATGACCAAACCAAGCTCTCTTACAAAAAGGCCTTAAAAGCTTTCCATAAGGACATCAAAATTGCCAGGAGAGCCTACTTCACTAACCGGATCTTAAATGCTGACCACTCAGGCAGCGAGGTGTTTAAAGTTGTGAAGTCTTTTCTCAATCCTGCAGCAATAGAGTCTAAGCTGTCTCCCTCTCTCACCCTCTGTAATACTATCGCTCACCACTTCGATAGTAAAATTCTAAAGGTCTATGACTCTTTTGTCCCGCAAACATCAACTGTAAAATCAGATTCCCCCATCTCTAAGCTTATGACTCAAACCTTTAGTCATTTTTCGCCTATAACCGACAAGGAAGCCTTAACAACGATTCAGAACTGCCAGTCTGGAGCCCCAGATGACCCATGCCCTCCCAAATTGTGGAAAAGTCTCTCTGCCCCCCTAACGGACACGCTTCTTCCTCGCTGGCCACAGGCATCTTCCCCGACCTTTGGAAACATGCCACACTTCTTCCCCTAAAAAAGAAACCTAATGGGGACCCGGACGATCTTGGAAACCTAAGACCCATTTCCCTTCTTCCTGCCCCGGGTAATATGCTTGAGAAATTAGTCCAGCGACAAATGACCTCCTTGATTGAGCAAAGTGGAGCTCTCCACGACACACAATCAGGCTTCAGGGCAGGCTTCAGCACTGAGACTGCCCTCTTTTGAAGTAGCTGAGTCACTAAGATGGTCACTGGACTCAGGAGCCTCCTCTCTACTTGTGCTCCTGGATTTGTCAGCGGCCATCGATACGGTGGGCCACTCTATTATGGTCAAGAGATTACAGGGTGCTGGATTTGAGGGAAAGGCGCTGGCCTGGATCTCGTCTATCCTGAATGGTAGCACGCAGAAGGTCTCTCTCAGGCCTTTTGAGTCGTCACCTCTTCCGTTGTGGTGTGGAGTCCCTCAAGGCTATGCCCTGAGTCCATTACTTTTTAATCTCTACTTGGCTCCGCTCTTCTCATTAATGAACAACTGGGGTGTGAAAGTGATCTCCTACGCAGACGACACCCAGCTGTTCTTCTCCTTTAAGGAGCAATCTGTCGAGGCTTTCAAAAACTTCAAAGGCTGCCTGCGTGATATAGCCATCTGGATGAACTCCAACAAATTAAAGCTTAACGCAGGAAAGACCGAAGTTATGTTCTTCGGTACGGGTTCTATCCCCGATGCGGACTTATGGTGGCCGGAGGAGATGGGTCCGCCTCCCTCCCCCGCCAACTGTATTCGCAATTTGGGTGTAAGATGGGAGCCGGATCTCTCCCTTCTGGCTCAAATTAAGCAGGTTTCCGCTACCTGCTTTAGATATCTAAAAAACATACGGAAAATTCTGCACCTCCTCCCGGAAGATTGTAGGAAAATAGTTGTCCATGCTACTGTCACATCCAGATTGGACTATGCAAATGGCCTTTACTTGGGCCTCCCCAAATATGCCATCCAACGCCTGCAGTTGGTTCAGAATGCGGCTGCGAGACTGATCCGACGGATTCCTTTCCAACATCATGTCTCTCCGCACCTCCGACTGCTTCATTGGCTACCGGTGGAAAAAAGAATTATCTTTAAGGCCCTGACTTTGGCCTACAGGGCATTGCATGGAAATTGTCCACGTTATCTGAAGGACAGATTATATCCCTACAAGCAGGAGCGGTTGCTACGCGCCAACTCACTCAACCTACTTCATCCTTCCCGGTTTAGAAAATCACGTCGGGGGGGAGATCCTTCACGGTCAAGACGACCTCACTTTGGAACCACCTGCCCAGCCATCTTCGTCTGGCAATTTCAGAATCCTGTTTTTGGCAGGCCCTGAAAACTTGGCTCTTTGGTTCAACCTAATTGGTTTCCATGGAGGTCGGCCTTTTTTACCTTTTTATGCTATCTAGCTCCCTCTACTGTTAGCGCCGGGACACCCCTGTTTGGGGTAGCCGTCGTGCTCTACAAGCTCCATTATTATTATTATTATTATTATTATTAATACTGAAGGCTTGATCCTGTGCTGTAGTGGTAGGCAGTGGTGGCTGGTAATTAACAGTGGTAGGGGGACGGGTTGCAGAGCCAAGGGAGAGGGAATGAAGAAAAATATAAAAACGTACCTGTCTGCTCTCTGCCGCCGCTGCCTCCTATCCTTTGCCCACTTCCAGGGCAGAAAGCAGGAAGCACCTGGCTCCCAGCCTCCTGATAGCCAATCACAGCACTGCAATGCAGCGTTCTGATTGATCTGAGCACAATGGATCATTGCTCAGCCAGAGAATGGGAGGCTGTGCATGTTCTCCATGCAGGCTGTAATGCAGCCTGCATGGGGAACATGCATGCAAAGTGCATGTGACGGTTTGACCAGCCCCAGACGGCAAGCCAAAGTGTTCTGCACAGTTAGAGTTGGCAATCCACTTCTCCCCTGCCCTGTTCTGTGAACAGAGCAGCCCCGCCCCTCCCAGCTGAGCAAGGGGAAAAATAAAATGATAATAACAATGAGTTATTATCATTGTATTTTTTCCTCTTTGATCTTCTCAGTGGAGCGACGTTCCTCTGCCTTAGCGGAGGAGCTGCCAGTGAGTGGAGGTTTCCTGAGTGGCAGATGATGGGTCACATACTCTGGCTGTTGGACCTATTATGAGTGTAAAAATATGACTGCATTGTAAAAGTGTGTATTACAAAATGTTGCAACCTAAAAGGGAAAACGAAATTAATATCATGATTATACCTTTCAGTGGTATTGTAATTCTTTATGCAAACAGTTTGCATTTCATACAAAACAACTTAAAAAAGCAGGTAAGAGAATGTCCGGATATATGAAAACTAGTAACTATTTATGAAATGTACCAACCATCCAATACAACACAGTAGAGCAGAGAAATGGTGACAGACACACTAGTACAGTTTGCCACTTTGTGTAGTTCAACAATGGCCCCATACATGTAGGATAGGTAAAGTATCACAATTTTTACAATCAAAAATTGGAATAGTACATATATTCAAAAATTAGAAACAATTTATTATTATTGAATTAGAGGCACAAATTATACAAAAAAGTGAGTGAGCAAACTGTGACGAGGTAAAAGGAAATCAGCCGATTTCCTTACCCCAGGCAAGTGACTTAAAAAGTGACTTTTGAGTGAGTAGAAATGTAAATAAAACAGTCACAATTGATTAGCATCTCATACTCAACAATACGATACAAATTATAGTATAGAGTTAGAGATGTGTGTCGACGACATTTCGATCCCTATTCGATAGTGGGATCTCATCAGGACAAGGCGAAAGAACGAGTGCCTGGGAAGTTTGCAATAGCTACGGTTACGATGAAGAATCGAAGAAAGTACAAAATCGCTGAAGAAAGGATGGCCGACGGTCGACAGGCACCTGGGACCTTAGGGCGCTAGTTAGCGTGATGGGTCAGAGTCCAGTTCAAGGGGAGGTGCGGATATCCCGTCCGGGATATTTAGACCGGGAACTCAGCAAGGCAGGGAAAACGCCTGGGTTGAGGTATAGGGAGGCGGCACGGAATTGTAGATCGAATCACAGCCAGAATCGAAGTGGAACAGTGTCCACGTAGTGTTGAAATCGGTGCCTTGAGGAGCGCGATGCCTGATAGCTGGTGAGCTGGACCTCGCGTCCTCACACGTCTCTAACTCTATACTATAATTTGTATTGTATTGTTGAGTATGAGATGCTAATCAATTGTGACTTTTTTATTTACATTTCCATTCACTCAAAAGTCACTTTTTAAGTCACTTGCCTGGGGTAAGGAAATCGGCAGATTTCCTTTTACCTCGTCACGGTTTGCTCACTCACTTTTGTGTATAATTTGTGCCTCTAATTCATTAATAATAAATTGTTTCTAATTTTTGAATATATGCACTATTCCAATTATTGATTGTAAAAATTGTGATACTTTACCTATCCTACATGTATGGGGCCATTGTTGAACTACACAAAGTGGCAAACTGTACTAGTGTGTCTGTCACCATAAACCTGATGAGCAACACTATACAACACACACCAAAGGTGTGCCAGTCACTGTTGTCTTTGTTGCCTCCAGATGTGTGACCAACACAACATGTCAACCACCTTAGGTGTGCCTGTGACAACAATCGTGATAAAAAACATGACTGCACATGGACCAAAAATGTGCCTGTCACTGTTATCTACCTTTGTCACACTCCTATCTGATTCGATCCAATTTTCCAATGTAAAATGGTCGCTAGTGTGTGTTCCTGTGTTGTTTTCTAGCTAAACGTGGGCGCATTTCACAAATTGATTGCCCAAGTTAAAAAGTCTGCTAATACATGACGCTGTGTCTTTTTCCACAGGCAATTGCACACGTTTTCCAAAACAATAGCCCAAACAAAATGGCCTCCAACACATACACTATCCACCAGTTTCTATGGGCAGGTGAGCATTTTTTCCATGCACTTGCTTCAACGTCACTATATGTACTTTTGAAGCATGTGATGATGGGATTGAAATGAACATGTTATGCTATGTTATGTTTTGTTATTTTCTGTTATTTTCTGTTATATTATGTTATGTTATGTTATGTTATGTTATGTTATGTTATGGTATGTTATGTTATGATATGCTATGCTGGGTTATGTTATGTCATGTTATAAGTATTTGTAAAGCACACTATCACCTGCCAGGGTTTCCTGGCACTGAATAGGTGTGTGTGTCAAACCCTACTTATAGTAGGTCATTTATTGGAAAGCCATATCTTCAGTTTCTTGTGGAATTCAAGAACAGAGGAGGAGGCTCTGATGTCAAGCGGGAGGTTGTGCCACGCTTTATGAGTGATGTAAGAGAAAGCTTGTCCTTCTATTCTGGCTCTGTGTATGTGTAAGATGTTGGCGAGTCGGAGTCCTACGGAGCAGAGGTGTATGGATATTTGTTGGAAAGAGATGTGACTTGTCAGGTCGGTGGGGCCTGAGTTGTGGAGTGCCTTGAATGTGTGTGTAAGGTGTTTGGATTGAGCACATGTGTGTATTAGCAGCCAGTGTAGATCCCTGCTGTGTGGTATAATGTGAGTTCTGTGTGCAAGGTTTTTTTGTCTGGCTGCCAAGTTCTGGATGGTCTGTATAGTGAGTTGCTTGGTGATCCCGGATTATTTCCATAGTGCCACTTGCTGGTGACTAGGACATGCGTGCTGCTTGGGAACCAGTTGAAAATCTTCCTCAGCATCTTCAGGGTGTGGAAATAGGATGCAGTCATGGTGTTGACATGTGCAGTCATGTCCAGTTAGCTCTTGATGATTATTCTCAGGTTGCTGGCATGGGTTCTGGGTGTGGGTCCGAGTTCGGCAGGCCACCAGTTGGAATCCCATCACTACTTATGTCCTGTATGTTCGTTGATACTCATCATGGGTATCAGGGCCCCATACTCCATGCTTACGACCTTCAGCAGACCCCGGGCTAGGTGCATCCCCATAAGGGGTAGCAAATCATCTTGTCTATGGTGTTTACTCTAGGGCAGAGCTTGAAGCGGTTCACCCCTTTTCCATCCATGCATGAAGGCACTTATGGGTTGGCCTCCTTGGATTGCTATTCAGACTGCTTGTTGGTCAGATGTATGAAGGAAACATTCTTCCACAAGTAGCCTGCTGTTGCTGAGGAGACAGCACCAATCTAGTTGATGATGTGCTTTGCACTGATCCATCTTTGAGTGATCATCAGAGTCCACTGATCCGGATTTGCTTATTCCAGTTCGCACTCCTCCCTGAACCGCTCCACTTCTGGTGTTCAATGAGTGCTCACCCACTCTGCCCGTTAGGGTTTCAGGGTGGGTAGAAGAAAAGGGAGATAATGGTAATTTTATGGTTGAGGGTTGGGAAAAGGAAAAGGGAAGTAAGGGTACTTTTATGGTTTAGGGATGGATTAATGTAAACGTACGTAAGGGAAATTTTACATTTTGGGATGAGAAGAGGTAAATGATTTTAAGGGTAATTTTAGGTATTAGGGATAAATAGTAAAAGGAGATGAGAGTATTTTTAGAATTTATGGGTGAGAAGACATAAATAGAGGTAAGATTGATTTAGGGCTAGGGGATGGTTAGAGGTAAAGGTAGGTATGGGTAATTTTAGGGTTTGGGATGGGAACAGGTACATGGCATTAAAGGTAATTTTAGGCATTGAGGGTGGATAGAGGTATAGGAAGATAAGCTTTTTTTAGGGTTAACGGATGGGTAGAGGTAAATGATGGTAGGGATGCTTAGGGGAGGGGAAGGAAGACCTAAAGGGAGATTAGGAGTAAAAAAAAAGGCATGTGTATGTGTGTATATATAAATATTTATGTTCACTGAAAAATCCAAAGGTTTAAGTAATTTTATAGTTAGGTGAATATGTCAGTGACAATATTGATGTTCTGAACTAAAAAGAACACTAAAATTCACTAGCTAAAATTAGCAAGCCAACTATAACCTGTGTACCCACCAAGCACTGCCTCAAATATCACATCACTCATGACATGTTCTATGACATCCATTATGACATCACAGATGACATCTCAAATGACATCACTGGTGGTACATCCAATGAGTGTGTTAGTTTATTTTATAGTTTACATAGTGGTCGGTAACTACCATGTTACTTTTCTACCTAATTTTGTACAGCCTGTGTCCAGCTAATGGGTGCAGGTGTTTACAAAACACATGTGCTTCTAATTTGGATTGCAGAGTAACTCTGTGTGCAGATGACAGTTGACGACTTGTGTCTATTATGTTCCACATACGCTTTTTGGTTTTGCAGAAAAGGCTTCCAAGAGGTCAAAGATTCTTAGTAGTAGATACTAAGTATCATAAGCGGCCTAGAGTTATTAAAATAATCATTATTACATGACAATTTCTACATAACACGGCAGATTGTTGGCACCAGGTACTAACCCAAGTACATGTGCTTGTTTAGCTTCAAAAGATGGACTATCTGTAAAGGTTTCACCACAGTATGTAGGTAGTATGACCTTTAGCACCTTCAGATCTTTGTTATTTTTAGTGAATATAAATATCCAAGAAACAACTTTCCACCTCTGTTTTAGAAAGCCACGACACTCCAAGAAAGTTTTGATATTCAAGATTTAATCCTTTTGCAGTGAAGAAATGCACATTAGCGCGTTTTTGCATATACACGCCTTTGTCATGACACTGGTTATTTGTTACATGGTGCACTATACACAAAAAACTGGTGCTCCCAATACAATAAACATAGTAAAGGGACAAAAAAACAGTAATGGCACTTTCAGCGCCATCTTGGAGAGGCTTGCTGTGCAGTTAAATTCATGCAAAACATGACCTAACAATGCATTACTTTGTACCAACACAAATCATGCAGTGAACTACAATGTAAACTGGTTGAAATTCCTATTATTTCATGAGATCCTGCCGGTAACCCCCTCTTCCTCAAGAGCCATGGTTGCCCACAGAATTATTCTCAGTCGCTTGGATTCCTGAAATGTTCTTCCTCTAGATTTTCCTGAATCTCTTTTACATCGTTTGTCTCGGGCCCAGAATGCAGCTGCTAAATTTGCCTTAAACCTACCCAGCAGAGCTTCTGCCTCCTTAGCATTAATGAAGCTGCACTGGATGCCACTTAAGCAAAGAATTTGGTTTATATCCCACTGCATGGCGTTTAAAGCTTGCCATGGGCTAGGTCCTCTTCCCCTTCAAAAGGGACTAGGAAGATACATCCCCAACAGAGCTCTCTGATCTACATGAACCAATTTGTTCTGGTGTACCAAAGTTCTGGAAATCCAGGCAAGGCAGCAGGACCTTTATTGTCCCTGCACTTAAGCTCTGGAATGCACCTCTCCCCTTCTTAAGATCCATGTCTGACCTATTGAAGTTTAGGAGTGTGCTGAATACTTGGCTGTTCCCCAGGTAATCAGAATCCACCCTCCTATCCCTGAAGCTAAGTTACTATAGGTAACTTTTTTCTAAGAAAATTGTTCCATCTTCTTTTCTTTCTCTTCCCCAGCTGTTATGACCAGCGCCAGGATACCAATTGGTGACAGTGCGCTCTGTTAACGCAAAAATAAATACATAAATAATCCTCCAAGAGTAATCAAGTACTTAATGAATTTTAAACGACAGTGTTTTTCTTCAAATATGGTTGCCATCTTGTGATCGGATTGTTAAGCTATAGCATTAAGTAAAACTCATTGCATAAGTATGTAGTGAACATTTCATAATACAGCCCCAGTGGGCAATTCACATGTAAGGAACAAATCCAAGTATTGGCACTTTAGTTTGGAGAGGCTTGTTGTGCATTTAAATTCATGCAAGACGTGAAATAACTTAACACATTGTGGGGCATATTCTCAAGGAGGTATCGCCGAGTTATCGGTACTTTATCGCTTCCAAAGTCGCAAAAAATGTATCACCCCATTCACAAGCTGGTGCAAACAGCCTATATCACCAGTTTTCCTGCGATAGCATCCTCAAAAATTATCGCCACAGATGACCCCGGCAACTATCGCTAATGAGATGCAGAGTAGGCATTCCCGAGCAAAAAGCAGCGACAAGACCACTCCACAACATTCCCAACGACCAGCCAAATGGGCGATAAGATAACAAAACAGGCGATAAGGCGTGGTAGCAGCAGGAAACTAACACCTGCTCTGACCTGTTGTAAAGTCGGACGGCAGCTGACACCACAAAAGCGAGCCCAGCCCACAGTCACACCTGAAGAACAACAGATGCCATGGAGCTACTCATCATGCAACTCGGAGCCCCAACAGGCCCACAACACCCACCGCCACCACACCCAGGACTGCCACCACCCCTGGACATCCCCCGCACCACCCCCAGACCACCATCGAGGAAGCACATACACCGACGCGGACCTTCAGAAAATACACCAGTCTCACAGACTTAACACCAAAGAATGTCATTGCCCACTACAGGCTCAAAAGGACAACCATCCTGAACATCATTGTCCATAGGCTGACGGTACCAACTCAGCAGATAACCAACATCCCACCTCAGACAAAGCTGCTGTCTGTGCTGCACCTGATGGCCTCTGGGACCTTCCAACCAACAACCGCCAGAGTCGGAGGGGTCTCACAGCCAGCACTATCAAAGTTCCTCAAACCTGTCGTGGATGCTATCATCAGCCTGGTACCCCAGTACCTATACTTCCCCCACACTGCACAGTAACAACTGGAGACCAAGCAAGGCTTCTACGCCATAGCTGTATTCCCGCACGTGTTGGGGGCAATAGACTGCACACATGTCCTACTTGTGCCCCCTGCCGACACTGCACACAATTACGGCAACAGAAAGCACACGCATTCCATCAATGTGCAGGCAATAAAAGACCACCATGGACTCTTCACCAATGTCGTCGCCAACAACCCAGGCAGTATGCATGACTCATACATCTTCCGACAGTTCATCATCAACCAGCGCTTCCAGGATGGCACCTACGGAAATGCTCTGCTCGTTGGTAAGTACCAAATGAACACACCACACACCTTAACTCCACAATCATGCGACTCACACCTCTGGGAATGCACACGTTACAAACTCACATACAAAATGTCAAACAATATGCCCACCTACCAGACATGACAACACAACTTACTGTGGGAACCTGGGCTAGCCATGTACATGAGCCAACAACGGCATGGCACCTCAGCCACACAATAGCAGATTGTGGGGAGAGGTAGGAACCAGGCATGTGCGAAGGAGGCAAGTGACCCATGAATGAGAAGGTACATAATGCAAGTGTGGCGGAGATGTGCAGGACAGACTGCAGTATGCAGACCAAGCACATATCCATGGAGTGTAGTGGACAGTGGACGCAACCATGTCACCCCAGCCAGTGTGGAGGATTGCGGATATGTAGCTTGTTACGTCCCCCCTGTAAGTGTGTGCGGAGTGGGCTGGCCCGGCGTATGCCATGCCAGCGTAGGGGTGTGGCTCCTCCACACGTGGATCTGGGTGTGATTCAGTGTGGGCCTTGCCAAGGATGTGGCTGATGCCTGTGTCTCTGTTGTAGTGTCTGCGCCACCCATCACTCAATAGACAATGTTGCTATGTGGCATGTCCCCGGTGTGCGTGGTCGGCCGAAGGGGTACATGGGGGAGGGCGTGCCCGCTCAGGGTCAGGGATCACACATGCCGACTGTTGTGTGTGTTGCTATTAGTGCAGCATGAGCCAAAGATGTACCCTCAACTGCATGTCGAGTTCAGCCAGGCAGGTGCTCTACATCTGTGTCAGCCCTGTCCCTGCAATGGGCCTACACACACGTGGCCGGCCACATTCCACGGAGCATCATCACTGTGTCGTACTCTGGCTTGTACACATGCACAGACAGGCATGTCAATGATGTGCCGTAGGGATGCATGTGATGTAATCGCGCTGCGCACACTAGTGATTGTGCTCGGGGGAGTGGCAGCAGTGAGGCTATGTAGTACACAGTGATGCTGCTCATTTGCAACACGCAGTACATGTCATACAGGAATCACTAAGTCACACATATCACACACCAATGAACCAGTGTGCCTGCCAACACATCATGCAGAACCAACTATTGACTCATGTCTCTCTGCCTTGTCACAGGTGACCAAGGATATGCACTCTGCCCTTGGATGATGACACCCTTCCGAGCCCCGAACACACAGGCCTAGAGGCACTATAATGTGGCCCACAAACGCACCAGAGGCATCGTTGAGCCACACTTGGCATGTTGAAGACATGTTGCCTGGACGTTACAGGTGGTCAGCTCCTGTACAGCCCAGGCCTCGTGTGCAAGATGATCGTTGCATGTTGTGTGTTGCACAACATATGTGTACGCAGCAAAGCCCCATGGATACGAGTGCCAGATTCACCGGACGATGATAATGAAGATGAGGCAGGTGAACCACACCCCACTTCAGCCGCAGCAGGAAAAGCCCGTAGGGACTACATCATTGGTAATTTGTTTTCTGGTTGACGTCACATTGTGTGGGTCCTTTGTAGTAATGGCACAGTACGTTGACTGCCACAGGCACTGTATGCGCCAATTTCCGATACACATTCCCTGCGTGCATGTCACTCATCTGTACAGGCACTTCACTCGGACAAGTGTGGGTGCGACATGTTGTGCTGTCAATTGAGGGATTTGTTGATGTATGGTGGGTGTGTCACCTCTGTGCAGTGAGGCCGTTTATGGTGTCATGTATTCGAACTGCCAGTTCTGTGTGTCACAGTTGTTACGGTATCCCACCCTTCGGTGTTGCACATGTATCCCAGATCATTCCATTTTGGCTGTCATTTGTGACCTACAAGTGACAACAGGGATTCTTTTGTGCTCTGATAAGTGCCGCCATGATGCAGGGATGCACCCTGTGACTTAAGTCCCACGACATGGGCAACATGTATGTAAGAGGGAGTCACTGCCCTTGCATTAGTCCATGCTTCCATTCCTGTTTGATCATGGACATGGCACGTCGATGTGCAGGAGGTGTTGCTTGTCCCTCTGCAATGTGAGTGGGAGATGCGGTTTCACAATGTGTACCATGTATGTTTACGCATTGGCGCAGGTTACATACTGGATGGATGTGAATGTGCATTGTGGCTGTTTGTGGGGGACTGCCTATCTGATTTGGACAATGGTCATTTGTTCTGCGTCACAGCTGTGGGGTTGTGCTCGCACGTTGTCATCTCACAGATTCTTTGGTCTGCTTTTATGGTGTATTTTCATGCCAGATGCGTGGGATTTGCAGGCCGGCCGCTGGTTGTCAGTGCTTTTTGTGCCACGATTGGCCTCATTGCAAGATTTATCGCATTCGCGTTTTGCATTTTTGCGGCATGGCGTTGATTTTAATGCGGTCAGTTGACACGTTATCTGGTGACTATCGCATGGTATCGCTGTGTTGAGAATGCTTCGTTGACACGGCATAATTTTCCAGCGATAGACTGCGATGTTGGGAGTTGTGTTAAGTTACTTTTGCGATGGTTATCAGACGTTCTTGAGAATATGCCCCTGTGTTTGTTAGAAATGGGGGTCTTAAGTTGGCAGAGGTAGGTACCTTTGTCCAAGTAGGGGCCTTTCTTCCTAGTCAGGGTGAGGGGGATACACTTCTAAAATAACCCCTGCCCACGTCTTTGGTAACTTGGCACGAGCAGACAGGTTTATCTCAGAGGCATTAGTGAACACATACAATAATACTGTGAAAACAATACAAATGGACACCACATCAGTTTAGACAAATAAGTAATGTTTATCTAACCTAAACAAAAATCCACAATACAGTTATCAAGATATACCTAAAAATAGGTTATTCACTCAAATAAAGTTTGCAGTAACAAATAACTCCAACTGGAGTTATTACGACGTTGTGAGAGATTAAAACCCCAAAGTACAGTGCCGACTGCGAAGTGTGCGGCGTCAGGCACGGAGTCAAGCAGACCCCCAAATAACAGTACCTTGGAAACCATGAAATCATAGGGGAGGTGACGCTTCGTTGGCGCCGGGCAGCGTCGGTTCCTTAAGACCCCAGGGTATGTGAAGCCTCTGTTCCTTACTGCGATGCAGGGGAGTTGAGACATCAGTGAGGTTACGTCACAGTGGCAGTGAAGCGGCGGTTCCTTACAACAGTGCGGTGTTGATGGATTTGGGAGTCACCCACATCGGGTATCGACTCTCCGTTGATGAAGCACCGGCGTCGGTGAAGTCCGGCTGCAGTGCGAGTCGGGACAGTGCATCATGGACATCACGAGCGGTGTCCTCGGCTCCGATACAGGCAGCGGCCTCCGTGACAGCTTTGGAGTCGATGCGGCACAGCATCAGCAGGCGTCGGGCCTATGGTGCATCTCAGGGAGATGCGTTGTGCTCTTCACGAGCTGTGCCCACAGCTTCGGTGCAGGTGAAGGCATCGCTTGCTGGTGTCGATGTTGCAATTTCCTTCTGTGGCAGCAGAGACAGCAGTTCCAGATGCAAAAAGACAGAAGAAATGAAGTCTTTGTGTCCCTGAAACTTCAGAGCAGGAGGCAAGCTCTATTTCAAGCCCTTGGAGATCTTCCTCGAGTAGGGGACACAGCAAACAGCAAAGTTCTTCTCCTTTCCTTGTCAGCAAGTAGCCACTGCAGGCCAACCCCAGACAGCAAAACAGCACAGGGGCAGTATTCCTCCTCAGCTTCTTCTCCTTGGCAAAGGTTCCTCTTGATTCCCAGAAGTAATCCAAAGTTCTGGGGTCCGGGTCCCAATATTTATACGACAAAATGATTTGTTCTCTAGTGACAGAGAAGCCCTGTGCTTAGTCAAAACCAGTTGTGTACTCTCTGGTGCAGCTTCCTGGCAGGAGGTAGAGACAGCATTGTGGAAGGCAGACCAGGCTCATTCAGGTGAAAGGCAATCTCCTTCCCCTACTCTAAATGCAGCCCAGGTCTATTCAGCCCAGCCTTGACTCATCAGACTCTCTGGAGCCACTGCACCCTCCAGCCCCTAACACTCCAAACCCAGACAGTCAATCCACATCCCAGCAGAGGCACACTGGATGGCTAAGCAAGAAAATACCTACTTTCTAAAAGTGGTATTTTCAAACACAGAATGTAAAAATCACCCTCACTAAAAGATGCATTTTAACATTCTGAGTTCAGGCATAATTAACTTTATTTTCCTACTTTGTTCCCAGGGGTAGTTAGGCTTATAGGATGTTATATGCAAACTCCCCATTCAATCCAATGGGAAAAGGTAGGCTTGCAATAGTGAAAACAATTGGCAGTATAACACTATCAGGACATGCCACACACACACCAGGGCATGTCCTAGCTTTCACATACACTGCACCCTGCCCACAGGGATACCTTGGGCATATCTTAGGGGTGACTAACATGCAAGAAAAGGGAAAGTTAGGGCCTGGCAAGTGGGTGCACTTGCCAAATCGACTTGGCATCCCTAGACTGCCTGCTGGCTCTGCAGTGGCAGATCTGAGTCACTTTACAGGCTGCTTATGTGGGTAGCACAATCAGTGCTGCAGGCCCAGTAGCAGTGTTTGATTTACAGGCCCTGGACACACAGTTCACTGTACTATGGACTGGTAAATCAAATATGCCAATCATGGAAACACCAATGCATAACAATAATTTACAAAGGGAGCACTTGCACTTTGGCACTGAACAGTAGTGGCAAAGTGCCGAAAGCATCTAGACCAGCAAAATGGAGTCCAACACACAGGAAAACACAGGTGGTCAAGGCAATAAATACAGGGGAAACCCACGCCAATGATGCCAAGTCTAACAGTGTTGAACCAGCACAAATCATACAGTGAATTACAATGTAGTCTGGATGAAATTGCACATTATTTCATGAAGCCCATAAGAACAATCAAGTACTTAGTGAATCTTAAATGACAGTGCTTGTGTATCGAATATGGCTATCATCTTGTAATGGGAGTGTGGTCCTATAGCACTAGGTAAATCCCATTGCATAAGTATGTAGTGAACATTCAGGAATAGAGTACCAGTGGGCAATTCACATTTAATGAGCATATAAAATGATCAATGTTAGACATGTCTTGTTAGTGCAAATCAACAAAGTTCCAGCATTTCTAGTTCCACTTCAACCATGAAGGTGTGTGACTGTAGCATTAGTATATGAATACATAGGAAAATAGGGATTGTTATGCAGTGTCTTGCAGAGAAAATTACAAGGCAACCATACCATATCATGTCTATTTAAGAATTCAAAATAAAACCAACAAAAGTTGAATGTTCAGTGTAGGATGTGTTCAACCCCAGTGGACACAAACACTAATAAAATGTTCACCTTCATTTGTCTGTAAACATAAGGAGCTATCTACGCTAGCATGCCAATGATGACAGATCCATCAAAGTCTAAATTGTAACTCCAAAACCAAAACCATAGCCAGACGCGAAGGCCCCTGGTAAGGCATACACTTCATTAAGATGGTGGTGAATTTCCATCAAGTATGGCATTGTACTGTCTATTGCAGCCCCTTCTGGCTTTGTCTCTGTAAAAAACATACACAAAATAAAAAATGTTGAAATAGTTGAACCAATAATAATCTAAAAAATTGCAGCTCAAGCTAATAAGGGAGTCAAAGGTAGACGCACAGCTCTTTGTCAATCTTCAAGACAAATGGCTCCTTGCTATCAATCCTCAAGATATACCTGGATTCCAGCCTCCTGAGCTCCCTCTCTCTAGCCCCTCCTCTCAATATCATTGGTTCACTTACAATGGCAATGTAAGTGTGTAGCTTATCATCCCATTTATGCACCTGATGACAATGGTTAGATATTCGATAATTTATATCCGTGTTTTATATTGCCCACAGATGCTGAAGTACCATTTGTCTCACCGGCAAAATGGTGCTCCCGATGTCGACCATAGGGCAGGGGCAGCACAGGGCATAGACCGCAAACTCTGTTTTGCAATTTAATTGTCTTTTTTATTTTGATGAAAATGTGGCAGGGTGTGTGCAATTCACTGATATTCTTGCCATTACCGCAAACTTTGCCTTTTGAGCATTTTTTAAAACCTGGGCTTCATGTAAGCCATTGTTTTTTAGCAATAGTCACTTCACTTTTGACTGTAAAGTCCCTGATATAGCTGGCATTTCCAAAGGTGATCTGTGACCTGTTAGTTACGCTGGCCACTATGACTGGATAATGTTTTATGAGATGCTAATGTTTGGTGAGTGCTTTTCTTTTGCTTAGATGTTTATCATGGTATGTAGTAATGAATCTAGTGCTGAGTTCCATGTCAGTGTTGGCTTTTTTCTTACAGACCCCAAAAAGGGCTACTTCCCTCCTGTACTTTGACACTCTGTGTTTGGCTATGTTATGTTAAGAGCAGTATCTCTCAAAGTTCTCCTGGTTACTGCATATGCACCTTGCCCTCATAAATTCCCTAAATGGGAGGCTTTTTTTCAAGGCAACGGAATGAAAACTTCGTGCATGGATCGTGCTGTTACCAGCAGTGGCTTTTCTATACACAGTGGTTATGAGTCTTGAATTTTGTACTAGCATTCTGGCATCTCAAAATTCCATTTGGGTTCGGCTCTTCTGACTTGTAAAGTGCAAATTCAAAGCCATTAACATTGGTGGCATTAACAAACTGGTTAGATGTGGCTTCATCAACCTTCTTCAGCACAAACAAGATGCCAATATACCTGGCCCATTGTAAGATTTTATCTGTCTATTCACTCATCTCTGGTCCATTCATTACCTCCTACTCTCAGCAGCCTATATGCAAATATGCATGGATGGGGGGTGAGGCAGGTACCTATCGCAGTCCACCTCTGTTGCTGGAATAATTCATCATTTAACAGGAAAATATTTCTGCTCAGTTACCTTTCGATCATTTGCAGTAGCATGGTGTTGTGTACATAAAATTTGAGTGGTCTGGCCCTTAGAAAATGTTGTACTGCCCTCATGCTGACTTCATGGTGGATACTAGTGTGGAGAGTGGAAACATCTAAGCTCATCATCAACAGTTCCTCTTCCAATGTCACATCAAAGATTCTTTTAAGGAATTTTCTAGTGTCTTTTATGTATGAGGGAAGATTGGGTGCTAGTGGTTGTAAGAAATGGTCTATGTACATAAAAATGTTTTTGGACAAAACTCCCAATGGCAGCCATGATGGGTCTCCCTGGTGGTTTTGCCCGGTTCTTAAGAATCTTTGGGATTAGATAATACACTGGCAATCTGCGGTCCTCAGTTTTGAGGAAATAATACTCATTCCATTTCAATAGTTCTGCCTCTCTCCATTCAGTTAATTGGCTCTAGAAGTCATCCTTGACCTTCATATACTCTGTTCCAGAAATCCTTATGTAGCATTGCATATCATTAGGCTGTGGATAGGCTTCTTACATGGACATGCTTTTCTGCTTTTCTTCCATAACACAAAATTACCCCCCCCCCCTATCTGAGGCACCTACCACACAATCATCTCTCACACTTGACTTCTGTTATGACTTGTTTGAATTTGGTACTTTGATTCTCAACACGTCTCATACCCTGATTAGACACAGATTGCATTTTCCTTAATTCAACAATCATAAATTCAGAAAAAACATCAATATTGTCATGCATTGTCGGTGGGATAAATTTGGATTTTGGTCTGAAGGTGCTATTTCCTCCTTCATCAATGTTTTAATTTAGCATACTCAATAGTCCCAACTTGAAAGTGTGTTTCCTCTGTTCCCTCTTCCAAGGATGTCATGTCTCTCATGAAATCTATATCAGAGACCTGTAGATTGTCAAAAGGGTGTCCTCTTTAGTAGTCAACTGTCTCGGTTTCAAAGATGGCTGCCACCCTGTGAGGCTCTGCAGGCTGGACGGACGATCCGCTATAAATCAGGCAGCCCGAACAGACATCGTGGGCCCAAATCGATGGGAATAGCCACACAACCAATGGGGCACAGATTGATCGAGCCCAGGACTCATTGGTGCATGTGAAACGATACGGAGGTGAGCGGAGCTGTGAGAGAAGGCAAGATGGTGGCCCTGCAGTAATCCGCGAGTGCACCGCTGACCTGGCGGCACATCACCGCTGCCTGCGACTCACGAAACTATGATACACAGCTCCTGCCTCCCCCCCTGACTGGGGCTTGGTGACTGGGAGAGGCGAAGAACTTGCAGCGCTGAAAAGCGCCGTTGTGGAGCAGAGGAGGTGGCTGCGGCGCTCTGTGAAAAAGTATGAGGGCAGACCAGACGGCATGAAGGCCCACGCTGCCTGAACGCTAGTAAGGATTAGCGCGGCCTCCCCAAGCACAGCTGCACACAATCTAACAGCCGAGTCACCTCGCCGGGACTCAGACGGCGATAAGCAGAGGCGGAGCTGAGGACCCTGGATGAGTTGGAACCTGGGTCACAGTGGGGCTGCGGAAGAGGTCGCAACTGTCTCCCTGGCGGAAGGGAGCTGGGGGTGGCAGACCGGAGCAAGGACTGAGAAAGAGCATCGCCCGGCACAGTCTGCCCAACTCAGAAAGTGCGAGGCGCGGCGGGAAGGGAAGGGACCCGACAGAGGAGAGTGCTTGGCCCTCTCCTGTGTGGGTTCAACAGAGACTGTGGGGATTGGAGTGGGCGCCTGGATGCGACGGGTTCCCACACCGACCCTGAAAGGGTAATAAGTGGCAGTACGCAGTGTGGCCTTGGCGAGAGGCAGCGGGGTGGGTTTGCGAGCCCCGAAGTGGTGGGGCCTAGGCCGTGATGTTACTGAGGACGCCGATGAGACAGACACCCCTTTTGGGGCCTACCTAGGAGCGGCCCGGCCCAGAGCCGGAGTGGGCCCCACACTCAAGTAACACAGCATGGAGAAAACCCAGCTCCACAGCTGAGAAGTGCTGCGGGGAGGGGGCACTGGCAGATGTGAGCACTTGATCCCCCCCACCAGTGGAGATTCGGTAGAGATTACAGGAAGTGGAGTGCAGTAGCGGGGAGTGTTCTGATCCTGGGGTGACATTGGAAATGAGTGCTGGACTTTAGGAAAAGTACCTAGGTGAAGGACGGGCCAAGCCCGCACCCTGCCAACCAACAGGGGCCTGCCTGCATGGGGGATCTCCCTTGGTGCAAGTGTTTCAAAGAGACTGTTGGTGAGGAAAAGCCACAGCACCCTGAAAGGCCATGAGCAGGCCATAAGCCCAATGGAGCGTCATCTCATTAGCAGGCCTAGGACTGGGAGGCCCCGCCTAGCTGCGCATAGAGGAGAAAGACTATCCCCCTCCTCCCTTTCCGCTGCGAGTGGAACTGAGTACAGACACAGCTCTTGCCCCAGGAATGACACTGCTGCATCCTAAGAGGCAATACATACAGCGCCGTGTGGTCCCTTGATGCCCTGGTACCCAGTGAAGACAGATAGCAAGAACACTAACTGCTGATCTAGTACAGTGCACCCTGGGGTGCATAGGAGTGACAAGTAACCATGGGGAAAACGGATGCAACGCAAAAAAAACTATTCTTTGAGCAGCGTAAGATAACCTGTAGAGACAGCCCATCAGAGGATGAACAGCCATAGATAACCATGGAGTCCACTTCACCACCAGAACTGAACATCCGTGAGATGTTTAAAGACCTTAAAATGTCTCTATCAACCATTGATTTGAAAATTGATTCTATGTTGGACAGCCTAGACAGGCCTAAAGATAAGGTATCTGGCCATGATGAACACATCGCGGAGGTCGAACAATGCACATCTGCGCTGGAGGACGAGGGGACCGACAAGTGGAAAAAACTGCTCTGAATTGAGAAAGTCCTGGAAGTAAACAGAAATAAGAACGAAGACCTAGAAGCTAGGTCCAGACATAATAACCTGTGCACCTAGGGAATCCTGGAGTCAACAGCCATGACCCACATCGAGGACTACGTAGAAGAAATGCTGCGGCCCTTGTTTGGCAACTCCATGTCTGCAGTCTGCATAGTAGAAAGAACCCTCAGTGCTTTCACCCAGAGAACCCCACCGGGGCCCCTATGAGACCAATAAATTGTGCGCCTATTAAATTATAGGGACACTGTACTGCGTATGGCCAGAGATTAAAATGGCATACCAGGGTAACGCTGTATTGTTCTACCCAGACTTCACCCTGACTGTACAAGCTGCCAGAAGGGAGTTTGTGCCGGTGAAAAGACTTTTACAACAACAGGACATTAAGTACTCCCTGCTTTACCCTGCAAAGTTTTGCATCTTTCACACTGGCAAAACCACATACTTTACTGAACCCGAACTTGCCGCCAAATTTGCCCACAATCTCCGACCATCCAAGCAGGCCCTACATGCGGAGAGGAACGTAAAGGAAGATGGACCCGTCTGCGAAAGCGATGGATTTATTGAGTGAGCTAAGTTGGCATTTTGAAGAATAAGTGTTTCTGATTGATTTGGTGGTATCCCCATTTGCTCTTTTGTCATAATGGTTTTACACTTTCAGGGAAGCTCCCTTATTGCCTTGTTCTGTCTGTCTGGCTGGCAGCGGGTATTTCCCCACTGAGTTAATTTCGTCCAGCCACCCAGGCCCTACCAGCTGGGATATGCCGGGCCCCTAGTGTTTTTCCCCTCTGGGATGAATCCTAATATGCTCTTGCTAGATGGCCATTTGGGGCCTCTTTGAGGTAGGAGTATCAATTTTCAGCTAAGTTGGGAGGCTGTAGTGGGGGGGTACCAGATCTAGAGCAGTCCAGGATGGCTGTGTTGTTTTTCTATTCCCCTTCTTCCTTCTCCCTCCTTCCTTTCTCTGAACTCCTCCTGTCACACTCCAGCAGCAGCTGCACTACAGCCTTGCTGGGTATTTTGAAACCGACTGTATGAGCGTGCATGCTAAAATTTTGACCACTCTGAAAGCAGTGACGTGGAATGTCCGGCTCTGGAATGACTGCAGGAAGGTGAGGCTGGTCGCGGCGTGTCTTAATCAGCATGGTGCAGATATTTGCTTATTACAAGAATTGCACTTGACAGGGGCCAGCTGCGCGCGCCTGCTGGCAGGATGGATGGGAGAGAAATTCATTGCCAGCTACTCCACTTATGCGTGGGGGACTGAGATCCTCCTCAGGAAGGTGCTACCTTGGCACATGCATACTGCGCTCTGTGACCCACAAGGGTGATACGCAATGTAGTGGACATGCTGGGGGGCCACCCGATTAGATTAGTCTCAGTATATGGGCCCAACCTGGATGACCCAGACTTCTTTAGTGAGGTGTGGTGACTGGCTGAGATGCTTAGTCCCAGCACTGTCCTGTTGGGAGGGGACTTTAATGTAGTACTTGACCCTGACAATGACAGGTCAGGGGATTCTCGCTGCCCATACCCGCGGGCAGCGGCACAGCTGCAGACTCTTATGGCAGACTACGAATTGGTAGACATTTGGCACGGCCCCCACCTGCACAAAGCGGAAGGCACGTGTGTGTCCTCGATGGGCCCCACCTGGTCCAGAATAGACTTCTGGCCGACCTCGAAGGATGTAGTAACATGGGTGTCCAGGGTTACCCACCTGTCTCGCACCCGATCTGACCCTTCCCTGGCATTGCTAGAAATTACACTACCTGGCGGCCCTAACAGATCTTTCAGTTGGAGACTATCATCCGGAGCCCTATGGGACCAAGTTTTCAGAGACACGATTCACTCCACCATATTGGAATACTTTGCACTGAATGAAGGCACAGTAAAACCCCCTCCACACTATGGGAAGCATTTAAATCTGTGATCAGGGATAAATGTATCGCTAAGCAGGCGGGTGTGCTGCGCTCACTGCGCTCACTGCGAGGGGCCCTTAAACACCTTGAGGGAGAAATACGGGAGCTCGAAACTGAATACTTCTCCACCAATCAGATGGTAACCCTTGGGAACATCAGGGGGAATACTGCCAAATTTGAAGAGGCAGCTCAAAGAGAAACGCACTATTTAGGGAAGGAGGCATGCGCTCGAAGATATGGTGAGGGACACCGTGCTGGGAAAACAACAGCCGGTCTTTTAAAAAAGACATGGGACACAGACTACATTAGCGAGATACAAATTATAGAAAACGAGATTGTAGTCAGATAGGACACTGTTCAAGCGGAAATGCTATCCTTTTATTCTTCATTATATACCACAAGACAATTGGGCACCCACCTTGATTTGACCCCCTTTCTAGATTCTATCCAACTACTGTGGCTAACTGATGGCCAGCATAGACACCTGGATGAGCCGTTCTCAGAGGAGGAAATGGTTGGAGTAATCCGAGCCCTGCCTGGAGTTAAGGCCCCGGGACTAGACAGACTGACGGCTGATTTTATAAGGAGTTTGCCCTGCTACTAGCGCCACACCTCCTCAACATGTATGAGGAGTTGCTGGAATGGGGTACACTCCCTCCCTCCCTTCGTGAAGCGCTCATCATCACAATTCTTAAACCAGAGAAGACATGCAGCTATGTGATTCCTACAGACCGCTATCGATGATTAACCTGGACAATAAAATCCTCGCCAAACTGATAGCAACCAGGCTGCTCCCGCAGCTGCCCAGGATGCTGCACCCTGACCAGTGTAGTCTCATCCCTGGGAGGAGCACATCTCACAACCTCCGCACCTTTTTTGCGATCATCCAAGAAGTAAATCCCTCCCTCCAGGCCGCCGCAATCTTCTTGGATGCCAACAAGGCCTTTGATACCTCAGAGTGGCCATATCTTTTTGCGCTCCTGTTTTAGCGTTAGCCCCACCTTTTTAAAAAAAGACGCTCTGCTCTACTCAGCAAGGCTTCGGATAAATGGTATAATTTCCTCCCCCATTTTGGTGGCCCGTGGCACGAGAACGGGATGTCCGCTGTCCCTCCTTCTCTTTGCCATGGCCATGGAGCCTTTGGCTGGACAACTGCCCAACTGACAGCATCACTTACATCGTAGCCAAGCATTCGTCCCAAGAGTGATCCTGGTATCATGTACGCAGATGATGCAACTCTGTGTTTCAAGCGTCCGGCTGCAAATCTTGACTCCCTAATCCAAGAAATCATACGGTTATGCGGCCTAATGGGCATCACCATCAAATGGGGAAAACCGGTCATCTTCCCGCTGACCAGGGTCACCGACCGGGTCCAGTTGGAATTCCCACTTAGTTGGGCAGAGACCCAGGTGAAATATTTGTCAATCTAGCTTAGTCGTGACATTGAGGAGCTCTGGTGATATAACTATGGGAAACTCATGAACTGGTTTGAGAGTTGCTTAGGTCACTGGACGGTACTACCGCTATCCCTTGCGGGTCGACTAGCCATTGCAAAGACGGTGGTGCTCCCTAAGTTTTTTGTATGTCTTTGCCAATCTTCCACTACCTCTCAACACTGACTTTAGGAGCAGACTGCGCTCGAACCTGGTCACTCACGCCTGGGCTGGCAAGCAGCCCAGGGTTGCCTGGGAGACTTTGATGCTGCCATTTGAACAGGGGGGCCTGGGGGGCCCTAAAATGGAATTGTATTACAATTGCATGCAGGCCCAGTTTGGATTCTACTGGCTAAACCCAACTCAATTCATGGCGCACACTGCCCTGAACATGACCAAGCAGCCCCAACAACATTACATATGGCCCTCTACAGGCCACAGTGCAGGCCGCGCTCGGAGGGGAACATGGTTGGATGAACAGTTTGAGCATGGCGAAAGATGTGACGCAGGGCACACCTTGAGACGAAGTGTGCCCCTTCAATGCTGCTGTTGAGACACCCATCATTACACTTCACAGCGGAGACGGGCGTATGCCAGAGACTGAGGGAACCGCGGCTACACACTATGGGAAATGCATTTCCCAACTAAACATTCATATCACTAGACAGACCGAATGAGGGTGAAAACACTTGCCTACTTGACAAAATGACATATCACCAGCTTTGAGCGGTGTTGCACGATCTCTTTGCCTCTTTCCCGATAGCACCCCAACGTTCCAGGTGCTGGAGGAGTTTCAGGGTAACCCGTCACTGCGCAAACTCATTACTTGGCTATACTCAGGCATGCAGCGCACAGCACCGGTTAGTGTCCCCTCTGGTGTGACGTGAGTGGGAGGAGATACTGAGGATCCCCCTGGAGGGTGATAAATGGGTGTACTGCTGCGCGTAGGCCAGGGAGCTGTCTCCTTACTACAGGCTGAGGCTAATCCACTTTAAGTTCATACACAGACTATGTAGGACCCCTGCATGGCTGCACAAAATAGGCCTAGCAAGGATACACGCTTTGTGTGATGTCAGGATCCGGATGCGACATTCTTACATCTGGCCTGGTCCTGTCCGGAGATTGCACAATTTTGGGGAACCATATTTGAGGCGCTGGAGGCGATGCTGGAGCATAATTTTGAGTGCTCCCCTCTGCTGGCTCTGCTTGGATATGTGTACACTGTGCAAACAACAATCAGGAAACTAGAGACTATGCTTTTACTGTTGCCCAAGAGGCAAATCGCAATGTATTGGGGCCATCGTAGGTGCTCGCGCATCACTGACTAACTCAAGGATGTGGCCTTTTGCCTCAACCAGCTGACTGAATACTGGGTGCTGATGCCTGCACAGGCTTGCCCTCAGGATATATGGGAGCTATTGCAGAGCTATCTTCGATCTCACACCCTGGACCAAACAAGGACTCCCACGACAGATGAGTAGGGAGACGCTGAGCAGATGCGGCCTACCTGCGCATGAATAGCGCACATTGAGGCAGCATGTACACACGCAACCTTGGAGGCCAGATAGTACCTTCCACATCCCTCTCTTTGCCCCCTCTCTTTCCCCTCTCTTTCTGTTTCTTGCTTTTGCTTCCCCGGATTTCCGAGGGGGGAGTATAAAATGCACATTGAAAATTGGACACTAGCACGTGTGCTGTAGATAATGATTGCGATCTAGTATTAAGAACCACTGAACATCTTAAATGACCAAATGTACTTTAATAACTGCCCCAATGCTGACTCAATGCCTATTACTGTACTGTGTTTGATGATGGTATTCAATAAAAAGCTTAATTAAAAAAATTCTAAAAACTATCTTGGTTTCAGTTTCATGGTGAAGAATTTACTTGCTTACAAATTTAAACAAATCGGCACGTGATTGTGTGTAATCGAAGCCAGAAACAGGACAAAAAGAGATACCAAGCCATAATACCTCCTAATTTTCAGGGGATAAAATTAAATCAGTCAGATTGATTATCATGTTCCTTTGGCATATCACTTCTTGTTGCAGCGGGTTACTCGTCCCTTGAAATCCCAGTTTGTTAATTTTCCATTATCCATGGTCTGTGGTTTGTGCAGCTGTCTATATGTAAAACATGGAACTCATCCTGGACTGATGTGCTTGCTCTGTCTCCTGCACTGCCCCCATTGCGATACCCTTTCACTTCGGATCCTGTGTCTGAACTGAAGTTGCAGAGAGACACCTCCAGTCCGAGTTGGTTAACGTTTCCCAGACTCTTTCTGCGCATGCTTTCAAAGTGCTGTGCAAAGGTAAATATTTGTCCTCTCTGATAGTCAAATTTATCACGTTGGAACTTTTAGGCCTTACTTTGCTTTATTGAGTCCACATCCTTATTTTTAATTTTAGTCTGAAGAGTTTTATACATTCTTTATCTTCCTCTTTACACAGTTGGTCATTGATTGTTTTGATCTGTTCCATCAGAGATTCTCTTTCAGTTTCTGCATACTTGATGAGTATCCAAATTATGTTCATGGAACTGTTAGTGTTCGTTTCTAGCCACTCTTTAATGAGGTCCGGGTGGGGGTTTTCATAGCTAGGCATAATCATGATCCTGAGCCCACAAGATATTCTACCCGCTTCAATATGCTTTTTGAGGGATCCAGAATCCCCCCACTTAGAGACTTCAGACTTTGATAATTTCTCCAGTCTAAAAAACATTCTTTGTAAACTGCTGCTGTCCTTAGACCCTGTGCCTCCCATACTGGGGTCTGTCACTCCATTGCCTTGACTGTCGCCCAGAAATAAGGCATCTGAAGCTAATAGCCATGCTGCAATCTCCTCCTCCACCATTTGCACAAAACAATGTCAGCACTCCCTCTGCTTTTTTAGCAGCTGTCTGTTTAGAGCCCTGATTCTGGCAGTGCGATCCTGTTCACAACTCTGCACCGGTTAAGGAATATGCAGGTAGCGAGATAACTAGGACTAAGGCCAACATATCCTGATGGTGTGCATGGAGTCAGTCTTTTAGTTTTGACGTTTATGTTGGTGAAATGGATAGTTTTACTCATATAGTATGAACCATACGGCATGGCGCTACCAACATTAAGCTTGAGTTCTTTTCTAATAGGTCTCCAGAGTAGTTTTTCTCTTGTGTGCCCAAAGTCCCTGCTTACCTGCGAAACAGAGATGTCCGTGGTGTTAGGGAAAAAATCTTCCTCAGCAGAATAGGGAACCCCTATCTCTGGTTGTTTAAGCTTGAATCTGTACAAGGATCACCCCACAGAGGTGCCATCTCTGAATTCCAGATTTTCACATGGCTAATTCAGCACAAGTGGCATTGCCACTTAATTGCAGACATGCACTAACACAAATGTAATTAAACCACGGGCTCAACCTGATAAGTGGGGCATTACCTTTGTGGTAGAGGCTCATGAAGCATATAACAAAGGGATAAACCTTGCATGGATCACATTCCAAGCAGCAAATGCCAAGACAGGGAATTTTCACAAATACACTGAAGCACAAGTACCAAACAACTATAGATCATATGAGGATTTGGAGATCCTGTTAACATATCAGGAACACATGAATTGGTTCCTAAGCGCCCGACCACATTTAATTGAAAATGTCAGACTAGATCCCCTTAGTAATGAGGGAGCGACATGACCAGTCCTAGCCGGTTGCATACCTAATCCAGATATGAGAAACTGTACAGCTCCAGAGCTACGTGTGCTTTAAACAGGTATAGCTACATTATATAGATGACTAACACAATTTGTTATGCGAACCATAACAGCAAACCCAGCAAGAGATGTTCAAGCTGCTCAACCACAATTGGTGACACCCGAAATTAGTCCTGTAACTATTAATGCAATAATGGGTACAATTCCCGGCAGAAGGGAAGAGATTCCATTCTGGATTGCACACAAAAATTAATCAGCTTGAAGCAGTGTTTCCCCATACAGGACAACAAGAAAAACATAGAATTCTCACAATGTGCTTACCATTAGAGAGCGTTCCTCTGATGGGAGAGTGCGCCACTTGAGGCACAATCTTTGCTGCAGTCTGTACCATAACACATGGTACACCATCATTATCTGTCTTGCCAGAGGTGCTCAAACAGATTCAAAATACATACTGGGCATTGGAAAGCCCCTGCCCTGGATTTGGGGATTACATTAATGGGCAATTGTGCTACAGTATCCTCAAAGATATTAAGCAACATAAAAGATGAAGCAGCAGAATTGGCAGTCTACTAGAGGCTCACACAGGTTGCTCCAGTAGTCCGAGAGTGCAAACTACTTAAATTTATTGCAGGATAATTTGGCAACCAGACCTTATAAACCACAATTAAAGGGTAATTCTCAAAAAGGATAACCTGAAACAGGCACCAGAGTCCTCTACCAAAAAACACTGGGAAAATAAAAAAAACTAATAAACGACTAAACCAGGGGAGGGCGGCTCCTCAACAGGTGGAGCGCAAGTTATAGTGCTCTGACAAGCGCTAATGACTGTGATAAAATAAAACAGTCTGATAGGTATCAGAATACTGCTACACGTTCTTCTTGTCCCATTTAGGAATCATCTGAAAAATGCTCCGAGAGAGGATGACGACCAAAGCACAGATCAGAGGAGTACATGAAACTGAAGAAGGGCTCACAACACTCTTCTTACTTCTGACCCACCTCCAAAGCATTGACCACGTGCATTTTTAATTGTCTTAAAAAGACATACTTTATCCCACCATGGGTAAACATTTGGATTTAAATTTCCCTACTTTTCGCTTCTTTTGGATTGGGTTCGTGGCTGTCTTTTTCTTGCTTATGCATAGACACTATCTCCCAGAACGCTCTGCTGTTGAATTGGTAAATATAGTCATGTAGCCTCATTCTTCATCACACAAAGTGCGAGGAGACCTGTCCCATATGACCATTTCAGCTCTTCTGGTTCCGGATGGGATTGGATGGGATAAGGTACCCCATGACATATTTGAACCAACAGAAACTTTACAAGTTCCTTATGTTTTTTGAATCTCACTGAATAATGTCATCACTCCTGGCAGCATCTCTGATACTTTGGACATTCGTACAGTAAAGCAAGTGATTGATGATTTAGAACATTATGGTGTATTTAAAAGTGAAGATATGTAAACCGGTATATCTAATTATGATTAAATGTTTTGTTTTCACCATTATAGTCACTATAATTTACACAGAGCAAATACTCCATGTGCAGTATTTTATTACACACAGTGGGAACATACCCTACACCACCAGTGGGTAGTTTGAAGTCCTTTGTACATGAATCTGCATATTTTTCTGGTCACAATCCTGTACAGCAGGAGTCTATTATTATAAACTTCTCCCATCCCCGGCAACAAAAAATATGCTAACTGACACCATGCTAATGTATTCAGCCATTTCATTTCCCAGCTATCAATACATGGGTATGACTTTTGGAAAGGTAACATTGATTCGAAATCCATCTAGGGAACTAAAGATTGACGGGTTCAGGTAAATGTGGCTTTGTTTAGAGCATGCCTTATATCACAACAAATTATTTTCTGGAACAAATCAGTGCAGCAAATGTCCTGTTTCTGCCTTGCCAAGATAAAGGATATGAATACATCAAATATTCATAGATTTGCACATTTTGAGAATTGGGAACAATTCACAAACGGCACGGAGAAAACACTCACAATAGGCATAGGAATGGTACACACAATTCTTCCAGTTCCAGTCCAGAGGGATTGCTAGTGTGGCCATTAGATACTAATGGATGTCATACATGCTTTCTTAACAACACAAAAGGGTTTAGGATCAATAGGGAAGACCCGCGTTAAGCGCATACACAACACTCAGGAGTGGTAACAACATATAGCGTTGTAAAGTTATGCCTAGACTGGCTACGACATTCAAGGTAAGATGAGCTGAAATAACACTTGTCTCTCCTTTCTAATGATATGGTCCTACAGCATTTCTTGTTAGGTCCTCAAAAACCATGTCAAAAGCTATTTTTGTATGCAATATACAATGAAGTGTGGAAGGTTTCGCAGCGGAAGCTGCTGAGCGAATACGTGAAATTGACAGAGCTAATTTTGTGGAGGCACTAAGATATATTTTCTGAGTAACATTGTGTCATCTGCTATTGACATCAGACAGAATGGCATGTTCCTTTTGTTATGTTATGTTATGTTAGGTTAGTTTTGTAGAGTGCACAGCTACCCACCAAGGGGTTTTCCCAGACAGGGGACCAAGAAGATGAGCAGGCGCTGCTTAGGTCTATTATGCTGCTAATATGGACTTTGCAGGCTTTATGTAATGCTTGCATTCCATGGAAGCATTTAAACACCACAAATTTGTATTTACAATACAATTTGACAAAAGAACAGAAACACAAAGCAAAGAAAGATGCAGCATACACAATGTTACACATAGAAAAACTAGAAAAATTACCATTCACTGTAGCAGAGTCACCATCTGCTGATTGGATAATACATGGGTTTATTATTCTGCCAATTTCAACTTTTCACTTTAAATACTGTTTACAACACTACCAAGTAAGGTGGTATGAAGCGCTAGGGGAGGGATTTCTACATGGGGCATGGGTCTTGCCTTTCACTTACATTTGCAGGAACGGTGCAACTGAGGTTTTGCTTAGCTGTATAGACTGTGAGAACACTTTAGGCCATTTTCTAGATTGCAGGGCAGTTATACTACATGGGGCATGTAATTCATCCAAGGCGAATTTGCCCTGTTATCTTAAAGGTTCCCCAGCACTGTAATTCAGTCTGCTTTCGAATGGGAACTATTTGATTTTGAGTGACAAAGGTTGCTGTGGGGTGAAAGTGGGAATTCCATATCTGGTGACGGTTTCTAGGGTTGCGACCTGTTGTACACAAGTGCTTTTTCCAACAGTCCACACAGTTAGAGAGGTGACAGTTTGGCCTTCAATTCCAATTTCAAATGTGAACTTTTATGCTTTAAGCAGACTGAAAGCGATATTGTTTCAGAAAGAAGTTGTCTTAACATGTGGACGGGAGATGTTTGATCTTCAGGTTGCAAGGTTTTTACTACACACTAACCTCCCACATCATTTTGAGGAGCTTGTGCACTGGTTTTTAATGTCTTGAATACTGTGGCTGTAGCAGAGTTTTTTTAAAGACAATTGGCTTCGGGTTTGAAGGTACTTTCCTGACTGTCTTCAGAGCAATTCCATCTTCCATACACTCCGTGCTTGGAAGTGTTTTTGGAGGCTTACCTATTTTCCTGTTCCTCATTGTTGGGATACTGTTTTTAATTTAATCTGCTCTAAAATGACTGTTCAGTCCTGCGGTTAAATGGGGACGGCACTGCCACATATGCTACTGTGTTGTGAGAGAATGATACAGTATTTTGGCACAACTTTGCTTCAAGAACTAAATGATTACTGGTTATTGTCCTTTTGGCCCATTTGGTTCCACTGTGTGCAGCCTAGCCTGTGTTCCAGTGTCTCCTGTGAACTTTCGAGTGTGTCCTGGATATATGCCTTGGAATGCAACCAGTTCAATCTTTGGACATAGGATTGCATGTGGGCCTGTTTAAAGTTCACATGCAAAGTTGCCTTGCACGATTGCTATTGCTAGAAAATGCATATTACGAGCCTTCCTGGGATGCTTCGACTCCTGGAGTTCTGGATCTTGGCTTGTCCTCTGCGGATGCACTACTGGCTGCCACATCTTCAGTGTCTGCTAAGGGAGTTGGATTAGAGCATGCTTGTTAATTGGAACTCGTCAGATAAGTGCCAACTGAAACATTGTCTGCATCAACTGGGAGCAGCTTTGTTTTGTCTGCTTCTCGCAACATTTAAACAATCTGTCAGTTTCAAGCAGTGAAGATTTTTTTATTCGGCTATTTTTTTCATTCACAAAATTGCTTTTAATGCAGCCTTTTATGCACTTTTTTGTTTAATGCGCTTGGCTTTCTTTATGCTTTTATTATCAAAGGTTTTAACCTTATATTTTAGCACATATTTTAGGAAGTTTATCGTCACCTTATGTCCAATGAGTGGGTGCTATATGGTCAGATAGGCCTCAGGCAAGGAAGACCACCATTTTACATGTTCATGTTTAAAGTTGACATCTTTCATAAATGCTGACTCTTGACACACATTTGCATGTGAGCACAAATAGGATAATATTCTCTGAAATGGAGTTGCTTACATGTACACTTCTTTGTGGGCATATTATCAGGGCCTTGAACATATCAGGCTTAAGTTCACTGAGCAAAATGATGTTGTTTGTTGGGGTCCACTCGGCAACAGCTCTGCAGGGGTAGAATCAGTAATGATGGCCTGACTGGGGCTCGGGTATAGTATTACGGGTGAAGTTTTTTACAAACAACACCAATCCTTTGTTTAAGCAGAGGAGCATTTCGCTGTCACTGTCGAGGTCACCACATGCCGGAATTCTAGCCCAGCGGAATCCTGATAACCTTCCTGAGAATGATGATGGCCTGCTCTGCACAAGACCGGGCTCCCAGATGAAACATACCCACAGGTAACTGCGGTGTTAGATCATCCTAGGGTATTCTGGCAGATTCCCACCCCCTAAGCCCACTAGGTTAGGAAGCACTTTGTAGGAGTATGGATACGATTATACATGTATGCTTATAATCAATGAATTGTTCATTTTCTTTACGATTCTAGTAATGCTGATTACTCTGTTTTCTTCTATTGATTATTGTAGCATGCATATTTTGCTCAAGAATCACAATACTTCGATAAATAATTGACATGCCAATCGAGTATTTCTGATGTCTCCTTTTGGGCATGTATGTTCTGAGGTTGGAACCCTGTGAGGTTTGGAGGTCCAGAGGGTGCACTGTGAACTAGCTAGAAGGCCACCATATCCTGATGGTGCGCTTGGAACCCGTCTTGCACAGTTTTGACGCTTTTGTTGTCCAAAGGCATAGTTTTACTGCTATAGTGTGAACCATATGACAGGTTATGGTAAGGGTTTTAGGTATTACCGCCCAAGCATGGATCCCCTCTACAATACAGTGAGTACTCTGTTAGGCTTGTAAAGGATGTCATGGGGAGGTATAACCCTCCATCATTAGTTCATCCAAATGCCAGGAAGGGAAACGAAAAAGGAGTGCAACATTTCTGGTCATACCACACAGTCTAGTTGGTGCTCTGTTGGGCAACTGAAATCAGCACACAGATTCCCTTCCACTGTGTATGTAGCACTCTGTAACCTTTGTAGTGTTTTGTAATGCTTCACAAGTCAAAATGCTAGGAGTGTGCTTTATTTTTTAATCTCCTTCACAGCTGAACAGATGCAAATAACAACATATTCTTTGCTTGATCTAAGAAGCCCTCACAGTTCTTTTCTTTTAATGCACCGGGTGATTTGCCCAGAATCACAGGATGTTGAGTCATCACCAGGCCTCAAACCTGGTTCCTCGGTTCCCCTGGCCGATAAGAACATCTCAATTGACATACACTTAGATCTTATATAAGCAATCATATATATAAAATCCTAGGGGACACTATCAGAGAGCACCACTAAGGATTAAGGGCATTTAGATGCATTTGTAATGGATTAATTTTCCATCTTGAACGAAGTTGGGTTTTGCGGGACAAGACTGTGTGGGGGTTTTAGTTATTTTGCTCGGTTTGCTCATCATTCTTAGAATCCGGAAGAAAATCCTGGGTGCTGTTTATCCTGTTTTAATTATGGATCTGAGGTATTGTGGGTCATCCTGATTATTACGTCATATGAGATTCCTGAGTGCCTTAGTACTGATTGAGCCGGAAAACATAGATCCTCCCATTTTTCGAGGTTGTGGAGCGGTCAGCTTTTTTTATTCATCCGAGGTGCACCAACAATCACCCACTGTGAATTAGCTGCGCATGTTTAAATATGCAGTAATGAAGGATTCAAAATTAAATAATGTGTGCCAGTCAGTAAAGCAAACAGGAGAGGCTTGCCATTTAATGGACAAATACAGTCTCATACTTTGCTTTGGAAAGTATTCTATAATCATCAGATCATAAAAGGAATTGTTTTAGAAAAGATGAAAACCTTAACACTCCTAAGATTAATGAGCCTACATGAACTCTAAAACATTTTGTGAACCATGTACTCAGCAAGTTGCAAGTACTTTCATGGGCAAATTATTAATCTGTGTCAACTGTGTTTGATGCATATCTCACTTCTGCACTGTGTGTGGTTTGTGTTAGTAGGGGAGCAAGAATGCTGAAAATAGTGTTTTATAATTCAGTGAACGAGAGTTTACTTAATATAAGATGTTGAATCATTTCCATTTTGGCTGTTTTAGGCGCTTGCCTCTGTGAAAAGAAAAAAGCAGAAAGGCATATTTCATTTCCCAAAAAACAATTTGGTAAAGTATACTGACTTCTAAAATAAAAGCATGCTTCTTTAAAGATGAATTCTTCAGGTTGACTATGTAATATTTTGATGATTTTATTTTCTGGACAAATGATTGCAAGAAATGAATTAAAACGTGGTTTACGTTTCAGAATAATTGCCTACAGGTTCAATAAGAGAAATTTAATACCTTATGTGTTAAACTGTAATTCGCAAAAAATGGTCTCAAGTTGCGCACTGACTTTTGTCTGACTGTATATATTTATTTGTTTGACGTGGCTCTCTCTGCAGGGTCACCCCCAAGCGTTTTGCCTTTAAACCTCCTATTTGTTCCTGTATTTGTTATCGTTGGCTTTAGGCCTTTGTGCTCTTTACCCATGCTAACCAGTGATAAAGTACATGTGCTCACCAGTGGTGCTGCCTCGGAACATGGGTGGTGGTGTTGGGGGGGTGGCTTATTAAAAAATAAATAACCTAACCTTCTCCGCCAAGCTGCCACTTCCGCCGCCGCACGTTTCTCTTCGGTCCTGGAAGGAAGGCCTGCTGGAAGCACCCAGGCTTCGGGACTCTTCCAGCCACTCACAACGCTGCAGGATCAGCGTTGTGATTGGTCTGAGCGTCCTGCTTGGATACTCAGCCAGCGCCTGTGAGCCTTGGCATGTTCTGCACAGGTCAGTGCAACACAGCCCAATGCCAAGTAACAAGATGGTTTGGCCGGCCGTAAAGGGCCGGCCAAACAGTCATGTGCACTTAGAGAAGTGCAAACCACTCCTCCCATGCTCTGGCATCAGAGCCCAGCCCCACACCAACTCCCGCATAGAAAAATAAAATGATAATAATGTCCTGTTCTTATCATTTTATTTTTATTTTTTTGCACTGGTAAATAGCAGTGAGGCGACGCTCCTCTGCCTTAGCTGAGGAGCCGCCACTGGTGCTCACTCCTTAAAACATGGTAAAAGTGGCTTACACCAGATTGCCATATTTCATTTACCTATAAATTCCTAGTACAGTGGTGCAACAGGTTCCTAGGGCCTATAAATTAAATACAATTAGTGGGCCTGCAGCACTTATTGTGCCACCTACTTAAGTGGTCCCTTAAAACATGTACCAGGTCTGCCATTGCAGTCTGAATAAAGTTTTAAACTGCCAATTCGAATTGGCAATACTACCCCCTTGCCAAAGCCTTTAATTCCACTTTAATTGCATTTATCACCCTCTAAGGTAGGCCCTATGTAGCCCAAAGGGTGCATTGTAATTAAATGTTGGACATGTACTTTTAGGTTGTACGGGGCCGATTCACAGAACAAACTTAAGACAAAATCCTAAACTTAGTACCATTTTGGTATTCACAGAATGCACTTACTACTTCTGGTATTCACAGAATGAACTTACTACTTTTTCAATTCACAGAATAAACTTACTACTTTTGCTATTCACAGAATGGATTTACGACTACTAAACTTACGTCCGCACTCGGGCCGGAAATTCCGGCCCGGAGGTGGAGCTTCCGGCCCGGAGGCGGAGCTTCCGGCCTGGAGGCGGAGTTTTCGGCCCGGAGGCGGAGTTTCCAGCCCAGAGGCGGAGCTTCCGGACCACAGGTGGAGATTTTGGCCATGGCTAAATCTCCGCAACTGGCCGGAATCCCCACCTTCGGGCCGGAAGCCCCGCCTCCGGCCCGGAAGCCCCGACTCCGGGCCGGAAGCTCCGCCTCCAGGCCGGAATTTCCAGCCCGAGTGCGGACGTAAGTTTAGTAGTCGTAAATCCATTCTGTGAATAGCAAAAGTAGTAAGTTTATTCTGTGAATCGAAAAAGTAGTAAGTTCATTCTGTGAATACCAGAAGTAGTAAGTGCATTCTGTGAATACCAAAATGGTACTAAGTTTAGGATTTTGTCTTAAGTTTGTTCTGTGAATCGGGCCCTATATGTCCTAGAAGTGAAATACTCTTAAATATGTGGACTACCTCACTCAACAATGTGTTGCCTTATTACATTTACTAAGTGTTGACTTTTCATAGGGAACAGGTAAACATATCAACAGATTAATTTACAATTTAGAAAATGCTTCTTTTAGAAAGGTGACATTTTCCTGCCTTAGCTAGTCACGTGACTGGGTGTAGGTGGCAGTTGCTCTTTTTTTTATTCCTCCCAAACAACCACACAATAGAGGAATGAGGTGTGCCTGGATGGCCATCACTGGCAGGATTGAGGGCTGAGATGGGCACAGCCCCACGTGGGAGTGAATAGGCTGTGCCCTGCCTTCACACAAAGGACTTGTAATGCCTGCATTGTTCAGGCACGCAGTCAAGAACCAGGGCAGAGGAAGCAGGAAATGTCAAGAACTTCAAAGAGAATTCTCTAGAAAGTTTTCTGACTTCAAGAAGGCAGGCAACTTTAGACACAGCTACAGCCTCAACCACTGAACAGATTTACACTAAATTCAGCAGAAAGCTAGGTCTTAGTCCAGAAAGAGTGCTTTTTGGTATTTAGTGATGTTGATGTTATAGTTAGGTATGATAATAATATCTTTATGTGCAATAAAAAAACATCGAGTCATGGAAGTTATAAAACATGGCGGTCCAGGTTTAGCCACGGGTGGACGCGGAGCCCTCCAAAACTGTTCCTGTGATTTTCTGTGATTGAGACCCATCTTACTGTCCTCGCTTTAGTTCAGTTTGAGATTGCTATGGAGGCGCTGAGGCTCTGGAGAGTCATCGGTTGTCTGCAAGGGCTGAGTCAGCAGGGCATGGAGGGGAGCAAAAACCGGGCTACTGGCAATATGTGGTATTGATAATATCTTTCCTGACGATGCAGTGGGCGTTGCTGCTCCCAGGTCAGAGGAGAGAGGCCCAAGGTCAGCATGCTAGGCGACAACAGCACAGACCTGGGACGCCTTGGCCAAGAGAGCGCTTCATTACTGTCCCTGCTGCAGTACAAATGGCACTGAAGGCATGTGCAAGCAATTCTTGGCTCTGCAGTCATTTTACTTCTTTGAAAGAATGGCTGGAGCTTCGCCCTTATAAGGAGATTGCAAGGTTCAAATACCATCTACTCTGAATGTAGCATCTTTTATTCTCTCCTCCACAGCAGCTGGCTAGTTAATCTCCTCCAGGAGGGCGGCAAGGTCTGCAGCAAGACATGGGTCCAGTCGAGCCCCCTCTGGATGCTACCTGAATGCACACAGGGTTGTTAGTAAGAAAATGGCTTCTGGGAGAGTGACACAAGTAAAGCGGAGATGGTGGAAAAGCCGGATACCTTAGGCAGATTACCCAGACGACTGTTCTGAATCCTTCACTCAAGGATACCAAACTGTAGCAATGTGGTAAGACTCAGGGTGCAAAGGGCAATCTTCTGAATGATTGTGGCTCACCATTGTCCTCTCAGGTGATAATGGAGGGCTCCCTATCAACTCTGTCTAAAAAAACCATTGATCAATATGTACACCCTACTAATACCCTCTTAGTAGTTGATCCAGATAGGGTAGAGCCTCTTTCCAATTAATTAAGTAGTACAGGTTCCAGGGACCGGGGGGGGGGGGGTGATGGCCACTAACCACATGTCCTCAACCACCTCTTAAATGAGCTTCCCCAGGGAAAATCAGACATGATCCATAGGATGCATGCTGGGTCTTCTGGAGGCAGTGTGACCATGGCCGAAGGAGATGCCCCTGGAGTGGCTGACGAGGCTAATGCTGGAGAGGGAGGTGTTACATTGTAATTTAGGAAGGATGTCACAGCAGAGGAAGACCGCCTCTAAGGATGACCTGGAGATCAGTTTGGTTCTGCCCTCCAGCTCTATCTCACAAGAGCCCCCTGAGACTTTTTATTCACTTTCAAACTCTGGCAGTCTACCTGATATCAATGATGAAGAGCCCAACCGGACAGTACAGCCGATGTGGCTGAGGAGATTCTCAGGTATTTGTTGTTTTTACATTGCTGAGGGGGCTATTAGTAGGGAATAAGTTGTCAGCAGTATAATGGAGGCTCAGATTAGACCCCTAACAGCAATGCAGCTGAAAGAATTGGTTACCAATGCTTTTGTTCACAGAGAGCTTGACCCTGTTATTTCCAAGGCTGAGGTAGAGTTGCTCTTGGATCCTTAGGGTCTGGAACTTACACCTACAAACCCTCTTCCTCCTGCGCAAGAAACATCTTATCCACCCCAACTGCTATCTTGGTTAAGCCAGCCAGTATAGAGCCCCAAAAAAGCACCTCGACCAACGCTCCCACATTATCTGCTATCTACAATCTTCTTCAGCTGCACAGGTAATAGTATAGGAAGGACTCTCTCTCATTGAAAACAGCGCATCCGAAGATGCAGGTGGTTCCGAGTAAGTTGTCAAGAAACATGAATGTTATTATCACCTAACTAGGAGATGTAAAAGCGAGTCAGGTCGCTCTTCAAGAGTCAGAGAAAACAAGGCCATTATTCAGAAACCTGAATCTCAGTTGGAAGGTCCTTTATCTAAGATAGAAAATATGGAGAACAGATCTCAAAGGAATAAAATACGAGTTCTAGAAATCCCTGAGGGGAGTGAAGGTGATGGTCCAACAGGGTATGTCATTCGTCTCTGCAGAGAATCCTTCCCTGCTTTAAACGTCTAGGATATGGACTTCATGATTCAAAGGGAACATCATTTCCCATTCTGACAGCCTAAGAAGGGGGAGCCACCCGCTACCCCGGAGCCATTTGAATCTATGTAGGTAATTTCATCTTGCGGCAGGTGATCTTCCAGATGGCTTGACCTTGACCTGTGGATAGAGCCTGTGGCGTGAAGTTTTTGTTCAGTCTGACTTTTGTCATGAGACAGTAGTGCTTTAGTCCTGAGGTCCTCAGGACACATGTGGACCTCATTGCCCCACCAGCAGTGCGCCAATAGGTGCATTTACTGAGTGGAGTTAAAAGGGGTGTGGCCTTGGATCACCTCTCAGCAATCCCACGGCATGGGGCTTACTGGAGATGCCTGGTGGGCTAGTTGGCCCCTAAGGACCCTTAAGGATCTAGGGGACTTAATGCCACAACCCACAACGTGCCAGGAGGAGCATTTGCAGTGTGCTGTAGGGAGGTGGCGGGGCCTCAGGAGAAATGTCTCCTTTTTTTTCCTTTTTATTTTTTTGGTTACAACGGGGGAATGTGTGGTGCCCCTTCTCTCAATATTTTCTGGGCACTGGGGACCTCATCCCCCAGGGCATGGCCACATATTTATTTTTCTTTTTTAAAGGAGGGGGGCCAGGCAGCCCTCCTCCTGAGGCCTTTTCTGGCCCGGGGACCCCATTTTTTAAAACAATAATTATTTTTTCGGGAGGCTGGCTACATGGCCCCCTTTCCCTGGGACACTATTGGCCATGGGGACCCCATCCCCCGGGGCCTGTCCAGCCTTTCTTTTTTTTTGGAAGGGGGGCCACCTGGCCCTCCTCTTGAGGCCAATTATGGCCTCGGGGACCCCTACCCCCGGGGTCTGGCATTATATTTGGGAACGTGGTGGGAGCCCCTATGCCCCCACAGTCCCAGCAGGCTTCCCGCCTGCTGCGGGAGCCGGCATTGCTTTTGGACAGGGGGAGCTGCTGACATGCAGCTCCCCTTGTCCAGAAGCAATCTGCTTTGTTTCGTGGAAGCGAGAGCAGGTTTCCTGCTCTCGCTTCCATGAGGCAGAGCAGTGTTTGCAATGACAGGGTGTGAGCCGTGCTCCCGCCCTGCCTTTGCAAACTGCAATGTCCTGGGGTAAGCACCCCGGGACATTGCTGAAGCCAGTCCTGGTGGTGGTCCCCAGGGCCTGGAGGGCTCCAGGAGGGGTCCGAACGGCCCCCATCCCAATGTAAACATAGACCCTGGGAGGTGGTGATCCCCGGGGTTTGCAACGGACCCTCGCATTTCAATAATTAGTGCCCCGGGGAGGTGGTGGTCCTCGAGACAGTGTGAGGGGGCTCAAACCCCTTACACGTATTACTACTAATAGCCCCGGCAGAATCCCCCCATGCTCCACATGGCCCCCTTCCCGATTTAAAAAAGATATATTTTTAGAAAAAGGGGTCAGGCCCTGGGGAGTGGGGTACCCAGGGCCCCAAAAAGTTTAAAAAAGGAGGGCCACACAGCCCCTCCTTGTAAAAAACAAAACAAAAAAAGAAGCTGGCATCTCGCCAGAGGCCAAACCCCCTTTGTACACCACTCTGAAAATGCGCCCCCTGGTGCGTTGTCAGTTGGGGAATTAATTCCCCTTGAATACTGGGGGTCCCTGGGGGCCAACTAGCCCACCAGGTACCTCCATCCAAGAGGGTGCCAGGGAGCATGTTTGGAGAGTGGTGGGCAAAGGGGGCGTGGCCTGCTATGAGTACTTACTAATGCTGCTGTGTGGGACTTAATGAAGGTAACAGGAGGGGTAGTTGGCCCCCAAGGATGTTCTTGAGGGCCAACTACCCCTCTTGTTACCTCCAGTAAGTCCCACACAGTGGGAGTGCTAAGATGTCTTCGGGGGCCATGCCTCCCTTTCTCCACCACTCTGCAAACGTGCCTCGTGGCAGACTGCGGGATGGGGGATGAAGTCCAATTTACTCCTCAGGGAGTTAAGGGGCCGAGAAGCCCTCCTGGTACCTCCTGTATGTCTTACGGAGTGGAATTTCTGAGCGCTGGTCGGAGGCCCAGGACCCTTTCTCCACCACTCTGCAAACGTGACTACTACTTAAAGAAGCAGCTTTTTGCACCTCTGACTTAGAGGTAGTTTTAATACCCCTGCCGTATTATGTACTAGGGCCTTACAGTGCAGGTCATGCCAATCACAGGGGTACCCAACGCATACTCTTCCCTAGTGTATGTAGGTGTTTTCACTGTATTCTAAGTGTCTTTTAGCACAGCACTGGCTCTAGACCTGGTTAGTCAGAGCCAGTTACTACCAGTACCCATCAGCAAAAAGTTGGGGGCACAGGATGTCTTTGCAACAAGGCCTCTTTCTGCTCCTCTGTTGGTTCTTTCTGCATTTCTCTTGCTTCTTTCTGTGCCTTTGTTCCTCTTTCTACACATGTCCTATCTCTGTAGGCATAGTTAGAAATTAGCATGAAAAACACTTTTGAAATTCACAGAAAAAAACAATAGGTTTCAAGGACCTTATAGTTAGAAATTAGCATTTTAAAAACCTAAGAAATTCATTGAAAAAAATCACATGTTTCAGGGACGTTATAGTTAGTTGGACATTTGACTCGTACAAAACCGGTGAAATTCAGCCGTTATAGTTAGTTCAGCTAACTATAACTCATACACCCACAATGCACTGCTGATGACATCACATATTACATTATTCATGACATGGTCAGTGACATCACTGATGACATCACTGATGACACCTCAAATGACATCACGGATGACATCATCCACGTGATAATCTGATGCACCTCCTCACACCCTAATATAACTTTTGATACACCCACTCTAAAATACAGACTACCATTTTTGAAACCATAGACACACCAACACCAGTTACTACATACTCACTCACTGATTTCTAGGTCTACACACACATGCACTCATTCACCCATACAGACATGCAGTCAGTCATCAATATAGCACTATCATATGCACTCATACACCTATACAGATACACACACCGCCACTCACACATAGAGTTACTCACACACCTAGTCAGTCATGTAAAGAATCACACTCCCATTTACTCACCTATAGAGTTATACACATATCACCTCACATATTCATACAGATACTAACATATACTTACTCTCTTATACAATCACTGACACAAGCACACACTCATTCATACAGCCACTCTCACAATCACTCACTCTCACATATAGTCATTTATATACTCCAACACTCACATATACTGCCTTTCACATAGGTAGTTACTCACACATATACCACTGAGACATCCATTCACTCACCAACACAGTAATACGCACACTCACCCATACAACCCTTCACAGACAGACTCTTGAACCCATACACCCAGTGAATCACCCACTCACCAATCTATGCACAAAGTCACACACCCCACACCCACCAACACAGACACTCAGACACCCATACAAATACTCAGGCATCTTATCAATAACCCATATAGACACTCATGTAGCTACTCCCCAACCCATGCAGCACCTTACACAACAACAACAACAACAGACAAACTGATACAGACATTCACACAGTTTAGTCACTAACCCATGCATTCAGTAAGACACGATTAATCACTTACTTATAAAGTCACGCACCTACTAAATCATCCAATCAGACACTTATACACTTACTCATTCTTCAATACACCTTGGCATATATACATATACATATATATATATATATTATCTACTGGCGGTCGCCAGTAGATAGTTATAGTTAGGACCGTGTTTCCATAGGAAATATCAAAATTCTATTTTGAATAACTTTGGCGCCGGTTGACGAATCTTCGCGAAATTTTCAAAACTAATGGGGCGCTCCGCTCAGCTTCTACCCTGAAAGTCTCGGGGTGATTCGTCAAGTGGGGGCCGAGAAAAAAGGGGGGTCCCAAAATGCGTTTTCCCCATGCATTTTTCCATAGGACCTTTAGTCGAAGGTACAGCCCGAATGGCTGAACAGAATTACTTGAAATTTGGCAGAGAGGTAGTCCTCAGGTCAGGGAAGTGCCTTTTGCAGGTCTGGTGTCAATCTGTTCAGTATTTCCTGAGAAAATAGCATTTAAAAGCATATAAATATCTATACGAGCGTACCGTGCGCGCACGGTGCGCGCACGTGCGCACACGGTGCCGTTCGCGAGCGAAATTCTGATTGGTTGTTAGATGTCAGTCAACATTCGAATCGGTCGAAATCAGGAAGTGTCGGCCTCCATTTTGTCTCTCGCACTGAAAAGGAAAGGGGGAAAAAAGGTGGAAAATGTGAAAAGGGGGCAGGGAAGAGAGTTCCTGACCCCCTAGCCTTTGTCAGGGGTTCACAGAAGGCCCCCCATGGGTGAAATAAACATTTTATTTTTCTTTATAAAAATCGCGGGGTGCGCGCACGGTGAGTGCACGATGCACGGTGCGCACAGCGCGAAGCGCACGGTGCACGCACGGTGAAAAACCTTAAAAAATATATATATATTAATAAATACATAACTTAGCATTTAAAAAAACGTACAAATTCAATTAAAGAACCATAGGTTTCACACACGTTATAGTTAGGAATTAGCATTTAAAAAACCTTGCAAATTCACTTAAAAGACCATAGGTTTCACACAGGTTATAGTTAGGTGGACATTTCACTCGTAAAAAACCAATGAAATTCCCCCATTATAGTTAGTTCAGATAACTATAACTCGCGCGACCGCCACTCTATCACAAGGATGATGTCATCAGTGATGTCATGAGTGATGCCACTGACCATGTCATGAGTGATGTACTATGTGACGTCATGAGCAGTGGATTGCGGGCGCGCGAGTTATAGTTATCTGAATTAACTATAACGGGGGAATTTCATTGGTTTTTTACGAGTGAAATGACCCCCTAACTATAACCTGTGTGAAACCTATGGTTTTTTAAGTGAATATATATATATAGATATATCCCAACAGCTCCCACTCCAGACGGAAGAGAGCACGCACAAGAGGGCTGTAGGTTTAAGGCTTTTTATTTCATCAGGCCTTCCTCAACCCGAAAAACCCAAGAGAGACATGTTTCAGCTGCCGCAGCAGCCTTTGTAAATCTAGTTTTCACCATAGTAGTCAATTCATTTATACTGTCTGAATCATAGACACAGGCAAAATACAGCATGTATTAAAAAGACTTTATAAAACCGATTATAAAAAAGTGAAATACGGCATGCACATTACGTATCACAGCAATATGGTGGACTGACTGCAATTCACAAATGAATTGTAATAGAAGGCATAATGCATTGAATCATTCAACTTGGTGATATCAAAAAAGCCCAACAAAATAATTTTTTGTGTTCGTATTGTGCACATAATTGTATCATCTGTCATTCCATATTTTTAAAACATGTTATTACTGTGTTTGCAAAACAGCGAGAACCATCTCACAATAACCATATAGTTGTAGTGGCGCTGTAACACTTGGAGCACTAAAAAGACTGCATTGAACAAATGCAGTAGCAGCTAATTGTTCAAGATGGACTTAGCCTTTTAACTTTTTCCTCTTTAATAGCCAGGAACCACACCTCCAACATGATTACAATCAGTGCCAGTAGGTAATATTTATATATTTACTTCACAATCATCTGTATTTCCTCCCAACAGAGACGGCACTCCACGTAGTGTGATTTTAACAAATGTATTTTACAGTTCGTCCATTCGCAGACACAAGCGTCTACGCGTTTCAGCTCCCACTGAGCCTTGTTTGCACTGCTGTAGTCATGTACATATGTTGTTTGACGAATCTTTGCCAAAGTTTCAGAACCTATTTGCCACTCACCTCAACTGCTGTCTTGAATTTTTTGGGGTGATCCGTCGAGCGGAGAGGGTGGCGAGGAAATAGTGTTACCTCATGTTAATTTCCATGGGAACTTTAGACACGTCTACAGCCCGATCTGCTGAACGGAATTTCACGAAATTTGCCAGAAAGGTAGATGTTGGTTTAGGGAAGTACCTTTTTGTGATTTGGTGTAAATCCATTCAGTAGTTGCAGAGTTATTTTAAGAATTTCCTAATTGTCTATATAGGCATGCTAAGGATCCGCGACCCCTCCCGATCTCGTTCTGAGATCGGATTGGCTGCCAACATTACAAACCAGGACGTGTTGGCAGCCATTGTGGGATTCAGCTTGAGCAGAGTCCCAGAAAAAAACATTTAAAAAAAAGAAAAGAGGGCAGAGTAAAAATACCCTGACCTGATAGGTCTCTTGGGGGTCCCACTGGCACCCTGCAGGGCCAAAGAAGCATTTAAAACAAATAATTATGTGAGAGTCATGCTGGATCTATGGATCCAGACAAAAAAGAAAAAAGTGTGCGCTCCTGTGCTTCTGTAATTATCAGCCTCTGGGTGGGCCAGGTCCCTGGTAATTTTCCTAATAAAGGAGTGTGGCACACTGGCCCCCGCTCCTAGGGCTTATTAATGCCTGGGGACTACCATCTCCCTGGGGCCATAAACCAACAATAGTTCTGGGGATCTTGTGGACCCCCTTGTGCCCCTGGACCACCACTTCCCGGGCCATAAACAAGTTGTAGTGGGGGGTCTCAGCGACTCTCCCAGTCCCCGAGGACCATCAACTCCCTGAAGCCAAGTTACTTTTGTTCACATGGGAGGGGGGGCACGTGGATCCCTTCTGAGCCTTCTCGTGCAGGGGAACCACCACCTCACCGGGGCAGGCCTTAGAACAAGAAAGTAGGGCATCCTTCAGTCAATAATGGCCACCCCCCAGGGCCGGATCCTGCTATGCCCTGAGGTGCCCAACCCCGGGACATAGCTGTTTGTTTTTGCTTGGTGGGAGCTGCCAACTCCCACCTAGCAAAGGCAAACATAACTCTGCATCAAACAGCTCTGGCATCCAGGAAGCAGATTTTTCACCTGGCTCTCTGCATGCAAATATGCATGCAGGGAAACAGATGAAAACATTGCTTTGACAGCAGCCCCCTGTCTATCAAAGCAGTGCCTGACACACGGTGCACAAATGTGCCTTGGGGCACTACATGTGCCCCAGGGCACATTACAGTGATCCATTGGGGATGGGTGGCTGCTTGGGTCCCCAAAGTCAATTTTCACCAGCCTTTTCATGGCGGTCAAACCACCATGTACAGGAAGTCGGAAATTGACATCGTAATCCTGACGGGGTGCCTGAGCAGGCACCGCCTCCATTCAGGATTACGACCGCCGCCCCGTTGGGATCAGTACATCCTGTCGGAGGATGCAGTCTGTCTCCCATCCTTCAATGGCCTGACTACCTACACTGTAATGCAGCTGTCGGACCGATGCCTTGTATGTCGGGCAGACCGCCACCAGCGACTTGTCAGTGGTGGTTTGCCTGACATCATAATAAGGGCCTATAATGTTACTTTAACCTATGGTTTTCACTTGTACAAAACCAGAGAAATGTAGCTGCTATAGTTAACTCGTGCCCCGCAATGCACTGCTGATGACGTCACATATTACATAACTCATGACATGGTCAATGATGGCATCACTAGGAGTTTCTAAGGTTTTTAAATGCTAATTTGTAACTATAACGTCCCTAAAACCTGTACTTTTTGGGTGAATTTCGAAGGTTTTTTAAATGTTAATTCCCAAATATAATGTCCTTGAAACCTGTGGTTTCATAAGTAGATAGATAGATAGATAGATAGATAGATAGATAGATAGATAGATAGATAGATAGATAGATAGATAGATAGATAGATAGATAGATAGATAGATAGATAGATAGATAGATAGATAGATAGATAGATAGATAGATAGATAGATAGATAGATAGATAGATAGATAGATAGATAGATAGATAGATAGATAGATAGATAGATAGATAGATAGATAGATAGATAGATGTTTTAGTCACACTTTCCTTTGAAAAGGCATTTTTTAATTTGACTATAATGTTTGACCCAGTTAATGGATTTGATGGAAACCTAGCTACCATTGAGAAGAATATTAATGTTGATGAAAAAAACAAGTAATTAACCATTTTAAATCCGGAGGAAATTTTGTACTCATATACTGCCCAAAGAGCTGAACAGATTTCTACAAAACTGGGCATGTAGTTAGAAGTCACTCAGAGTGCATGCTTTTTAGTGTAAATCTGTTCAGTAAGTTTTTAGATAATAGCATTAAACAATATGTTTCAATATGGGCTTCTAAGGGTTGACACTTTTGAGCTTCTGTCAATCACATTTTAAGTTTTCATTAAAAGTGACTGGCTGGACAAAAGAGCAGCCATTTTATGTAGTAGAAACAGCCTCTGTTATGGGAAATCTTGTTTAGAACAAGACTCACAATAGGGGCATAAAGGTAAAAAGTTAGCCTAGGAGGAGGGGCCGGGCTAGAGCCCCAGATGCATAGAGTAATCAACGGCATAGCTTGGTCAGCAAGACTCCGTGGGGCAGCGGGGGTTGAATTTCAAATTCCCTAACTAAAAAAGCAGTGGGCGAGGGTGGAGAGGTGATACTATGGGATGGACTGTTTCCATGAGTAACAGGGTCAATAAAGATTTGTATTATGTGGACCTCTGCCTAGATTGGCACAGTGGTGTAAAATAATAGGTTGGAGTGCTACCCAGAATGATTGCCACTGGTTAGACTATTTGCAAACATTCCTCCTATCACTGATTGGTTCTTGCCATTAGTATACCTAGATAGTGGCGCAGCTTTCCAAGCCTTCTACTGCCAGTCTTTGTGAACTCCTAAAAGTAGTACATTTGTACCGATTCAAGGAGCCCTTCTATGGGTGCAGATTTAGTACTTTTTTGTCAACTAGTCACTATATATGTTAAAGATCCTGATCCAAAAAATGAAGAAATTAAAACCTGTTACTGAAATTAAACCAATGAGAAAAGAAACAACACAGACACAGCAGACCCACCTTAGGGCCCCCAGACCATCTAGCAAACCAAGAATGCATTTGAGGAGTTTCACACCCCAAACACTCCTGCAGAAGCAATGCCTCTGCCAATCCCATCTGAGCCTGTAGTTCTCTCTGTGAACTCATAACTATAGTCACCTACAACATAGCAGACTGGAGTCCCTGCATTGGTATAACTTATTTTAAATATATTTTCACTGCACGCAATTTCCTTCATCTCTGCTTCAAGAAGCCTTGATGGTATAGTTGTCAAATTGGTGCATGTGGGCAGGATATCATGTTTCTGGTCCTCACCTTTTACTAATAATCTTTCCTTGTGACTGATGGCCCTAAGTACTAAGACTGAGTCACAAGTAGAGGAGAATACACAGGCAAATTAATAGGGCGAGCCGCACCAGAAACGAGCATTAGGTCTGGCTTGGCTCTTAGAGTCCATGTAGGAGCCGAGCCATGAAAGCATCCCAATGAAGCTACGCCTATAAAATTAATACTACCCCCCAGGGAAGGTCAGCACCCCAGGTGCAATATGTGTGCCACTGCGCTTTTGACTATGCTGTTCCCGGGGGCCCTCAGTGTCCAGGGGACCAAAGAACAAAAGGGCACCACTGCTCTCTATTTAAGAGAAGCTCCTGGGGAAGGCCAGAGCCTTAGACAACACTGGGTGCCCTTTTGCTGTACTCCAGGTCCATGTTTGGAGGAAGCAGATAGTACCCCGGGCAAGGAGCAAGGAGATCTGAGTGACTATAGCATCTTGCACCCTGTCCCATATGAGCAGGAAACGCAGAGAAAAAGACGGCTCCCAAGCCAACATGGCAGAGTTCACTTGGGGGACAGGCATCCATCATAGAAAAAAACATCCAAAAGAGCATTTAAACAAAGTAAAATGAATGCAGAAAGCCCATGGCCAGATCCCAGAGTACCTTTGGATAATGGTCTATGAGCATGCACGGCATTGTGGACGTGAGGCATCAGTGTTAAGGGCAAGGCGGGCTCCCTGGCTGCCATGGGGGAAGTGAGGCATCATGTCCGTGAGGAGGCAAAGTGTTGAATCCAGGACAGGGGAAGTCAGTTGTGTCGGCGGTGAGGCGTCATTTCTGGTGCGAAGTCGGCGACTTTGTTGAGTCACCCTCGGTGGTTATCAGTGCCGCGATAACAGGATGCAGGTGCTGGCGATGATGGAGTCGGTGCGAGCTCTGGCGTTGGGAAATGATGATAACTGTAGGTGTCAGCAGGTGTAGAAGGGCTTCAGAGCTGTGGTGCAGGCCAGGCAGTGGTTCATGCACTTCATGAGCAGTACCCCTGGCCTTGGTGCAGGTTGAGGCATCGCAGCAGCATCCCTGTTGGCTTCTTTCAAGTTGCTTCCAGCTTCCAGCAGCAGGAAAAACCTCCAGAGACCCAAAATTGGAATAGGCACAACCTGGCAGGTCAGAACTATCAGCAATAGAGTTCAGGTGAGCTGGGGGTGAAGTCTTTGTGTCCCCGAGACTTCAGAACAGGAGGCCAGCACACACAGGCCCTAGGAGATTCTTTTCAAGTAGGTTCACAGCAATGTTCCAGTATTTGTCCCTTCCTTGGCAGAAGCAGCAACTGCAGGCCAACCCCACACAGTAAAAGGGGCAGTACACCTCCTCACAGTTCTCCAGCTCTCCTCCTTGGCAATGGTACCTCTTGAGTCCAGAAGTGATCTAATGTTTTGGGGTTTAAGGTCCACTATTTATACCCCATTTTGTCTTTGTTCTTTTTTGTGCAGGGGTGTCTGAGCCCATTCCAAACCAGTTCTGTCCTCACTGGTGCAGTATGACCACAGGGGGTGGAGACAGCATTGTGCAAGGGAGACAGGCCCAATCCATGTGCAAAGAAAACTACTCCCACTACTTTAAAGGCCTGCTATAGCAATTTACACAGGGGGCAATTGCACTTTGACACTGATCAGCAGTGGCCAAGTGCCTAAAGCATCTAAGCCAGCAAAAACGAAATCCAGCACAGCATAAAAAAAACAGGAGGTAGAGGCAAAAAGTCAGGGGAAACCATGCCAAAAATGTCAAGTCTAACAATGATGCAGAAAAACAGCAACCCCAAAGGGACCCAACTAAACATTTATAATGAGTCAACTTAAGTCTCCAATGGGGTTTAATAATGCATGAGCCAGGGAGAAGACTGCCTTCATTTTACACACTCCTAGAAAGAGGATATTTAATCTAAGGGTTCTGGGGTTTTGGAATCTTTGCTAATTGGTCTTCAGATTACTTTCCAGTATATTAAAAAATAGAAAATATATCCTGTTACTCACCATTGTTTTTAACCGTAACTAAAAACTTGTGAGTTTCCTTCATATTGTGAGATTTGCACTGAACAAAAACTTGTGTTTCATTTTTTATTAAAGATTGTTGTCTCTAAGGGAACCAAGAAAATGAATACAAAATCCCTGGGGGAATCTTTGATCTACAACCCAAAGAATAAGATGAATCTCTCAAGGGAGGCGGAGCACCTTAGAACAAGGAGGCATGAAGTAATGGGCCAGAGAACGTCAGCACCCCGGAGTTAATCTGAGCACTTCAGCACTCTTGTTTGTGCTCTCAGGAGGGGGGAGGCTAGTGCCATGCAGACCAAAGAATGAGAAGAGATCATAGCTCAATATTTCAAAGAAGTTCCTGGGATTTACCTGGGTGTGGGAGAGCAGGCAGCGTCCAGAGCCAGGAGACTCATCCACACTGATCAGAGGCCGAGAGAGCCCCTTGCACCCTGCTTCTAGCCACATTGATTGCAGGTGGGTGGGAGAGGCAGGGAATAGGCAAGCTCTTGACACAACACAGCAGAGGTGAAGTCCAGGCCCTGCAGCCAACCCCACTGCTCACTGCATAATGCCAGGGAGTCAGGCCTCGTGGGCAGCTCCACTGCACATGGCATGTGCAATGCAGTTGACCAGCTAGGGGATGTTGAGCACCAAGCTTCGACAGCGGAAAGAACCCAAAGTTAGCCCCCGCTGCTAATGTGTGAAGGCCATGCACCTTTGGTGTTGACTGTCCATGGAGAATTGGGCATAGGGAATGGGCTGAGGTCACTCACTATGACCAACCCAAGATGCAATATCGAAGCCCATGCACAGTGGGTGTGAAATTCCCACAATGTGTTGGGTGCAGGGGCTGGCCGGAGACCAGGCCCTGCAGAGTGGCCAAAGACCTTGCACAGGAGCGGTTGGCCAACTGCAGAGGGTGGACTTTTTGACATGTAGGCCACCTGCAGTGTGTTGGGCATCCAGCCAGGCCTTGCTACCAATCCCCCGTTGTACACCCCTAACGGTCTTACACAGCTGAGTTTGGACATGGAGGGTGGAGCATAAAGAACTCTTGGATGTGGTATATGATCCAAAAACACACACAAAATTCACAGACAAAATACAGTGAAGTTATAGTTAGCATTGAGGATTGGGGTGAGCTGCAACACCTCAATGTACATAAAAACAATTGACATATATAAACACACATTTAAAGAGTAGTTATCATTAAATCCCCAAAACACATTGCATTTTTCAATTTATGGTTAGAAGCACGATCCATAACACCAAAAACAGCCACATAAACCATAACTTGTAGTCTAAATGAAATGCTTATGACCTCATCATATATATATATATATTAAAATAAAAATATGTTAAAAAAAATAGAAGAAAAAAAAAACAATTAGCATTTAAAAAACCTTGCAAATTCACTGAAAAAACCATGGGTTTCACACACGTTATAGTTAGGAATTAGCATTTAAAAAACCTTAGAAATTCAGTGAAAAAACCATAGGTTTCACACACGTTATAGTTAGGAATTAGCATTTAAAAAACCTTAGAAATTCAGTGAAAAAACCATAGGTTTCACACATGTTATAGTTAGCTGGACATTTTACTCGTAAAAAACCAATGAAATTCCCCCGTTATAGTTAGTTCAGCTAACTATAACTCGCGCGCCCGCAATGCACTGCTGATGACGTCACATATTACATCACTCATGACATGGTCAGTGACATCACTCATGACATCACTGATGACATCTCAAATGACATCACTCATGACATCATCCAGTGAATGTGTGTTTTTCTGAAAATTAAATATGTTTTATATATGTATATCTCAAGGTCGATGGAAGAATAAATGGGTATATTACTGTCTAAATGGATGATTTCTTTTTGAAAAATTGATTGTGTAACTGACTGATTAAGTGTATCATAGTGAATACATGGCTTAGTGAGTAATGTTTAAATATATAAATATCTGTATCATTTTTTCACTTTGTGTATAAGTGGCTGCATGGGTTGGTGAGTAGCTACATGGGTGTCTATATAGGTTATTAGTTGGTTTTTTGAGTATCAGTATGAGTGTCTGCATGGTTTGGTGGGGGGTATTACGTAGTGCATAGGTGCATGAATGAGTGACTCACTGTTTGTATGTGTTGAACAGAGCCTGTGTGCAGGACTGCATGGGTGGATGTGTGTGTGTATGGGTGTGTTAGTGAGTGAATGACTGTCTCAATAGTGTCTTTATGAGTAACTACATATGTTTAAAACTAGTATATGTGACTATTGGTTTATATATGTGAGTATATGTGAGAGTGAGAGATTGAAAGAGTTCCTGTATGAATAAGTATGTATTTCTATAAGTGATTGTTTAAAAGACTAAGTATGTGTAAGTTTCCGTAGAAGTAAGTGTGGTGGTGTGTGTATAACTGTATATGCAAGTAAATGTATGTTTGATTCTTTATTAGCATGAGTGACTATGTGTGTGAGTAGCTCTATGGATGAGTGGCATTGTGTAACAGGATGTATAGGTGTATGAGTACATATGATAAGTGAGTACATGTATGAGTGACTGTATTGGACTGTTGGTGAATGAGTGGATGTGTATGTGGATCTTAGAATTACTGAAGAGGTTGTTGTAACTGTTATTGGTATGTCCATTCTTATGTAAATTTTAGTCTCTATTTTTGAATGTGTGTATCAAAGGTTTTATTAGGGGAAGAGGAGGTCTGCCACTCTATCACAAGGATGATGTCATCAGTGAGGTCATCAGTGATGTCATTTGAGATGTCATCAGTGATGTCATGAGTGATGTCACTGACCATGTCATGAGTGATGTAATATGTGACGTCATCAGCAGTGCATTGCGGGCGCGCAAGTTATAGTTAGCTGAACTAACTATAACGGGGGAATTTCATTGGTTTTTTACGAGGAAAATGTCCAGCTAACTATAACATGTGTGAAACCTATGGTTTTTTCACTGAATTTCTAAGGTTTTTTAAATGCTAATTCCTAACTATAACGTGTGTGAAACCTATGGTTTTTTCACTGAATTTCTAAGGTTTTTTAAATGCTAATTCCTAACTATAACGTGTGTGAAACCCATGGTTTTTTCAGTGAATTTGCAAGGTTTTTTAAATGCTAATTGTTTTTTTTTTCTTCTATTTTTTTTAACATATTTTTATTTTAATTTTCTTACCTTTTATAAAGACTATGGTTAAATTTTTAAAATTCTTTAATATGTTTTTTTTAATATATTTTTTTAAATAAACATGTAAAATTTATTTGCAGTACATTTTTTTTTTTTTTTTTATTATTTTTTTAGTACGCGTACCGTAAGCTTATGGTAAGCGTACGGTTTACGCAACGCCCGTAATTTATCTACGCTGTTTGCGTATAGTTACGCAATTTGCGTAGCCGCGCGTACTCCGCGTGGGACGAGTATGCGTGTACGCTACACGCGCACGTTACGCGGAAGTGTCGGGTAGTGACTGTTATGCGCATGCGCGCAAGCGCGTGTCTTTTTTACGCGCATGCGCACTTTTGCCGTAAGCGTACCGTAAGCGTACCGTAAGCGTACGGTAGGTCATGTGATCATGAAACACAACTTTTGATTGGTTGAAACTACTTTCAGTTCTAGAACTCTCCTACACCACACCCATTCCCCTCATTTCTGCTTGTGATCCCTTAGGAGAAGGAGCTGGGTTGTCTTTGTGATACGATAGCAGAACAGCAGAGCTCTTCTGAGAGTGAGGCTAGCACTAGCAGCACTACCTTGAGGCAGAGAGCGAGGAAACAAAAGCCCTCTTATGTATGGGATTATTTTACTTTTCCTGAAGGCCAGCAAAAGGTAAATGCACCTTTAGTAACTTGTAAGCTGTGTAAGCGTGTACTTTCAAGAGGTAATCCTGACAAGAAGTATTCCTTTGGGAATCATACCATGAAGAGACACCTCAAGGATGTACACAGAAGGACACATGCTCGACTTTTTGGAGGTAACTCTTCAGAAAGTCAACCAAGCACATCCACAGCAGCTCAGCCTGGACCATCATCTGCAGGGCTGACTCCTTCTTCTGCAGGTCAGGTGAGCCCTTCATCTGTGGGGGGAGCATCTCCTTTTGCTGGCCCTCTGGAAATGAACCCTCGATTTCGAAGGGTTGATATTCGATGCGCCTTTTGTCAAGATCTAATTTGCCATAGGGAGACCAGTGTTTCCCTAGTGAACAACAAAATAGATCAGCACATTTGTCGCTTTGAATAATTTTCCCATTCTTTCTTTCCTCTGTCCCTGCATGAACACAACGGTTCTTTTAAGAGCCAACCTTATCTTTCATCTTTTTTTTACATATGTTTTTAAAAACTTTTTTTTTTTTTTTTTACCGTACGCGTACGGTGCGCGTACTTTTTAAAAAAAAAAAAAAAAAAAACACTAAAAATCAATTATCACATTACAAGGTCCTTGAGAGACTACAATTATTATTATTGACTTACCATACCCACTCAAAAAAATATTTATTCATTTGTTTTTTACAAAAATAGCTTTAAAAATGGTTCTAGTTTTCGAAATTTTTCTATATCAATCTGAAAAAAAAGAAAAAAAAAAGTATTAATATTTTAAAAACATTTTATAATACAGTACACATATTTACATATTTTTCAAAAAATATTTTTGCCTTATTTTTGCTGTTTTCAGAATATATTGCCTTAGTGATGCTGAATGTATTTGCATTACAGACTGAAACCTGAAAACCCCACTCGCTTGTAAATACTGTGCATGATTATACATGGCAAGCAGATGGGTGTGTGCTAAGAGTCTGCTTCTTCCCCCAAAAAATCGCTCCCCCTTTTTCCTACTAATGCAACTGTGAAATCACCAGAAAAAAAACACAATAAATCTCTGCCTGTAATTCCTATTTCCACACAGAGTCATGTTTTCACATTAGTCCCAAAACGAAATTTCTTTGCCAATTTGAAAGCACACTTACTGCTCTTTTTTTTTGGCAAGTGAAAATCACTTTTACAGACTGACACATTATGAAACCACTTTTTTTTTTTTTTAAATGCACATGTCCAAACTGCTTTTTCAGACCACCACCATGTGTAACCTGGGTGGCTGCCTACATTCCAGCAAGGGCAACCAGCCTTAGTGATGCTGAATGTATTTGCATTACAGCCTGAAACCTGAAAACCCCACTCGCTTGTAAATACTGTGCATGATTATACATGGCAAGCAGATGGGTGTGTGCTAAGAGTCTGCTTCTTCTCCCAAAAAATCGCTCCCCCTTTTTCCTACTAATGCAACTGTGAAATCACCAGAAAAAAACGCAATAAATCTCTGCCTGTAATTCCTATTTCCACACAGAGTCATGTTTTCACATTAGTCCCAAAACGAAATTTCTTTGCCAATTTGAAAGCACACTTACTGCTCTTTTTTTTTGGCAAGTGAAAATCACTTTTACAGACTGACACATTATGAAACCACTTTTTTGATTTTTTTAAATGCACATGTCCAAACTGCTTTTTCAGACCACCACCATGTGTAACCTGGGTGGCTGCCTACATTCCAGCAAGGGCAACCAGCCTTAGTGATGCTGAATGTATTTGCATTACTGAGTCCAACCTCAAACCCTTAAACTATTCTTTTTTTTTCCAGTACACCTTAAATTATCGTGAAAACATAGTCCATAATATTTTACATGTTCCTCACATTTAAATTTCTCCCAAAACAGAAAATGATAAACGCAACTTCAACAAAAAGAATTTCCATTTCTATTATTCATTTCTTAATTTACCATATACATCTCCTCTCAAACTCTAACCTCACCTTTAAAATTAGTTAGTTGTGAAAGAAATGTGGCACTCAAACAGCAGATTATCAGAGCCAGGATCTCTGTTCTGTTCACCTCTCTCCTCTCAGCAGAACCAGATAATGGCAAACTTTCCCTCTATTTTTCCACACATATACATGTAAGTTTCAAATCTCAGTGCTTCCCCCTTTTTTTCAAATGTAATCACACATTTCTATTGGTTGAAAACCAACCCTTTTCCAAAAGTACCCTTCCCCCAACTTGACTTCTGCCTAGTACCCTTCCCCCAACTTGACTTCTGCCTGCTACCATAGCAACAGCTCATGGAACACTGCTGTGTGGAGTTAGGTCAGAAGTTCGCCACACAATGTTTCAATTCCACAGAGCAAGAGTGCTTGACTTTTCAAACCTAACAGCAAATCCATAGTACTGTTCTTTGGTAACACATTTTTTTGTACCAATACAAAACATGCTTCTATTAATTTACACATACAGCCTAGTTTTTATTCTAGAATGGTATGAAACAGCCAATCAGTTCTTTTTGTTTTGAAAAAAATATGTATGCCTCCATTTCCAAACTGTCTTTCTTTTCATATTGCCATTCTACTGAAAGACACCTCCTGAGTGCATCCAGTTCTCCTTTGAAGATGTTCACAGTGTGGATTGTAGGGCACAGCTATGTCTTCTGGAGTGAAAGGTTTGCAGAGAAAACAGATATGGTGAGAGACCTTGCTTTGCCAAATGTAGACATTAAATGGATTGGTCAGAGAGGGTTAAAGTGGCACCAATTGATGCCATTGGTGAAATCCTTCATGCAAATCCAACACCCTGACCTCATAATAGTGCACTGTGGTGGCAATGACCTAGGCACTTTGACTGGGGTAGGTCTGGAAATGCTTATGAAGGACACCTTTGCACAACTGTTTTCACTTTTCCCTAAAACTGCCTTTGTGTTTTCCAACATATGCCAAAGGCAAAAATGGAACTGGTCCAATCATTTCTGTCCGCAGATTGACAAAGCAAGAAAGCACGTCAACAAATCTGTTTCTGCTTTCCTCCGTGACTATGGTATGGGTGCCATTTACCACAACAACTTGCGTTATGACATGCAAGACATTTATAGAGGAGATGGTGTGCACTTCAATGATGAAGGGAACAGAGTCTTCCTCTTGAACCTTAGACTCTGCATCGGTACTTACTTGTAGGTACCACTAACAAAATGACTTCATAAACACAACAGCTCTTTTTAGAGCTCCCTAATATCTAAACTCTTAAATCTGCATTTCATTTCTTTTTTAATTTATTTTTTCTTCCGTACGCTTACCGTAAGCTTACCGTACGCGTACCCCGTGATTTTTTTAAAAATCAATAAATGTTTTCTTTGTACTTTACAGTCCTTCTTTGACCCCCTCACAAATGTAAGGGGGTCTGTAACTCTCCTCATTGCCCCCTTTTCTTGTTTTCACTCTTTTTTTTCTGAGTGAAACACACAAAATGGCGGCCGCCGCTTCCTGGTTTCGGCCGATTCGAATGTTTACTAAGATCTAACAGCCAATCAGAATCGCGCTCGCGCACGCCACCGTACGCGTACGGTAAGCGTACGGTAAGCGTACCGTAAGCGGGCTCAGATATATATATTGATTTAAAGGCTATTTTCTCAGAATCTACTGAACAGATTTACACCAAACCTACAAAAGGCACTTCCTTGACATAGGGACTACCTCTCTGCCAAATTTCTAGTAATTCTGTTCAGCCGTTCGGTCTGTAGCTCGTTCTAAAGGTCCTATGGAAAAATGCATGGGGAAAACGCGTTTTGGGACCCCCCTTTTATCTCAGCCCCCGCTTGACGAATCCCCCCGAGACTTTCAGGGAAGGAGCGGAGCGGAGCGCCCCACCTATTTTGAGAAATTCGCGAGGATTCGTCGACCGGCGCCAAAGTTATTCAAAATAGAATGTTGCGGATTTCCTATGGAAAAGGGGTCCTAACTATAACTACCTACTGGCGACCGCCAGTAGGTAATATATATATATATATATATATATATATATATATATATATATATATATATATATATATATATATATATATATATATATATATATATATATATATATATATATATATATTATCTACTGGCGGTCGCCAGTAGATAGTTATAGTTAGGACCACGTTTCCATAGGAAATCCGCAACCTTCTATTTGGAATAACTTTGGCGCCGGTCGACGAATCCTCGCGAAATTTTCAGAATAGGTGGGGCGCTACGCTCCGCTCCTACCCTGTAAGTCTCGGGGGGATTCGTCAAGCGGGGGCTGAGAAAAAAGGGGGGTCCCAAAACGCATTTTTCCATAGGACCTTTAGACACAGCTACAGCCCGAACGGCTGAACAGAGTTACTTGAAATTTGGCAGAGAGGTAGTCCTCAGGTCAAGGAAGTGCCTTTTGTAGGTCTGGTGTAAATCTGTTCAGTAGTTCCTGAGAAAATAGCATTTAAATCAATATATATATCTGAGCCAGCTTACGGTGCGCTTACCGTGCGCTTACGGTAAGCTTACCGTACGCGTACGGTGACGTGCGCGAGCGCGATTCTGATTGGCTGTTAGATCTTAGTAAACATTCGAATCGGTCGAAACCAGGAAGTGTCGGCCGCCATTTTCTCTCTCGCACTCTGAGGGGAGTGGAGGAAAAACAAAGTCCGAAAACAATAAAAGCGGCTTGATAGACAGCTCCCAACCACCCAGTCATTGTTATGGTGTCCCCAAAGAACCCAAAAGGCAAAAAATGTAAATTGTTTTATTTTCGAAAAATCGCCGATTACGCTTACCGTACGCGTACGGTAAAAAATTTTTTTAAAAAAAACAATATCCAGGTTTTCATCACCCCATGTGCAAAAGGTGCCCGAAGAGCACCCTTTGTGCATGGCATAATATTATTAAAGATAATCTGTAGATAACCATTAACAACGATGTGCCTAATACAGCCTCCGTGTGCGGACGGTGCGCGAAGCGCATCGTGCGTACATGGCCTATTTAGCATAACGTGGGCACGCGGTGCGCGTAGTGCACCGCGTGCCCACCGTGCGTGCACGGCACTAACTGCGTAAAGTGGGCGCGCACGCCACGAACGGCGTAAAGTAACTTAGCATTTAAAAAACCGTACAAATTCACTGCTCCCAACCACCCAGTCATTGTTATGGTGTCCCCAAAGAACCCAAAAGGCAAAAAATGTAAAAAAATTTATTTTCGAAAAATTGCCGATTACGCTTACCGTACGCGTACGGTAAAAAAAAAAACAATATCCAGGTTTTCATCACCCCGTGTGCAAAAGGTGCCCGAAGAGCACCCTTTGTGCATGGCATAATATTATTAAAGATAATCTGTAGATAACCATTAACAACGATGTGCCTAATACGGCCTCCGTGTGCGGACGGTGCGCGAAGCGCATCGTGCGTACATGGCCTATTTAGCATAACGTGGGCACGCGGTAGGCGTAGTGCACCGCATGCCCACCGTGCGTGCACGGCACTAACTGCGTAAAGTGGGCGCGCACGCCACGAACGGCGTAAAGTAACTTAGCATTTAAAAAAACGTACAAATTCACTGACAAAACCATAAGTTTCACACACATTATAGTTAGGAATTAGCATTTAAAAAACCTTGCAAATTCACTGAAAAAACCATAGGTTTCACACAAGTTATAGTTAGCGGAGTTATAGTTGCCTGCACTAACTATAACTGGGGAATTTCAATGGTTTTTTATCAGTAAAATGTCCGCTAACTATAACTTGTGTGAAACCTATGGTTTTTTCAGTGAATTTATATATATATATTCAGTGAAAAAACCATAGGTTTCACACACGTTATAGTTAGCTGGACATTTCAGTCGTAAAAAACCAATGAAATTCCCCCGTTATAGTTAGTTAAGCTAACTATAACTCGCGCACCCGCAATCCACTGCTGATGACATCACATATTACATCACTCATGACATGGTCAGTGACATCACTCATGACATCACTGATGACATCTCAAATGACATCACTGATGACATCATCCAGTGAATGTGTATTTTTCTGAAAATTAAATATGTTTTATATATGTATATCTCAAGGACGATGGAAGAATAAATGGGTATATAAGTGTCTAAATGGATGATTTGTTTTTGAAAAATTGATTGTATAACTGACTGATTAAGTGTATCTTAGTGAATACATGGCTTACTGAGTAATGTTTAAATATGTAATTATCTGTATCAGTCTCTCACTCTGTGTATAAGTGGCTGCATGGGTTGGTGAGTAGCTACATGGGTGTTTATATAGGATATTAGGTGTTTTTTTGAGTATCAGTCTGAGTGTCTGCATGGTTCGGTGGGGGGTATTACGTAGTGCATAGGTGCATGAATGAGTGACTCACTGGTTGTATGTGTTGAAGACAGCATGTGTGCAGGACTGTATGGGTGGATGAGTGTGTGTATGGGTGTGTTAGTGAGTGAATGACTGTCTCAATAGTGTCTTTATGAGAAACTACATATGTTTTAAACTAGTATATGTGACTATTGGTGTATATAAGTGAGTATATGTGAGAGTGAGAGATTGAAAGAGTTCCTGTATGAATAAGTATGTGTTTCTATAAGTGATTGTTTAAAAGACTAAGTATGTGTAAGTTTCCGTAGAAGTAAGTGTGGTGGTGTGTGTATAACTGTATATGCAAATAAATCTATGTTTGATTCTTTATTTTCATCAGTGAGTATGTGTGTCAGTAACTCTGTGGATGAGTGGCATTGTGTAGCAGGATGTATAGGTGTATAAGTACATATGATGAGTGAGTACATGTATGAGTGACTGTACAGGACTGTTGGTGAATGAGTGGATGTGTATGTGGATCTTAGAATTACTCAAGAGGTTGTTGTAACTGGTATTGGTATGTCCATTTTTTTGAAAATGTTAGTCTCTATTTTTGAATGTGTGTTTCAAAGGTTATATTAGGGTGAGAGGAGGTCTGCCACTCTGTCACAAGGATGATGTCATCAGTGATGTCATTTGAGATGTCATCAGTGATGTCATGAGTGATGTCACTGACCATGTCATGAGTGATGTAATATGTGACGTCATCAGCAGTGGATTGCGGGTGCGCGAGTTATAGTTAGCTTAACTAACTATATCGGGGAATTTCATTGGTTTTTTACGACTGAAATGTCCAGCTAACTATAACGTGTGTGAAACCTATGGTTTTTTCACTGAATTTGCAAGGTTTTTTAAATGCTAATTCCTAACTATAACGTGTGTGAAACCCATGGTTTTTTCAGTGAATTTGTATGGTTTTTTAAATGCTAATTCTTACCTATAACGTGTGTGAAACCCATGGTTTTTTCAGTGATTTGTTATTGTTTTTTAAATACAAATTCTTATATTAAACGTGTGTTTTATTTTTTTCATTTGCAAGGTTTTTTACATTTTTTTTTTACTTTATATTCTCTTTAAACACTATGCTTAAATGTAAAAAAATCTGCAATATATTATTATTTTTTTTTTTTTTTTACCAAACAGTTAAGATATAGTAGTATAACATAGTGATTCTTTTTTTTGTTTTTTGTTTTTTTTTACGTGCGCGTACGGTAAGCTCACGGTAAGCGTACGTTTTGCGTAATGTACGTAATATTTCTACTCTTTTTGCGTATGGTTACGCAATTTACGTAGTTGTGCGTACTGCGTACGCGGCGCGTAAGCGCAAACGCTACACGCGCACGTTACGCGGAAGTGTTGGGGCGTGCCTGTTATGCGCATGCGCGCGTGCGCGTGTCTTTTTAACGCGCATGCGTACTTTTACCGTAAGCGCTCCGTAAGTGCTCCGTAAGCGTATCGTACGCGCACGGTGGGTCATGTGACCAAGAAACAAAACTTTTGATTGGTTTAAAGTACTTTCAGTTCTAGAACTCCCCTACACCACACCCATTCCCCTCATTTCTGCTTGTGATCCCTTAGGAGAAGGAGCTGAGTTGTCTTTGGGATACGATGGCAGACCAGCACTCTTCTTCTGAGAGTGAGGCTAGCAGCACCACCATCAGGCAGAGAAGGAGGAAACAGAAGAGCTCTTTTATATGGGAGTATTTTACTTTTCCTGAGGGCGAGAAAAAAGTTAATGCTGCTTTGGTGACTTGCAAGCTGTGCCAGCGTGTACTTTCTAGAGGTAATCCTAACAAGAAGTATTCCTTTGGGAATCACACTATGTTGAGACACCTTGAGGATGTACACCCTAGGACACATGCTCGACATACTAGAGGAAACCCTTCAGTAAGTCGTGCAAGCACATCCACAGCAGCTCAGCCGAGTCCATCTTCGGCAGCTCAGCTGAGCCCTTCATCTGTGGGGGCAGATTCACCTTTTTCTGGTCCTCTGGAAACCAACCATCGATTTGCGAGGGTTACAATGCGGTGCTCAAATTGCCATGGTCTAATTGTTCGTGGGGAGACCAGTGTTCCCCTAATTAACAACAGAATAGACCAGCACATTTGTCCTACCAGCTAATATTCCCATTCTTCCTTTCCTCTGTCCCTGCATGAACACAACGGCTCTTTTAAGAGCCAACCTTACCTCTCAACTTTTTTTTTATTTTTTCTTTAAAACATTTTTTTTTTTTACCGTACGCGTACGGTAAGCATATTTTTTTTTTTTTTTTTTTAAAACACTAAAAAACAATTATCACATTACAAGGTCTTTGAGGGATTAATAACGAAATACTGAAAATCTGTTTGAGGAGAAGTGGAAAAAAGGGACCATCTAATTTCTGACTTACCTGACCCACCCAAAAATTTAATTATCAATTTAAATTTAATTGAAATTGCTTGAAAAAATGGTTTTATTTTTCGAAAATTTTCTTTCTCAATCTGAAAAAAAAAGAAAAAAGTATTAATATTTAATAAAACATTTTATAATACAGTACACGTATTTACATTTTTTCCAAAAACAAGTTTTTGCCATTTTTTTGCTGTTTTCAGAATATATTGCATTTCACTATTAATCGTGAAAGCAATTGCATTCATCACTTAACAGCGGGCAAAAAAAAAATAACAATCTCAAAGATTGTTTTAAAAAAGCCCAGAATCTCTTCTCACTTAAACAAAACATTATAGAAATGCAAAATATTCAAAAAAAATATCATCTAATAACAATAACTATTTCTAAAAAATACCGTCTGACAATTTTGTTTCAGAAGCATAATCACAAAAATAATATATCTCAAATAACTCCCCAATACATCTGGTTACCTTTCCTTTAGGCCAAATGGTAATTTTAAAATTCTTTTTTGATTAAATTTCCAATGGTAATCCAATAAAATTCCAAAATTTAAATTGTACAGATGTTACCGATTCTCTCTAAAATTGTGGTTTCCGAAAGATTAATTAGGAATTAAATAAGTCCACAATACTATTGGTTACCTTTCCTTTAGGCCAAATGGTAATTTGAAAAATCTTTTTATTTGAAAATTCCAATGGTAATCCAATAAAATGGTAAAATTGATTGGTACAGATGTTGCCAATTCTCACTAAAATTTTGGTTTCAGGAAGATTAGATAGGAATTTGCTAAATCAAAAGGCAAACGTTGCTTAAAAACCAATTGACAATCATTACACATTGTCCAGCCTTTTTTTACATTTTAGATAAACTGTGTAATGACCAGAAGCTACAGTAGGTCCATCATGGAAAATTATTGCAACTGTTACAAAAGTTTTTCCTGAAATTGATAATTGCTGTCCTGTAAACTTCTTTATTAAAGTATCCAATTTTGAACCATCAGCTCTACATCGTTGCATCATTAAAATTACATACTGTCCGTATTCCTTTAAAATTAACGTTGAAAACATGTCAGATTTACACTCACCGCATTCCATGCTATGATTAGCATCTTTAACTAATTTAGCAAAAGTGACTGTTTTACTCTCTGGCAATGTTAAATAAATAAACCTTTCAGAATCAACATTAGAGCCACATGTATTGAAACAGTTTTCACAACTATGTTCCCATTTATAAGAGAGACCAAACATATTTTCAATGTGTACCCCTTCTTCTTCCAGTACCTGAAGAAAATACATCAAGAATTCCTGTGCGTCTTGCTGTACATTTTGAGAAAACTGTGTACATCCTGAAAATACATCTAAAAGTTTTCTAATTTCAGTTGCACTTTCTATTTTAGTTTTATCATTAATCAGCTTTTCAAAAAGGACACTCTACTCAGAACAGAATCTTTTTCTCTGATTTACTATTATCTGCTCTTGCAAACTTTCAAGATAAAATACAACATTCAGCACTACATTAGCGTAGCAGTTGACACCAGAGCTATTTTCAAAATGACAACCAACAACCTCTTCAACATTTTCCTTTTTCTTTTTGCTTGCAATTACATCAGTCTTCTTTTTTTTTCTCCTCTCTACATCCTCATTAAAGATATTCTCAATTCTCCTTTTTCGAGAAACAACACTTTTTTCCAACACAGGATACTGACCTAAATGAGGAGCATAGGTTCTTCTTAATCTATTATACTCCTTTACACAATTTGTATCAGCACTAACTTTTGAGTCATCAAAGTCTATCATAAATAAACCAGATAATGTTTTCACTCGTGACAAAGCAACATAAGCCATACCTTCTTTGAACACAGTTGAACCAATGTTCACAAAAGCACAATCTACAGTCAATCCATGAGACTTGTGAATAGTTACAGCATATGCTAGAGAAAACGGAAACTGCTTCCTACGTACATATAAGTCTTTCACAAGCATGAAACGAACTGTACAACGACAAATGTCTATAACTTCTTCTATCTGATCAAATTTTATTTTTAAACATTCAATTCCATCTTTTTTCTGGTAATTAATAAAACCCACAACTCTTCCCATAGCTCCATTCACTAAACCTTTTTCAACATCCAAATTTCTCCTTAAAAATACTCTACAGTTCATGCAAACATATATATTTTTTTCTAATCCAGCAGTTTTGGAAATGTTCTTCTCTAGTGAATCCAATTTATTTTTCAGTTTGCCTGTTAATATCATAGTAATTCTTTCATGCTGAATTTTGTCCACTGCTTCCAATTTCCTAATCTCTTCCTTTTCCAGTTTCAAAAGTTCCTCATTGAATATTGAACATTCACGTAGAGTTGGCATTAAGCAGATTACACTTTTCTTTTCTGCAATGTTCTTGTATATTTTCTCTGCAACTATTTCTTCCTTTGGGAATAAATTATGTAGCAACCGACTCTGTAATGATTTCGTGCCAGCTTCAGTGAGTAGTCCAACTCTGATATCTTTCAGAATACTTCCATATTCTTCATCGTTTGCTTGCCTCATATTAGTAGTAAGTTCCTTGTACTCATAGAAGGACCAAATATTTGCATTACCAATGCTTCCCAATGACTTCTTTGTGTCTTCATGTGTCACAGTATTAAACACTGGTTGTCCTTTAACTGGAGTAAGCTGTAGAACATCCCCAAAAACTATGACATGTTTTCCACCAAATAACACGTCATAGTCTGTCCTTAGAATTTGCTGCATTCTTAAATGCACAAAGCAAGCATTAAGTTTGATACCATGCTCACCTCATCAATAATGAGAACTTGCATCTTTTTCAATACTCTTGAAACTTCCAAGCATGCTTCTCCAGTTAGCTTGTGGTATTGTATTTTGTTCTCATGCTCCACTGGTAACATTGTAAGGTGATTCCTTTTATGTTATATGCTGCTAACCCAGTTGGAGCAGTAACCACACAAGACAAAGTTGAATCCTTTTTTTGCTGTAGGTAGCTTCTGATGACTTTTATTAAGAAACTTTTTCCAGTTCCAGCTTGTCCACTTACATACATCCTGATTGGTTGAAATGATGTGCATGAGCACTCTTTTTTTTCATGTAGTAATCCGTGATCAATTTTGTTTCTGATCTCTTCATAAATTTGTTGCTGCTCTTCATTCAGTTGTCTTTCCAAATTTGGTAAGTCTATTAATTCTTCTTGAGCTTGATTCATAGCCGTTTCCACTTCAGTCATAGCTATTGCAGCTTCATTTTCAACGATTGGTTGTCCTAGGGGATCTTGACTGAGTGTTCCAGAACTTTGGCTGTCTTGAGAACTGTCTCTAGCTACTTCAGCTGCAATTGTAGTTTCCTGTTCAATTTCTTCATTTAACATTTGGACATGATTTGTGAAAGTACTGCATTCAATTGTATCTTTACATGCATTAAAGGAATCTTCATAGCTTTGAAATTCTCCCAGTAGTTCGTCCTCTGAACGCCATGGTTTAAACAGCTGTAAAAGAGCCAAGTAGTAAAATTCCTTTTTGTCAGTAGTGTCGCAACTCAGCTTCCGGTGATTTATCAAACTTCTTTTTGTTTGCTTCACCAAACATCCTTCCTCACCAATGACTTTATATTTTCCATTGTTGATGTCTTCTGTGGCTTTCCGTGAATAAATGTAGTTCTGCAGTACTTCATAGAGACACATGTTCTCTAGATGACGACTTCTCTTTGGGTAATATGTGTCCAACATGTTTGATTTCAAAATATCTGTACTTTCTGGGTCATTCTCGGCCAAATATTCAATTTCTCCAACAGATTTCAGTACCCGATTTCTCATTGCTGCAAGGCCTAAACTTGCCCAAATTATTCTTCTTGATTTCGAGTAGAGACTTGCAGAAGATAACCTATCTGAACATTCGTAGGATCCAATTTCTCGATGCGATAACATCTTTAAAATGAAACTGTATAGCTTCTTACGGACAGTCTTCTCGTGAGAAATCTCTTCCCACATTTCTTTCAATTCAGTTTTTTCTGATTTAGTAATGTAAGACGTTACATATCGAGCAACAGCAATGGAATTGTCAGCTACATACTGTATATCCATGTTAGCATTCCACATGGATAAAATGACTGGGTTGTAGTCATTTATATTTTTTGATTCTTCTTTTCTTTTTAGGTTGTAGGTATTCTTAGGTGATTTTCTTGTAATAGTATGTCTCACAGCTGACATAAAACTGTTTACTCTTCCTTTCGAAAGAACAGGTCTAGGAAATCCAAATCGACATTTAGTGTAGAATTTATCTTTGCTCTTGTATTTCCGTCGACAGTATTTTCCACACCGATGACTTTGGAAACGTAAAACTTGCTCCTTTAACTTTTTCTCTTCTGTGCTTTTTGGTATAGCACATGTTGCATATTCTTCAATGAAAGATAACACTGCTTCATCAGTATCTGTTCCAAATTTTGGGGCATCCTTGATCCACAACAGCATATGAATATGAGGAGCACCTCTTGCTTGGTACTCTTTTCTCCAAAAGAAATCCACAACTTCTCCAAGAGGTGGATTTTTTTTATTGCAGATGAAGGACATCATAGCCTCAAATCTATGATTGAAATATCTGCAAACCATAACCGGATCCAATGAGCACAGTTCTCCTGCTGTCTTGTATTCGATGTTTTTAATGTTTGAATTTGCCTCTCGTAGAAAATCCAGTAAATCATCCCAAGCGTACTCGGCACAGCTTAGGGTAAGGAACCATGTTGGAGTTCCTAAATTCCGTAACATGCATTTTAATTCACCATGGCGTCGGTACCAATATTCATTTGTCCCACGCTGACAAGCCATCAGATTGATCAGTTGTGTTTCCAAATGATCATCTCGGTGCTGCACTTTCTCCATAAAATCCTTAGCAGACACATTTTGTAAATGTACTCCACTTTTTAAAATGTGATTTACTGCATAAGATAATGCAGACAAGTCGCTTTCAAATAAAAGATGGAACAAATAAGGAATACTTTGTCAAAATCTTGGATCTTCTGCATATAGTCTTGTAGTCCGATACTCAGAAGCTGGAATCTGTTCTGGACGTTCATCGTATCGTCCTCCTTTTCCTGTAGGAAACAGCTGGGGAAAACATTGAGCTTCCAAGCTCTCCTCCCATACACTCACAGGAGTTCCTTTTGCTTTCTTCATCTGAAACAGATCAATAGTGTCTCCCATAACTTCTTTTGAATGAAGAGGATGTATGCTAAAATGTTCATAAATTTCTTCTTCCTTTGACTTGTCGACTTTTTCAATTTGTCCAGTTGGTGTTTCTGTGTCTTCTTGTAAATCTTCTTCTTCTTCTTCTATATAAATTGATTCATACCATTTGTTATTCCTTTTCAAATACAAATTTGCTCTTTGTACTTTCCGTACATCTACCAGCTCCTGCCAAATCTTCTTATTCTTTGTAGGTACACCATTAACCAGAATAACTAATGGTTCAGTTTCCAAAGTATCTGCATCAATAGTTTCCATATTTTTTTTCAAATCCAAGGGCAAATACACCACTCTACCTTTTAAACCTCTCAGTAAATCTGAAGGAGGTAATTTACCAGTTTTGGGCTCCATACGTACTATGGTCTGGAACGGATGAACACATTGAATGAGTATAGGCTCATATGTATTTAATTCAGAAAGTTCGGCAGGAATAGCATCCAATTCTAAGTTATTATGTACAGCTCTGGTCGGCATTCTATTTTCTTCTAACTTATTATAACAGTATTTACAAATACGCTGATCTACACCCAATTCAAAACAATTTTCAAGAAATATATATGTGGCAAAATCCTTCCACTTATAATTATCTTCATTTTCACTTTTTCTGTAGAGATCAACATTCCTGGTTTGTTTTTTATAATGAGTTCTGCGGCAACAAATACAAGTAATATTTGGTCTTTCATTAGAGATTATTGCAAATTTTGTCATGTGATCATTAAATTTCTTACTTACAGAGGGTTCTACATTCTCTTCCACTTCTTCCTCATTAACTGTGTCATTACCTGCACTGTCTTGTTCTGGACCAAAGTAACTAAACTGAATTTCATCAGTAACCTTCTCTACATCTGATACCGATCCACGGAACAGAGCCCTATTCAATTCATCTGACTTTATTGCTGGACTTTTAGCAAAATACAATCGTCTCACAAACTTTCTCATTTCAGTATGATGAACAGCCAGCATCCTAAAATGATGAAAAACACTTTTACACACTTTTCTAGATAGACAAGCCAGAGAATGTCCCTGCAAACCAGTATTCTCTCTCACTCTGCATGGATTTAGACTTTGAAGCACCTTAATCTTCTGTTTTACACTTTTTTTTACTATATTCTCTTAGAAACTCACGAAATTTATCAATAGATTCCTGACGCACAGTGCAAATACTACTACAATTCCAAGTATACACTGGGGCTTTAGGACGTTTCCCCATAGCCTCATCTGCCATCACTTGTTCCTCATCTCTTGGAACCATTTTCTCCTTCTCCATTATACAACCATTTTTCACTTCATAAGCACGACCTCTGGTGTCAACTGCATGCAGCAAACTATTACTTTGAAGATAACTCTCTTCATTAAAAAAAGGTTCACTACTTGAACTATGCATCCATTCCCCTTTAAAACACTTTACAAAAGTTTGTTCTTTTCACTAGTCTTTTCCTTTTGCATTGTGATTTCAGTACATTGACCATTTTATCTAATGTACGCATCCTGTTCAAAATTAAAATGAATAGTTTCCTTTTTAATTCTAAAGCCTTTGCTACAATGGCTTCAATTTCTTTTTTTCTCTTATAAAATTTTGATTTTTTCTTATATTTCTTCACATCCTTTATCAAATTGGACATAACTCTTCTCTGAAACATTTTTCTACGAATCTCTTTAAACGCTGTTTTTCTTTTTAAGTTAATCTTTATTGTTTCTGAAGGTATATTTGCATTAACTAAATGCTCAATGTTTTCCTGTTGTTTTCTATTTAAAACATTATTTCCAGTACAGACATTTTGTACATTTTCCTTTTTTTGAAGATATTGTTTAAAAAATCTTTTGTCTGCTTACCAGAAGACTTTCTCTTTTTCCCAACATGAGCATCTCCAACTAACTTAGGTCCTCCAGTTGTCTTCAAATATAGATTTTTTTTGTGGTTTTTCCTTAGTCTGGATTTTGTAGGCATCTTAAATTTTGTTCACTGCTCTTCAGCAATACCTGAAAAAAACGAAAAAAAAATTCCTTTATTTTATTTAAATATATTACTATATTTTTTATGATCTTTTCAAATCTTAAAATACTATGTACCCCTTTCCTACAAGTGAAAATCACAATAACACCATCACAAATTAAATATCTAAAAACAATTCCTGTGTGCACACAGAGTCATGGTTTGATATTAGGCAGAAAACGAAATTTCTTTGCCAATTTGAAAGCACACTTACTACTCTTTTTTTGGCAAGTGATAAGTACTTTTACAGTCTGACACATTTTCAATTCACTTTTCAGATTCCAAACAGCTTTTTGAGACCAGGAACATGTGTAACCTGGGTGACTGACTACACTCCAGCAAGGGCAACCAGCCTTAGTGATGCTGAATGTATTTGCATTACTGACTGCAAACTCAAACCCCACTCGGTTGTGAATACTATGCATGATTCTACATGATAAGCAGCTGGGTGTGTGCTAAGAGTCTGCTTCTGCAGAAAAATAGCTGCCCCTTTCCTACTAATGCAAATGTAAAATTACCACAGTAATACGCAATAAATCTCTGTCTATAATTCCTCTTTGCACACAGAGTCATGGTTTGTTATTAGGCAGAAAACGACATTTCTTTGCCAATTTGAAAGCACACTTACTACTCTTTTTTTGGCAAGTGATAAGTACTTTTACAGTCTGACACATTTTCAATGCACTTTTCAGATTCTGAAAACTGCACATGTCCAAACAGCTTTTTGAGACCAGGAACATGTGTAACCTGTGTGAATGACTACACTCCAGCAAGGGCAACCAGCCTTAGTGATGCTGAATGTATTTGCATTACTCACTGCAACCTCAAACCCCACTCAGTTGTGAATACTATGCGTGTTTCTACAGGGTAAGCAGCTGGGTGTGTGCAAAGAGTCTGCTTCTGCAGAAAAATAGCTGCCCCTTTCCAAATGTAAAATTACCAGAGTAATACGCAAAAAATGTCTGTCAACAATTCCTCTTTGCACACAGAGTCATGGTTTGATATTAGGCAGAAAACGAAATTTCTTTGCCAATTTGAAAGCACACTTACTACTCTTTTTTTGGCAAGTGATAAGTACTTTTACAGTCTGACACATTTTCAATCCACTTTTCAGATTCTGAAAACTGCACATGTCCAAACAGCTTTTTGAGACCAGGAACATGTGTAACCTGGGTGAATGACTACACTCCAGCAAGGGCAACCAGCCTTAGTGATGCTGAATGTATTTGCATTACTCACTGCAACCTCAAACCCCACTTGGTTATGAATACTATGCATGATTCTACAGGGGAAGCAGCTGGGTGTGTGCTAAGAGTCTGCTTCTGCAGAAAAATAGCTGTCCCTTTCCTACTAATGCAAATGTAAAATTACCAGAGTATTACGCAATAAATGTCTGTCAACAATTCCTCTTTGCACACAGAGTCATGGTTTGATATTAGGCAGAAAACGAAATTTCTTTGCCAATTTGAAAGCACACTTACTACTCTTTTTTTGGCAAGTGATAAGTACTTTTACAGTCTGACACATTTTCAATCCACTTTTCAGATTCTGAAAACAGCACATGTCCAAACAGCTTTTTGACTGACTACACTCCAGCAAGGGCAACCAGCCTTAGTGATGCTGAATGTATTTGCATTACTGACTGCAACCTCAAACCCCACTCGGTTGTGAATACTATGCATGATTCTACAGGGTAAGCAGCTGGGTGTGTGCTAAGAGTCTGCTTCTTCAGAAAAATAGCTGCCCCTTTCCTACTAATGCAAATGTAAAATTACCAGAGTATTACGCAATAAATGTCTGTCAACAATTCCTCTTTGCACACAGAGTCATGGTTTGATATTAGGCAGAAAACGAAATTTCTTTGCCAATTTGAAAGCACACTTACTACTCTTTTTTTGGCAAGTGATAAGTACTTTTACAGTCTGACACATTTTCAATCCACTTTTCAGATTCTGAAAACAGCACATGTCCAAACAGCTTTTTGACTGACTACACTCCAGCAAGGGCAACCAGCCTTAGTGATGCTGAATGTATTTGCATTACTGACTGCAACCTCAAACCCCACTCGGTTGTGAATACTATGCATGATTCTACAGGGTAAGCAGCTGGGTGTGTGCTAAGAGTCTGCTTCTGCAGAAAAATAGCTGCCCCTTTCCTACTAATGCAAATGTAAAATTACCAGAGTAATACGCAATAAATGTCTGTCAACAATTCCTCTTTGCACACAGAGTCATGGTTTGATATTAGGCAGAAAACGAAATTTCTTTGCCAATTTGAAAGCACACTTACTACTCTTTTTTTGGCAAGTGATAAGTACTTTTACAGTCTGACACATTTTCAATCCACTTTTCAGATTCTGAAAACAGCACATGTCCAAACAGCTTTTTGAGACCAGGAACATGTGTACCTGGGTGACTGACTACACTCCAGCAAGGGCAACCAGCCTTAGTGATGCTGAATGTATTTGCATTACTCACTGCAACCTCAAACCCCACTCAGTTGTGAATACTATGCATGTTTCTACAGGGTAAGCAGCTGGGTGTGTGCAAAGAGTCTGCTTCTGCAGAAAAATAGCTGCCCCTTTCCTACTAATGCAAATGTAAAATTACCAGAGTAATACGCAATAAATTTCTGTCAACAATTCCTCTTTGCACACAGAGTCATGGTTTGATATTAGGCAGAAAACGAAATTTCTTTGCCAATTTGAAAGCACACTTACTACTCTTTTTTTGGCAAGTGATAAGTACTTTTACAGTCTGATACATTTTCAATCCACTTTTCAGATTCTGAAAACAGCACATGTCCAAACAGCTTTTTGAGACCAGGAACATGTGTAACCTGGGTGACTGACTACACTCCAGCAAGGGCAACCAGCCTTAGTGATGCTGAATGTATTTGCATTACTGACTGCAACCTTAAACCCCACTCGGTTGTGAATACTATGCATGATTCTACATGGTAAGCAGCTGGGTGTGTGCTAAGAGTCTGCTTCTGCAGAAAAATAGCTGCCCCTTTCCTACTAATGCAAATGTAAAATTACCAGAGTAATACGCAATAAATGTCTGTCAACAATTCCTCTTTGCACACAGAGTCATCTTCTGATTCTATGCAGAAAACAGTATTCCTCATTTATACCAGTACACCTTAATTTATGGTGAAAACTTTAGTCCATAATATTTTATATGTTCCTTACATTTAAATTTCTCCCAAAACACAAAATGATAAACACAACTTCAACAAAAGGATTTCCAATTCTATTATTCATTTCTTAATTTACCACATACATCCCCTCTCAAACTCATAACTCACCTTTAAAATTAGTTAGTTGTGAAAGAAATGTGGCACTCAAACAGCAGATTATCAGAGCCAGGATCTCTGTTCTGTACACCTCTCTCCTCTCAGCAGAACCAGATAATGGCAATGTTTCCCTCTCTTTTTCCACACATATACATGTTAATTTCAAATCTCAGTGCTTCCCCCTTTTTTTCAAATGTAATCACACATTTCTATTGGTTGAAAACCAACCCTTTTCCAAAAGTACCCTTCCCCCAACTTGACTTCTGCCTAGTACCCTTCCCCCAACTTGACTTCTGCCTGCTACCATAGCAACAGCTCATGGAACACTGCTGTGTGAAGTCAGGTCAGAAGTTCACCACACAATGTTTCATTTCCAAAGAGCAAGAGTGCTTGACTTTTCAAACCTAACAGCAAATCCATAGTAATGTTCTTTGGTAACACATTTTTCTGTACCAATACAAAACATGCTTCTATAAATTGACACATACAGCCTAGTTTTTAGTGTAGAATGGTATGAAACAGCCAATGAGTTCTTTTTATTTTAAAAAAAATATGTATGCCTCCATTTCCAAACTGTCTTTCATTTCTTTTTACCATTCTACTGAATTACACCTCCTGAGTGCATCCAGATCTCCTTTGAAGATGTTCACAGTGTGGATTGTAGGGCACAGCTATGTCTTCTGGAGTGAAAGGTATGCAGAGAAAACAGGTATGGTGAGAGACCTTGCTTTGCCAAATGTAGACATTAAATGGATTGGTCAGAGAGGGTTAAAGTGGCACCAATTGATGCCATTGGTGAAATCCTTCATGCAAATCCAACACCCTGACCTCATTATAGTGCACTGTGGTGGCAATGACCTAGGCACTTTGACTGGGGTAGGTCTGGAAATGCTTATGAAGGAGACCTTTGCACAACTGTTTTCACTTTTCCCTAAAACTGCCTTTGTGTATTCTAACATATGCCAAAGGCAAAAATGGAACTGGTCCAATCATTTTTGTCCGCAGATTGACAAAGCAAGAAAGCACGTCAACAAATCTGTTTCTGCTTTCCTCCGAGACTATGGTATGGGTTCCATTTACCACAACAACTTGCGTTACGACATGCAAGACATTTATAGAGGAGATGGTGTACACTTCACTGATGAAGGGAACAGAGTCTTCCTCTTGAACCTTAGACTCTGCATCGGTACTTACTTGTAGGTACCACTAAAAAATCACTTCATAAACACAACAGCTCTTTTTAGAGCCCCCTAATATCTAAACACTTTAATCTGAATTTTATTTCTTTTTTTATTTATTTTTTCTACCGTGCGCGTACGGTAAGCTTACCGTACGCGTACTCCGCGATTTTTTTTTAAAATTAATAAATGGTTTTTTTGTACTTTTGTGTCCTTCTTTGACCCCCTTTCAAATGTTAGGGGGTCTGTAACTCTCTTCCTTGCCCCCTTTTCACGTTATCTCCCTTTTTTTTTCTGTGTGAAACACACAAAATGGCGGCCGACACTTCCTGATTTCGTCCGATTCTAATGTTTCCAGTCATGTGACAACCAATCAGATTTGAGCTCGCGTGCGGCACCGTACGCGTACGGTAAGCTTACCGTAAGCGCACGGAGCGCGCTTACAGATATATATATTGATTTAAATGCTATTTTCTCAGGAACTACTGAACAGATTTACACCAGACCTACAAAAGGCACTTCCTTGACCTTATGGCTACCTCTCTGCCAAATTACAAGTAATTCTGTTCAGCCGTTCGGGCTGTAGCTATGTCTAAAGGTCCTATGGAAAAATGCATGGGGAAAACGTGTTTTGGGACCCCCCTTTTTTCTCAGCCCCCGCTTGACGAATCCCCCCGAGACTTTCAGGGTAGGAGCGGAGCGTAGCGCCCCATTAGTTTTGAAAATTTCGCGAGGATTCGTCGACCGGCGCCAAAGTTATTCCAAATAGAATGTTGCGGATTTCCTATGGAAACAGGGTCCTAACTATAACTATCTACTGGCGACCGCCAGTAGATAATATATATATATATATATATATATATATATATATCACCAACACATAAATCAACCAAGTAATGATATTACCTTCATAATACATTCCGTTAGATAATACATTTGTTATTGCATTTTGTTGTGAGCATTGTCTTTACTGTGAACTATAAATTATAGTCAAAATATCCAAATATATATACTTGTGAGAAAGTGAATTATTAGTTGAAGTGGAGTAAAGTCCTCTTCAAGTAATAATGGCAGTATTCCTTATTAGCTCCAGTGAGGGCTCAATGTTTTAAACCTGAGCTCAACCCTTGGTAGCTGTAGAACAGACATGTATAAAGAATTTATCAGTAGGAAAACTGTTAAATGTAGAGAATACAACACAATAAAAATCCACTCAAATTTATAAAAATAGAGACAATTTTAATGAACAGACAGCAAAACAAAATCGGATGGAGGGAACCACCGGAGATATGATTTTTAGAGGTTTTAGTTGGTTCAAGCGGCAAAAGTACAAAGCACCAACAGCAGGTATCTGGTTTTGCTAGAACGAGTCAAAGTCAAAAGTTAAGACCGACCACGATGGAGCGTGGACCGGGCTACAGGGACCAGGTTTGTTCTTTTTCTGGGTCATCGGTGGGTCAGCATGCAAGCTGTATCCAAAGAGGGACTCGTCGATGGCAGCTGAACGAAGCACAGACCTTTGTGGGTGCATAAGAGGAAAGTTTGAGGATTTCAACATCAACCAAGCAGGCAAAGTCCAGGCTCAGGAGGGTGTTGTTGTAGTTGGGTTACTACTCAGTGATGAATCTGGTGAAATCCTCTACGTTCATATTTAGAAACTTTTCACAAAGTTAGGATCTTTTCAGCAAGGCAAAGGAGTGAGTTGAGTCTGACTGGCAGTCTGACATTGGTGACTGCAGCTCAGAGATGGTCCGGTGGTAGCCTCTGCTTCTTTTTGCAAAAAGGTTTAGTGTCCAGTCTTGCAATTTTGAAGGGGAAAAGGGTACACTCTAACACCAGCCAAGCGTCCAGGATCTTTTAGCCACCACTTGGGGGTTAGAACTCAATCTCTCAGAAGCCAGCAGCATGGTCCAGAACAAATCCAGTTGGAAATGGTCATCTGAACTCATGAGAGATTTGAGCTTCTTGCAGTTATTGAGTTCCTGGAGCTAAACTGGGGGCTATCCTATTAGCTCTTGGAGACAACTCTTCTGTCTGGGTAGAAGTGGGGAGCAGATACAGCCCTTGGGTGTTTGTCCCCACAGGTTCAACAGCAAGTGTGGTCCTTTTGGCTTCCACATTTCCAGTTGTGCTATGAAGAAGGCAATCAGGGGTGCTACTTTTATGCCTGCCACTACTCTATGGGTGGGGGTACTCCCTGACCAATAAGGTAAAGCTAGGCTGCCCTTCCAGCTTTGACATCACTACCTGGGGGTTTGTCTTTAAAAAATCCCTCAGTGCTCTGTTCTGCCAAACTTCTACATGGCAGAACCTTTCTTCGTCTCGGCAGAGCTCTGGGCACACCCCTGAGGTGTTTCTAAGGTAATGAGAAACACCTACTGCAAACCATTTCTGAACAAATTGATTACCCCTATTGGTTTTAGCACTACTCTGGCTACTTGGACAATGGCAGGGGCAGCCCTAGGTGTGTGTTACATCTGCCTGTGACAAGTGATGCCAATTTGCAGCTTGGGCAATTGGTGAGCACATCCCTTGGTCATCCTATGAGGAGGAGGACACACCTCCTCTCAGCCGAGACCCTTTTGTTCCCCTTCCTGCGAGTCATTCACATCTCCCGGCAGAGGTCCAGCAGGCTGATTGGTGACTGCTTGAGATTAACCCTGAAAAGGTTACTAGAGGTTTTAGGAAGGAAAATGCTAACTTTCTAAAACTGACATTTTCAAAATAGTACTTTAAAATCTGACTCAAGCATTAGATTGGATTATATATTACTATTAATTTGAGCCCTTGAATTATGGTTCTAACTATTCCCAGAGTGAAGTTATACCGATATTATAGTTCGAGTTTTGGCAACGACGCTCAACATCCTGTGATTCTGGTCAAATCACATCATTTACCCGGTCCGAACAAAAAATGAATGTGTCCTTCTGTAATGAAACTGGTGCTCATGTAAAGCGCTTTGATACCCGATGTCTCGGGTCTAGTTCGCACTATATAAAGCTCTAAAATGAAAAGAAAAATCATTCATGGCATTTTGCTGTTTCGATGTGTGCTGCACAACGCAGCACACATAGAAACAGCAAAAACGAGGAGAAATAAAGTATTTCTCCTAGTTTCTCCATATTAAGACCAGGTTTTCCCTGGTCTTAATTTTGGTGCTGTCTCCTTTTTATGCCACCCTTGTAAAAAGGGGGGAGCGTCAAAATCAATGGGTATTGCGGCACAACACCCACCGCAACACCAATTGCCCACCCCTTTAACTCTAAGTGTAGCCTGAAAGTTGACCTTATTTACAAGGCGGCGTTAAGCCACATTATGTGGCTTAACGCCATCTTGTAAATAATGAGAATCACCTATCGCCACAGGAACGTCGTTAAAAGTGACGTTCCAGTGACGATAGGGGCTTGAAAATATGCCACTGAATTTTCTCCCTGAGCACACACGAAAAACGGTGGTGAATGTCCTGGTCACTGCTTGGCCTGGCTATGGGAATGTCCTGTATTTTGGACTCACTGTGGTTCTTCTGAATAGGCTATAGTTAGTTCAAAGTGCAGCTGCTCACCTGATTTTGAACTGTCCAAAGACACAATCCAACAGCGAGAATCTTAAGAAGCTGTATTGGCTTCTGATACCGCAAATAATTATTTATAAGTTTCTATTAATCACCTTTAGCGCTTTACATCGAAAAGGCCCACTTTACCTGCAGAGATGATTTAGAAAATGTACCCCAAGCAATCCTCTCCACTCCTCCAATAAAAGTCTGGTTTCATCTCGAAAGTTCCTAGGGAGAGACTAGGTGGACAATCTTTCTCGTACTTAGTAGCAAAAAGCATGACATTCATTGGCAAGAGCTTTGAGAGACCTTGAGATTGAGAAGTCTTTCAAAGCTGCTTTGAAAACACATCTGTTTAGTTCTTTCTAAGGAATGCTACCTTCGCTAATTGATTGATGTGCCTTAGGATGCTTTCTTGGAAGCAACCGTGTGCTCTACAGGTGGCTTTCATTCATTCATTAATTCATGCGGGTCAGGAAGGACGTATGCTCTCCATAGAGTTTTAAAACTCAGCTCATCGACGTTTCAAATGAGCTGGATTGTTGAAGCAGCCCTATCCTGGTTTATACTCGAGGAATGAGATGCCTGCCAGTCACTGCATCCCTCTGACATATTGGACCAACTGAGAAATCGATGCATCCACCTCAATCAGCAGGGAAGACCTGTCGATTTTGGGCAGGGATTTGGAGGATTGTTCTCAGTTAAGAGAAAACAGACAGTCCACATACTGGAAGCACCAAAGAAGTGCCCACTAACAACTGTTCAATGGCAGTGTTCTTTCTTGAGGTAGAATAGAGGTGACTGAATTCCAGTCAGTAGTTTCTTCCTGCTCCTAACTCTGGGTGTCCTCTAGCGACCAGTGCCTAAAAGCAGCTGGCCGCACATAAACTCCAAAACCTGCGTTTAGGTGCCCCTTAGACAGGCCTTCGAGGTTTCTCTCGGGCAGGTCATGAAGAAAAGATAGCTGGTGGGGAGTGGGAAATCAGGCTTCCCTTGTTCTCAGTAGACAGACCCCACCCTTCACCTTGCAAATGGTATTCATTCAAATGCAAGGATGTACACAGTATAACCCTAACCATATGTGAACCAAGTATAGGTGCAGTATTGTCAGTGTACACACTTTCTGATGTTTGCAACCATTTTTGCAAAACTATCAACGTGATGTTTGCAAACATTTCTATGTAAAACAGTGACATTTTCGGCTGCCTGGCTAGGTTGGAGCTTCCAATGCAATATGGGCGATACTGAAACCAGCCATCATCCATCCTGTGAATCTATGGTTTGGACTCTTCATCTCCTTGCCTGGCGCCAATTGATGAACATGATAGGGTGTACGCTATGCTCCTTGAGATGACGATTACCACCTGAGTCCCATGAGAGAGAGGGGACATGTAATCTGAGACCTAATGGGTACCCCATGGTGTCTGGTGACAAATGGTGGGCATGACCCATTCAATCTGCACAAGGGGTGAAGTGCTCCCTGGAGCCATGGTCTCCCGGAGCTCCCAGGAATCATCGCTGACCTGTGATTGGCTGTCCGTCTCAATTGTGGTTGGACACAGGTGATTGAGCTGGACCATGAAGGGGCACATTGTGAGGAAATAGAAATGAGGAGAGTGTCCCTGAGTTGCACCATTGGTCATAGTATCTGGGTGAGTTTCCCATTCACAGTAAACACATTTGTGTTGCTATTTATAATAAGACATTCATAACAATTTTAAACAACTGACCCCCACTTAAGTCCAGTCCCCATTACAGTATGCACACAACGTGAGTTTCTTATTCATAGTAGTGCTGCACCAGCTGTTGATTCCTCTGAGTCTGCATAGTTATTGACACCCGCCTTTATCAACATTTACATTTTAGGCCTTGAGGAAACATCCTGCCAATGAACTGCCTTGCAAAGTTTGGTGGAATGAGCTTGGATACTTAGTTGCTCTTGCAGTGCCTCCTGCTGAGATAATGTGTACTCGCCTGTCAACAAACAAACAAATCCTTTCTAGCACCAGACGCAACTATTGTGCTTGAAGCAGTTCAGAGATACCATCTAGTGCCACACAGCCCCTTCTCAGAAAGTTCCTGACAAACTAGCATTGATAAAGGATGACCCTAAAGAGGATTTCCACTGACTTCAGACAAATCAAAGGGAAATTAAGGATAACCTCCTGGAGTTTTCAATAACTGTGAGAGTAACTGGGCTCCATATTAGATGCCCTAGGCAAACATATAGATTTTAGGTCTCCAAGGCTTTCAGAACTGAAAAGTGAGGAAACTCTGACCTGGCCCTCAACGAATGGGATTGTTAAGGGAGTCGCTTCATGCAAGAAAATGTTACGGTTACGCTGCAGAAGGCGGCGGGTATGGACCTTGAAGCATCCATAGTGAGACTCTTTTCATCATTCTTGGTGGACAAGAACTGGAGGTCGACCTAGACAGAGTCCATGAGTTTGATGCAAACAAGCTATCACTTTGCAAAGAACCGTAGACATACTGATTACATTGCATTACTTCCCGGGAGAAAGAAGAAGTGTGGATGGAGGCACATTTGCTTCTGGAAGTCTCCTTTCAGGCACATAAGTGCACCCTCTTCCAGTATCACTGTTGACACAACACTTGAGAAACCTTGTACTTGCAAGTTCATTACAGACAAACTATGGAAAAGATGAATCAGATACAGATGAACATTCCCATTTGATTTACCTTTTGAAAAACATAATAAGGCACACCACTGATTTTCCAAGGAGGAAGTGGCTACTTCTCTGAACATTCCTGATGCCTCCCCAAGTTGTATTAACAGTCCTTTTACTTGTGCCCTTCACACATAATGGTATAAGGAATATGTGATATAACGCCAGGGACAGAACTCCAGCTTGATCTTATGCAAAGGCACATAAGTACAGTGGCAGCAAGGAAATGGGGGAGGGTTAGAAACTGTGCCTCTAGTTGGCAGGGGTATGCACCCTAGTCCAAGTAGGGACCACCGCATTTGACAAGGTAGGCCCAAAATCACCCCGGACCACCCTCTGGTAGCTTGGTGCAGAGCGGGAAGGCCTAACCCACAAGGCAATGTGTAAAGTATTTGTGTAACACAACCCCCACAATAACACAGTGAGACACGACAAATGGACACCACACAGGTTATTGAGGAAAATATAAATATCTTTATCCAATTTTTAGGCAAGATTAAAACAATATGAATCCAGCATTCATAAGTAGATTTCTCTTCAGGGTTGGTCTTTGATATTATTCAGGGAAAGAAAAAGGAAAATAAGTTTGCAGGTAGTATAGGAATGACCGCTATCCCATGCGTGGGGAAAGTCACGTGCAAAATAAGTTCCAGGCTCTGAATAGTGTGGTCCTTTAATGCTTATTCTTAGTGTGCAGGACCCCTCACACTTCTGGTTGGGTCGTAGTTGAACCACTGAGGCCCCGGTTGCGCTGTCAGCTGAAATTCTGACTTCACCATCAGCGATTGCCCACAAAGTAAAAATGTGGCCCAGATATCCTCTCAGGGTACTTTGATCCCCCTGGTACACAGGCCCCAGTACTACCGCTCCTCCTGGGGCAAGTACGGGTCCTCACGCTCCTCGGTCTCAGTCAACACAGGCGGGAGGCTGAGAGCACTCTCCCACAGACCCACACCGCCGCCCCAGACGGTAACACCACACGCTCCCTGGACTGTCCCAAGCGGTTACCTGGGGGGCGCGGTCTCTCTCCTTCCTTCGCCGGCACAGCTGGTCGCGGGGACGGGGTCGGGACGCCTCGCACTTCCTTAGATTCAGCATGGCTCCTCTGGATGGCAAGCCCCTCGTTGCCGAGCAACGTCCCACGCTGTCACCAATCCCAGCGCAGCTCCCTTCACACAGTGCTTCCCGAGGCTCCCGGGTCAGAGGCGGTGAAATTGACCCACACAGCGCTTTCCTCCGGTCACGGGCTGGCAGGCACACATCGCTTTCAGGTTCCTAGGCCGGCGGCGGCAAAATCGTCTCCCAGCGCTTTTCGTCGGTCACGGGCCGGCAGGCACACAGCACGTTCAGGCTCCCGGGCCGGCGGCGGTGAAGTTGGCTCACAACGCTTTTCTCCAGTCACGGGTCGGCAGGCACACAGCACGTTCAGGATCCCGGGTCGGTGGTAGTGAAGTTGGCGCACACTGCTTTTCTCCGGTCAGGGGCCGGCAGGCATACAGTGCGTTCAGGCTCCCGGGCCGGTGGCAGTGAAATTGTTTTCAGGGCTTACCAATAATACAGATTTAGGTGCAGATACACCCGCACAGCGTTGTAGGGGCAGCCCTGGGAATCCTTCTTGTCCTTGTGTTCCCCATCAGTCAGAAAACAATGGAGACACTCTGGAGATTATGTTTAGTTCCCCTCTGGCAGGCCAAGATCAGCAGGCAGTAGGGCAGCTCAGCAAGTTGGGGCAGCAGTTCCTGGGAGCAGTCAGCTTCAGCAAAAGTGGCAATCCTCCTGGCGCAGCAGTCTTTACTCCAGCAGAGTTTCTTCTTGATCCAGTGGCGCAACAAGGATGTGTGACCAGGACCCTCCCTTTTATACCCTGGTGCATAGCCACTGGAAGGGGGCAGAAGGTTCTGGAAGGGTCTAGGGGGTTCTGGGGTGTTCCCTGCCTTCCACGACCTGGCTCCTGGCATGTCTACAGTGACAAAGGCAGGGTCAGTAAGTCTATTGTGGGGCAGCCGGGCCCAGCCTATTCAGGTGGAAAGGTGTAGATCACCACTCCCTCTTCGCAGCCCAGGGTGGCCATCAGCATACAGATGGGAGGGGGGAGTCTGCAGTGCACAGACTAAGTGCAGGGCAGGAAAATGTCCACTTTCCAAAAGTGGGATTTCTAAGACAGTAGTGCCCAAACCCAATATCCCACTAGAGAGGTTTCCCCGCTACCATTCTAACCATACCAAACATGACATACTTATTATGTCCCATTTAAAAGTTATCCCATAAGGGGGGGTTCCCTATGTTAGCCTATGGAGGGGTAGGCCTCACTGCGGTAGCAGGGGCCTGTGGCAGGTATGTCAATGTCACCATGTTTTTAGGGGAGAGCACCTGCACCTTAGCACTGTTTAGCAGTGGTAAGGCGCCCAGAGTCCTAAATCCAACAAAAATGTGTGGTCAAGTGGGAGGCAAAGAGGGCAAAAATGTAGGGGGAGACCGCCCTAAGTCTGACAGGTCCAACAGGGAGTATGTGAGTGGTTAGCCTCTTAGTAACTGTACAGCAAAAAATAAAATTTAACAGCTCCATTACTACCCTCAAACATTCTATTACATTTTCCTCCTGGAGCCTGAGATAAACCATCATGGCAGCATTCTTTCTTGCACCTTTGAAGAACAGTGTATGTACAATTATCCACGCATCTGAAACATAGATCACCAGACATTTCCGTGACAGCGGAAGGACGGGACCAGAGTGCCTTACACAGCCTTGGATTCAATGGGTTCCTTCAGCCAAACAGAAGCTTACTTGTCAGGATTGGCTCTGCTGAGGCGATCAAGCAGGTTCTTCACTTTCCCCTCTCCTTTTCAGTATTTACATGTGCTCTCTCGCCCTTCTTATCAGTCACAAATACGTCTGTTCACCCATTGATCCTTAAATCCACCTCAAATTGGAAAAGAAAACATATGCCAATATCAACCTGAGAGCATGCCTGAAACACATTTTTACATCAGTGAATGAACACTTCCTCCATATGAACTGGGGTCAAAACTGAGGCTCCAGTCCGTGGAGCAAAACTGAGGTTCCAGTCATTGGAGCAGAGCTCAACTCAACATCGGAATTTATGTTCTCATGGCACACATTAATAGACTAGCCACCAACTGCATAGGAAATTGCAAAAGACAATGTTAAATACTTAGGTATTATGCTGGATAAGTAAGCGAAAATGTGCCTTAAATTGGCAAAGTGGATAAAAACACCAAGCAACCCTGCTGAGAAAGCCCCACCTGCCCCTATAGGCCAATCATTTTACTAAACTTACAAGAGTATTACTACTGAACAGGCAACAATACTGGGATTTTTGCTTGTTTAAAACAAAAATACAATTTTGTAAATTACTAAGGATCCAGAACCACGCATCCAGAGTGCCTGAATAAATAGTACCACAGCATCCCAACGCTGATGTCCCTCCAATGGCTTCCTGTGCAGCAAAGAATCCAATTCCATAAAGCCTTCCATGCACAAGAACCATCTTTCTGCATAAGTTGATCACACACTACCAGCCCATAAGAGACTTGAGGTAAAGAAACGTTTGATTCCTGTTTCAGCTTTTAAAAACCTCAGATGATTGGACCACAGAGAAAATCATGGGACCATGGCGTTCCAACTAGATTGACCTTGCACTAAAAATTCAGTTGATTATCTTAAATTCATTAAAAGAAATTAAAAATGTACTTTTACACTTTCCTGCCTGACAGGAATCACCCCTCACCCCAGGGATCAGTGTCCACAAACGTACAGGACCGTTCCAAGACCTGTCATTGCTCTCTGGGTCTCTATTAGGCACCTAGTTTGCGTGACTTTAATTCAATAATCAAAGGTTTCTCTCTGGGCAGATGGCTTCCGCAGTAAGGGCAATCTATGTTGGTTGAGGTGCACCGTTGAGTCATCATTTGTAATGCTTCTCCTAAAAATTCATGCATTTAGAATAAATGATTGCTCCCAGCAGATCTATCGCAATTAGGGATTCTATCAGAAGACAGTCATAGAGGTTAACACCCTCAAAGAGCCAATCTGGCAATGGGGTCTCCCAGGCTTTAACCTTTCGGCATGTGATAGGGTTGGTAAAGATGAAAAGGTAGGAGCAGACACAACGCTTGTCCTCCTCAGTTAGTCAAGCTTGGTGGCTGGCAGCGTGGTCTGCCGTTGTGCCCCAAGGTCCTGCAGTGGATGTGATGGATACTGACGAATGGCTGCGTTAATCTGGAACCTGGAGTCAAACAGTTATTTTTACACTAAGTCTGTCAGGGTCGAAGGATAACTATGGCCTCTCTATTTCTCTATTGTATAATACTGCATTTATGCTGTAATTAACTTAATGCCCTTCCTCAGAAGCGTATCGTAGGCTTCTGGAGCCCGTGCAGTGCAGGGGGATCCCCAACCCTTAAAGGGACTCCCACTTAGCTCAAGAACAATGAATATCTGTGAGATATGGGAAACTCGGGGGCCCCTCATCATATTCCGTGGAGGCATCATTTTGTGTCACGCCACTGTCCTTCCTGCTCCATGCCAACAATGGTTAAGACTAGCCAATAGGTCTGTGGGGCAAACAGTCCAATACTATGTAACCAGCCACTGTTACTGAGAGAGTGATCAGGCGGAAGATGGCAGAGTTCAGATAGAGGCCAGGGGTGCAAGCCAACATCAATTTCTAGTTGTGAATGAAACACTGACACCAAATGTTTTCTGCTGATGAAAGAATACAGGAAGAACAGGCTCCCTGTCTGACCTCAGATGAAGGCACGTCGACACAATGCTCTCTTTCACTCTCATCTAAGGCAGCAGCTCATGAATGGAGCCCGGTGACTCACATCCTCCTTCACAAGCTCTAACAAACCAGTGATTACTGCGTCTGGGAGAGGCTGGGAGCCCAGGAGCTTCTCTCAGAAGATAGTGTAACCGATAAAAAAGCAAGAGTTCCCTGCAGAGTGACTAATCTGAGAGGTATGCAGGACGGGACCACACGAGCACAGTCATTGGACTTCAACAAGGAAGCGATTTCCTCGCACGGATTTATTCATTGAATTGTGAATGCAGGCTGCACATCCCAAGATGAAAGCAGAGATTACATTCAATGTAGTAATAATCTCTTGAGCGTGTTTTTGCATCAGTTTAAAAAGAGATACATTTGTGTCTTCTTGGACCATGCACTTTCAATCAATAATAAACCAAATATTGGCAAAGCCAATAGGTCTGGCCTTGGCAAGCGTGCATTTATTTTTAAACAACATGCAACATGACAAACAAAATATTGCAAACATATAAAAATATAGGGGTGGCCCAGCACCCCAGAAAACCTAGCCCTGGAGTGTAGTGCACTGCTTTTCAGGCGGCTCTGTTCATGTGATTAAGCAAAATGCGTTATTCAGACTGCACGAAAGCCAATACATGAAATGGGCTCAATCACTGCACCAAGATGTATGCTCTGATGGGCAGAAGTAAAACATGAATGACACCTGAGCAGACCAATGGAGGAAGAGGGTTTACCGAAAATTAAATCTGTCTCTAGGCCAGACTTAAAAACTACAGTGGCATACCATATGACAACTAGACATGTCATAACTGTCTGTCAGTAGCCACATTCTTTCAGTTATATTCAGTTCAGTTTACCTCAAGCTTTCAGGATCACCATGACACACTGAATGTGTATGTCTTATGTATCTAGGTGGCTTGTTCCACCCTTTTATGATTGTAAAAAATTAAATAAAAACTATTTTCTACCTATATTGTGATGGACAAAACTAGAGTTAATATAAAATCACAATCCAGGTCCAAAGTATAATAGTGCTATGGTTATATGTAGCCAGGCACTTGTCCAAATAGTAATCAGTCATTTTTCATCATCATTGTTTACCGTTATAGAGAATTTATCCAGAATATGTTGTGATTTCTATTAGTGACAAATATTTGTTTGACTTAGCGTCTCTTTTTCCTTACCATGGATGTTTAGGCAATCCTGATTACATGAGACTGATTACATGAGACTGATAGACTCCAAATGAATTGCTGATCCCTCTCAGCGGAAGTGTGAGTGATGTCTTTGAGTGGCACCTAAGGAGGAATAGATAAATGTGTATCTGGATAATAATAATTCATGGTATGGTATGGTATGTGTTAGGCCTGGCATCTTTGGTGTGGTTTCTCCTTTCGTTTTTCCACTACCTCATGTATTTTTGATGTTATGCTTGACTCCGTTTTTGCTGGTTTATGTACTCTGGGCACGTTACCACTGCTGATCAGTGCTAACATGCAAGTGCTTTGTATGTAAATTGTAATTGTGATTGATTATCCATGATTGCCATATTTGGTTTACTGGTAAGTCCCTAGTGAAGTTCACTATGTGTGTACAGAGCCTGTAAATCAAATGCTACTAGTGGGCCTGCAGCACTGTTTGTATCACCCACATGAGTAGCCCTGAAAACTTGTTTCAGACCTGCCATTGTAGCCTGTGAAAGCAGTTTAAACTGCCATATTGACTTAGCAAGTGCACCCACTCGGCAGGCCCTAAACCTTCCCGTTTATTACATATAAGGCACCCCTAACGTAGGCCCAAGGTACCCCCATGGGCAGAGTGCAGTGTATGTGAAAGGTGAGACATGAACTGGTGTGTTTTACATGTCCTGATAGTGAAATACTGCCAATTCTGTTTTTCACTATTGCAACGACTAGCTCTCCTGTAGGCTATATTTGAAGTAACTTTTAATTGGGAACAGCTAGAGATTTGTAGTTTGGGAATTTAAAAACACATCTTTTTTAATAAAGACGGTTTTTTAATTGTGTGTTTCAAAATGGGACTTTTAGAGACTGGGCATTTTCGTGATTAACTATCCGGTGCCTATGCCTGCCTGTGGAATCAACGTCTGGTTTAGGTCCACAGGGACCTGTTTGTGTTTTCACTCTAGACGGTAACAAAAAGGGAGTTGAGGTGTGCCCATCACCAGCCTGATGGGCCTTCCTGAGCTAGAGTGGTGGGGGAAGGTGCCACCTGCACCTGAATAGGGCTGTGCCTGGCCTCTCACAATGCTATCTCCACCCCACTGTAGTGAGTCTGGAGCCAAGACAAGAAGTTATGCACTTCAAAGAAAATCTTTTGAAGAACCCCTACCGCTAAGGCCAAAAGTGGAATCAGTATTGGACCTAAAACCCCAGACTTTTCGAACAATTCAGGACCTGAGGACTCTGACAAGAAGAAGAGCTGAAGGGCTGTCAGGAGGAATACTGCCATTTTGCTATGTGTTGCTTTGCTGGGTTTGCCAGTAGTTGCTGCATCTGTCTTTGGGCAGGGAAAGAACTGGACTTTGCTTTGTATCCTGCTTTTCCAAGTTTCTCCTAGGGTGTGTGTGTGCTTGCCTCCTGTTAGAAGTTTCAGGGCCATCGAAGACTTCATTTGCAGCCTCCCTGAACTCCACTGCTGGGAGTTCTGACCTGCTGTGTGGTGTCAAATCCAGTTCTGGGCCCTTTGGAGGTTGTTCCTGCTGCAAAGACCTGGTTTTTCTGCTGCCCCACCCGCAGACTCGAACCGTCTTGGATTTCAATGCATCGCTTCCCCCTACAGTTTGGATTTGATGTAAACTTTTCTCCTGCATTCAGCAGAACTGACAAACGCCTCCCTGTGGACCCAGGAACCGATGCATCAGTGTGTTTTACGATGTTTCCCTCCTCTGCAGATGTTTTGCATTGTGGATGTTGACGCATCTGAGGTACTTTGTGTAAAATTACTTCATCCATTGAGTTCTATGGACAGAATTGCTTAAAACCTTTAAAAAGTCATATTTTGAGTTCTGTATGTTGGATTTTTGTCTTGTTTGGTTTAAATAAAGATATTTTATTTTTCTAAACTGGTGTGATGTCCATTTGAAGTGTTTTCACTGTTTTACTGTGTGTGTTATGTCCAAAAACTTTACACATTGCCTCTGAGATAGACCTGGCTGCTCATACCAAGCTACAAAGGGGGTGAGTAGGAGTTATCTTAGCTATCTCTTAGCTATGATCACCTTATTCTGACTAGTAGGAAGGGTCTCTTCTTAGACATGGCCAACTAAATACCTCCATTTCTAACTAGATGGTATGGTGTAGTGTGGTGTGGTGTGGTATGGTATGTCAAATCACAAATTTGAAACCAGATTTAGGTATACCACTCTTAAGACTAGACTGTAGAAATAAAAAATGGCAACAGGTGGACCCAACCTCCTGAAGAAGTTAAGTCAAGTTAGGATTATGCAGACCAAATCTCTGCAACAAGTAACACCTGATGTTCTGACAGAGCTCGCTGTTTCTCTCTACAACACATTTACGTCATTAGCAAGCAGCACAGTTTAAATGGAAGAACCAACAGGACTTAATAATAAACTCAGATAAATATTGTATTAATGTAGTTATTGTATTAAATTAATAGCAATAAGTAATCTTTTAAAAATGTCAGTTGAAAATCTCCCAGCTTATATAAAAAGTGCCAAACATTTAGGCAGGCTATTTCGCATGATTAATATAAAAATCAGTTTACAGAGATACAAAGTCCCATCACCATGAAAGCAGAAGGATGGTTTGTTGTCGAACAGCTCAAATCCTATGAAGAAGGGGAAAGGATTCAAATTTAAAGTTGATTTAAGGGCAAGTCCATTAGCATAGAACAAGGGGAAATAAAGGAAAATGAACTTTAATGAATTCGGCAAGAAGGTTTCAGTCCATCAGATACTTACTGTAGATTCAGCAAGCAGTATAAGAGTAAAAGAATATTTCTCAAAAATTGATCAGCATAGCGTCCTCTCGCAACAAGAATGGAAAATGTATGCCTTTTCCCCTCATTTGGGTTTCTTCTTTTATTAAGTTTATTACAATTTCCCGGGGATGTAGCATACAGCACTATTGAATGACTATCATATGTTCATATTCACATTATGCCACGTAGGACACTTGCAACAGTGAGATGCTGTCCCATTCTGGTCATGAAAAACAAGAGATTTGGAAGTCCAAATAGGCCTAACACTGGCGAAAAGCGATACAAAGTAACCATCTTTAGCAATTTCACTGTGAAAGTTGAAGAAACATTCAGGAATGTTGAGATTAATATATGTACAGGACAAATAAAGCAACATTTCACTAATTGTACATGGAACATTGTATTAAGTCAAGGGAAAGGTCCGCGTCAGAGAAAAGCCTTTTCAAAAGAGCCTTTAAGTTGGCATTACACATTTTAAATGAAATAAACTCTAAACCACCATCAAATATAATGTAATATAATCAATTCAAATAGAGAATGTAAAGAACTTTCACCAAACAATGCATAAAAATAACTAAGGTTAGAAATACCCTACTACCACAATTTTTCTCAACATTCATATAAATGTATATTTTTCTAAATTCACATCACAAACTTTGTTTTGTACTTTTTATACACTATAGAATCTCTAGTATTATTATGCAAAATTTCAAGGTTGTATCTATTTTCTACACATTTTTGCACCGTTGTTTCAACATGGTGCATTCTGACAGAAAGCATTAGAAACACTAGGCCACTTTATTAACATAAAAATTTAATCAGTAAACATTAATCAGCAATGTGTACATAAGAAACTTAATAGTGCAACTCATTTATATCTATTAGTATTACTTTATATAGATGTTTTCTTCATCTCGCGTTTTAAAGCGCGCTTTTATGGTGCTTCTACTACACTTGTCTCAGTTTCATGTGTCACTGTGTCTAACGTGTCGAAAGTGTACTATCAGCTTTTCATGGCTTCAATCAGTAAATGTTTCCTGTTTAGTGATTTTTAAAATCTTGCTTCATCATACAGGAGTACTTTTTTGTGCATGACAGGTGGAGATTTTGTATTGCTTCACTTGTCTCCTTGTTGGAATAAAAAGAATGAGTCTTATATCAGCCCAATGGTACAATCAGTTGTTAATTTGCGCTGGTGTGTCCAGGTTAGTCCCACCAGCACTTATTCTAGGGACCTAAGAATCCTTTTGGTCCCTCCCTAGTTAGGAGTCAGTAGGCAGAGTCACTGACTGAAGCTTGTTGGAACATTATCTTAGTCAGCCTAGCAGCTGCCTCTGCTTTCAGGCCTACCCAGGAATAGAATTCATGTCATGCTCTTTGTGTCAGCCTGGGAGATACCCATTGGTGACATCACTTGTCATGTCATCATTAGAGTACACTGTGTCATCCATGTAGCTCTCTGGATTCGCCGATAGATAGCGCATCCTGGACATCACATACATCAAGTGGTATTTCATTCATTTGTAGGCAACACCTGCCTTGGCTAGTCAGCTGGTTCAGGGACAGACTGTTCTCAAAGTGAACCTTTTACTGCACCTGCCTTGCATACAGTGGGCCATCTCTGGCAGTGTCTAGTAATAGCCTCAGACAGGGTCAGCATTTCTCCACCCGAATGTCCAACTCCTGAGAACTTATATCCTGACAAGGGGTAGTATCACTCTCTTTGAGTTCAGCGTCAGCCAAAAACCTTATGTGACTGATCAAGCCTCAGGCACTTTAAAGGGGACAATAGCATCTTACAGATGTCTGTATCAGCGCTGAAAGACATCTTAAAGATGACAGTAGGACCCCAAAACTATTCTTTTAAAGGATTTTGAGTTGCACAACTTTTGATTTTAACTCAGATTTGTATTGTATAAATTACAGCGGACTCGATCCGACGGAGTTTCAAAGCACTGTGCAAAAATCATAATTTGACAATAACATGGTAAAGTAGGACATTTGTTGCAGCATTCCTCAAAGGAACTAATAAAAAAAGTATAAAGATGGATGATATTGTATAGGAGATAAATTAATTTGGGACAAGTCACAAAAGCAGAGCGAAGTTGTAAGGGAGGAAGATGTTTAGTACACAGGCTGATGAGAAATTCGCATTTATTGGTACAAGAGCTCTACATATGTTGAGGGGGTGTATTAGGTTCTAAGGAGGGTGTAAAATACATATGTTGAGGGGGTGTATTAGCTTCTAAGGAGGGTGTAAAATAAGTCAACTTTCACTCAATGAATAAGAAAGCACAAAGCTTTGGCAATTTGAATGCATGTAAGGTCATTTATCTTTAGAGTGAGTCAGTACTCAGAGGTGTGCTTGAATAGATGCAGCTAAACAAGTAAGATACAGACTGTGCCTATCAATAAGGATGCAACATCAAGATGAGTTGAGTTTAGCATTCCTAAGGGACCAGTTCACAAAGCTTTCCCACAACACAACACTGCAACCAAAGTTGGTGAGCTTCATTGCCTGAGAAGATGAGTTAAGTGCCATATCTACTAAGATGTGGCACTGTACTGCTCCATCCCTAGCAATCAGCCTGCTAGAACCTCACACATAGCTTTTTACCTGTGTCATGCTTACCATAGGATTTGTACTAAAAGGGTACCCTTCCAGTAGAAAATACTATATCGTTAAAATTGGATATGTGCTGTACAGTCAGAGTACATGCAAAGTCAGAAAACTTTGGAGAAATGCTTTTATTTCTTCAAACCATTCTGACTTTGCAGACCCCAACCTCAAAGAGGTGTAATTTTTTTCACAAAAACCTGTTGGGAATTCTGTCAACACCTATGGATCGTTTCATGAGAGCACCAATGTGACACCAATGTAAAGCCCCCATGATGCTGAAGGAAGTGACCCAATTAGGGCCACCCAGGTCACTCACGCCGCAACGGGCCCCCAAATGCAGGATCCGCATGCCTTTCCATGGCAGCAAAGGCTGATCTCTGCAGTCATCTTAATCTGGATGGCAGTGTCTTGCAGACACCGCCACCATATTAAACACTTTTTCCGCCCGGTTGATGAGTCGACCAGCGGAAAACCGGTGGACGGTCTTTCTGTCCGCCGGGGTCCCCTCTGCCATCGTAATGTGGCGAGGGGAAATTGGAGCCGGGCGGTGGAAATTGGCGTGCGGATCGCCATGCGGGCGGTGGTGATCCGCCCACCAACATAATCGACCTCCAAAGTCTCAAAGCAACCAGGACCCAGTTGAGATTCCTATCTCATTCATATCCCAAGAAAAGATATTCACTTATCTCATCACAAAATCCCTACAGCCAGATCCAGATGTGACAGCTGTGTACTGTCAGTCCTATCTAATGATTACCCCTGGGAACTCCAAACATAAAAAGAGAGACATATACCAGACTCTTTTTCCCTGTACATCATGTAACTAATTTTGTGGATAAAAAAGGCAATACTCTCTCAAAATCTTTTTCCTCATTAAGACTGGTAGGGAATGCACAGAAGTACATAGGCAAAAATCAAGTGGATGTGGCGAAGCAAACCCTGTTACAGAACTCCTAATGTGATCCTGTTTTTTAAAAATTGTAATAAAACATGTTGAAATAAAAAAATAAAAAAAAGATGACTCACCCCTGCCTCACAAATTACCATGGTTTGACCATCATTCACATTTACATTCCACAGGACTACACCCCCCTCCTGAAATGATGGCAAAATGTATTTAAAGTGACGAATTCAGCATGCTAGGCTTTGTGAAATATTCCTTCTTAACAAAGACAACCAACCTGACTTTCTCCTTCTGAAATGTTGGTGCTATGAATTTAACCAAGTGATGTAAAGAGCTGCCTATGACACAAATTCAAAACAATGCATTCTGGCCAAGCTCCAGCAAGCCCTATACTCTATTTGTTGTCTTAATTGCTGTAGATCTATCATTCTCACTTCATCTGTTACATCTGATGAATAACCCAAATTCTCATCCAAACTGCCATAGACCATATATGATTGAAAGTAATCATGAACATTGGTACCCTCCTTTTCCCCTCGCTTATACCCTCCTAAAGTTTAAGGTGCCTTTGAAGTTTCAATACAGGTACCTATTCATAAGTGATATTGATCATAGCTTAAATGAAGACCCCATTAAACCTAACAGAGATCAAAACATATTACGATTACAACATATAGTTTTGGACTGTAGAGTGTGAATTTAAGTCAAATTAGGAAGATTTGTTTTCAAATATGTCACAATGTCTTATCTTTACTTAGAACAGGCAACATATTTTTCTTGTGTTCTTTTATATTATTTGTTGTCTATAATTTAAACTTTCACACCAGCACCATACTATAACTCAGTTTCACCCTTAATGGCGCCAATATTGTGATACTACACAAATTAATTTTGATATATGTTCTGACATCTACAAATTATGTTGAAATATTTTAGTTTACTATACAATGTTTTTTTATTTTTATTTTAAGAAAGCTATGATTCTTGACTTTCATTTGCATTAGTAGTTTTTTAGCTAAACATTAATAAAAAATGGATGTCCTCTGGGTAGTCTCAAGTTCGCCCTAAACAAAAGACAAGGGAACAGATGTACTAAGGTGCTATTCGCAAAAGGTCATTGTAAATTGCACCCAAACATTTTGTAACCAGTGTCTAATTTCTCTAACTTACCCATTTGCTAATAGGTTGTTTCGCAAAATAAGGAATTGTAGGGGATCATAGAATGAGCAGCCTTATGAATATTAATTATGCAGGTACTATTTGTGAATCTTCATCATTGCAGTGGCAGCTGATACGTGACATGGGTGACAGGGCGGGGGGGAGCCTGGGGATGAAAATAGAAAAAAAAAACACTTACCTCTGCACGCCGCCATCTCTTCTCCATCGTCTCTCCTCCTGGAAGCAGGAAGCACACAGTCTCCCCTAAGCAAATCATGACGCTGCTTTCACCAGCATTATTATGAAATCTGTTTATTGGCATTTCTTAGTTTAAAACAAATACATTGTACACTTTAAGATCCGGCTGGCTAACATTCGATATAAACTCAATGATACATCTCTGGTCACGTGTACATTAATTAGAGGGAGCGGGTTCTACACCTAATCTCTAAAAAGGAGGAATATCTCGGGTCTCTCAACTTCAACCATTAACACAGCATCCCCCTCGTTATTGTACCCCCCCAAGGCAAGCCTCTAGTATTTCGCCCGCTCACCCCCTCCGTGCTCCCATAAACAGTTGATTAACCATAAGGAAATAGAGCAGAACAACAAATGCCCAGTTAAAACAACAGCAGCAGATTCCGGCCTTTGCTTCAGCATCCCCCTATTCTGTCCCTTGCTCCAACCCCCCCACCATCACCCCGCCTCCTGTACAGGCTGTTTGATCGCTAACATCTCCATTCCCTTGCGCCCCATCTGGGCTACCAGACCTTTAAGACAACACATCACGCCTCACCCCCAGATTGACTGTCGCCCCACCCCCCACTAAGGTCGCCCCCATCTCGTTCCCCGCAGGGCCCCACAGTGTCCCCGTCCAGTCACGTCATGGCATGCAGCAGTGCCTCCCATTGGGAACGCTGCTTTCACCAGCATGACAACAGCGTTGTGATTGGTCTGAGCGCTGTGGTTCAGCACTCAGACAGGGACTGAAAGCCTGTGCATGATCTCCACACAGGCTGTGCAAACAGCCTGGTGGGGAACATGCTAAGTGTGCATGACTGTTTGGCCGGCCCAAGACAGCTGGCCAAACCATCATACGCAAATAAGCGGACATATTTCCTCCTCCCTCTGCTGGCTGTGATGACAGCCAAGCCCCGCCCCATACCTAGATTCAACATGGAAGAATAAAATGATAATAACAACGTGTTATTATAACTTTTTTTCCCTTTTTTTCACTGCTGAAAGCAGTGGGGTGACGCTCCTCCGCCTTAACGGAGGAGCCACCACTGGAATCAATCTGAATGCCCAGGTACCTTCTTGGGTACTATGCCTGGGGTAAGGCACACTGTTGGCTGTTAAGGATCATGTCATCAGTTCCTGCCATAGCCAGATTCTGGAAGCCATCTAGGAGACCCAAATAAAGCTACTGAGCTGCAACCATGTTTGGGTGAGAATAAAACCAGTTGGTCAGGTAACTAACACCAACAGGAAGGAGCCCTTTCCCCAAATATTCCCCCACCTTCCTAATTCATTGATATTTTTCTCTTTTACCTTCTCAAAGTACGTGGATTCAAAGGGGATACCTTTGTTTTGTAGACCCCAGATTCACTTGTCATGTCTGACCTCGAATGGTAGTAAGAAAATATATCATTAACTTTGCTACCCCCGCTCCACCTCCCCCCACCTTGCTATCATGAACTCAGCCAAGACTTTCCCTATGGATGATTCCAACACATATGATGGGTCATTGATTATTCTCAGTGAAATCCTTTTTCATCATTGAGAAGGAAACGCTGACCTAGGGATGCTATTCTAAAAATAGTTCCAGTGTGAATTCATGAAAAAATGTAAAGTCTTGAAGCTAATTCATGAAGAATTCCTCCACTTTGGTCGTTCACTACTCTGTACTGAGTTAATCGACTCTTTGCTACTCCTAATAGGTTTGTGGCACAACAATTCAAATATTTCAAGAAACTCTCCCACTGCAATCCTCCAACTGTAGGTGCATAGGTTCGAGAGAATGGCTAAGTGTGAACAGGAGTGATTGACCTAAGGAAAGTAACCAAGATAATGTTTGTGGTGCTAGATTGCTCAAAAGAGAATACAGCATATACCACGACCACTGAACAATGTGGGTGGACAACAAATGAGTCTGAATCATAAACTCTATTTCCAATGCAAATTGTCACAAGGACATGCATTAGGTAAAGCGCCGTTGGACTTACTGTTGCGGGGACTGGTGTTGGAATAGTAAATTATACTACGCCAAAGTCCAGTGCTCCCCTAAGGCAAGACTTTGTAACGACTCGCATTGTAAATGGAATACCTGGTTCAGATGCATTTGTGGTTCCTCCTGCATTGTTAAGGAACGCGTGGGAAAGGCAAGCGTGATTGTGTCATACATCCACTCAAAAGTGTGTTCTGAAGCATTGTTGCAAATTTGCAACACATCACTGGATCTGATTTCTGATGCATTGACCTCATCCATGCAAGTACTCTGTCACAACATTTTGAAGTGTGAAGTAGCCCCTCCCCCTTCCTTTAACACTATTGCATGATCAGGTGGAATTTAGATATGTGGCACTGGCTCCAGTGGCAAAGTGCAACAATAGTTGCTTGGTAACATGTTCCCCTATTTCTTGCACCCAGATAGGTGCATGTAATTTCCAACTGTCCTCTAATCCAAAGCATGACCATAATAATGATGCTATAGAAGCTGTTCAATAGTTCTTTTTCTCGTTATCTGTGTGTTAGTAATTCCATTTAATGGTATTCTGGATCATAGTTCTGTAAGACAGGAGAGGCTGCTACCGGACGGGGGTGGTGGGGCAGGGGGGAGAGGATGAGGAATGCAATAAAAAAAAAATACTTACCTTTTGCGGTCAGCCGCTGTCTCTCCTTCCTCCTCGTAATCTTCCTGTTCCGGCTGGTGGCAGCAGGAAGCAGCCAGGCAGACAGGCTCCCCTGAGCCACTCACAACGCTGCAATGCAGCCTTGTGATTGGTCTGAGCACCGTGGTTCGGCGCTGAGACTGGAACAGGGAGCTCGAGCATGTTACTGAGCAGGCTGTGTAATGCAGCTTGGTAGGAACATGCAAAGTGCTCATGAACTGTTTGGTTGGCCCAAGAGGGCCGGCTAAACAGTTCATGCACACTTAGGGAGTGCACACCACTGCTCCCCTGCTCTGACCAGCCCCGCCCGCCCCGCCCAGCACTGACTGAAATAGGGAAAATAAAATGATAATAATAACATGTTATTATCATTTTATTTTCCTTTTTGAGCAGTGGGGCGACGCTCCTCCACCATAGCTGAGGAGCGGCCACTACTGTAGGACTCTATTGTGCAACATTATGCTTACCTCTCGCCTCCTGCAGATAGATTCCTTGATCTAGGCTCATATACATGTCTCACTGCACCAGAGTTGCAAAAGTGAAACACATTGTCTTCTTGTTCAGCATTTAGAAAAACAACAATTTGTGTGCATATAGTGCCTGACACCACATGATTTCCCATTTGCAAACTCCAAAAATAACAGGTTCTATAGTAATTCAGCAAAATGGTACCTACTGTATCAATTTTGGAAGCATTAAAAACTGATTTGGTCTTGCCAAGGTTCAAACTCATGACCTCCGGTTCACCCATGATGTCAGCAGCAGGAGTGTAGCTCGCTGCATCATCTCGATTGCTGCCCTTACAATGGCATAACCCTCACAGAGCCAGGGAGCCAGGAAGGCTAATAAGCCAGCTGTACCAGCTGCACTCTGAACCTCATTCACGCTTTGCTTTTATAGCTTTTTGTGTAAGAAATACCGAGGTCACAAAAGCATTTGATTTCAAGCCTTAATAGTGTTATCAAAAATTAATTTTTGAGATTTTTTACGCCACTGTTTAAACCCATGGGTGCTTGGATATATATTTCCCATTTTACTCGGACCTGCAGACTTTGTGATTTAGACCAGCAGTCCTTCAAACTTTTAATTCCATTGTCTGCATCTGTGCAAAACCAGTAGTCAACATCAGCTTGATTCCTACACCAAAGGCTGGCATGCAGTTTTTATGCAGGATCAATCAATGTTGTTTTCATTAGGATTGTTGCATTTCCAAGTAATGTGAAATTAGCGTTTGTTTTAAGAGAGTTTATAATTATTTTAATAAATTAATGCTACAAGTATGCATACTGGAAATGAGTGATTTGAGTTTTGTAAAACTTGTTTTCAGTATATTTGTAGAAGCACCTGTCGATAAAACAATTCACATTACTTTGCCTCAATTAAGATAATTTAGTTGTTTTGCAAGTAAAGACTGCTGTTTGCTTGTTATTGTAAGGTGTGCCATGAACAAGATAAATTTCATAGAGAAGGCCAACCTTAAGAGGTTTCCTTGTTAACTGAACAGCACGTTTTAATTTTAATGAACCGTTCATTTTATTCCCTATTCTTTTAGTGTTTTGTTAGATGTGGTTTTAATTAACTGACATTATACATCCTTTTAATTCTTATTCGTGGTAGTTTGCATATAGTTCTAAGTCCTTCTGCAAGTTGCATCTTTCAATGGCATTGAATCTCTTCTGGATGTGTCATAATGATATGTGAGGGGTGGACATGCGAATCGTCGTGCTGCCTGGGCCTTGAGTGCCTCGGTGCGCTGTACGGTTGGGTTCCAGACTGCTAGGCTGCCTTTCCATGAAGACAGTGATCTAGTAGCAGACATCACATGTTCCCTTCCTCAGCTTGTTGGACTCCAACATATGAAGACGTTGCTGATCTTGTCCCAGGTAGAGTGTGATCGCTGCCGTGCATGCGGGCGTTGTTGTTCTGTAACAACATTCCAGTCCGCACTGTGGCGGCTGCTATGGGGCCCTGGTGGTAGGGTGGGCAGGGAAGAGGGGGCAATGGGGGGGTGTTAAAAAAAGAAAATTGCACTTACCTGTCCGCTGCTGCCTCTCCTCTGTTCTTCTTACTTCGATGAGGTAGGAACATGCAGCACCCAGGCTCCCCTAGCCAATCACGACGCAGAAATGCAATGTTGTGATTGGTCTGAGTGCTGTGTTTCGGTGCTCATACCGGCAGTGGGAGTCTGGGCATGTTCTCCACCAAGGCTGTAGTGCAACCTGGGTGAAGAACATGCAAAGTGTGCAGGCCGGTATGGCCACCCGAGACGGCCAGTCAAATCGTCATGCACACTTAAGTGCACATACCACTCCTCCCCCTGTTGGCGGACAGCCCAGCCCCTTAATCAAAACTGTACCAGTACTGTAAAAATAAAACTATAATAGCATTATGCTATTATCATTTTATTTTTCATGTGGTGCGACGCTCCTCTCCCTTAGCCGTATCATTGGCTACAATTGCAGGGATGGTGGTCTGAAAAGAACAGCAGACCATCAGCCCCATGACTGCATTTCAAAATTGAAATCCTTTTTTATACGAAGCACTTTTCCTTTAAAGGAAACAGTCTGCTTTAAAAAAAAAATCATTTTTCAATTTTGAAAAACCTTAGTGAGAGTTGGCATCGTCCCCTGGAAACACTGCCTACTCCTCCTGCAGTTCTCACCCCAATTTCCAAACAGGAAGGGATCAAAGAGGTTCCCTTCCCATTTTTGAATCAGCTACCACAGCAACTTTGGTGACCAGAAAGGCACTTATAAACCAATTGTTTATTTGGTATCGAGATATATTGGTAAGGAACACCCAAAACATGCCCTCTCCAAATTGTGAATGTTGGGAATCCCAGGGTTTGCAAATGCTAAATTCCTTAGTACATCTGACCCAATGTTCTCTAAATTACCCCAATTAATCCCTTGCCTTGTTCAGATATTTCCAGGTTCCTTTGTTTACAGGGCTGCCCAGTGTTATTTAGAGGCAACCTGGCTTAAAGCCTTCAAGCAGAGTACAAAGGCGGACAACGGCTGACACACTAACCGCACTTCCCCTGCTGTGTTCCCTTTGTATAAAGATCATTAGTCAATCAGGTTGGGTGTGCACTGGCTACTCCAGCACCTGCCGTTGTTTGGGGCTAACTACAATGCAGAGAGATGCTGAGCCCAAGAGTGGAGTGGTGCACCACCCGTATATGTGGAGCGAGTTGTTTTCAATAAGTCTTATAGTCTTTGTTAGGTTGTCTTAAGCAATCCTTTATTGCAAAAATCCAAATACAGGAAATTCTCAGGCTTACAATTTCCTGTATTTGGATTTTTGCAATAAAGGATTGCTTAAGACAACCTAACAAAGACTATAAGACTTATTGAAAACAACTCGTTCCACATATACTGGTGGTGCACCACTCCACTCTTGGGCCTGCCTTAAAGCCTTATTGGTATTCCCCAATTAAGTTATTTTTGGTGAGGAATGCATTAAATAAGAGTCCAATACAAATCTCAATGTTATTAGCAAGGCATGATCATCCAATGATTTGCAGTCTGATGGGTCAGTTGGGGCATTATATTTAGATGGGATAGGGTCATCTTCCTACTTTCAGACATTTATAGAGCTACACTGTAGATAATGTTGTACTTATAGTTTGTAACAGGCATGGTTGCAGACTATGTAAAGTTACCTTCACGGAGAGTGAGAGCACAATATAACTTATTGGCCAAGTAAATTACTTATTTACATTTTCTGGAAATATGGAGCAAACTCTTTCCAAATTGCTAAGTCACTTTGATCTTTAAGACATTTGGCTTTGGCAACAATGACATTTCGTTTTTAATTGCAATAGGAATATCAATTGACGGTCTTTGGATGGGGCTTTGGTACCATCCACTTTTAGGTACCTGCAGGTCTTTTCTATTGAAGTAGTGCGACTGAGAACCAGAAACTAGATTTGTTTTGCTTCTTCTTTTTTATTTTATGAAGTGTTAGCTCCTTAGTCACGTCTCCTACTTTGTTGCAGCAAGAAGCTGTGATTGACCCGATATCATCAGTTTCCTCCCACAGATATCAGTGCAAGGTACAAAGTAGCGTAATCTTGTCATGTTCATGTTTTTTATATTTGTTTTTCTAATTTTTTTACTCCCTTTATATGCTTGCTTCTCAAATTCTCAAAACTGATAATGAATGTTATTAAGTAGACTCTTGGAGAAGTCAACTTTGATGGGACCACTGACTTATAAAGTACCAGGTTTTGAGATGATGTGGTTAAGGATGGATCTCATGTTGTGGGCTAATTTCATGTTTTACTATGTTAAAAAATATCACTTAAGAATGAGGTGCAGTAGGACAGTTGAGTGCCTGCAATATGTTGTCATTGGATGTTGATAACACACACAGCTCTCTTTAGGATAGAACAAATATGGGTGTTTCGTCTTGACTCAGCCAACAGTGTCCTTAACAATGAAATCCCATGGAGTAGCCTGAGCAACTAAAGGACACCATTGACAAATCCCTTTACACGTCGAGCCATGACTTACAGTCCCTATTACCTTAAACACCTGGTAAACCACCTTCTACACATCTCACCTGTGCTGTAAATTGACACCACCACAATTTAATTGGACATCGCTATGTGCCCTCCAATACGGCCGCGATGTTTCTCTCAGTAACACGACATCACGTGACTTCATCGCACGTCACTCTTCCAGAGCAGCAATAGGGAATCATAAGAGCACATCTTCCCTATATTCATGAACGCCTACGTCTTATTTTTCATGACGGGGTATTGCTCAAATTATGCTACATGGCTTCCTCCTCCACCCCGACAAAATGGCCGCCATGTTTCTCTCAGTAACAAGACATCACATGACATCATCGCACGTCACTCTTCCAGAGCAGCAATAGGGAATCATAAGAGCGCACCTTGCCTATATACATGAACCCCTACGTCTTATCTGTGATAATTTTGCATGATGGGGTATTGCTCAAAATGCTACATTGCTTTCTCCTCCTCCCCACACAACAATTCACGCACTCCAAGATAGCCGCAATGGTCTCTTCTATTATCCCGATCACCTATCAATCCGGCAACAGCTGTAGCCAGTTGGCTCTCCTACATACGCTCCTATCAGAACCATGACGGGTATATAAATCAACTCACCATGGTGAGCAGCTACCTTCCTGGTTGCAGCGGAGCGGGTAGGTCGTCGACGAGGCTCCGAATGGGAGTAGGTGAGTATGTATTACTGGTTCAGAGCTCACCCGGAACAACCACGTCGAGTGAAGGTAATTGGTTCCGGGACCAGGGATTGACATGCGGATGCTATTGAATATATAAAAAACGCCTTAACTTAAATCGTAAATCTGCTCCTGATACAGTCGGGTGCTTGGGGGTCTGTCGATTGTAGCCTTTGAGCCTTTGGAACTTGGATGCGATTTTCAACTTCCAGCCACACCAGACCTAAACGGGCATTTCTTTACAATTGGTTGAACAGGTGATTTAGGGACACGTTCACAGGTCACATTCGTCCTAACCCAGGCCCTTTACACTTTGATGTCTCTTTGCGCCAGTGCCATTATGTAAGCAACTAACCAATGTACATATAACACAAACTTTGCTTGTTGTTTTGTGTCTCTTTCCCTGCTCTAGAGACACTACCTTCTGTGTCTCGAATACTTCGCTGCTACTGACGAGACACAACTAGATAAATTCAATAGGTAAGCTTTTAATCACTCACTGCGCTGCCTCATCACCACTGTTTTAGCATGTGTGCACAGGGGTTGCATACAGAGTCACTTATAGAGCTACAATGAATTGCATGATAGCATCATAATTTTTTTAAAGGATAATGCAGTAATTGATAACCTATACCTAGGACATGTTCAACTATCGTCACAATGTTTGAACACATATGGGTATTCTTCTATTACTTTGTTTTTATTTCCTTTTTGTGTTACTCCAGGTTGGCTGCCCCCCCCTCTGGGAAATTGACCATAAGGGACAGTAAATGGTAGGTAGCATTGCACCTTACCACCAGTTGTGGATAATTTTTATTATTTCACTCGGTCCTGAAGAATCACCCCTGATCTAATTTTGACACATCTGAGTCGAGAAACATGTTGACCATCCGGGGGAAGAGCGCAATTTTTGTCACATTATAACAAACTAGTCGCCCCCCTTACTTTTAGTCAGGTTGGGTACCTCACTGATTAAATATTACTACAGAGGATTCCCTTACCTGTTTTAAAACATTCACTCCTTACATCTACACTTACTTAGGCCCCTCACACTCATGACACCTATACGGCAAGGAACAGAAGATCTCTGACAAAGAGCCCCTTTATGGGAGCCCGTCGGGCATTGCAGCGCCGGCCCTATGAGGAGCAGACCCATTTGATGAAGCATGACACTTAGCTTGCTGGGTGTGTGAGGGCCTTAGTTCCGACAGGAGGAATTCCCCCTCCTCCTCACTACCTAGAACACATTTAGAAAGTGGTCTATATACCACCAAGGAACTGCATCCCCTTCTCTTCTTTGACTTAGGTTAGGGCATGTACGCTGGACCTTCATAAGCCTTATCATTCCCTCTCTTTGTTGATATACATCCCATGGACCAGCCATGATTCCATGCAATGGTATAATGTCTCCGCCATGGCGTTGACTCAGAGAAGCAGAAGGAGACTCTACAATCAGAAGTCCAACAATGACTCAACAATGATCAAACCACTATGGGCTGCAGGAGCAAAAAAATACTTCGAGTAAAATAAAAGTTCATTCATGAGCAGAATTGGGTCATGGCAGGGGTAAAACCTTTGATAGTCCAGCACGGACAATATGCCCTTCAAATTGCCTAACTGCAAAAAATGTGCAACATATTTTTGTCTTGGATAAATACAAATATTTAGGGGGAACTGTTATAGGCTATCACCCTGAAGGCATAGAATGGCTGGCACAAACACCTCGTCCTCCAATCAGAAGCAATTCCAGTATTTCTGAAGCAAACACTCTTGCGTATCTACACTGTATTGTATACATCTCCTTTTTCAAAATGTAATAAAAACATTTAAACACAGTAACAACCCCAGGAAAAGAGTTTCTTAAGAGCTTCCAGCACTTATCTAAAGATGTAATCAGTATCCTCATACAAAGATCCTAGAAGGGCACTGTTGGAAGCCAGAGTCCCCGTCCCACACCGTTGTCACCAAATGCGAGACCCGGGACTCCTCACTCAACATTAGGCCAAGTAGGGACACCGTTTGAGATAACTCTGCTCACCCCCTTAGTAGCTTGGCATGAGTAGCCAGGCCTATCTCCAAGGCACGAGTGTACAGTATGTGCAACCACACCCACAGCAACCCCCTGGTGGCACCACAAATGGACTCCACATGAGTTTGATAAAAATGAGTATAAACTTTATATAAAAAGAGATACGATCAGACCACACGATACAAAAGCCAACATATAATAAAGGGTAATATTCGTTCCGGCTGGCTGGTAGTTTCAAATCCCAACCACCGCTTTCAAAATGCTACGCTGGTCGCAATGCTAGAATCACACACATTGCAATGAACAAACAAAAGTGCACTGCGTAACGATACAATCCTGTGCTGTGCAAAGGAGGAATAATACAATGCGTAACAATACACTCCGGTACCTTGCAATGGGAGAAATAATGCAATGCATACCACTACAATCATGTACTGCGCAAAGAAAGAATAATGCAATGCGTCACACCCCAATCACGTACTTTGCAATGAAGAAATAATGCAATGCGAGCTGCTACAATCATGTACTTTGCAATTAAGGAATAATGCAGTTCGTATCTACAATCATGTACTTTGCAATGAAGAAATAATGCAATGCGGGTCGCTACAATCCTGTACTTTGCAATGGAGAAATAATGCAATGTGTAGCGCTACAATCGTGTACTTCGTTATGCAGAAATAATGTTAGGCATCATAAGACAGTCCGGCAGTTTGTTAGCAGTAATATTAGCAATGTGTATTACGACAATCAGCCTCTTCGTTAACAGTTGCCCTCCACACGTATCAACAATGACACAAAGTACAGCTTCTTACTCTGGCCCCAGTACTGCCACTCCTTTCATCAGTACGGGCCCCAATCTGAGCCGGAGCAAAGGCTCACGTCGTCAGAAGGATTGAGAAGCCGAGAGAGTGTCTCTCCGAGCCCGCACCCTGCCCAGGTAGTGATCCACGTTACCTGGTGGCGCGACCCCACTCTCCTCTCCTCCTTCAGCGAACTGGGCCTTACATGCAGAACTTTCTCAATGGCCTCAGCATCTTGGCCTGGCAGCTCAGCTCCTCCAGGGCTGCCGGTCTGGACCGCGACTGTTAGGAAGGTCTCAGGCGGCCACAGGGCACACGTACCCCATGCCCCTGAGATTACTTTACTCTGGGTGCACGCTCACCAGGCACTCCTTCCTGAGGTCTCAATTGGCACCAAGACACGCACACCGCGATGCAGAGACTCACTTTCTTCCGGTGCACACGATGATCAGCCGATCACCTCCACAGTCAGAGGTTGCACCAAAGCACGCACACTGCTTCACTGAGACTTACTCCAACTCCAGTGCCCTGATATCCAGTCGCTCTTCACCAGCACCTTCGGCCTCACCCTGACACGCTCACCGTGTCTGAGCCTCACTTCTCCTCCAGTGCACCTGATGATCAGGCGCTCTTTACCAACGCCTCCGATGCACCCCAACACGCACCCTGCGCGTCAGACACTCACTCCACTTCCGATGCACATGTTGATCAGGTGCTGCTCACCAACGCCTCCTGTGCACCACGACATGCACGCAGCGTGTCGGAGACTCACTCCACCTTCAATGCACACACCGACCAGGCGCTCTTCACCAGCGCCTGTGGTGCACCACGACATCCACCCTGCGCGTCCGAGTCTCACTTCAGCTTTGGTGCACAGGCTGACCAGGCGCTCTTCACTAACGCCTGCGGTGCACCATGACACGCACCCAGCACGTCCGAGACTCACTTTACCTTCGATGCACATGTTGGCCAGGCGCTCTTCACCTGCGCCTCCTGTGCACCATGACACGCACCCAGCGCATCCGAGTCTCACTCCTCTTCCGTGTGTCCAAGATCACAAGGCACACCTTCCGAAGGTCTCAAGCTGCCACAACATGCACCCATCTGCATCGCTTGAAACTTCTCCGGAAACTTTTATGTTCCTGTGATTCCAAACAGGGAGCCAGCTCACCTTGGGCCCTTGGGGTAACAAGACACAGCACAAAGCACAGTCTTCGTCAAGCAGGGGGACCCAGCGCACCAAGCACAGTCCCAACAGCCTCTTCCTTGTTTAAAACAGCAAACTGCAGACCCGCCCCAGATCTCGATGCAAGGGTTGGTCTTTCCCAAGCAGTCTCTTCAGTTGTTCCTTCCTTAGCAGAGGTTCCTCTTGACCACGAAATGGGTCCAAGCCTTTTCAGTTTCAATCCATTTCTGTTCCATTCCAACGTTCAGGGGTCTCAGGTCTCATAGTTATACCCCTAAATGTCTTTGAAGTTTGTTGTGCTCAGGGGTCCCTGACCCCTGCCTAAATCAGTTCTGGGTGTCTCCCTCCCAGGTATCACCTTTCTCCCTTTGATACTGAGGGTCAGGATCCTTAATCACTCAGCAGGGAACAGGTCAATTGTTTTATAGCAGCAACCCAGGCCTCTTCACCTCCATGGGCTTCTCCTCGCCTACTCTCCAGATGCAGGTCAGCCTGGTGCCATCTCAACCCCTCCCTTGGGTCAAGACCTGCCCCAGCTCCTGTCACCTCTCAGATCCAGACAGTCAATCCACATTCAGCAGAGACACACAGAAATGCTTGAAGCACAAAACCCAACCCCTTTCTAAAAGAGTGGCTTCTGAACACACAGTGACAAAACCACTTTCATATGAATATGTGTTATGACACTGTGAGTTCTTTCATACTAAACTTCACCTCTCCATTTTAAACTTATAGGAAACTAGGCTAACAAAATACAATACCCAGCCTCCCCCATTCTGTCCTATGGGCAGGATGGCCTTTCACCAGGGAAAAACTAAATAGAGTGTTTTTCACTGTCAGGACATAGCACACACCTCAGTATATGTCCTGCCTTTTACTTACACTGCACCCCGCCTAGGGGTTACCCGGGACCTACCACAGGGGTGCCCACTGTGTATGCAAAAGGGAAAGTAAGGCCTGACAAGTGGTTGCACTGTCAGGACAACATGTTAACTTAGCAAACTGCGCGCAGGCCATACACTGCAGGCCTGAGTTCCCTTCTCAGCACGCCTTTTGCATTACTAGCCCTGGCACACACAGTGCACATCATTAGGGACTTTACTAGTAAGGCAAACATACCAATCATGGCCAACCAATTACCATTACACTTTACATAGGGAACACTTGTACTTTGACACTGATCAGCAGTGGCAAAGTACCCAAAGCATCTAAATTGGCAACTCTATGTCAGGAAAATGTTCCAGGGAGAAAGCAAAAAGTTTAGGGAGCTTTAGCCAAAAAGGCCAAGTCCTACAGGCACCTGATGTCCGATTTTCCATAGTGATGGAAAAGAGAGAGCGAGAAAGTCTAATTGAGGAAGAATATCTTGGCTGACTGTGGAAAGCTGATCGACAATCTCCCAACCCTTCTTCGAAGAAAAGCCCAAATGCCCAAGCTTGTGAATTCCATGCTCAACCAGACGATCTAAGGCAAAAAGCATTTTGTCATAACAAAACCAGAGATGTCCTTAAAGATCCGGAGATGGCTTGGCTCCATTCCATGGTAGGTCCAAGTGCTACTAGATCATGACTATTCATTATGTACACTAAATGAACATGGTTGGTGTACTTGGACGTACCTGCTTTAGGCATATAACCAGAATCTACTAACCACATAATCAACATTGAAGATTATTTTAATAACCTATTTATAGAAACTGGACTTTAAGTGTATTTGTTGTAGATTGCCCTAGATATGTCCATCATTGAAATTGCTTGTACAGAAAAATAATAGAATATGAGGTGTGCCCCTCTTCAGATCCTGACCCATGGAGTGTCAACTGCCTTTTCAATTATTCATAGTAATAGCTATTTGCTTATATCGTGGCAAACCATTCAAAGGCTCAGACTGAATTCAACATACTTCATGAAATGGCCTCCATTTACACCTCTGGAAGATTTCACCCCATGAGAGCCTCCAAACTGTGTTATTTACCAGAATCCATCAGTCATACCCATAAAGATGTGAAAGGGCATCTTCAAAAATAGGGTGCTAAGTGTACTAAGATTCCATAATGAAGTACTCTGATGCAGTGGGGTCTGGTGATCCTTAAAAGTAGTATTGTTTCATCTCATGAGAGTAGCCCACATGAACGTTATCTGAAACTCAATGCTTGGAGGATGAAAATCTTATCTTCCACCCAATCCCAGCCCTTACAGACCTTGAAACAACGCCAATTGTTATCAATTATGAAAAATGTCATTGCTTTTTCTGAACGGTAACTTGTTGATCAATCAACATCTTAAATGAACCTAGGTAGGAATTCTCAGCACATAGCACTGGAGGATGGGATGGCACCAAGGCCAGTACAAGTGGGCAGATGAAGGAGCGAGTGGATAGAACTGCCAAATCAGTTGGTACAGTTTCTGTCGTGATTCTGTTGATGGCTAGGCAGTTGGACTTCAGCCAGGCCTAAATCCACCTATGAGTGTGAGAGGGCTTCAGAACCAGAACACCTAGTGGTGTTTTTCTGCTCTGTCACACTGAACAACTTATGACCAGTATTGTTTCATCTCATGAGAGTAGCCCACATGTTACAAATTACCTTCATTGTGCCAATGCCGGCATTTTATTATGAGTACCCCTGTGTACATACAATATTCCATTGCAAGAATGTTGCCAATTTTATTTCCCATTTGCCATGGATGGCCTGCATTCAAAACATTTTATATTGGTTTGCTTTCCTCAACCCGACCACTCAGCCCCAAAATGTCATGACTGGCATCTGTTAGGCATATAATTTTCTCCAGTATGCCAGCACCAGCATTTTGCCACAGGTGTCTCTTAATGTCAAGTATTTCTTCCAGCATTTAAGGGTTTGCATTTGCCTTGGGTGCCCTCCCTTATACCAAGAATTACCTTCACAGTCCGATAGAAAGCATTTTGCTACTGGTGCCTTCATGCCATGGATTTCTACAATTTCCAAGAGCAAGCATTTTCTCACAGGGGCCGTACTAAGAATTACTGCTCGTATATCAGGACCTACATTTTGCCATGGCCATTTCATATGGCAATAATTATCTCCAATATACCAGCAGCATGTTACCTTGGCTGATGACATAAACCCAGAATTATATTGAGTATGCCATACCCACCGGCAGACTCATAATCCTAAACATGCAAACAAACATACTCTTACTCACACTCTGTCACGGACACTCACTTCCTCTCACAATCACTGTCTTCCCCCTCTCACACTGTAACTCCCACTCTCTCACTCATACTCCCATTAACAGTTACTCACACACAAAAGTACTCGTACTCACTGGTTCTTAAACTCACTTACAAACACACTCTCATCGTTTCATACTCACTGACTTTAGGCCCTGGTGTAACTTAACCTGCTGCACACTTGATGTCCACCAATTGATGCACCACTAAAGCCCTTCCATGACCTCCCACAATCTCTAAACACTCACTCATCATAACACACTTGCACTCCTTCATCTATTAGCTTTTACTAACCTTCATTTATTCATATACTCTCTCAAACTCAGACTACCACTCACTATCACTCTCATTGACACTCTCAAACACATTCACACACATGCTAACTCAATCTCAGTCACGGCAAATCACTCACAAACACACTTACATATACAAACATACAGGCACAGAGAAACAATTATTTTGTTATCTTGTTTCCTTAGAGGGCAACTCAGAGGCTCCATGGCAGCAGGCAAGCAGGTATCTGGGGCTGGGCAGTAGAACCAGCAAGTCATTATTCCCAACCAGGAGTTAGACAAAGCAGCAAGGCCAGGTTTGAAGAGGGGAAGACCAACCTCAACCCCTTTCCCAGCTTCTTCATGGGACTGGAAGCAGAGCCCTATAAGAAGCTGGGACAGTGCTTGGGATCCTGTCCCGGCTGCACTGTGTGACTCTTCATTGGCAGCAGAGTGCACTAATATGTGCCCTAACAGCTACATTTTAGTAGATATACTATGCTGCCTGAGGTATGCTCAATAAGTCCGCTAAATAAAATGGATTTTGCTTGTATGATGGGATCATAGTTAAATTACGCCCGCACATGCACAATCCAGACATCCAGCAACAGAGTGCTGTATTTTGAAACAGCGGGCTGTAGCTGGACCGTACCTTAGCGCCCTCATCCCCCACAGCCCCACTCCTCCTTCTGTCATCAGGAACCTGGAGAGGAGGCTGAAAGGGCTGACCTGAGCACTTACAGTGTTCATGAAAACGCTGCCCAGTTACATCTGTAGCAGCAGATGCTAGGGGCAGAAAGTGGTGCCTCACAGGAGGCAGGGCTACACCCCTTAACCCCTAATAAGGAGACTCTACTGATCTGATGAACCTAAATAGGTCCTGTTATGTGTCTTTCAAACAGACAACACTGAGGGCCTGATTCACAAAGGTAAACGTACACTTTTGTGTAAGCTTATGATTTTTTGGAATCCACTAAGGAATTGTACCAGTGGTCTCTTTAGGACTGCAAAGTCTCCACATTAGTGGCAGAGACTCTGCACATAAATAGATGCGCAGTCCTCAACATACTACTCGTAACGTTCTTTTGTGAATTGTAAGAAATTGTAAACTCACACAAAAGTGTAAGTTTACCTTTGTGAATCAGGCCCACTATGTTTCAGGGTCAGGAATAAATAAAGGATGAAGCCAAGCAGCTACCATTGCATATTTTGAGCACACCTGCACTGCTTAGAACCTGCACTCTTTTCACTCCACTGTTAGTCCCCCTTCTTCTCATTTGGTAAGCTAGTTGGCAGCCTCAGAGACCTCTGCCTGCTCTCTCTGAAGAGAAATGGAAATCTATTTTTTTTTGTAAAACCAGCACTGGTGCCTTTAAGGAACACACACTGCTTTGAAATAAAAAAGTTTTGATTACAATCATAGGGATGATAGTCTGCTCTCCATTTCAGGCCACCATCCCTGTGATTGCAGCCAATCAAAAGGGGTCGCAAGTTGTGACCTATCTAATTAATATTACCTAGACAGGTCATTCTGAGAAAAAAAGTATTTTGTATTTTATGAACTGACCTATCATTACATAAGTCAGTTCATAAATACTATCACATTCACAGAAAGTCAGTGCAACATTGCTGACCAGTTTTAACAAACATAATAATAGTGCCTGAGGCCCAAATAGCGTTTAGCATACGAGCTAACCATCCACCAGTCTGCAGGTGATACCCACCTTGCTGACTGCCTCAATATGATATGGTGCTTATTGTATGAACTGTATCTGAAACTCAATGCTTGGGGGATGAAAATCTTATCTTCCACCCAATCCCAGCCCTTACAGACCTTGAAACAACGCCAATTGTTATCAATTATGAAAAATGTCAATGCTTTTTCTGAACGGTAACTTGTTGATCAATCAACATCTTAAATGAACCTCGGTAGGAATTCTCAGCACATAGCACTGGAGGGTGGGATGGCACCAAGACCAGTACAAGTGGGCAGATGAAGGAGCAAGTGGATAGAACTGTCAAATCAGTTGGTACAGTTTCTGTCGTGATTCTGTTGATGGCTGAGCAGTTGGACTTCAGCCAGGCCTATATCCACCTACGAGTGTGAGAGGGCTTCAGAACCAGAACGCCTAGTGGTTTTTTTCTGCTCTGTCACACTGAACAACTTATGACCATATATTTGGAAATTTAGACCATGCAGCAGTATTACCTCAGCCTGGATGCATAAAAAGAAATACTAACCATCACAGATAGTAGAGCCTTGTGCGATGGCATTTCATTAGATCTAACCTTATCCTTTGCCAGTCTATTTTAAGGTTATCATCTTGGCTCCTAATTCGTATGGATGATTGGATGTATCCTGCGTCATGCCATTAACACCGGAAGTAGATGCAAGCCTTTCTTCCGGGATGCCATGGCCTTTGGTGTTGAATGTGGCAGACACATCCAGCGCTTTTGTTAACACTGGTGCTTTGGCCGTTGTACGAATCTAGTTGATACCAGAATTGCATTATGGCCGATTCTGTACTGATCTAAAATACTCTTCCCGTCCATATTCGCCAACCTCTAATTCTCAATGAATCAGCCAAAATTCTACACCTTTGCTCGTTCAAGTCTCACTGGAAGGATTAATTGCACGGCATCCGCGTCAGGCATGCAAAGTAGCCCTTGCCCTTGAGGATCGGCGAGCTACGTAAATGCTATAAATATTTAAAAGTGTTTCCACACGCAGGACAGCAGCGCGCAATGCTTTCCATTGAATATTTGAGGATTCCGAAATGTCAGTGCGCATGACAAAAAGGAATGTTAAAAGTATTTTATCCGAAGTTACATAGCTTCAACAAATGGTCTTCAATTTTGAACTGAAACGCGAGCTTTCTATTGATTTAATGTACACTGACCCCCAAGTCAAATAACCGCACATAACTGACTGCTTAGTTACGTATTATGCATATAAAGATTTCAGCTGGAATGTGCCAAAGGTAAAGTGTGTATGCTGCGGGTGGGTTGGTGTTTTGTTGTATGGTTGTTTAATTGGGCTGCAAACAAGCAAAACGAGACATTTGTATATGCGTTTATACATTCATTTACGTTTTTATATTGCAATGGCCAGACCTAAATTGGGTAATAACACGCTTCACAAAGCTGTAGGAGAAAATCACAGTAAGCACATAGAAACAGCAAGCAATAACTAAGAGACAAGTGTCACCGGAATGCAATGTAACAAAAAAGTAAATTATGCATGTGTGTACACATGTCACCGGAACACAATGTAACAAAACAGTAAATTATGCAAGTGTAAAATGTCAGTAAAATTGTCAACATAGGGGCATATTCTCATGGATGTATCGCCGAATTAACAGCACTTTATCGCTGCCAAAGTGGCGATACATTTATCACCCTATTCACAAGCTGGTGCTAATAGCCGATATCACCAGTTCTCCTGCGATAGCAGCCGCAAAAAACATCGCCACAGATGACCCCGGCAACTATCGCTAATGAGATGCAAGTGTAGGTGTTTCCCGTGCAAAAAGCCGCGACAACACCACTCCGCAACATTCTCAAGGGCCAGCCAGGACGGCGATAAGACTACAAAACAGGCGATAAGGTGCTCTGACCTGGTGTAAAGTCAGACGACAATCTGCACCAGAACAGGGAGCCCAGCCCAGAGCCACACCTGAAGAACAACAGATGCCATGGAGCCACTGATCATGCAGCTCGGAGCCCCAACAGGGCCACAACACCCACTGCCACCCCCCCCAGGCCTGCCCCCCACCCACCCTGGCCCCCTCCCACCCCCCCGGACCACCACGGAGGCAGCGCAGAGAAAAACAGCGGACCTTCAGGAAACACACCAGCCTCACAGACTAAACACCACAGAATGTCATTGCCCACTACAGGCTCAAAAGGACAACCATCCTCCGCATCCTGAACATCATTGCCCGCAGGCTGATGGAACCAACACAGCGGACAACCAACATCTATCCGCATACAAAGCTGCTGTCTGTGCTGCATCTGTTGGCCTCTGGGACCTTCCAACCAACAACTGCCAGAGTCGGAGGAGTCTCCCAGCCGGCCCTATCCAAGTTCCTCACACATGTCCTGTATCCCAACATCAGCTTGGTACCCCAGTACCTATACTTCCCCCACACAGTGCAGTAACAGCTGGAGGCCAAGCAAGGCTTCTACGCCATAGCTGGCTTCCCGCACTTGTTGGGGGCAATTGACTGCACACAATCACCGCAACAGAAAGCACACGCATTCCATCAATGTGCAGGCAATAGTGGACCACCGGGGACTCTTCACCAATGTCGTCGCCATCTACCCAGGCAGTGTGCATGATTCCTACATCTTCCGACAGCCCATCATCAGCCAGTGCTTCCAGAATGGCACCTACGGAAATGCACAGCTCGTTGGTAAGTACCAAATGAACACATCACACACCTCAACTCCACAATCATGCAACTCACAACTCTGGGAATGCACATGTTACAAACTCGCATACAACATGCCAAACAACATGCCCACCTACCAGACTCGACAGCACAACCCACTGCGGTAACCTAGGCTAGCCATGTACATGAACCATCAATGGCATGGAACCTCAGCCACACAATAGCAGAATGTGGGGAGAGGTGGGAACCAGGCATGTGCGAAGGAGACAAGTGACCCATGAATGAGAATGTACACAATGCCAAGTGTGGCATGGATGTGCTTGACAGACTGCAGAATGCAGGCCACACACATATCCATGTCGACATACACCACTGGTGTATGGAGTGTAGTGGATAGTGGATGCAACCATGGCACCCCAGCCAGTGGGGAAGATCGCAGAAATGTAGCTTGTTACGTCCCCCCATGTAAGCGTGAGCGGAGTGGGCTGGCCCGGCGTATGCCAGGCTAGCATAGGGGTGTGAATAAAAAGCACATAGTTCTGGGCGTGGTTCCCTTCCGGAATGCCCAACGTCTCTGCCAGGGTGGCGCCTCTCACCCCGCCACGAGGCCGACGCCGTCACCGTGAGCGGTGTTGCCAGCGATCCTATGTGCCTGCTGCACCCTGGGCTGCAGGTCCCCGAACCCATCTTGCCTGCCCCTGCGCACCCAGGCCTCACTGCTCACCTGCCGACACTGACATGTGTCAAAGAGGGCCCACCATGTGCCGGTGCAAGCTCCAAGCCCGGGGCCTGTGATCTTGGCAGCTTCCTCAGACCATTAAGGCCTCCGCGACACAGGCCAGCGGTATCCCTTTCTCTTTGACGTACTCCACTGGCATACACAGCTGACAAGTTGGCCACACATATGGAACTGAGTCTTGATTACACAATGGCTGAGTACATATTTATGGCTGACTATACTCCCTTCGATCTGGTGCCACCAACTCTGTGCATAGCATTCTAACCACACGTGTCTGTGGGTCCTTGCTGGGTTCTCCCTTCAGCCTACACTGCGGTCCAGAAGGCCTCACACCAATCCAATACAACCCGTACCAGGCAGGACATGGCATCGTCGCAGGCTGCACACCCGCTCAGCTCTGGTGCCGCTACCTCCGTCAACCACAAATCATCTCCACATGCCATTTCAACATCGTGTGTTAGAGATCCAGGAGGAGCTGGCTGCACAGCGGTTGACCCGCGCTGACCGCTGCCTTCGGCCTACACTGCAGTCAAGGAGGTCACACATTTGGAACTGAGTCTTGATTTTGTCATGGCAGAGTTCATATCACAGTATACAAGGGGAGGAGTAAGAGGAAGACGTGGTTCTGTCCAGAGGAAAAAAGGATCTCCGTTAAGGAGGTGATCAAAAACTACCAACAACTGCACTGGTGCCACTAACTCTGAGCATCGCAAGCCGATGACACCTGGCTGTGGGCCACTGCTGACTGCTGCCTCAGACCTACACTGTGGTCGAGTAGGTCACACATGTGGAACTCAGTCTTGATTTTATTTATGGCAGATTTTATATCATTATACAGGCCTCATCGCAGACTGCATCCCCTTTCAGCTCCGGTGCCACTAAGTCTGTGCCACAGAAGTCATGGGCACTCTGTGGTTGAACTTAGGTGGCATCTGAGTCTATGGCCTGGGGGTTGTCTTCATCATCATGTAGCTGATACTGACATGGTGGTAAACAGGAGACTGTAGCATTCAACTCCTCCATATTGCCTGTTTCTGCTTGCTTCTGCCCTCTGCATCCTGCCCTGGATGGACAGCTTCCACTGTCCCCCGCAATACTCCGCAACATTCTCCTTGGACATCAACAAGGACCCGCTCAGCTCTCGTGGCCCTACCTCAGTGCATCGTAAGTCACCGTCCAATGGCGGTGTGCCTGTGCCAGCTGCAGTGCATTCGGGGCCACTAACTCTGTGCAGCTCAAGTCATGGGCCTTTGCTGTTTGAACTTTGAACTTCTGATTGTCTGATCACTGTTGTAGTTTCTGCCAGCACCAACCAACTCCTGAGGGGTGGCTTACACTACCCAACACCCATCCAGCACAGGCGTTACTGGACATGTGACCCTGGCAATAAAAGGTCCCGGGCGCACGTGTCCGTAGCCAGTTTCACAAAGTATCTCAGGGTGCCTGTGTTGTCATTATGTATGCATAAGGGCCCCGGGCCATACCACATTGCAATGTGATGTGTACAGTGGGCGCAACCTTGTCACCTCAGGCAGTGGGGTAGACCTGGGACATGTAGCTGTGTCGTACCCCCCTGTGAGCGTAAGCGGAGTGGACCGGCGTATGGTAATACAGCGTAGGGGTGTGGTAATTCAACACGTGGCTCTGGGCATGGTTACGTTTATGCCTTGCCTAGGAAGTAACTAATGCGTGTGCCTCTGTTGTAGTGTTGGCGCCACCCGTCACACAATCTGCAATGTTGCCATGTAGCATGCCCCCAGAGTGCGGGCTCGGCCAAAGGGTGGATGTGGGAGTGCAAGCCCGCTCGGGGTCAGGGATCATACATGCCAACCGTTGTGTGTGGCGCTAGTGCCGCAGCATAAGCCAAAGGTCTACCCTCAACCGCATGGCAAGTTCAGCCAGCCATGAACTCTACATCTGTGTCCACCCTGTCCTTACCATAGGCCTACACACACGTGGCCACCCACCTTCAGCGCACAACATCACGGTATCATTGTCAGGCTTGTGGACATGTGCAGACAGGCATGACAATGGTGTGCCGTACAGGTGCAAGTGATGCAACCGCGCTGCGCACACTAGTGAATAGGCTCGGGGGAGGGTGGAGCAGCAGTGAGGCTACGTAATACACATTGAGTCCGCTCATTTGCAACAAGCAGTACATGTCATACAGGAATCACTGAGTCACACATATCACACACCAATGTACCAGTGATCCTGCCAACACATCATACAGAATGAAGTATTGACTCATGTCTCTCTGCACTGTCACAGGTGATCAAGGATATGCACTCTGCGCTTGGATGATAACACCCCTCCGAGCCCCGAACACACAGGCCCAGAGGCAGTACAATGCGGCTCACAAACGCACCAGGGGCATCGTGGAATGCACATTTGACGTGTTGAAGTCACATTTCAGGTGCCTGGACATCACAGGTGGAAGGCTCCTGTACAGCCCAGGCATCATGTGCAAGATGATCATTGCATGTTGTGTGTTACACAAGGTATGTGTACGCAGCAATGCCCCATGGATCCAAGTGCCAGATGCACCGGACGATGATGAGGAAGATGAGGCAGCCGCAGCAGGAATAGCCCGTAGGAGCACCATTTTATTTATTTATTTATTTTTAAAGTTTCGTATAGTGCGAACATGACCCAAGCGGGTATCAGAGCGCTTTACATACGGGATGAGGAAGACATAGGTAAATAGCTGTGGGAGAAAGAGCATAAATATATATATCAAGAACACAATAATATATTGGCAGGCCCACTGAGATCAAGCATATGCCCCATAGCGTATTAAGCAGTAAAACATGATGGGAGACAAGAGGAGCAAAATTTCTAGCTTTACGCAGTGTTCAACAGTAAGGCTTTCACTTCTCTTTTGAAGCCAAATGTTGAGGTCCAGTCTTGTTTCCATAGATAGGGAGTTCCATATTCTCTGGGCAATTCCAGAGAAAGTACGATTGTAGGTTTTCATTTTTTTTTAATTTCTTCGGTTTGAGCAGAAGTGCGCTGGTGCTCCTAGAGGGCCGGGAGGCTCCCGATAGTTCGAGCTTATTTGCCAAGTAAAGGGGAGTGTTGTAGTGTATCGCTCTATGAGTCATACATGCAATTTTTAACTGGATCCTTGTGTCAAACGGAAGCCAGTTGAGCGATTTCAGGTCCGGCGAGATGTGGTTGGTTTTCTTAGAGCCAGTGATGAGTCTAGTCACAGCATTTAGCATTGCTCTAATGGGGGCAAAGCTGAGTTTCGGAAGCCCGCATAGAGTAGCACTGCCGTATTCTAGTCTGGAGATGACTAGTGCTTGCACCGCAGATTTGAAGTCATCTTGGGGAAGGTAGGGTTTGAGTTTTCTTAGGATGCTCAGTTGGTAGTTAGCTCCTTTGGTAGATGCTCTGATGTGATCCTGCATGTTTAGGTTCTTATCGAGCACAATTCCTAGTGATTTCGTGAAATCAATGATGTGAGGTGTGCAGTTCAGAGCTGAGAGGTTTTTAAGATATTTCTCAACAATCGTGGCTTGCTTAGCGGGTGAAATGAGGAGGAATTCTGTTTTAAGGGTGTTTAGCTTGAGGTGGTTAGATGTTAGCCAATTAAGAGTTTTGTGCAGGGTTCCGTTGAGCAATTTTCATGTACAGTTGGATGTCGTCCGCGTACATGTGATATTGGATGTTAGAGTCTTTGAGGATTACAGTGAGTGGTTCCATGAAGAGGTTGAAGAGCGTGGAGGAGAGCGAGGATCCCTGGGGCACACCCAGCGAGCAGGAACTGGAGTTGGAAAGTGTTTGATTGGATTTGATTCTCTGAGTTCAATTGTTGAGAAAAGAGGCAAACCATTTTAGAACAGTGCCTGAGAGCCCCATCCTACATTCCAATAGGCTCAGTAGATTGTCATGTTTGACAGTGTCAAATGCTGATGAGAGATGAAGTAGTATAAGTAGGCAAGAATCGTTTTGGTTAAGCAGGGTGAGCGCATCGTCTACTATATGTGTGATGGCCATTTCAGTGCTGTGGCCAGGACGGAAGCCCGATTGGAATTGGTCAAGCAATTGAAATTGCTTGATGTGTTTGTGCAGTTGTTCGTGTACACATTTCTCAAGTAGTTTTGCCAGGGTAGGGATGTTTGTGATTGGCCAATAGTTATTCAAGTCTGCATGGTCTGCTGTGGGTTTTTTGAGAATGGGGAGAACTAGGCCCTCCTTTAGGCAGTCAGGGAAAACACCTTGCAGGAGAGACGCATTGATGATCTTGGACCAGAGTGGGACCAGTGATCCTATCATATCTTTAAAGAGGATGGAGGGGAGGGGATCATTGAAGTGATTTGACGGTTTCAGGGTTGAGAGGATGCTGAAGATGGCAGTGTCGTTGATGGGTGTGAATTGACTCCAAGATGCACTGTTTATAGTGGAGTGAAAGGGCGGAAAAGGAGGGGACGAGTGTAAGGAGGAGTCAAGAGAGGGTGAGAGAGCGATCAGGACAGACTTTAGTTCTGATTCGATCTTACTCGCCTTTTCAAGGAAGAAGTCGGCAACGTCATTGCAGTTAGGCTGAGGGCAGGAGATGAGAGGGGATTGAGAAGGAGTGGTATTGGATTGTGCTTTAATCAGCTGAAACAACCTTTTCGGGCGATTTTTGGCTTTGTCCAGTTGTGATTTGAAGAAGGTTGTTTTTGCCTTTCTGATGAGTTTATTGTATCTACTCCTTTTTAGTCTTAGGATTTTTAGTAGATCAATGGATGGAGCGGCTCTCCAAGCGCGTTCTGCCAGTCTCATGCTGCGTCTGTCAGCATTAAGGCTGTCGTTGAACCAAAGTTTAGAGTCTTTGATGGCTTTTATTTTTAGTTTAAGGGGCGCAGTTTCATTCAGGGCAGACAACATGGAGTTGTTATAGTGCTTCATGAGGTCATGAACGTCAACCATGTTTGGAGGCAGCGGTAGGGAGATATTGCAACGAGCTATAAGCTCATTAATATTTGAATTTTGGAGCGTTCTTTTCCAGTGTTTTGGTTTTACTGGTTGAGATCTTTTGGGGGTCCAATTGTCTAGGATACCAAAGGTGATAAGGTGATGGTCAGACCAGTCACAGGGGAGGATAGATTCAAGCTGTATGGAGTTGGGATTGGAGATGATTAGATCGAGGGTCGATCCTCAATTGTGCATGGGTTTGTCATAGAGTTGAGTCAGGCAGAGGGAAGTTAGGAAGTTTTTGAGACTGTTTACCGCCTGGTCCTGTGGGTCATTCCAGTGGAGATTGAAGTCACCAAGGAAGACCTGAGGACAGTGTCATCCCTGATTGGAGGAGATGGTTTCCATAGTTTGTTCAATTAGAGGGAGGTTGTCACCTGGAGGGTGATAGAAGATGTGCAGGCTGCATAAGGGTCTATGATTGCTAGTGATATCTATGGATAAATATTCACAGGATGAGAGATTAGCCGAAGGGGACTGATTTGCTGAGAGAGAGTTGTGGTAGATACAGTGGTAGATACAGTGGTAGATACCATAATTGACAATTTCTTCACATGAGCACGTCACATTGTGACAGTCCTTAGCAATCATGGGACAGTACAAAATGACCACAGGCACAGCATGTGCAAATAAATGCATTCCAAGACACATTCCCTGAGTGCATGTCACTCATCTGTACAAGAAAATCATTCAGACAGGTGTGAGTGCGACATGTAGTGCTAACAATTTTATGATTTGTTAATGGATGGTGGGTGTGTCACCTCTGTGCAGAGAGGCTGTTTAGGGTGTCACGTATTCGACCTGCCAGTTTCGTGTGTCACAGTTAGTACGGAATCCCACTCTTCGGCGTTTCACATGTGTCCCAAATCATTCCATTTTGGCTGTCATTTGTGACCTACAAGTGACAACAGGGCTCCTTTTGAGGTCAGATATGTACCACCATGATGCAGGGATGCACCCTGTGACTCAAGTCCCACAACATGGGCAACATGTACGTAAGTGGGAGTCACTGCCCCTACATTCGTCCATTCTTTCATAATTGATTGGTCATGGACATGAAATGTCTATGTGCATGAGGCGTTGATTGTCCCTCTGCAATGTGAAGGGGAGATGCGGCTTCACAGTGTGTTCCATGTATGTTTCCGCATTGGCGCAGTTCACATGCAGACTGCATGTCAATGGGCATTGTGACTGTTTGTAAGGAGATGTCTATTTGATGCGGGACAATGGTCATTTGTTTTATGTCACGGGTGTGGGGTCGTGCTCGAACATTGTCATCTCACCGTTTTTTAACTCTGTTTTTCTGGTGCATTTTCCCGCATGACGAATGGGAATTGCAGGCCTGTCGCTGGTTATCGCAGATTTTTGTATCGCGATTGGCCTCATCGCAACTTTTTTTGCATTCGTGTTTCGCATTTTTGCTGCATTGCGTTGACTCTATCACGAACATTTGACGCGTTATCGTGAGCCTATCGTATGGTACCGCCATGTTGAGAATACGACGTTAACACGCGTTGTATTCCCGCGATAGACTGCAATATGCAAAGTTGCGTTAAGCTAATTTTGCGATGTTCATCACACGTTCTTGAGAATATGCCTCATAGTGTCAGCAGATATTGAAGGACAGTCCGGTAGATCAACAGAGGTAGCACCAATACCATGCTGATGGTTAAAGATACCAATGTGCTAGAATAGAAGGCTGTTCAGCACCTTGTTACCACTTCATGGAAGACATTAGTTCTACTTCAGCTTACATCATGAGGCAGAGGATGATCTAACTTCATCCATTGGCTAAATTCACTACCAGTGATGACATTCTGCCCTTTAACAAGAGATACATGCACACACAAGGCAGTTCCCTTTTTGTGTCAGGAACTACTATGGCAATGCGTGCTTTTTGAGACCAAAAAATCTTTTTGCTTTCAGACAATGCTTGTTTTAGGTTGATATGAGACAAGCAGCTTCCCCATCATAAAGTTTTCAAAAACCTTTATAAAACAAAACAAGCTTCGTCAAAGAGCTTACCACCAACACAAGACCTACACGTTTTGCCAAATATTGTTTTATAATGGTGAAGGCCAGAAGCTCCCTCAACAAAAAAGCTTTATAAAAACCATAAGAAGCATGGACAAAGCCAAAAGCCTGTTGAGGTTGTCTGAGCTCCCAATTTCATATGGCTAGCTAGAGATTTGTTTATGCCAATGTCTGGGAGTAGTTAGTTGAGCTCATTACAGTGGAAGGGCCATTTGTACGATGGTGTGAAATAATGTGACGCGTCCCAAGTTGTTGTTTACTGTAAGATCGAGCATTAAAGGCCTAGTAAGTGCCAAAAGGCATTAAAATGGTTTTGGGCAGACGTTAACTTGGCCAGCGACACCTATACGGTTCATCCTCAAGGGAGTCAAGGCTGAGGCAGCATGTTTTTGGTGAGAGAAACGCCCTGGATAAGTACTTCCTCCCTTTTATCTAGGCCCCTCATGATCACTTTCCCAGCAATTCCGGAGCACCCACTCCAGTGCACAGAATAGATGCACTATCACACAGAACATCCACACTACTGGGATACCCACATATGTGCACACATCATTCACAAGGGAAGGCAGAACATTTGCACGGATCGCATCTGCCTTTCATTCGCTTCCCATTGTATTCACAGATCTGTCATGTTTACCTTCCAGCTATCCTTTCCCGTTCAGCCTTCCCTGCATAAGACCTACATAAGCAATGGATGGGTTATGCCTTTTTGCATCAAAACTCATCAGGTTCTTGGACCGTAATATTTCTTCATGCTCCAGTTTTCAGATTTCCAGTTTAAAGAACGACTCTTTTACTCCTACTACCTTAGCACTCCAGTGCCTCTAGCAGCAGTCACAGCAACAACTGATCGGCAATCCGCTACCCTGTGCATCCCGGCCTGAGGTTCAAGACACCCCACTGCAACTCAAGTCTATTATTGGCAAACTCGAGGAGTATCCTACCCTAAATGACCCTTTCAAAAGACCCTGTACTCCGAAGGTTCTTTAAGCCACTGTGGCTTTTTCTTTCTGTCTCAATTCCATGCTACTTTCCAGTGGATATATGTTACCATGAACAGTGTGCCATCTGTAAGTAGGACTGCTTACTTAAAAAGGTTGAAATGAACCATTTTTTCAAGGGGCTTCTCGTCGTTGTTGTCTCTTGGTCCAACTTCAGGGCTTGCTCAGCAGCAGAGTGCGCAGAAATAAACCTGCAGAATCAGAAGTGTGCTTCTTCATGAGCAGGTGTGCACGTGATCGATCCATCAATCACAATGAAAGAGAGCCAGTGACTCCGGTGGGATGCCCCTGTATGATGCGGTGGGTAAAAGCAAAACGTAAATGACAGGTGAACAGACCAATAGATGAAGAGAGGAGACCCAAATCGCCACTATATATGTACATATGTATGCATTTTTGATTCATGATTTTTTTTAAATTACATATGGATGGCCAAACAGGTAAACCTCTCGCTAGGCCAGAACTAGTAAAAGCACATCTAAATCCATCCTATTTTCTGTCTTAAGTTTTATTGACATGCCTCTGAAAAGGAATGTAATGCCTCCAGTTCTCCTATGCAAGATGGAAATAAAGGTTGAGCGATGCAAGTGCTATGGTACTAGCATTGAGGGGGGCAGTTGAAATGTGATGGTGAGTATTCAAGTTTGCTTTTACAGAAACATTAATTAACCGATGGTTAAAGTAAAAACCTACTAATACTAACTTTGGGTAAATGATACATTGTGAAGGAGCTCTCATCTCCAAAGTAGTGTCTCCGAGAGAGGATGTGGCGCAGCGGCCAGAGCTGCTGACTGGGGTGCTGGGATCCGGGTCCGAGTCTCGGCGTCTGTGCAACATCCTGTGATTCTATCCAAATCTCTCAATCTGCCTGTGCCCCTGGACAGCACCGGGATACCCTCCTGAGTGATGATTCGCGCTGTATAAATCTGCAAACTAACTCCAAAAGGAACTTGAGAATTGCAAATAAGTGTGTTCAAAATGAAACTCACTGACGCAGGCACACTGCAAGTGTCTCAGAGAAGGGGCGAGCGGCTGGGGTACGTTTGAGCACTTTCAGTCTGAAGTTCGTACTGGAAGCTACCTTAAAGGCTTCAGTTGCTAAATGTAGTTGTATCTATATCAGAAACTGTCTTCTTCACCCTGCCTGGGAGACTAAAATTAAGTTATGAAGGTGGGGTCATCTACACCTTTCCACATTATTCTAGGCAATACAAATACAATAAGGTAGGCACGAAAAGAAAACCGGATTCTGCAAACTAAACATGGAGCTAATCAGACACTTCACACATGTTCAACATCTATTAACAATTTGACATCCAAAGAATAGGGCTGTGGTGGAAAGCTGCTCTCTTCCCTCTTATTGTCGTGTTTCCTCATTTACTTGACTATTAAGTGCCAATGAACGATTAGCTTCTGTATTCAACATTATATAAAGAGTACTATAGTTCATGTCATTTTATTCTGTTTAGTTGTCTATTAAAACTTATTATTTTGGTTCTATGTTTTTTACTAATTCATTTGAGTTGACTTCACTCAGCACCACCCATACTATGCCTTCCAGTAAGACTGCATTTAAATCTTACACTTCTTAAAAGTGGCTTGGTCTGGTCAACAACACGAGAGGCCAGTAATTAAAATATTTCGTCGTTCAATGTGTAGTTACGGATTTTCTTGGCAAGACCAAACTCCAAACTGAAGATGTTGGCATCATAAACTCAAAACCAGAATCAAGATCTATCAGAACCCTCTTTTCATCTTCAATGAGGGTAAGAATAATAAGGAATTATAATATAAGGGACAAAGTACTCGTTGATTCAATAATAAAGATGTTTCAAGTCACAGTGGAGTTCCGTGGCCATAGGAGAAGGAGGCTGACGGCCTAGATCCTATAAAAGGTCATGACACTCCGAGCATAAGAGGGCGTACTTTAAGCATTATAATACCCAGTCAGTTCATTATACTTTACACCGTGTTCCTTCATATGAATGAGTTTGCAAATGTTCAGAATCTATGCAAAATCTGTAGTGTGAATTTAACACACACTAACGTTTAGCTAATTGGCTGCAACAACATATGTTCAGTTTGATGCAAGTGACATTAAAACAGCTACAGTTGGTGGTGGTTGGTAACAAGCAGAGAGATTCCTGGTTCCATGTATTGAACTATAGCTGTACAAACATTAAACAAACGGCCATAAATAGCTCATTTCTGCTAATGACTTTTTATTTCAAGGAAGGAGTTCATGAGAGGTGAGAATCTAGTTCTTGCATTAATAATTTAGACAGCAGTTGAAACTCGCTCCGATTTCGGCCTTTCACGCAGTCTGCTGGCTTTTGCTGAGGAATTGTGACACCACAATTCAACTGTAATACATAGTGATGTCACAACTAGATAATAATAATAATAATAATAATAATAATAATAATAGTAATAATAACAATATGTTTATTGCTTGATTAATAGAAATCATTGTAAATAAAATGTCTTCACAATCGCACAATGTTTAAAAACTTCACCACAGATATTATCAACAATTTACGACAACATTCATAATTATATCATAAAACTAATCAAGTTCAGCAAACATCATACAAACAGAAAAAAGGAATTATAAAATCTATCAGACATGGGCTATATCATTGCGTATTAAACTGCCAACGTGTAATAAAAAGTAATTCCATTGTGAAAACTGATTATAAAGTGCATAAGTAATTACTATAACAGGATAACTTCAGTTATTACATTACTAATTATTACCCTAGCAGCATGAACACTAAGGGGCCTATTAGGATGGCGGGCGGATCGCCCCCGCCGGGCCAGCAGTAGCCACCGCCAGCCCGGCGGGGCCGATCCACCCGCCATCCTTCCATGATTGACCCCCCTCCACATTAGGATGGATGGGATTCCGTGGCAGACCGGAAGACCGTCTGCTGCTTTTCCACCGGTCAACTCGTCGACCGTGTGGAAAACTGCCACATATCAGGATGCCGGCGGAGAGCAGCCTTTCCATGGAAGCGTTGCCGCCATGGAAAGGCATGCGGTTTTTGCTGTCGGGGACCAATAGCGGGCCCCCAGGATGTTGGGGGTGCCCATGGGGGATACCTATGGTACCCCCCTGCATTTGCATGCACAAAGTAGCAGGCACCGCACGGGGCCTGTCACGTTGTGCATGCAAATGCATGACATGCATTTTTTACGTTGCGGTGGGTGCTGCTTACAGCACCACCGGCCGCAATGTAAAAAATGAGTGATGCGCCCGCCAGTGTGGCGGGTGCATCATAATTTGAATGGTGGGACCGCCGCACCTATGGCGGGAGGTCCCTTTTGCTGTTCCGGTGGTAGGCAGACTTTGTCCGCCTGCCATCGTAATAGAGCCCTAAGTTCTACAGAGTACCAAACAGTGCAAATGGGCATGAAAAAAATACTTCCAAAAATTCACTTGAGGCCAAGGGATATAAATATAATACGTCTCAAACAGTCAGTACCAAACATTTTTCGGCTGCATCTAAAAAAATTTCGATTGGCATAGCAACTATCAGACATGGGCTAGGTCATTGCATATTAAAGTGTCGACGTGCAATAAATAGTAATTCTATTGTGCAAACTGATTATAAAGTGCATCAATAATAACTATAACACAATAACTTCAGTTATTACAGTACTAATTATTACCCTAGCAGCATGAATAATAAATTCTACAGAATATCAAAAATAGAAAAAATTATTTTGGGGCCAAGGGATATAAAAATAATACATCTCAAACAGCCTATACCAAAAACCTTTTTAGCTGCATCTAAAAATGTTATCAAATGGCATAGCAACGGAATCGACTCGCCCGATAAGGACCTCATCTGCTAGATTATAGTAAAACTATTGACCATTGTTTTCAGGGATTACAGGTTCCTATGCGTCATAATATGCTTATTCACAAACAATCACACAGTGGGGGCATCTGCCTGTGTCTGGTACTTCAGAGGGACCAGCATCACCACTTAAGTATTTATTTCCTTTCACTGATGGAAGTGAGCCGTTCTATACACAGTGATTCTCTTTGGCTAAGAAAGCACACAGAAACCACTTCTTTGAAGTATTACTTGGAGACAATTGCCCAGTTTCTCAAAAAAATAAACTGAACACCCAGTTAGTTTTATGTCACTGCACAGAAAGGCTGGTACAAAGACAGGAAGAATGAGATTAGGAACCACAGATTGTATAGTGAGTTTTTAGTAGTTTGTGGATGTTTTACTCATTACAGATGGTGCACAGAAAGAAATGGAGATTGATCCATGATGATGGAGCATTAACACAAAAAGCCTTCCCCAACCAAATGCCCTGGAATAAGTTTACTCCAAGAAGTAATCGGTCCTCTGTACACCAGCAAGGGCTTTGAACATATCTGGGAAATTTACGGCCAAATTAGGATGGCGGGCGGATTTCACTCCGCCCGCCACAGTAGCCATGCTGGGACCGGCCGCCAGGGGTGCGGAGGTCCCGCACCACCAATTAGGATGCGACCGACACCCTGACGGTTGCATCCCGCATCTTCAACATTGCGGCATGCAGTAAGCAGCACCCGCCGCAATGCCAAAGAGGCGTGCTGTGCATTGCCATGCACAACATGACAGGCACTACGCTAAGCCTGTCACCTTGAGCATGGCAATGTAGGGAGTACCATAGGTACCCCCCAAGTGCAGCCCCCCACCCCCCCGGGAGGTTGCCAAGGGCCCCCAAACCAATTCCCGCCAGCCCTTCCAAGGAAAGGCCTTAACCGCAGGCATCATAATATGGATTATATTATGCCTGAGTTCCGCCCGGCCGGCAATCGTGACGATTGCCGACCAGCGGAAAAGCGGCAGATGGACTTTCTGTCTGCCGCGGTACCCCCCACCATGATAATATGGCGAGGGTAAATGTGGTTGTGATGGCGAGTGGATCGCCACCGCCGGCCGGGCGGTGGAGATCTGCCCACCATCATAATCACCGCCTTAGTTTCAAAAGTTGTGATGCATGGTATGAAGAGTTCTGTATACAGTGAGTCCAGTGGTAAACCCATCCAACCTAAACTATGCAGCCAGTGAGAGTTACCAATTTAAAATTTCCAGTGCCATTGATCTGTCGAGCAGTAGCTTTTGTATGATCTGAAGACATCTCAGTAAGGACTTGAGGAGCCCTGAGTAATGGAGGTGACAAAATGTTTCATTGCCAGACAGCAGAGCTCCTACCTGCCAATGCGAGGCAAGAAAGGATTTAAGAAGAGATTTCTTGAGGTCATAAGGCTGGCTCCCAAGGGCCACTCTGCCCTCAATGCCCATCATTTTAGCCTTGTCTTAATTGAGCGTAAAATTGTTTTGAGTAACCTAATCCCTGACAACATTCATGTTGTGATCTAATTGTGGAGTTTTTTTTTATATAGTGCAAACTAGACCCAAAGGTGTTAGAGTGCTTTACATGAGCACCAGTCACCTTATAGACGGACACACTCGTTTTTGTTAGGCACGGGGAGATTAAGTGATTTGCCCAGAATCACAGAATGTTGAGCGTCCCTGCCGAGACTCACACCCAGTTCCCCAGCTCCGAGGTCAAACGCCCTAGTCATTAGGCCACATTCTCTCCCCTAACTCGAAAGAGATAGCTGTAGTCATCATTTAAATGAGGGACTACAGTGATAAGGATCAGATGATTTTGTTTACTGGTTCAGGGTAGACATTAAAATGAGTTTGGGAAAGTGATGGAGTATTCCACCAAAATATTATTTGAAAAACATTGATTGACACAAATTTTGTGTAAAACATATTGTGGTGCCAAGAATATCGAAGTACAGAATATTGAAGTTAAGATTATTTTTTTTTTTTAGGATTTTATAAAGCTTTCTTTTTTGTGTTATTAGTAAATATTTTAATGTTAAATATTGGAAATTCTTTTTAGTGTAACTTTATATGATTTGGTAATCTATTTAAAGCTTTTATTTAGTTTTCAAATTTATGTATTTATTGGTTGATTGATTTGTAAGGGAATAGAATGGGAAGTATTTTAAATGTTTTCTTTGTTTTTTATAGGTTCTAATTTGTTAATGTGATTAATAGGCATGCAATTCTTTACAAACATATTTAATAGATCATTTTAAAAATGCAAATAATTTGTAATTGCTAATTGTGTAATTTTCATGTAAACTCACCTCACCAACCATAAATATTTCTTCCTGTACTTTGTCTTTTTTTAGCTTTTTAACATTTTAATATCTTTTATCTGGTTTTAATCATTCTTATTCTTAACTGCTGTAATGATACAGGATAAACTAAAATGCATTGTGGCTATTTTTTTATAACTTGTCGTCGATTAAATTTTTAAATATGCTCTAATTTAGCTATATATGTACTTGTATTTTCTACTTTTTATGGCCTCCAATGACCGAAATAAAGTTTGTTGAATGGAATGGTAATTAGATAATTGATTTTGTAAACTATGTTTTTAATAACCTGTATAACAAAGAATTATATTATATTTTTATATGATAACTAATTTGACAGTATTGTATCTTTAAATAAAGTTTTTTTCTAACATTATTTACATTTGGTTTTTGTGGGTGCTGGAAATTTCGAGTAATGGGGTGGAAAGTGATTATGAAGTTATGTTATTATGAAGTTAATAATTGATAACACTTTTAATCTAATTGTATTTATAATTTTCTTTGTTGAGTGTTTTTAGTTTTTATTCATATTAAATAGATAATGTTAAAAATGTGATATTTTTTGTTAAAAATTTGTGAAATATATTTTAAGGTTCATTATGTCATATTTATTAATTTTTAACTTAGGAGAGTGAAAAGTCAATCTGAGCTTTCCAAATTCCAACATTTTCTCTACTGCTGCTTGTGCTTGAATGGGAATAGTAATTCTGGCCTTTCCAAAGTCCAACACTTTCCCTATCCTTTTGAGGTTGGAGTAGGAATATTAAGCCTGACCCCGCCATAGTGCAACATGATCCCAATTGTTGTCCAGGTCAGAGTGATAATAGTAAATCTGATCCCTTCAAAGTCCAACATGTTTTATACTCTTGCTTACTTGAAGTAGGAATAGTAAATCTGAATCTGCCAAAGTCCAACATTTTCCTTACTGTTGTTCACGTTGGAGTTGGAATGATACATCTCTGTCCCCTCCATAGTTCAACACTTTCCCCACTGTTGCTGATTTAGGAGTCGGAAGACTAAATATGACTACTCCAAATTCAAACATTTTCCCAGCTGTTGGTCATTTGAAGAAGAAGTAGTGCATTTGAGACCTCCAAGTCTAACTTTTTATGTGAATTTTTTAAAGTTGTTGTAACATATACTTTTTGTGATTTAATTTTTGAAAGTAAGTTTAATTTAACTAACCTGAGTCACTGCCGATAGGAGCAGTCATAATGTGAGGACTCAGGGAAAAAGCCAGGTTTTGAGTTTTTTTCAGAAACACTGTTTGTTTTTGACCAGTCTTAGTTCTGGGGTCATTGTATTCCAGAGTTCCAGGACCAGGTGTGAAAAGGCTCTTCCACCCCATCTTGATTTCCTTATCTTTGGGGTGTGCATCAGGAAGCTGGGTCCTGACCTGAGGCACCTGTTGGGAACGTATGAAGAGACCAAGGATTTTATCATGGTCAGACCTCTCCCTTGCATAGCTTTGTGGGCTGTGCAGAGGGCCTTGTATTTAACCCTGGATTGGATTGGTAGCCAATGCAGCTTCTTCAGAGATGCCCTCGCCGATTCGTGTCTGGGGTTCTTGAGAAGCATTCTGTCAGCTGCGTTCTGGACCACCTGCAGCCTGTCTGTACATATTTAGGAGAGCCAAGGTACAAAGAGTTGCCATAGTCCAGTCGCTAGACCACAAGGGCCTGTACCACTGTCTTTCTAGATTTTTCTTGGATTAGGTTCATGATTTTACGGATCATTCATAGCATACCGAAGCAGATAGCTGAAAGTTTTTTGGCCTGAGTTTCCATGGATAGGTTTTGGTCTAACCACATCCCCAGGTTTTTTATGGAAGTTTTAGGAGTGGGGAGGGGGGGGGGGCAATTCCCCAGCCAGCTGATCCCGGCCCGTGCCCCCAGGATATTGCCTAGGAACATAAGCTCCCTTTTGTCCCCATTCAATTTTAGGCTGCAGTTGGCCATCCAAGTTCTTATTTTTTTCCAAGCATGAAACTAGTTGCAAATGGTTTGACCTGGGTTCATCAGACACCGAATACACCAGCTGGGTGTCATCAGCGTAGGATACGATGATAAGCCGAATTCATTATCCTCCAAGAACTGAGAGATGGAGCTATTGACGTGTTTTATATTTTTCCCTAAATGGGTAGGAGTGAGATGTGCCGGTAGTTTCCCATGGTTGTAGGGTCAAATTGGGTTTTTCTGAGCAGAGGCTTCACTATGGCATGCTTCCATTCTTTGGGCACTAGGCCTTTTCCCAAGAGATAATGATATAAGGTTGGCCATGTTGTGCAGTAATGAGTCGCTCCCCTTGGATAGGATGTGATGGGGGCGGGATCTCTTGGAGACCCCGATTTGGTGTTACTCAGGAGGAGGCCTGTACGTTCTTTGCTCAACTTAAGGAAGGAGAGCAATGAAGGGGGCGGAGTCGGCTTGTGTAGTTCTGGGCAGGGATTCAAGTCCGACTTGTCTGCTCTGTCCTGCGTCCCCTTGGGGATGTCCCCGAAGTGTGTGTGTAGCAAGATGTAGATGTTTTCAACTTTGCACTTAAAGAAAGTGGCTGGTTCGTTACATCTCTCCTTTGAGGGTTGGGGTATGTGTGAGCATGGTTCAATTGTGGCAAGAGATTTCACGATTTTGAATAGTTCTTTGGAGGAATTGGAGGACCTATCAATCCTCTCCTCGAAGAAAACTGCCTGTGCTCTCTTGATATCACAATGATATTGTCAGATGGCAACTTTGTATGATGATTTGAGGTCTGGGGCATACGTTTTCCTCCAGCTCCTCTCAAATGTTTTACAATGTTTCTTTTGGGCAGCTAACTGGGTAGTGGGCCATGCTGCTCTATTGTTGTTCCACTGCCCTGTCGGTCTGGGTTTCCAAAAGCTTTTTTCAGCTGCAAAGATTTTCTGATGTTAGAGGGATAGTTGCCTCCAGATGACTGGTCCAGGTTTCTGGTGCAAGCCTGGGCCATTTATGTCCCAGGACTGTTCTGCCTCCTGTGGGCTAGATGCTTTCTCATACAGGATAGGAATGTAGAAGTTGTCCGACCAGGGGAACTGGATCGGACTAAGGGCCTGTAGTCTAGGGTAGTCTAGGGTCATTAGTAAAGATTGGGTCTAGAAAGTGCCATTTTTCATGTGTGGTGGAACCCACATGCTGTGTAAGTTGCATTGCCTCCAGTCGCTTGGATGATGGGTTATTTGTATTGTCTAAGTGGATCTTAAAATAGCCCAGTGTGGTGAATGCGCTTTTTGCTACAATTAGGCTGGCTAGGAGATCGGGTATGGACTCTTTGAAGGATGTTCACACCCTGGGGGCCTGTAAATAAGACTGCCAGCGAAGGAGGACGTGGGGGTGAGAGCCAATCTGAATTGGATGGCCTCGCAATTGGTTATTTTGAGGGAGCTGATAGAGCAGCTCACTAGGGGCTTATAAATGATGGCCATGCTGCCTCCCGCTTTTCCTAACCTGTCAAGTCTGTGTATCCCATAGCCTGAGGGGAGGGTCGCTATGATGTCTGGCATTGAGTTTTCTTTGAGCCATGTTTCTGTAAGAAACAGAACATTGAGGTCTTCCTCCTCTATAAGCATCCCGATCTCAATTTTGTACCTGGTAGGGATCTGCAGATAATGAGGCCCATCTTCCAGTGCTTGTGATTATTGCTCATAACCTCTTTGTGGCTGAAGTTAGGCAGGGTTGCATTTAGTGAGAAGTCACAGTTTTGGCAGTGGGCTCTGACACCCGAGGGATTGTCTGCATTGAGTGTATGTAAGCAGAGTGGGGACATGGCTGGCCTAAGCAATTATAGTTCTTTTTTAGTGAGCCTTATTATTTCAGCAGGGTCTGGGTGAGGTCAAGCAGGGTTCCTGGCCTCTGGTCCCGGTCGGGTGCGGACAGGCGCAGACTGGCATGCCTTTGGCATGTCTTTAGCTCACCAGCGACGCACCTGCTGCACGCATCTGCTGCGTGTATGTGCAGCTGCCGCTATAAGTAGGCGAGCCCCTTGAATCTAACCCTAACCCACCCTCTCCGTGACCGTTGGGAGGAGTGATCCTCCCTGTGGTTAGAGGGAGTGGAGCACCTTCACTTTGTAGTGGTGCATTTAAGCCCTAATTCACCCTCTCTGTGACCGTTGGGAGGAGTGAGCCTCTATGTGGTCAGAGGGAGTGGAGCACCTTCACTTTGTAGTGGTGCGTTTAAGCAGAGCCTCGTGGGGAATGAGAGATAAGCTGAGGCGTTTCCTAAAAGAAGCTGCTCACCTGCGGCAGCCATCGCCGTAAGTCTTTGTGAGCTTGTGCCTTCTAACCTGAGTATTAAAATGCGGCACAAATTCAAATTCATATCAACATATTCAATTTGTGACACAATACATTTCAAGTTAGTGCGGTGTTTAAAAACAGAGTAATTCCTCAATATTAGATGGACAGTGCAGCGCGCTAGGGAGATGCTGCGTTACCTCGACAGAGAGTCTAGAAACAGAGTGCTCCTCTCAGCCTCACGTACGCACAGCTGCCGCCATAAGAAGGTGAGCCCCTTGAATCTTGAGCGCTAAGCCACCCACTCCGTGACCGTGGGGAGGAGCAATCCTCCTTATGTTCAGAGGAAGTGGAACGCCTTCACTTTGTAGTGGTGATTTTAAGCGGAGCCTCGTGGGCAATGAGAGACAAGGTGAGACGTTTCCTAAAAGAAGCTGCTCACCTACTCCAGCGGTCACAGTAAGACTTTGTGCGCTTGTGCTTTCTGACGCGAGTATTAAAATGTGGTACAAATTCAAATTCAAATCAATATATTCAATTTGTGACACAATACATTTAAAATTAGTGCTGTGTTTAAAAACAGAGTAAGTCCCTGTTCTACTCAAATAGATCCTAACCTACCAGAACCCATAAAGAGCCCTTTTCATAAAAGAGTGAGAATTTTAAGGAGTATTTAGAATAGAATTTAGATTTTAGTTGAACTCCTCATAAAGACCAGTTCTGGAAACTCTTCCAAGTCTCCTTACTCAATTAGACGTTAGTCACAGTAGTAGCTGTATTGTTAAAGAAATTTAGAAAACACCATCAGCAGTTGCTCACATTGTGAAAGGCAAAAGTCAGGAAAAGGATAGTCTCAGAACAATTATGGCTGATTACGACTTTGGCGGTGCTGTACCAGCTTTGCGCCGGCACAGCACTGCCAAAGCTGTCATTGGGTTGCCTGCCAGATTACAAGTTCAACCAGTGTCTGGTAGGCTTTTCTTTTGCCGTACCCAGAGCAGTGCTCTGAAAACAGGCACTGCAATGGGAACTCAAAAGCAGTTCCAGCACGGCAAAGACTGTGAAGTAAATGCCGAGCTGGAACTTGAGATGCATGCAAACAGGAGAAACATGTTGTGCGCCTCCTGAATGCTTCCCCATCATGGCAGGAGGATGGGGGTCCTGTAGGGCCCCCTTTGTTTCCACACTGTCAGCCTTTTCATGGCGGGCTTACTGTCATAAAAAGTCTAGAGGTGGAGAAACTTGTAATATGCATGGCAGACCGCAGTGGTCCCACCTTGCATATTGTATACACCTGTCTGCTGTACCAATGCAGTGGTTCCAGGGCGCAGCCAGTGAAATGGTGGCAGTCCAAATGGCCGCCTAGTAATACGGTGGCTGCAGAACCACCACCTCTGCGCCACCGTCAGTCTGGTGTCTAAGACCATCAGAGTCGTAAACAAACCCTTAGTCTGGACCAGTCAGGACAGCATAAAGCTCTCAGCGCATGCTCTAAGGAAAGGTTAGTGGAAGAGGTCTGTAGTACTAACTAGGAACATAAATATTAAACACAAAAACATATGTATCCATCTTCTTTGGTATTAGGTCATCTTAGTCCAATGGTAAAATGATCAATCAATGGTCTGCTACATCCTTCCTTATTCTCACGGTAACATACAAAGACAGCAAAGTACTATCTGCAAGCAATCTACTAAGTTGCAAATGTTCAGGTACATTAGTTTCACATTCAGTTCCCACGAGAACCCTACAGCTTACTCTATTAGGTATTCAGAATTCCACTGCATGACAATGAACTAATATAAAGCAGAAACATTCTACTTGTAACATCTACGGAATTATATGATAAGCTTGGAATTTTCCTGTATACACTATTGTTTTAATATACTGTTGGTATTCATTATTGTGAATAAATGACAGCTAAATTCTAATCAAATACAATAAGAACATGTAGCTCAGTAAGGAAAGAAAAAATGTATTAAAGTCAGCACATTCTACAAAGATGACATGTCTAATGAAGTTAACGTGAATCATTTATTCAATACTGCACCATTCAGCATCATGCTAAAATGCGTATTTATTTAAGAAAAGTTGAAATAAAGGCAATGCAGAAAATGGGGAAATAAATAAGGCCTGGTTTAGCTTGACAACATAAACACAATAGAAATGGATTTTATCCCATTTTTTGGGGCATTTCCTCGTGTTAATATTTTCACAGGCTAATCACATATTTTAAGCAAATTTTTATTTGCTTCATCAAATGCTTCCATCTGATGGTTTTTAAAAGTATCACACTAAGGGCCCGATTACGAGTCTGGCAGTGCTGTGGCAGGACCGCCCTGTTGCCACAGGGCCAAACCCAGTGTGAGAACCGCCCGCTATATTAGGATTTTTTAGTCACTGGCGTCCCCATGGCAATGCTCATAAAATAGGCACCGCCATGGGAACTTCAAAGGAAGTTCCAGCACAGCATGGACTGTGAAGTTCATGCTGCGCAGGAACTGGGGGTGAATGCACACAGAAGGGCACATATTGTGCCCCCTGTGTGCAGCCACATGGAGTGAGGCACAAGTGGACCCTGTAGAGCCCCTTTCTTTCCTCATCGCCCCTGTTTTCATGAAGGAAAGACCTCCATGAAATCAGTGGCGTTAAGGAAAGTCATAATATACTTGGTGGGACCTCAGTGGTCCTGCCAAGCATATTACTGCCTCAAGACCACTGCGCCACTGCCAGGGGACAGCGGATCCCTGGCAGAGTTGGCTTTCCTAGGGTGGCACAACCACTAAAGTTGTAATGTGGCAGTCAGAAGACCGCCACTGCCATCTCACCACGAGTCTCACGGTCTGAGGACTCCCAGACTCGTAATTAGGCCTCTAATTGATTTCCCATGAGAGCTTGATTTCAGAGGCACTCTCATCACCAGTTGAATCAGGTCTCTTTCATTTTAAACCTCTAAATTTTAGTAATTTCATGTAATTATCGTTCATTATCCCCATCAAACCTAAATCTCTCTCATATACCCTTTTTTGCATCCTTACTTGTCTTTTGCGTAAAATATATCTACAGTTCATGAATAAAGCATAAAGAAATATTAAGTTCAGCCCTATTATTATTAGTGGCATTAGTATAGCCTTCAGAATTCCTTTCCCTGCTTTTGAAATTCAATTTTCAATCATTTGCACTCCTTTCGCAAAATTCTCAAAAACATTTGGGGGCCTATTATGAAGACGGGCGGACGCGATCTCGGAAATGGGACCGACTAACCTCTGGTTGGCGGTCCTGACCACCTCATTATGATGTGACTGCACATGGTGCGGTCGCATTCCGAGAATTCCCCATGGGAACATGTGCTAGGGCCATAAACCAGCCGTAGCATATGCTCCCAGGGTGCAGAGGTTGTGTTGCTCCCTCTCAGCCACAAACTGAAGGCCGCAAAGCAAAGGGGGCCCTGCTAGGGGCCCCCCAAACATGCTTTCTGACAGGGTTTCCCAGTCGGAAAGGACAGCATGGAAACCCTGCCATAAACCGTGCATCATAATCCAGATGCCGTTAACCAGTGTCCATTTGGATTACGGGCCGGTTCTGACTGGCCGATGGACTCCTTGAGCCCGTTGGAAGCTAGCTGGAATGAACAGCCGGTTTCAATTTCAACCGGCTGAACCAAAATCAGCCGGTCGGAATTGAAACCAACGATGTCAGTTGTAAGGCCTCTGACCTGAGGTCGGAGGCCTTACGACCTACATCAAAATAGACCCCACAGTGTTTTCTATAGTCTTCTATTTCCTTACTCTCAACAGTTACATATATATATGTGCAGCAATGGGTTAATTTAAGCATTTTGCAAACTCTGCCCTTCTCGGCGAGTATGATGTATTGTGCAAGTTGGTCTTGGATAACCATAGACATTATAGCAATTAGCTCAGTGTTATTTATAAGTAAAGCTCTGGATGTGCTCTTAGCCATTTTGTCAACAACGGTAGCTAAATTTTTAATCTTTTCATCATTTAAAATGACACCTACAGGTGGAATGATTGCTCCAAATATGTCTCCTGGTTATCCTGCTCCAGTCTCAGCATTTCATTGCGGTCTGTGTGATGTTGTCATTGTTAATGAATCTATGCTCTCCACATGATACATTTTTCTAAATTAGTAAGCCTAGGCAACAAATACCTTCAGTCTATTGGCAACAAGAAATCAGCAAATTAAGCCACAAATATAGTGACCTCCAGGAATTGCATTTTCATCCCCCTGCAATATTTGCCATGATCCCCTTGTTAGTTCAAATATGTGTTCGCAACTACTGATTCCTACATATCTAGTCCGTTTAGGTGTCCTTCTTCTGTAAATGCAAATTTTCCCTTTGTGTCGGCTTTCTAATTTCAGTGTTGGATATACCATCTTTCTTCAAAATTAATTCGCCTCTTTCTTCCAAGTGTTTTTTAAAACATTACTACTCTTATCACTGATTTGTGTTATGTTAGTGTTTATTTCTACCAATGCTATTATGTATATATATTCCTATAACTGCATTAAACAGGTTAAGTTATTCTGGTAAGCATGTACACTATCTATAGACCTATGCGGGAAGAAATAATACAATGCAGTATCCATTTCATTTGTTTGTGGGTGTAAATTCATGCTTTTTATCAAAGGAACTCTAGAAAGTATCATATCATAGTTAGATTAAAAGTATCCAATCTTCTTCTATAAACTAAGGAAAGCAGGATGCTACAATGAAACAGCATGAGACAAAGGCATATGGTAATATTCCTTTGTTCTCCTGGAACTGATGTAGGCAAATGTGTGCAGACATAGCAGTTCTTAGCATCCATAGCATTAGTATATTACTGAACTAAACTAGAGTACACATTTGTGGAGAAATCATCTTTCTTATAACTCACAAATGAGTATGTAATCTGATCTTCTAAGCTTAGCTGGGTATGGTGTTTAGTAGTGTTCTTTGTGATGTTTTCTGTCTCAGGTATCAAATAAAATCCTATTAGTACTATAGAAATCATTATTACTGTTATTACGAAAACTGAAAACATAATATATTTAGACTTATTGCTAATGCATTGCATTTCCCTCTGAGTCAGTTTCACGCTTCTTAGTTCAACAGTTTTTTTTTTCTTTTATCTATTCATTTTTCTAAAGTTTGGTTACTAAGCAGACAATCCGCAATCTACTCCGTGTTCTTTTAAAGGTTATCCCTATTCTTCTACTGCTCACTCTATCTTAGGTTGATCTTCTGTAAAAGAAAAGACTAAAATAATAAAAGTATAACAGCACATTCAGTTTTGTAAATATTTTATTTTAGAGCCTTTTCCTTATGCTTCTTTCAAAAAAAAAATTCTGCTTTAACAGTTTAGATTGTTCTCAAGGAGGTTCTAGCATTTCAGGGTTTACTCTGCACAAATCTTCCAAGGTGACATTCAATGCCATGTTCACATAATATGATCATCCAGGTGCAGCAAGGCATACTTGCTCTTTTGGATCTTTTCAAAGAGTTTTTCTTTTGATCTATTCCACTTTCATCACTGGACTTAGTTCTTCGGCTATAGCCTCTTGTATTCATGTTATTGATGAGCTTCTTCTCTGGACTTCATGGTCGTAGTTTATGGCCATTCAGCTTGTCGATTCACTGTTTTTGATCTGTTACTTGTTCCCTCGCCTAGCTCTTCTCTTTGTGCAGCTGCAGTTTCAGCACCACTTTTATTCTGATGAGAAGTTTCTGCTTCTTTTTCATTAGAGACTTCTATTCCACTCTATGGTATTTCGGACACTTGAATTTCTTTTTCAGTTGATTGATCTTCACCCCCTCTTCTTCCTGCTGTTGCTCAGGCAACAGCGCTGCTGGTCTTGGTAGCCTCTATCTGACTCAGGAAAAATCTGCATTCCTTACCTAGGGATCAGTTAACAGCTTGGCTACTGTCAGACTGTTGTTTCTCCGAGTTAGGTAAGCTTCCACCTATCTCAAGAAAAGGCACACAATGACCAGGACATATCATCTCAGCCAGTTGTAAACTGGCATTTAAAAAAATCCATCTGCATTCTGTTGAATAGTCCACCGGGTCTCCCTTTGTGTGTCAGTGTAAATGTGTTATCTTTCCTGCATTCATTTGTTGACATATGACACACCTATGACAAATCTTTTCACCAAATATTCAGAATCTTGGATTAAACCAACTTTGCCTGAAAATCCTCATCATGCAGTCACATCCTAAATGTGTGTATCCTTGGTAATATCATGTCATTGGAAACAAGCTATTAGACCAAATGTTGTTTGTATTTTTCTCACACCCTGCTTTCATCCATCCGTTTTGTTCTGCTTCTGAAACATTTTCCTGGAATAGTTTTAATTCATTCCAGGTATCTGTGACTCTCATCATCATTGTGACTGAACTCTCTTCTTTGGACTCATGTGAAATGTCTACTAAATGTGCAGGCCATGCCACTGAATCTACCTATTTATTGCCCTGAATGGGAGTGCCTTAAGAAGTTAGAAAACCTCTTTCCGACCACAATTGTCCAGAATCATGGACAGCACCAAACACATACTGGCTGTCTGTAAAAATAGTGACTCTCATTTGTGAAGTTATACTGCATGCTCTGGTAAGAGCAATTAGTTCAGCAACTTGGGCTGAGGTAACTCTTTGAAGCCAGGAAGCTACGACAACATAATTTACAGTGCACAGTGCATATGCTGTTCTTAGTGTAGCATTGTTACCTCTCAAACATGAGCTGTCAACAAAGAGTACATGGTCGGCCTCAAATAGGGGTTTATCCTTAATATCAGGTCTTAGTTTGGTGCATAGATCTGTCACATCAAGACAATTGTGTTTGACTTCATCACCGTCAACATCATTTATAGGTAACAAAGTTGAAGGGTTCAGTGCACTGCATCTTTTGATAACTACATTATCGCAAGATAAGGATAGTCTGCTCATATTTAGTCAAATGATTATGATTCAGGTACTGAGTCTTGGTTCTTGTTAACAATAGCTCCACAGAGTGAGGGACCATAACAGTTAAAGGGTATCAGATCACTATGCTCTCACTCTTTTACAGACTAGTGCTTACGCACCTAATGCTTTTAGGCAACTGGGAAGAACTGCAGCTATGGGGTCAAGGGCTGTCGAGAAGTATGCTATTGGTTTTTAGGCATCACCATGAGCCTGTATCAACACTGAGAAGACGCAGCCATCTCTCTCACTGCAAAATAATGTGGATTATTTTGAATAATCAGGCATTCAAAGGTAAAGGGTGCAACACAATTTGTCTGTCAACTCTAAGAACACCTTTGAGCTTTAATTGTCTCATTGGGCCGGATCTGACACATTCTTCTGTCTCAATCTCATTAAAGGTTTGGTATTATGGAAAAGTTTGATATCCACTGCCTGCAGAAGTCAAACATTCCCCAAAACATTCTGACTTCCTTTTGAGCTTGTGGTGGATTCATCTACAAGATGGTTTCCACTCTCTCTGGTGATACTGTTCTAGTTCCTTTCACAATGATGTGTGACTGATATTGAACTTCTATCTGACAGTATGGCAGCTTCCCTGGAGATACTCTGTGTCTTTTCTCAGCCAGGTGGTTTAACAAAGCAATTGAGTCTTGTTTACAAGCCTATTGTGTCTCTGATGACAGAAGCAAATTGTCAATGTATTGGACAAGAGTTAACTTGCTGGGCATGTTTAGGGTTTCCAGTCTTCTCTTTAAATCTGGTTGAAGATAGAAGGACTCTCTGTATACACTTGTGGGACACAACACCATGCTAAAACCTTCTATGGGAACATGAAGAAAAGGTACTGGCTTTTTTCTGCTGCAATGGCACTGAGAAGAAAGCCTGACACAGGACAATGACCGTAAACCAATCTGTAGTAAAAAGGGATCTGAAAGAATATGGTGAATGGATCCAGTACCACGGGACAACATGGTATTACTACCTCATTTGTCCTTCTTAAATCCTGCACTATTCTATATTTCTCATTGGGTTTCTGTGAAACCCATGTTAGGAGAGTTACAGGGACTTCCGATCATTTTCCTCAGTATTCCTTTCCCCAGCATATCTTCTATGACTGGTGTTAATCCTACATTGGCTTTTGATATAAAATGGTAAGGGGGTGTTCTAGACAAAACACTGTGTTTGGCTTTACAGTAACTTGGACTGGTTCTGCAACTTTTATGAGTCCGATATCTTTCCCTATTAAAACTCAGACTTCAGAATTCACTGTCTCTTTTAAATCAGGTAGTTCTTCAATGGTGGATAACGGAAATACTCCTATTTTGTTTCTTTGTTTAATGAATTTGTAATATACGTCCTCATTGTGAGTTTGGAAAGCAACACCATCCGGTGTGCAGTAAATGGTGCAAATTAACTTGCACAGCAAATCTCTCCCTAGCAGATTTACAGGGCTAGAATCACAAACAACTGGTGTTTCTCTTTGAATTAACCTATTTTTACTTGTACATTTTCTGAAATAGGATTTCTGAATTGCTTATTTGTAATTACCACAACTTGGATTGTTTTCCCTGTGAGAGGTAGATCTGGAACTTCCACTGCTCAATCAATCAGGGGGTTTATAAAGTGTGCTACACACCCGTGAGGGTCTCAAGGCCCTGGGGGAGGCAGCTCCAGATCAGTCAAAGAGCCAGTCTTGAGGTCCTTCCTGAACGTATGCAGGGTTGGGGAGTGTCTGATGTTCACAGGGAGCGCGTTCCAGGTCTTGGCTGTGATGTAGGAGAAGGCTCTCCCACCTGCTCCGTTCCTGCGGATGCGCGGGATGTCTGCCAGGGCGAGGTCGGCCGAGCGGAGGTTCCTCTTGGGTACGTGGAAGGAGACTCTCTCATTGAGGTATTTGGGTCCGATGTTGGTGAAGGATTTGTAGGTGTGGGTGAGGAGATTGTAGGTGACCCTCTTCTCAACGGGGAGCCAGTGGACTTCTCGTAGGTGTTGGGTCATGTGTTCGTGGCATGGTGTTCCGAGGACGAGTCTGGCTGTGGCGTTCTAGATGGTTTGGAGTTTGTGTAGATAGGTTCTGTTGATTCCGGCGTATAGAGCATTGCCATAGTCTAGTATGCTGGTTATGAGCGCGTGGGTGATGGTCCTTCTGCAATCGGGGGGATCCATTTGAAGGGCTTGCGGAGGAAGTGTAGGCAGTTGAAGCTGGTGGAGGTGATGGCGTTGATCTGGCGGTTCATGGAGAGGGGGGAGTCGAGAATGATGCCAAGGTTTCATGCGTGGTCTGTAGGGGTGGGTGGCTTCCAGAGGGCGGAGGGCCACCAGGTGTTGTCGCAGGCGGAGGTGCAGGGGCAGAGGATGAGGACCTCGGTTTTCTCTGAGTTGAGCTTCAAGCAGCTGTCTTTCATCCAAACTGCGAGGTCCTTCATTCCTTCGTGAAAGCAGAGTCAGATGTCTTCGGGGTTCTTTGTGAGCCAGAGGATGAGCTGGGTGTTGTCGGCATTGGATACTATGCTGAGACCATGCTGTCTGATGATGGCGGTGAGGGTGGCCATGTAGAGGGTGAAGAGCGTTGGGCTGAGCGATGATCCTTGGGGTACTCCGCATTTGATGTCAGTGGGTTCGGAGAGGAAGGTAGGGAGTCTGATCCTCTGGGTTCTGCTGGAGAGGAAGGACTGGATCCAGTTGACGGTGGCTCCTTTTATCCCTGCGTTGTGAAGTCTGGCTGTGAGCGTGCGATGAGAGACGGTGTCGAAGGCTGCAGAGAGGTCTAGGAGGATGAGGGCCGCGGTGTGTCCCTGGTCGAGTAGTAAGCGGATGTCATCTGTGGCGGTTAGGAGGGCAGTCTTGGTGCTGTGCTTGCTGCGGAATCCAGATTGTGAGGCGTCAAGGATGGAGTTATCTTCAATGAAGGTGGACAGCTGAGCGTTTACAAGTCTCTCGGTGACTTTGGCCGCAAAGGGGAGGAGAGAGATGGTCCAGTCGTTTTTCAGGTCAGTTGGGTCGGCTGTTGGCTTCTTGAGAAGGGGTTTAACCATCGCCCGCTTCCAGTCGTCTGGGAAGGTGCCAGATCTGAAGGAAGCATTGATGGTACGTCCTAGTTTGGGTGCGATGGTGGCGGCGGCCCTGTGGAATAAATGCGGTAGGCAGGGGTCCGTTGGGGCCCCTGACTGGGTTTTCTTCATGGTTGCGATGATGTGTTCGGTGGTGGCGGGATTCCAGGTCGTGACGATTGACTTGTCTGCGGTGGTAGAGAGTGGGGTGGTGTCTGGCGTCTGTTCGCTGAAGTTGTCGTAGAGGGTCTGGATCTTCTGATGGAAGTAGGAGCGGAGCTTGTTGCAGAGTTCCTGGGAAGGTGTGACGTCTGGCTTCACTGGGGGGTTTGGTGAACTGCTGTATGATGTTGAACAGTTCCTTGGCATTGGCCGTGTTGGTCTGGACTTTGTCTCTTATGAATGTCAGTTTTTGTAACTCTTATACGCTGGTGGTATTCCTTCAGGGTGCTCCTGTGGTGGTTCTGTGCTTCGATGGTTTTCTGGTTTCGCCAGGTTTTCTCTAGGTGTCTGCATGAGTGCCTGGCTTCTTGGAGTTCTGTGGTGAACCAGGCGGCATTCACAGGGTGTTGTTTGTCGGGGTGGGAGGGGTACGAGCTTGTCGGTGCAACAGGACACCCAGCGGTGGAATTCTTTGGCTGCGGAGTTGGTGTCAGTCATGGCACTGGGGGGGTCTTGGAGGAGGGTGCTGTTGAGGAGTTCCTCTGTGACCTTGCTCCAGTTCCTTCGTAGTGGGCATGGGCTGGTATGGGCGCGGTGGTGGTGTCGAAGGTGAAATGGTGGTCCATCCAGTGGGGCTGGGTGCTGTGGCTGAAGTGGATGTTAGTTCCTCCTGCGAGGATGGGGTTGAGGGTGTGTTTGACTATGTGAGTGGGCATGTTGACCAGCTGCTTCAGTCCGAGGTTGGCAAGGTTATCGAGGAGAGTGGTGGAGTCGGGGTCGTTGCGGTTGTCGAGGTGGAAGTTAAGGTCTCCGAGTAGGATGTAGTCCATGGAGGTGATGGCGTGGGGTGCGGCGAGCTCGCGATGGTGGTAGTGGACTGCGTGCGGGGTCCCGGCAGTCTGTAGATGAGGGGGCCGCGTAGAGTGGTCCTGGGGTTGGTGTGGATCCGGAAGTGGAGGTGTTCTGTGTTGGAGTGGAGGGTCACTGGTGCTGGAGTCATAGGGGGGTCTTGTGTGCGATGGCGAGTCCTCCTCCTGGGCGGTGGGGTGGTGGGGGCGAACCTTTCTCTGGATCTTGTATCCGTCAGGGATAACAGTGGCGATGTCCGGGCCAGAGGTAGTGTTGGTCCAGGTTTCCGTGAAGAATGCCGTGAAGGTCCCAGATCTCTACAGCGTGTCGGTGCAGGGAGCGTACGTTGAGGAGGATGCATGTCAGGGTTACAACGGTGTGTGCATCAGGCGGGCCTTCGTGGTAGTGATGGCTTTGTCGGTGGTGAAGGATCGACAGCAGGGTCTGCACGAGAACTGTCCATGGGTGGTGTTCGGCGAGGATCTTTTGCAGTCGGTTCGTCTTCCGGGATTGAGTGCGTGGAGGGTGGCAGAGTCGTAGCGGTGGGGCCCAGCACCACGGGCGCAGACGGGTTTGCCTTTGGCGTGCCTTCGGCGGGCCAGTGGCGCGATGGTGCAGCGGTCGGCATTGTAGGGGAGGGGAGGGACGCTCAGCTGGGAGGCAGGAAACTGGCAAGGACAGGGGGGCAGGGCCGTGGGTCAGCAGCGGCGTGAACAGGAATGGCGAGGGGGACGAAAGAGGGCAGTGAGACATAGGGGCCAAAGTAGAAAGAAAAACACAGCGAGATGGGGCACAGATACAACCAGCAATTTAAATGACAACAATGTGGAAGAAAAACAGAGACAAAACAAAGAACACCTATGAAGGAAAAAAAATTAGAGAACGAAGCAGCAGTACTTGGTGCAGTTACCGCGTTGCGGGAAGCAGGCAGGGGGAACGGCAGCCTAGAACACCCAGACAGGGGGTTCAGCGGCTGCGACGGAGCAATGGATCTGCCGGGGAGAGTGCAAGCCTGTCAAGGCCAAGGTCTTACAAGCGCTCCCCCACAGCGGTCGGCATTATGTAGGGGAGGGGCGCTCAGCTGGGAGGTGGAAAACGGGTGAGGGCAGGGCGGCGGGGCTGCGGGTCAGCAGCGGCGGGGACAGGGTTGGCGAGGGGACGAGAGAGAGCAGTGAGACTGGGAACAGATACAACCAGCAATTTAAATGACACCAGCAATTTAAATGACATCAATGTGGAAGAAAAACAGAGACAAAACAGAGAACACCTATGAAGGGAAAAAAAACAGAGAACAAAGCAGCAGTACTTAGCGCAGTTACTGTTTTGCTGCAGGCAGGCAGGGAGAACAGCAGCCTAGAAGACCCAGGCAGGGGGTTCAGTGGCGGCGACGAAGCAATGGAGCTGCCGGGGAGAGTGCAGGCCTGTGACCGAGGTCAAGGTCTCACTGTAGATCTAGTAGCTCTGGTATCAATTAAGAATGATACTGGGTGGCCATATACTTCAGCATCCACATATGACCACTCTGGTCTACCTCTAAGACTGCATCAAGTACACAATCTTCCTCCTCTCTCAGACACCATCATTGGGAATTATCTGAACCTGAACCATCAATTTTGAAAAATGGATATTGCTTTAATGCATTTGGATTTGAATTTTAGAATTGTGGCATGGAGTTTTGGAAACAATTTGTGTTCATTTTTGGCAACTGGTTTAAATCAAAACAAAGGTTTCCTTCAATTTGGGAATTCATTTGAACTGGTGGGGCGGGCATCATTGGAGTCTGGCCTTGCACAGTCATTTGAATTTGTGGTATTAGCTCATTCCGCAATTGCATTTTTTGGGCATCTGTACACTCCTGACATTATTATTAGGATTATACCTGCATTCACTCTTCCATTGCTCAATTCTATGGCAGTCATGACATTGTGGAATCTTTTTCATTGCAGGAATGTCTGTTTCAGATCCTGTACCGACAGAAACACAACTAGCTCTACATTGATACTGGCCCAACCCTTCTTGATTTCCCTGAAAACCAATCTATAGAACAACATCTCCTTGCATGTTCCCTTGATGTCTGTAAAAGAAGGATTCTGAACACCTTTCTTAGCCAACTTCACCAGTGCCAACATGAGCTTTTCCTGGATCTTTTCTTGCTTCATATCTAACTCGTCGCTGCAATACTTAGCATGCCTCAGAATTTCATCTAGCGACTTCTTCTACCAACAGACCACACATTGATTTGGGGAGTGAGTACCTGTGTTGTAGAAACCCTCAATTGCTGCTATATGTGTATTGCTGCTACCTGCTACCTGTTATTTTTAATAGAATTTTAATTTCGCTGAATACTTTTACTGCACCTTGCACTTTACAGCTGCCTGTATTGGTCTAAAAATCATCATACTTATAGCTAAAACCAGTCATTGTTTTTAGTCCCTACCTTTGTTTCCCTGCCCACTCGCTCCTCTCCTCGCGCTCGACCCTGCCGGAACCCGGATGTTAGCGGGCCCGCACTGCACAAGGGTTGACGCGCTAGTCTTTTTTTCTCATATCCGTAAGCTACATTAATGTGCTGGGGCGGACGCGTAGCGGGTGTGAGTACCTGTGTTTTAGAAACCCTCGATTGCTGCTATATGTGTATTGCTGCTACCTGCTATTTTTAATTGTATTTTAATTTCGCTGAATACATTTACTGCACCTTGCACTTTACAGCTGCCTGTATTGGTCTAAAAATCATCATACTTATAGCTAAAACCAGTCATTGTTTTTAGTCCCTACCTTCGTTTCCCTGCCCACTCGTTCCTCTCCTCGCGCTCGACCGTGGCGGAACCCGGATGTTAGCGGGCCCGCACTGCACAAGGGATAGCGTGCTAGTCTTTTTTTTTCATATGTGGAAGCTACATTAACGCGCTGGGGCGGAGGCGCCGAAGGAGCGCTAAAGGCAAGCCCGTGTGCGCCCGTCAGCGTCCGAAACGCGTCCAGCGCCATAACCCCTGGTCAATTGCGCCCCGGAGATTATAGCAGGGAACAGTTGTTATCTTTGGACCTAGAACCATGTAAGCCACATGATTTAATTCTTCTTGGTAAAACTGAGTGTTCTAACTGCTCCTATCGTCTGGGAGGTCCAACCACTGCAAAGGTAGGAGGGGGCGAGGGTGGAGTCACGGGTACCCAAAGGGATTCCCAAATCGGTTCCCTCTCCAGGCATAAAGTGGCTGGTAACCACATACTTGCTCAGGAGCATAATCTGCAATGTGTTTTACTCAATATTCGATCGCTAGGCAAACATAACTACCAGATCGAAGACATGATTCAAAGTATGAATACTGACATAATTTTTCTCACTGAGACGTGGACAGACAACGCCTCTTGCCCTAATTGGAACGTAGCCTTGCCAAAAGGCTATGTAGTTATCTCACAAGATAGGAAGGAGGGAAGAGTGGGGGGCATAGCTATTGTTCATAGGGAACATCTAAAACTGCGTGTAACTACCATCAAGGATTTCCCGGCAGAAGCCCTGCATTTTATCATTAATATTAACAATACTATGAATGCTCAGGGTTTATTGTTCTATCGCCCCCCCGGTTCCAAAGTGCCATTCGCTCAGTCTCTGATGACTTACTTAGAGTCCCAAACAGACTCTGCCCCGTTCACGTTACTCAGGGATTTTAATTTTCATCTGGATCTTGCTGGCAATTCAGATACAAGAAGGCTACTTGATAATCTTGCCACTTTTGGATTTACTCAGCTGGTCACAGAGCCCACCCATCAGGCTGGTCATATTTTAGATGGTATTTTTTCTAATAACCCTAAAATACTCATGGTAAGAGTCACACCTCTTCCATGGACATATCATTATGCGGTCCACTTTAAGATCAAGGTCCCACTGCCACCTCAGGGAAAACAAATAAAACCTACTAAAGTAATGTCCAGACGGTGGAATAAAGTCAGTGCAGACTACTTGTTAGTAGCTCTTGGCCAAGGTGCCCTGTCACTGTCCAAAGATAGCAATGAGGCAGCTTCTGAATTTAACGATTGGCTTCAGACAGCAGCTGACCAGGTAGCCCCTGAAGAATGGGCTACTATTAGGAGACATAAGCCTACTTCTCCTTGGTATAACCCCAATCTGAAGGCCCTAAAGGTGAAATGTCGAACAGACGAACGAAAATGGCGGCAGGATTATGATAAGATCGTGAAAATGAATTATAATACTGCCCTTAAACAATACAAAGAGGCAATTATAAAGCAAAAAGGCTGTTTTTGCCACTAAAATTGAGGAAGCTGGCAATTCCTCTAGGGAACTTTTTAAAACAGTAAATCTGCTTTCTAAATCTCAACTCGGCACCATCTTTCATCCTAATCAAATCATGTGTGATAAGCTAGCAACATTCTTTCAAAATAAAGTACAAGTTATCTATGATAACTTCTCTGAAGCTCGACTGTTCTCAGATATATCACAGCCATCACAGTCGACAGTAGAACCACCCATGATGGAGTTAACCAGTTTTCCAGTGATTAGTCGAGATGAAGTCTGTAAACTGCTCCTCTCCATAAAATCTGGATCACCTAAAGACCCTTGCCCTGCAACGGTATTACACTTGGCTGCTAGTAGGATTGGCGATGAATTGACGCCATTAATCAATCAAGTTCTGGAGTCAGGCAGCTATCCAGCATGCTGGAAAAAGGCCACGATCAGACCCATCTTAAAAAACCCCACGCTAGATCCCATAGAGCCTAAGAACTACCGGCCGATTGCCGGTTTGCCCATAACGGCCAAGATTTTGGAAAAGTCAATGAACAGAATATTGACGGAATATCTGGATACCAATGAGGTATTGGATCTAACTCAGCATGGTTTTCGATCTAACCACTGGACCAAATCTGCTTTGATCGTAGTTGCTGAGGAGATCCGGAGAATAATTGATCAAGGGGGAAATGCAGTCTTGGTGCTGCTTGATCCTTCGGCGGCCTTCGACATCGTGAACCACAAGGTGTTGGTTCAGCAGCTCCGAGATGTGGGAATTGGGGGTCAGCTCTGTCCCTCCTATCCTCTTTTCTGGACGGGAGAGTACAGAGCCTACACTGGGAGGGTTTGCAATCAGAGAGCTTCCATTTTCCCTGTGGGGTCCCCCAGGGCTCAGCATTATCACCTACTATTTTTAATATCTATATGCTGCCCCTGGCCAGTCTGATTAGGAAGCATGGTTTTGCCCTTACATCATATGCAGATGATTCCCAGCTCATAATCTCCATGGCTAAACACCCAGAGAATACGGCTGCTAGGTTTCATGCCTGCTTGGAGGAGATTATGATCTGGATGAACCACAGCTTCCTAAAAATCAATACAGACAAGACAGATGTCATTGAATTCGGCCAGGGGCAACCTCAGTGGGACGCCTCTTGGTGGCCAACGACAGCTGGGGAATGTCCCACCCCGGCACCTAAGATTAGAAATCTGGGAGTTATTTTTGATCGTCAATTAACTTTTTCTGCCCAGGTAAATAGTCTTACCTCTTCTTGCTTCTTTTAATTAAAACTTTGAAGAAGATTTTTCCCTTTATTGGGAAGGAATTGCAGAAGTCAGTGGTAGTAGCTCTTTTGCTTTCCAAGTTAGACTACTGTAATGGCCTGCTATTGGGAATTAATAAGGCCCAAATGAGCAGGCTTCAATCATTACAAAACGCCGCTGCCAGATTACTCCTAGACATACCAAGAGGTAAATCCACTTCAGCTGGAATTCGAACCTTACATTGGCTTCCAATCCAGCGTCGAGTTGAATTTAAAGCCTTATGTTTGGTCCATAAAGCTTTTTATGGAAGAGGAGCTAAGGCCATTCAGATAATGTTTAGACCCTATATCCCCGCCCGCTCATTAAGATCCAGTACTCTGGGTCTTCTCCATCTGGACAAGATTAGGAAGGCAAGATGGGGTGGGAGAGCCTTCTCCCACTGCGCAGCAAAGCTATGGAACTCATTGCCCACAGCCATGCGTTTTCAATCAAACAGATTAGTTTTCACGAGAGACTTGAAGACCTGGCTGTTTGCTACAGCATAGGCGACTGTCGCTAGCCTTAACACTGGTACTCACCCTAGCGCCAAGACGCCACGGCATACGAGCGCTCTATAAGCATATATCCTATCCTATCCTATCCTATTTACGCAAGTACAAATTTCTGGTTTTAATCTCAAACCAAACTCCCCATATCCTTCTACTCACAATATTCTCATTCATTGCTCAGCTGAAACACCTGCAACAACCATTCTTTATATTCATGTACTGTCCCTTTCGGTTCTTGGGTATTTCTTTTAATTTTAAGTCAATCCAAATATCTTGGTGGTACTCTAACTTTCAGGAAAGTACTTTTTCATACTTTTCCATTACTACAGGAGATGGTGCATTTGTTCTAGTCTCTCTCACCAGGTCTTCTTTTGGCCACTGTACTTCAGTTTACATTCAGCCCATAAATCGGTAGGTACTACTATTTCAAAAAACGTATTTAAATCTGTCCACAACACCTTTGAAATTATAATGAATCGCTCAACTTGTGCATACTAGTGCACCAGTTAGTATCTCAATTTGGGGAAATTGCTTGTAAATGCAGCCAAATTACCTCCACTCCAAGGAACATGTACATTCATGCCTCCGGCAATCTCTCTGAGTGGAAATGCTGTTGTCTCTCCCTCACTTCCCTCATCTTGTTTCCATGCTATAGCTGGGGCTCTCTTTTTCTTCTTGTGTTTGTTTGTTCATTTCATTTTTTGTATTTCAACTTCACTCCATTTTTTAATGCATTGGACCAATTCTGAAATGTATAAATCCATTCCTGAAACTCTCATGTTTTCTAATGCTAGGTCATCTAATTGAACTCTGTAGCTTGTTCGGAGCTGAACATTTTTTGCAAGATCAATCTTGTATTTCTCGCCCACTTCTGCCAATTTATCGTACACTATAGCTGCTCTTTGTGCAATTATTTATGCAGGTAAATTAATTCCTTTCTTTGATATTGCTCAATATACAAATTTACTACGCATACTCTGGGCACTATCTGGGATTTACAGGACTTATCTTGGCTGTAGTATGTATTCCAGTCATATTGGTCACAGTTGGAGCTGCAACCTCTGGTAGAGCCACAGCTGGTGAGACAATTTGGAGAAATTGCACACGTCTTTCAATCTGGGATGAATGCGGCTCTGCAGGAGAAGTTGCCAATGTGGCACTCACATCAGCACAAGGGTCTCTGTGAGTGATAGGAGTCACATATGGTAGAGGTCTCGATGGTAACGTCAGTGCTAACATCTCGTCTCTGGAATCTGTGACTGAATCTTCACCGTATTTCTTTTGCTGATTTTTCTTTTTCCCTGCGTTTCTTGCTTCTGAAGTAACAGCTGGATATAATCTGGTTCCCTCTATGATAACCTTTCTCCATCTGTGCTGCTCCTCATCCCATCAAACATCCACATAATTAGGCACTGCTCGTTTTGTCCTTCTCTGGTATTTTTCTCTCTCCTTTTCCCTCGCAACCTTCTCCCACACATTCAAAGCTTCATATTGAGTAGGTCTAGATAGTGGCCTCATCTTATGCAATTTTACCTTCAAAGTTTCACCAATATTTGTATTAAATGTCCCGTATCTAGGAAAACTCAGCTTACCCTCTTTCTCAGCAATTCTACTCCACTTGCAAAGCCAGGGACAAGTATGTAACCCATGCTCTGTTGTCATAAAATGAGCTGACGTACCCTCAGGAGGTTGATCCTTGCCTTTCTGTACTGGAATAGTAACATCTCCTCTGACTAACCTCTCACAGTCTTTAAAAAATTTCATTTTTACAATACAGCGAGACAAGAAATTCCAATCACTGTATTATTCTTTTATTCCATATACATCAATTTCTCAATAAATCAATGCAATTTAAAGTCATAGTGTCCCAAATTTTGCAATTAAATCCAAATAAGTTATTCACATTTAGCAATCCAATCCCAATGTCACAATCTGATGTTACCAACCACTCTCTACAAGTAAAACACCAACCGGCCAATCCAAGCGCGAAACAATATGAAATACTACCTCACTCTTTGTAGCAGTTCACCCTCCTCGCATTCACACAACTTCAGTAATAAACTTCCAAACTTCTTCTTCTTTGCATTTGCTAAAGAAATAACAGTATCTCACTCACTCAAGAATATTTTCCATAACTGCAAATGAAATCTCGACCAGTGTGAAATCACTCAAATCAGTGCAGCTTCACCCTTTTGCGCAATTAGGTTCCAACAACACCGATTAATGTGTAATCAATCACAACAATGCTTAGTCTCCCTATGTCAATGGTATAGGTGATGGTACCTCACACACTACACCTTATCCAGTAATTGTGGCCCTGGTCTTGTCAAAGATTGATTACTTGGTGCTAACAAGATGCCCACGCCGGGAAAAATGTTAGAGAAGTTGGTCCAGCGCCAACTGACTAACTTTATCGAGAACCATGGCTCTTTGCATGACACAACAATCTGGATTCCGGGTGAGTTTCAGCTTGGAGATCGCACTCCTCCAGGTGGCTGAGTCAGTGAGAGGGTCGCTTGATTCAGGGACATCAGCGTTGCTGGTGCTCCTGGATCTGTCTGCGGCATTCAACACAGTCGATCATGCCATGTTGGTTCAGAGACTACAAGACATGGGCTTCGGGGGGAAGGTGCTGGCCTGGCTGAAATCATGTCTGAGCGGTCGCACTCAGAGTCGCCCTGCAACCATTTGAATCAAAACCCAAACACTTTTGGTGTGGTGTTCCTCAGGGCTCAGCGCTGATCCCTCTGCTCTTTAATCTGTACCTAGCTCCGCTTTTCTCTTTGATTGCCAACTGGGGGGTGAAGGCGATGTCCTACGCTGACGATACCCAGTTGCTTTTCCCTTTTCAAGAGCGGACGGAAGATGCTTTCAAGAATTTTAAAGCTTGTCTGAGAGACATAGCATTACGGATGAATAAAAACAAGCTAAAACTCAAAGCGGGAAAAACAGAGATGCTGTTTTTCAGAAAGGGCCCTGTTGGAACTGGGGTTGCCAATTCACAAAGGTAGCCTGGCTCGTGGCAGGAAGGCTCCCGAAGGCCTTTGGTGTAACGTAGTTGTACAGCACGCACATCCAACCAAGCAGAGTTACGCACGCAATGATAACACATCACACCACTTGGGTTTAAAAACAAAACCTTTTATGTAGTCTGTTGTAGCAGGAAGTAATTTAGCATAAATTCATTTGTGTCTATAAATAACTCATATTCAGAAAATTAGCATGGAGTCATTACTATCTGCGAATAACATATGCAATAAATTAGCATAAACTCATTACTATCTGTGAATAACATATGCAATAGATTAGCATGGATTCATTACTATCTGTGAACAACTTATGCAGTAAATCAACATGAATTCATTAATCCCCTAGGTAACTCATATAGAGGAAATCAGCATGAAATCATTAATATCTGCGAACAACTTATGCAGTAAATCAACATGAATTCATTAATCCACTAGCACTTCAACCCGCTCTACTAGTGACACGATAACTGGGGTTCTTATCCCCTTGTAACAGGAGCGATCTGGTATGGCTTTCAGTCACCACAGTGGAAAGGGGGGGTTCCTTATGGCACATTGGCGCTGTCCTAATGGTTCTTTCCCCACCTCATACGCTCGATGTGCTAAGGCCAGGGATGTCCCACTTCTCCCGGCGTCTCCTCGGCACCCTCGGCCCAGTCTTAGTCTTTCCCGGGGAGGGGCGGATGAGGGGCTGCCTCCGGTGAGACTCGAGACTTCACGGCAGCCCTCCCTCGCTGTTGGGATCTCCGCCCCCCTCCCCGGGGATGTTACCTGTTCTCTTCGGCCCTCCGGGGCCCTTGCGCAGGTCTCTACGATGACAGGGAAGTCCCGGAGCCGCTTCACCCCCGCCAGAGCAGTGCCGCTCGCGGGGAGTGCTTACGGCGCTCTGTGGAGGCTGGACGTGGGCGGGAGCGGGGGCGAGGCCTGAGACGCGGCCGGCGCTCTCGTCACGTGTTAGAGGGGGAGTCTCCTGGGAACGGCTGCGATCGTCAGGGGATAACACCGATGATTCTCCTCAGCTGACGCGGGGCCCTCGAGCGGGGCGGCCGGCCCTCCTGACAGTGGCAGTCACCTAGGGCAGCAGCGGTGAGTCTGGGGCACAGTATTACGTCTTGGCTCTCGTGCTGCAGGACTCGGGCAGCGGCGGTGTATCGGGGCACTTAGCGCTTCACAGCCACAATGCTTTAGGGGGATGTCGGTGCTCCAAAGAGATAGTTCGTCAGGGCTCAGCGCCTCAGGGAGGTGACGGCGCTCTTCAGAGTTAGCGCTTCAGGTGTCAGCGCCTCAGGGGGATAACGACGCTCCACAGGTATAGCGCTTCAGGAGGTGTCTGGCATAGCGCTTCAGGAGATTTCTTATATCCCGCTTCAGGAGGTTTCTTATATAGCGCTTCAGAAGGTTTCTTATATAGCGCTTCAGGAGGTTTCTTATATAGCGCTTCAGAAGGTTTCTTATATAGCGCTTCAGGAGGTTTCTTAGGCAGTGAGGAGGGGGGGGTGTGTGGAGTTGGAGGCTGCTGCCAGTTAGGCCTTACTGGATGGTCCCCTGGGGATTCCCTCACACTGGGCCAGGTCAGTGGGTTTGGTCAGGATTCCTCACACAACTTAAAGGGCAAGGCCTAGACCTAGTCACCCCTAGTGGTATAGGTGCCCCCTCCCCCTTCTGCCTAAAACTCCAGCACAGGGTCCCCCCAGGTCAGTGGTACCTCATCGACTGACTAGAAAGTTTCCCGCCCTTTCTATTTATACTCCCAGGTCAGGTGACCTCTCTCTATTCTGGAAGGTTCCAGGGGCTTCTACATTCTAGGGATGGTCAGAGGAACCAGGCTAGTGATGTCACAATACCTAAGGGTTCTAGACAGCTCCTGGCAACTAGGGCGCTACTTGAAAGACCGCTCCGCAGTAGCAGGGGTCGGTGGCAGCCATCTTAGTGGTAGAGAGCACCTGCACCTTAGCATTGACCAGCAATGGTAAGGTGCCCGAAGACCTAGAGCCAACCAAAAAGAGGGTGGAAAAAAAATGAGGCAAGGGCGAAAAAAACAGGGAAGATCACCCTAAGGCGGACAGGTCTAACAGGCGTCCCCCCCAGCCGAAAGTGGGGAGACCTTCCCAACCTCTAGGGAGCTCTCCTCGCTAAGGCGGAAAAACCGGGAGAGACCGTCCGCATTGGCGTGGTCAACTCCGGGCCGATGTTCCACCCGAAAGTCCATCCCCTGTAGGGAAATGGACCACCTTAGCAACTTTGGGTTCTCGCCTCTCATTTGCATGAGCCAGCGAAGGGGGCGGTGGTCGGTCTGTATGAGGAAGTGAGAACCAAAAAGGTATGGTCTCAACTTCTTCAACGCCCAGACCACCGCAAAGGCTTCACGTTCAATGGTGCTCCACCGTTGTTCCCTGGGAAGGAGCCTTCTGGATATAAAAGCCACCGGTTGGTCTTGGCCATCCTGGTTCAGTTGCGAGAGCACAGCGCCTATACCCTGCTCAGAGGCGTCTGTCTGCACGATGAATTCCTTGGTATAGTCAGGAGTCCTAAGCACCGGAGCGGTGCACATCGCATGCTTCAAGGTGTCAAATGCCTCCTGGCAAGCAGCTGTCCAGTTGACTTTCCGTGGTTGCTTTTTAGATGTCAATTCAGTCAGGGGGGCAACGATGGTTCCATACCCCCTGATAAACCGGCGGTAATATCCAGTGAGTCCGAGAAAGGCTCGGACCTCAGTCTGGGTCTTGGGGGGCTCCCAGGCCAATATGGCCTCAATCTTGGCCTGGAGGGGCTGCACCTTACCCCCGCCCACCAGGTGTCCCAGGTAAACGACAGATCCCTGTCCGATCTGGCACTTGCTGGCCTTGATGGTTAGACCAGCTCGCTGCAGAGCCCGCAGCACCTCCTGGAGATGCTGCAGATGGTCCTCCCAGCCGCTACTGAAGACAGCTATGTCGTCCAGGTAGGCCGCTGAGAAGGACTCCATGCCAGATAGCACCTGGTTCACCAACCGCTGGAACGTGGCCGGAGCATTCTTGAGCCCAAAGGGCATCACTTTAAATTGAAAGTGGCCCTCGGGGGTGGAGAACGCCGTTTTCTCCCGTGCTCCGTCCGCCATGGCAATCTGCCAGTACCCTGACGTCAAGTCAATGGTACTAAGGTACCGGGCTGCTCCCAGCCGGTCAATCAGCTCATCCGCCCGAGGGATCGGATGAGCGTCTGTCTTGGTGACGGAATTCAAACCCCGATAATCCACACAGAACCGAAGTTCTGGTGTGGTGCCCGGTGGGGCCGCTTTCGGCACCAACACTACCGGACTTGCCCAAGGGCTGCTGGAGGGCTCAATAACTCCTAGCTCCAGCATCTTGGTCACCTCACCCTGGATACTATTCTTCACTTTGTCGGACAGCCGATAAGACTTGGCTTTAACCGGTGGGCTGTCCCCTGTGTCCACATCATGGGTACACAGATGTGTGATTCCAGGCGTGAGGGAGAACAACGAGGCGTACTGCTCCAGTACCTGGCGGCAGTCCCTCCGTTGCTCCGGGGTCAAGGATGGGGAGAGGACCACTCCCTCCACCGTACCATCCTTTTCGTGGGCCGCCAGAAGGTCAGGAAGAGGTTCGCTCTCTTCCTCCTCGCTTCCATCCGTCACCTTGAGGAGGGTCATCTCCGATCTCTCATGGTGTGGCTTCAGGCGGTTGGCGTGGAACACCCGATGGGGTTGCCGGGGGGTCTTCAAGTCTACTACATAGGTGGTCTGGCCTCGTCGCTCCACAATCTCGAACGGACCAGTCCATCGGTCCTGGAGGGCGCTAAGCTCCCCAGGCTCCATGACCCACACCTTCTGTCCAGCATCCAACTCCTCCGTCCGAGCGTTGCGGTCATACCACTCCTTCATGACGGCTTGACTGGCCTCTAGATTGGTTGAGGCCTCCTTCCACAGCTTGGCCATCTGGCTGCGGAATGCCAGCATATAGCTGACAACATCCCGGGGAAGCTTCATCGAAGTCTTCTCCCATCCCTCTTTGACAAGGCTGAGGGGCCCCCTAACGGGATGGCCGTAGAGCAGCTCAAAGGGGCTGAACCCGACTCCCTTCTGCGGCACCTCGCGGTACGAAAATAGCAAGCAAGGGAGGAGGATGTCCCATTTCCGCCTCAAGTCCTCTGGCAGGCTCCGGATCATCCCCTTTAAGGTCTTGTTAAAACGCTCTACGAGTCCGTTAGTCTGGGGGTGATAAGGAGTGGAGAACCGATAGGTCACCCCGCACTCCTTCCACATGGCCTTCATATAGGCTGACATGAAATTTGTGCCCCTATCCGACACCACGACCTTGGGGAATCCCACTCGGGTAAAAATCCCCATTAGGGCCCGCGCCACCACGGGTGCAGTGATGGTCCTCAGAGGAATGGCCTCCGGGTACCGGGTGGCGTGGTCCACTAACACCAGGATGAACCGGTGTCCCGAAGAAGTCGGAGGGTCCAATGGTCCCACAATGTCGATCCCGACCCGCTCAAAAGGGGTCCCGACCACCGGAAGCGGTTCCAAGGGGGCCTTCACCTTGGTTCCTGTCTTGCCACTTGCCTGGCAAGTCTTGCAGGTCTTGCAGTAGGTGTCAGAGGCAACTCTCATCCTGGGCCAATAAAAATGCGGAACTAACCGCGCGAAAGTCTTGTCCTGGCCCAGGTGTCCAGCTAGAGGTATCTCATGGGCTAACTCCAGCAAAAAGGTCCGGTAGCATTGGGGTACTACTAAGGCCCTGGAGGATCCATGCACCGGAACCTTCGGCTCGCTATAAAGGAGGCCATCCTCCCAGTACACGTGGTAATTACCGGTCTCCTTATTGATCGCTTGGGCTGTGGCCTGTCGCCGCATGCCCTCAAGCGTGGGGCACTCTCTCTGGCCCCGGCGAAATTCCTCCCGGGTAGGCCCTCCTCCCACGCACCAATCGGCCGGGATAGGTAGGTCCCCCACAGGAATAACATCCACCTCCGCGGACTCTGGAGCCACAACCGCCGGCTCCCCTTCCATCACACGGGGGGTAGCCATCTCCTCTTTTTGGCCAACCTCGGGTTGGGCTATTACTTCCGGCTCCAACCCGGTGTGAGTTCTCTGCCGGGCAGCTATGGACCTTGTGACCACACAGGCCCATCCTGGTAACCCCAGCATTTCTGTGTGGGCTCGTAGCTCCACTTCCTTCCAGATATTGGTCTCCAAGTCGTTCCCGAGCAGACAGTCCACTGGCAGGGCAGGGCTCACGGCAACTTTTAAGGGGCCTTTGACTCCTTCCCACTCAAATGAAACCTGAGCCACCGGGTAATGACTCAGGCTGCCATCGGCCAATACGGCCGGATGGAACACGTCAGGGATCAACTGCTCCGGGGACACCAGCCGCCTTACTACGGTGGTCATGCTGGCACCTGTGTCCCTCAAAGCCTCCACCTCCTGTCCATTCACCTGCACCCTCTGCCGGTATTTGGCAGTATTCGATGGTAAGGAAATCACTGGAACCTCTTCCCTATCCCCCAGTGAGACAAGGGTCAGGCCTGTCCACTCCCCCTCCCTATCTAGGGGCAACTCCACCCCAAGCGCTATACTAGCCACCCCAGGGGGCTTACCTCCTGTGGGGGCGGGAGTTCTTTTGCGACACTGGACATCCCCCTTATAGTGTCCCACCTCCCCACATTCATAGCACTTGACTATTCTGGGTGGTTGACCCTTGTCAGGGTGAGTGGACTTTGGGAAACTGGACTGAGAGGGGCTCCCCACACCTTTCCCAAACTGCCTGTTTGGTGGGCCTCGGGAGAGCTCCTTCTTTTTATCTCCCCCCTCTTTCCTCTGGGGGGTGCTCTGTCCACCCTTCGGGCCATCTGCCCCGGAACCCTTAAAGGTCACTCGGGTACTAACCCAAGTGTCCGCCTCTTCCGCAAGTGTCCGGGGGTCGGTCAACTTGCGGTCCACCAAGTGTTGGCGCAGCTCCGGAAAACACTTATCCAAGAGGTGCTCTCTCAGAAATAAGTTGTACAGACCCTCAAAATCCTGCACCTCGCTGCCACGCACCCATCCATCTAAGGCCTTCCGGGCATAATCATAGAAATCCACCCAGTTCTGCGTGGTTAGCTTGTGACTGCTACGGAATCTCTGACGGTATCTCTCAGGGGTGAGGCCAAACTTTTTAAGCAGGGCCTCCTTCATCACCGGATAGTTGGTTTGGTCTACCTTCTCTAAATACAGGAGGGTGTCCCTCACTACAGGAGGTATATATCTGTACAGGCCACCCCCCCCAGTAGCTTGTGGGCACCCCATGGACCTTCAGGGATACTTCGTACGCCTCCAACCACCGGTTGATGTCATCCCCCACCCCGTAACTAGCAATCACATCTTTTGGGAGGTAGAATTTAGGCTCCCGTGGAACCTCTGGTACGCTGCCACCATTTACATTCCCTTGCGCACTGATCTGTAATGCTCTCAACTCCAATTCTTTGAGCTGGAGCTCATGCGCAAGCTTCCTTTCTTCCATTGCTAGCCTCTTATCTTCCTTTTCTTTTTCCAACTTTGCAAGCTCCCACCTTAGTAACCTCTCCTCTCTCCTGTCCTCATACTCCTCCGGCGAGGCACTCCTTCTAGATACACTACTGCCTGCCCCAGAACGTCTCCCTGGCGACAGGTGTTCACTGACATCAATGTGCAGCAGGTCTAGTTCTCCTGACGTGCCCGCCTCCCCTAGTGCCCCCTGCCCCTCCGGTTCCTCGTCCCCTTTCCTCTCTGGGTGGGCTAACACCCAGGCTTGTAGGGCTTTACGGAGCTCTTCTCCTTTGGCTCTCTTCCCCACTGCCACCCCCATCCCCTGACAGAAACTCCTCAGCTGAACCACCGAGTATTCCTCTATGTTGGCTAGCTAGAACTCCATTCTGACAGGTGGGGACCCAGACAATATGAGTGAATATCAGGACGTAGGTAACAACTTAGGGCAATCCTCTGGGCACACCGTTAGACAGTAGGGGCCACCTGGCTATGCTTGCTTAAACAATAGGTGTCCAATTGCGGCGTACTCTGCTTCACTGAAGGGTGCTGCACAACTACAGGTTCTAATCCCACCGCTGAGCACCAAATTATGTTGGAACTGGGGTTGCCAATTCACAAAGGTAGCCTGGCTCGTGGCAGGAAGGCTCCCGAAGGCCTTTGGTGTAACGTAGTTGTACAGCACGCACATCCAACCAAGCAGAGTTACGCACGCAATGATGACACACCACACCACTTGGGTTTAAAAACAAAACCTTTTATGTAGTCTGTTGTAGCAGGAAGTAATTTAGCATAAATTCATTTGTGTCTATAAATAACTCATATTCAGAAAATTAGCATGGAGTCATTACTATCTGCGAATAACATATGCAATAAATTAGCATAAACTCATTACTATCTGTGAATAACATATGCAATAGATTAGCATGGATTCATTACTATCTGTGAACAACTTATGCAGTAAATCAACATGAATTCATTAATCCCCTAGGTAACTCATATAGAGGAAATCAGCATGAAATCATTAATATCTGCGAACAACTTATGCAGTAAATCAACATGAATTCATTAATCCACTAGCACTTCAACCCGCTCTACTAGTGACACGATAACTGGGGTTCTTATCCCCTTGTAACAGGAGCGATCTGGTATGGCTTTCAGTCACCACAGTGGAAAGGGGGGGTTCCTTATGGCACATTGGCGCTGTCCTAATGGTTCTTTCCCCACCTCATACGCTCGATGTGCTAAGGCCAGGGATGTCCCACTTCTCCCGGCGTCTCCTCGGCACCCTCGGCCCAGTCTTAGTCTTTCCCGGGGAGGGGCGGATGAGGGGCTGCCTCCGGTGAGACTCGAGACTTCACGGCAGCCCTCCCTCGCTGTTGGGATCTCCGCCCCCCTCCCCGGGGATGTTACCTGTTCTCTTCGGCCCTCCGGGGCCCTTGCGCAGGTCTCTACGATGACAGGGAAGTCCCGGAGCCGCTTCACCCCCGCCGGAGCAGTGCCGCTCGCGGGGAGTGCTTACGGCGCTCTGTGGAGGCTGGACGTGGGCGGGAGCGGGGGCGAGGCCTGAGACGCGGCCGGCGCTCTCGTCACGTGTTAGAGGGGGAGTCTCCTGGGAACGGCTGCGATCGTCAGGGGATAACACCGATGATTCTCCTCAGCTGACGCGGGGCCCTCGAGCGGGGCGGCCGGCCCTCCTGACAGTGGCAGTCACCTAGGGCAGCAGCGGTGAGTCTGGGGCACAGTATTACGTCTTGGCTCTCGTGCTGCAGGACTCGGGCAGCGGCGGTGTATCGGGGCACTTAGCGCTTCACAGCCACAATGCTTTAGGGGGATGTCGGTGCTCCAAAGAGATAGTTCATCAGGGCTCAGCGCCTCAGGGAGGTGACGGCGCTCTTCAGAGTTAGCGCTTCAGGTGTCAGCGCCTCAGGGGGATAACGACGCTCCACAGGTATAGCGCTTCAGGAGGTTTCTGGCATAGCGCTTCAGGAGGTTTCTTATATCCCGCTTCAGGAGGTTTCTTATATAGCGCTTCAGAAGGTTTCTTATATAGCGCTTCAGGAGGTTTCTTATATAGCGCTTCAGAAGGTTTCTTATATAGCGCTTCAGGAGGTTTCTTAGGCAGTGAGGAGGGGGGGGGGTGTGTGGAGTTGGAGGCTGCTGCCAGTTAGGCCTTACTGGATGGTCCCCTGGGGATTCCCTCACACTGGGCCAGGTCAGTGGGTTTGGTCAGGATTCCTCACACAACTTAAAGGGCAAGGCCTAGACCTAGTCACCCCTAGTGGTATAGGTGCCCCCTCCCCCTTCTGCCTAAAACTCCAGCACAGGGTCCCCCCAGGTCAGTGGTACCTCATCGACTGACTAGAAAGTTTCCCGCCCTTTCTATTTATACTCCCAAGTCAGGTGACCTCTCTCTATTCTGGAAGGTTCCAGGGGCTTCTACATTCTAGGGATGGTCAGAGGAACCAGGCTAGTGATGTCACAATACCTAAGGGTTCTAGACAGCTCCTGGCAACTAGGGCGCTACTTGAAAGACCGCTCCGCAGTAGCAGGGGTCGGTGGCAGCCATCTTAGTGGTAGAGAGCACCTGCACCTTAGCATTGACCAGCAATGGTAAGGTGCCCGAAGACCTAGAGCCAACCAAAAAGAGGGTGGAAAAAAAATGAGGCAAGGGCGAAAAAAACAGGAAAGATCACCCTAAGGCGGACAGGTCTAACAGGCCCAGAGCCTGCTCCAGATCTGTGGTGGCCATCAGAAATGGGTCCACCTCCTACCCCCGCCACTAATATTAAAAATGTAGGCGTGCGGTGGGAGGCTGATCTTTCCTTTTCGGCTCAAATTCAGCAGGTCTCTACTACTTGCTTCAGCAAATTGAGAAACCTCTGGAAATGTTTACATTTCCTGCCAGAAGATTGCTGCAAATCTGTAGTCCATGCCACAGTGACATCTAGGCTAGACTACGCAAATGGCTTATTCCTCTGCCTTCCCACATATAAGATTAGACACCTCCAGATGGTACAGAATGCGGCTGCGAGACTGATCAGACGCATACCTTTTTGGCATCACTTACACAAGCTTCATTGGCTTCCAGTAGCCAAAAGAATTTAATTCAAGGCCATGACTCTGGCCTACCGGGCTCTAAAGGGTAAATGCCCCGAATGTCTTAAACAAAGAATTTGCTGCTATAAGCAAAATTGATCTCTAAGGTCAAAGTCACAAAATTTGTTTTGTACCCCCCCCCCGCTTCTCCCCCCCCCCCCCCCCCCCGCTTTGCGAAAGCCCATTTGGGTGGAAGAGCGTTCTCAGTGAGGACGGCCAAAATGTGGAACGCCCTGCCTGGGAACCTCCGCCAAGTTAATTCAGAGACCTGTTTCAAAAAAACTGTGCAGACATGGCTCTTTAGGCTTGATTAGGCTTTGGATCAATGCTTGGACCTCTATGTGCGTAATGCCTACTGTTAGAGCGCCGAGACACCTCTGTTTCAGGTAGCTGTTTGCGCTATATAAGCTCCAGTATTATTATTATTATTATATGTAAGCTGCAATCACTACGCAACGCGGCAGCATGATTACTGCTTAAAATACCCAGATTTAGCTCAGTGTCCCAAGGGAATCGAGAGCTGCATTGGCTCCCGGTCCAGGCGAGGGTCCAATTCAAGTCCCTGTGCATTGTTTACAAAACCCTTTATGGGGGAGGACCGGCCTATTTCAGTAATTGCATTAAATGGCATGTCCCATAAACGCAAGCTCAGATCCTCTACTTCCTCTTTGCTTGTCATTCCCAGGGTGAAGACCATGAAATGGGGCAGCAGAAGCTTCTTTCATCTGGCCCCTAAACTTTAGAACACTCTGCCTTTTACTCTGAGAAGCCAAACAAACAGACAACTGTTCAGAAAGGCACTGAAAACTTGGCTGTTCAAGCCCAACTGTTGACCCCCCTTGCCTCCTTGCTCAGGTTATGACAGTCTTCTTATTCAATTTATGTATGTATACGACTACATTTGAGCCTGAATACTTCAATAACTTTTCTTCAACAACTTCCTAATACTCATTTTTCCACTCATGTTTTGTACTCACAATACCCCAATCTAAACCAAACACTACTACCATGAACAACACATCTCTCTATTAATACTCATGCTCTCAAAACCGCAAACACCTTCTAGAACCGCCTTGTCAGAATTCAAGGTCTAGACACTGGATTCAGGAATCAGGAATTTTATTCTGACTTGGGAAATTGTTTTATTTTATAGCTCCATTCAGGGTGTGAACCATATTCTTGCTGCAAAAAACTGCTGGTGCGTGAATATTATTTCTTGTAATCAGTTCAACCCTTGACTTTCAAAGATTAGGTCCAATTCACAAAAGTAATCTGAGACAAAATCCTAACTTTACGACTTTTGGTATTTGGAAAAGGCATTTAGGAATCGTAAAATTAGGAATCCTATCTTTACTACTCCTAAACTGAGAGAAATCCTAACTATACGCCTTTCGTCATTCACAAAGGGCATTTAGGAGTAGTAAAGTTAGGAATTCTAACTTTACTACTCCTTTAAACTGAGAAAAACCCTAACTTTATGACTTTCGGCATTCACAAAGGGCATTTAGGAGTTGTAAAGTTAGGAAGCAAAGTGCCTGGTAGCGCTGGCTTGCCAGGCAAGTTTTACAAGAAATGTATTGATCCTGTTGCCCCCCCATAGTGATCTACCGCCCTCAATCAGAAAAGCGATAGTCATTACATTGCTTACATTCATTAAACCCCCAAAATACTGTGGTTGTTACTGAACGCTGCCTATGATTATTACCTATAATAAGATATTAGTGAAGATACTGATGACTAGACTGGTCCTGCTGCTCCACAGATTGGTCTTCCACTGCTAAAAAAAAGCAACCATGAGCTGATGTGTCTCCCCCTATCAGCCTGTTTTTAGCGGTGCACCAGCAACTGCATCAGTAGCAGCTAAGCTAGAAAAGCAGATCAAGTCCATTCAAAGCCGAGCTTGCCCTTGACAAAGACACAGGAGAGCGAGATCTAACTCTTGTTGACAATGATCAAGCCAACACCCGATAGGAAGGAAAGGAAGGGATTGATAATGGTCCAAGAATTGGATAATCTTTCGATTGGTTTTCTTTCTGCAATTGAAACCCAAATTGGTGAGACACTTGATCAAACCCCGATATTGGCATGGGGACAAATGGACAGGGTCACCGGCCCTGCTCAGAACAGCTCACTTCAAGCTCCCATCCCCATGCTGACTTCCATCCGTCCCTCACAGGACACAATTGCCAGAGCTCTCCCAAGGCAAGTGGAAAAGACGGAGCTTTTGATCGAATCTATACAATCTTTGGCAGCGCATATGGCCAAAATGGGAACCAAAATAAGTACTTTGAAGGGGCAATTAAGGACAATGGGGAAGTAGAAATCATGCCCCGGTATTCAGTCAAAATATTGAGTTGGAAATGTCAACTTACACTAATATCGATTTTAAATATTGTGACACAGAAATATTGACAGCATGAATATTGTGGTCAAGAATATCGATTATAAGGTAAGAAATATCGATTGTAAAAATATAAAAGTAATTAATATCGTTTGCAAAAATATAGTTGTTTAAAATATCGATTTTTTAATTAGTCTGATGTATTTTAGTACATATTTTAAATGTATGTGATGTATTTTTTTGTATAAGTATTGTTTATGTTTTGTAATATATCTGTGAAATTTTTAGTAGTTATTAATGTTATTTTAATTACATTTTGTGTTTTTTTAGTTCCGTAGCGGGTTGTTGGTTTATAGGAGAATAGGGTAGGAAGAAATATAATTATAATAAATGAATGAATATATTTATTTATTCATATTTTTTAATTGAGATTTTATCATGTTGATTGAGTTTTTCATTTGTTTTGGTACATTTTAGGTTCATGTTGTGGGGTTTATAGGGGTAAAGAGTGGGAAGTAATTTATTTTTAGTTAATTAATAATTAGTTGTTAATTAATATTAATTAACTGACAATTAAATATGGAAATTGTGTAATTAATTTTAGTTGTGAGTTGTGGTGTTTGCAGGGGTAAAGAGTGGGAAGTAATTTATGTTTAATTAATTAATGATTAGTTGATCATTAATATTAATTAATTAATTGATAATGAATTAGTGTAATTGTTTAATTATTTTTTATTTGTGGGTTTTGGGTTTATAGGAGTGAAGTGTGGGGAGTAAATGCATTTTACTTACTTTAGTTGTTAAATACTATTAGTTATTTAATTGAAAACTTTTTTAAATTATGTAATTAATTTTTTATAGTTTAATTTTAGGTGTGGGTTGTGGGGATTATAGGTGTAAAGGGTGGGAAGTTAATTGAATTGTATATGTTTTCATCTGTTTTAATTAATAATATTTTTTTAATTGATAATTAATTATGTTATTAATAATCCATAGATTGAAATCAACACCAATGAACAGAAGTCTGGTTTGGGGTTGATTTGATTTGATTGATTGATTTGATTTGATTTAATGTTTTATAAAGCGCGCGTTTGCCCATGGGCGTCTTGGCGCTGAGTAGATACAGAGAAAACCCGGGAATTGTCACGGCTTGGGTCTAACTGGAGGAGAACAACCAGGTTTTTACCTCTTTCCTGAATGACAGCATGGAGGGGCTGTTTTTGATTGTGATTGGGAGAAGGTTCCAGGCCCTTGCTGCGTGTAGCAGAAAACGTCTCCCTCCCCCCCACCTGACCTGTTTGTATATTGGGATCTGGATCAGTTTTGCTTGGCTGGACCGGAGATTCCTGGCTCATACAATCGTAAATGAGTTTTTGAAAACTGAGAGCCACTCCCATGCAGGGCCTTATAGGCCAAACATACAGACTTAAATTGTATTCTTTTTTCCATTGGGAGCCAGTGTAGGAATCTTAGTCTGTGAGCAATCGGCTCAGACCTGGGGATGTCCAGTATCAATCTTGCTGCTGCATTTTGCAAGCGTTGTAGTTTTGCTAGGTGCTGAGCCTATAGAGCATTCCCATAGTCTAGCCTTGATAAGGCCAGGGCTGTTACCACCGTTTTGCGGGAATCCAGAGGGATAAATGACAGGAGCTTCCTTATTATTTTCAGGATGTACCAAATGGTTGATGCCAGTTTGTTGGACTGGGTGTCAAAAGTCAGTTTGTTGTCCAGTATTACACCCAGATTTTTCACTTTGTTTACCGGAGATGTCAGTGGCCTAGACTATCTGGCCACCACTCCGGGGACCAAATTTCCATTTCTGTCCCTAGCAGCATGACTTCACTTTTATCTCCATTTAACTTTAAGCAGGACCTAATTATGAAAAGGCACCTGGGCGGTATAAGCACGCTAAGGCTTACCCTAACCTCAGGTGCAAGGAACCGATACACTCACGGTTTACAGTAGAGGTCTTCCACTGATTCGAAGGAAACCTCGTGTATCTGTAAAAAAATGTGTACAAATATTAAGATCAACATACAAGGAGCATTTCTTGACCTTCATATACGTAAGCTCTTTTAAGTTATCTTTCCTTATTGTTTGTTCGATTCTGGGATGATTTCTCGCCCCATTTTAATCGATCTTCCTTTGACAGTGCCTTTTTTAACGTGATCCACACTGACTCAATAATCTCATCCCAAGTCTAGACTTTTGATTTAATGTTTCAACCGTCTGTTTACTTGAACTTGGGTATGTTTGGTACACAAACTAAACTACAGTTTTCTAAACTGTATGGAAGCTGTTGTATATTACCATGGGTCATGTAAATTGCAGGGACTACACGATTGATTCCAACTTGTGCCATATCTGACACTCGATCTGACGTATGTTACATACACCTTGAATATTTCTTGTATGTTGATCTTAATATTCGTACACATTTTTTTACAGATACACGAGGTTTCCTTCGAATCAGTGGAAGACCTCTACTGTAAACCGTGAGTGTATCGGTTCCTTGCACCTGAGGTTAGGGTAAGCCTTAGCGTGCTTATACCGCCCAGGTGCCTTTTCATAATTAGGTCCTGATGAAAGCTTAGTGAAATACATTGACAAGCTGAAACATGTCGACCACTTGATTATCCATAGGATAAACCTGACCAATTAAACGTCAGGAGTTATTATCCTTTTTCACTTTTTAATTCGTCCATGTCTCGCCACTATTAAAATGTTCTGGTAGACGACACATGACTTTTAAAACCCCCCTTTTTTTGATTTTCACTCACCAAATCACTTCACTCCTTTAGTCGGAAGTTTGTTGCTCCGCCTTAAGACAAGCGTCGAAGCACACCAGAGGTGCATAAGGCACCCCTGGCTAAACCCCATGATGAAGCATGTCACCAACTATGTTGGTGAGTGAGGGTTTTACTTTAAAGTCAGGTTGATTTGGTCTCTCTGGCACTGATTCTGCAATTAGGAGAATAACCGTTTGGTTGATTTTCTCTCCATTTTCACACTCTTTCGTTGTTTTTCATTGATTCTGGGGGACTAAGAGTGTAGCTCAACCCTCTCTCTCTTGTTGTTTCTATTGACATCCACATTTACATCAATGTTAATCCATTTCAACATCCCCACAACACAACCAATGTATATATTAGCCTACCTGGGTCTATTCTCCAGATTTTCAATTTTTCACATTTTAATGCTACCTGTTGTAGTGGTCTTCTCTGTTAACATTGCCTAAAAGGGATTCTTTGCCTGTATTGTAGAATGTTTTCTTAAGAGACTTCAATTCATATAGCAGAAAAATATCTCAATTTAAAGTAGCTAAGGCTGTGTACAGGAGAATACCATGACACAAGTAACCTCTTTCCTGTTTCTCACATGTACAAGCAAGCTTAATGTACCTTATTCACCATCTATCTCTTCCTCCTATTTATCAGAAAACAAGCTTATCTCCAAGCATGGGCCATTTTGGTACACTGGATACAGATCACCCTTTAGTGTTATGGATCAGGTTGTCACATGGTTTGAAATGTGAACTACATGATCAGTATACTCTACCACAGCCCTCATTTTATGCTCACGGTCTGCGGTTTCTCTGTGAAGAGTTTGTAACCCCTCTTTAGGATTCTGAACCCATTCTCCAGAGATTTTAAAGAGGGTGTGTCTGAACTTACAGTTGTGTCATTGCTCCATTTTACAGATTGGAGGAATTAATAAGAGTTATAACCCCTTCAGTTGGTACGGGTGCATCAAGACCACAGTGAACTCCTTTCTGGATTTCTCAAAGCAGTACACAGCTCTCCAAAGGACACCTTGTTCTTGTTTGGATTTCCCAGGCTGATCTACTGGCAGTCATCTCTATTCATCATGAAGTTTTCTACCTTTTACTATATACTTCTATTGCATGGTTTGCAGAGTTAGAAACAGAGGGGCTTATTTACAAGCCCCTTGCATCTGGTGCGTCACTTTTAACATGGGAAAAAGTGACATGTGCAATGGGCTTGTAAATAAGCCCAAGAGGGTTTTGCTTTCAATATGGGCGTTATCTACAACTAATTCAAGCAGTCCCTCTGATGTCTCCATCACACTGGGCTCAGAAAAATAGTTCACCCACTCTGATCAGCCTTCTCTTCAAAGAATTGGGAGGTATGAAATTCTTCATAGATGTAATCTCTTTTTACTAGAAAGCTTTTTTATTTATCAATTGCACTTGGCTTTATTGAGGGAAGGTGAGTGTCTCACCTAATGATACACTTGGTGATTTTTGCCTGGGAATTTATGGCATACACGAAGGTTTCCCTGTCAGCAGCAGCGACTGACAACCCTCTGTCATCAGTCCAATCAATTCATTCTCCCCAATCCATCCTGAACATGGAGTCAATCTACCCTGCAACTAATAAAGTAATTCTTAACGATTTATCTATGGCTGCTGTCCCTGCTCTATTTGGAAGGTGTACATCCAATTTCAAGGTAGTCCCATGGATCTTTCTTTTCTAGATCAGCATGACAATATCAACTCTTGTCCTCTAGCAGCTTCAGACGGGTAACAAAGTGGAAAGCTGAACAGAGAAGAAGTGCAGTAGAAAATGTCCAGCCGCCGCTGAGGACAGCGAACTAGCTCTGTTGTTGTATAATCTGTCTCATCTTCCTCTGAATAGTCTATTGAAGGTAATGTGGCATAAGGTTCATACACTCTATTAGTGAAAGGTGGTAGGGAGTCTCTGATAAGAGCTTTGAGCAGGGAAAGTATGCATTTAAGGAAAGGCGTGTCAGGATTAAACTTTAAGGGGCTATAGGAAGGAATGGATCAATCCTCGTACCAATAAACCAGTAATACTTTCTTAATAGCTCCATACAGCAAGAGATGCACAACACAGCAGTGGATCTTGATGCTAGTAAGCCCCTTTCTGTCTCATTGCATGTTAATGCCCAGGTACATTCTGTATTTGGATGCTTGTGATGGGGTGCTATTATTCATATTTTCAAGGAACTTTAACCCTCTACATCATGAATCAAGATCTAAGAACCTCATGTTGCAACATTCTTGGCTTATCAAAACAGCAGACATTGTTGACAGAACTGTGCAAGAACATTCCTATAGAAGGGAGTTTGCAGCACAGTATTAGTCACAGGAGACATTGGGAGCTTGTAGGGCAGAGGAGATCAGGCTCCTTTGGGAAGTGGGTCGGGAGGATTTGTTAGTTCCTGAGCAGGGACTTCCAAGTGGAGCTGGGCTCGGCTGGCAAGGAGGACCTCTGAGGGTGTGGTGGCAGTAGTGTGGGCTTGCTACCATCGGCGCCAAACGTTTGAAAAACCAAGTGTGCACAGAGGGCCTGCTTAGTGCAGGGCAGAGTAGCATTAGAGTCTCACACTATCGCAGCCAGGTGGCGGTTACGGCAGACAGCGTAAGGGGTGGTTACAAAGAGCACATGGAGGACACAAAGGGGCCGATTCCAATCCTGGAAAAGGCTGTACAAATCGTTGTATGGAGCGTTTTTCCTGAACAACTCGTACCCGGTAAACTTTTCTTACAACCTAGGAAGTACGATTCGTACAGAAAGCCTCTTTCCATACAAATCGTACAAAAGACCATACAGCTAAAATAAACCAACGATTCTGATCCGGAACAGCTTGCACGCGACGTCTGTACGTATTTAAGCAGCGGTTTCCAGCCCAGCAAGTACGATTCGTCCCTACGGCACTCCGTACGGCTCTTTTCTTACGGGAGCCAAAAACAGCTGTAAAAGCAGAGTCCCCAGGGGTATGAGTCGTACAGGCATACACCCCCGTGAATTGTGTATGTACGGTGTGTACCCCAACATCGCGTATGTACTGTGCGTAACCCCAACATCACGTACCCCAACATCGCATACCCCAACATCGCATACCCCAACATCGCATATGTACGCACCGTACATACGCAATGTTGGGGTACGCTATGTTGGGGTACGCGATGTTGGGGTATGCGATGATGGGGTATGCAATGTTGGGGTATGTGATGTTGGGGTACGCGATGTTGGGGTATGCGATGTTGGGGTACGCGATGTTGGGGTACGCGATGTTGGGGTACATGATGGGTGTACGCACGGTACATACGCAATGTTGGGGTACGTGATGTTGGGGTATGCGATGTTGGGTTATGCGATGGGGTACGCGATGTTGGGGTATGCGATGTTGGGGTACGCGGTGTTGGGGTACGTGATGTTGGGGTACGCGATGTTTAGGGTACGCACAGTACATACGTGATGTTGGGGGTACGCACCGTACATACACAACGCACAGGCGTGTATGCCTGTACGACTCGTACCCCTGTACGACTCGCATCCCGGGAACAACTTTTTCCGGGATACGAGTCGTACAAAGTTCGCTTCGTAGCGGGTAATGGCATTCCCCGTGTACAGGACGTTTTCCGTGCAAATCGTAAATCGGAAAGCCGGTCCGGATCGTAGTAGTACGGTTGGACTGCATTTTTACAATTTGTACGGAAAAGTAGTCCGGGTCCATCTGGTACAACTTTTCCCGATCCGATTTGTAAGGATCGGGCCGATCCGTACAAATCGGGACTTGTACGATTTGTATGGAACAATTTACCTATGCGAGTCGGACGGGAAAAAAAATACAGGATCGGAATCGGCCCAAAAGTGCCTATTAGGTTTCCTGACAGACAAGGGCCGATTGGAAGGGGCATTATTGGGACTGACTTCATGAGAGCGAGGAGGGGTGTCAGCTGCGGACCAGCAGGAGGAGCTGAAGGAGATTTCGGAATCACAGTCTGTTAAAAATTGGATGGTAGGTTGACTGGAATATGAACTCTAGTCAAGCAGCAACCACAATCCTAGTCAGGGTAAGAAGCAGGCAAACCCTAAATTAACCCGTGCTCACCCTTTGGTAGCTAAACACAGAGCAATCAGGATTAATTTAAAGTCAATGTGTAAAGTATTTGAGCAAAACTTCAAACAGTAAAACAGTGAGAACACCAAACAAAAAGATTCCACAACTAATTAGAAAAATAGCTCTTAATTTATTAAATAAATCAAGACCAAAATGACAACAATCAAAAAACTTGAGATCTTGTTTTTTGAACAATTAACTGTAACATAGCACTTAAAAGCAATAAGTGTTTACCTAGGCTATTTGGTGCTGCCGAACTGGACCGAAGTAAAAAGGTTCAGGCTAACTGTGATGGAGCGCCGGCCGGATACAGGGACCCACAGAGGCCTGCTGAACAAAAGTACCTTGATCCTGGTTGCGAAGACATCAAAGATGCAGGGTGCAGTCTAAGCAATGCGTCGGTGGTGATTCACGCAGTGGTGTTGATCCACCGGTTCTGAACCGTGCTGCAGCTGGGATACAGAGATTCATCGTCGTCGAGGATGCCATCAATGGAGTTACAGAGACTTTATGCAGTGGTGATTCTGAAAGCGATGCGTCGGGCCAATCCACGTAGTAGAGGTGAGGCCCTGGTTCTAGTCCAAAAAACAGGAGCGATATGTTGCTTCTGATCCACGTAACATCGGTGATGCGCTGGTTCAAAAGAGGAGGCATGTGTTTTGCTGAAGCAAGCATCTTAGGCCAAGAGTCCCAGACTGGGGTGGCACCACTTGGCAGTGGAGACTCACAGATGGCAGAGACCAAGTGGAGAAGCAAGTGAGCTGGAAGTTTTTTATATATCTGAGACTTCAGATAAGGAGGCTAGCCAGCAAACCCTGGGAATCACTCTGGGTTCAAGTGATGCAGGTCCAGTACATATCAACCAGGCAGGGGAACAGCAGGGCAGCACAGCAAGGCAAGAGTCAAGTCAGAAAAGCAGCATTCCAGCAGAGTGGCAGTTTTTCAGCAGCACAGTAGTCCTTCTTCCTGGCAGAGGCTTCACAGGACCAGAAGTGTACCGATGTCATGGTGTCAGAGGTCCAGTACTTATACCCAGTTGTGCCTTTGAAGTGGGGGACACTTCAAAGACAGGTCTTTGAAGTACACAGAGATTCTTCCTTCCTGCTCTGCCTTCAGACTCACTACAAGGGATTATATAGCCCTTTCTGTGAGGACAGAACACAGCCTATTCAGCTGTAAGTGAGGCTGGGTCCAGCTCCTCCCTCCCGTCCTCCCAAGTCACACCAAGTCACACCTAAGCTCCCATTGCATGTGACTGTCTAGAGGGAATACACAAAGCCCGGATGTCACCCACCATATTCTGATCAGAGACAAGTAGCAGGCACCAAACGGCTAAATTAGGAAAATGCCATCTTTGTAAAAGTAGGAATGGGTGGTGAGCGCACTCGTTTTAAAGTGTATGAAAGTATTTGACGGTATGCGTGCTACATTGCCATATGCTTGCATGGCACGTGGAATGAAACTGAGGAAATGGCCTAGTGTAGGAATACCTAGGACTGCAATGAGCACTGCTGTAAAAGTTATTTCAATCATTTAATTCAGTTTCTATGCAATTCTCTGAAAATCATCTTCAGTTTTTTCAATATGCATTACAATGGAGTTATACAATTAACAAAATCAATACATGTGTATTTACTTATACATGAATGTTGAGCAAGAGTTACAAATAAAATAACATCTTTAAAGTAACATTTTTTTGAAACACCCAATGCATTTCGGGACGTTCATGGTCCCTTCGTCAGGGGTAAGCTGTTGGGAGAAAGGAGAGAATTTCAGAATCTGCATGTTGCGAGATCATTAAGTTATAGTTGAGCTTAAGGTGAGAAGTGCTCCCCGCACCAAAAGTGACTATGTGGTATACGATACCTTAAGGAATTGATTCAAGATTTTCAATTTCACATGTTCAGTCTCTGGAGAAACAATATGAAATTAGATAAAGAGAACTGATCCCTCATGTCATCCATAATTTAGTTCAGAAGCGTTTGAAACCATGTTTCATACCTGATCTATCTATATGGTGCTGTGTGTTTCGTTTCGCGTTGAGGATGAGAATCTGTAAAACCGATAAAAACTTAGTGTTAACTGATTTGTTTGCAAGATAATGGTACTTGTGAGCGCATACCCTAGGATGTGGCTCACCTTGTTTTCAGGAGTTCGTGTTTGAAACGAAGCCGAATATCGTGAAGAGAACTGATACAGAGTTGATTGCAACCAGTGCTCGTAAGGGTTCTGAAAAAAATGGTGGCCTATTATCTCTGCTCTTAAATTGTACTGAGGCCAGAAGAATCCAAAAAATGCGAAGCAATGAATGAATTGGGCTTACCGAGCCGAAAGTTCAAGTGGCGGCGTGTGAATCCACGAACGCTGTCGATCGGGAGTGTACTTCCTGGTTTGTTTCAAAGAGATTTATACGTCGTGACGTGTTCGGTAAACACTATGGAAGGACTAGGATGCTGCCGGATCTAGGACCGGACGTGAATAATCCTGATCTGTGTATAAGGGATGACACCCGAAATAATTGTCCCACAAAAACATATGAATTGTCTGGAGTGCCTGAATAGAGTGTTTAAACAACTATATATGAAGAGATGAAAAAACAAAACAAAGTTAAGTAGCGTTTTTTGGAGGGGATATCCTATGTCAGTAAGTCGTTCTAAATAAAGTTATCTGAATAAAAAGATTTCTGAAAGTGACATTGTATGCTCAAAGAAAAAGTAAAGATATAGTGCTGGTATTCTGAATAATCATATTGATTGGAGTTTGTCAGTGTCTAGGCAAATCGAAAACATTGTAAGTATTCATGTGAACTCATGTATACAAAGCATCATTTCACAGTGCAAATGAATGTTCTATGAAAACCTATCTATTAACATTTATTAACATTCTATCTGAAGGTGAATGTCATGCAATCTATATGTACAATCTATGGTAAGTGTAGAGTGTCAGGTATGAGGTGGTGTGGGTCAAACGCGTTTGAATGGTAGTAGTTTAAAATGGAGTTGGGATCCCATTGTGGAGTATATATATCACATGATATTTGTCTAAAGAAAGCAAGCCATCTCGAATTTGTCATTCAGTCCATTAGGAGTAAGATTTCTGAGTTTTTTGATCCAAAATGCTTCTCTTTGTAATAAGTACTTTGAGTTATCACGATCTGTGAGCTTAGGTACTTCTTCAATGATTTGGAATTTAAGTTGGGCAATTTGATGTCGAGCTTCCTCCCAGTGTGTCGCTATACTTGAAGTTGTGCTTTTAGTACGTATTTTACTCTTGTGTTCTGTCAGTCGAATTTTCATTTTCCTCTCGGTTTTACCGACATATAACAGTCCACATGGGCATTTAATGGTATAGATTACGTTTTCAGAGTTGCATGTTGTGCTGCTGTGTATCTTGATTTTTTGACCCGTAGATGGATGCAATAAGGTATCTCCTATGATTGCGTTGTTACAATGGATACAATTCCAGCATTTTTGTGTGCCTTTGCTCGATTCCAGAATCGTTGGGGATTTTTTTCTTTTAGATAGCATTTCTTGTAAGTTTTGTGCTCTTGTATAAGCGAACAATGGTTTGTCTTTGAAGTCTGTTTCTAATTGGAGCAAATTCCAGTGTTTTTGTATGGTCTTTTTGATCCTCCTGGATGCAGTGGAATATTTGGATACAAAAACTGTGCGTGTGCTGGTTTTTTTTGGAGACTTCTTAAGTAGCTCATCACGTGATCGGGTTTTGACTTTGTTAAGCTGCTCTGTGAGTAGATTCTCAGGATATCCTCTGTCTGTGTAATTTTTTATCTGTTGTTGCCATGTGGATTCACACGCTGTATTGGTTGAGGAAATCCGTTTCGTTCTCAAAAATTGAGAGACTGGTAAGTTCCGAATCAAAGAAGGAGGATGAAAGCTGCTAAATAGCAAAGCATTGTTTTTATCAGTCGGTTTTTTATAAACACTGGTGTGTATTTCATCTTGTTCAATGTCTATCCAGACATCTAAAAATGAGATTGACTTGCGGCTGGTGGTATAAGTGAATTGTAATCTGGAGTCTATGAGGTTCAGTGTCCGTATGTTGTTGATTAGTGCTGGTTCTGACTGGTTCCAAATGAGGAAGATGTCATCAATGAAACGTTTGAAGAATATGAGCCCTTCTTTCCATGTGGGGTCCTTGAGAATATAGTCATTTTCAAATTTTGCCATATACGTATTCGCGTATACTGGTGCTCCAGGAAAGCCCATGGATGTACCGTTCAATTGTATGTAAAACTGTTCCTCCCAACTAAAATAGCTGTTTTGCAGGCAGAACTCGAGTAGTTGTAGGATGAAGTATTTGGGTGTTTGTGTATTTTCCTGTTGCAATAAAGCCCATTCGACTGCTTCAATTCCATTCGCGTGTGGTATCGATGTATAAAGTGCAACCACATCTATGGTACATAAAATCCAATTTTCTGTGTTTTGGTTATTAATCATTTGTATGTTTCTAAGGAAATCCGTGGTATCTTCAATGTAAGTTTCCCAATTTTGAACAAATGACTGCAGAAAGGTGTCAAGCAATGTCGAGCTTCCTCCCAGTGTGTCGCTATACTTGAAGTTGTGCTTTTAGTACGTATTTTACTCTTGTGTTCTGTCAGTCGAATTTTCATTTTCCTCTCGGTTTTACCGACATATAACAGTCCACATGGGCATTTAATGGTATAGATTACGTTTTCAGAGTTGCATGTTGTGCTGCTGTGTATCTTGATTTTTTGACCCGTAGATGGATGCAATAAGGTATCTCCTATGATTGCGTTGTTACAATGGGTACAATTCCAGCATTTTTGTGTGCCTTTGCTCGATTCCAGAATCGTTGGGGATTTTTTTCTTTTAGATAGCATTTCTTGTAAGTTTTGTGCTCTTGTATAAGCGAACAATGGTTTGTCTTTGAATAAGCCTTTGAAGTCTGTTTCTAATTGGAGCAAATTCCAGTGTTTTTGTATGGTCTTTTTGATCCTCCTGGATGCAGTGGAATATTTGGATACAAAAACTGTGCGTGTGCTGGTTTTTTTTGGAGACTTCTTAAGTAGCTCATCACGTGATCGGGTTTTGACTTTGTTAAGTTGCTCTGTGAGTAGATTCTCAGGATATCCTCTGTCTGTGTAATTTTTTATCTGTTGTTGCCATGTGGATTCACACGCTGTATTGGTTGAGGAAATCCGTTTCGTTCTCAAAAATTGAGAGACTGGTAAGTTCCGAATCAAAGAAGGAGGATGAAAGCTGCTAAATAGCAAAGCATTGTTTTTATCAGTCGGTTTTTTATAAACACTGGTGTGTATTTCATCTTGTTCAATGTCTATCCAGACATCTAAAAATGAGATTGACTTGCGGCTGGTGGTATAAGTGAATTGTAATCTAGAGTCTATGAGGTTCAGTGTCCGTATGTTGTCGATTAGTGCTGGTTCTGACTGGTTCCAAATGAGGAAGATGTCATCAATGAAACGTTTGAAGAATATGAGCCCTTCTTTCCATGTGGGGTCCTTGAGAATATAGTCATTTTCAAATGTTGCCATATACGTATTCGCGTATACTGGTGCTCCAGGAAAGCCCATGGATGTACCGTTCAATTGTATGTAAAACTGTTCCTCCCAACTAAAATAGCTGTTTTGCAGGCAGAACTCGAGTAGTTGTAGGATGAAGTATTTTGGTGTTTGTGTATTTTCCTGTTGCAATAAAGCCCATTCGACTGCTTCAATTCCATTCGCGTGTGGTATCGATGTATAAAGTGCAACCACATCTATGGTACATAAAATCCAATTTTCTGTGTTTTGGTTATTAATCATTTGTATGTTTCTAAGGAAATCTGTGGTATCTTCAATGTAAGTTTCCCAATTTTGAACAAATAACTGCAGAAAGGTGTCAATGTACCGACCAGGTTTTTCAAATACAGAATCACAGCCAGAGACAATGGGTCTGAAAGGGGGATCCATCAGATTTTTATGGATCTTCGGTAGTAGGTAGATTTTTGGTCTTCGCGGGAAGTCCGTCTTGAGATATTTTTTTGTGGATGAATCAATCCAGTTGAGTTCTTCCGCTTTTTCTAGCATGGTATTGAGATTTTTAGAAATTTCCGTTGTGGGGTCTTTGTCCAGTTTTCCATAGATTGCTTCATTCGTGATATGTTCAAGGACTTTCCTTTGATAATGTTCCGAGTTCATAATTACTAATCCTCCTCCCTTGTCCGCCTTCGATATCGTTATTGATGAGTTTCTGGCTAATCTGATTAAAGCACTTTTTTCAGCCCTACTCAGGTTTTTTGTTTTCTTTGAATATTGAATCTTTTTCATGTCTTATTGTACAAGTAATTCAAATGTATCCAGAGTTTTATGTGATACTGGCGCAACAAAGGTGCTCTTAGGTTTAAAGATTAAAGGTGTTGGATCTGTTATTGGATCTTCGGTTGAATCTTGGGGACAGATGTTGGTGAAAAAATTCCGTAGTCTTAGTGTTCTCATGAATTTTTAAAACGCTACTTCTGTCTCCAATTCTGTACTATTGTAAGTGCTGACAAAAGACATTCCATTATTAAGCACGTTTTCTTCAAATGTTGTTAATTGAAGGGATGAAATATTTATTATGAGGTTTTCGTTTGACTTCTCAGTCCCTTTTTGCTTTTTTCTTTGTCCTTTTCCTCTCCTTGTTTGTCGGTGCCGCTGGTTGTTTTGGTCTGGCTCTTGTCTGGTGGTTTCCCTTGTTCTTTGCCTAAGTCCAAAAAAGAAGAAGAGGCAGAAGTGCTAGGTGTTACAGTTGATGAACTTTCTTCTGACGGTTTAGTGGTAGCTTTTGATCTAGTGCTGGTTTTAAAGGATGCTCTTTGGGTGTCAATGTCTGAGTCAGACACTACGCTTTCCTCTGAGGATGCTTGGGTAGTTTTTTTGGTGATCGAGGATTCACACGCCGCCACTTGAACTTTCGGCTCGGTAAGCCCAATTCATTCATTGCTTCGCATTTTTTGGATTCTTCTGGCCTTAGTACAATTTAAGAGCAGAGATAATAGGCCACCATTTTTTTCAGAACCCTTATGAGCACTGGTCGCAATCAACTCTGTATCAGTTCTCTTCACGATATTCGGCTTCGTTTCAAACACGAACTCCTGAAAACAAGGTGAGCCACATCCTAGGGTATGCGCTCACAAGTACCGTTATCTTGCAAACAAATCAGTTAACACTAAGTTTTTATCGGTTTTACAGATTCTCATTCTCAACGCGAAACGAAACACACAGCACCATATAGATAGATCAGGTATGAAACATGGTTTCAAACGCTTCTGAACTGAATTATGGATAACATGAGGGATCAGTTCTCTTTATCTAATTTCATATTGTTTCTCCAGAGACTGAACATGTGAAATTGAAAATCTTGAATCAATTCCTTAAGGTATCGTATACCACATAGTCACTTTTGGTGCGGGGAGCACTTCTCACCTTAAGCTCAACTATAACTTAATGATCTCGCAACATGCAGATTCTGAAATTCTCTCCTTTCTCCCAACAGCTTACCCCTGACGAAGGGACCATGAACGTCCCGAAATGCATTGGGTGTTTCAAAAAAATGTTACTTTAAAGATGTTATTTTATTTGTAACTCTTGCTCAACATTCATGTATAAGTAAATACACATGTATTGATTTTGTTAATTGTATAACTCCATTGTAATGCATATTGAAAAAACTGAATATGATTTTCAGAGAATTGCATAGAAACTGAATTAAATGATTGAAATAACTTTTACAGCAGTGCTCATTGCAGTCCTAGGTATTCCTACACTAGGCCATTTCCTCAGTTTCATTCCACGTGCCACGCAAGCATATGGCAATGTAGCACGCATACCGTCAAATACTTTCATACACTTTAAAACGAGTGCGCTCACCACCCATTCCTATGTTTCATATTTCTGCGTTTCTTGGTGAACAGCACCACTGAAAAATGTCTTTCGGAACTATTGCCAACATTACTGAAAACAGAGCCACAACCAAAGCCTATACAACAGAAGATGCAAATGAAATCTACAACTTAATAAAGGAGACAAAATCATTTGACGCACAGAGCGGATCAGTCACACAATAATTACGTCAATTGGAATACCTGACCAAAAGAGAACTAAATCAACGTTTACATGCCTCCACACTGGTACAATACCATCGAGTTAAACGGATCCCACGTGGACTAAGACTATCAATACGCCCTATGTTGTTTAGGCTCCATAACAACTCGCAATTCATGGAGAAATGGTATTCGATCTTAAATTTATGTTCACTGGATCTGATTTTGTTGATAATCGAGAAGCTGTCAAAAACAATTCACGACCTAGAAGAAGAAATAAACACACTAAAAACTGAATTATCTACAAGGATGGAAGTTGAACCATGGGGACAATTCCTAGAAAGTCTTAATCTAAAACTGGATAAATACGGAAAAGAGCTGCAAGAGACTAAATTGAGAAAATTCAAAAGAGACACAATCGATTAAAAGCTGAATGAAGCTTATACTTGGGCCGAAGTTTACGCACAACGAAGATTCACCAAAAAAACTACCCAAGCATCCTCAGAGGAAAGCGTAGTGTCTGACTCAGACATTGACACCCAAAGAGCATCCTTTAAAACCAGCACTAGATCGAAAGCTACCACTAAACCGTCAGAAGAAAGTTCATCAACTGTAACACCTAGCACTTCTGCCTCCTCTTCTTTTTTGGACTTAGGCAAAGAACAAGGGAAACCACCAGACAAGAGCCAGACCAAAACAACCATCGGCACCGACAAACAAGGAGAGGAAAAGGACAAAGAAAAAAGCAAAAAGGGACTGAGAAGTAGGGGTGGGCGGAATTTGCGTAGTCGCGTTACGCAAATCTGCGCGAAATGGTTTAAAATCTCCGCGAACACGCAGAAATTCCGCGAACACGCGGAATTGCTTGTTCGCGATGCTTTTTTCCTGTTCGCGACCGCTGTTTGCGTGCTCGGGAGGAAATATCTCGCGAACACGCATTTTGAGATCGCGAACAAGCAAAAATTCCGCGAAGCCGCGGAAAGCGGCATTTTGGGCAATTCCGCGTTCTCCGCGGAACGCGAAATTACCTAAATTCCGCAAATTCCGCGAGCGGAACGGAATTTACCGCCCAGGCCTACTGAGAAGTCAAACGAAAACCTCATAATAAATATTTCATCCCTTCAATTAACAACATTTGAAGAAAACGTGCTTAATAAAGGAATGTCTTTTGTCAGCACTTACAATAGTACAGAATTGGAGACAGAAGTAGCGTTTTACAAATTCATGAGAACACTAAGACTACGGAATTTTTTCACCAACATCTGTCCCCAAGATTCATCCGAAGATCCAATAACAGATCCAACACCTTTAATCTTTAAACCTAAGAGCACCTTTGTTGCGCCAGTATCACATAAAACTCTGGATACATTTGAATTACTTGCACAACAAGACATGAAAAAGATTCAATATTCAAAGAAAACAAAAAACCTGAGTAGGGCTGAAAAAAGTGCTTTAATCAGATTAGCCAGAAACTCATCAATAACGATATCGAAGGCGGACAAGGGAGGAGGATTAGTAATTATGAACTCGGAACATTATCAAAGGAAAGTCCTTGAACATATCACGAATGAAGCAATCTATGGAAAACTGGACAAATACCCCACAACGGAAATTTCTAAAAATCTCAATACCATGCTAGAAAAAGAGGAAGAACTCAACTGGATTGATTCATCCACTAAAAAATATCTCAAGACGGACTTCCCACGAAGACCAAAAATCTACCTACTACCGAAGATCCATAAAAATCTGATGGATCCCCCTTTCAGACCCATTGTCTCTGGCTGTGATTCTGTATTTGAAAAACCTGGTCGGTACATTGACACCTTTCTGCAGTCATTTGTTCAAAATTGGGAAACTTACATTGAAGATACCACGGATTTCCTTAGAAACATACAAATGATTAATAACCAAAACACAGAAAATTGGATTTTATGTACCATAGATGTGGTTGCACTTTATACATCGATACCACACGCGAATGGAATTGAAGCAGTCGAATGGGCGTTATTGCAACAGGAAAATACACAAACACCCAAACACTTCATCCTACAACTACTCGAGTTCTGCCTGCAAAACAGCTATTTTAGTTGGGAGGAACAGTTTTACATACAATTGAACGGTACATCCATGGGCTTTCCTGGAGCACCAGTATACGCGAATACGTATATGGCAAAATTTGAAAATGACTATATTCTCAAGGACCCCACATGGAAAGAAGGGCTCATATTCTTCAAACGTTTCATTGATGACATCTTCCTCATTTGGAACCAGTCAGAACCAGCACTAATCAACAACATACGGACACTGAACCTCATAGACTCCAGATTACAATTCACTTATACCACCAGCCGCAAGTCAATCTAATTTTTAGATGTCTGGATAGACATTGAACAAGATGAAATACACACCAGTGTTTATAAAAAACCGACTGATAAAAACAATGCTTTGCTATTTAGCAGCTTTCATCCTCCTTCTTTGATTCGGAACTTACCAGTCTCTCAATTTTTGAGAACGAAACGGATTTCCTCAACCAATACAGCGTGTGAATCCACATGGCAACAACAGATAAAAAATTACACAGACAGAGGATATCCTGAGAACCTACTCACAGAGCAACTTAACAAAGTCAAAACCCGATCACGTGATGAGCTACTTAAGAAGTCTCCAAAAAAAACCAGCACACGCACAGTTTTTGTATCCAAATATTCCACTGCATCCAGGAGGATCAAAAAGACCATACAAAAACACTGGAATTTGCTCCAATTAGAAACAGACTTCAAAGGCTTATTCAAAGACAAACCATTGTTCGCTTATACAAGAGCACAAAACTTACAAGAAATGCTATCTAAAAGAAAAAAATCCCCAACGATTCTGGAATCGAGCAAAGGCACACAAAAATGCTGGAATTGTACCCATTGTAACAACGCAATCATAGGAGATACCTTATTGCATCCATCTACGGGTCAAAAAATCAAGATACACAGCAGCACAACATGCAACTCTGAAAACGTAATCTATACCATTAAATGCCCATGTGGACTGTTATATGTCGGTAAAACCGAGAGGAAAATGAAAATTCGACTGACAGAACACAAGAGTAAAATGCGTACTAAAAGCACAACTTCAAGTATAGCGACACACTGGGAGGAAGCTCGACATCAAATTGTCCAACTTAAATTCCAAATCATTGAAGAAGTACCTAAGCTCACAGATCGTGATAACTCAAAGTACTTATTACAAAGAGAAGTATTTTGGATCAAAAAACTCAGAACTCTTACTCCTAATGGACTGAATGACAAATTCGAGATGGCTTGCTTTCTTTAGACAAATATCATGTGATATATATACTCCACAATGGGATCCCAACTCCATTTTAAACTACTACCATTCAATCGCGTTTGACCCACACCACCTCATACCCGACACTCTACACTTACCATAGATTGTACATATAGATTGCATGATATTCACCTTCAGATAGAATGTTAATAAATGTTAATAGATAGGTTATCATAGAACATTCATTTGCACTGTGAAATGATGCTTTGTATACATGAGTTCACATGAATACTTACAATGTTTTCGATTTGCCTAGACACTGACAAACTCCAATCAATATGATTATTCAGAATACCAGCACTATATCTTTACTTTTTCTTTGAGCATGCAATGTCACTTTCAGAATTTTTTTATTCAGATAACTTTATTTAGAACGCCTTACTGACATAGGAGATCCCCTCCAAAAAACGCTACTTAACTTTGTTTCGTTTTTTCATCTCTTCATATTTAGTTGTTTAAACACTCTATTCAGGCACTCCAGACAATTTATATGTTTTTGTGGGACAATTATTTCGGGTGTCATCCCTTATATACAGATCAGGATTATTCACGTCCGGTCCTAGATCCGGCAGCATCCTAGTCCTTCCATAGTGTTTACCGAACACGTCACGACGTATAAATCTCTTTGAAACAAACCAGGAAGTACACTCCCGATCGACAGCGTTCGTGTATTCACACGCCACCACTTGAACTTTCGGCTTGGTAAGCCCAATTCATTCGTTGCTTCGCATTTTTTGGATTCTTCTGGCCTTAGTGCAATTTATGAGCAGAGATAATAGGCCACCATTTTTTTCAGAACCCTTATGAGCACTGGTCGCAATCAACTCTGTATCAGTTCTCTTCACGATATTCGGCTTCGTTTCAAACACGAACTCCTGAAAACAAGGTGAGCCACATCCTAGGGTATGCGCTCACAAGTACCGTTATCTTGCAAACAAATCAGTTAACACTAAGTTTTTATCGGTTTTACAGATTCTCATTCTCAACGCGAAACGAAACACACAGCACCATATAGATAGATCAGGTATGAAACATGGTTTCAAACGCTTCTGAACTGAATTATGGATAACATGAGGGATCAGTTCTCTTTATCTAATTTCATATTGTTTCTCCAGAGACTGAACATGTGAAATTGAAAATCTTGAATCAATTCCTTAAGGTATCGTATACCACATAGTCACTTTTGGTGCGGGGAGCACTTCTCACCTTAAGCTCAACTATAACTTAATGATCTCGCAACATGCAGATTCTGAAATTCTCTCCTTTCTCCCAACAGCTTACCCCTGACGAAGGGACCATGAACATCCCGAAATGCATTGGGTGTTTCAAAAAAATGTTACTTTAAAGATGTTATTTTATTTGTAACTCTTGCTCAACATTCATGTATAAGTAAATACACATGTATTGATTTTGTTAATTGTATAACTCCATTGTAATGCATATTGAAAAAACTGAATATGATTTTCAGAGAATTGCATAGAAACTAAATCTTTGTAAAAGTGCCATTTCCCGAATTGTAATTTAAAATCTAACTTCACCATAAGTTAGGATTTTAAATTGTGATTCCATGGACACCAAACTTGGGGTCTCATCTCCTCCTCATTGGCAATTACACTTATAAAATGTAATAATGTAATCCCAATGTCATCCTATGGGAGAGATAGGCCTGGCAGCAGTAAAAAACTAATGTAAGTTTTTTACTACCAAGTCATGTAAAACTTAAACGTACATGTCCAACATTTTAAATATACTGCACACTGCCCTTGGACTGTCAGTGACTTATATGTATTAAAAAGGAAGGGTTGGGCCTGGTAAGACCTTACTCTTGCCAGGTCAACATGGCAGTGTAAGCTGCACATACAGGCTCTGCAATTACAGGCTTGAGACATATTTAAAGGGCTACTTAAGTGGGTGGCACAATCTGTGCTGCAGACCCACTCGTAGCATTTCATTTACAGGCCATGTGCACATGTAGTGCCACTTTACTAGGGGCTTAAAAGGGGCTTAAAAGTAAATTAAATATGCCAATTGGGTACAAACCAATTCTAAAATGTTTTATCGAGAGAGCATAAGCACTTTAGCACTGGGTAGCAGTAGTAAAGTGCACAGAGTCCTAAAGCCAACAAAAGAAATTCTGCAAAAATGGGAGTGTTTGGGGGTGACTCTGCAAAAAGGAACATTTCCAATACACTGTTTTTGTTAATATGTACCTGCTTCATTAAAACACCCTTTTCCACACTAATATTGTGTCAGTGGGCTAAAAGATCCATATGAAAATGCAGCTACATTTGAGTCCTTAAGGACTGAGCAAATGATCTCTGAAAAAGTGTCCAAGTGGTTGCTTATTTATGTTTTTTTATTTTTTTGGTGTAACGTTTACTGTGTTTGCACAGGGGTATATTGAGGAAGTAATATGAGATGTAGGGCCAATTTACTAATATTTCATGCACTGCGTAAGAGTGAAAGAGCAGGATAGTTTCATATCCAGTAAGATACAGCACTGCTTCTCTTTCCAAGCACTAGTGCTCTTTCAGCTTACCTAACATAGGTTTTGGACACAAAACACTAGACTCAGAAAACTTTACAACTTTCCCTATTTTGTATGTGTGTACAGTGCTTTAATTTGTAAAAACAATATGTGCCAGGGCTCTCATCAGGGGGTTTACTGCAGCTTGCTCCACACATTGCCTCTGCTAGCGCCGCCAATGACAGTAACAACACAACTACTAACCATCACACTCCTTCAAGTGTGCTAATTTGGACTATTTCAGGCCTCGAATCCTATAAGATTTGGCTTGGGCAGCAGGTAACTGTCATTTTTTTATGTATATTGAATTCATAACTAACTGTAGTTGTGATCCTCTATAATTTCACCAGACAGCGCCACCTAGTGGTAGACTCTCACAAACACTGGTATTGACAATTAAGTGCGGGTTCCGAGCACTGAAAATCACCGGCTCAAATTAAGCACTATGTGTGTACGCACAGTGAAGCCCATATCCAAGGTCTCAAAAATTTGAAGGAAAACAAATGTTTCGCCTCCGCATGCAGCAAGAAGGTCTAATGTTCTGGCACAAAGCCCAATCTTCCAATGTTATGGCTTTGCATCCAAAAGCATGGGTGGGTGGTAGCATGGGAATAGTTAAATAACCCCTTAGAATGCCCCAGCCATATCTTGTCCAGCATATAACTCCATCAATCCAACATCAACTACTTTTGGTCAGACTGGGAGCATTTACATCAAAAGACCAAGTTCCTGCGTGGAAACAAGCATGGCCAACTATGCTCTGCAGACTTAGTGGACAGACGGAAGAATCCCTTATACACCCAGTGTGCATCTGCCCAGCGGTGAACCATTTGAGAAGGCAGTACCTACTTCACGCACTCCGCTCCTCCCAAGTTAGATCGTGCCGACCGGCCTTAATGCTACTACTAAACAGCCACTCATTGCAGATCTCATGTAGGGCAGACAGATTTCTGCAGAAAGTCAATCAACTTTTACTAATACCAAACACATAGTGCACACGGGTACATCGCAGGAGCACAACGACAAGTAACAACAAGAATACAAGAGACGGCACAATACTGCCCAGGATTTTAGCACGTTTTAAGATATATGTAAAAAGATGAACTAAAAAAAGAGAGCTAATTTATACACAGAGTATTGTTGAATAACGTTGAATTTTGAAAAAAGGGCTTGCTTTTTTTAAACACAATTTGTAATGGTTTTAATTAACTACATGCAATAAAATCACTACCCTTAGAATGCCCTGTGGTGCAAAGTAACACAAAGTAGCACAAAGGTTTGTGCTAGAAAGTAAACAGTTTATCAAATTGTTTTGCCAGTTTGCATAACTTTTTGTGACTTTGCACAGTGGAAAGCCTTGATAACTATTCCTTGCGGTTGAGAATCCTGACTGCACCTAAACTGGACTGCCTGTTTTACGAGGTTTACTAAGAGTAATTATATTCCATGTAGTGTTCTCTAGAACAAAAGAAAAATGACCAATTCACGAAAAGAAATGGAAAAATAACTGAGGAGATTTATGACTCTTCTTGTGCACATTTTTCCATTTTTTTCCTATTCATAAACATCGCTTTTTCCAGTGTACTTCAGGAAATGTCAGGAAACTTTTTTGATAATCTCCCACTCCCCCATGTGTGGAGTCCTCTATTGTGGAGAAGTTCCCAGAGGGTGACAAGCAACCTTTGTGTTAACACTTTTATTTTCTGCGTGGGTTTTTATTTCCATAGGAGAAAGCCCTTCCCTGCACCTTCACCAAATCTGGGGTTGATTCATTCCTCTTCCAGAGTTTGAAGTGGAGTTAATCCAGCTTTGGAATGGAGTACATCTCTGACCATTTCCAAGGTGAAAAAGGGATGGAGAGCAGTTTGAAAATGTCCAACAGCAGAAATGTTTGTGGGTGTTCCCAAACTTTAAAGGCAAATCATACTTTGGAATGCTGTCTTCTAACTCCTTTACTGGGACTTAGGAGTGCAGACTTCTCTGTGTGAGTTCCTGACATTCAAAAAATCCCAAGTTTGATTGATGGAGACCAAATTTACCTTTGTAAATTGGTCCCACAGTTTCTTTCTGGGTGTTCATGAAGGGTTTACCCATATGGTCTTTCTAAAACTAAAGTTCCTCAAAGTTTGATGTTGGTATCCTGGTACCCAGCTTCCAGAATGTCTGCTCAGGATAAGTCTGTGCACTGCTACAAATGAATACACCAACTTACGGAGTCATCAGGGATATTTAGTTCTTCGTGTCTGCATCTCTAAGTTGGAAATCTTTTGGGATGCGCAACCATGTAGATTAATCTAATGAATGAGTTGGTTCGTACTAGGGATATGTTCTCCACCAAAGTTTACAGCATATGAATTTCACTTGTGGGACACCCCCGCGCCGCACGGCCATCAGCTGCTGCGTGTGCCCCTTGCCTGCCCTCTGCCTCGCTGCTGCCTCGTCTGCCGGCTGCCGGCTGCCGCCGCTGCGGTTGTTTTTGCCCTTGTTTTGACGTTATTTTGTGCCTGCTTGGTTTAACTCTCTTTTTTTCCCTTGTTTTATCGTTTATTTGTGCCTGTTTTGTTGTAATTTCATTTTCCCGTGCCCTTGTTTTGACGTTATTTTGTGCCTGCTTGGTTTAACTCTCTTTTTTCCCTTGTTTTATCGCTTATTTGTGCCTGTTTTGTTGTAATATCTTTTTCCCCGTGTTTGCTATCCTTCCTTGCTGTCCGCCTACCTCGCCGCCCTCCGCCCTCCCTTCCCGCCACCGCCGCTTGTCCCCGCCCCTTTTTGTCTTCTGTAACCCTCCCCGCTCCCGCCTCCCAGCTGCTCCGCCCACCCGCGCACTTGGCCTTAAATGGCGACCGTGCGACGCAGGTGAGTGTGACCCACTTGTGGGACACCCCCGCGCCGCACGGCCACCAGCTGCTGCGTGTGCCCCTTGCCTGCCCTCTGCCTCGCTGCTGCCTCGTCTGCCGGCTGCCGGCTGCCGCCGCTGCGGTTGTTTTTGCCCTTGTTTTGACGTTATTTTGTGCCTGCTTGGTTTAACTCTCTTTTTTTCCCTTGTTTTATCGTTTATTTGTGCCTGTTTTGTTGTAATTTCATTTTCCCGTGCCCTTGTTTTGACGTTATTTTGTGCCTGCTTGGTTTAACTCTCTTTTTTCCCTTGTTTTATCGCTTATTTGTGCCTGTTTTGTTGTAATATCTTTTTCCCCGTGTTTGCTATCCTTCCTTGCTGTCCGCCTACCTCGCCGCCCTCCGCCCTCCCTTCCCGCCACCGCCGCTTGTCCCCGCCCCTTTTTGTCTTCTGTAACCCTCCCCGCTCCCGCCTCCCAGCTGCTCCGCCCACCCGCGCACTTGGCCTTAAATGGCGACCGTGCGACGCAGGTGAGTGTGACCCACTTGTGGGACACCCCCGCGCCGCACGGCCACCAGCTGCTGCGTGTGCCCCTTGCCTGCCCTCTGCCTCGCTGCTGCCTCGTCTGCCGGCTGTCGGCTGCCGCCGCTGCGGTTGTTTTTGCCCTTGTTTTGACGTTATTTTGTGCCTGCTTGGTTTAACTCTCTTTTTTTCCCTTGTTTTATCGTTTATTTGTGCCTGTTTTGTTGTAATTTCATTTTCCCGTGCCCTTGTTTTGACGTTATTTTGTGCCTGCTTGGTTTAACTCTCTTTTTTCCCTTGTTTTATCGCTTATTTGTGCCTGTTTTGTTGTAATATCTTTTTCCCCGTGTTTGCTATCCTTCCTTGCTGTCCGCCTACCTCGCCGCCCTCCGCCCTCCCTTCCCGCCACCGCCGCTTGTCCCCGCCCCTTTTTGTCTTCTGTAACCCTCCCCGCTCCCGCCTCCCAGCTGCTCCGCCCACCCGCACACTTGGCCTTAAATGGCGACCGTGCGACGCAGGTGAGTGTGACCCACTTGTGGGACACCCCCGCGCCGCACGGCCACCAGCTGCTGCGTGTGCCCCTTGCCTGCCCTCTGCCTCGCTGCTGCCTCGTCTGCCGGCTGCCGGCTGCCGCCGCTGCGGTTGTTTTTGCCCTTGTTTTGACGTTATTTTGTGCCTGCTTGGTTTAACTCTCTTTTTTTCCCTTGTTTTATCGTTTATTTGTGCCTGTTTTGTTGTAATTTCATTTTCCCGTGCCCTTGTTTTGACGTTATTTTGTGCCTGCTTGGTTTAACTCTCTTTTTTCCCTTGTTTTATCGCTTATTTGTGCCTGTTTTGTTGTAATATCTTTTTCCCCGTGTTTGCTATCCTTCCTTGCTGTCCGCCTACCTCGCCGCCCTCCGCCCTCCCTTCCCGCCACCGCCGCTTGTCCCCGCCCCTTTTTGTCTTCTGTAACCCTCCCCGCTCCCGCCTCCCAGCTGCTCCGCCCACCCGCGCACTTGGCCTTAAATGGCGACCGTGCGACGCAGGTGAGTGTGACCCACTTGTGGGACACCCCCGCGCCGCACGGCCACCAGCTGCTGCGTGTGCCCCTTGCCTGCCCTCTGCCTCGCTGCTGCCTCGTCTGCCGGCTGCCGGCTGCCGCCGCTGCGGTTGTTTTTGCCCTTGTTTTGACGTTATTTTGTGCCTGCTTGGTTTAACTCTCTTTTTTTCCCTTATTTTATCGTTTATTTGTGCCTGTTTTGTTGTAATTTCATTTTCCCGTGCCCTTGTTTTGACGTTATTTTGTGCCTGCTTGGTTTAACTCTCTTTTTTCCCTTGTTTTATTGCTTATTTGTGCCTGTTTTGTTGTAATATCTTTTTCCCCGTGTTTGCTATCCTTCCTTGCTGTCCGCCTACCTCGCCGCCCTCCGCCCTCCCTTCCCGCCACCGCCGCTTGTCCCCGCCCCTTTTTGTCTTCTGTAACCCTCCCCGCTCCCGCCTCCCAGCTGCTCCGCCCACCCGCGCACTTCGCCTTAAATGGCGACCGTGCGAACGCGCAGCGGCCACGCGCAGCGGGTGCGCCGATTGTGCGCCGAAGGCGCGCCAAAGGCAAGCCCGTCTGCGCCCGTCCGCGACCGGATCGCGTCCAGCGCCAGGACCCCTGGCCCTCGAAGACCCCGACCTACCCGCCTGACGTACTCCGCCGCCACCCTCATCGCTCTCAACACCGGCCGACTCCCAGAATGCCACCAAGCCACACCACGACGCACCCACGGACCTTTCAGCTGCCACGCCTGCAAGTTCTCCTGCATCCAGACCAGCCCCGCACCAGCACCCGCCATGTCGAACACCAGCAGCACCCACCTCAAGTGCATCCTGCTCAACACCCGCTCCGTCCACAGACACGCCATCGAACTCTGGAACCTCCTAGACGCCACAGCCCCTGACGTTGCCTTCCTCACGGAGACCTGGATGAACGCCTCTTCAGCTCCCGACATCGCCATCGCTATCCCAGAGGGCTACAAGATCGTCCGGAGGGACCGAAACGCCAACCAGATGGGAGGAGGCATCGCCATCATCCACAGGAACACCATCCGTCTCACGACCAGCACCGACAACACCCTGACCAGCGCCGAACACCTGCATTTCCAGATCCACACCAACCCGAACACCACCCTCAGAGGCACCCTGATCTACCGACCCCCTGGACCACGCACACAATTCAGTGAGGACATCGCCGACTTCGTCAGCCCGCATGCCCTCCCCTCCGCTGACTACATCCTCCTGGGAGACCTCAACTTCCATCTGGAGAACAACAACGACCACAACACCAGCACCCTGCTCGACAACCTGGCCAACCTGGGACTTAAGCAACTGGTGTCCACCCCCACCCACCTCGCCGGACACACACTCGACGCCATCTTCTCATCCAGCACAGACATCGACTTCAGCCACGCCACAGAGCTTCAATGGACGGACCACAGCTGCGTCCACTTCACCTTCAAGAGAACGACGACCCACCATCACCAGCAACAGGCCGCCCGCAGAAGCTGGAACAAGATCACAGCAGACCAGCTCGCCACCTCCCTGAGCCAGCACCCTCCTGCCAGCTCAGCGAACCCCAGCCAGGCCGCCGACAACCTCACGAAGTGGATCAGCAACTGCGCGGACGAACTCGCCCCGCTGAGGACCCCGCCTAGCAGACCCGGCAGCAAGAAGGCCCCATGGTTCACCGACGAACTCAAGAGCTCCAAGAAGAACTGCCGAGCCCTCGAGAAAGTCTGGAGAAGGGAACCGACACCGGACAACAGGACCTCCTACAAACTTGCCACCCGGAAACACCACCAGCTGATCCGCGCCGCCAAGAAAACAGCATTCAAGGACCGGTTGGACAACAACGCACACAACTGCAAGGAACTCTTCAACATCGTGAAAGAGCTTTCCAACCCCAGCGCAGGAAACAACGACATCACCCCATCGCAAGACCTCTGCAACTCCCTCGCCTCATACTTCCACAACAAGATCACGGACATACACAGTAGCTTCAACAACCAACCAACGCACACCATGACCGTCCAACCACCCCCCCCCACCACCACCCTCCACGCCTGGACCCCGATCAGCACCGAAGACACCATCCGCACGATGAACTCCATCCACTCCGGATCACCGACCGACCCCTGCCCTCACCACGTCTTCAACAAGGCCGACGCTGTCATCGCACCCCACCTGCGAGACATCATCAACACATCCTTCGACACCACCATCTTCCCTGAGAGCTGGAAACACGCCGAACTCAGCGCTCTACTCAAGAAACCAACAGCGGACCCCACCGACCTCAAGAATTACCGCCCCATCTCGCTTCTCCCGTTTCCAGCCAAAGTCATCGAGAAGACCGTCAACAAGCAGATGGCCGCCTTCCTCGAGACGAACGGATCCCTCGACCCCTCACAGTCCGGCTTCCGAGCCAAACACAGCACCGAGACCGCCCTCATCGCCGCCACCGATGACATCCGAGCCCTGATGGACAATGGAGAAACAGTGGCCCTCATCCTCCTAGACCTCTCCGCGGCATTCGACACGGTCTGCCACCGCACCCTAGTACGGCGCCTCAGCAACATCGGAATCCAGGACAAGGCGCTGGAATGGATCATCTCCTTCCTCGACGGAAGAACACAGAGAGTCCGCCTACCACCGTACAAGTCAGAGGCCTCCGAAGTCATCTGCGGCGTCCCCCAAGGATCATCTCTGAGCCCCACCCTCTTCAACGTCTACATGAGCCCCCTCGCGGCCATCGTACGCAAACACAACCTCAGCATAATCTCCTACGCCGACGACACCCAGCTGATCCTCTCCCTGACCAACGACCCCGCCGCCGCCAGAGCCAACCTGCACGAAGGGATGAAAGAGGTAGCCGAGTGGATGACGTCCAGCCGCCTGAAACTGAACTCGGACAAGACGGAGGTCCTCATCCTGGGCTCCTCACCCTCCGCCTGGGACGACTCCTGGTGGCCTCCCGCCCTGGGCACCGCACCCAAACCGACGGACCATGCACGAAACCTGGGCTTCACCCTGGACTCCTCCCTCTCCATGACCAGGCAGGTCAACAACGTCTCCTCGGCGTGCTTCAACATCCTACGCATGCTACGGAAGATCTTCTGGTGGATCCCCACAGAGACCAGGAAGACCGTCACCCAGGCCCTCGTCACCAGCCGACTGGACTACGGCAACGCCCTCTACGCCGGTACCACCGCCAAGCTCCAGAAGAGACTCCAGAGGATCCAGAACGCCTCAGCCAGACTCATCCTCGACATCCCACGATCCAGCCACATCTCCGGACATCTGAGAGACCTTCACTGGCTCCCCGTCAACAAGAGAATCACCTTCCGCCTCCTCACCCACGCACACAAAGCCCTACACGACCAAGGCCCGAGCTACCTCAACAGCCGAGTCAACTTCTACGCTCCCAAACGCCACCTCCGATCAGCCAACCACGCCCTCGCCGCCGTCCCCCGCATCCGTAGAGCGACTACAGGAGGAAGGTCCTTCTCCTACCTGGCCGCCAAGACCTGGAACTCCCTCCCGACCGACCTGCGCCTGACCCAAGACCACCTCTCCTTCAGGAAGAAGCTGAAGACCTGGCTGTTCGAGCAGTAGCGGCACCCCTCCCCCCCCCCCCCAGCGCCTTGAGACCCTGCGGGTATGTAGCGCACTTTATAAGTAATTGATTGATTGATTGATTAACCTTTATGTGTCTACTGTACACTTGCTGCCCTGATACTGATGCACATTTGCTTTTTCTGGCTTTGGGCTTGAGACCATCAGGGTTTTTCTCGCTATTATAACCCAAAATCAATGATGATTTTATGCACGGCCCTGGTAGAGAAACACTAGCATGAATAATTGGATTCAAATTCAGTAACTCACTTCAATGGCATAGCAATCATTGTTAACCATAGCTGTTACCCACTGTGGCTACCCGTAAAAGAATTCCAGGCTGCACTGACTGGGCTCTCCAAGAGCCTGTCAGAGCAGTGCTAGAAAGCGAAAGCAGGGAGCACAGTTCCTGGAGGACAGGGAAGGGAATGCACAGAGAAGTCAGGGTGGATGTCAGTAAGCCAGTTATTTCTTTTTTTTACTTTTTAGACAAAAAAGAAAACCTATGTTATGTATGGCTCCCTCATGACTTCCTCTGCCCCTGCATAGTAGTTGAAAGCAGGGGAAGATGATTTAGATGGCCAGACTTAACATATGATTGTAGTTGGCTAAATGGTGAATTACGGGGATGTTCCTTCTCATCTATTCGATGTCATTCAGATCCTCTTGGTGAGAAACATCCCCTAAATTCACTGATATCCATCTATATATAATTCTACATAGTAATTTTTGAAAGAACTGCAGTATTGAAATCAAAAAAATTACCATACTGGGACAGAAGTAGAAGCTGGGCATCTTTCTGTACTGTGTGGTTCATCAGTATCGCCTCCTTTCTGAAACTAGCTAAAGAGCTCTTACAATGCAACCCATCAAACAAAGGTACTCAGATGCAACTGAAAAGAGGAGGGATTATTACTAGTAATGGAGGATATGCTTTTGTGTGTAACAGATGGTCACTACTGCTAAGTGTGGTGTGTACTGGATCCATCTTTCTTCTGTAGTGCACACATAGCATCATATGTTCAAGGGCGGGCAGAGAAAGCTCACTAGACATGCTCTGGGCAGCCATTGACCTCCTAATGATTCACATCTGAGATGCCCAACTGAATTGTGGTATCTTACTGCAAAGTTCTCCAGAATCAGATTTCTCTATTTAACAGACCCATCCCTGCTGAAACTTCACCTAAAAATACTGTTAGGAAGAAAGGACAAGTAGGGCACTCTAAAAAGACAGATGCTACGTATAAGAAATTGGGGTATTAGTTGAGGGAGTGAGTACCCACCTTAAACAATAACCATAATCAGGGCAAACCACCAAATTAACCTAAGCTCTACCCCCTAGTAGCTATGGCATAGAGAAAAAAGCCTTAACTAAGAGACAATGTGTACGTAGCAGTCCTCCAACCCTCAGGGTCCGTTCGATACTCAAAAGGGTCAAACTCCGTGCAGTGCGAAGTCTGTAGGCTATTGTAGCTCAAATCATTAGTGTGGCCAGAGGAGGCAAGAGAATAAAGATAGGGAACAGCTGGGAGGAAGACCCAGAACAAAAGCACTACTGTTAGAAATGGTGTTCTCTTATTCCCATAATCATTAATCCACTCCTAATATCTTTCCCCAAATGCTTTTTACTTGTAAGGAGAAGTCGGTTAATTGACTCGCTCCTTAATCCAACCTCCCCTGCTGTTAAGATTACTTTGGATTATATCTAAACTGTAACTGGTGGCTGACCTGCAGTCAGTTTACCTTGTCATTAGAGTGGATGGCACATTGAGTGCTGCAGTCCACTTCTGACCATTAATTTACAGCTCTGGATATGCCAATTTGAACATGTTGACAGGGTTAGAACAGGTATTTTACCTCTGGTTTGCAGGGGTAAAGTCCACAGAGTTTTACTGCAGCTAAAACCGTCAGCATGGTTGACAGTAACACTGTTATACCCTACTTAGTTGTATAACATGTACTCCAGCCCTGCTGCCTCTAGCTGCTCAGCCAGAGTGTGAGTTGGTCATGGGATGTTGGTGTACCTGTGATGCGTGGAATGCCTGGGTGTCTGAGTGGATGAGGTTTGGCAGTTAGAGATGGGCTGAGCAGCTAGGCACGCTGCTCCTGGTGGGGCTGGTACCACACTAGGCTGGCTGGAGTCAAGATAGATGTATCTTGGACTGAAACTGAATAAAGAAGACTTAAATATACATCCTGGCTCCTGGTGTCTACCTTCATAGGACACAACATATTTTGGTGACGAGCGGACTTGAACCCTAGAGACTCTTGGTAAAGCACAGAAACAAAGCTACTACAAAGAAACTACAAGAGAAACCAAGAGATCCCACAACTAACTACATCTACAAAGAAAGTATTTCCAGGCAAGCCAGCGCCAGCCCCATCAGTGTCGTTCCAACGGACAGCCCCAACGAACAGTGTCACCACCAAATGACACTACAGCCTGGGAATACTACAGCCACCTAAAGGATTACAGTGAGTTGGAGGAGTAGTTCAAATACAACCGCGTTTGGTGTTCCAGTCACAAAAGGAAGACAATGACAATTTGGGATTTTTAGTCATGAAGATGTAAAAACTTACAGTGTGCAGTGGCTGCACAGATGGAGAATAAACACCTAAAAGATGATCATTTTCAGAACTTTGTTTTGAATGAAGATCAGGGAGCACACTCTCATGCAAAGGTCACCTCATAAATCCCACTGATATTGATACAAAGGCCCTTATTGTGTTTATAACACAATAAGATATTACGTCAATGTACATATGTATTATGCATTATGGCCATTGATATGGTCCCACTGCACCTTTGCCTTATTTACACAAAGGCTTTATCAATATGTTGGGACCGAAAAGTTCCCTGCATGGTAGTAGACATGAACCCTTGCCCTGAGTGCTCCAACTGCCATGATATCTTGGTCCTTGGTAATGATTTCTCGTTATGAGCAACTATGAATCATGTGCCATGACCTAGGCCTGTCTCTTGGATTGTGGTCTGGCTAGACTGGGAGGGGCCCACCAAGATCTGCCCTCTTAGTGGTAAAGGGCTACCATCCTCACCAGGAGCTGAGCAGCACCAGTGCAGTGGTGGCAGCATACCATTTTTTTAGTGAGAGATAAAGTAATATGGCCAGGCCTTATTACCTGTGTCATAGAAGTGGGGCCTACTGGCCCTCTCATTGATGTTCTGCTGCTGTGTGTTCACTTCAACCTTGACCTACTGAGGGATAAAAAAGTAGATTTCCCGTATATAAGGAGTATCGGACCTATATTATGTTAGGATGATGCATCTATACGTACGCTCCCTGTTTGATATATATGCTTTTGCTTGGAGGAAACTCGTTTATTTTCTCCCTGTATATCTATTGCTAAAAGAGTAGGCCGAGAACCATACAGACGCCATCTTCTGATCATATGCTCGAGCACGGGCCGTGATCACGTTTTGATCAAGTGCAGTTGTCAGGCCCCAGTTCCTCTGAGTTACTGGTAGCAGCTGAAGATAGGCTGTTTACTTGACTGTTCTAAGACTCAAGGTTGCAACTGGCTTTGAGGGCGATAAGCGCATTCCTGGAGGCGCTGTGTTTACACTCCCAGGCACCAAGACGAAAGGGAGTCACCCCTCCTGACCTCATCAGTAATAGATAGTCAAGCCTTTGTACTGGTCTGATGTGTGCCATATATGGTCCTTTCCTGGAGCTGGAGGGCCAACTGGTGTTTTTCCTTTTACAGTGATTGTATGTGTTGAACCGAAAAGTATATCACCTCATGTTTGAATACGAGCCAACAGTCTTCTCGGCGTACCTGATGGGTGAGGTTTGGAGAGGCTCCTCTATAGAGTATTTTGTTTAATAAACGATTGAACCTTCTTCACTACCAACTGACTGATTATTTGATAATGGTATTGGGACTATTGGTAGGCATGGTCCTTTAGCTTATTTTTATGGTACTTCAGTTGGCGACTCCGTGACTGTGTCGTCCTCCCCGTAAATGGGTGGTAAGGACAAGGGGTAATTCTGGTCGAGCGGGTGGACGGAAAAAGGATCCTTTGAAATTTAGCCATTTTTGGTATGAATTTACTCCGCTCTCACGACCAGGGTATCCCCAGCTGCTAGTGACCCTTCACCGGAGTCCTACGGGCATAACCCAGGAGCTGACCGTGTTGGTCTGTAGGAGTTGGCAGTGGAGAACATGCAATTGTACCTGTGTGCACCAGGTGAGTGGAATTGTTTTGATGTTCTTGGCATGCACTGTTGAGCAGTGCCATTGTGGTGGTTGCACGTATAGATGCTCCACTGACCTTTTGTGAATAATAGAGACGCCGATCGGACGCCTGGCGTGGCATGTTTGGTGCGCGCCCGGCCGGACTGCTCTCGGAAAAGCCTGTGGCTGTACCTGGGTAGACTTGGGAACACATCTGAAGCGGTGCTAATGAAGCAGGCTTAGTCAGAATAGTCCCAAGAGTGAACCAGGAAGGCTGCGGGATGGTCTGTAGGTCTGTAGGTCGGTCTGTGGTTATACCTGTATGACGGTTTCTTGGTAGTCTTTGGACTGCTTGATTTTGGTATCTGTCAGTCTTGGAATCTGAATTTGATTGGTTCTCCACCAACAGGAGTCGACGGGCTCTGTTCTTTGTTTGAAGAGATGTCATTTTGAATATCTTTGTATGTATATATATATTATTGTCTTGTGTATGTTTGAATGAGCGTGAGACAATAACCATGCCATGTTTTAGCAAATTCAGTTGTTTTGGATGTTGTTGCTGCCCTAATGATACGCGTTTGGCTGAAAGTCAACCTGCCCCGCCTGAGGGTAGCCCAAGTTATGATATGTATGTAAAGCATGGTATTACACCTCTCTTGTTTAATACACTATGGCATAAATATACTAAAGATAATGTGGAATTACAATGGCCCTTAACCGGGTCTTTTGATGAAAAAAAGATACATTTTCTGCAGGATTGCTTATTTTCTAAACGTAGTCGACAGTCAATGTTTGACTCCCTAAGCTTGTGGCAGAAGGAAGCAAAGCGTAGACGTATGCGGGAGGAGAAAGTATGTAGGATGAAAGGAAATCAGACGATTACACAGAAAGCTATAGCTTATGATAAAGCAAAAACTGAGCAAAGGATTGATTGTGCAGATAGACAATTTAGATTGCAAGTGGATAGGACCTATGTGGCTAGGACTAAAGCGGAAGATGAGATAGAGGATTTATTGGATACTCGTCCACCTCCACCTTATGCTCCGCAGCGTATATATCCCGTTGTTCCCCTGACTCTAGTACAGGCCCCTTCAGCTTCCACCCCTGTTGTTTCCTCTTCCCTTGCCTCTCCGGGAACATCCTCTGTTTTGTCTCCCTCAGTGTCTGAGACGGCTATTCTATGGCCTGTTACACTGCCGTCTTCCGTTCTGTCCACAGCTGTTTGGTCTCCCCCCACCCCTGTGAGGGCTTCACTTTCTGCGAGTACGACCCCATCTCCAGCTGTTTCGACTCCATTTCGTGCTCCGGGGGATTTCAACGCATGGAAGTTGTTTACCCGTTCGGCTGTAGGACAGAATGCGAAACGGATGACTGAGGATCAGTCATCCCAGTGGATGCGAAAGCCTATTTACACTATAACTGACATATGGAACACGCTTTGAGACTATGAGCCTGTCATGCAGCAACATGCCTTGAAACACATGGCTGCACCTATAATTACTCTCTGGGAACTGTGTTTTCCAGGAGGGATGGCCCCCCAAGTGATGTATGACATCCGGGACCGGGCTCATAAGTCTGAACTTAGCCCAGATGAAGTGTATAGAAATGTGGAGGTTTTATTAAATTATCAAGAACGAATGCATCAAAAGTGTCCCTCGTGGGACACTCAGCATCCTCTGCGAGAAGTTCATCCTATCTTTCATCCTGAAATACCGGAACTAAAGAATGACCAGGGGGTGGTGACTAGACCTCGTGTAGAGGCCCGAGTGCAGGAGCAATGGGTTTACACCCCCTGGAAGAGGATTGAAGAGCTATTTTTTGCATTGTTAGTTCCCGTTGACGTATGGCGTCAGGTGCATGATCAGGACCATGTTCAAGAATTAGGCGGAACATGGGAGCAGATAAAAGATTGGGACAAGGATCGTAAGCCTGGAAATAAGCCGAATCCTGAATTATTGGCATTACCAGGCCGTATTATCACTTACATGCATTCCTTAATTCTGCCTCGTAAGGTGGATTGGGACAATTTGACCGCATGTAAATAGAAGAAAGATGAAAGTGTTTCTGATTTTTCACTAGATTTGACCGCGTATTCATTGATTTTAGTGGACAGGATTTATCGTTGGAAGGCGGTATACGAGTATTTGTTAATCGTTTTGTGACCAATTTGTTACCAGAAGTCTCTGCACGGCTACAAGCCGCCGAAAGTACCTGGACCACTTCCACACCCTCGGTAATATTGAGTATGGCCCAATATTATGAACATAGAGAAAACGAGAGTAAGGATAAGACGGAAAAAAGAACAAAGGATCTTAAAACACGGGTGTTGCCGCAACAAATTGCTCAAAGACGAGGCATAGAGAGAGGCGGTAGAGGGTTTGTCGTTTTGGGAAGAAATCAGTGTGCTTATTGTAAGGAGGAAGGGCATTGGCGATTTCAGTGTCCGTTGTTGCTGGCCCAGAACGGGGCTATGAGAAGTAGAGGAAGAGGTCGGGGAAGTGTGGATCGCAGTGATATGCGACGAGAAGAGGCGACGCAAGTTGGACAAGAAAATAATTATTTTAATAATCCAAGAGGTAGGCAGTATTATAATGAGGAGTGTGTAATGGACGCGGCCGACGGGTATGCTGATACATGGGATAGCCATGGACAGAGTGAGGGCCAGGTGTCAGTACCCATTGATCAGCAAGGACCTTATGTAGAGGCGCATTTGATGGGGACTTCTGAAAAGTTTTTAGTTGATACGGGTGCAATGAATAGTTCTATCTCTCGTTCCCTGGTTCCAGGGGCTGCTCTGTCCGGGCACAATCATGTTTCGGTAGGATTCTCAGGAATTCCGGTGGTGAGCCCCATCTCCAAACCTATTCCTTTTTCAACTGGTCCTGTTACGATAGACTCCCCGTTTCTTTTGACTTCCCATTGTGGCGAACATTTGTTGGGCTTGGATTTGTTGAAATCCAAGAAGTTACATGCTAAGATTCATTGTTCACCTGATGGTGTTTACTTGACCATTAATTCCCTTGGGAAGCATACTTTGCAGTGTTTCACTAAAAATGAACCCCTCCCTCCTGAGTTTGCCGCTATTCCAGCAACATTGTGGGCCACTGGTGACACAGATGTAGGATTATTAAAGATTCCACCCGTTTCTATTACTTTGAAACAAAATGCTCGGCTTCCTTGTATACTCAGTACAAAATTTCTCCGGCAGGTGAGAAGGTTTTGCTCTCCATCATACAAGATTTGGTAAAAAGGGGTGTGGTGGAAGAGACAGCTGCTAAGGTGTGCAACAGCCCCATTTTGCCTATCTTAAAAAAAAGCCCCTGTTGGAAGCGATCCTGACTATGCTGATACCTATCGTTTTGTGATTGATTTGCGCAAAATTAATAAAATAGTGGTGACCCAATACCCTGTGGTTTCAGACATCACTACTATTCTCACTATGATTCCTCCTACTGCTAAATATTTCTCTGTGATTGATTTAAAAAATGCTTTCTTTAGCATTCTGATTCATCCATATTTTTGGCTTCTCATTGTCTGGTCGCAGCTTCCAGTTCTGTCACGCTCCCCAGGGGTACACAGAGAGTCCTAGTATTTATAGTCAAGCTTTGAAAACATTGTTGGATGATTTGGTCTTGCCCCCTGGTAATGTGCTTTTGCAATACGTAGATGATTTGTTAGTGGCCTCTGATACTGAGGAAGGTTGTAAGACGGCCACTGTACAATTAGTGTCTCATTTGGCTGCTAATGGCAATAAAGTATCCCTTTCTAATTTTCAATATTTTCGACAGGAGGTGACCTATCTCGGTCATCTACTGTCAAGAGAGGGGAGGAGACTAACCCCTGAGCGTGTGACTACCATTTTTAATATGTCTGTACCTCGTACTCACCGTGATGTTCGTGCATTTCTTGGCATAACTTCTTACTGTCGCCAATGGGTCCCTAATTTTTCCCTTCTTACTAAACCTCTTCTGTATTTAACCACTAAAGATGTGCATGAACCTTTACCTTGGACCGATGCTTGTCAAGATGCTTTTGACTCTTTGAAATCTGAGCTTTGTTCTGCACCTGTTCTTGGTACTCCTGACTACCGGAAACCATTTGTGCTTTTCGTACACGAGGTGGACGGTTGCTCGCTTTCTGTGTTAACACAAGGATTTGGTGGTAAGTAGAGACCTTGTGCCTATTTCTTGGTGGTGTTGGATAACGTCGCCAGAGCACTCCCTAGCTGTTTAAGAGCTACTGCTGCGGTTGCGGTGGCTATTCGACAGTCGGAAGGGCTCGTTCTGAACACTGACCTCGCAGTGATGGTACTGCACGCAGTGGATACATTATTGAACAAAACACAGACCCAGCACCTTACAAGTGCGCGTCTTACCGGATACGAATTGACTTTGTTTGCTCCACATTTTACGATTAAACAATGTGCTACTTTGAACCCTGCTACGTTACTAGCCCTCCCTTCGAATGAAAAGAACAATGATGTTCATGATTGTATATTTCGGACTGAGGAAGAAACGAAGGGACGGGTAGATCTGACTGATTCTCCTGTATCTGACCCTCAAGGGGAGTTGTACGTCGATGGCTCTTGTTTCAAGTTACCAGATGGCATGACAACTGCTGCACATGCGATAACTACTCTTTGCACTATAGTTGAGACTTCTCGAGTACCCTATCAGTCAGCACAGGCGGCTGAATTAGTGGCATTGTTTCGAGTCTGTGAGTTAAGTGAAGGCTGAGAGTAAATATTTACACCGACAGCCAGTACCCCTTCGGCTGTGGCTCATAGTTTTGGCCGACTGTGGGCAGAAAGAGGTTTTCTTACTTCTCATGGTCAGTGAATACAGCATGGCCCCTTGATTTTACGATTAATGACAGCATTGACGTTACCAGAAATAGTAGCTGTAGTCAAATGTAGTGCACACAAGGCAGTGGTTGATGGAGTGGGGGAGGGTAATGCCTTTGCCGATCAAGTAGCTAAGGAAACTGCAAAATCCAAATTGACCTCAATGTTTGTGACTAGCTCTGCTAGGTGGGTGGCTGAAACAGAGATGTTTGATAATACCATGGAGAGTGTCCGAGAAATACAGAAAGAAGCTACCCCTATTGAACTGGCTCACTGGAAAGAGCGAATTGGGAGATTAGATGCAGATGGTTGTTGGATTGATCTGACAGAAAAGCAGCGGTGGCTGTTGCCTAATGCCTTAGTGAATGCGGTGGTGACAATGGCACATGGTTCAGCTCATATTGGGGTGAAAGGCATTTGTGCATTATTAGATCCTGCATGGTACAATCCCAATATTTCTAGGACCGCTGCTCATTTGGTACAATATTGCATGGTTTGCTTACGACATAATCAATGGGGCAGGGAGCCTGTTTTGAGTGGAAACTTTGCACCACCATCTTTGCCTTTTGAGGTGCTTCAAGTGGATTATATCCAGCTGGAGCGCGTTAACAATTTGAAGTATGTCCTGGTCGTGGTATGCGCTTTCAGTAAATGGGTGGAAGCCTACCCGACAAAAGAAAACACTGCTTTGGCAACAGCAAAAGCGTTGGTAAAGGAGTATTTCCCTCGCTACGGATTGCATCGTGTGATCTGGAGTGAAAACGGAAGGCATTTTAATGCAGAACTTATCACACATATATGTAATGGACTACAGATTAAACAGAAATTCCATGCGGATCGACACCACCGCTGGGTTGGTCGAGAAGTATAATGGGATATTAAAGCTCAAATTAGCTAAAATTCAAGAAAGTACTGGATTGAGGTGGCCAGATGCTCTGCCGCTGGCATTAATGTCAATACGAGTTACCCCACATTCTCATTCTGGTTTGTCTCCGTATTAGGTCAGTTTTGGGTGCCCTGCTAATATTTGGGGCGTCCTGAGACCCAGAACGTTTCGTGATATAGAGTATCCTATGCTGACAGACTATTTGTATGCTTAGACTAAAGATCTTCGTTCCATTCATCAACAGGTCTCAGCAATTTTGCAGCCCCTGCCGGAGGGTCCTGGACATCGTTTGGAACCAGGACAGTGGGTTCTGGTCCATAACTATCAGCAAAAATCCAGCTTGGATCCTCGTTGGTCTGAACCATTTCAAGTATTGTTGGCCACACGGACGGCGGTAAAAGTGAACGGCAAGCGACACTGGATTCATGAGTCACATCTGAAAAAACTACCCCTACCGCTTCCATATGATCAGCGAATCCAGGACGGGGTTCTGACTCAGGAAAGTGAGCAAGTTCCTCGATTCATCCCTTTTTCTGACGCCCAGGTAATTGGAGACGGGCTCGGAAGGGGCTCTGTCATCAGCACAATTAATCGCCCCAGATTCTGTTGTTCCTATAGCTAACCCAGAGGCTCGCAGTACCCCTGTTTGACCGGATTCGTCATCCTCTGTTTTGTTCTCTGATCAAGAAGTGCCTGGCCATACTCGATACAACCTGCAGCCCAGAAAACAACACAGTACACCAGCTGAACTTGGTAGGAGATAGGGAGAGACTTGAGTGATAGGGTACAGACCTGTGCTATGAATGTCTGTTAGATACACTTCTGGTGTGCTGAGCGAGATACTAGACTGAACGCGCTGAGATCCTTGAACATTTGTTTGCTCTGTTCAGAAAGAAAGACTGAATTTCATGTTCAAAGGGGCCCAGGTTGTGTTTTCTTCAAGGGTTGTGTGAGAACATAACTCCAATGTGAGAAGTTTGTTTTGGTATTATCTGTGATAACCGATAGGAGCCTGCCTATGAGGCTCTAAAAGAACACAGGAAAGAAGCACCCTCTGGCAGGTTGGACTGCATTGCCCTAGTTTATTGTTGGACTTTTAGTTAGCATGTATCCCTTTGCTCGTTTTGTTCCTGAAGAGGAACGTCCTTTTGTACCACGCTATTTTTCTACATATATGCCTGTTTTTTCTAGTTGGACCAATCGTGTTAAAATTGCATTTATAGCTACTATAGCAATATTGCTAATTATATTACTGGGAGTATTCATATATTTAGAATTTCGTCACCCTATGCATACTGTTTTAGGAACAACTACCCCACCTCCGGAACATGTGTTTCATACTTTAGCCCCTCATAAGGAAAGGCATCGTCAGACCTATATGAAAAACGAATTCATTGAAATGCTTCATCAAGCACACAGTGCCACCAATATTACGAATTGTTGGGTTTGTGGTCTTTTACCATCGGTTATGCACAAGCACGACTTATTTATATCCCTACCTTTGTCTTATCTGGGAAGTTGCGAGGCTTGGTTCAAATTGCCTTCGATGATGTATATGCATTACACTGTGGACACTCGAAGGTTTTCAGAGAAAGATTATGAAATGATTTTAGCATATATAGAGGTTCATCAGGGGTTCAACCCCGATGGGAATAATGGAGAGGGAACCTTAGATCCGAATGCCTGTATGAATATGTATACAACGCATGAAAATACCACTTGGTTGAAAAATGAAATTTTGGACTTTGTTGAATTCAATTTCACTCAATATTATCGACACTTTCAGGACCGTAATGTTACTGAAGATAGGGCTATTCCAGTACCTGTATTGAACAGTACCTCTACGTTTTGTGTTCAAAGAGTAGGGTACATATCAGTAGGAGAAAGGCGATGTAATTACACTTATCAGTTGCGTACCTTTAGCAGCCCTCCGTTGTTAACACCTCCTAACGTATATTTTGTCTGTGGAGAAAGCGCCTATACTTGGCTTCCACGAGGTTTGGTTGGACGTTGCTACCTGTCCTTCCTGTACTCTCCAGTCTATATTGCCCCTTCTAATTATCACAAGGATCACCGACTAGATAAATGTAGCGTGCTTATTAGGAGAAATAAAAGGGTGATAGATACCACCGATATAGATCAGACCGATACTCCACTGCAGTATTTCACCGACATTATGAAGGGAGATTTACCCTTTTGGGGGCCTATGATTACTAGCCAAGAAGTACGACGTTTGTCTAGAGTAGCTGAAGGGGTAATTTACACAACTGCAGGAATACTGACCAATATAACAGTAGAGCTACAGGCGACCAGACTTTTTTCGCTTCAAAACCGTTGGCAGATCGAGGAGGAGCATGCCGTGTGATCGGCAGCTCTTGCTGTGTTTATATTCCTGACTCCGTCCCCTCCGTTCATTTGGCTATACAGAAGCTACATCGTTTAGCTTCCGAGATACATGTCGAAACTGGTACGTGGTCTCTCTCTGGTTGGTTCTGGGGTTTGCTGTCTACTTGGGGATGGAAAATTTTGATGGTGCTGGCATGTATAGCCGGTATCATATTCCAGTGTTGTGTTTGTGTACAATGTGGACCTGCATGTTGCTCTTATTGCGCGACAAAATTCACTTCCTCTGTGTCTGGTCCATCCCCAAAAGCGGTAAAAGCTCAACTAGTTCAGCAGGAGCTTAAAGACCTATTGCAGATTGATGAGGGAATATTTGAAGATTGAAAAGTTTTAGCACATCATGCTAAAAGGGCCGTTCTGAGGAATAAAAAAGTAGATTTCCCGTATATAAGGAGTATCAGACCTATATTATGTTAGCATGATGCATCTATACGTACGCTCCCTGTTTGATATATATGCTTTTGCTTGGAGGAAACTCGTTTATTTCCTCCCTGTATTTCTATTGCTAAAAGAGTAGGCCGAGAACCATACAGACGCCATCTTCTGATCATATGCTCGAGCACGGGCCGTGATCACGTGTTGATCACCTGCAGTTGTCAGGCCCCAGTTCATCTGAGTTACTGATAGCAGCTGAAGATAGGCTGTTTACTTGACTGTTCTAAGACTCAAGGTTGCATCTGGCTTTGGGGCTGATAAGCGCATTCCTGGAGGCGCCGTGTCTACACTACCAGGCACCAAGACGAAAGGCAGTCACCCCTTCTAACCTCATTTTTTTTTTTCTTTTATTTAAACATTTTTTATTTGCATTCATCTTTCTCACAGCATCCTCATATTTTAACATACATTACATAGTCAATGTCTGCCCGCTGTCTAATAATTGCAGAGTTGTCGGCTATTCCAAACATAGTGCCATATAGTATACTCTGAACAGCCATTTACAGTTTCTCGTGGCATATCAATAATTACTGCATTATAATACTCATGCTGTTCATTCTACCCCAACAACATAACTACTTCCCTTCCCCACCCCTATCCCACCCTCCAGTGTGCTCCGCTGCAGTGTACAATTCCCAATATAGTCTGATCTATAGGTATTATCTCTAGGATATGCTGCCTCTATGGGACGACCTCCATCCTTATGTTGTCAGCTACTACCCCTCCTAACCTCATCAGTAATAGATAGTCAAGCCTTTGTACTGGTCTGATGTGTGCCATGTATGGTCATTCCTGGAGCTGGAGGGCCAACTGGTGTTTTTCCTTTTACAGTGATTGTATGTGTTGAACCGAAAAGTATATCACCTCATGTTTGAATACGAGCCAACAGTCTTCTCGGCGCACCTGATGGGTGAGGTTCGGAGAGGCCCCTCTATAGAGTATTTTGTTTAATAAACGATTGAACCTTCTTCACTACCAACTGACTGATTATTTGATAATGGTATTGGGACTATTGGTAGGCATGGTCCTTTAGTTTATTTTTATGGTACTTCACTACATCAGGTAAGATGTGGGGACAGTGCATGCATGTTTGAGTGCACCTCACTTGTATGTGCGTGAGCTCATGAGTGCTACCATACATGGTGTCATACTGTGCAGGTGTGAGGCACCACACTTGTATGTGTGTGAGACGATGTGTGCTACCCTACATCGGGACAAAGTGTGCATGCACAAGGGTACCACGTTTGGATGTGTGTGAGCCTGTGAGAGCTACAGAACACAGAGACAGTTTGTGCGACTTTATGTGCATCTCACTGGTATGTAGGCGTGCCATGAGGGACATAGTAGATGGAGGGTTACTTGCTCGTTTGCCTGCAGCACTAAGGATATGTAGTTGCCTGTGAGGGGTACAGTGCATGAGGGCCTGTGATTTCCCTGCTGGAAGCCACAGGGCCCACCTGACCAGTATGTGGAGGTAGGGGAGTCCCCAAGCAGATGTGTGGACTGTTGAATTGCTGAGAGCTGCGTGGGGCACACACACTTAACAAAGAAAGAGCCAGGCTCTGCAGTGTACTTCAAAAGGGGCTCTTTGATTCTAAAGAGAGGTCACTTGTGAAAGAGATCTGCACACATCTCAGGAAGGGGATGGAGCTGATAAGAGAGTCAACAACAACAAAAAGCTTATTGACTTTTTCACAAAGAAAACCATAAAAGTCAACCAAACAATAAAATAATAATAATATCACGGGCTAAAAGGAGGCAATACTGTATATCCATCATATCCCCTAAACTTATGTCCAAAAGGTAAACAAATCCAGAAATAGAATGACATCATCACAGCCATAAAAGATAAACAGAATATTAGATCAAGCACAGTAAGACCATTCATCAAGGCACCATATATACAAGATGGAGTACAGGGACTGTGTTAAAAACAATCTCGTCAAAATGATAAACCATCCATCATGGCCCCATAAGATACAAAATAAATAATGAAGAGATCTCATGTCACAGCCATAACCATCCATCCTGGCCCTGTAAAAAACAAGATAAATAACAGGGGATTTATTAAAAAAGGATCTCAAATGAACACTGTGCTCAGGATTTGTCCATGAAAATCTAATTACAGCTGGACCTGAGCCTGATTGCGAGTCTTTAAAAGCTAAGATAAGAGCGTCATAAAGTGTAGGGCTGGGGCATGTGTAACTTTTTGATACACATATATCTGAGCTTGACGCCCATGTGTGATTCTTTATTCTCTCACGTGGCCTGTGTTTATGGCTATCGAATATGGAGACACTCCTGTTGTGATAGCCAACTCTCTGGAGGAAGAGCATAACAAAGAATAGGAACTTCAAAGACACTAAATCACATTTGTCAGGAAGAAGAAATTAAGCGAGGTCCAAGAATCCTATGACTAGATATTATATTGCCTTTATTCAGTTGAATCTTCTTATGAGGAGCTTGTACTCGAGACACTGGACCACTCCAGCCTCATATTCAATAACATATTTTTAGGTGTTGAGCATTTGCTCCTCTTTGAATGTTGTAGATGTAATGAGACCAATATTTCTTTAAATCAATGTTGTCTGAAGAAGACAGTTGTCCAATGTTGGTTTTGAATGAAGTCTTTATTTATTTCATAAAATATGGTTCTTATGATGGTAAAGTAACCAAACAGCCGAAACGTGTTTCGGCCTCTGGTCAGTGCGACCTGGGCTTTCTCAAGGCTGTAAGAAAATTGGTGTATAATTGTAAATAAAAGGAAATAAGATCTCCATAGTAGAATGCCATGTGGTGATAATTGTGCCATTGATAAATAGTGCAAAAGAAAAGAGACACCTTAATAATAAAAAAATCGCCAAGTAAAAAAGTGACGGTACTGAAAAAGTGCTGTGAGTGAGTGAGATAGTCCAAGTGAGATAGCGGTTAAAAAACACAAAAATAATATATTCTATATATCGGTCAATTGCCATTATAGTCTATATATAGAAAAGCCTCTTTATAAGAATTAAAAAGGTGCTGTCTAGGAAACATACAAGTTTGTGAGCAATTGTAGATCTTTTCAAATGAGTATATGTTTTCCACTATAAGTTTATTAAAGTATTAATACCAGGGTCATGAATATGATCACTAGTGATTGAAAGGATGTAAACATGCATTGAAATTATATTTGTACAGAAAAAACAGAGTTTAGTGAGAGCAGCCTTTATCAGATAATTCATTCATATAATACCTTTCTGAGTAGAGCTTAAAACTCAATTGAAAATCTTGTGCATTACAGTATAGAATTCTTCAAAGCATTGAAAAACAGATACATGTCGTTTTCTGTAAGGGAAGGGGAGAGGGAAAAGTTGAGGCAATCAAACAAACGTTATAAGAAAAATCAGATAATAACATGATGGTTTGAAACTAACATAATAATTGAGCAAGTTTAATACAGTTGCATTGTCTACCCCGACGGAAACATTATGGCGAGGTCTCAGATAAATATCAATTTATCTTTCAAGGCGACATGAGCATGTTTAATATTTTACAGCCAAAACCTCATACCGGACATTCACTAAGACAACTTGTTATGTAATGCAACCCATATAGCGAATGAGTATAGCGAAGGCTGCTCTCACTAAACAGAGTTTAGTGAGAGCAGCCTTTATCAGATAATTCATTCATATAATACCTTTCTGAGTAGAGCTTAAAACTCAATTGAAAATCTTGTGCATTACAGTATAGAATTCTTCAAAGCATTGAAAAACAGATACATGTCGTTTTCTGTAAGGGAAGGGGAGAGGGAAAAGTTGAGGCAATCAAACAAATGTTATAAGAAAAATCAGATAATAACATGATGGTTTGAAACTAACATAATAATTGAGCAAGTTTAATACAGTTGCATTGTCTACCCCGACAGAAACATTATGGCGAGGTCTCAGATAAATATCAATTTATCTTTCAAGGCGACATGAGCATGTTTAATATTTTACAGCCAAAACCTCATACCGGACATTCACTAAGACAACTTGTTATGTAATGCAACCCATATAGCGAATGAGTACGCGAGTAGTTTCAGACAGCGTGTCACTGGGGCATAAAAGGTTTCCTACAACGACAGATTTCGCGGCAATGTTAATGTGCGTTTATGGCCTGCCGGGCATTTTACATGCTCGAATGGTGAGTCAAAATGTATAGTCGACAGAACCAACGTTCTTATATTACAATCATCTAACTAATTTGCGCACGCAATTAGCAGAATTTAAAAAGAGGAGAGAGCAAGCGTTCAGGCATCAAACTTACTTGGTCGGAAGAAAAATCCGGGTTAAATCCCTCACAAAGTCATTTTCGAGTGTGCCCTATGCGTTCTCGGCGGCGGCCATTTATAGAAGGGAAAATCCTAGCATTGTTTGCATGATAGTATGAGCGCCATTTATAAGTGGTCAAAAGCAATTATGGTAGGAATTTGTTTAATCCACGTCTACTGAAACCTTAATTACAAATGATGAGGCAGGTTAGCTCACTACATTCTCTATATACCCTGTGTTTAAAGGAATTTTATATATTGAATGGTTGAATTATTTTTAACTACCAATTGTTTGTGTCGGAAGAGTAATGACCAAATAGTGGTGATTTCTATGGTTGCCATCTTAAAATGGATCTACTTCCATATACAGACATAAGAAATTGGCTGTTGTTACTAAATACTTGACGTGCATGAGGCAATCAGCAAACCAATTACTTCTTAATATAGATAAAATTTAAGAGCACTCTATAAATAATATATCAGGGTTATTATAATTATGGAAAAACTATATGTGTCGGATAATGCAGAGGTCATGGCAGGATTTACATAGTCGCAATTTTAAAGCGGGTATCATTCGATGTATCTTGTATGGAATAAACAATACGAACGGTCAGCATACTTGATTAAAAATCTTACCATGCCAATGTTGGTTATAGATATTTCTACAGACATCCATGATCTTAGTTTCTAAAGAACAGTTGTTAAAGCTGTATCGAACATAGCATTTAGTTGCGATCTATACAGCAAAGATACGAGGGTGAATTTGTTATAACGATCATATGAAATCCAATTATGCAGGGAACATATTATGACAAGTTCCTGTTACAGAGTAGATAAAATCGATTGGCAAAGTTTCCTAATCATATGATGTATAACTATTCCTCGAAGAGCTATTTACATAAAGCAGAAGAAGTAGCTCTAGAAAAAAGTAAGCTTACTTAAATAGGAAACACTATCCAATAACTCAGTAAAGAGAGGTAAACAAACTAATTTTTTCATTAATCCATGATGTTATCGGGCAGCTCATGTTAAGTAGTTCTATAGTGTGCGCCCATATGGATTTAATTTCCTTGAAAAATATTAAAAGAAGACAAGAAAGTCACAATGAAAAAATTTGAGCTCTGTCCCTCAGTGTATTATGATGATTCACACATTCGTAGTCTTATGCGTTCCTAAAGCCAATGATGCCACTCATGTTCTTTATTGATTCCCATCTCCATAGTTCTCAAACGAATGATAAGCGCACTTTCTTCCACACCTAATCTGTGTTCTAGGTTTCCACCCCTCTTACGTTGTTTCAGTTTCCTCAGACCAATAAAATTGAAATTGCGTTGATGCTGATGGCAATTTTCAAAATGTTCAACCAAAGGTTGTCTAGTGTCTTGTTGGACTTGGCCCTTTTTGGCAGTTTCACCCCTAAACTTTTTGCCTTTCCTGTGACCTCGTTTTGGTGGTCCAGTGTAAAGTGCATGCGGTCTCTGAGTGCATGTGGTGAGATTGGCCTGCCCTCCCATAGGAAAGCATGGGGGATATGTGTGTCCATGGTAATTCCTGGTGTGAGAGGAGTGCAGGATCGAGTTTGGTATGCGGGAACTCATGAGAATAAATGCTGCGCAATGGTGTGCGCAGATTTATGGTGACTGGTGGAAAAGTGCCACTTCTAGAAGTTGGCATTTCTGTGTGCTGTGTGTCTGTCTGCCTGATGTGGAGTGCATGTCTGGCTTGTGATTGACAGGTGCTGGATGGTGTGGGGAATTCCAGGAGCCAGGGTGAGTCAGTCCAGTTGTGAATAGAGAGATCTGCATGCAGATGGGAGGGAGGAGTTGCACCTGGGACCTGAATAGGACTGTGCCTTCCCTCCACAATGCTGGCTCCGCCCCCTGTGGTGCGTCTGAGCACCTAGCCCCCACCTAACAAAGGAGAGAGGAGCTGAGCAAAACAAAGTGCTCCAAAGCTCCCCCAAACCAGTTCTAACTGGTATCCCTAAAGCCTGTGCTGTAACACAAAGGGAGTTGCTAATATGTTATGTTATTTAAATTTATAGCGCGCACGGCTACTCCAAGGAGTGTCCCGGCACGAGCAAGGGGAAAACAGAGTATAATCTGACTTTAAATAAAAAGATGAGTTTTTAACAATTTTTTAAAAGCAGCAATATCTTCCACACAACGAAGTGCCAGGGGAAGCGCATTCCAGGCACGGGCCGCATGGACGGCCAAGGAAGCGCCCCCCAGACGATGCCGCTAGAAACCAGGGATCTTCGCCAGCCTAAGGGATGAGGAGCACAGAGTCCTCCCCGGGACATAAAAGGAAAAACATTTCTGCGGATAGGCCGGCCCTAGAATATGTAGTGCCCGATGGGCTATGGTGAGAGATTTAAACACCACTCGCGCCTTACGAAGGTAGCCCCGTACACTCTCCCTAGGAGAGATCCCCCCCCAAAAGGCAGGCAGCCGCATTCTGGATCACTTGAAGCTTATTGAGGGAGTTAGCTGGAATCCCTACATAGAGCGCATTAGCATAGTCCAAACGGGACAGGATAAGCACACGCACCACAGATTCACGTGCAGCCTGCGGAAGAAGCGGAAAAAATGTTCTCAGGACTCTGAGGAGCCCAAAACAGCAGCCTGCCAGTCACTTCACTTGACTGGAGAAGGAAAGATTACCATCAAACCAAACTCCCAGATTCTTAGCGATCTGGCTATTGGACAATGGGGGTGGAAACTCAGCTGGCCAGTTCAAGTCTCTAAACCCAGTCGGAAAATCACCAAACAGCAGAACCTCTGACTTTTTTTCGTTGCATTTCAATTGGGCCTTCTCCAACCACTTGAAAACTGAAGAAAGACACGATTGCACGGGGGCCACAGTAGCCACATTCTTATTCCAGGTAAACAATAGCTGAGTATCATCAGCATAGGCAATCACCTTAGCACCCAAACCCTCCGCCAAAATAACGAGAGGGGTAAGGTAGATATTAAACAAAAGGGGGCTAAGGGATGAACCCTGGGGGACCTCTGTGCAAACCCGCTGAGGTGAAGAGGCCGCCGGGGGTAGCCAAATTTGCTGAACCCGGCCCTCCAAAAAGGACTTAATCCAGCCCCAGGCTGATCCAACCACACCAATCTCCGCCTGTCTGTCCAGCAGTAAGGGATGGGGGACCGTATCAAAAGCGGCCGACAGGTCGAGCAGCACTAAGGCTGCTCTCCCGCCGGCATCGAGACACTCCCAAATTGCTTCTGAGACTTCCACCAGAGCACCTTTCATACTAAAGGAAGGGCGGAAGCCCGACTGAGCTGGATGTAATAGGCCCGCCCTCTCCACATACTCTGACAGCTGTCCGTTTACTATCTTCTCACAAACTTTAGTAAGGCTAGGGAGGAGAGAGATGGGCCTATAATTCCCCGGAATCGAGGGATTGAGAGTAGATTTCTTCACGAGGGGGAGGATTTTAGCCTGCTTCCAAGCACTTGGAACCCTAGCATCATGCAAGGACAGATTAATGATGTAGTTGACTTAAACATTCACAACCTCTGCCACAGAAGCCAATAATCTTGCCGAGCACGGGTCAGCCGGAGAGCCGAACTTCAGACCCTTCAAAACTCTCAACGTGCAGGACAAATCAACCGAGGAAAAATTAACCAAGGAGTGATTGGAAGAAATAGCCTCAGGGAAGGGAGCACGAGACACATCAGATAAAGAAAAACATTCTTGAGCAGCAGGACATATGAAGCTATCTTGTATCCTTTGAATTTTATCCCAAAAAATTTGGATAGCGTCTCGCACCAAGCCACCGTCGCAGGCATAATGCTACTCTGAGCTGACGGGGACATAAAGCTCTGAACGATGGCAGAAATCTCTTTTGAATTATTTTGAGCCTGGTCTATGCGAGTGGCAAAATACTGCCTTTTTGCTAAGGAAATAGCCTTATAATAAATTTTCTGGCCCTGCCTGAGCCAACCCTTGGCCACCTGACAATAGTTACTGAGGCGCCATGAACGCTCCAATTTCTTACAGTCCTGCTTCAGATGTAGCAGCTCCACTGTAAACCAAGGTTTAGAGGGAGAATCCCTAGACCGTCTAGAAGAAGTAGGAGTGGCGATCGCAGCCATGGTGCCCTGCAACCAGGTAGAAAAGGTTGCAAGGCTCCCATCCAAGTCCTGCGGCAGGGACGGCCTGTTGTCCTCCAATGCCCTAGCAAATTTGGCGGGATCAATTTTCTTAAAAGGGGGTTTATGGCAAACTACAGGTCTAAAACTCGGAGAGGCTACTTCCCATAAAAAGCAGATTAGATAATGATCTGACCACGAGACAGGAAGTGGTGCCTTAATTTTAATAGGAAAATTCGAAAAGATGGGATCGAGAGTGTGGCACCCTTGGTGGGTCGCCTGGAAGACTCATTGAGAGAGCTGCGCCACTTGGCAGATATCAAGGAGCTCTAGCGTGTCCCTTGAATCCCTTTGATCCAAATAGATATTGAGGTCTCCAAGAATCAAATAGTGGGAAAACCGAAGAGCCCGCGTTGATACAGCCTCATCACAAGCCTGAAGAAAAGATTTAGCCACGCCTGGTGGGCGGTAGATCAAAGACCCACCCAACGTAAAGTGAGCTGAGAAGCAAATACTAAAATCCAGGGATTCACATCCACCCCAATTACTGAGCTCACCCTTACAGAGCTCCCACTTCTCCTTAAAAATAACAGCCACCCCCCCTCCTCTCCCCATAGTCCGATTGAATCTACAAATTTTATAGCCCACAGGAATAGCCATTGTCACTATAGGGTCGGAGGAGCTGTCCAACCAAGTCTCAGTAATAAATAAAAGGTCCAGAGAGTTGTCATCCAATAGCTCAAACACCTCCAAGTGATGCTTCTTCAGGGAGCGAACGTTTATCAACGCCGCTGCAATAGAGGGAGTCCTTAAGGACCTATTCACAGGGATAGGCTCCAGACATAGATAAAACCCACAAACCCCGCACACAAAGTTTTGCATCCCCCTTAAGTCGGGGTAGGTCTGATTGTCACAGCATACTCCCCTTAAACATTTAAGTGACTCACTCGAGAAGCACCAACGGCATGATTCACCAGACACTTGCGGAGCAGCATAACTGGCCCCGGCCACCGACGAGACGCTGACGAGCGCAGACGGGCTTGCCCTAGGCACGCCTTCGGCGCGCCAGCGGCGTGAACGCGCAGCGTGCATTTAAATAGCACCGGTGGCCAGAGAACTAGAGAGTGCCCACCGAAACAAAATGGCGCCTCTCTCTGGCACACCGGAAGTCAGGAAACTCCGAAAACGGAGTTGCGGTAAGGTTAAAAACTGTCCCAGATTCAGATAGCAAAACAGTACATGTGCAAATAAACGCTATGTAATGATTTAAAATGGCATCCCACACAGTTCATAAAGCGAATAGCAGCAAGGAAGAGCAGTGATTAGGTATAGAATACAGGTAACAATGTCAGCCCCTAAGCACCTGCGAACGCGCAGCGTGCATTTAAGTAGCACCGGTGGCCAGAGAACTAGAGAGCGCCCACCAAAACAAAATGGCGCCTCTCTCTGGCACACCGGAAGTGAGGAAACTCAGAAAACGGAGTTGCGGTAAGGTTAAAAACTGTCCCAGATTCAGATAGCAAAACAGTACATGTGCAAATAAACGCTATATAATGATTTAAAATGGCATCCCACACAGTTCATAAAGCGAATAGCAGCTAGGAAGAGCAGCAATTAGGTATAGAATACAGGTAAAAAATGTCAGCCCCTAAGCACCTGCGAACGCACAGCGTGCATTTAAGTAGCACCGGTGGCTAGAGAACTAGAGAGCGCCCACCAAAACAAAATGGCGCCTCTCTCTGGCACACCGGAAGTGAGGAAACTCCGAAAACGGAGTTGCGGTAAGGTTAAAAACTGTCCCAGATTCAGATAGCAAAACAGTATATGTGCAAATAAACACTATGTAATGATTTAAAATGGCATCCCACACAGTTCATGAATAGCAGCAAGGAAGAGCAGCGATTAGGTATAGAATACAGGTAAAAAATGTCAGCCCCTAAGCACCTGCGAACGCGCAGCATGCATTTAAGTAGCACCGGTAGCCAGAGAACTAGAGAGCGCCCACCAAAACAAAATGGCGCCTCTCTCTGGCACACCGGAAGTGAGGAAACTCTGAAAACGGAGTTGCGGTAAGGTTAAAAACTGTCCCAGATTCAGATAGCAAAACAGTACATGTGCAAATAAACGCTAAGCAATGATTTAAAATGGCATCCCACACAGTTCATAAAGCGAATAGCAGTAAGGAAGAGCAGCGATTAGGTATAGAATGCAGGTAAAAAATGTCAGCCCCTAAGCCCCCCTAATATAAATATAGGGGCCGTGACTCCATGAAGTTGTTCAGTGCTTGGTTGCTGTTCCTGCTGGGGCATGCTGCTGCTGGGGCCCAGGGCGGGCTGCCATGAGGGCTTGCCTCCCTGGGCCCTGCATTGCCCCCTTGATGGCTAAAGGACTTTCTTGTTGGGACCCTTTTGCCTGCTTGGATCCCTTATTTTTCGGTACAGGACTTTTTTTTTATGCCTCCAGAGCCTCGTGTGCGCTTTCTGTTCATTTTCCAAGAAGAGGAGCCTGTAGGCTCCGCAGCGCTCAGCTGCTGTTTGCGATAAAGGGAATCCCCGGTGTAGGGATTCCCCCATAGTGCAGGAGTTACGGGTGCCCACCCCACTTTGCCTTCTAGCTCGAGAGGGAGCCTACCCCTCATTGTCCACTTTAGCCTTATTTGTTTGACTGCGGGTGCCCACCCCGCGTTCTCTGCCTTTTGAGGAGAACCGAGATCACCGCTGCAGCCCGAGCCACAGCAAAAGCGGAAGTCAGGCAACATGGTGCCTGGCGACGGGCGGGACTTTCGGTTTTGCGGAGGAAGTCCCGCACCCACCCCCGCAGCCTGAGAAGACCCTCTGAGAGCCCCGCACGCCTTGAGGTATGAGTCCCAGGTCCCAGGAGGGGCCCGGGTGAAGCGAAGAAGAGAGGCGGTCGGAGCAAGCCTGCCCCCGCCGCCTGTGAGAAGTCCCGGCCCCCAGGAGTGGGACCGGGCGAAAAGGGAGACAACTGCCTTCGCCCGCAGAGCCTGTGAGTGAGGGCTGAGAGGGGGATATGGCCGCATTTCGCTCCCGCTCTTCGAGGGAGCATATCTTGTTTTAAGTGCAAGTGCGAGGCACAGAGTCAGAGCGGCCCCGTCTGTCAGCGGGCTGCTCCAACGTGGGCATAGTGATTTTCAGAGCCTACGTGGCTCCAACGGTGGGCGCATTTATTTTAGATGGGCCCAGATGGGCCCAGGCTTTTTCCCCTGTTCTGTGGCCATCCCTCCACAGCTACCCCGTTTCGCTAGAGGGCAGCTGCAACGTCGAGGGGGGCTTCCACATCGGAGCACATTGTCGGTGCTCGGGCTCCTTCCAGTTTGGGGCACATTTGTTTTCAGGGCACAGTCGGTGCCAGTTCCCCTCATTTTAATACTCCCAGCTGCCCAGCAAGCAGCGGGCAGCTGCACCGTTCAGGTGCACAGTTCTTTGGGGGCATGTTTTGAGTTAGGAGTGAGATGCACTCCTTTGACCCATACTTTCCAAGCTGCCCAGCAAGTAGTGGGCAGCTGCAATGTTTAGGTCTGCGCAGTTGAGAACCCTTGACTTCCGCTGCCTTGGCAGCGTGCCCTGACTGTTGGACATAGGGCATTTGAGCCCCTTTGGAGATGGTCAATTGGCCAGGGCGACTGGGAGGTTTGTAGGGCGCCAGGCCCTAATGTGAGAAATGCCTCTACTATGGTCTTTGTAGGAGACTATGTGCTAAATGTGATTATGTGATGCTAGGAAATGTAATTCATGTAGTATGATTTACGCACCCTGTTTTATACCTCTGAATGTGCTTTTCATGATTAGGAGGTTGTTTTGCATATTATGACTTATGCTAGTGAGATTATGTTTCACTGTGTGATTTATGCCCTTAATGTGAGCTATGCTTAGAAGGTTTGGGTCTAATGCGTTTAGACTTGTGAGATGATTGCATAAGGTGTTTATGCTGGTGAGGTTGGCGCAGAATGTAATTCGCGACTGATGTGATACTGTGCATAATGTAGTTTATGTTACAGGCTGATGCTAAGTATAATGAGTACCAGTGTTTACTGGTTGTACGTTTATGATCTGTTTTACGTTTACTAAGTTCGCTTTGTGATGGCTCTGACAGTGGTCCAGTGGGCCCTGTCATGTGTACATAATTCCCTTGTAGATATGACCTAGTGCCAGGTGGCACCATGTATAATATGTGTTTACTATTTTAATGTGTTATGATAATACAAAGGCTATTTTTATATATAACCTTGTGTGGAGTTCCTTTTGTAGTGTGCCTGGGATGTTGTTGCTGTGTGCGTGCGCAAATGCTTTACACATGGCCTCCGGGATAAGCCTGACTGCTCGTGCCAAGCTACCAAGGGGGTGATAAGGGGTTATCTTTGGCATGTAACTCCCTTGCCCTGACCAGAGTGGTGGTCTCTGCCTGGCTTTGGCGCAAGCCTTAGCTAACCAGAGATCCCATTTCTAACATGTCTGTTTTATGTATATTACGACAATGTTCTTGAATGCGGACTTTGAGAGGTCTGGTTGTGCTACCTATATAGTGCTTATCACAAGGGCAGGTAATTAGGTAAATCACATTCGTGCTTTCACAGTTGATAAAGACTCGTATTTGAAAGTGATGACCATTGATGCTTACTTCTGTGGTTCTAGATTTACCCAATTTACAGATGGAACAGTTGGAACAGGTGTAAATTCCCAGTGGTTGTTGCAAAAAAGTAGCAGGTTTTTATCTAGGTTAAAAAAAAGATGGACATAATGTATCTCTGAGACTCTTACTTCTTGAAAAGCTGAATTGAGGATAATTTTGCAGTGCATCTTTTACAGTTGGATTTTCAGTCAAAAGATTCCAGTGTTTTTTTAATATTTTACGTATATATTGCTGACCGTTGTTGTATTCAGTTAAAAATCGGATAATTGGTTTTTGATTGGATGAGCGGTTAGTCTTAAACAAGGTTGTACGGTCTGTTTGTGCCAGTTGATCTTTTGCTTTCTGTAATTGTTGTGGTTAATATCCTCTCTGCAATAGTCTCTCTCTGTTATTTCATCAGTATTTTTGATGTATTCTATTTCTGAGCTACAGTTGGTTCTGGCTCGTCGATACTCTCCATATGGGATGTTAACAATTGTATGACGGGGTGACTACTAGACGCATGCAGTATAGAATTGGCAGCAGTATTTTTTCTATGGATTTTTGTCTGTAACATGTTGTTTTCAATGTAAATTGAGAGATCCAGAAATTCGATTTCTGTTTTTGAAGTAGTGTAGGTAATGTCAATATCCCACTTATTTGGCGTCAGTGATCCAAGGAAATGATTTAAGAGTTCTTCCGTCCCTTGCAGATAAGGAGAATATCGTCAATGTATCTTGCCCACATAACTATGTTGTTGGCAAGATTTTACAGTTGACCATTCCATAACCATTGACGCTCCACTTGCCCCACCAGGAGGCAGGCATAAGGGGGAGCGAATTTTGCCCCCATGGCCGTTCCTTGGAGTTGTAGATAATAGTCTCCATTGAAGAGGAAGTAAATATTAAAGAGACAGAAGTTGAGCATTTCAAGTATCATGTTGTTTCTTGACGCAAAGTGGACAGATCTAGTTTGTAAATTCTTCCTGGTGGCTGCTATACCACAGGAGTGTCTTACAGATGTATAGAGACTCGTCACATCAATAGATGATAAAACAAAATCTGGTTGCCATGTTATGCCCTCTAGTTTCTGTAGGACATCCTGTGTGTCTCTTATGAAAGAGGGGAGATCTTTCATGAATGGTTGAAGTTCTGTGTCAATAAATGAACCTACATAAGAACAAATTGATTCAATCCCGGCTATTATTGGTCTCCCTTTGGGAGGATTACCAGGTTTATGAACCTTTGGTAAAAGGTATAGTGTGAGAGTGATTGGATTGTCAATATAAAGTAGTTGTTCCTCCTCTAATGTGAGTAACTCTTTTTCATGCCAATTGTTTAGTAGTTTCTCTTGTATCTCTTTGGTAGGGTTGTAATTCAATTTTTTGTAGCATGTAGTATCACTTAGCTGGCGATGGGCCTCAGCAAGATAATCTGGGATGTCAAGTACTACTACGTTGCCGCCTTTGTCGGCTTCTTTTACTATCACATTAGGATCATTTCTTAAATCCATAACTGCTTTTTTCTCCTTCTTCGTTATGTTAGATGGTATGTATTTTGATTTTGAAAGATATTTTTGATATTCCTTATCTAGATCTTTATTCACTTCTTTAAAAAATATATCAATCGAATTACCTGGAGCTAAAGCCGGTGTAAATTTGGATTTCTTTCTTAAAGATGTTGGTTTAGAGTAGAAGATGTTAGTTCTCAACTCTTCAGCAGTGGTAGTAAGTAGTTCTAGACCATATGATGCTGCATCGGTATTCAAGTGTGTAAGTAAGTTGATGGTTTCTAAATCTTGTACACTTAAGTCACTAGTTGGATGAGAGTTGCCACTTGATGTTGATTGTGGTGTTTTGTCCAAGAAAAAAGAATGTAGTTTTAACTTTCTTGTAAATTTGAACAAGTCAACTTTGGTTTGTGTCAACAAGTCCTAGTGTGTTGTCGGACAGAAAGATAGGCCTTTATTTAGAATTTTGTGATGAGTTTCTGTCAGTGTTGTTTTTGAAAGATTAATCACCAAATCATTATGTACTATTTCTGTGCTTGAGGCAACGCTTTGTTTTGTTCCTTGCTTCTGGCTCTTGTTTGGACTCCTGTAGTATTTGGTTTTGGTGGATTTGTATTTGGTGGTCTTGTTCGATTGTCCTGAGCATTGCCTAGTCTGTGCCTGCGAACCTCCTCGTGATAATTTACTAAGGGTCTGGTATTTCTCGATGTTTCTGATTCTCCTATGGATTCTATTTCCGATGAGGGTATTGTTTCTGTGGAAATATTTAAGTGCATTGATGCAGTAGTAGCTGAGATGTTGTAAAAAACAGGAACGAGCCTGGAGGAAAGATTTCTCTAGTGAGAAAAAATTAGAGCATCCATCATGTCCTACAAAGCAGCACTCAGAGCAACACAGGCCGCTTACTATGAGGAAAAAATTCAATCGTCCTCCAAATCCCCCAAAGAAATATTCCGGATCGCAAAAAAACTGTTACGAACTCCCGACCCACCCCCCGTTCCCGACCCGACTGGCCATCATTGTGAGGATCTGGCAGACTTCTTCTCCGCCAAAATCAAAAACATCCTCGACCTCCTTCCACCTCTTAAAACCGATCAAATCACTGAGCCTCCCGATTTGGAACCTCAGAATAACACCTTATACCTAGAAACATATGCCCCTCTCTCTGACGAACTCCTTCCCCATATCCTAGACTCAATAAAAAGCGGTTCCCCGAGCGACCCTGCCATTTTCCATATCTTGAAACTAGCAATGCCCACAATCATCAGTCCTATTGCTATTTTATTCAATGCTTCCCTAGGCTCAGGTATAGTCCCTCGGGACTGGAAAAACGCCATGGTGAGGGCACTGCTAAAAGAAACCCATCTGGATCCCTCGGAACCGGGCAACTATCGCCCCATTTCCCTACTCCCTGGTATCAGCAAGGTCGCAGAAAAACAAGTCAACCACGCACTCTCCACGCACCTTGAAACCTTTAAACTGCTCCACTCCTCCCAGACCGGCTTTCGCCCTGGCCAGGGCACTGAAACTGCACTAATAGCGGTGGTGGAGGAGGCACGAAAGATTCTTGACGCAGGAGGATCCGCAGCCATCATCCTCCTAGACCTGAGTGCAGCCTTCGATACAGTGAACCACCGTATTTTGATACACCGTCTCAAAAATGTAGGAGTGACAGGCAAAGCCCTGTCATGGTTGGAATCATTCCTGGAAGAAAGATTCTTCCAGGTATTTGAAGGTAACACCCGATCCCAACCAGTACCACTCCAATGCGGGGTACCTCAGGGCTCCTCTTTAAGCCCCACCCTTTTTAATGTGTACATGTCCCCGCTAGCACAGAGAGTTGCCCCTTTTGGAATCCAACTGGTCACCTACGCAGATGATACCCAGCTTATTGTGACCCTGAACCAGGAACAACAGTCTCCCACAAACCTCTACCCATGCCTTAAAGACGTCACCAGCTGGATGAGCTCCTCCCACCTCAAGCTTAACGGTGACAAGACTGAGCTCATGCTACTGGGCAATCAAGCAAGCTTCAACCCCAACAATTTGTGGCCACCGTGCATGGGACCCGCACCATTACCCAAACAGGAAATAAAGAGCCTGGGCATATGGCTCGACCATGACCTCACCTTTAGAACTCAAGCAAGAAAAACGGCCGCCACCTGCTATGGTATGCTCCGTACCGTTCGGAAAGTACTCCCTCTCCTACCTGTCCACTCCAGAAAGCTTCTAGTTCAAGCGCTCATCCTCTCCAGGTTAGACTATGGCAATGCCCTCTTTCTGGGCGCGTCCAGCTCCGTAATCTCCAAACTACAGGTCGTCCAAAACACGGCAGCCAGGCTCCTCACAGGCACTAACAACCGCTGCTCAGCTAGGCCTGCCCTGAAGACACTCCACTGGCTCCCGATACAAGAAAGAATACACTTCAAGGCCTTCTGCATCGCACACAAAAACCTTCACAACAAAGGCCCCCCCATCATCAAAAACCTAATCAAACCCTACAAAACCACCAGAAGTCTACGCTCAGACCATCTTCATCTAGCGGAAGTTCCCAGAGTCAGGAGGGCTCGGTCAGGGGGTCGCCTTCTTTCCTACAACGCCTCCAGACTCTGGAATGTCCTCCCCCTCTCAATCCGCAAAGAAGACAATCATCTGTCATTTCGCAAACAACTGAAGACCTGGCTATTTCCATAACTCCACCTTCGCCTCGACGTTCATCAGCAGCGCTGGGATGCCTCCGGGTAGCCATGCGCTATATAAGAACATTTTAATTTAATTTAATTTCATTTCATTTCATTTTTTGGCAAAAGTGTAAACTCTGCCTAGTTGGTAATTGGTCAGATCACGTCTGAACTCGTGGTTTTTCCTTTGAATAATATCTTCCTTATATTCATCTATGACAGGGGTACTCATAGTACGGCCCGCAGGCCGCCAGTGGCCCGGCAAGCCTTTCTTTGCGGCCCGCGTACCTTGCAGACATTGTACCGGTGTTGTTTTTTTTTTTTCAGTGTCAGCAAACTCAGACTCTGCTCTGTGGGGGCCCGGGGATTCAAGCGATAGTCCGAGTGTAGCAGCTGGGGCGCTAAGAGGTGAAATACAACAAAGCCTCGTTATCATGCAAATGGTCTCTTAAAGACCTGTGAAGTACTCGGGTGGGGCTGTGTGTGTTCCCTTGAAGGGAATCTGCCTCAGCTGCCACACAAGCGGAGGGGTGGGGGGTAGGGTGGGGGGAGAGGTGACAAAGAATGACAAGAGAACAGCAGGGTGTGAGAGTCAGGTAAGGGGACAGAGGGTGACAGACGGCAGTAGGGAGAGACAGAAACAGACAGAGACAGATAGAGATTGAGACTAACAGAGACAGGGACAGACAGAGACAGATAGGCAGAGACAGGGACAGACAGATAGAGGCAGAGACAGACAGAGAGGCAGAGAGACCGACGGAGAGGGAGCTGGAGAGGGAGGGCGACAGAGAGAGAGGGAGACGGAGAGGGAGGGAGACGGAGAGGGAGGGAGACTGAGAGGGAGGGAGACTGAGAGGGAGGGAGACGGGGAGAGGGAGGGAGACGGAGAGGGAGGGAGAGAGGGGAAGAGGGGGAGAGGGGGAGGGAGGGAGGGAGATGGAGAGGGAGGGAGACGGAGAGGGAGAGAGAGAGAGAGGGGGAGAGAAGGAGGGAGGGAGGGAGACAGAGGGGAGAGGGAGACAGAGGGGGGAGACAGAGAGTGGGAGACAGAGAGGGGGAGACAGAGGGAGACGGAGAGGGAGGGAGACAGAGAGGGAGGGAGAGAGAGAGACAGAGAGGAAGGGAGAGAGACAGAGAGAGGGAGGGAGACGGAGGAGGGAGGGAGACGGAGGACGGAGGGAAAGGGAGGGAGATGTAGGGAGAGGGAGGGAGACGGAGGAGGGAGGGAGATGGAGGAGGGAGGGAGGGAGATAGAGAGAGGGAGAGAGAGAGATATGTGTATGCCGGGTCCGGTGGTTCAGTGGACGAAGGCGTCCGCTGCAGGGACCTGTGTTCCACCTCATGGTCACAGTTATTTTTGTTGCTCTAGCCCTGCCCCCTCCCCCAATGACCCCGCCCCCAAGGTGCGGCCCTCGGCCACAAACCACACTGTAAATTTGGCCCCCAAGAGAAAGTTTGTGAGTACCCCTGATCTATGACTTTGTTTAGGATTTAAACGTTTTTAGTCGTAATCTCTCTCCAATTGGATTCTTCAATTTTGCGCGATAGTGTATCCACTTCCAATGTATGTTTATCAAATTCTTCTTGTGCTATGTCGATTAGCTGACGAAGCATGTTATTGGATGTAGTCCGGAGATTTTCTTCCCATAATTGTAATTTTTCTGGTGCTGTGGTTTCAATCAGGGGAAATATAAGAATCCTAAATCCCCTTGGAATAAGATTGTTTTCCAGGTATTTTTTTAGGGATGCCCCTTCCCACCATTTTGATGTTTCTTTCTTTACTGCTTTTTCCAAGGCTAAAAAATATACTTTTAGCAGAATGTGAGTTTGCAGTATTTTGTTGTCTTGAAGTACCAGCACCTGTGGGATCAAAGATTTCTTCCAGTCGTGTGTTTCTTCGTTCTCTTCTATTATCATAATTTGCCATATTCTGGTAGTATACTGGTGATCCAGTATTGTAGGATCCTTAATAAAATTCAGTTGAATAAGAAGACTCAACTGAATAAAGGTAATATAATATCCAGCCGTAGGATTCTTGAACCTCGCTTAATTTCTTCTTCCTGGCTATTAAGGATCCTACAATACTGGATCGCCAGTATACTACCAGTATATGACAAATTATGATATTCCAAGGGGATTTAGGATTCTTATATTTCCCCCGATTGAAACCACAGCATGTGATTCTACTGCCAGGCGCCAATAGAGGCACATGCAGTCAGGACTCTGTCTGGTTTGTACTGGGCTGGCACTGCCCCTCCCCCACTCTGTCCTGACGAAGACCCTAAGGGCCATATGTATCAAAGGGTTTTACCCATTCTGTGTCTATGGGAAAATGTGTTCATACATATGGCCCTAAGTGACTACCCAATGGAGCACACTATGGGTTGAAACGTCAACGACTATATAAGGCCCAGATTGACTAAGGCTCTGCAGATCATAAGGAGTACCATTAGCTAATAGAGCAATTGGTCCTTCACGTCTGGCCATCTGTTTTCTTTTTCCCTGTATATAAGTCCTGACCACTCTGTATATACTGCACAATTATTGAACACTAAGCACATATGTCACATGATCACTTTTTGTTTGTAACTAGTTCACTCTTGGTTGACAGCCTTGATCCACTGTATATGTGACTATACATGAATGATTTAATTCTGATAAACATAAATAGTAGACACATACACACCGATTCATGGTCTTTATTTTGAAAACTTCTTTGTTCAGGCGTGTGTGATACTCATGCTAAAAATGTAATTGTATTATATATGGGACAGTTAGTGCACTGATAAGTAACCTACGAGAACCCGACAGAACGACTTTTTTGTCTATGAATATATACCCAGGTTCTGAGGGACACAGGGTCACCCGATTTATTGTTACACTACTGAGTTTGCAGAAGTAGCAGGAGTTGAGCAGAATGCATTGGAGCGGTTCTAGGTTGTTAGAAGTCTTCTGAGCGGGAGCAGCGCAGTGTCTGGTGTGGCCAGGAGATCCTGTGTTGCAGGAGAAGCAGTTGTGGTGGCAGCTGATGGGTACTTTGGTTGACTGCGGAGACGACATTGAAACAGCTGTTGTTGCGAACTCCAGGGTCCAGGGCTATGAGCTCCTTGGTGGAATAGCTGTAGATGGAGAGACGGCCTGTGGTCTTCAAGCTGGGCCCGGTCCAGGTGCAGATGGGCACAGACAGGCTTGCCTTTGGCATGCGGGTGGTGCGGCCACACAGCAGCCTCCATATGCAGTCCTAGAAGGTGAAAGGGGCCAGCAGGGAGGCGGGTGGGCGGGAGCGGCAAAAGTGGTGGAAATTGGTGAGCAGAACAGCAGCTCAGCCGGTCTGAACTGGAAAACTCAAGGGAAAGGGTAAATGGGAGGCTAAAATACAGGCACAACAGGAAAACATGCAAAAACAAAGCCAAAAGACAAATCCCCCAGACAGCAACTAAACTATGGCCAGGAAACCAGGGAGCAACTAAATTATAGCCACGCAAGGTCCCCAACAGGAGGCTCGAACCAGGGAATCAAGGGACTGTGGCTCAGTCGATTAATGCAGGGAGCCAGTGGCAGAGATTGGAAGCAGTGGCAGAGTGGCTCTCTTAGACCAGGGAGATCAAGGACTGTGTGTGTGTATGAATGCTACTTTTTATAAAAGTGAGTCTTTGGCTGTACAGTCATTCATTGAGGTTGCTGAACAAACATTGCGTTCTGAGTCTGTGTTCACCCAACACCTACCTCCTCCACGAGAAGCCATGGACTTCTCGACTCATGCTACCATTAAGAGTCAAGTGCAGAAGGAGTACTTGGCCAAGATGCTCAAAGTCTATACTAGACTGGGCCCCGGGACATCAGTTGTAAAAGACTCAATTCCCCATGGTTGGGCTCAGTAACTACTGCTTGCCTCATGAAAGGGCTTCTGACACCACACTTAAGGGAATTTTGTGAGCCTGGACTAGGCTGGCTGTGACTCTCTAGCAACTCTCTTCTTGTTAATTTTATGTGCTCTCCACTAGACATAGAACCCAAGAAGGTACCAGGGCAGTTCAACCTGACTCATAACTTGTCAGTTCCAGAAGAAGAGTCAGCGATTGAGACCTTTGATCCCAAATCCCGCAGTATGCTAGACCAGACAAATCCATGTTCAGGATTTTTAATACTGGGGTACCGTATTAACAGATAAAATATTTAATCTTGGCTGAACCTTAGTTATAGCCTCCTCACCCATCTGACTTCTGTTTGCTGGGATCACTGGTCATAACTCCTACTTCTTTGACCTCTGTATGCTCAAGGGATGCTCCATTTTCTGTGCCTACTTCAAACTATCAATACTTTCTTGGACTGGGTCTTTTGAAAGGTGGCTGGTAAAGACAGGGTTGCAAAAACAACAATTGATGGACAGAATGCAGAACAATATCATACATTCCCCCCAGTACAGAGATCTGGGCCTAAATCCATCGTGTTTTTGCTCCCCACGCCACAAATTCAAAAACAACAATTGATGGACGGAATCCAGAACAATGTTATACATTCACCCCATTACAGAGATCTGGGCCTAAATCCATTGTTTTTTTGCTCCCCATGCCAATCCAGTTTGAACCCAACCGTATTGAAATCGGTCTTGACCCTGCACCCAATGGGAAAAGTCCAGCCCGAACTTCCAGGCCAGGTCCACTCCGGAACGGAAACAAGCATCCTAGGACCTTAGCTTGACTCCAGAGGCATGGAGAGCACGCCTTGCAGCTGAGGTGATAGTGCTGGAGTGAGGTTTTCCCTAAGAATCGTATACCTCCTCCATTTTATCATTTTGAATTAAAACGAATAACTGATTAATATTAATAGTATTAATGGTTTGCTGTGTTTGATTAATCAACATTACTAATTAGAAAATATACGTGGGAATCGCGTTTGCATGGCCAGATTGATATGTAAACTAATTTTGTATGCATACTAATGTCAGATATTTAGAACTTTTCCCATTGGGTGCAGGGTCAAGACCGATTTCAATACGGTTGGGTTCAAACTGGATTGGCATGGGGAGCAAAAAAACAATGGATTTAGGCCCAGATCTCTGTAATGGGGTGAATGTATAACATTGTTCTGGATTCCGTCCATCAATTGTTGTTTTTGAATTTGTGGCGTGGGGAGCAAAAACACGATGGATTTAGGCCCAGATCTCTGTACTGGGGGGAATGTATGATATTGTTCTGCATTCTGTCCATCAATTGTTGTTTTTGCAACCCTGTCTTTACCAGCCACCTTTCAAAAGACCCAGTCCAAGAAAGTATTGATAGTTTGAAGTAGGCACAGAAAATGGAGCATCCCTTGAGCATACAGAGGTCAAAGAAGTAGGAGTTATGACCAGTGATCCCAGCAAACAGAAGTCAGATGGGTGAGGAGGCTATAACTAAGGTTCAGCCAAGATTAAATATTTTATCTGTTAATACGGTACCCCAGTATTAAAAATCCTGAACATGGATTTGTCTGGTCTAGCATACTGCGGGATTTGGGATCAAAGGTCTCAATCGCTGACTCTTCTTCTGGAACTGACAAGTTATGAGTCAGGTTGAACTGCCCTGGTACCTTCTTGGGTTCTATGTCTAGTGGAGAGCACATAAAATTAACAAGAAGAGAGTTGCTAGAGAGTCACAGCCAGCCTAGTCCAGGCTCACAAAATTCCCTTAAGTGTGGTGTCAGAAGCCCTTTCATGAGGCAAGCAGTAGTTACTGAGCCCAACCATGGGGAATTGAGTCTTTTACAACTGATGTCCCGGGGCCCAGTCTAGTATAGACTTTGAGCATCTTGGCCAAGTACTCCTTCTGCACTTGACTCTTAATGGTAGCATGAGTCGAGAAGTCCATGGCTTCTCGTGGAGGAGGTAGGTGTTGGGTGAACACAGACTCAGAACGCAATGTTTGTTCAGCAACCTCAATGAATGACTGTACAGCCAAAGACTCACTTTTATAAAAAGTAGCATTCATACACACACACAGTCCTTGATCTCCCTGGTCTAAGAGAGCCACTCTGCCACTGCTTCCAATCTCTGCCACTGGCTCCCTGCATTAATCGACTGAGCCACAGTCCCTTGATTCCCTGGTTCGAGCCTCCTGTTGGGGACCTTGCGTGGCTATAATTTAGTTGCTCCCTGGTTTCCTGGCCATAATTTAGTTGCTGTCTGGGGGATTTGTCTTTTGGCTTTGTTTTTGCATGTTTTCCTGTTGTGCCTGTATTTTAGCCTCCCATTTACCCTTTCCCTTGAGTTTTCCAGTTCAGACCGGCTGAGCTGCTGTTCTGCTCACCAATTTCCACCACTTTTGCCGCTCCCGCCCACCCGCCTCCCTGCTGGCCCCTTTCACCTTCTAGGACTGCATATGGAGGCTGCTGTGTGGCCGCACCACCCGCATGCCAAAGGCAAGCCTGTCTGTGCCCATCTGCACCTGGACCGGGCCCAGCTTGAAGACCACAGGCCGTCTCTCCATCTACAGCTATTCCACCAAGGAGCTCATAGCCCTGGACCCTGGAGTTCGCAACAACAGCTGTTTCAATGTCGTCTCCGCAGTCAACCAAAGTACCCATCAGCTGCCACCACAACTGCTTCTCCTGCAACACAGGATCTCCTGGCCACACCAGACACTGCGCTGCTCCCGCTCAGAAGACTTCTAACAACCTAGAACCGCTCCAGAAAGAGGGCATTGCCATAGTCTAAATGAAACCAGCAGAAGGTGCACAGTCCGTGGCAGAACAGAATAGCAAAACAATAGTTAATGTAGAGAAACGCAGGAGATCCTACAAGTAACTGGGGCAACCCCTCACAGGAGATAGGAGTCCATCAGCCCACCCTTATTGGCGGAGCATCGTCATCTGGTACTCCTGGGAATCACTGTCTAGGCCCATATACGCAGGTCCCCAGGGACTCTGCCTAGGTGCACCGGCCAGTGATACCCGGAAAAGGAATACACTCCTGCCAGGGTGTGTGCCCAAATAGTTGAGGGCTCCAGTGATGTGCAGTGCAAAAAAGTGAAGTGAAGTTAAAAATGAATACTTGGTTAAAAAATATATTTAATGTGGATCAACCAAGTTTCATGTCTAAAAGAACCTATAGTCTGTTATATATTTTTACAGGCTAGTCTTTGGTTCATGTGAGAGTGTGGTCGACATGTTTCAGCCGTTACGGTGACTTAACCCGGCTTTCCTCAGGACCAAAAGAAAGAGCTACTGCAAAACTAATTATAAAGTGATATAACTAACCCCATCTACCAAAAGTGAATGTGGGATACCGGTGTGGCGATTGCCACCCTACCAAAAAAGGCTCAAACTAGAGCGTAAGAACGATGTCTTCATTCCTAAAAAAGAAAAGTATATATGAGCCTCATGCATATCAAAACACAACTATTGATTGCCACAAAGCGAAGCTGATTCAGCATCACCCAGATTAATAACAAAACTCCAAAATGATGTTTTTAAATACTAAATTTGTATAGAAAATTGAAAAAAGACTCACCCAGCTTTGTGTGGGAGAACAGCCTCACCTCACCCGGCTGACTGCTCGGAGAAGGAGGCACCGCTCTGTTTAAATGTGGAGAAAGAAACCAGACAGATTGCCAATGGATACCCATCTGCTCAAAGCTCAACACACATAATTTAAACAAATTAAAAAAGAACCAAAATTGATTAAAAAGTCCGAGACCTCGTGACCGCCCATAAAAGTCTAGTGGTGTTAAGGTGATGTCTCTTTAGAACATCCTATCAGACATCCAGTATGACCAGGGTCAAACATAACTATGAATGATTGTTATTCAGTTGTTGAAAGAGCTGTCAACAGAATTCCAACAACCAGAACATAGAACAAGCTGTCTTCAATCTTGCCTATCTATCGACATCTCTGGCTAACTTGCAGGCTGTCTGAGAGGCGTTTGGCAGGACAGAAAGGGTGCTACTTAGTAGCGATCGTGTTGGACGTGCGCGTTCTGGAATTACAATCAGCTGTATGCGCGCTTTAGAGAGACAGGTCCAAGACCTCATGACTAGGTCTGTGTAGTTAAATCGATGTCTCTTGAGAAGAGCCTATCAGGCATCTAGTATGACCAGGGGCAGATGTATTCATAAAAGAATGTTGATGGGTAAAAGAGAAACCAACCCTGGAATCTATCGTCAGAAATCAACCCACCAGTTCTGAGTCCAGGAGTATATTTAAAATGAAGTCTGCACAGAGCACACGCAGCCAGCCTCCTCACCTGTCCGTCGATACCTCTGACTAACTCGCAAGCTGTCTGGGAGGTATCGGCAGGACGGGGAGGCTGCTATTAATAGCGCTCGCGTGAGACGCGTGCGTCTTAAATTGAATACAGCTGCTCGTTCACTTGCACTGAAGCAGCGTCTAAGTACAGTGAAACGCATGCGCCTAGGACAAGTGTTGATTTAAACGCGCATGCGTTACGCCGATGTACCTAGCCAATCCAAATTAGAATGTGTTACGAGATAATCAAAAAAATGATCGCAACAAGGCGAATCACCACAGAATAAGTCCACCTACGTTTTAAGGTGCGGTGTGTGGTGTAGATCGCGCCACTAATGGGGACCTCATATGTCTAACGCGCATGCGTCGGGGAGTAGTGGAGTCGGCCCGCGCATGCGCGAGACATCGTAACACACCGGGGAGATAGAAAGCTCAGTCTTTAGTGCCTCCTGTTAGGTGTAAGTTATTGGTGCTTTTGACAATAATGGATTAAGTCCTATAAAAGGCACAAGGAGTGATTTACCCACCATGACTATGGGGCAGTGGTAATATGTAATCTATAATCCCCACTCGGGGAGTAATGGAGTCTTTCCGCACCTACGTGAGACATCACAATACCCAGGGAAGATGAGAAGCCCAGTTTTTAGTGCTAATCAGTAGGGGCACTTAAGTATGCCTAATCAATGGTGTTGGACAAAGGTAAAGTGATCATGTCAACTGGCGATTTGGGCAGGTGTCAATTATTCATTCATTAGACAAGAATAAGTTAAGTCCTAGAAAAGGCGTAGTTTGCCCACCATGACTGTGGGACAGTTGGTCATGTATAATCCCTTGCTGAATACATGTAGTGTTATTGTGCGCTAGGCTACAGAACAAGATCTCGTGAAGCTAAACACATCTGCACACTGTGGGATGTTATAATGGCATCGGTTCAGTAGACAGATAGCGATGTCTCTAGGAAAAGGTATATCGACTGAATCCTTGGGTGCCCACGAGGCTATAAGGGAGCTTATTCCTCCCGCTGAGAGAGGTTACTCTTGATGATAGGGTAACTGAACTAGATCAAACATCAGTGTTTACTAGAATGATTAACACTGAGACAGTCTAACTGATTCAAGTATAGACCGAAGCCCATGGTATGTTGTCGTTCAGTCCTTTGGTGTCAGTCTTCAACTTAAAAATCCATTTTTGTTCTTTGGAAAATAAGAACTGGGCAACGTCCGTTATGTGTTGAGGAATAAACGGGCGTTCGAGTACTAGCCACCTTAAATCCTCAGCCTTGTGTTTTTTGGCTAGGAAATGCTCCGTCATCCGGGTGGATTGTCTCATGCAGCGGATGGTACTTTTGTGCTCGCTTATGCGGAGCTTCACTTTCCGTGTAGTGTACCCTATATAGTGTAGGGTACACGGACACGTGATTCTGTAAATTACGCATTCTGAATTACAGTTCGTGTGGTTGCGTAATATCCAGGGACGTTCTGTGCCTATGTCCACTGAGGTGGTCTTAGTGGTTTGTGGACAGACACTACAAGTTCCGCAGGGAAAGTGGCCACGAACTGGGGGTAGTGACCACAAAGTGTTGGTCTCACCTGTGGGATGTGACAACGGTCTGGTATGGACCAGACTGTCGCGCAAACTAGGACCCCTCTTAAAGGCAAATAAGGGAGGCAAAATCTTGCCATCCGCTATGTTCAATATTTGCCAATGTCTCCGTACTGTTTTCTGTATTTGGCTGGACATAGTACAGAAAGTGGTGACAAATGTGAGTCTCTCATTAGTAGTCTTAGGAGCGTCAGTGTCCAGTAGGGCATCACGGTTGTTATTAGACGCCCGTTTCCAGGCTTTACGCACCAGACGTTTCGGATATTGCCGTGATTCTAGTTGTCTGGCAAGTGCCTCAGCATGTTTGTCGAACAGTTGTCTGGTCGAGCAGTTCCTGCGAACCCGCAGGAACTGGCCAACTGGAAGATTCTCGCGGAGTGCCCTCGGATGATGGCTGTTAAAGGACAATAAAGAGTTTCTGGACATGGGTTTCTTATATAGTTCAGAACTCAGTGAGTTATCGTGAACAAAGATAGAGATATCCAGGAAGGCCAAACGATGTTTGTTGTACTCAATGGTGAAGCGCAAATACGCATTCTGTTGGTTTAACCATGAGTGAAAAGCATGAATTTCGTCACCTGTGCCCCGCCAAACCACAAGGATGTCATCTATGTATCTCTTCCACAGCAACAGATGATGACGATACGGGTTGCTGTGGTTGAGTACAAAGTCCTGTTCGAATAGATGGACATAGAGGTTGGCGAGGCTAGGAGCGAAAACACTGCCCATTGAAGTCCCAGATGTCTGGAGGAAGATCTGGTCCTCAAACTTGAAGTAGTTCTCCATCATGGCTAGTCTGGCACAGTCCATGATGAAAGGCACAGGAGTGATACTGTCCAGAGAACGTGCTTCCAAAAGGCCTCTGATGGCGTCGAGGGTCTCTTGCTGGGGAATACACGTATACAGTGACTCTACGTCCAAACTGGCCAAGAGATCGGTGTCAGAGTTGAACTCTATCTCAGGTAAGAGTCGTAGAACGTCTGCCGTGTCTTTAAGGTAAGTTGGCATCTCACTGACCATAGGTCGTAAAAACACGTCTACGAATTTGGACAGAGGTTCTAGTAATGAACCGATCCCAGAGATAATGGGACGGCCGGGAGGCGGTCGTTGCTGTTTGTGAATTTTGGGGAGGCAGTAAAAATAGGGCATCACTGGGTTGCTGGTCACCAGGAATTTAGCCTCATGCGAAGTTATCCATCCCTCTGCCTCCCCTTCCTCAACCAGCTGTTTGATCTCTCGGGAGAGTCTAGATGTGGGATCTGACTCTAGGGCCCGGTACGATTTAGAATCCGATAAGTGTCTAAGGCATTCTGCCCGATAGACGACGGTGTCCTGCAGGACTATCGCCCCGCCTTTGTCTGCCGGTTTGATAGTAATCGACGTGTCTTTGGTAAAGTTTTTGAGGGCAGTCTTTTCTTTCTTAGAGAAGTTAAAAAAGGCATGGGGACGGGTGTCGTGCAAAGTCATCAGATCATGAACAACTGCTTTTTCAAAGGTAGAGACTTGTGTGGGGACCTGGTGGGGTAGAGGCGTGAACGTACTTTTGGGACGAAGTCCAGTGTTCACAATACTGGTCTCGTTGTCTAGGGTTGGTGCTATAGGATCTTTTTCTTTAAAAAAGAAATGCAACCGAATTTTCCTAAAAAAATTTTCAATTTCACATCTCAGAGTGAAAAGATCACCTGAGTGTGTTGGAACGAAGCCCAAGCCCCTATTTAGGACTTTTTGTTCATCGATGGTGAGGATTTTAGAACTGAGATTGACTACAAGGTCATTTACTCGCTGTTCGAGTTCGTGGGTGGTTGTTGATTGCCCCGCCTGCTCCGAGTGTTGGGAAATGTCTGGTCTGGTTGCCAGAGGACCGTGGGGGTCCCTATCCGTTTGCCTCTGCTGCGTCCCTGTCCCTGTTCTAAAAAAGACTGGTTTGGGAAAAATTGCTGCTGAGGTGGATAGGTGTGCATCTGTTGTGGAAAGGGGGGCGGTTGGTAACCCCAAGGTGCGGGTGGCCACCATTGACCTTGATTAGGGAAAAAGTTCTGATTACCCCTCCTTCTATTGTATCTCCGGGACTGACCTCTCCCTCTACCCTGTGGGGCTCCTGTAGCACCTGAGTCAGAATCATCAGATCCCCTTTCGGACCCAGAGGAAGAATAATTAGATCCGTAGCGTCTCCCCTTGTTGTTAAATGTGGGGGCTACATAAGAGTCACTAGTGTATGTGTATATCTTTTCCCATGTAAACCGGGCCAGATCTTTCTTAAATTTGTCGATCTTATTGATTAAGATGTTATCTTTGTACTCTTTATTTGTTTTGTTTGTCTCATCCATTTGTTTTTTGAAGAGGGCTGCTGTGATGGTGGTTTTAATCTGCCCTTCCAAAGTTTGAATTTCTACGAGAATCGCATCAGCCTGACGTTTCGCCGTGCTAATAATAAGAATTAGCCAGTCACGGGTACAGCGCCAGGCTATAAGTGACCAGTCTCGTACAAACTGTTTGTCTGTGAGGAACAATCTTGGAGCGTTCGTCACGATCAGTCCAGTAGGGGCACATTTCCCACGTAGATATTCCGCCATGACAAGGCCATGAACTGCGGTCCGTGATTGACTCTTCCTAAGGTTGAGTAAAGTAGCCCAGTCATCCTTGGGGTTCCCTGTGATCTCCGGCAAGGAGTCTAGGATGCTGGGATTATCAGATAGGATGTTACTTAAGGTCTCATCATCAAAGGCTAGGCCTGCAAAGTCAGCCATTATAGGGCAGGAACACGAGGTCAAGAACAAAAGGCGAGCGGTATCAGACTACTAGGGATTCCTAGAGTCTTAAATCAATAATGACCCGCAGCCGTGGCTGCTCTCAGAACCAAACAACAAATTTTAAACGAGGGTCAAAATAAGGGACTTGGTTTAAGGACTGAAACACCTCCAATCCCAAATAGACACAATGAAACCAGCAGAAGGTGCACAGTCCGTGGCAGAACAGAATAGCAAAACAATAGTTAATGTAGAGAAACGCAGGAGATCCTACAAGTAACTGGGGCAACCCCTCACAGGAGATAGGAGTCCATCAGCCCACCCTTATTGGCGGAGCATCGTCATCTGGTACTCCTGGGAATCACTGTCTAGGCCCATATACGCAGGTCCCCAGGGACTCTGCCTAGGTGCACCGGCCAGTGATACCCGGAAAAGGAATACACTCCTGCCAGGGTGTGTGCCCAAATAGTTGAGGGCTCCAGTGATGTGCAGTGCAAAAAAGTGAAGTGAAGTTAAAAATGAATACTTGGTTAAAAAATATATTTAATGTGGATCAACCAAGTTTCATGTCTAAAAGAACCTATAGTCTGTTATATATTTTTACAGGCTAGTCTTTGGTTCATGTGAGAGTGTGGTCGACATGTTTCAGCCGTTACGGTGACTTAACCCGGCTTTCCTCAGGACCAAAAGAAAGAGCTACTGCAAAACTAATTATAAAGTGATATAACTAACCCCATCTACCAAAAGTGAATGTGGGATACCGGTGTGGCGATTGCCACCCTACCAAAAAAGGCTCAAACTAGAGCGTAAGAACGATGTCTTCATTCCTAAAAAAGAAAAGTATATATGAGCCTCATGCATATCAAAACACAACTATTGATTGCCACAAAGCGAAGCTGATTCAGCATCACCCAGATTAATAACAAAACTCCAAAATGATGTTTTTAAATACTAAATTTGTATAGAAAATTGAAAAAAGACTCACCCAGCTTTGTGTGGGAGAACAGCCTCACCTCACCCGGCTGACTGCTCGGAGAAGGAGGCACCGCTCTGTTTAAATGTGGAGAAAGAAACCAGACAGATTGCCAATGGATACCCATCTGCTCAAAGCTCAACACACATAATTTAAACAAATTAAAAAAGAACCAAAATTGATTAAAAAGTCCGAGACCTCGTGACCGCCCATAAAAGTCTAGTGGTGTTAAGGTGATGTCTCTTTAGAACATCCTATCAGACATCCAGTATGACCAGGGTCAAACATAACTATGAATGATTGTTATTCAGTTGTTGAAAGAGCTGTCAACAGAATTCCAACAACCAGAACATAGAACAAGCTGTCTTCAATCTTGCCTATCTATCGACATCTCTGGCTAACTTGCAGGCTGTCTGAGAGGCGTTTGGCAGGACAGAAAGGGTGCTACTTAGTAGCGATCGTGTTGGACGTGCGCGTTCTGGAATTACAATCAGCTGTATGCGCGCTTTAGAGAGACAGGTCCAAGACCTCATGACTAGGTCTGTGTAGTTAAATCGATGTCTCTTGAGAAGAGCCTATCAGGCATCTAGTATGACCAGGGGCAGATGTATTCATAAAAGAATGTTGATGGGTAAAAGAGAAACCAACCCTGGAGTCTATCGTCAGAAATCAACCCACCAGTTCTGAGTCCAGGAGTATATTTAAAATGAAGTCAGCACAGAGCACACGCAGCCAGCCTCCTCACCTGTCCGTCGATACCTCTGACTAACTCGCAAGCTGTCTGGGAGGTATCGGCAGGACGGGGAGGCTGCTATTAATAGCGCTCGCGTGAGACGCGTGCGTCTTAAATTGAATACAGCTGCTCGTTCACTTGCACTGAAGCAGCGTCTAAGTACAGTGAAACGCATGCGCCTAGGACAAGTGTTGATTTAAACGCGCATGCGTTACGCCGATGTACCTAGCCAATCCAAATTAGAATGTGTTACGAGATAATCAAAAAAATGATCGCAACAAGGCGAATCACCACAGAATAAGTCCACCTACGTTTTAAGGTGCGGTGTGTGGTGTAGATCGCGCCACTAATGGGGACCTCATATGTCTAACGCGCATGCGTCGGGGAGTAGTGGAGTCGGCCCGCGCATGCGCGAGACATCGTAACACACCGGGGAGATAGAAAGCTCAGTCTTTAGTGCCTCCTGTTAGGTGTAAGTTATTGGTGCTTTTGACAATAATGGATTAAGTCCTATAAAAGGCACAAGGAGTGATTTACCCACCATGACTATGGGGCAGTGGTAATATGTAATCTATAATCCCCACTCGGGGAGTAATGGAGTCTTTCCGCACCTACGTGAGACATCACAATACCCAGGGAAGATGAGAAGCCCAGTTTTTAGTGCTAATCAGTAGGGGCACTTAAGTATGCCTAATCAATGGTGTTGGACAAAGGTAAAGTGATCATGTCAACTGGCGATTTGGGCAGGTGTCAATTATTCATTCATTAGACAAGAATAAGTTAAGTCCTAGAAAAGGCGTAGTTTGCCCACCATGACTGTGGGACAGTTGGTCATGTATAATCCCTTGCTGAATACATGTAGTGTTATTGTGCGCTAGGCTACAGAACAAGATCTCGTGAAGCTAAACACATCTGCACACTGTGGGATGTTATAATGGCATCGGTTCAGTAGACAGATAGCGATGTCTCTAGGAAAAGGTATATCGACTGAATCCTTGGGTGCCCACGAGGCTATAAGGGAGCTTATTCCTCCCGCTGAGAGAGGTTACTCTTGATGATAGGGTAACTGAACTAGATCAAACATCAGTGTTTACTAGAATGATTAACACTGAGACAGTCTAACTGATTCAAGTATAGACCGAAGCCCATGGTATGTTGTCGTTCAGTCCTTTGGTGTCAGTCTTCAACTTAAAAATCCATTTTTGTTCTTTGGAAAATAAGAACTGGGCAACGTCCGTTATGTGTTGAGGAATAAACGGGCGTTCGAGTACTAGCCACCTTAAATCCTCAGCCTTGTGTTTTTTGGCTAGGAAATGCTCCGTCATCCGGGTGGATTGTCTCATGCAGCGGATGGTACTTTTGTGCTCGCTTATGCGGAGCTTCACTTTCCGTGTAGTGTACCCTATATAGTGTAGGGTACACGGACACGTGATTCTGTAAATTACGCATTCTGAATTACAGTTCGTGTGGTTGCGTAATATCCAGGGACGTTCTGTGCCTATGTCCACTGAGGTGGTCTTAGTGGTTTGTGGACAGACACTACAAGTTCCGCAGGGAAAGTGGCCACGAACTGGGGGTAGTGACCACAAAGTGTTGGTCTCACCTGTGGGATGTGACAACGGTCTGGTATGGACCAGACTGTCGCGCAAACTAGGACCCCTCTTAAAGGCAAATAAGGGAGGCAAAATCTTGCCATCCGCTATGTTCAATATTTGCCAATGTCTCCGTACTGTTTTCTGTATTTGGCTGGACATAGTACAGAAAGTGGTGACAAATGTGAGTCTCTCATTAGTAGTCTTAGGAGCGTCAGTGTCCAGTAGGGCATCACGGTTGTTATTAGACGCCCGTTTCCAGGCTTTACGCACCAGACGTTTCGGATATTGCCGTGATTCTAGTTGTCTGGCAAGTGCCTCAGCATGTTTGTCGAACAGTTGTCTGGTCGAGCAGTTCCTGCGAACCCACAGGAACTGGCCAACTGGAAGATTCTCGCGGAGTGCCCTCGGATGATGGCTGTTAAAGGACAATAAAGAGTTTCTGGACATGGGTTTCTTATATAGTTCAGAACTCAGTGAGTTATCGTGAACAAAGATAGAGATATCCAGGAAGGCCAAACGATGTTTGTTGTACTCAGTGGTGAAGCGCAAATACGCATTCTGTTGGTTTAACCATGAGTGAAAAGCATGAATTTCGTCACCTGTGCCCCGCCAAACCACAAGGATGTCATCTATGTATCTCTTCCACAGCAACAGATGATGACGATACGGGTTGCTGTGGTTGAGTACAAAGTCCTGTTCGAATAGATGGACATAGAGGTTGGCGAGGCTAGGAGCGAAAACACTGCCTTAAAGACACGGCAGACGTTCTACGACTCTTACCTGAGATAGAGTTCAACTCTGACACCGATCTCTTGGCCAGTTTGGACGTAGAGTCACTGTATACGTGTATTCCCCAGCAAGAGACCCTCGACGCCATCAGAGGCCTTTTGGAAGCACGTTCTCTGGACAGTATCACTCCTGTGCCTTTCATCATGGACTGTGCCAGACTAGCCATGATGGAGAACTACTTCAAGTTTGAGGACCAGATCTTCCTCCAGACATCTGGGACTTCAATGGGCAGTGTTTTCGCTCCTAGCCTCGCCAACCTCTATGTCCATCTATTCGAACAGGACTTTGTACTCAACCACAGCAACCCGTATCGTCATCATCTGTTGCTGTGGAAGAGATACATAGATGACATCCTTGTGGTTTGGCGGGGCACAGGTGACGAAATTCATGCTTTTCACTCATGGTTAAACCAACAGAATGCGTATTTGCGCTTCACCATTGAGTACAACAAACATCGTTTGGCCTTCCTGGATATCTCTATCTTTGTTCACGATAACTCACTGAGTTCTGAACTATATAAGAAACCCATGTCCAGAAACTCTTTATTGTCCTTTAACAGCCATCATCCGAGGGCACTCCGCGAGAATCTTCCAGTTGGCCAGTTCCTGCGGGTTCGCAGGAACTGCTCGACCAGACAACTGTTCGACAAACATGCTGAGGCACTTGCCAGACAACTAGAATCACGGCAATATCCGAAACGTCTGGTGCGTAAAGCCTGGAAACGGGCGTCTAATAACAACCGTGATGCCCTACTGGACACTGACGCTCCTAAGACTACTAATGAGAGACTCACATTTGTCACCACTTTCTGTACTATGTCCAGCCAAATACAGAAAACAGTACGGAGACATTGGCAAATATTGAACATAGCGGATGGCAAGATTTTGCCTCCCTTATTTGCCTTTAAGAGGGGTCCTAGTTTGCGCGACAGTCTGGTCCATACCAGACCGTTGTCACATCCCACAGGTGAGACCAACACTTTGTGGTCACTACCCCCAGTTCGTGGCCACTTTCCCTGCGGAACTTGTAGTGTCTGTCCACAAACCACTAAGACCACCTCAGTGGACATAGGCACAGAACGTCCCTGGATATTACGCAACCACACGAACTGTAATTCAGAATGCGTAATTTACAGAATCACGTGTCCGTGTACCCTACACTATATAGGGTACACTACACGGAAAGTGAAGCTCCGCATAAGCGAGCACAAAAGTACCATCCGCTGCATGAGACAATCCACCCGGATGACGGAGCATTTCCTAGCCAAAAAACACAAGGCTGAGGATTTAAGGTGGCTAGTACTCGAACGCCCGTTTATTCCTCAACACATAACGGACGTTGCCCAGTTCTTATTTTCCAAAGAACAAAAATGGATTTTTAAGTTGAAGACTGACACCAAAGGACTGAACGACAACATACCATGGGCTTCGGTCTATACTTGAATCAGTTAGACTGTCTCAGTGTTAATCATTCTAGTAAACACTGATGTTTGATCTAGTTCAGTTACCCTATCATCAAGAGTAACCTCTCTCAGCGGGAGGAATAAGCTCCCTTATAGCCTCGTGGGCACCCAAGGATTCAGTCGATATACCTTTTCCTAGAGACGTCGCTATCTGTCTACTGAACCGATGCCATTATAACATCCCACAGTGTGCAGATGTGTTTAGCTTCACGAGATCTTGTTCTGTAGCCTAGAGCACAATAACACTACATGTATTCAGCAAGGGATTATACATGACCAACTGTCCCACAGTCATGGTGGGCAAACTACGCCTTTTCTAGGACTTAACTTATTCTTGTCTAATGAATGAATAATTGACACCTGCCCAAATCGCCAGTTGACATGATCACTTTACCTTTGTCCAACACCATTGATTAGGCATACTTAAGTGCCCCTACTGATTAGCACTAAAAACTGGGCTTCTCATCTTCCCTGGGTATTGTGATGTCTCACGTAGGTGCAGAAAGACTCCATTACTCCCCGACTGGGGATTATAGATTACATATTACCACTGCCCCATAGTCATGGTGGGTAAATCACTCCTTGTGCCTTTTATAGGACTTAATCCATTATTGTCAAAAGCACCAATAACTTACACCTAACAGGAGGCACTAAAGACTGAGCTTTCTATCTCCCCGGTGTGTTACGATGTCTCGCGCATGCGCGGGCCGACTCCACTACTCCCCGACGCATGCGCGTTAGACATATGAGGTCCCCATTAGTGGCGCGATCTACACCACACACCGCACCTTAAAACGTAGGTGGACTTATTCTGTGGTGATTCGCCTTGTTGCGATCATTTTTTTGATTATCTCGTAACACATTCTAATTTGGATTGGCTAGGTACATCGGCGTAACGCATGCGCGTTTAAATCAACACTTGTCCTAGGCGCATGCGTTTCACTGTACTTAGACGCTGCTTCAGTGCAAGTGAACGAGCAGCTGTATTCAATTTAAGACGCACGCGTCTCACGCGAGCGCTATTAATAGCAGCCTCCCCGTCCTGCCGATACCTCCCAGACAGCTTGCGAGTTAGTCAGAGGTATCGACGGACAGGTGAGGAGGCTGGCTGCGTGTGCTCTGTGCTGACTTCATTTTAAATATACTCCTGGACTCAGAACTGGTGGGTTGATTTCTGACGATAGACTCCAGGGTTGGTTTCTCTTTTACCCATCAACATTCTTTTATGAATACATCTGCCCCTGGTCATACTAGATGCCTGATAGGCTCTTCTCAAGAGACATCGATTTAACTACACAGACCTAGTCATGAGGTCTTGGACCTGTCTCTCTAAAGCGCGCATACAGCTGATTGTAATTCCAGAACGCGCACGTCCAACACGATCGCTACTAAGTAGCACCCTTTCTGTCCTGCCAAACGCCTCTCAGACAGCCTGCAAGTTAGCCAGAGATGTCGATAGATAGGCAAGATTGAAGACAGCTTGTTCTATGTTCTGGTTGTTGGAATTCTGTTGACAGCTCTTTCAACAACTGAATAACAATCATTCATAGTTATGTTTGACCCTGGTCATACTGGATGTCTGATAGGATGTTCTAAAGAGACATCACCTTAACACCACTAGACTTTTATGGGCGGTCACGAGGTCTCGGACTTTTTAATCAATTTTGGTTCTTTTTTAATTTGTTTAAATTATGTGTGTTGAGCTTTGAGCAGATGGGTATCCATTGGCAATCTGTCTGGTTTCTTTCTCCACATTTAAACAGAGCGGTGCCTCCTTCTCCGAGCAGTCAGCCGGGTGAGGTGAGGCTGTTCTCCCACACAAAGCTGGGTGAGTCTTTTTTCAATTTTCTATACAAATTTAGTATTTAAAAACATCATTTTGGAGTTTTGTTATTAATCTGGGTGATGCTGAATCAGCTTCGCTTTGTGGCAATCAATAGTTGTGTTTTGATATGCATGAGGCTCATATATACTTTTCTTTTTTAGGAATGAAGACATCGTTCTTACGCTCTAGTTTGAGCCTTTTTTGGTAGGGTGGCAATCGCCACACCGGTATCCCACATTCACTTTTGGTAGATGGGGTTAGTTATATCACTTTATAATTAGTTTTGCAGTAGCTCTTTCTTTTGGTCCTGAGGAAAGCCGGGTTAAGTCACCGTAACGGCTGAAACATGTCGACCACACTCTCACATGAACCAAAGACTAGCCTGTAAAAATATATAACAGACTATAGGTTCTTTTAGACATGAAACTTGGTTGATCCACATTAAATATATTTTTTAACCAAGTATTCATTTTTAACTTCACTTCACTTTTTTGCACTGCACATCACTGGAGCCCTCAACTATTTGGGCACACACCCTGGCAGGAGTGTATTCCTTTTCCGGGTATCACTGGCTGGTGCACCTAGGCAGAGTCCCTGGGGACCTGCGTATATGGGCCTAGACAGTGATTCCCAGGAGTACCAGATGACGATGCTCCGCCAATAAGGGTGGGCTGATGGACTCCTATCTCCTGTGAGGGGTTGCCCCAGTTACTTGTAGGATCTCCTGCGTTTCTCTACATTAACTATTGTTTTGCTATTCTGTTCTGCCACGGACTGTGCACCTTCTGCTGGTTTCATTGTGTCTATTTGGGATTGGAGGTGTTTCAGTCCTTAAACCAAGTCCCTTATTTTGACCCTCGTTTAAAATTTGTTGTTTCATTGCCATAGTCTAACCTGGAGACTACATTTGATATGTAAACTAATTTTGTATGCATACTAATGTCAGATATTTAGAATTTGCATGTTATTTGTTGCTTTTGTGATGTGATTTGTGAATCGTGCTTTCAATTGTGAGTATAAATTGCAATGCGTGTTGCTTTTGCTAGATAAATACACACACATAAAGGGTTTAGTGAGGGAATAACATTTTAATAGTCATTTCCATGTATTAATTATGTTTTGTGTCTCTTTGCTTAAGTTCACCTTTCTGGAGTGGCCACAAAATGGCTGCCATCCCTATTTTGACGGGCAGACGAGATACAGAATTCACTGAGTGAAGTGCGCCTGCGCTAAAAGATGAGCAACAATAACCTCGTCCTGACCCCAGGCAGACTGTACTCGTGAAGGTCGCACTGGGAGGAGTGCCAATCCTCAAACAATGAACTTCCTTAAGTTAATAACTGTTATAATTGATGACACCATGGACACAAACCCATAAGGGAATGAACATGCCCTGAATGGACTAGAAACTGTTACAATTTATTAATAAATTGAGAACTACATCTAATGAAACATTGAATGTATGAGAATCAGGAAGAATGATCTTGGTTCCATCAATCGGATTTGTTCTAAAACATGCATTGTAACATTTTGTTGTTGATTTTACTATAAAAGAAGTAGACGAGAGAGGGTCGATAGAGAATTCCTCTTGTCGTGCTAAAGCTTGTTTTCCTGACGTTATGCTGACGGAGAGGACGGTGACACTGCTGGACAGCTGCTTGCCAGAGACTCTGATGGATTGATCAGATGCCCAATTAACTTACGAACTGATTGATCGATTTATGGGCATAGAGACGAAAGATCTGAATTTGACATAGAGGACGCCATTTAGCCAGATTAGGTAAATATGCGAATCAAAATATTGAATGCTTTATGATTTCCTTATGCTTTAATTAGATAAACATTTAAATTCATTTAAAATTATTTGAAGTGTTTGATGTATATTGTTTAGAAGAATTAGGTGTCACTTTTCCCAGCAACTAAGCTGATCCATGGCCTATAGTATGGGAGGAATTGCTAGATTAGAAAATATTGAGATCCTGGTGAGGTAGGGATGAATAGGTGAATTTGTTGTTACTCATCAGGTGATCGATGCAAATTTTCCTCCCACATTTTCCAGCGCATGGAATAAGAGAAAAGAATTTCCCCTCTCTCTCTCTCTCTCTCGAGGACCATTGATCTAAAAGTAAGAATGAATGATTGGTGTTATGGGCCCCACCAGTGAATGAATGAATGAATGTGGTTGTTGAAGAAGATCTGTGGTCTGTGACGTAGCGAGGGGATTTTTGGTATTCAGCGCTGGAGCAATACCTGCAAGGTTAGAGCTTTCATTTGCTTTTATTTCAGTTGTAAAATCTCCTTCGGGTTATTTTCTATTGAGTCTTTGAGGGCAGCAGGGATTATGAGGACAGTTATTCACCACAAGTCTATTCAAATCCACCTAAAATGATGCACTGGTCTGCACGCGGATAATGTTTCGGTATTGTTCCTTCTTGCTTTACAGATTAGGCAATGTCGCTGGCATCATCGTATTACATGATATAATGCTGTTGGCATCTTAAGCAGCTGATGTAATGCGTGATCTAATGCGGTTGACATCATTTCTATGGCGTCCATCACTCGGGCAGTGCAACAAGAGCGTTTACCATCCACAGGCCGCAGTTTCCGAGGATGCTCTGCAGTGACTTCTGCTGCATGGGTGGCTCTGAGTTCTCGTCTTCTGTGCAGCTTCAGCACGCACACACTTCTTCACCAGGAAGCTGGACTTCCAATGTCATGCAGACCTTGCCAGCGTTTACAGCCTGCATTTTTAAGACAGATTAACTGTTCCTCAACAAGTTGTTCAATCCACTAGGTACAAAAGGCTATTCTTTGAAATTAGTCATGCGCATCACCTCATTCACCTTTCTCCTTTCAACACACATGGCTATTAGCTGTGCTATAAGGAGCCCTCCGTCTCCATTACACCTTCATTTCCCAAACGACCTTCATTTATGCCGGCTTCTGAGGCTGCCAATAGCATTGCGCCGTGTCAGTTCGGGATTTATCACTACAGTGCACCAACCACTCGCCACAACCCAAACAAACACATCCCAGAAGCGACTGCGATGACCCGGAACCACACCGCTATTCTTCTCTTCCCCGCCTCGTGGCTCGTGGGGTCCTCCGTGTCTTTGTTCCCAAGGCACCTCCGCTCCCCCAGAGCAGACATAAACCTATCCCCTGCTTCCTTAAAACACGAGTTTGCTTTTCTTGAAACCTACGTTTGCATTATTCTTAAAGTCTACATTTGAGTTAGCAGGGCTCCCATTCCCCTTGGAAAACCACCCACAGAGACGTTCGAATGCATGGCCAAAGTGCCGTGGCCAGCAAGGAAGGAGAACTTTCTCTCAGTTTAATCTCTCTCAATTCTGTGTATCTAAATCTCTCTCCCTCTCTCCGCCTACTTTAACTTCTCACTCTGTATTTGTCCACCCTGTGTCATCGTAAGGATTCGTGTGACCCCAGGCAAAACATATTTCAACTTTGTTTGTGTGTTTATGTTTCTGAAAGCTCATCATATAATTCAGTACTGTTTGGCATTACGTAGGCTTAAATTAGCAGGAAATAGGTAATAGCATTTAAAGTTGTTCTGACAGCCCTGCCCCCACCATTTAGATCCCCCAAACCGTAACATGACACAGAGGAACAGGATTTGCATACAAATATTAAAATCTAAATTGAGTTCAAGTTTTTAAAATACCGACCACCATGGCATCAAACAAACCCCCTATATGTTTGTAAAGATCAAAATGGATGAGACATGCATAGGCAGGATCTAACTGTATAAATTAAATAAAACATGATCAAACTAACCACTGAAAAACGAAGCCTCTATAAAGAGGCATGGCCAGTTACCAGCATCAGTGTTGCCTGCATTACATGAGCGCACACGAAGGCTCTGCTATTCACACACACACACATTGCAAGCAAATGTGCACCACAGATGGGAGACAGATTTGACAACGTGAGCTGTTCGGGATGATACACAAATACTGATTTCAGACATTCCCCTACACCTCGTGCATAGAAAGGGCCGCCACACTGCAGACTCGAATGTTGTTACAGAACAACAACGCGGCCTGCACGGCAGCGATTACACTCTACCTGGGACATGATCAGACACCGTCTCCATTTGTTCGAGTCAGACAAGCTGAGGAAGGGAACATGGGGTGTTCGTGTCTTCTGAATTAAAACTCCTGCATGCTGCTACATCACGGTCTTCATGGAAAGGCAGCCTAGCAGTCTGTAACCCTCCCGTACAGCGCCCTGAGGCGCGCAAGGCCCAGGCAGCACGATGGTTCGCATGCCCACCCCTCACATATATTATGACACCTCCAGAAGAGATTCAATTGCATTGAAAGTTGGTACTTGCAGAAGGACTAAGAACTATATGCAAACTACCACGAATATGAATTAAAAGGATGTATAGTGTCAGTTAATTAAAACCACATTTAGCGAAACACTTAGAGAATAGGAAATAAAATGAACGGTTCATTGAAATTAAAACATGTTGTTCAGTTAACAAGGAAACCTCTTAAGGATGGCCTTCTCTATGAAATGTATCGTATTCATGGCACACCTTACAATAACAAGCAAACACCAGTCTTTACTTGCAAAACAACTAAATCATCTTAATTGAGGCAAAGTAATGAGACTCTTTTTCACCGACAGGGGTTTCCACTTTCCACAAATATACTGAAGACAAGTTTTACAAAAATCACTGCAGTCATTTCCAGTATGTAGAAGTGTAGGATTAACCCGTTAGAATAATTATAAACTCTCTTAAAACGAGCACTAATTTCACATAACTCAGAAATGCAACAATCCTAATAAAAATAACATTGGTTGCTCCTGCATAAAACCCACACGCCAGCCTTTGTTGTAGAGTATACGTTTGAAGGGCTGCTGGTCTAAGTCGCAAAGTCTGCAGGTCCAAGTAAAATGGGAAATATATATCCAAGCACCCATGGGTTTAAACATTGGCGTAAAAATCTCAAATTCATTTTTGGTATCACGATTTAGGCTTAAAATCAAATGCTTTTGTGACCTCGGTATTTCTCAAAGAAAGAATTTACTTTTGCACCCATTCACTTGTTCGATGAGCAAAGCGTGAATGAGGGTGAATGAGCCTGGCTCCCTGGCTCTGTCAGGAAGGAGTATGCCATTGAACGGGCGGCAATCGAGATAGTGCAGCGAGCTACACTCCTGCTGCTGACATCATGGGTGACCTTGAAGTCATGAGTTTGAATCTTGGCAAGACCAAGTCAGCATTTAATCCGTCCAAAGTCGAAGCATTGGGTACCATTTTGCTGAGTAACTGTAGAACCTGTTATTTTTGGAGTTTGAAAATGATACATCTGTGGTATCGAGCAATATATAGACACACATTGTTGTTTTTCTAAATGCTGAAGGAGAGGACAATGTATGGCACATTTGCACTCTGGTGCAGTGAGACAAGTATATTAGCCTACATAAAGGAATCTGCAGGAGGGAGTGGCCTAGTGCAGGTAAGCATAATGCGGCACAATAGAGTCTTACAGGAGAGCTGTTCATCCACTATGACCAAGAACACCATTAAATGGAATTACTAATACACAGATAACGAGAAAAATAGCTATTGAACAGCTTCTATAGCATCGTGACTATGGTCAAGCTTTGGATCAGAGGAAGACGGCAGAGGACAGACGGAAATTACATGCACTTATTACTTTTGATCTAGGTGCAAACAATAGGAGAACATGTCCCGCAGCTCCTAGTGTTACACTTTGCCACTGGAGCAAGTGTCACATATCTAGATTCCACCTGATCTTACACCAGTGTTAAAGGAAGGGGGAGGGGCTTCTTCACACTTCAAAATGTTGTGACAGAGTACCTAAATAGATGAGGTCACAGCATCAGAGATCAGGCCCAGTGGTGTGTTTCAAATCGCATCAATGCTTCAGAACACACTTTTGAGCAGCCTAACAGCACAAACATTCCCTTGGTTACTTTCCTCAGGTCAATCACCCACGTTCACAGTTAGCCATACTCTAGTCAATCAATCAATCAGCATTGGTATAGCACGCTAATCACCCCAGGGGGTATCCAGGCGCTGATTAAGATGGGGCTATTCGCACAGCCAGTTCTTGAGGCTGCTCCTGAATTCTGCGAGGGAAGTGGAGGTTTAAAGGTGGATGGGGAGGTCGCTCCAGGCCTTTGCAGTGCGGTGGGAGAAGGCGTGACCTCCGGCTCGGGTGCGATGGATGCGGGGGACGGTGGGAGAGAGCCAGGGAGGCAGACTACAGGTGTCTGGTGGGCTTGCGAAAGGTTACACGGTTGTTCAGGTATTTTGGTCCTGTGTTGTGGAGGGCCTTGTAGGCGTGGGTGAGCAGTTTGAAGTGGCATCTCTTTTTGACAGGGAGGCAGTGCAGGCTGGGGAGGTGGGAAGTTATGTGGGATTATCTGGGCAGGTCCAAGATACGCTTTGCTGCTGCATTCTAAATAGTTTGAAGGCGCACGAGGACGAGGGTGGTGGTTCTGGCATAGAGGGTGTTCCCGTAGTCAAGATAACTGGTGATGAGAGCTTGTGTGACAATTCTTTTGATGTCTGTTGGGATCCATCTGAAGACCTTACAGTGCATTCTGAGGGTGTTGAAGCAGGTGGAGGTGACAGAGTTGACCTGTTGTCTCATGGAGAGTTTGTTGTCGAGGATGATCCGGAGGTTGCGAGTATGAGTGGTGGGGGTGGGTGCTGCTCTGAGGGCCACCAGGAGTTGTCTCACAGTGAGGGGGGAATCTTCCGAAGAGCAAAAGTTCGGTTTTGTCAGAGTTGAGTTTGAGGTAGTTGGTTCTCATCCAGTCGGCAACATCAGTTGTGGCATTTTGGAAGTTTGCTCTAGTGGTGTGTGTGTATTTGCTCAATGTCTTTGTAGAGTATGAGCTGGGTGCCATTGGTGTAGGAGATGATGTTGAGACCATGGCTGCGAGTGAAGGGTGCCAGGGGCATCATGTAGATGTTGAACAGTGAGGGGCTGAGTGAGGAGCCTTTGGGTACGTCGAATTTGATGCTCAGGGGGGCGAAGCTGTACTGCGGGAGGCAAATTCTCTGGGTGCGCCTGGTGAGGAAAGAGGATAGTAGCTTGAGAGTGTTGTCGTAGGTGCCGATGTGGTGAAGTGTTTGGCTGAGGAGGTGGTGGGAGACTGTTTTTGAGGCCCCTGACATGTGACTCGCCATGGTCGAGGATGGCTCCAATGTCATCCGTGGTGGCTATGAGGGTGGTTTCAGTGCTGTCGTTTGAACGGAAGCCAGATTAGGAGGGGTCGAGCAGGTGGTTGGATTCCTGTGAGTTGGCAGTTGACGGCTTTCTACAGAACCTTGGCCAGAAAGGGGAGGAGCGAGATGGGCAGTAGTTCTTTAGGTCAGATAGGTCCGCTGTGGGTTTCTTCAGATGTGGTTTCGCTTCTCCGTGCTTCCAGCATTCCAGTAAGGTGGTGGATCTGAACACTAGGTTGATTATGCTGGTAAACAGGGGTCTAATTTCCTTGTGTCTGTGGTTAAAGGCGTGGTGTGGGGAGGGGTCGGTTGGGGCTGCGGAATGTATGGAGGACATGATGGAGGTTGTGGTTTTGGTGCAAAGAGGTGTCCAGGTGGCTCTGGAGGTAGGGTGGGAGGATGGAGGGAGAAGAGAGAGGTCCGGCTGCCGCAGTTGGGGTTCGAAGTTCTCGTAGATATTGGCAATCTTGATGTGGAAGAAGTTAGCGAGTGAGTTGCAGAGGGACTCGGAGTGCTGGATGGTGTTTCCAATGGCGTCTGGGGAGAGGAATTCTCCGGCGATGTAGAATAGTTCGTTGTTGTGGTGGGTTAACTGGAGGCGATGGAGACTGTGGTATTCCTTGCTTCTCTGATGGCTTTGTGGTAGGATTTGAGGGATGTCTTGAATGCTGTGCAGGCGCCTGGGTCTTTGCTGATTTGCCAATGTCTCTCCAGAGGTTTGCCTTTGTGTTTTTCTGCTTTGAGTTCGAGGGTGAACCAGTTGGCATGCTTGTTTACTCTATTGTTAAAGGGTTTTGATAGGAACGATGGAGTTGGCACTAGTGGTGATCCATTCTGATAGCTGGGCGGCAGCTTGATTGTCTTCGTCGGATGTGTGGAGGGTGGTGGTTTTGAGGGTGGTCATCAATTGGGATTTGGTAATGGTATTCCAGCTGCAGCAGGCAGTGGGTGATGAGGTGATGGTGACATGTCGGTTGACAGAGATGGTGAAATGGACGATGCTGTGGTCTGACCAGGTGAGTTCGGTTGTTGGCTGAACTGGATTTTGTCGCTGGCCATGAAGATGGGGTCAAGGGTGTGGCCCGTGGTGGGCGTGGGGTTGGTGATGATCTGTTTGAGGCCGAGGTTGTCCATGAAGTCTAGCAGGGTAGTCGAGGTTCTTCGAGGTATAAGTTGAGGTCGCTGAGGAAGAGCTAATGTCTAGATTCCAAGGCAAGGGGAGCAGTGATTTCTGTGATGGAGTTGCAGAAGGAGGTCAGAGTTCTGGTGGTCTGTAGGTGAGGGTACCTCTGACAGTTGAGTAGGCGTTGGCTTGGAGGTGGAAGTTGAGGTGTTCCATGACAGGCGTGGGGGGTCTTCGAAGGTGGGGAGCTTGATGGTGTACTTGTAGATGATGGCGATTCCTCCTTCCTGTCTGACTGGCTGGTCCTTACAGGACAGCTTGTAGCTGGTTGGAGTGGCAGTGGCTATGTCAGGGCTGAGGAGTCCTTAAGCCAGGTCTCTGTGAGGAACGCTACTTCAGGGCTGGTGGCGGTATGGGGTTCAATGGCGTGTTTGGTCAGGGAGCAGATATGATGAGTAGCATGCATCATAGCTTGGGCTGGTGGTCGGTGATCTTTGCCGAGGGCAGAGGTTCCATTGAGTCACGGGTAACGTGGCAGTGGCAGCTGTCGAAAGCTCTTTCAGTGTCTATGGGTCTGCAGGTGCAGCAGAGAGTGCGCAGGGTCCTGGGTCCAATTCTCAGAGGGCGGTGCTAGAGTAGCGATGGATGGTTGGTGGGCCTGGGGTTCTTGTGATGGGTGCAGTTGAGGCGCCGACAGGCGCAGACGGTCTTGCCTTTGGCATGACTTTGTCGTGGCCGGACAACAGCCAGCATTAAGTAACCTGGGGTTGGCGGGGCAGTGGACGGGACTGGTGGGGTGAGGACTGCGACGCACTAGCATGGCACGCCGGGAAAATAGCGTACAGCCAGTTTCCTAGTAACCGGTCACAGGTGGCAAGGATCACAGAGAAGATCTGGTCGGGTTGCCACCGCCGATGACGCTTAATAATAATAATAAACAAGTTTATAAAGCGCCTGGTTACACTAGGCTAGTGTGTCGCCGCGCTACGGTACAGCCTAGCAGCACTCTGACAGAAATTACATAATTTACAGACCCCTCAGAGGAAGAAGACAACAGTGGTCTAATCTACGGGAAAAAGATAAGATTTCAGCTCCTTGCGGAAAACCGCCTCCGAAGCCTCCAGCCGGAGCCCCCACGGGAGTTTGTTCCACTGCTGTGCCGCCAAGAAGCGAAAAGAGCGACCACCCAGAGAAGAGAAGAGCAGAAGTCCAATCAGCAGTTCAGTGGCTCTAGATGTCACGCGGGAGAGCAGGTAGTGGCAGGCACAGGCTAGTAACCCATGCACTGACAGTTGAAGGAGATGCAGTTAGAGTGTTTCTTGAAATATTTGAATTGTTGTGCCACAAACAAGTAGCAAGGAGTTGATAAACTCAGTAGGGAGCAGTGAAAGCCGAAAGTGGTGGAATTCTTCATGAACTGACTCCTAGACTACATTTTTTCATGAATTCTCACCTGAAATATTTCCAGAACAGTGTCCCCGGCTCAGAGTATTCTTGTCAATGATGAAAAGGGATTTCACTGAAAATAATCTGACAACCATCATATGTATTGAAATCATCCTGAGGGAAAGTCTTGGCTGACATCATGATGGCACAGTGGGGGAGGTTGTGGGTGGTAGCAAACAAAATTATATATTTTCTTACTACCATTCGAGGTCGGACAGGACAAGTGAATACTGGACCTACAAAGTAAAGGTATCCCCCTTGAATCCACGTACTTCGAGAAGGCAAAAGAGAAAAAGACCAACGAATTAGGGAGGTGGGGGATATTCTGGCAAATGGGCTCTTTCATGTTGGTTTTAGCTACCTGACGTACTGGTTTAATTTTCACCCAAACGTTGTTGCAGCCCAGTAGCTTTATTTGGCTCTCCTAGATGATTTTCAGCTTCTGGCTATAGCAGGAACTGAGGACATGATCCTTAGCATCCAAAAGTTATTAATGTGCCTTCCCCCATGCATAGTACCCAAGAAGGTACCTGGGAAGTTTAGTTTGATTCATACCTTGTATGCTACTAAGCGGCTCCCAGAGATCTAGGCCTTTCACCCAACTTCATTTTAATCCAGGCAAAATCCATGTTCAGGGTTTTTAATAAATGGAGCATCTGCCTTCAGGTGTTGACTCTTCACACAGCCGACTTCCATTTGCTGGTTTCCCTGGTCAAGACTCCTGTTTCTTTGACCAGTTTATGCTTATGGGATGTTCAGTTTTCCTATACCTACTTCAAACTAGTCAATTCTTTTTTAGAGTGGGTCTAAAGAAAAGCTGTGGGTAACAAGAGGGTTATACATTATTTAGAAGATTTTGTGCTCTTTGAAGGAGCATACACAGACCAGTGTAAGCATTCCCTCAAGCTATCCACCACAGTATTGGACTGGATGGGGTTTCCTTTAGTGGAAGGGGAGGCTGTTTTCCTATCCATGGTGATGCTTTCTCTGGGTAAGCAAATAGACCCCTCTCAGGCTGTGTGTAGCCTTCCAGCTGACAAGGTTCCAGATTTTAGTACAATGAGAGCTCTTTCATCTTGTGATGAGCCCAGGAACTTGATGCTTTACCATTTATAGGGTCTGATTGCCGGTTCAATTTTCCACTGATTATCATCCTATTGGGGCTCGCTTTCTCAAGGACTATTACTGCTGAAACTGATTTGCATATATCAGGTCTCATAGTGGGGGGAAATTATTGAATGGGATTCTGCCCTGAGCGATTTCCAGTGGCTAACATTAATTCACCCATTGCATCCTTTACTTGACAACAGTGGACAGTGTTGCAGTAGATTCCTTAAGGTTCAGAGGGCTAGCAAGGATTAGCATGGTGATCGGTCAGAGGACTAGCTGAGTATGACTAGGACAAGACTGGATACTGGGAAAGTAGGACAGAAGGAGAGGACTGAAGTAGGTTGCAAAAGGCAGTGAAAATGAAACTAGAAGACAGAAGGGAAAACATAAATACAAACAGGAAGTGTAGGTAGGGAATCGATAGACATGATCCCTCTACGAGGAGAACATATCTTATATGAAAGCAATGAGCAGATTAATCTCATAGAGTTCTGAGAGACACCTAGTAGTTCCTCTGGAGAAGGTGCACTGGGTGGTTCTCTGTGCCAAAGATACAAGCCTTAGAATCTAACTGGCATGCTTTGAAGCAATGAAAATCAAGATAACAATACAAGACAGAACATCTATTGGCAGGATGGCCGAATCCTGACACTAAGGGGTTTATCAGGATGTAGGGCGGATTGCCACCGCTCGCATGTCGGTGGCGATCCACCCTACATCCTTCCCCGCCCGACACTCATTTCCCCCCGCCATATTAGTATGGCCGGGGGTCTGCGGCGGACGGGAAGACCGCCTGCCGCTTTTCCGCCCGGTCGACGAGTCGACAGGGCGGAAAAGGGATAATATGGTGGCAGAGTCTGCTAGACACCGCCATCCATATCAGGATTCAGGCAGGGGGCAGCCTTTCCAAAGGCATGCGGATCTTGAAGTTGGGGGCCCCTTGCAGGCCCCCAGGATGTTGGTGGGGGTGGGGAGGGCAGATGGTGGGTACCTATGGTACCCCCCTGCATGTGCATGCCAACATGGCAGGCACCACGCGGTGCCTGCCACGTTGTGCATGCATATGCACAACATTCATTTTTGGCATTGTGGCGGGTGATGCTGAAAGCACCGCCCGCCGCAGTGTTAAAAATGCAGGATGCGCCCGCCAGTGTGGCGGGTGCATTCTAATCACCCCCACGGGACTGCCGCACTTATGGCAGGCGGTCCCTTTCTACGCCGTAATGATGCCCCAAGTGTTATGAGTGAGTTTGCTCAGAAGTGGGTCCCATGCTCATGCCAATGGGCTCAAGCTATACCACACTGGTGAGACTCAAATAGGTCATAATAAGTCTGCACTTTCTTGTGCTCCTGTCTGGAGAAGATCTGGTCTGGCAGTTCAGGCTGGACTGTTCCTTGTGTGAATGCCAGTAGCTGAAATTCATTCAAGCATCACATCCATCACTTTGTCCTTGTTGCCAGTAAGAAATGTGATATTGTTAGATTTGCTCTCAATCTTTGTCCCTATTGTCCCCCCTGAAGGTATGGATAACTGGCTTCTCAGGCAGATCAATCAATTTATGATCTGGAGGTATATCTATTGTAGAGTCCATGAAACATCAACATGCAAAATTCAAGATTATTCTTATGCTGCTTAAGGGGCTGGTGCTAGTATGTCTAAAGAATTACATTCCTGAAAGAGCAAGACAAGTCTGGGGGTTGAATAATGTGATGGAGCAGGGTTTCGCACAAATTAAACCTGCTTGGTTTGAGAACCCCCATAATACGTACTAACAGTAAGTAAATTTGACAAATCTAATGTGCACCCACATAAACATGAGGAAATTGCTTTGCGCATGCCTGAAATAACACGTAAATAAATAATATTGTAATAATCTTGTGTTTTGCAAGTAAACAAGGAACTTGCACGAGTAGGCCGCATGTACATCAGTGCTTTGCACGTTGCACCCTGCTTTAAAAGGTTAATTATTAATGCCGCTTTTGTACTAAGCTTATTCTAGGTAACATTAATGCGGAAGTAGTGCAAGGTGGGTGGGAAACAGTGAAGGTTTCATTGTCATATAATTAATAACTGTTCATTTTCATTTACTTAAGTGTGTTGAATGAAGCCTCCATTTTAAAAGATTGGCATAACTGGGAGGGGGAAGTTTCCTCGGAACGAGTCTGCACTGACATGGGACAAGCAAGATGTAATGAGCATCACAGATGACATTAAGAAGTGAAAGCCAGAGCATCAGATGACTACCAATTGTTGTACCCGAGCGTGAGACCGGGATGTGCTCTGCAGAAATATTGATTGAATAAAAGAAGAATGTAATAAAATGTATTGTATATGGGGAATGCATGTATAAACTGAAATTTGGACCATGGGAACCTTCTTACACAATTAAGTTGTTGAATAAATGTGAAGTCATAGTGGTGTGACAACTCCACCCCCCAAAACCCACCAATCCCTGTGCAAATTGAATGTAGAATGCAACATTAGTGGGTTGGTCATCACACTTTTAGGGTATATCTGGGAGCCTTTAGGGGTGTGGTTTGGAAGCTTAGGCTGGCAGAAGAGAAGAGGGGAGATCCGTCGCTGTCCGTTGGTTTGCAGAGAGGCCTAGCTGTTTCTATCCTGTCCTATTCCTGACCGGAAATCTCTTGCATTTGCTGACTACCTCTACCCTCCCCCTCCGGGGGTGGTTTTTCTATGGACCAATGGGTTTGTATCTAGCCTATGTCGTTCTCAGCAATAATGTACTTATCTCTGAATCTTTTGTCTCTCCACCTATCCACTCCATCAACGATATATTGAAATGCATTATTTATAGATGAACCTGTTGCCTCTTCACCTATCCCTCCGTTAGGTATTATACTGTTTGGCATAATAATTCTGCTGAACTCTTTTGTCTCTTACTCTTTCCACTCCTTCATTGCATAATGTAGTTGCAGATTGAGTCTGTGTAAATTGCATTATTTTTCTGGTTATGAGGTTCGATGTTTGTAATTGTGACCTAAGCAGATGAGCATTTACTTTGAATTCTAAGATAAAACTCACTTATGAACTTTACTGAGAGTCTGTGATTAATTTGTCGAATGTTTGGTGAGTTAGTGTATTCTCATTACCATCAACTATTCAACTGGTTGGTCCATCAACCAAGTAGAGGAAGAGTTAATATCAATATTAGATCTTTAAACAGATGTTGTGGGAGGTTTATAAAAGAAATAAGAGATGAACAAAACAAATTGACCCCAGCGCATCAGGGATACTGGGTGAATGTGTATGGGCCATTGTAGTGATCTGTGGAGTATCTATCCCTGATCAATTATTCGTATTGACGCTGGATCAGTTTCTTGGTAGCAGAGGACGGTTTAATTATTGATTAGTTTGGTGATGATTAATGATTATTGCTTATATGTTCTTAACACAAAGGGTTAGTGTCATGTTCTATGATGTCTAGAACTCCAGATACGGAGATACCTGAGGAATGCCAGGAAGGAATCTGCCGGAAGTAGGCAGAAGAAGAGTGTGGTAAAGAAATCACACTGCAGAAGTACGTTGTCTGTTGAAATAATGCCTAAAAGCTACAGAGGGCTGTAGGCGTTATATTAGGGAAATTTTCGTATGTGAGTAGAGTGCCTGAATAGCGAAGGGTCCAGTTCTGAAACTCTAGCCTTATTCCCAGGAGAATAGCAAGACTCCTTTTCACACCAAAAAGTCCTCTTGTGAAATCTAGGCTTTATCCCAAGAGGAGTAATAGGTTCACCTGAAGGTTGTCTGAAGGGTAAAAATAACGCTGGTCATTATTAGGACTTGTAGTGAGGAAAATTATTTTTAAGAGTGGAAACTCTCTCTTTACTTAGTGGAACAGACAAAGTAGCATTGTTTCATGTTGTTACTAATAGAATTTTGATTAAGAAAAAACTCAGAAAATATTGGCGTACATTTTTGTAAAGGGAGGGTCAGTAGAAAGAGTAATACTGACATCAGAAAAAGCAGCACTGACATTGGTCAGGCAGCGGGTGTGCACTTTGACTATGATTAGTTGGTTGGTGTGAGCCATGCTAGTATTGGTCGGAAGTTAACCAATAGAGTGAGTAGAATTACAGAAAGATTGTTTTTGTTCGTACATGATCAGACCCATTAGTGAAGGAAGTCAGAAAATAAAGTTAATGCAGAAAATAAAGAATTTCTTCAAGAAGGATAAACCAATTGTTACTAGAGAGGGTATTCTGATTCCGTCTCCAAAAATGCCTGCTTCTTTCATAATGTTAGAACGAGGATATCACACGTGTATGTGGTGGGAAAATTGGATTGAGTATACGAAAAGCGATGGTGTTTTAGCTTTTCCGCAACCTGGTACATTTAATGTGAGGATATTGTAAATTTGAGAAATCTAATGAATTCCTTAGTCTCAAATCCCAGATTAACTCAGTACGAAGCATTGGAAGAATGGGAAGTGGAAGCATTTGAGAGAGAAAAATATAGAGTTGGTAACAGAGGTTACAGAAATATGATGTTCAGTTACCCCTTTGAGAGCAGAGGTGAAAAATTGAAAAGATGGAGAAGAGCTGTAGTAACGGAAGGATTATGCCCAGTTTTAACGGTTGATGAGCAGACTGGGAGTAAATGTAAAGAGAAAATAAACTATTTAGAGACTCCAAGTGTAAGAGGTGATATGAATGATTCTGACGATGATGAGTTGATAGAAGAAATCATGAATACAAAACCTCCACCATATGAGGAAAATGTAGGGGTCGTAACTCCAAGTGCCCTGCAATTGGGAACCCCGTTAACTCCACAAGTTACAGATGTAACAAAAGTAATGAAAGAGAATGAAGCAAAGGTGTGGAATAAGGCCAGATTAGAACAGGTTCAGAAAATGAATCAGTGTATTTGAATGCAGAAACATTGATGGTACCATTAACAATTGGACCTGTAGTACCATTGTATGGAGAGAGACAGAATGAAACTAAGGCGCATGCATTAACCGTGCCAGGTAGCAGCATTAGGAGCAGTGGGAGTGGGGATGGACAGGCAAATGTGAATAACACTTTGTTAGATCTCCCGATTAGCGAGCTGATAAATGAGACCCCACAGAGAAATTATCAATTTGAGCCCAGAAGAAGAGGACCAAATAATACTCCAATAGCAGGGAGTTCCACAGGTCCCTCACCGGAAGAGTTAAACAATTGGATAAAAGAAATGACAAAGCCAAAACCACAATCACAGTGTATAAATGTGAGCCATTTGAAGGTTGACTTGGAAGAGATGATTATTGGAACATTAAGTCCAGACTGATTAGGGACCTATTGTGAGGAAAAAATGTTGTTTTGTGTAAAAGTATTACCTGGAGAGCAAAGAATTTACATGAAAAGATATCTGAAGCTGCCAGTGAGTATGGAGTAGACATAGAAAAAATCAAAGGTGTTGCATAAATCATACAGATTGGCTTTTACTGACAAGGACTTAGAAAGTTTGAATGCTTCTGGAAAAAGGTTACAGATGAAAGAGATAATGAATATTCTGAAGAAATGGGGAGATGTAGATCGTTGGAAAGTTAGATGGTCCAAATGAAGGAAGATACAGCACATAAAGGAGCGACTATGTTTCCCATGAAAGAAACCGAACAGGTTGAAAGGGCATGTCCGATGAGAGAAGTACCAGGTGGTGGATATGTACATGATTCATGGTCGAGATAGGATATATTGTCTTTTACATATGATTTTCCCAGACTGAGAGAAAAACCGGTTGAATGGTACAAACAGGTACATAGGTTTGTAAAGGTGTTAAAAGTTTTGTTAAAAGATTTAGATGCTCTATGTGATATTGTTCCCGCTGGCTTCTGGACAGAGTGTAAGATTACGGTTGATTGGCCAAAAGAGGAATACCCTAGGGATCCTAAAACAGGGGCACCTTCAGAAGAAGTAATGAAAAAGTATAATCAGGTAATCACTTTCTTAAAGGGAAAAATCTCTCCAAAAGAAACAGTTGGGTTAAGATTGACAGAACCACCCAGGAACTGAAAGAGTCAGTTCATGTCTACTATGAACGACTGCTTCAGGTTTTCAAACAGTATAGTGGTTTTGCAAATATTGGACATAAAGATATGGGACATTTTGTGTATCGTTTTGTGTTCGGATGGAGGCCTCAGATTAGCAACAAGATAAAACAGCATTTCATTTGCTGGTAGAGTAAGACAGTGGACGAAATCCTATGGTATGCAAAGTATTGTAGTAAACCTAAAAAGTTTAAGGAGAAAATGATATGGGCACAAGTGAAGATAGCAGAGCAACAAGAAAATAGCAATAATCAAACAAATGGACAGAGTCAGAAAGGGCAGAAATATAGTGGAGGTAAAGGTGAGGGAAAAATAAGTAAGGAAGAAGCTATGAAGAAATTTCATTGTTATGCGTGCAGAACGTTTGGACATTGCAGTGTAGAACTGCTAAAAAGAATAATGGAGGGAATCAAAAATTAATTCCACAGGTGCAGAATGAGGTGGGTGTAATCTACATCAGCTGTAGCAGATAGTTACACAACAGTTACAGGTGCCACAAGCTCCCAATTCAAATAATGTGAATGCTCAGGTGCAAAGGTACAATGTGAACACCAGATATCACAGAGGAGACTCGCTTGGTAAGAATCAAGGTGTGAGTCAGCAGTATTGGATGCAATGCAATGGTAATGATTCAGACTCATCTCAATGACGGTGCCTGAGGAGGGAGGAAGAGTTGGCACATCCTTAGCGATAGATCAGTCAGGTCCATTTGTTGACGGAAAGATGGAAGGAAATGATATTACCATTTTTAGTGGACACTGGTGCTACCCATTCTACTGTGAGAGCAGCAGAAATTCCAAACCTACCCCTCTCCGGAGAAACTATCCAAGTTGTAGGAGTCTCAAATAAGCATATTCTAACGCCAATCACAAGCCCTATAGAAGTTCATATTGGAAACTTCAAAGACATGCATCGGTTTGTGGTATGTGACTCAAGCTCCGTAAATCTCTTGTGAAGAGATTTGCTGTGCAAAATGAATTGCACTATCTATTGTACCCCAGAAGGAATTGCATTTCAGGCCCCAGATGAGGATGTGAAGGACTTGTTTTTGCTTCTCATTGAAAACGATCTGTCTGAAGAATTAAAAAGTACAGTGAAAATGTATGTGTGGGATTTTACAGGAAAAGAAATTGGTTTGATGACAAGAGTAGATCCCATTCAGATAACAGTGAAGAATGGTGCTGTCTACCCAAACACACCACGATACAAAATGAGTACAGAAGTGATTGCAGGAGTTGCTCCAGTAATTGATCAAATGATTGAACAGGGAATCCTAAAAGAAATAATGAGCAGGCCTAGTAATTTGCCTATCATAGGTATCAAAAAGCCTAGTGGGAAGTACCAGATAGTGCAGGATATGTGCAAAGTAAATAAAATTGTAATGTCCTGTTGCCCAGTAGTGCTAAATCCAGCAGTGATTATTTACCAAATTCCTTGTGATGCAGAATGGTACACAGTGATTGATTTATGTCAAGCATTCTTTTCAAATCCTTTGCATGCAGAAAGCCAATATTCCTTTGCTTCCAGTTCGTAGACCGTGTTTTGGCATGGTGCCGAGGCCCTCAAGGGTACACAGAGAGTCCCTCAATATTTAATCAGATCTTGAAAAAATGCCTAGAGACTTTAGTCATGCCAGGAAATTTGGTTTTGGTTCAGTACATTGATGACCTACTGGTGGCATCAAAGACACGCGAGGCATGTGTAACGGACACAATTGCCTTATTGAACCATCTGGCAGACGGAGGACACAAGGTGTCCCCAGCAAAATTACAATTTTGCAAACAGGAAGTACAGTACCTTGGACACAAAATAGGAAAGGGAGTTAGAAACGTAAGCCCAGAAAGAATCTGTGTGATCAAACAGATTAATCCACTCAAAACTCAGAAGGAGGTGTGAATGTTTTTGGGAATGGTTGGATATTGTCGACAGTGGATATATAGTTTCTCACTGATTGCAAAACCCCTACAGAAATTGACATGAAAGGATGTGACAGATCCAATTGTTTTGGATGATGAAGCTATGGATGCTTTCATAAAATTGAGAAGTAGTCTCTGTAGAGCACCTGCACTGAGAATGCTAGGCTATACAAAATATATTGCATTGTACTGTTGTGAGAGAGATGGATGTGCACTTTCAGTCCTAACTCAGAAACATGGATTGGCACGACGTCCAGTAGCATACTCTGCTATGCTGGATACAGTGGCTGCAGCATTGCCAGGATGTTTGAAAGCAGTAGCAGCTACGTGCATGTGTCTGAAACAGAGTGAACCAATTTTGATGGGTTATCCTGTCAAGGTGTATGTGCCACATTCTGTTGAGATTCTTTTGGCCCGTACTAGGACCCAGTATCTCACTTCTAGTTGGCTGACTAAGTATGAAAGAGTAATTCTGGGTGCTGAAAATTTGACTGTGGTCAGGTGCACTACTGTGAATCCAGCAATTCTATTGGCAAATTCTCGCTGTGAGGAAGTGAAAGAGGAAGCAGATCATGATTGTCTAGATGTGACAGAGTTATGCACCAAGCCTAGGCCAGATATTGATGATAGTCCTTTGGAAGATTCAGATTGCAGTTATTTGTTGATGGGTCATGTTTGAGAAATGAAAGAGGTGAATTACGCACTGCCTATGCTGTTTGCACCCTAGAAGGAGTCATTGAAGCATCCTGTCTGAAAGGAGTAAACTCTGCCCAGATAGCTGACCTGATAGCTCTGACTAGAGCATGTAAAGTTGCCAAAACGCTGAAAGTAACCATATTCACAGACAGCCAATATGGATTTGGAATAGTGCACGATTTCAGCCAGCTATGGATGCAAAGGGGATTTCTGACTTGTTCAGGTTCCCCCATTCGAAATGGTAAAATTGTGAAAGAACTATTGGATGCTTTACAATTGCCAAAAAGAATTGCAGTAGTCAAATGTGCTGCACATCAATCAGGAGACAATTATGTGACAAAAGGCAATAGGTGCACAGACCAAAATGCACTTTATTGTGCCCAAAATACAATGGCCTTAAACCGATCAATTGAAAGAGGAAATACTGAATGCCATCTTATATTTATAACTTCAACAACATTAGAAACTTGTGTTGAGGTGAGGCAAATGCGGAATAGGCAAGTGATGAGGAAAAGGAAATTTGGAAACTTACAGGCTGTAGAAAGAGAGCAGATGAAGAGCTGTGGGTTTATCAGGATGAGAGACCAGTTTTTTCCAGACTCTTTGCTTTCTCATATGGCCAGGGTGTACTATGGACAAGCACATATTGGAAGAGATGCAATGATCAGACTCTTCAAGCAGACATGGTAGAATCTGAAGTTCACGGTCATTGCAGAGAGTCCTTTCCAGAGGTGCATCATATGTCAGCAGAGAAATCCAGGGAGAAAGACAGTTGTAAGTTGGGGACACATTGGGAGAGCAGGAGGTCCATTTACCCGACTCCAGCTTGATTTTATTGAGCTTCCCCCTTGCAATGAGCTGAAATATGTCTTAGTTATTGTATGCTTGTTCTCTCATTGGGTGGAAGCCTACCCCACAAGAAGAAATGACAGCCTCACCGTAGCAAAACTACTGATCCCTAGGTTTGGAATTCCAGTCACTTTGGAGACAGATAGAGGATCTTATTTTAATAATGAGGTAATTCAGCTGATTTGTGCAGCATTTAAAATTGAACAGAAGCTGCATTGTGCCTATCGACCAGAAGCCTCTGGAGTGGTCGAACAATTTAATGGCACTATAAAATCCAGGTTAGGGAAAGTTTGTGCATCAACTTCAATGAAATGGCCTGCCGCTTTACCCCTTGTGCTGATGAGTCTGAGAAGCATCCCTGACAAAAAGACTGGATTGAGTCCCCATGAAATCCTCATGGGAAGAGAAATGAGACAGGCATATGTACCAGTGAACAAACTGATGAGCATATCTGATGATCTGGTGCTTGACTATTGCAGAGGATTCGCTGAACTGGTACGTTCTGTGTCCCACAAGGCTGGAGAAGACACCACAACAATACATCGAAATCAAGCTCATGATCTGATAGGGGGCACCTAATCGGCGAACTTACCAGGCGCAGACCACTGGACCACCAGGCAGCACACGGGACGCAGACGCTGTGTGTTCCCCTCGACGCCAGTCTCCATTGCTGGCCGTAGCGGGGGGAACTACAGCTCCCGGCATTCTCTGGGGCTTACCTGACATACTTCCGGATAGCAGCGCGCCCGGAGGCGCTATATAAACAGCGGCTCCCTCGGTGGAGCGGGGGGAACCTAATCGGCGAACTTAACAGGCGCAGACCACTGGACCACCAGGCAGCACACGGGACGCAGACGCTGTGTGTTCCCCTCGACGCCAGTCTCCATTGCTGGCTGTAGCGGGGGGAACTACAGCTCCCGGCATTCTCTGGGGCTTACCTGACATACTTCCGGACAGCAGCGCGCCCGGAGGCGCTATATAAACAGCGGCTCCCTCCGCGTCGCGGGACGCGTGCGGGCTGAGCCCGGGCAGAGGGCGGGCCGTCTGTGGCCGTCCGGGGCAGGAGGAGGCAGGGCTGGGCCATATCCCTTTGTCGTTTGCCCCCGGACTTTGGACGCTACCCTAGCAAAATATATATATGCTGTGAAAAGCACCAGGACGAACTATTGTTACCCCCTCGTTTCCAGGTAAAAGTACTGTCCCTGTCTGTACTTGGATCCTTTGTTTGTTTTTCTAAATTATGGCAACTTCTTTAAGATCTGGCCGTCAACTTGCGCAAGACTGTCCAGGGGGATCAATATCAAGCACCTTGGATGACTTCATTTCCAGAGCTACCCGTGTCTTGGAACATGAAATCATTCTTACGGAGAAGAGACTGTCTTTAGATTTAACAGCTAAGAGATCCTCTTTGGGGAACATAAGGACGGCACAGTCTCCTGTTCATTTGTCCACTGATATGGATCATAATGTGGCATCTAGTACTGAGGCTCTTGGATCGGACATAACTAACATAAGCCCAAATAGTATCCACAGCACAGATAGTATATCTATTCTGGAAAATAGACTTTGTTTGGGAGCACATAACACTATTTCTCTATCCCCTAACCCTGAAATATCATTAGAAATTGTTAAGGTTAAAGGAAAGGGGAATACGAGTCAGCCTAAATCCTGTAAAAGGAAATGTGCAGGAGGGATGCATAAGGGAAAACGAGCCAAAGTGGCAAAAAGTCAGATATTACCAAATGTAATTACTCAATCAGATTGTAATTCACTTCCAGATATTTCAAGTTCTATAGTTACTAAAACTACATCTGGTAAGCCATGTGCGATCTCATCTTCTACTAGTAATATGGACACACTTGAACAATTACTAAGATCATTGTTAGCTCCCATTTTAGAGAGAGTAAAACAATTAAGTGCCAAAGTAGAGAATCTTGAAAATCTATTGCTCGCAAACACGGCTGCGATGGAAAGAGCTTTAGAGTTTCAAGCAGGCCCTGGGTGTTTACCATCAGTTAAGAATGTGGTATCACATAAGGATACCCTAGATATTACTAGTGTGCCAATTCCGCATAGTAAAAACTCTATCTGCGGCACACATCTTGTACCCACGGCGATGGAAACTAGTTCTGCCTTAGAGCTTGATAAAGAACGTCCTAATATTGCAAAGAGAACAGGTGAAAACAAGTCAGTAAATGCAGTAAATGCAGATTTAAATAAAGATCAGATCACCGGCACTATCCCTGTCCCGCTGAATACTGGCTCGACCCCCATACTTCCATGTATAAATTTACCTCCAGAGTCAATCCCTTATACGGTCATCTTGGCGGGTGTCCCCAGGATTCCACATGATAAGACAGAATCCTTCAGAGAATTAAAAAATAAGGTCATACATTGGCTTAATGGAAATAGGTCTCTCCCACCCAATCTGCAAGCTGAAATTTTGTTTGTGCGAAGGGTGAGTTGGCTGGGTACTAAGACTAAGGACGTGGAGGGTGATTGTATCATTATAAACTTTAGAGACCCTATAGTAGTAAGGCATATATGTTATCACCCTAATACCCAAAGTTCCACAGGAATCCTCACCCTTGATTTACGGCACTTCTATCCGATTATTCATAATACACGGCCAGTACAATGGGAAAGGGTTTATAGGGGTTATTCCAGACCACCTAGATCAGATTTTAACCTCCCACTGTACAATCGTTTTGGACCTCTCAATGATATAGAAGGTGTGGATTGACTGACCTCAAACAATGTTGTTCTTGATCCTACTGATAAAATTGATCAGGATAGGACTGTTAAGAGGAGAAAAAACCCCGATGTCCATCTGCTGGGTGGCCTAATAGAGTCTGGAGGTGATTGTTATAAAATGGTAGTTCCATCTTTGGCAGAGGACTGTAATACCGGTCTAAGTTCCCCCGTCCCCTTTGTATATTCACAGGAACATCCTGACTCTTTTTATATTCCTTCTAACCCAGTGCTTGCCCCCCCTGCTATTTCGGTGGCATTAGCACAGGAGAATACAAAATTTCTGGATCATCATATTAGGGAGACAAAGTGCCCAGAAAGCCCCTTAATTCCTCTCTGTAAAATTATGAGTTGGAACGTAGCGGGCATAAGGGCTAAAATAAATGATGCCAGTTGGCAGGAACTACTATATACATTTGATATAATATCCCTACAAGAGACTTGGGATACCCAAAATAGTTTCTCCATGGATGGTTATTGTCACTTCCACATCCCAGCTAAACAAGGTGCTGCAGGGAGAGCAAAGGGAGGACTGATTACCTTGTTCTCCCTTGAGATAAAGGGCTCTCTTACGCAGCTTGATGCAGGATGCCAAAACTGTTTAGTTGTGGAACTCTCGGCTTCTGATGTAAACAAAGTATTATTTATTAACCTATATAATTCAATGGATGCCGATAATAACCTGGACTTTTTAGATCAGTTTCTTTCATCTTATAGTTTAAGGTCGAATTCCTTCGAGATCCTTCTGATGGGGGATCTAAATATTCATCCTTGCGATAAACTGTGTCGAGGTAATGACTATGAGGATCCACAGTTTTCGGCCGCCCCGCATTTTGAACATACTAAACAGGGGGAGAAACTAGAACATCTCCTCGCAGAATGGAATCTTTACGAGTCAGCTTGCGGGGAGGGCGAAAACAGGACCCCAACCTTTAAAGGGAAAGACAAAGGTACAATCATTGATTATATTTTTTTGAGTTCTTTAATGTTAGTCCAAGTTGTACGTTATTTTTCTGAGGTTTCTATTTTTAGTGATCACAACCCGGTGATTTTGGAAATAACTCCGGGTGGTCGATTATTAGCGTTTAGGTATTCGGCACAAAATCCGGTGAAAGAGGTTGCCTTAACTGATCAGGGTAGGAAACTCACGTGGACAAAAGTGGTCCCAGCTACCTTTTTGACCGAAGTTCGGTCTCAAACCGAAGTTGAGTTTAATATTTGCCTAGATCCTGAGTCTCAAGGCCCAGAGGTTATAAATGCTTTTAACATTATTTGTAAACAAATAAACCATAGTCTACTGATTAAAGGAAATCAAAAACTCCAGACGGGAAAAAGATGGTTTAAATAAAAAATGTTCCCAGTCTCATGCTGCCCTCTTGAAAGCCTTGAAGACTATCCCCAGAGATAGGGAACTTGTAGTCTCTAAAAGGCTAGTATATAAACAGGCCCTAGCCGAAAGAAAACAGGAGTTAAAGGAGGAAGCCTGGATAAATCTTTTGTCTTCTGACACTTTGAAAGATAGTGGGAAATTCTGGGCAACTATAAACCAGCCCTTGTTTATTGATGATGATAAAAATCATGAATTAGACTGTAATATCTCAGACGAGGCATGGATAACCCACTTTGAAAAGATATACAGCCTCCCTGTAGATGGTAATTATGCTTCATCAAACATGCCACATAACATTTCTTGCCCTCTGGACCTGCAGGTTTCCGAAGTAGAAAGGGCCATAGAAGAAATGTCGCGAAATAAGGCCCCTGGACCTGATGGGGTCCCAGCGGACCTGTTTAGAGCCGACCCACACACCTGGTCAAAAATTGTAACTAATGTATTTAACAGGACTGGGCAAAATAATAGTTTTCCAGCCACATGGCCAACCTCAACCATTATTCCAGTTTTTAAAAAAGGTGACAGACAGGATCCCTCCTGTTACAGACCAATCTCTTTGATAGATTCATCTGTAAAAATACTAGGTAGAGTGGTCCTGAACAGACTAAGTGAATGGTTGGAGGGGAGCGGGATCTTGTCTGACGCCCAATATGGTTTTAGACCCAAACGGAGCAACATTGATCAGTGCCTGAATTTGCACCTTTTAATAAATAAATATACAGTGGCCAAGGAAGGGTTTCTATATATGGGATTTATGGATCTTTCCTCTGCTTTCGATCTTGTTAATAGATCTAAGCTCTGGAATATCCTATTGGACATGGGCATTCAAGCTTCCCTTGTACATTTTTTGGCTGATCTACATTCAGATCTATCGGCTAAAATTAGAGTTAATTCAAATGGGCGATACACGAGACACTTTAGTTCAGACAGAGGTGTTAGACAGGGATGTATCCTGGCCCCTTTGTTGTTTACCCTATACATAAATGCTCTTGATTCCCAACTGGGAGAGGTATCTGTGGAAATTCCGCGAATAGGAGATCAGGTTGTTCGGGTTCTCCTGTATGCGGATGACGCAGTTCTCCTGGCTCGCACTGGGGTAGGGTTGCAAAAGTTGCTGGATGCCTTCGGAAACTTTATGAAAAATTTGGATCTCAAAATAAATGCGAAAAAATCCCAGGTTCTGATTGCTGGGAAGGGAAGGCAGAAATCCAGGGTTAAAACTTTCTTTTGTAGTGGGGACGTGGTTAACAGGGTCCCAACATTCCCCTATTTGGGGGTTGTCTTTGACGAAAAGGGAACCTGGTATGCACAAATTAATAGCCGGAGCGTGGCATTTGCAAGGACAGTTTCGGGAGTTAGAGGCTTTACCAAAAGATTAGGGGCTAGACCAGTTGAAGCCCTTTTAAAGGTATATGAAGCAAAATGTTTAGCTGTTGCCACGTATGGTTGCCAGAGATGGGGTCACACCAACCACAATAAAATTCAGTTAATTGAAAATAAGTTCTTAAGAGACATCCTTTCTGTTCCGCAGTCTACCCCGACTTTCTCTACACATACGGAAGTGGGGATCGGTTTTGTGACCGACCAAATTAGAATTGCTCCTCTCCTATATTGGCTCAAGATCTGGCTGAATAAAGAAATTACTCTAAACCATGTGATATTGAAAAATTGCCTAAAACTGGACAACGTAAACAAGATCTCATGGTGCGTCTCAAGGCCCAGAGGTTATAAATGCTTTTAACATTATTTGTAAACAAATAAACCATAGTCTACTGATTAAAGGAAATCAAAAACTCCAGACGGGAAAAAGATGGTTTAATAAAAAATGTTCCCAGTCTCATGCTGCCCTCTTGAAAGCCTTGAAGACTATCCCCAGAGATAGGGAACTTGTAGTCTCTAAAAGGCTAGTATATAAACAGGCCCTAGCCGAAAGAAAACAGGAGTTAAAGGAGGAAGCCTGGATAAATCTTTTGTCTTCTGACACTTTGAAAGATAGTGGGAAATTCTGGGCAACTATAAACCAGCCCTTGTTTATTGATGATGATAAAAATCATGAATTAGACTGTAATATCTCAGACGAGGCATGGATAACCCACTTCGAAAAGATATACAGCCTCCCTGTAGATGGTAATTATGCTTCATCAAACATGCCACATAACATTTCTTGCCCTCTGGACCTGCAGGTTTCCGAAGTAGAAAGGGCCATAGAAGAAATGTCGCGAAATAAGGCCCCTGGACCTGATGGGGTCCCGGCGGACCTGTTTAGAGCCGACCCACACACCTGGTCAAAAATTGTAACTAATGTATTTAACAGGACTGGGCAAAATAATAGTTTTTCAGCCACATGGCCAACCTCAACCATTATTCCAGTTTTTAAAAAAGGTGACAGACAGGATCCCTCCTGTTACAGACCAATCTCTTTGATAGATTCATCTGTAAAAATACTAGGTAGAGTGGTCCTGAACAGACTAAGTGAATGGTTGGAGGGGAGCGGGATCTTGTCTGACGCCCAATATGGTTTTAAACCCAAACGGAGCACCATTGATCAGTGCCTGAATTTGCACCTTTTAATAAATAAATATACAGTGGCCAAGGAAGGGTTTCTATATATGGGATTTATGGATCTTTCCTCTGCTTTCGATCTTGTTAATAGATCTAAGCTCTGGAATATCCTATTGGACATGGGCATTCAAGCTTCCCTTGTACATTTTTTGGCTGATCTACATTCGGATCTATCGGCTAAAATTAGAGTTAATTCAAATGGGCGATGCACGAGACACTTTAGTTCAGACAGAGGTGTTAGACAGGGATGTATCCTGGCCCCTTTGTTGTTTACCCTATACATAAATGCTCTTGATTCCCAACTGGGAGAGGTATCTGTGGAAATTCCGCGAATAGGAGATCAGGTTGTTCGGGTTCTCCTGTATGCGGATGACGCAGTTCTCCTGGCTCGCACTGGGGTAGGGTTGCAAAAGTTGCTGGATGCCTTCGGAAACTTTATGAAAAATTTGGATCTCAAAATAAATGCGAAAAAATCCCAGGTTCTGATTGCTGGGAAGGGAAGGCAGAAATCCAGGGTTAAAACTTTCTTTTGTAGTGGGGACGTGGTTAACAGGGTCCCAACATTCCCCTATTTGGGGGTTGTCTTTGACGAAAAGGGAACCTGGTATGCACAAATTAATAGCCGGAGCGTGGCATTTGCAAGGACAGTTTCGGGAGTTAGAGGCTTTACCAAAAGATTAGGGGCTAGACCAGTTGAAGCCCTTTTAAAGGTATATGAAGCAAAATGTTTAGCTGTTGCCACGTATGGTTGCCAGAGATGGGGTCACACCAACCACAATAAAATTCAGTTAATTGAAAATAAGTTCTTAAGAGACATCCTTTCTGTTCCGCAGTCTACCCCGACTTTCTCTACACATACGGAAGTGGGGATCGGTTTTGTGACCGACCAAATTAGAATTGCTCCTCTCCTATATTGGCTCAAGATCTGGCTGAATAAAGAAATTACTCTAAACCATGTGATATTGAAAAATTGCCTAAAACTGGACAACGTAAACAAGATCTCATGGTTGGCTTATATAAAATCTGGGTTCCAAAAGATAGGACGCGAGGCCCTTTTTTGTTCACCAGAAATTATCACGAAGAAGGATCTCGCATTGACAAAAACGGCCCTTGAGGCTTTATTTTCCATTGAGCGTGAGGAGTCAGAAATGGTAAAACCAACAGTCAGAGCGAATTATGCCCTGATCAGTTGCCCGGGCCCTGAACCATACTTGATTGTTGTGAATGCCTCATACCATCGGTATCTCCTAATCAGATTTAGGTTTAACCTGGTGCATTTTTCCTTGGGCTTCTTTCAAACCTGGTGTCCCATGGATCGTGCAGATCCTTGTAAATGCGATAATTGCTCAAGACAGGACACTCTCCATTTTTTTATGTTCTGTAGTTTTTACAAGGACTGTAGAAGGAAGTTTTTGCTCCCGATCTTGAGGGAGCTGGGTTTTAGACAGGTCAGACCAGCACTTGTATACCTACAACAATTAAGTTCCCCACGAATTATGTTTCACGTTGCGAGCTTTTTGGTCGCTGCTATGCGTATTAGGAAAAAACTTGTTTTTCCACTGTAGGATTTAAATTAGATCATTTTTAAACTTTTAACGGTTGACGTCCAATTTTATATCTGTAGTTTTTTTAATTAATTTATATTTGAACATGAAAAAGGCCATATTATGAATGGTAAATAACTCATGAATTTCTGTATATTTTAATGTCTTTTAACTGTGTTTGTTATGATTGTATATGTGTCTTTTATGATATTGATTTATCGAATAAAGGAATTTGACTGACTGAGTCCTGGCGAGTGGGTCTACATCAAGAAATATGTAAGAAAATCGTGTTTAGACCCCAGGTGACACAGACCTCATCAAATCATCCTGGTGACAACAACGGCAGTGAAGTGTGCTGGCTTGCCACATTGGATTCACGCGAGCCACACCAAATGAACCTTAGATCCACCTGCAATACCTAAAGAGCCACAACCGGTAAATCAAAAACAAAGGTCAGTGGCTGAAGTGTGTGAAGCTGATGAATCTAGAGTGACAGATTCTGTGAACCTACGGATGGTGAACAGCCAAGCACAAGTCAAGCAAAGTCGACGAGAGATTCTGAGGTTCCAAAGACTGTGGGTGAACCAGAAGAAAGTAAGTTCACTGGTGATCCAGAAGAAAGTGAACTTCCAGCCAAACCTGAAACAGGCGAAACTGAAGTTGAACAAGACAAAACTACGTTCACTGATAATCCAGGAGAAAGTGAATTTCAAGCTGATCCACAAATAGGTGAAACTGTATTCAAACCAGAAGACAGTGAGTTCACAGTTGAAAGGGAAGTTATTATAGAACCAGAAGAAACTGAAAATCAAGAAGAATCAGCCAGTAGAAAGGGCAAGCAAACAAACCTGTGAACCAGATGTAGAAGGTGAAAATGTGGTCAAAGTAAAGAAACCAAGAAAGGGTGATAATTGGCCAAAGGGAGTGAAAAGACTGAAGTACACTCTTGTGAAAAGAAGGTTAAGAAAAAGACCAGAGCAAAGTAATGAAATATCCAGTCAACCAGATCAGGAAGAGTCAGAAAAATAATTAGGACGAAAAACACAAAGAGTGAGAATTCCAAGTAGAAGATACAGAGAACCCGAGTGGACTTACGTGATTTTGAAAAAACTTGTAATCCAGATCCAAGCGCGGAAAAATAATTCTGACACTGAGCAGGTTGATGAAAGCAAACTAAGACCTCTTGAAAGAACTGTGACAAAATAAGGTGCAACCTTGGTGATTCAAATGAAATAAAAATTCAAAGCAGACTAAAGAAAAGAACAAAAAAAGAAAGGGGTTAAAGAAGAAAGCCTTGAAGTGAAGGATTTACACTACTATTTTTTCCATTATTTTTAGAGATTTAGAGGCATAGATAGTATTTTTTACATTTTTATAGAGAGAACATCGCTGAGGCATAAGTGACTGAAATTCCAAAATCTAGTCTTAAACGTAGATGTATTAAATCTTCCTTATGTAGTGTCTTGTTATTAACATTTATATGGATACTATTAACTGTTCTTATACCTATACTAATGATTACTGACAAAATAAATAATACTAATTATGTATCAAGAGAAAGAATGAATGATGTCACTAACGAAAATCCAAATACTAAAATAATACCCTTCGATGGAAGCATCCTCCATCATGATAAAACAATTAGTGATTTCTCGTTAAATGTCTTTTACCAAGTTACCCTATGAGTATGTAGAAACTATGAATGTGAGTGACTGTTATGTGTGCATGCAACTGACTTCGTCTGTTTCTGAAGGAGTGACTTATCACCACCTTCAATTAACCTATGGTGTGTCTTGTAGTATACTTACCAGCCTATTCTATGTAACGGGAAACTGGAGTATCATTGCTCCAATATACACTTAGTATTTTCTGAAATTCCTGTTATTAAAGAATTGAATAAGGTGTTTAGTGCTAAGAATGCACAATACATGGGTGACTTTTTTCATATTACTAAAACTTTAGACATAGAATATGCCTATAAGACTAATTTAACATGCAGTTTAAGGGTTGAAGGAAAGGTATTCGTAGAATTGGTAGAAAATAGAAGAGAAAGTTTCCAAAAGAAAGCTGCTGAACAAAATTCCTGAATACCACCATGGGACTTTAGGGAAGGAAATTATGAAAAGGGCGAAGGATACTCTGCAATGTCTCTGGTCCGGTCACAGAAAGGGAAGATTTGTCTGTTTAGAACTAAGACTAATTATAATAATGACTTTATTGGTTCAAGTGAATGTGAACATACCTTCCAAATTACTGGAGGTTGGGGATTGAAGGGTGGAACTGATACTGTCTTCCCCGGAGTTTATTATGTGTGTGGCAAGAAAGCATATTATAGGTTGCCTGCACATTGGTATGGAAGTTGTTATTTTGCTATTGTCTTCACTAAGGTGTATCATATGGCTCAAAACAAACACAAGCTGAATGAAATAGAGCAAGGACTAACACCTAACAAAAGAGCACGTTTTTAAGAAATAGTAGGTGATATTATTTGTGCACTAATACCCTCAGTTGGAGTCGTTCTGAATTCTCACAAAATGTGTAAATTATCCACAGTGGTTGATCGATTATCTACAGATACTGCTGGTGGGTTTTTGATGATTGACACAGAAATGGTTGCAATCAGATCAATGGTTTTGCAAAATCAACTTGCCCTTTATATTTTATTGGCAAAAGAGGGTGGAGTCTGTGGAATGTTGAAAGTCCAACATTGCTGCACTTACATCCCAGATAAAAATAAAGGAATTGAAGGATATATAAAGAATATTACGAAATTACATAAGATGTGACCCAACTGGAGGTTGACAGTGTTTGGGAGAGACTTGGTAAGAGTTTCTCCTCAATAAGTAATGGTTTTCTACATTTGGAAGTATTCTATTAGGGAAAATAATAATACCAATAGTAATAATAGCTTTAGTAATAATAACGGCATGTAAATGTTGTAAGTGGAGAGGAGGAAGAAAAGAAATAACAGATTAAAGAATGAAAGAAGAGCAAGAAAGAGAAAAAGAGAAGAGCTAGAGTTAGAATAGATGAAAAGAGAATACTATGATTTAATGAAAGATTTAAATTAGGGTACCATAAAAAGAGAAAAGAATACGGAATTTTAAAAATGAAATAAAGATGGTACTCGGTATGGTAGGTATTTACGGTGGCTTCTAAAAGCCATCAGGGGGAAAATTAATGTAGCAGGGTTTTGCAAAAATGAAACCTGCTCGGATCGAGTGCCCCCATAATACGTACTAACAGTAAGTAGATGTGACAAATTTAACGTTCACCCACATAAACATAGGGGAGTTGCTTTGCATATGCCCGAAATCACATGTAAATCAATAATATTGTAATAATCTTGTGTTTTGCAAGTAAAGAAAGAAGTTGCATGAGTAGACCGCATGTACATCAGTGCTTTGCACATTGCACCCTACTTTAAAAGATTCATTATTAATGCCGCTTTTGCACTAAACTTATGCTAGGTAACATTAATGGGGAAGTAGTGCAAGGTAGGTGGGAAACAGTGAAGGTTTCATTGTAATATAATTAATAATTGTTCATTTTCATTTACTTTAGTGTGTCGAATGAAGCCTCCATTTTAAAAGATTGACATAACCGGGAGGGGGAAGTTTCCTCGGAGCGAGTCTGCTCTGACATGAGACAAGCAAGATGTGCTGAGCATCGCAGATGACATGAAGGAATGCAGGCCAGAGCATCTGATGACTGCCAATTGTTGTACTCAAGCGTGAGACCGGAGATGTGCTCTGTAGAAATATTGACTGAATAAAAGTAGAATGTAATAAAATGTATTGTATATGGGGAATGCATTAATAAACTGAAATTTGGACCATATGAACCTTATTACACAATATCGTTGAATAAATGTGAAGTCATAGTGGTGTGATTGCTGCAGATCAGAGCTTATAAATTCTCCCTACTTCCACGGACAGAGTAATTTCACAGTCATACGCACATACACTCATCATATGCTAGGGCCCATCATACCAACATTCATTCTATTACTCTATCCACACCGAATATACGAGAGAACTCCTAAATCAATCTGCATCTAATTTGAGGTCAATGCAACCAAATGGAAATGTCTTGAGTCATGATTTAAACAATAAGAATACATTTGAGATCTCAATAAAATGACAAAGAAATAACCACCCGACACTGTAATTCAAACAGAAATTATTTTTATCTAAATTAGTTCAAATAAAAAGTCATTCAATAGCAAAATCATTATTCTCATAGTTACCTATTCTAGCTAAATGTCGTATTTTAGGTCAGGACAGGTCTCTCAGAAAAGAATCAAAGTCTCTCGAGTCGCCGTCCTCTCAGTCAGCAACGATCCTCTTGAGCATAAGTTCAGGAAGAAGTGGCCTCCGACCCTCTCTAGTCTAACAATATTTATACCAAAACTTACACATTAAAAGTTACAAACAAGCTCTAAGCGTCCGTTGAGCAGAGCGAGCAGGAAAGGATGTTAACTCGTAACATTAGAAAAATCTCCGCTCTCGAATATCTCAAAAATAAAAAACAGGGGAAAAGGACAGCACAAACTAAACTCGCAACATCCATGGATGCTCTTCTCCGGAATTATAGTGAAGCCACCGCAAGTTTATCAAAATGTTCATTTGTGACAATTGTTCTCCTCCAAGGATATCTGGCGACAGGCCCAGAGCTGCTGTCCTTTCGTAACTTTTAGCTCAGACAGAGGCCGAGGTCATGTTTTCAACCATATTCAGCAAGGCCTCTCTTCGTATTTCATCTACTCAAATGCAGGCTGTAGATGTCGGCCATTTCCCAATAGGCCAAAAATGGACAACTTAATTAAAAAGAAACACAAAACAACGTGACTACGTCGTATTGATTATACAGTGTTAATTCCCACTAATACCCTTATGTGTATGTATTTATCTAGCCATTTGCAACATAAAAAAGCATTAAAGGATATTATTTTAAAGCGCAAACACATAACAAATAGCACTTTAGCCACACTTATTTAATTAATTAGCTCACCAACTTAGTTCACTTATTAATTAAGCCATGCAATTGCATTCCCACCTGTAATTCTTTTCATTAGTAAGGTTGATTAATTAAAACACACGACAGAAATTAATACTTAATAATTAATCGTTAGTAATTTTAATTATGACATATAGAAATATAAACTGAAGTTTGAGTTTAAATAGAAAACCCTGCTCCAGCATGATAACGCCACCCCTCAAAACCCACTAATCCCTGTGCGAGTTTAATGTAGAATGCAACATTAGTGGGTTGGTCATCTCACTTTTAGAGTATATCTGGGAGCCTTTAGGGGTGTGGTTTGGAAGCTTAGGCTGGCAGAAGAGAGGAGGGGACATGGGTCACTGTCCGTTGATTTTCAGAGAGGCCTAGCTGTTTCTATCCTGGCCTATTCCTGACCAAAAATCTCTTGCGTTTCCTGATTACTTTTTGGGGAACCTCCAACCTCTTCTGGGTCCAGGGGGTGGTTTTATTACAGACCGATAGGTTTGTCTCTAGCGTATGTCGTTCTCAGCATTAATGTACTTATCTCGGAATCTTTTATCTCTCCACCTATCCACTCCGTCAACAATATATTGAAATGCATTATTTATAGATTAACCTGTTGTCTCTTCATCTATCCCTCAGTTAGGTACTATACTGTTTGGCATAATAATTCTGCTGAACTCTTTTGTCTCTTATTCTATCCACTCCTTCATTGCATAATGTCATTGCAGATTGAGTCTGTGTAAATTGCATTATTTCTCTGGTTATGGGGTTCGATGTTTGTAATTGTGAACTAATGCAGATGAGCATTTACTTTGAATTCTAAGATAAAACTCACTTATGAACCTTACCGAGAGTCTGTGATTAATTTGCTGAATGTTTGGTGAGTAAGTGTCTTATCATAACCATCAACTATACAACAAATGTGTCCATCGACCAAGTAGAGGAGGAGTTTATATCAATTTTAGATCTTTAAACAGATGTTTTGGGAGATTTATAAAAGAAATAATAGATGAACGAATGTGTATGGGCCATTGTAGTGATTTGTGGAGTATCGATCCCTGATCAATTATTGGTATTGGTGCTGGATCAAATGCTAACGCTTTGTCTCACCCCATGATGCACACATTGCACTGTTTCCATCCGTTTCCATCCAGAAGTAGCAGAAGAGGCCACACCTTTCACTTGGAGCCAATAGAGTCTTGGACCCTTATGCTGCCAACCTCATCTCTACCATTCACCACCGAAGAGCTAAAAGGCCTATAAAGGGTCTGTTCACTTACATTGATGGTCAGCAAATCTTTGGGAAATCTTCTTTAGAATACCAGTGGTGGGTCAACATATAGCTACACTTTTCCAGAATGATAGGGGTGAGAGACTTCTCCAAGACTTTCAGGGTTAAGGAAGCTCTAAAAAGTTGGGGGTGCCTAGAAGAGTGCGCACAAGACAGAAGGAGGTATTCTGACCTACACAAGTCAACCTTGGTGATAGCAGTCTGCGTGTCACTTTACAAAGCAGTCCTAATTAAGGCAGCTTTCGCTTTGAATAAAGAAAATTTAAATATGGAAACTGGGGGATTGCTTGGGGTGGCCTGTATTTGACAACTACACGCTTAACCAGTAAATCAGCCAGAAACAGGTTCCCACTCGTCCAAAAACAGATCACTGGGGTACACAGGGAGACTATAATTTCATAAGGCAGCCCAGCACCAGCATTGCCCAGTGTCTGCTTTGGCTGAATTACTTGTCCCTTCAACCTGCACTCCTGAAGCATGCTGTGTTTCTAGTTTAAGAGAGTGCTGAACACATCCCTATCTGGGGAAGAGACTGATGCAAAAGATTATGTAGCACACTCTTTTACAATCATGGGAGTTGGTGGGGTCAAAGGCTTCTAAAGTAAAAAAAGACTGGAAGATTGAACTCTGCATGTTATGGGGATCTAAGCAACTAAGGGGGATATTCTCAAGAACGTGTGATAACTGCCGTAAAAGTAGCTTAACGCAACTCTTCACATCGCAGTCTATTGCGGGAAAATAACACCGTGGTAACGTGGTATTTCCAAGTCGGCGGTACTATGCGATAGGCCCACGATAATGCATAAAATGTCCACGATAAAGTCGACACAACGCCGCAAAACTGCGAAACACAAACGCTCAAAAAGTTGCGATGAGGCCAATCGCGATAAAAAAATCAGTAAAAAACAGCTGCAGGCCTGCAAATCCTTCGCGTAATGCGGGAAAATACACTATAAAAGCAACGGAATAAAAAGGGAGAAAAAAAGTAACTGCGTAGCACCATGGATGCACCCGGAGTGCAGAGGCCAACGCGAAACCCACAAGCCCCACAGACCACCAGCAAGGAACCTCGTTGTCGGGGAAGGCCAAGGAGAAGAGGAAGAGGCAGATGGGGTGCAGTCCACAGGCAAACCAGATCGGCGGCACGGAGGAGACAGAACACCACCATCCACTGAACGGGAATATGACAAACGTGAATGTAGTCGGAGTGTCGAGGAGGCCTATGGAGATGGACAAGAGGCGCTGGCACGATGTGAAAAGTCAAACTAAGTACAAACGGGCTGCCAACAAGAAGGCAGCAACGCCGACAGGAGGTGGGAGTCCTGCGCCACCGGAGGAGCTGGAGGAGATGAAGGCCACAGTCATCAGGGTGGAGATGGCGCAGAGTCGGGAGTCCGGACACAGCTAGATAGGAACTGACACAACATCAAAGGGGTGAGTTACGACCAGGGACTGGGGGGACGGGGGGAGATGGGCACAATGGCACTAATGCACGACGATGTTTAGCACACTGCACAACCACAATTACCCTGGATTATGTCCCTGATCTCCGCGGCACACCGCAGCACACACACATAGCAATAACAGCACATCCGATGAAAATGTGGAACAAAGTGCAACACCAGCACTGCAGAACAGAGGACACAACTAGGTCCGCTCATGCGCAGAAACAGGCCAATCACATCTAACATAGCAGGAAACTGCAAGATGGAAACGTACGTGTACAACCTCACCTATGTCAAGTAGTCCAAATGTCCACTGTTCTGCATCAAACATACTGCACCTCCCAAACAGTCACAATGAACATCGTCATACAAACTGCTTTTAAACCAGAAGAATGCTCTAACACACGTCAACACAATGTCAACATGCATATCCCCTTTACATTGCAGAGGGACAAACAACACCTCCGGCAGAGCAGACCAGACTACTCATCAGTGATGTTGGAGAAGACCACCAGACCTTCGACACCGATGCCCTACATCAGCCCATTGACATCTTAGGCGACCCACCCCCAGGAGCAGTGCAGCCAAGCCACATAGAGGAGACACCAACCCCTGCACAGACCACACAGCAGGGAGCACCCACCTCCACGTCTGGCTCCCAACACTCCGCCTCGGCACACATCACATTCCAACGCGAGGTGTCAGAATGCCAGAAGGAGGTGGTCAAACAGGTGCGGGTAGGGTCAGAGCACATTGAAGCCGAACTAGATCACACACGTGTGTTCAAGTCCCACCAGGGACCACCTACACCCCATAAAGGAGACCCACACCTCGACAGAGACACATGCATACTTCCTGCAATGAACCACGCCCAAAGCCCAGGAATCATCATACACACCCCCACGCAGGACCTCGGTACGATGGCCCAGTCCACTCCTTCCATGCATTGAGCAGGTGACGACAAAGCTGCATGTCCAAGGTCTTACCCGCTGCCAGAGGTAACATGGTTGCGCCCGCTGTACACAGCACAATGTAATTTCGTAGGCCCAGGGACCCTCATTCATACATCATGACCTCACGGACACACAGATAGTTAGTGGAATTGGCTATGGGCACGTGTGCCTGGATCCTTTATTGGCAGGGACACATGTACAGTGACGCCTGTGCTGGATGGGTGTGGGGTGAGTGTAAGCCAGCCCACACAGAGTGGCTGGTGCTGGCAACAACTTGTACAGTCAAAACTATGGAAACGGAAACAGAAAACACCAGCATTACAGAGACAACCGCGAAGCATCATGGTGGTAGCCGGATCAAGTACAGAGGTCACCCAACATGCAAACAGAAGTGTCCGTGAGTTGGACTGCACTGATCTTGGGGCACTAGAGCTGAGCTTGCTCATGTGAAGAAAATGTCTAGGATTGTGTCCCTTCGGGAAACACCTGATGCAGCTGCAGTGGGGTGTGATACACCTGCATCATCTTCCTCATCATCGTGCCAGGTCTCCCACACTGCCTGAGGTGACATTGCGGCGTGACCTCTCCACAGCACACAACTCAATCAGAAACGGTCCATGAGTCGTGGTGCTCTGAGTCAGTGGCACCTGGAGTGCAGAGCAGGGTATCAGGCAGATGATGGCATCCACGACAGGTGTGACCAACTCTGATAGTCTGACAGCAAGACACTTTCGACTCTGGCAGTTGTCGACTGAAGGTGGCCCTGGCGGTGGTGGTGTGTGCCTCCTGCAGTGATGCGATGTCCAGTTCGGACAGGACTCGAATAGATGTGTGAGCCCTGGTGGACCGCAGTTGAGGCCGGATGCAGCGGACTGCGCAGGGCCACAGACACATGGCATTGATAACCCAAGGCCACCATCTCAGAGGCCATCCAATATCTTAGCAGACAGGGTCCCTGACTTGTGCTGCACAGAGTTAGTGGCCCCGGATGCACTGCGGGTGGCACAGGCACACCCGCAAGGAACAGTGACTTGTGGTGCACTGAGATAGGGGCACATGAAGTGCTGAGCGGGTCCTCGTCGATGTCCAAGGTGGATGTGGCAGAGGCTTGCGGGGGACAGTGGAAGGTGTCCTCCAGGGCATGATGCAGAGGGCATAAGCCAACCGGAAGCAGCAAATTGAGGAGTGGAATGCTACAGCCTCATTTTTGCCACAAAGTCTGTATCACCGACATGGTGATGAAGACAACCCCCAGTCCATAGACTCAGTCGCCACCAAAGTTCAAACAGAAAGTGTCCATGGATGTGGGGGAACAGACTTAGTGGCACCGGAGCAGAAAGGGGATGCAGTCTGCGATGAGGCCAGTGCAATGATTTACAATCTGCCATGAATAAATCAAGAGTGACCTACTGGACCGCAGTGTAGGCTAGAGGCAGCTGGCCGCATGGGCCCACAGCCACATGTCGTTGGCATGCTATGCAGAGTTGCTGCCACCTGATCGAAGGGTGCACAGTGAAGTAAGGCTGCCATGCATGTATAGCCTCGGACATCATGTAATCAAGACACAGTTCCATATGTATGACCAACTTGATAGCAGTGTCAGCCCGAGGCAGCGGTCAGCAGGGGCACAGAGGCACGTGTCGTTGGCCCGCGATGCACAGAGTTAGTGACACCAGAGCATTTGCCGGCAGTGTTTGATAACCTCTGTAACGATGATCATTGTCTCCTCCATACTGAACCGCGTCTTCCTCTTACACCTCTCCCTGCATACAATGATATGAACTCTGGCATACATGGATTAAGACTCAGTTCCAAGTGTGTGACCTGCTCCGACTCGGTGTAGGCCGAGGGCGGTAGTCAGCAAGGGACCACAGACATGTGTAGTTCGAATGCTATGCACAGAGTTGGTGGCCCCACATAGAAGGGAGAACACAGATATGACTCAGCCATGATGTGTGTACTCACCCATTGCATAATCAAGACTCAGTTCCAAATGTGTGACCCACTTGACCGTAGTGGAGGCCAGAGGCAGCAGTAGGGTACTTCTACGAGAAAGGAGTAAAGCTGGCCTGTGTCACGGCGGCCAGTTGGTCTGAGGAGCCTGTTCAGGTCACGGGCCTCGAGCTTGGACCTTGCGCCGGCACGTGGTGGGCCCTCCTTGACACACGCCGGTGTCGGCAGGTGAGCAGTGTGGCTTGGCTGCGCAGGGGAGGGCCTGACGGGTTCGGGGTCCAGAGACCCAGGGTACAGCAGTCACACAGGATCGCAGGCAACTCCGCTCACGATGAAGGCATCAGCCTCGTGGCAGGGTGAGAGGCGCCACCCTGGCAGAGACGTTGGGCATTCTGGAAGAGAACCACGCCCAGGGCTATGTGCTTTATATTCAAACCCCTATGCCGGCCAGTCATACGCCGGGCCAGCCCACTCTGCTCACACTTACGGGGGTGATGTAACAGGCTACATTTCCGCAAACTCCCCCATTGGCTGGGGTGACATGGTTATGTCCACTGTCCACTACACTCCATACACCAGCGGTGTATGTCAACATGGATATGGGTGTGTTCTGCATACTGCGGTCTGTCCAGCACATCTCCGCCACACTTGGAATTGTGTACTTTCCCATTCATGGTTCACTTGCCTCCTTCACACATGCCTGGTTCCCACCTCTGCCCACTTTCGGCTATTGTGTGGCTGAGGTGCCATGACGTTGATGGCTCATGTTAACGGCTAGCACAGGTTACCTTAGTAAGTTGTGCTGTCGTGTCTGGTGGGTGGGCATGTTGTTTTGCATGTTGTATGTGAGTTTGTGATGTGTGCATTGCCTGTGAGTTGCATGGTTGTGAAGTTGAGGTATGTGGGGTGTTCATTTGGTACTTGCCAAGGGGCTGTGCATTTCCATTGGTGCCATCCTAGAAGCGGTGGTTGATAATGGACTGTCGGACGATGAAGGAATAATGCACACTGCCTGGGTAGTTGGCGACGGCGTTGGTGAAGATTCCATGGTGTACGGATGATGCCTGCACATTGATGGTAGGCGTGTGCTTTCTGTTGCGGTAATTGTGTGCTGTGTCACCAGGGGGCACAAGTAGGACATGTGTGCTGTTGATTGCTCCCAACACGTGCGTGCATCCAGCTATGGCGTATAGTCCTTGCTTGGTCTCCGGCTGTTCCTGCGCATTGTGGTGGACGTATAGGTACTGGAGTACCAAGCTGATGATGGCATCCAGGACAGGTATGAGGGACTTGAATGTGGCTGATTGTGAGACTCCTCCGACTCTGGTGGTTGTTTGTTGGGAGGTACCAGAGGGGAACAACCTTTACAACGCAACTTTTACAACGCACTACCATTACAACGCATTTTTTACAACGCATAATCCATTACAACGCATGATATTACAACGCATGACACTACAACGCATTTTTAAAAACTACCTTTACAACGCATTCCATTACAACGCATACTACCATTACAACGCATACCATTACAACGCATAATATTACACTATACTATCCAACACTTACCCTACTGATGCACCCCCTGGAGTTAGAATAGTAATTTTTACCCCTATACTATCCAACACTTACCCTACTGATGCACCCCCTGGAGTTAGAATAGTAATTTTTACCCCTATACTATCCAACACTTACCCTACTGATGCACCCCCTGGAGTTAGAATAGTAATTTTTACCCCTATACTATCCAACACTTACCCTACTGATGCACCCCCTGGAGTTAGAATAGTAATTTTTACCCCTATACTATCCAACACTTACCCTACTGATGCACCCCCTGGAGTTAGAATAGTAATTTTTACCCCTATACTATCCAACACTTTCCCTACTGTTGCACCCCCTGGAGTTAGAATAGTAATTTTTACCCCTACACTATCCAACACTTACCCTACTGTTGCACCCCCTGGAGTTAGAATAGTAATTTTTACCCCTACACTATCCAACACTTACCCTACTGTTGCACCCCCTGGAGTTAGAATAGTAATTTTTACCCCTACACTATCCAACACTTACCCTACTGTTGCACCCCCTGGAGTTAGAATAGTAATTTTTACCCCTATACTATCTAATACTTACCTTAAATGTAATTTAATATTATGCGTTGTAATGGTATGCGTTGTAAAGGTAGTATGCGTTGTAATGGTAGTGCGTTGTAAAGGTATTTTTTAAAAATGCGTTGTAGTGTCATGCGTTGTAATGTCATGCGTTGTAATGGATTATGCGTTGTAAAAAATGCGTTGTAAGTGCATGCGTTGTAATAGTGTGCGTTGTAACGTCATACATCCGGTACCAGAGGCCAACAGGTGCAGTACAGCCAGCAGCTTTGTCTGGGGTGGGATGTTGGTTGTCCTCTGTGTTGGTGCCCTGTTGGGCGATGATGGTCAGTATGCATAGGATGGTTGTTCTTTTGAGCCTCTAGTGGGCAATGACATTGTCAGGTGTTAGGTCTATGAGGCTGGTGCATTTCCTGGGGGTCTGCTGTCTTTGTCCGTGCTGCCTCTGTGGTGGTTCGGGGGAGGATTCCAGGGGGGAATTTGCGGTCCTGGGTGTGGTGGCGGTGGGTGTTGGAGCCCTGTTGGGGCTCCGAGCTGCATGGTCAGTAGCTTCATGGCATCTGTTGGTCTTCATATGTGGCTGTGGTCTAGGCTCCCTTTGCTGTTGCCGTCCGACTTTGCACCAGGTCAGAGCAGGTGTTAGATTCCTGCTGCTAACGCGCCTTATCGCATGTTTTGTGATCTTATCGCCGATGTGGCTGGTCGTTGAGAATGTTGGGGTATGGTGTTGTCGCAGGTTTTTGCTCGGGAACGCCTACTCTGCATCTCATTAGCGATAGTTGCCGTGGTCATCTGTGGCGATGTTTTTTGAGGGTGCTATCACAGGAAATCTGGTGATATTGGCTGTTTGCACCAGCTTGTGAATGGGGCGGTAATTTTACCGCGACTTTGGCTTCGATAAAGTGCCGATAACTCGGCGATAGCTCCTTGAGAATATGCCCCTAGATTTGTTGTGTATTGAAGCTTATCAAGAATATCTGACCTTGCCTCACTTGATTTTCTGTTTTCTCTCTTCTACCTTCACTGTACCCTTCTATGCCAAATAGGTTCCAGGTGTTTCTTGGCTATGGGATAATCATTGGTATGGAAGGTGGCCAACACAGATGGCAACTTTGAACTGCTGTGACAGGTGCAGAGGAAAGGTATATCCTTGCACTGGGTGAGCATTGAAGGGATCCTCATGAGTCAATCGAAACACACAATATTGACAGCAATCCCATGACCTCCTCATATTACACCTAGGAGAGAACAACATGGTGGAACTCGGCTGCCATAATTTACACATGCGCTTATTTCGTTTGTGAAAAAGCCTTGTGAGTCGTAGTAAGAGCACTCTGCATCATGCACTTGCCACCAGAAACGGACACTGGATACTTCGCAAAATACACTATTCACGTTTTAGTCACACAGATAAAACCCTCTCTGCTAGAGCCATATAGTGTTAATAGGTAAACACTTGCAAGGGAGCACATAACAGAAAACCAAACAGTAGGATTAATACAGTGCACTGACAGTGTTGCTGGTCTCTACTTCATTTATCCCAACACCTTAATGTACAATTGTTAATCAACTTTAATCACCCTAATTAGCACGCTAATTAGTGAACCATTCGCATTGGAGATTGAGTCTGCAATATTCTTATAGCACTAGGCTTAATAGCAACACACAGCTAAAATACCTGTGCTTTCCTATTATGCACTTAATTCCTTCATTATGTTCATTTTTTTGACACAAATTATGCTCTAGTGAGTCATTTAAGAAAACAGTAATATTTATCTTCCTGGCAGGACTGCTGGTATTTGGAGAATAAGTAGCTGGAATTATAATGTTTTCTCTGAATATGTGCTCGCAAAGCAAGAATGTGAGAGGGATAGCATGGCGAATTGTGTAGTTTTCACCGATCTGCATAATGTCGAAACATTCACAGTAAGTAAATATTTGCCTTTCGTGCCCGTGCCTTTCATGGTATATGAAATATAGTAATGAGTAGGGCTTAAAAACATCACAAAGATCGGCCAGTCACCCCTAACAGATCAAGGATTGGCAAAGCCAATTGACCTGGCCTCGGCGGCCAGCCTTTTGACTTAGTCAATGCATGCTTTTCTATGGTTTTTGTCAAATCTGAAGCTGGGGAGAGAGGCGGGAGGAGGTGCTGGTCTCTCACCAAAACAAAAAGCATCACTGGCTAAAAACAAAAAGATTTTTATGTGTCAAAAAGCACACATACCCATCATAGTCCCTGGCACTGAAGGGAACTACTTTGTGTGAATAAGCAGAATGTGAAAGAGCGAAATGTTGCCTCGCACAGTGAAGTGAGGCAGTGGTTGAAGTGGTCTGACCCACTGCAGCATGCTGAATGATGTGTTCTGTAGGGGCCAGAGAAGAATGTGAATTGCAAAATAACAGAATAGCCAAAAGCCCTTATGTAAATATAATTTTGGTAAAAGTTCTGAACAAATGCCAGAACAAAAAATCAAAAAGCATTGGCAATGCCAATAGGTCTGGCTTTAAAAGAACGTTGCATTATAATGTGAAGTACTGTAAATAAGTAGCATGGCAACAGATATGTATGTGTCAAAGCAAAGAAATGTAGAATAATATTGGTGTAGGTTAAAATGTCAAGTGACAGTTCACTGTCAAGTCAAACTTAAAAGTCCATGTAGGTTAATGACTGCTCTCCTTCCATCTGTACTGCTGCCAAAGAAAAACAACATGTAGGGGTCGATTCCGATCTGAGAGCTGTTCGTAGTCTTACCTTGCGACCGACACGTAACTGTAGCAGGTCCGTCCTGTTGATGAAGTACGATGCGCATAACTGCCAAAAACCAGACCGACACGTAGGCTGTGATTCAAGCTCCATTCTCCGTCCGAGCCGTAACTCCTAACACCGAACCGAGTCGCCCGGAAGCAGTATCCATAGCAGTTTCCGCCCTGACAAGTACGATGCGTACTTCCTACGCGCTGAATGGGTCGCCACGTACGGCACGTCACAACATCCAGAAAAGAAGCATATCAACTACGATTCGCGCCACAACTCAATCCACGGCTACGAGACGGACCAGCTTGCAATGGGTACGAGACGGAGCAACAAGAAGCGTGTACGAGACGAACACATCATGAATCCCATCGCTAAGGCCATACCAGTACTCTACATCTATGACCGGATCAGGAACAGACGCGGATGGTGCAGATGGTAAGTCAGACACCTACCACACAAACAAACAACACATACCCGCAAAATGGCACACACACACAGGGGATCCATATCCTGGCCACTAACAACAGGCCACCATAGGGGTTGTATGGCCAGCACCACTACCACCCTACCCATAGGGCTCATGTTGACCATCACTACTGCCACCCCCACTCATAGGGCTTATGTTGCCCATCACCCCTGCCACCCCCACCCATAGGGGACCTGTTGCCCATCACCACTGCCACCCCCACTCATAGGACTTATGTTGCCCAATACCCCTGCCACCCACACTCATAGGGCTTATGTTGCACATCGCCCCTGCCACCCCCACTCATAGGGGACCTGTTGCCCATCACCCCTGCCACCCCCACACATAGGGCTTATGTTGCCCATCTCCCCTGCCACCCCACTCATAGGGCTTATGTTGCACATCACCCCTGCCACCCCCACTCATAGGGGACCTGTTGCCCATCACCCCTGCCACCCCCACTCATAGGGCTTATGTTGCCCATCGCCCCTGCCACCCCCACTCATAGGGCTTATGTTGCACATCACCCCTGCCACCCCCACTCATAGGGGACCTGCTGCCTATCATCCCCACCACCCCCACCCATAGAGGACCTGTTGCCCATCACCCCTGCCATCCCCACTCATAGGGCTTATGTTGCCCATCACCCCTGCCACCCCCACTGATAGGGCTTATGTTGCGCATCACCCCTGCCACCCCCACTCATAGGGGACCTGTTGCCCATCACCCCTGCCACCCCCACCCATAGGGGACCTGCTGCCCATCACCCCTGCCACCCCCACTCATAGGGCTTATGTTGCCCGGCACTACTGCCACCCCCACTCATAGGGGTCCTGCTGCCCATCACCCCTGCCATCCCCACTCATAGGGGACCTGTTGCCCAGCACTACTGCCCCCCCACCCATAGGGCTCATGTTGACCATCACTACTGTCACCCCCAGTCATAGGGCTTATGTTGCACATCACCCCTGCCACCTCCACTCATAGGGGACCTGTTGCCCATCACCCTTGCCAACTTCACCCATAGGGGACCTGATGCCCATCACCCCTGCCACCCCCACTAATAGGGCTTATGTTGTCCAGCACTACTGCCACCCCCACTCATAGGGCCTATGTTGCCCATCATCCCTGCCACCCCCACTCATAGGGGTCCTGTTGCCCATCACCCATGCCACCCCAACTCATAGGGGACCCGATGCCCAGCACTACTGCCCCCCCACCCATAGGGCTCATGTTGACTGTCACTACTGCCACCCCCACTCATTGGGGACCTGCTGGACATCACCCCTGCCACCCCACCCATTGGATGGGTGATGCACCACACATCCATCATACTCCAACATTAGGTATGTCAGCAAAATACATCCCCCCTAACATCATGACAACAGTGTGTAGTCTGTGACAAATGCCCACAACAGTGATTATGACTTCGAACATACAATGTAACTACCAGCACATGTGTGACCTACACAAGGCAAGCATCACTATAGCACTGTGTCAATGTAAAAATAACACCCCTCACTGTGTAGAACAAAAGTTAAGTGTGGGGTTCCAAACTACAGCAAATGTTGAGCATTGTGATGATGGGGTCTAAACCCCCCCATCACAGTGACCAAAAGGTAAGTGTCATCATGGTCAAAGCTGCAAATGCCAAACAGCATGTTTGATTCCCGGTCCCAACACATTAAACACTTTTGGGGCAAACTACTGGTTGTGTCCCATACCCACAGAGATGTGGTGAGGCTAACAGCGCTGTGAAAACAAAACATACTCTCGGCCATGTGCAGACAAGCACCACACATGGGGGCTGACAATGCATACAGTATACAATGACACAAGAGCAGAAGTGACCATCACAAAGCATACACATCTCAAAAATAGACACACTAATCAAAACAACATGTGTAGACTGTAGGTGTCAGGTCACAAACTCCCATTCCATGCCAGCTATGGCACCTAACAACCAGGATGAATGTGCAGAATGATGTGATATGACTCACAGGGACAGCAGGGCAAATCACAGAAACAGCATCCAGACAATGGCCCACAACCGCAATACCAATGCACTGATGCAGATGCACAAATACAGACAGGAAACCTCACACTGCACATCTGACACAACATGTGTGTGTGTCTCAGTATCCCCAGGCAACTACACAACACATGAGGGGGGCTAAACCACAGTGACACAGATGTGGACACAGTGCCATACAAAAGTAAAACCATCATTGGGACCGCCTTAGTGGGCAATCAGGCATTGTGAGATGAGGAGCACAAAAGACACATGTGACACAAGCTGGAATGAACACAAACTAACACAGCAAGAGACTGACACACAACAGCATTACCCCCGGGACCAGACAGTGGGGTGACACAAGCATGCATGACACCTCCACTGTGATGACAAAGGTAGATGTCTTTGAAACTGTGAAAACCAGACATGTGTCCTGTGCCACAAACGTACATCACATCTACACAAACACAAATCACTCAGCATAGCCTGTCATCCATGGACAAACAGGATCTAGGGGCCCATCCATGCAAACATTTACATTAGTCCACCCTCAACACTACACACCCTGAACTGCAACAATGTGCATCTGTGAAGCCCACATGGACAGGTGACATTGCACATGCACCCATGACAAACACAGGAATGTTGGGAGGAACTAAGGTGCACAGACTCATCACACAAGGACAGTTTACAACCCTGGTGAATGACAGACATCCTGCACAGTATGCGGTACCTGGCCATGATGTCAAAGCTCACGTAACCTTCAGAATACCTCCCACAGTCCTAGGACAATGCAGAAGCCAAGGAGAACCACAAGGCACACATGCTGATACCTGCAAACATTGCAGCCCTGAACCGGACAAGTGGGAGCAGTAACACACACATACACATGTCTCAATCACTGAAAGGTATCACCTAGGGACAACTACATGATATTGCGAACTAACATGTGCCTTGGGGACCCCTGACCGTGTCCCATCTGCGTCTGACAACATCATCACAACTCAGAACTGACAAATCCTAATGATGAAACACCAATTAACAGTAGTGTGTCATGCACTCACACATCTGGTAGCCCATGGCAAAGTTGTGGGATGAACACAGTACCACTCAGCAAGCATAAACAACAGGAACATATCAAGGGAACACTGCCTGTGTATGAAAAGGGATGTGGACACACACACACATGCTCACACAACACACACCATGGGCCTAGGCTATGTCACAGAACAACACACTTACTTGAGGGGACCCAACTCCTGTGGAAGCCCAGCTGTGCCAAACATATTCACAGCACGTCTCACTCATGTCAGCAGAACACTTGGTCAGTCAGCCATCAGTTACCACACAATGAAGGCTCTGGTCACAACAGCCAGGGTACGTGAGTCTCCCCTAAGTCATCTGCACATACTCAACACATCTGTACAGCAAGTTACACAGAGGACCCAGTTGCTCCTATACCAATGATGCCCACACCTGTAGGTCCAGTGGTGATGCGCACAAAGTCAGGGAAATAGACAAATTAGACAATGGGAAGCACATCATATGTGCATGGGTGCAAGCAACAGATGTGACCATGCAAATGAAATGTTCACAGAGATGTCCACAAATTCTGGATCATGACACACCCAGTTAGCTGCAAAAGATGACATGGATACCGACCAGAATAGGATACATAGCTCATGGAACACATGGAGTACCTCACATCAACCCCTCAGTATTCAACATTGGAAACACATATCAAGGGCACACACAGTTCACATGTCAGATCCCAGGCATTGGGTAAACAATTGACCCACCCATGAAACACACAGGAACAGATGCTGTCCGGAAGCTGAAGCATAGCTGACTGCAGGGACACAGTGCCCTAGTGACACAAGCAATAGACTGTAGGGGCCACACCTGTGGAACAGATGAGAAGGGTGCATCACACAATTGAGGGACATGAGTATTGGACTACAAGACCTACGTAATGTGGAAGTGTAACCAGACCAAAAGACTGCAATTAGCATGTCAGACATAGTACACAGATTAGGCATGGACTTATCCCCTCCTTGCTGCTGTCTGGCCTTCAGCTGCATATCCAGGTCCGGGAAGACCACCGCCAGGATCCGGAGCATGTGGGGGGTCAGGGTCCGGTGTCCGCCCCTCCTGCGAGGAGGTGACAGCTTCAGCTGGACTCTTGCGATCCTCCGGGTCCAGCCCCGAAGGTCCTGCCACCTCTTCTGGCAGTTGCGGATCCGGCGCTTGTAGACCCCCACCGAACGAACTGCCCGGGCGATGGTCAGCCATATCTTCTGCTTCTGGTGGGTATCAACCTGTGAGGATGACAAAGTTAAAAGTACATTAACACACATGCCCCATATTTGTGCTGCACACATTTGGATATGCATATCATCATCACAAAGGAAAATGAGTTACACAGGTAGTGCAACCATGGAAAAGGACAAATAACCTGCATGTATGACATGTTAACAATGCCTGGGAAGTTTAAGCTTGCACAAATGCACTTTAGCAGCAGAACACCTGTTCATTACATGTACCTACACACTTTAGGGGATGAAAGTACTCCGTGAGAATGCTTGCCACTGGTGTACACACTGCTAGTACTGCTAGTCAGAAAACATGCATAATTAGGAAGGCAGTGGACTTCACACTCACCTGCTCCCCTGGTTTCCCATACAGCTTGCTGTACTGTGGACGGAGCCCATCCAGCAGGGCCTGGTTCTCCTCCTCAGTGAAGGATGGGGCCCTCTCCAGAGTACGTGCCATAGCAGGAGCCAGAGGATGCAGAGACAGCAGCAGTGGTAGCAGGGATGTGGTCCAGTAGCATGTAGTGCAGGCAAGTGAGCTCCCAGGGGGCCATCCAGCCTTATATCTGTGCTGCAGAGGCAGTCTATGTGCCATGTGCCCCAGTGATAGGTCCAACACGGTTGCATTCTATGAATCTGGCCAATCCATGGAAATGTACGACTCGTACACGTCTTCCGCATCATTCAAATCTTCACCTTCATAAAACCCTAGAAATTGCAACATTGTTGCAGACATCCAACTGAATTTCCAGCGCACAACTCATACAAATTTTGAATCCGCATCCGTCTCCATGACAGTCCAGAGCCAATGGGTGCGCCCGGCTCGGTCAACTGAATGTACAACGCGTATTTTGAAAATACACATGCACCCGTCTCCATATGATTCAATGGCCAAGGCGTATGCCTGTCTCGGACCATGCCTGCCCGATGCGCAAGCATGATAGTCACCCGCGTCTGACCTCATTGCAGTCAATGGCAAAGCGTACGCACGGCTCGGTCATGAACCGTGCAATGCGTATGCATTGTCACCCGCGTCAGACCTCATTGCAGTCAATGGCAAAGCATACGCACGGCTCGGTCATGAACCGTGCAATGCGTACGCATTGTCACCCGCGTTGGACCTCATTGCAGTAAATGGCAAAGCGTACGCACGGCTCGGTCATGAACCGTACAATGGGTTCGCATTGTCACCCGCGTTGGACCTCATTGCAGTCAATGGCAAAGCGTACGCACGGCCCGGTCATGAACCGTGCAATGCATATGCATCGTCACCCGCGTCGGACCTCATTGGTATGACTATTTGACGGCTTCAACACACAATTACTTGCCAGGGACACATGTGCACACCTACCACACTACAGCATTGGCCACACAGTGTCCCATGGCATGTAAGGCTGCATTCCCTGTGTGTTGGGGGGAGCAACATTTGGTTTGTTGTGTGTCACTTTTGTTCAGCCACTCCCAGGCTGTGCACGTGTTCATGGTTGCAGAATCCTTTGTGTGTTGTGAACATTACCACTGTGATGTGCAAATGTACAGTAATGTGCATGAGTCACGGACACAGTTGCAGGTTGGATATGTTTAGGACATGTCACATACACCCTGAGTCCTGGGGGTGATAACATGTACGTCACAGTGAGACCTGTAGCCACAATTCAGATGTGCACCCACAGTCTGTGTGCATGTTGTGTCTCAGATGTGGATAATCAAATGTGCCCAATGGGGGACAGTCTCCACATCCATGTGGTATATGCAGCAACCTTGATGGTGTGTGTGTGTCTAAGAAACGTACATGTAGGGCCTGCAGGGACAACAGTGGCCACTACCTGTAAAACTCACGCTTGCCTTGTGGTGTGTACGTGATATGCCATGTCCATGCCAATGTCGATGTGGCAATACAGGGACCCTGGGTATCTGCATGGCAAAGATCTGTGATGCCCGGGAGACATCAGGCCTCGCTTGTCACTGTGGTGTGTGTTTGTAACATCACAGCAATACATAGGTCGGGTGATACAGCCACAATGATTGGCCATTGCAATACATGGGACTTACGTGGTCATGTGGAATTGAGATGTGAGGTGATGGTCATGTAGGTGACATATGTGTTCATGCCCAACAGCAAACACCTCAGTACATTGTGTAATGTCATGATGTATCATGTGATATTGAGCCTGGTCATGGCCACATGGGTGGATGAACCGACAATCTTCCTTTGTTCATCTCTGTTCTGCAGGGCACCAGCTGTCCATCGACCGTTCCCAGACCTTGAAACCATGCAGGAACGCGACTGCATCCGATGGTACCGCTTCACCAGGCCACTGATTGAGGAGTCGGCGGAGCAGTTCATGCCACATTTGCTACCTGGCCGGACATACCCTACAGCACTGACCCCAGAGGTGAAGGTGATGGCAGCCCTGCACTTCTTTGCTACTGGTACCTTCCAGTGCACTGTGGCTACAGCAGGTGGCATGTCGCAAACTATGTTTAGTCGTGTGCTACGCGATGTCTTGGAGGGGATGTTGCATTTCCTTGACCTGTACATCAAGTTCCCTACCCCAGCTGAACTCCCTGAAAGAAAGGATGCCTTTTATACACTGGGGAGGATGCCGAACGTCATCGGATCTATTGATGGTACACATGTGGCCCTGATACCACCACAGGCACATGAGCAGGCATACCGGAACAAGAAACATTTCCACTCGATCAATGCTCTGGTGGTATGTCTTGCAGACATGTGTATCACACATGTGTTTGCACGGTTCCCTGGTTCTGCGCACAATGCTTACATAATGAGGAGTAGTCGCATTGCAACGCTGATGTCACAGATGCCAGATCAGCATGCCTGGCTTGTTGGTGTGTACTGACTGTTTATTTATTTTTATTTATTTTATAATTTTATATAGCGCTGAATCACCCCGAGGGGTATCTCTGCGCTTGTAACAGATATACGACCCTATCAAACGAGTTAGAAGAGATATGTTTTGATTAGCTTTCTAAACTGGAGGAGGGTCATTTCAGCGCAAAGAAATTGAGGAAGGCTATTCCAAAAACTCGGAGCGAGGTAAGAGAAAGCTTTACCTCCAGTGCGTGCCTTCTTAATTCTGGGAATCGAAAGAAGTCTCTTAGATCCAGATCTAAGTGAGCATCCATGAGTGTAGATATTAAATTTCCTGGCAAGATAAGAGGGACTAAGCTTATTTAAGGCCTTAAAGATCACACATCCTATCTTAAATTCTGCTCTTTTTTTCACTGGAAGCCAGTGAAGCTTTAGTAACAAAGGCAGAGAAGGGGTCCTAGGCGGTAAGCCCGTCACTAGACGGGCTGCCGTGTTTTGTATAACCTGCAATTTTCCCAATGAGGCTACATTCGTAGAAAGAAGCAGAGCATTACAATAATCAATTCTGCTCATAATCAGGGCCTGGATCAAAGTCTTCCTAGTGGAGATAGGAAGCACAGGAAAAATTCTCCTGAGAAGGCTCAGAACATGATAACAAGTGCCAACGGTTGTATTGACGTGGGCATCTAGGGTAAGTTTTTGATCCAGTTGAATGCCTAGATTTTTTATCTCCTCTTTAGGAATAGGGGCTTTACCCAACTCCTCAGGCCACCAGTTTGGCGACCAACTGATGGCAGCACCTCCAAACAACATAATCTCAGAGTTTTCGGAGTTTAATTGGAGGAAATTACTTTGCATCCAAGAGGCAATAGCCATCATACCCTGGGAGAAAATATGTTGCGTGTCTGATCTTTTTTTATCAAAAGTGAGGAGGAGTTGGGTATCATCCGCATAAGAAATAGGACTGAACCCCAAATTTCTCATAAGTTTCGCCAGGGGGGTCACATAGATGTTAAAAAGAGTAGGGCTCAAGCATGAGCCCTGGGGGACACCCCTGGTAACTTGGGAGGGAGCAGATTTAAAAGCCCATCGTGACTGCCTGAGTTCTGTTTGTCAGGAAATCTGACAACCACTTCAGTGCAAGTCCTTTAATTCCAAGCCCCTGTAATCTGGACAGCAGGATTTGATGAGAAATGGTATTGAACGCTGCTGAAAGGTCAAGCAGCACCAGAAGTGCTGCTTGACCGCTATCCAGAGCCATCCTGATATTGTCCGTTTCTTCCACTAAGGCAGTCTCCGTGCTATGTTTAGCCCAAAAGCCTGATTGAGAAATATCAAGTGCATGAGTGGACTCAATAAACGCCGATAGGTGTCTATTAATTAGTTTTTCTATGAGCTTGCTCTGTAGATTAAGCAAAGAAATAGGGCGATAATTGGTCAACTCGGGAGGAGGAATTTGTAAGTTTTTGCGAATAGGGATAATTTGGGCATCTTTCCAATTTTGCGGGAGACTACCAGATTTTAAAGAGCTATTAATAATAGAAAATATGGGTGAAGCAAGTTGAGCCGAAATTTTAGCTGGAATAATATCAAGAGGGGAGCCAGATTTAGTGCATTCCAGTAAAGATGATACTTCTGTGGTAGTGAAAAAAGATTTTTTGTCCTCTGATGCCCTCACACACCCCAAGGGGTGTCATGCTTCCTCATCGGGCGGTGGCTCCTCGTAGGGCCGGCGCTGCAATTCCCTACGGGTCCCCCGAAGGGTCGCTTTGTCGGAGATCTTTTAGGACTGCCGGATGGTGCATGAGGGTGTGTGGGGAGTGGGTTCAAAAGAGGGTAAATCAAAGGAAAATTGTGCGTGCAAAATAGTCAATGAATTAAAAAGGGTCAACATGCAGCGACAGTGTAACTGTTGTACCCTTTGCAGTCCGAAAACCGCTCAATAAAAAACATTGCCCCAAAGGCTCACTATGCCTGGGTGTCAAAGGTCTTAGGTCGACATGTTTCGCGCTACTCTTGCCCAACCAGGGTCATTTGCGCTTCTTCAGGACCATAAAACAATTCAGTGAAGTGCACGTGAACAGTGTCAATAAATTGAAAATACCCTCTATCTCAATCAGGGCGGAACAGTAACTTGTATACCCTCAGTATGGCAACAGCTGTATGATGGATGCCGCTCATGATTAATGCCTGGCCCTGTCGAGACAGTCCCTCTAAAGGCAAAAGCAATGGGTTCCCACAAAGCCGGGGCGTTAAAGCGCGGGCTACTTCCTCCACACCTACCCCTCCATTGCGTTCCCCTCATTTGTGGGCCCGTCACACCTAAGGTTCTTTTTTTTTGTTTTTTGTTTTCTTGCTCACTTTTTTCTTGTAAAATGCACGGGTGACTTTTTGCACCCTTAAGTATGGGTGACTTATTGCATCCTACTGTAGGAACAGTGTCCTTCGTTGGTTTAAAATATATGTATCAGGAGCATGGACACTGGACCTTTAATAGCTCCTAGGTCCCCCCCTCTTTTTGTTTAATACTTCTGTGGTAGTAACATTAGGAAAGGTGTATAGTTGAGTCTTCACTAGTGTATTTTGATAGATCTACAATAGAGACAGGAAAGGGAGTGTTAGATGAAATAATTTTTTGATAACTATTTTCTACTTTCTGGATAAAAAAGGAAGAAATATTGTCACATAGAGTTTGGGAAGAGATGTCCCTAGTCTCACAAGATTTAGGATTAGTAAAATCCCTCACAATTTGAAAAAGCATTCTAGAGTTATTTCCAGCTTGATCTAATGCGGACGCAATATGCAATTTGCGAGCCTTTTTAATATTATTGTGGTAGTTAGATATTGCAGCCTTATAGTTAGATTTAGCTTGCTCATTGTGCGAGAGTCGCCATACGCGTTCAAGCTTCTTACAGGAGCTTTTTTCCTCTCGTAAAGCAGATGAGTACCAATCAGTAGGGGTATTTTTAGGAGGATGAGTGAGAAGCTTCATAGGGATTACCTTATCAAGCAAATTGGAAATAAGAGAATTAAAAAGGTCAAGTTGTTGATTGACTTTGTAGGACATTGTTTCCCTGTCTCAGGAAGAAAATAGCGAAGAAAAATGATCAGGGGTCAGTTGGTGCCATGGTCTATACTGGCGAGTGGCTGGAATTGTAGTAGCAGCAGAAATACAGTTGGTAGGACTAATAAATTGAAAATTTATTAGTGAATGATCGGTCCAAGTAAGCGGGTAAGTATCACCACATTTGGTATCCTGGGAATTGGTTAAAATAAGATCCAAAGTGTGACCCGCTACATGAGTAGGAGCAGAATTAATTTTAACCAATCCAGAGGCAGCCAGGTCTTGCAAACATAGTCTTGCGTCTTGATTTAGGGCATCTTCGCTATGGATATTAAAATCTCTGAGCAGAAGAAATTTACGAGTAGTAATTATGTAAGGAGAAATGAAGTCTTGCAATTGGCTGGAAAAATTCAGTATTGGGCCAGGTGGTCTATATACCAAAGCACCTTTCCAGCTACAGCGTGCAGAAAGATCTAATCTAAATACAAGGCATTCAAACGCCTCTTTGCCCATTTGATCTAAAATGGTAATTGCTAGGGCTTCTTTATAGATTATAGCCCGCTCTGCCTGTTCTATCCAATCTCGAAATCCGATAACCCTCCGGAATAGCCAAGGCAATGGCAGGAGTGGAGGATGCTTTAATCCAGGTCTCAGTAATGAAACCCATCTCGGGTTTTAGATCAGTCAGGATATCCCATATATCTGTGGCGTGTTTAGGGAGAGACCTAACATTAGCCAAAAAACAGTTCCACACAATATTTTTCCCTGGGGAAGATGGGAAATTAGGAAAGATATTCTTTAGAGAGTGAGGTGGGTCTTTAAAATTAAGCTGTTGAATAGTAATCAGAGAGGGACAGAGACACTCAGTGCACTGGAATCTACAAGCTCGACATGAGAAGGGGCCCTCCAGTACACGATAAAGGTGAGAGGGTGATTTGCAGGGGGCAGGCTTAAGATCTACTAAATAATCACGCGAATATCTGCGGGGTATATTAAGGGTAGGTAATGTAGATGATAACAACCTACCGGTGGTCCTGGCAGCTGGCGGTGAACTGGCGCGGACGGGCGCAGGCAGGCTTGCCGCTGGCGCGCCTCCGGTGCGCCCGCTGCGCGTGCGCTCTGCACGCTTGCATCGTCCTGTCTAAAATAACCCCAGCTACAGAAGCACTAGAGCGCTAACCAAAATGGCAGCCGATTACTGGCACGACCACCAAAAGATATAACGAGGCTCGCTAAGTCACGAGGAGTGTAACCAATTTTATGTGCAGGTGAGTGGGCAGGAAAATATCTATTAAAAACAACTGGAAGACATTAAAAATGTTTCAATGCAGAAACGAGCAGTGCACGCAGATACCTTCCCTCGTTATTAGGAGAGGGCAGGGTGCCGCAATATTAATGAGAGCAAACAAAGCGAAGCAGCTTCAGTATATAGCCTTCAACACACAGCGTTCGTGCTAAAGATATTATCTGTTATCATTGTGTGTGTTTGGCAATGAGGTATTCCGAACTCCTACAAAACTTAGCTACTTGTTCATTTTTTTGTGTGTAGGTGACTCCCAGTACCCCAACATGCTGTGGTTGCTGACACCTCTCAGGAACCCTGTGACACCAGCCGAGATGCGCTACAATGAGGCACATGGTCGGAGCAGGAGGGTGATTGAGCAGACATTTAGCCTCCAGAAAAGCCGCTTTTGCTGCTTGAACAAGACCGGAGGGGCCCTCCCCTATGAGCCTGCAAAGGTGTGCAAAATTATCCTTGTATGCTGCATGCTACACAACATGCAGTGCGGAAGAAGGTGCCTCTCATCCAGGACGACGATGACCAACCTCCGCCACATGTGGAGGATCCCGGCCTGGGCCACGAAGTCCAGTGATGATGAGGATGAGGGTGACGTCCGCTCACAGCTCATCAACAACTTCTTCACCTGAATGTGAGTTTACATGGTTGTTGTGTCAATGTATGGAGTTACCCTGGAATGTGTTGTGGCTGCTCTGTTGCTGTCTGAGTGTGTCTGTGTGCCACTTGACTGGATACGTGCAGTGATGTGTCCATTCAGGTGGTGTGTACTCCACAATAGGGTAGTACTGCTAACTTGTTTCTGTGTAGGTTTCTTGTGACATGTTTTGTGCATGTGTATTGCATTTCTCTCCTGTTCTGCTGTGCTTTTGACAGTGTCTTGTGTCTGTCCTTCCCAGGGTAATTTGTCTGTTGTTTGGTCAACACTGACCCCCAACACCCAGAATCTGACACCAGTGTGGGAGTAGTCAATTACCATCAAGTGATGTGCCACACACCCCTGGACTACAATTCAAAGACACTCTGTGATCGTGTGTCCACCGTAACGTACAATTGCCTTGCAACTATTTTAGAATAAACATGTTGCTGATGTGTAATGAACCTGTGCTATGCTTTGTTACGTGCGTTGTCTGTCTTCCCACATCTGAGTGACATTTGCTTACCTCACCTGTGGACTTGTTACCACTGACTGTGCATAGGTGTTGTGTCTGTGCATACCTATGTGTTTCAGGTCAACATCATTTTGTGGGATGAGTAACATGGCCATGGTGAGTATGTGTTGTGTTGCCATAGTGGTGTGTCTCCCTCACATGTGTCACATCACCATGACTCACCTAACGTTGGTCACATTGTTGCAGTATTTGGCATGCACTGTGTTGTTTAGCAGATCGACATCTCCATGACACATGGCAAGTTGGAATCACAACAGAGGCAAGTATGGTGTACTGGTGAGTTTATTTTCGAACATGTGTGAGGAAAGTGCACAGGATGGTGGGTGCTGTACATTGGGTTTGGAATCCAAAGTTCACATTAGAGTTGGAAGTGCTGGTAGATAAAATGTCCAGAGTAAAGTCCACAGTCATCTGCTACATTGGACCAACATGAACCCTCCATGTCATGTGGGCGGGTTGTGTGTGATTGAACAAGGTGAACAGGTTGCGCACAAAGAACATTGTCCAGAACAGGTTTAGAGGCCCTGGGGGATGTGCTGGGACATCTGCCTCTCACATGTCCTTCTTCGGACGACCCCTCTTCTTCTTGGGGGGGTATTCTCAGGTGCAGGCCTCTGCGGTGCAGGAGACTCTCCGCCAGGGTCCTCCTCCCTCCCTGTGGCGCTGGCAGATGGTGTTGCAACAGATGTTGTGGCCACACAGGGAGGTGTGGACAGGTTTGTGCTGATCTGGCGGAGGCATTGGAATATGTCCCGATGCACCGCAGTAAGGGCATCCCACTTTGCTTCCATGCGGGCATGGTGGGCAGCCTGCTCCTGTTGTATGTCCTTGAGGATCCCCACTACCTGGCCAAATCCTCCGGTGCTATCCTGGTACGCATCTATGATGCGTGCCAGTTGGGGGTCATCATGCAGTCCAGACCCCTCTGCAAGGCGCACCCTCTGCCTCCCACCCCTCCCAGCACCCCTATCCACACGGGCAGGACCAGCGGCGAGACGCACAGGTGACACTGGGACCCCTTGGGTGGTGTTGCTGGTGGTGTTTGCTGTAGCTTCCAGGGGGTCCTGTGTCCCTGTGCTGTGGGTGTTCAGTGGCCTTGGTCTGTCCGTGTTGGTGGGGGTACCCTGTCGGTTTCCAAATGCTGGAAGCGTGGGTACAGGGGGTGCAGATGTTGATACTGCTGGTGCTGCATGATGACTCACACCGGAGGGGCCAGGTTGGGCGTCGTCATCCGAAGAGGACAGAGACAGAGTCAAACCAGAGAGCTCAGTGTCCACCAGAGTCTGGGACTGGGAATTTTCTTCATTTGGAGCTGGGTCCCCAGCACCACCTGTGTTTGGAAGAGACACACAATGTAAGTTATGTTTCTACAGGCATCAATGGTTCACAAACATGACATATTCTACTGTACAAACGGATGCCTGCCTGTACACTGCTTTTTTCCGGCTTGTGACGGACAGAGTTTGATTATGTTGTTGCACATTGCCCTGCCATGAAGAAGCATTTCAATGTGCATGTCGAAGTGTGTGCATGCCCAGCTCATGGATAGATTTGTCTGTACATGACCATTGCTACTCAAGGGCCATCACGTTTCTGACACAGGTATGTCATCCCTGTATGCATGTGAGCTTTAACAAGTACATACGTGCTATTCCACTGGGGATATGTTGTACTATTGGGGCATTTGTGGTAGCAGAGGTTTCTAGTTTTGTGTGCCTGTGATCTCTTTGGAGGAAGTGTTTTCTTCCAGTGTTCCTAGTTCCCATCTCATTTCATACAAGTGATGATGTCACCATCGTTAATGAGTCTGGTGCTGAGTTTTGTACGTGCATATGTGATTTGACTTGTCAATGTTCCACATGTTGACATGGATTGGGCAAGGTAGCACTCTGGCTTTTCAATGTTCATGACAGAGAGGGCCGGTGGTGTGTGTGTTGCAGTTTGGCTGCTGTGAGTAGCATGCCTCCTCCAATGCTGTCCATGTTTGACCTTGTATCTACAGTGTCTATGTCAGTGAGTGGTGTGTTGTGTGAAGGATGCCTATGTTTCAGCACGATGTCGGGGTGGAATGCAGCTCACAACAGCACCGAGTGTGAATGTGACCATGCTATGGTGTCAGCTATATTGGTGTGTCCATTCCATTCACTGTCAGATGTCCCCTGTCAATGATGTATATGTGAATTCCTGTGTGTTTTGTACAATGTACCATATATATGGCTCTCCACATTTGTCATCTGCAAGACACACCTCCCCTGCCCGGCCACGGGGCACCCCTGGACACTGCATCCCCAGACAATCATTTAGAACATATGGTTGCAATGATTGTGTGTGCGACCGGGTTTTGTTTGGTCAGTGCATATGTGTGATTGTCAGCCACATCATTTCTCAGGCCCAGTGTCAGACATCTTGACAGTCCCTTCCCACTCCCTGTGGGGCGAGCATGTGTCAGTGTGAGCTTGCTGGGCCATGTGGGTGGGTGTGGATTGTCTGTGACTGCAACTCCCATCATGCTCTTGGCTACACCTTCCTTCCCAGCTTGCCCATACTTCCTCCCTCTTGACTCTGCTTCCCTGTGAGGGGGTGTGACTGCAATGGCAAGATGGCTGACAGTGAAATTCTGGTGTTTGTTTGGCTACAAGTCCAAAGAGAGCCCCTGTGCTTCACACAGCAGCACCCAGTACGGGGTATCTTTTGCTGATTTTTCACTGAGGTGTGGATCAATGCATTCTACCCGGTGAGTTGTATGGAGTTTGTGTTGAGGGGGGGTGGTGTCTCCACATGCTGGTAAGTATGGTCAGACCTGTCAGTCCTCCTTCCCACCCTGCCAGACATCCCACCATGAAACGTGCTTCCATTGGAGAGCGTGCAAGCTGTCTTTCAGGATGTCAGGCAGTGGTGTTCTGCTTCTGATTTGCACACAACCCCTACCAGGGCCTTGTGCTCCCCACAGCAGGACCCAGTGTCAGCCATCTTGTCAGTCATTTTCCACTCCCTGTGATGTGGGCATGGTTCAGAGAGGTCTTGATGGGCCAATCAGGAGGGGGAGCATTATCTGTGACTACAAACCCTATCATGCTTTTGGATACACTCACTTTGTCACGGCTCCCCGAGTCTCCTCAGGATCTGGGCGATGCTTAATAGGGTCCACCTCCTGACATCCCCAACTCTGATTGATAGTGCTCCAGAGTATTGAGGCGATCAGGCGAGGGAAAGGATAGGGTAGGATCTGCGTGGGAAGGGATACCTGTAAGACAAGAATATACGATTACAAACAGCTCGCAGATTATCTACTCTCATGAAGTCTCACTAGTCATCTCTCATACCTGCCACGGGACTTTTCTGAGCACCAGTCTTCCCGTTGGGATGGCAGGGTACTTCTATATACTGAAGAAACAAAAAATGCCAACACATTAACACCAAAATCCCTGTCGATTCATTCCTCCACACTGTGCATACACCTTCGTTCTCGTACGTACCAAACAACGCCTCCCCACACTCCTTGTACTAGGACTCGAAGAAATGATAACCGGACAGTGGCCTTAAGAACCCTTTACTGCAGGGCTTCTTGTTCCCACCAACAGGTCTCGGAGTCTTGGAGATAGAACCCAGCTCCCCCTCCTTGGTGGTGCTGTAGGCACTGTACCTCCGTCAAACAAAAGAAGAACAATTGGCCGGCTCCACCCACATGGCTGCCAGATGGCCACTAATAAAGTAAACAGCTATAACAAAGGACTTTCCCCAAGGCGGCCGTCTTGGGTCCAAACAATGATTTTGTCCGCCGTGCACGCATACACGGCTTACCTGACCAGGTCTGCTGGCGTCCGGACTTGCCGCTCCGGAAAGCCAGAATGAGAGAGCTCCCCTTCTGTTGAGCCCCAACGGCGTCTTTCAACGAACCCCGCCGTTTCCTCGAATACTTCGTTGAAGCGTCTTAGGTCCGTCGGCCGAGATCCCACGGCGGATTCCTAAGAGGTTTCACAAGACTCTCCTCCTTCGTTGGAGGAGTGATTAGTTGAGCCGCAGCAGCGTACACGTCCTCTGCTGCGTCCAGGTTCCAGAATCACGAACAACGCCCCGACGCGTTGTTCGTGTCTATAAAGTCTTTAGCCCCTCCCCTCACCTGGGGTTGCTGGGACTTGTAGTTTCGCCTAACAGGTGCTCGTAATCCCGTAGGCGCCCTGGCCCTCAAACCCTGACAGTATGCCCCCCTCCACAGCGCCTCCTTGACCCTGGTTTCTCAGGATTGCGGGCATGAAACCGACGCACCTTTAGAGGGGCATGAACGTTCGTGCTTGGCTCCCAGGAGTCGTCCTCGGACGGGAACCCCTTCCAGGAGATCAGATACCATAAACGACCACGTCTGAATTGTGAGTCTAGAACGCGGTGGACCTCATACTCCAGCTGACCGTCCCGGACTATTGGCGGAGTCTTGCGGCTCTTGGCATTCCTCGCCGGTTTCAGAAGACCACAGTGAAACACCGGATGAATCCTTAACGAGGCAGGCAGTTTCAACTGATACGCCACAGGGTTGATTTGCCGTACCACCGTATATGGTCCGATGTAGCGGGGATGAAAGATACTGCGCCATCGAAAGCGGATGTTTTTTGTGGAGAGCCACACTTGATCCCCCACCCGGTATACCGGTCCCTCTTGTCTGTGGCGATCGGCCCAGTGCTTGTACCGTTGCTTAGCTTGTCTCAGAGCGCCCTGTAGCTTTTTATGGAGTTGTAAGAGCCTGTCCACTTGTTCTTTCACCGTGGGCTGATTTTGTACTTCTTGGGGAATCGTCACCGGCAGTGTTGCGGCATGAAACCCGTGATTGGCTCGGAACGGCGTTTCGTGGATGGAGCTGTGCCAGGTGTTGTTGGACGACAGCTCCGCCAACCACAACAACGAAACCCAGGACTCTGTCGCTTCTTCTGAAAAACAGCGCAAGTATTTTTTGAGGGTTTGATTGAGGCGCTCGGTCTGCCCATCAGTCTGCGGGTGGAAACTGGTGGACAGAGCAGGCTCCATATGCAGTGCCTTGCACCACATGCGCCAGAACCTTGCCACGAACTGGGGGCCCCTGTCTGAGACAATCACTCGCGGTAGGCCATGTAACCTCACCACCTGGGCCAAGAGCATCTGCGCTGTTTGTCCTGCCGTGGGAAGGTTTTTGCAGGGGATAAAATGTCCCATCTTAGTTAGGCCATCCACCACCACCAAGATGGCGGTAAATCCTTGATCTGGGGGTAGGCCTAGAACGAAATCCACACTGATGGTGTGCCAGGGTTGTGGCGGTGTGGGCAACGGCATCAGTTTCCCTCGAGCCTTGTTGTTTTCTCCTTTAGCCCGGGCACAGGTCTCGCAGTGAGACACCCATCGTTTGACATCTGCATTCATACTCTCCCACCAGAAATGTCTTTGCACCAAGTGTATCGTTTTCTGGTTTCCAGGGTGTCCGGCCAACACCGAATTGTGACACCAATTGAAAGCCTGTAGCTGTAGCTCCTTTGTGGGCAGGAACAGCCGGTCCTTGTGGAGAGGTATCCCGTGTTTCAGGACTCTACAGGGGTTCTGTTCCACCCAGCACTGCCACCTTATCTGGGATCGACTGGCCTTGACTTGATCCATGAACTTCTCCGCGGTGATCACACACAGGACTTTCTCCGGAGGGACTATGGCTTCCAAAGGTGGTTGTGCCGCTGCTTCGCTCTCTCCGATCCTCGACAAGGTGTCTGCTTTTCGATTGTCTGAGCCTGGACGAAAGGTTACCACGAACTCGTATTCAGCAAAGAACAACATCCAACGGAGCTGTCTCTGCGATAGGAGCCTAGCCGTTTTCATGTATTGCAGGTTCTTGTGATCGGTGTAGACGGTGACGGGATGAAGAGCCCCCCATAAATAGTGCCTCCATTCCTGGAAGGCCCTCTTGATGGCCAGAAGTTCTTTCTCCGCCACCGAGTAATTGATTTCCGCAGGACTTAATCTTTTTGACAGGAATGCCACCGGATGTAACTGTCCTGTCCTCAACACTGCCCCCACAGCAACGTTGGAGGCATCCGCCTCTACTATGAAGGGAGCGTCATTTTGTGGGTGTCGCAAGATGGGGGCTGTGCAGAAGGCTTCTTTTAGTTGGCGAAAGGCTTCCATGGCTTCTGGGGTCCAAATGAACACGGCCCCCTTTCTCAGCAACCTGGTGATGGGAGAAGCCAGTTGCGAGAAATGGGAGATGAACCTCCGATAATAATTGGAGAACCCAAGGAAGCACTGTACTTCTCTCACACCGCTAGGCACCGGCCACTCCTGAACCGCTTTCACCTTTCTCTCAGCCATCCTAAACCCCCAAGGACTCAGAATCACTCCCAGGAACTCTACTTCCTGGACTCCAAACTCGCACTTGTTGATTTTGCAGTATAGCCGCTGTTCTTGTAAGCGTTGGAGAACCAGAAGAACGTGACCTACGTGTTGCGCGGGGGAGACAGAGAAAATCAGAATGTCATCGATATAAACGATGACAAATTTGTCTATGTATTCCTTCAAGACGTCATTCACGAAATATTGAAATGCCGCCGGGGCATTACAAAGCCCGAACGGCATCACAAGATATTCGAAAAGACCGAATCTGGTCTTGAACGCGGTTTTCCACTCATCCCCCCGGCGGACTCGGACCAGATGATAGGCCCCTCGGAGATCGAGCCGGGTGTAAATGGTGGCCTCCTTCACCTGGTCCAACAACACAGGGATGAGTGGCAAAGGATACCGATTCCTGATGGTGTTTTTATTCAACATGCGGTAGTTGATGCACGTTCGAAGCTCGCCGTTCGCCTTTGATATTAAAAAAAAGGGGGGACGCTGCGGGCGAACGGGAAGGGCGAATAAACCCCAAGGCACAGAATCTGTCTAAGTATTCCCGCAGGTGTTTGGTCTCGGGCTCCGATAAGGCATACACCCTACAAGCGGGCATTACCGCCCCATCCACCAGGTCTATCCTACAATCGTACTCGCGGTGGGGCGGCAGTGTCTCTGCTTCCTTTTCGCAAAACACACTCCGGTACCTGGCATATTCCTGCGGTAGTGCGGTCTCTTTTTCGACCGCCGTGGCTACCTGCCAAATTGATGCCAGGGCGAGCGTGTGGGGTACAGACCCCCTATCCTTCATACACTCTTCTAGGCAATCTGGGGAGGTAAAACAGACAGTTTTGTTTCTCCAATCTATGGTTGGATTATGTCGCCATAACCACGGCATCCCCAATATTATCTCATATTGCGGGGCCTCGATGATGTTCAACTGGATCTCTTCCACGTGATCCTGCCGCTCCCCGTGGAGAACCAAGACTATCTCCTCCGTCTGTGCTGTGATGGGACCGGAGGTCAGAGGAGTCCCATCCACTGCTAACACTGTCTCAGGCTTGAGAACCGGGACCCTACCCAAGCCCAACCTACGCACCAACCCGTCGTCCATAAAGTTGCCCGTGGCCCCTGAGTCTATCATAGCAAGAACTGGATGTGAGGCTAACCCGGTCTTTAGGGACATGGGCAGCACAATATGGGTTTCGGTAGTCTTTCTCTCACCCACCGCTAGCGAAGGCAAGTTCCACTCTGTTGGGTCTGTTTCGCTCTCTGCTTTTTCTGATGGAAGGACTTCTCCACCGGCTGTGACTGCCACCCTTTTCCCAATAGAACCGGTAGGCCGTTTCTTGGGCTTCTGGGGGCACTCCCTTACATAGTGGCCCTTCTTCCCACAGTACATGCAGAGTCCCAGGACTCTGCGACTTTCTCTCTCGGTTTTTGACAGTGGAGGTCGTATAGCTCCGACTTCCATGGGTTCAGGCACGGTTTCAGGAACTAATGGCGGGGCTCGCCTATCATGCTCCCATCCTCCTGAGCCCCTCTCGCCTTTTCTCTCCGTGAGCCTATGATCTAGACGTAGGGTTAGGTTGATTAACTCCATACAGGTCTTGGGTTGGGGTTCGATCTGTGCCAGTACGTCTTTAAGGTCATCCTTTAACCCGTGATAGTACAAGGCCATTCTTTTCTCCCCGGGCCACGCTGTCTCCCCCACTAGTCTATTGAACGTTGTCATGTACGTAACCAAATCTTTCTTGCCCTGGCGCAATTCTAACAGCTCTCGGTCTGCGCTAAGAGTGGTAGCCCGTCGATCGAACACGCGTTCGAACTCCGCACGGAAGGCGTTCCAGTCGGTCAGCAACGGATCGTCGTTTCTAACCAAAGGAACCACCCAATTGGCGGCATCCCCCGTCAAATACGAAACTGCAAACGCCACCCTGGAATGATTAGTCGGGAATGACGACGGACGACATGAGAAATGAAGCGTGATTTGGGTGAGGAATGCCTGTATCTTTAAAGGATCTCCCGCATACCGCTCGGGACTAGCCAAAGCTATGGGCGGGGGTACTGTGACCTGAATCTGGGGTTGACCAGCCCCTACATCAAAAGGGTTCCTAGCCTGTCTATCCACCCTCTCTCTTAAGGCGGCTGTCTCAGCGCGAGACGCTACCAACTCTTGTTGCACGGCTGCTAGGGCTTGAATCACATCCTCTAACGTGGCCATCTGAGCTCAAAGCCCAGACCGGGAGGAGTAAAAATCTTGGGTTCGTGATTCTGTCACGGCTCCCCGAGTCTCCTCAGGATCTGGGCGATGCTTAATAGGGTCCACCTCCTGACATCCCCAACTCTGATTAATAGTGCTCCAGAGTATTGAGGCGATCAGGCGAGGGAAAGGATAGGGTAGGATCTGCGTGGGAAGGGATACCTGTAAGACAAGAATATACGATTACAAACAGCTCGCAGATTATCTACTCTCATGAAGTCTCACTAGTCATCTCTCATACCTGCCACGGGACTTTTCTGAGCACCAGTCTTCCCGTTGGGATGGCAGGGTACTTCTATATACTGAAGAAACAAAAAATGCCAACACATTAACACCAAAATCCCTGTCGATTCATTCCTCCACACTGTGCATACACCTTCGTTCTCGTACGTACCAAACAACGCCTCCCCACACTCCTTGTACTAGGACTCGAAGAAATGATAACCGGACAGTGGCCTTAAGAACCCTTTACTGCAGGGCTTCTTGTTCCCACCAACAGGTCTCGGAGTCTTGGAGATAGAACCCAGCTCCCCCTCCTTGGTGGTGCTGTAGGCACTGTACCTCCGTCAAACAAAAGAAGAACAATTGGCCGGCTCCACCCACATGGCTGCCAGATGGCCACTAATAAAGTAAACAGCTATAACAAAGGACTTTCCCCAAGACGGCCGTCTTGGGTCCAAACAATGATTTTGTCCGCCGTGCACGCATACACGGCTTACCTGACCAGGTCTGCTGGCGTCCGGACTTGCCGCTCCGGAAAGCCAGAATGAGAGAGCTCCCCTTCTGTTGAGCCCCAACGGCGTCTTTCAACGAACCCCGCCGTTTCCTCGAATACTTCGTTGAAGCGTCTTAGGTCCGTCGGCCGAGATCCCACGGCGGATTCCTAAGAGGTTTCACAAGACTCTCCTCCTTCGTTGGAGGAGTGATTAGTTGAGCCGCAGCAGCGTACACATCCTCTGCTGCGTCCAGGTTCCAGAATCACGAACACCGCCGCGACGCGTTGTTCGTGTCTATAAAGTCTTTAGCCCCTCCCCTCACCTGGGGTTGCTGGGACTTGTAGTTTCGCCTAACAGGTGCTCGTAATCCCGTAGGCGCCCTGGCCCTCAAACCCTGACACACTTCACCTGCATCCCCACTATTCCTTCCTGTCAGTCAGCTGCACTGTGAGGTAGTGTGTTTGTGGTGGCAAACTATCTGGTAGTGTTTATTTTGCTTTGTGCCACTGCCTTGCTCTATTTGTTTGTAGGTTGGTACATGTCATGACGCAGTTCCAAGTCACTATGAGATGGCAGGTATTGTGTTTGTCTGACTAGCATACACATCTTGGGATGATTGTATATTGGTTACTGTGGCTTTGCTTGCGGTGCATGGTTTCACTGTCCCCTTGCCACACATTATTGGGTATGTTGTTTGTGTACTCACCAGGCTCTGGTATGTCTGTTAGACCATGGACGCTCACTGGTGGTAGGATGTCCCGCACCGTCTCCTCCCAGGTCCTGAAGTAGACTTGTTTGGCAGGAGGGCCATCGCCGGTGCACTGACTCAGGGCGTGATCTTTTTCAATTAGTTTCTTGACCCTCCTGTGCACGTCATACCACCTGTTCTGGATATCATCCTTTGTGCGCCTTGCTGGTACTTGTGCGTTCACCTTGTCCACAATCCTCGCCCACATCTTGGTTTTCTGTGACATGTGGGTCCTTTGGACCAATGTACCAAACAAATGTGGCTCTACTCTGATGATCTTGTCTACCAGCACTTCTAACTCACTATCTGTGAACTTT